>NC_059157.1:10005000-12623394 GCF_019923935.1 Bubalus bubalis | reverse complement strand
GTCAGCCCAGAAATCTGGATCTCAGTTGTTCAGCGGCTGACACAGTGGGATAGCACAGTATGAAGACCAACTAGGGGGGACTTCCTGGGGGATTCAGTGGTCAAGACTTTGCCTTCCAGTACAGGAGGTATGGGTTCAATCCCTGGTTGGGGAACCATGATTCCACATGCCACATGGTCAAAAAACCAAAACATAAAACAGAAGCAGTATTGTAACAAATTCAATAAAGACTTTAAAAAAGGTCCACCTCAAAAAAAAAAAAAAAAAAAGGCTTAAAAAAAAAAAAGACCAATTGGGATGTAGAAATGGAGCTTCAGACCCCAAACCTACTTTTGTCCATGAGGTCATATAGGCCAATCAGTTGAGCTCTCAAAGCCCCATCCTTTCATAGCTAAAAACATTATGGTGTTTTGTTCACAGAGTGATTGTGAAGATTAATAGATATTAGGAAGTGAAAATGATTTGACCACTGGACAGAGAGGCACAAATACAACATGTTCCATCCACATAGATGGAGAAGGAAATGGCAACCCACTCCAGTATTCTCAGCTGGGGAATCCCATGAACAGAAGAGCCTGGCAGGCTACAGCCCTTGGGGTCGCAAGAGTCAGACATGACTTAGTGACTAAACCACCATCCACACAGAGCCATCTAAAGCTAAAATATCCATCCATATGCTGGTATTTTATCCTTCACTTAAGATGATATCATTTCCTCTGTGATTAAAAGTAATCAATGCAATGACACACAGAAAGATGTCCAACCTCACTAATAATAAAAGATGCACATTAAAATATCAAGAGCCCATTTTTCAGAGAGCATATTGGCAAAGATTCAGAAGGCAGATGACACTCAGTGTTGGCAAGGGAAGCAGCCTTCTTACATATAAACATTGTGGGTGGAAATATTAATTGATACAATATTTCTAGAAGACAATATGGAGAGACCTACCAAAAGTATATATACATATGCATACATACATATATATAAAGGAAATAGTACTTACCAAAAAACTGTAAAAAAAAAAAAAAAATGTTTACTGCCACATTCCTCACAATGGATAAAAATTGGGAGTAGCCTAAAGGTTCTTTCACTGGAGATCGGTTAGATAAATAAAACCACACCCATATAGTGAAATACAGTCATAAGATACAGTTCTATTTAGTCTCATAGGAAGAAGTTTGTATTAAATTATTGAGTGGCAAACAGCAAATTATTGGACAGTAGAGGGCTTCCCCTGTGGCTCAGCGATAAAGAATTCGCCTGCCAATGCAGGAGACATGGGTTCAATCCCTGAGTCAGGAAGATCCCCTGGAAAAGGAAATGCTACCCACTCTCATATTCTTGCCTGGAAAATCCCATGGACTGAGGAGCAGGCTACAGGCCATGGGGTCACAAAAAGAGTCGGATACAACTGAGTGACTAAACAACAACAACCATTATACAATCCCAATGTTGCAAGTAAAAAGATACAAATATTTTATAGCTACATTTCAAAAGTCCAAAAGAAAATACTCTAGACTCCGTTACCTCTGAGGAAGAGATTACTGGTGAAAGAGAGAAAACAATTCTGTCTACATCCAGAGGTGCATTATATTCAGAAAATACATTCCACCTGAATGCCAGGTGATCAGTGTGCTTAAATTCAGCCACAGAGGAAGCCAAAGCCTATACATAGTTCTATGTTAAAGCTTTATTATTGTGATTTCATATTAAAACTATAGCAAAATTTTGAGGGCTGAAATAAAGTGCAGACAGTTTTTCTGGACCATCAGCTTAAATGCAGCTCAACCCTTGCACTACCAGTGTGTGTCACTTTCATCCAAGGTAGGTGAGAAGCAACACATTTTGAGGGGAGTCTCATTTTTCTCCAACAGTTTATTCTTTTTATATTTTCCATTACATCTGAATCAAGGATCATTTATCATAAATGTTGCATGTGATTATGGAGGACTTCCTCTTTTTGAAACGTGGGCATGGTTAAGTTGACATCCTATCTTTTATTCGTCTTGGCCTGACGTGAAGAACTCTCAGATGAGGCTTTTTCCTTGAAAGACTCGTGGCCCGAATAGAATTAAACATTTAAAAAATTCAACAATAGTTCTAAAGGTTCAAAAAAAAATAATTCTGAATGTTCAAAAAAGGTTCTTGTTTTGTTTAAATGTCATGAGTGTTATTACAACAAATAATTCTCTAAAATGAGACTTAATGACACAAGCTAATTGTCATAGCTGATTCAGGCTGCTGTGATAAATTACTGCAGACTTAAACAACAAGCATTTATTTCACATGCTTCCAGAGGCTGGAAGTCCAAGATCAAGGTACCAGCAGATTAGATATCTGGTCAGAATCCTCTTCTTGCTTTGCAGGCAACAGTTTTCATTTTGTTTTAAGAAATCTTTAGATTTATTCTTTTTAGTTATAAAAATAATAGATTCATATTGTAAAAAAGCTTGGAGAATAAAGACAAGTGAGGGAAATAGCATTACTTATAACTCAGAGACAATCCCTTCCAGCCTTGCCTGTTTGTTTAGAATGGATAAAAGAGATTCAACAACTTGGTGCACTCTGACTTTTCACTGAACAGTATAACACAGGCATTTCTTAGGAGAGAACTATAAACTGCTGACCTTTTGCTACTTGCAGCAAAAACTCTTTAGAAAATGTCAGAAATGCCACGTGCTTGTTTTTGGAGCCAACGAGTCCAGAAAGTAGTGAGAGCATCCCTATTGTCAGTAGGCCAGAGGGCAGGGAAACTCTGGAGGACAGCCTGGTGGCAGTGGCAGAGAAAGCAGGATGCCAGCTCCTTTGAGCACTTGGGGCTGAAAGGCCCTGGAGGGAAGCTGACCCCCACAAACCCTCGCCCCCCACTCCCTGAGACCTTCCACCTTATATGCACCCCATTTTACCCACCCAGATCCTCTTCTCATCAGCCAGGTTCAACCCCTCATCCCTGACTTCAAGAGCCTCCACGCATGCTCGGAAGCACCTGTAATCCTCCTGCTGACCAAGATGGGAGTGGCTGCTGGCAGAAGTGAAGGGAACCCCTGAATCACTGTAGCAGGGGAAAAGGTGTTCTCAAGTGCAAACTTAGAAGATGCATTTCCCTAGAACACTCGCTCACATGCTGGATCAGTTACTTTGGGCATCTGGCTAGGTGACATAAAGATGCTCCCACGAGGCATGAGTGTCCCCACCCCAGGACTATTTGAGGACACAAACTGAGCCATCCTCTTGCTGTGTACACATATGGCAGAAAGAGAGCTGGCTCTCTGGTTTTCTTCTTGCTACTGCTAAGTCGCTTCAGTCGTGTTCAACTCTGTGCGACCCCATAGATGGCAGCCCACCAGACTCCCCCGTCCCTGGGATTCTCCAGGCAAGAACACTGGAGTGGGTTGCCATTTCCTTCTCCAATGCATGAAAGTGAAAGGTGAAAGTGAAGTCGCTCAGTCACGTCCGACTCCTAGCGACCCCATGGACTGCAGCCCACCAGGCTCCTCCATCCATGGGATTTTCCAGGCAAGAGTACTGGAGTGGGGTGCCCCAGGGCACTAATCCCATCATGAGGACACCACTCTCGTGACCTCATCTAAACCTCCTTGCCTCCCAAAGACCTTGCTTCCAAATACCATCACATTGGGGATTTGGCTTCAAAATATGAATTGGTGGGGGACACACTGAGTCCATAGCATTAATCTACTTTTTCATCTTATAATTTTTCAGGTTTTCATAATATTTTTGGTTCCCCAAAAGGAGCTGACAATATCATGGTTTTCCCAAAGCTGCCTAGCTAGCAGATTCTCTCTTTTCATATTAAGTCTCTCATTTCACTGAGCTATTCCCTCATTTAACTGTTGGAAAGTTCATAATTTTGTGCATAAAATTAATAACTTTCACACATAGTAGTGCAGCATTTCCCTCTCACAATAATAAATGCACATTTTCACTTCCACTGATTGATGAGATTCCAACATATAAAGCACAAAGGAGATTCCCACGCAAAGTTACATCTAGAAGGCTTGCCTCTATTTCAAAACAGCTCTTAATAAGTCTGAATGCCACGCCTTGTTCCTGTCACTGCTGCCATTATGATTGGCTATGAAGCAATCACACAACCGTTGATCACACAGTTTCAGCGATATAGAAATAATGTTGAAGTCAGTCTCAACTACCTGTCCCTCCAAAGGCCAAGCCCAAAACTGAGCTAAATATCAGATTTCGGCAGAATACCGAGGCCAGAGTTGGCCTTCGGTCCATCTTGAACTTATTCTTCTCTACATTGTTTGATTGTTTTTTAATGAGAAGCATGTATTTGTTTCATGATTGAACAGCTATTTTTATTAAAATCACACACACGCAAACTTAGCATCCTATCCTCAAAAAAACAAAACAAGTTAGATGGGTGGGAATATTGCATTGAACCTCTAAGTGGTTCCCAAGCTTTTGGAATAGCAGTTGTTGTTTGATTGTTATCTGATGCTGGAGTCTGCATCTGAGAGCTTCCAGTGCCCTCAAGGATCACTGTGACCCACCATGCCTCTCACTCAAGAGTTCCTGACGGAGCTGGCTCATTCCCAGCATCAGACTTCCCTCCCTGCACTCCATGTTCTGAAGCTGGCAAAGGCAGTGACTCAAACACAAATCTAACTACCTCCAGTTCCCATGCCCAGCTTGCTAGGGCTTCTTTCACTGACAGGATAAAGCCTAATCCTTGGGGTGACATTTAGCATCTTCCAAAGGATGTCCCCTACCTCTTCACCCATCCTTCCCCTGCAAACCATGCTCCTGGCAACCTGGACTCTGCCCCTCTCTTCCCTTCACCTCAAGTTCTCTTCCTGGTGAACTTGAACTTGCCCTTCAAGGTCCAGTGTCAACATTGCCCCCTCCATGAAGTCCTCTTCCCCCACATCCCCAGCAGAATTTGTCATGCTATCAATGAAGACCGAGAAGCCCCCTCCCCAATCTGTAAATTCCTGAAAATAGTTACTACATCATTGCCACCCCAAGTCCTGTGCACATAGCAAACACATCCTTCCAGCAAACAGAAGGACCTTAGCAAATGGTGCAAGAAAGAATGAACGGATGAATATAGATAATTAGTCCCAATATTTTGTGTGTATTTTACACCCACTCCTTGATATTCGAGGGAATGTTCTGCATAGATTGCAAAACCAAAGCTAGTAACCACTGGACCATTTCAAGCCCCGTTCTCTGGAGACCCCACGTTCACAGCAGAGGCTGAGGGCAGCTCTGAGGTCTAGGAGAAGTCCCCCATCAGTTGGTACAGGTCCGACCCTCACTGGTCCTCACAGGCAGGATCCCAGGGAAGACATATACATAGTATTCTCTTTCATATTCTTTTTCATTATAGGTTATTACAAGATACTGGATATAGCTCCCTGTGCTATACAGTAGGTCCTTGCAGGTTATCCATTTTATATGTATAGTAGTGTGCATCCGCTCATCCCAAACTCCTAATTTATCCCTCCCTTTCCTTTTTCCCCTATGGTAACCATAAGTTTGATTCCTAGGTATGTGAGTCTGTTTCTGCTTTGCAAGCAAGTTCATTCATATCATTGTTTAGATTTCACATATAAGTGATATCATGGCATTTGTCTTTCTCTGACTTACTTCACTTAGTATGGTAATCCCTGGGTCCATTCATGTTCTATGTGAAAAGTGAAAGTGAGAGTCGCTCAGTCGTGTCTGACTCTTTGCGACCCCATGGACTATACAGTTTGTGGAATTCTCCAGGCCAGAGTACTGGCGTGGGTAGCCTTTCCCTTCTCCAGGGGATCTTCCCAACTCAGGGATTGAACCCAGGTCTCCTGCACTGCAGGCAGATTCTTTAGCAACTGAGCTATCAGCGAAGCCAATGTTGCTATAGATGACGTTAATTCATCTGTTTTGTGGCTGAGTAATGTTCCATTTTATATATAATATGTGTATCATGTTTTCTTTATCCATTCATCTTTCAATGGGCATTTAGGTTTATTCCATGTCTTGTCTATTGTAAATAGTGCTGCTATGAACATTGTGGTTCACGTATCTTTTCCAATTAAAGTTTTCTTCTTTTCCAGATAGATGCCTAGGAGTGGGATTACTGGGTCATATGGTAACTCTATTTTTAGTTTTTTGAGGAATCTCCATATTGTTCTCCATAATGGGTAGACCAGTTTATTCCCACCAAAAGTGTAGGAGGGTTCCCTTTTCTCCACAAACCCTCTCCAGGGTTTATCATTTGTATACTTTTCATTATGGCCATTCTGACCAGTGTGAGGTGGACCCTCATTGTGGTTTTGATTTGCATTTCTCTAATAATGAGCGATGCTGAGCATCTTTTCTTGGACTTGTTAGCCATCTGTATGTCTTCTTTGGAGAAAAGTCTATTTAGATCTTCTGCCCATTTTTTTTTTTTGATTGGATTGTTTTTGTCTTCATTGAGTTGTATGAGCTGTCTGTATATTTCAGAAATTATGTCCTTGTGGGTCCAGTTTTGTCTGCTTTTAAACTTCATCCAAGTTGAATCCTAGAATATGTGTCCTTTTGTGCCTGTCTCCTTTCATTTAACCTCATATCCAGAGTTTCACCCATACTACTGTGCTTTCTTTAGTTGTTACAACAGCCAAATAAAATACCAGGGAAGAAAAGAATTTAGGAAACATGTGTAGTATTACTAGCTGTGTCTTGGGCAGTCTTTAGACTGCAAGCTCCTTGAGAGTAAATATGATGTCTTACTCATTTTTTTCTATTTTCAACCCTTAAAAGTATGCCTAGCTTGGGGGAGAATGGATACATGTATATGTATGGCTGAGTCCCTTCACTATTAACCTGAAACAACATTGTCAATTGACTATACCCCAATACAAAATAAAGTTTTTTAAAAAAAATTATGCCTAGCTCGTAATTGGAGCTTGACAATTTTTGGTTGAATTGGAAATTATTATATTGCATAGACCATCTGGCCTTTTATGTCCTGTCTTTTTTTCCCTCTACAGCCTCATCGCTCCTCTAGCCCCATCTCCGCAACACCAGCCTGCCCAGGTGGACTCTGCCCTTTGTCTTTCTTCTCTGGGCCGTGCACAGGCTCTGTCCCTGTTTTCAACTCTATTATTCCCTCTCCAGATGCTAAAATGACTCACCGGGGTGGAGAGAAGGGAGCTGGGAAGAAGTGGGGCTGAGTGGGGATGCAGACAGAAAAGTGTCAGGAGAGGATCCTGGCTGGGCCAGGAGAAGAGCTGGAAGCAGCCTAAATGCGGTGGTCAGACAGGAGACAGAGGCAGGCGCTGTGGGGGCTCCTCCCACCCCGCCTGGGCTCCAGACACCAGCTCCGTGGAGCCCCTCGGTCTGGGTCTGAGCCTCACCACCTTCCCTCCTGGACGTGCATTGCAGCCAAGTTCAGAGCTCACCCCAGCTGTCAGGACACACTGTCACTCCAGCTGTTACTGAGCAATGGATTCCTGTTGCCAAGATATGGATTTGGTTTTAATAACAGTTAGTGCAAACACTGTAAATTTACTGCTGCGAGAGAGAGTTTTTGAAAACGTCCACTCTGGCTATAATTTTTCAGCCGCGCCAGCTGTTTGCGCTCAGCTCATACCTGACATGGTGCTTTGAAATAGCAATCACTGTATTTATAAGAAGGCGAGGACCCATAAATATGTCACAAGTGGAATATACAACGCCATATTTCACCATTTTCTATTTTAAAATTGTGAGTTATGGCTGCAGAAATGCACGCCCATTAAAGGTGATATGATGTATTTTCTGCCCTGTTCAGGAGTCCATCCATCATCGAGACAATAAAGAAAACCGCACTTACTTTTTTCCTGTCGTCTGTAATTTATGATCCCCAAAAAGCTGTAACCTTTTGGCAGGCTTTGCAGAAACCACTGCACTGTTAGCAACTAAATAACCTTTTATAAGGTTTTAAATGTGTTGCTACAGTCTCAATGCACTTGCTATATTGATCCAGAAGATCTTGGGGAGGGGGGAGAAAAAGGGAGTGGGAGGAATGGAGGAAGATGATCTATAACCAGATCGATAAAGGCATATAGATTGTTGAAAGATGCTTCTAATGATTTTTGCCAGCCATCATCTTTCAGCACGCCACGCCCTATCTCTTAGGCTTTGGTCTTGGCTAGAATTGATTGACCTTGCTTTTTCCTCCCTCCCCTCCCTCACTCCAGCTGAGCAGCCAGACAAGGGAGAAGCAGAATGCATTGGCCACCACAGGCTATTTGCAGGAGAGCTCTGAGAATCGCAGGGCTGAAAGGGGTCATCAAGGCTATCTCAGGGCCCAGATGAGGAAACTGAGGCCAGCCAAGCAGCCGTGACGCACACAAGGTCACGTGGCGATGGAGGAGCAGAGCTTTGAGGTGGATTCCTGGTTTTCTGTCCACCCTTTCCCCAAATCTTCCATCCAATGGTGGTCTCCTGTTTACCCCCGAGGAAGAAGTTGTGCCTAGAACAGGTGAACACATTTCTGTTGAGCTCTGCAGAGCCAATAAATCTGCCTGACAGTGAGGTGGAGCGAGAAGACGACGAGCTTGGGAATCAGACAGAACCGAGCTGAATCCAGACCCCGCCTGTCACTCCCATGGGCAGCCACCAGCCTATCTAGGTCTCTGCTACGCCTCCTGCAAGACAGCAACATAATCCACCTAAAGGTGGTGGGAAAGATTGGATCTGATGTCTGGACAACACTGAGCTCAAAGCCTGTAAGTGACAAGGGAATGATGAAAGTGACTGATTCCCTGTTCTGCCCTGTTCAGCCCTCCTCCCATCACCAGGATTTTCGTGGTTCTCCTCCCGCCCTTTTTGGCCCACCTTATTCTCCAGACAATGGCAATGGAAACCCTCCTGAAAGAGCCAGCTAAGGGAGAAAGTCGGATGCCCTTTTCAACTGCAAAATCTGTGGTGTAGAGGCATTACCTTAACTGTCAACGATGAAAGCGGCGGAGGTGAAAATAATTACTTTCCTCTCCTGAACACAAGTGGAGCCAGGCTCCTGGAGCTCCGAGACCACGCCTGGTCAGTTCCCTCTAGAAGGACCAGCAGGAGGCCATTGGTAATGGAGCTTTTCACACTATATTCTTGGTAGGGAACATTTGCTGGGGGAAAAAAAAGTCCTTGTGAAGCAATCGGACTATGGTGCAGTGGATGTATCTCAGGGGACCCTCTTTCCAGACAGCCCTGCGTTTTCAAAAGCAATGCTTACAGCTCCAGGAACACACTGCTTGGGAGCAGAAGTGGACAAATGACCTGCAGGACAAATCCGGCCACAGCCTGTGTCTGTAAATAAATTCCATTAGAACACAGCCACACCCATGTGATTATGTATTGTCAAAGGCTGCCGTCAGCTACAACTGCAGACATGAGTAGTGGTCCCTCAGGGTCCAAGAGGCGTTGGCTCCAGGGTCCCCACTCAGGTCCCTTATATAAAATGATGTAGCATTTGCATGGAACCTACACACATCCTCTCATAGACTTTAAATCATCTCTAGATTACTTATAATACTTGATGTGATGTAAATGCTATGTAAATAGATGCCTGTGTGTGGCAAATTCAAGTTTTGCTTTTTAGAACTCTCTGGAACCTTTTTTACCCAAGTATTTTCCACCTCCAAAGATGCTGAACCCAATGGATAAGGAGGGCCAACTGTAGTTTCGACGGAAACCAGAAGACCCACCAAGTCTAAGACAGTTACCAGGGGAACTTGCTTGGTGGTCCAGCAGTTAAGCCTCCAGGCTTCCACTGCAGGGGGTGTCGGTTCCATCCCTGGTCAGGGAACTAGGATCCCGCAAACCTCGTGGCAAGGCCAAAAAAAGAAAGAACTTTTACAAAATAAAACAGCTGCTAGTTCTTTGCCCCCAAAAAATTGCAAACCCCTGCTCTGAAGTCCACCCAGCTGTGCCACAAGCCAGAGGGGCGTCCCAGCAGCAGGTGGTCTATAAATATGTGTGTGGTGATTTATAGTTTACAAAGTGCTCTCAGGAACGTGATTTTAAGTGAACCTCCCAGCAAGGAGATGGAGATGCTGATTATTCCTGTGTTACAGAGACCTGCACTGAGACCCAGAGTCCAAGCACTTGCCCCCCGGATAGCCCAAGGCAGAGCTAAGTCCTGAACGCAGGCAGAGTGTCCTGAGAGGCCCAGCCTCCCCACCACCCCATCCAAAACAGGAAACCTCATATCCTTTGTGTGCCCCTCCCACACCCCTCTGGTGCCCCAGCCAACCAGCTGGCGACCTGGGATGTCACTTGGCTGCTCTGGCTCTTAGTTTCCTTGCATCCAAAATGAAGTCATGAAAACACTCACTTTGAAGAATGCCTTTCCCCTGGAGAAGGAAATGGCAACCCACTCCAGTATTCTTGCCTGGAGAATCCCATGGACAGAGGAGCCTGACGGGCTACATTCCATGGGGTGGCAAAGAGTCAGACAGGACTGAAGTGACTTAGCACAAAGGGTCTTCCATGATGCAAGTACCCTACAAAGCATTTCCTGGAGGAGGAGGGACCCACCTCCTTGGCCCAGTCTGAACCACCCGTGGACAGGCCATAGGAGAAGCTAGTGAGGCAGACCCGAGGGTGGGAAGGAGGAGAAGGAGAAGCCTCCCTCTGTGGACCGGCCACCCTAAAACCCACGTGGGCCCCTGGACCCCACAGGCCGTGTCAGAGGATGGAGACAGTAGGAGCGGGCCCAGAGAGGCTGCCAGCACACACAGGACTCCACCCTGGCTCTGGACAGAGCTCATCCCCGAGGCTGGAAAAGCCCAGGCTGCCCTTCTGTGGAGGAAGGGTGAGTCAGGGTGGGGAATAACAGGGATACGAGAGGTCACCCCTTTGTCACAGGCCCTGCCGTTCCTCTGTGTCCAAGTCTCTCTCTCTCTCTTCCTGCTCTCTCCCAGAGCACCTCCCCCAAATCATTATTAACATTGTAAATAAAAAGCGAGAGGCAAGTTATTAAATGTAAAATATGCGGAGTTCCTCCCAGAACTCTCCGGGCAGTTCATAAACGTGACGGCTTAATTTTGCTGCCGATCCAGGCAGCTGATGAAGCATTGCCGGCTCCTGGGCTAATTGAAGCTGTTAACGAAGTGGAGGAGAGATGATCGCCGGCGCCCCCGTCCTGCCCGCGGGGAGCAGCGGGGCGGCCCGGGACCCGAATCCGCATCTCCACCCTGTCTCAGCGGCCGCCTCACCGGGCCCCCACCCCCGGCACCCCCTGAGCGAACTCGCTCCCTGTATCCACAGCTCTGCAGCTCAGCCGAGCTCCCGGAACCTGCATCTGGAGTCACTTTAAAAGCCACAAGAGGTCCCCAAGTCTCCCCACGGAGAAAAGTGGTTTCAAACACAGATTGGGGTAGAGTCTGCACAGGGTTAGTCTTCCCATAATCTGAAGAATTCTGGGTCTCAGAGCCCCTGGCCCTCAAACCTCAGACGGAGTGGAAGCAACCCAGATGTCCATCAACGGAAGAATGGACAAACAAGCGCTGGCATGTTTATACAAAGGAATATCATTCGGGCACAGAAAACAAAATAAAGCACTGACACCTGCCACAGCGTGGATAATCCTTGAACATATTATGCTGAGTGAAATAAGCCAGGCACAAAGGTCACTTATGGTATGACCATTTCTATGATATATCCAGAATAGGTAAATTCAGAGAGACAGAAAGTAGATGGGTGAGCAGGGCCTGGGGAAGGGGAAGATGGGAAGTGGCTGCTTATTGGGGCAGGTTTTATTTGGGGTGATAGAAACGTTTGGGAGTAGATAGGAGTGGTAGTCACACAACACTGTAAATTATTAACTGCTACAGAATCGTTCACTTTATATGTATGTGTGTGTGCGTGCTCAGTCATGTCTGACTCTTTACAACCCCATGAGCTGTAGCCTACCAGGCTCCTCTGTCCATGGGATTCTCCAGGCAAGAAGACTGGAGTGGATTGCCATTTCCTTCTCTAGGGGCTCTTCCCAACCTAGGGATTGAACTCGCGTTTCCCGCATTGGCAGGCAGCTTCTTTACCCCTGACCCACCTGAGAATCCCTGTGTTTATCTGTATTTTACCTCAGCAAGGCTGATTTTAACTTCACACTCATCCAACTGGCTCCTCTTCAAGGGCTTTTGACTCTTTGATCTGGGCACTTGGTCAAGCCCTGACTCCACGTTCCTGGCTCCTGTATGACAAGGGGTGACCATAGGCCTCCAGCCTCGTCTTCAACCAACCCAAGTATCAAAAACAACTGCTCACCTTTTGCCCCTGTTGAGGTTTGTGGGCCAGAACAAGAGAGCCTGTGGTAGGGACAGCTCGGTATAGCAGAGATAACTAAGCCTTTGAAGTTAGGAGAACTTTACTGCAGTCCTGATTCCACCATGGTATAGCTGTGAGATCTTGGATGGACTCCCTTAAATTCTCAGATCCTCAGTTTCCTCATCTGTCACACAGGGATGGCCACATCAGCCTTGCCTTCTTCACAGATTTGTTATAAGCCTCAAAGGAGACACTTTGTGTTATTATTGTTATTATTATTATTGGTACCTGTTTAAAAACTCACTGACTCGATGAACATGAGTTTGAGTGAGCTCCGGGAGTTGATGATGGACAGGGAAGCCTGGCGTGCTGCAGTCCATGGGGTTGCAAAGAGTCGGACACAACTGAGTGACTGAACTGATCTGAACTTTAAAAACTAGTGTATTGCACTCAACATCACTAGTCAACAGAAATGCAAGTCAAAACCACAATGAAATATCACTTCACACCTGTCAGAATGGCTATCATTAAAAAGAATAGAAATAGCAAATGTTGGTAAGGATCTCAAGAAAAAGAAACCTCTGTACCCTGATGTTGGAAATGTAAATTGGTGCAGTCACTATGGAAAACAATATGGAGGTTCCTCAAAAAATGAGAATTAGAACTACCATATGATCCAGCAATCCCACTTCTGGATATATATTTGAAGAAAAGAAAATTCCCATTTGAAAAGATACATGCTCCCAGTGTTCATAGCAGCATTATTTACAGTAATCACGATATGGAAGCAACTTGTGTCCACCAATGAATGAATGATAAAGAAGCTATGGTATTGGGAATTCCCTGGATATCCAGTGGTTAGGATTCAGTGCTTTCACAGCTGGGGCCCAGCTTTGATCCTTGGTCAGGAAACTAAGATCCTGCAAGCTGTGAGGCCAAAAAAAAAAAAAAAAAGATATAGTGTGTGTGTATACACATACAATGGAATATTACTCAGCCATAAAAATGAATGAGATTTTGCATCTGCAATGTAGATGGACCTAGAATGTATTGCTTAGTGAAATAAGCCAGACAGAGAAAGACAAATACTGTATGTTATCACATATATGCGAAATCTAAAAAAATAAATAAATGAATATAACAAAACAGAAACAGATTCACGGATACAAAGAACAAACTAGTGGTTACCAGTGGAAAGAAGAATGAGGGGAGGGACATGGTAGGGGTATGAGATTAAGAGGTAAAAACAACTATGTATAAAATAAATAAGCTACAAGGATATATTGTAACAGCATAGGAAAATATAGCCAATATTTTATAACTTTACTTTGGGTATAATCTACAAATATTGAATCACTATGGTATATACTTGAAACTAATACAATATTGTAAATCAGCTATATCTCAATAAAAAAAATAAAGTGTATTAACCAACAAGTATTTATTAAGCAACTGCTCCATTCCTAACCATGTGCTAAGCTGTGCACAGGAAGCAGGGGAAGGGAATCAGTCGGAGACCAGGCATAAGAGACCATTCCTGCCCTCCAGGTTAGAAAGGCCAAATCAACACAAAGGAAGCCATTGGAAAGCAAAGAGCAGCTTTGTACAGTCAGTACTGATGTGTTGCTGGAGGAAACACTGTGAGTTCCTGACACCGAGAGCCCAGGGTCCCAGGTTCTAGGCATGATCGGTGGCCAAGTCAGTGAGCCATTTGAAAGGCACTTAAAATTTTTATTTTTAATATTTTGACTTTAGTTTTCTTGCTTTCCTTTTCTTGGTCGCATGACTCAGCTTGTGGGATCTTATTTCCCCAACCAGGGATGAAACCCACATCCCCAGCAGTGGAAGCCTAGAGTCTTAACCACTGAACTGCCAGGGAAGTCCCTAGTTCTCCGACTTTCAAGAGGAAAGAGTTCACTTTAAGTTCCTCGGAGATCCTTCCTGGCTTTAAAAATCTGATACTAAGCAAAATTAAAACACAAACCAGGAAAATTATTTGTCGTAGATATGTCAGAAGATGGATATTCTTAACATGTAAAGGGGCTTTGAAAATTCAATAGGAAAAAGATGAATATCCCAAAGGGAAAAAAATAGGTAAACAACACAGGTTTTTGTACAAAAACTTCACTACTAATTATAATAAAGAAAAATTGGAAATATTCTAAATCCAAAGCTAAGTAGAATATTTTTTATTTTCACCATGGCACAATCATATTATATAGTCATTGATAATCCATTTTTCATAATACTCAAAGTTTTTGTAATAAAAGAGGAAAAAAGGAATGAAAACTTTCAGAATTCCTGTTTTATGTCTTGTTTGTCCAGAAAAAAAGACACTATATGCATTCAAAAGTTAACACTAGTTATCTCTGAGTATAGGTTAATAATTTTATTTCTCTTTTATTCTTTTATGTTTTTCTGAATTTCTATAATGAGCACATTATTTTCTAATTTAGAAAAAATATGTATAATCTATGATGCAACAGAACAGCAAATTCAGGGTTTTACATTCAGCTCCATTAAAATTTCATTCTAGCACCAAAGTGATAAAACCTTCACTAAAATAAATTTTCGAACGTTATTAAAAATGGCCTTTATTATTTTGCAACTGTTTCTCTACAACAGCATCTGTCTCACTCAGTGGTTGATTAGCCTACCTAAATTCTCAATTATTCATAAAATCTCTTGAGGACAGGAATCTAGTCAAATTTATTCCTGGCACCAAATACCATAATAGGTGTTCAGGAGATGTTGGCTGAAACAAAGGCAAGAATTGAGAGCTCATCGTTCTGAAAGAAATTGACCAAGGGGCAATAGAAAGTGAGGTGGAGGGCCTTGAAGGATGGGTTGTTGTTATTTCAGTCGCTAAGTTGTTTCTGACTCTTTCGCGACTCCATGGACTGTAGGCCTCCAGGTTTCTCTGTTCATGGGATTTCCCAGGCAAGAATACCAGAGTGGACTGTCTTTGGCCATGAACTATCTTTCATTTCATTCATCTGAACAGTGAATGTGCCAGGTCCAGAGGGCTGTGTTGACACTGAAGATCCTGAGTTAGATGGGATCCAGAGCCTTGCAGCTTAGAGATAGAGGAAGACATGCCAAAAGCTGGTGGGGACAGAATAATAGAGCTGAAACAGGAGCACAAAGGAAGAAGCTGTTCATCCTTCTGATGCTGGAGGGCAGGAAAAGAAGCCGGGAGAAGGTGCAGGACCACGAGGACAGTCTTAGAGGGACGCAGAGAGGGAAGGCAGTGATCGGAACCAAGGCTGGGATTCAGGGGAGAGAGGTGGGCTTGGAAAACAACACTCTCAAGGACATCAAGGGACTCCGCATCCTCCCCCATCACCCACATGCACACAAAGCTCACACATGGGGAGCCAGGGTACTTGGAATAGGCCCACCTTCTCAGCAGGGCTCATCCTACACCTAGACCTGGGTGGGTGTCCCAGCAACTGAGCCATTGCGCTCTCCCTGTGACCAAGGTCTCGAGCCTCAACATCCAGCTCTGCAGGAATCCTGTTTCCCCATAAGTCAGCTGGGGTACCTGCCCAGCTCTATGCTGTTGTTCAGGTGCTCAGTCATGTCTGACTCTTTGCCACCCCACGTTGCAGCACGCCAAGCTTCCCTGTCCTTCACCATCTCCCAGTGCTTGCTCAAACTCATGTCCATTGAGTCGGTGATGCCTTCCAACCATCTTGTCTTCTGTCGCCTTCTTCTCCTCCTGCCTTCAATCCTTCCCAGCACCAGGGTCTTTCCCAATGAACTGGCTCTTCACATCAGGTGGCCAAAGTATTGGACCTTCAGCTTCAGCATGAGTCCTTCCAGTGAATATTCAGGGTTGATTTCCTTTAGGACGGACTGGTTTGATCTCCTTGCAGTCCAAGGGACTCTCAAGAGTCTTCTCCAGTATCACAGTTTGAAAGCATCAGTTCTTCGGCACTCAATCTTCTTTATGGTCCAACTCTCACATCCATACATGACTGCTGGAAAAACCATAGCTTTTTTACTATACAGCTCTATATGGGATATTATTTTAACCTTGAGAAGAGGCAGTTCTGAAACTGGGGAGCCCATATCCATGCCATCTGCATCACAATTCCATTGCCTCTTGGTGATAGAGTCTCTTTTCCTGCATGACTGCCCGGAGTTTAATGGGATGACCCTCCCTAATAAGCTGGTGAACGTTTCCCAAGGAATGCCCAGAAAACACACACAATCTACTGCATACAGGGAAGGGTTTGTTGTTTTTTATTTCCATCCAGGAAATGCCAGGATTTCCCTCGGGGTCGCCTTTGCCAGCTCTGATCTGGAATGCATTATTTGAACGCGGGCAAATGTAAATTAATGTCGTCTTCAAGTTGAGTTTCTCAGCAAGGTAACAAAACGTTGACATCAGTCTGAAAGTCAAATTAGGCTCTGCGTGATGTGGTGTGACCTGAGGTGTTGACACCCTGGCCGGGTGCCTTTCGAGTTTCGGGAAAGCTCGTGATTGGGAACAGAGCTCATGACTTCAGCTGGTTCCCAGAACGCCCCTGGACAGCGAAGAACCCTTGGTGAGCAAATCCGTGATGTTGCTTCAGCCTTTTCCAGGAAATGTGCATGGTGCATTCATCCTTCACACCATTACTGGGTCCCTACGACGCATCTGACGCTGTGATGGGTACTTGGGGGCAGCGGGCGACCTCCAGCAGATGTAGATCCAGCCAACAAAATCTTCTCCGGACCACCGCCTCTAGTTCCTACCCCAGAGCTCTCCTCCCTTTCCTGTCAGGTTGGTTTTACCTCATGCTTTCCTTTCCTCACCTTCCAATCACCCCTCCATCCACTGCAGGCCACCTCTGGCCCCACCTCTCCATGGAAACCTCTTCTACTGAGGACACTGGAGTTTCCTCACTATCCACCCAAGGATGGGGCTCATTCCCCCATTCATGTGTGCAAGTGTGCTAAGTCACTTCAGTCATGTCTGACTCTTTGCAACCCTGTGGATGGTCTCTCACCAGGCTTCTCTGCCATGGGATTCTCCAGGCAGGAATACTGGAGTGGGTTGCATGCTCTTCTCCAGGGGATCTTCCCAACCCAGGGATTGAACCCACATCTCTTAGGATTGAACCCCATCCTGCATTTCAGGCTGGGTCTTAACCACTAGTGGCACCTGGGAAGCCCTCCTTCGTCCTAACTTCCTTCCAATGTTCACACACAAAGTTGATGCATCACTCCTTTCTGAAATTCTCCTCCCTCTTGAATGTTACTATTTCCTTATGGTTTCCACCAACATTTCTGACAGATAATTCTCCTTGGAGCCCTCAAAAATAGATAACTGATGAGGACCCCCTGTACAGCACAGGGAATGCTACTCAGTTCTCTGTGGTGACCTAAATGGAAAGAGGGGATCCAAAAAGAGGGGATATATGTATACATATAGCTAGCTGTACACTTTGCTGTACAGCAGAAACTAGCAGAACATTGTAAAGCAACTGTGCTCTAATAAAAACTTAAAAAAAAAAAAAAAGATCATGTCATCTGGGAAAAAAGTGGTCCTAGCCCTCCCTATTTCCTACAACTATAGAATCCAAGCTCCTTGGCATGAAAGATGTCTTGGGATTTAGGCCCTGACAACCTCTCCAGATTCATCTCCCCACCACTCACTGCCTCTCCCCACACCTAATGCCAGAGCAACTCAAAACCATGTGTGAGATCCCTTCAAGACCATGCTACCTCCCATGTGTGCTGTGTGAATGCTCCTCCCCAGAATACCTTTCTCCAGCCCACCTGGTCATCCACCTGGCAAACCTGGACGCTTCTTCAGAACCTGGTCAGTTGTCACTCTCTTGGTGAGGTCTTCTCTGATCAGCTCATCCCTGCTTATTGCAAAAAGAGCCTCCACCCCTCCTCTGGACTACCTCTACTATCTACACTCAGCCCCACTGTCACACGGACCACACTGTCTTCCCAGGGTGCCCTAGGGCACAATTCAGACCTTGGCAGAGCATCCCTTCTGAGCTGCTGGCAGCCATCTGGGAGGAGCTGATCCACTTGGATCACTTTGCCCTGTTTTCAACTCAGGAACACCACAACCAGGAAAGAGATCTGATCGCTGGGCACTTAGGTGGCCTTTCCAGGCTCTGCATGGAGGCTGAATTAAGGACAGAGCAGAGGGCTGCACCAGAGCTCGTCTAGAGGGGGCTCAGGGTCCTCTCAGTCCAGCCCAGCCTCTTTGAGCAGCACAAAGAGGGGACCACAAGGTCCAGGAAAAAGACAGGAATGCCCAGGAAGTGAGTTAGTGAGTTGGCATGGAGTAAGCCCTGGCCCTGCAGTATCTGAGCGAGAGTGGTGAGTGTGGGTCACCGATTTCTCTGATGGGATGTCACCGGCCTGTCCACAAGACGGAAGGCTGAACCTCCTCTTGGTAGAGTTATATCGGAGGGCCTGTGGTTTTTGTCTTAGTGACGATTTTGGTTTTTTGTTTTGTTTTTTTTACACTGCCATGAGATAAAGAGAACAACTTGTTTCACAGTTTTCACGGTAATATCATGTGCATTTGAGAGTTAGGCATGTGTCCTGCTGCTGTAATTTTTTTCCCATCTGGAAAGATGGAGGGGCGGGTGTTCACTCTCCCTGCGACCGTGGCCTTCCCAATGTTGTGGTTTGGCCGCTTGCTCTCTCACGCACCTCCCAGCCCACTGAGGGCAATAAATCATTCCCTTGGGGTGGGTACCATTAAAAACAAAAAGCAGCTGTGCTCAAGGGCCCCTGGGTACAGAAGAATAGAGCCCCTTGCCTTGGCCCTGCTACCACATCTTCTTCCAAAACTCCTTGAGAAGGCAAAACCCTGAGTTCTGAGAAGAGGCCTGGCTGACTCAAGACATGAAGAAGGGCTTTCTGAAAATGTCACGAGAAGTGGGGGTGGGTGGAAGAGAAACGCAGGAGTCCAGTGCATAATGGTGTGTTTTAAACCACATGCCTTTTTCCAGACTGGGTTATTAAATTAATTCAGAACTTATGCTCACACTTAAAAGATTTCTGTCATATTTTATGAACACGATGATCTCAGAGTAATTTGCACTGGAAATGTGTCATATTAAATCAGGGGCACTAATAAACTTTATGACTTAAACTCCACATGGATCAGACATGGCAGATAAACCATCCTACTTTTGCACTCACGTTCATGCCATTGAAGTATGGCTCCTCCTATGGGAAACCATAAATAAGCTTGATAACATTCCTTCTGCCCCACCATAAACGTACCCATCGGTTGGAGGCATCACCTGTCTGTCCTGCTCCTCCACTCCAAAGCGTGTGATGCTGGTGGAACGGGTTGACCAGGCAGAGATATTTCTTTGGGATTTTAAAGCAATTTGACTCCCATGGCCTTATGACCTTCCATTCACACTGGCACGGCCTTTGTGCTAGACTGTGTATAACTGCTCAGGAGTGTTTTACAGGTACAAGTGTTGTATAAAAAGTCCTGGATGGTGAGTTTTGATATCTGAGCACTTCTGGCTCTGCTTCTGGCTGGCTCTGTGATCTGAGCACAAATCAGACAGGATAGTGTAACAGAAAGAGTCCAGGCATGTGAATCAAAGGTTTATTTCCACTTAACAGGTTGGTTTTGTTTTTTTTTTTAAACTTCATGTGATCCAGGCCCTGTGCAAGTCACTAGAAATAGAAGAGTGAATAAGGTTCTATTAGAACCCCAACAAAATTATTTGGGAAGCTAAATTAAATTATCTGGGCTTCCCTAGTGGCTCAGAGTTAAAGAATCTGCCTGCCAATAGAGGAGATGTAAGAGATGCAGGTTCCATCCCTGGGTCAGGAAGATCCCCTGGAGAAGGACACAGCAACCCACTCCCATATTCTTGCCTGGGAAATCCCATGGACAGAGGAGCCTGGTGGGCTGCAGTCCATGGGCTGGCAAGAGTTAGACATGACATAACTTAGCAACTAAACAACAACAACAAATTATTATAGAATACATAAAGATCTGTACAAGTTTATAGAAATACTTTGCAATTTTGTTTGTTTTAAATTTTATTGAAATACAGTTAATAGTTCTAGGTGTACAGCAAAATGATTTGGTTATACATAATAAATATATATTCTTTTTTTAGATTCTTTTTCATGAGTTTTTAAACTCATATAAATAAGTGTCTGAGACTAGCCAAGAAAATTCAGAAGAGTGAGGAGGGACTCATCTCACTAGATATTTAAATACAAAATCAATATATTCAAAGTGGTGTGGTATTGCCAAGCTTTCACACAAACTTCCAGCCAACAAACCTGAGGATGTGGGAGTCAGGGTGAAAAGAAGGGAATGACGGAAAGTCTGTATTGGGAACACATGGACTTCCCCGGACTCCTCACCAATGTGAATAGCCAAGCATCTGCCTTCCCTACTACTCAAGGAAGCTAGAAGTCTTTCTCTGAAAAAAATTAAGCCAAGGAGGTTACAAATTCAGGAGCATAGATTCATCAAAGGACAAGAGCTAGACAAATGGTGAAAATAAGAGAATTCCATGAAAGTCTACTCTTTATATATGAAGGACTGTCCACCTATTCCTGCTCTGTTTCAAAAGTGCAAGCAGCCAAGTACAACCTCACACACATCAACAAAATTCTGAGGCAGGAGACTGGATGGTACTTCTCTGGTAGGGGGAAAAAAAAAAGACTTCCACATACAATAAAAGAATGCTGTAGAAAAGGTCACTTGGCAACCCAATCCTCCTCCCCCTCATCACAAACAACTCCAATTAAACAGGGACAGAGAGCTAAGGATCATCAGACCCCTAAGGAAATCCTTTCAGCAAAGATATAACAGAAAGGAAAAGAATTTGGAAGGAAAATAGACAAGGCAATAATATTCTCAGAAAGAAAAGGTTATTTTTCATCCATAAAGCAGAAGCAAGATGTTATTAAAAAGGTATTAGTGCTGCTAATGCACAACTTGAAAGCAGAAAAGAGCTCTTAAAATTAAAACTGATCATCAAAATAACATTATTCAAAAGGATTAAAATTATAAAGTAAAGAAGTCTCCCATAAATTATAACTAAATGGCAATAAAGTAGAAAATAAAAGCAGAAAAGATACAAATACTTGTAAATCCAAAGAATAAGAATTTCATAGAATAGAAGGGAAAATTCATGGGAAAGAAATTATGAATGGAAAAATTAAATAAAATTTCCTAGAACTACAGAACATGAGAATTCTCCAAGTGACTAGCATAGTGAATGAAAAAAAATTCACATCTAAGAACACCACTGTGAAATTTCAAACATTAACAATAAACAGATAATCCATAAGAAGTCCATTGGTCAAGGTGGGGTTGGATGGAGCAGATGCATATAAAGAAATGGGAATCAGAATGGGTTGAATTTCTCAAAAGAAATCCTAGATGTCAAATGATAGTGGATCAACGTCTTAAAAGTTATGATGGGAATACAAAAATCCATTGCATTACCATACACTATCAATAAACAATCTAAAAAAGAAATGAAAACAATTCCATTTACAATAACATTAAAAACAATAAAATACTTAGGAATAAGCTTAACCAGAAGGCAAAATGCTTGTACACTAAACACTACAAAACATTACTAAAAACAATTAAAGAAGACACAGAATTGAGCAGATATGCCTCTTTGTGGATTATAAGACAATATTGGTAAGATGTCAATACTACTCAGAGCCATCTACAGATTTAGGACAGTCTATTGAAATCCTCTTGAGAAATTTGTATGCAGGTCAGGAAGCAACAGTTAGAACTGGACATGGAACAACAGACTGGTTCCAAATAGGAAAAGGAGTTCGTCAAGGCTGTATATTGTCACCCTGTTTATTTAACTTATATGCAGAGTACATCATGAGAAACGCTGGACTGGAAGAAACACAAGCTGGAATCAAGATTGCTGGGAGAAATATCAATAACCTCAGATATGCAGATGACACCACCCTTATGGCAGAAAGTGAAGAGGAACTCAAAAGCCTCTTGATGAAAGTGAAAGTGGAGAGTGAAAAAGTTGGCTTAAAGCTCAACATTCAGAAAACGAAGATCATGGCATCCAGTCCATCACTTCATGGGAAATAGATGGGGAAACAGTGGAAACAGTGTCAGACTTTATTTTGGGGGGCTCCAAAATCACTACAGATGGTGACTGCAGCCATGAAATTAAAAGACACTTACTCCTTGGAAGGAAAGTTATGACCAACCTAGATAGCATATTCAAAAGCAGAGACATTACTTTGCCAACAAAGGTTCGTCCAGTCAAGGCTATGGTTTTTCCTGTGGTCATGTATGGATGTGAGAGTTGGACTGTGAAGAAGGCTGAGTGCTAAAGAATTGATGCTTTTGAACTGTGGTGTTGGAGAAGACTCTTGAGAGTCCCTTGGACTGCAAGGAGATCCAACCAGTCCATTCTGAAGGAGATCAGCCCTGGGATTTCTTTGGAAGGAATGATGCTAAAGCTGAAACTCCAGTACTTTGGCCACCTCATGCGAAGAGTTGATTCATTGGAAAAGACCCTGATGCTGGGAAGGATTGGGGGCAGGAGGAGAAGGGGACGACAGAGGATGAGATGGCTGGATGGCATCACTGACTCGATGGACGTGAGTCTGAGTGAACTCCAGGAGTTGGTGATGGACAGGGAGGCCTGGTGTGCTGCGATTCATGGGGTCACAAAGAGTCGGACACAACTGAGCGACTGATCTGATCTGATCTGATTGAAATCCCAACAATGTTTCTGCAGAAATGGAAAACTTCATCTTATAGTCATGTAGAATCTTAGGGGAACTTGAAAAGCCAAAACAATCTTGCAAAAGAATAACAAAGCTGGAGGAGGTCTCACACATCCTGATTTCAACACATACTACAAAGCTATGATAATCAAAACAGTGTGGCACTAACATAAAGACAGACAAATAGACCAGTGGAATAGAACAGAGAGCACAGAAATAAACCCTAACATATGGGGAAATGATTTTCAACAAAGATGCCAAGACCACTCAACAGTTTTCAGCAAATATTGCTGGGAACATAGCCATGTGCAAGAGAATGAAGTTGGATCTTTACGTTAAACCATAAAGCAAAATTAACTCAAATAGATGAAAGACCTACATGAAAGAACCAAAAATACAAAACTCTTAGAAGAAAACACAGAGGGAAAACTTCACGACGCTGGATTTGGCAATGATTTCTTGGCTATGACATCAGAAACACAGCCAACAAAAGAAAAAAATTGAGAAGTTGGATTTTATCAAAATTAAATTTTTGTGAATCAAAGAACACTACCAACAGAGTGAAAAGAAAACCTATGGAAATATTTGCAAGTCATACATCTGATAAAGGATTGATATTCAGAGTATATGAAGAATTTCTACAAGTCAACAACAAAGAAACCAACACTCCAATTAAAAAGTTGGCAAAGGACTTGAATAGACACTTCTCCAAAGAAGATATACAAATGGCCAATAAGCATTTGAAAAGATGTTCAATATCATTAGAGAAATGCAAATCAAAACCACAATGAGAAACTACTTCACACTCATTAGGATGGCCTGTATAAAATAAATTTTTAAAAAGAAGAAAATAAAAAAGTGTTGGCAAGGACGTAGAGAAATTGGAACCTTTGTGCATTGCTGATGGGAATGTAAAATGGTGCAGCTGCTATAAAATTTTTTTTTTAAAGGTGGCAATTTGACAATTCCTCAAACAATTCAGTAGAATTACAATGTGATATAGTAATTCCACTTCTAGAGATACACTCCGATGGAGGAGCCTGGTGGGCTGCAGTCCATGGGGTCGCTAAGAGTCGGACACGACTGAGCGATTTCACTTTCACTTTTCACTTTCATGCATTGGAGAAGGAAATGGCAACCCACTCCAGTGTTCTTGCCTGGAGAATCCCAGGGACGGGGGAGCCTGTTGGGCTGCCGTCTGTGGGGTCACACAGAATCGGACACGACTGAAGTGACTTAGCAGTTAGCAGCAGAGATACACTCAAAAGAAGTGAAGGCAGGGACCCAAAGAGATAGTTGTGCACCATGTTCACAACAGCATTACTCACTACAGTTAAAAGGTGGAAATGACCCAACTGTCTATCAACAGATGAACAGATAAACAAAATGTGGTATAGCCATATAATAAAATCCTATCTATAAATTCTGCAATAAAAAGGAATGAAATATTGTTACCTGCAACAAGATGGATGAATCTCAAAAAAAATATGTTAAAGAAGCCAACAGAAAAGAATAAATACTATAAATTTGTAAGATAGTTCTAAAGAGGGTAAATCTCTGGAAACAGAAGGTAGTTGAGTGGTTGCCTGGGACTAAGGCGGGGAGTGGAGATAGGCTTTAAATGAGTGCTGAGAGACTCTGGGGTGTGTCACACAGTGCGATGCTGGGGTGACAGAAATGTTCTAGAAATGGACTGTAGTGAAGGTTGCATTATAAATTTACTAAACTCACCAAATTGTACACTTAACAATCGGTGAATTTTATGGTAGGTAAATTATACCTCAATAAATCTATTTTACAGAGAAGGCAATAGCACCCCACTCCAGTACTCTTGCCTGGAAAATCCCATGGGCGGAGGAGCCTGGTGGGCTGCAGTCCATGGGGTCGCTAAGAGTCGGACACGACTGAGCAACTTCACTTTCACTTTTTCTCTTTCATGCATTGGAGAAGGAAATGGCAACCCACTCCAGTGTTCTTGCTTGGAGAATCCCAGGGGCAGGAGAGCCTGGCGGGCTGATGTCTATGGGGTCACACAGAGTCGGACACGACTGAAGTGACTTGGCAGCAAATCTATTTTATATATTTATAAAAAAGAAAAACTGGTGTCATTACTCCTCCCCACACTTACTGTATTACCCAAAGAGCTTTGTTCTGAAATCCTGAAAGTGAACAGGTGACACCAGCAAAATGAAAATGATGAAACTGTCCACTGAAGTACTTTCTGACACCGGGAGAAAGACTTGCAGTCTTTACGAGCTGCTTGGTCACAGTCTAAGGAGACGGACAGCCTGGGTGGGACCAGAGTTCCTCTTCCTGCAAAGAGAAAATCACAGGCAGCAACGCCCTGTGAAACTGACAGACAATGTGCCCCAGCGTCCCACTGGAGCATCAGAACCCTGGAAAGAGGGACTGTGTTCTCCCCAGTCTCCCAACGTGGAGAAGGAGGGAAGAGTTATTACCATCAGGTGTTTGGAGGAAAGGAGCAAGGCTGGATTTGTGTGTGTGTGTGTGTGTGTGTGTACATGCACGCACTGGCACACAATTAAACTCCTACACAGACACAGACTCATTATATGTACAACATAAAATACAAAGTTTCATCATCAGAATCATATCACAATTATATTACACACTTTTGATTATAGGAAAATGATAAGAAGGCAGTACACTCAAATGCTACTCTTGGTTGGTTGCCCATTTTTAAGTATGAAATGAAAAAGCTTTTTTTAAAAAAATCTCTTTTTACACAGGTTGGTCCTCATACAAATTGGCAGGCAGAATTTGCAAAAAGAAAGTCTCTTTATCTGGAAAGGTAAATGTTTAATTCAAGCTTCTGTGTAGTGAAATTACTTCTAAACAAGATTTTAAAGGATAAAAGCAGTCTAGAGAGTTCTGTGGGGGTTTTTTGGCTACATCTTGCATAGCATGTGGGGGCTTAGTCCCCTGGCCAGGGAATGAACTCATGGCCCCTGTAATGGAAGCTTGGAGTCCTAACCACTGGACTACTGAGGAATTCCCAGATAAAATCAGTCTACAATGTTAATTTCAAAATACACACTGCTCTTGAAAGAATGGACTAGAAAACAAGGAAACAAAAACAGTTGCACTGGGTTCAAACGAAAACCTTTGCTCGCTTCATTAGGTTGGGAGACAACGTCCTTTATCATCACCAGAGCCAGCCATATGGTCGTTACTGTCTTTGTCATGGTCTCCAGTGTGTAAGAAGGTGAGGAAGACCACGAAGGCAGAAGGTGACTCTGGACAGAGGGAAAAAAACCTAAATAACACAGATCTCCAGAGATCATTCTTCTGCTTGAATTTCCAGAGTGGCTGGTTCTGTAATCAGATTAGCCAAATATTTATAGAATTTCTACTTTCCCATTAGCTTTACAGACATAACAAACAATGTGATTCGTTTGTGTGGCGAAGTTCATTGAGGTCAAAGGTAGGAACTGCATTTGACTCTGCCACTTACAAGCTGTCCACTTACATGTGTGCCAGCTTACACATGTTTAAGAATCCTTACTACCCTCGGGATTGTCTTGAGAATTGAATGATGCAATGGCTGGTAAAGCAGTAGCCATCAAGAGCCCACCCAATCAGTCGTGGGTCTTTTTCCATCCCATTCACAACCCTGCCCATGCACACATACACACACACATACACACACACACACAAAACAAGTTTACTCTGAGAAGCCTTGTTGACATTTCCCATGGAAAAATACAAAAGAAAACCATTTTCAAGAAGAAAAACTCAAACAGCACACAAGATGAAGATTGTAAAGGAATTCCTCCTCCCACGGAAGAAGGACTTGTGCCTGGAAACAGCAGAGACACCTACCCCTGCTTTCTCTTATACCTGACAGGAATAAGGCAAGAGGACTCCAGAGCACCCAAACCTGGCTAGGAATGTTCCGGGTGAAAGACAGAGCTGGGTGGACCCGGCGGATTATGAGCTCAAGGCTGCGTGTGCAAGCCCGGTAAGGAGATTGACCCCGGCAGCCATCTTCTTTTTGACCCTGACCTCCTCACGGCGCTCGCGTCGCCCTCACCACAACTCGGGAACGTGGAACAAGGCACCAGACAACTCATTGTCGCGTCCGACCGGCAGCTTCCTCTCAGAGCTCAGAAACAGAACTTCCTCACTCCAGATGTGGTGTTCCCACCACTGTGACCAGCCCAGCGTGACTTGGAAGAAGAGGGGCCACCCCCTCCCACAGGGCGGCTACGTGGGAGGATCTGCCTGCTCTTGAACGTCGTGAACTGCCCAGTCCTCTACCACAAATCTGACTAATCCCAGGATACATTTCACCCCACACTGGGCTCCTTTATTTTATAACCCGCATGGATTTCAAATCTGTTATTTCCTAAAGCATTCGTTTTAACACATAAGGTCTGAAGGACCCATTTCTTAGACTGACCAACTCATCCTAGTTGGCCCAGGACCTCTGTGGCTTAGACACTGACACCCCTGTATCCCACAAAACCTCTCAATTTGGGGCAAACCAGGACAGTTGGTCAATGTTTAATGATAAGGTTCATCATCCTCTGCTGACATTTACGTGGTTAGACCAACAAGATGAAAAGCACGGAAAAGAATGCTTAAGTAGCAATGGTAATTCTGGAAAGTTCTAGTAGGGTCCAAAGCCATACTCGGTAAGATGGACATAGGCATTGAATGTGGCCAAACCAGGTCCCCGTGGCTTTCATGGCAACCTCGGTGTGGAAAGGGGTGGCTGCAAGTCAGCCCCCTCTTTTCTGAGCTCTTTGGAATAGTCTCTCCCATAAACATTTCAAATGATTTGCCAAAGGAGAAAACAGATTCAGGCAGTGGTTCTCAAATCACAGTGCACTTAAGAATAACCTGAAGGGACTTCTCTGGTGGTCCAGTGGTTAAGACGCCACACTTTCACTGCAGGGGACGTGGGTTCGATCCCCGGTTGGGGAACTGCCACATAATGGGGCCAAAATTTTAAAAAATAATAATAATAACCTGAAGAACACATTAAAAATATGCCTTTCTGGCTAGTAAAAAGAGTGAAAAAAAAATCCATACATCAAAGAATGAAAGCTCAGACTGTTTTAATATGAAAATGAGAAAGAAAAATGATCCATGTTATATACCAAGTTCAAAAATCGCACACAATGTGAAGGAATAGTAGAAGACAAAGATATTCAAGTTAGTAAGCCTGAAAAAAACTAGAAATAGGATACTGACTGCTTGAAGTTGGACAATTTGAAGGATGCCATTTTAGGGTGGATTACCTCACATTCTGTGACATTCAATTTCAGTTCTTTTCAGTCCTGCTATGAAACAAGAAACACAGATTCTGGTTCCAGCTGGATTATGCTGCTTCAGAGAATTGTAAAGCAGCAAGAAAAGACTTTCTTCTATATTCTGTAATCTGCTGGGAGTCTTTGCTACCCTCTTCTAATGAAAGTAAAAGTTACTTAATAACAATCAAAAAATACTCCTTTGTCAGTCCTATTCCCTAGGCCCCTACCTAGAAAGTTTAGCTTGGGGGTGTCCAAAAATCAGTCTTTTTTAACAAGAACCCCAAGGGATTCTGATGCACGTAGATTGTGGAGTACACTTTTCAAGGGTCTGGAGCGGAAGGGAAGCTGTGAGAATTACTTGCCCTCTCTTTTTAAGTAAGGCCAAACCATGCAACAAGGATCTCTTGGCATCAGGACTGCTGTTATCCAAAAAGTGCTTTCTTATAAATCTTGAGGTTGTCAGAGTATCTAAAGCAAAGCACATCTGAGTCAACCCAGATAACTATGGTCTATGCACACACACATGCTATGTCATGTATGGACCCATATAGCTCTAATGTATACATAGTTAACACCATAAATCAGATCACAGCTGTTAAAGTGACACTAAGAAACAGGCACTCAATAAGCCTTTATTCCTGGGATGTTTAATGCTGTTGTTGTTCAGTCGCCAAGTCGTGTTTGACTCTTTGAGACCCCATGAACTGCAGCATGCCAGCCTTTCCTCTCCCTCACCATCTCCCGGAGTTTGCCCAAGTTCATGTCCATTTCATTGATACCATCCAACCATCTCATCCTCTTTTGCCCTCTTCTCCTTCTGTATTAACATGTATTAACACATCAGGATTCCAGTCCTGAACACATTAAACCTGAGATGGCCATGACAGTGAAAGTGAAAGTCGCTCAGTCATGCCCACCTCTTTTCGAACCCATAGACTATATCGTCCATGGAATTCTCCAGGCCAGAATACTGGAGTGGGTAGCCAGCTCCCTTCTCCAGGGGATCTTCCCAACCCAGGGATCGAACCCAGGTCTTCCACATTGCAGGTGGATTGTTTACCAGCTGAGCCACCAGGGAAACCTGACAACCAAATAGAGGTGATAATGGGCAACTGAATACAAGAGCCCACCATTCTGGGATTTGGTCAGAAGTCAGATTGGGGGTAGAGATACAGATAATAGGGAGTGAGTCACCTAAAGCCTCCAGGTCTTCAGGAAAACACAAGCTACACAAGCTACAGAGGCTGAGGCTCAAATGCCAAGTCAAGGTCAGAAAGCCCACAGTCAGGAGCCAGGCTCCCTACCTGAAACTAGGAACTGGTAGAACCTGGGCTATCTATCCACCAACAGAAGCCAGACTGTCCATTCTTCAGCTCAGGCTACAGCTCAAAGGCCAAGTGTGGAAGTCCTTTGCCTCTTGAGGGTAAAAACTCTAATTCATTACGGTATACAAACACATGGAGGAAAGCATAGGATTGTACCATGGGCACGCCACAACCCAAGACACCAACAAGAAAAAAGATTCCCACAGACAACATTCCCAAGGGAAGATACACTGAGGCCAAAATCACAGGCTATACGAGGAAGGCTGAAAATATGCCAGGCAATTGACATTACCCCCATCCCTCCAACCCTCATCCAAGGAGAAGGAATAAATCATACCTGCAGAGCTAGAGATAATAAGACAATCTGAAAACGACTTTGAAATTGGTTCAGTGGGAAACAGAAAATCATTTCAGGGTTTTAAGAAAAAGCTGGGCTTGCTGAGGGGGGTATTTTAGAATGATAAGGGTGGCAATGGCAAACAGAATTAAATGGAGAAGGGTGAGATTGGAGGCAACAAGAATAGACCTCACACTACCTACCTACAGGTGATGTCCTCTGTTTCTTCTGAACATTTCTAAAACTTAACCTGCACATTTTTAATAATTTCATTATAATTTCATTAATTTATTTATTTATGGCTGTGCTGGGTCTTCATTGCTGCACAGGCTTTTCTCTAGCTGCAGCTAGCAGGAGCTACTCTCCAGTTGCTGCGTGCAGGCTTCTCATTGCAGTGGCTTCTCTTGTTGTGGAGAATGGGCTTTAGTGCATGTGGGCTCAGTAGCTGAAGTTCCCAGGTTCTAGAGTACAGGCTTAATAGTTGTAATACATAGGCTTAGCTGCTCCATGGCATGTGAGATCTTCCCGGACCAAGGATCGAACCTGTGTCCCTACATTGGCAGGTGGACTCTTTATCACTGGGCCACCAGGAAAAGCTCATCTGCACTTCTTTTAGGACCTTATGACCTCACCACTTTATTCCATGTTTTATAGCTACTTTCCCGTATAGAAGCCATAGAAAGGAATTTGCCAAACTCAAGGCTCACTCTACATATATACACATATATATCTTTCTGTATTCCCCACAGCACCTAACAGTGTGTTGGCCACATGGGAGAAGTTTCATAAAAATGCTTCATGAATAAACGATCCAACACGTGAACTAGCACGACATTAGAAAATGACTGATCAGAACCTTGCTCCGTGGACCCCTGCCATGAACCAGAGCACAAAACCAAACTTGAATTGGCACATCATTAGTTCATCTCCCTAGTACCAGGTAGGTTCCCTAAACTGGTTCTTTCTTAGTCTATGCGGATATCAGCTGCCAATGTATTTAAAAACCAGCTGGATTCAGTGACAGGCTTAAGCCCCATCGCACGAAAATCTTCCACCATGTGTGGATTTCCCCTGTACGAATGGTGGCATGACCTCTCTTCCTCTTCAACTTGATTGTCAGTTTGTAGACATTTGACTCTGTTATAGAAGGCTTTGGCCTAAATCTGATTTTCCCCATTCCTAATCAGTTAGAGCTCTTCTCCTTCCCTCTTTGTAAGGGACCAAGCCTTGGGAAAGAGCGGTGACTTAAGAAATTGCCCAGGACCACAAACTTACCAAATCGAATAGCAGGGCAGCGAAGATTGCCTGCCCCCTGAGAGGTCCTAGAGCCTTGCTCAGGGCCAAAGCTTTCCTGCACAATGATGGTGACAGTGAGGATGAGTGAGTGCAGTGACACAGAGCTACCTTATTCAGTTCAGTTCAGTCGCTCAGTTGTGTCCGACTCTTCGCGACCCCATATACTGAACACCTAGTATTTCCAGGCATGGGACTTCTCTGGTGGTCCAGTGGCTAAGACTTCGTGCTCCCAGTGAAGGGGGCCCAGGTTCAATCCCTGGTCAGAGAACTAGATCCCACTTGCTGAAACTAAGAGCTTGCATGCCACAGCTAAAGTGGTGCAATGAAGATGGAGGATCCCACATGCCACACCTAAGACCCAGCACAGCCAATAAGTAAATATTTTTTTAAAATTATTTCCAGGCATTACGCCAGTCATCTTTAATATCCGTGTGTGCTAAGTCACTTCAGTTGTGTCTTTGTGAGCCCATGGATTATACCCCACCAGGCTCCTCTGTCCATGGAATTGTCCAGGCAAGAATAGTAGACTGGTTTGCCATTCCCTTCTCCAGGGGATCTTCCCAACCCAGCGATCAAACCCAAGTCTCCTGCAATGACAGGTGGCATCTTTACCACCAGCACTACTTAAGAAATCCCTATCTTTAACATAATTTGGCATAAGATTCTCACAAGAATCCAGTTTAAAAGGTACCAGCATGCCCATTTTAGAGATGAGAGACTCAAAGAAGGAAGCTAAATAAGTCATCGCTGTAAGCATCTAGTAGGGTTCAAACCCGGATCAGCCCGAAAGTGCTCTGCGTTCTTTCCATCCCCCCACCCGGCCTCCACACGCCCAGTTTCCAACAAAACACCCAGCATCTCCCTCAGACACTTTGAAAAACTGTCTTGAGGACTTTAGATGATGTACATGAACTTTGGAGCTGGAATTGCTTCCCAGGAGACCAGAAGCATGCTCAGACACCAGCCTCCTGAGTTTTATTCCAGTTTCATTCATGGCCTCTTGAAGAGACTGACTAAATAAACCTGGTTCCATCAAGCGGCCTCCATCTCACCCCACAGAGAATGAGCTGATCCTGCCCAGCTCCTGATTTCCGCACCCTCAATGTGAAGCCAACTACGGGCCCACGTGGCCAATGCAACTGCAAATAAACAGTTCTGAAGTTTTACTGCGCTTATTTGGGGATACAGAGTAAGACCATAATGGAGAAATAGCATTCATAGCACATTCTGGTACTTACATCACTGAAAGGGTCATTGCCAGCGTGGTCAAAATACACTGCCCGGGCTGGCTCTCTAGCTCAAAATAACTGCAGAATTAATTATCTTAAAGGGCTTCAAGAAACTTAAAGTGAATGATTTTTTTAATGATTCTACAAACCACATGACCATCAATGAAACAGAAGAAACAAAGTGTGATCCAGTCACACTGTGAACTATTAGAAATTAGTAAAAACAGATGAATTATAGCTACTTGCAACAACACAGATGAATCTTAGAAACATAATAACCAGGCAAGACATAGGATCAAATGACTCAAAACCAAGAGGAAAAATAAATACAGAAATAGATAGATAAACAGAAAAAAACAATGGAGCAGATATTAGTTATTTAATGGGAAATTTTAAATAGTTATTATTTATTCATTCCACAAAAAAAAGGAAGAGAAAGGACAGAGAATATTACCCAAGAACTGGAATCTGTTCAGGAAAGAGTCAAATGGAAACACATTTGAAATGAAAACAGGAAAATTACTGAAATTAAGAACTAAATAGGGACTTCCCTGGCAGTCCAGTGGTTAAAACTTTGCCTTCCATTGCAGGGAGCACAGGTTCAATCCCTGGTTGAGGAGCTAAGATCTCACACGCCTCATGGCCAAAAAATAGACAGAGAGAGAAAATAACAAAACATAAAACAGAAGCGATATTGTAACAAATTGGGCCAAAAAATAAACAAGAAAGAAGAGTTGAATAGAGGGAATTCCCTGGTGGTCTAGTGGTTAGGACTCAGCACTTTCAGTGTAGGGACCCTGGTTCAATCCCTGGTCAGGGAACTAAGATCCCACATGTCTTGGGCTTTCCAGGTGGCGGTACTGGGAATGAACTTACCTGCCAATGCAGGAGACGTAAGTGAAAGTGAAAATGAAGTCGCTCAGTTGTGTCCAACTCTTTGCAACCCCATGGACTGTAGCCTAGCAGGCTCCTAGGTCCATGGGATTCTCCAGGCATGAATACTGGAGTGGGTTGCCATTTCCTTCTCCAGGGGACCTTCCCAACCCAGGGATCAAACCCGGGTCTCCTGCAAAGACGTAAGAAACACTTTCAATCCCTGGGTCAGGAAGATCCCCTAGAGGCCATGGCAAAATCCACCCCAGTATTCTTGCCTGGAGAATCCCATGAACAGAGGAGCCTGGCTGGCTACAGTCCATAGGGTCGCACAGAGTCAGACATGACTGAAGCGACTTAGCACAAAGAGGGTATTATGCTAAATGAAGTATTGATAAGTCAGACTGAAAAAGACAGGTGCAGTGTGATTTCACTCGAATACTAAACAAACAAAAATTATTTAACACGAACAAATCAAGTATAAACACATATAAACAGAGAACAGAGTAGCGGTGACCAGAGGGGCAGGGGGAGGGAAGGTGAAATGAGTAAGGTGGATCACCTGAACAGTGACAGATGGAAACTGAATTTTTGGTGGTGAGCACACTGTTGCATGTACAGAATTAGACATATAACACTGCACACGTGAGACTTCTATAATATTATAAACCAATGCTACCTCAATTTTTAAAATTTAATTTAAAAATGCCCTGTTAATCAGCTATATCCCAATATAAAATAATAACAAAAAGTTTTTAATGTTTTAATCTGAAAAAAAAAAGAAAAAAAGATTTTCTACAAACTCCAAGCAAGATAAATACAGAGACTGTTCCTAGATAACCACAGGAAAATTACTGAAAACCAAAAACAAAGAGAAAGATCTTAAAAGTAGCCAGAGGGAGGGGAAAATCCACATTTTTTTTTTTTTTTCAAAAAAGCAACAACAAAGCTGACAGGTTAAAAAAATAGAAAAAAACAGGAACTAGAAGACAGTTAAAGGAAATTTTTAAAGTGGTCAAAGAAAGTAATTGCTAACCTAAAATTCTATGCTCAGTGAAAATAATCTTCAGAAGACATACTACAGATATATTCAAGCAATGAAAATCTGAGAGAATTTATTATTAGTATATGGAACACTAAAAGGATTTTTCAGGCAGAAAGTAAATAATTCTAGATGGAAATGTAATAATGCACAAAGGAATAAACAACACCAAAAATGTAAAATGGATGAGCAAATCTAAATTAATATTTATTTATCATATAAAATAGTAATACTAGCGTTTTGGAGGGTTCAAAATATATAAACAGAATAAAATATATGTTAACAATAGAACAAAAGACAGAACGGAGGTAATGGAGTTAAAGTGTTGTAAGATTCTTTTATTGTCCAGGATGTGAAACAAATACTCATTTAAGGTAGGTTATAATAAAATTACGGTACATGTTGCAGTCTCTAGGGTAATCATTAGAGAATGATAAAAATAATGTACCAATAACAAGCTAATGGAACAGGGAAATTGAATAATTTTTTAATGCATGATTAATCCAAAGGAGGAAATAAAGGAGAACAAGTTTAATAAAATACACATGCAGCAAATAGGAAGTAAACAGTAAGATCAGTTTAAACCTTAGTATCAATATTTACTTTAAATATACATGGACCAAAGTCTCCAATTAGAAAACAAAAATCGTTAGACTGGATAAAAATAAATAAAATCCAGCCATATGCAACACACAAGTAATACATCTTAAAACGTAGAAATACAGGAAGAAAAGTTGTGTGACAGTTTTAAAACCTAGTCACAAATCCTTTTGCACTCCTCTCATTAAGAAGTGGGGGTTTAACTCCCCTGCCTCGTCTGGACAGGCTTGTGACTCCTTCAATCAATAAATAATGGCAGCAATAACACTGTGATTTTTTCAAGGCTAGGTAATAAAAGCCTATGCAAATTTGGCTTTATTCAGTGAAATGCTCACTCTCGGAGCTCTGAGCCACTGTATAAGCAGCCTGACTGCCCAGAGGCTTCCAGGATAGCCCAAGTTACATAGAAAGTCCTCACTGAGCCCAGTCTCCAGTTATCCTGGTCTGAGTACCAGCCAGTAAGTGAAAAAGTCATCAGATTAACTCCAGCCCACAATCATTCAGGTGTTCCCAGCCACAACTCCAGACATCGTAGAACAGATACGAGACATCCCTGCTATGCTCTATCCAAACTCCTGACCTGTCTCTACGACAGAGACAAAAGAGGTGTTGGTTTGTCCACCAAGTTTTGAGGCGCTTTGTTATAGAGCACTATATAACTGGAAAAGATTGAAACCAAAAGGATGGATGGAGAAAGATACTCACAGCAGAGATTAACTAAAGAAAGGTGGTGTTTCTAGACAAGTATCAGACGAAGTAGAGTTTAAGGCAAGGAGTTTTACTGAATAATAGTTCTTAATGAAAAAGGGGTTGATAAAACAGAAAAATATAGCAATTCCAAATTTGTGCACACATAATAAGATAGCTTCAAAATATATACAGCAAAAACTGGCAGAATCAAGGGAGAAAATACAATCCACAATTTAGAGATTTTTCTTATACTTCTATGAGTGTACTTTAAAGGGTAAATGTCATTCAGATACACTCTCTGATGACAGTTAAATTGAGCAAGAGACACAAAACAGAAACTTAAACAGGAAACCCCCAGATGTCCAGAAATTAAGAAATATACTTTTCTAAATAACCCATTGATCAAAGCAAAAAAAAAGTTACATTAAAATATCGTATCTAACAACAAAAATTACATCAATAAAAAGAAAAGGCAAACACGGAATGGGAGATATTTGCCATACATATGGAAATTAGAAAATATTTTGAACTGAATGGCAGTGAAGCACCAAAATTAATAGAAGCAACTGAAATACAGATCAAGAAAAAAGGCCCACTCCACTCACCAAAGTGACTAAAAAATTCTTGCTTAAATAACAATACCAAGTACTATCAAGGATGTACAGCAACTAGAAGTCAAACGGTGCCCGTGGTACGGCACGTAAACTGGTACAACCACTTGGGAAAGTTGTTTGGAAGTATCTATTATAATATGTTCATACTTTATGACACAGCAATTACACTCCTCTTACACCTAACAGAAATGAGTACAGACATGTGCCAAAAGACATATGCAGGAAAGTTCACGGCAGCCTTATTTATAACCACCAAAAAATGGACACAACACAAATGTCTATTAACAGTAGAATGAATGAATAAACTGAGTGGTTTATTCACAAATGGAATATCACTCAACCTGTGAAGAAGAATGAACAACTAATACATACGGATAGATGAACGTGGATGAATCTCGCAAATACAATGCTGACTGAAAGGAGGTAGACAGAAGGATAAAGTAAGTGCAAGTGTCTGTGGCTCAGTCATGGCCAGCTCTTTGCCACCCCGTGGACTGTAGCCCGCCAGGCTCCTCTGTCCATGGGATTCTCCAGGCAGGAATACTGGAGTGGGTCACCATTCCCTTCTCCAGGGGATTTTTCCGACCCAGGGATCAAATCTGGGTCTCCCGCACTGCAGGCAGATTCTTTACTGTCTGAGCCACAAGGGAAACCCAGACATAAGGATACATATGTTATAATTCCAAAATTAATTTCCAGTGACATGATTCAGAACAGTGGTTACCTGATGGTGAAAAAGGGTGAGAAAGGATGTCAGTGAAGCTGTTAGAGTGTCAGTAATAGGTCATATCTTGATCTAGGTGTAGTTATATAAGTGCATACTTTCTAAAAAAAATAATAATCAGGCTATACACTGAAAGTTTGTGGGGTTTACTGTGATGTTTGTTATACTTTGATTTTTTTTTTTAGTTTTTGTTTTTTTGTTTTTTTTTTTTAAGCAAAGGGGTAATAAACACGAGATTCAGGATAGTCGTCACTTCTGGAGGACAGACCAGAAAATCAGATAGGAAAGCACACAGATGCTTTAAATTTACATAGCAGATGCAAACCTATACCCTTTTGTATGTATCATATATTACATTAAATGTGAACAAAAATCATTTTAGTTAAAAAAAAAAACCTACTCAAATATTTAGAATGCATGTGCTGCACTCAGGAAGAATTTGTAAACTAAGTTCATATAAATGACCTTCAGAGATATTTAAATACAGGAAGACAGTTGTATTAATTGAATAAGTGCCCTCCGAGCATCACGCTGATTGTCCCTTCAAGAATCCACTTTGTATGAGGCTGAGCAATAATAATGACAGGCATTATTGAGTATACACGACACTGTCTGTCGAGCACTGTTGTGAATGCTTTACATGCATTTAATTGTCGTATAACCCTATGAGGCCGGTACTGTGATCACCCCAATTTAACAGATGGGGAAACACACACAGGGAGTTCAAGTGATTTGCCCGTGGCCTCACAGCAGGCAAGCATGAGAGCCAGCCTCGGAAGGCAGGTTTTGAATTGCAGTCTGGTTTCAGAGCACACTCACTTAACCTCTGCAGCGCTCTGCCTCCTGCGAGAGGCACATCTCCAATTTCTGGGAGTTCTCAACCATACCCAACTCCCAACAAGGCCTGAAATGGAATTCCAGGGTTTTAACACCTGCCTCCTAGAGAAGGGTGTAATGATGTATCCTCAGTAACGATGACAATCAACCATGTTGTCATTACCTTCAATAACACCAGCAATAAATAATAAATAAAGCCCACACTGTACCATATTACGGAGTAGATTTGAAGGTTGCCATGATGGGACAGTTAACATGTGCCTGCATCCCAGACCCTCACTAAGAAAGGAGGAACCTGGATAAATTATCTTTTCTCTCTGAACTTTTTCCTGTCCTTTCTTGGCTTATAGCACCTAACACCTTAAACTATGCACTCAATTTATTTGTGAGGTGTATCTTACCTCTCCTCTGGGAGGACAGAATTAGTTTCTGATTCTTCCTTGACTTCCTTGTGGTCCACATTACATAGACATAGTAGATGCTCAGCAAATACCTATGTGATGAGGGCATCAGTCAGTTCAGTGACTCAGTCGTGTCCAACTCTTTGCAACCCCGTGGACTGTAGCACTCCAGGCTTCCCTGTCCATCAGCAGCTCCTACAGCTTGCTCAGACTCATGTCCATTGAGGCAGTGATGCCATCCAACCATCTTATCCTCTTCCAGCCCCTTGTCCTCCCGCCTTCAATCTTTCCCAGTGTCAGCGTCTTTTCTAATGAGTCAGCTCTTTGCATCAGGTAGACAATATAAATAAAGATGAGTTCAAACACTCCAGTTCTTTAAAAAAGCATGCACATATCCCTTGACCTTGCCCATCAAATTCACTGCTATATTCCTGGGACTTAGAAAAGGACCTGTAAGTTGGTAAATACCACATTTTGCTTGAATGATTGAAAATATGAAGGACAAATAATTCTCCCACACTGTAAAGTATCTATATCCAATTTCTCAACTGTGCAAATGGTCTGACTGACACTTACAATGGGTCAACATGTCTATCAACTCAAAGGAATAAGGAATTTGCTGCTGTACTGCTGGGTCTTGGTGACAGAAGGAAGAGTTTATGGTAGAGTGATGGGCAGCTGGCTTGAGAGAAAACCCTGCCCACTGGCCCAAGCCTGTGGCTGCGTGGTGGTGGCCTGCCTTTGGGGTATGCAGTGAGCACTTCCTATCATGCAGTCTGGGGGAGGATGGGGTTGACTGTAAATGTCTTGAGTATCTTCAAGAATTTTCTTTTCCCCCGATCCAGCTTTATTGAGATGTAACTGACGTATGTGTGCTAAGTCATTTCAATCGTGTCTGACTCTTTGTGACCCTATGGACTGTAGCCTGCCAGGCTCCTCTGTCCATGGGGATTCTCCAGGCAAGAATACTGGAGTGAGTTGTCATGCCCTCCTCCAAGGGATCTTCCCTACTCAGGGATTGAACCTGCGTCTCCTGCAGTTTCTTCATGGGAGGTGGATTCTTTACCACTGAGCCACTGGGTAAGCCCATATATCTTCTATATATACCTATATATCTTATAGCTAATATACCTATATATTTTACAGATATAAATATATAGATATTGTATCTGCTTTATCCATTCATCCAGTAATGGGCCCTTAGGTTGCTTCCCTGTCTCAGCTATGGAGAAAAAGGCTGCAGCGAACATGGGAGTTCAGGTATCTGCTGGAGATCCTGTTTTCATTTCCTTTGAATATACACCCAGAAGTAGAATTGCTGGATCACATGGTAGTTCTATTTTTAACTTTTGAGGAACTTCCATGCTGTTTCCATTGTAGCTGCACCAACTGAATTCCGTGTGAGCATGCACAAGGGTTCTCTTTTCTCCACATCCCTGCCAGCACTTACCTCTTGTCTTTTTGATGGCAACTCTAAACGATGACTTTTCCTTGTGGTTTTGGTTTACACTTCTCTGATGATTAGTGATCCCGAGCACCTTTTCAGGTACCTGTTGAATATTTGTTTTCTTTGGAAAAATATCTACTCGATTTTGCTGCCCATTTTTTTTAATCAGATTGTTTGAGCTTTTGCTATTGAGTTGTATGAATTCTTTTATGCTTTGGATATTAACTCCTTATCAGATATATGATTTGCAAGTCTTTTCTCCCATTCTGTGGGTTGTCTTTTCATTTTGTTGATGGTTGCCTTTGCGGTGCAGAAGCTTTTTAGTTTGTAGTTCCCATTTGCTTATTTTTGCCTTTTTTGCCTTTGCTTTCCATGTCAAACCCAGAAAATCATCACTGAGACTGATGTCAAGGAGTTTACCACCTAGGCTTTTTCTAGGAGTTTTACAGCTTCAGGCCATAAGTTTAAATTTTTTTTTAATTATTGAAGTATAGTTGACTTGCAAATTATGTTAGTTTCAGGTGAACAATGTAGTTATTCAATATTTTTATAGCTTGCACTCCATTTAAAGTTATTATAAAATAGTGCCTATATTCTCTGTGCTGTACAATATCTCCTTGCAGCTTATTTATTTTATACCTAGTAGTTTGTACCATGTTCAAATCCTTAGTCCAGTTTGAGTTGATTTTTGTGTAGGGGGTAAGATAGAGGTCCAGTTTCCTTCTTCAGGGTTTTCTTTTTTTGTCCTGTAAGAAGTCATCACCATAAAGCAATTATCCTCCAATTAAAAGTAGATTAAAAAAATTTTTTAAAGAAGTCACCACCAACATCCAGCTTTGTGGTGGGGAGAGGGAAGGAAGTTCCCCTCCTCGGTCTCCCTTGCTCCACGTCCATCTCCAGTTTTCCTTGGGTCATTATTCCTCTAGCAGTGAGGAGGCACATGCTGGCCCTTTTCAGATAGGCAACATCACGAGGAAGGGTGAGGGACGCCTCGAGGCACCTTCTGGAACAGACGTCTGGGGAAAGACTGTCCTTGCCGTCCCTTAAATAGCAGGCCTTGTTCCTCCACCCGGGACACTAACCCCCTTCCTCTCTCCTCCCCGGTCCTTCGCCTCCTACCCCGCGGCTCCTTCAAGCTCAAAACACAGCTGTCCTGTCCTCTCTTCCTCCCCGCCTCCTCCTTCGGGTCTGCCCCCGGGGAAAGCCAGAGCCTGATCTCAGGAGTAGAGAGATCTACAACACAGCCCACGGAGCCTGGAAGAAATGCCCTGGAACGACACTGGATCTTGGGGGCCTCGCTCACCAGAGCATCAGAACTCGACACTCAGCCCAGCTTGTCTGTTCAGATCCTTTCACTGCACAAAGTCCACTTCTGGTCACTGCATATTGAGATGTCCCCTACAGGGCATCCATCCGTCAGCAAAGCACCCCCCTTCCCTTGGCTGAGCCACATTCGAGGGGGGCTGCCCTGGGGATGGGAGGAGCCTAATCTTGATCGCTCTCTGACACTGAGGCTCAGAACCCAGTGACTGAGACGTTTCCTCCAGACGCCTCCTTGTCTTCTAGAAGCATCTATTCATTCTTAACGCTCTGGGTGAGTTTTTATGGCACCTATTTCAACCCCTCTGGGTGTCTTCCAATGACGTCTGCCTGGGTCCGTTCTCTCGGGCGCTCTCTCCATGTCTTTTTTTGGCTCCTTCTATTTCTTTTTGCCTCTCTCTGTGTGTCTCCCTCTGTCCGGCTCCAGGCCTCTGCACGTTGCCCCGTGTCCCTGCCTCCTTTTCTGTCCCTGAGTTCTCCTCTCTCCTCCATCCTCCAGGAGACCCTGGGAACGGAGCTCGTGGCGCCAGCGCTTTCATCCCGATCCAGGTGGCTACAATCCAGGACAGGATTTACGGTGCCCTGACCCTGAGCCGTCAAGAAGGAACAGCCAGATTAATGGGGTGGGCGGGCTGTGGTAATAATCGTTTGTTTGATGTGACAAGCCTGATAGGCGTTGATTTACTTACAGACTGATGGGCTTTTAATTGAGCACCTCCATCCCAGGCACTTCAAAGGCGGGGGAAGTTGACAAGGGGCCCCTTTCACGGAGGGCTCCCGGTGATTGACAGCCCCCCTTCTGCCCGCGCTCCCCTCGCCCGAGGATTGGGCCCGGCAGCCCTGACCCGGCCCCGCTGGCAGAGTAACACGTCTTTCTGTGCAACTCAGAAATGGCCTTTTGTCTGCTGCCAAGGAAGGCAGGCCCTGCTCGGAAGGGCCGGCCGGTCTCCCAGGAGGATGAGGCGTGGAGGGGAGTCTGAGATGCTGAGAACCGGTCCACAGGACTAAGGTGGGGGGGGGGGGGGGGGGGGGGGCGGGGCCTGCGAACCGGAACCGCTTCTTTGTTCTTCCTATTGTTGCTGGGCCCGCTGGCTTCCGCTCACCTCTTCCTCCTGTCCTCACTTCCTCTCTCTGTTTCAACTCGCCTCTCTTTGCTTGACTCCCCAGCTCATGGCCTCTGCCTTCTCCTCCACTTTCCCCTCGCACTTCTTCCTTCTGCGGGGAAAGGCCCCACGAGGTGGAGTTGGCATTTGCTGTCCCCCGGCCTGACCTGTTGACACCACCCCGCTCCCCCGGGACGGCCGCCCCTTCCCTTCTCAGGCTGCAGGCGGCGAGGCCTCAGCTGGGAGCACCCTGGGACCCCTCCTCGCTGCACTGGTGTAGATGGCCATACAGTGACCAGGGCCACAGAGGCCTAAGGGCAGGGACTCAGGTCCAGTGGGGTTTCCATCCCATTTCTGTTTGGGCTAGAAGAAGCTTTAATCATAGAGGTTTTATTGTGTTGAAGATTTTGAGTATTGAAGGCTAGGACTTCATCCCCACCCATGGGGAGAGCCCCTAGACTCCCGTAGGGTTTCCTCAGGCTTCCTCACTAAGTCAGGGGTCAGTGAGACACCCCCGCCCCCTCAGCCAGCTTCAAGTTCTAAGTCAAGCTGCTTTAGTGACTGTGGGAAGCCATGTTCCCTGTGTTTCTCTTCTTCCTCTGTAGTAACTGAACCAAGATCATTGGGCCAGGAAGTGAACGAGTAGATACCTGGCTAGAAAGGCATCATAATAACTCACATTTGCATAGCATTGCGGAGTTTGGAAAGTAATTTCACATATATTATCTTAATTGGTCCTTTAACCACCGTGTGAGGTAGTAAGTGGGATGTTGTTACGGCCATTAGAAGGTGTTAAAATTGAGACTCAAAGGATAACATGTTCCCAAGAGGCAGAATTGGCTCTCAAACTCAGGTATTTCCCTCCAAGTCTGCTCCTTCCTTGGCCACCCCCACTGTAGCTGGAGACTATTAAACTGTTCCTTTGTTGTTCTTTTAATTATTGTTAAATAATTAAAGGTCTTAGTTTTGGCACTCCGGATCTTCGATCTTTGTTGTGGTATACAGGGTCTTTAGTTGTGGTGTGTAAACTCCTAGTTGTGGCATGCGGCATCTGGTTCCCTGACCAGGGATCGAACCCCAGCCTCCGGCATTGGGGTTGGGAAGTCTTAGCCACTGGACCACCAAGGGAGTCCCTGTCCCGTTCCTTTGGAGGCTGCATTTTCTTATGCCAAGCAGATGGTTCCTTCCTATTTTTCTTTTTTTGTTTTCCCCCTTTCCAGGCCCTGTCCCAGCTCCCCACCTTCCTGGTCTGGATGTCCAGTGACACAGCCTCTGGTCCTAGCACCGAGGGGCTGAACCTCTGCCTCTGTCTCTGCCCCCAGAGTCTTGCCTGCTTCCAAACCTCGCCTGAGAATGTGGTGTTCCCTTAAGAGCTGCTGCATTTGGTTCTCTGGTATCGAAGCTTGTCACCTATCATTCGACGATCCACCCCACAGACTCCTCTCAGAGGCCAGAAAACACATGTCCCTTTCTGACCTGCTGCAGGGGCAGCAGCTTCTACAGAGCCAAGCCCCAGGGCAGAGGCTTTCAAGCAACTAACCATCTCTCCCTTTTCTGCCTCTCTGCTTTGGATATGTTTCCTGGTTGTGCTTAGCGTCCCACATTATAATGATCTGTTTCTATGTTGGTCCCCTCTGGAGAAGGCAATGGCACCCCACTCCAGTACTCTTGCCTGGAAAACCCCATGGACAGAGGAACCTGGTGGGCTGCAGTCCATGGGGTCACGAAGAATCGGGCACAACTGAGCAACTTCACTTTCACTTTTCACTTTCATGCATTGGAGAAGGAAATGGCAACCTACTCCAGTGTTCTTGCCTGGAGAATCCCAGGGACGGGGGAGCCTGGTGGGCTGCCATCTATGGGGTTGCATAGAGTTGGACACAACTGAAGCGACTTAGCAGCAGCAGCATGTTGGTCCCCTCACTGGAGTCCATGGGCAACTACACGTCTTTGCATCTTATAGTTCCAGTGTGCAAAGTGAAATTTTAAAATATTTATTTATTTGGCTGCACCAGGTCTTCGTTGTGGCATGCAGGATTTTCCATCTTAGTTGCAGCATGTGGGATCTAGTTCCCTGACCAAGAATCGAACCCAAGCCCCTTGCATTGGGAGCATAGAGTCTTAGCCCCTGGACCACCAGGGAAATCCCTGAAAATAATGTTTTACCATAGCTGATTCATAATATTATACTACTTTCAGATGTTAAACATAGTAATTCAATATTTTTATAATTATATTCCACTTAGTTATTATAAAATATTAGCTATAGTCCTCCTCCTGCTATACAATATATCCTCGTAGCTTGTTTATTTTATACATAGTGGTTTGTACCTGTGGTCCCTACCCCTATCTTGCCCCTCCTCCCTTCCCCCTCCCCACTGGTAACCATTAGTTTGTTCACTATATATGTGAGTCTGTTGCTGTTTTGTTATATACATTCATTTTATTTTTTTAGATTTCACACATATATGACAATATACAGTATTTATCTTTGTCTGACTTACTTCACTAAGGATAATACCCTCTAGGTCCATCCATGTTGTTACAAATGGAAACATTTCATTCTTTTTTATGTCTGAATAATAGTCCACTGTATATATGTATCACATATCATCCTTTATCCATTCATCTGTTGATGAATACTTACGTTGCTTCCATATCTTGACTGCTGTGAATGATGCTTCAGGAAGCATTGGGTTGCATGTATATTTTCAAGTAAGTGCTTTCATTTCCATCAGATATACATCCAGGAATGGAATTGCTGGATCATACTGTAATTCTATGTTTTTTCCAGTAGTCATGTATGGATGTGAGAGTTGGACTGTGAAGAAAGCTGAGTGCCAAAAAATTGATGCTTTTGAACTGTGGTGTTGGAGAAGACTCTCGAGAGTCCCTTGGACTGCAAGGAGATCCAACCAGTCCATTCTGAAGGAGATCAGCCCTGGGATTTCTTTGGAAGGAATGATGCGAAAGCTGAAACTCCAGTACTTTGGCCACCTCATGCGAAGAGTTGACTCATTGGAAAAGACTCTGATGCTGGGAGGGATTGGGGGCAGGAGGAGAAGGGGACGACAGAGGATGAGATGGCTGGATGGCATCACCAACTTGATGGACGTGAGTTTGAGTGAACTCCAGGAGTTGGTGATGGACAGGGAGGCCTGGAGTGATGCAGTTCATGCGGTTGCAAAGAGTCGGACACAACTGAGTGACTGAACCGAACAGAACTGAACTGTAATTCTATTAACAGTAAAAAAAATATTTTCACGAATGAATCATTTTACTCTATAATTGCAGAGTGGAAATCTTTCTAAAGCATAAAAATCAGAGCCCAGAAGTCATAAGAGAAATGATGGATAAATTTGTCTACATAATTTATCTTTACATATTTTACAAGCAAAGTCAGATGACAATAAACAGGTGTGTAAGGAACATTTGTACAAATAAATGTGTAAGAATAGTATCAGCATTACTTCATATAATAATAGAATATTCGGAAAACACAGCCAGTAAGAGGGACCAGGTAAGTACATTCCGGTACATAACGGTGAAATTTTTGTTGAAATGATTCTTGCTGAACTATTTGATGAAAGGCCACAGTATGGTGTGGCAGGAGAGTCAGACAGCCTAGGATATATTCCTAGTTCCACTGCTTGCCCTCAGACAAATCATTTAAATCTTACATTGCCTCAGCTTCCTCATCTGTAAAATGGGACAAAAACACCACCTACCTCATAAAGTTATTTTAAGGACTGAATGAGTTAACAACACATTTCATCTAATCATCTACATTACACCCTTATTTCACGTCCAACAACGAAAGAAAAATGCTGCAAAATAATCTGTGATACAATGCTCTTTTTAAGAAATCAATGTCAGAGACATTAACATGCAAAAAAAAAAAAAACAACTTAGAATTGATTAAATTTGTCTGTGCAAAACACTTAGAAAAGAGACTGCACAGTCCACACTAAGGGAGCTACTGTCCTCATCGCTGAATTGCATTCTCTCAAGACTTCTATCTGGAGGAGGCAATGGCACCCCACTCCAGTACTCTTGCCTGGATAATCCCATGGGTGGAGGGGCCTGGCAGGCTACAGTCCATGGGGTCACAAAGAGTCGGACACGACTGAAGTGACTTCACTTTCCTTTCCTTTAAGACCCCTATCATGGGCAAGTGAATCTTCATTTATAGGTGAGGAAGCAGAGACTTCAAGAGATGCAATAGCTTGACCAGCTCACAGAGCACTGAGCCCCCAGCAGGCATTTCAACCTGCCCTTAGGGTGCACTCATCCAGTGATTACAAGAGCTGACCACTGCCCACCACGGTGCCAGGGAGTTGGGAGCTGAGTGTTGTTCTCTATTGCATTTGCTTTCCCAAATTGAAGCTTTCCCTCTCTGGTGCAATTACTCTGCTTCTTCCTCCCCCTTCCTCCTTTGTCCTTGGCCCTGATCTTGTTACTTTTGTGTTTATGGCTTTGGGTCGTACTGTATCTGTGTTTTGGATAGTAAGGGACCTCAAATCTTTTACAGAGGCAAAAGAGGTACAAATAAGTATAAAGGTAAGACTTAGCTTTTAAGGATGACATGTAGCAAGAAAAAAGGAGAGAGAAACATGTCCACGATCACGCACAAGGAAACATAGGCTCAGCACCAACACGTCAAGAAAGTGCCTACAGACCACCCTCCAATCCTACCACCGAGGGACTGTGATGCCAGATGTCCTCAGAGCTCAGCTCGCCCCCTCAAGCTAGGTTGTCTGCCACAACAGACTCTTTTTTCCCATGACCCAATGAGACACTAGGAGGTCGAGGGGGTGGAGGGGAATTTTGAGAGGGAATGGGAGGGCAGCTAACTTTAAGATCTTCTCTGGCTCTGCTTGGCACACCCCCTCCCCGCCTCAAAAAAAGGAACATACACCTGGATGAGTGTGAGTTTCTAGGTAACTATTGCAGTGAGTCTGAGGCAACCAGAGCATCCCATGAGCTCCAAAGGGAACCAATGTCTGTCGGTGTTTTCAAGGAGGCCTATCAGTGTTTTTAAGATCAGAATGAGAGACTTCAGGACCCATTTCCTCTGGAGTTTTGCAGGGCCTCCCCACAACCCTAGTGGCAGCTCAGGACCCATGACTCTTAAGATCACAGACAGATGCCATTTGCCACTTCTGCGTCATCATCCCAAGTGAGGAATCCCAATATTCTACCTCTTCTACCAAGCTTGTAATGTTCATGTTAAAAGATAATGAACAGGGACTTCTGGTGATCCAGTGGTAAAGAATCTGCCTGCCAAGGCAGGGCACATGAGTTTGATCCCTGGTCCAGGAAAATTCCACATGTCACAGGGCAACTGAGCCTCTTTGCCACAACCACTAAGCCTGAGCTCTAGAGCCCGTGAGCCATGACTACTGAAGCCCTCTCACCTTACAGCCAGTGCTCCACAACAAGAGAAGCCACCCCACTGAGGAGCTCACACACAACCAGGGAAAGTCCATGCACAGCAACAAAGACCCCGCACAGACATAAATAAAACAAATAAAAATTTTTAAAAGATAATGAATATCCAGGTTCCCAAGGACTGACATAAACAAACTGAATGTAACTCAGTTTAATGTTGAAATTGTTAACCACCTTGAGCTGCTAGTTAATGTGATATCCAAGAAATGTATTTCCTTTAAATTTTAGAATATCTGGTGGAGCTCCTGTGAGTTCTGGGCACCTTGGTGCAAGGGAAGCTAACTGGTATCTCAAGGTGGTTAACAGATAAAGAAAAAAAGAAAAGAAAACAGGGCATAGGATTGCACTGGGCTCTTCGCTCCCACGTAGAGAAGCCACCAGTTGACTAGGGCATTGCATTCTTGAATTTTCTTGGGGTTTTAAGGATGGAGAGGGTTTTTCTAGAACTTCTGTTCACTGTCCCACATGCCCTGAGATCCACAGAGCATTGAGTAAAGAGTGGAGGTGAAAGCTGGGTAAAGTAGTGAGTTTAACAAGGTTAATTGCATTAGGGAGCTTCGCCATTCTCCAGGTTAGAAAAAAAACATGTACTCTAGGCTCCAATCCACCAGAGAAAGAAAGGTATATCAGCAAAGGAGGGGAAAGAGGAAGATGGGTGTTTGGCTATTTATTCAAATACATGCAGTTCATCTCTGTTTAGGGGCCTCCCTGGTGACTCAGATGGTTAAGAATCTGCCTGCAGTGCAGGAGACAGGTTCAATCCCTGGATCAGGAAGATCCCTTGGAAAAGGGCATGGCAACCCACACCAGTATTCTTGCCTGGAGAATTCCATGGACAGAGGAGCCTGGAGGGCTACAGTCCATGGGGTCACTTCTCAAAAAGCAGGTTTGCACCAAATCCCTTCCAATGTCATCTGTATCGAAGCCTCCTGTGAGATAATCCTCTTAATGGAATATTTAAGAAATCAGATATAAATCACCAACCTTTTATCTCACCAGAAGACTCATGTGCCATAGGACGTCTGGTGTATACATCTATCTACATGCAGATGGTTGCAGGTATCTTTCTGAGCAGATGTCACCATATTTTTAGGCTCTATATGTTTTCCAATATCTAAATCTATTTTTTTTCTGGGTGCAAAAATTTTAGCAATTTTAGAAATCAGAGCCCAGAAAAGAGGCACCTGGAGACATTTCCAAATTAAAACACACATCCCTCAGAGAAACCTTTTGTGTCATTTGCAACCAACAAAAGTGCCTATTGTTATGATGTGCTCATAAATAACTTGATTTTGGCATACACTTTGGTACCAAACAGAAGATGAATAAATTAAATGTGATTTACAACCTTTTTCATTTTTATTAGCACTGCTCTGAAGAGTTTATGTAAGGGACGTGCCAGAGCAGTTATGCCAAATGTTTTAAGGCGTTGGTATTGATATTATATAAATTAAGGTGTTTTAATTTGCATTCTTTAATTAACTAAATACTGGCAGAAAAATAAAACACAGGGGCAGCCCTGACTTATTGCCTCTATTAAACTGCTGACGTCTCCGAAAAGATGCTTTAAGTAATCCAATTCATTCGGAGAAGGGGAGGGAGGCATATTAACACTCTCTATTTGGCAAAATATATTGGGGTTTAAGAAACCAATGTTCAGCATTGTTTGCAGGGTGGTTTGGGGGGTGGTGTTTTAAGAAGGTCTGAATTTATGTCCCTAAAGAAGGATCTGACCCGATGCTTTAACCATCCATCCTATGCAAGTCTGAGCTAAAGAAGTGGAGGCAGCCCGGCCCCACCACTGGGCACGGGCAGGCTCCTGGATGCAGGGCCCTGCAGACCTGGACTGCCTGCCTTTGTTGCCCAGAGCTGTATCACTGCCAGTCTCAGAAAAGAAAAGCTGGTTGAATTAACCCAGTGGTCCGATGGATCCCATATCAACACTGTTGTTGTTCAGTCGCTGTGAGTCATGTCTGACTCTTTGGAACCCTATGGACTGCAGCACACCAGACTTCCCTGTCCTTCACTGTCTCCCAGAGTTTGCCCAAACTCATGTCCATATCATGTCCCTATCAACTTAATCATGTCCAGAAATCAAGGAGAGAAATAGCTAACAATCCTTCAGTGGAATTAGCTGCTTCTGGTCAACCCTTCCCTTCACACACAGAACCCCCCAACCACACACACACACACACACACACACACACAGATTCTAATAAGATATGCCAGGAGTACTCTAATTCCTTTCCATAAGCCCTGGATCTGATCACTATCTCCAGTGACTTTGCTTTTTCTTTTCCATTATGGTTTATTACAAAACACTGACTATTGTTTCCTGTGCTATACAGTAGGATCTTGTTGTTTACTTATATCATAAGAGTAGTTTGTATCTGCTAATCCCAACCTCCTTATTTGCTCCTCCCCCATCCTCTTTCCCCTTTGGTAGCCATAAAACTGTTTTCTATGGGAGACTTTTTTAAAAGTTACTCTTACTGTGGAGTCATTAACTTCTCATCCAAGTTCTTCCTTTCTCTTCACTTTCTAGATCATTCTTGATTTTTGCTGTTTCTCCTCTCCTGGTCAGGCTTCATCTTTTATCATTTTCCCCTCCAGACTTTTAGGGGGGAACAGCTCTAAACAGCTCTAAGGAAAAGATTATAACTCCCAGTGGTTGGCCAGAGGAAAGAGCCAGCTCCTGAAACACAGGTGAGAGCATTGTATTTCCCTTCCCTAAACCCGCAGGGAAAGGAGCCATCTGTACAAACTTCCCTGTTCTCCTGCGATTCCCAGGGCCTCTGGCTTCACTTCTCTGCCTGGACTGGGAGTCAGCACGTCAAGGGCAGACCTCTAGGGGCTCATGGATGCTTGTTGAGCTGACCGGAGACATCACCCAGGGAGAGGTGGGCTGGAGAGCGGAATTCACCTTTCTCCTCTGTCCACACTCTCTCTGCACCTTCATACACATGGTCCCTTCTGACACCGCCCAATCAGAGGCAGTTCAAAGGCCACCCAAGTCCCCTTGTCCAGACCTCAGAGGACTGTCGTTACATCACGTCCCCACCCCAGCGTTCTTCCTGGATGCCTTTCCTCACTTGCTCCACAGGATGGATTCCAGCTTTTTAATCAAGAAAATGCCATTCTCCTTCACCAGCCTCCTGCCCGCCTCCCCCAGCCCCACTCGCCCACCCCCCTCAATCGCACTTTCTTGTCGTTCCCCATCTCGCAGCTCTGTCAGTTGTTTTAAAACAAAAACATGTCTCCTGTCATAAATGAGATTGTCATTATGCATGTCGACTGCAGTGGGGGAAAAATTCACCCGGGGCCTGATGTGGAACAGGCATAAACATCATAAGGAAAAGGACACGGTCTCCTCAGCGTTTGCAGCTACTGTACTATTCTGGTTTGGATTGTTTGGGTTGTGTGTGTGTGTGTTGTTTTTTTTTTTTTTTTTTTGGTTGTTGCTGTTGTTTTTATCATTTTTGCATTGATTTATTATTTATTTCAGGAAATGAATGAGAAAAACAAAGACAGCCTGGCAGAAAGCGGTTGTGTTCGATGTATCAAGATGGACCTTGGGAAACGTGGAAGGGGTACCCTCAGGATGCCTGAGAAAGGTCTTCAAGATGGTACAATTCTTTTTTTATATATAAGTATTTATTTTGGCTGTGCCACACATGGGCTCTTTAGTCTCAGCATGTGGGATCTAGTTCCCTGACTGGGGACTGAGTCCGGGTCCCCTGCAATGGGAGCATGGAGTCTTAGCCACTGGACCACCAGGGACACCCCTAGAATTCTACTTTAGACAGTCTGGAATGAATGTTTATCCTGATTCTATGGCCCATCAATACTGCATGCAGTCCTGATTCCTCCCAGTGTCACAGGATCAAGGTCACTCACAAAAAGTGAGCTTGGACTCAGCGGACCAAGGAGGCCCAGCCCTGGGCCTGAACTAGAGGAGACAGAGGCTTTCCTGTGCATCTTTGCAGCAAGAAACTAAGGTGTCCAAACACCTGTAGAACAGCATCGTCTGCTGCTCTTTTTTTAGTTTTTTTTTTTTTTCTTGGCAAATGGTCTATAAAGCAGAAAACTCTTATCATCTCAATCCTTGTTGAGAAGTTACATACCCATGCCCTTGGTACCTTTGAATTCTGCAGGCAATACCTATCCAAAAATACAATATTCAAATATGAACAAAGTGAAGACTGCTCAGCCGCTTTGGCAAGCACTCTGCTAATAGTAATTACTGATGTCATGATTTGATGTCTTCAGACACATCACAAGCCTCGTGCTGGAAATTTGCAGTGAGAACCAGATACAAACCTCCATGGATACAACAGCAGTCTCCGGATTATCTTCGGCACAAACTTCTGCCTTCTTGTGAGCATGAACGAAAAAAGGTGCAAACAATCCAGCGTTTCTGTTAGGGTTCACTGATTGGAAAGTTGGCAATATTAAAATGTGTATTTATCAAAATCATGGATTCCTTGAGGCTGGACGTAATTTTTCCTCTCCTCTTCCTTCTGCTAAATGAGGGAGAAGGTGGGACAAGAAGAAAGAGGAAAGCGAGAGAAGCACGCACATTTTCTTAAATCCAGAGATGGAAATGGAACCCTTCTTCCTGAGCCTTCTCCAGATGAACGCCCAGAAGTTCCTGGAGGCGTTGCCCTGGCTTTCTTCCCTGAGTCCCTCGGCTGAACTTCTCACTCCAAGGGTGTGTTGGGTCCTACCTACTTTCTTGAAAGGGGCTTGTTTTGAACACATATAGCTTTCAGCCCTGCAATTCTATTCCTAGGAACTTACCCTATAATTTTATTAGCACACATGGAGAATGATATATATTATATATATGGTAAGACCCCTACATAGGAACAAGTTCTGTTCCAAGAGCGCTTTTGTAAGTCCAACTTGTTCATAAGTCCAACAAAGTTAGTCTAGGTACCCAGCTAACACAATCAGGTACATAGGTTTATAATACTGTAACAGTATTAATACTGTTAATACTGTACTATAATAGGTTTATAGTAGTTTTCACACAAGAGATACATATGAAACAAACACACAAAGAGATTTTTAACCTTATAGTACAGTACCTTGAAAAGTACAGTAAGACAGTACAATGATGGGCATCCGGGGTGGCATCGAGTGAAGGGGGGAGAAGAGTCACTGGAGGAGAGAGAGGAGGTGGGAGATGGCAGAGCTGAAGGATCGCCACCAGCAATAGGAGACGGAGGACAAGCTGCGATTTCACTCACGCCTGATGTTGATGGAACGGATGTTTGCATCTTTGAAAGTTCCAAACTTGACAGTTCATTTGTAGGGTACTTACTGTATACATAAATACACACATAAACATATATATGGTTATTCGCCACAGGAACAAACACTGGAAACCATCTAAATGTCCACCAGCAGGGGAATGGCCAAGTAAACTCATCACACATCCATGTAACAGTGCAGTGAAACTAAAAAAGTAAATAAACAAAATGCAGAAGCCCATGATGCAATCTCCAAACTATATTAGTTTTTAAAAAAAGCAAGTGCAGAACATTGTGTGCAGTGTGTTGCCCTTTGTGTATAAAAAGGAGAAAGAATACATATGTATTTGCTAATATATGTACAGAATACCTCTGAAGGATGGACAATACACCCACAGCACTGATGCATGGGGGAGAAGAACTGGATTGCGAGAGGGAGGTCTTTTTCAATGCTCATTCTCATAGTTTGGGAATTTGGCGCCATGGGAATGCACTTAATCATAAATAAATAAGTGCATGTTTCCAAAAAAAGTAATCGCTTAAATCATTTTTAAAGGGGGCTTATTATGTAAATCTCCACTCTGAATGGACTACTATATACTTGGATACTTGCAGCCAGTGGCTTGGTTGGGACCCCGCCTCTTGGATTTCCATCTCCCAGCAGAGGCTGGCAGAGGGCCATGGAAATAAACACTCCTCGAAATTGTTCTGACATCTTGGAATTTGGTTTTATCAAATACAAGCAGCGGTAATTGAGCCACTGCCTGAGCAGCTCTTCCCTTTTCTCTAATCGTGTTTGTTGAAATGAATTTGAAGCTGCACATCCCTGCTAATTGGGAGGCCAGCCTAGCAAAGGGCCTGCTTTGGGCAAGTTGAGAGGCTTATCCACCAGAAGGGGGAGTGGACATCAGAGAACTATCATCACCTTCATGGCTGAAGCCCACGGGTGTCAGAAGCAGGTGTGACATCTGCCCTGTGCAACTGAAACAGTCGGTTTGCTACCAGGATCTCTGGGGCCCCAGTGGTTCTGGCTGGGAGGGTGTGCTTAGAGCACGGGGGCAGGACATCTGAGGAACCCTGGTCCCCGCTTCCCTTTCTGGGGCCTCCTCCCTACTCTTGGACTCCCCTTATACCCAAATGAGAGATGGTGCATGAACACACCTGAAATGATGCATACTAGCACCCAGAGGCGCTCAGTAAATGTGGTAGAATCTGAATTGAACATGAAGCAAATGCTTTTTAGAACAATGGGCAACTGGAATCAGCTCCTATGTCTAAAATACATTAGCCACAAGGATATATGGTACAGCACAGGCAATACAACCAACGTTTTATCACAACTTTGAATAGAGTATAATCTATAAAAAATTGTGAATCACTGTTGTACACCTGAAACTAATATAATCTTGTAAGTCAACTGTACCTCAATTTAAAAAACAATATATACATAAATTAAAAAAAAAAAGAATAGTGGGCAACTAAAGTACAAGGTAATGAGCACAATTTCAGTTAAAGCCTCCTGACTTTTTCTTTTAATCTACAAAAGAAGCCCACAGGTGCCCAAAGGAGAAGATTTCCCTGCCTTTTAGGAGCCAGGAATGTGCATGTCTTGGAGGTGACCAGGACTAGCCGGCCTGCCGTGGTCCTTATCTCCCCTGGGATCACCTCAGGCCTGCACCTACCAAGTAGCCAATAAACAGTACTTGAATGAATTCATTCAATCCAGTTCAATTAATGAAATGAAAGGTCACCTTATTCCCTTCCCTGTGTCAGCTTCCTTTCTACCATATTCTCAGTCCTGGTGCGAGTGCTCAGCCGCTTCAGTCATGTCTGACTCTTTGTGACCCCATGGACCATAGCCTGCCAGTCTCCTCTGTCCATGGGATTCTCCAGGCAAGAATACTGAAGTGGGTTGCCGTGCCCTCCTCCAGGGGATCTTCCCAATCCGGGGGTCAAACCTGTGTCTCTTAGTCTCCAGCACTGGGAGGCGGGTTCTTTACCACTAGCTGGAAATAAAAATAAAAACCTGGTTGTGAAGAGCAGTATTCTGGAAGACGATTGAAGTCATTTGCTAATTTTTAGACAGAATTTTAAAAACCTTTGCCAACAAAGGTCCATCTAGTCAAGGCGATGGTTTTTCCAGTAGTCATGTATGGATGTGAGAGTTGGACTATAAACAAAGCTGAGCGCCAAAGAATTGATGCCTTTGAACTGTAGTGTTGGAGAAGACTCTTAAAAGTCCCTTGGACTGCAAGGAGATCCAACCAGTCCATTCTAAAGGAAATCAGTCCTGAATATTCATTGGAAGGACTGATGCTAAACTGAAGCTCCAATACTTTGGCCACCTGATGCGAAGAACTGACTCATTGGAAAAGACCCTGATGCTGGGAAAGATTGAAGGCAGAAGGAGAAGGGGATGACAGAGGATGAGATGGTTGGATGGCATCACTGTCTTAATGGACATGAGCTTGAGTAAACTCTGGGAGTTGGTGATGGACAGGGAGGCCTGGCGTGCTCCAGTCCATGGGGTCACAAAGAGTCGGACACAACTGAACGACCGAACTGATATTGATAATGAGACTGTGCCATGCAGCAGGTGGGATCTTAGTCCCCCACGCAGGGTTCAAACCCACGCCCCTGCACAGGGAGCACTGAATCTTAACCACTGGACCTTCAGTGAAGTCCCTGAAGTCTTTAGCTTTCCTGCTGCTCTCTCAGGCCTGCATTCAGATTAGCTCAGAAACAGATATTGCATTTGAATCCTGGTTCTACCACTTTTGAGCTGTGTAATTTGGGTGAGTTACTTAACCTCTCTGAGCCTCAGGGGCTCACCTATAAAAACAAGCACACTCCCTACCTCATCAGTTTGTAGTGAAAGGTGAATGAGTTCTTACAGGTAAGGAGCTCAGACAGGCCGGCATACCGTAAGGCTCCATAAATGTTATTATTACCCAGGGTCAAACACTCTCTGCTAATCACAGCCAAGGTGTTGGCAGATTACTAAAGGATGATTCCTCCCAGCAGTATCTGCAACTTAAAAGGGGAATCTGGAAGAAACCTGAAGGCCCAAAGGAACAAAGTCGTCAAGGGTGACTGCCCAGGGCTAAGGTTGATGTCTGGGGTGGGGCTGGTGCAGGGAGGGAACTTCAAAAGCACACCTCCTGGCAGCCCCCTCCTTCGCTGCCCCCCCCCCCACCCCCTAGCCGCCCTGCCTATCTCCCTGAGGGCTGATAGGAGATAAACGAAACCACTTCTTCAAAGCACCCAGCTCAAGGACCATGATCAAACACGGGGCTGGAAGATAAGCTTCAGTCTACATTTCCTTTGTCCGCTCCTTCCCACCACTTCTCCAAAGGAAACTCAAGGTGGGGGAGGGAAAGGAGGTAATTCCTCCTTCTTTCATCAAAGGGAATCACCTCCCCATCCCTGTGGTGGTGGGGCTGTGAGAGGAGATCCAGGAGGCCCTGTTCTGCCAGGACTACCATGTGACTTCAGGCTCCCCCAGAAGCTCTGGAGGCCCCGACTTTATCTGTCAAAGCAGGGGGGGAAAAAAACCTGCCCAAAATAACTCAGAAAATTGCTGCGAGATGATGAATGCAAACAGGTATTTGGGGAAAGATCCTTTAATGGGCTCATACAGTTGACATTTTGAAAAATACTAAGTCATCCACCTTTTTGTTTACACAGAGAGGGGAAACAGAGCTAAATAACCCTCCTACGTAAAGTTCTTATTCATTCATCAACAAACTAGCACTGGACATGGATGGCATTCAGACTGCGTGGATTCAAGCCCCCATCTACCACCAGCTCAAATTGGCGGCGGGGGTACTTAACCTCTCTGTGCCTCCACGTCCTCCTGGGTGAAATGGGGTAACCACACGACCTACCTCCTAGGGCTCCAGTGGGGACTAAAGAAGAGAAATCGTGCCAAGCGCTTACACATGCTTGGCTCTCGTGTTAGCTGCAGTGACCACAATGGTTAGACATCCCTTTAGGCAACAGAATACAAAGAGGATGAGAGCTATACAGAAGCATCCGCGGTCCAGCAGAAGGACAGACAAGTCAATAAATACTGGCAGGTGCCAGGTGATGAGTGTAAGAACAGAACAGAATTAGAGCTGTGAGAACAGGGAAGAAAGGGCAACCAGAGTGGGTTCCCCAGTAAGGCCGGTCCTTCTAGCTTTGCCCGCTTGCTCTCACAGTGCCCCAGGCTCTTCTGGCCTCCTGGTGCCCGGGGCTGTGTCTGAAGCTAGGCAGATGCAGGTAGTGCTGAATCAGGGCTCCTGGCCAAGGCAGTAATTGCCAGCCGCTGAAAGATATTAAGTGCCAGGGAGGAAAACCAAGTCCTCTATGAGGCAGACTTTTCAGAGTTCTTACAGCTTGTAAAAAAAAAAAAAAATGTAAATAGTTACCCAGTGAGATATTATTTCCTGTTGTTGCCATTAGGGCTTGAGTGTCATGTAGAGAGAACCCATCATTCAGGCAATTCAGCCTCCTTGACGATGGAAAACTCCGCATTAACGCTACACAGCGCACCTCCCACCGCTCCTCCCAGCCTGACTCAGGCGGGTTTCTTTACGTAAATTGAAATTTTGAAAAAAAAAAAAATCTATAAATATTCAGAATTTCCTAAAGGATTTTCATGATGGCTTCTTAGAGGTTATTTTTTTTTTTTTTCCAAAGACTTGTTTGAGTGGAGACCGGGGAAGGGATATCCTCATTTGGGTAGGGGGCTGGGCTGGAGCCTTGGATCCTCCAGGCCTGGGGGCTACTGTTCTGAGCAATCGCCCCACAGATGCTGAGGACGCCATTGGTCACAGCTATCACTGACTCAGGACTTCCTTTGTGCCAAGCACTAGACGTGCGATATGCATTGTCTGGTTTGGCCTGCCGACCCTGAGGCTGTCACTGCTAGGTTTTTTTTTTTTTTTTTTTTTGCTTAGTTTTAAATATTTATTTCTATGTCTTTATTTGGCTGCATCCAGTCTTAGTTGTGGCACGTGGGATGTTTAGCGGCGTAATGGGTACTCTTTTTTTATTAAGTTGTGGCATGCAGGTTCTAGTTCCCTGACCCGGGATTGAACCTGGGTCCCCTACCCTTAGAAGCATGGAGTCTCAGCCACTGGAGCACCAGGAAAGTCCCACACTCTTAGGTTTTATAACTGAGGAAATCAAAGCCCAGCGGGGTTTCCTTGTCCAGGATCACTGCAGGATTGTGACGCAGAGGCCTAGTTCCCAGAGACCTATCTCCATGAGAGGACTTTGTCACCCACTGCTCACAGACCTTTGGGTGAGTGACTAACCTGTCCATGCTATGCATGGGAATGACAAAGGTACCTGAAGCGTATCGAGAGCCTGAAGCACAGAATGTGACTCTTCCCCACGTGGGCAGGGGTACGCTCAAGCAGCCCCACCCTGCCCTACTGTCATGGTGCCCTCCCTCGAAGGGCAGTCTGGGAAGGGCCTCTTAGCTATGCAAGAGCCACTTTTCTGCAAGGGAAGCACTTGGGCCCTGAACAACACAGTGTCTCACATGGCCTTTTCAGCCACACCCCATCAACCCCAGGAAACACAGCCCAACTTCTTTTAACCTTATTCTCTCCCAGGTGACAAGTCATTCCTTTGAAAATGGCTTTGCAATAGGCTACTAGGACCCCATTTAGGACTCTGTAGAAGTTAGCATTTCAGCTAAATGAATATCAATTACCGATTGTAATAATCCTCTAGCATCCAGTGGCAAAGAATCCACCTGCAATGCAGGAGATGTGAGTTCAATCCCTGGGTTGGGAAGATCCTCTGGAGACGGGTATGGCAGCCCACTCGAGAATTCTTGCCTGGAGAATTCCATGGGCAGAGGACCCTGGTGGGCAACAGTCCACGGGGTGGCAAAGAGTCAGACACGACTTAGTAACTAAACAATAATCTTTTAATTAGGCCTCTGACCTGGCTGAGTATGATTTTCCATTTTCCCAACTAAGGTGATTAGATGGATCCAGCCAAAGGGGCCCCACTTTGCTCATCAGCGTCCCAAAGGGAAGCATGGCCCTATTCCCTTGCTAGCATTTTCCAGGAGAGGGGAAACAGGGTTGGTCTCCACCGAAGTGCTGTCTGGCACCCCCAGTTCCTAGTGATGAGCTGTGAACTAAGGGAGCAGGGTTTTTTGAAGACAATATGTGATTCCCTAGGCAAACTCCCCACCCTTCACCCCAAGACTGGTCACCTTGTCCTCACCTCCTCCTCTCCCCCCACCACTTTCATTCATTCCTTACCTTCTTCTTCACCTTTCCTCCCCAAATAGACAGTAAATATCTTATTATCCTGCATTCTTCTCCCCTCTTTCTGTTGCCTCCTGCCCCTCTATTCCTTCCAAATTCCTACATGCCTTTGTCTCTCTCTCCCCTCCCCTTTGCTCCTAACTAATTCGCCATTAATCATCCAGAACACACATCTGCAGGGTCCGAGCAGGAGTCCTTGGCTGGCGTTCACAGCTGGGCTGGTTGTGATCATCAAGAAGGGGTCTTTCATCTTTTCCTGTCTCCTAGGGCTCCCCTCTTCCCAGATCCTCCTCCTCCAAAGTGGCCTACCAAGGCCCACCGTCTTCATTCTGGAAGGTTCTGCTCGCTCTCTCTGCAGAGAAGTCTCCCAAAGGCCAAATCACCTGGTAGATTGAAGCAGCCTTGCAGTGGTCATTTAGACTTGACACTGGCAGTGGCAAGGATGTCAGAGTGCTCAGAGGCTGGCAGGAGAAGGAGGAGTGGGCAGGGGATAGGGACCACCACAATAAAATAAATGGGGTCTCCCCCCTCCGTCTTGTACCCTCCTTGCTGCGGTATGGAATACATCACCCAGTCAGGACATCCCTTGGCATTCATTGTAACCTAATTTTATCAGGATTAAAATCGGGGTAGGGAACGCCTGTGTAATTTCTTAGAGGTCTAGACATCCTGTCCAAAAACCAGACTGATCCAAGGAGTACATTCAGTTTAGTGTTTGATTGACGTGGCCTGGGAGTGGTGCCTGGTGCCTTCTCTACTGAGCATCATAAAGACTGCCATTTGTTATTTCTGTGATACTCGTTTCTGTTGGAAGAACGCCTTTGAAATCGTCTCTGCCCTTCTGGGCATCTCAGGGCGTTGATCAACGAGCAGCAGAGTCAGGGACCGGCAGTCCGGGAACAATATGCCCCGAGTGACAGACCCGACAATCCGAGTGACAGATGCGGGCTGGAAAAGGGGTGCTCAGAGCGGGGCAGTGACACCAGCGCGCCTCCACTGGCCGCCGAGAGAACCGGGAAAGGGGTCTCCCCAAAGGCCTGCGTACAAAGGGCCAACTTCACCCTCCGATCGGCGGACGGGGGACTCCAACGCCAGGACAGGGACTATGTGAAATCTCTGTCGGGTGCGAAGCTGGCAATGCATACTTTATCCGAAAGGCACGGGAGGAAGGAGACAGGGTGGAGGGGGGTACTGTTATTTTCATTTAAAAGTTTTTAATTCCGAAATTCCCCTGGGAAAACCTAGGGCATCTTCCCCCTCGAGAAGAAAAGGGGGGCGGGGCGTGGAGGAGCCGCATCTTTGGCGCTTACATCGACTTGCTGCGTTTACAGAGACCCCGCCTCTTCTAGGATGCAAACCCCTCCACGTCCCTACCCACCCGCTACCCCTGAAACAGCAGTCAGGCGCGGTGCCATGAGAGAATTGTGTGCCCCTAAGCAGCACGCTGTAAGAAACCCGGAACACACCCAAGCATCGAACCTATAAATCGGTACGCAGGCACCGCGCGCCAGGCGCGTCCCGGCGGCGCGCACCACAAGCGGGGATCGCGCCTTATCGAGACCATCTCACCCCGGAAGGGGAGTCCTCAAACTTGCAGGCTGCGGACAGGGCTGGCTCAAAGTTGCTGGAGCGGTTTTCGCCGCGTCGCGAGAACTGTGGCTGCCTCCGAGGTTCGGGCGCTTCCTAGTGAGCACACCCGGGAGGAAGCCAAGTCAGGGGGGAAAGAGCTGAAAACCCGAGCAGGACCCGAGCCGAGCTGGGGTTCTGGAGGCGCGGCCCGCCCCCAGGCGGCCTCCGGGAGCGGCTGGGACTTGGCAGTCCCGGAGCCGGCCGCCAGGGGCTCCTACCCCGTCCCCCAGCCCACCCAGTTCACCCCACCCCAGAGACACACGGACTGCGGGTGACCTGTCCCCCTTCCCCGGCCAGCACCACCCCACCCAACCCCAGCCGTGCGAAGGGAGAAAGCGCAGAGCGACAGGAAAGCCCACGGAGGGCAGGGCGCATAGCCCAGGGTCCCCGGGGAAGCCCTGATCTCGCCGGGACCCCGGGGCCCGGGCCGGCCCTGTTGGGGGCAGGGGAGGAGGCCGGCGGTGGGTCCAGGCCGCGGCGCCTCGGCTCGCGGGCGCGGCCCCTTTAAGGCTCTCCCCGCCCACCGGCGGCGCCGGGCGCTCTCCCCGCCCCGGGGTCCCGGCGAGATCGGCGATTGGGCGGGCGCGGCGATCCCTTTGAAGTGTGGCTGCCGATCGCGGCTATTTGACGTGCGGCTCGCGGAAGGCGAAGGTTTTTGTGTTGCTCGCCCGGGCCAGCGGTGGCGGCGGCGGCGGTGGCGGCGGCAGCGGAGGAGGAGGAGGAGGAGGGGTGGAGACGCGGCGACCGCTGCACCGCGCTCAGAGCTGCGGAGCGAGCCCACCCGCCCCGGGAGCTCGCCTCCCCGGTGCGCCCCCGCCCTCCCCGCCCCCCCAGCGGCACTGCCTCCTCCAAATGAGCGATTCGCCCGCTGGATCTAACCCAAGGACACCCGAGAGCAGCGGTAGCGGCAGCGGCGGCGGCGGGAAGAGGCCGGCGGCGGTGTCCCTCTTGCCCCCGGCGGACCCCCTGCGCCAGGCGAACCGGCTCCCCATCCGGGTACTGAAGATGCTGAGCGCTCACACCGGCCACCTCCTGCACCCGGAGTACCTGCAGCCGCTGTCCTCCACGCCCGTGAGCCCCATCGAGGTCAGTCCCCTGGTCGCTGCCCGCCGAGCGCCCGCCCCATTCCGCCCACCACTGCCCGGCTCCCTGCGCCCCGCGGCTCGGTGCGACCCTCGGGTCCGTCCCCACTGGCCGACGGAGTGAGAGGAGGGACGGAGATACAGAGGGATCGGAGCCCACTGGGTTCTCCCCACCCCCCCCGGGCTTCTCCCCGGGGGAGAAGGTTCCCCTTCCACGCTCGCCCTTCGGAGCTTCGCGTTTCCTCTCTCGGATTGGATTTGCTTTTGGAGTGTCCACTGGGCCCTTTACTTTTCCTCGGCACCCAGTCCCCAGGCCGGAGAGTCTGTCTCCTGGGCTTTTTTCGGCCCCCCACCCCCACCTCTCCACCCGGGTTTGTTCTCTTTGAAGCCCGATCGCCACCCCCCTCCCCCGTCCCACTCCGCTTCTGCCCCATCCGGTTGGAGCGCACGACGCCCGGGCACTCCCGACCCCGGCTCCTTCTTCCTCCCGCTCCCCTGGGGGCCCTCCCCGGGAGGGAAGGGGGCTCCGAAGGGAGCGCCCGCGGCGGCCCAGGCTCAAGATCCAGCTTCTCCCCTGCTCCTACCCCGCGGCGTCACCGCCAGAAACCCGTCCTAAGCGAAGTTCCCCAAACTGAAGGCATAAGTTTTTAACCCGGGCCTAGAGAGGACGAGATGAGAGAGTAGGGGGCGAGTCACGGCCCCTCCCCCAGCCCCGACTCCACAGAAGTCACCTTCCCCCGGGGTGGCCTTCGGTGGACGCCTTCCTCGGCCCGTTCCCCAGGGCCTGCGGCGACCTCCGGGACCCGGGGCAGCGAGGGATCCCACCACTACCGACGCGCAGTGTAAGCGCAGTTGCGCTCAGCCCCCGCGCTCGCAGCCGGTCTCCCCGAGGCCCTCCTTTCCCATCTCACCCACCCTGCCCCCCCAGGTAACCCCCCCCGGCCGCTCCATGGGTCCCTGGTCTCACCCCCTTCTCCCTCCCCTTGCCGCTGTCTCCCACAGCTGGACGCCAAGAAGAGTCCTTTGGCGTTGCTGGCCCAGACTTGCTCGCAGATCGGCAAGCCGGATCCGCCGCCCTCCTCCAAGCTCAACTCGGTAGCGGCGGCCAACGGGCTGGGAGCGGAGAAGGACCCCGGCCGCTCGGCCTCCGGCGCCGCCTCGGCCTCTGCGGCGCTCAAGCAGCTCGGGGACTCCCCGGCCGAGGACAAGTCCAGCTTCAAGCCCTACTCCAAGGGTTCCGGGGGCGGCGACTCCCGCAAGGACAGCGGCTCCTCCTCCGTGTCCTCCAGCTCCTCCAGCTCCTCCTCCTTGTCCCCGGGAGACAAGGCGGGCTTCAGGGTGCCCAGCGCCGCCTGCACGCCCTTCCCCCCGCATGGAGCGCCGGTCTCCGCTTCGTCGTCCTCGTCCTCCCCTGGCGGTTCCCGGGGCGGCTCCCCGCACCACTCTGACTGCAAGACCGGGGCCAGCGGGGAGCTGGATAAGAAAGACCAGGAGTCCAAGCCCAGCCCGGAGCCGGCGGCCGTGAGCCGCAGCAGCAGCGGGGACCCCGGCCCTCACGGCGGCGGCGGCGGCGGCGAGCCCGGGGCCTCCGGGCGCAAGTCGGAGCCGCCCTCCGCGCTGGTGGGGGCCGGCCACGTGGCGCCGGTGTCGCCCTACAAGCCGGGTCACTCGGTGTTCCCTCTGCCTCCCTCCAGCATCGGCTACCACGGCTCCATCGTGGGCGCCTACGCCGGCTACCCGTCTCAGTTCGTGCCTGGCCTGGATCCCAGCAAGTCTGGCCTCGTGGGAGGCCAGCTGTCCGGGGGCCTGGGCCTGCCGCCGGGCAAGCCCCCCAGCTCCAGCCCGCTCACCGGGGCCTCCCCACCGTCCTTCCTGCAGGGATTATGCCGAGACCCCTACTGCCTGGGAGGTTACCACGGCGCCTCGCACCTCGGCGGCTCGGGCTGCTCCACGTGCAGCGCGCACGACCCGGCCGGGCCCGGCCTGAAGGCGGGGGGCTACCCGCTGGTGTACCCGGGGCACCCGCTGCAGCCGGCTGCGCTCTCGTCCAGCGCCGCCCAGGCGGCGCTCCCCGGCCACCCGCTCTACACCTACGGCTTCATGCTGCAGAACGAACCGCTGCCGCACAGCTGCAACTGGGTGGCGGCCAGCGGGCCGTGCGACAAGCGCTTCGCCACCTCGGAGGAGCTGCTCAGCCACCTGCGGACTCACACAGCCCTGCCCGGCGCCGAGAAACTTCTGGCCGCCTACCCGGGGGCCTCGGGCCTGGGCAGTGCCGCCGCGGCCGCTGCGGCCGCCGCCTCCTGCCACCTGCACCTGCCCCCGCCCGCCGCCCCCGGCAGCCCGGGGTCGCTGTCCTTGAGGAGTCCACACACTTTGGGGCTAAGCCGGTACCACCCGTACGGCAAGAGCCACTTGTCCACAGCCGGGGGCCTGGCCGTGCCGTCGCTGCCCACAGCCGGACCCTACTACTCACCGTACGCGCTGTACGGACAGAGACTGGCCTCCGCCTCGGCACTCGGGTACCAGTAACCACAGCCCTGCCTCCTCCCGTGCCCTCCCGCCCCACCCGCCGCCGCTGCAGCCCCCCGCCGCCTGCCCCCGCCTCCGGAACCACCCCCCCCCCCAACCTCCCAGATCCCTCCCCTCCCCACCGGACTGTGTATTTATTTACTATAATGTTAGCTTACAAGCTGGGAATATAAGTGCATTAACGACCCACACGAGTCAATGGTATGCAAAGAGTCTGTTCGCCCCTCCCCTTCCCGAATAATAATATTAATCACACCAGTAACTACATGCCCCCCCCCGCCCCCCTGCCTTTCTTTTCTGTTTTATTTTTTGTTAGATGTAAGTTTGCCACTTTTTTTTTTTTTTTTGGATTGGTTTGGTTTTACCTGGAGGAGGGGGCAGCGTGGGAGCTTCTTTTTGTTTTCCCTCCGGGGGGACTTGCTTGCATGTTTCCTAACGTTCAAACTACGTTTCCTCCTCCCTGCCCCGCCCCTCTGCCCTTCATTCCTTCTTGTTTCCGTCCATTCGAGGTTCTGGTTTGTTGTTGGATTTTTTTTTTTTCTTTGTACAAGTAACAGAGAGGAGGTATTTTTTTGTAACGCATTCGGGGGTGTTGGGAGCGACCTTGGGGGCTGGAGGTCTTGAGCTCTGTGGCCCCGGGACTCTGCCCTGTGACCACTCCCCTGCCACTCTCTCCCCTCTGGGCTCCTTGGTCTGCTCCCTGGTCCCCCAAATTAGAGCCTTGCTCCCCTATCTTGCTCTGAGCACGAGTCAGTGGCTGGAGAGTCTTCCAATAGCCTTTCCCCTTTCCAGACTCTGAAAGGCCCCAAACACCCCGGGGTGGTCCCACCGCCTGCTGGTGAGGGGGCCGGCAGGGCTCATCTCACTCAAGTAAAAGTCCTAGAAGACCCTGCTGGCATGAAACTTTGCTCTTTATAGTTTGCGAAGTGCATTAATAGTCATTGTTTTTTTCTGATAATTGGGGCAGGTGTCCCTGTCCTGGCGATGGGGGCTGGGTCGGTGATTCTTGCTAGATCCTTCCAAAGCAGACCAGTGGCAGTATCAGCTGGCAATACAACCCTTTTAGCACCTTTGGGGGGTGTGGGAGGGGAGTCAGGGAGCACACGGATCACAGCAGAGCCCGTCACCCCTTCCCAGGCCTGACCCAAGAGTCCCCAGAGTTGGCCGTGGGCTCCCTCAGTTACTGGGATCGAAGACTCGGCCCAGGGTCTTCTCCCGATCCCCTCCCTCCCACCCTCTGGGCCTGATGCAGGGGGCTGCGGGGCCCGTTTGAGATGAATAGAGCTCTCCCTTGGTAAGACTTATTTTGTTAATAAATGGAGTACTTGGCTATATTCACACCGTGGTGTGTTTCTGTCTTGCCTCACCCTCCGGCCCACTTCCAGACACCTAAGCAGATGCCCTTCTTTTATTCTCATTGAAAACACCTTATGGTTTCCTTCTCGGGTTTCCGTTCAAGGACGAGTTTAATGCGTTTTCTCAAGAAAGTCGGGGAGGAAGGGGAATGCGGGAGGTGGGGGAGAAAATCAAACTGCCAGCGCGTTACAAATAATAAAATGCCCCCCCCCCCCCCCATTTTTTTTTCCAACTCGGTTATTTAGCTCCCAAGCTCACTTCAAAGGCCTTGACATCACCTGGGGACGGGGCGGAGAGAGTGTGTGCAAGAGGACTTTTCCTCTAGATAAGGGCCTAGATTCGAGACTCAAGGGGCGGAGAAGGGACCCAGGATCCGGGGCTCAGAGACTCGGCAGCACCGTCCCCGGGCCCCGCGGGCTGGCGAAGACGACGTGCCTCTGGCGCCACCTGGTGGCAAAGAGGCGAGCGACTGGCGCCCGCCGCAAACTCGCCTTCCGCGCTTTGCACTCAAAAAATGAGGATTTCCTCTCCCTGGCAGTGCCTTTCATACACCTTGAAGTCCAAGGAAGGGTACACGCACCTGCCGCGAAGGGCGCTGCTCACAGCTTGGGGACTCCCTAAGCCTAGCGCCGGATTGTGGGCCCCAGCCGTCTGCGCCCCCAGTTTGGGATTTGCGGAGAAGGCGCGGCAATGACTCGGCATGTAGGAGCCACCCTCGGTTTCCCCGTTTTCTTGAGCTGGCACGATAGATACTGGCTTCTGTATCCTTGAGCAGGCGACAGCGAGAGTGCTGTTTTTCAGGATGATAAGGAAAGGGCCGGAGCACCCCTCTACTGCGCTGGGAGTCTCCGGGGTCCGGAGGAGGGGACCAAGGGGCCTCGGGGCCTGCGCGTCTTCCCTGGTGCTTTCTCGTTCCCACCCCACCCTCCCCGGGGCAGGGGGCGCCCCTTGAGGCTGGCCCCTCGCAAGTTCCCGATGCAGGACGCCTGGCGCCCAGCTCTCGGGGTGCAGCGGGCCACGGCGCTCGGATGCTCGGCCTTATGCGCCTAAGGCGTGGAGCCACCTGTTGGGCGCGCTGAAAAATGCCCCCCTTGTCCCCTCCGAGCCGCATTCCTCTGCGTCAGGCGCCTCGCAGCTTTGGGAGCTGCTGCTGTTGCCATTCGTGTTGTTTTGCTTGACGTTCTCGGTGAAGAATGCGACTTTAGGGCAATTCCTGCTCCACAAACTGTGTGCTTTAGAAATGTCCGGAGACCCAGAGGTCACGGGGGTCTCTGCTTGCACTGATTCATCCCACAAATGGCCCCAAACTCCTCACAGGGTGGGTCTTGGCCTCATCGGGCGTCATCCCCTCGGGATTTGACAGAACTTCAGCGTAAGATGTTTCGTGGGGTTTGGGACTGGAGGGGTTGCCCCTATAGCTTTGTTTCTGGGCAAAATTCCTTCCCTAGTCAAGAGAACCTCAGTCATCTTCCGCAGAAAATTGTACTCCTGGAGTAAGATCCTGTATGTGTCCCCAGGGAAGGAACCTGGTCTGCTGGCATCCTTGCCCACAGAGATAAACAGGGTAAGGGAGAGGCTGGAGGCCCGGAAGAAGTCGCCCCTGAGGGGAGCTCAGAGTCTTCCTGAGGGATCATCCTTACCGGACTTCTCAGAGTTCAAACTGGCCCGAAGCTTCAAAAGAACTGAACTGTAGCTACTTGCTTTATTTTTTTCTTTATCTCTGTTATTTTGTTTGCTCTTGGTTAATCTTCCCTTCCTCTCAAATCTCCCTCTTTCTTTCAGGTACCTTTGTTTGTTTCTAATACCTGCTAAAACTGCTGGAAATTGCTCCCTCTGCAGGGGGAGTTAAACTTTTCTCTTAAACTATGGTCAGGGGCTTCCCTGGTGGCTCAGACAGTAAAGCATCTGCCTACAATTCAAGAGACCTGGGTTCGATCACTGGGTGGCGAAGATTCCCCTGGAGAAGGAAATGGCAACCCACTCCAGTGTTCTTGCCTGGAGAAGTCCATGGACAGAGGAGCCTGATGGGCTATAGTCCATGGGGTCGCAAAGAGTCGGACACAACTGAGCGACTAACACTATGGTCTTCAGACCTTCCTAAGGACCACAGGCTCCCCTTGTTGGGACAGGAGAAAGGAAAAGACTTGGTATCTCCCCATATAATGAAAGAAAGTTCTCTCCAGGTACTTGGCTTACAGGAAAGGTGTGAGAATGCACATTAGAAACTCCTCAGAGGAGGAGGTTTCCCCCAGAAAATGTATCATCGGCTTTTGCAGACCAGGAAGGATGCCTTTGGCCTGATTGGAAAAGGCTGGTTCCAGCTCCCACTGTGACTCAAAGGGCAGGCAGGCACTGTAGCCTGGAGTGGCCCAGGTTTCACCCTCTGCCGCCAGCTCTCCCCACCATAAAAGGGTGAGGGTCCCAAGACATGTGGCTGTTTTCATTCACTGGGGCTGGGGGTGGTAGAGGGGAGTGTGTTACTTGCAGGGGCTACAGAAACAAAGTTGCTGTTTTCAGAGTGATAATGCTGCCCACCAGCTGCTCATTTGCATAAATAATTCATCCAGCAACTCTGCTCCAGCATCACCTCCACCTTCCATCTCTCCACCTCCTCCTCCTTTCCCTAGCCCTCCTCCCGCCCCTCCTCCTAATCTCTTCCAGGCGCCAGAACCGGGGGCCTGTGTTCCCCAGGCACTGGGAAGGGTGACAGCCACACAGCTGGACCTTTAGACACTGGACGTTCCTGGCTCAGGGTCATAATTTCACACCTCCTGCCTGGTTATTTTTGTGGCCTCATGGACAGCAGGGAGAGGAAGAGAAGGGTGGGGAGGCCTCACTCACCCTCAGATATTGCTCAACAGAATTGCAGGGGGTTGTTTTTAACTTCCCAGTCACCCCACAAACCCATCCTCAGAGAATCTGCAGCCCACGGGGTAGGTGTGGGGTGCAGGGGCCTCCATCCTTTGCAGCCCTAGCTGCCCTGGCCTCTCCAGCATCTTGGGATGTGTCTCTCAGCAGATGAACTAACCCCTTCCTGATGGATGTCTGGGTTTCCGTGGAATCCGTCTTCCAATAATGCCGCGACTCTGTCCTGTATTAATCATTCTGCAGGGGAAGCTGCACTCCAGTTTTCTGTTTGACTTGATTTCATTCATCCTGTCTTTTTGCAAAATAGATGGTTGAGTGCATCCGATAATGTATGGTTTAATTTGGAGCACTATGGGTTTGAATTACCATTTTCATAATGCGCTGTGCATTAATGTGTTACATCATTTATAAAGAGGAATGTCCCGGGTTTCAAACTTTCCTTCTGAAAGCCAAAGTCACCTCACGGAAACAAAGCCAGATCACATGGACCCAGCTCCTCGCCTGGCTGCCTCCTCCCCAAGCCAGGTGAAACCTGCCAACCCCTCCCCGCCAAAACCCCACCCTGAGGCTTTTGTGTCCACAGAATGCAGGTGGGTGTCAAAGTTTGGGGAGGAACTTGCACATGGCTGCCCAGGAGCCATCAATGGCAGCACAAAAGCTCCCCCTCATTATTGCATGGCAGCCCGGCCCCTTCGAGGAGACCTCCAGTGGTCGGCTCCCCCTCGACCCTAAACCCCACACCCCCTCCCTGATGGCCCGTAATAACACCAGCTGTCTGTTACTCAAACTCTGACTGAGGAGGAAAAAGCACTGATTATCCAAATACAGTCATTAAAGGGGAAATGTGTTTTTAGGACTGTCAGAGTGATTAATGAGAGCTAGCCGTCTTTGCAAATGCACTTGTTTAGTCTAACTGGCAGCTTCTATTTTCCTATTGATTTATTGCAGCCGTTGCCGGGCCTCGGTGTGTGCAGTCAGGGCACTTCACAACTGTGCCCTGTTTAAACAGGAAAAGCATGCACCGTTTTTTTGTCCGGGAGGGAGGGAGCAGCCGAAAGTCTCTCCCCTCAGCGCAGTCTCCAGGGCCCCAAACCAACAAAGAAGACATTAAAAACCTGCAGGCCAGAGAGAGAAGGAAACTGCCTCCCCTCGGTCGTCCCGGTTCCAAGGTCAGCGGAGGCGCACCCTGGCCCCTGGACAAAGCCCCCCCTATTGTCACACTCAGCATGCCCTCATCCTCTCCTCCGGTCCCCCCAAACCAGCTGTCAGCCCCTGAGTCCAAGGACAGGAAAGGCACCCAGCAGAGCGGGGAGGCCGGGGAGGGGGCCGATGGGCTCGGCCAAGCTAAAAACAGAATCGAAGCCACCCTGCCACACAGGGGTGAGAACAAGGTCGGGGGGTTGCAGGAAATTGATGGAGCCCCATGGTTCATTTGGGGGCTTCCCTGGTGGCTCAGTGGTAAAGAATCCACCTGCCAATGCAGGAGACTCAGGTTCAATCCCTGGGACAGGAAGATCCCATGGAGAAGGAAATGGCAACCCATTCCAGAATTCCTACCTGGGAAATCCCATGGACAGAGGAGCCTGGCAGGCTACAGTCCAGGGGGTCACAAAAGAGTCGGACACGACTGAGCAACCAAACCACAACATGGTTGATTTCAACTTTTAAAAAGTGGGCGGCAGACACAAGAGTGCTATTGACTTCATTCCACTTGCACAGTTTGTTTTGACAAATGATGTACCTAATGACCAGCACGGAAATGGCTGCTTGAAAATACAGACCTGGTGTTGGAGAGTCAGACTTCCAGGAGGTGGATCACCAAGGCAGAGGTTACAGGATTCCTGTTATGTGACCAGCGCAACACCGGATGCCAGGAAACACAGAAGAAAACTCAGACCAGATTCCCGCCCAATTTAGTTGGGGGAGACAAGACACACCCATGAGATGGAGAATGAGAGAGTATTCTCTGCCACTGCATTTATGCTGATCTAGTAAGCATTCAGTTGTGCAGTGCAGACAGTGGGGAACTTGACCATTTATAATAAGGGGCTAATTGTGCAGATCAGCAGTTGGGCTGCAGCAGCTGGAGGGAGAGCTCGCTGGGGCTACCTTCCCACGGGAGCCCTGATCTGTTGGGAGGCTCCCCAGTTCCCCTCAGGCCCTTCCTCTTCTGAAAGCTGGAAGATGGATGAGGCCTTCATTCCATGGTGATGAGCAGGCTGAGCCAGAGCTCCAAGCCAGCAGATCAAAGAACAGGCTCCCCAGAGTTCCCTGGGGGCCTAGTGGTTAGGATTTGGTGCTTTCCCTGCAGAGGCCTGGGTTCAATCCCTGGTCTGGGAACCACCCCTTGGAATACAAGGAACAGGCTTCCCTTAACCCACTTGTACCTTCCAGACCTGGAAATGGTTTATGCTTCTTCCTAGATGAAGTGCCTTTACAAGTTTTTCCCAGGGGCAGTGGCCTAGCGCCAGCTTTATTAATACTTACCAAGACAGGAAAAGCTGTCGGTGGGTTTGGATCACAGAGGCGCTGGGAAACTTCTTAAGAGAAAAGAAACGGAACCTGCCGGCTGAGTGGAAATGAAGTGACTGTATGATTCAACACGGAGACCCAGGGTGTGAGTGTCCTTTGGTAGCTTGAGGGAGCAGCCGAAAGTCTCTCCCCTCAGCGCAGTCTCCAGGGCCCCAAACAAACAAAGAAGACATTAAAAACCTGCAGCCCAGAGAGAGAAGGCAACTGCCTCCCCTCGGTCGTCCCCAGATCCAAGGTCAGCAGAGACGCACCCTGGCCCCTGGTAAGTCCAGAAAGTTGTAGTCGTCATTCATAGAGTTAGAAAGAGCACTGAAGCAGGGGCCAGAAAAACCTGGATTTTTCTCTGGTTCTGAAGATTATTGCTGTGCGACCTTGGAGAAGTCACTTAATCTCTCTGAGTCTCTTTTTTCCCATTTCTGAAGTGCAACTGTTGGTCCTTATCATCTTTAAGCATTTTTTTATCATGAAACATTTTATTTATTTGTAGTTGAAGTATAGTTGATTTACAATATTATATTAGTTTTGGGTATACAACATAGCAATTCAATGTTTTTATAGATTGTGCTCCATTTAAAGTTATTGTAAAATAATAGCTATATTTCCCTGTGCTGTAAAATATATCCTCATACCTTATCTGTTTTATACATAGCAGTTTGTACCTCCTACTCCATTACCCCTCTCTTGCCCTTCCTTCTCTCTCCCCACTGGTAACCATTAATTTGTTCTCTGCGTATCTGTTTTGTTATACATTCATTCATTTTTTTAGACCCCACATATAAGTGATAATAGAGAGCATTTGTCTTTCTCTGGCTTCTTTCATTAAGCATAATACTCTCCAGGTCCATTCACATTGTTGCAAGTGGCAGGATTTTATTCTTTTTCATGGCTGAGTAGTATTCCACTGTGTGTGTGTGTGTGTGTGTGTGTGTGTGTGTGTGTGTGTGTATGCACCACATCTTTATCCACTCTTCATCTGTTGATGGACACTTAGGTTGTTCCCATATCTTAACTATAGTAAATAGAGCTGCTACAAACATTGGGATGCATGTATCTTTTTGAATTCGTGTTTTCATTTTCTTTGGATATATACCCAGGAGTGGAATTGCTGGATCATACAGTAGTTCTATTTTTAGGTTTTTGAGGAGCCACCATACTCTTTTGCATGGTGGCTACACCCATTTAATTCCCACTAAGGGTGCACAGGAGTTCCCTTTCCTCCACATTTAAGCCCTTTCTAATCAAAACAGTCTATGAGTTTTTAAATGTTTCAAGGGTGATGCACTATGCTGGTTGGAGTTGGCTCTGACAGTGGTCCTCAGTCTAATGCAATTCTGAAGTTCCCATCAGGACAGTAAATGTGGAAGATCCAGAAAAAGATTCCTTGTGACTTCACCTCCGTGATGCAGGGCGGGCGGAGGGTCCACAAGAATACGGTAATGTGAACTTTCCATCCAGGGAAAGAAAGAAGCATTAAAATACTTTGTTCATTCGACAAAATGCTGAGGGTACGGTGATGCCGGTATTTCGGAGGCTGCTTGGATGCTTAAGTGGGTCAAGCATTATTATTTTAAATAGTGTTGAGAATCCTGGGAGGTTAAACCAAGGTCTACATAAAGAATCTTATTTTTCACAGCCTACAGCCAATTGCTTTTGGAAAATGGAACTGGCAAGGGAAGAAATGAAAGGCAGAGGAAAATCAAACCACAGTGGGGGACCGTTGCTCTGAGTGGGCAGTGGGGATCTCCATCAATCTTTGGAACAGAAAATAAAATGATCCTCCTGGAGTTTAAATCGGAGGCCAGATTTTAGAATGGAAACAGTCATTTGGAAGATGTCGCTGCACGTTCCCTGTGTCCTGTTTGTTCTCCTGGGTAGCTGGAGGTGTGAATTTGTGTGTGTGTGTGTGTGTGTGTGGTGTGAGTTATATACGGGCTTGTACCCAGTCCATAAAGGGAATAGTATGACTACACAGTCACACTTATCCTTCTCACTTTGGACAACTTCAAATACAGGCAGCACCAAACAAATACACAATAAGCCAGGCACACCCTAGAGCAGGGGTCCCCAACCTCCGGGATCCAATGCCTGATGATCTGAGGCAGAGCTGATGTCATAGTAATAGAAATAGTGCACAATAAGTGTAACGCACTTGAATCATCCTGAAACCATCCCCCCGACCTGGTCCATGGAAAAATTGTCTTCCATGAAAACGGTCCCTACTGCCAAAAAGGTTGGGGACCGCTGCCTTATGGCATCTCTGTAAGCATCATTTTGTGTATGCCATGGCACAGTTAAATATTTAATATTTACAACAAACCTGCAGTTCACTCTCATGAAAAAACGGATTTGGAGAGGTTAAGGAAATTGCTCACGATTTCACAGTGAAAGAGCTGTGGAATCAGGATACAAATGCAGTCCTGACTATAAAACTCTGCACTGAGCCAGTAGCTTCAAACTTTGTACCCAGGTGGGTTTAGATGCTGCGGATGGATAGAATAAGGGGAACTGTCCCATCAGAATGTCTTGGCCAGTGTGTCTACATGTGTTGGAACCCTGCTGGACACTGTGCAATTGAAAGTACATGGGTCCTTCCAAGAGTTGAGACACTGCTGAGTGCAGGAGTTTGACTCACTTGTTAAACAATCCAGAGTGCCCCCACTGCATATGAGATACTATGGTCTCCTCTGGGCACTAAAAAGATGAGACACACCCTGGCCCTAGCCTCAAGGAGCTTCAGTCTAGTAGGAGATAGATAAATAAGCTAATTAAGATATGATGGACTCAGGATTTATTAATGCTATTGCAAAAGTCGGTATAGGCTAGATACTGCAATGGCACCCTACTCTAGTACTCTGGCCTGGAAAATCCCATGGATGGACGAGCCTGGAAGGCTGCAGTCCATGGGGTCACTGAGGGTCAGACACAACTGAGCGACTTCACTTTCACTTTTCACTTTCATGCATTGGAGAAGGAAATGGCAACCCACTCCAGTGTTCTTGCCTGGAGAATCCCAGGGACGGGGGAGCCTGGTGGGCTGCCGTCTATGGGGTCGCACAGAGTCGGACACGACTGAAGCGACTTAGCAGTAGCAGCAGCAGCATGCTGCAGTAACAAATTAACACAGAAATCTTGGGGGCTTAACACAACAAAAGCTTATTTTTCAGTTAAACTACATCTCCATCATGGGTTGACAGGGATCTCGTATAAATTAGAATTTGACCAGAGAAGCAGAACCAGTAATATATTAATAGCAAGGCATTTATTGTAAGGTGTTGACAACACAATCATGGTGGCTAGCTAAGCAAGTTAGAAATTCTTAAGGCAGGCAAGCAGTCAAGATCACAAATAGCCTGAAACTCTACCGGCATGAGCCCTACAGAGTCTCTGAGCTCAGAGAAGCATCTTTTAATGGGCTCAACTGATTAGGTCAGGCTCACCCTGGGTCATCTCCCTTTTGAGCTACTTAAAGTCATCTGATTAGGGACTTCAATCACATCCACAGAATTCCTTTGGAAGCAGAGTTTGATTAAATAACTAGGACTCTGGTTCAGTCTAACCAAGGTGGAACTCAGAAGCATCATAGTGTTGCACATAATTAACCAGGCCCCCTGACGTCCCTGCCAGTCTCAGCAGGGGGAGAGCTGGCATGAACAGTCACACAGCTCAGGCCAAAAATGGCGCATATAACCTCTGCTCATAATCCTCTGGCCCCTCCTAACTGCGAGGGCAAGTCACTGACCCTCCCTTGTGCCCACAAGGAGAGGAAAGCAGGAGGGGAACCCCCCCCAAAGGTGCTTTCTGAGCATTCTGACTGGCTTTCACCCTGCCCTTCCCATAATCAGGGCAAAACTAACTCTCTGGCGAGATGAGGGCATGCAGAGACTGCCATGGGCCACAAAAGTGTGTCAGGGGGAAGCCAGGACAGAACTCACCTCCCCCTCACTCCCTCACCTCCACCCGCTTCCCCAGACCTTCCCCAACAGAAGCCCTTCCAAGCTCACACAGCCCTGTTCACCTGGAGAAAGTTTACGTCCGAAATTACAGGAAAGGCACTGGGATGGAATGCTTTAGCCGGACATGGGCTAGGAGAGCCTGAAGTTCAAAGAGGTTCGTGACCTTCCACATACCTTGTAATCTTGAAGCAGCATCTTTTTTTTTTAATATCTATGTATTTATTTATCTGGCTGCACTGGGTCTCAGTTGTGGCATATGGAATCTTCATTGTAGCACAGGGTCTCTGTGGTTGTGGTATGCTGGCTTAGTTGCTCCAAGGCACGTGAGATCTCAGTTCCCTGACCAGGGATCGAACCCACCTCGCTGGCATTGAAAGGCAGATTCTTAACCACTGGACCACGAGGGAAGTACCCTGAGGCAGCATCTTAACATCCACTCCTGACAAGAGGGGTAGACATGCACTGCACTTCCATGCACTGCATTCTGGCAAAGCTTCCATCTGTGAAACTTACAAAAAACTAAGGATCAATTCAGAGTGATAAAAATCGATGGTCACTAACAAACATGTGCCATTAACAGGATGTCCTTGAAGTTCAAAGGAAAAAGGTCTGGACAACAGGACCAGACCCAGCCTTCATCCTTCTCAAACATTAATTGAGTGCTTGCCGTATGCCAGGCACTGTGCTAAGTACTTTCCACACAAAGTTTTACTTAATCTTAGCACCTCTTCTCTGCAGTAAATCTACTCTTAAACACATTTGCCCAACGTCACCAAGTCAGTAAGCAGAAAAGGCAAGACCCCCTACCAGGTCTATCCAATTTCAGAAATCTATGTTCCTGCCACCAGAGCTGTCCAGCCACAGGAGCCTGAGGGGGCTCCGGGGGCCACCCATGACCACCGGCCTAGGCTGCATCAGCCTGGAAGGGAGTGTCTAAGTCCTCCAAAGGCGCCAGGTGGGCGGGGTCAGCATACGGAGAGCATTGCTGACCTCTGACCCTCTCCTCTGAAGACCAGAGCTCAGACAGGAACCTTGAACACCCTGATCCCAGGCTGGCTTCCTGATGTCACCACTGAGCCTTGTGGAGTCTCCTGTGGGAATATTCCTTGAAAACCTGCTAAGTGTGCTAAATGCTATCAGAGGAGAGAAGACACGTCAGACACACACCCCCAACGCTTGCACCAAACTGCTTGCCATCTGGTAGGAGAACCTGGACAAACACACACTAGTAGGGCTTCCCTGGTGGCCCAGTGGTTAAGAATCTGCCTTCCAGTGCACGGAACATGGATTCAATCCCTGGTCAGGGAACAAAGAGCCCACATGCCTCAGGGCAGCTAAGCCCAGAGGGCCACAACTGAGAGAAGCCCCCACACACCACAGCCAAGAGCCTGCACATGCATGCTGAGTCCTTTCAGTCCTGTCTGACTCTTTGCATCCTCTGTGGACTGTAGCCCTCCTCTGTCCATGGGATCCTCCAGACAAGAACACTGGAGTGGGTTGCTGTGCCCTCCTCCAGGGGCTCTTCCTGACCCAGGGATCGAACCCACATCTCCCGCATCTCCTGCATGGACAGGTGGTTTCTTTGCCACTAGCGTCATCTGGGAAGCCCCCCATTGAAGAGCCTGTACAGCCAAAATTTAAAAATTAAATTAAAATAAAATTAATTGAAAATAAATACATGCTAACAACATTACATATAGTCTGACATTAACAAGCGAAGGGGAGCTGCGAAGACTGCGAGGCATTTGGAGCACTCTGGGGGGTCTGGGAGGACTCCCTTGTTCACTAAACCCCCCGGAAGGAGGAAGAAGGGGTCTTTCCAGGCCAGTGGGGCAGCCTGAACAAAGCCAAAGCCAGACCGTGCCAGGGGTATGGGGACGTCCTCCAGCCCATGCCAACCAGCTGCCATCTGCAAGGAACACGGACACCTACAGATGTAACCCTCAGGAAGTCAGTGCTGGGGGCCACCTGCAAGCCTCAGCTCGGGGCTCGGAGCTGAGACCCGCCTCCCACAAGCTGGTGCACAACCTGGCATCACAGCCAGTCACCCCAGACTCTCCTGCTCCAAGGCCAGCTTCCTGGCTCCAATTACAGCCTCGGGGCCCAGAGCCCCCCACCAGGGGCTGGGGAGCCCCTCAGTGTGACCCTGACAGGTGGGTCTCCATTGCCAGCGCCCTTTTCTTGAAACTCACCTGTCTCCCCCTGACCCCGCCCCCTTCTCCAGGGGTGCTGCAGGAGAGACTGCTCTTGGCAGCATCCTCCTTGGCACCCCCTTGCCCCTATAGCCATGGCCCTCCGCCACCGCCTCCCCGGGGCCATCCGTCCCCCCAGCACCGCACACACTCGCCCCCTCTGCCCCCCACCTCCCGTTCCTCACCCCCCTTCCCCTCCATTTGTTTCAATGAACAGCCCCTTTTATCTATTCTGTAGGTACAAATGAAGCTGTCAAATTTGATCAGGCGCTTGATATGACAGGCTGTGGGAGTCAGGACCCCTGCAACAGAGTGTGCCTTGTCCGTCACAGCCCGCCCGACACTTTCCATAATGCCCAGACTGATGGGATTCTGAGTAGGGCCCAGCACATTTTCAACTCTATTTTGGGTGAAAACCCTTCTTGAAAGATCTTGAAAGGAGCTGGCAGTTCAGCCGCCCGGATGATTAATGAGGGTTGGCTCCGCTGGATGGATTTCTCCGGGTGCCAACGGCGTCCTCCCAACAGGCCAGAGGCTGGCCATCCACTTCCCCAAGCCCCGCCCCCTTCCCAGCAACACAGCCCCCCCAAAAAAAGCCTCTCCCCAAACCCTCCTACACACACGCCCCCACCACCACCTCACCTCCGCCCACACGCACCTCTAGCTCTCCAGGCCGTTTCCCCTTTCTCGGATACTGGAGCAGCCCCGCATATGGAAAAAGTTACAAGTTACACGGCACAGCCGTGAGGCCTGGGGTGGGGTGCGCAAGGCCTGCTGGGGAGCCCTGTGGGCCTGCAGGGTGCAGAGGTGATGAAGAGGGGGGATGAGGAGGCGGTGACCCAGGCTGTCCTTGAGCGCCGTGTCACACGCCCCCGTGGTCAGGGGTGGGCCTGTCCACTCTCCCCACCCCGAGGATCTCAGGAGCTCTGGGGATGGAAACCACGGGCATCCTACGCCCCCAAGAGTGAAGCATCAGAGTCCTTATCTTTCTCTCATGTCAGTGTTTCTCAGATGGGACCCTGGGAACAAGACAATTCCCACTTGGGAAGGCATCTCCCATGTAGGGCAGAAAGATTAGCATTCTCGGTCTCAAGACACTACCTGTCGGATTGGGAAAGTAGCATTTATATATACACACATATTAATACCACCACATGTAAAATAGATAGCTGGTGGGAAGCTGGTGAGAAGTTGCAATGTGGAAAAGGAAATGGTAACCCACTCCAGTATTCTCGCCTGGGAAATCCCATGGACAGAGGAGCCTGGCAGGCTACAGTCCATGGGGTGGCAAAAGCACTGGACACGACTTAGTCACTCAATAACAACAACAAAAACCTGTTGCATCATGCAGGGAGCTCAGCTCAGGGCTCTGTGATGACCTAGCAGGGTGGGGGGTGTGGGAAGGAGGCTCAAGAGAGAAGGGATTTACATGTACTTATAGCTGATTCATGGGAGAAGGCAATGGCACCCCACTCCAGTACTCTTGCCTGGAAGATCCCATGGGCGGAGGAGCCTGGTGGGCTACAGTCCATGGGGTTACGAAGAGTTGGACACGACTGAGCGACTTCACTTTCACTTTTCACTTTCACGCATCGGAGAAGGCAATGGCAACCCACTCCAGTGTTCTTGCCTGGAGAATCTCAGGGACGGGGGAGCCTGGTGGGCTGCCGTCTCTGGGGTCGCACAGAGTGGGACACGACTGAGGCGACTTAGCAGCAGCAGCAGCATAGCTGGTTCATGCTGCAGTGCAGCAGAAACTAACACAACATTGTAAAGCAACCATACTCCAATCAAAAACAAATTTAAAAAATTGACACTACTGGCTGGTATTCCCCACCCCACGCCCACCAATCGTAGAGACAAAGTACAATCCCAGAGCCCCCAGGGTGGTACCAGCCCTGGCTGAGGACCACCTTTGGAGTCAAGGGTCTCCTCCCCATCCCTCATGCCTTGAGGGCTTTGCCCCCTGCCCTGCCTCCCTCAGCTCTCATACCCTCAAGCCCGCTCAGCAGGGAGACCCCTGGAAAGTGGGGAAAGAGGAAGTGGGTGCACCCCCACCCATCCCCAACACTTACACCCCCCTCCCGCTGCTCCCTCGGGCCAGCCCTGCTCTGAGCTGTTTTCTTCCCTCCTCTTCTCCTCTCCCATCTCCCCAGCACACTGTGGCTCGTCCATGGGTATGGCAAAAGAATGGTCCCCAAAACTTCTTTGGGGTTTCCAAGCTCAGAAGCCGTTAAGAACAGGCTGGTGGAGGGCGGTTGGGATCAGGAATGGGCTGTTTGGTTCTTTCTGGAACTTGCATAGCTGTCTTTTTCAAGCCAGGCTCCCAGGTCTGGGGACTCCATCTAAGGAGAAGTTGGTCTCTGAAACCAGGGCCATCTCCCACTGTCTCTTATTGGAGAAGCTAAGCATCCTCCATCATGAGCAGGGTGAGGGAGGCGGGGGGCAGGTCCCCAAGAATGCTTACCCTCTTCATGCCTCATTTCTTTATTAAAATATAGCTGATCTACAACGTGGTGTTAGTTTCAGGTATGGAGCAAACTGACTCAGTTACATGTCCATACTACTTTTCAGATTCTTTTTCATTATAGGTTATTCAGTTCGGTTCAGTTGCTCAGTCGTGTCCGACTCTTTGCAACCCCATGGACTGCAGCACACCAGGCCTCCCTGTCCATCACAGCTCCTGGAGTTTACCCAGACTCATGTCCATTGAGACGGTGATGCCATCCAACCATCTCATCCTCTGTCGTCCCCTTCTGCTCCTGCCTCCAATCTTTCCCAGTTCCAGGGTCTTTCCCACTGAGTCAGTTCTTCACATCAGGTGGCCAAAGTACTGGAGTTTCAGCTTCAGCATCAGTCCTTCCAAGATACTAAATATAGTTCCCCGTGCTATACAGTAGGACCTCGTTGTTTAGCTATTTTATATCTGCTGCTGCTAAGTCGCTTCAGTCGTGTCCGACTCTGTGTGACCCCATAGATAGCAGCCCACCAGGCTCCCCCATCCCTGGGATTCTCCAGGCAAGAATACTGGAGTGGGGTGCCATCGCCTTCTCCGATTTTATAGTGGTGTGTATATGTTAATCCCAAATTTCTAACTTATCCTTCCTCCACTTCCCCTTAGTAACCATAAGTTTGTTTTCTATGTCTGCGAGTCCATTTCTATTTTGTAAATAAGTTGACTTATATGTTGTTTTTTAGATTCCACATACATGATGTCATGTGATATCTGTCTTCTTCTGACTTACTTCACTTAGTATGATCATCTCCAGGTCCACCCATGTTGCTGCAAATGGTGCTATTTCATTCATTTTCATGGCTGCTCACTTCCCATTTTCTGCTCTCTCTTTCCTTCTGAAAAAGACAGAGAAATCCCACAGTTTCCCTACCCCTAGGCCACTGTGTGGAGAAGTGGCAACCCACTCCAGTATTCTTGCCTGGAGAATCCCATGGACAGAGGAGCCTGGTGGGCTACAGTCCATGGGGTCAAAAAGAGTTGGACACAACTGAAGTGACTTAACAGCAGCAGCAGCAGGCCACTGGGTAAATGCGCAACCAGCTCTGAGATCATCCAGCCACCAGACGGACCCAAGGCATCCATTCCACATCACCTCCTGAGCACCCAAGACACACCTGGCACAGGGCTGTACCATTGTGAGCAAAACGACACTCAGCGCCTGCCTTCATGGCGCTTACAGACTAATGCAGGGGAAAAACTAAACAGATCAATATATAATTATAAACTGAGGGGCTTCCTTCGTGGTCCAGTGGTTAAGAATCCACCTTGCAATGCAAGGGATACCGGTTCGATCCCTGGTCTGGGAAGATCCTACATGCCAGCGGCTCTAGGGCCCAGGCACCATGACTCCCGAAGCCTGCACACTCTAGAGTCTACAACAAGAGAAGCCCCCGCAGGCAGAAGCCTGAGCACCACACCTAGAGAGTAGCCCCCCGCTCTCCACAACTAAAGAAAGCTGGAGTGCAGCGACAAAGACCCACTACAGCCAAACAAACCAACCTCTGAAAAAACAATTGTAAACTGTGGTGGCAGCAATGGCAAACTGTTTCCTGGTGTGTACAAAGGGCAGGTAACAAGGAGTCCTCGTTTAGAACAAGGTGGCCAGGGAGAGTCTCTGGGAACGTGACCTTGCGGCTGAGCCGTGAAGGCTGAGTGCAGTCAGGCAGGTGAGGCGGGGAGAGTGTCTCGGGCTCAGAAGTCCACACCCGATCAGCAGCCGGGTTTTCCCCTGCCGTGCAGACACTATCCCCTATAGCTATGCCCCCATGGAAGGACAAAAATGCAGCCCTGGGCCCTGGAAGAACCAGGAAGGGATGAATTGGGAGAAGGGATGCTGGGACTAAGAGACCAGACACCACTCGGTCACCCTGCGCCCAGGCCCACCAGCCACAGGAGCGAGGCAGGGCTGCGAACCCACGCAAGCCAGAGGGAGATGGAAGTAGAGCTGGCACTGCCAGGACCTCTCAGAGTCACGGGGACACCCCAGGACAGAGCTTCGAGGATTTTCCAGCTCCCAGAGCTGTGGCATGGACGGCTGCTGATAGAGACCAAAGTTCAACTGATGATCACTCAAATCAACCTATAATTACATGGTTCTGGCCTGGAATGTAAAGCTTGAGGGGGAACTCAGCCTTCCCTCTTTCTGAAAGATATATTTTTGATGAAATAGGCAAGGATGTGTTTCTTACTCCTGGAAACCCATGGGTCTTATCTACCTAAGGCCAAACCTTTAATCCGGCTTTCAAGTCCGCCACAAACTGACCTGTACAGACCAGTCCATCCAGATGTTCCTTCTTCCCTTCCCCATGAGTTCGATGGTCCTTTGACCCCAGCCACTTGTCGGTTTCCCTCACTCTGAACCCCTTGAGCCTCTTATTTTATCCTCTTTCTAGTTCTTCTCTATAAGAGGACCCCTCATCACCCTCCATACATGCTAAGTCGTGCTAAGTTGCTTCAGTCATGTCCAACTCTTTGCAACTCCCACCAGGCTCCTCTGTCCATGGGATTCTCCAGGCAAGAATACCATAGTGGGTTGCCATGCCCTCCTCCAGGGGATCTTCCTGACCCAGAGATCCAACCTGCGTCTCTTAGGTCTTCTGAATTGGCAGGTGGTTCTTTACCACTAGCACCACCTGGGAAGCCCTCTGCCAGCCCATAAATTCCTTAAAGGCAAGAAGGATCTTTTATTCATCTTATGTTCCCTGAGTGCTTGGGACAGCTCCAGGTATGCAGTTGACAGTCAGTGAAAGTTTGCTGAATTCTATTTAATTGGAAAACAGCGAAAGGGTGTAGGTATTGGTCAGCATCTATGAACTGAAGTCCTTAGTTGGCTGAGAGAGGAGACCCAGGGGTGAAACTCAGAGGAGGGACCACAGACAGAGCCACCAGGGAAGAGAACAAGAAGGCACACCCTGCACTGATACCTGAAGTCTTTCCTTCTCGTCAGCACAGAGGTGGTCCTGGGGACAAGGCGGTCACCCTGGGGAATCCTGGTTGGAGTGGAGAACCCTCAAGGCAGGCAGAGGAGACCCACATGGGGACAAGGCCATCATTGACCTGCTTCTTCTACCAACTCGCCACGGTGGCTGAAATTGCCCCCACTCAACTCATTCCTTGGAGTTAAGGAACAAAATCCTGAAAAGACATCATTAGATGTGTTTGCAAAAGGGGTCCAGGGAGAAGGCGACATGTCTGAAGACATCAGTGCTCACCTGTTGGGGAGCAGCCCCACCTGGGTAGGCAGAGAGCGGGAGGCTGCTGGGAACGAGACGTCAGTTGGGAAAGTTCTGGAACCTGACCATTTTCCCAGATGCTCGTGTCCCAGGAGGAGCCAGCAGCCTCACAGCACACGCACCAAGAATGCAGAGGAAGAGACTCCCCGACAGAGAGCAAGCCTGGGGCCACACAGACTCTGTCTCTGAGCCCCATCTCACCCACTCACAGCCGCCACCCCGAGGGAGGGACCCGGGTCCGTATTCAGCGCTGCTACCCCAGGGTCCAGCCCATGCCTGGCTCATCCCAGGCACTCAGTGGATATTTCTGGAACAAACGAATGAGTAAGGCTGTAGAGAGGTGTTGAGATTAGACCCCAAGGAGAAACAGTCCTCGGTCTCAATTCTGCAAAGGGACCCAGAAGACCCGTGGAAATTCAGACCCATGTGGCTGGAAGTGATCCCCCAAATTCGTCAGGTTCCCCCCTCCCATCTACCAGACACGGGTCCACACCTGAGGACGCGCTTGACGAACTGACCCCACCAGCTTTTGGAACAGAACCGAGCTCCCTGCTGTCTTTCAGAATTTCTTCAGGGAGAAAAAGAATTTTCCTGGCTGTGGGGCTAAAATAGAAAAACAAGGCTACATAAAACAGGCCTAAAGAGGGAAAGGGTAGGCCAAAAACAATATGCTCCTCTCTCCCCTGTTTTTTTAGGACCTGGGCTCCTTTCCGCAGCTGGAGGAGGACAAGGAGGGGAAGGGGAGGGGGAAAAATGGGAGGAGAGGGGCTCAGCCTAAGGACCCCCGCCCCCTCACCAGGACAGGGGCCCTCACAGGCAGAGAGTCAAAGAAAAGTTTTCCGAGACTGATTACTGAGAGGGTAACTGGGTCCACGGAGCACATGCGAACAGACTCCTCGTTTCCAATTCAGGACTGTCAGATGGTGATTAATGACTAACAGCCACAGAGCAGCCTTGATTGCCAAGTGCCGTATTGTTAATGCTGACATTTAATGATGCCGGACACGACTCCGGCACAATTCCACACCATCATCCGCAAATAGCGCCCGACGGACTTAATTGGTTAAGTGCTTGTGAGTGAGTGTGTGTGTGTGTGCGTGTGTGTGAAAATGAGAGGGAGGTATAAAAGGCAGAAGAAAGAGGTGAGACGTCTATTGTGAATTCGCCCTACACTCACGTCTGTTTTCCTAGGCGTCACCAAGTTGTCGCAGGAGTCAGAGTCCAAACGACTGTATCTGCAGACCCACAATACCACCTCAGCCCTGACCACGGAAAGGTCTCGAATACAGCAAGACGCCCCCAGCCCGCCCTCCCCACCGGCCCCTGCTTCTGACCCCTGCTGTGGTCACCGCTACCACCATCACCGTCTCTCAGGGACAGCTGGGAACGGGCGTGTTTGTGCAGTTAAAACACAGGAAAACGCGTTGAAAGAAGAAGCTGTCTGGAAGCAGGCCTGGATCCAGGGCTCCCGAGAAGCCACTTTTTCACTGGACTCAGATCAATGGTCCCTTGGCCGCCTGGCTGGGCCGGCCCAGCTCTGCCAAGAGGGAGCTCTTACCCCCATTCCGGAACTCAGCCCTCTCTTAGGAGAGGAACACACTCCATCCAATTGTTCTAGAAACAGAGTCCTGGGCAACAGGGACAGAGAGATGGCGCCCACCAAGGATTCTTGGGGCCAACTGAGCAAGATAACAAAGGGCATGGAGAGAAGTTCCAGGCTCCAAGAGGGCAGATCAAGTCAGGGCTTCTGTATTCATGGAATACTGGCTCCACCGAGACAGAGGAAGGGAGGGGGAAACCCAGGTAGCTGCAATCGAGTTGGGGAAATAACAAGTATAGGAGAACTGTGGACCACGGATGCTGAAGCCAAAGGAGCAGCACAGATGCTCAGGGCCACCAGCCTTCAGAGGAGAGGTCGGTTCAGAGGAAGGGCTGGAAATGTCTAGAAAAGGCGGAGAATATGCAAAGTACTCTGAAAGATGGCAGCCCTCAGGTAGAAAGAGCTGGGAAGGCCGTTCTCCCAGGCGAGGGTTTTAGAAAGTTGGACTCACATGAATTCCCTTTGAAAGGCTTGCTCCTCAGAATGTGGGCCCTGGGACTGCCCTAGTGGTCCAGTGGTTAAGATTTCACCTTCCACTCAGGGACTGCAGGTTCGATTCCTGGTTGGGGAGCTAAGATGCCATGTGCCTTGGGGCCAGAAAACCCAAACACAGAGTATGTGCCTGGTAGTGGGATTGCAGAAAACACATGTATCCCAGTGTTCCTTGCAGCACTATTTACAATAACAAGGACACAGAAGCAGCCTAGATGTCCATCATGACCGATGAATGGATAAAGAAGCTGTGGTACATGTATGCAATGGAATATTACTCAGCCATAAATAATGCATTTGGGTCAGTTCTAATGAGGTGAATGAACCTAGAGCCTATTAGAGTGAAGTAAGTTGGAAAGAGGATAATAAAGATTTTTTGTATATTAATTAAACATTATTTATTAACTAATAAGTATTAATTAATGCATTAATTGTATATTAATGTATACATATGAAATCTAGAAAGACAGTATCAATTAAACTATTTTCAGGGCAGCAACAACTCCCCTGGCAGGGCTGTTCACAGGGCTACTCATCATAAAAAAACCCGGATTCCCACCTCACCCTCGTCTCACTCCCCACGGCCCAGTGAACCACGGCCAGAACACTGCAGAGAATCACCAGCATAGGTCCTGCTGCTTTTTTTCCATTTGGAGCAGGGACCTGAAATGGACAGCCAGACAGACTCGGTTTTCAGGCTATGCTACAATCGGAAGGTCCCAGCTGGATGGCTTTGCAAGGCTCACCCCCATCTGATCCCCGCTGTGAGCTGGTGTGTGTGGGTCACGGGAGTAGGTGAATCTCTCCCTTGGGTGTCCCTGGTCTGGGGTCTTTGTTCCAGCTCAGTGGTTGGGACCGAAACACCCCAGCTGCAAAATCCCATTTATCGCTGAGGCCTGCGCCGTGTCATTACCGCCTGGCTGGCCTTCATTCGGTCTGGCACTCCTGACCTCTCCAACCACCTCCTCAGCTGTGGAAGGGTCAGCCTCAGCAAATAATAATCAAAAGCTAATGTTCTTGTGACTCTGGACCAAGGGATCCCCCTGCTGTGAACCCCTTCCCCTTCCACATCCCTCAGATGAACCAGTACATCTTCCCCGCCTGGACCCCTCCTCTGTGAAATGACAAATGGTTATGCACTTTTCCCCCTAGCTGCCTATTCTTTCTCCTCCTGCCAAATCAAGCTTTTCTCCCAGCTTCATCAAGCTTCCTCTCACTCTGAACTTTAGGAAAGACTGAGAGTCCAGAGACCTGGTTCCAGCCCCTCCTGCTCCCTGGGTGACCCAGGGTGACGCACTCCACATACCTGGGCCTCGGGTTTCCCGCTCCCAGAGGGAGAGGTCTGGATAAGATGGGTTCTTAGCAGGGCTCTTTCCAGCTGGGACACCGTGATCTTGTTTCAGAGGATCGTTACGGGGATAACGAACACCGTGTTACTGAGGGATTTACAATGATACACGCACATTTGGCAATAAGGAGTCTCCTTCCTGGAATCGCCCACCAGCGTGTCTTTGTAAATGTCCTTATTGCATGCATGGTTCCTGGTTTCCTTGGCAGATTGGAAGCAACACAAGGACAAAGTTGACGGTTTCTATTTCTTTGGTATCCTCTTTTGGTGACTAATACTCAGAGAAACCACTCAACAATGTTGCTGACCGGGTGACAGACTGATTACCCCCCTGGCTGCATGTTCATTTAAATAGACTTGTAAGAAACTGAACAGAAAGTGGTCACCTTGGCTTCTCATTGGTGGGTGGGAGGGGAGGGCAGGGAAGGCGGGGTGGAGGTAAAGAACTTCTTTTAAATATGCAGGTCTCACTTCTCTTTAAGGGGGGAGAAAAAAAGACGTTGCCCCGTTGAAACTAGCTGGATTTGGAAATTCAAATGGAATTTTTAATACTGCCTTGCAAATGAGCACATACCAGCATGCCCAAGGCTTAATTCCATTCCCCAAGTGCTTACTGAGTGTACTGCGCGCTGAGTGCCAAGCCCCTGCTCTGTAAAAGGGGGGAGTACAGAGGAAGAAATACTATAACAGAATTTTTTTAAAACAGTTTTAACAGGGCTTAGACATCAAAATACTGTCCCACTCAAAATGAATACTTTGGAATGACATACATTTTATTCTATTCTCTTACCTTGCTTGAAATGCCATGAACCTCTTTTAAAATCATCTTTAAATCCCATCACATACCTTACGGGCAATAACAAACTTGTGTGTGTTGATTAGGGGAGACAAATGTCTGTTTTGTGGATAGACACGCGGCGCTGTGCAGCATGTGGGATCTTAGTTCCCCAACCAGGAATTGAACCTGTGCCCCCTGCAGGGGAAGCTCAGTCTTAACACTGGACTGCCAGGCAATTCCAAGGGAGAGAACTGTCTCTTGAAGTCAAGCTGGATGGTCAGGCTTATTCAGTTTGGTCAAGAATATAAATAATGTTGTGATAGTCGCTCAGTTGTGTCCAACTCTTTATGACCCCGTGGACTGGAGCCCACCAGGCTCTTCTGTCCACAGGATTCTCCAGGCAAGAATACTGGAGTGGGTTGCCATGCCCTTCTCCAGGGGATTTTCCCAACCCAGGGATCGAACCCAGGTCTCCTGCACTACAGGCGGATTCGTTACCGTTTGAGCTACCCTAGAAGCCCAGTCGAAATAGTGAGCATCTTCTAATGATGCTCTTCTTCACACAGACGATAATGCACGGCCTTCCAATGTGAATGCTTTGAAGGTCCTCTTTCACTCACTTGCGTGGGCTCAGCCGTGCCTGGAAACACTGATCTCATGATGGACTTCCTGGCTTATACCTTTGCCGACGCTCTATCCCCAACCCCCATTGTCTATTTCAATCCAGCAGCCCAAGACGGCTTTTAAAAACACCACTCAGATCATGTCAGTCATCTGCCCGAAACCCACAAGGGCCAAAGCCCACAGGGTGGCTTCTGAGATCCAACATGGTCCAGATCTCTATTGTCTCTCTGGCCTCCTCTCCCATCACTGCCTCCTCCAACACCTCATCCATATGGCCTCTGTGCTTCTCCTCAAGAGGCCAGGCCTGCTGAAACACAGAAATCTTTTTGCTGCCTAGGGCTCTTTTTCTCCCTGAGATCCACTTGGACACACCCCTCATTTCCTTCAAGTCTTTGGTTGGTAGTCACCTTCTCAATGAGGCTTTGTCAGACGTTGCACTTAACACCTTCCATTTAATAACTTGACACACAAACACACACATGCACACACTCACCTGCTCGCTCCTGATTCCTCTTACCCTGTTCTTTTCCTTTTTTCCCTGGTACTTATATTTTCACAAGACTATGTAATTTACCTATATATATTATTTATAGTGTTTATTGTTATCTGTATCACCCCTGCCTAGAATCTCAGCTCAAAAGAGGTAGATCTTCTGTTTGGGATTAGTTGAATCCCAAAAGCCTAGAACTGGCACAGAACTGGCACTTAATATGTAATATGTTGAACTGAATTGAAGTCCCAACTTAAATACGGTCCAGTTTCCTGTTGCTTACAGATCTGTTGGCGGGGGCTAGAGACACACACATGAAACTGACAAAACGTCCTTTTTCTTCTTAGCACTTGGCACTGAGCTCCTCTCTTCCTCTGCTGCTGCCCAGGCCCCCGTCAGCCCACGCCTTGGGTTTTGGAAACCTGAGACCCCCATCGGCCTCCAGGTGCTCAATGACTTACACGGCAGACAAAATCTACATTAAGAGACATATACTATCACAAGCCAATGCGGGGGTATCTGAAGCCGTCTTGGGCCCATCACCTGTCACCTTGTGCCATGACCTATGGTGGTAGGTCACAATCACATCAAATCTTATGAAAAGGAAAAGGTCAGCCTGCCAGGGGTGAAGAAAGCTTTGGGCAAGTATGGCCCTACTAGTGCGGAAGACACCACAGAAGGCGGAGCTACAGATAGTAAAGATGGCAGTGACTGTGATCTCTTTGGGTCTGATGAGGAAGGGGAAAGCAAAGAAGCCAGGAGGCTAAGAGAAGAGTGCCTTGCACAGCACGAGTCAATGAAAGCCAGGATCCCAGCCCTTGTTGCCAAGTCTTCCCTCTTACTAGATGTGAGACCTTGGAGTGATGACACGGATATGGCAAAACTAGAAGAGTGCATCAGAAGCATGCATGCAGATGACCTGGTCTGAGGCTCTTCTAAACTAGTTCTGGTGGGGTATGGAATTTAAAAAACTTCAAATACAGTGTGCAGTTGAAGACGACAAAGTTGGAAGAGATATACTGGGGGAGTAGATCACTGCTTTTGACAAGTATGGGCCGTCTATGGACGTGGCTGCATCCAACATGATCTAAAATCCATCGTGGATCAGTGCCCTTAAATAAAAGCCTGAAAGACAGTAAAGGAAGAAAGAGAAAATGACCAAACAGTACAAAACAACTCTCGATGAAGTGGAATCCACTGTGACGCTCCAGGAAGCCTGGTGGGGATGATTGCAAGGCTGAAGGAGGCGGAAGGGCTGAACTTTCTGTCTAGTCAAGCAAATCTTCTCCTTGTCCCCAGCACGTGCCCAGATCATTTCAGCCTCTACTCATTCGCTCATGTCATCCCTCTGCCTGAAGTCCTCTATCCTGCTTGCCTCCTTCCCCAAACCCCAACATCCACGGGCGCTCAGTCCAGCCCTTTTCTCTACAGAAATTTCCGTGGCTGCTCCAGCCCTCCTTGACTTCTCCCTCCTCTGAGCTCTGACTGCATCTACTTCTGGTATTAGACCATTTATCTTCACATAGAAACATTATGTGTGACTGACGTGTATTATTTCCCCAGCTCAGGACCACATCTTTTGCTGCTTTCCTCTCTCGAATAAGACTGTGCTTCACAGTAGAAGCAGCCGACTTGAGTGGCACAGCTGGCTGGTCAAAAGGCAGACAGAAAAGAGGAGGGTGTTCCAGGCAGAGGAAACTCAAAAGCAAAGACCTCACGGTGGGAATTGACGTGATGAGTGTAAAGCTGTTACACCCATAGTTTTCAGCCCAACCGGAGACCTTAATCACCTGAAGGTATTTCCATGGGGGGACCCCATCCCAGACCAATGTTATCAATAAGAATATCAGAGAGGACTTCCCTGGTGGTCCAGTGGTTAAGAATCCACCTGCCAATGCAGGGGACACGGGTTTGATCCCTGGTCTGGGAAGATCCCACATGCCGCGGGGCAACTAAGCCCGTGTGCACAGCAATGACTGAGCCCACATGCCACAGCTACTGAAGTCTCAGCACTGAGAGCCTCTGCTCTACAGCAAGAGAAGCCACCGCAATGAGAAGCCCTCACACCACGGCGAACAGCAGCCCCACTCGTCACAACCAGAGAAAGCCTGCAAGCGGCAACAAAGAGGACGCAGTGCAGCCAAAAATAAACAGGCAAAAAAAAGTTTAATGTCACTTGTTTAGGGGGAAAAAAGTATCAGGGAATGTGGCTTAGGCATCACTACTTTTTAAAGGCTCCCCAGTGATTCTAATATGTTCAGTTCAGTTTAGTCGCTCAGTCATGTCCAACTCTTTGCGACCCCATGAATTGCAGCACACCAGGCTTCCCTGTCCATCACCATCTCCCGGAGTTCACTCAAACCCACATCCATCGAATCAGTGATGCCATCCAGCCATCTCATCTTCTATTGTCCCCTTCTCCTCCTGCCCCCAATCCCTCCCAGCATCAGGGTCTCTTCCAATGAGTCAGCTCTTCGCATGAGGTGGCCAAAGTACTGGAGTTTAGGTAGAATTAAAAACAACCATATTATTAGGGGAAAAAAAAGAAGGAAATAAAAGAAAGAGGAATGTAAAGAAAATTATGAAACAGACCTTAAAAACCGATCTTTTCCACTTTGTTCCATTTGGTAGTAGGCCATGGGAATTCATCTCTGTTACAGTAGTCTGGATGGATCAGCTGGGGACAGACGCTGCTATTCTCTGCTGTGGGCAGAACAGACGGTACCAGCTAACTGTGGGCCAGGCCCAGGTCAATCTTTGCCCATGGGAGTCTGAAAAGTATGAGGAAACTAGAGGATCAATTCAGATCACTTGCAATTTTATGTTATAATTTCTCCCCATCCTGGGTTTTAGCATTCAGTTTCCTCTCTCTCGTGCCTGCCCATCCTAACAGCCAAAAGAAGTATTCAAAAAGTCAAGCTATCATTTCAGAAAGTCCTAGCTAATTCTTCACACCCTTCTCCTTCTGTTGTTCCATTGCTAAGTCACTGGGGGGCGGGGGCGGTGGCGGGGCAGGGGCGGGGCGGGGACTCTTTGCCACCCCCTGGACTACAGCCCACCAGGCTCCTCTGCCTATGGGACTTCCCAAGCAAGAATATCAGCGTGGGTGGCCATTTCCTGCTCCAGAGGATCTTCCCCACCAAGGGATCGAACCTGCGTCTCCTGCTTAGCAGGGGGAATTCATTACCACTGAGCTACCAGGGAAGCCCTCCTCTTCCTCTAGGTCCTTTGAAATGGAGTCAAAGTTGCACCGCCTGGCTCTAAAATGTCACGTGGCTCAAGCGTATTGAGGAGCAGGCCAGGAACTTTGCAGAGCTGGCGAGTCCTCACCTGGCCTGGCCCGTCACCTATCCCAACTGGTCACTCCCGGTCCACTCCGCCGACCAGGCGACTCAGCTGCAATTCCCGCAAGCTGCCTTCAGGGGGCGCGGGGACAGACCCGCCCGGTCCTCCCACGCACAAACCATCACTGTCAACCAAGTCGCCTGTCGCCAAATGCCACGGTTCAGGACGAGGCTTGACCATACAAGTGACTCTGGGAAAGGACACGGGGCTAACATTTAGAGCAGGGCGTAAAGGATTGAGATGAAAGCTTTTCCCGAGCGAAGATCTGCCTGGGGCGGGGGGAGGGGTGGATCGGAGGGTAAGGGGTGGGAAGACTAGAAAAGGAAGAGAAGGGGAAATAATGTTGGCACCTGGTGGCTGCAGGAGGGAGAGAAGGGGGCGGGGTGCCAGGGAGAGCGAGGGGGTGTGGAAAGACGAGGCTGGAGCGCTGATGACAAGCTTTCCCCAACCCCACGCTCCTGCTGGCCAAGTTCCAGCCTGGATCCCAGGGGGCCGACCTGGGAGGGGTGGGGGGCTCCTCCCTACACCTCCTCGCTTCCTGGTCCCCGGGCAGGAATCTGCTCTGGCCGACCTGTGCTTGTCCACGCGGAACCCGGCCCCTGGAAATGGGATGGACCAGCCCCCAGCAGCGAACCCCATATATACCGAGAGGTAACCTGAAACCCCAGAGCTGGGCCAGGGTGGGAGGAGGATGGAGGGGGGGCGGGATGAGGTTTTTCCACTTCCATTCGCAACTGTCAGGCGGGTGATTAATGACCAACAGGTTTGGAATCGCCTTTATTGCCAGATCAGTATTGTTGCCCGTGACAGCTAATGAGGTTGGACAGGCTTCTCCACACTGAGCTTTATGGGGCCCGGCTCCCTCCCCTGCAGAGCTCACAAGCCCTGCCAGCTTTTGTGCTCTGGAATGTTCCAGCCCCACCACCCCCACTTCATTCTTCCAACACCACCTCCCCCCCCACCCTCCGCAAGTGTCCTGAACCACCGTCTCACCCAGAATCTGCCCCAGCCACAATATGGGTACCAGGGGGTTCCCATCCCAGCCTGATCAGAGAGACCCAGCTGTTACACCCACCCCACCCCACCCCAGGAGCCCTCTCCCAACCCCTGCTGGAGCTGGAGCCCTGGGTGCTGGGGGAACTCAAGAAAGAAAGGAAGGGATAGGAACAAAAGCAAACCTTTACTGAGCTGGGGACATCCCCTGGAGGAGGGCATGGCAACCCACTCCAGTATTCTTGCCTGGAGAATCCCACAGACAGAGGAGCCTGGCAGGCTGCAGTCCACAGGGTCGCAAACAGTCGGACAGGACTGAGCGACTAAGTACAGCACCACAGGGCCCTTAGGTTGAAGACAAGAAGAGGCTTCTATACGCCTGCTATGTAGACAGTCTGACCAGCGACCTTCACAAGCCGTTCCCTGGACAGCTGTAAAACCCAAGAAGGGTGTTACATGCTTACCACTTGAGTCCAGCAAATGTGCTGGGTGAGTCCAGCAAATGTGTTGGGGTGAGGATGGAGGAGTTAGAGAACTTAGGAAGTTTAATAACAGTTACTAATGATTTTTAGCCAACCACCATAAGCCTAGATACACAAAGCCTGTTTCGGTGCAGAAAGCAGCTTGGTCTGAGGTCCCCAGATCAGGAAATACTGGCTTTGTTTTCTGCTCTCCTTCAAATAATCTTTACCTTTGTGCTGGTTCACATCTTGATACGGTTAAGCACGTGTTTGCCTGGGGTTTAATATTTGAAGGAGTTGGAGCAATGTAATAAGCAAACAGCTTAAAAGGCCCAGAAAGACCCCCTCAGCTTAAAAATCTATTACTTTTCAATGTGATATAAATGTATTTTGCTTCTGCTCAGAGCAATTTCCGAGTTTACTCTTATTAAACCAGGAGACGGCTTAGCAGAGTTCCTGATTTATGAAACACATACTAGATTCATTAAAACCTTAAAAGATTTAATACATTTTATCAGGACATTAAATCTGGGCAGGCTTTTTAAATCAAATACCTGCCATATTTCATCCCCCACACCCTGCGCACTTACTCAAGAACACTAAAATGTGAACTGACAAACATCATGGGTGTTTCAGGCCTGACTTCTAAGTGGCATTAAAGTCCTCCCCTCCAAGATTTACAGCCCGGCCTCTCCCCATGTCTCATCTTCTGAAGAACAAGTGATCTCCCTCTTTGGAATTCATTTCAGTAAGATGAGCTGAGATCTACATTCCAAGCATATACACCAGTAGTTCTGTGGGCTTCCCTGGTGGCTCAGTGGTAAAGAATCCACATGCCAATGCAAGAGACATGGGTTCGATTCCTGGGTGGGGAAGATCCCCTAGAGAAGGAAATGGCACCCCACTCCAGTATTCTTGCCTGGGAAATCCCATGGACAGATAAGCCTGGTGGGCTACAGTCCATGGGTCGCAAAAGAGTCAGACACAACTTAGTGACTGAACACATGGATAAATATATGCAGAACAAATGCTATACAGTCTTTTTAAAAATTCCTAATATTTTTATGGATTCAAAGATTCAAATGAAGGCGCACCCCAGGCAAACCAAGCCAAGCCACACTTCAGGCCATCAGGCCTCCAGCATAGTTTCCCAGGTGGCTGACTCCTTTCTCATCACTCCTTCACTCCCAAAGCACTGTGGACATTGATCAAGCCGCCTCTCTGAAGACATCCTCCCCTTTGCCCTTTGTTTTTCCAGGAGTGAAATTAAAAGGTTGGATTAAAATCACAGGCAACAGTGTATATGTCCATCAACAGCTGAGTGGCTAAAACAAACTGCTGTACAACTGTGCTGTGGAATATTACACAGCAATGAAAAGGGAATGACCTCTTGATCTAGTTAACAACCTAGATGACTCTCCAAGTAATTATTCTGGGTTTAAAAAAAAAAAAAGCTAGACATCCCCCTCCCTCCAAAAGGAGTACATACAGCACAATTCCATACATACATAATTCTACAAACTAAGCTAGAATAACAAGAAGATGAGTTGGCTTTGGAATCAGGGGTCATGGAGAGGGCTAGGAGAGAAAGATTGCACAGGGCATGAGGAAACTGAGGGTGTGATGCATGCGTTCATTATCTTAACTGTCGTCATGGTTTCGCAAGTATGTATGGATGTCAGAACATCAAACTATATGTTTTATGTGCATTTTATTGTATGTCAATTATACCTCAATAACGCTGTAAAAACATAGTCACAAAATGATCTCTAGGGGACTTCCAACTCAATTTTGTTTTCGTGATTTCTCTTTGATCCTTTTACAGAACTCCCTTGAAGAAATGTCATTAGCCCCAAGCAAATATCCTTTTGTTGTCCCAAGACACCAGCCCTAGGTTTGCCAGCTGGAAAAGTTCTGAGTAGCCCTCGTAAGAACTTAAGGTTGCAGTTCTTCACTCTTTTTCCCCAACCAAAATCTTACTGGGATCAAATGTCCTAAAAGATGACCTCTATTCTCTGTTTAGAGCATTAGCGAAAGAAGAAAAATCAAAATTAAAAAAAAAAAAACTTTTTCCAGCAACTTCCACCCTTGTGATATAGATGAACTGAAGCCAAAGATTTTAAGAGCTGCCTGGTTGCTCCAGGGCTAACCCAGTTATTGATGAAAAGGATTCTAATATGGAAAGAAGGTGTCTCTTCCATTGTTGGAGTAGCACCTTCATCAACAATTAACTTGTTGGAGGACTAAACAGCTATCCAGAGATTGGGGGACGTGGATGGTTGAGATGAGCATGTTTTTTCAAAATCCTGCTTCAACTTCCAAAATGAACCAGCCCAACTTAAAGTTCCACAATATCTGACCACTGATCTACATTGCTGCAAAGTTACATCTGAAATAAACGTGGTAAGTGTGTGTGTATGTGTTTTAAGTTACATCATTATTTTCTAATTCATCTGCTATAATGAAGAAATGGACTTGGGGTCGTTTGAATTTATGGGCTTCACTGGTGGCTCTGAAGGTAAAGAATCCACCTGCAATGAAGTACACCCAGGTTGGATCCCTGGATCAGGAAAATCTCCTGGAGAAGGGAATGGCAACCGACTCCAGTATTCTTGCCAAGAGAATTCCATGGACAGAGGAGCCTGGAGGGCTACAGTCCATGGGGTCGCCAAGAGTCAGACACGACTGAGTGACTAACACTTTCACTTCATTTGAATCTGGCCTTGGCAACTTAAAAGCTTTGTGATTTGGACACTCCTTTAACTTCTCCAAGCTTCAACGTCCTTCTCTAAAATAGAGTTGAACTCAAAGGATTAAGCTGAAGACTATAAAATGGGAAAGGCACAGGGCCTGGTATGTGGAAAACATTCAGTCATGCTTTATGAAAACTGTATTGTAAACATTTATGGAGGTATCATTTTGGAATCCCTTATCACTTTCTCTGATAAGCCTTCATCTAGTTACAATTCAAAACCATAGACCTTAGAGCTCATCCTTCTCTCACTTTCTGTCATATTAATAACCTGAATCCAGGACTTCTCTGGTGGTCCAGTGGTTAACAATCCACACTTCCAGTGCAGGGGATGCTAGTTCAATCCCTGGTGAGGGAAGTAAGATCCCATGTGCCTCGGGACAACTGAGCCCTCACTCTGAAACTACTGAGCTGCCAGCTGAAATGAAGATCCCACATGCGGCCACAACTAAGACCCAATGCAGGCAAATTAAAAATTTTTTAATTACAATAATAATCTGAATTCACATATAAGAATGCATTAAGGAAAGTTCCTATTTAAACCAGCAAGAGCTAATGCTTATTGGACACTTAAAATGGGGCAAGGGTTGTTGTACATGCTTTTCTCGGTTTGTCATTTAATCCTCACAATAGTCCTGTAAAGCTGACCCCCATTTTACAGATGAAGAAACTGAGGCACAGAGAGTCATTTTCCCAAGGTCCCACAGCTAATAGGAGGCTGAGGAGAGGAGGGGGCGCAGGATTTAAATACAATTTCACCGTGGAGTATCTGCACTTTGCCACTCCTCTCTACTGCAAGTTTTTTTTTTTTTTAATGGATTTTTAAACATAGACCTACCTCTGGTTATGTTGGGTATAGAGTCATAAAAATCACGGGCCTCTTAAGGAGTTTTCAGAAATATTGTGTCCCTCTCACTCGTGACTGACTCTTTGCAACCCCATGGACTGTAGCCCACCAGGCTCCTTTGTCCATGGAATTCTCCAGACAAGAATACCGGAGTGAGTTGCCATGCCCTTCTCAGAAATATTAGGTCATCATTTAGTTACAGTTGTAGGCAGGGCCATAAGTAAATAACCCAGACCTGGTAAAAGTCTCCTGAGAAAGAAACCCCACCACTTCCGTTCATAGATCATTCCAAAGTTTAGTCAGGAAATTCTTAAATGATAACTAATTTAACTCTCTTATCTGCAAGCTAAGTCCCATTCCTCCAGCTGATAAACCCCAACATTTCCACTTCTCTTATTCATTCACTTAACTGTTAAGGAAACATTTGTTACATGTGAACTATTAACAAAACTTTTATTAAGTGTGTGGGGCCCAGTTCTGTCACTGAACTTGGAGAGGAAACACTCTTCAGTTCTGATAGGATCAATCAGGAAACTGGCCGAGCCTGTGTGCACCTGTGTGTGTTGGAGGTGTGGTTGCAGTGACAGGAGACCCTCACTTACGAGGTGGGCACGCGGACCCAGGCAGCGCCGCGCAGCCCACTTGTGGACTTAACAGACAATGAAACCTGTCAACGCAAACTCACCCAGCGCAATCCCCCAGGAGATGGTGAGAGAGGAGGTTGGAAATGGGCCAGTCCCCAGCAACCATGTCTGGAAAACCTACACTTTCCTTTTCCTGCGTCCTAAATCTGTCCAACACCCCCAGCTTGCCATCTTCCCTGTGTAAAATGCTTTCCAAGTACAGAAGACTGTAATTACATGGACTCTCTCTTCCACGAACACAATAACTTCAGTGGCTAAATTAGAAAGGTCCCGGGGTGATGCTGTCGACCAGTGAAGGCTGCAGACTGGGCGACACGAGGTCTGGATGTTGGCTCTGGATCCACTGTGCTGCTGTTTTTACTCAGCACCAAAGTGCCTGGGATGCTGAAGGAAGACCCTGTCTCCACCCTCAGGGAACTTACAATCTAGCTGGAAGATACAAGTGCAAGACCCTGTGAGGAGCCAAGATCCCCTGGAGAAGGAAATGGCAACCCACTCCAGTATTCTTGCCTGGAGAATCCCATGGACGAAGGAGCCTGGTGGGCTACAGTCCACGGGGTCGCAAAGAGTCGGACATGACTGAGAGACTTCACTTTCACTTGCTTTCACTTTCAAAGAAGAGTTAGCAGATGACACCACCCTTATGGCAGAAAGTGAAGAGGAACTAAAAAGCCTCTTGATGAAAGTGAAAGAGGAGAGTGAAAAGTTGGCTTAGAGCCCAACATTCATAAAACTAAGATCATGGCATCTGGTCCCATCACTTCATGGCAAATAGTTGGGGAAACAGTGTCAGACTTTATTTTGGGGGGCTCCAAAATCACTGCAGATGGTGTTTGCAGCCATGAAATTAAAAAACGCTTACTCCTTGGAAGGAAAGTTATGATCAACCTGGACAGCATATTAAAAAGCAGAGATATTACTTTGCCAACAAAGGTCCGTCTAGTCAAGGCTATGGTTTTTCTAGTGGTCATGTATGGATGTGAGAGTTGGACTGTGAAGAAAGCTGAGTGCCGAAGGATTGATGCTTTTGAACTGTGGTGTTGGAGAAGACTCTTGAAAGTCCCTTGGACTGCAAGGAGATCCAACCGGTCCATCCTAAAGGAGACCAGTCCTGAATATTCATTGGAAGGACTGATGCTGAAACTGAAACTCCAATACTTTGGCCACCTGATGCAAAGAACTGGCTCATTTGAAAAGACCTGATGCTGGGAAAGATTGAAGGCAGGAGGAGAAGGGGACGACAGAGGATGAGATGGTTATATGGCATCACCGACTAAATGGACATGAGTTTGAGTAAACTCTGGGAGTTAGTGATGGACAGGGAGGCCTGGTGTGCTGCAGTCCATGGGGTCGCAAAGAGTTGGACACGACTGAGCGACTGAACTGAACTGAAAGCCGACTATGATCCAGTTACCCTCGCACTTCATTCAACCTAGATTTTGTTCATAAAAAAATTGAGATAATTCCTGCTTAATCTACTTTACGGTGCTGTGGGGACCTCAGAAGCGAAAGCTCCTAGAAAAGCATAAAGGGCAGTTCACAGTAGGGACTGTTGATTAGCGACGTAATGGTGCTAATCTGCACATTTAAAGGATGTTTCATTCAGCGGTGCTACAGGTTAAGTGGAGCTGAGAGCTAGAACGGTTGCAATACGCTGGTAACCTGCTCCGGCGTTTAAAAAAACAAAAACAAAAAAAAACAGGCTTGATCTAATGTGGAGGGGAATCCGGAGCAGACTCCAAACTCAAATCCTTTAAAACTGACGTCTCTGTCTGAGCACCCACAGCCACTCCGCTGGTTCCCGGGGGTCACCCGAAAATCTCAGATCGGGGTCCCGAGCGCCCGGACCGAGCCGCGGGCGCCCCCTGGAGGCTATCCTTGGACACTGCCCGCTCGGGGCGCGGGGGCGGGGTCGGCTATCGCGGGGTGTGGGTGTGGGGGTGTGGTCTTCTCGCGTGAACAAATAGCGTCATCGAAGCGACGGGCCCGGAAGGAAGTAGCGTGCGGAGGGGTGTGGTGGTTTCTGCGGTCGCATTGGGGGTTTCGGCAGAGTACGGAGCGCCTGGAGGGACAGACAGCGTGGTACGCGGCCCGCGCCCCTTTGCGCGCGCGCTGGGCCTCGGTGAAGCCCCCGGGCCGGAGCTGACTGACGAGCGGCCTTCCCGGGTCGCCTGCACAGCGTCCTGTGTCCCTCGGGAAAGGGCGAGCAAGCCCTTCCCGTCTCGTTCCTGCCCCGCTGTAGCCTCTCGGCGGGGCCGAGCGGGGTCTCCGGGAGGGCTTCGACCCCGCGGCTCCTGAGGGGCCGCGCGACCCTCTCTCGGAAGAGGGCGGGGAAGGGGCGCGCGGTGGGGCGGACGGGGAAGGGAAAGGCTTTTTTCCGCCCGTGCTGATCAGTAGCCGGAGGCTGCGAGGGGAACGTCGAAGAGCCTCGCAGACCGACGTCCGCGCCCGAGTTCAGTCAGACCCGGGGGGCAGAGTCCACGCCTCGCGCCTGCGGGCCTCGGGGCGCTCAGAGTTGGGAGCCTCGCTGTCAGTGTGGAGAAGGAGACGGCACCCCCACTCCTGCCGCCTTGCCTGGAGAAATCCCATGGACAGAGGAGCCCGGCGGGCCACGGTCCTTGGGGTCGCAGAGAGTCGGACACGACTGAAGCGACTGAGCACGCAGCGCGCTCTCAGTTACTGTCGTTTCTTCCAGATCATTCGGGGTTCAGGAAATGAGCCTCTGGATGCTCATTCTTTCGCGTCCCGGTGCCTGAATGCTGTCGACCCAGGAGCCCCAGTCTTCCCAGCCTGGGGGACCCCCTTACCCCCACCCCCCACCTCAAAGTGGGCTGGGAGAACCTGCCAAGTGCAAAGTGCCAGTCAAGCATATGGGCCGGAGCGTGGCTTCATCCTTGCCCAGAGCCCTGTATCTGGCTAGGGCCAAAGGAATAACGGAGAAGGTGGAGGAAAGGCCAGAGAATCCCGCCCTTCTGAACTCTGCTCGCAGGCTCTCTGTGGCTCCAGCACCCGAAAGGAGTCAATAATGGTTTCCTTTGAAATGGCAGGCAATTAGGACTGGGAGGCTCTGACCAGAATTACACAGCCACAACTGCCTGTCACTTGACATCCTCTGTAATTTGGGGCCAACGTAACTGCAGCTGCCTCTTTCCCTGCTGCTAACATGAGTGGCTCCGGTGACAGCCCGTTGGTGTTCACAGGAAGAGAGGGCTGTGTTCTGAACACTGCCCACCTGGCACTGGTTCTCCCCTGGGCCACGGGCTGTGTCTGGAGCCACTGCCTCTTGCAGAAGGTGGAGAGTGTAATTCCACAGCTGAGGCTCCGGGGTGTCGACTGAGAGCAAGGAGGAAGAGGTGTAGATCTAGCTTGGTGTTCACACTACTACAGGTTGGACGTGAGCCACTTGCAGGAGCTCAGCTTGGGGAGCTACTCTGGCTGCCAGAGCTCTCCTCCCACAAGTCAGGGCACACACGTTTTCCTGTATCTTTTCCCCCAGGGTGAGCGTTCGCCAATGGCTCAGTTGGGAGCGGTTGTGGCTGTGGCTGCCAGTTTCTTTTGTGCATCTCTCTTCTCGGCAGTGCACAAGATAGAAGAGGGACATATTGGGGTGTATTACAGGTAAGGCAGCGACAGGGAGAGCCTGCAACTTCCTGTTCGGTGACTGTCTCCTAGTCAATGTGTAACAGATTGTGCTGGCCGGTTGCATTTATATTGTGTTCAATAGGGAAGTCTTCAGACTGAGCTTTGTGCCGGTGACTATGGAAGGGGAATACACACTCATGCACGTACATATATAGAGAAATGTAAATATGAAACTTACTAGTCTGATGCCATGGATGGTAACTAATACACGTGTTAGGTTTAGAGACAAACGTAAAGGCAACCATGCTCCTTGAAGATCATCTCTGAAACACTGTTTTCTCCTACTTCCCTCTGGGCATCTTGGTACCACAAGCTCACCTCTGAGGAGTGCCAGTTCTTCATGGCAACTTGAGATATAATTTGGACCTAGGCCTTAAAATTAACATTTCAGGGAAAATGAAAGGGCCTGCAGGTTGATTTGTACCCATCGAGGCAAGCTCTAGGATAGTGGTTCTTAAATAACCTATTCTGTCACTTTATTTTGATTGCTCTTAAAAAAAAAAAATGTATCTGTGACTTAAATAGCATGAAGCAAAGAAACACTTTTAAATCTTGGGTTGCTTTCCTTTGAGTAACCTCCATAACCAAGTTTTTGCTTTAAATCTTTGTGAACTCCTTCTTATATGCCTCTATGAACTCCTTATTAAAGCCCTTTGATGCTTTTTCTCAGGCTGCCAAAAGCAAGTTCTGGAAGTCTGATTGGCTTCCACTCTCCCCTTTAATTGTGTCTTCCCACCATCTGCTTCTATGTCTTACAAAGTGAGAGTTGCTCAGTTGTGTCCGACTCTTTGAGACCCCATGGACTATACAGTCCATTAAATTCTCCAGGGCAGAATACTGGAGTGGTAGCCTTTCCCTTCTCCAGGGATCTTCCCAACCTAGGAATCAAACTCGGGTCTCCCACATTGCAGGCAGACTCTTTACCAGCTGAGCCACCAAGGAAGCATGTCTCCCAAAATGACTTTTAAGTCTATTACCATTCACATATAGCATGACTACAAAGGTAACTCCACTGCCCCAAAAAAAAATATTTAGATGGTTTATAAAGTTTCCTTAAAATTATTCTTTTGGATGTTTGTGTCACTGAACTCCAACATTAGTATCGTTAATTGGTCACTGTATTAGTGAACTTAACTGACCTTGTGGATTGTCACAAGCTCAACAGATGTGACAAAACACACCTCCTCTCTTAGCTAAGAATCTGCCTGCCAAATCAGGAGTTGTAAGAGACATGGGTTTGAATCCCGGGTCAGGAAGATACCCTGGAGAAGGAAATAGCACCCCACTCCAGTATTCTTGCCTGGAAAATTCCATGGACAGAGGACCCTGGTGGGCTATAGCCCGTGGGGTTGCAAAGAATCAGGCACAACTAAAGTGACTGAGCCTACACACCTCTCTTATCTCAAGTATAGCCAGGGATTCTACTGTCTTTATTCCACTTTGTGTGCCGTTTTTCTCTCTGCAAAAGCATGAATAATGGTTTTAGGTTTTACCATCAGGCTTCGTAGACTATTAGAGTTGAGCTGAGAGGAAGAAAGGGATCCGTGGACATGGCTCTGGCACCTGTCCCTCTGTCTTAAATGTTTATGGGGCTGCAGAGAAAGTGGGCCCAAACCGTATTGATGTAACAGACATGTCTTTGCTAAACTGAGCCTGCCTCTCTCTTCCTCCACTGCAGAGGTGGTGCCCTGCTGACTTCCACCAGCGGCCCTGGCTTCCATCTCATGCTTCCTTTCATCACATCATATAAGTCTGTGCAGGTATACTGGGCTTGAGGGGGCAGGGTTGGATGACTGCAGATTTGGGGTGGTGATTAATGCATGATTTAGAATGATTTAGCCCTTGGATGAGTGGATAAGTATGATGCCTTTTGAAGGAATTCATTTAGTAGATCATATATATAATACAGATTAAAAAGTCTGAGGCTCCATGAACCATCTACTCTGGAGTTTTACTTAATTGTTGAAATAGCTGAATGGGGTCATTGCCTTGGCCCATCGGTCCCAGGTGGGAATTATGTCTCCACTTCAAGACAGAGCCAGAGAAGAATCTGTTCTGAATGCATAGAAGGAAAAGTAGGATGTGTGTGTGTGTGTGTGTGTGTGTGTGATAAACCACAGGCTCCCAAGATAGATGGAAATAAAACATGATAATTTTGTTGGTTCTTATTTGAACATGAGCGATGTGAACATAACTTGTCGGGGGTGCGGGTTGTTGAACTTAATGAAGGGAAATGACATCTAAAATAGGGATAGGATTAGCCATGACAGATCTAAAGCCAGGCTGAATTAGACTAGTCATCTTTGAAGTATGTCCAACAAGAGGAATAAGATTTAGAGAATGACTTTTAAACTAACCCAGGAAAGTGTCCTGGGTTACCTCATCAGCATTTGCCCTGTAGGTTTCTTCTGCCATTTGCTATGCTTTATGGTTTTCAAAGTGAGTTCATGCATATTATCTCGTTTGAGTCTCCCAGTAATCCTGAGAATGGGCTGAACAGGTTTTACAGGCTGAGGGGTTAAATAATCTGCTGTTTCCAGACTGGTAAATGGAAGAGGTGAACGTAAACACAGGTCGTGGGACTCCTAGTCCAGGGTCCTTTCCCCTAAACCATTATTACTCAGCTTGTTATATGGTGGTGCATTTACAGCGAAGCTGGGGTGGTACTTTTGCCTGGTTTTGTCTCACACACTGCAAATAAGGAGGATTCAGTGGGGGTATTCACATTTAACAGAGGCAAAGCTTAACCCAAATAAGTATTCAAGACCAAGGCCAAGGGATTCCCAAAAGAAGTCACTTTCTTGGTCACTTCTCACCTTATAGCATCTTCTGTCTCTCCTATTTCCAGACCACACTCCAGACAGATGAGGTGAAGAATGTACCTTGTGGGACAAGGTAAGGTGCCCAGAATCAAGCTGTGAAGACAAATAAGAGGCAGGACCATCTGACTGGCTGCCGTAAGAGACAGTGGAAAGGGACACCCCCTAGATGGTTTCACCGAGTTCTCTGCCCCCAATCTCCCTGTGTTCTGAGTTGAGTAGGTGGCGGAGACAGGTTTGGAAGGGCCTTGAAGGCCATGATGAAGGCTTTTAGCAGGTAAATAACTTGATAGAGGAAGATAAACCTAACAGAACTAAATATGGAGAATGTTGGATAGGTGGTAGGAGAAGACTGCAGGGCAGGGAATTGAAAGAGAACCGCTGCAGTGGTCTGACTGAAAAGTCAAGGTGGTCGGAACAGGGACAGAGCAACAAAGTAAACCACACGCTCGGACAGATAGAGAATCGGAATTTCCCACAGGATAGCTGGCCTGATCTCATCACAAAGGCTTTGTATTTGGAGGGCTTGGGTCGAAAAAGAGACATAAAGACATAAGCAATGCAGTGGTGAACCTTGATCAGAGCCCGGTTCCAACAGAACAGCTCTAAAAGATGTTATGGAAACTGTTAGTCATCTTGGACTGCCATAGTGGAATACCATCGCCTGGGTGGCTGAAACAATAGACATTTATTTTTCTCATGGTTGCAGAAGCTCAAAGTTCAAGATCAGGGTGCCAGCAAGGTTGGTTCCTGGCCTGCAGGTGGCTGCTTTCCTGTGTCCTCACATGGCCTTTCCGCTGTGCATGTGTGGGGAGAGAAAGAGATCTCTGGTGCCTTTGTCTTCTTCCCTTTACCAGTCCGGTCAGTTTAGGGCCCCATCGTTATAACCTCATTCAACCTTAATCACCTTTGTAAAGGCCCTGTCTCCAAATGCACTCACTTTGGGGGCTCCAGTTTCAGCATGTGGATTTTGGGGCTCATACAAATTCAGTCCATGATGGGAACCTATGGGAAAAATTAGAGAAGGGCTCATTAGATGAAGAGGAATTATCGCTCATTTCCCAGCTTTAGGAATAGTATTGTGACTCTGCAGGGGACTGTCATCATTCTTAGGTGATTGGTGCTTGCCAAGTGTTAGGAGGAAAGTATCCTGACTGCAGCTTGCTTTGAAATGTTCAGCAAAAAAAAAGAAAAAGTAGATCAATCAACAGGTAGTAAAATGTTCATGATTGTTAAAATTGGGTGTCGGTATATGAATGTTGTACTGTTCTTTTCTGTATGTTTGAAGGTGTTTTCTAATGAATATTGAGGGCAAGTGGGGAGAGAGCTGAACTAAAATGATGGTGAAAACAGTGAGAAACACTGACCAAAACATTCCACGTTTTCAAGTTCTGAGAACCCCGTGACCTTCCTTAATCTTTTCCATGCAATTGGTAGCTTTATTCAAAAGTCATTGCAGAGTCAAAACATATGAACTACTCTTCTTGTATCCCAAAAGTTTCACTTTTGTCCTTGTGGAGATGTTTTTAGGAGGTATGATTTCTCAGGAGATTATGATAGAAACTCAGAAGGTCTCCTGCCTTGAGATCCACACACCTGTGACCCCCATGAACCCTCCTCCTTTCCTGCCGAGTCCCACACGCGCACACACACATACATACCACCACCACCCCGGGAGAGGCCCAATATTCCCGAGCTCAGCACTGACTGAGCTGCTGTCCGCGCTTCCTCCAACAGCGGTGGTGTGATGATCTACTTCGACAGAATCGAGGTGGTGAACTTCCTGGTCCCACACGCAGGTACCTGCTTGCAGTGCACCTCCCCTACCCCACCTCACCCCCTCCCCGCAGCCCACTCTCCCTGGCATCATCCCCAAGTCTCCCCCCACCCAATCCCCGTGTCTGTCGCAGCATCTCGGGAAGGGACAGCCTGTGTGTCTGAGAGCGTGGCGGGTCCCGCCCTCCTCACTCTGAACGTCTCCTCCCCCGCAGTGTATGACATAGTGAAGAACTACACAGCCGACTACGACAAGGCCCTCATCTTCAACAAGATCCACCACGAGCTGAACCAGTTCTGCAGTGTCCACACGCTTCAGGAGGTCTACATCGAGCTCTTCGGTAAGAAAATCTCTTCGGATGATCACCTGCTGCCTAATTCAGCTGCCCACGGGGCAGGGTGGGTACCGAGGGACCAGAGTGTTGAAGATCCAGTGCCCGGGAAGCAGGCAGTCACACAGGGCACTGCCGGGAAACACGGGTGCCGATGGAAGAAAATGGTGAGAGTGGCTGAGTGTTGGACACGGGAGTCATAGTGAACGAGAGGACTCGCTCCTGCCCTGCCTCAGACCTGGGATGGAAATATGTGCCCATGTCCCTAAATTTCCTTCTGTAATGAAGAGGGGTCAGTTCCAGAAGAACCTTAGAGAATACCCAGCCCAGCATCCTCCTTTCAAGATAAGGATACCAAGGTCCCGAGGGAGAAAGTCCCAGAGCTGGCTGGGAGCAGAGGTGAAGTCCAGACCTCCCTCCTCTGGCTTCTGGCTCCATCCACCTCACCCTGGATGAAGGGCGCCAGGACAGGGTGATGAGAACCACGGGGTTACATTTTTATTATTGTTTGCTTTAGTGTGTTTTTATTTCTGCCGCACCTCAAGGCATGTGGGATCTTAGTTCCCCAGCCAGGGATCAAACACACACCCCCCGCCCTGGAAGCGTGCAGTCTCAACCTCCGGGCCTCCAGGGAAGTCCCAAAGGGTCACATTTAATTCTAAAAGTGGGACAAGGACTGTAACTACTTAGAGTCCCTAGAACCTGGGTGGGTTTCGCCTGTTGTTAGTGATGGTTTTTTACCCCGTACCCATAGAGAAGAATGGGAAAAATGCTTAAGGAAAAATGCTTAATACAGAAAGGACCCACTTTGGTCTTCAGTTCACACTTTGTTTCTTTTTTTCCTGATCAATGAAAACATAGCCTGACTTCAGCAACAATGAAAAGAAGCATTTCAGTAATTGTTACAGCTCATTTGGGGTAAAGCCTTCTGTTAAATTCACTGCTAGGAGTGTTCTAGAAGCCAGGGCTAAAAGCAAATGCACTTTGCAACCAGTGCCAGGACCAGACAGTTGGTTTTCCCCAGGAATCTTAATTTAAAGGGCCTGGAGTGAGAATATCCTGTAGACAGAGGTGGAGTCGTTGGCGACCCCAGTGATCTTAACTAGGCAAACAGCCTTTTGCCCTGTGTTTCAAATTTGGAAAGTCATCAGAAGCCATTTTAACTTTTCTGCAGAAGAAAATGGGTTTAAATTCACTTTATAGACTTTGAAGTCTCTTCCCATGTTTGGATTTGGTGTGCTGTTTAGAAAAATTCAGTAACTTTGCTATTTTTTTTACCTCAACCCGATAGAATTTCATAAAATATCATTTGTTTTCTCTCTAGCCATCGTTTTAGCACTAGTGCCAGTAAATGAACATTACAAAGCATTTGCAACAACGAAAGATCTCTAATTTCTATGAAGAGAGAATTAAGATGTGAAATTGTTCTGCATTAGAAAACTTCTCACTGTCTTGTCTTGCAGATGAACTTGGCAGCACAGTAAAGTAAAGCTTTGTGTACAGAGGAGCTGGGGATTTATGTTTGCGTTGGAATATTTTCCTTTTTGAAGTTTGTTCTTGCCAGCAAGCACTGTTTTGCTTAGCATCCATTTGCATCTGCAAAGGAGAAACTCGCGTCTCTAATCCTGGGTCCTGATAATGGAAGGGTTTTCTCTGCTCCCCTCCTCCCAGTACTCTAGCCCTAACTCAGCTTGATGCAGTTTTTATCACCGCCTACACCGAGGCATCCATGTTTCCCGTTTGATGAAAGTGTTATCCAGGACTTTGTGTTTACTTAGTTCAGTTCAGTCACTCAGTCGTGTCCAACTCTTTGCGACCCCAGGGACTGCAGCACGCCAGGGCTGCCCCGTCCATCACCAACTCCCAGAGTTTACTCACAGTCATGTCCATCGAGTCGGTGATACCATACAACCATCTCATCCTGTCTTCCCCTTCTCCCACCTTCAATCTTTCCCAGCATCAGGGTCTTTTCCAATGAGTCAGTTCTTCGCTTAACTTAATCAGTTCTTAACTTAATCAGGGTCTGTCAGCATAACCATCACCCATAAACAACTTGGTCCTGGTGTAAATTTGTTAGTAAGGTATCTTGTAAAATATTTCCTCTAGATTTTCCTGGAAAGTTACTAGCCCAGGGCCATGGGTATCTTCCTTGACTCAGATAGAATTTAATCTGAGAAACAACCATGTTATTAGCTTATGGAGGGTATGAGCTATTTCCCTTAAAGTTTGGCCAGTCTCTTATTTAAAATAGAAAATATGAAATGTTATGTTCATCTCTAGCCATCAAATTGTTATACCCATGTCAGGTGTGAGGTGCTGCCCTTACGGGCATTTCTGCCTCAGTGCTGAGAGGCTGGTGGGAGCATATGCATATGTAGAAACATTAATACCCCTTGCTTAGTGATATGACTATTGAAGAAAGTACTGTTCTAAACCCTAACGATCAAAGTGTAATAATTAAACAAGTTCTTTATCTTGACTACTGATTAGCTTAAGTATATCCCCAAACCTCTGTGGGCTTCAGTTTGAGCATTTATAACAGTCAGGAAGTTAGACTTGCTGTTCCTCAAAGGCTCCTGGACCAAGGATGGCCACGTAAAGCAGCTGGCCGCTGACAATAAAGGAGATGGTTCCATGTAGGTGTTCCAGGCTGGTTTCAGGGCGTCCTTTTCTCAGGGCCCTTCGAGGAGCTTATTGAGGATCTTGTGGGTGGGGGCAGGGAAGGGAAGGCCCAGGCCAACGCTGACAGCCTGTTCTGGGTCACAGCTAGAGCGGCGATCAGTTACAGGTCTTCTAACGCTTAGCCATAAAATGACTCACAGACAGAAGAATCAGAACCAAGACAAACAACACATCAAAAGACTCAGGTTCAGGACTTCCCTGGCAGTCCAGTGGTTAAGACTGCGCTTTCAGGGCAGGAGGCGTGGGTTTGATCCCTGGTCAGGGAACTAAGATCCCACAAGCTGAGTGGCTCAGCCGAAAAAAAAATTTTTTTAATGTTTAAAAAAAAGACTCAGACTCCTTTCCAGAACTGTACATGGTCCTTTTCCCCTTGATTGATGGAGTTCCTGATGGAATTAGTCTTCCTTGGGGCCTCTCTTGATGTTAAGAGTCTGTTTTTGTTTTAGAAATTTGTTAATAGATTTAGTGTGTTTGACTCCTTTCAAAATACCTGACGTGACCGTCCCACCTTCCTTCTTTGTGAAAGATGGGCGGCCACCTTCTCTGGCTGCTGTCTGTAGGGAAGGGCCGCTTCCTGACTCAAGAAATGTGCTGGAGTTGTTGTTTGTTCTCTTAAAACTCAGTTCCCTTCTGGGCGAGGTTGATGTTTTCTTGAGGCCGCAGGGAAAGGACACTCCCATCTGGCCACATAGCGGGCCCAGTGGGTGTCCGCCGTGAGAGTCTTCCAGGGAGTCTTCAGACGTTCGAGCTCTGATGAGCGCTCTGCCTCGGGAAGAGCTTTGGCCCGTTGGGTACATTCCTGAGCTGGTGTCTTGCCTTGCTCTCTACCCCATGCTTCCCTCCACCCTGCCTAGAAAGCATCTCAGCTCCGTATTCTGTCTGTCTTGATTCCAGATCAGATTGATGAAAATCTCAAACTGGCTCTGCAACAAGACCTGACCTCCATGGCCCCTGGGCTCGTCATCCAAGTGAGCACCACCCTGGTGGGACACCCCCCACCCCGCCCCCATCCCCAGGAAGGCACAGCCCCTCTTCCAGAGGATGTCCTGTCTGTGCAGGAAGACCAAGGACCCGTGGGAGCTGGTCCTTCCGCACCCCCATGCCCCCATCAGATGCTGTGTTTCTCTCTTTCCAGGCTGTGCGGGTGACAAAGCCCAATATCCCAGAAGCCATCCGCAGGAACTATGAGCTGATGTGAGTAGGCCCCCGCGCCTAGGCGGAAGCACCGCCCTGCCCACCTCCCGCTCATCCCATCCCAGGGCTGACCAAGCCGTGGCGCGCGTGTGGTCCCCTCTAGAGTGTCTGTACAGCCATCGCCCTGGAAGACAGGGCAGGTGTGTCAGGTCGCTCACCTGGACTCCGTGACCAGAGGGCACAGACGCTCTTCAGAGGGTCGGGGAGTCTTGCGCTCCCTTCACGGCTCACGCTGGAGAGGACGGGAAGGCAACTGAGTGGGCAGGCGGGTGCCTGTCACTCAAGTCAGTTATGCTTTATTGCTCACAAGTGGGTTTTGAAGGAGAAAGCTAGCCGTGTTACTGTCTGCAGCATATTCTCCTTCACCTGGGACCTAAGGGGCCTTCCAGGGCCTTCTCTGGTGGTCAGTGGTTAAGACTGCATTCCAGTGCAGGGGTTGTGGGTTCAATCCCTGGTCAGGGGACTAAGATTCCAAATGCCGTTCGGCACAGGCAGATTTACAAACAAGACCAGACCTCCTGAGGGTGGAAGGAATGACAGCTTACCTCTCACGACAGGGCAGGGGGCTTGGCTTCCCGGGGGCCAGGGAAGTTCCGAGGAAGCTCGTCCCCAGCGGCCTCACAGCTGCACACTTTTCTCCCCTTCAGGGAAAGCGAGAAGACGAAGCTCCTGATCGCAGCCCAGAAGCAGAAGGTGGTGGAGAAGGAAGCCGAGACAGAGCGGAAGAAGGCCCTCATTGGTCTGACTGTGCTTCTGCGGTCCAGGCGACAGAGGGGCTGGCGGGGTGGGGAGGGCAATTCGGGAAGCCTGGGACACGGTCCCCCGAAGCCTTGCCTCACACAGGAGCAGCCTTCGTCCCCCGGGAGCAGAGCTGAAATTGTCAGATCGTGGCTGAGGGTCGAGCTTTGTGTTTCCACAAGCCTCTTAAATGAAAGGAGCCCTTCCTGCTAACCCTTCATGCACAAAGACTGTAGCACTGATGAGCCCTTCCAGTGAGCCTCGGGCTTTTCTAAACACTGGTGTGCAATTCATCCCGCTCCTCACACCCCCTCCCCCTCCCCGGGTGAGGAAGCCGCCATCCGCAACCTGCTCTCACTGAGCCGAAACTCAGAGAGGCTGAACTACTGCCCAGGGTCCCATGGCAGGGGAGCAAGGGAAATGGGGTTCAAATCCAGGGGCTCACCTCCCGGCCCTGGCTTCTCCACCACTGCTCCAGACTGCCAGCCACGGCCCTGGCCCCTTCCGAAAGTGCAGTGGCAGGAGGGAACTCACACCTTAACCCATAAAATATCCTTTTGGAAGGAACACCCTGTGACTTACGAGAAAGGTCGGGGCCGGCTCCTCACTTTCGTCAGAGGAGTGACTCCCCCTGGGGCCGGGCGCCCCCACTCACTGTCTTGCACTGATACGCAGGCCTGTGCTCCTTAGGGTGTCCCACCCCTGCCCGGGGGACCTGCATGACTGCCCTCTGGGCCAGTGGCCCTTCACCTGGGCCCACTCACTGCCCTGCCTCAGGGCCTCGGATCGGGTGAAAGGTGCACGCTTTTGAAATATCAGAGCTCTGAGGCTTTTCTCCACACAGAGGCAGAGAAGGTGGCACAGGTGGCCGAAATCACCTTTGGGCAGAAGGTGATGGAGAAAGAGACAGAGAAGAGGATCTCGGAGATTGAAGGTGAGCAAGCCCGAAATCCCTGCCCCCGCCTTCCTCAGACCCCGCCGTGCGGCCTGGCGGGAGGCCTTTCCTTTGCCCTGCCTTCTCTGTTCTCAGATGTCACGGGTTCTTTGGAACATCCCTCGTTCTCTGTGCGCTGACTCAAGTTTTGGGGAGATGCAGGCCAGTGTGGGATTAATTTTCCACTTCAGTCATTCATCAGATTTGAGTTGGGTGCCTTCAGGACTCTTTTGCTGGGCTGGGCTTCGGAAAAAGGGGAGCCATGTGGTCCCGGCTGTCCTGGGCCCGCAGTCTGGCCGGGAAGTAAACCAGGAAGCCAGGGCGGAGCAGCAGCCCGCTCCGCACCCCCCCCCCTCCCCGCCTGCCCCGCTCCCTCATCGCAGAGGCCTGTGAACCCTGTCGCTTTGGCCTCTCGGGGTCCCTGTGAATGTTAAGCCAGGTGTGAAGAAGACACCTGTCAGCACCAGTATCACGAGCTGGAAAAAGGTGTTTCCTTGCTGGCTTTTCTGGTATCACTCACCTTCAGGCCCCTGCCCTCAGCCCTCCCCTCATCCCACCACCCACCTCCTCCTCGAGCAAACTGTAGGCCGAAAATGACCTCAGGGCCCGGCCCCAGGCTCCACAGCGCAGTGCCCAGTTACGTTCCTGACCTGCCCTGTCGGGCTTAGCGGGCCCATGGAGGAGCCAGTGAGGATTTTATGGATCAGTGGTTCCTCACGGGGAGCTCTTAGCCAAGCGGCACATTTTTGTTTCTCGTAAACACAAGTCACCAGGTGCTAAGGCAGTTGAGTTGGCCGCTTGCTCCCCGGGGCCCTGCTGAGGCTGCACAGTGAGAACCCACCTTGCTTCCCGGGTTTTGGTCCAGGTGTTGCTCACATGAGGTTGGCCTCATCCCCAAGGACAGGGAGGAAATGTCAACAACTTTGTATCAGTTCTTGACCGAAAGCTGGTCTCAGCAGATTAAGGAAGGGGATTGTTTACCTAGTAGAAGCTTAAATCATTCTTAGTCCAAATAGGTGTTAGTCTGGACCATGGCCTGTAATTGTTTTTGAGTGGGCCAGCTTAACCACTGCTAACGAGAGCCTTTCTGAAATGACCGATGGAAAAAAGAGAGAGATGAAGTTGGAAACGAGCTGTACTGTTTTGTTTACGCCAGTCGGTTTCAGGGCAGCTCCACCTCAGGCCACATCCAGAACCTTCTTCTGGCTTCTCTGGCTCTTGCTGTGTGGCACGAGGGGAGAGGGCCAGGGCAGAGAGCTCAGAGACAGGAGGCCGAGGCTGTGTCCCAGCCCTCTCCTCCCTGGCCCCAGAAGGGGTAAGCAGGTGGAAAGAGGATGTTTGTTTCTATGACGCCATCAGAGAAACCGCTGCCAGGCACAGCGACAGGCTTGCACGTGGTCAGCTAGTCCCTTCCACCGGGAGACGCTGGCACAGCACTTTTGCCTCCTGGTCAATTTTCACAACTTGCGAAATAGGAGAAAATGCCTTTTCCCCAGTTTTGTAAATAAGAGGATCAGAGCCCAGAGAAACCAGAGCAGTGTGCCCAGGATCACGGGGCCAGCTGGGCAAAGTTGCGGGGACCTGCTTTCTAATGGCCTCTATGCTTTGATTCTCTGCGTTCTCTCCTTAAGATGCTGCGTTTCTGGCCCGGGAGAAGGCCAAGGCGGACGCCGAGTGCTACACTGCCATGAAAATAGCCGAAGCAAATAAGGTAAAAGGCCAGTGCTGCCTGGCGAAGAGAAAGTGTACACTGTTTGCGGGAGACCACTGCCTCCCCCGCCTGGCCGTAATCAAGGACTCCTGTGCCCTGTGGGCAGGGTCTTCCCTTTCCCTTGGACCCTGATAGAAGTTTAATTGTGGTGATTTTTTAAAAATATTTATTTATTTATTTGACTGCATCAGGCCTAAGTTGCAGCGCTCAGGCTCAGTTGTTGCCATGCGTGGGCTTTGTTGCCCCGCAGTGTGTGGGATCTTAGTTCCCTGACAGGAATCAAACCCCATGCCCCCTTATCCCCATTGGAAGGCAGATTCTTAACCACTGGACCATCAGGGAACTCCTTAATTTTGCTGTTAAACACAGAAATTCCTAAAATTCTCACAGTTCTTACCTTGAATACCTGAGATTCACGCTCTCCCAGAGCAGTGGTTATACAATAGTTGTTCAGTCACTCAGTCATATCCAACTCTTTGCAATCCCAAGGACTCCAGCACACCAGGCTTCCCTGTCCCACTATCTCCCGGAGTTTGTTCAAACTCATGTCCATTGAATCAGTGATTCCATCCAACCATCTCATCCTCTGTCGCCCCCTTCTCCTCCTGCCTTCAGTCTTTCCCAGCATCAGGGTCTTTACGTGGTTACTAATATAACAGGGAGACCAGGGAGAGGAGACAGGGTGTGGTTCTCACGGAGACACTCCCTGAGAAAAGTCAAGGGATGGCCCCCCAAGGCTTTTCCCTGATCTGGCCTCACCACTGTTTTCTTTCCTGTTTTTGCTTCTAGCTGAAGCTGACCCCTGAGTATCTGCAGCTGATGAAGTACAAGGCCATTGCTTCCAACAGCAAGATTTACTTTGGCAAAGACATCCCTAACATGTTCATGGACTCTGCGGGCAGCGTGGGCAAGCAGTTTGAAGGACTAGCTGACAAGCTGAGCTTTGTCTTGGAAGATGAGCCCATGGAGGCAGACTCCGAGAACTGAATGTTTCCGTCCACAACCTCCAGTGACACTCCGAGAGAGATCTTTATTTTTTAACGAGGAACCAGGATGTCCCCTCCCTTCCACACTACCTTCTTTGACTCTCTTCCACATACCATGGTGAAAAAAAGAAGAAACGGACCTAAATCTATTTTCCTTCCTGGGAAGGGCAGGGCAGGGACTGATGAACTGGGGTTTTATTCGGGTAAGTAGGTTACGTGACTTAGGTTAAGCTTTGGAAAAGGTGGGTTGAGCTCTGACCTCCAGGCACTGATTTTTGCCCTTCTGAGGCTGGCTTAATTAGGGATGCTATCAACAAGAAGTGGGAGAAGTGCAGGAGGTCACCTCCAGGTCTGCCCTAGAGTGGGAAAAGGCAGCAAAGCCGTCGTGAGCCGCCTCCACAGTGAGAGATGCCCATGGGTGAGGCCCAGCTCCTGAGCAAACACGTGCTTGTGAGTTTGCCAGCAGAGAGTAGGGAAGTGGACATGAAGGATGCTGGCTCTCCTGGCGTTTCTGGCTCACGTGAGTCACCGCGCAGGGGCGCCGCCTCAGGCTCTGGTGAGGGTGATCTGGTGCTAGCTTTGCAAGCTTTTCTACACACCACCCTCTCTGCCCCAGAGCATGGTGGCTTCTGGCCTCATTTCTGAGTCAGGATTTGGCCACCACCCCCAGTTCTTTTTAAAACTTTTCACCTATTCCGTGATTTGGTTTTGTTTTTTTTCTCTTACCTAGTCATTGGTTCCACTCAGTATCAAGAAGGCAGGAACAAAGAACTCTCCAGTGTCTTAAAAGCTACTGAAGTGGGACCACAATACCCGTTCGCCTCTGTGGTCCCTGCTTGGCAAACAGTATCTGTTCCTTGAGATCAAGTGTCTTTTTTTATTGTTGTGGAGATTCTGCGTTGAAGAGCTCCTCTGGGTGAGAAGGATGGGTTGTCCAAAAGTTGTCCCAGTCTCAGCGTCTATGACTTGTGCTGAGAGTTCATCTGATACGGTGATAAGAGGGAGCCTGTTCTCTGAGCAACTCGTGTCTTTAGATCCAGGGTTCAGGGGTCACAGAGAGATAGCTGTTTGGGTTCGAGTCAAGAGTTCCTGCCCGAGTCCCTGCATCAGAAGGGCCACATCAGAATCCACTCAAATGTGTTTTCATTACTAATTTGGGGATTTGGTTGAGGGAGCACAAACCAGAAACAGAGGTTTCCTTGCATTCTGGAGTTGGAGTCGGGCGGGGTCATGCACCAGCTCACCAAGTGGAGGGCAGCTGCTGGACTGAGCTTGCAAGCCTGTTGATTTCATCCAGGACAAGCCCTGGCTTAGGATTTGTTACTAGCTGCCCCCACCCCCACACCAAGAGAAGCTCCCACTGTGCCCCCCTCCTCTTGGTGGAACATGGTGATGATATCTGGGACAGATTTCCATGTCATTCTTGACCCTACACCCAGACTTCTGATTTATCTGATGGTCCCAAAAGCCGGGAGTTGGGGGAGCATTCAGCGGCCTAAGAAGACACAAAGGGTTAACTTGTCTTAATTTAAATGTTGCCCTTCTCTGTTCTAATTTCTGGAACTTTGAATTCTCAAACCACCAGTCCTGGTCACACTTTGTGCGGGGATCCAAAATGTCCGAGGAGTGATGGATGTTAATATGTTCAGGCGTCTTTGCAGAAGGCAGTTAGTCTCCTAAGACCAACACAAAACATCCATCATTAAGATATACTCACCCTCACTTCAATGCCATGAATCACGTGTCAGGAGCACCGTGTCACATCCAGCATCCCTGACTTACATATTTTTCTGCTCTTCTGCTCTGAGACTGGCTGCCTAAGCTCAGAGAACACTTCTTTCCAATGGGATATGCAGCATGGACATCTCAGCCTGTCCGAATAGCACGCTTGCTTGGGTGGTTAGAACACCACTCTAACACTAGCGTCCCGTGATGGCCTGTCCCTTGCACTACACAGGAGAGCCTCAGTGAAGTCCTGCTACCCCTGCCCCCCAATGTCAACGTCCTTCTTCTGTAAGCAAAAATACAAGTATTGTAGTTCCCAGTCGTTTAATTCCAATGGTTGTCTGTACCTGCCTGAATAGGAAAATCATGGGAATGGGCTGTTTCCTTGGCTTGGGACAACTAACCAGTCTGTCTGTGTGACTTCGTTTTGGTAATGCTTACTAGAGAACCTGATGTGAAAACATTTGAATTCTAAACATGTAAAATATGACAGCCTGCCATTTGGCAGGCAGTAAACTCATGGCTGCTATTGATAAATGGAACCTCTATCAAAATAAGGAACTGTTTCTAAAATTCAGCTTTTGTAGGATTTTCCAAGGAAAAGTCACCTTGGTTGAATGTTTCTCACTCATTAAACTTTGCAGAAATGATCCATATTCAGTACCTGTTTTTAATCACTTTTTAAATATCAGGACAGAATGAAAGGAAGCCACAGTTTGTTAATTTTCATCTGACTAAATCTGGAGGGATCTGTGATCATAATAAATTGAGGGGAGGGCAGAAATTACTGGAAGAACTTTAGCAATATAGTCATCCCTCTGTATCCATAGGGGACTGGGAGCCCCGAGGATACCAAAATCTGTGGGTGCTCAAATCCCTTATATAAAACGGTGTCGTACAACCACCCTCCATACCCATGAATCCACAGCTACAAAGGGCTGACTGTATTGATCCAAAAAAAAAAAAAGAAAGTGGATTTTTTAAAATGATCTGTTGCAGTTTGTGGGTCTCGGTATCTTTCAACACATAACTTCACCATTTATAGAGTTAATGGTGGAAGTGAGATCGGCGTATTTACTGACTTACCCAGGTTTGAGGATAAGTGAATCCTGACTAGTGGCTTGTCCACCAACCACTGATGCTTTAGTTCTGTTCAGTAGGTTCTAGTCACGGCTTCTGTTGTTGCCTTTTAAAAGAAGTGATAGCCAATCACTTTGTATTTTCATTCCTCTCTATTTCTGCTTTTGAGCAAGCTGATAATTGAATGGTCAAAACCAATTCTACTGGCAGAGAGCCCTGAGGACTGAATGACCCTCTTTGTAACTGAGAAATGATTCCTGTTATATTAATCATTCTACAAACAATATGCTGGATTCATTTGCCCTGGGTTGATAGATGGAGGAACTCTTTTGGACAACCCTAAAGCTGTGATTTTATGTGTTAGTTTTATTTTCAGTCTTGCTAAATAAAATGAGTCTTTGTATTTATTTTTCTTTTATTACAGTGAAATTTAGCAGTAGCAGGTATTAGGCTAGGAGATACAAAGAGATAAAGCATCTCTGCCTAGTGAGTTAAGTCATGACCCCAAATTATTCTGATGAATATCTATTCCCATTATCAATGTAGAAATAATAAACACAGCTCATTTATGAAAATGGTGTCATTGTACAACACAGGAGAACAACCAGTATTTTTAAATGAATATGAATGGAGCATAGCCTTTGAAAATTGTGAATCACTTATCCTATACACCTGTAACAAGTAACACTGTCCAACAACTAAAAGTTGCAGTGGTAACTTCCCTGGTGGTCCAGTGGTTAAAACTCCCCAAGTTTCCACTGCAGGGGGCCTGGGTTGAATTCCTGGTCAGGGAACTAAGATCCCACATGACATGCTGAGAGTCCCAAAAAAAAAAAAGTTGCATCATGGTCAGTTGGTGTTCTCTAGCTCCTCAGAGACCAAAGAAGAGGAAATTGGCTCACAGAATAGAGCATTTTAAAAGATTTTACTGAAGACTGTCTAAAATTGGAAAGTGTCAGACACACAACTTAGCGACTGAACAACAACAAAATGTGAAACGGAGAAGCGGTCATCTGCACATAGTCCAGAGATTAACACAGACAGCATTGTCTTCTCTGATGGCCTGAGAAATTGGGGCCATTCTATGCTGTTTGGGATGGTTTAAATGTCCGCCTCACCATAGGAAAGACCACATGGTCTCTAAAGATCCTCCCCACGCCTCGGGTTCTAGAGTCTGTATTGCCATTTCAAAAGCCACGTGTGACAGCGTGTTTGCTGAGGGGTTGCTGTCACGGCTTCTCTCGCTGAATTCATTTAAACTGGAACACGGGCATTATTTGTCCGTTTCTCTTCAGTGTCAAGTAACCAGGCAACAACTTTTTTTATTATGTTATCTTTTTTTTAAATCCTCCCAAAAGAATCACAGTAAACTCAAAGGGAAACAATTTTAAAATCCATAAGTGTTTTTTCCCCCACAATTCAGGGCCTTAGACTACAGAGGTGAATGTTTTAAAAGCTTGATGGCATTTATGGTGAGAACGTATACTAGATTTTTAGAAAGTTGTTTATAAAACCTGTTTCTCTGGGTATTTGATTTTCTAATCTCTTTTCCTCTTTGTCCTTGCAAACCACTGGAGTGATTTAAAGACAGTTACTGGTGATGAGGTGACTAGTAGGGAAAAATGAAAGGTTAAGTTAGATGGTCGATGTCCCAAAAAGAGGAAGAGAAGAAACGAAAAAAAAGAGGAGGAAAAGGTGGAATAAAATTCACTCAAAAGTACAGCTGTGTTTTTTGTTTTTTTTTTAAAGAAACGATAATGAGACTGGAATCCTCATTTGTCTTTACAATCCTTTTTTGTCTTTACTTCTGTTTTTACAAGGTCACAAAATGTTAGAGATGAAAAGTCCCTTAGAAATGAATCTGCAAGAAATCCTGTCCTACTCACCTTGGTCTCCTCCGGTTCCTCTACAGAGAACACGTCTCAGTAAAGGTTGTCTAATGGATAAGGTGTAGGGGCGAGACGTGTGTTCGTTGAGCACTCGCTTGGAGGGGCACTCTGCTAAGCTTGTGTCATGGGTCACCTTGACTGGTCCTGACAGCAACTCTGAAGACGAGACGGACTCCTTTTTATCCACAAAAAACTGAGAAGTTCAGTTGCTTACCCAAGATCACAGTTTAGTGATGAAACCAAGATTCAGCTTGGGTCAGCCTTGTGCCACTGCCACCCAGGCTCGCCACCACTCTCTTCATTAACTCAAAAGTTTAAATCAGTCTTCTGATACTTTTGGGGGAACCACACTCACATACCCCATTGAGGTGGGGAGGCTGACCTTGCAGTTCAAAGACCCGACCTATTAACTGAAGATTCTTCTACTTATTGTCATAATGACCTATCACCCGGTCTGTTGAGTATTTATGGTTTTTAAAATGTTTTCTAAAAAGCATATCTTCAACTTCCATGGTGGTCCAGTGGTTAAGAATCCACTTTGCTATGCAGGGTGGTTCAATCCCTGGTCAGGGAACAAAGATCCCACATGCTGCATGCCAACTAAGCTCACACACCACAACGAAGACCCAGAACATCCCCCCAAAATTTTGTGATAAAAAGCATATCCATTTAAGTGTGTTATGCTCACCCAATCCTTCCTCCATACAACCCTTCACCATAACCCTCATCACCGTTTAATCTTGCTCCTCCCACCACTGACTGCTGGCTAGCACCTTCCAACTTTGCGTCTCTACAACAAGCATCTATGAGTATATTCACACTGTGAAGGGCTGCTGCTGCTGCTAAGTCGCTTCAGTCGTGTCTGACTCTGTGCGACCCCATGGACTGAAGCCCACCAGGCTTCTCCGTCCATGGGATTCTCCAGGCAAGAACACTGGAGTGGGTTGCCATTTCCTTCTCCAATGCATGAAAATGGATAGTGAAAGTGAAGTTGCTCTGTCGTGTCCGACTCTTAGCGACCCCATGGACTGCAGCCTACCAGGCTCCTCCATCCATGGGATTTTCCAGGCAATAGTACTGGCGTGGGGTGCCATTGCCTTCTCCCATGAAGGGCTAGTCATGTTTTAATTTTTATCACTCTGGCAGGAGGAGAAATTATCAAGTCCAGAGACATGTTACTTGAACACATTTACTGCAACCCCAGTTTACAGAAAACCCAGTTTTGTGTACCTGGTAAATGGAAACGTCCCCAAAAGAAGTCCTTGATGACAGGGACCCTAGGTTTTGTTCAAAGTAATTTTCCCAGAGCAGACGTGAAACTATCTTAGTCTCCCAGGGTCCAGGAAGACAGTGAGAGAAGAATGAATGTTGCCCTTTCTTTCCAGAAGGCTCAAGGTAAGCCCAGTCACAAGACAACCTGGAGAGCAAATTTTAGACCCTTCTCCAATAAAATAGCATCTCATTCATTAAGCTGAATTAATGTTTGAGAATCTTGCAACAGTCTAGCCATACAGCCAAGAGTATTTTCCTTAACAAAATCCATCTCTTTCTACTTGCCCAAAGCACCTAGCATTTCATCATCCAACTACTAAACTTAGTATTTTATGGAGTCAACTTCTGTGTTACTTGGCGCCTCATCCTGTCTGTGACTTTCATATGGCCCAGATGTGGACACACAGCCCTAAGAAATAGGCTGAATGTGTGCGGGGCCCAGGCTGGACTGTCTGAAGCTGTCTGAGCCCTCTTCCCAGAAGCTGGCTCCTGCCACTGGGGAGACTGCAGTGTGGACAGTCAGATCTGAGCCTTAAGTCCTAACTACATACTGGGATTTGTAAATTAAGTACAATAAGAAAGAATCCAAACATCTCATTTTCTATTGGTTACATATTGAAACCTTACTTTGGATTTTCTGGACTATGTAAAATGTATCGACTTAAAAAAGACACACAGAGTGAGAGTTGCCAGTTAAGTTTTATTTGGGGCAAAATGCGGACTGCAGTCGGGGAGGCATCATCTCAGCTCTACAAGACTGCTCTACAGAGGTATCTGAAGTGCTTGCCTCCCAGACTGCAGTCCGCATTTTACCCCAAACAAAACTTAACTCACAACTCTCATGTTGCGAGTTAACACAACACTTTCATGTTGTGCATCCTTTTTTTAAGTCAACAGTTAGGGCAACTGACAAAGCAACCCAGAGTGGACTTCCTTCCTTGGCATGGACTCCACGAGGAACTGGAGCTGTGGTTCCGGCAGCAGCCCCTTGCACCCATCCGCCTCCTAGGGGAATCCAAACAAATTTGGGGAAGTCTCTCCTGGTTCTCAAATCTCACATATTGGTTGAGATGCTGAGTTTCATTTGGCAGTGGAGCAGGTTACCTGCCCCCTCCCAGTTGGAAATGTTAAGTAGGTAGAATAGGGAAAAGGAGTCCAAAATGGCGGTGGCTAAAAGACAAGGAAGGTCAAAGGAAGGTCCGAGGACCAGAGTGAAGACTTCAGGCAGAACAAACAGCACTCCTGGCTAAGCCCAATTTGCATAGGGCAGGCCCAGGTGGAGGAAAAACATATAAAAGGAGGAGCCAAAGCGCTTTCTCTCGGACTCGCTCTCCCTCTCTCTCTCACTCTCTCTCTCTCCCTCCCCACGCACTCCTCCACTCTCTTCTCTTTGAGTCTTGGATTCTCCTGCTATCTTCTAAATAAAATGGAGCTGTAACACTGATTTGCCTAAGAGCTGTAGCACAGTTTGTCCAAGAACTGAGAGCTGTGATGCGCCGAGGGCTTTAATGTCCATCGCTCCAAATCTTTGTTGTGATGAGACAAAGAACCAAGGAACATACACTCGCGTGACAGAAAGATATGGGGGAGCGGGGAGCCGGTGAAACATCCGGGGCTTACCCACTCATGGTCTAGACATGAGTGGGGCTCGGCTGAAAGATACCGAGAAATTCCCACCCAGTGGAAAGGTACTGGGTGTGTGTATGGGGGAGGGGGTTGCTCGACTGAAAAAAAAATCGAGGAATACCCAGGGCTCAGCTGAAAGATGCCGAGGTCACTCCTTTGTAGGGGACTAAGTGGTCTTGGATGAGTGGTGAGATAAGAGGCTGATCTGACTACCTCAATTCGACTGCCTTTATAGAATCTGTCGGGATACAAATGAGAATGTATGAGAGCTTTGCTGTGAAAAAAAGGAACAAGACTCCTCTTGGCTGGTTGCGCTTTTCTCAGGAGACTGAGAAATTTATGGGGATGGTGGAGGCCTAGTCCTCATATCATGCAGTGGTCCCATAAGGAAACCCACCCACTAACTAAATTACTTGCTCGTCCAGAGGTGACACATAAGAACTGACCATCCAGCCATCTGAGCAGCCACAGTGGTCTTAGACTGCTGGAGGCAGAATTGAGACATGTAACACGGCAGAAACGACTCTGGGGTGACTCCTGGGGGAGTTAAGCTCACAAGAAGCACACGGGCCCACTACACAATTTCACTAGTGACTTTTATCCCTGATGAACTTAAAGTGGGAAACAGGATCTCTCACTTTTGTCCCTGATGAACTTAAAGTGGGAAACAGGATCTCTCAAAAACAGAAACGAGGGGCACCAGAAAACCAACCACTGACTAACACTCCAACCAGATTCACATACAATACATATGGTGCGCATACTCGCAAGTACCTAGTTAACCGGGGATTCTCCAGGCAAGAGTACTGGAGTGGGGTGCTCTCTTGCCTGGAAAATCCCACGGACAGAGGAGCCTGGTAGGCTGCAGTCCATGGGGTCGCTAAGAGTCGGACACCACTGAGCGACTTCACTTTCACTTTTCACTTTCATGCATTGGAGAAGGAAATGGCAACCCACTGCAGTATTCTTGCCTGGAGAATCCCAGGGACGGGGGAGCCTGGTGGGCTGCCGTCTCAGGGGTCGCACAGAGTCAGACACGACTGAAGCGGCTTAGCAGCAGCAGCAGCAGTTAACCGGGGAAATTATACCTAAAAGAGATCTCAACCTAAAATGGCTAAATTGGGGCTCTTTTGATATCTCAAAATTGATACTTTAGCGCAGACAATTAGAAACGGCTGGCCCTGCTTACCTTGACTGATATCTAGAAGTTGCTAAAAGAGGAAATGATAGAGTAACATTTTTGAAGGAAACCAACTTCCCCTGTAGCTCAGCAGAAAAGGATTGGCCTGCAATGCAGGCAATCCAGAAGTCATGGGTTCGATCCCCACATCAAGAAGATCCCCTGGAGGAGGTTATTGACAAATAAAAAGATGTACAACTTGAGAGTTACAAGTTAAATTTTATTTGGGGCAAAATGAAGACTGCAGCCCGAGAAGCAGCAACTCAGATAGCTCTGAGAGACTGCTCTAAAGCGGCAATGGGCGAAAGTCAATATATAAGGTTTTGGTGAAGGGGGAGTTTAATACCATGAAGCACTCATTTTACGAAAGGTTTTTTTTTTAGTCATGAGGATCTGATGTCACTATGAAGGAATTCAGTGCTTCTCTAGATATGAGACGATGAAAGGATTGAAATCATAAAATCTGTTACGAAAAACAGCCAACTATTTAAAGACCTGTCCCACCAGATTCCCTGGAGCACAGAGTGCCTAAACTCCACCCTGAACTCCCTCCAGGGCTGTTGAAGGTCAACAGCTGTAGCAACATGAGGTTCAATCTCCTTAGAGGCAGATGGCAAACACCTTTGTTGTTCACTCGTTGGCAATGCTCTTGCTGCTGCTGCTGCTGCTGCTGCTAAGTCGCTTCAGTCGTGTCCAACTCTGTGCGACCCCTGAGGCGGCAGCCCACTAGGCTCCCCCGTCCCTGGGATTCTCCAGGCAAGAACACTGGAGTGGGTTGCCATTTCCTTCACCAATGCGTGAAAGTGAAGTTGCCCAGTCGTATCTGACTCTCAGCAACCCCATGGACTGCAGCCTACCAGGCTCCTCCGTCCATGGGATTTTCCAGGCAAGAGTACTGGAGTGGGGTGCCATTGCCTTCTCCGGCAATGCTCTTGGTAAGTGCCAATTTGTAGTTGATAGGGGCATGGCAACCCACTCCAATATTCTTGCCTGGAGAATTCCATGGACAAGAGGAGCCCGGTGGGCTACAGTCCATAGGATCACAGAGTCAGACATGACTGAGAATGCACGAACCACAAGAAATTGCTTGAAACTGTATCAGAACTAAAAATTAGGGCTGCTAGCACTGCCTCTGCCAGGTCGCAGGTCGAGTGAGGCTGGAAAGTCACGTTGGCATTTATGCCATTTAACTTCTGATTTCTGGGCATCACTTTACCATCTTTTGGGAACACTCTTGTCACTTGGCTTTTGATTTCTGGGCATCTCTTTGCCTTTTGTTTTATTTAGAGTGTGATCCCTGGCAGGTGAGGTTCTGGTTTGGTTTGGTTTGAGCATGCAAACATCTGGTACAAACTTCTCGAGCTAATGTGGGAAGCACTTCCTCTAAGGTTCCACACTCCACCTGGGAACCCCTTGGGAAAAAAATTTTTAATGAGTGGTCACCCTAGCTATGATTCAATGACAAGAAAAATGGCCTAAAAATATTAGCTCTTTATTGACACAGGCTAGGAAAATGGACCCAAGTTCCCTTATCTCCAGAGTTTTCTCCTATAATCAACAGCCTTGGGCTGATCAAACTAAGAACCCCACTTCCCGAGAAGGACAAACCCTGCTGGGACCAATCTGCCCTTGTTATCAGAGCCAATTTGACCACTCTCTGGTCTAAATTTTGGCTATAAAACTATGACCACAGAGTGTGGAGCTTGCTTAAACTCATGTCCATTGAGTCAGTGATGCCATCCAACCATCTCATCCTCTGTCGTCCCCTTCTCCTGCCTTCAATCTTTCCCAGCATCAGGGTCTTTTCCAATGAGTCATCAGGTGACTCTTCGCATCAGGTGGCCAAAAAAAAGATGATTTTTGACAGTGTGGTCACAATATTCTTTAGACTCCAGAGAAAGCTTGAAGAAATTATCTCTTGCTCTGAGGTAAAACTCCTCCTACATCTTGAGACCAGAGCTCTCTGGATCACTTATTTAGACCATCTAATTCCTGAAACCAAAAGAGGAAAAAAGGGAAGGAAGCATTAAAAAAAAATTTTGCTCCAACTGTTATTCACAACTAGTGAGTTTTATATTGTGATATCTGATTCACAACTAAGTTTGGAAAACAGAGCTGTGAAATATCTTTTGAATCTATTTGTACGTCTCTTCGCCAACAAAGGTCCATCTACTCAAAGTTATGGTTTTTCCAGTAGTCGTGTGGATGTGAGAGTTGGGCCATAAAGAAAGCTGAGGGCCAAAGAATTGATGCTTTTGAACTGTGGTGTTGGGGAAGACTTTTGAGAATCCCTTGGACTGCAAGGAGATCCAACCAGTCAATCCTAAAGGAAATCAGTCCTGAATATTAATTGGAAGGACTGATGCTGAAGCTGCAGCTCCAATATTTTGGCCACCTGATGCGAAGAACTGACTCATTGGAAAAGACCCTGATGCTGAGAAAGACTGAAGGCAGGAGGAGAAGGGGATAACAGATGAGATGGTTGGATGGCATCACTGACTTGATGGACATGAGTTTGAGCAAGCTCCGGGAGTTGGTGATGGACAGGGAAGCCTAGTGTGCTGCAGTCCATAGGGTGGCAAAGAGTCGGATACTTAAGGACTTAACGACTGAACAGCAACAATGAGCTGTTAGGTAAACTGTATTAAGAATAATTATGCTTTAGGAATGTCTGTCTAATACAGTCGCTCCAGATTAGGGTAACTTGACTTTCTAAGGGTTGTGATTGTCAACTAAAAGACATGCACAACTTTAGAGCTACAAGTTGAGTTATATTTGGGGCAAATTGAGGACTGCAGCCTGGGAGGCAGTACCTCGGATAGCTCTGAGAGACTGCTCCCAAGAGGCAGTGGGGGAAGCTCAATATTTAAGATTTTGTCGAAGGTGGAGTTCAATACAATTAAGCGCTCATTTTACAAAAGATATTCAGCCAGTATCTGTTGTCATCATGAAGGGATTTAGTGCTCTTCTAGATATGATGAGATGCAAGCAGCTGTTGACCTTCAGCACCCGATGAGGGAGTTCAGGGTGGAGTGAGGTACTCTGTGCTCCAGGGAATCTGATGGCACAGGTCTTTATATAGGTGGATATTTCAGGAACAGGTTTTATGATCCTGATTCTTGCATCTCCTCTTATCTAGGAAAGCACAAAATCCCTTCATGGTGGCATCAGATCCTCCTGACTAGGGGGAAAAACTCGTACAAAGTGATTGCACTGAATTTCCCCTGCATCAAAATCTTATATATTGACCTTCCCCCACTACCTCTTTGGAGCAGTCCCTCAGCTATCGGGGAGAAGGCAACGGCAACCCACTCCTGTGTTCTTGCCTGGAGAATCCCAGGCAAGGGGAGCCTGGTGGGCTGCCCTCTATGGGGTCGCAGAGTCGGACACGACTGAAGCGACTTAGCAGCAGCAGCAGCTCAGCTGAGCTGCCGCCTCCTGGGCACCTCATCTTGCCTCAAATAAATATGCAACTCTCAACTTGTACATCTTTAGAGGACAAATGTACTTTTTGTGTGCCTATTCGAAAAATTTAAATTACATATGTGGCTTACAGTGGGCAGCACTGAGTTGAAGGATAACCAAAGGAAAACAGCCATGCATGTAAATCCTGCCAAGTTCTTTAGTAACAGCTTTCTCTCTCTTAACGGTTCCTCCCAAGAATCATCTGAGATAAAAGTCACGTCTCCCCGATAGAGGAGTAAGACCTCAGTAGCACACTAGGTTCTCTGCACCTCCCGGCTTCCGCGGGGGCGGGCGGCGGGGCGGCGGGGGCGGCGGGGCGGCGGGGGCGGCGGGGGCGGCGGCACCAGGAAGGACGCCAGCAGCACCCAAGAGCCTCGCAGGGCCTCAGAGGCGACCTCCCCAAGATGGCGTCGCCGGGGGGCGGGACTGTCCGCCGCACCACCTCCGTCCCACCCCGCGCTGGCGATTGGCTAAAACGACTCAGTGCTTAGTGGTGATTGGGCCTCACGGAAACCCGCGCTGGGCGGGACCGGAAGGGGTCTCTGCCAGGGGTTCGCGGGCCCGGGGCTCCACGTTGGTCCCTGGGGGATGTGGAAAGCTGGCAGCATGTCGGCGGAGCTGGGGATCGGCTTCGCTCTGCGAGCAGTGAACGAGCGCGTGCAGCAGGCGGTGGCGCGGCGGCCGCGGGTGAGGAAGGGGACCGCGCGGGGACTGTGGGCGGCCGCGCCGAGAAAGGGGGACACCTGCGTGGGAACGGGTCGTCACAGTGACGCAGAGGGGTCTCCTGGAGGGGCGGGACCTGCCCGCTGCCTTGGCATTGGCGCAAGCTGCAGAGCCCCCCAAAAAGCTAGCGAAGGCTAAGGGGGTTCCCCAGCTCCTGTCAGATTTTCTGAAGGTTAACGATCCCAGGAAAATGACCAGTCTCTAGGCAGCGCGACCATTGTCCAGCCTGCTTCGTGGTAGGGGTCAGCAGCCTTGGCGGAGGGGAGAGGGGCCAGGCCTGTATCCAGAGACTGCAGGGGAAGATGCCCACTACAGGTGCACCCAAAGGAGGCCAGGTCTGCCGGGGGTCACGTGTGTGCCATTTCCTTCTCCAAGGGGTCTTCCCAACCCAGGAATCGAACCCGGGTCTCCTTCATTGTAGGTGGATTCTTTACCGACTAAGGGAGGGAAGCTTCAGTTTTGCCACTGTTTCTTTTCTTTCTTTTTTTTTTTTTTTTCAATATTTCATTTATTTGGCTGCATCAGGTCTTAGTTGCACCACCCAGGATCTTCGTTGTGGCACGCCCCCTTGTCTCTAGTTGTGAGGTGGGCTTAATTGCCCCAAGGCATGGGGGATCTTAGTTCCCTGATGAGAGATGGAACTTCCATTGGAAGGCGGATTCTTAACCACTGGATCACCAGGGATGCCCCTCTGCCACTGGTTCTGCCACATAAATTGCAGAGTTACCCTAAGGCTGCTTCTGAGAGGCAGTATTGATAGCTACCCCAGGATCACAATGAGTTTCCAAAACTGTTGACCTTGGGGTTTTAGGAGCTGGAAGTGGCCTCCCTTCTAGTCAGAGATTGATGCCTTTTCTTAACTAAGTGATTCTTAAACCTCCAACCTTGCCATGCAAGAGTCAGCTGAAGAGTTTGTTTTAAAGCAGAATTCTCAGACTCCAATCTGAGATTCGGACCCAGTGGGTCAGGAGGGGACCCAGATGATACTGGTAATATTGGTTAAAGACCACACTCCTAGCAAATAAAGCTTTTACTTACCTTCCCAGCTCTCCTGAGAGAGAAAGGTGTTCTGCTAGCTTTTTTTTTTATTTAGTTTTTACATGTATTTATTTTTTGGCCATGCAATGCAGCATGTGAGATCTAAGTTCCCCGACCAGGGATCAAACCCACGCCCCCTGAAAGCACAGACTCTTAACCCCTGGACCACCAGGGTAGTCCCTTCTGCTCTGCTAGATATTAATGTGGCTAACATGCATACAAAAGACATTTCATCAACATTATTTGATACTGATAGCCTTGCTGTATTGGAAAAGTGGATCTTATCAAATGCCAAGTAAAGATCTCTGCCGATCCATCCTACAGGATGTCCTACAGGACTTATCAGGATAAGTCCAAACATTGACTCATCTGGCTCTTTTCCTCTTGGCAGCATCTCCCAGCCATCCAGCCCCGGCTAGTAGCAGTCAGCAAAACGAAACCTGCGGACATGGTGATAGAGGCCTACAGTCACGGGCAACGCACTTTCGGGGAGAACTATGTATGTGAGGGCCCTTTTCCTGCCCGTAAGCTGCTCTCAGAAGAGTCGTATGTGCCAGGCTTCTGACTTACTCTGTTTTTTACCCTGTAGGTTCAGGAACTGCTTGAAAAAGCATCAAATCCTCAAGTAAGTGGAATCTGAATTCTTTGTATCTAAATCTTGACTGTTCAGTTGGAAATTAGACCCACCTTGGTAGTTGAGTTTCAGAGCAGGAGGTCAGGCTGATGGTAGAAATGCCTGCGTTCGCCGTGAGCCCCAAATATTTCTCATCTAGATTTTCTCTCTCAACGCTGTCGTTTTCTCCTTTGTGGCTTTTTTGAAGATGGTAATTTTAGAAGCTTGCTGTAACCTTGGATCCTTTTGAGATTTGAAAGCTTTAATCAGTTTCTTCTCAAGGGGAAGTATCTGAAAGAAGGGGAGAGTTGACAGGAACAAGGAAGAGAAATAGAAGCCTTCAGTTTTTCTCTAAGTGTCTTTAAGGGCCTGACTGAAGATGCAATAGTGGTTAATTGCTTAGACCGGAAAGGTGAGACGGGAACGTGCGAAGTGTGTGAGTTGACAAGCCCTCCACACACTCACCCACCTCTTTCTCTTCAGATTCTGTCTTTGTGTCCTGAGATCAAATGGCACTTCATTGGCCATCTACAGAAACAGAATGTCAACAAACTGATGGGTAAGATAAAACTCTAAATATGAAGACACAGTTTTTTCATCATTGTATCACATACAGTCCCTTCTGTGGAAGAGGAAATGTTTTAGATTATCCCTCAGTCACCATTTATGCTTCAGGGATTCTTTTGGGAAAGAAATATTAGTTCTTGATTAAAGGGAAACATCATGATAAGAACAAAATGAACTCACAGTTGGCTGGGTATTATATACTTGGAAACCTACCCTAGCACACATTATGTATTTTTTGGGCGGTTTTTGAAATAAACGAGAAGGAATTGAAGCCCATAAAAATTTTTTGGCTAGCACAGGAAACACTTTTGCCCTTTTCCTTTTTTTTGTTTGAGGTTCGTTTTATTGTGTAATGAACATAATTTTCTTTTTATCTATTTATTTTTGGCTGTGCTGGGCCTTCGTCGCTGCAGGCGGAGGCTACTCTTCATTCTGTTGTATGGGCTTCTCGCTGCAGTGGCTTCTCCTGGTGTGGCGTGCAGGCTCAGCAGTTGTGGCTACTATAACCTCGCCTCCCTCTCGTTACAGCTGTCCCTAACCTCTCCATGCTGGAGACGGTCGATTCTGTGAAGCTGGCGGACAAAGTGAACAGTGCGTGGCAGAAAAAAGGTTCCCCCGAAAGGTTAAAGGTTATGGTCCAGATAAACACCAGCGGAGAGGCGAGTAAGTGAGCAGCAGACTTTTTCCCCTTAGGATATGGTGGAGCGCAGGACAGATGGCAGGCCTGAACACCCGATGCAGTAGGTCACAGAAGGAACTCGCGGGGCCGTTAAATAAGCTGTCGTATGTAGGGTCTCGGTGGCACGAGGACCTCCAAACCAGTCCACGTCTAATTCTTTAATGCGTTCTTAGTTTCTGAAGAGGCCGGCAAGGAGACTCAAGAAGGGGCTTGTGTGACTTTGATCCTGAAAATTCCCGGAGGTCACCCTCCCTCCCAAAAGAGATTGCGAATTTACATGTGTAATACTTCTCAAACCTTAACAAATCATGTTTCCATTATTGGGAGAAAATCGAACAAAACCCACTGTGGGCACCAGTCAGGGAATATCTTGACAAGGCTTGGGTTAGCAGTATAGCACAGAAGTCAGAGCCTGAGCCTGGAACAGGCAGACCTGGGGTTTGAGCTCTACCACGCTCCAGTGCTGGAACCTTGAGTGATGTGCCTGACCTTCCGACCCTTCACTTTCCTTACCTGCCAGCGATAGCAGAGCGGTAGTTCCAAGGGTGCTGCGAGGCTTGAGTGTGGAGATGGAGGTAAAGCTGTTGGTACAGGACCCTGTGCGTCTTACTTGTTCGCTGTTTGCTAAGAATCCGTGTTTACAAACCAGTTGTTTGCTGATAGAGCTTAGGCTGAAGGAACAAGCCTGGGGCCTGGAGTCAGGCTCCCGGGATCCACATCCCAGTTCCTCACTTCCTGGCCCTGTGGCCTTGAGAAAGGCCCTTAGCCTCCCAGAGCTTCAGTCTCCTCTTTTTTTAGAATGGAGAGAGTGAGAGCACTTACTTCACAGAGCTGCTGCATTAAATAAAAAACTGTAGGGACGTGGCGTGTGCGCCTGGTACGTAAGCATTCACTAAATCTTAACAATCAGCATTATCTGTACGTGCACCTAGATTATACGTTACTTGATCCTGATAGGTAAACCTGAAACGGATTCCAGATGGAGTCCATTACAGCATTTCTTCATTTGCCCTAATTAAAGATTGGAGTGTTACTAGCATCTCTCTTTGTTAAATGAGGGAAGGACAGAATCTGTCCTCATACCTGCATAACAAGTAATGTTTTGCTACAGAATCCTTCTCTGTTTTTTTAATGAGCAAGATCAGGTAAATTTTGCGAAGTTCTAGTCAAAACTATATGATATGTACTTCATTTTTATTTGTTTTTACAATTCCACTAATAAATTAATGAAACCGTAGAAGTACCAGATTTGGAAAAATAATTCTCTGGTTAATCTGGCATTTGGGCAATGTGCATCTTCTTGGTGTTTTTCTGTTTTTCTTTTTAAATGTTTTGGCTCCACCGCACACCCAACACGCAGTATCTTAGTTCCCTGACCAGGGATATCAAACCCGATGGCTTCCCCCCGCCCTCACACTGGAAGCACATAATCTTAACCACTGAACCGCCAGGAAAGTTCCAGATAATTTTTTTTTTTTAGATTAATTTTTTTTTCTTTCTATTTGAAGAAAAGCAGTGTTTTGGGTGTTTTTTTTTTTTTCCTTTTCCCTCTACTCTAGCTGTCTTCAGATGCTGAAACAGAATAAAGAGAATCCAGTTTATAGCTCTTCCCTTGAGACACTCAGGACCGGGTCAGAAGGGGAGCAACACAGACAGACATCTCACCATTTCAGTCACCATTTCAGTCTTGAGGACAAGTTCTCCCAAGAAGTCCTCTTGCCTGAGAGTCGCCTCCCCTGTCCTAGGGAACGGTGTTCCTCTGGCTTCCTAGAACCTCTCGGTCTTCTGTCTCTTGTGAAGGCAAACACGGCCTGCCCCCTGCAGAGACAGCAGCCCTGGTGGAACACATCAACGCCAAGTGCCCCAGCCTGGAGTTCGTGGGGCTGATGACCATCGGGAGCTTCGGGCATGATCTTAGTCAAGGACCGAACCCAGACTTCCAGGTACTCGGGCCCGGGGTGGGGGCGGTACTCACGTCCACTGAGGGTATCCGGGGCTGGCTGCTGTCGTCAGCTCCACAGACTTTGCAGACGTGTCTTGTCATGTTACTTGATAACCCACTCCTTAAACTCTCCTCATACGGAAAACGGGAACAGGTCCCCCGAACCCCCACAGACCGTTCTCCACTCAGTCTGAACCTGCCTGACACACGGTCTTCAGAGAAAACGAGCTCCGGCTTCCTCTCCAACGAGTGACAATTTTCTTGAAAGTAGGAGAGCTCGCTACAAACCCTTCCAGTGATTTGTGGTGATTTTGACAGGCCTCAAAGCCATGAGGAATAAAGTAGTTTCTGTCAGAGGTGTTGAGATTCGGCCCCTCTCAGCCATCCTCGGAGAAGGCAGGGGTAAAATGGCGTCACACTTGTCTCCCCGTCAGGTGTTGCTGTCCCTCCGGGAGGAGCTGTGCAAAAAGCTGGGCGCCCCCCCCGAGCAGGTGGAGCTGAGCATGGGCATGTCCGTGGACTTCCAGCACGCGGTGAGTATGTCCCGGGCGCCCTCGGGTGCCTGCAGGACGGGTCCAAAGGCAACACCTAGCTGTCGCATCGAGGCACCACGCGGCAGTGTCTCTCACCCATGCTGACGTCCCCGGCCCCTTCTTTTTTTTCAAATGAACTGTATAGAAATTATAGCTTGACACCTCATTAAAAAAAAAAAAATACAACAACTCAGTTTAATTCCCTAAGTGGGATCTAAAGGAAAATCGAAAGAAATTAAACTGCAGCTTTTTAAAAAGGCATTTCCCTGTGTTCATGCTTGGGCGTGGTCATATGACACCGAGTCCTGACGAAGTGTCTGATCGTACGCAGAGATCCCCCAGGATGCAGCAGCTCTGAGCACACACTGATAGATGTGCTGTGTTAGCAACTCACATACACCATCTTCCAGAGTGGAGGCTAATGTGATCAGGTTCCAAGAACCACACTGTAAAACTTTCCTCTGGATCTACAGTAGTTGCAGGATTGGAAGATAGAGTATATTCAGTTCAGTTCAGTCACATCCGACTCTCTGCGACCCCATGAATCGCAGCACGCCAGGCCTCCCTGTCCATCACCAACTCCCGGAGTTCACCCAGACTGACGTCCATCGAGTCAGTGATGCCATCCAGCCATCTCATCCTCTGTTGTCCCTCTCCTCCTGCCCCCAATCCCTCCCAGCATCAGAGTCTTTTCCAATGAGTCAACTCTTCGCATGAGGTGGCCAAAGTACTGGAGTTTCAGCTTTAGCATCATTCCTTCCAAAGAAATCCCAGGGCTGATCTCCTTCAGAATGGACTGGTTGGATCTCCTTGCAGTCCAAGGGACTCTCAAGAGCCTTCTCCAACACCACATTTCAAAAGCATCAATTCTTCAGCACTCAGCCTTCTTCACAGTCCATCTCTCACATCCATACATGACCACAGGAAAAACCATAGCCTTGACTGGACGAACCTTTGTTGGCAAAGTAATGTCTCTGCTTTTGAATATGCTATCTAGGTTGGTCATAACTTTCCTTCCAAGGAGTAAGCGTCTTTTAATTTCATGGCTGCAATCACCATCTGCAGTGATTTTGGAGCCCAAAAAAATAAAGTCTGACACTGTTTCCACTGTTTCCCCATCTATTTCCCATGAAGTGATGGGACCGGATGCCATGATCTTCGTTTTCTGAATGTTGAGCTATAAGCCAACTTTTTCACTCTCCACTTTCACTTTCATCAAGAGGCTTTTTAGTTCCTCTTCACTTTCTGCTATAAGGTTGGTGTTTCTCCATAAAATGGAATTCGATCCTGTGCTCGCTCACTCACAGGGAGGGTTGCTCATCTCTGAAACCCCAGCATATGAGAAGGGTGTGTGGGCCACCCCGCATGGCTGCCACCCCTGTCGCCCACCCCACTAAGTGCCAGTCGCCTTCCCCAGTCTCTGCAGTCTCGCCTTACGTACTTCGTAAACACCCCTTTGGGTAGACCACTGCCCCACAGTCCTTCAGCTGCATCTGCTACATCTCATTATTTTTTTAAACTTAACCCCTTCTTCTTCCCCACAGATTGAAGTGGGATCTACCAACGTCCGCATCGGAAGCACCATTTTTGGAGAGCGAGATTATTCCAAGAAAATGGCCCCAGACAAGCCCGCAGCAGAGCTGAAGGCCCCGGAGGAGATGGCCCAGGCACACTGACCCGAAGCCGGATCCAGGAGGACTCACTGTGCGCTCACCTGGGCCTCCACCTTCCAGGGGCCCCAAGTCACCACACCACCATGCCCTCCTGGGGACCTGACAAAAGCATGCCCAGGGCAATGTGTGTGGCTGGGAAGCGTCTTACCTAGTGTCTGACACAGGAAGCTCACTGCAAGCAGTGGCTTTGGACTGGATTTGAGGAATCCAGACGTTTCTGCAGATCAGATGCCTAGGCCAGGGCCAGGAGTCGAGTTCAGGCTTGAACTTTGCCCAGGAATGCATTTCCCAGGTGTTGCCTGTAATCGCCACAGTTAGAGGGATTCCCACTCGTCATCCACTTGGATAGAAAATCCCTGTTGCCAGCTCCGTACAGACCCCACAGAGCAGTCACCTCTGCCACGCTGGAGCAGCATAGTCTCTGTCCCCCCGCTTCCATCCCACCCAGTTAACATCGGTCTTCACTCCAGATGGCAGTTTGGGTAACTTCAGGACCCAGCTCGAGTTAATCCTGCACACCCATATTGTGGCCGATGAGAGTTGTATCATCCATCAACCACCCTATGACCCTGAAAATTACAGGGTGACTACCATGAGCAGGCCTCGGGCCTTCCTACCATCCCGTCCAAACACAGGACTTTGAGCTTTTACCCAGGGCTCTGTGGTGATGAGAGTCCAGTGATGCAATTTTTCCCCCCACTGCAGTCCTTGCTGTGGTAATTTCATATCAAACACCAGTGGATCTCCAGTAGCTCGCCAGAAATTAAAGATTTCCCCCAAAGCCAGTTCAGGCTCACAGTTTCAACAAGACTTGACTTTGAGGGTCCTATTCCTGGGAGTACTTTTTAGGCGCGTTTATAGCTTCCCCCCCCGACTGTATTTATAAGCCAGGATTTTGCAGCTCTAGATTGTCAGTAGTGTAGCTAGCTCTTCAAAACCCAGAAAGCACAATTCTCGGGCAGTCACGACAGATGGCTGTAGTCTGGGTCATCGTTTGTTTTCTAGGTGGGTTTTTCGTATTTATTCAAACCCCAGTCTTTTAATTGTATGAAAACAACTCCATGATAATGCTGCAGAATGCAATTTTGTAAAACTTAAACCATTACGATTCCTATACTGTTTCAATCAAAGCTCTCATGTGATAATTCAGCATCTATTAAATAAAAATGTGAGTTTGAATTACACCTTCTGTGCTAATTACAAAGCAATTAAAAGATTTCTTTTCTACGATCTGGTGTAGTGAGTGAGTCTAACAGGAGGGGGCATTGGACCCAACTGGAAGCCACCACACCCATCCTGGCATTGCACAGCTTACGAGAATGGTGCGCCTTAGGCCACAGTTCAGTCACTCAGTCGTGTCCGAGTCTTTGCAACCCCATGGACTGCAGCACACCAGGCTTCCCTGTCCATCACCAACTCGCAGAGCTTGCTCAAACTGAAGTTTATTGAGTTGGTGATACCGTCCAACCATCTCATCCTTTGTCGTCCCCTTCTCCTCCTGCCCTCAATCTTTCCCAGCATCAGCGTCTTTTCCAATGAGTCGGTTCTTCTCATCAGGTGGCCTAAGTATTGGAGCTTCAGCTTCACCGTCAGTCTTTCCAATAAATATTCAGGACTAATTTCCTTTAGGATTGACTGGTTGGATCTCCTTGAAGTCCAAGGGACTCTCAAGAGTCACAGATGCAGCCAAAGCCACACTGCAGATAAAAGTAGGGATTCTGACGTTCAAAGCCTTTGACTGTGGATCACAATAAACTGGAAAATTCTGAAAGAGATGGGAATACCAGACCACCTGACCTGCCTCTTGAGAAACCTGTATGCAGGTCAGGAAGCAACAGTTAGAACTGGACATGGAAAAACAGACTGGTTCCAAATAGGAAAAGGAGTACGTCAAGGCTGTATATTGTCACCCTGCTTATTTAACTTATATGCAGAGTACATCATGAGAAACACTGGGCTGGAAGAAGCACAAGCTGGAATCAAGATTGCCGGGAGAAATATCAATAACCTCAGATATGCAGATGACACCACCCTTAGTGAAACAGTAAGTGAAGAGGAACTAAAAAGCCTCTTGATGAAAGTGAAAGTGGAGGGTGAAAAAGTTGGCTTAAAGCTCAACATTCAGAAAACTAAGATCATGGCATCAGGTCCCATCACTTCATGGCAAACAGATGGGGAAGCAGTGGAAACAGTGTCAGACTTTATTTTTCTGGGCTCCAAAATCACTGCCAATGGTGATTGCAGCCATGAAATTAAAAGATGCTTACTCCTTGGAAGGAAAGTTATGACCAACCTAGACAGCATATTCAAAAGCAGAGACATTACTTTGTCAACAAAGGTCCATCTAGTCAAGGCTATGGTTTTTCCAGTGGTCATGTACGGATGTGAGAGTTGGACTATAAAGAGAGCTGAGTGCCGAAGAATTGATGCTTTTGAACTGTGGTGTTGGAGAAGACTCTTGCGAGTCCCTTGGACTGCGAGGAGATCCAACCAGTCCATCCTAAAGAAGATCAGTCCTGGGTGTTCATTGGAAGGACTGATGAAGCTGAAACTCCAATACTTTGGCCACCTGATACGAAGAGTTGACTCATTTGAAAAGACCCCGGTGCTGGGAAAGATTGAAGGCAGGAGGAGAAGGGGACAACAGAGGATGAGATGGTTGGATGGCATCACCAACTCGATGGACATGGGTTTGGGTGGACTCCGGGAGTTGGTGATGGACAGGGAGGCCTGGCGTGCTGTGGTTCATGGGGTCGCAAAGAGTTGGACACGACTGAGCGACTGAACTGAACTGATTACTGTAAATTCTAAAGGCCAGAAAGTTAAATGTTTGCATTTCAGGAATTATGAAAAGAGGGGGCCTCTTGCTGTTAAGAGACTCAAAGCTACCTCTAGGTGGCGACATTGGCTAACCTGAGGGGCAAGCATTGGGGTGCCACTGTCGGCAAATTACCCTGGGAGAGACTGTCATCTAGCATCACCCTGTTTTTAATAAATGTATTTATCTATCGGGAGAATGGTTTCTAATGGAGATTGTTTACTTATTTGGCTGCGTGGCATGGGGGATTTAGTTCTTTGACCAGGGATTGAACCTGGTCCCCCTAAATTAGGAGTGTGGAGTCTTAGCCACTGGACCACCAGAGAAAGTCCCACGCCTTCTCTTTTTCAACTTCATCTGAGAAGGTAGAGATCTGAGAGAGGGGCCGGGGTCAAGGAGGGCACCCCACCCACCACCTTCACAGCATCTGCCACCTCCCCCTGGCTGCCCTCCGGGGTTCTCCAGTCACCCCTCACCCATTCTTTTTAAGTCAAAACAGAAGCCAGGAAAGACACGGTTTTCCCAAGCGACGTGGCTGACTTCTGCAGAGTCACAAGGTCCTTCCAGATACCTCATTTCTCTGCAAACTCGGCTGAGGGTTCTGAGGGTTCCATGGAAACTTTGGGAGAGACATAGTTGGAACAAGAGACCCCTCAAGCTTGTGCGTGTCTTCAGATCAAGAAAAACTAAGGAGGGGACCTGGGGGGGAACTCTGGGAGGCTGACTCAAACCCAGATCACTAAAGGAAACCAAAGTCCAATATGCCCACCACAGGCCAGGACCTTTCGCAGAGAGAACCAATTGTGACTTTGTCTTGTGTTACGTGGGCCAGGCATGAGTATTCAGATTTCCGTCAAAACCCTGACAGCGTCCACGGCAAGTTTCCTGAGTGACAACCGCACGCCATCCTGGATCCCACCCACCTGTGCAGCCTGTCTCTGACGATGCTGTCCAGCCCCTGGACCCTGGTACCCAGCCCCAGAAAGTCTGGACACGCAGAAATTCCCCAGTGAATCCTTCAAGGTTCTGTCTTGGGGAAGTTCCTCACAGATTCACCGCATCTCTTAACAAAGCAACCTCTTAATATTCAAATGGGCCTCCTCCATCCCCTTTTATAATCATTTATGACACACAAATTACCATGACTACCTCCTCTGATTCTGCCCTCATGGCAGCCAGTAGGGTGATTTAGGCTGCTGGGCGGTGTCCCTTTGTGCATGGGGCACCAAGACCCAGAGGAGGTTCTGTGTGCTCCTTCCCTGAGGTCAGAGTGGGTTGGTGGCAGGACAAGAAAGAAACTCAAGACCTTTGATTCCTGGTCCAGAGCTTGATCACCACACCACCCTGGCCTCCTCTGCTGTCTCAGCCTTTAATAATTAGTGAGCGGCATATCCTTAGATTTATAAGCTTCATTTAGTTTATTATTGTTTTGATTTCTTTGGCTGCACCGCTCAGCTTGTGGGATCTTAGTTCCCCAACCAGGGATCGAACTGATGCCTACGGCAATGAAAGCTCAGAGTCCTAACCACAAGGGCCTCCCTATAAACGTCATATAAAAGAAAATTCTTACCATGAAAGAAATGGATGATTTCCAGCCTGCAGTCATTGTTGAGAACTGACAAGTCTTAATGCAGAACAAACTTTGGAACCCCAAGTAGAGGGGATGGGAGGGAGGGAGAGAATTAAACCCAGCCTGATTGGACTCACCCTTTGCTTTCTTTTACCCTGTTTCCCTCACGTAGATGCAAACTGTGTCACAGGCTGCAGGGCTCAGAGTGTGTGCATAGTGCCCTTTAGCCCCCATGGCCAGACAGGCGCTGAATTCTGTTCCCCAAGGCTGGGCCAGGAGGAAGGAGGTCAAACGGGGCATTCGGAAAATCCAGGACATCCTTGTCCTTGAGACGAGAAGTGGCCCCAAAGCACCGAGGGTGGACGCCTCGCCCCCCTGTTCCTAGAGGGCTTCGAGGAGACCAGAAGTGCAGCCGTGCAATTGAGCTGATTTGCGCTGGGAGCCGTGGCTGTCTTTACCATGAAATCAGTTGAATGCTATTACATCAGCCTCGTGACTAAGGGCGAAAGCATCCAACCGTCCACGAGACAGTTTTTGCTAATCTGCCCTCCCCTCAAGCAGCACGTAGGTAGGGAGAGGGTCTCTCTTTTTTTCCCTACCCACTTTGCCTCAACCACACCCAGTCGCGCCCAGCTTTATACCCGGTTTGTAGATATCTCAGGCCGCCTGTGGCCGAGTCTTCATTCGCAAGGTCAAGTCCCTCTCTGAAAAAAAAATCATTTCAGGGTCCCAAAAGGGACCTCAGAGCTGACACTGTCTTCTGTCAGCTCCAACACAGGGGGCTGACACGGCACACGGTGGGGATGGAGAGGGGGTGCGGGGCGACGGTGGAGGGGGTTACTCTAGGCACCGTTTTTTGTATTTAAAAATCAATACACTGTCCAGCTCCTGAGCTTTGAGACCCCAAAGGAGCAGAAGCCACCCTCCGAGTGCCGATGGCCTTCTGGAAGGTTCTCTCCGCGAGCTGGCTGGCTGCACTCCTGCCTGGAGCTCCCCAGCTTCAGAGCTAGGCTTGACCCAGCTGCCAATCTCCAAAATAAAATCAATGTGTGACCTTATTCACCAGCTGTACCGAAGAAACTAGTGCAAACCAGGGCCAACTTTGAAGCCAAAAAGGGAAGATGAGAAGTTGGGAGAGAGAGAGAGAAAGAACGGGGGTTGGGGGGAAAGGAAAACTTGGCTGGACATGAAAGGTGTCTTGTCTGTCTGTTCCCCATTAGGCTCGATTCTCTTGCAATCTGCAGCCTCAACATAATTCTCTTGACCAGAAACTCTCCGGAGAGATAGTGTCAGAAGGAAAAACAAACAGAATGGCATCTCAGACAGCAAAGTCACTTAAAAAGCTATCCGGGGGAGTGGAGACGGTAGGGGAGGGCGGTAGGAGTCAGCTCCTAGCGGGTGCTCCTCACAGCAGGCCGCCTGTGGAGGACCACTCCCCTGGGACAGACAGAGACATAAGGCGGGGTACCCCCAAGAGAGGGCTGGTGGGCCAGGCGAGGAAGCAAAACCCCAAGTCCTCTGCCCTCCCAGCCTCTCTGACACCTCAAAACCCACCTTGGCTGGCTTTCCCAACTGTGCGCTCGACACAAAACCCCATGGTGCTGGGCTTTTCACAGCCCGCAGTGCATGGAGGGGACTTCAGAAGGATTACCTGAGAAAAAAGTGCTCCCAGTTTGTCCTAACTCCACTTCTTGTTTCTGACTGCCGCCAGCAGCCAAAGGCTGAGAACTATAAGCTGGCAGCCAGCTCCCCAGGCTGCAAGGCCTGTTCCCCCAGCCCCCTTCGACCTGCCTTTGAGCAAAGCCAGCTCCGTGCCTGCAGGAGCCTGGGGGGGAGGTTAGGACTTTGGAGTCAGGGTGCAGTTCTGCACTCAAGTTTCTGGGGCAGGGATCCTGTGAAAGGAGAGGGTATTGGAAGAAAAACTAATCAGAAGAAGAAAGTAAGAGCTTTTCCCTGCCTTTCAAACTTGTTTATTGCTAGGATATCTGATTTCAGCGGAGGAAGCCGGCACTGAAGCAAGATTTTTATTGGCCCCAAGCAAGAGGCATTCGGGGTTTGCCTTTGAATTGGTTTCCCCAAACCTGGAAGGACAGAAGCGCCCTCGCTGCTTTGATGGTGCAGCTCTGTCCTTTGGGGCCCCCGGACTCCCTGTTTTCCTTAGCATCCTCTAAATGCCCCTTGGAGGATGAGGTGGGGAGCGAGGGGGCCCAGAGTGGGAGGTGGCCTCGTGGATATTTCAGAGAGGAGAGTAGAAGAGGGGACAAACAATTAAAAAATTCAGGAATTGGCTCCAGGCCTGTGCTCTCTGCCCCCCTTCCCCCGAGCAGGGACCTGGAGGAGGGAAGGTCTGGTTTGGATGAAAGCTCAGTGTCTCTAGCTGACGGGGTTAGGCGGGCTGCTCGGAGGGCCAGGCCTGATGGTTTCAATGTGTGTGGAAGATAAAGCCAGATCTGCAAAGGCAGGCCCTGCCCACGGCCCTCCTCAGCTGGGCCGGCGGGCTCTGGGGAGGGGGGTGCCCAGCTGGGCCATAGGCTCCAGGGGCTGCTGCTGACCCCCGCCCCTTCCCCGGGCTCCCCACGGACACCTTCCTGCCCAGACAGCAGCTGTTTGGGGGCTGGAGCCCTGGCCTGCCCAATCTACTCTTGGGCACAGGCTTCCTGCCTTTCTCTGGCTTCCCAAAGGGGCATCTCCTCCCCTGGAGAAAGAGGGGGGTGCGCCTCCATTTGGAGGCCTCTGGGTGAGCCCAGCCAGCTCAACCTTTACCCTCTCTGCATCTGACAGCTGGCTTTCCCTGGGACTCCCCCTCATCACCCTTCCCTCTGCAAACCACAGGTGACAGGAGGGGCCCCGAAATGGAGGGCTCTAAGTGTCTTTGCAGATTGATCCCTCCACGGAGGGGAGTTTGCTTCTAGGGGTGCCAGGATTTGGGGGTGTGCGCTGATGGTGAAGGGCAGCCCTCTGCCAGGAAAGAGCCTCTGCCCTGGTATGGCCCTCTTCCCAGTCCAGGTTGGGGGCCAGGAGGTCCACAGAGAGCCACCTTTCCCCCTACCCCCCCGGGGCTCACAGCGTCTCTGTGTCTGTGTGATGGGTCCCTGCCCGCCTCGTCTCCTCCCCCCCCCCACCCCCAGCGCACTCCTGGAGCACTCTGCTCACCTGGGACGCCCGGGCCCTTTTTGGCAGCCTCCGTGCCGTTTGGCGCTCTGAGCTGAGGCCTGGAGCCTCCCTAGGGCAGGAGGTGGGGAGCAGGGAACAGGCCTCTCACTGTGTCCACTGCGAGGAACCCAGGGCATCAAAAGGGTTTTATGGAGTGAGCTTGGGAACCAGCTCCCAGGGAGAGGAGCTGCAGGCGTAGGTGTAGAGGGACTGCACTGGGGGAGGGGAGCTGTGTGCGTGCACACGTACTCACACACACACAGGCGCACGCATGCCCACGAAACTCTCTCCAAGACTCTGACACCCGTCTGTCTGGGTCCGAATTCCCAATCTGCTCCCTGCCAGCCATATTCCCTCGAGCCAGAAACTAAGCCCCTGTGGTGCCTCCATCCCCTCAACCTGCAAATCGGGCCTCATGGTGTCCTTGTGACGTTTAAACGTGATAAAGTCCATCACGTGCTCTGCACATAGTAAGTGTTCATTAAGCACCAGAGACCAGCAGTGGACCCAGCCCGGCTCGGCCTTGCAGTCTGCCAGAATCTCTGTGGAGCAATGGGGTGAGCGGAGCGCTGATGGATGGAGCAGATAACTGTGGAAGTGGGGGGGAGTCGAGGCGGGGGGAACTGCCACCTTCCTTCAGAAATGAAACAGGAGCCTCTGAGGCTGAGGAAGGGGACCCTCCAAGAGGCAATTAAAGCCCTGAGAGCCCGACAGGCTCCCCTCAGGGGTCTGACACTGGGAGAGTCACGGTGGCCGTGGTAAGGCCAAGTTCCCCTTCAGAAGCCAGCCCAGGATAGACACCCAAGCCTCCCCTTCCTGTTCCCCTAGCTTGAAATGAAAGAGGCGGCTGGAGACTGGGGCGCAAAAACAGCAAAATCTGCCCAGAGTGAAACCAAAACTCCACACCGTCTCACAGGAGAGGAAAGGAGAGAGAAAAGCACACAGAAGGGGGCCTCCCTGGTGGCTCAGTGTCTAGGACCCCTGGCTCCCAAGGCAGGGGGCCCCAGGTTCAATCCCTGGTCAGGGAATGAAGATCCCACATGCCAAATGTCCCACAGACTGCAACGAAGATCTCAGATCTCGTGTGCTGCAGCTAAGACCAAGGGCAGCCAAATAAATACTAAAAAAAAAAAAAAAAAAGAAGAAGAAGAAAGGAAGGAAGAAGAGTACAGAGAGGAACAAAGAAGCAGATGGAGGTGACAAGACAAACACCAAAGGGCCAATTCCAGAGCCCCCCCCAACCCCAGCCCCACGGGCCCACCAGGCGCCAAGAGGACAGCTGCTGCCAGGAATCAAGGTTCCAGGCAAAACCCAACTTTTCCAGCCAGTTAGACATCTAGGGAATTCCCTAGAGGTCCGGTGGTTAACACAGCCAAGGGCCCCCAGGTTCAATCCCTGGTCAGGGAAGTTAAAAAAAGAAAAAGAAGTCCACTCTGCCAGGCTGTGTGAGTAAGGACGTTTCTCTGAGATCCCTTGTGACTGGAGGGGCTTCCCACGCGCTGCAGGCGGCGGGAAGTGACCTACGGGCAGGGGGCGGTGGCACTGGGAGAGGGTGACAGGGACCCAGAGGATCGGGCTTGGGAATCTGAGGACCGCCTCTGGGAGGGGCCGCTCCAGAAAGCCACCCCACCCCTGAGGCCTCCTTCCCAGGCTGCGTCTACAAAGAGCAGAGAAGTCTAAGGAGGACCAGGTCACAGCCGCAGCTAGCAGGAGGACTGGAAAGAGGCCCTGCCTTGCTTCTCTCTACAAGCTCTTGCGCGCTGTTCCACTTCTTCACCATATGTGTCTATTCCTTTGATAAAAATAATTCTTGTAAATAGTGGTGAGGGCTGGAAGAGGCTTGGCTCTAGACAAATGTTTGAGGTTTGCCTCAACCTGGGCCTCCCTGCCACAGGCTTTGAAGGGGAAGAATTACCCCCAACCCGGCCTGGAGCCCTGGGGGGTGACCCCAGACACGCCAGGCCAGCCTGGATCATCCTCCACCTCCCCGCCTGCCCAGAATAACGCCGCATCCTCCACCACCAGCTGCCTGCTCCTCGTCTGTTTGCCTCCCTGGGGTACGACGGGGGCGGATGTGCAAGCCTCAGCCCTGGGGTGCGGAGACTGACTGGGGACTGACACCCCCCACCGCAGGGCACGGGGCGGCTGCCGTGGGAGGGGTGTCCCGGGAGCTGGGCCCACCCCCTGCACAGCACGGAGAGGCGGGTGGCCAGTGAGCCCTCCCCACCACACACGCACGCTCACACACACACACACTCACTCGCTCACACATACACAGTCACACACACACACCAAGTCACACATGCACACACACATACACACACTCATACACACAGACACATACACTCACACACTCACACATACACACACGCGCGCACACATACTCACATGTACTCACACACATACACACTCACACATACACATACACTCACACATCACATTCACACACACACACGCACTCACACACACACACGCATTCACACACACACACACTCACACACACATACACATTCACACACAACACACACAAACACACACTCACACTCATACACACACACACATACATACACACACACATACACACATACTCACACACACACACCTCACACACAGACATACACTCACACTCACACACAGACATACACACACACTTGCGCACACACACACATACACGTACTTACACACACTCACACAGACACACTCACATACACATTCACACACACAATACACTCATACACACACACACACACACATACACTCACACACACACTCACACATACACTCACACACATATACACACTCGGACACACACACACATTCAGACACACACAGACACTCACATACACACTCGCGCACGCACACTCGTGCGCACACACACAACTCACACACAGACATACACACACACATACGCACTCACATACACACACACATACACATTCACACACACAATACATTCATACACACATACACTCACACACACACATATACTCACACACACACACATACACTCACACACACATACACACATACACATTCACATTCACACACACAATACACTCTACACTCACACACATACACACTCACACACACTCTTCTGGCCAGAGCTTCTTCCACCCCTCTAGGCCCTGAATACTCTGACCCTGGTAGGGCTCCGGGAGGGGGTGCCGGCCTGGGCCTGGGCCCCGGCCCCATCCTCTTGGCGCCTCTGAGGAGAAAGGCTGTGGCTGGAGCAGCCCCTGGCTGGGGGGTGGGGGAGAAGGATCTAAACAACCATCACGGGCCCCAAGGAGCCCCAGCACCAGGTGGGAAGTAAGGCGTGATGGGCACCAGGAAAGCCCCCCGAACCTTGACCTGACGAGAGGCCCCCTGGGAGATCCCGGGCAAGAGAGACGCAGTGTCCCCGAGCTCTGGGGCGCCCAGGAGCTCACGGGGGGCTCGACGGCTGGCCGGAGAGAGGCAGGAGCAGGAGGGGGCCCTCATCCACCCTCCCTGCCCCCGCTCCCCACAGGGACAGGCGTCTGTCCTGAGCCCATGGCGCCAAGCTCCTCCCTGCCCCAGGCCTGATCATCCTCCAGGCCGCTGAGCTGTCACCTCCTCAGAGGCCTGTCCTGACCTCCTCAGGGTCCTCTGCCCCCGTGGGGCTCCCGAAGGTCCCTTTCCCTTCCCAGCACTCATCACGGTGTGTGATTGGCACCCATTCGTGTCCATCCCGGCCTCTCCTAACTGGCCCATCGACTCCATGAGGGCACCAAGCTGGACTCCCCCAGGTCCAAAGAGTGATGGACCCAACACTTGATTTTCTCCCTAAATCTGACCCTTCCTGAGTCTTCTCCAGCTTCATAAACGGGATTCCATTCTCACAGCCTAAGCCAGACACCTAGGGGCTCTCCTGGACAGATTTTTCTCACTCCGCTCACTGTGTCAGGGATCCCACTGGACGCACTTTCCACCCACACCCCACCTCCCTCACCACCTCCTTCACCCACCGAACTGTCACCCCAACCTCCGAGCCTGTCTCAGGACCCCGTGGTCCTCCCACCAGAGTCATCCTCCACACAGGAGGCAGAGAGGAGATGTGAAAGTCCAGCTCGGATCAGGTCATTCCTCTTTTCAAACTCTCTAGACTTCTCTTCTCGTTCAGAATAAAATCCAACATTTTTCCCGTGACCTTCAACGCCCTACATGATCTAGACCTGAGGTCAAGGATACCGTGTCCACCACCCTCTTTCCCTCCCTCTCACTGCCAGCAGGGCAGCCATGCTTGTCGCTGGCTCTTCCTTGATGGGTCACAGCTGGGGACCTCCCACCATGCTGCCCTGTCCCCCCAAATCCCTGGACCTCTTCCCTCATTCCTTCAGAATTCTGCTCTAAGATCACCTTGTCAGAGAGGTCTTCCTCACCACTCTTTTTTTTTTTTAATTGAAGTATAATTAATGTACAATAGTATATGTTACAGGTGTACAATATAGTGATTCACAATTTTAAAGGTTATATTCCATTTACGCACGCATGCTCAGTCACTTCAGTCATGTCTGACTCTTTGCCACCCTATGGACAGTGGCCCACCTCCTCTGTCCGTGGGATTCTCCAGGCGAGGATACTGGAGTGGGTTGCCATGCCCTCCTTCACGGGGGGTGGGGATCTTCCTGATCCAGGGATCGAACCTGGGTCTCCTGCGTCTTCTGCATTGTATGTAGATTCTTTACTGCTGAGCCACCAGGGAAGCCCATATTCCATTTATAGTTATTACCAAATATTAGCTATATTCCCTACACTGCATAATATATCCTCAGAGTTTCTTTTATATGTAACTGTTTGTACCTCTTACTCTTTTACCCCTATATTGACCCTCCTCCCTTCCCTCTCCCTACTACTGATAACCCCTGGTTTGTTCTCGCTGTGAGTCTGCACCTTTTCTGTTACATTCACTAGTCTGTTACATTTTTTAGATTCCACATATAAGTGTGCTTTGTACAGTATCTGTCTTTCTCAGTCTGATTTATTTTGCTTAGTGTACTTCTCTCCAAGTTCACTATGCGGTTACAAGTGGCAAAACTTTCTTCTTTTTTACGACTGAGTAGTATTCCATTGTATATATACATCTTCTTTATATACTCATAGTTTGATGGACACTTTAGGTTGCTTCCATTCCCCCATTTCCTTACCCTGTTTAATTTTGCTTCATTGATCTTCTCCTCACCCACTAGATTAACATATTCATTGGTTTACTTACATATTATCTGGCTCCCTCTGCTATAACATTACCTCCACAAAACCATGGACTTTATTGTCTATGCACTGACTGCTGTATATTCAGTGCTCGAAACAGTGTCTGGCACATAGTAAATGCCCAGTAACTGTTTTTTAAATAACTAAAAACTCAGGAACACTTTGCTGAGCAAGTTAATTAAATGTCTCTTCTATTCGTTGGTCACTAAAACAGGCTGGAAGTCATAGAAATAAAGAAAATAATAGCCTCCTCTTGGACCTTCTGTTCTAGTGGAAGAGTGAGATAGGTAAACAGTGAACTATAACAGGACAAAACCAAGCAGTTTCCAATAAGAAACACAGCCGCCGGCCCTACTGACATTGACTGAGCATGTGAATGTGTCAGGCTGGGGTGTTTTGTTTTATTTTTAATTTACTTTTATTTATTTGGCTGCACTGGGTCTTAGTTTTGGCACATGAGATCCTCAACCTTCCTTGTGGCACGTGGAATCTTTAGTTACAGCGTGCAAACTCCTAATTGTGGCCTGTGGATCTGGTTCCCTGACTAGGGATTGAACCCAGGTCCCCTGCACTGGGAGTACGGAGTCTTAGCCACTGGACCACCAGGGAAGTCCCTGGGGTGTTTTCTGACTCCAGTCAACTCTCCAATTCTTCAGCCCCTACTGGGAGTCCTATAATTTCATTCAACTTTGACACTGACTACCTTACACAGACCACACAAGCTAAGGGCTCAGTTCCCCAAGACTGCCTCTACTTCAGATGTCCTGGGGCGCCCATACTTCCGACCGACTGACTATAAATCAGAGATTCTCGTGACCCCCTCTTCAAGTCTATAGTTTGCTAGAACAGCTCATGGAACTCAAGAAAACACTTTATTCACATTTGCTGGTCTATTATAAAGGATATCACTCATAAGTATACCTATGGCTGATTCATGTTTATGTATGGCAGAAACCAACACAATATTATAGAGCAATTATCCCTCAATTAAAAATAAATAAATTTAATTATATATAAAAAAAGGATACAACTCATCGCTTCCACTTCCAGCCAGGTGGAAGCAATTCATAGGGCAGGGTGTGGGCAGGGGGGTGGGGCATGGAGCTTCCATGCCCATCCTGGGTGGGCTCCCTCCCGCCACCGTGACTGTTCACCAACCCAGACGCTCTCTGAATCTTATTGTTCAAGACGTCTTGACCAGCCCCCATCCTGAGGCTAAGAGTACAACCCTCATTAGCATAAACTCAGCTGTGCCCAGACGAGTAACAGAAGATACTCCTGTCCCTCAGGAAATGCCAAGGGTTTTAGGAGCTGGGGGTCAGGAATGGGTGGGCATGAAGACCAAATACAGTACTTCACTGGTGGTCCAGTGGTTAAGAATCCACCTGCCAACGCAGGGGACACGGGTTCCATCGCTGGCCTGGAAAGATCCCACATGCCGTGGAGCGGGCCCGTGAGCCACAGCAACTGAGTCCACGCTCTAGAGCCTGTGCTCTGCATCAAGAGAAGCCACTGCCGTGAGAAGCCCATGAACCACAACTGGAGAGTACACCCCCACACCTAGAGAAAGCCCTCACTCGGCAACAAAGACCCCGCACAGGCAAGAAAAGAAAATCCATTCATTCATTGTTTAAAAGACCAAACCTATTGTTATAGTATATCACACAGGCACCTTTGACAAGTACCTGACATCATCAACACAGCCCTCTGAAGTAAATATTTTTTCACCCCATTGCACAGATGAGAAAACTGAGGCCAAGGCAGATTAAGTGAGTTGCCCAAAGTCACAAGACCAATAAAATGAAGAGCCTGGGATTTGCATCTAGCTTCAGTCTCATGCGTTTAAGCATGACAGTCATGGTGCAGAAAGTCATCCATCATTTCACTTAAAGGGTGAGTCAGATTTTCATGGAGACAGAGATTATGAGTCCCTCTGTGGGAGGGTCTAAAGTATACACAGGCACCTCGTAGGGGGCGATGTCCAATCTCTGAAGGGAAGTCCTTAGAGGTCCCAATACTTATCCGGGTAGCTTCCCACAGTTCCTGTTCATCCCTTCTGGTTGAGGCATGAGCACTCTGCCATGAACCCTCAGTGTCAGAGTTCAACAGGACGGGCGGCTTAGCAGAGTCCCCACGGGGAAGTTCAGGACAGGGAAGAGAGGACAGAGCTCAGAAGACCACCCCAGAGAGCCTTCCTGGTGGGGAGGTGGGATAAAGGGGTGGTGTTCACAGGTTCTGAGCCTCCATGTCTTTCTAAATTAATGGCGCCCTGGAGAAAAGTCATGCTGGCATTATCGATCCAATTATGGGCCATGACCTTATCCACTGTTACCCTGGGTCTCTGTTAGGATCCTGCCTCTGGCATGAGAAGGCACAGAGGGAACTGGAAAAACTAACAATTAAATTCAGACATCCTGAGTGGGGCCTCTGATGGCCAGGAGAAGAGACCAGGGCCTGGAACTGGGAGGTGCTGGATATTGTGAGCTCTGATTCTATATGTGTTTATGATCTCTCATAGCCTTTATTTTATTTTTTAAAATGTATATATTTTTATCTTTTGGACAGGCTGTGAGGCATGTGGGATCTTGGTTCCCTGATCAGAGATCAAACCCAAGCCCCCCTGCATGGGCAACTCAGAGTCTTAACCACTGGACTACCAGGGAAGTCTCTCTCATAGTCTTTAGAGACTATTCTCTTATAGCCGAGGTGTGGAGCTCCTCGGGAAAGTTTCTGTCTCCCTTGACTCTGCTAGAAGAATAAGGACTGGGGATCCCCGTCCCACCACTAGCTATGGTTTGGGGGGTGGATGTCTGTAAAGGTTCAGCTCAGAGAGGGCCAGAAAATCAAAATGAGACAACCTTAAGCAGAAGTGAGGGGATTTCTTGGACTGATTACTGAGGGCGCCTTCCTACCCCAGAAATTATAAAGCTCAGTGGTTAAAACTGGACTCTGGGACTTCCCTGGTGGTCCAGCGGTTAAGAATCCACCTGCCGGGACTTCTCTCATGGTCTAGTGGCTAAGACTCTGAGCTCCCAATGCAGGGGACCCAAGTTCAATCCCTGGTCAGGGAACAAGCTACAACTAAGACCTGGTGCAGCCAAATAAATAAAATTTTAAAAATTGTTTTAATTTAAAAGTTAAAAAAAAAAAAAAGAATCCACCTGCCAATGCTGGGGGCATGGATTTGATCCCTGGTCTGGGACGATTCCACATGCCACGGAGCAACTAAACCCCTGTGCCACAACTACTGAGCCCATGCTCTAGAGCCTTGGAAGCATAACTACTGAAGCGCCAAAAGCCCGTCCTCCACAACAAGAGAAGCCACCGCAGTGAGAAGCCCGAGCACCTCAACTAGAGAGTGGTCCCCACCTGCTGTGACTAGAGAAAAGCCCACGTGGCAATGAAGACCCGGCACAGCCAAAACAAATAGATAAATACATTTATATTTAAAAATCCTGATTTCCATCACTTCCAGGCTGTGTATCCTTGGGCAAGTTTACTATTCAGGGTGCCTCTTCCCCTTTTGTCCACTAAAACAGCCATCCTCACCCTGGTATGAGGACAAAATGAGCTAATTCTCCTAAAATGTAGTTGCAAGTGCCCGGCACATAACAAGCCCTCAGTAAACGCTGGCTGCCCTGTGCTAACTCTGGTCTGCTCTGGGCTTGGAGGAAAGGGACACGGATTGTGACCCCCCATCTTCCACTCTCAGCTGCCCCCAGTGGAGGGTCTGGTCAATCATGGGAGAAGAGCCCCCAGCCACTGCCTGATGAAGGGGAATGGATCAGCATTGCGGGTGGAGGCAAGAGAGAGGCTAGCCAGCAGCTAGCACCCAGCAAAGGCAAACTTTGTCTTTTTTTTTTTTTGGACATTTTTTCCTCTATTTGTTTATTTGGTTGAGTTGGGTCTTCGTGGCAGCACGCAGAATCTTTGTGGTGCCTCACGGACTCTCTATTTGCAGCCCTCAGATTTAGTTGCTCCGAAGCATGTTGGATTCTAGTTCCCCTACCAGGGATCAAGCCAGAAAGTCCCAAGGAAAGCTTCTTTAGAGAGGGCTTAGAGGGTGCGAGCCCCAGGGCCCTTAAGGGGACAACAATGGTCTAGTAAGTTGTGGTGAGTTACATTTCTGCCCTAGATTGGACTAACATTTTTGATCAGGCCTCCTCACCCCCCATTTTGTTTCAGGCAGGATTAATTCAGCCTTCTCCCTGTATCACGCTACCTTATCCCGAGTTCAATGAAGAGGTTATCCTACACAATCAGGGCCAGGGCCCAGCTTCCTAACCAGATGTCATGAGGGTGGGAGCTCAGCTTGAGTCATCTTTCTATCCCAAACAAACTTCAACACATGCAGGCAACTCATTCATTCCAGCCTGTATCTCTGAGAACAGATAACCAGGAAGGTTTTTCATGGGGAAAGCTTTGAGTGGCTCAGAGAAAACAACATGCAAAAAAAGGAAGCGGAGGATAAGTCCCCAACCCTGTCTCTACCGCTCATCCATCACCTTTCTGGATGGGAAGAGAGATCAAAAGGGATGACTAGCAGGACAGGACAGCATTTTGCAACTGTTTCCATCCCGCGCCTCATTCCCACCTGTGAGGAATCACTGCCTCATTAAATGTCATTTGGCCTCGATTCAGCCTCAGAGAGTGGCTGTTGCAGTGGAATTCCTTTCCGGACTTAGAGTGGCTCCACAGAGCAAAAAAAAAAAAAAAGAAGAAATGACAGGAGAGCTGTGTGACCCTGGACCGAGGCATCCCCTGCTCTTCTCTGAGAAGTTCCCTGGCCTGGGAACAGGAGGGCTGGTGGCAGACCTGCCAGTGGGCTGTGGCTCTGTGACGACCCTTCCTAGGAATGCAGGCCTGGCTCCTGCCCGCCCTGAGGAGGGCTCCTGCTGGGGGGAGGGGGGCCGTCCCCTTCTCCCTTGCTCCATTTGCAATCACTATTTATTTATCTTTGGAAGTTGAAGGAACCAGAGCCTGCAACTGGGAGAGGCTTGTGGAGCCAGAAGAAGTCCGTGTCTGGGCTCAGCGTCTGCTGCCCACACAAGGGAAAGAAACCCTTCCCAGGAAAGGGGGTGGGTGGGGGGAACCCCGCTGAAAGGCCACCGTGCTGGAAAAGGTGCCACACACACCCACGGCACCCGAGAAGGCGGCAGTCATCAGAGAGACCACTTTGGTGGCCCAACGAAGGAGGGGGAAAGGGGGCTCGCCTCAGGGGTCCCCCAAACCCCAGCAGCCTGCATCTCCACCGCAAAGGTGCTATTAAGTGGCAGAAAAGGCCGCCTTCGTGGGGCAACTGAGGATGTAGGCTCACTGGGCCACACCTCACGCTACCCTCTGTCCCCAGCCGGGTTCCCAGCCTGCATTCCAGCCCCTCTAAGACCCACTGAGAGTTTTCATAGCCACCTGAGTGGCCCCCGCCCACTCACTCATTCTCAGGCCAAAACTTGCAGTCACAAACTAAGGGGCGGAAGGGCCCCTTTGGACTGCGGAGATTTGACACCCCACGATGTTAGGGACTGTGTCCTTAGTCAGAGCCGCCCAGACCGGGCCCTCCTGACTCACTGCAGTGCTCTTCCCACAGCCAGGGGGAATCCTTGCTTTTGCCTTCTCAGTTCTGCTCATTCCCACCCACCCACGCCCCCACGCCCTCCACACACGCGCGCGCCTGCGCACGCACAGGGATGTGGAAAAGATAGGCCCCTAGATCTGACCTGTCTCGGCCTTTGACCCCTCCTGGCCCAATGACATGCAACCCTCGCTGGGCGAGGTCACCCGGAGGATCCGAGAGCCTCCTTCGTCTCCAGCTCGTATATATCCTGCGCTGACGAGCAGGGCTGCGAGAGTGAGCGCCTGGCTTCCAGCCTGGCCCACCAGGTCAGGGGTCAGGGGAAGCCGAGCCTCAGCAACCCCGGAGCGGGGTACAAAGTTCATTCCCACCCAGGGACATCTCTGTTCAAGCCCGCGGGTCGATGAAAGCCCCAGAAGCAGCGGGGTGCAGGCTGGACGGGCAAGAGTGAGGCAGGATTCCTCGGGAAGTGCTAGCGGTTGGCTGGGGTTGTGGAGAGGAAGAACCTCAGCTCCGGGGAGAGGGGCGGCCGGGAGACATTCAGGGTCAGGGCGAGCGTGGGGGACGCGTGGGGCCTCTCGCTGGCGGGCCGGCTGGGACTCGGAGGAAGGCAGCGGCCTGACCGCGCATCGGGAGGCGCTAGGGCCTCGCGGACGGACGAGCTGGCGAGGGGAGGGCGCCCTCTCCGGAGGGCGGGCGGGGGCTGGAGGCGGCGGCAGCGGCGCCGCGCCGAGCTGCCTCCATCCATGGCACGGAGCGGCGGCGGCGGCGGCGGCGGCGGCAGCAGGAGCCCGGCGCGATCCGCTAGGTCCCAGCCCCGCGCAGAGCGAGCAGGAGACGCGGAGGGGCCCGGCCTCATCCGGCCCGGGCGCACGGCGCCGAGAGTCGGGCCGCGCCGCCGGGGGCCGTCAGCGCCGCGCTGACAGCCGCGCCCGCGTCCTTCCCGCCGGGGCGCTCGTCGGACATGCCTCCGGGGCGCGGCGGCGGGGACCCCGGGGCTCGCCTCCGCCCAGGGCCCCCCGCCCCGCCCTCGGGCGCCCCGGGCCCCCGCTGAGCACGCCTCCCGCCCGCCCGGATCCCTCCGGCCGGCGCGCAGACTGGCCCTGGCGCTGTGGGTCCCCGCGGGGCGATGGGCTGATGGGCGCCGCAGGACGCAGGATGCGGGGGGCGCCCGCGCGCCTGCTGCTGCCGCTGCTGCTGCCTTGGCTGCTGCTTTTGACGCCCGAGACTAGGGGCGCGCCCGGCTGCCCGGTCCCCATCCGCAGCTGCAAGTGCTCGGGGGAGCGGCCGAAGGGGCTCAGCGGCGGCGCCCCCAACCCGGCGCGCAGAAGGGTGGTGTGCGGCGGCGGGGACCTCCCGGAGCCTCCCGATCCCGGCCTTCTGCCGAACAGCACCGTTACCCTGTGAGTACCCTACTTGGCCCGGCCGGGCCCCAGTCCCGACGAAGGCACGACAGGAGACTAGACGGGAGGGCTGGGGAATGGGGGACAGAGACGATTCCACCACTTCAGAGACTTCGGGCCTGAGTCCAGAAGCCGAGAAGGGAGGCTTGGGAGAAGCAAGGGAAAGATTAGGGCTCCAGGCGTGGAAGGAGGGAGGAAGGAGCACTGGGGACGGATGCGCCCCAAAGAGAAGCACCGCGGGGCGCCCACTCACCTGTACAGGTGAAGGGGAACGCGCGCTGGCGGGACGCCCAGACCCCTTGGCTTTCTAGCCGGGGCTGGTGTTGCGGACTTCGGGGACCTGAGGTGGGTGGGATGGGAGGAAGGCTCAGCGGAGATCGACGCCTGCGGCCCAGTAGGTGCCTGTGGTCGTCACCACCGCGGACGCGTCCTGGCCGCACTGGGGGAGTTTCCCGGGTTCAGCCCGCGGGCCTGGATCCTCCAGATGGGGGCGCCCCATCCGACCCCGGGGCCTGCCAGCCCGGCTTGCAGCCCGTCTCTCTAGCTCAGGCAAGAGGGTAGGTTCGGGAAAATGTCTATCCTTGGGGTGCAGGCGCTTCTGATGTGAACGAGAACCCCGGCGTCCCGATTCCTCTTGGGCCCCTGTCCCGCCGCGCGCATCTGTGAATTGACCTGTGCTCCTAGTCCTGCATCCCTTCCTCCTCCCTCCCTCCTCGGATGTGAAGACGAACTTTGGCCGTTTCTCGATTGACTTCGCGCAGATTGCAGAGAAAGAAACCTGGCGGAGGGGAAGGAGGCTGCCTCCCAAACTCCCTCCGTCATCCCGTCGTTCCCTTCTCAGCCCGGGCCTTATTAAGCCCTCATTGGCAACCGGCTCTGCCCGCTGCGCCACAACCCGACCCCCAGCCTCCCCAACGAGGGTCCGAGATCCTGCCAGCCCGCAGGAGAATTAGCGACCGCTCCCCACCTCAGCGATTTCCTGCGCGGACCACGTGCTCGGAGCTCCACGCATGCCGTGGAGTGGGGGGTCCGGCCCTGGCAGCGGCCCCTTCCCGTCCTGTCCTAGACCCAGCCTCCAAGCCGCTTCCCCTTCCCTGTCCTCCTGACCCCGGTGGCGACCGTTTCCCCACCACCCCTTGCCCCGGAGTTGGAGCTGGCTCAGGGTCTATCCGATTGTGTCCAGAACAATACAGTAACGACTCTGGTTGGGTGAGTTCAGAGGCTATGCGCTTCCTGACAGGACACGACTGGTCAGCCTCTGACGTTGGCCGCCTGGCCTGCATTCTCCCCAGCTCGGGGTGGGTGTGTGCCTGTGTGTATTCGCGGGGTGGAAGCCGTGTCCCTCTGCTCTCTCCCGGGTTCCTGCCGCTCAGGGGATAGGGCCATGGCCTGGGAAGACAGCTGTGGCAGCTGATTCCCGTCCCCCTGAGAGTCCACTGGTGTGGAAGTGTCCAGACAGGCCTGGGCATTCCCCAGCCCACTCAGTTCTGGAGGAGAAATATGCTTGCTGTGTGGAATGATTGGGCCAGTGTGTCTGTGTGAGTCCCTGCTGGGCGATGAGAATTGAGCTCTGAGAGGGGTGTGTGTGTATGTGTGCCCTGGATCTTTCAGCCCTACTCACACACATGTGCTGCCATTAGGGCATCCTAACGTACTGACGGCAGAAAGAAGGGGAAAAACATTAAAGGTGGTTTTGCAGCACATCTTAGAATGATTTGGCAACTAATGCTTTCCAGCCACGGCTAATTCCCATGGATGCCACTCAAAGGAGACAGCGTGGGGTGAGAAGATACATTCTCAGCAAGAGAGACGCTGGGTGAAAAGATATGGGGACAGGGTGGCAGCCAACAGGACCCCTAGCTCACCTTCCCATCCTTAACCATCCCCAGAGGAAGGGCCGCCCCCCTTTTGTCCCAGGCCACTGACCTACCTGGGCCAAGATACCTTCCAAAGAACAGCCCCCACCCCTCAGCCTGGCTAGACATCTCCGCAGGGACAACTGGACAGGGCAGGCCAAGCTGGAGCAGTCCCATGAGAGCCCGCTGGCCCATCAGCCTGCCCCGGGGTGAGACTGGGACCCGCCACAGACATTTGCTTCAGAGACCACCCCACGGGCTCCACCTAATCCGGATCTAGACTGCAACCTGTCCTCCAAGCTGGCTTCTAAAGGAAAAGAGCCCACATTCTCCCTCAGCAGAAGTTGGGCAAGGATACTCTTCTGGGGGCTCAGTGCCCCCAGTAAACCCATCCCTAGCCAGCATGCATCTCAAGGGAAGAAGGGCTGGGAAGGGGCTTCGGCCACTCCAGTCTGGCTGCAAATGGAGGTAGAAAGCGCAGAAACCTTCACACCCTCCCAAACGCTTCCCTCCTTTATTATTTTTTTCCCCCAAATTTCTCCTTTTCCCTTTCTGCCCATGACCTAGGGCAAACAATGGACTCGGGCCAGTAACCTTTGCATTATAGCTTTCCCCTCTCTCCTCCCATTTTCCTCCGGAATGGGCCGCCAGCTCTCAGTCCCCTCCACGCACCGCCCTGCCCATGTGGGTCCTGGGTAGGCAGGGGAAAGTCGGGCCTCCACTTTGGGAAGCCTGGCAGGCTCTCCAGGCAGAGAAAGTGCTAGATAAGGTGCCCGCCTGCAGCCAGCCTCCAGGCTGATCAGGGGCAACCCTGTCAACAGAGCCGCTCACCTCAGGGAAAACCCTTCCGCCCCCACCCTGTTATCTGCGTCCTGCCTTCTGTTTTGCAGGCCCCTCTCTCCACCCTTGGCTTTTTTTTTTTTTTCTTTCCTCTAATGGATTTTCATTCGCAGTTTTTCCAGGAAAGTAGAACTCTTGGCTTTCTTCCTGATTCGTCTGCCCACCCCACCCCCTAGTCTCACAGCTGGTCCAGGGGGCAGCTGTGGGCATGTCCCCGCCACCCCCACCCCCAGCCCAGAGCAGGAGCCTTTACGGGCCTCCCTTGAGGGGCAAGTTCTCATGGGGGAGAGTGGCTTATCACAGGCAGGGGATGGAAACACAGACCACTGTGAGCCCCCTGCTCACCCCTAGGCAGCAGCTGATGGGCCTGTCCTCTGATTCTGGGCTCTGGGAGTTACGGAGATGGGGAAAGTGGAGAGGGGATATTCAGGGATTCCACGAAGAGACTGATAATGGGTAACTCTAGAAGGAAATCTCCCCTGAGGACCTCCCAGGACCTCTGAGCAGGCCCTCAGAGGATACTGGGCAGTGTCATAAGTTTCTGGGCACCCTGGGCCGAAAAAGGCCTTAGAGACCAGCAGGTCCAGCCCCTACATGAACATCTGACAGCTGAGCAAACTGAGGCCAGGTGGGGAGAAGGCCACGTCTTGCCCCAGAGCCGCACAGCTTAGCTGGCTGATGCCAGTGTCAGGATTAGCTGGTGGGGTTCCCCTTGTGTTCCTTTCAGGTAAGAGAGTCAGTGTTCACCTGGCTGGACTTGGAAGCCAATGGACACAAAGGCTGATTTAGAAAACCCGGTTCCTTCCCAGCAGGACCCAGGCCCCTTTGACCTGGGAACATTCCAAGGCTGGGTGGGGATGAGAGGCAGGCATGGGACAGTGGACGAATCCTCATCCACTCAGTCTGGGGGGTTGCCCACCACATAGGTTGATCCCACAGGAGAGAAGGAGCTTGGGCCCTGCAGATGTGCCTGACGGTGACTAGGCCCCTTTGCTGTGAGTTTGGTGGTCTTCAGAGCACCATGGGGGAGGGAGGCCCCTTCCCAGCCCTCCCCACAGCCCCCTTGTGCCCTCCCTTAAGCACCCCTCATCCCAGCCATGGGGTCCAGTTGGGGGAGCTGGGGGCAAAGTGTGCCAATGGCCTGCAAGGAGCCCCGAGGGGAGGGGAGAGATGCTGACTGAAGGGGCGGGCCCACGCGGCCTCCCCACCCCCTTCCCTTCCACCCTCTTTCCCCCATATGGTTCTCATAAGGTCTGGGCTCAGAGACAGCAGCCAGAGGAAGTGGCTGTGTACAGAGAGCTTTTGTGCGGGAGAGGAGGGGGAGGGGGAGGGAGCGAGTAGAAAAGAGGGAAGGAAGGAAAGGAGGGAAGAGGCCCAGGACTCCAGCACACTCTCCCTTTAGGGGGGCTCTGGGACCCCCCACTTGTCTGAAGTGAGGAGCCCTGAAGAAATCCACATGCCTCCCTGACTCTCCCCCGACCACCTCCTGGAGTTGCTGGAGGCCACCAGAGCCCAGGTTCCAGGACTCATCAGCCCTTCCTGGAGGTGTTAAGAACCCTGCCGATAGGTGCAGGGCCCAGGGTCTCATCTCAGAAGCACCAGGCAGACAGCAGAGCCCTCCATGCTTCCCTGGGTTGAGTCCTTCTTGCACCCGAGACAGTGGACCTAAAATTCAACCCCCATTCATCCCGAGTGGGGCCAGGACCCAGAATGGGTTATTTGCAGAATTATTCAGAACCCATGCAAGAACCCAGCCACTCCTGACCCCCCAAGGAAGTCTGTTTTTGCTACTACAGCTCACCCCTCTGGGCTGGGCTTTGGGGGTGGGGGTGGGGGTGGGGGGTGGGGAGGTGGGTTGGGATGCAATCCTTAGTCCTGGTGAGTCTGAGAATTTCCCCCAAAGGCACAGGCAAACCAGTGTAATTTGAACCTCACCATAAATTGACCCTTAAATTTGGGGTCATGTGTTTAAAGGGAGCGAGTGTTCCTAAGTTTATGCCACATGGGAGTCATTGGGGTAAGAACTCTTTTCTGAAGGAGAAAAAGTTCCAGCCACCTCTGAGTTGATCTCCATCCTTCCATTCCGGCAAGCATGTCATCCCCAAAGCCCAGAGAGGGGAGGCAAGTTCCCCAAGGCCACACAGCCTGGACTGAGACCCCCCTTCACTCCGCCATTCCACCCGCCCCCGAGGTAGAGCCTTGGCCTCCAGGGGCCCAGACGGAGAGCAGGGGAGGGGAGGGCAGGGAAATGGCCCTGGGCTGGGGAACCAGAAGGAAAATCCGGTTGACGGCTAAGACGGGGCTGTTCAGAGGGGCTGTTTATTTTCATTCCCCCAGCCCAGCCGCTCTGTTCTATTTAGAGCTTAGACACTGACAGGACAAAGCTGCCTCCTCCCCTTCCTCCTTCCTCCCTCCTCCTCCTCCGGGGGCCCCCATCCTTCCCAAACTCCAGAACATTCCTTTGCTTTTAGGACTGGGTGATGGGGGTGGGGGAGCAGAGACGCTACGGAGTGTAGCTAACGCCCGGCGGCCTCCCAGGACCCCGCTTTCCCAGCCCTGGGAGTGGGGAGAGGCCGGCTGGGGGAGACGGGTGTGCAAGATGGATGGGGCCAGGTGAGGGGCAGGGGACAGTCTGTCACGGAGGAGCAGGGAACCGGCTGGAGGGAACAGCCCGGGAGGGAGTTCCAGCCTGAGCTCGAGGGCCCAGACGTCTCCCAGCTGGAAAGCAAAGAAGAGGTCGAGAGCCCCCACCTCCCGCTTCTCTCCCTCCCGCTCCGCCCCCCGCCCCCAGGGCGCTTCGCCTGCTGGGAGCTGTGAGTTGGAGCAGAAACTCTAGATTTCAGGAGACTCAGGGTGGGAAAAGCCATCACACTAAGGAGTGGGCGTTTCCAGTCCAGACCCTTCTTTTCCTAAGAAGGCACCCCGATTGCGGCTGACCTGCCCAAGGTCACCCAACTCCCAGCCAGATCCCTTGACTCCCGCTCCTGGTCAACCCTGTTCCCACACTGACCAATCAGAGCCGTCCTCCCTGGGGACCGGGCAGGGAGATAACCAATCTGCTTCCTCCAAGTGGAGGAGGAGAGGCGTCCACCCGCACTGATACACGTGTGCTTAGGGGACCACTGTGCAGCAGTACTGCACAGAAGACTTGGTGGGGAAGTGGAGGCAAAGAGGAAACTGCCTCCTGACTTGGGAAAACTGGGGGTTCATGGACCACCCCCACTTCCCCTGGAGCTGTACCCCACCAGACTCCCGCCCACCCACCCAGTCCTCTAGTTGCCTGTGCTGTGTGTCTGGCCCCCACTGCCAGGAGGCCCTAGAGAGCTGGTCTCTGCCCTCAGGGGCCTTGCAGGCTCAAGGTGGAGGCTGGATACAGGCTCACAAAGGACAGAAGTGGAGCCTCCAAGTTCCCAAGGAAAATCTCTCGAGTGGAAGGAGTAGAGGGCTAATTTACGCTTAGGTGTAAAAGATTGATAACAGATCCTTTCAGGTTTATTTGTATTTTTTTAAAAAACCCACTTTCTTTGCCTAAAAGTCTGAGTCCCCAGTGGTGAGATTTTAGGCCGCATCTGCAGGAAGTGTGATTGAGAGTAAGTTCCCAGCTTCCTGAAACCGGGTGGACACAGCTATACAAATAGTCCACCCTATCCGACACACGTTCTTCCACCTTCCCTGAGTGGGAAATGGTAGACGCCAGGTCTCATTTGTGTTTGCAGTGCTGGTGTGTTCCCCAGGGCCCAGCACACAGCAGGTGTTCAGGTAGGATTGGTGCGTTCCCCAGGGCCCAGCACACAGCAGGTGTTCAGGTAGGATTGGTGTGTTCCCCAGGGCCAAGCACACAGTAAGTGTTCTTGTAGGATTGAATAATGAGTGAGTGGACGCCCAGGGGTGAATGCTCACAACAGACTCAATTCCAGTGCCGGGGTCTCCCACATCCCAGTCAAGGCATATCAACTACCCACCATGAACAGCTGTAGGTTCGCCTTCTCCAGTTTCTTGGTTTCTGTCTGCTGATCGCCCAGATGCAGTGCCCCTGCAGAGAGAGCAGGTTAGAGAAGAGGACCGCGGGAAGGTCCTGTGTGTAGGAGCCACTGCAAGACAATTTTCGTCTTTACCTTGACTTCAGGCCCTGCCTGGACAGCTCAGCTTCAAGGCTCAGGTCAGAGGCTGTTGCAGGACTGCTGCTACTGCTAAGTCGCTTCAGTCGTGTCCGACTCTGTGTGACCCCAGAGACGGCAGCCCACCAGGCTCTCCCACCCCTGGGATTCTCCAGGCAAGAACACTGGAGTGGGTTGCCATTTCCTTCTCCAATGCGTGAAAGTGAAAAGTGAAAGCGAAGTCGCTCAGTCGTGTCAGACTCTTTGCGACCCCATGGACCACAGCCTACCAGGCTCCTCCATCCATGGGATTCTCCAGGCAAGAGTACTGGAGTGCGGTGCCATTGCCTTCTCCTTCTCCATGTCGCAGGACATGGCCCTCTAAAGCCTGGGGAGAAGAGGCCCCACCAGGGTGACCTCCTAACCAGTAGGTGTTCAGGGCTGACCAGACAGTCTTCCAGCCAAGGGAAGGATGGCAGGAGGTCTGGGAGTGCTGTGTGTCCTCTCCAGCATTTCTGTGCCCCGCAGTCAGGCTCAGTGGAATGAGCACAGCCTTTAGGCAAAGGTGTGTGTCAGAGCCAGGCCCGTGGACCAGAGGCAGTCTCACATTTGGAGGCCCCATTGTCCCATCAGTCATGCTAAACTGCACCCCCATCCTTCATGAAACTGAACGATGATTGCTAATTGGCAATAATATGACATTTAGTAGTTCTGTAGTTAAACCTTCATTAATTTACACTTGCATCATCTATATTCAGTAGTGACTTTTTTTTTTTTTTTAGGTTTCAGATGCCCTAATGGGCCTGGAAATGCTCCAAGGCCCTGGGTACTGTGCCCATGGGAGGTGGGTTAGGGGAGAACGGTCTCACATTGATGGTTATGAGCCTGGGGCTCTTCTTGTGTCAGCAAGCAGACCACCCTGCTCCCCGCACTGACAGTCTCCCAAAGACACGGCCAAGGTGCCAGCAGCAGGTGTTGGCGACGGGGCCCTCCCAGCCCAGAGGACCCTGGCAGCAGCCTGCATTCCAGGCTCAGAATTCCTGGAGAGCGTGGGGCCCTGGCATGTGTGTGTGTGCTGGGTCAGGTGGGGGCTGGGAGGGTGACACGTGTGACTCTTCCAACACGTGTGAGACCCCTTCGGTGCAGGCATGTGCTGGCCCCACGCCCCACTGAGTGGGGCCTGCGGGACCCCTACAAGGGTCATCTTGGATGTCAGGCCGGGATCTGGCGAGTTCTTGCAGCTGCCTGGAGGCCACAGGGCCCCAGCTGACGCCAGCCACTGGCTCCTGTGGCCTCCAGCCTCGTCGTTAGCAGTAACGCTGCTTGCTCCTCTTCCCTAAAATAGGACCCGGGCTCGGACAGAGTTCTGGAATGGACGCCGTGTGTCCCCTCTCCTTGGCCGGGTTTCAGATTCTGGGGTAGTGAACAGGGGCCTCCAGGGACTGGGCCCCCTTCCTGTGAAAATGTGACCCTGGGTGGTAGTCGGGGGCGGGGGGAGGGAGGAAGATGTTGAGGATGCTGGACTGGGCCAGCCGGAGAGGCAAGTGGCGTGGTTGGGAAGAAAACCCTCCTGGTGGGCACACTGTACTTGGGCTGGGAAGGCTGCTGCTGCTGAGGTTGTTCGGAGAGAGAGGTGGCTGAGGGTATTAGGAAGAAGGGGTCAAGACTGCACCATGTCTGCCACTCTGGACAGAAGCTTGGGGCCGCCCTGCCTGTTTGCCTCCCATGGGAGCCGTGTGTGGTGGGAACATTTTGCTTCCTAATGGATGAGGCTGTGTGTGTGTGTGTGTGTGTGTGTGTGTGTGTTTCATTTACCCCCATGAGCAGCCTTGTGACTGCCACCTTCCTACCTCCCCCAAACGCGGTCCCAAATTTCTGGCCAGACACACAAGGGGCACCTCCAAAGAACTGAACCCACAGACACCATTATTTCAGTCCCCACACTCTGGGACGAAAATAAAATCTCCTCAGCCTGATCTAGGTTGTTAGACCAAAAGATCCAATTTTGGCTACTTGGGGGCTAAACCATAATGGTATCGGTGATGTCTTTCCAAGAACTGGAGATGTGGCAAGAGGGGGTCCATTGGAGGGGGAAGATGCAGTGATGCTGGCCTGGGGTCCCCACTTCTGTGAGTGGCTTAGAGGGTAGGGGATTGGGAGAGCATGTTCTCGAACACAAGAAAAAAAAAAAAAAATCTCATTTCAAGACTCTCCGGGCTGGGAGTTTGCACTGGGCTGGCCCAGCCAGCTGCGTGGGCTGCAGCCAACCCTGCTCCCACGCTGCTGTGCCCTCTCCTCCCCGGCCCACAGAGCCCACTTCAGAGGGGGCGGGAGCCAGGAGGGAGCTCTTCTGGACCAGAGGCTCAGCCTCCCCTGCCTCGGGTGCTGGGCCCCATCCTTTGCTCTGCTCCCAGGCCACACACACACAGACACACACAGACACACACACACACACGCACACAGCACCCCGGCTGCCTCGAGATCTCCCCGGCAGCCCAGACTTCCTCGTAGGGGGCGGTGCTGGCTACAAGCAGACTAGATCAGGGATGAGGGTTAAGGTCACCAGCCCCATGTGGCCTCTGAGTACTTGCAATGTGGCTGGTCTAAATTAAGTTGTGCTGGAAGAGGACACTGCAAAACACCAGATTCCAAGACAGTACAAAAAGAAGGAAAATAGCTCATTCATAATTTTTGTTATGTATATAATTTATATTGTGTATGTATAATATATAAGTATATATAATATATATGTAATGTTTTCTATTTATAATATAATTATATATTTATAATACATAATAACATATGTATTACATGTTAAAATGATAACATTTTGGATGCACTGGGATAAAGTCTATTATTAAGATTAACTTAATTTTTAACTTTTAAAAAGTGTGGCTGCTAGAACGTTCTGAATTACATATGCGGCTGGCGTTTTACCTCTGTTGACTGACTCTGGGTTAAATTTGGGGTATGTGAAAGGTGTTCAAGGGTTAAAGGCTGAAGAGTCTGGGGAATGTGGGGTACCTACTCCCCAACACTACCTCTAGACGTGTCTGGATGGGGTTCTCCAGTTACAATCCTGAGTTTTAATATTAGGGATTTGGGAATTGGAGACTTTTGTAATTTTCTGTTTTTAATTCAGCAATCTGTAAACAAAAATCTTTTGCTGATAATTTTGAGATAATTTTTTCTTAGAAGGTATTTATTTTCATTCCTAAGGTCAATGTTTCTCAAACTGGGATCCACAGATATATTTGCAGGAAATAAAACAGCTTTCCGCTCCCTTTAACAGGTCTGTACACCACTCAAGTTTGGCAGTGTTCTCAGGCTTCCCCCTTGGTGCTCTGGGCTGTGATAACCTGGCTCCCCCATTCCTCTGTCCTTCCATACCCCTGACCCCTCCCTGTGCCCCCCACCCCCATCAGCATCCTAATCTGTCTTCCTCCCAAGACCCAGGCAGGAATCATCCCTGGAGAGACCTTGGGGTGGGGGAGGCTGAAACAGATGCCCTTTCTCACCCTTCCTCCTGGTATTTCAGGATCTCTCCCCCACATAAGGATACTGAGGGGTCCTCTCGCCTTTTTTGACAGTTAATGCAGCCTCTGAGCCTCAGGCCCTGAGGCTATGTGAAGAAATGAGGTGCAGATGACGAGGAGCAGGTTTGGATTTAAAACTCACACCATCAGGCGCCTGTCACCACCAAGGGGGCGACCCCAGCCCCACCAGACCCTTAGAGCTGTAAGAACTGACAATATTATTTACAATCAGCCACCATAGGTAATGGGAAACAAAACCGTCCTCGGGAGGATCGCCTGGAGGAGGAAATGGCAACCCACTCCAGTATTCTTGCCTGGGAAATCCCATGGACAGAGGAGCCTGGTAGGCTGCAGTCCATGGGTCGCTAAGAGTCGGACACGACTTGGCGACTAAATGGAACAAGAACAAAACGCATAAAATGAGAATAAAGGGGTTCAAGAAAGTTCTAAGTATTCATATAATGACTACTGTGATGTGCTTTTTGAAATATCAAGGTGTTTGTGTGTGTGTGAAGCACTTTGGAAACACAGCACTTCCCTGGAACCCGTCCACACGGTCACTGTGGATGACGAGGTGGAGAGACAGTGAGGCAGGGTCCAGGAGGGGAGGAGGGGCCTCTCTGCAGAGCGGAGAAAGCAGGGAAGGAGATGAGCTGCACCTCTTTCCCTTGACCCACAAAGCCCTTCCCGCCCGTGCCTCCATCCGGCCACGGTCTGCCCTCCACATGCCCCTTGAACTTGGAGTAGCGCAGATGTCTGGGGTCCTCTCACTGTTGGGCTGGTGTGTGCACCCACCCACTTCCAGGAGGCTTTGCACAGAGCTCGGAGAGCCCCTGTCATGCCCGGTCCCTGCCCCCTGCCCTCTCTCTTACTGTCCAGCCCCGAGGCTGCCCACTGGAGAGGAGGCCGGAGGCCTGCCCCTCTGGCCTTCCCAGGTCTGCTCTCCACTGCTCAGAGCAAAGATGGGAAACCCTTTGCAAGAGCTTGGGCTGAGAGGCTCATTAAAGCCTTTTTTTTTGGTCTCACATGGCATGTAGGATCTTAGTTCCCCAACCAGGGATCGAACCCATGCCCCCTATAGTGGAAGCATAAGTCTTAAACTCTGGGCCACCAGGGAAGTCCCTCATTAAAGCTTTTTAATAAGCAATTAACTCAAGGGATGAGCCCTTTGACTGGTCTGGATCTCTCTCCTCCCAGCGGGGAGCCTGGCAGAGAAAGACTGAGTGGGTGGGCAGAGTGGGTTCCGTCAGGAGCTTGGGGCCCCCTTTCCGCCTCCCGCCAGTACAAACAAATAAATAAACAAAGACTCAGAGGCAGAGCCTGAGGCTTGGGCTCCCTGCGGGGGGTGGGGGGCGGCCAGGACTCCATCAGTTTCTTGTCAAGGTTGTAGACAGGCTTAGGGATGCACAGGCACTCTGTTCCTCTGAGTTGGGGGCCTTTGAGGGCAGGGAGGGAGGGGTCCCCTTCTGGTGAGGCCCTGAGCTCCCAGAGTGATGGAGACCCCAAGGAAGGTCAATCCCTTCCACTTGCCCCCACACCTACTGGGCTTCTTGTTCTACTTGCTAGACCTTTCTCCCCATCACTGTCCTCAGGTCAAGGCTGACGGCTTGAGCAAGACAGAGCTATCAGGGTGGGGGAGAAAGGGGGGGCTGTGGGCTTGGCCCTGTGATTCCCAGGTGGAAACAGGGTAGCGTGCCTGCTTATATGGAGCCCAAGTCAGATCCAGGCTGTGGGATCCTGGGCAGGTTGACATGGCCGAGCTGGGGCTCAGTGGGCTGACTATATTCTGACCGAGCTATTGGCTGGCTCCTCCCCGTGGTCTTCTGGAGCCCAGGGTGGGGCTGCTCCTTGCACAACCTCAGGGGGCGCCACTTACACAGAAGACAAGTGTTCTTCTCCCATCTGTGTTCTCCCCGGTTCTCCAGGCTCTTGAGCAACAACAAGATCACCGGCCTCCGGAGCGGAGCCTTCCTGGGACTGTCCCTGCTGGAGAAACTGTAAGTGCTCGGGCAGGGTGGGCCGGGGAGGATGAGGGGTGCTAACTGCCAAGGGGCAACGCGACCCTCCCGCATTAGCAGGTGAATAAAGAAATAATTTCTTAGAATTCCCCTCCAGTCCAGTGGAGCAGGGCCCACAGTTGGACTTGACCACCAAGCGGAGGGCGGAGGGGCTGGTCTGGGAAAGAGAGACCCGCTCCCTCCCCGGGGACAGCAGAGAGGCCTGGGGACACCTCGCTGGCCCAGGCAGGGGTGGGGCTGTGGGAAGCTCATTAACGCTCTTTAATGAGCAATTAGCTCCAAGGGCCGAGCCCCTTAACTGGCCAGAAGCCACCGCCCCCTCCCAGCTGGGGGCCCAGCAGACCGGGCAAAGGGAGGGTTTAGTGTGACTGGGGCCTCTTTCCTGCTTCCCTAAACACAAGCAATAAACAAAGCTCCCAGGGTCCAGAGTCCTGGCCAAGGGTGTGGACAGAGGGTCATGTCCAATTCTCCCGCTCCCTGTTCCCCCACCACCCTGATTACTGTTGCATCAGCTGCCCTGTGGGGCTGGAGGTGGTGGTGGGGCCTTCACTTGGCAAGGGTCCTGCTAGCCCGAGAGAAGTTCCTTCCCCGAGTTGGGGACCTGCCTCCATCATGGGCAAAGTCCGTACCAAAGGAGAGGATTGAATCGAGCCCTCTCTCAGTTCCCTGTTCAGTTGGCAGCTTCTGATCCACAGCCTGTACAATAGCTTTGGGTCCTGTCTTCTCCACGGGACACCTGGGCCTCCTGTCCCTGCTGGAGCCGGACCCTCTCTAGCTCCCCCACCTCCAAGCCCCCCGCCACCGTCTCCCATCTCTGCTTCCACCCCCTGGGCATTCCCAAGGCCTCCAGCAGGGCCCTGTCCCCTCCAGTACCATTTTGCCTAAAAAGCTTAGATCAGAGCTATGGAGGCTACTCAAGGATAAGGCGGACGCCTCCTTTCAAAGAGCCAAAGAGATTACCGTCTCGTGAGCCCACAGACCATGCCATATATAGAAAAATGAAGCAGGTCGGGGTTTCTGTGAAGTCCAAAGGAGGGCTCAGGGAAGGCTAGAAAGTTCAAGGGTAGTAGAGAAGCAGTATCTATGTGAGATCTTTAACCGGGACAATAATCTCATGAGGTTGTCTCTATGATGCCCACTTCCCAAGAGAAGGGCAAGCCCCTCTCCCAGTTCCCTTGGGGCTCGGGGAAAGCTTGGTGGCCTGGCTGGGTTCGTGGGGGTGGCAAGGCAGAGCGTGTTCCATGTGATCTGGGCATCCTGGAGTTGGGAGGGGTCCCGGGATGCTGGCCGTGAACACACACAGCCATGACCAGTCTGCTCCAACAAGGAGGAAGGGCTGCCACAAAATTCCTTTTTAAAAGACTTATTAGGGACTTCCCTAGCAGTCCAAGTGGTTGAGACTCTGAGTGTCCACTGCAGGGGGCACGGATATGATCCCTGATCAGGGAAGTAAGATCCCGAATGCCAAGTGACACAGCCAAAAATTAAAAATAAGTTTAAAAAAACACTCGTGGAGATGAAAATGGAAAGCCACTCCCCTGTTCTTGCCTGGGAAATCTCATGGACAGAAGAGCCTGGCAGGGTAGAGTCCATGGGGGTCTCAAAGAGTTGGATATGACTTAACAACTAAAAGATAACAACAAGTTTGCGTTTTATAGTTATTTTTTCTCACGGAGTATTTTTTTAAACAAAATGTTTTATTAATTAAAAAAAAAAACCTTTGTATAAAAGCAAAAAAAAAAAAAAAAAACACTTGTTAGGTACCAACAAAAAGGGAAAGATTTTCTCTCCCAGGAGCAGCTAAGCACTCGGGAGCTATAATTCCTGCACTCAGCCCAGGTCTTAGAGGGCTGAATTGCCAGAAACCAGATGCTCCCTCCAGGGATCTTTTGGAGAAAGACTAACCACAGAAGCCTCTGGAAGCCTCTAGGACATGCTTCCAGCTTTTCCGTCTTGCCTCATCAGCCGCAGACATGCTGGGTCTGCCCGCTTGCTGGGTCTGCTGGGCCATCCTTCAGTCCCAGGAGGGTAGATGTTCTGATGAAGGTGAGAAGGTGGCCCTCTCCCCACCAGCCCATGCACACCTACAGCACCCACGGGGGCCTGAATCACTGCACTGCAGGTGCATTCAAACCACGCTGAAGGTGAAAGTGAAGTCGCTCAGTCGTGTCCGACTCTTGGCGACCCCATGGACTGTAGCCCGCCAGGCTCCTCTGTCCGTGGGATTCTCCAGGCAAGAATACTGGGAGTGGGTTGCCATTTCCTTCTCCAGGGGATCTTCCTGACACAGGGATCAAACGCAGGTCTCCCGTACTGCAGGAAGAATCTTTACCGTTTGAGCCACCAGGGGCGCCTGTCAAACCATGGAGGCAGGCAGAAAACAGTGGGACGGGAGTTGGGGTAATGACTAAATGCCCCTGCCATGTTAGGAATCACCTAGTTGTCCGCTCTCAAGATGTTTCTTGAGCCCCCCTCTGTGTGCCAGGCTGCACACTGGGCATTAAGAGTGAACACAGCAGGCCAGGCGTCTGCCCCATGGAACTCACCTGCCACGGACAGGACCCAGACAATAGCCAAGAACTGAACAATAGATCAGGAGACCCTGAATGCTGCAGAGAAGAAAAGCCAGCAGGGGAAGGGGGACAGAAAGCACTGGAGTGAAGATGCTATTTGATGTAGTGAGGTTAAGGCCTTGCTGGAGTTGATGGAGCCCGAGCCCTCGGGAGGGAGGAAGCTGACCAGCAGGTAGCCTTCTGGAGGCAGAGGCAGCAGCAGGTTGGTAAGCCCTGGGGTCCAGTCTGGCTGGTAAGTTTGAGGTGCCCAAAGAGGGCAGCATGACTGGGGAGTGGTGCGAGGTGGGGTCAGATGGAGCCTTAGGTTTGCTCGTTGGTTAAAAGTGGAGAGACAGGGTGGTTTGTAAAGTGCCTTCTGGACTTTAAACTCTATGATCCTTGGGTGTGGGCGATACCCATGGTGTTTCAGGAGAAGGAAAAAATATCAAAGAGCCCAGTGACACGGCCATCTGGGCTTTCAGAGGAGGGGAAGCAGAAGGGGGTGCTGGGTTCAGCAGGCGCCCGCACTTCCCCGGGATGGAGAGGCAGTGCAGGGCTGGAGGAGCCCAGGGCCTTGAGCCTGGCTGAGCACCGCTGCATCAGTCAGCCTTCTGCAGAGAGAGACAGCACTGAAAGGAGATGAATGTGTGTGTCCTTATATAAATAGGCAAAGAAATTAGTTAGTCGGTTAGTTGGTCTTCCCAGGTGGCACTAGTGGTAAAGAATTCACCTGCCAGTGTAGGAGATGCAGGAGCACAGGCTCAATTCATGGATTGTGAAGACTCCCTGGAGAAAGAAATTGCAACCCACTCCAGTATTCTTGCCTGAAAAATTCCATGGACAGAGGAGCCTGGCGGGCTGCAGTCCATGAGGTTGCAAGGAGTCAGATATGTCTGAGCCTGCACACATACATTTAGTTAGTAGTTACATTTTTTAGCTGCACAGCAAAGCTTTCTAGATCTTAGCTCCCTGACCAGGGATTGAACTCAGCCCCATGGTAATAAAAGTGCGAAGTCCTAACCACTGGACTGGAGGGGAATTCTAAGAAATTATTTCTTTATTCACCTGCTAATGCGGGAGACTTCTGTCAAAGTGGATTTGATCCCTTGGTCAGGAAGAGCCCCTGGAGAAGGAAATGGCAACTCACTCTAGTATTCTTGCCTGGAAAATCCCAGGGACAGAGAATCCTGGCGGGCTACAGTCCATGGGGTCTCAGAGTTGGACGCAACTTAGTGACTAAACAACAACATAAATTTATTTTAAGAAAATGGCTCGTGTAATTGTGTGTGTGTGTGTGTGTGTGTGCGCATGTGCTCAGCTGTGTCTGACTCTTTGTGATCCCATGGACTGTAGTGTGAATTGTGGGGGCTGGCAAATCCAAAATCTGTAGGACCGGTCAGCAGGTTGGAGAGTCAGGCAGGAATGGATGCTGCAGTCTGAAGGCAGAACTTCTCTGGAAAACCTCGGTTTTTACTCTCAGGCCCTTCAAATGGTTAGACAAGGCCCACCCATGTTAGCAAAGTCATCTCCTTTATTTAAAGTCAACTGATAGATTCATCGGTAGATGTTAAAACCACATCTTCAAAATACCTCCACAGCAGCACCCAGATTAGTGACTGATTAAGTCACTGGGTGCTATAGTCCAGCAGTCCCCAACTTTTTTGGGTACCAGTTTTGTGGAAGACAGATTTTCCACGGACAGGGTGGGGGGTGGTTTCTGTATGATTCTAGTGCATTACCTTTATTGCGCACTTTATTTCTATGTAGTGGCAATCTCATGATATTCCGCCTTGATTCTAGGGTGAGGGTTTGTGCTCCTATGAGAATCTAACGCTGCCACCACTGATCGGAGAGGAAGCGGAGCTCAGGCAGTAATGCAGGTGATGGAGAGCGGCCGTAAACACAGATGGAGCCTCAGTTGCTCACCTGCCGCTCACCTCCTCCTGTGCAGCCTGGTTCCTATGGGCCATGGATCGGTACCAGTCTGTGGCCCCGGGGTTAGGGACCTCGGCTATAGTCTGACACATAAAGTGATCAACACAGTCACTCCCCAGAGGTGGAGAGAGGCCCTGGGCTCTGGTCCTGGAGATGCTAATGATCAGGTCAGCAAGGGCCTGGGAATCGCTGACAAGGTAGGCAGGCGATCCTCATGCCCGTCGGGGTTGGGAACCAGTGGACCAGATGACCCCTACACTGTGGGCCTATTCATCGCGAATGAGATGCCATGGCCTGGTGTGCAGTTGGTGCCAGGAAACACTGATCTCTCTGTCCTCTTGGACTGGGCCGTCCAGGCTGCCTCGGTGGACCCAGTGGCAGCTTCACATCCCACGGCCGGGCAGCAAGTCCCGTGGGAGTTATCAGCCTGCCTGTAACTCAGTCTGGGCTGCTCCAGAAACTGCCAGAATTGCCTGCCCATGCCGAGTGCCCCTCTGGCCTCTGCAGTTGGGTGGGGTGTAAGGGGCCCCTGTTTTGCAGTGCAGAGCCCCGAGGTAGGGGAGGGGACACAAAAAGGGCACCCCGAGGGAACGTGCCTGAGACAATCCCATGGGTGGACCCGTGGCCCAGGGAGGGGTAGGGTGGGGTGGGGTGGGGAGACACACCTTTATCAGCTAGGCAGGCTGGACAGGAAAAACTGAAATAGCCTGGCAAGGTTCAAGGATAGTCCAGGCCTGTGTCTGAAGAGCCCAGACTTGTGACCCCCTGCCTCTGAGCCCCGTGGCCTACCGCCCCTCAGCATAGACTAGCCTGTTGTCCAGGGGAAGGACCTTTGGGTGAAGGGACTGGTGATGAAAAGGCACGGGACTTCACCCTGGAGTGAAAAGAGACTGGGATGTAATTGCCCCTCCATCCTTCACCTTCCGGGTGCCTGTGCAAGCCGCAGGCTTCTCGCCTGGATCAAAGGGCAAGGCGCGGCTCCCTGATGGGCGATCACCGGGGTAAGAGGCTCTCACCCAGGACGACAGCAGGGGGACACTTCGGGCTCTCAGTACAGGCGGTCCCCTGCTCCTCAGAAGAGTTCTAAGTGGCAAGATGTCACGCCAGCCACCCCTGATCGCTTGATTCATCCGCAGGCCCCAGTCCCGGGCATGCGGTGGTGGAGACGAAGTGTCTGCGCGGAAAGGTCTCGCCGGCGATGGGATCGTCTCTCGGGTCCCGCACATCTCCGTGCGTTCAGCAGGGACCCGGCCACCGGACTTTCCCCGCAGACCCGCAGACCCGAGCGGGCCACGGCGCAGACAGCCCCCTCGGGGGGTGGGGTGAAGGCCGAGGGAGCCCCGGACTGGGCCTGCGGGCCTGCTTGTGGGTCCGCATGGACGCGCGCACGCCCCCAGTGGCCTGAGCACGCCTGGAGCCGAGGGCCCGGGGTGGGAGCCTGGAGCCGAGGCTCGGGATGATTTGTCGTTGCCTAATGAGATTAATGAGCCCCGGGGGCTGGTATGCGGCGGCGCTGGGGCTCTCATTAGACGCGGATGCTCACGGGAACGGTGGGGGGCGGGCGGGGGACTGAGGCTCCCCAGCCAGGTGGCTTCCATTAATCTGTGGGCGGGGTCGGGGGCCGGGGGCCGGGCTCTGGCGTACCCCACCCCCGCCCCCACTGCCCTCCCGGCCCGCGCCGCCGGAGAGGAACGCGGAGCAGAGGGTGCCCGAAGGCCCGGGCAGGGAGGCTAATGGGTCCGGGGACAGCCCTCCTGCTCGCTGCTGTAGGCCCAAGGCCTGGCACGGGGTATGTGCTCCATAAATACCTATTGGATGAGGTCAGAGACAAGAGGGGCCCTGGGCATGCGGGTGGGAGGGAGCCTCGGACCGTCTGGGTTTTCCTCCTGGCCCCCAAGACCTCTCCCTTTCCCGCCTCCCCTAGACAACCTCTGTACCTGCGGGGGTGTCGTGCCCACTCCGCAGCCAGCCCTCCCCCCCCCCACTTTCTAAGGAACCCTGAAAGTCCGGAGGGCCCAAGGGAGCTGCTCTGCGGCCTCCAAACCTATAATTTGGTTTTCAAACCCACAAGCAGGGAGGTCTGTGGGGGCCAGAGGGAGCCAGCTTCGTGCTGCCCCACCCTGTCCGAGTGTGGGTACACACTCACACACATACACACACACACACACACTCAAATACGCACTGTCATACAAGCTCACACACTCAATAGTTTAGTGAGACCTAATTTACATACCATAAAGTTCACCCGTTTAAAGGATAGGATCCAGTGGTTTTTGAGTACACTTAACAGCTGTGCATTCATCATCATAATCTAATTTTAGAACATTTTCATCATCCCCTAAAGCAACCTTGAATCGTTACCAATCACTACCCCCATCCTCCACCCTCTGTATTTCCAAGCCCTGAGCAAATGCTGGGCTTCCCAGGTGGCTCAGTGGTAAAGAATCCGCCTGCTAATGCAGGAGAGTCTCTGGTTCGATCTCTGGGTCAGGAAGATCTCCCGGAGAAGGAAATGGCAACCCATTCCAGTATTCTTGCCTGGGAAATCCCATGGACAGAGGAGCCTGGAGGGCTACAGTCCATGGGGTCCCATAAGAGTCTAACACAACTTAGTGACTCAAACAACAACCACAAGTAACCACTAAGCTACTTTCTGTCTCTGTAGATTTGCCTGGCCAATCTATAGAGACAGATACACAGAGGACCACACTGTATGTGATCTTTGGTAACTGCATTCTTTCATGAAGCACAGTGTTTTCCAAGTTCATCCATATACTATGTATTAGCACGTCATTTCCTGTTTATTTCTTTAATTATTATTTTTGGCTGCATTGTGTCTTAGTTGTGGCACACGGGATCTTTGTTGTGGTGCATGGGCTTAGTTAACCCACGGCATGTGGGATTTTAGTTCCCTGACCAAGGATTGAACCTGTGTCCCATGCATTGGCAGGCAGGTTCTTAACCACTGGACCACTAGGGAAGTCTCTACATTATTCTTTTTTTATGGCCAAATACTGTTCCATCTTATGAAGAGAGCATATTTTATTTCTTCATTCATAAGTTGATAGACATTTGGGGTGTTTCCACTTGGGGCTTATGAACAGTGCTGCTATGAATATTCCTGTGTATGTTCTTGTGTGCGTGTGTGTTCACTTCTCTTGGATGTGTACCAAGGAGTGGAATTGCTAGGTCATGTAGGGCTTCCCTGGTGGCTCAGTGGTCAAGAATTCGCCCGTTAATGCAAGAGACACAGGTTCAATCCCTGGGTCGGGAAGATCCCCTGGAGAAGGAAGTACAACCCACTCCAGTATTCTTGCCTGGGAAATCCATGGACAGAGAGGACTCTGGCAGTTTCCAGTCCATGGGGTCACACAAGAGTCAGACACAACTTAGTATCTAAACAACAAAACAACAACAAACAATGGTAGCTTTAACTGCCAAGCTGTTTTCCAAAGTGGCTGCACCATTTTACGCTCCCATCAATAACATATAAGGATTCCAGTCTCTGTTTTTTAAATTATAACCATCTTAGTGGACAAGTATTTCCCTAATGGTGTTGAGCACCTCTTCATGCATTCATTGGTCATTGGTATATTCTCTTTGGAGAAATGTCTGTTCACATCCCCTGCTCATTTTTTCAGCTGGACGATTTGTCTTTATATCATTGAGTTGTAAGTTCTTTATATAATCTAGATAAAAGTCCCTTATCAGATATATGATTTGCAAATATTTTCTCTCATCCCATGGGTTGCCCTTTCTTGGGTGATATTCTTTCAAGAGCAAAGGTTTAAAATTTTTAAGTCCAACCTATTAATCAATCTGCTGTTTTATTGCTTGTGCTCACACAGTCTTACACACTCAGCTCCTTGCACTCACACACTCAGTCTTACACACTCAGCTCCTTGAGCTCCTTTTTCCCAAGATGGGTATAGGGTGAGATTTGCTCCCAGGAGTCCCCTGCCCCCCAACTTCTGCCATCGGGGGATCCTACTCCTCCGTGTGGGCACAGATACGGGGAGAGGGATATGTCTGGAGTCGGGGAGCCTGGTCTGGATTAGGCGTGGTGGAGGTGGGGAGGGAGGTTCTGCGCATAAGCTGCCTTTTCACCAGGTTCCAGGACCAGGGAGGGCCCTATGGAAGCAGACAGGGGGCGGGAGATTACAGAAGGACGCACATCATGGACGCATCCGTGCGTCCTTGTCACCTCACCTAAGAGATGAAGGGATCGGATGAGAAAGACCAGAGCAGGGGTTTGTAACCTGGGTTCCACGGGCCTCTGAAATCAGGTGCATAGTACTGGGGGGTAGTGCATTCTTCGGGGGCGGGACTCCATAGCCCGCAGCAGATACTCAAAAAAGGATTCCGCTCAGCCAGGAAGGTGCTGAACCACCAACCAACCGGTAGGGGCCTCAGAGGCCCATGGTTCTGTGTGAGCATCTCCTCCTACCACAAGGGAGGGTACAGCCCCAGAGCTGCGCCCCCACCTTGGGGACCAGGAGGCCTGAGCTGCTGGGGGTGGTGGTGGGGGGCAGCCCCCATCAGGCTATCAGTTCAGCGCAGGGAGCTGCCCCTGGCCTGTGCCCCTCTCCCCTGGAGAGGACCAGGGACTGGTAGATCTGGGCCAACTCTGAGGGCACTCTGTCCAAGGGCTGCCTTGCCCACCCCGGAAGCTGCTCTGCGGGTGTGAGACTAGGGGGTCAGGACTGCAGACACTAGCTGGAAGCTCCCCTCTCCGAAGGCCCCGGTGGGTGGCGGGGGCTGCAGGAAATCCGGGGCAGGAAGGGGCTGGGCCCAAGCCGCCTGCCTTACTCCCATCTGTGGAGCATCAGTGGGGCAGCTGGGTGGGGGTTCTTGCGGGGCGGGGGGCAGGGAGGAAATGAGAATATACAGTGAGCAGAGAGGGAAGGGGCGGGGGGCTGTGGTCCGGGCCCCTTGGCAGCCCATGAAGGGAAGTGACACAATGAGGAATGTGTTTCCCCCCGCGCGGGGTGGGAGGCAGAGCCCTGAGAACGGCCAGACCCCCAGAGGGGCCAGGGGGCACAGGCCAGAGAGGCATAGGAGGCGGGGGCTGCGCGGGTGGGGCTCTGGGCAGCAAGTGGGGGCAGGGAGCGGGCAGGAAGGGCAGCTCGGGGTGGGGGCCGTCCCCATCTCCAGACTCCACCCTGAAGGAGCCTTCTGGGCGCTGCGTTCTCGCACATTCCCTGCCTGCACCCTGGGGGTGGAAGTCACCCCGTGGGACACACCCTGGTGGCTTCCTCTTCTTTCTCAAGGGGCGCAGGGTTATGGAGGCCAGCTCCTCGGTGGGAGAGGGCTCTGAGGTGTGAGGACCCCGGACCAGTGGCAGGGCTGGGCAGGGGACATGTTCCATTTCTCTATGTTTGTCTGTCTCTCTGTCTCTTTCTGTTTATGTCTTTGTCTCTCCGTCTCTCGATCTCTCTGTTATTGTCTGTCTCCATCTCTCTGTCTCTTTCTGTGTCTGTCTGACTCCATCTCTCCATCTCTCTGTCCCTCTGTTATTGCCTGTCTCTGTCTCTCAGTCTCTTTCTGTCTCTCTATGTCTCTGTTATTGCCTGTCTCTGTCTCTCTGTCTCTGACTCCATCTCTCCCTCCATCTCTCCATCTCTCTGTCTGACTCCATCTCTCCATCTCTCTGTCTCTCTATCTCTCTGTTATTGTCTGTCTCTGTCTCTCTCTCTGTCTCTCTGTGTCTCTCTGGGTGTTTTTGTCCCCAGCTGGGCTGGCCCGTGTGAAAACAGGCCCCTTGGTGGGAAGGCGCCTCCCCATCCTGGACACCCATTTCCTCTCCCCCAGCAGGGAGCTGGCTCAGTTAACCCCCTCCTGCCCAGAATCCAGAGGTGCCCCCGAGGCTTTGGCCTGCAAAGCCAAGAGCCCCTTTCTGGAGCTAGGGCTGGGGATGGCCAGGCCTTGGAAAGCAGGTGGGCCCCACCAGCGAGCTAGGTGGGTTACTCCAGGAACACCACCGTACCCCCCACCCCCAGCCACGCTCGCCTCTCTCCTGGGCGCTCCGGGGGGCCTGAGAGGATGCTGGAAAGCAGGAAGCAGAGTGGAGAGCCTGCAGCCCCCTCCCAGTGGGCAGTGAGGCCTCCTGGTGGGGTCTCTGTGAGTGCTGAGCCTGTTTGGTTTGGTTCAGGCAAGACCCAGGTGAGCCTCGGGGAGTGTGGGCGAGAGGCTGGTCCTGCCGGCCCCTCTCCTGCTGCTGTGACCACACAGAGGATGGGGCGCTGATGCAAGCCGGGGTCCGGCCCTCACCTTGGTGGTCCCAGAGGGCTGCCGGGTCTGGTGGGGGTGCTGGGGCCAGGTGGGCACTGGTTGGTCCCCAGGGATAGTCTCTTCAGTCTCTGCCGCCCCTCTGGGACGTGACAGGGGGAGGGAGGGTGACACTCTGGCTGTGCGGTTGAATCTGAGCCACAGACTCGGCCACCCTGCAGGTCACTCCTGGGGGGTGCTCCTTGGCCCTGGGGAGCCCAGGGGGTGGTCACCATCTTTCCTTGGGTCCAATCTGTGACCTGCTGGAGGCCAACTTGAGGTGACACTTCCCCTGCCGCCCTCCGTCTGCACTGGGGGCTCCGAGGAGACCTGGCGGAAGGTGGCCGGTGGCCCCCATGGCCTCAGCTTCCCCATCTGAGGGCTGAGGGGTGCGGCCAGGTGATGGATAGCAGGCAGCATCCCGCAACAGCCAGCCAGCCGGGGACTCTTCCTCACCTGCCAGGAGGAGAGGGCCACAGGATACCTCCCCACAGCCAGGCTCGAGGAGACTGTACCTGTGTGTGGCAAATCCCCGTGGTCAGAGGAGGAGCCCGGCAGGCTACGGTCCGTGGGGTCACAGAGAGTCGGACACGACTGGGGGACTGAGCGCGGCACGGCAGTCCACAGAGGACCATCACACCCATTTTCAAACGACGCCATGGCAGCCCTGAGAGATGGAGAAACTCGGGGCAGCTCATGGCAGCTGGAGCCTCCTGACACCAGGGTCAGGGCCCTCCCCTCCCATTTCCACCGGGTTTGCCGCCTCATTCGTCTGTCCGTCTGTCCGTCCGAGGCCCTTCTGCACCCTCCCTGCGCAGGTCTAACCAGGGAGCCGGGGAGGCCGCGGGCACCCGTCTGAGGGGCCAGGTCCTTCATGAGGCCTCCCGGCTGGCACTGAAAAAAGCAGAGATTTAGAGGGCAACAGAGACCCCAGCCCCGACTAGGGCAGGAGCTGCCCACCCAGGTGGGCCGTGTGCCCTCCGAGTGGATGAGGTATCAGGGCCCCCGCTTGTCTCCCGCAGGGACCTGAGAAACAACGTCATCAGCACGGTGCAGCCCGGCGCCTTCCTGGGTCTGGGGGAGCTGAAGCGCTTGTGAGTGGCATGTCCTGACCACCCCCCGCCCAGACCCCACATCCCTGGAAGAGGTCCCGTGGATCCCAGTCACCCACCGTCCCTCCTCACCACACAGACGGGATCGGGGGGGCAAACACTTCAAAGCCCCAACCCCATCCCCTTTTTCTCCGCTCCCCACACAAGCCCCAGCCTCACACGTGTGTCCCTCACGCGTGGACCCGTGTGTGGCCACGTGGCCGACATGCTGAGGGTCTGCGTGTCTCTCCAGGGACCTCTCCAACAACCGGATCGGCTGTCTCACCTCCGGAACCTTCCAGGGCCTCCCCAGGCTCCTCCGACTGTGAGTGCGGGGCGGGGAAGGTTGGGGGGGTGTGGGGTGTGGGGGGCGGGGAGCGGTTCGAGGGAAGGCTCCCCAGTCACTCATGGGCTCTGCATTCTCACGGCTTACCCCCAGCCCAGGGAGAACCTAAGATCCCATCTCCCTGTTCCCCTGCAGAAACATATCTGGAAACATCTTCTCCAGTCTGCAACCTGGGGTCTTTGATGAGCTGCCAGCCCTTAAGGTGGTGTGAGTATCCTTTCCCCAGGCCCCTGCTTCCTTCCTCGGCCAGGAGGGGGACACATAAACACTGCAACCACGTGGCCAGCCTTCTGAGGAGGCAGGGCGGACGAGGAGCTGTGCGCACACCGGAGTTTGCCCTCTCCAGCCTCAGTCTCTCCCTGGGGCTCCATCCCCACCCCGGGAGACCAGGGAACCCCTCTGCTCTACCCTGGGTCCCTCCACCCTCTGCAGGGACTTCGGCACCGAGTTCCTGACCTGCGATTGCCGCCTGCGCTGGCTGTTTCCCTGGGCCCGCAACCGCTCCCTGCAGCTGTCGGAGCGCACGCTCTGTGCTTACCCCAGCGCCCTGCACGCCCAGGCCCTGGCCGGCCTCCAAGAGGCCCAGCTGCGCTGCGGTGAGCAGACCCGAGCCCTCAAGGCTCCCGAGGCGGTGGGCTTGGTCTCCAGGGCGTCCTCTCCCTTAGACCCCACTGGGGACCCATCCTCCATCTGATTTTCTAAACTTCCTTGGGGAGCGCTGCTTGGTTTATGTTTTTCATCTGGTCCCACCTCTTGGGGTGACAAAGCGTGCTGTGGAAAGAAGCACTTTTACTGTTCAAAACCCGCCTGCTCCTTTCCTCTGCTTTAATCTCTGGAGACACTCCACCCCCCTCCTTCTGAACTAGAGTGGGCTCCAGACAGAGGGGCCTGGTCCTCGCCTGACACTCAGGCTCACTCCCCGTGTCCCCGCCCACAGAGGGGGCCCTGGAGCTCCACACACACCACCTCATCCCATCCCTCCGCCAAGTGGTCTTCCAGGGCGACCGGCTGCCCTTCCAGTGCTCAGCCAGCTACCTGGGCAACGACACCCGCATCCGCTGGTACCACAACCGGGCCCCCGTGGAGGGCGACGAGCAGGCGGGCGTCCTGCTGGCCGACAGCCTGGTCCACGACTGCACCTTCATCACCAGGTACAGGCCCCGCGGGCCCTTCTCAGCCCAGAGCACGGGCGGGGGGAGCCAGAGCCCTCACCCACCCACCCCCGACAGGAGCTGGTCTGCTCCTGGGAATATCTGTGGGCATGTTTATGCAGATCCAGACCTAAGTCAGAAATGGTCTGCGTGAGGGATACAAATTGAATTGTTGTTTGAGTCACTAAGTCATGTCCGACTCTTCTGCAACCCCACGGACTGTAGCTGCCAGGCTCCTCTGTCCATGGGATTTCCCAGACAAGAATACTGGAGTGGGTTACCATTTTCTTCTCCAGGGGATCTTCCTGACCCAGGGATCAAATCAGAGTCTCCTACATTGGCAAGTGGATTCTTTACCACTGAGCCACCTGGGAAGCCCTACAGATTGCCTGATAGGAAAAAAACTGATTAAATCTGACATTTATTCAGTACCTTTACAAGGATACAGAGGGTCTCACCTGTATTATTGGACTTGCTCTCTGCAAACGTCTTGCAAGAGAGGTTTTATTACCTCCATGATGAGGGTGGGGAGATTGAAGCTCAGAAAAACACTACCGTAAGGCCAGCGTTAAAGGAGTATCAGCCTGTACCCTTGCCTCAGAGCCTGGGGGACTTCCTTGGTGGTCCACTGCTGGGGGCCCAGGTTCCATCTCTGGTGGGGAAACTAAGATCTTGCATGACTCAACCAAAAAAAAAAAAAAGAAAGAAAAGAGCCTGAAGCCGGCATCCGGGCGCTCGGGGAGGGTGGCGTGGCCGCCAGGAGCGCCTCCAGCCAGCCCTCGCCCGCCCGCAGCGAGCTGACCCTGTCTCACATCGGCGTGTGGGCCTCAGGCGAATGGGAGTGCTCCGTGTCCACGGTCCAGGGAAACGCCAGCAAGAAGGTGGAGATCGTGGTGCTGGAGACCTCGGCTTCCTACTGCCCCGCTGAGCGCGTCGCCAACAACCGCGGGGACTTCAGGTTTGGGACCACCCCTGGCCGTCCCCTGCCCCCGTAGCCAGCCTCTGAGACGCAGGTGAACAGTCCCCTGACCTGCTCTAAGATGGAGAAAACACTTTCTCTTGTCATTCAGCTCCAAGTTTTGTTGGTGTGTTTAGAGAGACCATATATCCTTTTGTATAAAATCACCCTTCAAGATGTGCTGTGCAGAACAAACAGGGGTTTGGGGTTTTTCTTGGGGGGGGGGCAGTCGCTTCCCTACATGCATAGTTGACAAAACTCTCCCATGACAGATGTCACATTTTAATATCCCAGGGGCCTCTCCCTTAGTCAGGGCAGGTGTTATTCTCCCATCCTACAGCTGAGAAGACTGAGGCCCAGAAAGTATAAGTGACCTGAACTCAGGACTCCAAGGCCAGCCCCGCAGCAATGACAGCATTGTCCCAACAAACACAGCTTAAGAACTCAGGGGAGCTTGGGAAGCCCTTGAAGTCCAGTCCACACGGCCTCTTCTGGACCCTGCCTCCAGCTCCCAAGGGGTCTGGCCTCACAGTTCTCAGGGCAGGGAAGGGACGGACCCTGGCCCTGAGGAGCCTGGGTCATGGGTAACTCTCTACTTCTGCCCCCAGGTGGCCACGAACTCTGGCTGGCATCACAGCCTACCAGTCCTGCCTGCAGTACCCCTTCACCTCGGTGCCCCTGAGCGGGGGAGCCCCTGGCACCCGAGCCTCCCGCCGGTGCGACCGCGCTGGCCGCTGGGAGCCGGGGGACTACTCCCACTGCCTGTATACCAACGACATCACCCGGGTGCTCTACACCTTCGTGCTGGTGAGGCCGGGGCGGGGGTGGAGGCCATGGGGAAGGGGAAGGGGAAGGGGAGAAGCTGGCTGGTCCCACGGGGCTGGGGGCCCCTGTGTCCTTGGGAGGCACGGCGAGGAGCACGGGGCCAGCGCCATGTCTCGTGCTCGTCTCCTCTTCCAGGGGTTTCAGACTCCCCAGGGCCACACTTGGGACGGGAGGGCCACCCCGATCATCTTTGTCCCCCAGTACAGCAAGGTCAGTCTTAAGAGGAAAGTGTGAGGTCGTCCCGTTGTCCTTAGGGGTGGCGCAGCCGGAGGACGCCCGAGTTGTGCAGACCTCGCTCTTTACATCTGCCTCTCCCATCGGGATCAGACTCAAACATGGGCAGGACCCTGCTCCCCAGGCCCCATCGCCGAGCATCAGCACAGAGAAGGGGGCTCCTGGGGGGCATTTTGAGGGAGAAGGAGCCAGATTGGATGGTGCCCTTTCCTCCCATCTCCAACCTAGATGCCCATCAACGCCTCCAACGCACTGACCCTGGCCCACCAGCTTCGAGTCTACACGGCCGAGGCCGCCAGCTTCTCCGACATGATGGACGTCGTCTATGTGGCTCAGATGATCCAGAAGTTTCTGGGTTATGTCGACCAGATCAAAGAGGTGAGGTTCAGTCAGGCCTCTGGGTCCCTTGGAAATCACCTGCTCCCCCTCAACCACTCAAGCCTCTCTCACCCCAGCCCTGCTCCTGCCCGCTGTGACTCTCTCCCCTCCTGCCCCCAGCTGGTGGAGGTGATGGTGGACATGGCCAGCAACCTGATGCTGGTGGACGAGCACCTTCTGTGGCTGGCCCAGCGCGAGGACAAGGCCTGCAGTGGCATCGTGGGCGCCCTGGAGCGCATCGGGGGAGCTGCCCTGAGCCCCCACGCCCAGCACATCTCTGTGGTACCATGGGCCAGCTGGGAGGCTGCCCCAACCAGGGAGGCACAGGGAGGGGCCTTAGAGATGACAGGGGTCAGCCCCAGCCCTCATCATCCAAGAGCAAGTCCAAGTGTGGGCCAGCCGTGTGCCCGATTTATCAAGAACCCGAACATGACTAGGGTCCCATCCCGGTCATGTGGCATCAAATTCCAGCTTGTCAGGGGCAGTGCAGAGGAGAGGGAGGCCAGTGACACCACAGAAGTTAACCAAGGCTTCGTGCGGGGAACCGAGTTGAAAGGCTGTGTCATTGTTTAGTCACTAAGGTGTGTCCGACTCTTTGCAACCACATGGACCGTAGCCCGCCGGGCTCCTCTGTCCATGGGATTCTCCAGGCAAGAATACTGGAGGGGTTGCCATTTCCTTCTCCAGGGGCTCTTCCCTGCCCAGGGGTTGAACCCACCTCTCCTGTATGGCAGGAGGATTCTTTACCACTGAGCCACCTGGGAAAGCCCTGAGTTGAAGGGCTAGGCAGATGGAAATACAAGAAGGGGCAGGGAGGAGGAGAAGGACAGGAGGAGGGTTTGGAAGTGAGGGCAGCACTGGGATGGAGTGGGGGCTGATGGAGACTTCATATCCCCAATAAGAGGGGACGTTTCCAGTGAAGGGTGGTGAAATATTAACAGTCAACAAGGAGACCACCGCATCTCCTCTGGGCACCGGTGGAGATACGAGGAGGGGGCACATGGAGCCTGCTCTCTGGCTTAGCCGGGGCAGGAGGACCAGGGCGTGTGGGGAGCTAAGCTGGCTGCAAGGTGGGGGGTGAGTGAGCGGGAGGGAGGGCGGAACAGCACTGGGGGGACTCCACGGCCGACTCGGGGCTCCCAGGCCCTGGGCGACGGGCAAGGGACTGGGGATCAGTCGGAGCAGGTCTGTGGTCTAGAGCAGGAGCAGGCCAGGAGAGGGTGACGGGGTCCCTGTCCCTAGAACTCGAGGAACGTGGCCTTGGAGGCCTACCTCATCAAGCCACACAGCTACGTGGGCCTGACCTGCACGGCCTTCCAGAGGCGGGAGGCGGGCATGCCTGGCACGCGGCACGCGGGCCCTGGCCAGAGCCCGTCACCCGAGCCGGAGCCCCTGGCCGACCAACAGCTCCGCTTCCGCTGCACCACCGGCAGGCCCAACGTGTCTCTGTCCGCCTTCCACATCAAGGTGGGCGCCGGGGAGGCAGGGTGCTGAGCAGGTGGGGGGCGGGTGGGAGACAAGGTGCCTAGGTGGGGCGGGGGGGCGGTGTAAGGGGACGCAGGCAGGGGAGGAGACATGTGGAGGTGGCCCTGGGGGCCAGCAGAGTCCCAGGGACCACGGGCGTCTCTGAGGAACTCCCGTGTCCCCCCCAGAACAGCGTGGCCCTGGCCTCCATCCAGCTGCCGCCCAGTCTATTCTCGATGCCCCCGGCGGCCCTGGCCCCCCCGGCGCCCCCAGACTGCACCCTACAGCTGCTCGTCTTCCGCAACGGGCGCCTCTTCCGCACTCTCGGCAACACCTCCCGCCCCGGAGCCACAGGACCTGGCAGGAGGCGCGGTGTGGCCACGCCTGTCATCTTTGCGGGGACCAGTAAGGGCCTGCGCCCTGCCCTACCCCACTCTGGGGGTGGCCCGGGACCCCGCCCTCTGCCCCGCCCTGCCCTCACCCCTGGAGGCAGGGGACGGTGGCCCCCACACTGTTTCCGAGGACGATGCTGGACAGGGGCATCCGGTGAAGGAAGGGACGGGTGGAGAAAAGGCTCCACGGACCTGGGGTTTCACATCCCAGACTCGTCACATTTCCGAAGGGCTCCAAGCACAGACCCACGTGGGCCTGCCTCTCCTCCCCGGGGTGTGCCAACTCCCCGCCCGGGGTGCCTGCCCTCCTGTATCCTCCCTTCACTCCAGCTTTTGCTCCCTTGGTGTCACCTTCCACCTTCTTTCCTCAACCCCCAAGTCCTCCCTTGCTGGCCACGTCACTGCGACCCCTTGGGCACTAAGGAGGGCCACCAGCTGGCCGTGCCTTTGTTTTGATTCATCCTTGCAGCTCCCCAGTTAGGCTGAGGCTCTGGGGTGGGGGGCGGGCCTGCATGTGGCATCTAACTCTATCCCCCAGGCCCCCCAAGCCCCCACACACCCGCCCGGGCCTGAGTGGACCCCCCTCCCTTTCCCACCCTAGGTGGCTGCGGCGTGGGGAACCTGACCGAGCCGGTGGCCGTCTCACTGCGGCACTGGGCTGAGGGGGCCGAGCCCATGGCGGCCTGGTGGAGCCAGGAGGGGCCGGGAGGGCCCGGGGGCTGGCGCTCCGAGGGCTGCCAGCTGCGCTCCAGCCAGCCCAATGTCAGCTCCCTGCACTGCCAGCACCTGGGCAACGTGGCCGTGCTCATGGTGAGCTGAGTGGGCGCCGGGGGTGGAGGGCGGCAGAGCACCCTGACCACCTGGGGCCACAGGGAAATACAGAAAGAATGGTGGCCTGATCGGGCCTCACAATGGGGAGCACTCACAGGGACCTGTCCCTCTGGTCTGCCCCACACCTCTCCATCTTGCAGGAGACAGGGAGGTCCTCAGGCCCTCTATCAGGAAAGTGAACGTGTTAATTGATAATTCGTGTTTGATTCTTTGCGACCCTGTGGATTGTAGCCTGCCAGACTCCCCTGTCCATGGGGATTCTCCAGGCAAGAATACTGGAATGGGTCATCATTCCCTTCTCCAGGGGATCTTCCCGACCCAGGGATCAAACCCAGGGTCTCCTGCATTGTGGGTGGATTCTTTATTGTCTGAGCCACCAGGGAAGCCCCAGACCCTTTTGGGGGGGAAAAAAAAGGAAAAAAGCCCCACAGCCTTCTGGGGAAAAAAAGGAAAAAAAGACAGACACAGAGGTCCTCTATTCCCATGTCGAGAGAGATGGCTAAGGAACCACCGGGCCGGGTCTCTACATCCTTCGCTCTGACACCCGGGTTGTTAAAGTGAAAAATGAACCTGGGCATGTCTGCCCTCTGTCCCCCTCCCCACCCAGGCCTGTCCAGCCCCTTGCCTCCTGCACCACACATCATAGCCCACACTCCCAGATCCTGAGCAGGTGTGCGGCTCTACTATAGATAGTACCTTCTTCCTCTTTCCTCATCTCTGATTTTCAGGCTGAGAACCTGTAAAGTTCCCAGAAAGCCAGGTCAGAAATGCCACCTAGACCAACTTTCTAAGCGTAAATGTGGTGGTGCTTCCATCTTTGCTACCTGGACAGCAAAGGGCCAAAGTTGGGGCCCAAGGCTGACTGGGCTTGGGAGGGGAGAACCGGCGTGGGAGACCAGCCCGGACCCCGCAGGGGGTCCTCGCAGCCCCTGGCTTCCTGTTGCTCACTCCCTGTCCTGTCTTTCCAAGAGCTGAACTCCTTCCCCAGGGAGGCAGGGAGCTCTGGGGTGGGGCTGCACCCCATCGTGTACCCGGACCCCATAGGGGGTCCTCGTGGCCCCTGGCTTCCTGTTGCTCACTCCCTGTCCTGTCTTTCCAGGAGCTGAGCGCCTTCCCCAGGGAGGCGGGGGGCTCTGGGGCAGGGCTGCACCCCGTCGTGTACCCCTGCACGGCCCTGCTGCTGCTCTGCCTCTTCTCCACCATCATCACCTACATCCTCAACCACAGGTGAGCTCCTGCAGGGGGAGCGGGTGTGCAGGAAAGGCCAAGGAGATCGCTCAGCCCTGGCGAGTGTCCCTTCCCCAGGCTCCTGTCCAGCATTTCCTGCGAGCGTTCTGAAATTGAAAAACATGTCTGGGGCTTAAGGTGCCTGTCCCATTTCACGCACGCACACCGATGTCTGCCTTCTTCTCTTCGACTCTCCCAGTGGTCTTGAGAGCCCACGGGCCTGACCTTGGGTTGCACCGTCCACTAACTAGACACTGTTTCTATGGCAGCTCCATCCACGTGTCCCGGAAGGGCTGGCACATGCTGCTGAACCTGTGTTTCCACATGGCCATGACCTCGGCTGTATTTGCGGGAGGCATCACGCTCACCAACTACCAGATGGTCTGTCAGGCGGTAAGCAGGGGAAGGGCTGGGGTCTCCAGGATGGGTACCAGCAGCCTGGGCACAGAGGAGGGAGGCACACAGGCCAGAAGTGGGAGCGGGTCATGGGCTCCAGCTCCATGGTTCTGGGCCCAGCCTTATTGGGGATGGGGGTTGGTGAGAAGCAGAGACACTAGGAGCCAGGGTAAAGTGGAGGGTGGGGGGCCTGCAATGGAAGAACAGTCGGGGACGAGGCCAGCAGCAACGACAGGGTCATGGAGCCACCCTGGCGTGTGGAGGAGAGCCCTGGGCGGGAAGTAGAGAGGGTATCAGCAGGGACACAACCCTGGGGAGGGTCTGGGTGGAGCTGGGGGCGGGGCACGTGGGAGGCAGGGGAGAATACTGTGGGGGCTGAGGCTTCAGGGTGGCCAGCCCCCCAGCCCTCACCCCTTGACCCGACAGGTGGGCATCACCCTGCACTACTCTTCACTGTCTACACTCCTCTGGATGGGCGTGAAGGCCCGCGTCCTCCACAAGGAGCTCACCTGGAGGGCGCCCCCTCCACCAGAAGGGGACGCTGCCCCGCCTGCCCCCCGACCCATGCTGCGGTAGGCACTTCCATCTGTCAGCTTTGCGGTAGGGAAGGGCACCTGGGGTGGGGGAAAGACATCAAAGGCTGTTCTCCCAGGGTGGATGCAGGGTGGGTCCAGGGTCCTGGGAGATCACACTCCCAAGACACAAGAGGAGGCCGGGGCGGAGGTGGGGGGGGGGGGGGGGGGCGGTGCTTCCTTGGTGGTCCAGTAGTTAAGACTTGGTGCTTTGACTACCGTGCCCTGAGGTTGCTGATCGGGGAACTAAGACCTTGTGGCCATTAAAAAAAAAAGGCAGGAGAGGCAAGGGCCTAGGTGGCACCAAGTTTGCCCAGTGCCATGGAGGGGGTGCCTCCTTGGGGTTTTCAGGCATACCTCGGCAAGGAAGTAAGCAACTTTGCAGGGCACTGGGCAGGGATCCTGGGAACCAGAGCAGCACTGAGTTCTGCGCTGTTTAGGGGGACAGAAAGCAATTCTGGCCTCTGTCCCTTAGAGCAGTCTTGGCCAAATCCCCTAGGGACCTATGACCTGCCCTAGAGGGGCCTTACATCCCTGGGGAAAAAAAAAAACAAAACTCGCACACAATTTCCCGGGGAAGGAGGATGGGGCAGAGACCCCTAGGTGAGGGTTCCGAGCACCAGGTCCCCTCCTTGCTCCCCATCTCTCTGACCCCCCAAACCCCCTCTCTCCAGGTTCTATCTGATCGCGGGAGGGATCCCACTCATTATCTGTGGCATCACGGCCGCTGTCAACATCCACAACTACCTGGACCACAGCCCCTAGTGAGCGCCTTGCCCCCGCCCCTGACCTCCCTGCTTGGCGGGGTGCCTCCTACTCCTCACCACGGGGGTCACCACCCACCCGCCCAGCCAGTCACCCAGCCCCAACCCCTGCATGTGGCCCGAGCCACCTCCCCACCCACCTGGCCTCGGGGCCCCACCTCATACACGCCGCCCGTATCTCCCCGCAGCTGCTGGCTGGTGTGGCGCCCGAGCCTAGGCGCCTTCTACATCCCCGTGGCTTTGATTCTACTCATCACCTGGATCTATTTCCTGTGCGCAGGGCTGCGCTTACGGGGTCCCCTGGCACAGAGCCCAAAGCGGGGCACCGGCCGGGTCTCCCTGGAGCCGGGGGAGGAGCTGAGGGGTTCCACCAGGCTCAGGAGCAGCGGCCCCCTCCTGAGTGACTCGGGTTCCCTCCTGGCGGCTGGAAGCACAGGGGTAGTGACGCCCGGGCCCCCGGAGGACGGCGATGGCCTCTATTCTCCGGGAGTCCAGTTGGGGGCGCTGGTGACCACGCATTTCCTCTACCTGGCCACGTGGGCCTGCGGGGCGCTGACGGTGTCGCAGCGCTGGCTGCCCCGAGTGGTGTGCAGCTGTCTGTACGGGGTGGCGGCCTCTGCCCTGGGTCTCTTCGTCTTCACCCACCACTGTGCCAGGCGCAGGGACGTCAGGGCCTCCTGGCGCGCCTGCCGGCCCCCGGCCTCGGGATCCCGCGCCTCCCCGCGGGCCGCGCCTGCCGGCCCCGAAGACGGGTCCCCGGTGTTCGGAGAGGGACCCCCGTCTCTCAAGTCGTCCCCGAGCGGCAGCAGCGGCCACGCGCCGCCCCCGGGGCCCTGCAAGCTCACCAACCTGCAGCTGGCGCAGAGCCAGGCGTGCGAGGCGGGGGCGGCCGCCCGCGGGGACGGGGAGCCCGAGCTCCCGGGTCCCCGGGCCGGCCTCGGCCCGCGCCATCCCAACAACCTGCACCACGGCCGTCGGGGCCACAAGAGCCGCGCCAAGGGGCACCGCGCGGGGGAGGCCGGCGGCAAGAACCGGCTCCGGGCGCTGCGAGGGGGGGCGGCCGGGACGGCCGAGCTGCAGTCAAGCGAGAGTGGCAGCCCGCACCACAGCCCTTCCGAGAGCTACCTGGGCAGCAGCGGCCACAGCCCGGGCGCCGGGCCCCGGCTCGAGGGCGAGGCCGCTCTCACGCCGTCCGAGGGCAGCGACACGAGCGCCGCACCGCTCCCCGAGGCCGGCCGGCCGAGCCAGCGCCGCAGCGCCAGCCGCGACAACCTCCGGGGCGGCGCGCTGGAGAAGGAGAGCAAGCGCCGCTCGTACCCGCTCAACTCGGCCAGCCTCAACGGCGCCCCCAAGGGCGGCAAGTACGATGACGTTCCCTCGAGCGGCGCCGAGGCGGCCGGCGGCGGCTGCATGAAGACCGGCCTCTGGAAAAGCGAGACCACCGTCTAGGGTGGGCGCGGGCGCCGCTTCGGCACGAGCTGGCCGTGCAGGGTCCTGACCCCGCTTCTCGCGGAGGGGCGGGGGGCGCCTCAGAGACGTCCATCGGTACGCACCCAGGTTGGAGTGGAGGTGCCTCGCTGCACCTGGGCTCTCCAGCTGTAGTCCTGGAGGCCGGGAGAGGGAAAGGCGCAGGCCCGCCCCTGCGGAGCGAGCCGTCTCCCCGGGGTACTCCCCGGGGTAGCGACAGACAATCCCTGGACCGCGGGAGGGGTAGGTTTCCGTCCCGGCCCAGGCCGGTTTTCGGCAGCACCTGCCTTCCAGGCTTGCGGCCTAAAGTCCTGCGGGTCTGTGGTGCGACCGAGAGTGGCGGGGACAGCTCGGGCGGGCCCCTTCTAAGGTACACCCGCCTCACTGGCGGCATCCGCGTTACTGGGAACACTGGTGATGGAGTCTGAGTGAGGCGTTCTCGCCTAGCCGCCCTCTTTAGTCTCCCCTCTGTGCCCACACCCCAGAGCCTCTCTCTCACCCGATTCTGGCTAACTAGGGAGCCTAGCAGATGAGCCAGGTTACCAGGACAAGCCGGAGGAAACAAGGTGTTGCTTTTTGAAATTAACTATGCAAGAGGAGAATGGGGGCCGCGTGAAAGGCAGCTGGGATCAACCAGCTCTCTGGAAGGGAGGGAGGTGGAAGGAGGGGTGCAGGATTAGGGCTGGAGCCCATTCCCACGGGACTGGGACAAGACCCACATGGCAGGGCTCAGAGGGGGCACTTCAGGACAAAACTAAGGTCCTACACCTAAGACGCTGACTGCCAGGTACCTGGGGAGGATGGGAAGATAGCAGAGCTAGTACTTCGATTTGGGGCTGAAGGTAGTCCTGCCTCAAACCTAGTCCTACTGAAAAACACGCTCTGAAGAGGGGCGCCACTGCCAGGCTTCACGTGGTGCTGGAAAAACACTTACTGTTAATGGCACAGCCCATATCCCCAGTCTCAACCTTCCGCCTCCCAGGAACTAAGAGGCCTCCCCACCTCCATGAGGCCAGACAGGAGAATCTTATCGATGATCTTATGTCTAGGTCCATATTAGAAACCTCCAAAAAAAATGAAACCAGCTTCCTGCCCCACAAAAGCCCAAACCAAATCCCCAAGGCAAAGGGTAGGGGCCCTGCGAATCACCTGGGACCTGTGCCTTCACTACTTTTAAACACCAGCACTCATATTTTCCCCAACCTAAAGAGCAACCACCAGCCTTTGATTACAGCACACGATCAAAGTGGAGGGAACCTTGGGCCTCATGAAAAGCAACAGGGAAACTCAGCCCAGTCTCCATATCACTCCAGCCTGATCGCCAAGGCGAGAGCAGACAGACAAGGGAAAGGGAGAAAACCCACACGCCCTGAGATGGATCCTGTTATTTATGCTTGCTGCACAGACAATATTAGACAGAAAAAAAAAAGGCAAAAAAAAAGCTTCATATTATTCTTCCACGTATGCTGGCTGCTGTTTACATACCCCGCCAATGCCTTAGCACTGGAGAGCTTTTTGCAATACGCTGGGGAAAGGGGAGGGAGGGGATGAAAAGTGCCAAAGAAAACATGTTTTTAAAAGCTCGGGTTTTATACAATAGAATGTTTTCTAGCAGATGCCTCTTGTTTTAATATATTAAAATTTTGCAAAGCCCTTTGAGCTATGACCTTACTCCTCCACCCACAGTCCTTTTGTGATGAAAGAGGATCTCTAACACTGTACACACGAGCCCACAGGGTCTGTGAACAAACACAGGGCCGAGGGTTGCTCAGTTCCCATCCTTTGAGGGCTGGTAACGCTGAGAATACCCATGATCCACACCAGGAGAGGCCCCACCAGCCCGTGGCAGCTGTGTATCCAATCCAATCCGGGAGCCGGAGAGCCCCTGACACTGCCCCAGCAGCCCAAGAGAAAGCAAGCCCACAGAATCCGGAGGGAGGCAAGCCGCTCTCTTGGACCAAGGGATGGGACTCTCTCCAACCTGGGCGTCCCCACACTCCTTCTGACTTCACCTCTGGGACTGCACAACCCCTCTTGGGTCCCTTAAACGAGAATGGAAACACCTGAGGGCTTGTGGACAGTGATTCCTCTGGCTGTGTCAGGCCAGTTAGCAAGTCATCAGATGAGGGGAAGCGCCCTCAATGCCCAATGTGCATCAGGGAGGGTTCGGAACACTCTGGGCGGCTTGTGTAGCTGCCTGGGCCTTCTGGAAGTCCCTAACTTCCTGAGGGGTACGCAAATACTGCTCGATTTCACTATCAGAAATGTCCTCGTCTCCAGTGACCGTGGAGACAGGGGGGGTGGGACAGACTCGTTTTGGGGGCTTCAACATGCAGGGTGGGAGGAGGAGAGCGGGGCTGGAGGGCCGCTTGCCCGCAGGCAGCTCTAAAGAGCTACTCCCCACATCCTCGTCTCCCAGTCCTTGCCCCTGCCCCTGGCCCTGCAGTTCCTTCTCCACAGCATCCATCTCGGCTGTTCCATCCCGAAAGGCCTTGCGGACCAGCATGTGGCGGTGCTGGAGGAGGTCGCCGATGTGCTTGACCACAGACCGTTTGTCAAGCTTCAGAACCTGCAACCAGGCCAGCTGCTCAGCCATCCGCAGCAGCACAGCCAGCAGCTCCTGCAGGCGGGAGGAAGCGGGGTAGGGCAGGTCCACGTTCGCCAATTTACAAAATCGGGCAAGGGAACAGGTCAGCCGATCTGAAGGCCGCAGGGACTGCCACGCCAGGAAAGTGGCGGCGGTGATGACGGGTAAGGGGTGCCGCCCGGTCACCAGCCACGTCTCATCGGCCAGCTCCACCAACTGCAGTGTTCGCGACAGCATCTTCTCCTTGTCTTCCACGTACTTGGCTGGCACAGATGGGGAGGCTTCAAACAGCTTGAAGCTGAAATAACCAAAATGAGGGTCTGGTCTCGGTACCTCCAGGAGACAGCTCTTCCAAAGCACAGAAGATAGGCAAGCTATGCTATCCTTTCAGGAACACACAAGCCTGCTGGGTAGCAACTTTATTCAGGTACCAAGAGAAATCAGGGCGAGTCTCCTGCAGGAGAGGTGAAGGGCAAGAGAGTGCAGAAGGGCGCTAACGTCTATTGACAATCCTGCCGCCCCCACCATCAGCCATCATTCTGAGTGAGTGCTTTACAAAATGTTCTTTAATCTACTCAACACCCTGTTATGTGCATTTAAGAGTCGAAAAACTTGCCCACAGTCATCCAGCTTAGAAGTGACCAAGCTTCAAACTCAAGGTCATTCGACACTGACAGCCTTTGCTTTCTACCGTATTTGTCAGAAAAAAAAGAAAAGAACACAGCTACTTATTAAAGAGAGAAATTAGCTTCTAACTCCAGCTCTGTCAGTTTGCTCGTACTCTTTCAGCTCTAGTCACACACAACGTGATCCTGCTGAGGCAGGGCTGTGGCATTTAGTCAAGCAGGCCTGAGTGGCAGAACCCAGAAGCCCCGTGCCAAAGCTGATACTTAACCTTCCTACAGCATCAATGCTGTGACAGCGAAGGGGTCTGAAAATGATACAACATTCTAGAAACGTAAACGGATTCACCCAACCAGCGCCAGGCATAGGAGAAGAAGTCCATCCTCATAGAATGGGCTTGGTCAAAAAGAGACAGCTGGAAGTAAAAGGATTCGGGTCTAAAGCCATTCCACCCCCGTGTCTCCCACGAGGCAGGTACCTGCTACAGTAGGTCTTCACCAGGTCCACCAAGCACAGAGATGGCACATCCAGCCCCAGGAGCTTCACTATCTGCATGTAGGTTCCAGAAAACACATCCAAATCTGCATACAGCAGGGTGCAGATGGTCCCCATGGTCAGGGGCCAGTTACGCTGCCGGCAGGTGACTAGGACGCAGCAACCAGCCAGCACCTCCTTCTTCTGCAGCCTGGCCGTGCGGATGCCAGCGAGCTGGTGCGCCTGTTGGTAGTAGGCAAGTGCCGTGTCCTCAAATGTTGGCGGCAGCTGCAGCACTCGACAGAGGTCTCTCACTCGACGAAGACCTAGGAAAACCCATGGCAGGAGTTGGAGGGGTTCCCAACAATACGTTAACAGGATCAGACAACTTGATTGAGTGGGATTTATCCCAGGGATGCAAAGATTTTTCAATATCCATAACTCAATCAGTGTGATACACCACATGAATAAACTGAGAATAAAAACCATATGATCATTTCAATAGATGCAGGAAAAGCTTTTGATAAAATGCAACATCCATTTAAGATAATAATAATAAAAAAAACTCTCCAGAATGTGGGTCTAGAGGGAACAACGTATAATAAAGGTCATATATGACAAACTCACACTAGCATTATACTCAATGGTGAAAACTGAAAGCATTTCCTATAAGATTAAGAACAAGACAAAGATGCCCACGCTTGTCACTTTTATTCAACATAGCTTTGGAAGGTCTAGCCATAGCAAACAGACAGGAAAACTAAAAGGAATCTAAATTATAAAGGAAGTAAAAATGTCACTGTTTGCAGATGATGTGATATTATATGTGAAGGAGTCAAAGGAGCTCCCAGCGAGTTCTGTTAAACTCGCCTCAGATACCACATGCACAAATAATGGACCTTTCTACAATGATAAGAGTGACACTTGGTAAGGCCATTTGAAAAGCACAAAGACATTTGTGGAAAGAAGTCAACACTTCAGTGCCTCATCTTTTGGAGGTTGGTTTGATTTGTGACCAAGCTTTGACCTGGGTTCCTTGAATCTACCTCAAACATACCCAAGCAGACGTAAACCTTCCACCTAATTTATTCCTCTCTTAGAACCACCTCCATCTTTTATTTCTAATAACCATTCTCTTCTTCTCTACCTTTACTTAGTAATGCTGAAAACAGAAAAGACAAGAGACGAGCTGAACCATAAGGAGAATTTTCTTTAAAGCCACTGTGTCATAAAAGGTTGATTCTCACCTCGTTGCTGGCTTCGACTAACTTGTTCGTTTTCCCCGGTGCTTCGAGAATATGTTACTTCTGTAAGATAATGAACAAATAGCTTGTTTAGTCTCTATTCACAGACCCCTGCCCTCCTACCACACAAAACCAGGGAGCAGAATCCAAATCATCAGGTACCCACTACCCGTCTCACAGAAGGTGCTCATCTTTGCAGGTAAAAGGTCCATCTGGTTTTCTATGACCACAGGCAGTACCAAATACACAGAAGGCTTTAGAAGATTAGGACTAGCACTAAAGCAGTTCCAAGTGTTACAAATTTCCAGCCACCCCTCCTGTACATTCAATTCAGGCAATTTTCCTGCCTGTAGATTTTGAGGGCTGCACTGGTCAGGGACTTGGAACACAAATGAAAAAAAAAAAAAAAAAAAAGTTTTTGCCAATTAGTTTTCAAAACTGCTTCGGGGTAGTAGTAGTTCCCGCATTCGCACAACATTGACCTATTGATATAATGCTTCCAAACAGGCAGACTAGGTAAATTGCGTGGAACTTTGTTTCTGTTTCATTTATTCAACTAAACTGAATTTATTCGTTAACACCTACATGTAACAGATATAGTGCTAAAAAAAAAAACTGAAAATGGCAGCCCCCGATCGAAAGTTCACTAGTTCACTTTCATGTTTTCTCCCATATCTAAGTGTGCTCTAGACAGGAAGAGGGCAAGAGATAAGAAGCATCTGACGTCAATCCCTCCATCGCCCCAGGCTGTATCCATGGCCCTGGAAAAGCCCTCACAGGTACCTCGGAGGTTGCCCTCGTCACTGAAGGTGGTCGTAAGAACGCCCTCGGTGACCACGCAGCCGCAGTCGGAGCACACCAGCTGGTTCTGGGAATAGTGCGAGTCTTCCACGAGCTCAGCGGAGCCGCAATCGGGACAGCGGCCTCTACCCGACATCGCACAAGCGGTCCAGAGCCCAAGCAGCTAACCGCCCCTATCTCCCACAACAGCAACTATGCCGAAACAGGAAGTAGGAGCGGAGTCTTGTAGGGTTGCACCTTCCTCTTCCGGCTAGCGTAACAGCCGTACTGTTAGTACCGCCTCCGCGGCTTCCGGTCCGTTCCTCTGCGGACTCGGGTAGAAACATGATCGAGGAAAGGAGGTTCCTGATCTGGACTGTATCTTCGAATTTCCCGCGATCTGTACTTAGTTTGAGGTTGGCTGTCTAGACTCGGGGTTACTCTTGAGTGAGTCTACAGCCGTGGACGCGCGTAACAAACAAAAAATTGTTGCCAGCCACAAACAATTCTTCTTTCTAAAGCGCCAAGGGTATCTCAGACTCCCCTTTTTCTCTTTGGTAATAAATGTTGATTCTGGCCATAGTATAAAATTTGTGGCCTACAAAGGGAGGGTAGTGTATTGAGAGAGCAGGAAATTGTGTTCTTTCCAGAGCAGCTTCCCTATAAGCACGTTGTTTCCTCTCTTTGCAGTCTGTTTTTCTCCCCTGTAGAATGAGGGAGTTGAATTAAAATCCAGAGTGACAACCTGGGAGGCTTCCAGAGACTAGCCAAGAAATGTCTAAGGGAGTTGGAGAGAAAGACTACGGAAGTTAGTGAGGCCCTTGGCAGTCTGAAGAATTTAAGCAGATTGGGATGTTTTAAAACCTTAAGCTTTAAGATGCTCCAAGATTCTAGCTCCGAAGGTCCTGGCGTGGTATGGTATAGATGAAAAAAGCAAGCCAAAGTGTGCCTCTAGTAATGTTCCAGAAAACAAGCTCACAAATGAGAGATTTTGTTTGTCATGTTTGAATATAACTTAAGCGTCAGCAAAGAGGATGTGTTTTCTCATAAGTAAATCCCAATTGCACTCATCAAGAATAAAGGTTTTTAGGAATTCCCTGGTAGCCCAGTAGTTAGGACTTTGTGCCTTCACTGCTGAGGGCCCAGGTTCAATCCCTGGTCAGGGAACTAAGATTCCACAAGCCATTCGGTGTGGCATAAATACATAAATAAATAAATGTTTTTTAACACTTGAAAGTTTTAGAATCAATTGTGTTTGAAAAATAAGACAATTGAGTTAAAGTTACAAAGAACCGTGGCCAGTCCCTCTGACTCCAAGAAAACAGACGGGAGTTATCACAGCCAGTGCTGAAAGTATGTGGGGAATTTCTGCTTCTCAGTTTGCTCTTGGAGAATTTCAGGCAGTCTCTGGCATTAGCTGATTTTAGAAGATGTTAGTTTCAGACTGTGCAATCAACATCCTCACTGGGAGGGTAAACAGGTCCCTAAAAGGAACATGGAGACGGCAATGGCACCCCACTCCAGTACTCTTGTACTGGAAAATCCCATGGATGGAGGAGCCTGGTAGGCTGCAGTCCATGGGGTCGCTAAGGGTCAGACACGACTAAGTGACTTCACTTTCACTTTTCACTTTCACGCATTGGAGAAGGAAATGGCAACCCACTCCAGCGTTCTTGCCTGGAGAATCCCAGGGACGGGAGAGCCTGGTGGGCTGCCGTCTATGGGGTCGCACAGGATCGGACACGACTGAAGTGACTTAGCAGCAGCAGCAAAAGGAACATAACTGGCCCTGGGAGCATGTCTTTACATTCCCAAAAAGAACAGTATCCGACGCCAGTCATCCCAGTTTTGTGCAGATCATGAACCTAACAGCATTATTTTTTTAAGTGGGATTTCACTTCAGAGTCATCTACCCATGACAGAAGCCTTGAAATTCTGCTTTCCCTGACATTTCTCATAGTAAAGTGGAAGAGCAATTTTATGATCCAGCAACTCTGGGGCTTCCCAAGGTGGCACAGTGGTAAAGAATCTGCCTGTAATGCAGGAGACACAGGAGACTTGAGTTCAATCCCTGGGTAGGAAGAGCCCCTGGAGGAGGAAATGGCAACCCACTCCAGTATTCTTGCCTGGAAAATCCCATGGACAGAGGCGCCTGGTGGGTTTATAGTCCATGGGGTCTTAAAGAGTCAGTCATGATTGAGCACACACACAGCTAGCAACTCCAGGGGTGGAGAGGTAATTCTCTTCCAGCCACAAGTGTGTGATGGTCTCAGAGAGCCTCACCCTCAGACACAAACAGGCAGGGAAGTAGTCAGGACCCAGGCCAGAAGATGGCGCACTCTCCTAAGACATGCAAGACTAAGGCTCACGTTCTCACGAAGAAACCCATTTATTTAGGAAATTCATTTGCCTTCCTCTGGGAAATCAGGACATACACATCATCCTTGGTGCCTTTCCTTCCGATACAAACTCTACGAAGATTTAGGGCTTCCCTGGTGGCTCAGACAGTGAAGACTCTGCCTGCAATGCAGGCGACCCGGGTTAAGAATTAAGTGTCCTTCAGTGACAGTGACGATCTGTTTAACAGATGCTTCTCAAAGCCCTCTCCCCAGCTCCTCCCCAAGCCTGTGAAGCTGGAGCCATGTTTCTTGTCCCTAAGGCCAGAGCCCACAGGGTACTTGGCACATCGGCTTTTGGAATGCTGAGTGCCCTGATGGGCTGGATTAGAGCAGAAAACTACTGAGGAAGGAAGGCCATTAGAAAAGATGCCTCAGACGTGGTCCAGATGTGAAATTCTGACCTCGAGGCCAGAGTTCTTTCTCGAGAGGAGGCCAGAGAGAAAGGCCGATGGAAGATGTCCCGATGGAAGGCCCCTGGCCAGTCACCTCTGGTTACATGTGTGTATTTGTTAGTGGTCTGCCTGTCTGACTTTGTTGCAAATCTCCCTGGGAATGACCTGGCTGTCTCATCCCTGTGCCCCAGGAGCGCCTGTTACACCACAAGGCTGTTAGCCCCTGTGGACACCCGTCCTGGGTAGGCCTGTCAGAGGCCACACATAGATGGAATTCCTCAGTGGCAGGATCATTTCTAATCTGGAGTGAGTAACTGGGGGGAGGTGGGGTTGGGCTTCTCTCAAGGCCTCACCCCAGGCTTCCTCCAGCTCAGATGACTCTCTAACCCAGTTTCATTCTGAGCCTGGAGGACCCACTCTCCTCGCCACCCTGGGCCTTGGAGCTTTTCTGCCTGGGTCCCCTTCATCTCAGCTTTCAGCAGATGCTGATTCTCTCCTGACAACTGTGGTGAGGGCCTCAGTCCAGGGCAAGACCAGGGCCCTCGCTCGTATTCACTTTCCCCTTTCCTGTTGTTTATTCTCTCCCTCCCCCTGGCTGAGGATCACTGTGTTGGGTTTCTTGATCTCCCAGAATCAAAGTCACCTGGCAACTCTGAGCAGGTGGCCACAGGCCTAGAGCTCAATCATAGCCGGAACGTCCCTCCTTGGGAGCCGTGGCTTATAGGGCCTTGTCTTGAGTGGGGCTGAGTCACGTGGGCTCCACTTTCCCTGCCTGCTCCCATCCTCCAGTATTCCAGGTCACTCAGAATATTATCCCTTTGCCCCCTCCAAAGTAATCCTAGACTGGGTGTCCACAGACGTTTTCCGAAAAGGGCCTGAAAGTAAATATTTAGGTTTGGTGGATGTGAAAGTTTTTGTTTTAACCGCTCAAGTCTGCTTTTGCAGCATGGACACAGCCATAGACAATTACTCATAGACAATGAACTCAGCTGTATCCCAATAAAATTGTGTAGACACTGAAATTTGAATGTCATGAATTATTGTTATTTTGATTGTTTAAAAAAATGTAAAAATCTCTAGTATTCAGTGCAATGCTGTTGACTACGGTCATTCTGGCCATTTGATCTCTAGACTTGTTCGTCCCACATTAAGAAAAAAAAAAAGAGGAGAAATCATTTTTGTTGTTGTTGGGTTTTTTTTGTTTGTTTGTTTGTTTGCCGCACTGCATGGCTTATGGGATCTTAGTTCCTTGATGAGGGATTAAATCCAGGACCGTAGGAGTGAAAGTGCAGTGTCCTTCCCCTGGACTACTGGAGCACCACCAGGAAAAATCACCCTTGGTTTGAGGGCCACCTGAACAAGAGTGAGGCCATAGTTTGACACCTGTTCTAGAACCCCAGGTTGGATAGGTGAGTTCAAATTCTTTCTTAACTACCTGCTGTGGGACCCCAGGCAAACTCCAGTTCTGATGCCTCTGAAAGTCTCCGTTTCCTCATCTGCATAATGGAGATATTATCTACCTTGATGAGAACTGGAAACAGCACTCAGCAGTGCTGAGTGAAATGCAGGAACTCAATAAACAGGCCTTCCTTTTGTGGTCAAGTTTCAGCCTGAAGTGAGCACTTGATGTGCAAGGACGGAGCAGCTTCCTCTCAGTTCTCAGGGCCTGCCGGTGTCACCAGGGTGACTGTTTCTAGGGCTCAGGATACAGGTGTGTGTAAGATAGTCAGACATCACAAGGCCACATGAGGACATCTTCCCTCGAAGGTTCTGTGGCTTTGGGAACCGCTGGCCCCACAGAGCTCAGCTTAGAGCTTTGAACTTGAATGCAAAGAGATTGCTCCCACCTTCTCAGGATGGAGAGACTGCAGAATCCAAAAGATGGCACCCCCGATCAGCTTAGAGGCAGGGTCTGAGGGCTGGGAATGTGCATGGTGCTGATGCTTTGGCTGTGGTCAGAGTGGGAACGGTACCCTGTGATGTTTTCCATGGGGAGGTGGGCAGGGTGCCCCCCACAAAAAAGGCAAGGGAGATGAATCTCAGGGGAGAGTTGGGGGTCATTTGTACAAACATTCCTTCCTTGGAGACCCTTTCCAGAGAGCTTTTTGGCTGTTTGCACCAAACCTGGAAGGTTGTATGTTTTAAGAGAAACCACCTTTGTATCACTTTACACGGTGGTTCCACCATCTACATCCGGTTGGGTAACCAGACCCCTCCACCCAAACCGGGGAGGCCCTCGGGAAGCTTCCCCCACCCCACCTGGAAGTGACCCAGGTCCACCTGCGTCTGTCCCTCTACAGTGTGACTTTCATCCCTAAGAGCACCTCCGCCATTCGGAGAGCTTGGGACCCTTGGTTGAGGCAGGCAGACCTCTCACTTCTTTGGGGAAGTGTTGGAGATTAGTAGAATGAGCTCAGGAGGAGTATTTTACAGCCATAATCCCCTCTACTCAGAAATGAGTGAGCTACATTTGTGGAACCAGAGACCTGGCTCCTAGATCTGGGCAGTCCTGAATGCAGGGTGAATTCAAATGAAGCTCCAAAAGTCAGGCTTTCACTCTCTGGGAAATCAGTGGGGCAGGGGTGAAGAGGTGTGTGTGTGTGGTGGGGCGTGGGGGAGGTGGTGCAGGGTGGAAGCAAATCAAGAAAGTGTCTTGTTCCTCTGCTCAGCTTAAGGAAAAGTTGGCAGCTTGTATCACTAGGGACAGGAAATTCAAACGATGTTCAGCTGATAAACGCCAGAGTCCCTTTTAGCCCAAAATATGGGTTGTGTCATAGGGAGGTCATCAGAGATGTCCCAACCCCCACAGGAGAAAGGGCACTGGGTCCCCTGGGCACCAGATAGAGAGGCAGCAGCAGGAACCCAGGCGAGAGACCCTCATGGGCTGAGAAACACTGGTCACCCCCTAAGAGAGATTCTGCAGGAAGCCAGAAATTCTTATCACACCCATACAAAACCACAGACACAAAACTTTGAAAGGTAGTACCAGTACCATTTTATTTAGTGTTGTAGGAAGTTTTTAGGTTACTTCTCAAAAACAAAAGCAAAGAAATTCAAAATTCCCAAAATAACAAGGCAGGAGATAAGAATTCTATAATCCAGAAATGCTGGGTGAGCTTTCAATCAGAGGGAGGAAGAGGTCATGTCAGTAGCTCACACAATAGATACTGAGAAAACCACAGGGTTGAGATTGGTGTAGAAACTAGAGGGTAAGCTCTCTGCCCGCCCCCCAACGGCAACAGATCCTTCAGCCTTGAGGGACCATTCACCAGTGAATGGGTCTAAAAGAGAAAGGGCATGAGGAGTGAAGATCGCGCCTAATTTTACAAGTTGCCTCTGGCCTTCAGTCTGGCAGGTGGCTAAGGGTCATGGACCCTCCCCACTCCGTGCCCTTCTGAGCCCCCACTGTCAGCTGAGCTGGAAACCACACACGTGTGCCAGTCACTGCCCACACACCCTCCACTCTGGGTCAATGGCTGTTAGTGTGGCGAAGGGCAGACTTTCTTGTTCTTCCATCCCGCTACCTGGGGAAGCTGACCCACAGGAAATAAAAGGGGTGGGCAGGACATCTGTCAAAGCCCAACGACAGAGATGATATGAAACAACTGGGCAAAGGATTGACTTTTTTTTCCCAGATGCTGACCTCCAGTGGAAGTTCATCACAAGGTGTTTGGTATTTCACTAGATGCTTCCCTGAAGTACTGACTGGTCTTCTGGGGGTAGGGGGTGGGCAGCCAGGCACGGCCAAGAAAGAGCTGCTCCTGCTTCTGCAGGGCATGGCCTCCTCCAAGGACCCATCAGTTCAGTGAGCATTCTCAGCAGCCAGAGGCTAAACCAGACTCTCCTGGTGCAGACAGCTGGGTGTAAGCCCTCAGACCCATACTGGCTGCAGGAGCTCCAGCCCTCCAGTCCACCTGCCCCTGTGAACAGCTCAGAGCTGACTCCAGCTTTCCCAACTGAGTTCTCCCTCACAGTAGAGCCCTCAAGGACAGGTGTTAACCGGCATCCTTGAGAGGCGCAGGAATGCTACCCATGGAATTTTGTTCCAGCAGTTGGTAGAAACCAGACACTCTTGAAGTTGATTGTCCTTCATTCTCCAGAGTTCTTGAGTGGCATCTCAGAGCAGAGGAATTCGCTCTCTTAAACACGGACCGGGACCCATCCCCGAGGTCCTAGCAGCAGATCTCCCACAACGAAAAGCTTTCGGGAAGAACTCGGGTCTCCACGTGAGCTCTTCTCAGGAGAAACCACTCAGTGCCCCTGCCACCCAGTACACAGGGGTAATCACAGTCCAAGTACACTGACATCAAGTACAAAACATTGCATATCAAATATATACACATGTATCTCCAGAGTTCAAGCGAACATCCAGTTCTCTTTATAGGGATGTAAATAAATCTCGTAGCGCTACAAAAATACGAGTCGTCTGAGAGGTTTACAGTGGTCCCCAGTATGTAGGAGGATATTAAATAAAACAGCTATCGATAATTAAAAGTGAATTAGTTCAATCAAGTTACAGTATCATCCTTCAGATTAAAGTGCTCTGATATTAACTAATGTGGCAGCAGACGTGATCCTGAGGAGGAATCCCACTGCCAGTCATCTTGCCTCTTAACTTCAACACAACAAGAATGAACACAGAGAGATCTGTGTTTATAACTGCTCTCTCCTCAAGCCCTACCCACACCCTTGGCCTATGACATTCTCTCCCTAGGAGAGATGTCGGGATTTGATGAGATTCTGTCTCAACTGGAACAACAACAAAAAATGAGTAATATAGAAAACATTCTCATATCGGGTTACTAACAATGAAATTACCTGAAGAGTCTGAGTTGTTTAGTTGCTAAGTCATGTCCGACTCTTTGCGACCCCATGGACTGTAGCTCATCAGGCTCCTCTGTACATGGGATTCTCTAGGCAAGAACACTGGAGTGGGCTGCCATTTCCTTCTCCAGGGGATCTTCCCAACCCAGGGATTGAACCCCCATCTCCTGCATTGGCAGGATTCTTTACTGCTGAACCACCAGGGAAGCCCCAAAGAATCTGAACTGGTGATATTAGTTAAAAAGGGGTCCTAGTTTAAAAAAAAAAAAAAAGTGTGTTAATCTAGTTTTAAAAACACAGCCATCTAAAAATAGATATCATCTTGCTCTTCACAATGTTATACAAAGGGGGGAAAATGCCAGGAAGAGCTGCCAAGGAAACCAGGGAGCCAAGCGAAGGCATGGGAGGAGAGGGCCAAGGGACCCCCTGCCATGGCTCCAAGCCTGGTAGAACCATTTTAGCAAGCGCCTGGGGCACTTGATGCTAATCAAGGCGCTGCCTTGGCCACTCCAGTCACAGGGATCCTGCGATCACCAGAGGAAGGGTTTTGACCAATTCCCTTGAGTGCAAAGTGACTCTAAGTCCCCTGGTCTGCTTCCCTCCATAGACAGGCCCTCTCCATTGAGAAAGAGCATCTTTTAAAGGCTACTGCGGTGTAGAGGCCGATGTCTGGAAAAGGCGGCTTGTCATAAATCTCAAAGGCACACTCGACACTCCTCTGCTCCAGTCGAAACAAAAGACCAAGTCCGAGGAGTCAAGTAGGTTTACATGGTATCAAAAATTTAGCATCTGCAGCCAAAATGCCACGCCTGAGTTATTCAAATGCCAAGAAGGTATGTGCAACACAGCCCCGATCGCCTGGTCCTTGTTATCTCACCTGAAGCTTTAAAGACCAGGGGGAGACGTACTTTAAAAATCTCAAATTCAAAGAAAGAAAACCCCAATGTTTAAAATACATTAATTAATACCCCCCAGTGCCATCTGAACCTCCAGGCCAGGATCAGATCTTATGACCATGTCTCCGGTCAGGCCATAAAATATTTACAATGTGGTTAAAGGCACAGTGGCATTTAAAAATAAAACCCTGGGAATGGACAGTGAAAAGATCCGTTGTAGTCATTGACCTGGCTTCCATGGGTGGGAGGGACTCCTGCCAGATAACCTGGAAGGAAGATGGCAAACTGTGCCCGGCTCTTGGGCACAGCGAGTCCTCGGCCTCAGGAGCTGGTGGAGACAGACCCACGGCAGAGTCTCGATGCTGGAGGCCGGCGGATCACATCTTTCCTGCTTTTTTGCCGACCTGGGAGGGAACCCGGAGGATGTTTGGCGTCTCCTCCATGACCCTGACCAGCAGGTTGTCGATGTAGTCTTCCAGTTGGCGCACCTGACATTCCTTCTTGCTGATCGTTTCCTTCTGTTTGAGGACCAGCTGAATGAGCTCGTCGTGGGTCAGCTGCGCGTAGGCAAATGCGGGGTCCGAGGGCTTGTATTTCTTTGGTGGGGGGCGGGAAGAGGGGACAACAAGAAAATTGACAAAGTCAGCCAAGAGGTCAAACATCTCAGAGAAATACCGGGACTCCCTTGGTGGTCCAGTAGCTAAGACTCCACATTCCCAATGAAGGGGACCCAGGTTCGGTCCCCAGCCAGGGAACTAGATCCCACATCCTGCAACTAAGAGTTCGCATGCCACAACTAAGATCCTGAGTGGCACAGCTAAAACCTGGCATAGCCCAATAAATAGATATTTATGAACAAATAACTACTTATAAGTAAATAAAAGAAATACAGAAGAGGCAGCTTTTAGTGATTGAGTCTGTGATCTGAGTCTCCTGAGAATTCATTTTCAATTTCTGTGGAAACCCATGACCAATGAAGCTTTCTGTAAAGGGCCAGAGAGTCAGTATCTCAGGCTGCCCAGGCCACAGATGGCCTTTGCTGCACGTTCGTCTTTTGGTTTGGTTTTTTGTTTCATTACTTTTTCTTTCTTTTTTTTCCTTTTGGCCCTACCATGAGGTTGGTATATTTAACTTATATTTCACTTATACGCAAAGTACATCATGAGAAATGCTGGGCTGGATGAAGCACAAGCTGGAATCAAGATTGCCAGGAGAAATATCAATAACCTCAGATATGCAGATGACACCACTCTTATGGCAGAAAGTGAAGAAGAACTAAAGAGCCTCCTGATGAAAGTGAAAGAGGAGAGTGAAAAAGTTGGCTTAAAACTCAACATTCAGAAAACTAAGATCATGGCATCCAGTCCCATCACTTCATGACAAATAGATGAGGAAACAGTGGAAACAGTGACAGACTTTATTTTCTTGGGCTCCAAAATCACTGCAGATGGTGACTGCAACCATGAAATTAAAAGACGCTTGCTCCCTGGAAGAAAAGTTATGACCAACCTAGATAGCATATTAAAAAGCAGAGACATTATTTTGCCAACAAAGTCCGCCTAGTCAAAGCTATGGTTTTTCCAGTAGTCATGTATGGGTGTGAGAGTTGGACTATAAAGAAAGCTGAGCACAGAAGAATTGATGCCTTTGAACTGTGGTGTTGGAGAAGACTCTTGAGAGTCCCTTGGACTGCAAGATCCAACCAGTCCATCCTAAAGGAAATCAGTCCTGAAAATTCATTGGAAGGACTGATGCTGAAGCTGAAGCTCCAATACTTTGGCTACCTGATATGAAGAACTGATTCATTGGAAAAGACCCCAATGCTGGGAAAGATTGAAGGCAGAAGGGGATGACAGAGGATGAGATAGTTGGATGGCATCACTGACTCAATGGACATGAGTTTGGGTAAACTCCAGGAGTTGGTGATGGACATGGAGGCCTGGCATGCTGCAGTCCATGGCATCGCAAAGAGTTGGACATGACGGAGCAACTGAACTGAACTGAACTGGGGTTGGTGGGATCTTATTTCCCCACCCAGGGATTGAACCCGGGCCCTCAGCAGTGAAAGTGCAGAGTCCTAACCACTGGACCGCTGGGGAACGACCGATTCAAAGTGTGAAAATCATATTTGAGTCACAGGCTGCAGACCCCTGGACTAGCCTCTAGGCCTGGTGTTTAGAGATGTCACGACTGGAGGTCTGTGACCACCAGAACTGGCACAACCAGGTATCCAAGCGGACCTGAGCCCCAGGCTGAGGGGACCCATGAAGAAACGCTAGCGGCAGACGACGCAGTAGGAAACACTCTCCTCCCAGTACAATACGTGAATGTTTATCCCAGACAGTCTGCTACTGCCTCCACTACGCTCAGGAGACCTGGCGATTAGGAGGATGGCCTGGGAGACCCCAGTCTAAGTCATCTCACTCTCAAAACCTATGCAGAGTCAAAGCCAAGGCGCACCACACAGCCCTTGGTGGTGCCCCCTCAGGGTCCAGTGGCCGTGGCTGGGGCTGAACAACCGCCCCCATTCTGACCAGGGTAGGAGCCCCAGGGATTGTGATCATCACCTGGGAGGCCTGGAGTCTGACTGCAAACTGCTCAGGCCCCAACCACGAGGAGACACAAGATGAGCGTTATGTAAACTAACATGTTGTACCAAGTCTCCAGAGAGCTGGGGGAAATTAAAAAAAAGACTAACTTTTCCTGAAGTCTGTGACTCTGGTTCGAAAGTTGAAAGAGACGAGGTCGTGGGGCAACCTCAAGACAGTTTTGCCTGCGGAGCTCTGAGGTAATCACAGTTTCACCACGATGCGGGTCGAACAGTTTCACTGAGAAAGGCCTAGAACTACCTGCTCCAAGAAGGAGTCCCGGCAGGAGCAGGCGAACCTTGACACAGCATGAGAGAAGCCCCTGTTCTGTCCAGTGATGCAAACTGCCTGCACGCCAGCCAGAGTCCCAGAGAAATTCTGTCCCTCTTGTCCTGGCGACAAGGAACAGCACAATGATGGCTACTAACTTAGAAACTCCTAACGCTTCCACACACGCAGCAGGAGGCCTAGAAATAGGTGAGACGGTGGTTATGGTTTAGTTGCTAAGTCGCGTCCTACTCTTTTGCGACCCCATGGATTATAGCCCGTCAGGCTCTTCTGTCCATGGAATTTCCCAGGCAAGAATACTGGAGTGGGTTGCCATTTCTTCCTCCAGGGGATCTTTCTGACCCAGGGATCGAACCCATGTCTTCTGCATTGCAGGTGGGTTCTCCACCACTGAGCCACTAGGGAAGCCCCTGAGATACTTGTCAAAAACTGTGTCTCACTTTTAATCTTTTTTTTTTTTTTTTAGCTTGTTGAAGGCAGACACTCACAGGGTCCCCCTCTCTGGACCTCCATCATCCTATTTGTGACTTTCAAAACAACCCTTTCAAAAAAGTTGCATTTCTGGGAAAGAACTCTGGAGATTGGTTGTGCAACAATAGGAATGTCCTTAACACTGCTGAAAATGGACACTTTAAAAACAGTTGAGGGGGTAAATTTTATGTTTATCACAATTTTTTTTTCAAAGTGGCATGTCTGTTTACATATCCTACCAAGAAAACAAGTAGTCTTTGTAAAAACAATAGCCAAGAATATATCCTCAAGGAGTTTTAGATTATACCTCTGTCACAGAAGGATTTTATCTGTTCAACAATATTTTACAGGACTTCCTGGGTGGCGTGGTGGATAGGAAGGCAATGTAGAGACACGGGTCCCACCCCTGGTTGGGGAAGATCCCACGTGCCGTGGAGCGACTGAACCTGCACACCACAACTGCTGAGCCCGTGGCCTAGGCCCCTCCAGGCACGACCACTGGAGCCCACACGCCCCAGAGCCTGTGCTCCCACTAGAGAAGCCGCCGCAGTGAGAAGCCACGAGGAAGAGCAGCCCCTGCTCGCTGCAACTAGAGAGAGCCCTCGGGCAGCAACGAAAAGCCAGGGCAGCCGAAAATAAATAAGTAACCTCCTCTGACCCAGACTCTGAAGATGAATTAACATTAGTTTTCTGTTCATGTTTGACAGAAAACAACAAAGTTCTGTGAGGCAATTATCCTTCAATTAAAAATTAATTTCTTAAAAAATTAATTTTGCCCGCAATAACATAATCGTGTTTTTAACTGTGAAAAAATATATATTTATTTATTATAGAAAATCTCAAATCCAGAAGAAGGGAAAAAATTACTACCCATAACTCCAACACTTAACACTTGGGTCTCTTATTGGTAATGGGTGTTCTTTGTAATAACTTTAGCCTCATACAGAATCAAGTTCTATGGCTTTTGAAAATTGGGTATTTTGTGAGCATTTTCCCATCATTAAATTTTAGAAAAATTGCTTTTTAAATGGATGTTTTAAACTTAATTGTATTTTAACCATCTCTCTGTTGCTGGTCATTTAAGTTGGTTTCAGTTTTCACAATTATATAAGAACACATTTAAAGGCGTGAACATAAATCTTTGGTCATATCCCTACACATTTCCCTAAGACCAAAGCACAGAACTGAAATGGCATGCACACTTAAGGTACCTCCTGAGTGTTAGTCGCTTAGTTGTGTCCGACTCTTTGTGACCCCATGGACTATAGCCCACCAGGCTCTTCTGTCCATGGGATTTTCGAGGCAAGAATATTGGAGTGGGTTGCCATTCCCTTCTCCAAGGGATCTTCCTGACCCAAGGATCAAACCCAGGTCTCCTCCACTGCATGCAGACTCTTTTCCATCTAAGCCGCCAGGGAAGACTAGCGGGACCTCCTACAAAATGTCAAACAGCTCTTCCATTTGGATTCTGTAATCTGAAGAAGAAATGATGCAGGACTTTGAAATCATCAGAAATTCCTATTTATGTGACGGCTAAAAAAATTAAAAAGCAATCCAGCAGTCACAGAAAGTGAGCAAGGGCCATGGAGAGGAAGAGGTGCAAAGAAAACACCCATTAACTCAGGAAACAATAGTGCCCATCGTCACATGTTTCCTTCCAGGACTTTCACATTGGACTTTTCCCCCATTGTTTTACCAATAATGACGTATATTCACGCTGGTCTCCCACTCTCCCCATATAATTTGACAGAAGACTTTTTGGCTCTAGTTGGCTGTGTTATTTTTAAATGGAAGTGTGGAAGCCACCTGAATAAATAATACATTCCTAGTTATTAATCATCTATAAAAGATGGTGGCCCTAACACAATAACCAAAAAAGAAAAGAAAAAAGCCATTATAGTAACGATTCAGCTAGGTTTTCATAACTTTAGCCAGGCAGTTTCTTTCCCTAACCTCTCTCTCACTTTGCAACATTCCAAAGAGTAGTTATTTTCATAAGTACTGTTTATGCCTTAGTACAAAGCGCCTATTCTATGGCCGGCCAATGGCAGTCCCCAGGAACCTTTCCATATGTACTCAAAAGAGTTACTAGGTCTGGTCCGGGACCAACAGCTCTGTTACAGCCAGGCAGAGGGGCAGCAGTGGGGCTTACAGATCATGAGCAACATAAGTAACGGTTGCCTTGGTTTTAAGGCAAGTTACTGTCAGTCGGGGCCTGGAGATAAGCCCCTGATTAAGTGAGCTTGGACGAGTAAACAGAGCAGGGGACCAAGGGTCTTGCTGACTTCCCGAAAGCTAGGTGTTTGTTTCTCTTTGGAGCCAAGCTGCATTCCACTGTTAAAGGAAGAGGGGTGGGGAGCTGCGAAATGACCCTGGTTTTCGTTATCATCCCTTTCGTGCTGTTCTTTTGCCCAATTTCCTGGTAAATATTATGCATGCCAGGAAGACAAGTGCTGCTTCTCCTAACACAACCAAAGCCAGCCACGCTGGGCTGGTGAAGTTACAGCCAGTCCATTTTCGGCTCAGGCTAAAAGACCATAGGTACACAATTCTGAATACAGCTGATCATTTTCAGGCTGACGCCCTGTTAGCACAGACTACAGGGAGGAGACGGCAAGACGGCTGGAAAATGCTAAGTGGTTTTCAGCAACAGTTCCTTATCACCACTCTGCCTCTTGACCCGGAACTCGGATCTCTGGATTTCAGTGGACGACTTTCAGCCCAGTTCCTAGAGGCAAAGGTGCAACAAAGCCAGAGGCATCAGCCATCACCCCGCACTTAAAAATACCTGCAGGAGTGAAGGAGATGTGAGCAAAAGTTTTATTTTTAAAAAACACAAAAACTGGGACTTCCCTGGTGGTCCAGTTGTTTAGAGTCCGCGCTTCCAATGCAAGGGGCACAGGTTCAATCTCTGTTCAGGGAACTTAGATCCTGTATGCTAAGTGGTGTGCCCCCGAATTGCCCCCAAAAACAGAAAAAAAAAAAACCACAAAAACTATTTGACATCCTGGAGTCCGTGGGACTGTACAATCTATGATTGAGTGAAACTTCTAGACACCTGCAGTAAAACAGAAATGAAGTTTATGTCTCCCAACTGTAGTCTGCAGGGTCGGTTAGGAAACACAACATGTTTCCATGTGCCTAAAATACAACACATCTCCTCTCATTAACAGTCCCCTGTCACTCGGTAGATCATTCTCCTCCGTCCCTGTGACAATGAGCCAAAGACAAAGAGGTTGGTAGCAAGGCAGGACTCAATCCCTCTGGTTCTAGAACCGGAAAGGGCAGAATGGAGACACTCTCCCCAGCAGAACTCATGGGGGTGGGAGGTGGGGGGTGGTTTTGGTTTTGGGGGGAGGAGCTGCTTTTTTCAGTGGTAGCCACTCAAGCTTTTTACAGAGCAGAGATCCTCTCATCAAGCAATAGTCTTCCTGGAAATTCAGCTTAAGGAAGTCAACTACAAGAAGGGGAAAGTCCTATGCAAGAAACTACGGACTACAGTGTTATTCATATCGAAAACAGAGAACAAGCTAAATAGCCAATTACCCAACTGGGGAGTGGATAAGTACAGACTAGCATAACCATTTCAAAGAATAATTAAGTAGCAACGTGCAGAAGTGTGTATGATAAAAACTAAGCGAACAAGACGATTTCAGAGGGTTTCCACGCAGGCGATGGGGCTGGAGACCCATCCTTCTGCTACTATCTTACATTCATCAGTGGACATTGAGGCCTATGAACCAGAGGTTGATAAAGAGCAGGAGGTTGCATGGCCTGAAATGAATTCCTCACATATTTCCTACTAACTGTGAAGGGGAAAAAATAGCTACTCTGCACTGAAGAACCCAGTGGACACCACCTAACCTAAGTCACCAAGTTAACACCCCACTAAGAGGACAGGGTGCCGTGGGCCCTTTACACGATGCACTGGGAAGGGCGTGTTTTTCCTATAGTTAATACCTGCCGAGAAGACCCAGCCTCCACCTAACCACGAGTAGACGTCAGGCAAAGCCAAATGGGAAAATTCTACCTAACAACTATTCTAAACTCTTGAAAAAGGTCAACGTCTCCAAAGACAAAAAAAGCCGAGGAGCCGTTCCAGAGTAAAGGAGATCCTCAAGACAAGATATCAGGGTCTCTTGGTGACCCTGGACTGGGAAACAAAGAAGAAAGGCCACCGCTGGGACAAACTGGTGACGTTGAAATACGGACGACGGATGAGAAAACAGTGTGATACGCCTGTTAAATTTCTTCATTTTGATAAGTATCCTTATTCTTAGGAATTACACACTTAAGTATTTAGGGGTAAAAGGAGCATGACGTGGGCAAGTTACTCTCCAATAATTCAGGGGGAAAAAATGTATGTACATACAAAGAGAATGGAGAAGGAGAGGGTGAGCGTGATAAAGCAAATCTGGTGAAATGCCAATAAGCTGGTGGATTGGGGTGAAAGGCGTACAGGAGTTCTTTGTGCTACGCTTGCAACTTTTCTCGAGTTTGAAATCACTTCAGAATAAAGTTACAAGAAAAGGCGATCTGTGCCGCAGTTACAGCTACAGGAATTTTACCTTCTTGCCAAAAGATACGCAAGGACGCATGGGGAAAAGGAGAATGTCTGTTGGCATGACCGGGGGTGGGGGGATGGGGGGTGACATTTTCTTCTCATTAAAAAGAAGTACTGGTTGCCAATCGTGTTGCTTGACACACGCACACGCACACACACACACACACACAAATCCAACAACAGCCAAATGACTATGAGGGGAAAAGTTGAGTATGCCATGGGAGGTGTAGGGGCTTCCAAAGATCGTCCAAAGACAGAGACGTGTGGTTGAGTCAAACCGGGGTTCCCCACCGCCCCCGGGAGCTGTCTGCCGTGGAGACTCAGACTAACCTGCCTGCTCCCCGAAAAGACATACCTTCATCCCGGCTTCGTTGATCAAGTTCTCACTCACGATCGTGGTAGTTCCCGAGGTGGAGTTAGCAACCTTGGGGGCTGTCGTGTTCATCGGCTTCACGGGATGAAGTCTGGAAGAGAAGGGGGAAAGGACCCTTAGACCTGCGGGAACCGCAACACCGAGGGACCACCCCTCTCGGGGGCGGGGCGGTGAGTGGCAACCAGCTAGGCAGGCAGCAGGGGAGCCTGGAGACACGCGCAGAGCCCTGGAGCCCTGCAGAGCTCCAACAGACAAGCCAGCTTCCCACCGGGCGGGGTTTTTATAGAGTAAGCTGTCCGCCCAGCTGGTTTTTCCCACTCAAGTCTCAGCTGGCCTCTGAGACCAGGAAAGAAAACTCGGCTCCTGATGCTTCTCTGCAAGGAGAGCTCCATATCAGACAGGGCAGGACAATCCCCACTCTGTCTCAGGATGGCCGCTGCTGTGACGTTCTTGCTCCAAGACACAGGGGTGTTGTCTCTGGGGGGCTCCCAGCCCAGGGGACGGCCTTGCCAAAGACGGCCTGCTGTCAACACCAGGGGGGACGCGCACTGCCAGGACAGCTGTGCATGAGCAAGCCCTCACGCCTGGAGACAGAAGCAGGGGTGGGGAGTCGGGGCAGGGGGGCTGGCTTACACTCCCGAGGACAGTCCCCCCCCCCGGTCCACACCGGCTCTCACCTGTGCTTGGCCGGCCTGCTTCCAGCGCTCGGCTGTGTCTCTGAGGGGGAGACCCGGGCCTGAAGAAGCGGCTTCCTCTTGCCGGGATTTTCCACGTTACCCGCGGAGCCCTCGGCTGTTACTTTTTTTTGAGATTCTGCTGTATTGGTGTGGGGGGTGTCAGAGTGTGCAGAGGGGGGAAAGGAGCGTGTGGCAGGAAGCGGGGGAGGGGTGGGGGAGCTGGACACAGGGGACCCCAGGGCAGCGGCTAGAGGCCGAGGCGGGCTCCCATCTCCGGCTGGTCCTGCCTTCCCGCCATCGCTGCCAGGTCCTGGGGTGTGTTCTGCAGAAGCCGGGGCGGTTGCTCCGGGCGTGGGGTCATGCAAGCTTCCTGCTGCTGACCCGCCAGCCTCCTCACTGGGCACCCTCTCCCCCTCAAGCTGGACAGGCCCCGTGCTGGAGGACAGAGCCCCTCTTCCCCAGCCTGCCACCAGGGCCGCCCCTCCGCCACCTTCAGGCTGATCGCCTCTCTCGTCCTCCGACTCGACCTCAGGGATGGAGGGCAGGGTCAGGTCCAGATGGGCCACGCCTGGGGGCTTGGCCTCGCAGGGGGCCTGGAGGCCCCGCAGCGGGTCGGACAGCAGACCTTCATGGTCACTGGCTTTGCTCTGGTTCCATGCCATCCGGGTGTCGTCTCCCTGACTCCTGAAGAGGGGACCAGCCCTCCCTGAGCCGATCGTCGGCTGGGGACCCCCTGAGAAGCTCCCCTTGGAGGAGGGGCAGGGAGTGTGAGTCGCCAGGGCCGCGGGCCGCGGTCTGGTCACAGCCGCCCCCTCCTGGGAGTCTCCCGTGGCCATCGCGTTTCTGGGAGCGGCCCCTGGTGGCATTGGCTCCTGTGGGACCCCTCTGTCCCCATGAACCAGCCTGGGGGCCACCTCCCCAGCCTCTTCTGTGGAGAGCTTCTTGGAAAACAGCGCCTGCTTCTTGGTATCCTTTCCGCCATCACGGGCATCCGGACCCATCTCTTCATGTCCCTGCGTCGTCACGGAGTCGGGTGTGGGGGCCGACTCCCCCGTGTGGAGGCGGGGCGCCATTTCTTTAACTGCAGGACTCAGCCTGCCACCCCCACCCGCGTCCTTCGCAGAGTCTGGGTCCTCCCTGCTTGGGGGCTTTCCAGCGGGGCTGCCCCTCCTGCCTCTCCCGGGCGCAAGGGCAGATGCTACTTCTCGGGCCTCGTCCTTTGAAGCGATATCACTTTGTTGTTCTTGCCAGGGAGACCCCAGAAGCCCTCCTTCTTGTCCCTCTTCAGGCTGTGTCTGAAGAGACTGTGCCAGGTCGTTAGTACTGGTCTTCTCTGGTGAATAGTCTTCCCTCCCTCCAGTCACCGGAACGGGTGTCTGCTTGGAAAGCAAGCCCACAGCGTGGAGATCAATATTTGGAACTCGGGTCTGAGTCTCCTTTTCCAACTCTAGTTCCAGGAGCGAAGGTGGTTCTTCAGAGCTGGCTTGGCCCGGGTCTGCAGAGGGCCAGTTCTTAATTGGGGTGGATGTGGAGATGGGGGCCGCTATGGGAGAGGAGATAGAGGAGGAGCCTGAAGGGGACTCAGAGGATGGTGTCTCTGAGTCATGCCCCGTTTTAGAAGAGACAGGTATCTGCCCAGAGCTGGAAGCGAGAGTGGAAAGAAAGAGGGGAGAGTTAGTGGAAGGAGGGGGCCTGGGTGCGGGCCGAGCCTCTGGAGACACTTCCGGCCTGCAAAAAGGACAAAATAAAACCTGCAGGTCAGTTGCAGATGCAACATGAGAGGCAAGAGATATGTAAAACTATAGTCTTTCCAAAGACGAGAACTTTTTTTTTTTTTAATATATATTGGGGGCAGTACCTTCAGAAGTTAAAGAAGGAACACCAATATATTTTTTTAAAATATATATTGGGGGCAGTACCTTCAAAAGTTAAAGAAGGAACACCAGTATTTTTTTTTTTTAATATAAATTGGGGGCAGTACCTTCAGAAGTTAAGAAACACCAATATATTTTTTTTAATATATATTGGGGGCCGTACCTTCAGAAGTTAAAGAAGGAACACCAATACTTAACCCATAAAAGGCATGCTTTTATCATCAAGCACATCTGCTACAGAAAGGTCTGTTGCAATAGAAACAGAAAGGTCCCGGGAAAGCAACAGCCTGCAGTCTCTTCTGGTGATAAAAAAACCATCTGAAAAAACTCAAAGCCATTCGAGGCACACCACAGGGCAAGAGGCAGATTTTGAAGGGGAACTCTGTGGGTGTGTGTGTGTCTCTGTCTGTGTGTGTCTGTGTCTGTGAAATCAAAATAGGCAGAATCTCAAAAAAAAGTCTCTCCCACCCCAGCCAGTAGGAATACCATGACGGTGAATATGAGTCATGCTGAAAAGCAGAACCCCCGAGGCTCTTGCAACAAGGTGCAGAGTGAACACACAGAGAACCGCCCAGGCACACTCGACAGGGGACCAAGGGGCTCTTGTGTCAGCAAACCCACACCAAAGTGCAAGGAGGAGAGAATACATCTGCCTCCAATGAAATATGCAGGAAGAATGGACTGATCCCCAGTTCTGCACGCACCACCACCATGCAAACCTGTTGTTTTTCCCAGACCCTGACACTCAGAATCTGCTACAAAACCTGGGCGCTCCACTACGCTCTGCTTATCTCATTGAGATGAACAGACCAGTCCTGTGTACTTTTGCCAGAAGCAAAAAATATTTGCAGGGGAAACATTTGTGGCTAAGATATCTGGGGCAAAGATACTTACGGGGGATATGCCGGACAAGGGACAGGCCACGCCTGCTGGCAGAGGCCCTGGGCTGGGACACGGAGGGGCTGGCTAAGAGCGACTTAGACTAGTAAACCCCCAGCTGCTACAGGGACCACCACAGACCAACAAGCAAGGCCTGCTCTACAGTAGGCCTGACTGCCAGGGTCCCCGCAGGGAGGGCCGAGACTCACCGGGGTTTCACGGCTCTGGTCTGGGGAGCCCTGGGCGAGAAAACAGGTGGGACAGGCGCAGCCTTGGGCTCTGGGTCAGCTTCTGGTTCTGGGAGTTGCTCGTCTTCAAAGGGGTTCAGTGCTCGGCCCAGTCCAGCGACAACAGGCGCAACCTCTTTGTTCGATTTCTTCACAAGGTCGTCGACAGGCCCCGGCTGGTGCTCCCCGGCCCTGAGGGCAGCAGGCGCTTCCTCCCTCTCCTTCCCCCAGGCGGCAGCAGGAGGGCTTTCGCCCTCGCTGCCCTTGGCCGTGTCCTTCTTTCCCGGCACCAGGAAGGGCAGAGCTGGCTTCTTGTTCTCCTGTTTCTTGCTCTCTTTGGTTTCCTTTGCAGCCTCCAAGGTCGCCGGGGCCGTGTTCTCCCGAAGGTCCCTGCTGACCTGCGGCTGGTAGGACGGCAGGGACATAGACTTGAGGGTGTCCTTTGTGGAAGACTCGGAAGGCACTGCGCCTGCTTCCCCAGGCTCCCTCCAAGGCCGAGAGGCCAGGTTTTCTGTAGATGAGAACCAGCGCTTCTTCCTGAGGTCTTGTGGGGATGGAGAGGGGGACGGGGAGCTGTCCTTGGTCTCGGTCTTGGCCTCGGGTGGCTCCACGTAGACGTGGTTCCCATTGATACAGACGTTCGAGCGGGAGAGGACATCGTTCTTAGACCGGAGGCCGCCCAGGAAGGAGAGGCCTTCCTTCTTGGGGAGACTGAAGTTGACCTGGTTCAGCTGCTTAGGATCTGCGCTTGCTGTCCTCTTGTGAGACAAGACTGCGGGGAGAAGACCCAAGAACCAAGGGGGTTAGAAATTAAGAGAAAGCAGCATCTGAGTCCTTATTTTGGTTGTCACAGCTGAGCGGGGTGTTTACTGGCATCCAGCAGGCGGAGGCCAGGATGCTGCTAGAGATGCCACAGAATATAGGAAGGCTCCCGTAACAAAGAGCTACCCACCCCAAATGTCAATGGTGCCGAGGTCAAGAAACTGCAAGGACCAGGGACAAGAGCAGTGCTCTTGGCTGGGTTGCAGAATCTGGCCAGTAGTAGGGAACTGGTCACTGAATTTCAAAATACCCAGTTAATTCAGAGTTAAGGGAATTGGATTCCTCAGCTTTCATTAGGAACATATTTCATGGGAGCTCAATATAATACCTGATGAATTAATGAACTATCAGAATTATTGTAAGGTTCTATGGTTTTATCCTTAATCTAAAAACAAAAAAGCAAACAAAAACCTTGCATGCTAGCCCCAAAAGCTTGTACGAATGCTCATCAGTTTTAGAGCCAGACATTATGAGAAAGGAATTTACACATTCCTAGAAACTAGAGGGAAGAAGGCAATGGCAACCCACGCCAGTACTCTTGCCTGGAGAATCCCATAGATGAAGGAGCCTGGTAGGCTGCAGTCCATAGGGTCGCTAAGAGTCGGACACGACTGAGTGACTTCACTTTCACTTTTCACTTTCATGCACTGAAGGAAATGGCAACCCACTCCAGTGTTCTTGCCTGGAGAATCCCAGGGACGGGGGAGCCTGGTGGGCTGCCGTCTATGGGGTCGCACAGAGTCGGACACGACTGAAGTGACTTAGCAGCAGCAGCAGCAGAAACTAGAGGACTTAGAAATAGAGAAGGCTTCCTAACCTTAGTTAGTACTCTTAGGTACCAGAAGGCTTCCTAACCTTAGTTAGTACTCTTAGGTACCAGAAGGCTTCCTAACCTTAGTTAGTACTCTTAGGTACCAGAAGGCTTCCTAACCTTAGTTAGTACTCTTAAGTGCCCACCGTCATCACCACTACGATGACCACTGGCAGCAGCATCTCCAGCACCATCAGTAAAAGCACCACCACCATCTACACCATCCCCACCACCATCACCACTACAGCAACCGCTGCCATCAACACCATCCCCATCACCATTACTATAACCACTGCCATGTACACCATACCCCATCCCCCACACCAAGATTTGCTCGTTTCTTCTCTCCCAAAGCAAAGGAGGGGGAGAAGCCAAGTGAGAAGGAGGAGGAGGAGACTCACCATCCGAGGCAGAGGAGGACTCATCCTCGTCATCGTCCTCCCACCGGGACTCGAAGTCTCCAGGACGAAGCATCACTTTGTCTGACTTTGAGGTCGGCAGGACGGACATGGACTGGGAAAGAGGCGTTCTCTGCAGGTTGGACTTGGAAAACAAGGTCTTGATCTTTGACTTCTTCTTCTTGTCTTTGGAAGGAGACTCGTCATCGCTGTCAGCCGAGGGCGTCACGTGGGGGACGATGGCTGACACCGTATCGGACGCGCTGTCCTTATTCTTGCCCTTGATCTTGTCCTTCAGTTTCCCAAACGGGTTCCGAGACTTGTCTTTCATGGAAAGGTCAAACATGCTCGCAGTCATGTTGTTTCTCATAAACTGGATGTCAACCTCAATTTCTCCTCGCTCTTTATCCTTCTTCCCCGGTTTGGATTTCAAGGTGTACCACCTAGGAGGAGAAAGGCTGAGAGGTTACCTTTGAATTTAAGAGCCTAAAACAATGCTCACAGTCCTTTATCTGGTGTCTCCTCTGTGCTACTGCCAGCCTCATATAGAAACACATCTGTGCTCCCTTCTTTGGGGAACGTGGGGAGAGGGGCGGGGAGGGGAGGGGAGGGCAGAACTCGTAGTTTTATTTCTGGGAAGGCATCCACTAGGCAGTACAGGATCTGATTCTGTACTTAGTGTATGAGTGATAGTCACTCAGTCATGTCTGACTCTTTACAACCCCACAGACTGTAGCCCACCAGGCTCCTTTATCCATGGAATTCTCCAGGCAAGAATACTGGAGGGGGCTGCCATTTCCTTTTCCAGTGGTACTTAGGGTATGGTCACCTAAAATCCTGATTCAGTAAAGAGTTATTTTTAAGAATAATATACACATTCCATCAAATCATTTCCTATGACTGGCTCTGACTGGTTTTTTCCTTCAAAGGGGTAAAACAGCTACAAAGATAAAGTGCAAATTTACAAGAGTATCTCAGAGAAAAGCAAGGGTTTGTAGAACAGTCCCTTCCAGGGAGTAATGGAAACTGCAAAACAGAGTAAAAAATATCTATTAAAAAAAAAAAAAAAAGAGTGAAATAAGCCAGAAACAAAGTGACAAATACTGTATGATTCCAGGGATGTGAGGCCTTCCCTGCGTGAAAGTGTTCCTCGCTCATTTGTGTCTGACTCTTTGCGATCCCGTGGTCTACACCCTGTCAGGCTCCTCTGTCCATGGGATTCTCCAGGCAAGAATACTGGAGTGGGTTGCCATTCCCTTCTCCAGGGGATCTTCCCAACCCAGGGATCAAATCCGGGTCTCCTGCATTACAAGCAGATTCTTTACCGTCTGAGCCACCAGGGTAGCTTAAGGCCCCTAGATGAGTCAAATTCAGAGACAGGAAAGAGAATGGTGGGTGCCAGGCGCTGGGGGTGGGGGTGAATGAAGAGTTAGCGTTTAACGGGTACAGAGCATCAGCTGGGGGATAAAAAGTTTGGGACCTGGGTGGTGGGGACAGTTGCACAACAGTGTAAAAGTAAGTAATGCCACAGAACAAGAAACACGGTTAAAATGGTCACTTCTGTTACATGTATTTTACCACAAGGGGAAAAAACAAGAAACTGAGAGGAGACGCTCATCTCCAGCTTAATGATCAGAAAAAGGAATGTTTCAAGCATGACTCAAGTATTTCACTTGGTCCTTTGCAAACAACCTCATGATACGGCAAATGACATTCTATCAGCCCAGGAAAGACAAACTGCAGAGAAAGGAAACCTCTCCCTGGCATGTTCCATCGGGTGAATTGCAAAAATGTGAGCCCGGTGAGTGGCACGACTTCCACTGAACAAACAACTCCAAATACAGGGCTTCCCCACAGCCACCCCCGGGGTCACGTTCACACACTGAGAACCACACACTGATGTTCTTCTCGGTGACCTATTTAAGAGCTGAGGGCTATGGACTTTAAGGAAATGATGGTTTTGCCCAAATAAACACAATTTCCTCTTTCACCTTCAGCTTGTCTTACTCACCCGGCATATTGCTGCCCCCACTGTCTTAGCTCATTCTGCACTTAAAGGGGCAGAGGGAAGCAGAAACATACTGAGAAATGTCCTCTAAGTCTCATGAGAATGGCATGAAGTAGACAGTATACCCACTTTACAGATAAGGAAAATTAAGGCTCACAAGTTAGGTAACTTGTACAAGGTCTTGCAATTGTTAAAAGGCACAGCCAGGACCCTGAACCAGCTTTGCAGTTTCCCCAAAGCTCCTTTCTCTACACTAAGATTCCAACTTAGCACTCTCTCTCTGAACTCTCTGAACTGGCTGGGCCATCTCTTATGATATACAGGAAAAAAAGGGCTGGAATTAACATTCTTTATGAAGGAGGCTTAAGCTTCCAATTTAAATGTTCTAAGTCAAAAGACAAGAAGGGGGAAAGCCCCTATCGCTGACCTCAGCCCTAAGTCTCAAGGCTGTACGGAAAGTCCAGACTTACACTGGGTTGGCAAAATACAACCAAGACCTGAGAACATGGTGGGAGCTGCAGTTTTGGATCTTTAGAAGAAAGCATTTAGGATTTTCAAAACTATAGTTCACAGCTGGAGGAGAAGGGAGATGCACGGTCTTTACAGACAGCCTCGCCTGCCAGCCTGGTGTCTTTCCATTACACGTCCAGGGCCTCATGGAGAACAGTTTGCATATCTGTCATTTAGATGTTGAGAGGATTATTTGTATCCTTCTCTCCTGACAGTCATGTGCTGACATGGTAGCCTTGGTGATGAGGAGTGGCTAGCCTTAGTAAATACCAAGGGTAGGCACCTGAAAAGGGGAAGTTGCTGAGAGCTGAACTCGGAGGCTCAAATGACAACACAGACCACAAAGGGAGACCTCACCTCTCCACCAGGGCCTCCTCCCAGCTCTTTCACAGCCTCTCTGCTCACCCTCCCAGGGGATGCAAAGACTCCTGACCTTCAAAGAACACCACTTGCCCTTTCCCCCGGATGGGGCTGCCTTCCCCAAAGTATCAACATCAAAGCCTGTTTATTCTGAGTGAAGCTGCAGCCAACCCCAGGATCCTCCCCGGGGGCCTATTACCACCTGATGCATGGGTTCAGTCCCTGGGCACAAGAGTGGGATTTGTTTTGCAAATTTCCAACGCCACCAGGAGGTGTGAACATGCACTCCGACTGTTCCTGTCGCTTATTTTCACCAGCAAACCCCAAACCAAAGGCCAGGTAGCCAAGAACAACCACTGGGCTATTTAAGGATGGGAAAGGCAGGCTGAATCCCAGGCAGGGAGGCAGCCCCCTCTCAATCTGTGCTGGATTTATCAAAGCTGGAAGGGAAGACAGGAACTGTTTCAGCAACATTACCCTGATCATTAAATCCACACAGCTGAAGCAAGGGAGCTTTGACACAAGCATAATTTGATAGTTCATGAAAACCATGATCCAGAAATGTCTCACCCTAAAAAATTTCAAACCAGGACATATTTGTGGGTTTCAACATTGAAGCATCGGTTCAGTTTTTCAGTGTTTCTGTGAGTTTGATGTCCAGTGTACTTAATTCCAGCATGTCACAGAAGTAGTTCATAAATAATCAGGTCCCAGCATGGCCACACAGCATGTGATGTCAGTCTGGGTAGGACCCAGCACCGCCCTTCACGTCAGCCCAGAAAGTTTGAGTTATCTCAGAAATTAGGGCTGGGTTTTCCCAGTACAAAGGGCAGAGTACAGACAGAAAGCCATAATTCTAATGCAGAAGGTTTATTTTTAAGCCTTTATTCTTAAAAAAATCCTGCAACCTATCAAAAAAGTGAAAAGTAAAAGGATCCCCTCTATAAGCAGTCATCTTTACTTATAATTAAAATTTAGTTCTTCCAAAGTTAAGAGGATCTTTGAATATACAGCAAGAGACAGGACACGTACATAAACTATATTGTAAAGTAATAACAGCAACTGTTATTTTACAATGATGCTTTTACAAAATGAAGATTTTCAAGAAGGCTCATAAAAAGAACTTTTCTTAACAAATGTAAGTTTCTGATAGCCTTTAGATAATACCACTAAACCAAATAACAAATGACAAAAATTTTGCTGTGCTGTGCTCAGTCATGTCTGACTCTTTGCGACACCACGGACCATAGCCCTCCAGGCTCCTCTGTCCCTGGAATTTTCCAGGCAAGAATACTGGAATGGGTTGCCATTTCCTACTCCAGGGGATCTTCCTGACCTAGGGATCAAATTCTCGTCTCCTACATTGGCAGGGAGATTTTTTATCACTGCACCACCTGGGAAGCCCAATAAATGACAAAACTCGACTGAAAAACCTGTTTACTTCATCCAGATCAACAGGAATCAATTACATGGAACTGAATGAACTGATGAGTGTGGTTTACAACTTTATGACTTTGTGGAAACTATACTAACTTTAATCTTTGTTTCGCAGAAAAACCTTTTCCCCTATGCTATGACCTACAACAAATCAAAAAAGTATACCTCTGTAAACAAACAAATGAAAAAATAATAACAGGCATAGGGTAAAAATTCCAATCATAGAAAATGGTCTAAAATGAAAACTTTAATCTCCATGTCCCTCAGTCAGGCGAGGGTCTTGGGAATAAACATTCAAGCAAAAAATGCCTATTATCCAAATAGGCTGCCCAACTGTTTGGGGATTTTTTGGTTTGGGGTCTTCTTGGTCAAACATACGACAAGGCTAAACAGCTAAAAATACAGAAAAGTTCATTTCAGGCTTTTACCCTTTCAAAAAGATGTCTTATGAAGAAAGCAACAAGGGAATATGAAAAAAGAGAATGAACAGGGTACAGAATGCAGGACACAGGGTCTGCCTCCCGAGGGGCCTGACTGGGGGACTAGAGTCCAGATACGCATTGTCAAATCTCCTGGGTTTTTAAACACTCAAGTTTTTTTTTTTTTTTTTTTTTTAAACACTCAAGTTTTGAAACAGCTAAAACAACCCAACCATGCGCAATTCTCAGGGCTGGTTTCCCTCAGCATGTAGGTTTCTCAGGACAAGGAAAGCTGATCCCAGGGGCCCTCCATCGGAATGTGGGCAGTGTGGTTCCTTCTCTGGGGAAATGAAAGGTCTCGCAGTGCATCCCAGCCGACGTGCGGGCTTACGGTTGTGTAAAGGACAGGCCGGTATGCCTCCAAAATAATCTGTCTGTAGCTGAAGCAGACATGTTTTTTCCTTTAAAACATTCCACAGGGTAGACGAAGAAAAAAAAAAAAATGACAGCTTCAGAGATTCAAGGCGGAGACAGGGAAATAATGGCTACAAAGATGTGGTCCATGCCCGCTCTGGCACAGCGGGCACTGGAAACACAGAACCAAGAGGCCAGACAGTGGGAGAGGGGACCGGCTCACCCGACGGTCACGGAGTGTCTGTTACACTGAATCAACGGCTGTTTTTTCTTTCTGATTATGAAGCGTGAAAAAATAATTTAACACAAAAAGAAATTCCTGCTAGCGTATACAATTTCATCACAGATAAGGACATGTGTGAAGTCACTCAGTTGTGTCTGACTCTTTGTGACCCCATGGACTGTAGCCTGCCAGACTCCTCTGTCCATGGGATTTTCCAGGCAAGAATACTGGAGTGGGGTGCCATTTCCTTCTCCAGGGAATCTTCCTGACCCAGGGTTTGAACCCGGGTCTCCTGCATTGCCGGCAGACTCTTGACCCTTTGAACTACCAGGGAACCCCACAAATAAGGACTGTCATACACAAAGAGAAGGAAATGGTAATCCACTCCAGTATCCTTGCCTGGAAAATCTCATGGATAGAAGAGCCTGGTGGGCTGCAGTCCATGGGATCGCAAAGAGTCGGGCATGGCTGGGCGACTATCACTTACACTTACTTATACACAAAAAAGTTTCTCAGCTAAGTGAAATCCCAAGGGGCTATAAGAACCACCTACTTGGGGACCCAGCAAAATGAATTAAGGCTCTACCCTCCCATCAGACACAGGAAGCTCCAGGAAACACAAAGGCAAAGACGACCACTAGCTCCTTGTTTTAATGTGTTAGTGTTCATTTCAAGGGATCCTGTCTATATGGGCTCCAGGGTCAAAGACGGACCGCCTAGTTCCCTTCCCGTGCAAAATCTCCACCCCGACTTATAGCGTGAGTTATCCCCATGGTAACTGAACTTCAAGACACAGGGGATCGTGGCCTCCGGTGAGGGGAGAAGCAGGAAGAACAGAACAGCACCTGAGTTTCATGTGTTTGAGATGAAGGATGCACTTGATGGAAAAATTTTTTAAATCAGTTCCTTCACTGTCTTCCCTGGGGAAGAAAAATAAGGCTGAGAATCTCACAGGGTCAAGCAGAGGAGGATATCTAAAAGGGGTTGTGAGAAGGAGTGACTCCACGTGGGTGAAGTGTCTAGACTCTTCTCTTGGCAGCATAGAGGCAATGCATAGCAAACAGGGACAAAGACGTTTAAGACCTATAAAACGCTTGTGGGGTATAACCGGCAGAAGCTAAGTGGTTTAACAGGTTTTGTTACTGACCAAGGTAACTGGTCCTCGTTACCTAACTCTGAATACAGAATCACTGATCAGCCATTCTTGCCGCCCCACTCTCCTCCCCAGGTGGACTTTCCCATCTGCCCATCACCAGCTACTTGGTGGTAAATTATGAAGGTTGCAAATGGTTCCTTTTTGACCCTAATCCCTGAAACAGCCATTCTGCACCACTGAAAGGCTGTCTGTAGCCACCAAATTCAATCCTAAAAAGTTAGAAAATGATACGGGAAAGGAAACATCGTATAAAAAGCAGGTTGAAAATGCTTTTGATCTTCCCATACTATTTGCTCTATAGAAAGTCCCTTAGAAAGTAATTAAAGCAGGTTATAGGAAAAAAGTTTTAACTGACTCTCTCTAATGCTAATTCCACCATTCCCTTTTGATGTATTTTCTTGAAGTCTTTTTCCTGCATGTTTTAACTGAGAGACTTCAGACAAGTTATTTGACTTCTCTGGCTCCTCCTCTGAAACAAGGTTAAAAGCACCTACGATAAGGAGCTTACGAAGGATGTTACAAAGATTGTGCATGCTTAGTCGCTCAGAACTGCCCGACTCTTTGCAACTGCAGGGATTGTAGCCCACCAGGCTCCTCGGGGCATGGGGATTCTCCAGGGAATAATACTGGAGTGGGTTGCCATGCCCTCCTCCAGGGGATCTTCCCAACCCAGGGATCGAACCCAGGTCTCCCACATTGCAAGCGGATTCTTTACCACCTGAGCTTAAATGGCTTAATACATGTAAAGAGCTTAGAACAGTGCCTGGCACTTAATAAACACTTGGTGTTAGCTATGATCATGACTTGGTAATAACCAGAGAACACAGGCAATTCTATTTGTAGTGTGTTAAATATAGCTGTCGTACAGTCCCCATATCCACTATTTTTAATGGCTGCATGATATTCGGTGAGTGCATTTATACCATTGTTCAGCCATGCATGTCGTTCTCAGAAGGGAATTTAAGATACCAACAGTTCAGACTGACGGTATTCCTAGGGATCCAAACTGACACCATCAAACACAAATAACAATGATTTGCATTTGAAGGGAGTGGGGAAAAAACTCAATTATAAAATTAGTTTGTATGATACAATTTCCAAAATTAAAAAGCAGATACGATATTTTAAAATATCATGTTATTCAGTCGCTCAGTCGGGTTCGACTCTTTGCAAGCCCATGGACTCTGCAGCATGCCAGGCTTCCCTGTCCTTTGTGAAGTGAAGTGAAGTGATCAGTATGTAATTCTATAATTTATCATGAGATGTAATGACCCTCAGAACTCTTCAGAACTTCTACGGAGGTGGGAGAGACAAGAAACAGAGGGTCCCCAAATGATTTCAGGCACACGCCAAGATGACATAACTGGCTGAAGTGTAAGGATCAAGGCATATTTTCTAAGTTGAAAGCAATACTCAACTCTGTGTAGGTAAAGACTACAGGAAATAACCAAGCATCAGTATTTTAAGATTTGCTAAAAATTAGAAAAATTAACACATTTATAAACATGGAAGTCTGCCACTCTTCCTATCATCTAGTTACCAATGTTTTACTTGACCATCTCAAAAAGCCACAAAAATTAATATTCTAACACCAGATCCGGTATCTTGCCTTTTGCCTCAAGGTAATGTATTTTATGTGATCTGCCGAAGAAGGATCTCTGTGGGGTCCTTTGTCACTCAGGCACAGAGACCTTAAGGATGGAGAAAGGAAATGAGATGGTCTGGTTCACCACCTCCTGGCCAGGACAAAGGAAACAAACTTTAGCCCGGTAGACATCAAAGCGCTTTCAGTCCTCTCTCAGCCCCCCAGACAGACCCACACTTCTTTCTTTGGGAACCCCTGGTGGGGGGTGTGTGTTAGTCACTCAGTTGTGTCCAACCACTCTTTGTGATCCCACGGACTGGGGCCTTGCTAGGCCCCTCCGTCCACGGGATTCTCCAGGCAAGAATACTGGAGTGGGTTGCCATTCCCTTCTCCAGGGGATCTTCCCGACCCAGGGATTGAACCTGGGTCTCCCACATTGCAGGCAGAATCTTTACCGTCTGAGCCACCAGGGAAGATTCTGCTTCCTGGTGGGGAAGCAGAGCATCTGACTCATCTGGTTATCAAGGTGAGTCCCAAGGAAGAGGGAAAAAAAAAACACATACCGAGAGCATTTCAAAATCCTGTTCTAACAACAAACTTTAATAAGAATGAAGAGCTCCTTTGGTATAAGAAGAGACCCCACAGCCCAGTGCTGTGGGAGGCGGCACCCTTGAAGAAACAGCCCTGGGGCCCGCCTGTCCCTCACACAGGACATGGTACTCCGGATCACAAGAGGCCTTTTCAGGCCAGGCCTTCTGGAAGCTGTGGTGACTCTCCCTGGGCTAGCCACATCTCTTTTCATAAACAAGAAGTTTACAAATGAAGCGTGCAGCCGTCACACCTCTATAAAGTTTTTCTGGCATTTCTTATAAAACGTTTTCCTTTGGCTCCACTAGGGAGGGCAGCGTTCAGGAAAAGACACTTAATTCCAGCTGCCTTTTTTCTCCCCATGGGCACATTCCTAAATGTGTCCCTCAGGGACACCCTGGAGACGAAAGCCCTTGATTTCTCTCTAACAGATTATCTACACGCCTCTCTCTGCAGGAAAGGAATTTCTCATCTCATTAGTGCCTAAAAGCGGCTCCTTTGCCAAAGGCAACAGCGAGCCCCCAAGCGGCAGGTGACCTGCTTCTCCCGGGTGACCTGCTTCTCCGGTGCTGAGCAGTGGTGCTGATGGGCAAGCCAGACCCCAAGTTCACACCGAGGCCACCCTTCATCTTTAATCCACTCGGCTAAATGTAAGATGGCTTAAAACTCAACTTTCAAAAACCTAAGATCATGGCATCTAGTTCCATCACTTCATGGCAAAACAGAAGGGGGAAAAGTGGAAACAGTGACAGATTTTATTTTCTTGGGTTCCAGAATCACTGCAGATGGTGACTGCAGCCATGAAATTAAAAGACGCTTGCTCCCTGGAAGAAAAGTTATGAGAAACCCAGACAGCATATTACAAAGCAGAGATATCACTTTGCCAACAAAGGTCCAAATAGCTAAAGCTATGGATTTTCCAGTAGTCATGTATGGATGGACGTGAGAGTTGGACCATAAAGAAGGATGAGGGCCAAAGAATTGATGCTTTCAAACTGTGGTGTTGGAGAAGACTCTTGAGAGTCCCTTTGAACTGCAAGGAGATCAAACTTGTCAATCCTAAAGGAAATCAACCCTGAATATTCATTGAAAGGATTGATGCTAAAGGTGAAACTCCAATACTTTGGCCATCTGATGTGAAGAGCTGACTCATTGGAAAAGACCCTGATGCTGGGAAAGATTGAAGGCGGGAGGAGAAGGGGGAGACAGAGGATGAGATGGTTGGATGGCATCACCAACTGAATGGACATGCAACTGAGCAAAGTCCGGGAGTTGACGATGGACAGGGAGGCCTGGGGTGCTGCAGTCCATGGGGTTGCAACGAGTCAGGCACGACTGAGCGACTGAACAACAAAAACAAATTTTTGAAATTAGAACACTAATTTTAAACTTCTTGTTTATGAAAAGAGACGTGGCTACCCCAGGGAGAACCACCACAGCCTCCAGAAGGCCTGGTCTGAAAAGGCCTCTTGTGATCCGGAGTACCGTGTTCTGTGTGAGGGACAGGCTGTTTCTTCAAGGGTGCCACCTCCCACAGCATCAGGCTGTGGGGTTTCCTCTTACACGAAAAGAACTCTTCATTCTTACTGAAGTTTGTTGTTAGAATAGAATTTTGAAATGCTCTCGGTATATGGGTTTTTTTTTTCCCTCTTCCTTGGGACTCACCTTGATAACCAGATGAGTCAGATGCTCTGCTTCCCCACCAAGAAGCAGAGTCTTCCCTGGTGGCTCAGACAGTAAAGATTCTGCCTGCAATGTGGGAGACCCAGGTTCAATCCCTGGGTCGGGAAGATCCCCTGGAGACGGGAATGGCAACCCACTCCAGTATTCTTGCCTGGAGAATCCCATGGACGGAGGAGCCTGGCGGGGCCCCAGTCTGTGGGGTAGAAGTGTTTAACAAAGATTAAACACTTCTCCACGTCCCACTGGCAAATGACCACCTGCCCTATGTCTCCAGGGACTGTAACCACTTACTTGCCCATTCAGAGATGTTAGAACACCTGGGCTAGGTCACACAGCAAATGAAGAGACAGAAGTGGGCCCTGGACAAGGGGAAAGAGGGTCAGCTGGCCTGGTCTCCAGCTGCAGCACGAGGTCCGACCTAGGACACCTTCAAGGAAGCACAACCCGCTCACCGAGTCTTTCCACACCTATGCCGGTTTTCTTCAAAGGCTGATCAAGGTTCTGGTTGTTAATTCTGTTGGAATTCAAAGGCCCTGAGGCTTAGAGATCCATGTAGGCTCTGAACCAAAGGCCACCCAGGGCCTGGCTGTGAGATGAAATAAGGCCTTAAATGCCTTCAAATCACTCCCTCCGTTCACGGAGGACATCCGAACCCTCTAGAGCTAAGCCACGGCCAGCATCCTTCCCAATGTACAGGGTGAGAAGCAGCTTTCTCAGACATAGAGCAATTAAAAACCAGAGCAGCGAAAAGGAAACCAAGGATTATTGTCCAGGGGGACGGAAGGATGATGTCAGCAAATACGGTTGGAGCTGATGACAGTTTAATAAGCACATGTATTGTTTTTAATGTAATCATAACATTTTTAAATTAACAACTACAATTAAAATGACAGAGATACTATTTATAAAAACCTTCCTCTGATGGTGGTTGTAGAAATACAACACAGGTCTTTGTAACCAAAGGGAAGTTGAGCCAAACAAGGCTCTTTTGTATGTTCACCTTCCCCTGATGTGAAAAACCTTTACATGGTTGGAATGGTTGACTTACTTGCCTCCAGAGTTGTGTTTTTCACTGACGGGTTTACTTCCCCTCGTGTTGTGTATCATTTTTCCTTTTCTTGGTCCTGTGTTTCTTGTGGCAGTGACTCCACCTGCCGTGTTGGCGCAACCGGTGAGGTCACATCAGTTACGCTATTACAGAACAAAGACTTGGCCTGTGCTAAAAGTGCAAACACCTGGGGACGCACATGTACACGCCCTGGTTTCGATGGTGTTTCCTACTCATTTGCTTCAACGGAAGACTCGACACACAGGCATCATGGCCCATGTTGTCTTTGCCAAGACATGTTGACCTCACTCTTGTATCACAGTGACTGCTGGGGAAAGCAAGCCATCACCGTTTCCTGGTTCACATTCAACAGCAAGTTCTCCTTATTTTATTTGTTCGTTCTTATCACTTCCTCTCACTCTCCCCCACCCACATCCAATCCACCACCAGTAAGGCCAACTGAACCTCGGAAATATTTCTGAAACCCACCCACCACCGTCCATGCCCACGCCTGTCACCCTACTCCTGCCAGAGCCTCCCAGCCCACCTGTCGGGTTCCAGGCTAAACCTGCTCCAAATCTGCTCTCCATCAGACAGCCAGACTTTCACAAACTGGATCACGTCACCCCTCTGCTTTCAACACTCCGCAGTTTCCATTGCTCTTGAAGGAAGCCCGGCCTTCCTCTTCAGCCTCAATCTAGGCAACCTCTCCAGCTTCCCAGATCTTCCTGCCTCAGGGCCTTGCACAGGCTGCTCCCCGTCCTCTACTTTTCACTGGAAAAATTCCTCTTTATCTTCCAGGCCTCTGCCTCAGAGAGGCCATCTGCAATCTTTGCTCTTTTCTCTTATGATACCCTGTTCTCTTCCTCTACCACACTCATCGCAGCACAAGATTATTCATCTTTGTGTTCATCTGTGTTCAGTCGCTAAGTTGTGTCCAACTCTTTGAGACCCTGTGGACTGCAGCACACCAGACTCCTCTGTCTTTCACTATCTCCCCGAGTTTGCTCCGATTCATGTCCATTGAGTCGGTGATGCCATCCAACCATCTCATCCTCTGTCACCCCCTACCTTCTTGCTCTCAATCTTTCCCAGCATCAGGGTCTTTTCCAATGAGTCAGCTTGTCACATCAGGTGGCCAAAGTATTAAAGCTTCAGCTTCAGCATCAGTCCTTCCAATGAATATTCATGGTGTTTACTGTCTATCTCCCCCCAGAAGGCTCTGGGCTTCCTGAAAGCAGGGATCATTGTTTATGCTGTCTACCCAGTGCCTCAAAAATAGTAGGTGTTAAAAAATAATTACTAAAAGTATGGATGAACTTTAAAAACAAGCGGGGGGAAAGGCAGTGAGAACTTTCCGCATTGCTAACTGAATGCCTTGTAAATGAAATCACCATCAAATCATATCACAAAAAGCACACCTTTCACATCACAGGAACCATGACTTTGATGCACCCTCCCCTCTGAGTCACTCCATTCCTCCGCTGTGAACAGGCTGGGGTTACTTCTTCCAGAGCCCATATAGCACCAATCCTGGACACTGAGCCATCAGTTTCCTATACTGGGTGGGGGGGCCTCTGCCAGTTTGGAGATGGGAGGGTTTCCAGTAAAGCCTCAATGTCATCTTTAAGAGAAATCTCAAAAAAACTCAAATACTGAACCAGTAACAGCATTGCTCAAATTTTCCAGTCCGTTACAAAAAGCCGAAAAGTGCTTAGGAAACCCAGAGGTGTTCTACAAGCGCAAACGCTGACGGCTCAGATTTGTGAAGTTGAGATCTCTGTGCTCATCTGTGACTTCTCTGCCTCCCACTCTCCCAGAAAAACAATGGTCTCACCCTTCTTCTTAATCACCTGAATTTCCTTTGGCAACATATTACACCATCTTACTACACTTACAGTTCTTCAAAATGTCTAACCTTTATCAGCATCCAAATCCTTTCTATGCAGCCAGATTCTCTCTTGAATCTTCAAGAAAGATGATAAAATGACCCTCCATCATTCACTCTCTCTCCATATCTGAAAGGCTATTGTATCAAATTTCATCCTATCTGGTTACACAATGGCCTTCCAGTCACCAGCCTGAATATTTATTTTAATCTGTCTTTAAGCGATTACTGCCGCCATTTTTATTGCTATTGGTATTCTTAAAAGATGCTTGGTTTTGAGTTTGGGTTTTTTGGTCCAATTTAGGACCCCTAGCTACTCAAGATCAGACAGCAGAGGAGCCCACATGTTGGTCCCCTTACTCTGCCTCTCAGATTCACGTCTATTTCATGATCACGGGACTTAACTGATTTCCATTTAACTAAAGCTCAGCTGAGACCACAGAGAAGTATGGATGAGTCTGCCCTCTGTATCCACAGGTCCTCAGATTCAACCAAAATATAAATATCTCAAAAATATTCAAGAAAAAAAAAAACAAAAACCTCCAGAAAACTCCAAAAAGCAAAACTTGGATTCATGCACTGGCAATTATTTATATAGCATTTCCATGGTATTTACAACTACTTACAAGAAGCCTGGTACGCTGCAGTCCATGGGTTCGTAAAGAGTTAGACACAACTGAGCCACTGAACAACAACATGGCATGTATATCATATTAGATATTATAAGTAATCTAGAGATGATTTAAAGTATACAGGAGGATGTACAAAAAGTGTTAGTCACTCAGTCGTGCCTGACTCTTTGCGACCCCATGGACTGCAGCCCACCAGGCTCCTCTGTCCATGAGATTTTCCAGGCAAGGATACTGGAGTGGGTTGCCATTTCCTTCTCCAAGGATGTGCAAAGGTTATACACAAATATGAAGCCATTTTACATAAGGGGCTTCAGCATCCGCAGATTGTGGCATTGAGGTGGGAGGGGAGCTAGAACCAATCACCCTTGGATATGAGGGACAACTGCATTAATATCAGTGCAAAATCAGTTCATTTCGATTTCTTCTTACCTAAAGGGGCCACACACTCTTCCCTATTAAATGGATCCTATCTATATGTCCGTCTCTGTTTAGTGTTTTAAAGATATGTATCATCACACTGCAGCCATGAAATTAAAAGACACTTGCTCCTTGGAAGAAAAGCTATGACCAACCTAGACAGCATATTAAAAAGCAGAGATATCACTTTGCCAACAAAGATCCGTCTAGTCAAAGCTATGGTTTTTCCAGTAGTCATGTATGGATGTGAGAGCTGGACTATAAAAAAAGCTGAGCGCCAAAGAATTGATGTTTTTAAACTTTGGTGTTGGAGAAGACTCTTGAGAGTCCCTTTGAACTGCAAGGAGATCAAACTTGTCAATCCTAAAGGAAATCAACCCTGAATATTCATTGAAAGGATTGATGCTAAAGGTGAAACTCCAATACTTTGGCCATCTGATGTGAAGAGCTGACTCATTGGAAAAGACCCTGATGCTGGGAAAGATTGAAGGCGGGAGGAGAAGGGGGAGACAGAGGATGAGATGGTTGGATGGCATCACCAACTGAATGGAGATGCATCTGAGCAAACTCCGGGAGTTGATGGTAGACAGGGAGGCCTGGGGTGCTGCAGTCCATGGGGTCGCAAAGAGTCAGACACAACTGAGAGACTGAACTGAACTGAACTGATCATCACCCTAATCTGAGGTCGGCAAAATCTGAGTCATTACAAAAAGCATATTTTCTTGATTCCAAATGTGTGATATGTGGGGTCTTATTAAGAGAACAAATGAAAATATCAGCAAAGTTAGCTCTTAACACTTTGAGTTTTAACTTCTGGACCACAACTATTTTCTGTAAAGATTAACATACATGCACACATGCACACACACACACACATAAAACTATAGGCCAAGATGTGAGCTTTTCTTTTGATTTTGGTTTTAATGTCTAAGGTGGAGTCAAACCCTTAATAACCAGTTCAAATGATCCTCCTAGCCCAACCAGTTTCTTTCTGTTAAACTTCCACCTAAAAGTGTATATCTCATACTGCAAATCGCAGCTATCTTGGGCACCCAAGTGAAGTACCAGGACATCAGACAGGCCTGGTTCAACTGAGTTCCTCCAGCATCTTGGAAAGTCCCAGGAAGTGGCAGATGGAAAGCTTGAGATTTTGCCTACTGCTGGAGGAGTGAAGAAGGCTTCCTTTGTAGTTATTAAAAAAATCAACTAAGCATGGTTTTCCTACAAGCTGATATTGTAACTAAGTGGTCACAAGCTTATATAATAGGGACAGGAGTAATCACCAAGGTTTAGAATTACATCAGAAAGGATGGGAAAAATGAAGGTGCAGAGACTGAACCTTTCCTGAAATTGGGGAACTTGAGGAGGTTTTTGTTCCTCCCAAACCAGTAACAGGACCTTTTGAATCAATACATGGGGCTCCATTAATCCAGGAACCCGGAAACATCTTATAAATATCAGCTAAGTCTGGCCACAAGCTCCATCTGTACATGGGGAGACTTGGGTATTTAGAGACGGAGCATCCTGAAGCCCAACAATGAGTCAGGGCCAGAGTGGGCACCAGACCCAGAGATCTGGAATCCCTATCTCTAGCAGGGAGATCCAATCTACTTTTCAAGGGAATAAGAAGAAACAGATGGTAGAGACAGACATGATATCCACACATCTTGGATGGGACAAGGCAAAGGACAGTACATCCAAGGCCCCAAATGCCATTTAATCAAGCAGAAAGTTAGGACTGCTCCAGCCCCTGGTCAGCCAAGATGCTGCTGCTCACCTTACAGCTTGTAAGCTGATACCACAAAGATACCCCATCCATCCTCACCTCTAGGCTCTCCCTTTTTATCTGATTCAAGCTCAGAAATGCCTGTTCATCTTTGGCTGGATAAAGGAAGCAGTTATAACATTTGCAAGAACCTACAGAAAAGAGAGTCTGGTAACATCAAATCCTCTGGCTCTTCCTGCTTCCTTTCCAAGGGAAAGTTAAAATACCATGTATATCTAAAACATACAGCATTAATCAGAGTGCTTCATAAACCACAGGAGTTAGGTGATAACATGACTAGCATATTTAAGGTCCAGCAAAGTAACCAATTAAGCTAAGCGAGGCTGTGTGTGTGTACATGTTCAGTCATGTCCAACTCTTGTGGAACCCCACAGACTGTAGCCCACCAGGCTCCTCTGTCCATGGGATTTCTGGGCAAGAATACTGGAGTGGGTTACCATTTCCTTCTCTAGGGATCTTCCCCACCCAGTGATGGATCCTCTAGCTCCTGCATTGGCAGGTGAATTCTTTACTGCTGAACCAGTGAGGAAGCCCTAAGGGAGGCTAGCTCTGGGTATAACAGATGAGCATAATCAAATGTTCCATTCCAAACACTGAGAGAAAACAAACCGGTAACACTTCAGAATGCACAGGGGGTTGCTTTGCTTTCCCTGCAGGAGTGTATTACCCTAAGAGAAATATCTTAAGGAGGGAGGGGAGCTACAGGTGGGCAGCCATCCTGCCCCTCCCAACCCCCCACTCAGTAGGACCAGAGAGAACTTCGCAAACTCCAGAGCGAAACAGGGCCTACTTTTCAATTCAGCCTGGCCAACCGCAGGCCCTGGTTCCAGCCGTCACTGGGAAATCCTTAGTAATTTGGGGCCGAGGGCAAACATGGTTAGGGTATTTTGGTCTGAAAGTTAAGACCAAACTGTTACAGCATTCCTAGAGGAGGAAAGGAAGGAGGGAGGGGCAAATTCTCCCGATCGACCCCTAAGGCGTTGGTGAGATGGGAATAGGGGATAGCCCTCGCTGAGCAGCCCGCGTTCCCCTTTCCCCACCCCACACCCACACCCACCCCGCACAGTAACGCCCCTAGCTCGGCCCCTGAGCGAGCCTCTAGGGCTTTGGTGTCGGTGGATCTAACTGCTCCAGTTGGTCTTCCCAGCGCTCCGCCCCAGCCATTCACAGCTCGTTGTCCAGTACAATGAAATACCCAGGAGGCTTTACACGTAAGCTGAACCCTACATCAAATATACACAGCTACTCAGCTAATAAGAGGAATTCGTCAGCCCACACATAGTTTCAATTCATCAAAAACTCATGAAATGATTACTAAATGCCAGGCGCTGAGCGCCGTCCCGCAGATTCAAAAAAAAAAAAAAAAATCCCCAGGTACCGGAACCCACCTACTGGGAGAGCCGGGGCGGGACAGCCCAAGGAGAAGCTAGGCGAGAATCCTAGAACCGGCCGAGCGGGTGGGGGGATTGGGGGGGAGGGTCCCCCTCCGCAAAGGCGTGGCCCCGGCCGTCCCCTTGGAGAGACACATTCTCTGGCGCTCCGGCCAGGCTTCATGCTCGCACCGCCCGTCTCCCCGCGCTCGCCACCCGCCCGCACACTCACTGGGTCCTCCGGCGGCCCTGATTCTGGTGCAGCCCCCGCAGGTCCACCTCGGCGCGGCCCAGGAACTTGTCGAGGCCGAGCAGGGCGCGGTGCAGCACGGTGAGCTGCAGGGTGACGGCGGCGGCGGGCGCGGCCTCGGCCGACAGCAGCGGCGGCAGCTCGAAGGTGGCCTCTTCGCGCCAAACGGGCGCGCCCAGGCTGCGCTCCGACACCGAAGTGGCGTACTTCTCCTTGCCCACCTGGATCACCGCGTACGCGTCGCTCGTGCCCCCGGGACCCTTGGCCCTCAAGCCCCGCGCCTGCAGTACCGTCACCTGCACATGCGTCGGGGACCACACGGCCCCGGGGCCCCGGCCCGCCGAGGCTGCCAGGGACATGGTGGCGGTTCTGCGACCCAACAGAAAAGTTAAGAGGTGATCGCCGCGACCGGCGGCCTCTACCGCCGCCCCAGTCTCCGCAGCCTCTTTAATGCTTCCGGCCACGCCCCTATGTGCCCCGCCCCCAGACAGTCCCCGCCCACCGCCCCCACCTGCAGGACCTGTCCGACTCCGCCCCTTAGGGCCCGGGTTGGGCCGCGCCGGCGGGGGCGGACCTTGGAGACTTTTACCCTAAGGGGTGGTCAGTTCTGTTCAATTCACTCTCTCAGTCGTGTCCGATTCTGCGACCCCATGGACTGCAGCAGCCCGGGCTTCCCTGTCTATCACCAACTCCTGGAGCTTGCTCAACTCATGTCCATGCAGTCGGTGATGCCAAGAGGTGATGCTAAGAGGTGGAAGATGTCCCCAACGGCCAAAGGTCGCCCAGCCCAACCGGATCTGGCCGGAGCAGCGATTAGGGGAGTCAGACCTCATTTCCAGTCTGGTCTTGCCCTCTGGCAGGTGTTTGGCTTTGTACAGATTCCTTAGTTACCTTTGGGTCTCAGTTTCTTTATCTGTAAAATGAGAGAGCAACCACCTCAGAGACTGCTGTTAAAAAAAAAAATGTCATGTTACCTGGCACAGGGTGAGTTCTCAATAAATGGTAGCTATGAGGATGAGTGGTTAAGTATCCGCGTGCAATGCAGGAGACGCAGGTTCGATCCCTGGGTGGGGAAGATCCCCTGGAGAAGGAAATGGCAACCCACTCGGTATTCCTGCCTGGGAAATCCTATGGACAGAGGAGACTGGTGGGCTACAGTCCAAGGGGTCGCAAAAGAGTCGGACACGACTTTGCGACTAAAGGACAAAAACAATGCGAGTGACTGCGAAGGCGATCCCAAATTCGTTGCTCTTCCTACTTTGGCCGCTGGGGCCGTTACTCCGGAGGAAAGTCGGTTCGGGGAAGGTGCCAGGTGGGTGGCAATTGATGAGGATGTTTTGAAGGCCAGAAAAGGTGAAGGTACAACCAGAGGGCACCTGTAGTGGCTTGGGAGCGTTCTGCTTTGCCCCACCCTCACCAAATAAGGTGAGGCTGAGAGGCTAAGTCAGGGAAGGGGACTAAAGGAGGAACTGGAAATGGGATTGCCAAACGGACCTCCTCGGGAGCAGAGGCCCTCCCCCTACCCCCACCCTCGCAGTTCCCCATTTCTCCTCGCTGGACCCTCTGCAGTCTCTCCTCGCTCTTTAACTCTGGGCCATCCATCAAGCACTTCCTGGTTCGCAGTTTCCTTTAGACTGGCGATTCCCTTCATTTCCAATATCCTGGGGACTCAAGTATCTATTGAGCATCAGATTGCAGAGGTTGAGGAAGGTTTTTAGATTTTAGAGTTAAGGAAAGGCCCAGAGGAGCAGAGAAGTGATTTGTTCAAGGCCCTACAACAGAGCCAGGACTAGAGCCCAGGGTGTCTGACTCTCATCCAGTGTGTCTGCTGCATCCCTTGCTTCTCCCAGATCCTCAGAACCCGGATCTTGGATTGCTGTTAGTTTCCCACCTGGTCTGTAGGTTCCCTTCCTCTTGAGCCACACTGCGTATTGCCTGCTGGGAATTCTGCAACATTACCTCCCCATCAACTGCATTAACCTGAGACTTAACAGAGATTCCAAGGCATTCCTATGTGGGCCCCACCCTGATTCCCTCTCCTCTATCTCTTGAACAAACAAACTGTAGCCCAGATAAACTTCCCACTTCAGCCATTTAATCGCTAGGCTGGCCCGCGGCTGCCTGGCCCGCCTCTCTCTCTGGCCAACCTACATCCTATCCACTGCAAGGCTTCACTCAGATTTCCCCAAGCTTTGGCTTCCAACAGTCCTCTTCAGGGCAGGACCAGGTGGTGACTTGTCTCCTCCAGCAGAAACCTGGACACACAGTAGGTATTCAGGAAGTGCTACAGAATTGAAGAGTTGGCAAGTTATGCCAGTCAACCATGTTGTGCTTGCTTTTTACCATGTAAGAAATTAAAAGATGAGGACTTCCCTGGTGGTCCAGGGGCTAAGGCTCTTGCTGCAAATGCTGGTGGCCTGGGTTTGATCCCCGGTCAGGGAACTAAATCCTGCATGCCACAACTAAAGATCAAAGATCCTGCTTGCTGCAACTAAGACCTGGTGCAGCCAAATAAATAAAATTTAAAAAAAAAAAGAAAGAGAGAAATTAGAAGACAGACATTTTGCCTCAGGTTTCCTCCTGAGAGGTGCTACAGTGTGGGAAAGGCCTATTTAGTACATTGTAAATGTTTAACGGTGATCGGAAGGGGAAAGGAAAGGAGGTGCCAGCCATCTAAGAGGCAGGAAAACGTAGCAGAACTCTGTTGTTTTAGTGCCATTTCCCCTGTTTGACAATCTGTTAACCTCATTCAATCTCGTGGCTCCATTCATTACTTTTAAAGATTTATTGAGAACTTACTTGGCGCCCAACATGTACTGGGTGCTACAGACTTGAGAGCGCACAGTCCTTTGAATGAGTCCTGGTCCCTCGGCACACCCTGAGAAATGCTGTAAAGGGAGTCCTGTATCCATAAAATGCTTAGGGTATTTTGAGAAGATCATGATTTCTCTAAGCTAGTGCATTTTTTAAAAATCATAGTTTTTTACAATGTTGTGTTAATTTCTATTGTACTGGGAAGTAATTCAGTTATACACACATTCTTTCTAAAATATTCTTTCTGTTATGGTTTATCATAGAATATTGAACATAGTTCCTCATGCTACACAGCAGGACATTGTTGTTTATCCATTCTAGATATAATAGATAACATGTATATAGTCAGTGGATTTTTATGAAGGAAGTGGCATTGAGCTGGGCCCTAAAGGAGACGGCAGATTTGACAGGCAGAGAAGGGAGCGTGGAGGAGGGCTTTTCAGGAGAGAACACACAGTCAAAACAAAAGTGTGGGGGCCAGGGTACCCCACTGGGGCTGGACTGTGGGATACTTTAGGAGCACCCTGGGGGTGGGTGGGGGAGATAAGACAGCCCTGGTAGACCAGCCCAGATCGTGCAGACCATGGACACCAGGCTAAGGAGTGTGCACAGAGTGCCGGACCAGGTGAGCTGGCCTCTAGGGGACTTTGAGCAGTGGCGTGATCAGCCCGTAAGGCAGTTATTTGAGCAGAAGCAGCCCAGCAGCCAATAGCAGAGCAGGTCACAGCCAGATACCTGCCTTCAGTTTCACCTGGGGACTGCCTGCCTCTGGCTCTGTTCCACCCCACCTCTGATTCATCCATGGTGACGATTCTAAGTTGTGGGCGCATGCTCAGTCACAGAGACGTGTCTACTCTGCAACCCCATGGACTGCAGCCCACGAGGCTCCTCTGTCCATGGGATTTTCCATGGCAAGACTATTGGAGTGGGCTGCCATTTCCTCCTCCGGGAGCTCTTGCCGACTCAGGGATCGAACCCCTGTCTCCTGCATTGGCAGATGGATTCTTTACCACTGAGCTACCTGGGAAGCCGGTTGTACTGATTAAATAACTCATACCACACTCCCCTCTGGTTGCCCTGCCTATCCCCTGCTCCCCTACACCGCAGCTGGACAAAGAGATTTGACATCAAAACTGACCCTGGGAGTCAAGGTTTTCATCTCTGGCCTCCCCTCCCCCTCCACCCTCATGCGGTTACAGCCGCCCCCACAGGAGACAGATTCGGAATGAAACCCAGCAGGACAGCCCCACAGGCTGAGTAGGACTCTGAAGCATCACTTCCCTTCAGGGAAAAGAGTCGAGGACAGAGAGAGGGGGATGGGGGAGGGGAGGAGAAACCTGGTGACCTCATGTGTTTGGGTTTCTGTCAGACACAAATAGTCTCTGTGGTTAAACAGAAGCGGGAGGCTGGGGGAGAAGAGGGCAGCCTCACCACCCCCTAAAACTCCCCTCCAGATCCTTCTCTCTAGACGCCGGACACGGGCAGGGGTTAACTCAGAGAAGGGGGCCTCAAGGGAGGCTGGAGTTGGAAACCTGTCAGAGGAGAGATGTCAAGAGGTCCAGCCCAGGGTGTGCTTGGGAGTTGGCTTCCTGCCCTCCACACGCCTCTGGGTGACTTACTCCCCTCCTCCAGGCTGAGCACATTTGTCGATCAAGGCCGCCAGGAGTCCAAGAGCCTGTCCTCCTCCAGCTTTATAGACCCAGAGTCCAGGTGTGGAGGCGAGGGCCCCAGTGACAAGAGCAAGGCCAGTGTCAGGCCTGTGCTCCCCCAATCCCCAGGCCCGCTGACCCCTGGCCGGCTCACTGGATTCCCCAAGTGTTTGTAAACACCTCCCATGCCCGCCCCGGGTGCAGAGAAGGGTTGGCTGCTCTTCCCTCTCACCCCGCCCTGCCGGGCGCTCTGACGGGGAGAGGAAGGCGGTTCAGCAGACAAGGTAGGTGCCTGGCAGGTTGGACGGGCCGGGTCAGCTGCCTGTGTTCCCAGAGCAGCAGAGCAGAGAGGCCTGGGGCCTCTCCCTGGGCAGCGCCAGGCTTTGCAATGGGTCTCCAGCACGGATCTGCTCTTCCGCTCGGCTGGAAAGCTCTCCCTTTGTAAGACATTGTGCAGGTCCAGGCCAGGTGGGAGGCAGGGCCTGAGAACCACAGTCATCACTGCCCTGTTAACTTCGGCCTCCCCCTCACCCCCAACTCCTGTCCCCTGGGCATCCCCCAGCAGCAGGAGCATGACCTCAGAAGTCGTCCTGGGGACCCTGGATGCGCCAAGGTGCTTGCCCCCCATGGAGGATGAGACAAGGGCTGGCAGGACTGTGTGTCTTTCTCCTTTGCCTCAGTCTCTGGGGTGTGGCGACAACCGTCCACACACATGACTCATGCACTGGGTGCAGCCCAAACAGCCCTCTGGCTTCTCCTGCCCACTCGGTGGACAGAGTTTCCTTCAGAGAAGCAAGCACGCTTCCTGGAGTCAGTGAGCACCACACTCAGGCTCTTTTTGCTGTGCCCAGGGGGCTGGGAGGAGGTTGAAACCATGGCCAAAGTACCACTTCCCTCCAATCTCCACAACAGTGGTACTTAGTTTAACAAAGCTTGTCTCACAGATAAAGCAAACATATAGCCTTCCCAACTCATCAGGTCCCTTCTGAAAAGGCCCCTAAACCCCACCGCTGAAAGGCTACAAGGAATGTGCAGCCCTCCCCCTCCCCCTTTCTGCACAAAGCTTTTCCTCCTGCCTTTTCTGGCCACACGAAGGCACGCAGGATCTTGGTTCCCAACCAGGGATTGAACCCATGCCCCCTGCAGTGGAAGTGTGGAGTCTTAACTACTGGATCACCAGGGAATTCTCTCTAGCTTATTTCCAGGCTTCCCTCTGAGTACAGCACCAGGTTCCAATGAGTTTCTCTCCTTAAAAGCCCCCTGCTTCCTGGCCTTCATCATACCTCTTACGAAGCTCTGAGCCTCTTTGGCAAATCCTATTCCTTACCCATCCTAAAATGCGTAACACCACTCCTAAGTCTGAATCATTCACTCTGGAGTAGCATTCCTATCCCAACTATCCACACTCCAGGTTTGGGAATGCCTTTAGCCAGGAAGCATAGTGACACTAAACTCTTAGAGAACAGTTGGGGAAACAAATTACAAGAGTCTGTTCCATGGCACAATCAGGTCCACCAATTCAAGTTTTCTTCAAAACCTTTTGGACCAGAAATACATACACATGTCCCTTAAACAGACATTCCTGAGAGAGGGTACCACCTAAACCCATAATGAGAATGAAAATATTGTCATGATCATTCATAATTTTAATACACATATGTATTGAAATCTAATATATTCAGGAAGGGCTTCCCTGATAACTCAGTCAGTAAAGAATTTGCCTGCATTGCAGGAGACCCTGGTTCGATTCCTGAGTTGGAAAGATTCCCCTGGAGAAAGGAAAAGCTACCCACTCCAGTATTCTGGCCTGGAGAATTCCATGGCCGGTCCATGGGGTCGCAAAGAGTCAGACACAACTGAGCGACTTTCAACAACAATATTCAGAAAATGAAAGAAAGATGCTTATATAACATAAGAACAGATTTTTTTTTTTGCTTGCTTGTTTTCTATTTTTTTTTTAACTTTTTATTTTGTATTGGGGTATAGCTAGTTAACAAACAATGTTGTGATAATTTCAGGGGAACAGTAAAGAGACTCAGCCATACATATACCTGAATGCATTCTTCTCCTCCCATCCAGGCAAGAACAGATTTATTTTATTTTAGCCACACCTCATGGCATGTGGGATCTTAATTCCTCACCCAGGGATTGAACCTGGGCCCCCTGCATTGGAAGTAAACTCTTAACCACTGAACTGCCAGGTAAGTCCTAGGAACAGATTTTTGAAAATAAACTTTATTATAACATTACAACCAAGCTATAATCAAGGAAAGAAGAGAGAAATGTACTGTGAAGAGGGAAATGTACTGTAAATGTTATATGGAGAAACATACAAAAAAGGTGTCCAGCCTGGTGAATTTCACCATCCAGCTCAAGATGCAGAACAGGGTCAGCCCCTGCAGAATGTCCTCTTGGCTCACCCCCAGTCACTTGGTGTCCTCCTTCCAAATGTAAGCATTACCCAGACTTCTGTCCCACAGATCAGTCTTGTTATTTTCTGAACATGACGTAAATGAGTCATACATTAGGTATTTATTTGGGGCCTGGCTTCTTTCAGTCAGTACTATGTTTAGGAGATTCGCCAACGGTGTTCATATAGCTGTCATGGGTTCCTCTTTATCGTTTTGTAGTATTCCACGGTGCGACTATAGCACAGTTTTTCATTCCACAGTTGAACGTCTGGCTTCCAGAACTGACAGCCAGAGAATAAATTACTAGCGCTTTAAGCCACCAAGGGTGCAGCCACTGGAAACTAACACAGGCTTTGTTGCTGTTGTTAGTCATGTCCAGCACTATACGCAACCCATGTGCTATAGCCCGCCAGGCTCTTCTGTCCCTGGGATTCTCCAGGCAAGAGTACTGGAGCAAGCTGTCATTTCCTTCTCCAGGGGATCTTCCCAACCCAGGCATCAAACCTGCAGCTCCTGCATGGTCAGGTAGATTCTTTACCACTGCGTCACCTCCTCTAGTAGGAATAAATTCGCTGGACATTCTCGTATGTCTTTTGGTACATATGCGTAAACATACCCACACACCTAAGAATGAAATGGCTGGGTCACAGGGTGGATGTATGTTTAGCACTAAGAGAGATTGCCAAATCATTTTCCAAAGTAGTGATACCAGTTTATACTCCCAGCCACAATGTCTGAGAGACCCAGTTTCCCTGCCTCTTTGTCAACCTTCGTACCGTCAGTCTTTCCTACTTTGTCATTCTGGTGGGTGTGAAGTGGTTTTCATTTGTACTTTCCTGATAACTAAGAGGGTTGTGAGCTTGTTTATTGACCATTTGGATATGGTCTTTTGTGATATGCCTGTTCATTTCTTTATATATATATGTAAATTTTTTTAATTTTATTGATTTTTGGCTGCGCTGAGTCTTAGTTGCTGCTTGGGCTTTTCTCTAGTTGCAGCAAGCGGGGCTACTCTCTCGATGTGGTGTGCTGGCTTCTCGTGGCAGTGGCTTCTCTTGTTGCAGGGCAGGGGCTCTGGAATGCGGGCTCAGTAGTTGTGGCTCACAGGCTCTAGAGCAGAGGCTCAATAGTTGTGGCACACGAGCTTGGTTACTCTGTGGCATGTGGGATCTTCCCAGATCAGGGATCAAACCCATGTCTCCTGCATTGGCAGGCGGATTTTTTACTACTGAGCCACCAAGGAAGCCCTACCTGTTTATTTCTTTCGTCCATTTTTCTTTTCAGTTGTCTGTCTTATTGATTTGTAGAATATATATAATATATATGTGTATATTATACTTTTGTAAAAAAAAAAAATCTAATGCAAATATTCCCTCCCACTCAATGGTTTCCCTTTTCACTCTCTTAATGGTGTTTTTGGTGAAAAGCGATTCTTACATTTAATGAAATCTGAGTTATCAATCTTTTATAGTTGGTGCTTTTGTATCCTATTTAAGAAATCTTTGCTGCCTCAGAGTCAGAAATATTAGCTCCTTTATAGTCCTCTAGAAGCTTTATTGCTTTACTTTCACTTTTAAGTTAGCAGTCCATCTGAGATTAACTTTATTGTAAACATAATTTTTCAAAATAAAAAATGACTCGTACAGATATAAAAATGAACAAATGTTAAAGGTTTACTTAATGAATTAAGAAGGAAAAGTGGCAAGGTATTTCAACATGTTCCGAGGTGAATCAAGAATAGACACGTGCACACATCAGGAATACTTTAATAAATGTGCAAAACTGAAGCAAAACCAGTTTTTTTAAGATTGAGGGTGTGTCCCTCCACCAGACAGAATTCATTTTCACGAGTTTTTTATTTCTATCAGTAATCTACAAGTTGCAGAGTTTCTGTTTGTTTGAAGAGGGTTTTTACTTGGCCAAGCAACACAGCATGCAGGATCTTAGTTCCCCAGCCAAGGATCAAGCCAGTTCCCCTGCAGAGGAATTGTCCAGTCTTAACCACTAGATCACCAAAGAACTCCCTCAGAGTTCTAAAACAGCCACCATAAAATCAAAATCAGATAACCCAGAGAAGATGTTACAGAAAATGCAGTTTTCCCTGAAGCACAAAATTTTCCCTACCAGATCGTATCAGATAGAGGTCAATCTTCCATTGGTCTATTAGTCTATTGGTGGGGGGAGGTATTTTTATATATTTATTTTATTGAATGAAAGATTATTTAAATTCTATAGTGCTTTATAATTTTTTAAAGTTTCACACACATGATTTCATATAGTCCCATGATAACCCTTTTTTTAACCCTCTACCTCATAGCTCAGTCGGTAAAGAGTCTGACTGCAATGCAGGAGACCTGGGTTCGATCCCTGGGTTGGGAAGATTCCCTGGAGAAGGAAGTGGCAAGCCACGCTGGTATTCTTGCCTGGAGAATCCAATGGACAGAGGAGCCTGGCAGGCTTCCGTCTATGGGATCGCAACAGTCGGACATGACTGAGCGACTAAGCGCACAAAAGCACTACCTCTATATGGCCCCTCTGTGCTTCCCTCTCCCAAATAGTAACTACTAGTTTACTCTCTTTGAGTCTGCTTCTTTTTTGTTTTATTGACTAATTTGTTGAAAATTTTAGATTCCATATATAAATGATACCTTATGGTGTTTGTCTCTCTCTGTCTGACCTATTTCACTTAGCATAATGCCATTTGCAGCAACATGGATGGACTTGGAGGGCATTATTAGTCTACTCTTGAACCAATGCCACACTGTCTTAATTATCATAGCTTTTTTTAATACATCTAGATGTATAGATACCTAGATATCTAGGTATCTAGTCACATAAAATCTCCAGCTTTGTCCCTCCTTTGTTTAGATTTCTTGGTTATTCTTGGCCCTTTGCATTTTCATATACATTTTGGAATCCATGTTTCAATTCTTTGAAAAAATTTTTTATTGAAATTGCATTGAGTTGATAGATTCATTTTGGGGAAATTTGACATGTTTACAATATTGAATTTTCCAAATAATGAACAGGTTGAACTATACTTAAACCATTCTATAGAGCATTTATAAAGTGAGGACAGGGCTTCTCTGGTGGCTCGGTGGTAAAGAATCCACCTGCCAATGCAGGGAACACAGGTTCGATCCCTGGTCCGGGATGATCCCACATGCCACGGAGCAACATGCCAGGAAGCAACTAAGCCCATGCAACTAAGAGTAGCCCCCACTTTCTGCAACCAGAGAAAAGCCCACATGCAGCAACGAAGACCCAGCACAGACAAAAATAAATAAATAAATAAACAAAAAGGAAGGAGGACCTCACAGTCTACCATCTTGACATACTTTAATTAAGCATCATTAAACATTCATATTGTACGGGGAATGATCTTTATAAAGGTTAATCCAAAAACAGAGTAAGAGTAAATTCTTCTCAGAATTTATATCTAATAGAAAAAAAAAAAAAACAGAGGGAAGCATATTTGATGATACTTTCCAAAATTTCATAAAGAAAGGGAGAAATGGTTACAGCATCAGTGGTCCTTGATTAGATCTTTGGTCTCATGTAGGAAGACAAACAAAAATTTACAAGTTGAAAAAACTTTAGGCAGAAAATATTTTACACACAAACGTTAAAATGAAACCACAATAAGTTCTATGAGATATCTCTTGTCAGCATTTTTCAAGATGTTTTGACTAGCACTTCTCCATAAAATATAGTCTCCTCAGGACCTATAGTACTTAATACTGTAAACTTCTCTGAAAGTAACATCCAGAGGATGAATAGAAGTTAAATGGATGAAGAATGGTCCAAGAAGAGAAAGCAATATGTGCAAAGGCCTTGTGGCAGGAGAGAGCAGCGATGGGGGGCATTGTAAAAAGGGGCTAATTGACTGGATCTAAAGAACAAGAGCAATCGTAGCCTGCAAGGAAGCTGGAAGAGTGCTCACAGGCCATGGCAAGAACACTTGTATTAGGATCAGATTTGTGTTTTGAAAAGATCACTGGCTAGAGTGGAAGACAGAGGTCAAGGGAGGTGAGTTAGGAGGCTACTGCAACAGGTCCAGTAAGAAGTTATGGGAGGTGGATTGAGTAGCAATGGTGGAGGGGGAGGGAAGTGAATGCAATCTAGAGACTGCAGGCAGTAATTAAAACCCACTCTGTTCCGTGCACTGTTGTAGGTCTTGAAAATACAGCAGAAAATAAGACAGGCCCAGGTCCCCACCCTCCAGGAGGTTATAATCTGGCTCCAGGCTGCTGGCTTGCATAACTGTGTGGGCGACGGTGCCATTACTAAGCTAGGGAACACAGGAAGAGGAACCAGTTTCCATTTTGGACATGTTGAGTTTTGGGTACCTTTGAGACATCCAAGAGGATGGTAAACAGACTGGTGGAGAGGAGAGGTCTGGACTGGAAATGCATTTCCTTCATCAGATGTAAATAGAATAAAACCAAATGTTCCTTATGAGGTTACTGTGGAAAAACTGACTTTAAAGTTTTTATAAGCCTGGCTTTTTCGCAGAAAGGGTGAAAATTGGCTTCATCTTTACCCTGAAGCCACATTTTCATGACAGCACCATATAATTGATTTTCTCTCCCCTAAGCCCTTTATACCAGAGAAGGCAATGGCACCCTTCTCCAGTACTCTTGCCTGGAAAATCCTATGGATGGAGGGGCCTGGTAGGCTGCAGTCCTTGGGGTCGCGAAGAGTCGGACATGACTGAGTAACTTCACTTTCACGCATTGGAGAAGGAAATGGCAACCCACTCCAGGGTTCTTGCCTGGAGAATCCCAGGGACGGCAGAGCCTGGTGGGCTGCTGTCTATGGGGTCACACAGAGTAGGACACGACTGAAGCGACTTAGCAGCAGCAGCAGTAGCAAGCCCTTTATACTGGGCTTCCCTAGTGGCTCAGATGGTGAAGAATCCACCTGCAATGTGGGAGATCTGGGTTCGATCCCTGGGTTGGGAAGACTCCCTGGAGAAGGGAAAGGCTACCCACTCCAGTATTCTGGCCTGGAGAATCCCCGTGGACAGAGGAGCCTGGCAGGTTACAGTTCATGGGGTCACAGAGTCAGACACAACTGAGCAACTAAGCACAGCACAGGCCCTTTATAACTCTTCAAACCCTTTGCTGTCTGTAAACACTGTCATAGGGTTTCTCCAGGGGCTCAGCAGTAAAGAATCTGCCTGCAATGCAGAAGCTGCAGGAGACTTGGGTTCAATCCCTGGGTCTGGAAGATCCCCTGAAGGAGGAAATGGCTGGAGGAGGAAATGGCAATCCCCTCCAGTAATTTTCCCTGGAAAATTCCATGGACAGAGGAGCCTGGTAGACTACAGTCCATGAGGTCACAAATAATGAGACACCACTGAGCAACTGAGCGCCCACACACGCACACAAACACTGTCATGAACCCTCTATATCTCCTTGAAATTCTACCTGAAATACATAACAATTGATACAATTAATACAATGTGATTTTTTTTACTCTGTTAATATGAGATTATCTTCAATGAATTTTCAAATATTGATCAAGCCCTACATCACTGGAATAAACTCCATTTGTTTGCAGTATATACATATATATATATATATATAATATATATAAAAGCTGAAAGTGACACAAGAATTCATCTCAGATGACACCATCCTTGCCTACTGGATACTTGGAATACAGTGAAAAAATTAAATATATATGAATGGTCAGCTACTACTTATCTCTACACATGTAACGACACAGCCACTACATACTTATACACATGTCATTGTTTGTATTTACTGATAACTTTCCCTGTTTGTGTTGCTATTGTTCTTTCACATCCAGGGGTCCTGAACCCCTTTGTCAGCAGTAACAATGTTCATCAAAATCTGCTTTATGTTAGAATTATTTAAGCATGTCTATCCTTCATGAACTTATAAAAGATAGGACCAAGGATTCTCTGATGGTCCAATGGTTAGGATGCTGCTCTCTCACTGCCAGGGGCCAGGGTTTGATCCCTGGATGGGGAACAAAGATCCCACAAGCCTTCGGGCATGGCTAAAGAAAAGATAAATAAAGGGTAGGACCACATCTAAATTTCATTGTTTTCCCTAATTCTGCATTTAGTTTTCTTCTCCCTCAGACACATTCATTCATTCCATCTATTAGTGGTCCAGATTTGCTTCTGTGCATATCTTAAGACACCTGAGACAAGCAGTTAAAATTGTGTACGAAACACAGAGCTATTCCTTGAATACTTTAATTCCTAATTCTATTATCTTGCATGTGTGTATATATATGTTATGTATTAAGTGTTTGTGTATATATATCATCTACTTCTGTAAAGAAAATTCCAGGCGCAGTTACACTTCTATTTAGATGTTAAAGAAACCAATATGGGCAGTGAGGTGAGAAAAGGAGTGGCCTGTGAATCAACAGCCATCAATCTTAATGTAGACACTTTAGCTCTGGAAACTTCAGCAGGTCCTTTAATTGTTTCCAGCCTCAATATTCTGCAACGATGGTATCCAAAAATCTCTATGATCTTGAGTGTGTGTGTCCTCAGTCGCTCAGTCATGTCCGACTCCTACAACCCTATAGACTGCAGCCCGCCAGATTCCTCTGTCCATGGGATTCTCCAGGCAAGAATACTGGAGTGGGTTGCCATACCCACCCTCAGGGGATCTTCCCAGACCCAGGGATCAAACCCTCATCTCTTATGTCTCCTGCATTGGTAGGCAGGTTCTTTACCACTAAAGCCACCTGGGAAGCCCCTCTATGATCTTAGTCTCAAAAATTCTTTGAAATCCAGTTGTATGGCAAAAATGACTTTTCAACATTGAGATGTCTCTGACCACAGGTCTTTGGTTGAAGTACCTCACTGAAGGCAGGGAATTACTTCTAAGTATTTGATATGGCTACATTCATCTTTTAAGACTGGAAAAGCAAAATAGAAAGTACTGAGGGTGTAAAGATTGATATGAAATCTTCTGACAGATTAAGCTGCTTAGAAAAGTGTCTCAACTCTTGTTTTAGAAATGGAAACCTTACAAGTTTAAAAAAATTATCCACTTATGGAAATTGTACCTTATTTGTTACCAGTTAAAATTTTTTTCTGAGTGGGATACAAGCCATAGCTTTCTGGCTAATTTCTTATTTTGTGTTTGTTGTTTGGTTATTTTCTTTTCTAATGAGAAGTTAAGTTGGTTACCTTTGTATAGAGGAAGAATACTCAGTTTTGAAGACAATAATTAACTTGTAAACCTCATAAATAATCATTTTTTCATATTAATAAACAACAACAAAAAAATCTTCCAGTTTATAGATCTCAGTTCAGTTCAGTTCAGTTCAGTCACTCAGTCGTGTCCTACTCTTTGCAACCCCATGAATCACAGCACACCAGGCCTCCCTGTCCATCACCAACTCCCGGAGTTCACTCAGACTCAACGTCCATCGAGTCAGTGATGCCATCCAGCTCTCTCATCCTTTGTCGTCCCTTTCTCCTCCTGCCCCCAATCCCTCCCAGCATCAGAGTCTTTTCCAATGAGTCAACTCTTCACATGAGGTGGCCAAAGTACTGGAGTTTCAGCTTTAGCATCATTCCTTCCAAAGAAATCCCAGGGCTGATCTCCTTCAGAATGGACTGGTTGGATCTCCTTACAGTCCAAGGGACTCTCAAGAGTCTTCTCCAACACCACAGTTCAAAAGCATCAGTTCTTCGGTGCTCAGCCTTCTTCACAGTCCAACTCTCACATCCATACATGACCACTGGAAAAACCATAGCCTTGACTAGACAGACCTTTGTTGGCAAAGTAATGTCTCTGCTTTTGAATATGCTATCTAGGTTGGTCATAACTTTCCTTCCAAGGAGTAAGTGTCTTTTAATTTCATGGCTGCAGTAACCATCTGCAGTGATTTTGGAGCCCAAAAAAATAAAGTCTGACACTGTTTCCACTATTTCCCCATCTATTTCCCATGAAGTGATAGGACCGGATGCCATGATCTTCGTTTTCTGAATGTTGAGTTTTAAGCCAACTTCTTCACTCTCCACTTTCACTTTCATCAAGAGGCTTTTTAGTTCCTCTTCACTTTCTGCCATAAGGGTGGTGTCATCTGCATATCTGAGGTTATTGATATTTCTCCCAGCAATCTTGATTCCAGCTTGTGTTTCTTCCAGTCCAGTGTTTCTCATGATGTACTCTGCATATAAATTAAATAAGCAGGGTGACAATATACAATCTTGACGTACTCCTTTTCCTATTTGGAACCAGTTTATAGATCTAGTTCCCTACAAAGTATAGAAAATCTCTAGATATAAAACATTGTTTCAATAATGCTGAGATATTGCATATTGAAAGAATGGATGACTTAAAATTTAGGAGTCAGAAGTAAAGCAAAGTAGTATTAGGAATGATCCTAGTCTTTCAATATCGTAAGAATGTTGATTGAATCTGTTTTGTACTAGTAGTAATAGATTGTAACCTCTACCATTTGGACCACATGTAAAAGAAGGTGCTTGAATGAATGAAGAAAAATCTCTCGTGAAGAATAAAAAAAAAGACTGGAAGGGAAAATTGTGAGTTAAAACTGAAAGCCAGGGCTGGTGCTGGAGGCTGTGAAGCATCATCTGGTTTGAAAGTGATTCTAGGAAAGGAAAGACCACCTGTAGGGGAAGGGGATGGGTGGTCTTACAGTTTGAGAATAGCTCAGGTTTGTTCCGGAGAAGGCAATGGCACCCCACTCCAGTACTCTTGCCTGGAAAATCCCATGGACAGAGGAGCCTGGTAGGCTGCAGTCCATGGGGTCTTGAAGAGTCGGACACGACTGAGCGACTTCACTTTCATGCTTTGGAGAAGGAAATGGCACCCCACTCGAGTATTCTTGCCTGGAGAATCCCAGGGACAGGGGAGCCTCGTGGGCTGCCGTCCACTGGGTCACACAGAGTAGGACACAACTGAAGCGACTTAGCAGCAGCAGCAGGTTTGTTCAGTTCAGTTCAGTTCAGTCGCTCAGTCATGTCTGACTCTTTGTGACCCCACGGACTGCAGCATGCCAGACCTCCCTGTCCATCACCAACTCCTGGAGTTTACTCAAACTCATGTCCATTGAGTCGATGATGCAACCATCTCATCCTCTGCTGTCCCCTTCTCCTCCTGCCTTCAATCTTTCCCAGCATCAAGGTCTTTCCCAATGAGTCAGTTCTTCACAACAGTTGGCCAAAGTATTGGAGTTTCAGCTTCAACATCAGGCCTTCCAATGAATATTCAGAAATGATTTCCTTTAGGATGGACTTGTTGGATCTCCTTGCAGTCCAAGGGACTCTCAAGAGTCTTTTCCAACACCACAGTTCAAAAGCATCAATTCTTCAGTGCTCAGCTTTCTTTCCATGAACAGTATGAAAAGGCAAAAAGATAGAACACTGAAAGATGAATTCCCCAGGCCAGTAGGTGCCCAATACGCTACTGGAGATCAGTGAAGAAATAACTCCAGAAAGAATGAAGAGATGGAGCCAAAGCAAAAACAACACCCAGTTGTGGATGTGACTGGTGATAGAAGCAAAGTCCAATGCTGTAAAGAACAATATTGCATAGGAACCTGGAATGTTAGGTCCATGAATCAAGGAAAATTGGAAGTGGTCAAACAGGAGATGGCAAGAGTGAACGTTGACATTCTAGGAATCAGCGAACTAAAATGGACTGGAATGGGTGAATTTAACTCAGATGACCATTATATCTAATACTGTGGGCAAGAATCACTTAGAAATGGAGTAGCCATCATAGTCAACAAAGGAGTCCAAAATGCAGTATTTGGATGCAATCTCAGAAATGACAAAATGATCTCTGTTCGTTTCCAAGGCAAATCATTCAATACCACAGTAATCCAAGTCTATGCCCCGACCAGTAATGCTGAAGAAGCTGAAGTTGAACAGTTCCATGAAGACTACAAGACCTTCTAGAAATAACACCCCAAAAAAGATGTCCTTTTCATTATAGGGGACTGGAATGCAAAAGTAGGAAGTCAAGAAACACCTGGAGTAACAGACAAATTTGGCCTTGGAGTACAGAATGAAGCAGGGCAAAGGCTAATAGAGTTTTGCCAAGAGAACACACTGGTCATAGCAAACAGCCTCTTCCAACAACACAAGAGAAGACTCTACACATGGACATCACCAGATGGTCAATACTGAAATCAGATTGATTATATTCAATCTGATATATATTTATTATATTCAGTCTTCTCCAAAGATGGAGAAGCTCTATACAGTCAGCAAAAACAAAAACAAACAGTCAGCTGGGAGCTGACTGTGGCTCAGACCATGAACTCCTTATTGCCAAATTCAGACTTAAATTGAGGAAAGTAAGGAAAACCACTAGACCATTCAGGTATGACCTAAATCAAATCCCTTATGATTATACAGTGGAAGTGAGAAATAGATTTAAGGGACAAGATCTGATAGACAGAGTGCCTGATGAACTATAGACAGAGGTTCATGGCATTGTACAAGAGACAGGGATCAAGACCAACCCCAAGAAAAAGAAATGCAAAAAAGCAAAACGGCTGTCTGAGGAGGCCTTAAAAATAGCTGAGAAAAGAAGAGAAGAGAAAAGCAAAGGAGAAAAGGAAAAATATACCCATTTGGATGCCAAAGAGTACCAAAGAATAGCAAGGAGAGATAAGAAAGACTTCTTCGTGATCAGTGCAAGGAAATAGAGGAAAATAATAGAATGGGAATGACTAGAGATCTCTATGGCAACCCACTCCAGTATTCTTGCCTGGAGAATCCCAGGGACGAGGGAACCTGGTGGGCTGCCATCTCTGGGGTCGCACAGAGCCAGACACAACTGAAGTGACTTAGCAGCAGCAGAGATCTCTTCAAGAAAATCAGAGATACCAAAGGAACATTTCATGCAAAGATGGACTCAATAAAAGACAGAAATGGTAGGGACCTAACAGAAGCAGAAAATATTAAGAAGAGATGGCAAGAATACACAAAAGAACTATACAAAAAACATCTTCATGACCCAGATAATCATGATGGTGTGATCACTGACCTAGAGCCAGACATCCTGGAATGGGAATTCAAGTGGACCTTAGGAAGCATCACGATGAACAAAGTTAGTGGAGGTGATAGAATTCCAGTTGAGCTATTCCAAATCCTGAAAGATGATGCTGTGAAAGTGCTGCACTCAATATGCCAGCAAATTTGGAAAACTCAGCAGTGGCCACAGGACTGGAAAAGTCACTTTTCATTCCAATCCCAAAGAAAGGCAATGCCAAAGAATGCTCAAACTACCGCACAATTGCACTCATCTCACACGCTAGTAAAGGAATGTTCAAAATTCTCCAAGCCAGGCTTCAGCAATATGTGAACCGTGAACTTCCTGATGTTCAAGCTGAATTTACAAAAGGCAGAGGAACCAGAGATCAAATTGCCAACATCCACTGAATTATAGAAAAAGCAAGAGTGTTTCAGAGAAAACATCTATTTCTGCTTTATTGACTATGCCAAAGCCTTTGACTGTGTGGGTCACAACAAACTGGAAAATTTTTAAAAAGATGGGAATACCAGACCACCTGACTTGCCTCTTGAGAAATCTGTATGCAGGTCAGGAAGCAACAGTTAGAACTGGACATGGAACAGACTGGTTCCAAATAGGAAAAGGAGTACGTCAAGGCTATATATTGTCGCCCTGCTTATTTAACTTATATGTAGAGTACATCATGCGAAATGCTGGGCTGGATGAAGCACAAGCTGGAATCAAGATTGCTGGGAGAAATATCAGTAACCTCAGATATGCAGATGACACCACCCTTATGGCAAAAAGTGAAGAAGAACTAAAGAGCCTCTTGATGAAAGTGAAAGAGGAAAGTGAAAAAGTTGGCTTAAAACTCACAATTCAGAAAACTAAGATTATGGCATCTGGTCCCATCACTTCATGGCAAATAGATGAGGAAATAGTGGAAACAGTGACAGACTATTTTCTTGGGCTCCAAAATCACTGCAGATGGTGACTGCAACCATGAAATTTAAAGGCGCTTGCTCCTTGGAAGAAAAGTTATAACCAACTTAGACAGCACATTAAAAAGCAGAGACATTACTTTGCCAACAAAGGTCCATCTAGTCAAAGCTATGGTTTTTCCAGTAGTCATGTAAGGATGTGAAAATTGGACTATAAAGAAAGCTGAGCACCGAAGAATTGATGCTTTTGAACTGTGGTGTTGGAAAAGACTCTTGAGAGTCCCTTGGACTGCAAGGAAAGCCAACTAGTCAATCCCAAAGGAAATCAGTCCTGAATATTCATTGGAAGGACTGATGCTAAAGCTGAAACTCCAATACTTTGTCCACCTGATGCGAAGAACTGACTCATTGGAAAAGACCCTGACTCTGGGAAAGATTCAAGGCAGGAGGAGAAGGGGATGACAGAGGATGAGATGGTTGGATGGCATCACCAACTCAATGGACATGAGTTTGAGTAAACTCCAGGAGTTGGTGATGGACAGGGAGGCCTGGCGTGCTGCAGTTCATGGGTCACAAAGAGTTGGACACGACTGAACTGAACTGAATATCTCTGCTTTTTAATATGCTGTCCAGGTTGGTCATAGCTGTTCTTCCAAAGAGCAAACGCCTTTTAATTTCACGGCTGCAGTCACCATCTGCAGTGATTTTGGAGCCCAAAAATATAAAGTTTCTCAGTTTCCATTGGTTCCCCATCTATTTGACATGAAGTAATGGGACCAGATGCCATAATCTTAGTTTTCTGAATGTTGAGTTTTAAGCCAACTTTTTCACTCTCCTCTTTCACTTTCATCAAGAGGCTCTTTAGTTCTTCTTCGCTTTCTGCCGTAAGGGTGGGGTCATCTGTATATCTGAGGTTATTGTTTGTAACTAGTATTAAGAAAATGACCACTGCCCTGATCGACTTTTGTGTGAAAGTTGAAGTCATCGTGCAGTGCATTGTTTTGACAGGAAAAGCCCTGAAAGGCGTCATTCCAAGTGTAAAGAGAGGCAGGTGCACAGATAGAAAATGAAACCAGGAAAGGATTGGCAGATAAGGACGTTCCCTCTTTCTGTATAGGCCTTGCTTGCCAGCTCTCTAGATTTGGAAGAGATGTGTGCCTATATCCTAAGACGGTAGCACTGTCTTAAGGTAGGCTAAAGACTAGGGAAGAGGGACCCCTCTAATGGAAAATGAAATAAAAATTCCTAAACTGTCACTTGGATGACCTAGTTCCCTGTTTTGCCTCCATTTTGCTTATCTCTTTAGAAGTCATTTCACATGTTCTGACCTTCTGGGTTTAGAGCTTGAGAAGCTCTGCAGGGAGTTTTAAAGGAAAGGTCACCAATCCACCACAGCAAAACAGTTAAAGGGACACAGCATCCCTGGCCCCCACCCCACCCTAAGGTTTGGTGGTAACAGCAGCAAGCTTAGAAAGATGCTGGGGGAAGCCCCAGAAGTGCCAGGGTGGAGGTCAAAGTCAAGGCTGTGCTGTTCTGTCACCTTTTCCCATGAGCAGATCCTCTCTCTGTCATCAGCCATGGAAGATTCTGGATGTTATGGTTGCTGAGGAATGGAGTCATTTTCTTATATTAGCACAAAGTTCAGCTGATATCAGAGCATCTAACCTTTCAGAGCCCTGTTTTTCTGTCTATTTATTTATCCTGTCCTGTTTCAAAAAGGACTTAAGGCTGCTTACAAAACTACATAACGAAGTTAAAGCACATAAATTAGATCAGTACTAGAGAAAGGCGAAGCAGAGGGAAAACACGAGTAGGATCGTGAAACTGTGCTAAGAGTGAGCGACAGCCCATGGAGTCCCAAAGTCACGCTGGGCTCTGGGCTCTTAAAAACTTGCTGAAGCTGTCAAACCAGTGTTGTTTTCATTCCCCAGAATCCTGTCATTGTTGGGGACAAAGCCCAGTGAAACAATCAAATCCGGATTCCCAGGACAGAAGCAGACCTCCTACCTAACCCGGTGCCCTAACCCATGGGGAGAGCACAGCCAAGTTCACCGACCAGTCCCTGCACAGGCTTTCCGGAACCTGCAATCACTGGACCAAAGCCTAAAAATTAAAAATACGTTTACAGAGGGACTTCCCTGGTGGTCCACTGGTTAAGAATCTGCCTGCCAACAGAGGGGACAACTAAGCTGCTGAGCCGCAACTACAGAGTGTCCCAGCACCGTAGAGCCTGTGCTCTGCAACAAGAGAAGCCATCGCAATGCGAAGACCACGCACCTCAATAAAGAGTAGCCCCCGCTCAATGCAACAGAGAAAGCCTGCATGCAGCAACAAAGACCCAGTGCAGCCAAACACAAACAAATAATTTTTAAAAATAAGCTTAAGGAGAGGGCTTTCAGGTGTTTTACTGTGGCATCGAAGATGCCTCAGAGCAGTTTGAGCTTTCGGTGAAAAGGGAGACTCCTAACACCAGGGGAAGCAGGCAACATCATTGAGGCCACCTCCAAGCTGGATGGAGAATGAGTCAGTCTGGCAGGTGGAGGGCAGTGTGAAAACACCTCCCAATTTCCTGACCCCTCCTAGACAAGCTGCAGGTGGCCACCACCCAGGACTTCACCTGAACTGCATTCCAAAGACATCAGGGATGCCAACACACGTGGGATGGACACCCGAGAGCAGATCCAGTGCTCCCCCTCCCTGGAGCCAGCTAAGGAGTTGTTTAGAGGTTGAGGAGGAAGGAGGTTCCTGTCTCCCCCACCCTCCTCTGCCTGGCCGGTGGAAGGAGAGAGGCTAGAGCTCCCCCACTTCTCAAGTTGAGAATTCAGGGTTCTTCTTCCCGGTTCCTAAGTTTGCTAAACAGCACCACCTACTGTCTCAAAAGTCAGGAAATGGGAGAGAGCCGATGTGTGTGAGCCTGGAAGAGTCCCGTTTAGAGAGGAATGAGTTTCCCTCCCACTGCACCCATGAGTCTCTTGGGAGAAGCTAAGATTGAGCAGGACAACCGGACAGGCCATGGAGATAGCTCTGTGTCCCCTGCCTACTCCACTCCAACCCCTCCTCCATCAAAACCCACTCATTTCCCAAGGCTTGATGCTCACTTCAACTATACTGTTGGAGAAGACTCTTGAGAATCCCTTGGACTGCAAGGAGATCCAATCAGTCCATCCTAAAGGAGATCAGTTCTGAATATTCATTGGAAGGACTGATGCTGAAGCTGAAACTCCAAGTTTTAGCCACCTGATGTGAAGAGCTGACTCATCTGAAAAGACCCTGATGCTGGGAAAGATTGAAGGCAGGAGGAGAAGGGGATGACAGAGGATGAGATGGTTGGATGGCATCATCGACTCAATGGACATGAGTTTGAGTAAACTCCGGGAGTTGGCAATGGACAGGGAAGCCTGGCATGCTGCAGTCTGTGGGGTCACAAAGAGTTGGACACAACTGAGTGACTGAACTGAACTGAACTGAATGCTCACCCCATCCCCACACCAACCACATCAGCGATACCCGATATACTGTTGATAAGACAGGTCCTAAACCCAAATTCTGTCATTGAACTTCTGCACTTCCTGGTAGGAAGGGGCGGTTAGCAGCGAAGGGACTCGTAGGGTAGACCACCTAAAAGTTCTCATGGAAGATGTGTTGTTGCCCTGTAACTTTTTTTTTTTTTTTCGGTAGTGGTAAAACACTCATAATACTAAATTTACATTTTAAAAAAAATTTTATTGGAGTATAGTTGATTTACAATGCTGTGTTAGTTTCTGCTGTACAGAAAGATGAATCAGCTATACATCTATATATATCCACTAGTTTTTAGATTCTTTTCCCATATAGGCCATTACAGAGTATGGAGAAGAGTTCCCTGTGCTATATACAGTATAAAATTCCCATGTTTTAAGTTGTACGGTCCAGGAGTCCTAGGGGCTTCCCGAGTGGAGTAGTGGTAAAGGATCCTTCTGCCAATGCAGGAGACTCCAGTTCAATCCCTGAATCAGGAAGATTCCCTGGAGGAGGAAATGGCAGCCCATTCCAGTATTCTTCCCTGGAAAATTCCACGGACAGAAGAACCTGGCGAGCTACAGTCCATGAGATCACAAAGAAGCAGGCACAACTGAGCACCAGCAAGCAAGTCCAGTAGTGTTAAGGACATTCACATTCTTGTGCAACCAGACTCCAGAACTCTTTTACATCTCTACCCTGGTATCATTTTTAATATCATTCTCCTTCTAGGTCTAACCTCTATTCCCTGTCTCATAGCTCAAGTTCCTCTTGATTCTGAAAAAAAAATATGATCTTCAGATTTTTAAAATATTGTTTATTCATTTATTTGGCTGCCCCGGGTCTTTGCTGCTGCACATGGGATCTAGTTCTGTGATTAGAGATTGAACCAGGCCCCCCGCTTTGGCAGTGTACTAGCCACTGGACCACCAGGGAAGTCCCCACATTTTTTTTTTAAATTGATGCTATGGGCCCAGGAATCCTGCCCCTCAGAGGTAGCTGACTTTGTCCCTAAGGGAGGATTCAGGAAATGAAGACCACACTTAGGTACCAACCCAATACCCCAGTAGATTGGAGCTGCTGCAGACCGCACAGGTTTCTGCAGAACTGCCCTATCTCACGGAGAAGGCAATGGCACCCCACTCCAGTACTCTTGCCTGGAAAATCCCATGGACGGAGGAGCCTGGTGGGCTGCAGAGTCGGAAACGACTGAACGACTTCACTTTCACTTTTCACTTTCATGCATTGGAGAAGGAAATGGCAACCCACTCCAGTGTTCTTGCCTGGAGAATCCCAGGGACGGGAAAGGCTGGTGGGCTTCCATCTATGGGGTCACACAGAGTCGGACACGACTGAAGTGACTTAGCAGTAGCAGCAGCAGCCCTATCCCAGGAGGCGTCTTCTAGTCCTAATGTTCTAAGGAGCAAGGAGGCCATTAGTTAATAAAAATGCGATCACAAATACTGGAAAGATAATCTTATGTGCCAGTCACAGGCTTGACAGCACAAATATGTCCCTTGCGTTATTATACATTAAATTGGCAAAGTCAGAGAATAAAGCAAAATAAATACAAACTGCAGCAAGAAGTATAAAGGCAGCAAGAAGGAAAGGAAATGAGGTGTTTGCGGAGGAGGGGAGACCTTACTCTGTAGGTTGTGAGTGTTAGTCGCTCCACCCTGTCCGACTTTTTGCTACCCCATAGATTGTAGCCCATCAGGCTCCTCTGTCCGTGGGCTTCTCCAGGCAAGAATACTGGAGTGGGTTGACATTCCCTTCTCCAGGGGATCTTCTTGAACCAGGAATGGAACCCTGGTCCCCAGCATTGCAGGCTGATCTTTACCATCTGAGACACCAAGGAAACCCATACTTTATAGGCTGGTTACATAAAAACCCTTGAGTGTGTTGAGAGAGAGGAGTGTGGGGGGGTGCAACATTTAAGCTGAGAGCTGGAGCCCATACAATGAGAAAGAACAGACCTTTCAAAAAGAGAAAGCAGGAGAGACTGTGCCAAGGCCCTGAGAAAGGAAGGCTTGTTTATACTGGAGGAACTGGAAAAAGACTGGTGTGGCTGGACAGTGGTGAGAAAGCGAGAGAATGGCGCTTAGATCTCAAATCACAGGATGGGATGAGGGTCCTGGTTAACACATCCACGTCCACGAGAGAGGAGTAGGCTGCCTGGGAAGACCCTAGTGCCCAGGCAGGAGGAGAACCGCAAGTGAAGGCGAAGCCTGCTGGGGGCACTCACGAGCAGTCCCGAGGCCGTCCTCCACCAGGGCACCTACCCCCATAGCACCGCTAATCAGCCCTTCAGCCTCGTCTGGGGACGCGAGCCCCAGCCTTCGAACAGGGTCCCAGACCTATTCCTAAGTAGAAAACGCCTTTCTCCCACCCCTCGGCTCCCTTCTACCCACCAGCGGGTGGTTGGCCCAGTAACCCCGCCATCTGCAGTTGGATGCTCTGCCCTGGGATACCTTCCAGTTCTTCCAGGGTCCTCTCTATCCTGGGGCCTCCTCGCTTGCCCCATCACAGAACCCCATCCTCCACTTTCCTCATCCAAAGTTGGGCGTCCTCCCAACCCTGCCTCCCTCCAACACACACACAGACATCTGGGATTTGGAGGCGAGCCTGGGCCCATCTCTACCTATGGAGAACTGGGTTTCCTAGAAGCAGCGCCCTGTTCGGGCTTCTCCTGGTACATTTGCAGCCACTCACCGACCAATGAAAATCGGGAACAACCTCAGGTTTTCTTTCAGTGGAAGGTCTTGCTGGGACCTATAGCCAATGGAAAAAGGGAGAAAGCAGCCCCAGAAATGCTGGGAAAACTCAGGGCATGCAATCACAAACTGCTGGACTTGGCGCCTGCAAGCGTGAGTAGAGCCTGGGGGACACTCGTCCCTGGATCCTTTGGAATCTTCTGGAATCCTGGCACACCCTGGCGGGGATAACCTTGGAGTCTCAGGGCACTGACAGAGGTGGATTCACTTGAAGACCAAGACCCTCCCGAAGGCAGATGTAGGGGGAAAAGATGAGCCCACCATGGAATACTTTCTCCCTGGTGCCCTGCTCCCCAACACTCACACATCAGACAATTGAAGATGCTTGGGCCAGTGGGGTCCCCAGGAGGAACCTGCCTGGCACCAGGGAAAGCAGAACCACAGTGTCGGTGCAGAATCGCCAGACCCAGAGCCTGAAACCTGGCCTCCCTGCAGTCTTGCCAGCCACAGACTGTTCATTTTATTTTATGTGCAGAGCAGCATATGGGATCTTAGTTCTCCCACCAAGGATCAAACCTGTGCCTCCTGCGTTGGGAACCTGGAGCCCTAACCACTGGGCAGTCAGAGAAATCCCAACCCACTACCCTAGAGCGGTTGGTGGTGGCCACCTTCTCCAGCAGGGTTTTCCGGTCCTAAGAAAGCCTGTGGACCCATCCCTCCCTCTTATGGTTCCTTCATCTCCTTGTCCTGATCAGCCCTCTGCTTAGAGGGCTGTGTCTGCTGGGCAGGGAAGGCAGGGGAGGGGAGGGTGGGGGCTTGGGGGGCAAGTAGTTCTGCAGCTCTTAATTCTCTGCAAGGCAGGCGATACACCTGGCTCTGGGCTCGTGGACCCTGGAGGCTCCTCTAGGCCCTAGCAGTCTCCCTCCAGGCTCTACTCGGGGTGCTTATTACCTCCTGGGGGTTGGGAGGCAAGAATGAAGGGGTGATGGAAGCAGCCTGTCTGGGGGAAGGCAGCACCCCGAAGCAGGGGTCAAGGCACCAAGGCTGGTCTGCAGCTCTTGTCAGCTGTGTGACCCAATCTGGACAGGTTACTGGTGCTCACCAACACTGCAAACAAGGGTGATAATAATAATATTAACCTGCTTGAAATGTTATGAAAATTGAGAAGATGGACCTAAAGTGCTTAAATAGTGCAGCTCCAGGTAGCATTCCACAACCATCAGCTATGATAGTAAAGGTCATTGTTACAGTCTGGACTCCTTGGAAGAACCAGATGCGTTTCACTGACAGTTTACTCAACCCAAGCTCCCATGTCTCCAGTGTCCTACGCTGTGTTTCAAAGAAAGACTGGCTCCCAAGAATAAAAAGTGAAAAAATATTTCTTCCCATGTTATCGCCACCCCAGTATGAAGAAATCCAAATGGAAAAATTGCCCACCTCCTACTGTTCCTAACAAATCATTATTTTCAGTCTTTCATATTACTCCTGGCTTATATGCATGGAATTTTGTATTTTTATTACTTATTATATAAGTATTTCCCTGGCTGCATGTAAGTGTACTGCCTAGTATTAATAACAATCATTTTAATGAATGCATAATATTCCACTAAGTTGATATGATTGCTTCACTACATCCTTATTGTTCATCTCCTAAGATGTTCACAAACTTTCATTAGTAATGCTGCTATGTAATCTTTGTTAATAGAACTTTTAAAGTAAAAGTTTAACTTATTTTAGGAAGTTCCCTGGTAGGCTAGTAGGGCTTCCCAGGTGGCTCAGTGATAAAAAAAAATCTGACTACCAATGCAGGGGATGCAGGAGACACAGGTTCGATCCCTGGGTTGGGAAGATCCCCTGGAGTAGGAAATAGCAACCCACTCCAGTATTCTTGTCTGGGAAATCCCATGGACAGAGGAGCCTGACGGGCTAAAGTCCATGGGGTTGCAAAGAGTCGGACATGACCAAGCATGCATGCCCACACTCTACGCACTGGTGGGCTAGTGGTTAGGATTCCAGGCTTTCACTGACATGGCCCAGGTTCAATCCCTGGTAGGGGAAACTGAGGTCCTGAAAACCAGGTGGAGCAGCCAAAAGTAATAATTATTATTATTTTAATATTTTAAAGTTTATTTCTCCAAAAGCCATGAAAATCCAATCACCAAGACTCACCTCATATATATATTTTTTTAAAGTAGTTTTTCACATAAAAGTTAAAATACACAAATATGAACGTTATTTGTAATCCCATCAGTCAGAGATGCCTTAGAAGCATATCCTTCCAAACTTTTTTGAATATAAATATATATCGATGTATAACCTGAAAGTCACTAGGATTATTTTATTAGGCTCAGGAGGTTGGGGAGAGCCTGGCTGAATAAATTCTATCTTTATGCTTTGAGGATGGTTAAAAACACGATCCACAGGCACTAAGGGTTTTTCTAGAGATCTTCTGGCATTCAGATTAGAAGCCCTTAGAACCTGGGACATAGGAATCTTCAAAAGACCTGAGAGAATAATCTTCATCTGTGGATAAACACCGACTCAAGATAAATTCATCTTTAAGCACCAGGAAACCAAAGGAGATGACCCCACTTGCTCTATGAACTTGCTTGCAATCCTGCTCACTTACGAGATCTCTAGACAGAATCTCTGCTTCCTCTCACAAGACTTACAATCTAGGGGAAAGGAACTATTTATTTTCCAGGCAGGAGCCCCCCAGTCTTTACAGATAGGTTTGGGGATCTTAAGCCCAACCCCACGAGGCTGTTCACTTTGTCTGCACTCCCTGTGAGAACAATCTTCAGGGAATTCAAAGAAGCTAAAAATGGACTTGCCGAAATCCTTGTGCTGTTACACTCATAGTTACGGTTTATTACAGTGAAAGGATACAGACTGAAATTAGCAAAGGAAAAGGGTAGAGAGGATGGAACCCGGGAGATACCAGGCAGAAGCTTCCAGTTTCCTGTCCAGCTGTCCTGTTCCCATTGCACAGACAGTGCTCAATTCTCCCAGCACCAACATGTGACAGTATGTGTGAGGTGTTGCCAAGGGAGGCACACCAAGATTTTGGTATCCCAAGTTTTTACAGAGGGCTCAATCACGTGGGCATGCAGGGTCTGTATAACTGAACTGAACTCTTTAGTCTCCAGCCCCAGACACCCAACTGGCACAGAATGACCCAAAGGCTTCATCACACAAAGCTACTCTTGTCAGGCAGGAAACTCTAAGAGCTCAGACTTCATTTCTCAGCCACTGGTCAAGGGCCATTTCTGAAGTCCCTTAGAATATATGAAGTTTGGGCACTTAAGTCCTGCTGGGTTAACCTTTCCCTGAGACTTACTTGTTTACATGTCACCTTTTATGATTAGCTCCATTTTTACCGAGTGAGTTGTTTTTCCCCAGCTGGGGTGGAGGGTGTCATACCTGCTGGGGGTTTGCAGAGTTCTATGTATTAACAGACTCCCAATAGTCACGTTAGTGGCCATAGTCCATAGGGTGGCAAAGAGTCGGACACGACAGAAGCGACTTTGCATGCCTACATGCAAGGCTGATTCTCCAACTAGATTGTAAACTTTCAAAGGAAATGAACTGGACTGTGTCTGCTTTTTACATAGCTTTTGATGCCTGTATGCTATGGTCTGCATATTTGTATCCCCTCAAAATGCATATGCTGGGACTTCTCTGATGGGCCAGTGGTTAAGAGTCTGCAGGCCAATGCACAGGACAAAGGTTTGATTCCTGGTCCAGGAAGATTTCACATGCCTCAGAGCAACAAAGCCCATGTGCCACAGCTACTGAGCCTGTGTTCTAGAGTCGGTGCTCCACAACAAGAGAAACCATTGCAATGAGAAGCCTGGGGACCACAACTAAAGAGCAGCCCCTGCTCACTGCAATTAGAGAAAGCCCATGTGCAGCGAAAATAAACAAATAAAAAGCATAAATAAAAATGTTGGAACCTAATCTCCGATGTGATGGTATTGTGATGTCATTAGGTCATGAAGGTGGGGCCCTCGTGAACAGGGTTAGTGCCCTCATAAAAGAGGCCCCCGGAATCCCTCACTCCTCCCAGCATGTGAGGTTGCAGCCAGAGCTGCTTATGAACCAGGAGATAGGCTTTCAGTAGACACCAAATCTGTTGGTATAACTTGATCCTGGACTTCTCAGCTTCCAGAAATCTAAGAATCTTAATGAATATCTGTTGTTAATAAGACACCCAGTCTATGATATTTTGTTACAGCAGCCCAAATGGACTAAGACACCAGATCAGGCCTCAGTATGGTATGTGAAAGTCACTCAAAGTGTCCAACTCTTTGCAACCCCATGGACTATACATGTCCTTGGAATTCTCCAGACCAGAGAACTGGAGTGGGTATTTCCCCTCTCCAGGGGAGCTTCCCAATCCAGGGATCAAACCCAGGTCTCCCGCATTGCAGATTCTTTAGCAACTGAGCTACAAGGGAAGCCCAATATATGGTATGCTAGGTGCTCAACAAGGAGATACCAGGCAGAAGCTTCCAGTTTCCTGTCCAGCTGTCCTATTCCAATTGCACAGACAGTGCTCAATTCTCAATGTTCAATATGAGATAGTCAATGAATGCAAACATTCCCTTCTTCTCTGGGTCTTTTTTACACCTCTTTGCTGAGGCCAGGCCAATGCTTTATAGATAGATGGGGAGAGAGAGAGAGTGCTCTGCAGAGAAATGAACTATAGCAATGAATAATCAGCACAGGACTTTTGTAAAGACTAAAGCTTTATTCCAATCAGGGGTCATTTACTTTTAGAAGCTATTTCTCTGAGTCCTTTGTGAAGCAGACAGCCTCATTGATGCTCGAAGTGATGTAATCTATGTTGTAGGAATTGATACAGGTGAAGTTGATCCGACCATTCTTGGGGATATAGATATGCTTTTCACTGATCAGGTATTCCACCTGTTGGGCTGGTGACGACCATAGGGTCTCAGATCCTAGGGTGGTCCCATCCTGCTCCCCTCTAACCCAGGGTGAATTATGGACAGTAGGAAGTGTCAGTATTTCTGGGGAGCCACAAGAGTCCCAAAGCAGCTCCACTTTCCTCAGGAAAGAATCAAAGTCTGAGGTGAAGCTAGGGACGGGTTACTTGGTCCATGAAGTTTATGCTCAAATACAAGCCCAAATCCAAGGTCAGAAACGAGAGAGCTGTCCCTTCCTAGGTACTTACAGTTGAGTCCAAGATAGCTGTGGGACCCTTTCTGCTCAGTGATGTGATCCCAGGAGCCAGGGGTTCCCAGAAGCCGGAGCTTCTCCTTCACCTTTTCCTTGGTCATCATGACGTTCTCTACAACCCCTTCCAGACTCTGTCTCCTGCCAAGGGAAGGACAGCAAGAAATGGAGAGCATAAGGTCTCCCCAGGCTCTCAACCTCTTCATTGCCTTTCCCCTCTTCTCCCTTCAAGAGTAAGCATCCATCTGGGATAGTTATAAACAGGAGGGTGTTTCAGCCCATATTAATGTAAGCAAGGGAAGCAGACTCTCCGGCCGACTTTGCCAGAGAAGCAGGTCCTTGGTGCTTCCTCATCTCCTCTTGCCAACTGAGAGCATTCAAACAATTCAATAATAAGCTGACCTGTGCCCCCAAAGAGCATCCCATTACCCACTCCCCCAACCTTCAGCATTGCCACTGGGGCTCCTCAGTGAAAGAGGCAACGTGGGCAGGAAGGGAAGTAGCCGGGGCATCCTGTGAGTCAGCGGGTCTGTGGGAATGCGGAGCCTCTGCCCACCCGTCCTGCTCCTCTCCCCGCCTTACCATTCTCCCTGCATAGCAGGGTTACAGAGGACAGAGGTGATGATGCGAGCGCCTGTGGTGGGAGGGTTTAGCCACAGGGCCTGCGCAAAGTTCATCAGCTGGGAGAGGACGCGCAGCAGGAGCTGGTTGTTGAGCGCCACCACCACGAGAGTACCCACTCCTTCGTCTGCAGCGATGGGACAGACGGCCTGTTTCAGCACTCCCACCGTTCCTGGGCAGTGCCCTCAGTCTCTGCCTCCAGCCTTGCAGAGGGGAGGGCTGGACGACAGGGCCCTCCACCCAGCCGCACCAAGAAGGCCCCATCCAGGGCCCAGGAAGTAGGTGCAGGCTCTTCTTGCCAAGAAAAGTAGCTGCAAGTAAGAGTCTTAAAGGTGGAAGGCAGCCCCTCCCTGTGGTCCAGTGGTTAAGAATCCGCCTGCCAATGCAGGGGACACGGGTTCAATTCCTGGTCCAGGAAGATTCCACATGCCACGGAGCAACTAAGCCCCTGCACCACAACTACTGAGCTTGGACTCTAAAGCCCGGGAACCACAACTACTGAGCCCCTGTGCCCTAGAGTCAATGCTCTGCAACAAGGGAAACCACCGCAGTGAGAAGCCCGTGTACTGCAATTAGAGAAAGCCCAAGCACAGCAACAGAGACCCAGCACAGCCAAAACTAAATAGATTGCAAAAAGTTGTTTTTTTTTTTTTTTTTAAGGTGAAAGGGCTTGAAACATCGCTAAGTCCCAGCCCCTCATCTTCCAGTTGAAGAAACAGAAGCCTCAGGGGTATGAGATGATTTAACCAGAGTCATCTTTAGCAGCTGAGCTGAGACCATACCACAGACCCTGACGTGTAGCTCAGTACCCTTCCCTCTGCCTCCAAGGCGCCCTGGGGTGCTCTGGGGCTCTGGGCTCTCTCCAGAGGGCAGGAGACGTCAAACGTGTCCTGTGCCCCAGGTGTGGCGCCATCAGGCCCTCCCTGCTCCCCCTGCCCATGATGTACCATAAATGCCAAAATTCTTGGATAGAGACTGGCTGCAGAAAAACTCGAAGCCTTGAGACACAAAGTAGTGTAAGAATCTAGCATCTTCCTCCAGGTCACCAGTGGATAAACCTTGATAGGGAATGTCAAAAAATGGAAATATCTCCTTGCTCTGTAGGATAAAAAGAGAACGAGAAGTGGGAGGGACTCCTGGAGGCATGGGAGGTGCTGAGACAGAGGAGAGCCGGGCGGGAGGTGCACTCACCTTCATCAGGGTCATCAACTGTGTCCACTGACTCGGGGTCAGCTGACAGTTGCCCATACTCCCGATCACAAAGACGCAGCCGTGCGGGGCATGCTGCAGGGAAAGACTCCTGTCGGTGCCTCCCAGACCACACAGGTCGTGACAGGGGGACGCTGGGAGAAGCCATCCTCCACGTGGGTTCCTACTAAAGGGCTGTGAATCTGAGCCTATAAAAGGTCTTGGATGACCAGAGTCGGGGTAGAGGGGGTGATTAGGAGAAAAGGGAAGCTGTAAACCAGGTCTGGGGAGACACTGCTGAGAGCGGGGGAACCTTTACCTTCACCACATCGAGGAACATGTTGGGGTCCAAGCACAGATGCACAGAGTCCCAGAAGGTGTGTTCATAAACTGTAAAGCCCATGTCCTGGAAGATGAGTCCATGAGGTTCTGTGGGAACACAGCACCCCCTGCCACCAGCTGGCACACGAGAAGTGGAGAGATGGGAGGCAGACACACCAGAGAATGGGGTCTGGGGGCAGGGGAGGGGGATGAGTTGCCAAAGGGAGGACAGGAACAGGAAAAGGACAAGAATACCTCGGCCCAGTGACCATTTTTCCCAGGACAGAGTGAGGAGGGAGAGCGGTGAAGACTGCAGGTAGTGGGGTGGGAATTAAGAACAGGGCGGGGCCAGGGGCTGCCACTCACCTTTTTGAGAAGAAACGATGTAAACTACCTGAGAATTCTGACACCAAGATTTGAGGAACTGAGCCCCGAGTTGGAAAGCGCCACTGTCCCCCACGGTTTGCACACCCCCTGCCTGCCAGCAAAAAAAAAAAAGGTGCCAGTGTCTCCCAACATTGGGGAAGGAGGACCTTGCTCTAGGAGGTCAAGGCCACGTGCTCCCACACGTGCACCTCCACTGACTCATCCATCCGGCTTTACTGAGCCCCTACTAGGTGCCAGACACTGTGGTGGGCACTTGGGATACGTAAGGGAATGGAATGAACCCCCTCCACCCCTTGCGGTGCTCACGTTCATACCAGGCATGGGCAGCCTTTGTCTGCAAAGGACCAGACAGTCAATATTTTATGCTAAAATGGCAACCCACACTCCAGTATTCTTGCCTGGAGAATTCCATGGACAAAGGAGCCTGGTGGGCTACAGTCCATGGGGTCCCAAAGAGTTGGACACGACTGAGCTACGAACACTTGATTGCTCGCTCACTCAGGTTGTAGAACTACTCAACGCTGCCTTTAGCATAGAAGGCCGCTCTTGACAAGACAAGTAAATGATTGTGACCATGTTCCAATAACATTTTTCTGGACACTGAAATTTGAATTTCATGTCATTTTCATGGGTCCCCAAATATCACCCCTCTTTGATTTTTCAACCATTAAAAATCATAAAACCATTAAAAAAAAAAAAAAGAGTGATGGTGATATCAGCACCACTTGAGATTTGGATCATTCCCTTCTTGAAAGAGCTGGCACCGCAGCAGTGGGGGCTGGTGTGGAGACCCCCGGCTTTGGGTCTTGATCCCGGCTCTGTCCTCCAATGCAAGGACTTGGGACACTCTGAACCTTGCAGGGCCCCTCTAAACTCTTTTCATGTTTGCGATTGTACAATCCCAGACCCCCAGTCTCTACTCCTCGTGTCTCAGTGAGCGAGAGAAGGGCCCTGCTTCTCACCCTGTTCTCCACAATGACTTGGCTGTTCTTTCCAAAGAGGAGGTTCAGGGAAGCCTGGACGAATGATTTCATGCCCATCACCGGCGTGTACTCATAGTTCAGGGAGGGATCTTGGGCAATCTGCATTCGAGTCTTGCGCACCACGGAGGACACCCAGGGTCTGCCTTTGCTGGTCATGCAGACTGTGACGGGAAGGGCAGAGGGGTCTCTGGAGGCCCACCGCGGTGCCTGCAAGCTTGTGGGCTCTGCAGACAGCCCACGAATCTGTCCTGGTTCTCCTGGGGCTTTGGGAAGTTGCCTAGGAAAAGACAACTTTCCTTTTCTTCCCCCAACCCCTTTATAAAAAACGATGTGTTGTTAGTGGGTATGTCTAATTTTCATCTTTTTGGAAAAGACAACAGAAACCTATGCCATTTTAAAGGGCAAAGATGATAGACAATGGGAGAGTTATAGGTTGGGCTTCCCTGGTGGTTCAGACGGTAAAGAATCTGCCTGCAATGCAGGAGACCCAGGTTCAATCCCCTGGGTCGGGAAGATCCCCTGGAGAAAGAAATGGCAACTCACTTCAGTATTGTTGCCTGGAGAATCCCACGGACAGAGGGGCCTGGTGGGCTATAGTCCATGGGGTTGCAAAGAGTCAGACATGACCGAGTGACTAACACTTTCGCTTTTCATGTGGGACTGAACAAAGGTGACATTGACTTTCACCTTGGCAAGGGCTGGCTGCATCCCAGAACAGTTTAGGAGCCATTCTTGGTTCAGGAGCAGAGGAGGGAGAAGGGGAGAATGAAGAGGCTGTAGGAAAGGCAGTGTCCTCACAGGCTCCAGCACAGAGCTGGGGGAAAGGATACATGGGTGCTATGTTGATTCAGTCGTGTCCAACTTTTTGAGACCCTATGGACAGTAGCCCGCCAGGTTCCTTTGTCCATGGAATGCTCCAAGCAAGAATACTGGAGTGGGTTGCCATGCCCTTCTCCAGGAGATCTTCCCAACGCAAGGATCGAATGAACCCTGGTCACTTACGTCTCCTGTATTGGCAGGTGGGTTCTTTAGTGCCACCTGGGAAGCCCGGGAGAGGATACAGCCCTTATCAAATGCCAGGAACCCGCAGAGAAGGGCAGAGGGCCCAGACCCACCCACGAGGTTTTCTGCTCCTTTCCCCTCTAGGCAATTCTGTTCACAGGAACAGATCTCTCTGTCTAGGGAGGTTTGTGCTCTCTCGACCCCTCTGTGGCAGTGGGAATACTGCCCTCCTAGAGGCAGTCATGGCACCCTGCGTCTCACACCCCTAAACAACGAGGCTTCTACCTTTATAGGCCAGGAACATCTTGTTAGGGTTATCATCTTGCTTGTAGGTCTTGAGCAAGCTGCCCTCTAGCTTTTGGGCCATGGGCACATCTGTGAACACAGACAGAGTAGGCATCGCTGAGGGAAAATAGAACCAGGACTGTGCTTCTGCTCCTGCCTGCAGCCAGCCTCCAAGTCTGGGCCACCCAAATCTGCCTCTTTCCAGAATCTTGGCGGCAACCGGTCACCAGAGCAACAGAACCCCATCATTCACTGTGTCTGTGGTGGCCCTCCTCAAGGGCTATGGGAGTATTCCAAGATGCTTGGGAAGGACCCTCTGAGAGACTGGCTGGAGGAGGTCACAGTGAGGACCTAGAATTCCCAGGCGTTTCTCCCTAACTCACTGCCTCCTCTAGTCACCTAATCCACCAATACATTTTTTTTTGGGGGGGTGGGGGAGCTGCACAGCATGTGGGATCTTAGTTTCCTGACCAGGGATCGAACCAGTGACCCTTGAAGTGGAAGCACAGAATCTTAACCACTGGACCGCTCATCTAAAATAACAGATCAGCCCCTTAGAAGACGTGGAAACACAGGCAGCCATGAGCCCAGACAGGACTTCCTCTGCAGATGTGAAACCTCAGACCCAGCAGTAATGTGAGTCGAGGGATACATTTAAAAAGCTTCTACTTTCATTTTACTCAGGGGTCCAGGTGTTTAAAAGAAAAGAAAAACAACACTGCTTTCTTCCACAATTATTTTCAAGAGTCCTATTTCTAGAAAGAGTGTAATTTGCCACTCCTGCTGTTGTCTTAGTCAGTCATGTCCGACTCTTTGCGACCCAATAGACTGTACCACACCAGGCTCCTCTGTCCATGGGATTCTCCAGGGAAGAATACTGGAGTAGGTTGCCATTTTCTCCTCCAGGGATCTTCCTGACCCAGGGATGGAATCTGAGGCTGCATTGCAGGTGGATTCTTTACCACTGAGTCACCAGGGATGCCCATTAAGACAATCCTATTTCTCTGTTATTTACAGTGAAGTCTTCTACATTTGCTAACTCTTTCAGTGGTGTCCCAGCAGCAAGTGTAGAAGGCAGAGATCAAGGGCAGAAAGAGTTGGCCTCTGTAGGATGTCCTATATATATATATATATTTTTTTTTTTTTTCAAATGACTCTGTGATTGTTACAGATATAGTTGGTGTCTCACCCAGATACCTTTACCAGCCCTGCTGGTGGATAAGGATTTTCTTTCTCATCTGCCTTCCAGATTGTTCTTGGCAACAGGACACCACCTGGCAGGTTACACTCCCACCGGCAGCAGCAGCCAATTACTACCTGATCTTGCATACAAAAAGCCAGCCGTGGGACTTCCCTGGCGGTCCAGTGGTTAAGATCTCAAGTTTCCACTGCAGAGAGCACAGGTTAGATCCCTGGTGGGGGAATTAAGATTCCCACATGCCTCGGTGTGACCAAAAAGATTAAAAAATAATAATAATTTAATTTAAAAAGTCATTCCTCTTGACTTGGGGGATGCACGTGGCTCATCTTGCACTTCAGGGCCCATCCCCTAATCAGGCCATGGCTAGACTTGACCCAGGTTCCCTTGTGTGGCCCCCTCCTCTTTACAATCTTGCTTCCTTCACTTCCTTGTGGGTTCCTCCTACAGAGCACTCCCTCTGCAAACCACATGCCCCAAATCCTTGTCTCAGCCTGTGTTTCCAGGGAACCTGCCTTGAGACAAATGATTGTGCAAGTTATCCCTATTACTGCAGAAACCTTTGGAAGCATTTATTTTTGGCTATGCTGGGTCTTCATTGCTGTGCTTGGGCTTTCTCGTGTGGTGAGCTGGGCTACTCTCGAGTCGTGGTGCATGAGCTTCTCATTGCGGTGTCTTCTCCTGTTGCGGACCACAGGCTCTAGGGCATGCAGGCTTCATTATTTGCATCACGGGGGCCTAGCAGTTGTGGCTCCAGGGCTCTAGAGCATGGGCTCAGTAATTGTGGCACACGGGCTGAGTGGCCTCTTGGCATGTGGAATCTTCCTGGGCCAGGGATTGAACCCGTGTCCCCTGCATTGGCAGACAGATTCTTAACCACTGGACCATCCAGGAAGTCCTGTAGCAACCTTTAAAACTTAAATATATATAGAACACAGATGTCTACAAGCAACCTACAACCACAGTTAACCTTTTGATATACCCTTTCTGGTTTCTTCTCTAAGATGTTTATATTTTAAGATGATGGATATCAAAAGCACCATGTCATTTTTCATCATACTTTTTTCACTTCACATCTTGGTTGTGAGGATTTAATATCTGTGCCAATGAGAACTTTTTATGCGACAAGAAACAACAACAACAACAACAAAAATCATCTCAAACTAGCATGAACAGGAGAAGGAATTCATTGCCTCTATAAGTGGGCAGGCTCGGGTACATCTGACTTCAAGCATCGTTCAGACCATAGCATAACAACTCGTCAGGGTTCCAGCTTCATTTCCTGTGGTTCCCTTGGCTCTCCTTTTCTGGAGGCTTCCACTTTGTTCTTGGGGTGACTCTGGGCATGGGAGCAAAAGCGAACATAGCACTGACGCAAAGGATACACATTTGAACAATTTCCATTGCAGCTCTATTTGCAAATAAGCTAAATGCTGATGACTGAAGGAGTGTTTACACTGGAATATCCATATAATAGAATTCTGTGCAGCAGTTAAAGGCAGCCCTACAGATACAAATGTGTAATAATATCCAAGATACATCATTAGGAACAATGGAGGTACACATGGAGAGCAAAGTAGAGACCACTCCGGGAGAAATAAAAGATCATTTGCATGTATATGCACAGAGAAGCTCTGGAGGGGTACAAGAAACAGGTAACTGTGATCACATCTGGAAAGTGGAACAGGCTGGCCAGTGGACAAGAACAGGGACTAATGCTGACTTGCTTTCCATGGCACCCTACTTCATCCCTTGGAAATGTTATACCACACGCAGATGACTGTTCATTTAGAAAGTGTTTATGTTTTCAAACAATAGCTGCGTCACTATCCAGAGGAATAGAGAGCATCTCTCCTCTTGGCTCCTTGCAAGAACCAGTAAGTTTCCCTCCCAGAACCCCCCACCTCCTTTCTCTCGACTGCACCAAGTCAGTCACTGGCCCATCCCTGACGTTATCATGGCCGAGGATGGGACACTCTGGTGAGTGTAACCCAACCACTTAGAGCTGAGGGGTGTGTTCTTCCCTCCCAAACTGCACAGCTAAGAACGGACAGAACCAGGCGAGCATGCTCAGTCGTGTCCGACCCTTTGCGACCCCATGAACTGTAGCCCGCCAGATTCCTCTGTCCACGGGATTCTCCAGGCAAGAATACTAGAGTGGATTGCCATTTCTTTCTCCAGGGGATCTTCCTGACTCAGAGATCAAACCCATGCCTAGAAGAGTTCCCTAAAAGAGTTTCCACAAATTGTCAGAAATGAGAGAGGGGAGAAGGGGTGCTGGGAGGGAAGTCAGAGTGTGTTCACAGAATTATCCAAGTCTTAAGAATCCCCATCTTGGAAATTCCCTGGCAGTCCAGTGGTTAGGGCTCCAAGCTTTCCCTGCTAAGGGCCTGGGTTCAATCCCTGGTCAGGGAACTAAGATCCCATAAGCCATGAGGTATGGCAAAAAAAAAAAAAAGAAAAAGAAAAAGAGTCTCTCTCTCTTTTTCTTTTTTTTTAAAATTATTTATTTGGCCACATCAAGTTTTGGTTGCAGCACACAGGATCTTTAGTTGCTACATGTGGGATCTAGTTCCCTGACAAGGGATGGAACCTAGGCCCCCAGCACTGGGAGCATAGAGTCTTAGCCAACTGGACTACCACGAAGTCCCAAGAAGAAACACCATTTTTAATAGTTATTTTTTTTTAAAGACTATTTATTTATTTTTTGGCTGCACTGAGTCTTAGTTGCAGCATGTAGGATCCTGGGGACTGAACCCTAGACTCCTGTGTTGGGAGCTTGGAGTCTTAACTACTGGACCACAAGGGAAATCCCAAGAAGAGCTGCCATCTTTAACGGCTATTTTTATGTTCGTTGGCCTTGTGCTTCCAAACCTGTCCAACATCCGTATCCCAGCAGAGGCAGTGGGGAAGTCTCCTCTCTGGACTCTCGCAGACTACAGAGAGTGACAGCCAGCAGGGAGTAATGGAGGGGGTGGTTGGCTTGTGCCTTGAGGCTCTACCCTGAAGGTGATCAGCCAATAACTGGGGACAGAGTGCTCGTGGCCCAAGTTCCATCCCTCACCAGCCCAGGTGCAGATGTGGTTACATAAACTAGAATATCCTGTCTTTTCCACAGAGCACAGGACCACAGGCCTGTCTTAGTCTTTACCAGCTGTTTCTGGCCATTCCTGGGGTGTTCTCAAGTGACTCGGGGCTCACCCTCACATTCATCCAGTCCTACCCCCTCATTGACACTTGTTTCTTAGCCTGTCATTGGCTCCAGCACTTCCACATTGCACAGGGACTGGCAACCACGCTGACAATCACGCAGTATCAGTGTGGATGCCAAGGGTTCATTCTTCTGAAGCCTCTCAAGCCACAACACCCACCTACCAAAGCAGCTGGCACACGCCTGTCACCCTCAGTGTCTACTGAAAATCCTTCATTCCGTTTTTACCTGCCTCCCTTCTTGGCCACAGAACCAAGACCCTAACTAGAGCCTCGTGGTGTTTGAACGGAGGAGAGTCTTTGGTCCTAGGCAGCCTGGCTTTCCATCTTACTTCTTCCCCTTAGTACCTACAGGGCCTTCGGTAAGTAATTTAAAATCTCTCCATCTCAGTGTATGCATTTTTTTTTAAAATTTGGCTCCACTGAATCTTAGTTGCAGAACGTGGGATCTTTAATCTTTGTTGGGGCATGCCAGATCTTTTCATTGTGGCACATGGGATCCAGTTCCCCAACCAGGGATCAAATCTAGGCCCCTTGCATTGGAAGTCTCAGCCACTGGACCACTAGGGACGTCCCAGTATATTTATTTTTAAATCAGGAAAACAAACATTATAGAATTGCGTGACATTTATTATGGAAAGGGATTTGTCCCCTGGGCCATCACAAGGAGAGAAGAACTATAAACATAAGACCTAATGCAAGAATTTCTGATTATAGAGTTTATACTATAGAATTCTTGGGAGGTCTCTTGAAATAAAATGGACATTTGAACAAACTAGGGCTTTGACATTTCCCCCCAGAAAATTGCAGATTCCGGTAACCACACACACAGAAGCTAGCTGCTAAAGCAGAACAGCCCCCTTTACCAACCCACTCCCCAAGCAATTTTTACTTAGCCACTCTCAGGCTCTGCCAGGGAGACCAAAGGATAAAGGAAATTCCTGATAGGATGCTGGGGGAAAAGGACGCCCTCATTAACTGACCTCAAACACTCACTCTAGTGCCAGGACACTTTATGTCCGTGTCCACACAGTTGTGGGGTGTGCTGCTCTGGGACCAGGGACTGCTGTACGTCACTTCCCTTCCCTGCTTTTCTAAATGGGGGCCTTATAGCAGTTTTCCTCCAGGCACAGAACACTGGGTGTACTGAGGAGTGGGTAAATTCATTTTGGGTATGTAAGCTACAGCATCATACGTAGCTACTTTCAGATGAAGTAAAGGCACCTCACCCAGAGATCCTAAACTCCACATTGGATGTTGGATGTGACCTGAGTTGTTCCCTTTGGGGAGAAGAACATGAGTTTCTTTGATGCAGAAAAACTGCATCATGTGAGGTGAGACCATTCCTGGAATTACATGTTGGAGGAAAAGAACACTAGCTGATAAGCTGCCAAAAGGAAGGTAGTGGTTTTTCACAAAGTTCGCCCAGAAACCCTCTTCCTACTCCTTCCAGTAAGGAACCCCACTCAGCTCCCCAGCCTCGGTTCCCAAATCCTGGGGGCTGCTCTGAGAAGAGGCTTGTGACTGAGCCTGGCCTATTGGAGTCCCATTAGAACTGGCAGAGAAGAGCCTTTTGTTACCCTCTAGTCACGGAGTTCTCAGAAAATGACCTCAAAGTTTGAACCTACTGGCCCCTGACATGTAGGAAACCCTGACAAATGCTGCCAATCGAATGAAAAGAGAAGCATGTTACTGGCCTCCAGCCTCTCCTTCCTCTCAGTATCAATCTGGATTTCCGGTTGCAAGCGACAGAAATTGACTCTTGACCGAAGCATAAAAGGCGGGTTTATTGAAAGGATATCTGGTAATTCACATGCTGGATGGGGAGGCTGGAGATCTGGGGCCAGGAACACGACCACGATCAGACCACAGAAGGAAGGAGGTGAACTGCCAAACAACAGACGAACAACACACAGTGCTCTGCCTAATTCCACCCTCACGTCCCTCTGTTTGCCCCGCTGCCCCTGCAGGTCCCAGGACCAGGTCTTGGCCTCGACTATCCTTCCACCCTAACTTCACAGTGTTCCGGAAGCACAGACCCAGGATCCTGTTCTGATTGGCTGAGCCCACTCACGTGACCCACTGGCCCCACCCTATTTTCCCGCCAAGGGGTTCAGTTCCGTTCAGTCGCTGAGTCGTGTCAGACTCTGCCACCCCATGGACTGCAGCACGCCAGGCTTCCCTGTCCATCACCAACTCCCAGAGCTTGCTCAAACTCATGTCCGTCGAGTTGATGATGCCATCCAACCATCTCATCCTCTGTGAGAGAAGCGAAAGTCTGTTGGTTTCAGCTTCACTCCTGAGAGGCGGCGGGCTCTGCCTCCTGCCAGACTATGAAAGTGGAGACTTCTCTAAACCTTAGAATTGAAGTGAAGTGAACTCGCTCAGTCGTGTGCGACTCTTTGTGACCTCATGGACTGTACAGACCATAGAATTCTCCAGGCCAGATTACTGGAGTGGGTAGCCTTTCCCTTCTCCAGGGGATCTTCCCAACCCAGGGATGGAACCCAAGTCTCCTGCATTGCAGGCGGATTCCTTACCAGCTGAGCCACAAGAGCAGCCCCAAGAAGAGAAAAAGGTGGCCAAAAAAGACAGAGTGTCGCAATTATATCGCACTTTCTCCTTTCTCTTTAAATATCCACCTTCCCCCCTAGTAGTCTCAACTACCGATCTTACTTCTGCTCACAAGGACAATAAAAGTAATTGGAAGAGGCTCTCACATGTTACCATCATAGCTACCAATCTCCTTCCATGGATACTCACCCACAACTTAGCACCGTGCTTGAGCTCACCTCTCCTGAGCCCCTGTCGCCTCCAAGCCTTCCCTTCCTGCCCTGGGTCCCGGCTCCATGGCCCCTGCTGTTGGGCTTTCTCTGCCTTTTTCTCCATCTCCCCTCTCTATTAGAACATCCTCTGGAGCATACAAACAGGCGCGAAACTTGAATCTTGAACACAAATACTCCCATGACCTCACATCCCCTCTCCAGCTCTTACCCCATGTGTCCTGCAGGGCTCAGCCAAGGAAACAGGACTTCTGGGAGTGATATGGGTGTTACAGGAACTAGAGCTTGCAGGAGTGGAAGAGAATCTGGGGGAGTGAAGGTCCAGAGGGAGCTGGAGAATGAGAAGAATTATGTAGCAGGCTGCCTGAAGCCCCTGTATGTGAACATCTTAGAACGTACAGGGAAATTCGAGAAACCAGACACATCCAGCTGTGTGGGGGGCTAGAAGGGAGGGTGCATGGAGGGGTCTATGAGAAGATGTGCAGTTTAACCCCGTGTGGGGCGGCAGCCAAGTGTCTTGTCATGGCGTTGGGTGCTGCGTCACTCAGCAGGGCATCAGTCTGTGAGCAGAGCTGGACATGAGCGGAGGAGAGTCTGAAGACAAGTCGGATCCCACCTGGCGCCTCTGCTTCCGTATCTCACCCTGAAATCCTTCAGGTATTAGTGAACGCTGCTTCATTTCCAGCTCTCAGATCTGAGGCAGTTTCCTCTTTTGGCCAACGCTCACCTGGAATCTAACAAGGATCCTGGGAAACAGGGGTCCCGGATTTAAACCAGGTGACAACAGGGTCATCGACCACACCATGTTCTCTGATCTTCAGCGCCACAGCTATTGAAGCAGCATGTGTAGTCTATCTCCCTCTTCACTTTCCAAGGTATGCTGAACCCACTCTGATCAGCACTTCATCACCTCCGTCAAAGCTGACTTTGAGGGCTTCTCTGGTGGCTCAATGGTAAAGAATCCGCCTGCCAATGCAGAGGACACAGGTTCCATCCCTGATCTGGGAAGATCCCACCTGCCTCAGAGCAACTAAGCCTGTATGCTATAACTGCTGAGCCTGTGCTCTACAGCCCGGGAACCGCTACTACTGAAGCCCTTCCGCCCTACAGCCCTTGCTCCACAAGAAGAGAAGCCACCAAAAAGAGAAGCAATATGGATGAGCCAGACTACTCACGGCTAGAGGAAAGCCCGCCCAGCACCCAAGACCCAGCACAGCAGAAAATCAATCAATCAATCAAAATTATTTTTAAAAAGCCGCTCTTATCAAGGTCACAAATGACAGATCTCTGTTCTGTCTAATCTAAGAGCGCATTCTCAGCACATGCACAGAGAAGGCCCTCCATGTGAGGGAAGGACCAAAGGAGAGAGAGATGCCAGTTGGAATCCATCTTGACTGAGAGATGCTCACCCACACCAGGACCAAATCTGGAGACGATTGGCCAGAGACAACCCAGAAAATTGCCCCCATATAAGCAACCTAAGCCACTCCTGTGGCAGGTAACTCACTCCGAGTCTGCCCGTATGTTCTTCCACACGTACACTGCCTCTAATAAATGCTTTTATCTTTTTCACAGTTTTGGTCTCTTTGCTGAACTCTTTCTTCAAAGAAGACAAGAATCGACATTTTTTTTTTCTTCCAGCCTTTCACTGCCAAAATCCATCTATCAAACTTACTGCTGGGCTGCACCTGAAGGCCTGAAAACCCTGTACTTGCCCAGCCTCAAAACCAAAGAAAGAGCCCGGAGTTGGCAAAAGAGACATCAGCAGCGTAACGGATGAGGGACCTTACATGTCTGAAGTGAGGTCCTGGAGCGACACCCCACGGTGTGGGGCAGACAGCGGGTAAGACAAGGTAGCAGTCTTTGCTCCCAAGGTGATAGAGAGATTGCAGTTCCAGGGGAAGCTGACATCAGGTTGGCTTATCAGTTATTGCAGAAACCAGCAAAAGAGCGTGCCCCCCCACTACCACCACTGGCCCCTTTGATGCACTATCATAGCTGAAATAGTTCTGATCTAGAGATTAGAACTATCACTATCTGGGGCTGAGGCAGACACATAGGCATTTACTGATGAGGCTCCATGATTAAGAGGGAAGGTCAGTCAAGGGTGCAGTCTACAGGTGAAGCAAGTACTGGTCAAGGAGGGGAAGTACAGAGAGCAAGAGAACAGCCATCTTTGGTGGCCTGACAATACACCTATACATCCAACTCGGCTTCTTTCCTAAACTTTAGACTCAGGAATCCAAATACCTACTTATTATTCCAATAAATCTTGAACAGACTTTTCAAATGTATGGTGTTCAAAAGCTAACTGGTAGTTTCACATCCTCCATTATTTCCCCCCGTTTTAGTAAGTGGCAAGTCCCTTCTCCCAGGTTCTCAGGCCAAAACATCCATCCCAGACTTTCTTTTTCTCTTTCACTCTACACCCAAGTCATCTGCAAACCCTGTAAGTTTTACTTTGTAACATATTTAGAGCCTGTTCACTTTAAATTTATTATTTAATTTATTGCTGGGAGGGATGGATGTGTGCATGAGCAGAGGATACAGTCTGTGTGAAGGTACAGTGACAAAGAAAGTTGAGTTCTTTAGTCAATTTAAGTGTGGTTGTGGGACTTCCCTGGCAGTCAGTGGTTATGACTCTACACTTCCACTGCAAAGAGCCCGGTTCAATCTCTGATTGGGGAACTAAGATCCCAGAAGCTGCACCCCCAAAAAAATTTTTTTTAAGTTCAAAAAAAATTAAATCTGTTTGGAATAAAAGTGTATAGGAGAGGGGAGTGGTACAAAATCAGATTGGGACGGTAGGCACTTGTCCATCTGATGCTAAGCCCTTGCATTAAGGGGTCTGAATTCTGCCCCAAGCACTTGAAGATCATCGAATGATTTTAAGAAAGGGAATGACACTGTCAGATTTATGTTTTAGAAAAGTCTCTCTGAGGGCTGTGGAGGATGAACTGGAGAGGAGCCAGAACTAGGCAAGAAGGCCACGTGAAGACTATTTTAGTTAATTCGGTTAAGAAGTGATGAAGGCCTGAGATATGGCTGTGGGTACCGGGTAAACTTGCCAGATGTCCTCCATAAAAATACCAGGCACCACACCAAGCCTGGAGGGAGATGTCAGTTCTGCAAAATATCTGCTTAATGTAAACAATATCTTATGTATCAGTGCTAATGTCTGCTTACTTGTGTCCAAGTTTTCTACCTTCTTTTATTATTAAGAAACAGACCTTTTTCATTACAACGACTTGCAAGAAATGGTAAAGGAAGGCAAAGGCAAAGATTTTTAAAAATATTTCACTCTCTGAGGTCAGATGGGCAATGCCAGAGCAGGGGAAACCAACTAGCCAGCAAGCCTACTGAAGGGATGGGCATGAGGGTGGGTTGGGAAGGAAGAACTAGTTTGCTTTTAAGATGAGTTCTTCCCTCTGGGTGTTTGTTGCAGTGAAAAGGAAAAAAGAGGAATGAGTTTTTCTCTTTCCCTTTCCTGAGGACAAAGAGTATAAAGAGAACAGTGAGCAGGCCTGAACATTCCTAGTTTTTTTTTTCCTTTAACTGATCCTAACTCTGAATGTCTGTGACTAAGTTTGCATTTCTGCCCCCTAACTCTGCAGGAGCTACACTTCACACCTATTTTCCTTTGACTCTGTGCTAAATACATCCCCTATCTGGTGTTTACCCCTACAACACCCTTCCCCTTGGAGTTACACGTATCACAAGGCCGCAGAGCCACCCAACAGCCAGACTCAATTACTGGGTTACTGACGCCAGTTTATGACTGTCTTTGAAACAATGCAAGAGGAAGGAATCAAGATCCTATCAGCTTCGGTCCTCATCTCTGACTCCTGACAGCCAGCCCTTGCCTTATAAAAGCCCCTAGAGCTCCTTCTCATGGAGGTGGAGACGCAGTTCTTGAGGTTTGACCGCACTGTGTTCCCCTCTCCACCCGCTGAGAATAAAAGCCACCTTTCTATTTCCTCCAGTCTCTGTCTCTGTATTTTTCTCTTGGCTTCGGTGGGCAGAGTAGGCCAAGGTTTTGGCCAGCAACATCTTGACAACTGCAGTGATGTTTGCCATCAGCCCCGTATGTTTCTCTTTCCCCCAAGATGGTCAGAATGTCTCCATTGGGAAAAGCAGTTGCCTGTGGTTCTGGGACAGCATTCCAACGTCAATTAGATTCAGACCTGGGCCCAAGGGGAGCCCTCAGGGGAAGGGCTTGAGCACGTGATCCACTGACCGGGAGAGAAAACAGAGACACAGCAGGTGGCGCCCAGCTGATGCAAAGTTCTCCCATTCCCAGCAATCTCATCTCAGGGAAGAAGTGGCCCATCCGCTCTCCCTCCTGGGAATACCAACAGCATAAGCTGGAAGACTTCATCTAGTTTCTTGCTGAAGAGGCTTTGAGAACCGTGTTTCCTGTGTTACAAAGTGTGTCTCCTCCCTAGTGAAGTCACTTAGTCGTGTCCGACTCTTTGCGACCTCATGGACTGTAGCCCACCTGGCTCCTCTGTCCATGGGATTTTCCAGGCAAGAATACTGGAGTGGGTTGCCATTTCCTTCTCCAGGGGATCTTCCCAACCCAGGGATCGAACCCAGGTCTTCCACATTGTAGGCAGATGCTTTACCTCTGAGCCACCAGGGAAGCCTAGTCACTGTTTGGCTCCTCCCTAGCAACTCAGGAAAACTGTAGCGAAATGGGTTCTTTAGTTCCTAATTTTCTTAAAAGATGGGGGAGGAGTCACAGAATGGCTGGTCATTCTCTTAGGCGTGAAGGACGGAGGCTGGGATGCTCTTCCTGGACCAAGCAGACAAGAGGCTCCCAGAGTCCTTTGGAGAAGAGCAGACCACAGCAGATCTTAGGACCTTCCAGAGCTCAGAGTCCCATTGTATTCTGGTCTCTGATAGGAAATTTTTAAAAACAGGACCAGAGATGGATTCGTTTTTTGTTGTGTAACAAATTACCACAAAGCAGCTCAGAACAACACACTTCTTTTTCTTTTTTCTTTCTTTTTTTGAGGGGAGCCACAACTTACCACATGCAGGATCTTAGTTCCCCCCGACTATGGATCAAAACCGTGCCCCTTGCAGTGGAAGCATGAAGTCTTAACAACTGGACTGCTACGGAAGTCCCAGCACACATTTATTATCTCAGTTTCCATGGGTCAGGGATCTGGGTCTCCTGCTCAGGGTCTCAGCAGGCTACAGTGACGGTATTGGCCAGGGATGCAGTCTCATCTAAGACACAGGGTCCTCTTCCAGGCTCACAGGGAACCCATTTCCTTGTAGCTGTAGAACTCATGGTGGTGGGCTTCCTCGAGGCCAGCAGGAGTGTCTCTCTTCTATCTCTGACCTTCTCTTAAAGGGCTTACCTGATTAAGTCAGGCCCACCCAAGGTCATCTCCCTTTCTGTGAAGTCAAATGATTAGGGACCTTAATTACATCTTCAAAATCCCTTCCCATCTGCCATATAATATAACATAATCACAACAATCACATCCCATCACCTTTGCCATTTTCTGTTTGTTAGAAGCAAGTTATGCCTCCACCCACATTCACGGGGGAGGGATTATGCAAGGACATGGGTGTTTGGAGGTCATCAGAAGCTTCTGGAGAGAACAGTCCTTCCATGAGAGGTGATTGGGTTGGATGATAATTTCGCAAGATCAGAACTCTGCAGAGTTTACAAGGATCTCTCACTGTAATGGGGTGAACAGTGACCCCCCTCCCCCAACGAAAGATACGCCACCCAGAACCTCAGAATGCGACCTTATTTGGAAGAAGGGTCTTTGCTGACATAATTAAGGCAAAGATCTTGAGATGAGATCATCCTGGTTTAGAACAGGCCCCAAATCCAAGTCTGATCTGTCTCTTACAAAGTCAGATCTGTGTCTTTAAAAGAGAGAAGGAGAGGCCACACAAGGACACAGGGAAAGTGATATCAGAAGTAGACATCAAAATGATGTGTCTGTAAATCAACAAAAGCCAAGAATTGCTGCAGCCCGGAGCCTGGAACAGAGTCTCCTAGGGGGTTCTCTAGAAGGAACTAGTCCTGTCTACTTGATTTCAGATGTCTGGCCTCCAGAACTGAAAGAAAATAAATCTCTGTTGTCTTAAGTGACCATGGTTGTGGTCATATGTTGTGGTAGTCTCGGGAAATGAACACACTCATGGATCATTGTCCCCGTATGAATCAATGTCAAGGAGATGGACTTGGGGGCCACAGGCATGATACAAACTCAGACTTTATGGAGATGCCAGTTCCCGGAGATCAGAAGTGCCCTAGGGGTGCCAAAGCAAGAGAACATTGTCAGCCAAGCCATATTCATTACAGAAGGTAGGAGATGCCCATTCATTGTTCTATCTTGTAGTCTCCCTTCACTGATGAATGTGTTTGATTCAGTTGATGTTTAAAAAAAAAAAGGCTAAAATACCTGCAGCTTAAACAAGATAGAAGTTTATTTCCCTTTAAGAGTTGGTGATGGACAGGGAAGCCTTGCGTGCTACAGTCCATGGAGTCACAAAGAGTCAGACACGACTGAGTGACTAAACTGAACTGAAGAGTCCTAAACATAAGCTTTGGTTTTTCCAGTGGTCATGTATGGATGTGAGAGTTGGACTGTGAAGAAGGCTGAGCGCCGAAGAATTGATGCTTTTGAAATGTGCTGTTGGAGAAGACTCTTGAGAGTCCCTTGGACTGCAAGGAGATCCAACCAGTCCATTCTGAAGGAGATCAGCGCTGGGATTTCTTTGGAAGGAATGATGCTAAGCTGAAACTCCAGTACTTTGGCCACCTCATGCAAAGAGTTGACTCATTGGAAAAGACTTTGATGCTGGGAGGGATTGGGGGCAGGAGGAGAAGGGGACGACAGAGGATGAGATGGCTGGATGGATCACTGACTCGATGGACGTGAGTCTGAGTGAACTCCGGAAGTTGGTAATGGACAGGGAGGCCTGGCGTGCTGCGATTCATGGTGTCGCGAAGAGTCGGACACGACTGAGTGACTGAACTGAACTGAAACATAAGCAATTTAGGACTAAAATGGTAACTTCACACTGTGGGACCCACAGGCTCCCCCTGACTGGTTCTTCTGTCATCAGCAATATATGGTTTCCATCTCATGACCCAACACGGCTACTTCAGTCCTTACCATCACACCTGCATTCCAGCCAGTTGGAAAGGGGCAATCAAATGTGGAGGATATACCTTTTCCCTTTAAGACCCAGAAGCTTCACACTTCATTCGACTAGAATTTAGTCACTAGTCACAGCAGGCTGCAGGGGAAGCTCCAATGTGTTTTTAGGCAGGCCATGTGCCTGGTAAAACTTAGGCATTCTGTTACTCAAGGAAGGAAAGGAGAATGGACAGCAAATTCTGCCAACAGGAGAAAACAAACACAAGGTCTGACTTGATGAGGCCTGTCATCAGTCATTTCCGACTCTTTGCAGCCCCGTGGCCTGTAGCCCACCAGGCCCTTTTGTCCATGGGATTCTCCAGGCAAGAATACTGGAGTGGGTTGCCATTTCCTCCTCCAGGGGATCTTCCCCAATCAGGGATTGAACCCCTGTGTCTCTTGCATCTCCTGCACTGGCAGGGACGTTCTTTACCTTTGTGCCACCTGGGAATCTCCTGACTTGATGAATCACCTCTCAAATCTGGGACCTAGAGAAAAGGCTTAGAAGCACCCCACCGCCCTTCATTATAGATGAAATAGCCTGCGAAAAGTGGGTTCGAAACAGCAGGAATAAGATGAGCATGCAGAGGCTGGAGTGAGAGTGTTCCTCCTTCCCCATCACACCCTCAGCTGTGGGTTGAATTGTGCCCCCCAAAAAGATATGCTGAAGTCCTAACCCCCAGAACTTGGGCATGTGACTTTATTTGGAGGTAGGGTCTTTGCACATGTAATCAAGTTAAAATGAAGTCACACAGAATCAAGCTGGACCCCAATCCAATGGCTGGTGTCCTTTCAAGAGGAGGGAACTTTGGTCACAGACACTCACAGTGGGAGAAGGCCAGGTGAAGATGGAGGCAGATGTCGCCCTGCAGCAGCTACAAGCCAAACAACACCTAGGAAGCTGGAGGCAAAAAGGGCCTTTCCCCAGGGCCTTACCTTGCTCTTGGACCTCTAGCCTCTAGAACTGTGATGATACTTTTCTGTTTGGGATAATTCGTTATGGAAGGTTTAACAAACTAAAATACTATCTCCCTCTTCTGGCTCTTTAGGGCCCCGTCCTCATGAAGATACCATAAGGCACTGACACCTGGAAGCGTCCTCACTCTTAAATCTTCCATCCATCATTTTTTTTTTTCTTTTTGGCCACACCACACAGCATGTGAGATCTCAGTTCCTCGTTCAGTTCAGTTCAGTCGCTCAGTCGTGTCTGACTCTTTGCGACCCCATGGACTGTAGCACACTAGGCTTCCCTGTCCATCACCGACTCCTGGAGCTTGCTCAAACTCATGTCCATTGAGTCGGCGATTCCAACCATCTCCTCCTCTGTCATTCCTAAACCAGGGATCAAACCTAGGCCCCCTGCAGTGGAAGCTCAGAGTCCTAACCACTGGGCAGCCAGGGAAGTCCCTCTCTGTCCTTAAAATTAGCTCATTATAGAGACTTCCCTGGTAGTCCAGTGGCTAAGGCTCTGCACTCCCAGTGCAGGATTCCCGGGCTTGATCCCTGGTCAGGGAACTAGATCCCATATGCCACAGCTAAGACTCAGTGCAGCCAAATAAGTAAATAAAACTGTTTTTTTTTTTAATTAGATCATTATAAATGCTGCAACCCAAAGATAAGGTGAGCCAAACCATGACCAAACGGTCAGGCACAGGCTAGACCAGGGTCCGAACGTGAAAAGAGGGCCAGAGGGGGAGGTATACAGTGACATGGGTGTGACACCAGCGGGATCGCTGACACCTGAGGTGGGGATGAACCTGCAGAAGGAAGACCAGGCAGGACACACCCACAGTGACCAAAGGTCAGTGAGTCCAGGATCTGGGCTGTTGATGGAAGCAGGACCAAACAAGGGCTGAAGCCAGGAGCCCTGGGACTGAAGCCAGGAGCCCTGGGACTAGTCGGAGCCCCACACTCAAATGACACCCCTTACAACTGGAAGGACCCTTTCAGTTTCCAAACCTTTTCACATACAGTCTCTCATCTGAGCTTCAAAACCAGTCTGCAAGAATTGAGTAGAGCAATTATATCATCTCCATTTGATTCACTGGCCAAGAGAGAGGCTAAGTCACTTGTTCTGTGTGACTGATGGTGAGCAGTCAGCGCAAAGAAAGTGAACTTGGGAGTCTGGTAGGCTGGGTTAAAAGCAGCACAGCAAGCTCTTTGATTTCTACACAGCTGTATTTTTTCCTTTGTTGTCACTGCAAGGTAACATTTGGAGAGCACCGCTTGCCAAGGTTGGTATATTTATTGGTACTCCTAAAAAAGGTCACTTCCATCCTTATTTGTTTTTTCCAGCTCCAAATGCCATGCAATTTATACTGAAAACCCAGTATTGACAAGTAATCTTGGCTACTTACAATTCATCTTGCTAGAGATCAGTTTCTTCATTTTATCAGGAAAGTGAAGTTGCTCAGTCATGTCCAACTCTTTGTGACCCCATGGACTGTAGCCTACCAGGCTCTTCCATCCATGGGATTTTCCAGGCAAGAATACTGGGGTGGGTTGCCATTTCCTGCTCCAAGGGATCTTCCCGACCCAGGGATCAAACCCAGGTCTCCTGCATTATAGGCAGACGCTTGACTGTCTGAGCCACCAGGGAAGTCTCATTTTATCAAAGGACTGGGCTAAACCATTTCCAGTTGAGTTATTTCAAATCCTAAAAGATGATGCTGTTAAAATGCTGCACTCAATATGCCATCAAATTTGGAAAACTCAGCAGTGGTCACAGGACTGGAAAGGGCATTTTTCATTTCAATCCCAAAGAAAGGCAATGCCATAGAATGCTCAAACTACTGCACAATTGCACTCATCTCACTTGCTAGCAAAGTTATGCTCAAAATTCTCCAACTGAGGCTTCAACAGTACACGAACCAAGAACTTTCAGATGTTCAAGTTGGATTTAGAAAAGGCAGAGGAACCAGAGATCAAATTGCCAACATCTTTTGGATCACAGAAAAGCAAGAGAATTCCAGAAAAACATCTACTTCTACCAAAGCCTTTGACTGTATGGATCAAAACAAACTGTGGAAAATTCTTAAAGAGATGGGAATACCAGACCACCTTACCTGCCTCCTGAGAAATCTGTATGCAGGTCAAGAAGCAACAGTTAGAAATGGACATGGAACAACAGACTGGTTCCAAATTGGGAAAGGAGTACATCAAGGCTGTATACTGTCACCTTGCTTATTTAACTTATATGCAGAGTACACCATGCAAATTGCTGGGCTGGATGAAACACAAGCTAGAATCAAGATTGCCAGGAGAAATATCAATAACCTCAGATACGCAGAGACACCACCCTTATGGCAGAAAGCGAAGAGGAACTGAAGAGCTTCTTGATGAAAGTGAAAGAGGAGAGTGAAAAGGCTGGCTTAAAACTCAAAATTCAAAAAACAAAGATCCACCACTTCATAGCAAATAGATGGGGAAACAATGGAAACAGTGAGAGACTTTATTTTCTTGGGCTCCAAAATCACTGCAGATGGTGACTGCAGCCATGAAATTAAAAGGCGCTTGCTCCTTGGAAGAAAAGCTATGACCAACCTAGGCAGCATATTAAAAAGCAGAGACATTACTTTGCCAACAAATGTCCCTCTAGTCGAAGCTATGGTTTTTCCAGTAATCATGTACAATGTGGGAGTTGGACTACAAAGAAAGCTGAGCGCAGAAGAATTGATGCTTTTAAACAGTGGTGTTGGAGAAGACTCTTGAGAGTCCCTTGGACTGTAAGGAGATCAAACCAGCCAATCCTAAAGGAAAGCAGTCCTGAATATTCATTGGAAGGACTGATGCTGAAGCTGAAACTCCAATACTTTGGCCACCTGATGCAAAGAACAGACTCATTGGAATAAGATCCTGATGCTGGGAAAGACCGAAGGTGGGAGGAGAAGGGGATGAGGATGAGATGGTTGGATGGCATCACCAACTCGACGGACATGAGTTTGAGCAAGCTCTGGGAGTTGGTGATGGACAGGGAAGCCTGGTGTGCTGAAGTTCATAGGGTTGTAAAGAGTCGGACACGACTGAGCAACTCAAGTGAACTGAAACCATATCCATTTATTGAAACTTATTTATTTGGGGCCACACCACGGGCATGCGAGATCTTACTTCCCTGACCAGGGATCCAATCAGGGCCCCCTGCAGTGGAAGTGCGCAGTCTTAACCACCAGACTGCCAGGGAATTCCCCTGACCAAACCGCTTCTAGGGTCGCTTCAAGTTTTTCCAGCTCAGGCCAGCTTGTAAACTCGGTCTACACCTGTTGTACTTCAAACAGCCATCAGGGGGCGCTTCGCACCGCTTATGCCTTGAACGGAGCACAGCTGCTTGCAGAAACGCTGAAGAGGCAAAGCTCTGCCTAGGGCTTCCCAGAGGTTGATGAGAGCCAGCCATCTCAGTCACCTTCATTCCCCTTCTAAAGGGAAGAATGAAGAGAAAAATTTATCCTCCATTTACTTTATAGAGGCTTCTCTGGTGGCTCAGAGGGTAAAGCGTCTGCCTGCAATGCAGAAGACCCAGGTTCAATCCCTGGGTGGGGAAGATCCCCTGGAGAAGGAAATGGCAACCCACTCCAGCATTCTTGCCTGGAGAATCCCATGGACAGAGGAGCCTGGTGGGCTACAGTCCACGGGGTGGCAAAGAGTCGGACAGGACTGAGAGACTTCATTTTCACTTTCTTTCACTTTATAGATGGGGAAACTGAGGAATGTTGATTTTCTTTCATCCCATAATAGGATGAACTATGAAAAAGCCGATGGCTTTCTGGAGTTGCTGCTAATTAAACAGCTTCACATCACACCTCAACTGCTCACTAGCTGGCCTAAGGCAGACTATCCCCAGGGCGTTTGGCAGGGGGCTAGGGAGGCCATTGGCAGGTCTGTACAGACTCTGCCAACTCCTGCTTCTCCGCTGGACAGACAGACAAACACAGACATACTGCCCCTGCCCAGGCATCTGAGAAGGGAGCCTAGATCTCTGGCTTTTAGGATGGAACCATAAAGGGCACCATTTCCATGGCCTTTACCTGTGCCCGCAGGCCGAGAGAAAGAAACTGCTAGATGCCGTAAAGGCTGAGGAATGAAGCTGGTGTGGAATGTTCGCCCCGTGACTGCCCACGAGGACCACAGACTGCACTTACCACTGTTCCCCAGAACAGGGATCCCCAGTCTCTGGTATCTAAGGTCTGACGGTCTGAGGTGGAGCTGATGTACTAATAATGGAAATAAAGTGTACAATACATGTAATGCACCTGAGTCTTCCCAAAATAACCAACACACACACACACACCCCACCACCACTCCGTGCTTTGTGAAAAAGTGGTCTTCCATGAAACCAGTTCCTGGTGCCAAAACGGTTAGGGACTGCTGCCGCTAGTGGTAAGGAACCCGCCTGCCAATGCAGGAGACATAAGAGACGTGGGTTCGATCCTTGGGTTGGGAAGATCTGCCGGAGGAAAGCATGGCAACCCACTCCAGTATTCTTGCCTGGAGAATCCCATGGACAGAGGAACGTGGTGGGCTACAGTCCATGGGGTCGCAAAGAGTCGGACACGATTGAAGCAACTTAGCACACGAGCACACCACAGAAGAACCTACCATGGGAGAGTCCTAGGAAAGCGTGTTATCAACAACACCCTCCCCCTAACTCTGCCTACTCCTCAGCGGTCTCAGAGGTTGCAGAAGGCAGGTTCCCTCTGAAAAAGCCAGTCACTCCTCATCCCGTGTCCTCCCACCTTGTCACTTCTGCTCAGGCAGAGCCAATGGTTCCATGGACCCTTTTTCCCTCGCTGGTCCCAGGTGGTGCCGTGGTAAAGCATCCACCTGCCATTGCAAGAGATGCAAGAGATGCAGGTTCGATCCCTGAGTCAGAAAGATCACCTGGAGGAGGAAAGAGCAAACCACTCCAGTATTCCTGCCTAGAAAATTCCAGAGGAGCCTGGAGGGCTATACAGTTCATGGGGTCGCAAAGAGTCAGGCACCACTGAGCACACACCACCACTAGCACCATCTGCAAGTCTTCACATCTGTAGGTTCAGAGGATGGTTGTTTGTCTTCCCCAGTTCAAGTGCTCTGGGCCCGTGCTACAGAGAGCAACCCACTCAACATCCAAGGGTATAAATCTCCCTCGGCCTGACACCTGACAGCAAGTTGCTGGAGAAATGACCGGAGCGGCTGGCTGCCTCTCCACCTGTCAGACACCGTGGTGACAATTGGCAGACGGAGTCCACAGCTCCAGCGCAAGTCTAAACACTCCAGAGGAACCTGACAGCTGGCACATGGGTGCCTATCGAGTAAGACTCGAGCCCTGTGAGCTCCTGGATGCCGTTCAAGGACCATTCTACAAACCAGAACACCCTCCCGCCCCCAGATCATTCTTCTCCCCCGCCTAGCACCCTGGCACTGACTGGATAACTTCCCTCAGCGATGTTGGGAAAATATCCAGAGATGGGGAGAGAGAAGAGGCCCTCTTACTTATGCTCAGGCTAAAGCGAGACTTCCTTCTCTGCTAAAGGTTCAACAGTTGAGTCTTTGCCAAGAAACCTTCCACACCTCAGACACCAGAGACCTCGTACTGCTGAGTGAAGAAGGAGAAAGTCATCTTTGGTATGCAAACATCCTAAGAAATAAAATCTGGACTCCTAGACAGAAGAAAGCAGCTAAGGCCAGGTCCAGTTCACAGGGAACACCCATATGTGGAAATCCACTGAGCTTATCCTCAGGGCTGATCAAAGTTTTATAACCCTGGAGCCCCTGAAGGTAGCCAACGCATTGTATGCTGCCGTCACCCAGCTCGTTCAACTTTTACTGATTTACTGGCTCTCCCGTAAATCAGCTTGGACAATGGTCTCTGCTCACGGAGTCTAAATAAGAACTCACAAAATGACCCGGGGGGTTTCCATAGAAATTTTCTTTCCCTAGGAAACTGCCTGATAAGATTCATAAAATTGGAATAAGGGGGGGAAAATATTATCAAGGAGCTCAAACTTGTAACTCCAGTTTTAGTTCAAGAAGATAATACAGATTTCTGCTGCCCAGGAAAGGGAGTGGGAAGGTAGAGGTTAATAGAGGTTATGGAAAGGATAAGAAATGTCAGAATATATTTATAACCCAAGAACATCTGCCCAACACAAACAATGGTCTGTGCCGCCACACACACGTACAACACCGGACAAAACTGGTTCCTGGTGGCAGCGGGATGTTATGAATCCACCTCTGGCTTGTAGCGCAAGAGCTCCATGTGCCCTGATCCCTGGCACAGCAAACCCCACCCTCCTATGGGCACTTCAGTGAATCCCGAGGGCAGAACGGCCTCCAGGGTGGGAAGATCGGAGTGTCAAAGGCTCAAACTCTGCCTCCTTCACCCCAAAAGACTTTTCATTCTTTGTTTCATGAGGATCAAGAAGAAAGGGACAAGGATTAGGCCTAATTTATTGCCTCTGTCACAGAGTCAGCTCTATGAAAGGAGTAAGTGGATTACGCAGAGAAAACAAAGGGAGAGAAAGAGGGCGATGGATAAACTGCATTCAGTAACATTTATTAATTTGATTTCAAAAGGAAAAAGGACCCATTCTAATGGTTCACCTTCCCACGAAACCAGGAGCGCCCCCCCACCCCCCACCCCAAACTCTGAAGTAAAGTCCTGAAACTGCTGTGAGGTAGTTGTGTCTACAGTGAGGAAGCCAGGGACAGAAGCCCAAACCGTGACCTTCCCCAGCTTCCTCTTCTCAGCCTGGGCCTCCAGCACCCCGGTGGGTTCCTCAGGGTCTGGGCGGCAGAAGGAACAGAATGAAGGTGCCCGCCTTGCTCCTGCGCACACAGCACCCGAGTGGGACAGGTGCGGGTGCCGGGGCTAAACGCAGCCCAGCTCCTGCCCGGGCACCTGGGCATGGGAAGCAGGACGCGCGAGCTGCTGAGGTAGCGGTGAAGTTCAGGGCTGGGGTGTAGAAAACTTCTCTCAGAAAGAAAGAGAGCCGGCGAAAACCCACTTGGTAAGGATTTCCCCTCTCCAGTCAGCCCCCCCCCCACCCCACCCCCGCCACGTCCCAGGACCCAGTCGTCAGGCTGGGGAGGGCAGAGTTTTCCAGCTTGGAAACTCCACGGGGCTCATTCTGAACCGAGGCCGGCCAGAGGCTTTCCAAAGGTTCCGGATCAATGGAGCTGTTTCTTCAAGGCCTAAGAAAGTCCGCAGGAAGCCCTGAAAAAACGGAGATAACAGTACCTTGGGGTGAGGGGGCAAAGGGTGGGAACGAGGCGGAGGGGGAGGGGGGCGTTGGTCAGGGACCTTGGGAAGCCCCTCTGGGATCCACCGAGCCATAAAGCCCACCCCCAACTCCAACCCGACCCGCTTCCTACTGGGGAAGAATTCGCACTCACAGCTTCCTCAGCCCGGCTAGCCTTCATTCCGGAAGCGAATCCTCACCTTCAGGGCTATCAGACTTTTCAAAGAAACCAGAACTAAGCCCGACGGCTTGGGGACGGGCGCGGGGGTGGGGTGGGGATGGGGGGTTGCCCTCTAGTCTTCTCGGCAAGTCAAAGCCAGCCCGCGTGATGGTAAGAAATTTGGGCAGAGAAAGAACTAAGCTAGCAAACCCAAACTAGAGCTGACCGGTCGAGCCGGGGGCCTTCCGCACCGCGGCACCTTCGGGCGCACTGTTGTTCCTGGGCTGGAGAACCACCCGGCCGCCTCCTTTGCTTCCACCGCCCCCCTCGCCCCGCCCTGGCAGGGTGGGTAGGAAACGGGAAAGGAAAGGGCTCTGGGTTCCACTTTGATTCCCTACTCTGTGCCCCCCTTCTCTTGATTGCAAAAACCCTCCCCAGCCCCAGCTTCTCCTCCCGAACCCCGAACTCAAAAAAAATTGACCAGCGGAGATACAGAAAGCTTCCTGATCCCTTCGCCTCGATTACCTACCCGTCGAGCTGTGGGGGCTGCCTGGGGCCAGCGGGGCTGGTCAGGGCCGTGGGGGCGCCGGAGGGAGCTCGGGGCGGGGAGGCAGCGGCGAGGTGCTCCTCCGGCCGGCAGCGACACAGCAGGCGGCGGAAGGCGCTCCGAAAGTCCGGGCTGCGGCAGTAGATGAGCGGGTTGAAGGCAGAGTTGGCATAGCCCAGCCAGTTAAGGGCGAGAAAAGTGGGGCCGGACACCAGAGAGGGGCCCCCGAGGGCGCGCACCACGTTGACCACAAAGAAAGGCAACCAGCAGAGAGTGAAGGTTCCCATGATGAGCCCCAAGGTGCGCAGGGCGCGGTGTTCCCGCAGAGGCAGAAGGCGCGCCGGCCGCCGGCCGTAGGAGGGCACCCCCGCGGGCGAGGCGCACGGCCCCGCCGGGCCAGGGGACCCGGAGCGAGAAGGAGCCGGCGGAGACTCCTCTGGCGGGAAGCGACCCAGCTCCCGGCGCAGCAAGCGCAGCTGGCGCGTGGCCACCACGAAAACTCGTGCGTAGACGAAGAGCATCACCAGGAGCGGAAGATAGAACGAGACCGAGGAGGAGAGCAGCGCGTAGGGCATGTTGGAGGCGAAGGTGCAGCAGCGCGGGTTGGAGTGGCAACGCTGCGCCTCGGCATCGGCCCCGATGCGCCACCATTTGCTCATGATGGGCGCAAACGACACCGCGGTGGACACGACCCACACCAGGACCACGGCTGCTAGGGCGCGGCGTTTGGTGACTAGCGCGCCGTAGCGCAGCGGGTTGGTCACGGCCAGGTAGCGGTCCACCGCCAGGGCGCACAGGGTTTCGATGCTGGCAGTCACACACAGCACGTCCACCGAGGTCCACAGCTCGCAACCGGTGACGCCCAGGGGCCAGTGGCCGGTCAGCGCCAACGTGGCCCCCGGGGGCACGACCAGGAGCCCCACCACCAGGTCAGCTGTGGCCAGCGAAGTCACGAACACGTTGGTCATGGTCTGGAGTCTCGGCGTCCGGGCGATGGCCACGATTACCAGCAGGTTGCCTCCCACGGTGGCCAGCACCGCTAGCGCCAACAGCGCCCCCGCCAGCGCCACAGCCCAGGGCACCCCTGGCAGCCCACTCGCGTTGGCAGTATTGGGTGCAAGGGTGGGGATATCTGGCCACGGGGTCAGAGAGCTGTTCCCGGGAGGCCACGGAGCCATCCCCGCGTCGCGCGTGGGGCGGGAAGGAATGAGGGAAAGGGTCTCCCAGCTCACCATGCTCAGCGGCGGGGGCATCGGGGCGTGGGAGCGATTTCCCTGGCCTGGGCCATCTTCCCCAGTTGACCGGCCGAGAACGCACAGTCTCCCCGCCACCCCCACCCCTTGGGTGCCACGGCTGGGGAGGGGATGGGAGTTGGGGAGTGGCGGCTCTTAAAGGGGCCGCGGCCAATAGGCTCCACGCTGGGCCTCCGGAGCGGGAATCGAGCCGTGGGGACTGAAGGCAGATGGACGCCCGCCTTTCCTATTAGTCAAACCCCCAGTAAGAGTAAAGTCACGCCGTGTTTTCTGCTAAGACGTGCCCCTCTCCTGCAGTGACAGCTCCCCGCTCTCTGGCGGCACTGGCTTTCTGGATCTCTGTACCAATTTCCCGGGAAGGTCCGGGAGCATCGCTCGGGGAAGGAAGAGCCCCCGCCCCGTTACCGCGTTGGAGGGAAAGGTAACCCCCTGGAGGCAAAGGAAAGGACCCACAGCAGCCCTTCCTCCACGCAGGCATCCTCCCCTGAGACTCTGTAAGTCATAGAGGACACCGGCTTCTTCTGTCTTCTCCCAAGGCCTCCTTCCATGAGATCTGGCCTCTACCCTTCTATTCACTTACCTCCCCTATCATTCTAGTCTTACTTTTCTTTCTCTTTCTTTTTTCCCTTTTCAGCTACTGAAAAAAAAAAAAAAAAAAACCTTCCATTTTCCAGGAGTCTTTATGATTGCCTGCTCATTTGAGTTTGGATTTGACCTTTGAACTGAGCCCAGGATGCTACGAGTTTCCATTTCTCTGTTTTCCCCACTCCATGTTGCCCCTTCCCCACACTTTCCACGGAGAAAACTTCTAGATGGACCCCTTCTCTTAAAACGCTTCTCTTATAATGACTGTGCTGAAAATGAATGAATGGGGATTTCTCTGGTGGTACAGTGGATACCCTGGTAGCTCAGATGGTAAAGAATCTGCCTGCAATGCGGGAGTCCCGCGTTCGATCTCTGGGTCAGGAAGATCCCCTGGAGAAGGAAATGGCAACCCACTCCAGTATTCTTGCCTGGAAAATCCCATGGACAGAGGAGTCTGGTGGGCTACAGTCCATCCGGTCACAAAGAGTTGGACATGACTGAGGGACTAACACACACAGTGGATAAGAATCTGCCTACCAATGCAAGGTACGCAAGTTCGATCCCTGGTCCGGGCAGATTTCCGCATGCAGGCAACTAAACCCCTGGGCTGCAACTTTTGAGCCCACGCTCTGGAGTCCATGAGAGACAGCTAATGAGCCCCTGTGGTGCAACGACTGAGCCTAAGTACTGCACCAAGCCACCATAATGAGGAGCCTGTGCACAACAAGGAACAGTAGCTCATGCTCACCACAACTAGAGAAAGCCCAGCAGCAATGAAGACTCAGCACAGCCATAAGTAAAGAATGAAGGTGACTTCCTCGGTGGTCCAGTGGCTAAGACTCCACACTCCCAATGGAAGGGAGCCCGGGTTCGATCCCTGATCAGGGAACTAGATCCCACCTGCCACGACTGAGACCCAGGGAAGACATAAAAAGAACCAATGGCTTCCAGGTTGAGTCTTTTCCACCATCACTCCCACCTCTCCACAAATCTTCCATCACCGTGGCAAAGTCTTCTCTACTTCCCTGAAGATTTTATTCATGAACTTTTAAAAATTAGAAGACACTGAGGTGAGGACTTCACACATGGCATCTCAGAGTGTGTGGCACCACAGGCCTGGCACTTGAATGCCTGCTGGAGTCTCTCCTACAATGACATCAGAGGTTCCCCGCACCTAAGAAGCCCAGGGCCTCCTCCCCCACTTGGTTCTCATCCAAGCTCTGTCTCTAAGCCAGTTCCTCTCAAACTGGGTGTGGGGAGATAAAGCTGAAAAACACACCCCTAGGTTAAAGTTGAAGGGCAGGAAGATCTGATACCCTTATTAAATCCTACCAGAACCTGATCCTCGAGCCATCTTGCTTCCTCTCCCGAAACAATGGGAGAAAGGGGGGAAAATATCATGGAAAAAGCCTCCAGGGCCATGCCTTAGCAAGTCTCTTTTGAAGAGCTCTATATTTCAACAGTACCCTGTCGAGTCACTGGTCTCAGCAATCCCTCTGGGAGGCTGAGCCAGGGGCTGGGAGTTGGAGAGACTGGAGGCGAAGTGAAGACCTAAAATTATCCCCAAGGAAAAAGAACCCGTGTCATCTCCCAGGGACCCCATGCTCACCCGCAAGCAGGACTGGTCAGTGGCTCCCAAGCAAATGCCTTCCGTGCCCAGGCTGTACCCCCGGCAGGCCCAGCCTCTCCCCCTCACCCCTCGCACCATCCTGCTGAGCAGCGCAGGTCCCACTTGGCCGGAGTCTTGACCTCTTGACCAAGGCCTCTTGCTGACCGTCAGGGTAGTCCCCCCCAAGTCAGGTTTTGCAACACCCCAGAGTGTTGCCAGTTATCTCCAAGGGGTGTCAGAAGATTCTCAAAGAGTAACCTCTAAAACAAATCCCAACCATTCAGCAAGGTTTGGGGTGTTTTCTTTTTTGTTTTCAGGACATCTGAGTTGGTTGGGGGGAAAGGAGAGGGGTGCCAGGAAGTCAAGTCACTTCAAAGGCTGCCATGGCTTTAGGGGTGACCTTGTTAATCTGAGGAAGTGTGTTCCAATGTTTACGTTCAAGAAAGACAAGATTTCCCAAACCACATGCGTGTGCCTGCCTTTGGGGAACGATTAGGCCTATAACCAACGGAGATTGTGGGGAGAGGAATTCTGGCCCCTGTTTTGAAGGCTTTTAGGCGCCAGCAGACAGCAGTGCCCAGCACCTGGAGAGCTTTTCCTCTGCTCTGGCCCATCCCCCCAACGTTCTCAGTCTGGCTGGCCCAACCCCCACCCCACCCACCATCCACCCCTGGCCTTGGGGCTCCCCCGCAGGAAGGAGTCCATCTTTCATCACTTGGGTCTCTTCTTCTTGTGCTTTTGTGTTTCTTCATTTTATGTTTTGAATCTGTAATGCATTCACGTTATTCAGCCATCAAAATACACGAAATCATTTACTAGAAAATTGCCATCTCAGTTTTCACCTCCCTAATAGTAGCCACCATTAGTCTCCGTTTATCTTTCTGCTAATATTTTACGTAAGGTCAATAAAAAATATATATGCCTTTGTTCTTTATTTTCCTTTCTTTTCGACCCAAATAGAGTAAAATATACCCACTGTCCTGAACCTTGCTTATCTTAATAATATATATCCGTGATTCTTCCATACCAATGTGCAGAAGCCTCCCATTTTCAGGATTCCATTGTGGGGATATACCATAATCTATGAAACCAGACAGCTACTGATAGACATCTCACTGACTTCCAATCATTCCTAATAGATGACGTTGCAGCGCATTGCTTGTAATCATGTCATTTCACACGTGTATAAGTATATTTGTAGAATAAATTCCTGTAGAATCACGTATCATGCAGTATACACATTTGCAAATTTAAAAGATACAGCCAAATTTCCCTCTCCAGGCGATGTACTCATTTACCTTCATGCCAGTGTTTCTGATGGCCTGCCAAGGGTGGGAGGCTAGTGACCCACTGCCGGGAAGTCATCCTAATTGCTGGCCGCAGGGGAGTTAGGCTGCCCAGTCTATAGGGGTCATCCAACTGTGGACAGAAGTGTGCATTGCCCAGTGAGAGTTTACCCTGGCCCTGGGCCCCCAGATGACCTTTGTCCTGTGCCCTTGGAGGCAGACTGGGAATGTGGGCCTCTGAAGCTACTGAGTTCAGGCTGCTGCTGTTTCTGTACTGGGGGCTCCGAGGATGCAACAGGTCATCCTATCGTGTCAGGGCCCAGTTGTGTGATGGTCTGTGATTTGGAGAACGCTGTCAGCAGAAGCAGAAGAGGCAGCCACTGCCTTGCTCTGTGGGCAAGAAGTTCTAATAGCAGGACGTGCTCTCTGCCCTTGTTGATTGTAGCTCATGGTCGATCCCCTGAGCACCACAGCTGGGTCCACATACGTGTGTGTCTGTGCATGTGTTTGTAAGGAGCCTAGCTCAGGAGGCTGAGCCTTGTGCTTTGTCCAAGACTACCTGTGTTCAAGCTTTCCCCCTCTGTCCTGTCTTTCTTCAAACATCATGTGTAAGTGTGACTTCTGAACAGCTGATTTTCTAATCTTTGCTTCTCCTTCGGTCACAATCAGTCTGGGAGGTTAGGATGATGGTGGCACCAAAGAAGAGCTAAAAGTTAGGGTCTGAAAGATCCAATCCAACACCAGCATTGGAAAGAATGAAAAAGTTGCGGTCTGGGGGACTTCCCGGGTGGTTCAGCAGTTAAGAGTCTGTGCTTCCACTGAAGGGGGTGAGGGTTTGCTCCCTGGTTGGGGAACTAAGATCCCACATGTCACGGGGCATGGCCAAAAACTAAAAAAAAAAAGAAAAAGCTGAAGTCCAGAGGGGAAACTGAGGCTGGACTGAGATCACACAGGAAAGGTTCACTCGGGCATCCCAGGGTCAGGAGAGTGAGGGAGGGAGAGAGCAGGTGAGGGCGCCCACCAACACCCAGATCCTGCAGTCACCCTGGAGACTGGCTGACTTCGGTGCAGCCCACGTCTCTGACTGGCCAAGGAGGCAACCAGGAAGAGGGCAGATCTGCTGTACTGCTTGGATCCGTAGTTTCTTCCATCTCTCCCCGAGAGGGAAAGCTCGAACAAGGCAAGAGCGTGCCTGGTACTCGGGCCACACATTCTCTGGCCTTTCTCTCACATCAGCCCATACTTTGCCTCCGGGAACAGGTGCTGAGTCAAAGGTGGCCGGTGCTTGGAAGGACAGGGAGCAAAACAAGAGGATGGCTTCTTCCCCAAACAGGAAACCCATGCCTCAAGTATGAGACCCTCCAATTAAGACAGAGCCTGGAGTTTTCTTTCCCATCTGGAAAGAGGAAGGAAGCTGAGCCTCACAAAGGTTCTGGGGTGGCCAAAGCCCATCAGAAAAGACCCCCGTCTGGGAGTGGTCAAGGTCCAGGTGTCAGTGGAGAGGCTATGACAAGGGAAAAATGTTTCTTGTTTTTAATAGGGAAATGCCACTTTTTTTTTTTTTTTCTCCAATCCCAAGGGGAGAGAAGGCATTTTGCTGCAACAGGTGGAGAAAGAGGAGGAAGAGGAGACAGCCTCCGGGCTGCCATGTGGACCCTGCTGGTGGGGATGCGACAGCCCAGGGCTCACTGGGCACTTTCCTCTCTGCCAGTCCCCACATGGCCATCTGATGCAAAGAACCAACTCATTGGGAAAGACCCTGATGCTGGGAAAGATTGAAGGCGGGAGGAGAAGGGGACGACAGAGGATGAGATGGTTGAATGGCATCACCGATGTGAGGGACATGAGTTTGAGTAGGCTCCAAGAGATGATGATGGACAGGGAAGCCTGGCGTATATAGTGCATGGGGTCACAAAGAGTCAGACATGAGTGAGCGACTGAACTGATACAAAGGTGATCAGGACCAGTCCAAGCTCCTGGCAGGAACTCCCATCCCATAGAGAAAGTTGGGGTTCACTTCGTTCCACAGAAGCAGCACTACCAGTGTTTGACCGGCAGTTTTGGACACAGACATCAAGCAGGTCAGCTTTGTCCCGTGGTGGAGAAGGGAAAGAAAGCAAGGAAGAGCATTCCTTGGGGAAACCAAGGTGATGCCATTGAGGACAGCCTGCTGTACCTCAACTCCCCGCTCCCCCACAACAGACAGGTTTTCCCACACTACTGGAAAGACAAAGGCATTTAACTCTTTCCTCCCAATCCTGGCCACACCTCCTGCCTCCCAGTGCCTGAGTCTGCCCCACCCTACCACCCCCTCACCCCTCACCCCCAGGGTTCCTAGGCTCCTGTGAAAATGCTGCTTCGTGGATGCTCTGCGGGAGGCAGGAAGCCAGAAGGAGGCTGGGGTGATCCTGTCTCCTTTACAAATCCCGCTATTGCGATTTAGTAGGAGACTGTCCGGGGTCACAAAGGAAATGACCAGCCTGGCTATCTCCTCTGGCCTTGGCTGGCAGCTTGTTCCACCTTCTCGGCTGGACAGGGTTTGGGAGCTGAGGGCAGGGAGGTGGAGGTGCAGGGCAGGCTGGAGACTGGGGCCAGCCATTAGCATTGACCTTCGCTTCCTGGAATCTGAGTTGCTCCCTGGTTCGTGGAAGGAGATGAAAGGGTTAATCCAGGGGTGTTGGAGGGTGTAGAAGAAGAATGGGTGAAGAAAGGGTGGAAATAGGAGCTGGTGGCATCCTGACAAACTGGGGTAAGGCTGGGCATCCTCCCTTCCTCCCCAAGCAGGAAGGTAGCTTTGTCTCTAGGGGCACAGTCTGTCTGCCAGCCCAAAATAAGGAGGATCTAGAAGGGATGCGGGACAGGGCGGCAAGAAAAAGAAAAGAATGTAAACTGTGCTGGGAATGTCAGCTCTCTCCTGGGGGCGGGGCGGGGGGGCGGGGGCTGTGGAAGACAGCCCTGGATTTCTAAAGAGCATCCATCTTTCCTTTTTGGCTAAAAAGCATCTTCCTCTCCCCTTGCCAAGGTTCAGAGCTCCTCAAGGAGAAAGGATCACCCCAGCGTCCTTAGGTACTCCAGCCTCCTACGAAGCAGCATTTTCACAGGAGCCCAGGAACTGGGCAGACTCAGGCACAGGGAGGCAGGAGGTGTGGCCAGGATTGGGAGGAGAGTTAAATTCCTTCCTCTTTCCAGTAGTGGGGAAGAACCTTTTTATTTCCTATTCCAAATGGTGCCACGGACACTCAAGGTTCAGGGCTTCCATGGCTCTCAAAGCCGAATCAGAGCCATAAAATACCAAAGAAATGACATGATCAAGGAAAAGAGTCCCAGCTAAAGGCACTGTGGTCTGCCTCCATTTCTTCATCCCCAGCTCCGGAAGAAGGAGGAGCTAGTGAATGGATCAGGATCTATTTCACATTGTGCCAAGGTCGGGGTCTGGGGACAGGAGGGATCCATCAGTTCTTGGGAACCAGATGGAGAAAGGCTCACATTCTTTGCATAGCCATCCACACGTGAAGGCAGGCGGCGCTGATATACACAGTCAGCAAAGCATAAGCTCAGATGGGAGAGCACACACACACAGGCACACACAGACGGGCACAAGTGTAACACACACATACACACACCTGCAAATAGGCACGCCCCATCGTGAGTCCTGCAACGCTGGAGATGTGAACACACAATCCACAGAAAGTCGATCAGACGTGCACCCTCCTGGCCTGCAGTGAGTCACTGCATCCATATTTTTGGTCACGTGCACCCAGCCTAGGTCCACCCGCCCATGGATGCATGCCTCCATCCCCAAACCGAAGCCCAGAGCCTGTGCTCCACGTGGGCAGGCTCCAGCTGATGAGCTGGGAACGAAACAGCAAACATCAAGGCTGCAAAAAGCTTCAGCCCCACGCAGAAGCGCAACCAGGTCAGAGGCCGGCACCCCCGACAGCATCGTCCCTACTCATCTCTCCGTAGTGGTGCTAATGGCACAGAACGCCAGGTTCCCAGTCTGTCGTGGGAAAGTCCTTTCAAAGCATGAAGGGCAGAGCAGCCTAAATTAAACCCAGCACCAGCCCAGCTTGCTCAGAGGGGACAAGTCCCTGACTGACCAACTGTCTGCTTTGCCTTGTCATTCATCCCAGGGAAACTGCTCAGGCCTGTCCTTTTTTTGGCAGATGATGGCTGAGAAAGAATGCCTGTGCAATGGCGTCCATTACTCATTCATCAATCAACACCTACTATATACAGCCCTGGACTGGGCCCCCAGGAGAGATGCTGGGAGACCCCAAGAGGTATCAGACACGGTGGCCGCCTTCACACAGAGTCCATTCTAGAAGGCAGGGCTTAAACACCAGAAAAGAAGTGCAGCTTGACAAGGACAGAGGAAGGGCTGTGAGAGCTGGGGTTTGCTGGATTCTGAGAAAGAAGAAATCACTTCCAGATGAGGGTGATTAGAAAGGAACTTCGTGAAGACAGGGATTGGATTGAGTGTGAACAAGTGATTAGGACTTGGAAAGGCATAGAAGAGGGACACGGTGTCCCAGATGTAGGACGGCCATAAGCAAGACAGGAGAGGTTCAGACTGGTGGCTTCTCGGAGCAGCCGTGCGCGCCTCGTTTAACACTGCGGGCACCCTGGAAAAGGGCCCCACGGGCATTTATTCATCGTTCTCAGCCTCACTTCCAGGTGCCTTCATTCCTTCACTCCTAGTTACACTCACAGAATTGATGTTCATTACACTTGGGCTCTTGTTTTAAATGTGACAAAAGGTAATATCTTCCTACTGAAAAGGTTTCTCTTTCCCAAGGCCAGAAATCCCACCAAGGTGTTCCTTGAACACTCTTTCCCCAACTGACTTGCTCTTAGCAACCTGGTCCACCATCATCTCCTCCCAGGGTAACTCTCTCACCTGATTCACCAGCCTAGGAAGAGGGTGGGAAGCCCCCCTTCCCCCAGCACAACTCCTGAGAGGTTGTAACACCCCGGGAAGAACAAAGCATCAAGAAATGTCGTTAGAGGGCGTTCCCTGGTGGTCCAGTGATTAAGAATCTGCCTGCTAATGCAGGCAACTGGGGTTCGATACCTGGTGAGGAATCTAAGATCCCACATGCCCTGGCATGCAACGGCTAAGCCTGTGGGTCACAGCTACTAAGCCCACACTCTAGAGCCCACGAACCATAACTACTGAGCCCCAGAACCACAACTACTGAAGCCCGAGCACCCTAGAGCCCTGCAAAAGGAGAAGCCACCGCCATGAGGAGCCTGCAAACTGCAGCTAGAATAGCTCCCACTCTCCACGACTAGAGAAAAGCTGCACGCGGCGGTGAAGACTCAGCGCAGGCAAAACTAAAAAGAGGGAAAAAAAGAAAGAAAGAAATGTTGTTAGAACCATTGCAGTGAACTGCTGCTTTAAGGATAGTACAGCATGTGGATTCGGGAGAGATAGAAAGATGCCCTCCTCCAAGGGAAAAAAAAATCCTGAAAATCCCATCACTATGAATACATGCTTTTGACTGATGGTCTTACCTCTTTATTAAAATGAAAGGACCCCAAAAGAGAAAGTCTCTTGGTCGATTTTACCTTAGGGCGATTGATTTTACAAGCTCCCCCCACCCTGAGAAGTTTGCCCAACGGGTAGAGCATGTTAGGAAACCTACATGCTCTTGGGGGAAATGGCAGGAATTTCTCTCTGTACAGCCCAGTCCCAAGTGTGGGCAGTGTTTGAGGGACTGAGCCCTTTGATAAGGGAGAGGTATGGTCCCTCTGAGCAACTTGGGTGGATGATGTCTCATGCGCTACGCATAACCAGTAAGATACTATGGACTGGATCAGGATTCTTTCATAAAAGTTTGAGACAAGGGTCATTTTTGGTAATATAAGGGATAGGTGACCTGAAATCTACTGACCGGTCATAACAGTGATTACATGTTAAATTAAAATAATAGACCTCTGCAGAGTGCAACTGTGAGGTGCTTCGATGGGTCACCTGTGTTCTTTAAAACACCCGCATCCCTCAGTGAAATCATTTCCCCCCATTCCAGTAAGTGGCAAATTGCTTCTGCCGGGTTCTCCAGCCAAAACTCTTGATCTCATCCTGGACCTCTCTCTTTCTCTCTTATACTCTACACAGGAGGCAACAACAAACCCTGTAAGTTTTACTTTGTAACATATTTATAGTCTGTTCACTTTAAATTTATTATTTATTGCTAGGAGGGAAGGATTTATGGGTGAGTAGAGGATGGGTGATAGAAGGTATAGTCTGAAAGTACAGAGACAAATAAAGAGGAGTTTTTTAGTGAATTTAAGTGTGGTTGGGGGAATTCCTTGGCGGTCCAGTGGTTAGGACTCTACTCTTTCACTGCAAAGGGCCTGAGTTCAACCTTTGGTCAGGGAACTAAGATCCCACAAGCCAATGCAAGGTAAAAAAAGAAAAAGAAATCGATACACAAAAATCTGTTGTATTCCTATACATTACCATTGATCAGTCCTTCCCAAAAATTGAAAAAAATAATTCCATCTCTAAGAGCATCAAAAAGAATAAAATATTTGGGAATAAATTTAACCAAAGAGACAAAAGACTAAAAGAAAACCCTAAATAAATGGGAAAATGTCCCATGCTCCTGAATTGGAAGACAATATTATTAAGATGATGATACAACTGTATGGCACAGAGAGCTCTACTCAATATTGTGTAATGACCTATATGGGGAAAGAGTCTAAAAAGAGTGTATATATGTACACGCATAACTGATTCGCTTTGCTGCACACGAGAAACTAACGCAATATTGGAAATCAACTATACTCCAATTAAAAAATAACAATAAGAGAAACTTTAAAAAGCTGATGATACAACCCCAAACAATATGCAAATTCAGTGTAATCCGTATCAAAATTCCAGTGGTGTTTTTTGCAGAGATAGAAAAACTCATCTTAAAATTAAAATAAAATCCTTTGTATGAATTTTTTTGCAGTCTCAAGGGGCTGCAAATAGCAAAAAAAAAAACAATCTTGAGAAAGAAGAACAAAGTTAGGGGACTCATTCTCAATTTTAAAACTTACTACGAAGCCACAGTAATGAAAACAGCACGGTGCCTGGTATAAGGATAAATGTATAGATCAAGGATTTATCAAATTGAGAACTCAGAAATAAACCCTGACATAGTCAACTGATTGTCAAAAAGGTAACACAGTCATTCAATAGGAAAAAATTCTCTTTAACGAATGGTGCTGGGAAAACTAGATATCCACGTGCAAAAGCATGAAGCTGGACCCTTACCTTCACCCTTAAAATCAAACAGAGACCAGACTTGAAAGTTCATTCCCTAAGCAGACAACACCGGTTTTGTCAGAAAAACAAAGTTTAATTTAGCTTATTTTGCAAGACAAGCAAGACTAACTTGCCCTGGATCACTTCTTGCTTATGCCTCTGAAAATCATAAGTGAAACTTAAAGTCTTCCCCGAACTGATATGAAGTAACCATTCCCTATCATTTAAGAAAACTCTATAACCAAGCACTGTGAAGAATAAACAGTCACTGCCTCCCTACTGTATAAACTGCCATACAATGACATATCTCTGCCCCTCATTCCATGCTACATTTGAATGCTCCCAGTTCAAAAACTCTCTTTTTCTGGTTTGTGCACAATGAACTTTTATTAATTACTGCCTTTGTGATTCACTGTTTTCAGTTCTGCTATTTCTGAACTTCGGACACACTACAAAGAAAAATTAACTAAAAATGGATTGAAGACCTAAATTTAAGACATAAAACTACAAAACTTCCAAGGAAACATAGGGGAAACTCTTTGTGACCTAGATTTGGCAACAATTTCCTAAATATGACACCAAAAACACAGGCTTCAAATGGAAAAGTAGATAAGTTGAACTTCATTAACATTAAAAACTTTGTGTATCAAAAAACACTATTGAGAAAATGAAGTGACGATCCTCAGGATGGGAGAAATATTTGTAAATCATATCTAGTAAGAGTTTAACAACCTGAATATATTTTTTAAAACTCCTGCATCTCAACAACAAAAGATAAACAACACAGTTTTAAAATGGGCAAAGGACCTGAATAGATGTTTGTCTGAAGAAGATATACAAATAGCCAATAAGCACAGCAAAAGACAACATCATAAGTCATCAGTAACATGTTATGAGATGTGACTTCACACCTACTAGAATGGCTATACTTTTTAAAGTGGAAAATAACAAGTGTCGGACGGGATATGGAGAAATTGAAATCCTTCTGCGTTTCTGCTGCTGCTGCTAAGTCACTTCAGTCATGTCCGACTCTGCGACCCCATAGACGGCAGCCCACCAGGCTCCCCCATCCCTGGGATTCTCTGCGTTTCTGGTGGGGATGTAAAATGGTGCAGCAGCAGTCCTCAGAAAGTGAAACATAGAGCTGCCATATGACCCAGCAATTCCTCTCTTAGATATGCATCCGAAAGAATTGAAAACAGGGACTCAAACAGATACTTGCACACCAGTGTTCATCGCAGCTTTATTCACAATAGCCAAAGGTGTAAACAACTCCAGTGTCCATCGACAGGTGGACATCAATGGATAAACAAAACTTGGTATATCCATTCAATGGAATACTATTCAGCCTTAAAAAGGAATGACATTCTGATACAGGCTGAAACCTGGATGAAACTTAAAAACGTCATCCAAGCAAAATAAACCAGAAACAAAAAGACAAATATGGTAGGATTTCACTTACGTGAAATATCTAAAATAGGTAGATTCACAGAAACAAAAGTTAGATTAGAAATTACCAGGGTAAGGGAAAGGAAGAGTTATTGCTTATGGGTACAGAATTTCTGTTTGGGATGATGAAAAAAATTTTAGAAATAGTGGCGATGATTGCATAACATTGAGAACGTAATCACATAATTGCACATCTAAAATGGTTAATGTGGCAAATTTTATTTATAGATGTTTTACAACCATAAATATATCTTTAAAAATTCAGGAAGAAATACGAGACAATCCAAGAAATTTGAACACTGACAGCATGTTTGATAATACTGAGTTATTGTTGACTTTTTAAAGAATGACGATGTTATTGTTGTGTTTTTAAGATAAGAAGCCCTTCTCCTTTGGTAACAGAGACTATATAATTACAGAGGAAACGGTAGGATGGCTAGGAGAGAGCTTTAAAATCATCCAGTGGGTGAAAAGAGGCAGGGCATTGACCATTCCGGAAGCTGGGTGATGGGAACACGGGAGGGGAAACACTATTCCCTTTACTTTTGTATGTGTTTGAAACAAGACAAAAAGTAAAAAGACCCCAGTCATTGTGTTGTTACAATTGAGCTTAAAAGGAAAAGGTGTTTGTTAATTCCAGCCCAGCAGCTTTATGTGGGAATGGCCATGATGTTGGTGGTACAGGAGAGCCGCCTGGCCCCTCTGGGCTGGGCAGACAGAAGGTGGGATCCCAGGAGAAACAGGGAAAGGGCCAGGACCCTACACCGCAGGTAAAATACTGGCTTCCTGCCAGCTTTACACCTTTGACAGAAGACACACCCACCTAGCTCCTCTCCCCCTACCCCTGGGGACTGGCTGCAAGAGTTTGTTTCACTCTCTCTCACTTCTAAAGATGACCTCTGTTTACTGCACCCCACACTCACCTTCCTTGTAAACTAAGCAGGGAGGCTTACACACCATGGAAAGCTCAGGGCGATTTCCAGTTCTTTGGGTTTTTAATATTTTCTGTATGCCAGGCACTTTGCTATGTGCTTAGGAAACGAAAAGATAGTTAAGATGTGCTTTGTGGAAAAAAGAAAAACAAAAGTGCGCTTTCTACCCTTCAAGGGGCTTACAGTCCAGGACATCAAAAAACTTATCCCTAAGCTAAAAAAAAAAAAAATTGTTATGTATGAATCCTCTCTCTTGGAACCAGGACTCCGAGAGGCCCACGTTTGAACAATCTATCTGGAGTCTTCAAGGCAGGCAGCCTTGCCCCAAGTCTGTCACAGCAGACTAGCGTGAGTCCAGCCTCAGGAATGCAAGTCCAATGGACCGTTCTGTTTTCTTGCTTGCTTCCAAATCCCCTCTTTCCTGTCTGCTCCCTTCCCCGCCATGTCCCCAGTGTCGTAAGTACATTTTGTAAAAATAGAGCGAGAAACAGAAAGTTCCCCCCTGACAACCCCGCAGCCTGTCCCTACCACTTCCCCAATTTCACGCCGGCAGACGATGGTGTCCAAGCTCTGTCCTGCTGGGGAGGTCATCCCCAGGGACCGCCCCCTCTCAGTTCCATGTTGGTTCCCACGGGTGAAGGAGGAGGCCTGAGAGCCGAAAGGGAGCATGAGATCTAGGTGTGATCTGGCTGGTCCTCCTCTGGAGGCCTGTGTGAGTGCTGTGAGAAAGCTGGTGAGTGGGAAGGCGGAAGGGAGCCACCTGCAATGCCAGCAACTGCCCAGACGTGGGTGGGGAGCCTTTTCTGGGGGCCTCTGGCTAAGATGCCCAACTTGTAGGGAGTGTGGAAGGGACCAGAAGCCCAGCCCAAGGATCTAGGAGGGCCACGAGGGGCAAGAGCTATGAAAAACACACACAGAGAGAAGAATTCTGATAAAGGCAGCCGCTCAGCCCCACGGTGTGCTGGGCTCTGGGTACACGCACGTCCACCCAGGTCTTGCTTGACCCATTATGCATCACTTAGGACTCATTTCTTACTTGAGCTTCTTTGCTTGGTTTGGCTTACTCTCCGCTCACATGCCTGGACTCACATCTCCCTGCCCGCACCCTTCCCCCGTCCCCCCACAGATGAGAAAATGATTTCACTGCCATGATACCATTTAAGACCAAAGGCAGGAGCCCCAAGAGCCAGCAAGGCATTCCAGGATGCTCTGATAGGAGTGAGGAATTCCTGGGCTTGCAGGCAACAGGAAGTGCACACAGATGCCATCTGTGGTCACCAGGGAAACACGACAGGGCCGGAGCAGGGGTGTCTTTTGAGCCACTTCTAGCATCTCTCTCCGGAGAAGGCAATGGCACCCCACTCCAGTACTCTTGCCTGGAAAATCCCATGGACGGAGGAGCCTGGTAGGCTGCAGTCTATGGGGTCGCTACGAGTCAGACACGACTGAGCGACTTCACTTTCACTTTTCACTTTCATGCATTGGAGAAGGAAATGGCAATCCACTCCAGTGTTCTTGCCTGGAGAATCCCAGGGACGGGGGAGCCTGGTGGGCTGCCGTCTATGGGGTCGCACAGAGTTGGACACGACTAAAGCAATTTAGCAGCAGCAGCAGTATCTGTCTCTCTCTTAATGTCGCTCAGTCTGTGTCCGATTCTTTGTGACCCCATGAATTATAGCCCTCCAGGCTTCTCTGTCCATGGAATTCTCCAGGCAAGGATACTGGAGTGGGTTGCCATTCTCTTCTCCAGGGGATCTTCCCAACACAGGGATCGAACCCTGGTCTCCTGCATTGCATGGCAGGTTCTTTACCGTCTGAGTCCCCAGGGAAAACCTCTAGCATTTGGAATCCTCTTTCCAGGCTGCAGGAAGGGCAGTCCCTCCAAAGTCATCCTGCCAGGCCCTCCACCACCTCCTCAATATAAAAATGAAATGCTGGACTCCCCTGGTGATTCAGTGATTAAGAATTTGTCTGCCAATGCAGGGGACGTGGGTTCCATCCCTGATCTAGGAAGATCGCACATGCCTTGGAGCAACGAAGCCCGTGTACCACACCTACTGACCCTGTGCTCTGGGGCCCACGAGCCACAACAAGAGAAGCCACCGCAGTGAGAACCCCGAGCGCTGCAACGACGAGCAATGAAGATCCAGCACGGCCAGAAAAAAAAAGTAGAGACTCTGCCTCTTCCAAGTGCTTCCGGCCTGGAAACCAGAGTCACAGGCTCCTGCTTTTCATTGCACTGTTCCCATTTCCCCTGGCCCCAACCCAAGCCCTCCACCCCGTCATGAGCCATTGAGTACCGGAAGAGGAACTGCCACAGAATGGACTGCCTAGTGGCCCCAAGGGTTCCAAAGCAGAGCCTGGCGGAGGCCGGAGGAAGACTCTCCTGACATCATCAGTTTTCAGGAGACCTTGGGCGCTTCCTGCCCTGCTCTGGGTAATGGGATCAGCAGCTGGTGCTGGGAGGTGAGGAAGCCTCTGAGATCTAAGCTGCGATTTTGGATTCCTGATGCACCCTGGAGACAAGGTGCCAGCTGGGAGCCAGGAGGCCCTGAGAAGAGTAAGATGAGAATAATCATCTCAGTCTGTTCTGGCTGCAAAACAACCGAGTGCCCAGTAGGTTCAGAACACCTTCCTGGGCCTGGTGAGAAAAGCAAAAAGGCAGAAGCCATAATAATGCCATCACCAAGCTCTGTGTATTGCAGATTATTGAATACATAGCTGAGAAATAGGAATGCTCACCAACTCCCATATTAATGAAGGGAAAATAATTTGATACAGTTCAAGTAGGGTATATACCCAGGGGCCAGTGAAGTATAGGAGCTAATCCAGGAAGACTGTTCAGAGGAGATGTTATCTCTACTTTCAGGAAAGGGCTGGTCAGGGTTTGATCCTTCCTTTATTTCATCCTGGTCTCATACAGTATCTTATATAGGGTAGAGTAATTCCTCACAGTTTCTTCTTCTTTTTTTTAAGATTCCTTTAGTCATTCTAGGGCTTGTGCTTCTTCATGTAAATATTAGAATATGCTTATCTATGTCTACAGAATATCTTCTTGGGATTTTGATAGGAATTACATTAAACCTATAAATTGGGGAAGAATTGACATGTTTACTATGCTGTGTCTTCCAGTCCATGAATGCAGTATATGTCTCCATTTATTTACGTCTTCTTTGCTTGACTTTATCAGTGTCAGTAATTTTCAGCATACAGATCCTATGCATGTTTTGTTAAATATGTAACTAGGTATCTCATTTTCTTTGAAACAATTAGTTTCTGCCTATTTGCTGTTGCTATATAGAAATGCAGTTGTTTATGCATCGATCTTGTATCCTGTGACCTTGCAGAACTTACATAGCAGTTACAGGAGCTCTTCTGTAGAGTCTTTGGGATTTTTTTTATAAACAATTGTAACATTTGCAAATAAGGACAGTTTTACTTCTTCCTTTCCACTCTGTATGCCTTTTTACTTCTTGTTCTTGCTTTACAGTGACTAGAACTTCCAGCACTGTATAAATAAGAGTAGTGAAAGCAAGTCTTCCTCAATGACTCAGTGTGAAAAGAGTCTGCCTGCAATGCAGGAGACCCAGGAGACTCGAATTCGATCCCTGGAAGAGGAAACGGCAACCCACTCCAGTATTCTTGCCTGAAAAAAAAAAAAAAAATTCCATGCACAGAGAAGCCTGGCAGCTTACAGCCCAAAGGGTCAAAAAGAGCTGGACTCGACTGAGCAAGCACGCATACAGTGAGAGCAGATATTCCTGCCTTGTTCCCAAACTTAGGGAGAAAGCATTCTGTCTTTCACCATCAATTATGAAGTTAGCAATAGACTTTTTGCAGATGTTCTTTATCAAACTGAGGTTAGTTCCCCTTTCTTCCTAGCTTGCTGAGAGTCTTAAATCATGAACAGATGTTGGATTTTGTCAAATGTTTTTTCTGTACTAGTTGATATGATTATGATTATCTTCATGAAGGACTTCCCTTGTGGCTCAGCTGGTAAAGAATCCACCTGCAATGCGGGAGACTTGGGTTCAGTCTCAGGGTTTGGACGATCCCCTGGAGAAGGGGAAGGCTACCCACTCCAGTACTCTGGCCTGGAGAATTCCATTCAGGTATGACCTAAATCAAATCCCTTACGATTATACAGTGGAAGTGAGAAATAGATTCAAGGGATTAGATCTCATAGACAGAGTGCCTGAAGAACTATCAACAGAGGTTTATGACATTGTACAGGAGGCGTTGATCATGACCATCCCCAAGAAAAAGAAATGCAAAAAGGCAATGGTTGTCTGAGGAGGCCTTACAAATAGCTGAGAAAAGAAGAGAAGTGAAAGACAAAGGAGAAAAAGAAAGATATACCCATCTGAAGGCAGAGTTCCAAAGAACAGCAAGGAGAGATAAGAAAGTCTTCCTCAGTGATCAATGCAAAGAAATAGAGGAAAACAATAGAATGGGAAAGACTAGAGATCTCTTCAAGAAAATTAGAGATACCAAGGGAACATGCACAGATGGGCACAATAAGGATAGAAATGGTATGGACCTATCAGAACCAGAAGATATTAAGAAGAGGTGGCAAGAATATGCAGAAGAACTATACAAAAAAGATTTTCATGACCCAGATAACCACTATGGTGTGATTACTCACCTAGAGCCAGACATCCTGGAATGTGAAGTCAGGTGGGCCTTAGGAAGCATCTCTACGAACAAAGCTAGAGGAGGCAATGGAATTCCCGTTGAGCTATTTCAAATCCTAAAAGATGATGCTGTGAAAGTGCTGCACTCAATATGCCAGCATATTTGGAAAACTCATCAGTGGCCCCAGGAATGGAAAATGTCAGTTTTCATTCCAATCCCAAAGAAAGGCAATGCCAAAGAAAGCTCAAACTACCACACAATTGCACTCATCTCACATGCTAGCAAAGTAATGCTCAAAATTCTCCAAGTGAGGCTTCAACAGTACCGTGAACCAAGAACTTCCAGATGTTCAAGTTGGATTTAGAAAAGGCAGAGGAATCAGAGATCAAATTGCAAACATCTGTTGGATCATAGAAAAAGCAATAGAGTTCGAGAAAAACATCTGCTTCTGCTTTATTGACCACACTAAAGCCTTTGACTGTGTGGATCACAACAAACTGTGGAAAAGTCTTAAAGAGAATGGTGGTCTTATCAGACCACCAGACCACCTTATCTACCTCCTGAGAAATCTGTATGCAGGTCAAGGAGCAACAGTTAGAACTGGACATGAAACAATAGACTGGTTCCAAATTGGGAAAGGAGTAAGTACATTAATGCTGTATATTGTCACCCTGCTTATTTAACTTATATGCAGAGTACATCATGCGAAATGCTGGGCTGGATGAAGCAGAAGCTGGAATCAAGATTGCCGGGAGAAATATCAATAACCTCAGATATGCAGATGACACCACCCTTATGGCAGAAAATGAAGAGGAACTAAAGAGCCTCTTGATGAAAGTGAAAGAGGAGAGCGAAAAAGCTGGCTTAAAACTCAACATTCAGAAAACTAAGATCATGGCATCCGGTCCCATCACTTCATGGCAAATAGATGGGGAAACAATGGAAACAGTGACAGACTTTATTTTCTTGGGCTCCAAAATCACTGCAGATGGTGACTGCAACCATGAAATTAAAAGACACTTGCTCCTTATAAGAAAAGTTATGACCAACCTAGACAGCATATTAAAAAGCAGAGACATTACTTTGCCGACAAAGGTCCATCTAGTCAAAGCTATGGTTTTTCCAGTAGTCATGTATGGATGTGAGAGTTGGACTATAAAGAAAGCTGAGTGCCAAAGAATTGATGCTTTTGAACTGTGGTGTTGGAGAAGACTCTTGAGAGTCCCTTGGACAGCAAGGAGATCCAACCAGTCCATCCTAAAAGAAATCAGTCCTGAATATTCATTGGAAGGACTGATGCTGAAGCTGAAATTCCAATACTTTGGCCACCTGATGTGAAGAACTGACTCATTAGAAAAGACCCTGATGCTGGGAAAGATTGAAGCCGGGAGGAGAAGGGGATGACAGAGGATGAGATGGTTGGATGGCATCACTGACTCAATGGACATGAGTTTTAACAAGCTCCAGGAGTTGGTGATGGACAGGGAGGCCTGGCGTGCCGCAGTCCATGGAGTCGCAAAGAGTCCAACACAGCTCTATAGCTTGATTATATTTAGCTTATTGCTATGATAGACTTTTTTAAACTCAACTTTATTAACCACTTGATATCCATGGAATTTTGAATAATGAATCAGACTACATATCTGGAATAAATCCTATGTGGTCCCTGTATATAATCCTTCTCATATTTATAATTATTTTAGAACAATTAATTAAATTTGCTAATATTTTATTGAGGATTTTGAGAGTTATTGGTCTAAGTTCATGAAAGATATTGGTTCATAGTTGCTTTCTTTAGTACTATCTTTATCTGGTTTTGATATCAAAATAATACTGGCCTAAAAATAAGTTGGGAAGTGTTCCCTCCTCGTTCATTTTCTGGAAGAATTTGTATAAAATTGGTGTCTAGTCTTCAGGTTTTGGAGTGAACCCATTTGAGCCAGGAGATTTCTCCTTGGGGAGGGGAGAATCTGTTCTATCTTGATAATAACTTGTTTGTGCACTAGAGTCAGAAAGGCAGTGGCCAAGTTACAGACTCTAGAATTGCAGAAGGCCTTGGAAATCATCAGGTCCCACATCCCTCATTACACAGGAAGAAACTGAGACTTGGGGTAAGAGAAAGGACTTGCACATAGTCACAGAGCAGGTTAGCAGCAGAAATGAGAAGAGCCTGTGTGCCAGGATGCTCTGTCCAGCTTCCTCTGCTCCTAAGTTAATGGTAGCGGCTCAAGAAGTGGAGACTTTTAAGTTTCAGACACTCCAGCATCCATTGCCCACTCGCTCTCTCGGCGATCAGAGACTTCCCTGTATACAAGAGCTTGGTAAGAAGGTTCCCCAAGCCCCTTCCAGCCCACAGTTAGAACCAGAAAGGGCAGAGGTCAAGAGCAGAGCTGGCAACCTAGGACCAAGGGCACAGAGAGACAAACCTTTGGCAACTGAAGTCTCCCAAGAGAAAAGCAACCACAGGGTTGATCAGCCTGGGACCCAGCTCTCTCTGTTGGTCTGCTGTGCACTGGGGTTCGATCCCTGGTCAGAGAACTAAGATCCTGCAAGCTGTGCAGTGAGGCAGAAAGAAATGTTTGTAATAAATCGATAAGTAAAATTAAATTTAAAAAAAGAAGAAGAAGAAGAAAGAAGGGGGGGCACATCTCCCAACTGGCTCAGCAAACAGTAGAAAGTTAGGTCTTCTGGCTCACACCCCTCTGCTACCAGCCAGAGGCCACTGTTCAAACTGCAGATAAGAAGGTAGAAGGAGGGGACTTCCCTGGTGGGCCACTGGTTAAGAATCTGCCTGCCAATATGCAGGGGACACAGGTTCAATCCCTGGTCCAGGAACTAAGACCCCACATGCTGTGGGATAACTAATCCTGTGCACCATAACTACTGAAGCCCACACACCCTAGAGCCCATACTCCGCAACAAGAGAAGCCACTGCAGTGAGAAGCCTGCTCGCCACAACTAGAGAAAGCCTGTGCACTGCGACAAAGACCCAGCATGGTGAAAAGCAAACAAGTAAATAAGAGCAATCCTTAAAAGAAAAGAAGCCAGAAGGAAGGAATGGGCAGATCGTACCTTCACACTAACACATTCCTGCAGCCAAATCCCCATCACGGCTACAGGGTCATCCAGTTGAACCTTCTGCAGTGGAAATATTACATATCAGTGCTATTCAATGAGATAGCCGCCAGTCACAAGTGGGGAATAAACACTGGAAATGTGAGTGGTGCAAAGAAGGAACTACATTTTTAGTCTTATTAAATTTTTAAATTAATTTAATTTAAATAGTTATGGGTGACTAGTGGCTACCGTATTGGATAGAGTAGATCTAGTAGAACCTCTGCAAGTGCACTCATGAACAAACTTAAAAAGCAGGGGGAAAGCAAAATCATAATCTATAATAAAGGAAAGAAGTGCTAAGAGACAGCAAGTCACTTAAAATTGAGCTAAATACCTCTCCCCTCAGATTTGCCCCAGTATTACCCAATGCTCTGGTTTCATCTTATTTGGAGGTCTATGCATGCTAGTTTCTTAAAATTTCACCTTTGGCAATACAATAGGAGGAGCCGATAACAGCCTTCAGGGACCCAGATGGAAGTTGCTAAGCAAGTGAAGAATTAGTGTAGGAGTTTGTTTTGCTCTCTGCTAAATCTCCAGTGCCTAGACTATCTCCCCCCTGGCAAAGAACTCTCTCAGTAAAAACTTGAGTGGGGACCTCCCTGGTGGTCCAGTGGTTAAAAATCCACCTGCCAAGGCAGGGGACGTGGGTTCGATCCCTGGTCCAGGAAGATGCCACCTGCCACGGAGCAACTCAGCCCATGGGCCACAAGTACTGAACCTGTGCTCTAGAGCCCAGGAAGTCTCAGCTACTGAACCCACACTTTCTAGAGCACTCTCTCTGCAACTAGAGAAGCCTCCACAATGAGAAGCCCATGAACTGCAAGTAGAGAGTAGCCCCGATCACTTCAACTAGAGAAAGCCTGCCTGAAGTAACGAAGACCCAGTGCAGCCATAATAAATAAATAAGTAAAAAATCATATGCTTTTAAAAAATTGAGTGAACTTAGAGTAGGTCGCACAGAGTCGGAAACGACTGAAGTGACTTAGCAGCAGCGACTGAGCGACTTCACTTTCACTTTTCACTTTCATGCATTGGAGAAGGAAATGGCAACCCACTCCAGTGTTCTTGCCTGGAGAATCCCAGGGACGGGGGAGCCTGGTGGGCTGCCGTCTATGGGGTCGCACAGAGTCGGACACGACTGAAGCGACTTAGCAGCAGCAGCAGCAGCAAAGTAGGACAGACTGCCAAAGAAACTGGTCTAATTAAAAAAGACATCAGGAGGACCACTAGAGGGCGCGCCAGCCCAGCAGCCGCGAAGCTGCGGACCAGCAGCGAGTAAATTGCTCACCGCGTGGGAGACTCCGGGTTCTCAGCGCTTTCCACGCTCCGGAGTTGCTTCAAAAGGGTCAATTCAGCCACCTCGCTTCCATCACGCAATGGGTCTTCCTTTCCTTTTTATTCATCCCCACGTTTTCTCGTATTTGCAACCAGCCCACTGACTCCAAGATCAGGATGGCCAGCTACTGATGGACAGTGAAACGCCCCCAGTCCCTGGAATGCTTAATAAATGTCACATTTTGCCCCTCAAATAAAGGAAATGGAAAGTCAAGGCAGAGCCCAGGTCTGGAAATCAAGAGGTTAGCTTCTAGACAGCTCTTTACACTCACTGGAAGTCCACCGAGTCCCAAAAATTGTGCTGCCCGTTTTAACCCAGGTGGCTAGTGTTGCTTCCATTTTGTTGCTGTGGTTTGGTCACTAAGTCTGACTCTTTGTGACCCCATGTGACTCCAGGCTCCTCTGTCCATGGAATTCTGCAGGAAAGAATACTGGAGTGGGTTGCCGTTCCCTTTTCCAAGGGATCTTCCCCATTCAGGGATCAAATGGGATCTCCTGCATTGTGGGCAGATTCTTTGCCATCTGAGCTACCAGGACAGCCATTCTACATATAAGAAAGTTGTACTTCCGGACTTCCCGGATGGAACAGTGGATAGGAATCCACCTAGCCTATCCAGAGGACCCCGGTTCGATCCCTGGTCCAGGAAGGTCCCACAGGCTGCAGAGAAACTAAGTCCCTGCACCTCTACTACTGAGCCGGCATGCCGTAGAGCTGGTCCTCCGCAACAAGAGAAGCCACCACAACGAGAAGTCCTCCAACTGCGACTACAGCGTGGCCCCTGCTCGCCGCAACTAGAGAAAGCCCAGGCAAAAGCAATGGAGGTCTAGTGCACCCCAAAATAAAATAAATAAAATTAAAATTTATAAAAAGATGCTACAGAAAATTGCATTTCAGAGTGACTGACACAGGTCACATAGATCATAAGCGGATTGTGAGCCCATGATATTTTCTTTACAAAACTTGTAGAATTAACACTATGCCATCAACTTTGAGTTCGAAGATGTTGCTGCTGAAAGCACTGCTTTCTGTGGGGTCTACTGAGTTAGGAAGCATGAATGTCGAGTCCAGGGAGGGGGAGGAGAGGCAGTTATGTTGGATCCCTTCCCGTGGGTGCTGGAGGGAGGCACAGTCACCACCCAGAAAAGCACGGTGAACCCACCCTGGGCAGAAGTCTTCAAGGTTCCTTTCTGATATGGACTGAATGTGTCTGGTCCCAAATTCATGTGTGATGGTAACTCCCCCCCGTGGAGTGATGGGAGGTATTTAGTGGTATTTAGTGATTAGACCTTTGGGAGGTTATAGTTAGGCTTAGTTGGGGTCATAGGGTGTCCTGGAGAAGGCAATGGCACCCCACTCCAGTACTCTTGCCTGGAAAATCCCGTGGACGGAGGAGCCTGGTAAGCTGCAATCCATGGGGTTGCTACAAGTCGGACACGACTGAGCGCGCGACTTTGACTTTTCACTTTCATGCATTGGAGAAGGAAATGGCAACCCACTCCAGTGTTCTTGCCTGGAGAATCCCAGGGATGGGGGAGCCTGGTGCTGCCGTCTATGGGGTCGCACAGAGTCAGACACGACTGAAGTGACTTAGCAGCAGCAGCAGAAGGGTGTCCCACCCCCACCGTGATGGGAATGGTGTCCTTATAAGGAGAAAGGAGAGACAGAGTTCTCTTTCCCCACACCATGTGATAATGTTACTCAGTCCAAGTTCGCTTTGCTTGCCGCAAGTTAAGTCAATGAATCAGAGATGAGATGTTGGGATCCGGAAGGGACTTTATTTCGGAGCCAACTGACCGAGAAGACAGCAGGCTAGCGCCTCAAAATAACCAATTAGCCAACTAGTGGGAGCCTGGATGTGAGATTCTTTTATGTATTAGAGATGGCAGGAGGTGAAGAAATGAAGCCTCAGACAGGGGGGATATGTTAGTTTCATTTCCTACCAGTCATTTCATGGGTGATGTGAAATGGAATATTCCCTGTCACATCCACAAACAAAGATGTCACATCTATCTGATTCTGGCCTCCCCAAATGTGAATTTCTGAGTCTCACTGGTAAGCAGTGGGCACCAGGCCCAGCGCCATTTGCCACACAAAGGATTCAAGAATGTCACAGTCCATCACCGGTGGGCGGGGTCAGGTTATCTCCCTGAGGCAGGCCATTATGTATGCTTATAATAACAAAAAGAGTTAAAGTCCTGGAAGCAGATCCAGTGCAAATTCAAAATTAGCGCTTCCTGGTTGAAGGAACACACTGAGCCAGCAGCTGTCTGCAAACCAGGAAGCCAGGTCTCACCCGGAGCTTTGTCTGCCGGCACCCTGATCTTGGACACCCAGCCCCCGGAAATGAGAAGTCAATATCTGCTGCTTAAATACCACCCTTGCCTCCACTGTAGCCTTTCCTGTTCTCTGGGATGGTTCCCCCCTCCTCACGTCAAGACCAGCTCCTCAGCTCCTGTGGAGTTCGGGGATCACAGGGGTGGTGGTGAACTGTATGGGCTTTGGACTAAGCGGGTTATAAAAACATCTAGATGTGGGCCATGGTGTGGGGCTGTCTAGGACCCCAGCCTCACACGCCTCATGTGTGAATTAGTAACACTTGTCCTGCAAGGCCATGGGACCACGTACCTGTCTCATCAGCGTCAGATCTCTCTCACTCAGTGCAGGCCCAGAGTAAGGACACAGGAAGCGTCCGCTGTTCCTCCCCTTTGCTGCTGCTGTCTTGGAGGTCACTTCACAGTTAGCAGAACCTTTAGCTTGGAGCACAGAGCTTTTTGTTTTATTATTTTATATATTTTTCATTTGCGGATCTTAGTTCCTCGACCCGGGGATTGAACCCGGGGCCCTCATCAGTGAAAGCTGGGAGTCTTAGCCACTGGATTATCAGGGAATTCCCAGTTCCCTGCAAAAAGTTTTTGTTTTTTTTTTTTAAATGAGGGGATTTCAGGTATCAAGCTGCGAGCAGAGGAGAATATTTAAGGACTGAGAACCTTGAGCATAAGGGTTCTATGGTCCCCACTCTCACCCCAAAGCAAGAAGAGTGCGTTGTGGGGCTACACACACACACACACACACACACACACACTCACTTGCTCAGGACCTGCACTCACTTTGGGCTGCCCCTCACGCACCCTTCCTAGAGCCTTGTGCTGCCCCTTCCATCCACTCTCTACCTTCTTCCACTCTGCTCAGTGCTCCAGGAGGCTAGCCCATAGGGCAGTATCAGTGGGCTCCCTTGTCCTCTGTCTTCTGGCTGGATGGGGCCAGTGGGTTGCCAGCAAGGGCAGGAGGGCAGGTCTACCTTCCAGCTCTTTCCAGCCTGAGCCTCTCCTCTCCACTTCTGTCCTTGTGTCTCTCTCTAGATTCCAGTAAACACACCTCTCTTACTCCTTCAGGCCCAGCTCCCAGTTCCCACGACTTCCCTTTTGGTTTGCCAACCTCCCACCCATACCTTTGCAGATCATCCTGCTATTAAACTCTCCTTGAATTACCCAATGTGAGTGACCCTGATGGATACATCCCTGAGGGCTGGTTAGGACCACGGATCTGACACTGGTCCCTGGTGGCCTCCAGGCCATGCTCCTTCAGCTGCCACCAAAGACTCTCAGCTGTCTCGCTCTCCTGGCTAACACATAAAACCTTCTAAGCCTGCATGGCCACAGCTCAGGTAAACACACAGAGGGTCATTCACAGAGGCCACCCCCAACCCTCTCCAGCACCTTGCATTGTTTCCACACCCAGAAGAAGAGATCTCCAGGGATGCTCTCAAAGTCCAGGTAAAGATGGCAGAGCAAGTTCTGATGGCAGATGGCAGAGTGAATTAAAAAAAAAAAATGTTTTTTGTAAACTCTTTAGCCCTGAAGTCATACTAAAACATTAAATTCATCATTGGGAACCCGTCATGTCAACTCCTGTGTCCTGTCCCCCAAGCCCTGTGTCCTTTAGAGGCTCCTTTGCTATATACTTCCTGCCTCAGATGGAGATACAACCATTGACAAAAGAGATGTTTAAAAACAAACAAGCTCAGAGATACAGAGAACAGATGGGTGGTTGTCAGAGGCAGGGAGTGGGGGTGGGAGAAATGGGTGAAGGAGGTCCAAAGGTACCAAAATTAAAAAAAAAAAAAAAAAAAGACATGTTGAAGAAAACAGGCAGGACATCCCTGGTGGTCCAATGGTTAAGACTCCATGCTTCCTCCCACCCACCAGGACAAGGAGCTGCTCACGGAACCCCACCAGCCAGACCTCCTCTGCAGAAGGTGGGCATTCAGTCCCTGGTTGGGGAACTAAGAGCCTGCATGCCCATGGTGTGGCAAAAAAAAAAAAAAATAGTATACAAAGGAAAACAGGCAGATTCTCCACTGACAAGAGGGTAACAGAGGGCCGTTGAAAAGAGCTCTTGGTGTAAGAAATAGTCTTGCCATTGAGTTTATCGGAGGCCAAGCATTGCTGAGAACCACAAGTACCAAAAAGGGGCTAAATCCTGGGGTGACCAGAGGCACGGCCTGGAGGCGCGCATCCGCCACCAGCTCAGGTTTGGCAGCAGGGCCATCCAAAAATGAAGCAGGAGACAGGGAGGACGAGAGACAGACAGAGGCCAGCCAGGATCAGGACCAGCAGCCAGCAGGACAAGAAGCCTCCCACAGAAGCCCCACCAGTCAGGCACGCACAGATGTGTCAGGAATGGAAACCAGAGCTCTGGGAAGAAAGGCTGTGTCTATGCCTGGGGCAGGACGTACAGAAGAGGGGCCGAGAATCCCGAACTGGACAAGAAAGGACAGGAGCCTCCACAGGCCGCTGGGGGCTTGGCAACAGGACACGCTCCCTAATAGAGCGGGCGCTTGTCTAACTCTTGGAGATGATTGGTCTCAGGAGACACATGTGTTGATAAAGCAAGAGACTTTGGCGGGGAGGGGGGCTCTGGGCGGAGTTGTAAGGGAACCCAGGAGAACAGCTCTGCCACGTGGCTCACAGTCTTGGGTTTTACGGGGATGGGATTAGTTTCTGGGTGGTCTCTGGCCAAGTCATGCTGACCCCGATGAGTCAGGGTCCTTCCTGGTGGTGCACACATTGTCCAGCCAAGATGAATCCCAGCGAGGAGGATCCTGGGAGGTTGGTAGGACCAGTGGCATCTCCTTTTGACCTCTCTCGAATTCTTCCAGTTGGTGGTGACTTGGGAGTCCTGCGTATTCCCTGCCAGGACCTCCGGTCTTAAAACAGCTCAGGCAAATGGTTACACTGGTCCTGGCCAGGCTGGTGTGGTTTCAGTCAAGTATTTCCCCTAACAAAGGGGGACCATTTTCAGCATCAAATAACATAAGGAGTGGATTCAAACAGATAGACATACCAACTCCCTTCTCTCCCACTACTCCCCTACTCCTCAGGACCCTCTGGCTTCCACTGTGACTTCCCCCAGATTCTGGAAGCCTTACTGCCTCTTGTGGACCCTGCTCTGTCCTCCCCAACCAGTCCCAGGACCCTCTCCCAGCACTCCTTCCCCACTCTGGTCCAGCTCCACTCAACCGGTGTTGAGATGGATGCTAGGGAGGGCCAGTGCCCTCTTAGGGCCATTCTTGATTACCCCAAATGTTATTTGTTAACCTCACAAAGCATTTCATCCTGGAAGGGCTGGACCTGTGTGCCTGGTTGCTATTCAGAGAAATTCCACTTCCTTCAACTGATAAGATGGGACCCTTGGCCTTTCCTGCCTATAGGTCAAGAAGAGCAAACTGGGATGGAAACTGTTTCCTCCCTCCCCCATTCCCCTCCTTATCTTTCTTCTAGAAAACAATCCTTGGCTCACTCTGTTTTCTTTCTTTTGACCTTCCCTTGCTCGAAGGGAAGACAGAAATAGATAAGTCTGGCTTTTGGTAGCAGCACCCAAAAGGATTCCAATGGCCTCTGTCAACAGCGACAGCAGGAACTTCCCTGGTGGTCCAGTGGCTAAGACTCGGTGTCCCCAATGCAGGAGGCCCAGGTTCAATCCCTGGTCAGGAAACAAGCTCCAACACACCTCAACTAAGAATTCACATGCCACAGCGAAGATTCCACATGCTGGGATCTTATTTATTTGACCATGTGCGGTCAAATGAATAAATATTAAAAACAAAAACGAGTGGGGGTAAACCCTTGGTCCCTGCCTGTGGGAGCTTATACCTGATGACAAAACTTCCTCTAATCAAGCCCCTGCTCCATGAAGAAGCAGAAATCACCAGAGGTGAACTGTCTGGGCAGGAAACAGAATTCAGCAGTGAGTTTATCAAAGACATAAAATATCATAAAACACTGAGGGTCCTCAGAGATGTTCAAACACCGGCCGCCTCTCCTGCCATCTGACAGGAGATGCTGGGGGAAAAAAGGCCCAGAGAGGGAAATAGCTCTTCAGTCTGGTCCAGGACTAAAGAGTTATTTGTTGTTGGCACCAGGCCCAGGTTTCGGCTTCCCAGGTAAGAACCCACCTGCCCATGCAGGCGATGTGGGTTCGATCCCTGGGTCGAGAAGATCTCCTGGAGGGGAGAATGGCAACCCTCTCCAGTATTCCTGCCTCAAGAATCCCTATGGACAGAGAAACCTGATGGGCTACAGTCCATGGGGTCGCAAAGAGTCGGACACGACTGAAGCGACTTTGCACACAGCACACACACACACACACACACACACACACGTGCACACGCCCACTAGGCCCATGCTAGTGTTCTTCCTAGATCTTTGAGGGGCCCAGGTCTAGCCAGCCCCAGCCCTCTGACTCCGCTGCAGTCCTCAGACTCTCCTCTGCAGCTCCGACAGCCCTCGGGCAGAGAGGTCGTAGTGAGTATGGAGTTCTCTAAGCAGGCCCCTTCCCTAAAGCTTCCACTGTAGCCAAACCTGCCCGTCTGATAAGGCAACCAAACAGATCTTCACAAAACAGTCCTCCCCAAGGGAGGGGGTGGGCCCCTGTGTTTTCTTGTGGGCTGAGAAGGGGGCTGGCCAGGAACGGAGGCGAGTCCTGCTCCGCCTCAAGCATTTCACAGCTGTGTGATCTTAAGCAAACCCCCATTCCTCTCTTGAGATGGGAAGGGGGCAGGGCACAACTCCTAAAAGAATGACACAGCCTGGGAACAAGATTCCCAGTTGGCTCAGTGGTAAGGAATCCACCTGCCACAGCAGGAGATGTAAGTTTGATCCCCACATTGAGAAGATCCCCTGGAGGAGGAAATGGTAACTCACTCCAGTATTCTTGCTTGGAAAATTCCAGAGACAGAGGAGCCTGGCGGGCTATTGTTCATGGGGTCACAAAGTCGGACACGACTGAGTGCGCACACACACAGATGCATGAGGACAAGACATAAGCCATTAAAAGCCAAGTAGGTCCAAGATGGCATACGAGTTGACTTCCTCTAGACCTTGAGCCTCAGCACACGCTCATTGTAACACATCAGCAAACTGAAAGACACACCTACAGGTGCCATGACATCCCCAGGATGACCACAAAGAGTCAAAAAGTGGGCAGTGGCCCAAACCTGGGAAATTCCCATCCCTTCCCCCAAATAGCTGGAATACTGCTTCCACTCATTCAGTTCAGTTCAGTTGCTCAATCATGTCCGACTCTTTGCAACCCATGGACTACAGCATGCCAGGCTTTCCTGTCCATCACCAACTCCTGGAGCCTACTAAAACTCATGTCCATCAGTGGCTGATGCCATCCAACCATCTCATCCTCTGTCATCCCCTTCTCCTCCTGCCCTCAATCTTCCCAGCATCGGGGTCTTTTCCAATGAGTCAGTTCTTCATATCAGGTAGCCAAAGTATCGGAGCTTCAGCTTCAGCATCAGTCCTTCCAATGAATATTCACGACTGATTTCCTTTAGATGGACTGGTTGGATCTCTTTGCAGTCCAAGGGACTCTCAAGAGTCTTCTCCAACACCAGAGTTCAACAGCATCAGTTCTTCGGTGCTCAGCTTTTTTTATGGTCCAGCTTTCACATCCATACACAACTACTGAAAAAACCATAGCTTTGACTAGATGGACTTTTGTAGGCAAAGTAATGTCTCTGCTTTTTAATATGCTATCTAGGTTTGTCATAGCTTTTCTTCCAAGGAGCAGGCATCTTCTAATTCTATGGCTGCAGTCACCATCTGCAGTGATTTTGGAGCCCAAGAAAATAAAGTCTCTCACTGTTTCCACATCTATTTGCCATGAAGTGATGGGACCAGATGTCATGATCTTTGTTTTCTGAATGTTGAGTTTTAAGCCAGTTTTTTCACTCTCCTCTTTCACCCTCATCAAGAGACTCTTTAATTCCTCTTCTCTTTCTGCCACAAGGGTGGTGTCATCTGCATATCCAAGGTTATTGATATTTCTCCTGGCAATCTTGATTCTAGCTTGTGATTCATCCAGCCCGGCATTTCTCATGATGTACCCTGCATATCAGTTAAATAAGCAGGGTGACAATATACAGCCTTGACGTACTCCTTTCCCAACTTGGAACCAGTCCATTGTTCCATGTCTGGTTCTAACTGTTGCTTCTTGCAGATTCTTGAGAATCCGCATACAGATTTCTCAGGAGGCAGGTAAGGTGGTCTGGTATTCCCACTTCTTGAAGAATTTTCCAGTTTGTTGTGATCCACACAGTCAAAGGCTTTGGCATAGTCAATAAAGCAGAAGTAGATGTTTTTCTGGAATTCGCTTGCTTTTTCTATGATTCAACGGATGTTAGCAATTTGATGTCTGGTTCCTTTGCTTTTGTTAAACCCAGCTTGAACATCTGGAAGTTGTCGATTCGCACACTGTTGAAGTCTCACTTGGAAAATTTTGAGCAATACCCACCCCTTTGCTTCTTATTGCAAAATTCAAGCTTTAATTGGAAAAGGAGGGAAAACCACTAGGCCATTCAGGTTTGACCTAAATCAAATCTCTTATGATTATACAGTTGCGGTGATGAATAGATTCACGAGATTAGATCTGGTGGACAGAGTGACTGAAGAACTATGGACTGAAGTTTGTAACAATGTACAGGAATCAATGACCAAAACCACTGTGGACAAAGGTTCATAATATTGTACAGGAGTCAGTGACCAAATCATTCCAAAGAAAAATAAATGCAAGAAGGTGAAGTATTTGTTTGAAGAGGCTTTACACATAGCTAAGGAAAGAAGAGCGGACATTACTTTGTCAACAAAGGTCCGTCTAGTCAAGGCTACGGTTTTTCCAGTAGTCATGTATGGATGTGAGAGTTGGACAGTGAAGAAAGCTGAGTGCCGAAGAATTGATGCTTTTGAACTGTGGTGTTGGAGAAGACTCTTGAGAGTCCCTTGGACTGCAAGGAGATCCAACCAGTCCGTTCTGAAGGAGATCAGTCCTGGGTGTTCTTTGGAAGGAATGATGCTAAAGCTGAAACTCCAGTACTTTGGCCACCTCATGCAAAGAGCTGACTCACTGGAAAAGACTCTGATGCTGGGAGGGATTGGGGGCAGGAGGAGAAGGGGATGAAAGAGGATGAGATGGCTGGATGGCATCACTGACTCGATGGACGTGAATTTGAGTGAACTCCGGGAGTTGGTGATGGATAGGGAGGCCTGGTGTGCTGCAATTCATGGGGTCACAAAGAGTCAGACACGACTGAGCAACTGAACTGAACTGAACTAAAGGAAAGAAGAAAAAAGCAAGGGAGAAAGGGAAAGATACACCCAACTGAATGCAGAGTTCCAGAGAATGGCAACTTGGACAGATAAAAAGGCCTTCTTAAATAAACAGTGCAAATAAGTAAAAGAAACAATAGAATGGGAAAGATTAGAGATTTATTCAATAAAATTGGAGATAACAAGGGAATATTTCATGTAAGGATGGACACTATAAAGGACAGAAATGATAAGGACCTAACCGAAGTAGAAGAGATTAAAAAGAGGTGACAAGAATACACAGAAAGACCTATTCAGAAAAGGTCTTAATGACCCAGATAACCACCATGGTGTGGTTACTCAACATGACATCTTGGAGTGTGAAGTCAAGTGGATCTTTGGAAGCACACTACAAACAAGGCCAGTGGAGGTGATGGAATTCCAGCTGAGCTATTTCAAATCTTAAAAGATGATGCTGTTAAAGTGTTGCACTCAATATGTCATCAAACTTGGAAAACTCAGCAGTGGCAACAGGACTGGAAAAAGTCAGTTTACATTCCAATTCCAAAGAAGGGCAGTGCCAAAGAATGCAGAGTTGTGCTCATTTCACGTGCTAGCAAGGTTATGCTCAAAATCCTTCAAGCTAGGCTTCAGCAGTACCTGAATGAAGAATTTCCAGATTACAAGCTGGGTTTAGAAAAGGCAGAGGAACCAGAGATCAAATTGCTAACATTTGTTGGATCATAGAGAAAGCAAGGGAATCCCAGAAAAACATCTACCTCTGTTTCACTGACTCTGCTAAAGCTTTTGACTGTGGAAAATTCTTAAAGAGATGGGAATATCAGACCACCTTATCTATCCCCTGAGAAAACTAAGCAGGTCAAGAAGCAACAGTAGGAACCTTACATGGAACAACTGACTGGTTCCAAATTAGGAAAGGAGTACAGCAAGGCTGTGTTTTGTCTCCCTGTTTATTTAACTTATATGCAGAGGACATCATGTGAAATGCTGGGCTGGATGAATCACAGGCTAGAATCAATATTGCTATGAGAAATACCCACAGACTCAAATGTGCAGATGATATCACTCTAATGGCAGAAAGTGAAGAGGAACTAAAGAGCCTCTTGATGAGGGGGAAAGAGGAGAGTGAAAAAGCTGGCTTAAAACTCAACATTCAAAAAACTAAGATCATGGCATCCGGTCCCATCACTTCAAGGCAAATAGATGGAAGAAAAAGTGAAAACAGTGTCAGACTTTATTTTTCTGGGCTCCAAAATCACTGCAGACAGTGATGGCAGCCATGAAACTAAAAGACGCTTGCTCTTTGGAAGAAAAGCTATGACAAACCTAGACAGCATATTAAAAGGCAGAGACATTACTTTGCCTACAAAGGTCCGTCTAGTCAAAGCTATGTTTTTTCCAGTAGTCATGTATGGATGTGAGAGTTCCACCATAAAAAAGGCTGAGCGCCGAAGAACTGATGCTTTCAAATTGTGATGCTGGAGAAGACTCTTGAGAGTCCCTTGAACTGCAAGGAGATCAAACTAGTCAAATCTTAAAGGAAATCAACCCAGAATATTCATTGGAAAGACCGATGCTGAAGCTCCAATACTTTGGCCACCAGATACGAAGAGCTGACTCATTGGAAAAGACCCTGATGATGGGAAAGATTGAAGGCAAAGAAGAGGGTGACAGAGGATGTGATGGTTAGCTAGCATCACTGACTCAATGGACATGAATCTGAGCAAACTCTGGAAGATAGTGAAGGACAGGGAAGCTTGACGTGCTATAGTCCATGGGGTTGCAAAGAGTTGGGCATGACTTAGTGACACCAACAGCAAAAATAAAAACTGACAACCCCATGCCCTGGGGCCTCACTTGCCCACATTCTCTCTAAGGAGTGTGTTTCCTTCCTAAATAACCCTTTTTGAAAAAAAAATAAATTGTGGTTGCACTGGGTCTTCATTCCTTTTTGGCGCAGGCTTTCTCTGGTGGCGGTGAGTGGGGGTTACTCTGTGGCTGGGTGTGGCCTTTAGGCTCGTAGGCTTGTAGCTGTGGCCCACAGGTTTAGTGTCTTCGAGACATGTGGAATCTTCCTGGACCAGGGATGGAACACACTTCCCCTGCACTGGCGGGTGATTCCTATCCACTGCACCACCAGGGAAGTCCCTGAGGAACTCTTCTTTCACTTTACTCTGACTTGCTCTTTAATTCTTTCCTGTGAGAAGCCAAGAACCCACACTTGGAGACCATCCCAGGGACTCGGATGTGACCTCGGGATGTGACCGTCCTCTTGGGCCCCACTTTCTTTCCTGCAACACTCTGGGCCTCTGTTTTATGTTTGTTCTGTTTTTCAATATGATCGAGGTAAGTATCATCCTGGATGAGCTATAATGTACCTGGCCAGAGCTAACATTTGATGAGTCCATAGTTTTCCAGGAAGAAGTTTTGAGAACTTAAGTATTGCTTTCATAACACCTCATTCTAGAGCAAGGTTGTCTAATAGCAATACATTATGATCCATATATATATATATTTCTTCTAGTCCTATAAAAAAACACACAAACGGGTGAAATTAATTTTAGTAATAGATTTTACTTAGCCCAATATATTCAAAATATTATTTCATTATTCAATTAGCGTAAAAAAATTATTGAGATATTTTGTACTTGTGGCCAGTGGCTACCATGCTGGACAGCATAGGCCTAGGGTTTAGCTCAAGAGTGACCAAATCCAACCAGTCTTCCTACCTCAGGCCTCACTATCCTACAGTCCATTCTAAGAAGATCATTGTGTCACTCCCCAGCTTAAAAGATCTCTGAGCGACTTCCCTGGTGGTCCAGTGATTAACTCTCCACCCTACCAATGCAGTGGGCATGAGTTTGATCCCCAGTGAGAGAGCTAAGATCCCACATGGCATGCAGAGTGGCCAATAAATAAATAAATTAATAATAATAAAGATCTCTGATATCTCCTGCTCTTGGAGGACAAGGTCTGCAACACACCGTCATGATGTGAAAGACTCTTCACAATCCGCCCAGATTTGCCTTTTAAACTTATTTTTTTTCTCGCCCCTCCAAGAAGTGATCACTGCAGGCTTTTCTGTCCTTCACTTGGGGACCTTCTTGAAGATTCATTCGTTGGTTCATTCATTCAAGGAGCACCTACCAAACTTCAGGCAGCGCGGCAGGCTACGGACCCAACCCAAAGGGTGTCAAGAATCTTCTTTGACCAGCTCTTAAGCCTCCCCGCAACACCCACCTCACCGAGGTCCAACACCACCTCGCCCCACCTCGCTCCAAGTTAGCTCTCGGTCAACCAATTGGGTGGTTGATTCCCGGGTCCTTCTCCCCACCCTCGGGCAAAGGAATGTGTATTTTTCGCCATTTCTTCCACCCCTGCCACACGACCGATGTTCAACCAGTTGATGAATGACCTACCGACCAACGCCCACCTTCTGGTCTGAGGAACTAGAACGCGGAACAGGGGCGGGCTGAAGGAGGCCTTCCGCTGAGGTCCCAGTGTTGAAACTAGCCAGGGTGGGCTAGGATCCCCGCACAGCCTGAGATGCGCCCCCGACCCAGCAGCAAGGCATTAACCGGGGCAAGCTCGCGACCACCACCCCCATTCGACCAGTTCCTGCCGGCGTGTTAACGGGGACACGAAAGAACTAGGGACATGGCTGCGAGGGATCTGGAAGGCACTGGGGCCGGGCCCAGGCTCCGGCCGCCCGGGAGCAGGAGCCTGCGCTGGGGGCGAGGAGCCAGCGCTGGAGGCGAGGAGCGCCCGCGCCCGCAGCCCCGGGGAAAAGTAGGCGGCGCGGCGGCGCGGCGGGAACTACAAATCCCAAGGGTCGTCTGCCCGAGAGGCGGAAGGGGCGGTCTCGGGCGGGGCGGGGCGAGGCCCGAGGGGCTCTAGGGCCACGCCCCGGCTGCGGGCTCAGCGCACGGGGCGACCATGTCCGGAGGTAGCAGCTGCAGCCAGACCCCGAGCCGGGCCATTCCCACTACTCGGAGGGTGGTCCTCGCCGACGGCGTGCAGCTGCCCCCTGGGGACTACAGCACCACCCCCGGCGGCACGCTCTTCAGCACCACCCCTGGAGGTAGGCGCGGGCTCCGGGGAGGTGGCCCCCTGCGCCCCGGCTCTGGGTGCGGGCGGTGGGGAGTCCGGACTCAACAGGAGCGGGGAGTGCTCGGGAGCCGCCAGCTGGACGGGGCGACCGAGTTCCGGGGCGCGATGACTGGGAAGAACGGAACGGGGTATCAGGGAGGCAGTAAGAGTCCGGGAGGTGGCCGCAGGGAGCGAGCATGGGGGTCGCCTGCGATCGCCAGCCCTCGGGCGCGAACTCCAGTGCAGCGTCTGCCAATGCCAGGAGTTTTCTTCTTTCTGGGAGAGACACCTGACTCCCCCGATCGTTGACAAACGCACAAACGCACGCTTCCAAGACCACCACATGCTGAGGTGTGCTGCCCCTTGTGGGTATTGGGGGCAGTTCTAAGGCTGAATAGGGTGGGGTCGGGGTGGGCCACGCACCACGGAGAGGCCGGGCCAAGGGTTTTGTGGGATGGGATGTTGGGATCAATGACCCTCGCAGAACCCTTCTTCCTTCCCGAGGCCCCCCACCCCACCCGACCCCCAGCCCCGGCTTTAGGCGGAGGGTGCTCTCCTGCCCCTGCGGCGCCTCGGCGGCACGGGGAGCAGATGGTTCTTTCAGGCGCGCGGCGGTTGTCCGCGCAGGGACCTGGGGCCGCGAGCCGCGCTATGCAGAAAAACACGTTCTTCTGTCCGCGGGGGAGAGGAGGGAGGGAACCGTGTGACCTCCAGGAGCGTGGATGAGGAAGAGGAAGCTGAGCTGGCGCGGGTGGGGGCCCGCTTCGCGCTGCCCTCGGGAGCCTGGCATTCGCTCACAGCTCCGGAGCCCGGGTGCTGATGAAACCTGCCAGCGCGTTTGAGTGATGAAATCCCCGAGCTTGCCGCTTTGCTCCCTCCCTCGCGCTGTCCTCACCCGCTCCTGCCCTTCTCCCCTTCCCTTTACGCCCTCTGCCGCTTCCCAAACTACTCGAGAAGAGCGCCGCACATTCTGGCATCCGGGCTGAGACGCACGCACTTGGGCGGGGCTGCCCGCCTTGTCGCCTGGCAGCGTCGGGGGCCACTTGCTTCTTTTCTCAGGCAGCTGTCCCACCCGCGGCGAGCACAGCCAGATCCGAGGCCCTGGTTTTGTTTGACTCAAAACATACAGCGTGCGAGCTTTTAGCCACCTAAGTGGTTCCTGGACAGCGGGGGCCGCCTTTTTCTATGGGACGCGGCACCGAGGCCCCCAAACACGTGCCTATGGTCCAATCTAACACCCGATTTCCCAAACTGAACAAGAAACAGCCGCCAAGCGCAGAGGGGGAAAAGTGCTGCCGCGTCTATTAAAAATGATCCAAGGGAAAGTTCCCAGTGACTCTTGCTGTCTCTCTTGTCTCAGATTCTCTTTCCATGCTGGACCTTATGTAGTCCATGCTACTCCACTTTTTCTGTGCTAAAATGTGTCTACTGGGACCTTTCGGGACAATTTTGGGGTCCCCTCTAGTGAAGGTGTAAGCCACTGCTTCATCTGTTCAGGGTGGGCACTGACTCAGACTTAGGTGGCCCTATTTTGCACCCTTGTTGCTAGATGGGGTGGATCAGCTTGGAAGCAACAGCCGGGGGTGCTGTTTATGGGAAACTCTCTTCCACTTCTCCCTTTGCACTGGTAAATTGCGGTTTGGGGCAGATCTCAGCCAGTCTCCCTCCTTTTGAAGGTGTTCATTTGGGAGAGGGACAAGGGGCTTCTGCATCAGTGTGACAGTTTCTGAGGCCAACTGGAAGGAAGCTAGCAGTGCCAGGAGCCTAGAGAGTGACCAGCCTAGTGACCAGCGAGGGAGACGCAGCTAACAGTCCATAATCCAGAGAATCCAGGCTTGCCTCTGTATAACCAAGGCGTAGAGTCTTCCTCCAAGGCCCACTTTAGCACAACCCTTTGCCTGGGCAGAGGAGCTTGACCTAATGAGTAAAGGTCATTCCTGGCCCCCTTCTGCTTCGGTCAAGAGTGCTGTTTCTCAGTCTTCTAGGGGGCACATGAATTACCTGGGGACCACATCTGATTCAGTAGGTTAGGGGTAGGGCCTAAGATTCCACATTTCTAACTAGCTTCCAGTGACTGGTATAAGGACTGTTCTCTGAGCTCTCAGGAATTGGTGGAATGTGACAGCCCTCACCAGGCTCTCCTCTGTGGTCTGACAAAAAAAGTGATGCATCCATCCAGGTAAACTTCTCATGAGGTTGGGTTTGGCATCTGTCTTTAAACTAGACTCTGAAGAGCCAGGCTCTCAGCAGAGTCTGCGTGGTTGGATAGTGTCAGAAGCTACTGGAGTAAAGTATCTGCTGGTCACTCTTGCTGGGAATGGCTCTGCAGTGTGTGTCTCAGGGGAAGATAAGAGCAGATGACTTGAGCCATCTCCAGTTCTCTGACTCCAGTTTGCTTTCCATGCTCATTAACCCTACACAGGCTGAACCACTGATCTGAAGAAGCTGGAGAACTGAAGAGAAATTTACTTAAGAAAATTACTTAAGAGAGTGTCACTGATGAACACTCAAGTTTGTAGAATCTTATGGTTTTGTTTTTTCCAATTTTATTGAAATATAGTGCATTGACAGTGTGTTCATTTCTGCTGTACAGCAAAATGATTCAGTTATATATTCTTTTTCATATTCTTTTCCATTAAGTTTTTATTTTTTTCTCCTTCTTTGGTCATGCCATGCTTCTTGCAGGATCTTAGTTTCCTGATGAGTGATTGAGCCTGTCCCCCTTTCCTTGGAAGCGTGGAGTCCTATCCACTGGACCACCAGGGAAGTCCCTCTGTTGGGGTTTATCACATTGAATATAGTTCCCTGTGCTATACAGGAGAACCTTGTTCTCTATCCATTCTGTATATAATAGTTTGAATCTGCTAATCCCAAACTCCCAACCCTTACCTTCCCCACCCCAACCCCTTTCCTTTGGCAACAAGTCTATTCTCTGTATCTGTGAGTCTTAAAAGTCTTAAGTAACACCATAAAGCACCAGAACCTTTGAGTGGGTCAGAACCCTTCATCCACCCTTCCCCCACCAACCTCTACATTCCCAGTTCCTTACTGGATGTTTGACCCAAAGCTACAGGAGCCGTGGCTTGGGTGGTAGTGGTACCTAAGCCCTGGGTCTGGACAAGGTCAATCAGAGGTAAGCAGCTGGGACTGCAGGTGGTACTGGCACCCTATTTGGTTAGACAAACAAAGCCTGCGCCCAGGAAGCTTACCTTGGGGCAGCTCCCGGGTCTGGCCCTGGAACAGAGAGTGCCAGGAAGAGGATAGGGTAGGCTGGGCACTGAAGCCGGAGCGCGGCCAGTGTCCCCAGGCCTCAGTTACACTGCCTCTTTATTACAGGTCAAGAGAACTTGACATTGACATTAAGGCAAAGAGGGAACTATAATGGGTCTCTTTTTATACTGACCCGAGCTTCCTTTTAAAGCATTTAGAACATTCCATACTATGTGCTTCATTAAAGACTGGCAGGGACCCTGGTGTAGAGCACCCATAGCCTTCCTGATCTTACTTCCTGATACTTACAATGCCATGGCATTGGAAGACAAAGTGTGACCTCGAGGGCTTCCATTGCAAGCTAGAAAGATGAACACACCCGAAATAGAATTATAAGCATCAGAGTTGTATCTGAAGTAATTAGACAGACACTCACCCCACCCCTGAAAACTTACATGATATTAAATGAGACTTGCCCACTCCAAGTAGCCAGCGTGGTTGGCCTTACATTCTAACAATGTAAACACAGCTGTTGGATATGAATTGCCTTCAGACCTTACTTTTTTTTCCCCAATATCCTCAAGCGTGGCAGGGCCTCATTATTGATAAAGGGGTTTGTTTGTTCTTTTCCTGAAAGAGCAAAAAAAGTCCTTCATTACCAAATTTGGAGAAAGGGCCAGCAGGATGGTGCCATATTGACTATTGGTATAAAGCAGCGAGGCATTTGCTTGTCAGGGTCTTTATTTGATGTCGAGTTAGGAAAAGGCAGCATTATTGAAACAAGGATTGCTTCCCAGGGTGAAATGAATGAAAAGTGTTCATTTGTTGATTCTTGATTCTTGAGTGTTCAAACGTATGAACGAAAAACATGTTACTTTCTCGTTTTACTGAGATCCATGCCAGTGTTCTTCCTCTTTTGTGATTCACAACAATGATTCACATGTCTTTGTTTACGTATATGTTACGTATTTGTTACGTCTTTGTTTACGTATTAGACAGGAAGTTCTTTCAGAGATGGCTTACTCATATTTGTAGTGCAGCCAGCCACATCAGATGTCTAAAAGGTGAGAGGTGAAAGACTCCTGTGATGCGAGTATTCTCAGGGTGACCTAGTGTCTCTACGACTAGGCCTGGGTCTGGGCTGGCTTAATAAGAATGTTTAAATTTTCTTTTCTGTCCTCTTAGTTACAAGTGTAACTATCTTGGAATGTCCCAGAAGCAGAAGCTAACTTTCTCTGAACTTTCCCACTTATCCCAGTATTATTCCAAGTTAATATGAAGCTGACTGTGGAAGGAGGTGACTTTTTATACTGAACTAGTCAGTGTTGGGGCCCAGGTCTCAGACACTGGGATTCATAGTCTTCATTTACTTGTTTGTGGCCAGTATTGCTGACTCAGCAGAAATAGGTGACATCTGCCCATGGCATTTGGATGCTTAGGATATGGGCCTTGTAATCCACTGCCTATGCCCATGAGGGTTCACGGGGAGAGCTCAGATACTAGGCCCAGAGATCTCATCTTGATGAGAAGGATTGTATCAGCTACTGTTGTACACAGCTACTGCTGTGTAACAGGCAACCCCCAAACTTAGTAACTTCAACCACCACCACAGCAATCTGTTATTTCTCTTCATTCTTTGGGTAAATTGGACATTTTTTGATCCTCTTGTCTGAGCCCACTCATCTGGCTGCATACAGTTGACCATTGGATTGCCCTGGGCTGGAAGTTTCAAGGTGGCCCTAGCCACCTGTCTGGGTATTGCTGGGGACAGCTGGAAGGTGGGGCTCTCTCTCCGTCCTCATGGCCTCACACCATTCAGAATATGAGTTATTTACATGGCAGCTTCCAAGGCCTCTTAAGGCCTTTATTCAGAAGTCATAGTATGTCACTTACACAGTATTCTGTCTGTCAGAGTAAGCCACAAGGCTAGCCCAGATTCTAGGAGAAGGGAAATGACTCCTTTGAATGAGAGAAGCTGGGTATAAACAGGGATAGGAGGATTTATGTGGGCTATGCTTTGAGACGATGTTCAACAAGGGTCAGGCCTCAAGGAACAGTCCTTTGAGGGGATTTAACTGCCTCTCCTGCTGAGTGGCCAACAGAGCCAGGGCCAGATGTTGATGTTCAGTCACTCAGTCATGTCCGACTCTGCAACTGCAGTATGCCAGGACTTCCATGTCCTTCACCATCTCCTGGTGCTTGCTCAAACTCATGTCCATTGAGTCAGTGATGCCATCCAACCATCGTGCCCTCTGTCGTCCCCTTCCCCTCCTGCCTTCAGTCTTTCCCGGCATCAGGGTCTTTTCCAATGAGTCGGGGCTTCACATCAGGTAGCCAAAGTATTGGAGCTTCAGCGTCAGCATCATTCCTTCCAATGAACATTCAGGATTGATTTCCTTAAGGATTGACTGGTTTGTCCAAGGGACTTTCAAGAGTCTTGTCCAATACCACAGTACAAAAGCACTGATTCTTCGATGCTCAGCCTTCTTCACAGTCCAACTCTCACATCCATACATGACTACTGGAAAAACCATAGCTTTGACTAGACGGACGTTTGTTGGCAAAGTAACGTCTCTGCTTTTTAATATGCTGTCTAGGTTGGTCATAGCTTTTCTTCCAAGGAGCAAGCGTCTTTTAACTTCATGGCTGCAGTCACCATCTGCAGTGATTTTGGAGCCCAAGAAAATAAAGTCTGTCACTGTTTCCATTGTTTCCCCATCTATTTGCTGTGAAGTGATGGGACTGGATGCCATGATCTTCGTTTTTTGAATGTTGAGTTTTAAGCCAACTTTTTCACTCTCCACTTTTACCTTCATCAAGAGGCACTTTGGTTCCTCTTCACTTTCTGCCATTAAGGGTGATGTCATCTGCATCTGAGGTTATTGATATTTCTCCCAGCAATCTTGATGCCAGCTTGTGCTTTATCCAGCCAGGTGTAGGAGACAGGAATCACGAGCCTGTGTGTTTATTGACTATTGGTTTAAGAACAGAGGACGCCTTCCTGAAAACATTGAGTCATGGACCCCATGTCCTGCTTTCAAGCCCTTCTACTCAGCTCCACAAAGCAAAACACACAGGTGGACATGGTGCCAGGGCTCTGGGCCATATATTCACTTGGTGTCACGCGTACTAACTGCCAGCCAGCCTACCTCCTGTTTCCCCTTCAAATGGCCAGGCTTCAGGTACTGGCCCCCTCTGCCCAGCACCTGCATTTGAACATCCTTGATTTTCTGGAGTACCGGCAAGAGGCAGGTGTCTGAGCCCAGGGGTCCACAGGTGAGTGGGAGGGAGACTACTGCTGGTGCGGCCAGGATCACACTCAGCACATGCACTGGGTCTCTTGCCTTAAGGAGTGTGAACGGGTTTCCCTCTTCTCTCTTCCGAACAAAAGGGGACAGTGAGCCTGTGCAGATTTGCTAGGTCTCCTGTAACCAAATCCACAGACCGGGTAGTTTAAACAACAGAAATTTATATTCTTCTTGGTCTGGAAGCCCAAGATCCAAGTGTGGTTTCTGCTGAGGCCCCCTCCGTGGCTTGCAGAGGCCGCCTCCTGCTGCCCCTTTTCAAGGTGGTGGTCGTGGTCCTTCTGTGGAATGGCTCTCTCTCACAAGGACACCAGCACATTGTTTTAGGGCTCCACCCTAACGGCCTCCTTTTCACATAATAGCCTGGTTAAGAGACCTTATCTCCAAATACAGTTACACTGAGGTACTAGGAGTTGGGGCTTCAGCATGTGAATTTGGGGGCGTGCCATTCACACAAAAAAACAGGACTCCTTCACTTTCCGGCAGCAAGGGGGGTGGTGGATTTCAGAAGGGCACTCACTGTTGGTAGTGCATTTCAGGGGGCAGCCTTACTTGGCTATGCCAGGTGTAGAGGGAAAGGGGAGGAGCTTGGCCAGCCTTAGAAGTCGGTCAGCTGTTTTGTTCTGTCTCTGGAGAAACTTTGTCCCTTCTGCTTAATTTTCAAATCAGCCTGCCTGTTCCCTTGTGGGACCTGAAGGAAGGGCCATTTGCCATTGGCTGATGGTCCCTTTGTTATTCCAGGTCCTTCATAAGACCCCTAAAGGGTCTTTGTCGGCGGGGGGGAGCGGTTATTTTATTTTATTTTTTAATATTTATCTGGTTGTGGCAGGTCTTGGTTGTAAGATCTAGTTCTCTGACCAGGGATGGAACCCGGGTCCTCTGCATTGGGAGCCTGGAGTCTTAGCCACTAGACCATCAGGGAAGTCCGGAGATTGTAGGGGTCTTGGTTCTCCCCGGAGAGCTGGCAGGGTGGGAGGGGAAGGGCAGACTTGGAGTGAGCGAGCTTTGCTTCTTTACCAAGCTACACCCCCGCCCCCTCGGCCAGTCAGCTGTGCTTGCCAAGCAGACTGTCCTGCAAGAAAGAGCCGGGCCCTGCTGCTGAGCTGAGCATACTCGTTCCAATGGGTTTCTCCCGGGCGGCTGGCCCGCGTCCCAGCACAGGCGTTCAGCCCTCTGCCTGACCCTGTTATGAAATGCTCTCCCGCCCCTGGAAGGGGAACAGCAGTTCTAGGAATTCCGTGCTTGTACTCTTGCTGGGCCTCACGTCCTCGGCCCCTGGGAGGCGCATTCCTGCCAGTGGAAGCCTGGGAAGAAAGAGGGACCAGCGTCTCAACTTACAGGAGCTGCATCCAGCCGCCTCTGGCCCCCCGGGGCTGGACCGCAGGGAGATGGAGGAGGAATGTAGGAGGCCTCCCTCCCAGGGAACATACTGTCCTCAAACAGGCAGAAGAGGAGGCAGAAGTCTGAAGACCCTGGTGGCTTCCCCTTGGCCAGTGCTGGCTGGCGCGGGGGCCCGGGCTGCCTGGCTCATTGTAAACAGAGGCTGGTCTTTAGGATGGGAGGCGAGACAAGCTGGGTCTATCTTGGGATGGCTGCAAGGGGCTGGCCTTTCTGAACCTGTTTCCTGCCTATGAATTCAGAATAAGGGGTCTCCCTTGTGGGGGTCCACAGAGACCTAGCAGGTCAGGCTGTGGCAGGCAGGGCTCACATGGTGCTATGATGCTCACAGTCTGACACTCCTGTGAGGCTTGGGTTTTGTGCTCACCGAGTGAAGAACTGGGACTTGGAGGTGAGGGCTGGTGCAATGTCGCATCTAGTTTTGAGCCCAGGACTGCTGCCTCCCGTCCCCAAGCTAGTTGCACCACTTTCAATTTAAAAGCACCTGCCCACAAGGGGATCCTAAAAATAAATGGTTGGTATCAGAGCTGGAACACACCCGAGAGATTATCTCTAAAGCCTGGCCTAGGGTTGGGGCTTTAAAAATAGTTTGAATGAGCCCAGAACAAGCCCTTGTTTACAGGCGAGGAAACCAGACCCTGGGGCATGTGTGCCTTGCTTTATACGTTCAAGCAAGCTGTCCTCACCCCCAAAGCCTGCCTGAAGAAAATATACAGTTCTTGCATTTGGTGCCTACCTGGAGTGTAAAGTCCCAGATGACACCGGTTACCGAACAAGCCACAGCTCATGGTGCTGCTTGAAGCCCGTTTCTTTATGGACCAAAACAGGAGGGAGAATGCCCTTACCCTCCCCCCCAACCCCGCCCCCTTCTCTCCAAGTCTCTTTTCAGGGTTCTTACCTCCCCTCTGGTTTATCCCAGCTTTTTTTTTTTTTTTTACCTCTATATAACTGAAGTCACACTGGTCGTGGCAATACCGAGGACTTGCTTGTTTAGGGCTGACTTTGTGTGAGCCATGGTGCCGGCCCACATGGTGATCCTGGGAGGCTTGAACTGCCATCATCACCATCGCCCCCATTCTTCAGGGGAAGAGATCGAAGCACGGGGACTTCTCTGGTGGGCCAGTGGTCAAGAATTTCCAGTGAAGGGGATGTGGATTTGAACCCTGGTTGGGAAACTAAGATCCCACACTTCAAGGGGCAGCTAAGCTCACATGCAAACTACTGAGCCCTCGTGCCTCACCTAAGACCTGACGCAGCCAATAAATAAATAAAAGAGAAAGAAAAGAAATCGGGGCACAGCAATATGGAGCAATAATGCCCAGAGTGGATAGAACCAACAAGCCAGAGAGCTGGGTTTCTAACCACTAGGCTGTAAGAAGAACAGCAGGCATTCACACCCGGCCCCCCATCATGTAGTCCCCATCCCTCTCTCTCTATAGCTGGGAACTCTGGCAGACAGCTGGACTCAGGGTAATGCATTTACATGGGCTTCCAGTTAGAAGACAGGCTCAGCTATTCTCTGCCTGTAGTTCGAGACGCACCCTTCAACTCAGAACCCAGTAGGATCTCAGCTACACAAATGGTTGGAAGGGCTGGGGGCAAGGTTCACCTCTTTTCTGCCCTTGCCCTGAGGGAGGCAGGTTCTGGATTCCCTGGCTCTGTACCTGTAGTCTCTCCGGTCTGGATCATCCAAGGACCTCCCCCAACTCTGGGTCAGTGTAGAATTGGGGTGACAAGGATGCTTCCATGGCTTGGGTTAAGAGTCAGGGGGCTTGGATTTCCTGTTGCCAGTGGTACACACAGGGTAGACCTGTCCCTGCCCCTCTGTGGTCCCCATCTATGTCTCTAGACTCCACACACTTGTTTCCAGGTCTTTCTCCTACTAAGTGTGTGTCTGAGATCAGGGGGCTGTTCCTGTATCTAATGGTCCCTTGCATCCGTCACACCTGGCTTGCTGTGGTCCAGAGGGGTTCAGTGATAGGGAATATATGACCCAGCACCCCTATTCTTGGGGCATGTGATTGAGCAAAGGTTGGCAGTTGTGTGGGTGGGTGTTAATGCTTGTCCCGATCCTTGATTACAATTCCTGGGGATGCTAGAGGGGTGAGCTTACCACTCTTTCCCCAGCCCAGCAGAGATTCTTCAGGACATGGGGAATCTGTCTTGTTCCAACCACAGCAGTTTTAACTTGACTTACTAGGAAAGGAGAGTCTGACCCTATATCCTTATTTATTTGTTTGTTTACTATCCCTGTATCTTTATTACATGTCAAAGAGTCAGACACGACTGAGCAACCAACACACAGATCGCTGTATTTTTTTATTTTGAAAATATTCAGTATAAAAGATGTATTCCTTGCTTTAATCCTTATCTCACCCCCAGAGATAAGTGAACAAAAAATACAGTTCTGTGATTTCTTTTTTTTTTTTTTTGTGGCCAGTGTGGTGGTGGTTTAGTCGTTCATTCATGTCCAACTCATTGTGACCCTGTGGACTGCAGCCTGCCAGGTTCCTTGTTCGTGGAATTTTCCAGGCAAGAATACTGGAGTGGGTTGCTATTTCCTTCTCCAGGAGATCTTCCCAACCCAGGGATCAAACCCAAGTTTCCTACATTGCAGGTAGGTTCTTTGCCAACTGAGCCACAAAGGAAGCCCAGACAGTGTACACTTTATTCCAAGTAGTACCTGCACAGCATTGCACTGTATGTCTGATGCATAGTTTATTTAACCTGTCCCTTAGTTCTTTTTTTTTTTTAAGTCAAAGTGTGTATATGTGTGTGTGCATGCACATGTGCGCGCATGTGTGCTCAGTCATGTCTGACTCTTTGTGACCTCATGGACTGCAGCCTGCCAGGCCTCCCTATCCTTCACCATCTCCTGGAGCTTGCTCAAACTCAGGTCCATTAAGTCAATGATGTCATCTAACTATCTCATCCTCTTTCATCCCCTTCTCCACCTGCCTTCAATCTTTCCCAACATCAGGGTCTTTTCCAATGAGTCAGTTCTTTGCGTCAGGTAGTCAAAGTATTGCAGCTTCAGCATCAGTCCTTCCAATGAATATTCAGGATTGATTTCCTTTAGGATGGACTGGTTTGATCTCCTTGCAGTCCAAGGGACTCTTAAGAGTCTTCTCCAGATGGAGAATCTCTATACAGTCCACAAAAACAAGATTTGGAACTGACTGTGGCTCAGATCATGAACTCCGTATTGCAAAATTCAGGCTTAAATTGAAGCAGGGAAAACCATTAGGCCATTCAGGTATAACCTAAATCAAATCACTTATGATTATACAGTGGAGGTGACAAATAGATTCCAGGGATCAGACAGGGTTCCTGAAGAAATATGAACGGAAAAAAAAAAAAAAAAAGAAATATGAACGGAGATTTGTAACATTATACAGTGTAAAACATACTGACCCAATATTTTTATAGATCATACTACATTTAAAGTTATTACAAAATAATAGCTATGTTTCCCAAAGTTGTGCAATATATCCTTGTAGCTTGTTTATTTTATACATAGTAATTCATACCTATTAAATCCTCTACCGCCTTGCTCCCTTCCCTCTCCCCATTGGTAACCACAGGTTTGTTCTCTGTTATCTGTGAGTCTGTTTTTGTGCTGTTATATTCGTTTGTTTTATTTTTAGATTCCACACATAAGCTATTACAGAATATTTGTCTTTCTCTCTGATTTGTTTCACTAAGCATAATACCTTCCAGATCTATCCACATTGTTGCAAATGGCAAAATCTTCATTCTTTTTTATGATTGAGTACTTTCCATTGTGTATATGAATTTCACATTTTCTTTATCCATTCATCTGTTGGTGGACGCAGGTTGCTTCTATATTACATATTTATTGTTTTTAATACTATGATTCTTGGTAAGCCCTGTAGATTTTAGTGAGAGCATTTCCATTTTTTACAACCTTTTTTTTAAAAGTAGAATTACTAATTTCTTTAGTTTAAAATGTGCTCAGTACCCAAATCCTGAAATCATGGAACGCTGCTCAACAGTCTTGTTCAGTTGCTAAGTCTGACTCTTTTCGACCCCATAGACTGCAGTTTGCTACGCCTCCCTGTCCCTCATTATTTCATTGAGTTTGCCCAAGTCCATATCCATTGAATCAGTGATGCTATCCAACCATTTCATCCTCTGCCGCCCTCTTTCTTCAACAGTCTGTAATAGTCTCAATATTCTGCAATAACCTAAATGGGGAAAGAATTTGAAAAAGAAAAGATACACGTGAATCACTTTGCTGTACACCTGAAGCTAATACAACGTGTTAATTAAATCTAAAAGAACAATTTTGAAAAGAAAAGTGTAACTATAAAAAAATAAAATGTGCTTAGTTTTCATTCAGGTAAGTCTTCCCACACCCGCCAGCCCCTTTGAAGTGCCTCTCAGTATGGTTTCACAGTCAGACCTCTGCATTTCTCCATACATTTTCCCTCTTTTCTGAGCAGTTTGGAGACTCTGGACCTGCCACACAGCTGCGGGCATGGGATTCCCAGGAGCCTCTGGTCTTTCTCTGATTTTATAGACTCCATCTCCCTGGCACTTTATGCAGATGGCTCTGTTCTTCTGTTTGGTTAGCGACCCCATGGACTGCAGCCTGCCAGGCTCTGCACCCTCTATCCTATGGCTAGGGCACTTATTTAAAAATAAAAATCCTCATTTGAGCTAATAAAATCCATAATCTAAATGCCGGTAGGGGTGGCACCTTAAACACCCACCCCTGGACTTCCCTGGTGGTCCAGTGACTAAGTAAGACTGGACTCTGAGCGCAGGGGGACAGGGTTCGATCCCTGCTCATCGTTTGGCTGGGTATAAAACAAGGTCAGGATGACTTTTGCCCCAGGATAGTGAAGGCATTTGACCCACTGTCCTCAGGCTGCCTGTGTAACCACTGAAAAATTTGATACATTCTTACTCCCAATCCTCAGTGGGCACCTGTTGTCTTTCAACTCTTTCTGGAAGATTTCATGATTTACAATGAATCTTAAGCTGGTGGTTTTTTAATTCATTGCAGTGGATAGTCAAGTAGTCTTTCAAGACTCATCTCTCTCAACTCAGCAAAAGTATATTTTCTTTTTTTTGTATTTAATTAATTCTTTTGATTTTTTAAGTAATTCTTTTGATCAAGTTCTCTTGTCTCTTTTTCTTGATTTCCTTTTATCCAGGATTTGGGTACTGTCTTACTGGAGTGGGGGGCCATTGCCTTCTCCATCTAATTGGTTATCTTTTTGTCTTCTGCTCCCTTTATTATTTAAGAGTGAGGAGTTGCTCAAGAGCTGGCCAGAAGCCCCTTGTCTGTTCCAGAGACTGAAGTGCTCAATCTAGTGGCTAGTTGGGTTTTTTTTTCATGTGAGATAACCCCCTCCCAAAATCTGTCTCTGTAGGTCTTTATCTTTGCTCTTTATTCTGAAGCAGAGGAGCGCAAAGGGTTTGAGGCCACTATTCAGGAGGTCAGCTTATTTTGCCTGCCTGGCCTCCTCCTGGGTGACAGATGGGTGGCACCTGTCCCTGTTCTCAGCCCCCAGCCCCCTTTTCCTCAATGCCTCTAATTCTCAAAACTTCCTGGGTTCAACCCCGCTTGCTTGCTGTTACAACCTCAACTGCCACCTTCCTACCTTTAGCTGTCCCCCTTTTCCTCCCTGTTAGAACCATTCCTGGGACTTGCCTGGTGGTCCAGTGATTAAGACTCTGTGCTTCCACTGCAGGGGACCTGGGTTCCATCCCCTGGTTGGGGAACTAAGATCCCACATGCCACAGAGGGAGGCTCCCCTCAAAAAAAAAAAAAAAAAAAAGGAAAGGGGAAAAAAGAGCCATTCCTCCCTTCACTTTCTGTCTTCATATATCGTGATGTGGAGAACAGTCGGAGCCCCGTTGGCATCCAGGTGGGCACAGGCGCTTCTGTTTCTAGTTCTCGGTGTTTTGTATGACTTGCGAGAGAAGCAGGAGGAAGAACCATCTTGTTTCTGCCTCCAGAAGCTACCTGCTGCTGCTAAGTCGCTTCAGTTGTGTCCGACTCTGTGCGACCCCATAGACGGAAGCCCACCAGGTTCCCCCGTCCCTGGGATTCTCCAGGCAAGATCCTCAAAAGCTCTCATTTATAGACCCTTGTGGAGGGGGCTTGTTTTCCCTTGCACGGAGAGGAAGTGGGTCCTCAGCTAAAGAGTGTTATGGGGTGCCGCCTGGTGTGACACCCACGCACCCCAGAGGACCACAGCAGACCAGCACCCCCAGCTGCCGCTGTTCAGCCTCACAGGGTCCTCGGCATCCCCACCGGTCCCCACTTCCTGTCCCCTTGTGCAGACCAGGTCCCAGCTCCGGGGCTGCGCTGCAGCCTCGTCGGCCAGGGGTTCCTATTTTCGACAATATGGGACTGTGTGTGTTTTGTTAGGTTTGCCTCATCTGTGGGAGGCTTTGGGAGTTTTCAGATCACTGGCCATGGAGGTGGATCCCATGAAGGCTTAGAAGAAGAAAGAGTTAAAAAGCCAAAGCGGTTCCATCTCCAGCTCCTATTCCTCACAGGCCCCAAATTAGCCAGTCAGTGGTGACTTTGTGGTCTTATCCCAGGCTCAGTACCTTGTCAGCTGACTTTCTGGACACCACTGCTTACCCCTTTGTCTATCCCACACACACACCCTCCCTCTCTGGCTGAATTACTCTGATGGTGGGTATTGTTTTTTTTTTTTTTTAATATATATTTATTGGGCTGTGCTGGGTCTTAATTGTGGCATGCAGAACCTTTCAGATGCAGCATATGGGATCTAGTTCCCTGAGCAGGGATCGAACCCCCGCCCCCTGTGCTCAGAGTGCAGTCTTACTTAGTCACTGGACCACCAGGGAAGTCCAGGGGTGGGTGTTTAAGGTGCCACCCCTACTGGCATTTAGATTATGGATTTTATTAGCTCAAATGAGGATTTTTAATTTTAAATAAGTGCCCTAGCCATAGGATAGAGGGTGCAGAGGCTATTTCTTTTTCTCTTTTAAGTGTAATTACTGACTTTTAAAATGCTGGGGGCCACTTCAGTGTATGTACCCCAAAGATTTGAAAGGAGAGTATCAAGATATTTGCACACTATGTTCCTAGCAGCATGATTCACAATAACCAAAAGGTGGATGTAACCTGAATGTCTGTGGGTAAACAAAATTGGTATATCCATACACTGGAGTATTGTTGTTTAGTCACTAAGTCATGTCCGACTGTTGTGACCCCATGGACTGTAGCCCACCAGGCGCCTCTGTCCAGGGGATTTCCCAGGCAAGAATACTGGAGTGGGTTGCCATTTCCTTCTCTAGGGGATCTTCTCTACCCAGGGACTGAACTCGAGTCTCCTGCATTGGCAGGCAGATTCTTTACCACTGAGCCACCAGGGAAGCCCATGATGGAATATTATTCAGCTTTAAATGGAAGGAAGTTCCCACATGGAGTCCAACCATGTAGATGAACCTTGAGGACATTATGCTAAGTGAAACAAGCCAATTGAAAGAAGACAAATACTAAAAGATTCCACTTACAGGGGGTACCTGGAGCAGTCCAGGCTTCCCTGGTGGCTCAGATGGTGAACAGTCTGCCTGCAATGCAGGAGACCCAGGTTCTATCCCTGGGTTGGGAGGATCCCCTAGAGGAGGAAATGGCAACCCACTACAGTATTCTTGCCTGGAGAATTCCATGGATGGAAGAGCCTGGCGAGCTACAGTCCATGGGTCGCAAAGAGTCAGACACGACTGAGCTACTAACATACAACAGAGCAGCCCAATTTGGACAGAAGCCGAGTGGTGGTTGCCCCCGGCTCGGGGAGGGGGGATTGTTTCCTGGATGGAGTTTTAGTTGGGCAGGATGAAAACAGGCCCGGAGATGAGCTGTATGACAATGTGGGTGTACTTAAACAACTCAGCTGTACATTTAAGATTACTTCAGATGCTAAATTTCATGTTATTTCTGTTTTACCACACTTGTTAAAAAACAGCAAAACCACTGGGGGCTCGTGACCTTTAAAGAACCTCAGAAGCTGCTGACCTCCAAGTTCTTTTTTTGAGATGACTGAATCTCTAGCTCTCAGGTTCAGCTCTGATAGGGTCAGTCACTCTACCCCGGGGTGAACAAAGAAACAAAAAAACCCAAGGTGGTATTAGGAGTTTGGGATCAGTCGATACAAATTTGTATACATAAAATAGGTAAACAGGGAATTCCCTGCAGGTCCAGTGGTTAGGACTCTGCTTTCACTGCCGAGGGCCAGTGTTCCATCCCTGATTAGGGAACTTGGATCCCACGAGCTGTGTGGTGCAGCCAACACAAAACAGACGAGAGTCCTACTGTATAGCACCAGGAGCTATTTTCAATAACCTGTAATAAACCATAATGGGAAAAAATATGAGGCATATGATATATATTCAGAAATACATATATTACTGAATCCCTCTGCTGGACACCAGAAAGTAACACAGTATGGTAAGTAACTATACTTCAATAAAAATAAATAAAATTTTAAAAAATGCCAAGGTGGCCGGTGGGAAGGAGATAAGGGGGTAGGGTGGCCAGGCCATGATGACTAAGAAACAGAGAAAAATGGGCCCATCTCTGAAGCCAGGATGCCCTCCCTCCAGAGAGGGCACTGATGCTTTCCATTTGGAGCCCGCTGGGCATGTCGGCACACAGCCCTTCATGTTACAGGTGAGGAAACTGCCCTTACAGGTGAGGCCCAAAGGTGGAAGGGGCACAGGGCCACCCAGCTGGTTGGTAAAAGTGATAGTCTCTCAGTCGTGTCAGACTCTTTGCCACCCCATGGACTGTAACCCACCAGGCTCCACTGTCCATGGGATTCTCCAGGCAAGAATGCTGGAGTAGGTTGCCATTTCCTTCTCCAGGGGACGTTCCTGACCCAGGGATCGAACTCAGGTCTCCTGCACAGCAGGCGGATTCTTTACCATCTGAGCCACCAGAGAGGGCTGGTTGGTAGCAGGACCTAAAATACAGCCCCAGGTCTGTGCCCTTTGCTGTTCACCCCTCCCCCTTAGAAACGTGAGCTCTGAACTGTAGTCCTCCTGATGATGAGGGGCAGGGCTCCCAACCTCAGCATTATTTGCCCCAGACCGGGAGAGCAAGGCCGGGTAGCCGCCTGGCCCAGGCCGAGGTCAGACCAGGCCAACACAAGCAAGGAGGCAAAGTTTATCCTGAGTCTTTCTCACCACCCCCTGCTCTTCCTCATCCTGGGTCCTCCTCTGCACCGGGAGCCCAATCTTAACTCACATCAGAGCTCGGAGATGCAAGCCCATCCCTCTCCTGTCTCCGGGGTTAGTAGACAGGCAGTGCTCAACATCGAGAAACGAATGTCAGCTGTTGGAATGTCGCTCAGCAGAGCCCTTAAGTGAGGGACATATTTCAGAGCTATTGATGAGGATAGGCATTCCTGGAGTCCTTGTGTCCTGGTTTCTAAACTCAGGCCATTCACCATCCGCCTATAGTCTTCATTTTTTAATTGATATATAGTTGATTTTGTTAGTTTCAGGTATTTCAGTTCAGTTTAGTCGCTCAGTCGTGTCCGACTTTGCGACCCCATGGACTGCGGCACGCCAGGCCTCCCTGTCCATCACCAACTCCCAGAGTTTACTCAAACTCATGTCCATTGAGTCGGTGATGCCATCTAACCATCTCATCCTCTGTCATCCCCTTCTCCTCCCACCTTCAATCTTTCCCTGCATCAGGGTCTTTTCCAATGAGTCAGTTTTTCGCATCAGGTAGCCAAAATATTGGAGTTTCAGCTTCAGCATCAGTCCTTCCAATGAACATTCAGGACTGAATATAAGTTTCAGGTATACTGCAGAGTAATTCAATTATACATATGTATGAATCTATTGTTTTTCAGATTCTCGATCTTCTGGAGGAGGAAATGGCAACCCACTCCAGTATTCTTGCCTGGAAAATCATTCTTATGGGGTTGTAAGAGTCGGAAAGGACTTAGCGACTAAACAACAGTGGGTTTTTATAATAATTGAGTATAGCTCTTCCTGTACAGTAGGTCCTGGTTGGTTATCTGTTCTGTATATAGTAGTGTGTACGTGTTAATCCCAAATTCCTCATTATCCCTCCCCCTCTTCTGCAGTCTTTATCATACTTTGCATTCTACTTGTATGTATATTTAATACTTATCTTTGTATCACCTCTCCTTTAAAATTTATTGTTTTTTATTTTTTTGGCCGAGCCCCATAGCTTGTGGGATCTTTCGTTCCGCTACCAGGGATTGAAACCACACCCCCTGGGCAGTGAAAGCTCAGAGACCTAACCACTGGACTGCCAGGGAATTCCCTAGCTTTTATTATGTAGATTATAGCTTATGTGATATATAACATGTACCATTACCATATTCAATTACATCCTGTTGTATATATTAAAAGGGAGTTTGCTATCACAGCTATATATGGAAAACCAGAGTCATTTGCCATAAATAGAAGTAGCTATAAAAAGAACATAATGACAACAAGACAGTTTTAAATTCTAGCTAGATGCCTCTGCCTGTTGAAGGCTGAGCCTGGGGCCTGCTCCTAGTGGAGAAGGGAGCCACTAGCGAATGTTCTGGAGGTGCTTTGTTACTAAGACCACGGTGGGTCTGCAGAGATGATCAGGATTTAGACAGGGGCCCAACGGGAGTCACCTTCTCACTCTTCACTGTTACTTGTGAATCAGCAGGCCTCCTCCCTGGCTCCTGTGCTTGAGAACACGCTCCTTTTTTTTAAGGAATCTCTCAGGCAGCTGCCCTCATAGGAGGGCTCTTGGGAGGCCTAAGGTCAGTGAATGATTCTATAAGACGTGGTCCCTCACCTTGGGGTGACACTTGAGAAAGCAGAGTGAAAATTAAAGGAATGGAGGGCAGACTGAAGAGAAACCCTGAAGTCGGGTGACACGTGAACAGAGGATGGGTAACCGGACGCTGGGCGGAGTGGGGGCGTCTCCGGGGAGGTGGACTGAGTTAAGAGAGCTGCGGTGAAGCTGGGGGTGCTCCCTGTTACTCTTTTCCACAAAGTCCAGACAGGAGGAGTTCTCATATTTAACTGGTGGGGAGTGGTTAGGGGGGCGGTGGGGTGCAGAAATCACTTACTTTTCTCTTTGCTCCTTTGTCAAATGGAGTTAAAAGATGCTGGATATTCCCCAAGGGTGTGTAAGGACAGAATTGAAAAACGCATAAAAAACCCACTTTGGGGACTTCTCTGGGGATCCTGTGGTTAAGACTCTGCCTTCCAATGCAGAGGGCAGGAGTGAGTTCCATCCTTGGTCAGGGTCAGGGAATTAACCACATGCCACTGGTAGGGTGCGGCCAAAAATTAAAAAAAAAAAAAAAAAAAACCTCCATGGAGTACCTGCTGATCCCAGGGAGATGGAGCGGTTCGGCGATAGCAGAGTCCTGGGCTGCAGGAGGCAGTGAGTGAGCCTCACACCTCCGCCCGGGCTTTTGCAAGAAAGCCTGCCGCCTCTGCTGGAGCTGGGCCTCAGGAGGAAAAAGCAGGCCAGGGGCTTCTCCGTGGCTTTATCCGTGTCCCCGCCCCCTTGCAGGTACCAGGATCATCTATGACCGGAAGTTCCTGATGGAGTGTCGGAACTCACCTGTGACCAAGACGCCCCCGCGGGACCTGCCTACCATTCCCGGGGTCACTAGCCCTACAGGCGATGAGCCCCCCACGGAAGCCAGCCAGAATCACCTGCGCAGCAGCCCCGAAGACAAGCCGGCAGGCGGTGAGTGGCCCGGAACGGCTGGGCTCTCGCTCCAGGAAGCGGAAGATCGGGCGTGGGGGTGGGTGTTCCGGGAGCAAGGGGATGCTCCTGCCCGGTGGAGCAGTCCAGAGGGCGAGGGAAGGGTCTGGGGTGCAGCACTTTCATCGGAACCCACTTTCCCCAGGAAAGGGGCCCAGGAAGCTCAGGCAAGGCCATTCAGCCTCATCAGATAGTCTCGTTAGCGGGGAGCTTGTTTGAAAGGAGATGGCCTCCAGGCGGCCGCTTTGATAAGCCCTTGGATAACCTTTATACAATTGTCCCTGAGGCATTTCTGTGTGTCTGCAGCAATTTGGAACACACCCAGGATGTTTTTGTGCAGGAAGCTACTTATCAAAAGCACAGCGTCCTCGCCCTCTAGGAAATTACACATCTGTGGGATTAGAAAGGCGACAGGGACATCAGGTGTCCTAGTTGATCAGGCGGTGGAAACAGTGCAACCAGCTGTTTCTGCAGTGGACAAGGGGAGGCTGGGTTCTTCCTCCCACCCACCCCCTCCCCCCATCAATCAAAGCAGCCAGCCCTGCAGAGGTGCTTGAATACCATCTCCCAGGGACCGGCTGGCCAGAGCATCTGAGCTCTTACTACGGGAGGAGGGACCATAAGCACTGGCAGAGCCTGGAAGCCACTGACCCTTCACCCGAAGGCAGCAACCGGGCCCAGACAGGAAGCAGCTGGGCCCTCAAGTTTGGGTGGCCTTGCTGACAGCATGGAACCCAGCTCCCTGGGGCCTGCAGGCTGTGGTTCATCAGGAAGTCAGGAGCCCCACCTCCCAGAGCGGGCCGCATTTGGAGATCCATGGGCAAAAGAGAGGTGGACACAGACCCACAGAACCCAGCAGGAAGGACGGCCCAGGCAGTGAGGTTCCCTGCCCTGTGATAAGTGATGGACAGGGCTTCCCTGGTGGCTCAGTGGTAGAGAACCTGCTGCCAACGCAGGACACCTGTGTTGATCCGTGGCCTGGGAGGATCCCACATGCCTCAGAACAAGTAAGCCTGTGCACCCCCAACTAGGGAACCTCTGCTCTAGAGCCCAGGAACCACAACTAATGCCCCAACGTGCTTCAGCTCCTGAAGCCCGTGTGCGCAGAGCCGCAACGAGAGAAGCCACTGCAGTGAAAAGCCTGAGCCCTGCAACTAGAGAGGAGCTCCCGCTGGCCGCAACTAGAAAAAGCGCGAGCAGCAACACAGACCCAGCACAGCCAAAAATAAAGAAATTATTATTTTTTAAAAGGATAGACAGAAAGATGGACAGAGTCGTGTGGTTGGTCCTCCACTCCTCTTTCGCCTTAAACCAAAGACTGGCCGTTGCGGATGGAGGCTGTCAACACGACAGCGGCTCGGTCACCGCAGCCTGAAGGCTGTCCCCTGCCTGCACTTGCATACCCTCGCCCCTCCCGGCCTCTCGAGCTGCGCCGGCCCACAACGAGAGCTCTGACCCCACCATGGCAGCCTCATAGTCCGCATGGTTGTTGGGATGGGGTGGGCTGAAGGAGGAGGCACGTGGTTTTTCATGTTGCTTCACTGGATATAAGAAGCCAAGGCTTCTGCCCTTGGACACACATATTTGTGTCAACATAACCAGAAGTTAAGGGCGGTTGTTCTCCCGTAGGGGTCAGAGCAGGCCTTCTGCCCTCCAGAACCTTGGAGCAGCCTTGGCCAGGAGGTCAGGCACAAGGCAGTTCCATTAAAAAGGAAAACAACGTGTCACTGCGTGAATTACTTGGAAATTTTAATGGTGAGAGTTGGGCGAGTGCAGCGAGCAGCTGAATTCCCCAAATAGCTGCCGTATCCCAGGGTCAGGCTCTTCTCTGGGGAATCGGGTATAGGCAGAGGAGGTTACGGTCCCATGTCCTAACCCAGAAGCTGGGACACATGCTCAGAAAGGTTTTATGTTTTAAGGAGTATGTGTCTGTGAAATTGTATTCATTTCAAATCATAAGGAGCCATTCACTCTTCTTAAAGAAAATACAAGTGATCCAGAACACAGGGCTGTCAGCTGTCCAGTGGGGAGACGTGGTCTCTGCTCTGGGATCAGGGGAGTGAGCACAGCTAGACGTGTGTCTCAGGAATTCCTGGGCCTGCCCTCTGTGCACTGTCCTCAGCAGCATATCCCTGGCCCCTGCTCTCCCTGTTGGAACAACAGAACGGGAAACAGCACCCCCTCCCGGTCTCTCGAAGGTTCAGCTGTGCCATTTGCCCATGGCTTACCTGGTCCTCTGCCCCTTCTCTCCCCAGGTGAAGAGTCACAGTTTGAGATGGACATTTAAAGGGCCAGCCATCGGAGTGAGCCATGCCTCCAGGCCCCAGCGGCCCCTCTTGGGAGAAGTCACACCAGCCAGGCCTTATGCAAGCGACCATCTTGGGCAGGCGGTGGGCATGGGGCAAGCCGCCCCAGCCCCCTGCTCCCTCACTCAGGGCCCCAGCTCCCCCTTCTTCTTCGTGGACACCAGCACATACCTCCGTGTGCCTCCAACTCTGCAGGAACTAGTACCCGGAGGGCAGTGACCTCGGGCGCATCCCACAGCCCAGGGCCGGCAAGTGGACACGGAGGAGGCCTTCTGAATGGTCCTCCGGCTCTCCCGGCCCCTCCTCTGGGGGAGCACCCACGCGCCCCCCGTCACTTAGATTGGTGTGTGGGGAAAGCTCCCCACCCCCTCCCTTCCCGAGAAAGGAAATAAAAGCCACCTTCGCCCTAGGGCCAAGAGTTGGCCCCTGTCTGAGCTCTTTTCAACTCTGTATGGATGGCTAATGCTTCTCAAGTACTTCCTTTTGGCCTCTCAAATTGATGGTTGACTGACCCTTGTGGGGGCAGGGTGTGGTGAACATGGGTTACCCTTGCCGTATGGCTCAGGAAGTGAACCACACATACTCCATCACAGGTGTCGTCCTGGCAAGGGCTGAGCTGTGCTACTCTCATCTCCTGTTTTTTGGTGCTGGGGGCTGCCTCTTTTCTGGGCTGGGTCCCCCCCAAATGTGTCCAGTGGCGCAGTCCCCTTTGCTCTGCAGCCCCCACCCTGCAAGCATCAAAGGCCTGACCCCTGGTGTTTGTCGTCAAGTGTCCCTTGTGTGACTGCTAGCGGGCCACAGACCCCTGAGGAAGCTCCCTGCCTTGGGGATTTCATTGAAATGTAAGATTTGCCCATAGAAAAGGTAGCATGAAAGAGACTGCATAGGAATTGGTTTCCAGCAAGTGGTCCACGTAGGGGAGGCTTCATGGAGCTGATGCTACAGCTGGGTCCTGAGAATACCTGGCTGGGAGAAGGCCGGGGCCTGGGTGGCCAAGGGCAGGTGGTCCTGGAGAAACAGGCTGTACCAGGACAGGGCATCAAGTTGCCTGCTTTGGCCAGAGCAGGCAGTTTGTGAGGGTGGGGGTGCCTTTCATAAATGACAAAGGGGTTCAGATTTCTAAGGGCCTCAAATGCCAGGCAGAGGGGCCCACTAAGAAGCAGCAAGTGTTTCTCATCTCATACACAGGGTGTGCTGAAGGGCGGATGGCCCTTGTCCAAGAGGCCATGGCCAACCTGGAGCTCACCAGTTCTGGACTCGGAGCACTTATCAGCCTGCTGTTTGGGGAGCAGAAGGCCTTAATGGCTGAGTCCCTTGCCTGTTCTTTCCTTTTTTCTTTTTCCCTACAGTTGAGTTGGAATCTCCTTCCCTCCCTGGACTGCAGTGGCAGCTGGATTCCTTGTGCCTGGTGACAGAGTGTGGGAGGATCCGGGGCAGGTTGACTCAGGCATGCAGCATGTACTTTTCCTATAGATAGGAAGTGAGACTGTGGAGGGGCCACCACCAGAGCAAAGACAATGACTAAAGCCCCAGCTAGGGGACTTCCCTGATGGTCCAGTGGTTAAGACTCTGCAGTGCCAATTCAGGGGGCAGGAGTTCAAGCCCTGGTCAGGGAACTAAGATCCCACGTGCTGCATGGCATGGCCAAAATAAAAAAAAACATTAAAAAAAATAAAACCAACCCAGCAACAAATAAAGCCCCAACCAGGATCAAACTAGAGATTGGCACAACTTTCCCCTAAAAACCTCTTACTCTCTCCCCTTCTGATGTCCACCCCGAGGCCATGATCACAAGTCCAGTCCCCTTCTTGGTCCCACATCTCAGTGTCCAAGGGTAAAAAGTTGGCCTCTCCGACAATAAGAAATTTGTTCACATGTTGTGAGCCTTTCCCACTGAACAGAAGTATCTCCTCCAGAAAACCCAGGTATTTCTTGAGCATCACCCTGGCTGGGTTGCTGTGGAGTGGCAAAGGTATGTGACACAGTCCTGTTCCTCAGGACACTTAAAATCTTGTGGGGGAGATAAAGCTCGCGTGGTCCAATTTAGCATCCATGGGAATATTCTGAGAAACCTTCACAGTTGGGTCTGCCCAGCTGGGGCATCACCCAAAGCTCTGATATTGTAGTCAGGGAAAACCCAGTGACAGCTGTGGGGCAGAGACCACACGCTGAGCCAGGAAAGGACAAGGAACTGTTTTAAGCTACGGTGTGTGTGTCCCAAGGATCTTTTGACTTGATCTGGAGACAAGCGGTACTGAGTGGAGAAGGACACCTGGAAATGTCTTAAAGCGTTCTTTACAGGATTGGCCGTTGCGTGGAAGCTGTGTCAATGCCCCAGCATTCCTGTGTGGTCAGACCAGAAACCTCCATGACTTCCTGCACCGCACCAAGTGATCAAAGACAGCACCTCTTCCCATGTCCACTGCCCTGGGGCAGCCTCTTCATTCATCTAGAAAATCCAACTGTTTCGACATTCTTCCGTCTAACATGCTGTCTTGGCGCCCCCTGTACCTCAGGTCATCCACCGTCCAGGAAGGCCCTCCTCCCTACATCAAAACCCTACCTGTCCAGCCAAGTCCCTTCTCCCTGAAGTTTAGTTCCTAACTTATGGCATTGACACAGCTTCCACGCATCGGCCAATCCTGTAAATAATGACAAAATTAGTGCTTTGAGTTTCAGAATTTAGCATGTACAGCCCTCCCTGACTCCTCTAAGCAGAGGACTGTGCTCCTTGCCTCAGGGCAATTTATCTCGAGTGGAAGAGACAGCACCCCAGTGACAGGCAATAGACACCTCAGTTTCTGGAATGAACTAGAATAAAGCCTCCCTTCTCTCTGCAGGCAATTAAATGCATATGAAAAGGTAAGGAAACTACAGATTAACTGGGGAGAAGTACAGCCCTTACAGATTAGGTTCTCTTGATGCACACATTCCAAAGAGTAGGACTTGAATGTGTCCTGCAGAGAGGAAGCCCCCTGGCCAAAGTGGAGGTGCAGCCATCTTCCCCCCAACTGTTCAGAAGTCAGAGGACAGGGAGACAGATTTTTTTTTTTTTTGGATGAAGTAAATCTAATTTATTAAAGTATGCTTTTAATAACAAATATAAAATAAAAATATCTTTATCTTGAAAGTTTTCATATTTTAAATAATAGAGTTCATTTCTCCAGAAAAAAAAAAAAAAAATCTGGGAAAGACCAGGAAACTGAAAAGCAGGACAAAACAAAAAATCCAAATCCTCCAGAAATATGCGTGTTAAATTTCTTGACTGGTAATTGTAAGTTAAAAGTTATTATGTGCAGGGAGACCATTCTAAAAGGAAGACTTGGAGCTGCTAAGGGGCTTCCCTGGTGAAGATCCCCTGGAGAAGGAAATGGCAATGCACTCCAGTATTCTTGCCTGGAGAATCCCATGGATGGAGGAGACTGGTAGGCTACAGTCCACAGTGTCGCAAAGAGTCGGATAGGACTGAGCGACTTCACTGGCTCACTCACTAAGGTTCTGAAGAGGAATGTTTTAGTTTCCAGTTGCTGTGTTTTACTCAGTGCTGCCTCCTGCTGTAAAGCTTTGTTAAAACAAGGGACCATTCCTCTCCAAGTGACTCCGTTCCATTCCCTTAGATGAAAAGCCAAGAGTGGTTCAGTTCAGTCCAGTCGCTCAGTTGTCTCCGACTCTGCGACTCCGTGGACCGCAGCACGCCAGGCCTCCCTATCCATCACCAACTCCCAGAACTTACTCAAACTCATGTCTGTTGAGTCGATACCAAAAGTGGTGCCTGTGTTCAAACTCCTGGTCCCTCCGCCCTAACCTGGGAGAAGCAAGTGTTAGTCGCTCAGTTGTGACCCCATGGACTGTAGCCCGCTAGGCTCCTCTGTCCCTGGGATTCTCCAGGCAAGAATACTGGAGTGGGTTGCCATGCCCTCCTCCAGGGGATCTTTCCTGACCCAGGGATCAAACCCAGGTCTCCTACATTGCAGCCAGATTCTTTACCATATGAACCACCGGAGAAGCAAGACTGTCCTCCAAAGGACAGTCATGACTTGGAACTGTTGAAACTTCTTAGCCTCTACAACAGCGGTTCTGTTTTGCATTGGAACCGTGGGTACAAGTGTGATTGTCATTCAGGTAATCTCCCAGCTCCTGGGATAGTTTCTGCTTCTGAGCCCTCTGAGAACCACCCGGGAGCCCGCCCGCCCCGCCCCCCCCCCTCCCCCGCGCCGCCCTCCCCAGCTCCCGAGCTGAGCCTCTAACTCAGATGAGGAACCTTGACAGCGTGTTAGAAAGCTCCGTGTCCAACAGAGGTACACTGACACCCAAATATTCTGCACCCCGATGAACTTGCCACACCTTTCTTTACTCAGTTCACTGACCGATTGTGCCAGTGTGGAGCTGATCTGATTTGGAGAGAGAGTAGTATGACTTCCTCTCTCGGTTAGCTCCATAGATGGCAGATCAGCCTTCTCCCGGCAAGGAGTCATCCCCCTGCACAGTGGAAAAAGAAATCTTCGTGGGTGGGCACTTTGTAGAGTGAGTGTCCTGGGGTTCACCCCTCCCCCTGTTCAGTCCTGTGTATGGAAGTGCGCCCCCTACAGGAACAAGACGGCACCACCACTCTTCACTATCAGTTCCGTTCAGTTCAGTTGCTCAGTCGTGTCCGACTCTTTGCGACCCCGTGGACTGCAGCATGCCAGGCCTCCCTGTCCATCACCAACTTCTGGTGCTTACTCAAATTCATGTCCATTGAGTCGGTGATGTCATCCAACCATCTCATCCTCTATCGTCCCCTTCTCCTCCCGCCTTCAATCTTTCCCAGCATCAGGGTCTTTTCAAATGAGTCTGTTCTTCAAATCAAGTGGCCAAAGTATTAGAGTTTCAGCTTCAGCATCAGTCCTTCCAATGAATATTCAGGACTGATTTCCTTTAGGATGGACTGGTTGGATCTCCTTGCTGTCCCAGGGACTCTCAAGAGTCTTTTCCAACACCACTATTCAAAAGCATCAATTCTTTGGCGCTCAGCTTTCTTTATAGTCCAGCTCTCACATCCATACATGACTACTGGAAAAACCATAGCTTTGACTAGATGGACCTTTGTTGGCAAAGTAATGTTTCTGCTTTTTAATATGCTGTCTAGTTTTGTCATAACTTTTCTTCCAAGGAGCAAGCATCTTTTAATTTCATGGCTGCAGTCACCATCTGCAGTGATTTTGGAGCCCAAGAAAATGAAGTCTGTCACTGTTTCCACTGTTTCCTCATCTATTTGCCATGAAGTGATGGGACCAAATGCCATCATCTTAGTTTTCTGAATGTTGAGTTTTAAGCCAACTTTTTCACTCTCCTCTTTCACTTTCATCAAGAGGCTCTTTAGTTCTTCGCTTTCTGCAAGATTTAATTGAGGACTTCCCTGGTGGTGGTGTGGTTAAGACTCCGTGCTTCCACTGCAAGGGGCATGGGTTCGTCTCTGGCCAGGGAACTGAGATCCTGCATGCTGCCCAGTGAAACTTAAAAAAAAAAAAAAAGAATGTAATTGGAAATACTACTTAATAGTGAGTGGATAGTCCCTCCCTTGACAAGATGTCCTGTTTGGCACCTCCAACCAGAACCTTCAGCTAATGCTTTCTGGAGACTTTAACTCCATCCCCGGACTTACAACTGCCTTCCTGCAGGGTTGAGCATGGGTTATTGAGAACAGGAGGGAATATGTTGATCCTGACCTGTGAGATAGCTGACCTGGATGTGTGGAAATACACATGGATGCTACACACTGTACGTGACCAGAGGGGTATTTGGGTCTGGTGTGGGGTGGGTAGCAGAGGACCCTGGCCCTTGGGCCTGCATCATGAACATTTAAATCCTGGAGTAACCGCATGCAAGTTGATGGTTCATTCAGAAACTTCCTTTTGTCAAGGAGGAGAAAGGAAGGAGGTCAAGATTTCATCTCTTGGGACTTCCCTGGCCGTCCAGTGGTTAAGACTGTGCTTCCAGTGCAGAAGGCGTGGGATCAATCCCTGGTTGGCAAACTAAAATTCCACATGCCATGCAACACAGCCAAACAATGTTTAAAAAAAGTAATCCCTGGCAGTCCAGTGGTTAGGACTCTAAGTTTCTACTGCAGGGAGCACTGGTTCCATCCCTGGTTGAGGAACTGAGATTTCAAAAGCCAGGTCAAAAAAAAAAAAAAAGACTTAAAAAAAAAAGGAATTCCTTGGTAGTCCAGTGGTTAGTACTCTGAGCTTTCAGTGCTGTGGCCTGGATTTGATCCGTGGTCTGGGAACTAAAATCCCACAAACCGCACAGCATGGCTAAAAAAAAAAAACAAAAAAAACAAAAAAAACAACTTAGGTGTCTTCTTACCCCAGAATGAGGCCAGCTTGCTGTCAGGTAACCCCTACTGGAGTCTCCTTTGACAACTGCTGTCCTTCCCCAGATAGACGGGGGCCCTGCACCACGAAGCTTCCTTCATACTCAGCTCCTCACTGTGGCGCATCCCCCGCAGTTCCAACAGAAGGAGCCTCAGCCACGTCCTGGCAGAACTTGGTAGGGCTAGAGTGAGGGAAGGTAGTTTACCCTCACTCCCCCGGCCCACCTTCCTGGTCTCCTGCAGAAAGCTCTCCATGAGGACTCCCCAGGGCCTGACCCAGGCATTCTCAACAGGCTCTATCACGGCTCCCAAGGGAGCTGTAGGAGGAAGGATGCATCTTGCTTGGATGCTGTGATTTCGATAAATATAGGGGCTTCCCTGGCGGTCCAGTGGTTAGGTCTCCCTCAGGGATTTCACTGTCATGGCCCATGTTCCGTTCCTGGTCGGGGGACTAAGATCCTGTAAGCTGTGCGGTATGGCATAAATGAACAAATATTTGGTCTTTGCCCCAGTCTCAACGCAGAGCTCCTGATAACCTTGGAATTTCCTGTGATGAGAGTAATAAAGGTGTCTTCTGGGAAGTTAATGAGGAGACTTTGGGAAACCTAAAGATGCCAGGCCCAGGTCATCAGGGGAGCCAATCACATTAGAAGGTGAGAACTTTCAGTCTCACCCCCAACCCCCACCCCCAAGCTGGGAGAGGAGAAGAGCTGGAACTCCATCATCAGCGAAAGTGAAAGTCGCTCAGTTGTGTCCGACTCTTTGTGACCCCATGGACTATAAAGTCCATGGAATTCTCCAGGCCAGAATCCTGGAGTGGGTAGCTGTTCCCTCCCTTCTCCAGGGGATCCTCCTAACCCGGGGATCAAACCCAGGTCTCCTGTATTGCAGGCGGATTCTTTACCAGCTGAGACACAATGGAAGACCAAGAATACTGGAGTGGGTAGCCTATCCCTTCTCCAATGGATCTTCCAACCCAGGAATCGAACTGGGGTCTCCTGCATTACAGGTGGTTACTTTACCAGCTGAGCTGCTAGGGAAGCCCATCCATCATCAATAGTCAATGATTGATAATCAGTCAATGATTAGTCACCCCTATGTAATGAAGGCTCCATTAAAAACCCAAATGAGAGGGTTCAGAGAGTTTCCATGTCAGCGAGCACGTGGAGATCTGGGGAGAGTGGGGCACTTTGAGTCCTTTCCCTCACACCCTGCCCTGTGCATCCATTCCATCCAGAAGTAAAGTGTTTCTCTGATTCTATGAGCATCTAGCAAATATGAGATTTGCTATGAGATTCTAGCAAATCAATGGAACCTTCCCTGGAGGAGGAAATGGCAACCCACTCCAGTATTTTTGCCTGGGAAATTCCATGGACAGAGGAGGCTGGCGGGCTACAGCCCATGGGGTCGCAGAGTCAGACATGACTGAGCACACACTCATCAGTAACCCATGCCCTCTTAGCACTCAGGATGGGCCCTGAGCTTCCAACACTGTTTGTCCTCTAGCTCAGGGGTTCCCAACCTCCAGGATCTAACGCCTGATGCTGAGTGGAGCTGAGGTAATAATAATGAAGTGCACAATGAAGGTAATGTGCCCAAATCATCCTAAAACCATTCCCCACTCCCTGCCCCAGGTCCATGGTAAAATCATCTTCCAGGAAACCTGTCTCTGGTGCCAAAAAGGTTGTGGACCGCTCCTGTAGCTCCTCACCCGGCTACATCAGCGCTTCTCAGTTTTACTCGGCACCAGAATGACCTGAAGGACTCGTTAGGGCACAGATTGCTGGGTGGGACTCCCTGAGTCTCTGATTCTAGGTCTGGTAGGGAGCCTGAGACTTCATTTCTAACAAGTCCCCAGGTGAGCCTGCTGCTGCCAGTCCTGGGACCACACTCTGAGAACTGCTGAGCCACATAATTTGACAGCAGTTCTGTTCATCCAAGCCTACCGCAGCAAGCCTACATCTGCTACAAGGGCCAGAGTGGAGAGCTGGCCAGTCAGCGCCCCCGAGTCCTGGGATTGACAAGCACTGCTTGCTTCCAAAGTCGTCAGATGCACAGGAGCCCCTTACCAAGCCCTCTGGGCTGCTTTCCATGGGGACTGGTGACAACTTTGGCCTCACAGTGGGACAAGCCTCATTCCTAGGAGAGAAAGACCGTACTGTTCATCAACAAGTGTTTCTTAGAATGCTTTCTATGTGCCAGCCCCGGGGCTAGGTGTCTGGGATACATCAGTGAACAAAGCAGATAATCCCTGGAATTCCCTGGTGGTCTAGTGGTTGAGAATCTGCCTTGCAATGCAGGGAACGCAGGTTCCATCCCTGGTCAGGGAACTAAGATCCCACATGTCTTGGAACAACTGAATCTGCAACACAACTAGAGAGTCTGTGTGCCGAAATGAAAGAGCCCATATAATGCAGCGAAGATCCCGTGTGCTGCAACTAAGACCCGATGCGGCCTATGTTTATTTATATAGCTTATATATTATATATAAATTTAGATAATTTATTAATACATATTAATTTATATATTATATATTTATATATAAATAACATATCATTCAATATATATTAATTCTATAGAATTATATAATTCTATAGGATAATTATATTTTTAATTTAAATAATATATATTATTATTATATATAATACATATTAATTACATAGAATTATATAATTATCTCTATATAGAATTAATATATTAAGTGATATTTTATTTGTATATAATATAATTATATTAAATAGTATATATAATTATATATTGTATATTTAATATTTAATGTATAGTCACATATATTAATAATTTATTAATATTGTATATTATATATATATAAAATCCCTGCCCACATGGAGATTTACCTCTTTCTAATAAAAGGAAGAGTAGAACTCTTTTTAAATAGTTGAGTAGGACCCAGGTACCTGGTTACTGGAAGTAATCATGAGTCTTTAGTCAACGCAGTTTATACACACTAGAGATTAAGGACCAAGAGCTGCAGCAGAGACTAAAGGAATGCCCCAGTGAGATGAAGCACCACGATAATTATCTCCATCTTTGTGACAATTATAATGAACACAAAATGCTTTGTTTTGCTTTATAGATGATAAAAACATTGGGGCATGGGGTGGTGTGGGGATGGGGTGAGCAGGGGGAAACCCTAGGAATCTGTAGAGTTCTGGGCATCTAACCAGATGCTCTTTTTTAGGAAAGGGTCCAGAGACTCTTGGCCAAGGCTGGTACAGGGATGGGACATGCTTGAGTCCATACAATCTCTCTCTCTCTCTCAGATGCTGAAGCCTTCTGGGAGCCCAGGATCCTCTCTATAAAGTACAAATACAGTTCTTCTGGAGGCTAACACTTTCATCTTGGCCAGTATCACAGATGAGATTCTTGGGCCACAGCTCAAGTTGGCAAGGAATTTATCTTTCTTTTTATAATTCTCAACTGAAAAAAAAAAAAGAGCACAACCTAAAAGCTGAGAATTATGTTCTATTTCGTGGACAAAACTTAAGCTCAAAAGATGGTCTCTTAGCTCTGAAAGGCTGCTCTGAAAAAAGTAAGGGAAGAGCCAGGATATAGGAGTTTTTGCAATGAAAACCAGGTAGTTGGAGGATGAAAAGATTACTATTAATGAAAGGAAAACAGACATCTCAAGTTAAGGAATTTAGCGCAGTTTTCTGTGCATGGAAGGTGCAAGACTCTGGGCTCATCGAAAGGGCTTCCCAGGTGGCGCTAATGGTAAAGATCCTGTTTGCCAATGCAGGAGACATAAGAAACCAAGGTTCGATCCCTGGGTGGGGAAGATCCCCTGGAGGAGGAAATGGCCTCCACTCCAGTATTCTTGCCTGGAGAATCCCTTGGACAGAGGATCCTGACAGGTCACAGCCCTTAGGCTTGCAAAGAGTTGGATAAGATTGAAGCAATTTAGCACCATCCCTTCCATATGCATTTTAACTATCTAGGTTAGCATCCTGCTTTCTCATCCTGAGTCCCCTCAGGGTGCACCTTCATGGTGACTTTTGTAGCGATGGCGTGGTGGTGGCTGCAATGTCCTTTGTTTACTGATAAGGCAGGTGACATCTTTTCTTCTACGTGATTGAACATAATTTCTTCTTTACCTTCTCTTTACATTTCTTCATATAATCCCACACAGGATTTCTTTTGAACTGTGTTCTGTTGCGGGCTATATACCTGTTTAATTTGAGGCTCCTCTCTCTTCCTAGGAGTTTGTGTTTAAGTCTCTAGGGACAGGGATTCCGGTGTTCAGGGCTGGGGGCAGCTCATGTTTGATGCTACCTACGCACCTGGGCATCCACCGAGCCTTCCCTCGCGCCACCTGGTGTCCAGTTATGGGCCCTTGTGCGTCCTCAGAGCCTTGACCCTTGAGCTCCTGCTGCTCCCTCTGCTACGTATGGACCAGGTTAGAGGACACAGGAGTCTTCCCGTCTCGTCTGGGCCACACCAGGGCACCAAGGTGTCTGCAAGGCTGAGTCCCAGGCTACCTCCACTTAGACTTTAAACAATCACGGCCCAGCCCTTCTTATCTCCTGGGTAGTCTCTTCATGAGGGAGGAAAAGCATTAATCCCAAATATTCTACTTACGTTCTGAGCCCTTTCTGGGCTTCTAAGGAACAGATATAATAGGCCATTTCTTTTTCCCTCTGCCCTGTCTCCTGGAGGCAGCAAGGCACAGTAAAACCACATGGGAAGCTTTTTTAACTCTATCAGTCCCGGGATCCCTCTTTTACAGGGTTCAATTATACTGTCCAAAGGGCAGTGTCTTTTTTTAAGCTCCCAAGATGATTTTAATGCAAAGCCAGGGTTAAGCACTTTGTGGGGAGGGAGAGAGGGAGGGAAAGTGGTAGAAGACTAAACAGGGAGAAGAGGGGAAATTTACTATTTTAGAAACTCTTCCGCTACATCTGCTATATTGTAAGCTTTATACAAAGCTCCGTGGTAACCGAGCAGAAGCCCATGGGACCTTCTGGGGATTTGGGGGGCGGTGTGAGGGTGAACAGGCCTTCCCCATATCCTCTGCTTTAGCTCCTCTCTGAAGCATCTAGATCACAGTATCTGATGCACATTTCCTGAGTTCTTTTGCAGATGCTAAATCCACCACCCAGGGGAAGAAATGAACTGGTGACCATGAACACACAGCACCCAGACCTACTGGAGCCTAAGAATTGTTAAGCCCTGACATCGCCCTATTACCTCACCAACCAATTAGAGAATTGTGCACGCGCTGACCATATATCCTGGGACTTCCCGTCCCTCACCTTGCCTTTAAAAATGTTTTCCTGAAACTCATTACTTCCAAAGAGCAAAACTTGAATTTGTCATGCACCAGCAACTATTAACATAGCATTGATGTCGTATTAGGTATTAATAACCTAGAGATGACTTAAAGTGTATTGGAGGATCTGTGTAGGTTATAAGCAAATATTACATTATTTTATTTAAGGGAACTTGAGCATCTGAAGACTTTGGTTTTCTCAGGGGTCCTGGAACCATCCCCGCCTCAGATTCCAAAGGATGACTCTATTCTGCTAAGGTCAGTCTCCTGGGAGGAGGAAGAAGGTCGAAAAGCGGGTTGTTAAGTTGTAGGACTTTCTGGAAACCTTCATTCCTCTTTGAAGGCCCAGGAAGACAATATACATGCAAGGGCTGAGTATGGGTGCTGATGTGTTTGTGTGTATGCGTGTATGCTCACACTAAAGTCGCTTCAGTTGTATCTGACTCTTTGCGACCCCATGGACTATAGCCCACCAGGCTCTTCTGTCCATGGGATTCTCCAGGCAAGAACACTGCAGTGGGTTGCCATGCCTTCCTGCAGGGGATCGTCCCGACCCAGGGATCAAACCCATGTGTCTTACGTCTCCTGCATTGGTAGGCGGGTTCTTTACTATAAGCCCATGGGTGCTGATAGACATAAAATGGACACAGATTTGGGTCCATTTCTGCAGAATTAGAATCCACATATCTTCTTTTTTGGACCATGCAGTTTGCAGGATCTCAGTTCCCCGACCAGGGATCAAACCTGTGTGCCCTTTAGTGGAAGCATGGAGTCCTAATCACCGGACCACCAGGGAATTCCCTGTTTTCTTTTTAAATGAGAAAACTTTGGTTCCTTAAGGGTCTGAAACACCTTCTTTTCCTGCTCAAAAGATGATAGAAGTACTGTCATCGAACCCAAGTTCATGTGCCCGACACATAGTGAGACCACACAAACCCAAACATCGGAGTGTGGAGCAGAAAAGGTTTATTGCAGGGCCCAGCAAGGGAAAAGGTGGTTTGGGCTCAAAAGACCCAAACTCCCAGATGGTTTTCAGGAAGAAGTTTTTAAAGGCAACATTTGGAGTGACGGCAGCAGGGTTGAACACCACGGAGCATGCACATGCATACCAACAAATACGTACAAGAGTAGATCACAGTATAATACTGCTTTTTAATTTTTATCTCCTTTTTCATTCTCGAGTCCAGAAATTTGGGGAATTCTCCAGTGGTCGAAGGTTCACACCTGGTTGGGGAACTAAGATCCTGTAAGGCATGCAGCACTGTCAAAAACAAAAACAAGTCCAGAAATGACATCAGTCAAAATAATTGCTTCTTAAACTTATTAATGTCATCTAAAATAATTAAATCTTATATTGTGAAACAATGGGTTTCCCTGGTGGCTGAAACAGTCAACAGTCTGCCTGCAACGCGGGAGACCCGGGTTTGATACTTGAGTCAGGAAGATCCCCTAGAGAAGGGAATGGCTACCCACTCCTGTATTCTTGCCTGGAGAATTCCATGGACAGAGTAGCCTGGTGGGCTATAGTCCATGGGTCATAAAGAGTTGGACACAACTGAGCAACTCTCTCTCTCTCACATACACACGCGCGCGTGTGCATGTGCTTGGTGAAACAATGGTCACAATACTATTTTAAAATGTGTTATTTAACATTTGCCATTCAAGTCAGGGACAACACCCCAAGCAAAGAAGAGGAGGCAAGAACGAACTGAATGTGAGTTGGGAGCTGATCCTTTTGAACATTTTAGAAAAGTATATTATGAATAAGATATCATGGTTTGTTAAGAGGGAAAGAATTCCCTGCATTAGACCTCATACAGACGAGCCAAATGGGATTCTAGACTGTGGGCCCACCAGAAAATATGCTTATTTTTAACCAGGTGAATCATATGCACCCACATAAAAACTGCAGGAAGCAGTTTGCAGAGGAGACAACTTTGATGTGGGTCTCGATGTAATGCATGTGGATATGAGACGGAGCAAAGGGCAAAAAGGATGCAGGAAAGCAGAGCAAATGCAGGGAAGCAGGACCAAACCCAGGAAGCTGCGGATGGGGCAGGTCCTGCTGAGCGTGGTGGGCTCCCACGGGACGGGGAGACCACTTGCTGGGCGCTCTTAGCTGAGCCTGACTTCTCTCTGAAAGGCAGTAAGTACTTTCCTCAGGCAAGAAGTGATTCAATGGTGTGTGGAAAGACTGGCCAAGATATACTGGAGTAGGAAAGCCTGAAATTGGGGAGATTCAATTGAGAGCTTCCAAAACCGTGTTTCTGTGTGTGCATCCTAAACCTCCAACCCGGTGCTCTGTTAGTGATTTTAATTTTAATTAACCTTGAGGAGGTGCCCAGTTTGGTGGATGCCTTGCTTTCAAAGCCCAGAAGTTAGGTCTGGTTCCTCCTTGCCTCGTCTACCTTTACTCACAGGTGAGCTGGTCATGGAATTCTCCTAAAGTCTTGATGCTCAAGTGATGTTCAAGTACTCTCTTCTTTTATTTCAACTTCTCACCATTTCAGTTCCTGCCTTCTCCAAACTTCAACATGGAATTCTTCGTTTTTCCAGTTCCTCTGCTTTCTCAGGTGCCATGGTTAAATCATCTGAACTGCTTTCTATTGTCTTTGATTGTTCCCCAAACTGGCTGTTTTACCTACAAGGCAAAACTGAAAACTCCAAATGTTTCCATTCATCTTTGCTGTTATATGTATGTTGGAAGACAGCATGGAAGACAGAAATGGAAACCACAGAAGATGTACAGGCTTAGAGCTCAGCCAACAATATTTTCCCTTGGTCTCCTGTTCCCCTTATTAGAAATGGCATTCTTATTCCACTGCCCCTTCTTTCCTCCAGTCTCACAAGATGGAGTCCCTCCTTGCCATCAAGAATAACTTCTCCATCTCTGCCAGTTCACTTAACTCTGCCCCCACTTTCTTCACAAAGCTGCTCCATCAATCACCATCAATTGCCTCCTGTATTTTCAACCTCTCCCTTCCTATTGATGAGTAAAGCTGTTTCATCAGTCTACCCTGCCCCAACTCTGCATTTCCTTCGTACCATACACTTGTTCTCTCTCCTTCAGAGCCAAATATGTATTTAGGGACTATTTCAAACCCACTGAGACAGTGCAGGGAATCGTGTAACACTCAAATGAATTTGACAGATGTTGGCACTTTGCTGTATTAACTGAGGTCTTTTCTTTATGAAACTAAAATGCATCAGGAAAAAAGCGGAAAGATGCGTCTGCACACCTATGTCTACTTCTAGTCCTCTACTCATTTCTCAATCCACTGCAATGTGGAGTCTGCCCCCACCAATTACCTTTTAAATTTTCAATTAATTTTAGAGTTGCAAAAATAGTTCAAAGAGGTCCCCCATATAATCCAGCTTCCTCTACAGTCAGTATCTTAAAGCACAGTACAGGGAACAAAATAGTTATAATACTTATCATTTAACTGTAGACTTTATTATTCAGATTTCACCAATTTTTCCACTCGTGTCCCTTTTCAGTTCCAGAATACAATCCAGGATCCCACTTGCATATAATCGTCATGTCTCCTTGGTCTTCTCCAATCTGTGAGTTTCTCAGTTTTTCCTTGTCTTTCATGATGTTTACAGTTTTGAGGTGTACTGGTTACGTATTTTCAAGAAGGTCTCAATTTGTATTGGGCTGATGTTTTCTCTTGATTAGTCTGGGGTCGTGAATTTTTGCAAAGACTTTCAGAGATGAAGTAGAGTTCTTCACTGCCTCACATCAGGGGATAACTGATAACAACATGACTTCACCCACTGGTGTTAACCTTGACCAGTTGGTTAAAGAGGTGTCTGCCGGTTTCCCCACTATAAAAACTACTATTCTCCTTTTCCACGTTCTGTTTTAGAAGCAAGGCACCAAGTCCCTCGCATACACTCGAGGGACTGGATAATTCAAATTCTACTTGCTGGAGGAAGGAGGTATCAAAGATTTTTGTGGCTATATGTTAAAATTGCCACTATAATAATATTAGGGGGAGATATTTTGTGCAGTTATTGTTTCTTCTTAGAAGTTTCATCTATTTGAAGCATGTATCACCAACAATTTGAAAAATAATCTGTATCAGCCAGTAGTATCTATCAGCTACTCCTTCAGTTTTGTTAAAAGCAAGAAATTGGGAAGAAATCAGAAATCAAATATCTATGTTCCCAATCGTTCTTGTGTGTGGTGTCCCAGAGGTTTCACACCTGGGACAACACATCACGTAGTCAGACGGGATTCCCCGTATGACTTTCTTTTGTAAAAAAGTGGTAGAAGAGTGGAAGTGAAAGCGTAAAAAATAGGGGGAAAGGTGTATCTTTAGGCAGCTTTCTAGAAATTACGATGTAAACATTGATTTCCTGAAAGATGTCCTGGCTCTAATACTTCCAGGAGTTTGGATACCATGGCTCCGAATGACTCCGCTCATTCCAACGACCTCACCTCCCTGCACTGTCGTTGATTCCTCAAGTTCTTACCTTTGGCCTATTACCTGTCCCTTTCTCTAAGGACCAAATTTCTCTATATTCATAAGTCTTCCAGCACCTTAACACTCAGGCTTCATTTTCCTCCTCTTAACGGTTAATGCAGCTTCAGGAACACAGTGCTTCCGACTTTTTTCGCCTGGAGACTCCATCCACGTCCCCTCCCCGGCGTAGATGGGGCTGTGGAATTCAGTCCAGGCGCCCATCTGCAGATGTCACTAGGAAACCTGCTCAAAGTGGCAGATCAGGAGGACAACATACGATAACAAACTCCTGGGGCGGGAAGGCATGTTCCACCTCTAACGGTGAGAGGCGTCTGCAGAACACAACACAGCGTCCAGGGCCTCTAGGCCGCCAGCGCTCTCAGGGTGCCTCATCTGCGCGGTGACTTGCAGTCTCGGCCACGAAAAATGCGCTGCGTCCACTTTAATACGAACTGCGTCCTAGAAAAAACCCAGCAAGCCCCGACCGCCTTCCGCGGGCTGCATTTGTAGCTCTGCAGTCTCCAGGTCCCGCCCACCTCAGCCCGCCCGCCCGACCTTAAAGCGGACTTGGAGAGAGCCTTCCCCAGGCAGACGGCGGACCCACCTTGAGTCCTCTACTGTTTGAAGGTGAGCAGGCCGGCGAGCATCTCGCGCGAGAAAGAGGTAGTAGTCTCGCGAGAAGTCTAGAAGGCGGCAGTGATGGCGGCGGCGGGAAGCGTACCAGGACCGGGAGTGAGCGCAGGACCCGGCCCGGCAGCGGCTGCTAATGCAACACCGGCAGAAGAAGGGGAGACGAAGCAGGCAGCAGCCGTAGCGGCCGCTCCGGCCGGAGAGGGGACGTCTGCTGCTCCAGCCTCCGCGGAGCCCGGCTCCGGAGAGGCCGAAAGCGGGTAAGGCACCCTGCGGCCCGAGGAAGACGGGGGTGGGGGGCGGGAGGCCGGTCCCTCTCTGAATACCGCGGCTCCCGTGAGCACTCCCACCAGCCCTGCTCCGAACCTAGGCCTGGCGGCCAAAGGCTCGCCCTGCCTTTACCGGGGCCTTCGTCCCGCCCGCCGCTAGACCCTTCCTCTCTGAATCGTATCTCAGGCTACGCCCCTTTGCACACCTTTCCCGGTTTCTTGGCCTCCCTCCCGCCCCTAGCTGCCCCGGCAGGAGGTTGGTAGCTCCCCACCCCCCGACCCTTTTTTTTAGCAGGAACCCTTCAGAATTCCCAGAGAGGGAAACCACTTTGTACTGCCAGGCTGGAAGGAGTATTGGTCCCTCTGAAAACAGAGATGGAGAGGTGCATCTCTGCGAACCTCCCCAGGGACCAGTTCTGTCCACTGTAGACTTGTCTGCAAGGGCCGGTAAGGTTTCCTTGTGCCCCACGGGCTTGAGTTCATCTTGGCCGCCGCCTTCATAACGCTGAGCATCCTGTCTGAGCATCGGCTTGGCTGAAAAAGAGTAGGGATGTGAAGTTCAGCTGTACTTGGATCATCGTCTTTGGGAATAGGCGTTTTCAGGTTTTCTTCTGAAATTTCTTCCATGAATGCTCTCCTTATTTTACAGTGATGCAAACTCGGTTGATGTAAGTGGTGGCTTGGAGACAGAATCCTCTAATGGAAAAGATACACTTGTAAGTATTTGAGTGTTTCTACTACTGCACAGTCAATAGGATTGGTTTTTTAAAGGGTTTGTGTGTCCACCCCCGCCCCAGCCACCCCTCCATTCAGGTCTTTTGTTTTTTTTACATCCACGATGCTGTGAATTTGTAGGAAATGGGCTCCAACAGTTCAGACTCCTTTCCTTTGATTCTCTCGCAGTGTGCTTCTCTGGGTGAAGCAGGCTGGCGCTTCAGTTGAGCCCAAGTACATTTCAAGTACTTTTCTCTTTGACGTCCTTCTTTTTCTGATCCTTTTCCTTCATACGTTTCAGGAAGGTGTCTCAGCTGTTAGTGTTCTTAATATGCTCGATACACACATAAATTCTCTTGGCAAGAATCTTGCTCTTAACTTGATTGTTTACAATGATGCCAGCATGGTGGGTAACATTGTAGACTCTTCCAGTTTTGTTCTGCAGGGTATTCATTTTTGAACAGTGCCCATTTCTTTGAGGAGAAGGCAATGGCACCCCACTCCAGTACTCTTGCCTGGAAAATCCCATGGACAGAGGAGCCTGGTAGGGTGCAGTCCATGGGGTCGCTAAGAGTCCGACACGACTGAGCGACTTCACTTTCACTTTTCACTTTCATGCATTGGAGAAGGAAATGGCAACCCACTCCAGAGTTCTTGCCTGGAGAATCCCAGGGTGGGCTGTCGTCTATGGGGTCTCACAGAGTCGGACGCGACTGAAGGAACTTAGCAGCAGCAGCAGCAGCAGCGTTTCTTTGATATCTACAAGATTACCTTTCTTGTAGATTTGCATGTATGTAGCCAAAGGAGCAGCTCTTATGTTTTCTAAAAGGCCTAGAGAACATGTGCGGGTACCTCTCTTCTCTCCCTTTGCACTGGTCATTTTGGCAAAGTACTGGAAAATAGCAATTCCAGGCAAAAGGGTTTTTGTGTGTTTTTTTTTAAGTTTTTAAGTGAATCAAAAATACAATCAGATCAACTGACACAATTCTCTGATGGTTCTGTGGACACAGGAAGGTGCTGGGGATACTTCAGAGGTGATGGATACTCAGGCAGGCTCCGTGGATGAAGAAAATGGTCGTCAGTTGGGAGAGGTAGAGCTGCAGTGTGGAATATGTACCAAATGGTTCACAGCAGACACCTTTGGCATAGATACCTCGTGAGTATTTTTCAAAGTCTTTTGTGAGGATTGCTATGTTAAATAGTAGATCTCAACATGTCCAACAGATGATCCCACTCCAAGGACTGAACCCAGGTCTCCCTCATTGCAGGTAAAGATACCATCTGAGCCGCCAGGGAAGCCCAGTTAGGTGTGTGGGCAAATGTAAATGCATAGGATTTCCCGTGACTCCTGATTCTGGTTCAGTGTGTAGTAAGATTTGAATCAGAAATTGTTTTAATAGTCTGAGCATGTTTTTAGTCTACTAAGGGCGTTGCCGTTAATAGGTAGAATGGTAGGGATTATCCTTGTGTTTGTGCTTAGGCGACAAAACTGTGCAATTACAAAGCATTACATAAACAAATTTGAGACAGTACCATTTAAACCTCATACTGGATATTGTGGATTTGGCGAAAAGGATTGGTGTACATGGTGGATAAAGCCTGATGCCAAAAATTTGAGATGGCAGGTGCCTCTTCATGCCTGACATCCTTTTTCCTTTTGGTTTCTAACTCACTCCCTTTAGGTGTCCTGAATTCTCTGCTCAGCAAAATCAATTTCCAGTCTTTGCCTCTCTTCTAGTGAATTAAAGTCATATTAAGAATTTGAGAATGAAAGGCTCCTTATTCAGGAGATTCAGTCAACAGCTAGCAAGAGAGCATTACTGACTCACCGTCTACCGAAACGACTATACCGCTGGCTCCCTGGGGTGTTCTTTCCATGTTCAAGTAAACTTAGATAAGCCTGTCTCAGAAGAGGGCTGCATTGTTAGCTCTGAAACCAGCGTCCCTTGCGTTGGTTTGTGAAGAAATACCTTCCTTTATAATCTGTTGAATGCCTTCTAGTTAAAAAGTTAAAAGTAGTGTTAATATACTAATTAACATGTGACTGTTGACATTGAAGGATTGAATGCTTTAAACAGAGAAAAATATTGAGTGGTCAGAAGAATTGATCTTGGTAGAAAGACCTAAGAGAAAATATACACGCTGGTCAGTTAGGAAAGACCTCAAATTGGGCCACTTTCGCAAGGAGAATTTATTTGGATAAACAGGGCCTAGGAAAGGAAATTTACCAGAGAGATAACTCGGAGCGATGCAGAGACGAATCAAACCATAGTTCAGAGGTTTGGTGGTGACCAGTGTGTACCTGAATTTGAGAAGTTACACCTAAAACCCAGTGGGTTGGATAGATTATCTTTTATGGCAGATGGAGGAAGTGAGTGAGCCAGCAGGGTATGAAAAAAACTGCTCTAACCACCTGATCGTGTTTGTTAATAATTGTACACCTGCCTCTCTCTTCTGTAAATGAGCTTACCACAACAGGCTGTTTGCAGAAGGGGCTGTAGAGAGAGGTAAAGGTGAGGGAACTTGATCTTAACATTCATAAGGATGTTTCTTACTTCCTTGAATGGTGGTGGTAGACACACACCTGGAAACATCTCTTTAAGGATACGTTAAATTAGTTTCAGCAGAACTGAACTGAAGATAGTTGCACAGTCACGTCCGACTCTTTGTGATCCCTTGGACTATAGCCCGCCAGGCTCCTCGGTCCATGGAATTCTCCGGGCAAGAGTACTGGAGTGGGTTGCCATTTCCTTCTCTAGGGGATCTTCCTGACCCAGGGATCGTACCCAGGTCTCCTGCATTGCAGGCAGATTCTTTACCAACTGAGTTTCAGCAGAGTCCACGATAAACCTGTCTTTATTTTGATTTCTTCTTTTCCAACTTAAACCAGGACCAAGCTTTTCCTATGCTTTTCCACTTACCAGCACAACTACCACGCTGCGCTAATGCACGGGTCCTGTTAGCCCCCAGTTCCTTCCACCAGCTTCTCTGCCTTCAAACAGTCAGGCCTGCTTTTGCCCCCGAGCTCATCTCTTAGGAAGTGAGCTGACACCTACCAGGAGTCTCAGTGGTTAGGACTCCTTTCACTTCCTGCCCTCTCACATAAAATCAGCCCCTAAGCTTAACCAGTTTCTTTTCTTCTTGTACACTTGCTTGTCCAATTTTGTTATTTCACTCTATGTGAGGCCTTTTTATTTAACCTTCTGTAACTGCTGAAGAAGCTTCTCACATATTCCCTTTTCTAATCTCTTCCTTCCTTCAGACCTGTTCTATCACCAAACTTACCGCTTTCACCACATGGCTTCCCCTTCAAGGTGTTCCTGTTACCCACAGAGAAAATTCACTTCCCCAGGCATGTGAGGCCTCTGCTGCTTCCTACCTTTCAAGCCTTTCAGCATATCTCTGACAACTCCCCTCCCTGGCCAAACTGTCATGCACCAGATTGCCCCTTTGCCTCCAAATTTGCAGTTTCTCATCTCTACATAAAATAGTTCACTTATAGAAAAGAAAAGCAACTTGTCTTTCAAATCCAGCTCATAATTTGTGTCCTCAAAAAATCTTCCCTAACTCTTAAATCTAAAGTTACTACTTCAGTCCTTTAAATTCTTAAAAACAGGACTTTCCTGGTGGCCCAGTGGCTAAGACTCCACACTCCCAGTGCAGGGGGCCCAGGTTCCATCCCTGGTCAGGGAACTAGATCCCGCATGCCTCAACAAAGATCCCGTGTGCCACAACCAAGACCCAGAGCAGCCAAATAAATAAATATTTAAGATAATAATAATGTGTTTCAGAGAAGAAGAGTGAATGTTAAAAAATAAGTAAATAAAAAATAAATTCTTAAAGGCGGTCATCTGTAGGATTCATTTGGTAATGAGGCAGGTAATGTTTTTTGACTTCTGTGTTGTTCTTGAATAATTATTTACATTTTGAAGTTAATCTTTTTATACCTCTGTCTGCCCTTTCCAACAATTTTATTGACACTTTACAAAGAGACTTAAATATAGATATTTCAGTGCAAAGATATTCAAAGAGACTGCTTTGTCTTCTTCCACAAGTGGCCTAGTATACTCTTTTTAGGTGTTTAAAAACTGTAATAAACTAGCCTGGATAGGGGCTCCAGTCAGAACCTGCCAGATGTTGAATCATCAACTGTGGTGGATAATGTCCTGCTAAATTTTTGTGACAGAAAAGTTCAGCTATTTGTAAAACTACAAAGGGCCCTGTTTTGGTGCCCTTTTCAAGTTTTAAGAGTGTACTACTATATTAGCATCATTATCTAACTTTCACTCAGGGAAAGGATCCCTGTTGATGCACTTCTTTGAAGCGTGTGTTCAGAGGTTCACTAATGTGCTGAATTTGGTGCTCTCCAGATCCTGTCTGCCTTTCATGACCAACTACAGTTTCCACTGCAACGTGTGCCATCATAGCGGGAACACCTACTTCCTCCGGAAGCAAGCAAGTAAGGACAAGCCCTGGAGGGCTGCACGGTGACCTCCTCTGGCTAGCTGGCAGAGAAGGGGGATCTGGGCTCAGCCAAATCAGGGAACCTCTGCCACGAGGCTGGTAGAATTTACCTTGGGGCTTAGCTCTGGATGCCTGCTCTTGTCCATTTTAGATCAGATGATGCTGTAGTTGTTAATCTGTGGACCATCTGGTTGAATATTCCTCTGGTAGCAGGAATATATTACTACAGTAACTCTTTCTTCCTTTTTGCTTTTATAGACTTGAAAGAAATGTGCCTTAGTGCTTTGGCCAACCTAACGTGGCAGTCCCGAACACAAGATGAGCATCCAAAAACCATGTTCTCCAAAGATAAGGTAGAGATAGAATTACTGTCATTGCAATCATGCCAGAGAAGCAGGAGGAACTTCTGAATACAGTGGACCCTTGAACAGCACAGGTGTGAACTTCACTGGTTCACTTACATGCGGATTTTTTCAGTAAATACATACCACAGTTCTACACAATTCAAGGCTGGTTGAATCCTTGGGTGTAGAACCATGAATACAGAGAGCCGACTGTAAAACTACAGGAGGATTTTTGACTGTGGACGGTCCAGTCCCCCTAACCCCATGATTTTTCAAAGGTCAACTGTACAGCCTGACAAGTTCTTTTCCCCCAGTTTCTATGAATATATGACTGTAGATTCAGTGATTCCGTTTTTCTCATTTCGTGTGATTTACTAACTTCCTGGTGTGTGTTCATTATGTCATAGGCTTAGCTCTTGGAAGGATGAATCTTTAAATAGTTTTGATTGGCTTTATAGAAGCAAACAATTGTCTGTTCCACGATTAATAATCAGATTTTGAGGTGAACCTTCTCAGCTTAGTTTGAGCTGTTTTCATGGATGCCTGTCACAGATTTTGTTAGGGAAAAGGTTGACTTATTTAAAAAAAATTTATCCTTTATTAAACCACATGACTAAAGTCAGTATTTAAAATTAGATGGTCAGCCCATCCGTGAGTCTTTCAAGACTGAAGCACCCTCTCACCTTCTGTCTCCACATGCTGATATTTTCTATTCTAGTCAATGCTAGCTTTGACCTACAAGATTGATTGTATACCCCACTAATTGACTGCAACCTACAGTTTGAAAGACACTGGCTGGGGACTCCTCTCTTCCCTGGTGGTCTAGTGGTTAGGACTCAGCTTCCACTGCCCGGGGCACGGGTTCAGTCCCTGATCAAGGAACTAAAATCCCACAAGCCGCATGACTTGACCAAAAGAAAAAGAACAGCACTGGTTGGTATAGGGTGTTTAGTTTAGTTTAGTTTAGTTAAGTTCAGTTCAGTTCAGTCGCTCAGTCGTGTCTGACTCCTTGTGACCCCCTGAACTGCAGCTCGCCAGGCCTCCCTGTCCATCACCAACTCCCAGAGCCTACCCAGACCCATGTCCATTGAGTCAATGATGCCATCCAACCATCTCGTCCTCTGTCGTCCCCTTCTCCTCCTGCCCTCAATCTTTCCCAGCATCAGGGTCTTTTCCAGTGAGTCAGCTCTTTGCATCAGGTGGCCAAAGTATTGGAGTTTCAGCTTCAACATCGGTCCTTCCAGTGAACACCCAGAATTGATCTCCTTTCAGATGGACTGGTTGGATCTCCTTGCAGTCCAAGGGACTCTCAAGAGTCTTCTCCAACACCACAGTTCAAAAGCATCAATTCTTTGGTACCCAGCTTTCTTTATAGTCCAACTCTCACATCCATACATGACCACTGGAAAAACCATAGCCTTGACTAGATGGACATTTGTTGGCAAAGTGATGTCTCTGCTTTTTAATATGCTATCTAGGTTCGTCATAATTTTTCTTCCAAAGAGTAAGCGTCTTTTAATTTCATGGCTGCAATAACCATCTGCAATGATTTTGGAGCCCAAAAAATAAAGTCAGCCACTGTTCCCACTGTTTCCACATCTATTTGCCATGAAGCGATGGGACCAGATGCCATGATCTTAGTTTTCTGAATGTTGAGCTTTAAGCCAACTTTTCATTCTCCTCTTTCACTTTCATCAAGAGGCTCTTTAGTTCTTCTTTACTTTCTGCCATAAGGGTGGTGTCATCTGCATATCTGAGGTTATTGATATTTCTCCCAGCAATCTTGATTCCAGCTTGTGCTTCCTCCAGCCCAGCGTTTCTCATGATGTACTCTGCATATAAGTTAAATAAGCAGGGTGACAATATACAGCCTTGATGTACTCCGTTTCCTATTTGGAACTAGTCTGTTGTTCCACTGTTTAGGGAGACCAGTATATTCAGGATCAGACTGAGTAAGGCCTTTTCTGCTAAACAAACGAGTTAGGGCTTAATCTTGAAAGCTGAGGGAGTCTGCAGAGGGCCCGCCTTGCGCCTGCCCAGCTTTTTTCCCCTACGTTAAAAAGAATGGGTTTAAACAGAGGTGTGCTGTGATTAGATTTGTCTCTTGGTTTTTTCCTTTCAAATTGTTATTTTGAATTTTTCAAATATGCAGAAAAATTCAGATACTACAATAAATGCCTGTTTATTCCTTATCTAGATTTGCCTGCTGTTAATATTTTGCTGTGTTTGCTGTATCTACCCATATGTATATTTTACCCATAAGCTTATATGAGACTTAAGGCTTACATGTAAGTATAATATCTAAAAAATTGTAGATATTATACTTTATCCAGTGTTCTCTCATAACGACAATACAATGGCCACACTCAAAAGAATTAATGTCAATGCAGTTTTCTTATATATATAGTTTGTGTATTTTGTGTATACAGTGTATATTTCCTCAACATTATTGCCTAATAATGTCCCTCATAGCTTTTTCTTCCAACCAGGACCTGATCAAGGATCACACATTGAATTTAGTTGTAATGTCCCTTTTATCTCTAGAGCAATTCCTTTTTTCTTTTTGGTTTGCTATGACATTTGAAATTTTGAAGAGCCTAGACAGTTGTTTGCCATGTTGTTCCTCAATTTGGATTTATCAAGTTGTTTCCTTATGACTAGGTTCAGCTTAAACATTTTGGCAAGAATATTATGTAGGTAGTATGTGTTTTTCTCTGTATTCCATTAGGAGGCATAAGATATGGCTTTGTTTTATTATTGTGATCCCAAATGTGACCACTTGATTTCTCCACTGTAAAGAGACCCTTTTTCTTTGTAATCACTAAGTAATTCATGGGTAATACGTGGAGTTCGTGTGAATATCTTTTTCTCGCAACCCTTTCAAGCAGTGTTAATTGTAACCACTGATTATCCTAATCTCAATCAGTTAATAGAGTGGTCCTTGTAGAGCAGAATATGTTTATTGGTTACAGTTCTTTTGTAAAGAAGAGGCCTCCCACCCATCACTGTTGTTGCTGTTGTTTGTCTTTAGTTTTAAGACTCACTGATTTTTATAGTCCATCATGGGATTTCTGGATTTCTGATGCTCAGATCTGACCAGTGTAGCCCCATCCTGGCTGACTTCAGACACTTTTTGATATGTCCCTATCAGTTTGAACTCTTCCTTACCTTCTCGAACAAGAAGACCTTCCAGTCTTCCCTTACGCTTCCCCTAATTCAGCCTGGCTCCTTTGAGTAAAGATTCCATGTTCACGGAACTGACTCTGGTGAAAAGACGTTAGTGGTAGGCTGGGGCAGGTGGCCTAGGGTGGGAGGACGTTGGTGACAAAGGATGAAGTTCAGACACTGTGTTAGTCGTGTAAGCAGAGGCTGGCGAGGACCACATTTGGAGCAGGAAGGAGGCCTGATCGGTGAACATTTTCTGGAATTTTAAAGTTCATTTGGTGACTGCTGAGATGTGCAGGTTGTATGAGAAGGATGAGGGTGACTCCGTGTGTCAAACCTGTGATTCTGGGTGATCCTGAGTGCAAAGAGCAAGAATAGAAATCTGCAGAGCAGATTTGTGAAGTGAGGTTCGAGGTCAGTCCTAGTCACAAGGAGTCTGAGGTGTGTGCAGGATGTCCAGGTAGAGATGTCCCAGCGTGGAGGAGCAGGAGCTCGGGTGAGAGGATACCAGGAGACGAGGGCACATCTTTTCCCTTTAACCGGATCATAAGCCCTGTGTGGCTAAGAGTTGTATATGCTTGTGTGAAATTCCCCACAACTTACATTTTGTTCACGTGCAGTTATATATTCATTCAGTTATTAAACGATGAAAAACATGCGTTTGTCTTTTGATTCTGATGAGATCTTTGAAAATGCAGCAGGTTTTTTTGTGTGTGTGAGCATAATTTTGAAAGCAGCTATAAAAGCTTTAATATATTTTGTTTTAAAAATCAGGATATCATACCGTTTATTGATAAATACTGGGAATGCATGACAACCAGACAAAGACCTGGGAAAATGACATGGCCAAATAACATTGTGAAAACTATGGTAAGTGAGCTAAAACTGACTAGACTCAACGTTTAGAAAACCAGTGTTCCCTGTAAGAATTTATACAAGAAATTATATATATGTATATAAATAAATGGGTTTTGTTGGGGTTTTTTTTGATGGTGGTCTCACTGAAATAATGTGATGACTAAGAAAATGAGAACAACAGTATTAAATCTTAGTGATTGTAAATTTTAATGGTTTTCACACAAAATCAGTAAGTCGCACATAGTCTTAAGTGAAGATATGGTAGTTTTATGTACGCTGCTGAATCCTTTGTCCATTGCACTTTGGCAAGTATAGTTTTATGCCTAAATTGGAGACAATTGTTTTCTTTGATTAAAAACAACAAACTATTCTGAACATTATTGTCGTTAGAGCACCTGGGGAGACATCAGCGCAAACTGTTACCACTGTGTATCTCTGTGAGGTCCGGGGATGAGTGAGGGTTATGGAGGATGGTGGCTCTCATTTTTTCAAGTTTCTCTACTGTTTGTATTTTTTGATGGTCATGCATTAGTTTTCTAATCAAAGAAAAACAGTACTGGTGTGTGTTGGGTTTTTTTTTTTGTTTTGTTTTGTTTTTTTTGTCAGGGGGCAGGGTGTTGGTGTTGAGATTTGGAGATTACACCTAGGAATTGGGAGTTAGGGGTTAATCATCCATTCAGTGTAAGTATAAAATTTCCAGTAACACTAAAATACTGTTTCCTTTTAGAGTAAAGAAAGAGACGTGTTCTTAGTAAAGGAACACCCTGATCCAGGGAGTAAGGACCCAGAAGAAGATTACCCCAAGTTTGGCCTTTTGGATCAGGTACATTAATAGGCTTCACAGGCCCCCATTTGATTTTTAAGCCATTGGGACAGAATCAGGTTGTGTTTACATTTGTGTATTTGCCACTTACAAATGCCTATGACCCGGTGGGCTCCAAATAAATGGTTCTTATTCCATGTGAAGGAAAGAGCACTCACCTTAAATTGGGAGACCGGTGTGTTAGTTGCAGCTGTTCCCTAAAATGTTATGACTTGATACATACCATTTTTGTCTTTTTAAACTTCCGTTTCCTCACTTGTAACACAAATACGCCATTCCAAGTTATTTCTGATTTTCTTTGCACCTCAGATTTCATCGAGATTCAGATTTCTGTCTTTTCTTGTAAAATGTGAAGCTCTGGCCACATTGGGCCTGGATTCCCACAGGGAGGTCTGCCCTTGGTCCTTGACCACCCCTCCCCATTCCTCCTCCCCCCCACCCCCAGCCTGGCTCAGCCTGATTCTGAAAGCACTTCCATCCTCACCCTTGGCTGCCTCACACATGTGACTTGCTGATCCCTAAAGCATCTAAGTTTGGGACCTCTGCAGGCTTCAGAGTCTAGGTTGCCATTCTCTTAGAATTTCTCCTGGGTTTTTATGTGTGTTTTTTTTTTTTTGAGCATTGCCAGGCTGGTTTGATTAGGTAGCCACCCTCTATAATTGAATGTTTTCCCTCTAGGATCTTAGTAACATCGGTCCTGCTTATGACAACCAAAAACAGAGCAGTGCCGTGTCTACCAGTGGGAATCTAAATGGTAAGTGTTTAAATAGCTCATGGATGAAATGTTTGTAAGCTATTGAATCCACATGTGCCTAGAATTGGGCAGTCTTTGGACTGACTCTTGACTAGGTATTTACTAAGATGCTTTAAAGTCCAAATCTCAATTTTTAGGGGCTAGCCATGGATTTGAGCGATGGTAGTAGAGGAGAAATTTTTGTTACTTTACACCACAGTTTGGTCTTAAGTGAAACATTTAACATAAAGCAAAGTACAATTTTAAGGTCAGATTTACTAAGTTGATATTCAACTCCCCATCTGTATCTTCATAACTAACAATTTAGGTTCACATGCTTTGCACTCAGATTTTCCTTAATTCTACTGTTATTTAACTTCCTACCCGTCTTCTAATTTTTCTTGCCCTAAATCTTCAGCTTATGCACATGACACCATTTCTGTGTTGACCACCCACTGTAGCATGTTTTTCTGTCTGACCCATCTAAGAGCAGGACAGCCCTTTGCTACTAATGGCAACAGATTGAAAGCCGATATAATGGGGGGGTAGCCAGCTCTTCATCTGACATATGGTGTCCTTACCTTCTCTTCTGGAGTGATAGGGTCTTAAATATGTAACCATTTCCACTGTTAATAATATAACTAAGTGTGCTGTTCATCTCTTTATGTTATTTTTCCCCTTTTTGTTCAAAGTTGACGAATGAATACACGGTGCCACTTCTGTTCTTACAGGTGGAGCCTCTTTTGGAGGTGAATTCCTCCTCTGTCTTCTTTCAGCCTCTCAGACTTAAGTATTTTGTGGTTTGGAAAATGCTTTTTGCTGAGTTGTGATAGAAGCTGAAACTGAGTTAAGGTTGTAAAGCCTTGTGGAGTTGGTGGCAGTAGCACTGGATATGGAGCAGTAGTTCCGGTTTAATGTTAGTAATTGGAAGCTTGTACGTTGTCATATTCTGCCTGACACGGCCAGCAGTCCCCTTAGTGTTGCTTGTTTTTTTCAACGTGGATCTAAAACTTGTCTCAAAATAATTGAAATGCAATGCCAATAAAACCTTAATAGTTTTTTGATTATGGTAACAAACTATAGAGATGCTGATGTTTTAACAGTTCAACATTAAGCCTTTTATGAGGACAGGATGACACCTGATATATTCATAAAAGGAAGTTCAGCATAAATCTGGTCCTGTCTATGCAGAATATGACCTGCCTTCAACGTCTTGATTCTCTCTTTATTGCAGCAGAACTGCTGATAATTTCCAAGCTTGCCCCAAATTAAGATACAGTACTCCATGCAGTTGTTACATAAAGGTGTTTTCCTACAGTTCAGGGATGTTTCCTGGAAGTTGGAAAAACAAACTAATTGAGAGGAATGACAACTGGACAAAAATTTCAGAGTACCTATTTAAATGCACAAGGTAGTCTTCCTTGTGGCTTTTAGTATGTAGCTCATTTTTTTTTTTTTTTTTATAAATTCTTTATTTTCCACGAGCCAGATTCGTCTAACCTAAATTTGATGTGTTGGCACAATTTTAATAATTGTAAAGATTGCTGACTAAATTTAAAGCCGCCTTTCCTGCTTGTGTCATGTACAACCACACCAGATACCTAGCAGCACTGAAGAGAAACACCTTTTTAGTATTTCTGTTTTTTGTTTCCACGTTTGGTGTACTTCTGTTTTGCTGGAAGTTCAAGTTCAGCGCTTTAGCAGATCCTGTGCCTCTCATGTTTATGGACTATGCCGTGTGTAGTTCATGCAAGCCAGCACCCCTTCAGTGAGGATGTTCTCCTTATGGATGTTTGTATTGATTTGAGTGGGAAAAAACTGTCCACGCGGTTACTTCTAGCTGTGGGTGTTTGCAGTCTGAATGAGTGAAAATGCATTTGTGTCACATCCTTGGAAAATGTTCCAGGAGTTGCAATTCATTTAAGAAGCGAAGGGCACAGCTGTAACCCAGGTTCATTAGTGCTGGGTTCACTGGAGTCGCTGCCAGAACCCAGTATTCTGTGCTGGAAGCCACCCAGCAGACTCAGGCGAACCAGGGTGAAGTCCAGTATGCTTCCGGGAAGGAAATCCTGTGGTGTCACACAAATGCATGCTGGGAGTGTTCGTCCCAGGGGAGAGCCCCACGGGGTGCCTGTCACAGCTCACTGAAAGTGATCTGCCTTCTCTTCAAAGGAGGAATTGCAGCAGGAAGCAGCGGGAAAGGCAGAGGAGCCAAGCGCAAACAGCAGGACGGCAGCACCGCGGGGACCACCAAGAAGGCCCGGAGGTGAACACCACCCCCCCCTCCCACGTCAGAGGGCTGCAGAGCCCCTCAGTGAGGCAAGAGATCAGCGTCTGCGGGCACAAGCCTGCCGCTTGTTCTCAAATCTTAAACAGATTGAGGGGTCAAGTAGCCCCAGACTAGGTGCCCTGTTTGGGGAACTTGTTTCTAAATGAAACAGCCCCAGGGAAGCACCCTGTGGTGATTGACCTGGGAGTGAAGTTCCGCTAAGGCATCTTGAGAAAGGACAGATGGACCAAAGGCAGTGAAACAAGCCAATATTGAATGTCAGCTCTTATACAGTAAACTTTCTGCCTGTCCCCCTGATAGCTCTTCCCTTCACTTTGTTCAGTACTGGGGTGATGAAATCCAAGGCATTTCTTATTGAGACTGGAAACAGGTAGTGGGTGTTCATATCACTGAGTTTCTGTTCATTAGTCATAGTAATAAACATGCTGCAGGAAACCGCCCTTGTTCCTCTGCGCCCTGTCTCCCCTGGCTTAGTTGCGTATTAAGATAAAGTAGTTCTCATTTCCCCATCTTGCCTGCAGAGGGCAGAATGATCTATTTGAATAATGAAAAACATTTGAAGTTGCCGGTGTTCCTGTTGAAACCGAATACAGCAGAGGCCTGTCTGACAGAATTGAAGGCACGTGAGCTAGAGGAGGGGGTTGTAGTTTCTTGATTTTATTTTTTCCTTTCTGCAGTGACCCTTTGTTTTCTGCTCAGCGTCTTCCCCCTCATGGCTACCCCTTGGAACACCCGTTTAACAAAGATGGCTATCGCTATATTCTAGCTGAGCCCGATCCCCACGCCCCTGACCCTGAGAAGCTCGAACTCGACTGCTGGGCAGGAAAACCGATTCCGGGAGATCTCTACAGAGCCTGCTTATATGAACGGGTTTTGTTAGCCCTCCATGATCGAGGTGGGTAAGCTGTTAATGTTCGTGCTGGGCCCTGTGTTGCTCAGAACTACTATCGTCAGCTCTGTCCTGTCTAGAGTTAGATGGACTTGCCAATCTAATCCTCACCCCGTCTCTAACTAGGCTCAGCCAGAATGCAGGAAGTAATTTCCTTCTTTGTCTGTTCTTATAAGCTCTAGCCATTTATATACAGATACTTTTTTTTTTAATTTTCTATTTTGAACTAATTTTAACTTACAGTAAAGTTGCAAAATAATAGAATTTCCATATTGAAAGTGAAAGTGTTAGTCGCTCAGTCATGTCCAACACTTTGTGACCCCATGGACCATATAGCCTGCCAGGCTTCTCTGTCAATGAAATTTTCCAGTCAGGAATACTGGAGTAGGTTGCCATTTCCTTCTCCAGGGGTCTTCCTGACCCAGGGATCGAACCTGCTTCTCCCGCATTGCAGGCAGATTCTTTACCGTATGAGCCACCAGGCTGCAAAACACAAAATACTAGAACTTTCATGTATCTGTCATCAAACTTCTCCTAATGGTGAGATCTTACACAGCCACAGTACAGTTATCAAAACCAGGAGATGGGACTTCCTTGGAGGTCCAGTGGTTACGAATCTGAGTTTCCACTGCAGGGGGCGAAGCTTCAATCCTTGGCTGCTCAGCGTAGCCAGAAAAACAACAAACCCAGGAGATTAACATTAGTAAATACCATGAATGAAGCTAAAGACTTTATAAATTTCACCAGTGTTCCACTAATGCCTCTTTTCTAGGATTTCACATTGCGTTCAATTATTTCTTCATAGTCCCTTGCAATGTTAATCAACTACTTTTTGAGTATTCCTCAGTGAGGGTCTGTCTGACTTTTTTTCATGATTAGACTGTGGTTGTACACTCCTGTAAGAACAGTGCGCACATGAATCCTTCCTACTACGTCATCTCTATAGGCTCGTAATGTCCGTGTGTCTTGTTATCGGTTGTGTGGACACAGTCATTTGGTTAAGGTGGTTTCTGCTGGCTCTCTCTACTCTGTTTCCCTTTGTAGTTAATACATATCTTAGGGAAAGATCCTTCGAGGTTATACAAATATCCTGTTTCTCTAAAGTTTTGCCCGCTAATTTTAGCATCCATTTGTGGATCTTGTTGTTAATGTGGTGTTTGCCTAATCGTTTGCTATTTCTTCTTTTCTCTATTTAATTATTTAATTGATTATTTGTATCAGTGTGGGCTTAACACATATTTATGTATTTTGTAGGCTGTATTTTATTTTGTCATTCAAATTACTCCAGCTTTGGTCATTAGGAGCTCCTTTAGGTTGGTTCCTGTGGGGGTTTTGTGTTTTTTTGGAAGTATAATTGACTTAGAATATTAGTTTCAGGTTTATAACATAGTGGTTCGGTATTCTTAGAGATGATACTCAAAGTTATTACAAAGCAATGGCTATGTGGTCTGATGCAGTACGGTGTATTCTCATAGCCTGTTGGGTTACACATGGTGGTTTGTGCCCCTTGGTCCTCTGCCTGTATCTTGCCCGTCCCCGCTTCCTACATGCGCCTCTGGTAAGCACTAGTGTGTTCTCTCTATCTGTGAATCTCTTTCTTGTTTCACACATTCATTAGGTGTTTTAAATTCCACGTAAAAATGATAACAGAATACTTGTCTTTCTCTGACTTATTTCGCTGAGCATAATACCCTCCGGGTCCATTTAACATTGTTGCCAGTGGAATCTCTTGTGTCCTGTTGATAAGCCCTCATCATTTATTTTCCCTTACTTACTGGCGTCACAAGTTGTTTGTTTCTGGTTCATCTCACGTTTTCTATGCTGCAGGCCAAGTATCAGCTGCTTCTCCAGGGAGCCCAGATTCCTTTGATTGGGGAAACAGCCTCAGAAGTGAAGATGTGAGCGTTCAGTATGCTCGCTGTTGCTGGGTGGTATTCCGAGCTCCCTCGGTGGACCCAGGTGGAAAATACATGTCTGCGTCGTAATGGACACACACATACATGCCTGTACCAAGTTTACTCTGCCACCTTGGATTTTAATCAAACACTGTAGGGTCTGCAGCCATAAAATTAAAAGACGCTTGCTCCTTGGAAGGAAAGCTGTGACAAACCTAAACAGTGTATTAAAAATCAGAGGCATCCCTTTGCCGACAAAGGTCCGTATAGTCAGAACTATGGTTTTTCTAGTAGTCATGTATGGATCTGAGCATTAGACTATAAAGAAAGCTGAGCACTGAAGAATTGATGGTTTTGAACTGTGGTACTGGCGGAGACTTTGCGAGTTCCTTGGACTGCAAGATCAAAACCAGTCAATCCTAAAGGAAATCAGTCCTGAGTATTCATTGGAAGCACTTACGCTAAAGCTGAAGCTCCAATACTTTAGCCACGTGATGTGAAGAGCTAACTCATTGGAAAAGATCCTGATGCTGGGAAAGATTGAGGAGAAAGGGATGACAGAAGACCAGATGCTTGGATGGCATCATTGACTCAGTGGACATGAGTGTGAGCAAACTCCTGGAGATAGTGAAGGACAGGGAAGCCTGGTGTGCTGCAGTCTCTGGGGTCACAGAGAGTCAGACATGACTAAGAGATTGAACAACCACCATAGAGTCGTCCCAGCCTCCCACCTTTCTGTTTGTAACTTCTTTCTGGAGCAGTGAGAAACCTAACTCTAATTATCTACAGCACATTTTCTTACTTACTCATGTCGAATGTGCACACAGGGTGGTTTGAGAATTGCAGACCACTGTAGGAAGTGTTCACTAACGAGATTACAGCATGTGTGTGCGGCTCTTTCGGTCTTGGCCTTGCACTATCCCATGTGGATACTGTTAGCTTAGTTCTTTTCCTCCCCACCTCCTTCAGCGTGGTCACGACTTTCATTTGTGATACGGGTAGGCTTACTTGTTAGTGTTGGTATGCCATTGGGGTTCTCCTGCACGTTGGGGGCGTGTGTGTGTGTGAAGGGTACATGTGACATTACCGGGGTTCTGAGAGTTACTGCTGTTCACTGAGGTTTGCTCAGTGTCACTGCCTCCTCAGCCCTGCTGCCCGCTCTCATTTCTTCCTTTTCCCCCGCTGCTCTCCCACCCACCTCTGTACTTAGCCAGGCTCTTTAGTGTCTAGTTCATCCTGGCTGTGTTTTTTCTGCACAGATGAGCACACACATGTATTTCCTTTGCTCCTTGTTTTTTTGTACATGAAAGGCAGCATACTGTAGGGAGTCTTGCATTTTGCTTCATGCAGTTACTCCAGACTATTTCAAAGAGCTCATCCACTTTTTTTTTTTTTTTTTCATTTTTTTTAGCTTTATGATATGCCATTATGTGGACGTACATGGTGTATTCAGCCGCTCTGAATATGGGCATTCAGGTTGTTGCTAGGATTTTGGATTGACAGGGAAGCAGTGGGTAGCTTTGGTGTGTGTGTGTGTGTACTGTTGGTGGTGTATTTTCCAAGGTAGAATTCTGGAAGTGGAATTGCTGAACCAAAATAAGTATATATGTAGTTTTGTTCAATATTGCCAAGTTTCCCTTCAAAAGGTCGTGCTGGTTTGCATTCCCACCAGCAATGTAGAGAATGTTTGTTTCCATATAACTTCACAAACAGAAGATTTCCTAGGTATTAAGTTTGTCCCATCTGAGAGGTGAGAAGTGGAGTCTCAGGATTTTGTGTTTCTTTGAATGTTATTTTCTTGTTTGAGTTGTTACCTTGTGAATTAGGTTTGTGTTTTTTTATTTCCCCTGTTCCTGTTGGGAGTTTGATATTTTGTCCCTTCATATGTTAGGGATGTTAGTTAGCCCTTTGTCTGTGGTATATTTTCTCCCGGTTTGTCAGTTGTCTTTTGACTTTGTATATGACTTTTTTGAAATGTGAAACTATTTTTTTAACGTATAATAATTCTTTTAATGGCATAATTTATTCAGTTATTAGAATAGCATTCATTATCCTGTAGAATGTGAAAGTGAATTTAAAGAAACTACTGTTAGACAGGTGTACTTCATGAAATTTTTTTGCTCTTTTTCTGGAGTATTAATGCATATTCCAGATAGCATATTATTTCACCCATAAATATCTCAGTATTTATCTCCAACAAGGATTTTTAAAACCATAACCACTATGCCATTATGTTACCTAATGAAGGTGAATAATAATTTCTTAATCATTCCATACTCAGTTCACATTTCCATGGTTGTTTAAAATATGCCTCTTTCACTTGTTTCTTTTAATTAAATCTGAACACATCCATATAGTTATTTCATTAGGAAGCCCTTTATTCTTTCTTTCTGTTTTTTTAAATTTTCTAATTTTTTCAAAATTTATTTATTTGTTGGCCATGCTGGGTCCTTGTTGTGCGAAGGCTCCTCATTGCAGTGGCCTCTCGTCCTGAAGCCTGGGCTGCAGAGCACGCGGGCTTCGGCAGTTGTGGTGTGCAGGCTTAGCTGCTCCGAGCATGTGGGATCCTCCTGGACCAGGGATCGAATCCCTGTCCCCGGCATTTGCAGGCAGATTCTTAACCCCTGGGTTAAGACCACCAGGGAAGTCCCCTTCATTATTTCTTGAGTTGATGCTAAAAGCTGTAACTCTTGTACGGATGCTTGTCAATCGAAAGTGAAGGAGACACAGTGAAGTCACTGGGACGTAAGCCTTGGTGTAATGAACAGTTACAGGATTGACTTCTGCTAGTGACAAGCATACTTTGAGAGTAGGGAAGGGCCAGATAAGCGACGGCCGGGTGTAAGCAGTGATCCTTGTGTTGTTTCTCTGTTAGCTGTGATTCTGGAGGGGAGAGACCATGGGCCCTTAGCGGTGACTTGTTAGAACTCAGTGCAAGGGCAGTAGTGGCTCCTGCGTGGCTGAGCCTTTTAAAACTTAACCGTCTATATAGTGTCTTTTAAAATTTATTTTGAAGTTATCTCAGATTTGTTTATTATTTTTTAAAGAAAGTGAAAGTGTTAGTTGCTCAGTCGTGTCCAACTCTTTGCGACCCCATGGACTGTAGCCCACCAGGCTCCTCTGTCCATGGAATTCTCCAGGCAAGAATGCTGGAGTGGGTTGCCGCTCCCTTCTCCAGGGGATCTTCCCAACCCCGGGGTCAAACCTGGATCTTTTGCATTGCAGGCAGATTCTTTACGATCTGCGCCACCAAGAGAGCCAAATTATTACTATTTAGAAAAAAAAAAAATTATGTATTTATTTGGCTGTGTCAGGTCTTAGTTGTTGCTTGCTGGGTCTTCGCTGCAGTGCCCATGGGCTTAGTTGCTTCGTGGCGAGTGGGATCTTAGTTCCCTGACCAGGGATGGCACCTGCATCCCCTGCATTGCAAGGCAGATTCCCAACCCCTGGACCAGCAGGCACGTCCCCTCAGATTTATTTCTTAAGAAAGTTGTAAGAACTGTAGGAAACTTGTTGGTTTTTTTCCCCTGAACCGCTAGAGAGTAAGTTGCCATGATGTCCTTTCAACCACTGAGAAGTTTATTTTGTGTTTCTTACAGACAGGACATTCTCTCTGTGTCATCTAGTGCTGCACAGTGAATCACCATAACACTTAGCAGTCTAAAACGACCAGTGTTCATCAGCCCACGGTTTCTGAGGGTCAGGAATCTGGGAGCAGCTTAGCTGTGTGGCCTGGCTCAGGAAAACTCAGGAAGTTGTCATCAAGCGCCTAGCTGGGGCCGATAGGTCTCTTTCCAAGATGGCTCAGTCACGCAGCTTTGACGAGACGCCCTCAGATCCTCACTTGTGGTCCATAGACTACTAATTTGTCCTCATCCCTGGAAGCTATGGAGAATTCCATGGACTGTATAATCCGTGGGGTCACAAAGAGTTGGACACAACTGAGCGACTTTCACTTTCACTGGAAGCTAACTTCTCCCAGAGCAGGTGATCAGGGATCCATAATGCATTTGACCCATCTTAAAGTCGGACAGTCAACTCTAACTTCGTTTTATTTGGAAATTGTCACTAAATTCATTCCACACTCAAGTGGAGAGAAATTAGACTCCATCCCAAGAATATCAAAGAACTAGTGGTTATTTTTTAAACTTACATTCCTATGGAACCAGTACACAACCGCCAAAGGCAGAAAGTCAGCGTCTGATTACTTCCATCCCATCCTCAGATTCTGTGCAGGTTTCTCCAGATGATCTAGTGTGTCCATTATAGCAGAAGCATCCAGCTGAAAATAATTTGCTGCATTTAGTTGTGATTCTGAGTTCTGCTTCAGCCTGGAACAGTTTCTTCACCTTTCCTAGACTTTGACCTTGACACTTCTGAAAATGAAGAGACCAGTTATTTTACAGAGTATCCCTCAGTTTAGTTTCATCTGGTTCCTCGTGATCCAGGTTCTGCATTCTCGACAGGAGAATCACAGAAATGGTCGCATGTACTGCGTCCTGTCAGTATGGTCCTCATAATGTGGTCATAGATGGTGTTCACACTTGGGGGAGCTGAGTGCAGGACATGGGATGATTCTACTATTTTTGAAAGCTTGAAATTGTTTCAAATAAAATGTCTTCTAAATCCTGATGATTTAGTCACATATCAGGATCCAAACACAGTTGTATTTTAAGGAACAGACAGTATAATTAATTTAACCTGCCATCTTAAATAATCATATATAATAACAAGTGGCTGCTTGACAGCTTTTTTCCTTTTTCTTTCTTTCTCTGCCTTCATCTGTATCTTGAAGTTTTTAATTCCTAAACTAATATTTCAAATTCCTGGCTTGATATTTCTGGTTTTTAATTTTGCTTAACTGGAGGGTAAGAGACTTTGTGTTTTTGTGGCTATTGTCTCCAAAGTATTTCAAATAAGTTGCAGGCTTTTCTTTTCATCTCTATCATTGTAGCTCCCCAGTTAAAGATCTCTGATGACCGGCTGACTGTGGTTGGCGAGAAGGGCTACTCTATGGTTCGGGCTTCCCATGGGGTTCGGAAAGGTGCCTGGTACTTTGAAATCACAGTGGATGAGATGCCTCCAGACACTGCCGCCAGACTGGGCTGGTCCCAGCCGTTAGGTAAGCCGGGGCCGTGATACGGACATGGCGACAGGTGGAGAGGTGTCCACCATCTGGTTGATCGTCATGACTTTGGGGCTTATTGGATTTTGTGGGCATAATGTTCAATTCCCAAAGGTTTAGGTAGGTTGAAGTTCCTAGGAATATTTTTATAATTCATTGCTTGTGAGAAATAGTTTGTTAGCAGTTTGACAAAATTCGTAAAAAATTAAAAAGGAGTAGAATCTTTTCTTTCAGCAGGCCAGAGTAGACTTGCAGTCCTGACTTGCAGTGTATGTTCTTATTGGAACAGGTAACCTTCAGGCTCCCTTAGGTTATGATAAATTTAGTTATTCTTGGCGGAGCAAAAAGGGAACCAAATTCCACCAGTCCATTGGCAAACACTACTCTTCTGGCTACGGACAGGGAGACGTCCTGGGATTTTATATCAACCTTCCCGAAGATACAGAGACAGCCAAGTCACTGCCTGATACCTACAAAGATAAGGTGAGTCTGTCCTCCTGAGAGATCCCTGGGTTTGAAGACCAGTGGCAGCCGATACCTGCAGCTGCATGTTCTCTTGATGCTTATCTTTCCCAGTATTTCATTTTGGAAATTTTAAGACATAACACAGTTCAAAGAATTTAAAAGTAGGTGTCCAAATACCCAATACCTAGATTCTGCCATTACCATATATTATCCAAGGACTTCCCTGGTGGTCCCGTGGGTGAGAATCCACTTTGAAGTACAGGGAACAGGGTTTGATCCCTGGTTGGGGAACTGGGATCCCACATGCCACAGAGCAACCAAGCTCGTGCTCCACAACGAAGATCCTATGTGCCACAACTAAGAACTGATGCAGCCAAATCAATATGTAAAAACCATGTTATCCATTCATTCCTCTACCGACCTGGGCACCCGTTAATCCATGTTTTTTTAACCCCCACCAAGTAACCTCTGCCAAGTACTTCAGAGGGCTTCCCTTGTGGTTCAGCTGGTAAAGAATCCACCTGCAATGTGGGAGACCTAGGTTCGATTCGTGGGTTGGGAAGATCCCCTGGAGAAGGGAAAGGCTACCCACTCCAGTATTCTTGCCTGGAGAATCCCTTGGACAGAGGAGTCTTAGTAAGGGCCTTTTATGAAGATGTTTAATAAGTGTGTACCATCTGGTAATTCTTAAGATGCACGTGGTTCAAAGTATAACAAAGCTGACTCTGCAGAGATACTAATTTTGTTCAAAACACAAAGACTCATGCTATTTATGTGAATCTGGCCTTTTTTTTTTCATGATGACGTAGCTACTGCTTCACTGTTCCTTTTCTCTCTCTCGGTTTTTAAGGCTTTAATAAAGTTCAAGAGTTATTTGTATTTTGAAGAAAAAGACTTTGTGGATAAAGCAGAGAAGAGCCTAAAGCAGACTCCTCACAGTGAGGTGAGTCATGGTCATTAAATGTCAGAAGTAGAAGAATTTGCTCTCTGGGCCCAAGCCCCTTGTTATGAAAGTGAGGGGACTGAGGCCCACGGCGCAGTGGAGGGATTTCTGCTGATACAACAACAGCAGGGCCAACACACTCTCCTGCCTGCTGTGCTTGGTTCTTCCTGGGGTGCCTGCTGCCGCGAGAAGGCTGACCTGGGTTCTCGGAGAAAAGGATATAAAACAGCAGCTGAATAAGGAACGTCTACAGGCAGTCGAGGAAGCAAGTCAGAGATAGCGGTCCTTTATCAAAACAGGAAGTGCAGAGGGGCGAACCTTGGAGTAGGACATGCTGGCCTTGCTATGTGACCCGGGGCAACAGGAGCTCTGATGCCTTATTCATTGTCTTCTAGAACTTTCCCCACCTCCCTTCTCCAGGGTTGCTGGGAATATGTTTGTCCAAGGTTACAGCACAATCAAAGAAGGGCTGGTGCATCTGGACCAACCACGAGGGCCAAAAATAGAAAGGTGGAAGAAAAGTCCTGAGCTAGGGACATTCCTCCATAAAAATGCTGTGAAGCCACCTGTGATTGACAGTAATAGAAGCAAATGTGGGAGAATACACTTAGGATTCCGCTTGTTTTAGGGAAAAGTAGTGAAGGCAAGCAGTTAATTGAGCCAGAAAATACAGCCAGGTGCAACATTGCTGTTCCTGGGAAGAAGAGATAGAGAACGGTACTTCAGAAAAAGCAGCTTTTCCTGAAGCTCATCTCAGGTGGTTAAGAGAGAAAATTCAGGATAGTTTCAAGAAAGAAAGGATAAAGGAGAATTCTAGGACCTTGACAGAAGACCTGCGAGATTTTCAAAGTAGAAGTGCAGAAGGGAGGACCTGAGGCAAGGGAAGGGGACAAATAAATAAGCTTAAAAGGGTGTCGCTCCAAGGGGCCAGTGGAAGACCAGCTACTTTTTATAAATATAATGAATAACAAAGTGGAACTATTTGGTGTAAGTAGCATAGGAATTCAGAAACAGATAAGTGTAAGCACTTGATACAACAATGCATGTAGATATGCAGTGAGAACACCTAAGATATTGCATAATAAGTGTCAGCTATTGCTGTTAAATGAGCTATGCGATTCTTTGAATTCCTTAGACGTGCTGCCCACAAACTGCTAGTAAAGTGTCCTCCAGCAGAGTTCATTTTAGTGTGTTCTTTTTCGAAATTCTGAAGTAAAACCATGGTTTTTGTTTCAGATAATTTTTTATAAAAATGGTGTCAATCAAGGTGTGGCTTACAAAGACATTTTTGAAGGGGTTTACTTTCCAGCCATCTCCCTGTATAAGAGCTGCACGGTACGTACCCTCTGTTCATCCTGCGAACACAGCTCGAGAGAGATCGGTGAGCCGTTGTGGTCAGAGAGCCATGAGCTGGGTTCTAGAAGGACGTGTGAAAGGCCTAGGAGTGAGCAGGCAGCGTAGCCCTCCTGTTGGTTCCAGAAACAGTTGGGCGCTTTAGGAAGTGTTTGCTTGGATAGATAAAGATCGCTTGGTTACTGTGCTCCACACCTTTCCTCTGGATGTTGCTTTGTGGTCTGTGTTGTTCAGTGTAAAGGATATAAGGTGTGTACATGCATAAATTAATTTGCTGTTATGTGTCATGATAACCTACCATCATTAGTGACTATTGCTTATATTGATTTTTTTTTAATATGATCAGCATGAAGGAGACTGTCATTAGAGCCAGTTTAAAAAAATTTTGTAAAGGCAGTGCCTGGAAGTTTCCATGTCCTTTTACTTGTCAGTAACCACTGCTGAAGTCATACAAGGAAATCTTTAGGTTATAAACGGAAGTCAGCAAAGTCTGTTTACCTAATTCATGATGCCTTGACCACTTTGAGCAATTATTAATGTATACCCTCTGTTCCAGTTGTACCCTGAATATCACAGCTACATTTAAAAGCCTCCCTTGTCATGCTAAGGTTTTCACTACTTTCTTCCCTTTCTTCACGTCTGCCTGGATTGAATTTGTCCCAGGTCTCCATAAACTTTGGACCATGCTTCAAGTACCCTCCAAAGGATCTCACGTACCGCCCTGTGAGTACCACTGAACCCGCCTGCGAGCATCCTCGTCTCTGTTACTTCCTGCTGCCGCTGCTCTCATCTCACCTCACTCTCTGTCCTTTGTTCCCCCGCAGATGAGTGACATGGGCTGGGGCGCCGTGGTGGAGCACACTCTGGCCGATGTCTTGTATCACGTGGAGACGGAAGTGGATGGAAGGCGGAGCCCCCCGTGGGAGCCCTGACCAAGTCCCTTTCTCTTTGCAGATATAGACTTTCTGGGAAATTGTATGGGGGCGGGGGGGTTTGTTTTTGTTTTTTAACTGTTGCAAGTTTTCCCGAAGACCCCACAGAACAGGGCCTCTGCTGTAGTAAGTTGAAGGCTGAGTGGGACTGGGAGAGATCCCTGCCCTTCGTTACTCGCCCTTCCGGGACGGCTTTCCCTGTGCAACACCACACCACAACAGCTGCTGCCCCGGGATCCCATAAGCGCCTCGTGCAAAGGGCTGTGCCACATACCCCACCAGCTGAGATGTGCTGCTTCCTGTGTTTTCGGAGGATGGGGTCATCTCGTCCAGTAGCTAACTTATTTAGAGACATTTCCTTCTGTGGGCATTGCCTGCCTCCCACCTGGTTCCCAGGAAGCAGTGGGCCCGTTTCTGAGAAGAGCTGGAATCCACGACTACATTCCAAAGCAGTCTAAAAATGCTTTCCTTTTGGTGTGGGTGTGCTTTTAATTTTGAGATGAACTTTTGAACACTGGGATCTCTGAAACTACTAGGTCCGTAGGACTGTCATCGTGAAAGGCACTTGCTTGCAGCTTTAACAGTGAGAAGCTCTTCCCAAATAAAACTTGTCTTCGAGTGTGTATGGCACTTTGCTTCCCTTTCAGGTTGGGGTCCATGTGCTGACTGTTGGAAAAGTGGGCGCCCTGAGGAGCCAGTATTGGTGAAGAGAGGCAGGTTTCTGTCTCCACCCCGCCAGCTCAGCCACCTAGTCTGCCCTGTGAAACCAGACTCTCGAAGGCAGATGGAACTTCACAGGGCTCATGGTCTCCCTCCATCTCTTCCCTTTGAACTTGGCTGCTGATCTGTGTGGATTGTCTTCTTGCCTTGCTTCCCTTCCTTTGTATTAGCAGATGATTAAAGGGCAGGTTTCAAGGGCTCCACTGGTGGCCTGGTGGCTAAGACTCCAAGCTCCCAAGGGAGGGGGCCCAGGTTTGATCCTTGGTTAGGGAACTAGAGCTCACCTACCCCAACTATTAGATTCTGTCTGTCGTAACTTAAGATCCTATGTGCTACAGTGAAGACCTGGCACAGCCAAGTAAATATTTAAGAGAAGGAGGGGCAGTTTTCAGAAGACTAAAAATTGAAATGTAAGAATGAACCTTTCCCCTGGGGCCGTGTGTGTTTCTCTATCTTCACTGCACCCACCCCACAACGTTTTTGCTGGGGGCCACACCACAGCTTGCAGAACTTCCCCGACCAAGGATTGGACCCGTGCCCCCTGCAGTGGCAGCATGGAGTCCTAACCACTGGGGCACCAGGGACGTCCCCCTCCCTCTTTTAATCAGTGGCAGAGCAGTCCTCCCAGGATTGCTGCAGATTCCCCTGCTTGTAACTTCCTACCTAGGTTAGTAGGTAGGGTGGTTCACCAAAAGGCCAGTAATACGTTGCCAAGGATCACCATACATTATGGCTGTTTAAGAAATTTCCCAAATTTCAAGTGACTCTGTATCAATGCAGAAGCTTTGATTATTTGTCTCTTAATGAATCACTGAGGTTCTTTGTTTTGGTCATTCTACCTCCTAACAGGAAACCCAACAGAATCAGGCTGAAGTCTATTCATCGGTGGTGGGTCTTACAGAGCAGAAGTGGTTTTAAAGCTTTTGGAGCAACAGAGTGTGAAGAACTCTGAGTAAATGAGGGTGGTGGTATTTAGAGGAAGCTGGGGGTAAATTTTTTGTAATATAAGTGACCACTTAAATGACATATAAAAAGTTGTGCACCTACTCCTCTGTTTAAATCATGAAATCAGGGTTTTGTACATTTCGCTTTCATAAATCAGAGGTTATGGAAATAATGGTTTTACCTGTTTATGCATCATATTGTGTGCATGTGTGACAGGCTTCATTTGAAGGGCTCCAGAAATACCCACTTTTCATACAGTTCTGTAAAAAACGGTCTCTGTAAGCAGGTCGTCACTGACAACTCATTTTATTCCAATGAAAAACAAGTGAGAAAAGATCTCCCCAGGCCCCTCAAAGACACAGTAGCATAGTTTGGAAAAGGCAGACATGGTGTGTGTTGAAAGCCCATTCTTCACTGTCAGCCTGTTTTCAAAACCAGAGCATGTGTTGCTGTACACACCTTTCAACAAGCAACCCTTTCTCTTAGCTGGGAGTGGAGAATTCTGTTCTTGAAATACTTCCATAGTTATTCCTTCTCACTCTGAAGCTTCCAGGCTGGAAAAACATAATTTCATCTATGCCAAAAATAGACGACTAAGAAACAATAAATATTAATAAATACCTGTATCAGTTGTACAGTCTCAATGCCTCAATAAACACCAGCATTTCTGCTACTGCTAATTTGTTTAATAAATTAGCTAGCCTGACATTCCGCATGGTGTAAATCATCAATGCTGTAAGCACTGGAATGGAAACACTTCAAGTGATAATGGTTGGGTTTTCATCCTGCATATGTATTTTAGCCAGATAACCCCATCTCAACTTAGATGTTTAGAGCACCAATTCTCAGACCTTGGAAAGGGATTTTGCTCTCATGCTATCACACCTTCTTCCAGCCATCTCCTCCAAGATAGTAAGATGTTGACCTGTTAAAGCAGAGAAATTGCAGCCCCCAGTCAAGCTAAGAGGACAGAATAGACTCCAGACTAAAGATTTAGTTCCTATTTCAGATCTAAAGCAACTAATGGGAAAGTAGTAAAATTTGCTTTTTTATTTTCTCAGTAATACCATTCAGTCCCTCGCTTTTGATTCTATCCTTTTAGGTAAATAAAAATCTTCAGTCAAAATCTTCATCTTCCAATGCCTATTAATCAGCTACCAGCTATAGAGTTCTTTTAAGAACTGATTTAGTCTTGTGCGTATTGTCCAAATTAAATTTTTATGAAAGGTTCCAGTAACAGATGCTACATAATTGAAATTCTTAAGTCCCCTGGAGTTTTTCCTTTGAATGAAGTAAGAGATTTAGTTTAATTAAAATCTATATCCACTGCTCCTTTAGTATGAGCTTGCCATTTACTAGCATGGATTTTTTAAAGAGAGAATTTTAAATCGGGTACAGACTAACAAAGTTTTTATGTTAGTTACAATTCTTTATTCTGACTCCTGTCATGGAAGAAATATGGGAATCAGTATAACAGTTCTGTATTTTTTCCATACGGTCACTTGAACTAGAGTTCTAGAAGCCGTCTGCTGTGGGAGTTGCTTACTCTTTGGTGCAGCTGTCCACCCACTTGGTAGAGGAGCAGAGGGTTGTGGGAGGCCCTGTGCAAGACCTCGGTCTGCACACATTGCCCGCAGACCTCTTGACCTCCTCAAGCTTGACAACCTGATCCTTGGGTTCTGCACCCTCTGCACCCTGTGTTCCTTAACTGATAACATTTTCAAGATATTTTTAGGTAGACTCTGTCAGGACCCAGGAAAAAAAAGTTTCACAAATGTTTTGAGACCCTTATGCTTCATCTTACAGCTCATCAGTGAATGAAGTTAGAAGAGCCTTGTCCCCATTCTCTTGGTACTAAAATGCTACTATAGTAGCTGAGCTGTAGTATCTTATTGAAAACGTGCCACCACCCTGTCCCACTGTCCTCAGATTAACAGACTTGGAGGCTTCTAGCAGGGGCCTCCTCGTGAGCCCTCAAACCCATTCAGCTGGGAGCTGGTGGAGCCGCAAGCTGGCCTTCAACACCTGGCTTCAAGAGCGGGGCAGGACTCCAGGCGCTTGCGCAGGTGATTGGCAAAATCCACCTGGGTCTGCGAGAGGACTTGGTTGATGATGGTCTTCGGCAGCCATCCCTAGAGTCAAAGAAGAATTTGGCCGTCTTGTGGCTGGCGTCCCTTCCTAGACACCGCCGATCCCTGTCACACACCTGGTGGGTTGCCTGGGCTTGGTCTTGCAGCCCTGTTGGGAGGCACACCCTCCCAGTTGTTCAGGGTCAGGGGCTGGAAGACTGCATTACTGCCCTGCTGTCAGGACCATGTCAGAAGCAAGGGATTTGTCCAGACAGGTTTCAGCCCTGTCTTCCCTACGGTGTGACCCTGAGCTAGCTACCATACCTTTGGGGGGGCCTAAGTTTCCTTCTTTCTAAAATAACTACCGAGTTGAAATTGGATATGAAAAGTAAGAGGGAGCCATTGCAGGCTTCTGAGATGATGGAATAGCAGACCATCACTCAAGTTTGTTCCCACTGCAGCGGTCCACTTCTCTCAAAATGGAGGAGGGTCCTTCATGTTATTGTGGGCTGATATGGGAGGGCTGTGTTAGTTGCACAGTGGTGTCCTACTCTGCAAACTCATGGACTGGAGCCCACCAGACTCTGTCCATGGGATTCTCCAGGAAAGAATACTGGAGTGGGTTGACATTCCCTTCTCCAGGGGATCTTCCCCACCCAGGGACTGAATCCAGGTCTCCCACATTGCAGGCGGATTCTGTAACATCTGAGCCACCAGGGAAGCCGGTGGGAGGGGTAAGAGCCTACTTTTTTCACCACCCCTGTGGCCCCCTCCCATCCCCCTTACCTTGAGGTCAATGCTGAGCAGCCAGGTGAGTTTGGTCCTTGAGGGACTTCCGGCCAAGGGGCGGAGCACCATGCAGGTGGGGCCGTGCTCAGCTCTGCCAGGTAAAGATACATCAGGTCAAGAGGACAAGCCGGAGTTCTTGAATGCTGGCTAGTTATATTACCCACATTCCTCCTGGACCTCATCTTTTTTTAAGTCTCATTGGAGAATTGCTATTTGCCAAGGGTGAGATTTAACAGTTGGCAGGGTCACCAGCTCGTCAGAACAAATGCCAGTTGGAGCCTGGAGGCCTGCAGAGCCTCTCAGTTGGGATAATGGGGAGGCTGGAAAAAGGTCCAGGGTGGTGTTGGGGGCCCTGGGAAACTCCGATAGCAACTGTGTTCTAAGTGGTATGGACTCTGTTTTCATCAACATTACAGTTGGACCTGAGCATACCAGCTAAACCTAGCCCTACCTCTAGTTTTAGAAAATTATTAAGGTTCTTAAACTTGCTGGGAGGGTCAAGGCAACCTGGCTCTAGAAGTGTGGCCCATCTTGTCTTCCTCCCCTGCTATGGAAAATAAGACGGAGGGTAGGAACCAAGGGTTGGATCCTTGAAGCTGGGGATTCATCACACACTTGGCAAGCATGTATCCCCAGGCTGTGTTAGAAAAGGGAGATTTGGGGCTTCCCTGGTGGTCCAGTGGCTAAGACTCCATGTTCCCAGTGCAGGGGGCCTGGGTTCATCCCTGGTCAGGGAATTAGATTCCATGTGCTGCAACTAAGACCCAGCCCAGCCAAATAAATGAATGGGAGCTTTGGGGGCTGCTGCCAGTATTACCTGATGACACCCTTCTGCTGGGGCATCTCCTCATAGAGTGTGGCCATGCCAGCCAGCACGCACATGGAGCCCCGGCGCTTGGTACAGCGTACGCTCACAAAGTCTCGGGGCCCCACGAGGTTTCCTGCTGCCTCTGCAGCCAACTCGTGAGTGATGACCGTGTCTTTTCCAATCTTCTGCAGGACCTGCAAGGCCACAGGGAACCAGAGACACTACTCAGCCAGGTAGGGGGTGAGGCACCACCTCCAGCTCGCCGCTGCCCCCTTGCCACTGCTGCAGCCGCCCTTCCTACCGGCTCTCCCCACCTTGATCTCCTTGACATTGGGATTCCACTCGCCCATGGCCTCCATGCGCTCCACAAGCTCTTCATAAAGCCTCTCCATGGGCTGGTCCACCACCACCTCCAACCGGAACACCTTGCCCACGTCAGGGATCACTTTACTCAGCACCTCGTCCCCATTGGCCTGTTGGTGAGGAGAGAGGAGCCCCGGGGAAATGTTCAGAGGAAAAATATTCCCAGCGTAGGACACAGACAGTTCCTGGCAAGGCAGGAGGGGAACAGCCAGGGGAACTCTAGGCTGAACCCGAGGAAGCCAGGAACCGTCTTTGATAAAGGCAGAGGAGGTCCTGTTTCCTGCCACCAGCCTTGTACATGTGCTGAGGACTGGAGAGGTAACCTGCCTGTCCCCTGGGCCCTTTTTTCTTGAGGATCAATGTCTTTTCTTAAACATTGACATGTATTTATTCGTCCAGATAAAAATCAGAATTATTTTGTAAAATTTTCAACAAACCTGCATTGGGTTTTTGATTGAGATTAACTTGGAGAAAATGAACATGTTTCACTACAGAGTCTTCCCGCATCCTGGGGGTAAATGTTGGTAGGGGTGGGTAGGTCCACCTGAGAAGGCCCTTACTTGACTTCAGAAGCTCAAAGATCCTGAGAGAGAGATTCATTTGGGAGTGAAGAAAGTGGTCTGCAACCAGCTAATTTCACACAGGTTTTTTTTTTTTTTGCAGTCCAATCCCTCATTTTACACCAGAAGGATGTATGGCCAGAGGTCGGCGAGATGCCCCAGGACCCTTAGCAAGAGCAGTGCTGGGCCCAGGTCCCAGATTTCCTGACTCCCAAACTCGTAGTCTGTTAACTCAGAGAACCCGGAGAAGGAAAGACCTCGCCTGAACTTTGGCCAGTGGGCGGCTTGTGAACTGGCCGCGGAAGTAGAGCCGATTCTCGGTAGAGCCCTCGGCCTGTGACCTGCGCCTTGTTCCCAGTGTCCAGTGAAAGGGCAGTGCTCAGGAGCGGGGCACACCAGAGGGCCTTGCTGCTGCTAAGTCACTTCAGTCGTGTCCGACTCTGTGCGACCCCACAGACGGCAGCCCACCAGGCTCCCCTGTCCCTGGGATTCTCCAGGCAAGAACACTGGAGTGGGTTGCCATTTCCTTCTCCAATGCATGAAAGTGAAAAGTGAAAGTGAAGTCACTCAGTCATGTCTGAATCTTAGCGACCCCATGGACTGCAGCCTACCAGGCTCTTCCGTCCATGGGATTTTCCAGGCAAGAGTACTGGAGTGGGGTACCATTGCCTTCTCCCCAGAGGGCCTTGGCCCCCTGTATTCCAGACCAGCCCTGTCACAGGTGAACCCAGGTCACTCCTGCAAGGTCAGCCAGGAGGTGGGCTAAGAGTGCTTCGGCCCTGGCACTTCTGACCAGAGGATGAGGCCTCTCCTGACCCTAGAATCCCCACTGCATGGTCTGAATGGGTGTACAGCACATCCTGGAGGGGAGCTAAGGACACGGGGACAGCTTTTTTCAAACTCAAGTCTCCAGAACATCTTTGATGGGGGACAAGAGTATCTGGGGGTATATTCTTGGGAAACAAGAATTCACACTGCTTCCTGGGGCTTCCCTGGTGACTCAGCGGTAAGAATCTACCTGCCAGTGCAGGAGACATGGGTTCAATCCCTGGTTTGGGAAAATCCCACATGCCGGGGCAACCAAGCCCATGCACCACAACTATTGAGCCTGTGGCTCTACAGCCCAGTAGCTCCAACTACTGAAGCTCGTTCGCCCTAGAGCCTGTGCTCTGCAATGAGAGACGCCATGGCAATGAGAAGCCCTTGTACCGCAACTAGAGAGCAACCCCTGCTCGCTGCAACTAGAAAAAGCGAGGAGATGCTCCCAACAATGAAGACCGAGGGCAGCTAAATTAAAAAAAAAAAATAAAAAAAACTGCTTGCTGCCCAGTGACTACTGCTCAAGGCTGGACTTCTGAGAGGAGCAGAGTCTGCAGCTGGCCTTGAGAATGGTACCGTAACAGCGAGGAGCTGTGGGTTCCTCCGTGGCCCCCTTACCTGCCGGCTCTCCTTCTTCCAGCCCTCCTGGTCTTTGAGGATGCCCAGGGCCCTCTGCATGGCCTCCTCTCCCTGCTGGATATAAGCCAGCTCTTGGTCGCTGTAGAGAGGGTCTTCCAGCTGAGAACCTGGATGCAAAGCCAAGGAGACACTGAGCTTCTAGCCTCCCACCAGTTTCACCCTTTGGATCCCTGAAGAGCCCAGACCAAAGTCACAGGGTCCCAGCCGGCAGGTTGAGTTAGACACAGAGGTCTGGCTGTGAACAACGCCATTCCCATAGAGGGAGTGAGGAAGGTGGAAGGGTGGGGGGACGGGGTCTGGGGGACCACAGCCACACACACAGCGCTTGTACCCGGGAGCCCCCTGCCACTGGCAGAAGCCCAGAAACCTCAGCTCTTACCTAGGAGAGAGCCGCGACGCCGAACCTGGTTAATCCACGCAGCTGGGGCCGGGCCCCCTAGGGCCCTCAGGTTCAGCTCCTGGCCGATGGCCAGCACGGCCTGCTGCCGCAGCCCTGCCAAAAACGGAGGGAAATCATTGCTTAGGAGCAGGAAAGCTCCTCTTAGAGATGGACCCTTCCACCCTTCCTCTCATCACAGAGGAGGAAGCTGGCCTGGAGGGAAAGTGACTTGATCAGGAAGGATTCCCAGAGGGATGACTCCAGGGCCCAGAAACCTGCCTTCTGTCTCAGTGGTCCCACCTGAAGGCGGGGGCCACACCCAGGCTGGCTGAAGTTGCCCAACCAAAACATCCCAGTGTTGCAGACACCCTGTCCCCTGAGGTCTGTGAGAATAACTGCTCCGTGTGCCTGGGGGGGTCTTGCTGAGAGAACAGTCCCATGCTGGTGCAGGTCTTCCAAGTGCAGCTTCTATCTAAACAGTAGCCAGCTGAGCCCAATGTAATTGGAAAGGACTCATTTAGATTGCTCTGTGGCCCCTTGAGGGGATTGACTCAAATGACCCTGGGTCCTGCAGACACTGATTTCCACCTTCAGCTGGAGGTATTTAAGGCACATACTCCCGACTGTATGATGCTGATAAAGAGGCCCCCCACACCCCCCACGTGCTCTTGTCCTACTCCCCTTTCTTCTCTCCCTTTCCCCCACCCATCAGCTCTCAGGCTTGCCAACATGGGGGCTTGGAGTCGGGGCTCCCCCCACTGCCACTGTAGCCAGGATTTCCCTGGCACCCTTGGTACCCATCCTAGAGGAAGGCAAAGTCAGGTAGAAGCCAAGATGGCTTGGAGCCCTGCAGAGGATGCCAGGGATGACCGAGCCTGGAAGGCACCTTCGTGTCCAGCTCAATTCTTCAGTGAGGGGGTAGTGGGGGGCTGCTGAGGTGCAGAAGGTGAGAGGCTTGCCCAGGCTGCCTCAATGAGAGGCACAGCTGGGGCCAGATCCTGAGAGGTCTGCCCCTGAGGTGTGCTCTTTCCCCACTAGACACTGCCAAGCCCCTGGCCGCCCAGACGGGGTCCCGGGAGCTCACCCTTCATGCTGCGCATGTGTCTGTAGGAGCTTCCGGCACACAGCTTAAACGTCGCGAGAAGCATCTTTCCTGGCAGTAGAGGCAGGTGTGGAGTCTGGCGGGGATGCTGAGGGCTCCTGCTGTGGCCTCTGGTCCCAGAGGATGGCTGCTCCTGTGCTTCCTCAGCCTGACAAGGTTGTGGCCTCGGGCCCTGCAGCTGCGGCCAGATGGTGTGTTTCTGCGCCTTAAATACCTCCAGCTGAAGGCTGTGTTTCATCATAGGGAGATAAAAAAGCCATCACTCAGCATGGAAAGGAAGGCACCAAGGATAGAGAGATTGCCTCACCAGGAGTCTTTGGCCATTTGCGGGGAGCTGGGGTGGAGAGGGAGGGCGCAGAAAGGGGAAGGGAGGTTGATTCTGACCGGGATGGATGGAGTGGGGAGAAAAGGGGGAAGCAGTGGTCGAGGCAATTTAGGAAAAAAGTGCGCACATGTGCCATTGGTTGGCCAGCAGCCTGCTGTTTAGAGTGTGGCTCTGCAGCTGCCCCCTCGCTCAGAAACTCCAGGTTTAGTAGGTCCAGAATTGAGGCTGTGAAAGCCACATTTTAAAAAACAATTCCAAAGTGATTGCCATGAAGGTATTCTATGAACTGTACTCGAGGCGTTGAGAAACTCTGCCCAGGTAGAGTGCTCAGGGCATCTGCTGGGAGCTGGCAGAGGCCACCCCACCCCAGTTCTACACGAATCAAGTCATTGCCCCTGTGGTCACTGACCTATAGTAATCATGAAAAGAAATTAGGAATAAGATAAGGATGAGGCAATTTGAGCTCTAGGGAAAACTAGTCCTTCAATAGTTATCAATATTATCATGTTTTGGTTTTTGGCTGCACCATGCGTCGTGTGGAATCTTAGTTCCCCATCCAGGGATTGAACCCCTGCCCTCTTCATTGGGAGCACAGCGTCTTAACCCCCAGACCACCAGGGAAGCCTCAATATTATAATATTATCAAGAGAAATTTTTTATGAGTTTGGGTTCTTACATCTTCTCATACTAAAATCATGAACAGAGAAACCCATTGCTGGTGACCAGGAGCAAACTTCTACCAAAATGTGCGCTTGAGTCGGTACCCCCCTCACCTAAATCCCACGTATACCGACGTCCCCAGGCCCTCGGCCACTTCAGAGCAGTTCCTCAGCAATTTCTGAGAGGCCGTCTCCCAGGGTCAAGTCTTCAGGAAGCCCCCAGATAAAGCGGAAACTCACAGGCTCTCTGGTTGTGCTTCTTTTGTTTTCCAGTCAGCAGCTTTGGTGACCGTGAAGGAGCACAGAGATGGCTTCTCTCCTTGGCCTGAACTCGGTGAGGATCCGGAGCCTTGAAAGTACATGCCCGTCCTCAGCCAGTCCAGACAAATTGGGGTAAGTTTCTCCCGGTTCTCAGATCTTCCGGTTTTTGGTGGATACTGGTGAGTTTTATCTGGTGGTGGGTAACGGGTTCCCAGTTGAGAGATACTGGGAGAGTTCCTCCGCCCAAGCTCTGCCTCCCAGAAAGACCCTGGGATCTGCTTAGTTGAAAGACACTATATCCAGCAGTTGAAAGAATGGTCTGGAGTGAATGAGGTTGGCCTAATGTCTTTTCTCAGTTAGGTTAAACAAAGGGTGCCAGAAAGCCAACCTCTAACACCCCAGCCAGATTCATGTAAAATACATAAGGAACTTACTCTTTTAAGTACTTATTTAATTGGGAACTGAAGGAAATGTCACCCTGAAAATCGTCAAAACAGAACTCTTCCTATTTTTTTTTTATTATTCATTCATTTGTTCTATTATTTAGATTCTACATATAAGCCTTTGTCTTTCTCTGTCTGAATTATTTCACTTAGCTTAATACTTCCAGGTCCATCCATGTGGTTGTGAAAGTTTATTCTTTTTTATGTTTGAGTAGTAGTCCACAGCTTTATTCATTCATTTGTTGATGGACGTTTAAGTTGCTTCCATATCTTAACTGTTGTACATAATGCTGCTTAGGAACATGCAGGCACATGTTATTTTTTGAGTTAGTGTTTTTGTTTTTTGTTTGTTAAATGTTTTATTTTATATTGAAGTTTAGCCAATTAACAATGTTGTGATAATTTCAGGTAGACAGCAAAGGGACTCAGCCATACATATACATGTATCCATTCTCCCCCAAACTCCCTTCCCATCCAGGCTGCCCTGTAATATTGAACAGAGTTCCCTGTGTTATACAGTGGGTCCTTGTTGGTTATCCTTTTTATTCATTTATCACAAATAATAATTTATTTTAGGAGAGGAATCGTTTCACTTGCTTCAGGCAAAGCAGTTCAGCTCTGTTTCACACTGCAGGCACCTAGCAAAGAAAACAAACTTATCTCAAAGTCTCCTTGTCACTTGTTTAGTTGCTCGCTCATGTCCGACTCTTTTGTGACCCCATAGACAGTAGACTGCCAGCCTCCTCTGTCCATAGGATTTCCCAGGCAAGCATACTGCAGTGGGTTGTCATTTTCTCCTCCAGGGGGTCTTCCTGACCCAGGGATCGAACCCATGCCTCCTGCATTGCAGGCGGGTTCTTTGCCACTGAGCCACTGTGACAGCCCCTTCCCTGCTGCTTGTTGCTCTTGTTGTTTAGCTGCTAAGTACCACTTAGCACAACCCAAAGAGGAGGCCAGGGGAAGCAACAAGAGCACTCCACCCAAGCCTGTTCCAGTTACACACAGAAGAAATTTTGCCCTGGGTCCAGGGCAGCCGGCTCAGCATGGTTGCTAGGTGGTGTCCCAGGTTAGTGTCTTCTGGAGCATCCTTTTCAGCCTCAAACCGAGGCTGAGACTGTACCACGTATAGACGCCTCATCACAAAGATCCTTACACTCAGCATCTTTAGATGATGGCTTTCGTGTGACTTCTTTCAGAATCCATAGACAACATCTTTAATTAGTTTCAGGTCTCCACTCATGACTTTTAAGCTTCAACCTGCTGGTCTGCCTCTCACTGTCTCTGCACACGCCAAAGAAAGGCTACGGCCAAAGGCCCGAATTTGCAGGCTTCGCTGGGACCAGACTGGTTATCCATTGTAAATAAAGTAGTGTGTGTGTGTCTGTCTCAAACTTCCCAACTATCCCTTCCCCTAACCTTCCCCTCTGGTATCCATAAGAGTGTTTTTGTTTTGTTTGGAAAAATACCCAGGAGTGGAATTGCTGGAAGTGATGTGTTAGTCACTCAGTCATATCAGACCCCATGAACTGTAGCCCTCCAAGGCTCCTCTGTCCATAGGATTCTCCAGGGAAGAATACTGGAGTGGGTTGCCCTTTCCCTCCTCCAGGGGATCTTCCCAACCTAGGGGTTGAACCCTGGTCTCCTGTATTGTAGGCAGATTCTTTACCATTTGAACCACCAGAGAAGCCCATGGAATTGCTGGGTTGTATGGTAAGTAGTTCTATTTTCAGTTTTTTGATGAAATTCCATACAGTTTCTGCCCCAAGTTACATTCCCATTCTCAGTGTGCAAGGCTTCCCTGTTCTCCACACCCTCACTCATATTTGTTATTTACAGTTTTTTTTGATGATAGCCATCCAGACAGGTGTCAGGTGGTATCTTGTGGTTTTGACTTGCTTTTCTCTGAAAATTAGTAATGTTGAGCATCTGTTTCTGTGTCTGTTGGCCATCTGTATGTCTTCTTTGGAAAAAGTGTTTATTTAGGTCTTCTATCCATTTTTAAATTGAGTCCTTTTTTTTTGATACTGAGTTGAATGAGCATATATATTGGATGAATATATATATATATATATATAATGTTAACCCTTTATGAGTCATATCATATCTATTTTCTCCCATTCAATAAGTTGTATTTTAGTTTTGTTGATGGTTTCCTTTGTTGTGTAAAACCTTCTTTAATTAATTAATTGATTTTTTAATTGAAGAATAATTGCTTTACAGAATTGTGTCGGTTTCTGCCAAACATCAACATGAATCAGCCGTAAGTATACATATGTCCCCTCGCTATATGCAAAAACTTTTGAATCTAACTAGATGTCATGAATCTTTGCTTTTGTTTCCTTTGCTTTAGGAGACAGATCCAAAAATAAATACCACTTCAGTTTTATGTCACAGAGCATTCTACTTAGCTTTTCTTGTATGAGTTTTATTGTTTCCAGTCTTACATTTAGGTCTTTAGTCCATTTTGAGTTTATTTTTGTATTTGGTGTAAGAAAGTGTTCTAATTTCATTCTTTTCCATGTAGCTGCCCAGTTTTCTCAGTACCACTTATTGAGGAGACTCTCTTCTCCACTGTATATTCTTAAAAATCTTTGCCATAGATTAACCGACCATAACTATGTGGGTTTATTGCTGGGCTCTCTAGTCTGTTCCCTTGATCTGTGTGTCTGTTTTCGTGCCAGTGCCATATTGGTTACTGCAGCTTTGTAGTACAGTTTAAAGTCAGGGATGACCATACCTCCAGCTTTTTTTAAAAAAACTTTTTACTTTGTACTGGGATATAGCCGATTAACAATGTTGTAATAGTTTCAGATGAACAGCAAAGGAATTCAGCCATACATATACACATATCCATCCTCCCCCAAACTCCCCTCCCATCCCTCTAACTTTATTCTTCATTTTTAAGATTGCTTTAGCAAGATGGGGGCTCTTTTTGACATTCCAAAACTCTTTTGTGCATACAGTTAGAGAAAGTTGGCTTCATAAACCATCTTCAGAATTCTGATCTTAAAGGAACAAGTTCTAGGAAGAATTTGCTTTACCTTCTTTGTGCCTTTGAGCTGTAAATGTTCTACCAGACCTAATTTCTGAGACTGAGAGGAAAAAAAAGAGAGAGAGAGACACAGAAAAGAAGTGTCTTTTAAAAACTCAAGCAAGGAAACTTAACTTATTCAAACTGCTATTTGTAAGCTATTGAGTTTCATGTTGTAAAATCTGATTTATGACTAAATTTTACAATGAAGCTATGAGATCTGATTGTGCCTTTCTATATGTTTGTCCTTTATAGATATGATATAGATATATCTCTACTTGTTATATATGGACTTCCCTGGTGGCTCAGACGGTAAAGCATCTGCTGACAATGCGGGAGACCTGGGTTCAATCCTTGGGTTGGGAAGATCTCCTGGAGAAGGAAATGGCAATCCACTCCAGTATTCTTGCTTGGAATGGAAATCCCATGAACAGAGGCGCCTGGTAGGCTACAGTCCATGGGGTCGCAAAGAGTCGGACACGACTGAGTGACTTCACTTTCACTATTTGTTATATATAGATATCATTTTAAATATGATATGTCTCTACCTTTGGGTGGTATCACAGAAATTAATTTAATTAGCTTACACAGGAAATTAATGCTTATATAAATTCTTAGAAACTAACCCAAATTAATTTCAGGTTCACATATTCTGGGAATTATTCAGTATTAAATTAATATTTGTTATTAAAGTTAGCTTGAGTTTGTTGGCTTAATGAATACAGATATGTCTTTAGGGTCAGAAACATTAAATATAATGCTTTTATTGTACTTAGGTTTACCAGAAGTCAAATAAGATCTTATTATTTCTGTTACAAAAATTTATCAGAAAGAAAAATAACTTCGTATGAAAAATTTTTATAAGTGAATTAAATGTAAATAAGAGTTTTTAGGTAAAATCTTTAGAAATAATTATACTTTAGGAATGGCCACTTAAAAATAGTTTCCCCAGATATTTGGTAACTTCACACTGTTCAGTTTTGCTAAATTAAATTAAATGATGGAGGTTTATTGAAGATCTGTGTTTAAGTTTCTAAAACATTAATTACTGAACATAGGCTTCCTTTTACAGATGAACTAAAGATATTAGGACTATTAGTAACTATGCTTGGTGTCAAATTGAAACATTTTCTATAAGAAAGCACATGTTTTTAGATATTATAAATAGTATATATTAGTTTGCCAATCTACAGAATACTAATATAAAAGACAATTTATAATTGCTTACTTCTTATTTTCACTAGAAAGTAAGGATTTTTTAAGAGTTGAAAATGCTAATTAAAATATATAATTAAAACCACTAGAAGTTAAATAGGAAAACATTTTTGTATGCAAGGGAAAAAAAGCCTAAGGACTGGAAATGCGTGTTGTTAAGGAGTCCCTTGGACTGCAAGGAGATCCAACCAGTCCATTCTGAAGGAGATCAGCCCTGGGAAGGAATGATTCCTTTCTTTGGAAGGAATGATGCTAAAGCTGAAACTCCAGTACTTTGGCTACCTCATGTGAAGAGTTGACTCATTGGAAAGTCAGAGTCTTCATTGGAAAAGACTCTGATGCTGGGAGGGATTGGAGGCAGGAGGAGAAAGGGACGACAGAGGATGAGATGGCTGGATGGCATCACTGACTCGATGGACGTGAGTCTGAGTGAACTCCGGGAGTTGGTGATGGACAGGGAGGCCTGGTGTGCTGCGATTCATGGGGTCGCAAAGAGTCAGACATGACAGAGCGACTGAACTGAACTGAACTGAACTATATAGCACAGGGAACTAAGTATCTTTTAATAACCTATAATGGAAAAGAATCTGAAGAAGAGCATATATAGAGAGTTGAAAAAATATATGTGTTCAATTAAAAAGAAAGAATTTATATTTAAAAATCCAAGATTCAAAACAAAGATTTAAAAAATCATACATCCTGTCACTTACTAGTTGGAGGAGTAACTAAAATTGGCATTAAATTTTATAGCTCATTAAGTGATTCTGTTGCATTATCTGGCTTGCTGCTGCTGCTCAGTCGCTTCAGTCGTGTCCAACTCTGTGCAACTCCATAGAGGGCAGCCTACCAGGCTCCCTGGTCCCTGGGATTCTCCAGGCAAGAACACTGGAGTGGGTTGCCATTTCCTTCTCCAATGGATGAAAGTGAAAAGTGAAAGTAAGTCGCTCAGTCGTGTCCGACTCTCTGCGACCCCATGGACTGCAGCCCACCAGGCTCCTCCGTCCATGGGATTTTCCAGGCACGAGTACTGGAGTGGGGTGCCATTGCCTTGGCTTACTCCTAACCAAACCACAAGGGAATCAGTATGACTCAGTTGTATAGAAAAGAAGACTGAGGCTCAAAGAGGTTGAGTTTTCTCCATGTGAACGTGGTCATACTTAATTCGGGCGGGTTCAAACACAAGTTTCATCCTGGCACATGGGTCGGTCAAGCAGCAGGGACTCCGTTTACTACTCTGTGCCTAGACCCAGAAGAGCACCTACAGAGAGTAGGCTCTCAATGAACATTAATGCAATGAAAAAAAAGCAAAGGTAAGGTGATGTATGGAGAAGGAAATGGCAACCCACTCCAGTGTTCTTGCCTGGAGAATCTCAGGGACGGGGGAGCCTGGTGGGCTGCCGTCTATGGGGTCGCATAGAGTCGGACACGACTGAAGCGACTTAGCAGCAGGAGGTGATGTAAAGCCGGAATTTGGTTTTCTGTCCCTTTAAGAGGACAAAGTTTTCTTAGAATATTGATCTGCTTTCCATAACAGACTGTAATGTTTCTTTACCTTTTAAGTAATCTGTTGTAAAGATCTGTATTTGCCTTTGAAATTTTTTATTGTCACTTTGGTTAAATAAGTGCAGTTTTACAGTGACGTGTGATCCTATTTGACCAAGTGCTTTTAAACCTTTTTTGATATTTTTGATGGACTTCCCCAAATTCTAAGTGAAATTCTTTGACCTCTGTCCAACTTTGCGGTTTCCCGGTTCTGCTGATACAAGGATGAAGTCGTAACTCCTACAGTCACTGTCCTACAGTAACCCCTAAGAGGGCTCCAGGGTGGAGTTGACAGTGAGGCAGCACAGGCCCTCAGATACTGAGATATTTTCAGGAGAAATTTCTGATGAACCTGGACTCTTGCATCTTTCCTTATTTGGAAAGCACTAAAATCGTTAAAGGAGATATGGGCTCCTTGTGACCGGCAGCAACCTTCTATTAAGATGTGTGGTTGTTTGCATGTACCCATTCACCTCATTCGCCTACGGACCCACTGATGAGTCTTCAGAGCAGCTCCTCAGGGTGGATGGGCCGGGTTCCTGGTGTATAGTCCTTGGAAAATCTCCAGATAAAACTGAAAGTCACAGCTCTCATGTTGCGTGTTCCAACTGGCAGTGGAAATGACCCACTCAAGGTCCCACAGCCGGTTGGCAGCAGGTCTGGGACAACAATTCTAGCCCGCTGACATTTAGTCCATCCTTACAGGGTTCCTCCTGCAGCCCTCTGACACTCTGTGTGTTCAGCTGTTCAATTTTTTTTTTTTTTAATGGTCTTTGTTCGTTTCTGTCATTCATTCTTGAAAGTGAAAATGAAGTCGCTCAGTCGTGTCTGACTCTTTGGGACCCCATGGGCTGTAGCCCGCTAGGCTCCTCCGTCCGTCCATGGGATTTTCCAGGCAAGAATACTGGAGTGAGTTGCCATTTCCTTCTCCAGGGGATCTTCCCGACCCAGGAATCGAACCCGGGTCTCCCACACTGCAAGCAGACTCTGTACCATCTGAGCCACCAGGGAAGCTATTCTTACACCTCTCATTAGCTGTTGTTCAGTTGCTAAGTCGTGTCTGACTCTTTTCGACCTCTTGGACTGTAGCCCACCAGGCTCCTCTGTCCATGAGATTTCCTAGGCAAGAATACTGGAGTGGGTTGCCATTTCCTTCTCCAGGGTATGTTTTTTAAATTAATTTTTGGCTGTTCTGGGTCTTCAGTCTTTATCTAGTTTCGGTGAGTGAGGGCTACTCTCTAGTTGCAGTGTGCAGGCTTCTCATTCTGGTGGTTTCCCTTGTTGCAGAACACAAGCTCTAGGTATGTGGGCTTCAGTAGTTGGGCTCAAGGGCTTAGTTGCTCCATGGCATGTGGAACTTCCTGGACCAGGGATCAAACCTGTGTCCTCTATATTGGCAGGCCAATTCTTAACCTCTGGACCACCAGGGAAGCCCTTAGCTGTTGAATTATTGATTCATCCATTTACACCAACAACCTTTACCAAAGCCCTGTGCAGAGTCAGTTCCCTTCTCAGGGGTTAGTTCTGGAGCAGGACTGGGTCCTGAAGCTCACAGACCAAAGGGGAGAGCCGGCCAGAGACACTAAGAGAGGGGGCCTGGGCTGGGCCCCCTTCCTTTCTCACACTTTCCTGAATAACCTAGGCTAACCAGGCTTTTCCATAGGGCCTGGCATGAGCTGAAAGTTTAAAAAGACAGAGTGACAGGGCATTGGGGTGCTCAGCCCCAGTTTTTGCAGTTTGGGGGCCCTGAGCTCTGAACCAGGGACTCATGAGACAGCCCAGCTTCTCCTCTGTAGTCCCTATGACCCAGGCCCAGTGAGGGAGATCTCATCTCAGCCTGCTTGCTGGTCTCTCAGGATATCTTTTCCCTTTAAGGTTGACCTTGAGGTTGCTTTTCAGCCAAATTCATTTGGCAAGAATGTTGGGGGTTGAGAGAATCACATTAGCATTGGCCTTCAAAATTACTGTGGATGATGAGTACAGCCATGAAATTAAAAGATGCTTACTCCTTGGAAAGAAATCTATGAGAAACCTAGACAGCTTATTAAAAAGCACAGATATCACTTTGCAGACAAAGATCCATATAGTCAAAGCTATGGTTTTTCCAGTAGTCATGTATGGTTGTGAGAGTTGGACCATAAAAAAAGGCTAAGCACTGAAGAATTGATGCTTTTGAACTGTGGTGTTGGAGAAGACTCTTGAGAGTCCCTTGGACTGCAAGATCAAACCAGTCAATGCTAAAGGAAATCAGTCTTGAATATTCATTGGAAGGACTGATACTGAAGCTGAAACTCCAATACTTTGGTTACCTGATGCGAAGAGCAGACTCATTAGGGAAGACCCTGATGCGAGGAAAGATTGAAGGCAGGAGGAGAAGGAGATGACGGAGGATGAGATGGTTGGATGGCATCTCTGACTCAATGGACTTGAGTCTGAGCAAACTGGGAGGTAGTGGAGGACAGGGGAGCCAGGCGTACTGCAGTCCCTGGGGTTACAGAGTCAGACAGGACTGAGCGACGGAACAACATGGGCCTGCCCTCTTGGTGAGAGGGTTCTGTGTCACCACCGCCTGGAGGTGCAGGGAAGGCTTGAAAAACAGGGAAGCAGTGGGAGGCTGCTAACAGCTCTTGTGTCCGCTCACTCCAGAAAGGATGAGAGCCCGGCCAGGTGCCTGGTGCCCATGCAGCGCAGGCAAGTCTCACACCCTCCTTCAAGTCCTGCTGATGCAGTGGGGCATCCCTGAGAAGCCCCTTTTGTGGGCTCCACTCTGAGCAGTGGCTGCCCAGAGCCCCTGGCCCACCCTCCAGGGGCCCCCAGAGCCGGTCTGTGAGACCACTCAACCTCCCGGAACTGGCTTGTTCCCTACTGTCCGTCCCACTTAGAGGGGCCGTGTGGGTCCTGATGTGTGTGACTGTGAGTGCATGTCTGCTGCCTCTTCGGTGGGCCTGGCCCCCCGCCTTCCCGGCGCCGGCGCCGAGGCTGCTTCCCCTTGTCTGTGCATGAGCAGCTGCTGGCCCCAGGGATGCCTTGACTTAGGAAACCCGCCTGAGGGCCTTGTTTCCCGCCCACACGGAGTCACAGGCACCTGAGGGAGCCTCTTGTTTGTCTCCAGCCTGAGCTGGGCCGGAGAGAGGTCACGGGGAAAGGGAGCAGGCCAGCCGCCCCAGGCCGCCTCTGTTTCCTCGCCCACGTGCACCCTCGAGCACATGTGCCTCTGGGAGGGGGGCAGGGAGGGGTTATTATAGGACAGATGGGGCAGATAATGCCCAAGGTCTCCCTATGGCTGTCTCGGGGAGAATTATGGCCGCTGTGACGGGGAGGCAGTGGTGGGGGGAGACTGCAGGGTGGGGGCCCTAGCTGCTGCTGATGTCAGAGGCTGCCGTTGACTCTGGGGTGCGGTGGCGGAGGGGGCGGTGTGCTGGTGACCTCCCCCAGGGCCAAGGCTCTCTTCCTCAGCCTTGCCTGGTTAACTCTCACGGTCCCTCAGAGGGGTAGAATGGGGAGAGAGGTCTGGGAATTCTCTGTGGTTCTGGAAGCCATTTCTGGCTTTGCTTGCGGATGAGGGCAGAGCCCCACCCCCGCCCCCGCCACCCCACTGGAGGAGACCGGTGGGGGTCGGGGGGTGCCACAGGCCAGGAAGGAAGAGACAAGGCCCAGGCTGGATGGGGAGGCCCCGGGTGGGGAGGGTGGGCCCCGTGGGCTCACTCCCTCCCTCAAGAGTCCTCTACTGAGTGTCCAGTGGACTTCCCTGGTGGCTCAGACGATAAAGCATCCACCTACAATGTGGGAGACCAGGTTCAATTCCTGGGTCGGGAAGATCTCCTGGAGAATGAAATGGCAGCCCACTCCAGTACTCATGCCTGGGAAACCCCATGGATGGAGGAACCCGGTGGTAGGCCACAGTCCATGGGGTCACAAAGAGTCGGAGACGACTGAGTGACGTCACTTTATTTCTTTCTTTCACTGAGTGTCCACCATGAAGCTCTACAGTTTTAGGGGAAAGTGACCGGTGTGGCCCCATATGGGGAGCAGTAGGGCGGAGGAGGAGGGGTGCTCCTGGGGGGAGTCCCATTTGAACTGAGTGTGGAGAGTCAGGTCAGGAAGGAGTCAGCCAGGTGTGAGAGGGGCTGGGGTGGGGGGCAGGTATTCCAGGTAGAGCATCGGGGTCGGGGGGCAGGAAATCTGAGGGTGCTCAGCTGGGCCGTGTTTGTAGAGCATGGCGGGAAATGAAGGTTGAGACACAGGCGGAGGTCAGAGCAAGCTGGTGGGCCTGGCACGATTCCTCTGCAGGTTCCCAGGAGACAGAGGCTGAGCGTTGAAGAGGGGACCCTGGGCTAGTCTCGGCCCAGCCCCGAGGAGGTGAGTGCTGAGCATCACCTTGGGTATGTGGGAAAGCTATGTGCTGGAGGACAGACAGACAGACTTCCCAACCCCCTCCCAGTACTTATTTTATGCCTGGGAGCCCTTGCTTCTTCAATCTGAATTTCCTTATCTGTATAATCAGGGTATATTTTCTTTTTCTTTGTGTCCTCTCGTGGCAGTTATGAGGCTTAAATCAGGTAACGAGACATCTTAGCCAGTGTCTAGGCACTCTGGACTCCCACCCCCCGCCCCCAGCTTCTCTTCCAGCCCAGGCCAGCGCCCTCCCGAGGTGCCCGCACGTTCGGGCCAGCTCACAGCACTGGACATCCCCTCACTCTACTCTTTAATTAGAATCCAATATCTTTGGGCCCCCTTGACAAACATTTATCATAGTGTCAATAAGGCTATTACCCATTCTCCCCACCCGTGTTTTTTTAAAGACTTTCTTAAGCGAAAGAAAAACAGAAAAACTGAGAGGGAGAGACAGACTTCCCAGTGTTCCTCTACCCCACACCTGTGGATCCTCCCTTCTATCCATGTCTGTAAACTCCATTAGGACCTGGAAATTTCATAAGGGCTTGGATCCTTTTCAAGTTTTGGACTCCCCAGCACTTAGCACAGTGCTAGGTAATTGTGTTGTGGCTTCGACTCAGTGGACTGTAGCCCGTCAGGCTCTCTGTCCATGGAATTCTCCAGGCAAGAATACCGGAGTGGGTTGCCATTCCCTTCACCAGGGGATCTTCCTGATCCAGGGATCGAACCCATGTCTCCTGCATTGCAGATTCTCTACTGTCTGATCCACTAGGAAAGTGATAGATAATTAAAAGATAGGAGCCAGCCACTCTGGAGATTCTCAATAAGCACTGACTTTCTTCCAGCTCTTCCATACTGTTTATAGGATACAAGCTTATTTACAGTTGAAAGAAGGGCATGTTTTCCTCCAGTGGGGCCAATTGTGAGAGGGCAGCAGAAAGTTAAGGCAGGTTTAACTCGTGGGGTTGAGGTCATTTTGGTTCACCTCCCTACAGAGAACACTTGATGTAATTCAGCACTTCCTTCCTCAGTCTGAGTTGCTTGCCATTGTGTAATTCTTACTTGTACAAAGGAGACTAAGCCTAAATTCGCCGAGGATGTGGAGTCCCTCCCATGAGTCTGGCTCAGTGCTGGGGACTCAGTAGATTATAATGGTTGATGTGGAAGTCCTGGGCCAGGGTTTGTTCTAAGCCAGTGGTCCCCAGCATTTCTGACACCAGGGACCCATTTCATGGAAGACAGTTTTCCCACAAACCAGGCCTGGGGGTGTGGTTTCGGGATGATCCAAGCATATTACATTTATCATGCTGCTGCTGATCTGATAGGCGGCTGAGCTCAGGTGGTAATGCAAGCGATGGGGAATGGCAGTGGCCTTAAATACAGATGAAGTTTCGCTGGCTTGGCCACCACTCACCTCCTGCTGTGTGGTCTGGTTCCTCACAGGCCGAGGATGGGTACTTGACCATGACCCCGGGGTTGGGGACCTCTGTCCTAAGCTCTTCACATATAGTCACTCAGTCCTTACGACCAGCCAAACTAGTTGGCACTATTGGGATCCTTGTTTGATTTATTTATTTACCATGTGTGTGCACGGCTTACGGGATATTAGTTCCTTGACCAGGGGTCAAACCCTTGGCAGTGAAAGCACCGAGTTCTCACCGCTGGACTACCAGGGAATGCCTGGGATCCCTGTTTAATAGACAGGAAACGGGAGGTCATGAGAGGTGCCGCTGGATCAAGTTCAAGAGCGTTCCGAAGTAAAGACACCGGGACGCACAATCTGCTCTCCACCTTTTTTTCAGAAGTGAAGATTTACAATGTTAGTTTCTGCCGTACAGCAAAGTGAATCACTTATACATATGTTGCTATTGCTCAGTTGCCCAGTCGTGCCAGACTCTGCGACCACATTCTTTTCCATTATGGTTTATTGCAGGGTAGTGGACATGGTTCCCTGGACTGTACAGCAGGACCTTGCTGTCTATCCATTCTTTATCTAATAGTTTGCGTCTGTCAATCTCCATCATCCCTCCCCTCCCTCCCCCTCCCCCTTGGGATCTGCTGTTCTGTGAGTCTGTTGTTTCTTTTGTAGATAAGTTCATTTGTGCCATATTTTAGATTCCATGAATGAGTGGCATTATGTGATATTTGTCTTTGTGACTCGTTTCACTCTGATGATCACTGGGTCCATCTGCGTAGTCGTGAACTGCACTAATTCTTACGGCTGTGTGCTCTTTACAAAACTTGCAAATTCGTCTCTGAAAAGCGGGGCCCGTATTTGCCGCTTACACCTGACAGATCTCGGGGTGATGAGTGGCGCACTTGGTTATCCCCTCATACTGGTTCTCTTGTTTTCGTCTTCCTGTCCCCAGCAAGTAAGCCGGGGATGCTTGGCAGGGGCCGCAGTTAAAGCTGTCTCTGGCAATAGCCTAAACCAGAAGCGCCAACTGAAGGCAGGTGGGCTGAGTTTAACCTTCCAGATATTTGACCTACACACCATTTTTAGAAAATTTTGAATTAGTTGCCAACACAAACTACAGGGACAGAAAACAGACCAGTGGTTTGCCAGGGTCTGGGGAAGGCCGGGAAAAGGTAAATTCAAAGGGGTAGGGGTGGTGGTTGTGTAACTACATGCAGTAGTTGAAACTCACGGAACTGTACGCTAAAGAGTGAAGTTTACTGTATGCAAACTTATTCGTCGGTAAAACTGGGTCGAGATGAATTCGCAGGCAGTTGGGGTTTCTGACCTGGGATATGGGCGGCACTGGGCCCTCTCTTTTTGCTGTCCTAACTGCTGGCGGGCTGGTGCCCTGACATCACTCAATTCCTCGTATTTCCGGAGCACTTGAGGGCTTTTTGTAGCCCAGGGTCTAGCCAAGTGGCTAGAGTGGAGTTACAGAAATCTTTTTCTACTCCTTTTTTTTTTTTTCTTTTAAACAAGGAGAATAGATAAAAACTAGGAAGCTGAGAAGTGGGGAAAAGAGAGGCAAAGCCGTGAAGTGAGAAGAAAAGGGCTTGATTTTATTCTCTGCTCCCACATAGGCCTGGCAGAGCCAGAGTTGACAGGGAGAGGAGCGCTAAGCAGGGTGGACTGATCCAGGCCTTCGGTACAGACAGAAATGTGCCACTTTCTTCGGTTGGTTTCCTAATTCTTTCAGGTTAGAAGATCTTGGGTCACTCAGATACAAAACTTGCTTGGTTGGGAACAGCAAGCACACTTAAAGTTGTCTCCTGCTTTCCTTATTTGGGGGACCCCAAAAGGGTAATATGGGCTTCCCTTGTGGCTCAGCTGGATAAGAATCCGCCTGCAATGTGGGAGACCTGGGTTGTATCCCTGGGTTGGGAAGATCCCCTAGAGAAGGGAAAGGCTACCCACTCCAGTATTCTGGCCTGAAGAATTCCACGGACTGTATAGTCCATGGGGTCACAGTCAGACACGACTGAGCGATTTTCACTTCATAAAGGGGTAGTATGTGAGGTGGGGGTGCAGCACTGCAGGTGGGAGGGAAACAGAAGAAAGAGCATCTGTTGCTTCCAGCAACCCTGACAAGTCCTCCTCCGCCCCGGCCCCATTTCCCTGGGATGCTCTACCAGGCATTTTCCCACCAGTCATCTCCCATGTCTTCACTCCTGGAGGGCTGCAGTCTCCAGTGGAGGCAGTAAGAAGTCATCTCCATATTCAGAGTAAGGATCTCTGCTAATTAATCCACTCCTGGTTGCTGGGTGAGTCCTGCTGTCTTCGTCCTTTGAGTTCTCTGGTCTCTAAAGTATCTTAGTAACTAGCCTGAATCTACCGCATCCCCCATCCATCCTTCCTTCAACTCCACAGATACGTACTGAGACTTGATATGTGCCTGACACCATTCTCCATGTGCGATCACGGGAGTGAATATGACAAAAATCCTGCTTTAAGGATTTACACTGTTGGGGGAGTGAAATTTATGTTGGATTGCAGTAATTGCTCTGGTGAAAGACGAAGCTGCAAAGGATATAGTTGGGGATGGTGTTGCTATTTAAAATGGGTCTTCTGGGAAGGATTTTCTTGTAGCTGTCTGAGGCAAGTATGTCATAAACAAGACAACAGGAAATTCTGGCCCCACCCAGGGCTTGCTCCACCTGCTCTACGGTCTCTCACTCAGCCTGACCTGTCACTCGCACTCCTGTGAGCAAAACTGAGGCCACTCTCCAGCCATCACACCTGGGTACCTCTGCGGTTCATGCTGACGTGGTGTCCATGCCGGATGGTATGAGGGTATCTGGCTCTGCTGAGTACCCAGGGCCTTCTGGGACTTTAGCTGAGTAGGCGAGAACAGATATTGAGGTTTAAATTTAGCTGACAGAATGCAATGAAAGGTCAAGAGCCAAGGAAGGGGGAAAAGAACAGCTGGGAGAGTGAGAGAGAAGCTGCTGCACCGTTACGTCAGAATGAAGATGGATAATTTCAGTATCTGCAAAAAGCCTGGACTGGGCAGAGCTGAGGGTGATCCCTGCACTGAGGGGTAGGGAGATGAAGGGGAGGGAGCAGGGAGCCTCGTCTTGTTCCATCCTTCAGCTCTAGCCTGTGCGACAATGGTCTAAAGGGCAGTACCTTATCGTAGGTGATGATTGAAACCCAGCCATGGCTTGAAAATTCCTGACCTACTATGGGAATTGTCTTCTCCTGAACAGAAGAATAAATCATAAATCTTATGATTGCATGTGGAATTGTCTGAGTGAGGTCAAAAAGATTACAATATTATAATCTTTTGTATAATTATACAATTATAATCAAAAGATTACAGTGAACTTGAATCTCTTGAAGGTGTTGGATATTCTGAAACGGTGGTGCTCAAAAACAACACATTCTGCTCTCAAAATTTTCTTGTAGTGAAAGTTAACCACATCTTCCACAGTTGGTGATGGGCTTTTCCCCTTCATGTGGGAACAAGAAATTAAGGCTATTCAGCAGTAAGGTTAGAGATGAAACACACAAGATAAATCATTAAGTGCAACTTTTCTCATATTACCTCCTTTGAAACCAAGCCAGTGATGAATAGCTGAGGTCAAATGGTTTATCTGCAAAACACTGAACTCAAACCATTGCAAACCCCTGAGCTCATAAAATGTGAAGTATATTGAATACTATGCTGCTGCTGCTGCTGCTGCTAAGTCACTTCAGTCGTGTCCGACTCTGTGTGACCCCATAGACGGCAGCCCACCAGGCTCCCCCGTCCCTGGGATTCTCCAGGCAAGAACACTGGAGTGGGTTGCCATTTCCTTCTCCAATGCATGAATGTGAAAAGTGAAAGTGAAGTCGCTCAGTCGTGTCTGACTCTTAGCGACCCCATGGACTGCAGCCTACTAGGCTCCTCCATCCATGGAATTTTCCAGGCAAAAGTACTGGAGTGGGGTGCCATTGCCTTCTCCAATTGAATACTATAAAGTAACTCAAAGATAGGAATTGGATTTAAGTATCTTCTCTGCAAAAGATGTCTCTGCTCAACAGACTATAAGTATCTGGAATAATTTTACAGTTAAAACAGAGTCAAGGAGAAGACTTGACTTGTTTGAACCCAAGTGCCAGAGAGAACAGTCTGGGTTTTAACCCGTTTTGTCTCCCAATTCCAAGTTCACATTGTCCAATACCCAACACTGAACTCCTGGGAAGTACAGCCTCTTACGAGATCAACATCACACCAGAAAGGTGGCATCACCGGGGCTTGGCAGCCAAGACACGTGGGCGGAGAACAACCTAGATCTATCAGTCACTGAAACACCATTTTATCTGTGCTTCTTTTTGATGACAGCCTAAGACGCTCAAGACTCAGCCAAATGACCAGAAAAACCTCATGAAACTAACAGAGCGTTTAGAGAAGTCGCCATGTGGATCTCATGGGAACACAGCTGGTGATGCAGCTGCCGCCACTCCTGCTTCTCAAACACCAGCTTCTGTTGTAACCAGGAGCTGCGAAACCTCACTGAAAGAGCCCTCCTCAAGCCTGAACATTTTTTATTAGGGGGAAAAAAAAAAGATGAGGGGACAAGAGAGGACCTGTAGGATATTCAGTATGAAAATACTCCTTCGTAAGTGACTTCCCTCATGGTCCAGTGGCTGAGACTCCACTCACAATGCAGGGGCCCCAGTTTCATCCCTGGTCAGGGAACTAGATCCCACGTGCCACAACTAAGAGTTCACATGCCACAGCTAGAGGTCCCACGTGCAGCAACGAAGACCTGGCACAGCCAAATAAATAAACTAAAACAACAGTAGGTTGGAATTGTGACAGAAGGGAAATTCCACGTGTGTGTGTGCGGACTGCTTATACCTCTGAGAGGAGAAATTAAATGATGCCCAGTCACTGAAGGCAACTCAAACTTGGGAAATAACACTGCAATTTTGAGATTCGAGTTTTATTTACAAGAAAATGAAGACTGTCCCCTGTAGCCGCTCATTTGGGGTGAGAAGAGCAATGTAAAGAAGTAGCTGTTGGCTCCACAGTGATGAGTGAGAGGAGTCCATGCCACTATTTCTTTAAACGATGATTTTGTAATTAAAATGAAACAAAAACAAAAACAGAACACATGATTTCTTCATGTTGCATCTGTGAAAGAATTAAAAATAAAAATGACTTTTCAAAACTCTATAGAGTCTCTCATCACATGTGTGAGGTAACCAGGCTGTCACTTCGTTTAGTGACAGCCCTGCTCCCCAAGAGCGACAGTCTCTGCGCAGAAGACTTAATACTCCTCGAGAGTATCTGCCCGAGGGATGGACAGGCCTCGATCCTTCAGGGCCTGGACTTTCAGCTTCTCGGCTTCCAGCTTGGTCTGCTGTTCCACCCTCTGTTCTTCTAAGATTTCTTCAATAGACACTTGCTGGAGAGGTGTGTCACTCTCCTTTTCTAAGTCCTACAAAACAAGCAGGTTTGGAAAACTTTACCTCGTGATCAAGAATAGAAAACATCACAGATACAAAGGCAAACGGATTCCTATATCAGGCTTGAGTTATTTTACTTGTGCCAGGGCACAAACACCCTATGGACAGATAACACTTTACAAAGGAATGGCTGGCAACGCTCCTATAGAACACACGGGTGTGGTTTAACAGGAATCAGTATCAGTGTGCATAACAAACCTTTAGTCTGTGCAAAGTAAAGTCCTACATGAGTTAAGAACTACTTTTCTTACAGCTATTTCCCCAACCCCAGCAAATCCAAGAGAGAAGTCACCGAAGTCAAGGTAGCTTAAAATAAATTTTGTATTTATACATAGTCAAAGTCAGCCTAATTTCTGGAGCTTTTTTTTTTTTTTTTTTCTAAAAAGTAGAAAACATTGATTCAAAGTAGAACCCCTGACCCCCAGCCCCCAAGCCAAAGGCAATCAACTGGCCCTCTGTTAACACAGGACTACTTTCTCCCCCATGGCAACTAGTCTTCTGGAGAAAACCTCAGCAAACCAGTTGGGTTAGTAAACCATTTTGGCCCCAACATTCTTCACGAATATTGGCTATATTTCCCATTTAATATGGTAAAATATGCTAATATTTTTATTTTTGAACATCCTAAACATCTGATAGCCAACTTGATAATGCAGAACTTTGCTATAAAATTATCTATCTACTGACTGTTTCTTCTCCTTAAGAAGTTTATCTAGGTATCACTTGGTGTTTCTGTAACATGGAAAGCCTCTACGGACAGGGTACTCACATTTCTCATCCTCCGACTTTTACTTAAAAATCTGGGAAGGCATCAACGCAAACGCCACCTCTCCAAACGTTCCAGCCTACCGCTAGATGCTAATCTGCAGAGGCGGCCAAGACCTCGGAAGCCACAGCGGTGATACCACGGATGGAGGACTCTCCCAGAGAGGTTAGAGCGAAAGCCACATAAATTCCATAAGCAAGCCCTGCCCTCAAAAGTTAGCTGCATCCAGCAAAATATATATTATCAAGTGTGATCTTCCCTCACAGCCCATGGGCGGCACAAGGGAAGACAATGTTCTTGGCTCAGTGTCCTACCTCCTGGACTTCCCAATGTTATGCACTGAGCTATTTGTGTGGTTATGACAATGCTGTTTCCCAACAATCAGCTTATTACTTAAGGCCGTGTGTCTCATTATCCTTGAGGTAGAAGCCAGGGACTTCACAAACAACTGCGTGTCTACAGAATGCAAATGGCTTCTAGTTTTGCGTTTTCCTAGAATTGGTACACAACGTCTTCAAACAGACCATCGATTCATAGAACTGTGGAAGCAGTCCCGAACCATATTTCTTTAGTAATACCACTATAAAAAATTCTGCAGAATCTGAACCGTTAACATACCAAAAAAAGAGTACTCTTCTCCACGAAAGGGCTCCCAGGAAACAATGACACTTCAAGAATAAACACACATTTTTCTCTTCACATACATCTACACAGGGCCGTGTCTGTGCCAATGTAACTGGCACAGAAAGCGTATCTGTGCTGTTTTCTATTCTTCAATTCAAGCAGTGTGTGTGTGTGGTCTTGTGACTTAAATCTTTCCCCCGATAGCAAAGTAATACATTTCCTCTCTAAAAGTTAAATTCAGAAAAGTAAAAAAGGAGGAAAAAATAATCGCCCACCATCCTACCATCCAGAGATTGGCCAGTTCCTCTGAATATACAGTCAGACGACAATCCCGACCCCTACATCCCAGGATACCATGGTGCTTTACATCAACCACAAAAATATTTTTAAAACTTGAAAGTTACTTCATATATTTCATAGCAATTCTTGGACAGCATTGATTAGTTCTTTCTATTTCCAACATGAACAAACATGACCCTGGCAGAATTACCTCCTTACTTTCGCAAATAGTGTATAGTTAAAAACTGCTACGAAAACAAACAAACAAACAGAAAAAAACAGCTACAGACCAAGCCACTTCTCTCCAAAGACTTCTGTAAACCTGACTTAACATGTGGCTAGGGATTGTGAAATGCTACTGAAAACTTTAAAGATAAAATCAAGGTTTGATTTTCCTGGAAAACGCAATAATCAGAAGCACCAGGATCAAGTCAAAGATATTAAATAAAGCACTTTTAAAGTAACTGTTTAATGTAAACTGTGAAATCATTTTATCTTCTTTAAAAATCTTGTAGTTCTAATATGTATTTTGGAGAAGTAGTTTTCTAATGGTTCACATACATACACACTCACACCTACAGAAACACCACTTGAGAGGATTTAACTTTTCACTTGCCAGCTGGCTTTCCTGACAGATAATAGGAACCTCCTCCTTGACTGGGAGCTAAGAAGCCGAGTGAGGTTGAGTCCATTCTCAGAAAATGAAGAAAGGCTTCTGCTGCACTCACTCTTTCCCCCTGCCCCCTTTAAAACACAGATACCACACTGTACATGCCATGTGCCTTTCCCCCAAACCCAACTACCTGTACGCCATGGAAGACCGTTTGCAAACAACTGTTTAAATGACTACAAAATATTCCAGTGTTAGTAAGCCATATTTCATTGGACTGTTCTTCTCTCGCTAGGTATCGGGCTTCAATTTTCTGCTACTACAGATACAAGAGTAATCTTCTAATGAACACAACTGTGTGGGACAGTGTTTTATATATATAATGGCTGCACCACTCGGCTCCTCGGACTTAGTTCCAGGGATTGAACCCCGGCCTCTGCGGTGAGAGTGTGGAGTCCTAACCATTGGACTGCCAAAAAACTCCCATGTAGGACAGTATTTTTTATGATATCAGGTAAAAATCAATGATATTTTATTGCTAATGGGATCAAAATCTTTAATATGCCAGGAGGCACTGAAACAAAGCTAACTGTTCTCTGAAGCTCTCCTTTTACAATATCCCTTTCTTAAGCTAATTTGGTGGTTTCCTGTGAGAAGCTGGGTGAAGGTGGAAACATTTTTTCCTTCTTGAGAAGACAAAAAGAAACCTAACCAGTGTGATTGTCAAGAGCCATAGCAGCTTAACAGTTTTCACTTACTATTTCTCCTAGCAGGACCACATTTTCTCCTCTGACCACAAAAATCCCTCGAGGAATATCACCGTATTTTTTGCCCACATGAATACGCTCCACAGTCTGATGTAGCACTAAGTTAGCTATAAGTGTACAGGGAAGAAACAAAGACATTTAGTTCAAATTACTTTACAGGTAAAGGTCCATAACTCAATCAGTTATCTTGAGTAGAAACGATTAGCTGAACATGATTTTCAAACTTTCTAATTCTGGAAAATGCTAAAATTTCAAACAATCTCATCCTATTTCATTCAGATACACCACTTGGAGATTTTTAAACAACTGCAAATAGAGTGCTTGGGATTATGTTGCACTAATACAAGAAGGATGGTGGAAATAAATGAAGAAAATTAAATTCCTTATGAGTTAATTGCTGATAGCAACATGACTATAAGAAAATATGATAAGGTACTTGGAAAACTCTAAAGTCCAAACAACTGCAGAAATTATCTTTTTTTTCTTTTAGAAGGAAACATTTTTTCTACTTTGTGCAGGTATGTGTGTGTGATGATTTACCAAAGATTTAACTTTGTTTCAGTACAGATGATTCATTTAATCCAATGTAGGTATTCATGGATTATGATACAACAGTAATCTGCTTTTTTCCCCTTTTGTTAGACGACTATAATTTGGTAATCTGAGAGTAACGTTAGTATTCACTACTTTCCCCTCACGTAGTCTGATGAATTTGACTTAAGGTTTAGGACCACAATCTGTGCAGAATAATTACTTTTCTTCTTTCAGTTGGTACTGCTGTCATCTTTGAAGAAACAACAGTACTATCATCTGTGATTCTTATAAGTATTTCAATTATGTTGTTCTTCCTTAGGCCCAAAGCCACTGACCTAGCTGATGTCCAGCAAATGTTGACATGAACTGGAAGTTCCTCAAGACAGGAGCAAATATAAGGTCTCTTTAGAAAAACGCAAGAGACAGAATCAAGATTAAGACCTTGAGTCTGATATATCCCAAAGTATAAAATCCTGAGCTTAATGTTGGGGGTCCCTAAAAAGCTTCAGGAAAGGCCTCTGACCCACTTTTCATTGGACAGGGAGGGACTACCTTCAGGGCAGGAACTGCTTTGAAGAGTAGTCGCACCCAAGCCAATGTACAAATGAGCAGCCTTTTCAGTAGACTAAGTGTATTTCTATCATCTGGCTCCCTCTAATGGGGAAAATAAAAAATAGTCCAAAACACTGTAACCACATGTTCTAGTAGTGAAAACCAGTTTTAGAAATAAAACATAAGCTTGTAAACACAAGCTTTCAAACCACCTAATTGTAATTTAGAAAACAACGATGTACTGACTTAAAACACTATTTCATCATGCCAGGTACATGAAAAAAGTTGCAGATAAACTTCAATATGAAACAACATAAAAATACAGTGGGCAGCTCTTATCATCCAGAGGATGGGATGATAAAAGCCACCATGGCTCTTATCATCATGGACTCATGGTAAGTCCATGAGTAATACATACCAAATTGATCAATGCTTCTCAAAAAGCCTATAAGTGTCCTTCCATCTCGAAGCAGGACCAAGTGCTTTTCTGGGGAGAGGAAAAGAGATCTTTAAAAAATGAACTGTTAGCTTCAGCGAGTTTACAGGGAAACAAAAACAGAGTTAGTAGCAGATTAAGCTTTACCATTTCCTATTACAGAGCATTTAACGCAGAGTTCATTGAGAAACTAGAGGGATGACCAAGGCAGCCGGGGATTAGTTTAGATGAGAAGATGGGTGGTGAAAAGAATCTAAGAGGGGCAGCAGAGTGGGGAAGGACTGGGCACACAGTCAGGGGGCCCAACGGACCGGCTCCAGATGCCAGTGCTTGACAGTTAAACCCTGTCAGCATCATGTCAGTTTCTATACCTGCCAATTTGGACATTTGATCTAGATGGTCTTTATGATTTTAATTTTCCAAAATTATTTTCCCCTCATCTTAGAGAGTTTCTATTTCACACTTTGGAATCAAGAGACGGTTTTAAATAAAAACAGTACCAAAGACGTGTAAAATGAGGATGCTGATAATAAAACCAGAGCAAAAATTCAACAGAATATATTGAGGGCTATGTGCTGTTCTGGGGCCTAGATATATAGTAGAGAATAAGACTCAGAGTCACCAGCCTCATGAACTTATAAGCCTGGTGGAGAAAAGCAAACACATTTAAAAAAATGACCTATGGTGATTAGTCTAGCAGAATAAAAACAAGACAGCAGGATAATATGAGAAAGGGAGGGAAAGAAGCTATAGAAGAGAGGGTGGTGGGGACTTCCCGGGTAGTCCAGGGGCTAAGACTCCACACTCCCAATGTAGGGGGCCCAGGAACAAGATCTCATATGCTACAACTAAGAGTGTGCATGCTGCGACTAAAGATACCATGTGCTGCAACTAAGACCCGGTGTAGCCAAGTAAATAAACAAACATGGGGGGGCGGAGAGAGAAGGTGGCTAGGGAAAACCCCTCTGAAGAGGTGACTCTGCGCTGACACTGAAGAATGACAGTAAGCCAGTCACTAGAATAGCCAGCAGACTGAGCTACAAGGGAAGCCCAGAATAGCTAGCAAAAATCACTTGTTTGTCTTTAATGCCATGCATAAAGTACTTTCTAAGTCTTCCCTGGTGGCTCAGAGGTTTAAGCGTCTGCCTGGAATGTGGGAGACCCAGGTTCGATCCCTGGGTCGGGAAGATCCCCTGGAGAAGGAAATGGCAACCCACTCCAGTAACCCACTCCAGAATCCCATGGAGGGAGGAGCCCGGTGGGCTACAGTCCATGGGGTCGCAAAGAGCTGGACACGACTGAGCAACTTCACTTCACTTTCTACATGCAGAACGTGGACCATAAAGAAGGCTGAGCACCAAAGAACTGATGCAAGACTCTTTTTTTTTTTTTCACTTTTTTTTTTAAAATTTTATTTTATTTTTAAACTTTACATAACTGTATTAGTTTTGCCAAATATCAAAATGAATCCGCCACAGGTATACATGTGTTCCCCTGATGCAAGACTCTTAAGAGTCCCTTAGGCAGCAAGGAGATCAACCCAGTCAACCCTAAAGGAAATCAACCCTGAATATTGGAAGGACTGATGCTGAAGCTGAAGCTCTGATACTTTGGCCACTTGATGCAAAGAGCCGACTCAATGGAAAAGACCCTGATACTGGGAAAGACTGAGGGCAAGAGGAGAAGGGGGCAAGAGAGGATGAGATGGTTGGATGGCATCATCAACACAATGGACATGAGTCTGAGCAAACTCTGGGAGACAGTGAAAGACAGGGAAGCCTGGTGTGTTATAGTCCAGGGGGTTGTAAAGAGTCGGATACCACTGAGCAACTGAACAACAAGATGCAGAACAGTGCAACAAGACAGTGATTCTTTCCTGAAGGAATTTACAGGCTTATTTTTTTTTTGCTATAATTAAGTACCACAAGAGGGCAAATCTTAATTACATGAGACTGAGAGAAACTGTATCTAGCTGGAGGTATCTGAGTTGGACTTTAAAGTCAAAATGAAGTTGCTCAGTCGTGTCCGACTCTTGGCAACTCCATGGACTGTAGCCTACCAGGCTCCTCTGTCCATGGGATTTTCCAGGCAAGCGTACTGGAGTGGGTTGCCATTGCCTTCTCCAATGGACCTTAAAAGGTAGATAATTTTTGGCCATGGGAAGACTGACAGGGACTGGGAAGAGGAGGGAAATCTGTAATTTAGGCAGAAGAAAAGGGAGCTGTGTATCCAGACGTGTGGCTAAAAGTTGAGGGTGTGAAGGGAATAGGAGATGAAGTCAGAAAAGTACTGGGAGCAGGCTGAGTTTGGATGTGACTTCATGGGGAACAAGACAACTCTGAAAATTCAACTGGTAGAAAAAGAATGGTTTTGAGGATATTACCAGAGTCTGAGACATGAAGAAGAGACCTGAAGCAGGGCAGAGATGGGAAGGGAGAGGATGAGAGGATCAAGACACTGCAGTTATAAAGGATGGAATTGGTCAACCAAGAGTCTTTGTATATGTGGATATGTGTGTGAGAGAGTGGGAAGCTAAGAGATGGGTTAAAGAGGATGCAGGAATTTTGAGTCATCTTGTCAGGAAGGACCATGTACCAAAAGTCAGGAGTGAAAGAAGCAAGATCCCACGGAAGGTGTTTTGCTGTTGTGATTCTCCAGTGGTATCAAGACATCTGTGCAGAAACGTCAGCTGGCAACTGGAGATTTAAGACTGGAAGGCCAAAGAAGTCTGGATCAGAGCAATTTCCGATATGCCCACAAAGAGGTGATACCATTATTAAAGTCCAGGAACTCTCCTAGAGATTTAAAGAAAACAGCAGCCAAAGATGGAACCTAGGAGTCCATTTATTTTAGGGAGCAATAACTGTTGCAGAGATAAGAAAATCATTGTTGGAAAAATCAAGAAAATGAAGAATCCTATGATAATGGCATCACAGTGCCAAAAAGGGGAAGGAATGCATTAGACAGATGTCTTTTAAGATTGCAGTTTCAGAAGTGTGTTGACCAAAAAATCTGACTGCAGGGTGACAGAGGTGGTCTACACCAGGTAGCCAGGAAACAGCTAAAATGGGAGATGATTTAAGAGGTTTAGGGGTACAGATGTGAAAAAAGGAATGGGAATTTGATGGTGAAATATAACTGAAAAAAAAATATGACAGACAGGAACATACATGAGGGGGAGCAAGAGATATGAGCGAAAAAGGGTATTAATGGATTCCAGAAGCAGCTGGAAGGAAAAATAAATAAGACACAGACTGAAAGGGAGGAATACTTCCAAATGAGATGAGAAGATGTGTGAAAATTCAGAAAGACTGAGGAGAGAGGAGGAAAGTGTGTGTGTGTTGCAGTGAAGGCTGCATATGAAATGATATGAAACCATTCAGTAAAGGAGGAGCTTGGAATCTGCAAAAAGGGGTTAGAGACTTGAGAAAAACAATTACTTTTGTTAGAATGGCAGGATGTGCTAGGGATCTCAAATAACTCAGATACATAACAAGAGAGGTGAGGGCACCATCCTCAGACAATTAGAATTAAAGATTTCATTACACGTTACAGACAGGCGTGTACAGCGGTTATTCACACATGAATTTGATCCAAGCTACACTACATTCCCTTCAGTAGCAAAATCACTAATTTGGATCTAAAAAGTGATTGCAGAGGATAGGAAGACGATTTCATCACAAATTCATTCTTTACATACACAGTAACTGCAGAAGATTGCTGAACTTGTTTGGAACTGCGTGGTAACTGTTTCGCAGCAATTACAAGTTAATGAGACAGATCACACAATTGTGCACAACTTTAAAAAGTGTTGTTTTAGGAGTAACTCACAGATGAGAGTTTGGAAAAACAAAAGACAGTTGATACAACCGAGCTTTTCTTCAGGATAGTGACTAGGAATAAGGGAGGTCTTAACAGCAAGAGAAAACTAACAGAGGAAAAAAGTAAATTTGAAGTGACTCAGTCTTTCTGGAAAAGTCACTACCTAGTCTGAAAAGCTGCTGCTGCTAAGTCACTTAAGTCGTGTCCGACTCTAGCGACCCCATGGACTGCAGCCAGGCTCCTCCGTCCATGGGATTTTCCAGGCAAAAGTACTGGAGTGGGGTGCCATTGCCTTCTCCACACTGCTGCTGCTGCTGCTGCTGCTGCTAAGTCGCTTCAGTCGTGTCCGACTCTGTGCGACCCCATAGACGGCAGCCCACCAGGCTCCCCCGTCCCTGGGACTCTCCAGGCAAGAACACTGGAGTGGGTTGCCATTTCCTTCTCCAGTCTGAAAAGCTAATTACTATCAAACGGTAAAAGACTGCAAACGGCCACACAGTATAAACCCTACGTTCAGTGCTAATTAAGTCCAACTGCTGTTGTATTACTATTTTCGTTTCTGCAAGAACCCTTTCTCTGAGAATTCTCATTCATCCACCCAGTAACCACCTGGTACTTCGAAATACCACAGGTGGGAGACGATGGACCGGGGAAACGGTAACCTTCACATGTGAGCTTCAGCAGCCGCATCCCTGAAAAGCAGAAATGAATTCAACAGCTTGCCCGGGAGATCCGGTGGAAGCTGCGAGAGGCGGGATACAGGCAGAAATCGACAAAGTGGCAAACGGTGTGTCCCGTGACTCCGGCATCCTGCTAGGATGCCAACGCCGGACGTCCAGAACTGGACTAAATACACACCGCCCCCGGCCCGGACTCATTCTATCAGCTTCCTCCTTAAGGGGCACCCTCCTGGGAGGAAGGGTTTCACCCTAGACTTCACTCTGAGGAGATGAACTACTCACTGTCTATGTCCTCGATGAGGCTGGCGGTGCCAGGCATATAGTTCATTTTGAGTCGAGATGGAGCTGCAGCGTATAACGGCGGTGGGCCAGCGCGTCCCACACCTCCTTCCTCCCACCGCGGTCGCCGCCTCTGCGGGACCGGGACAGGAACCCGGACCCGGACCAACGCCGCCGCCGCGGCTTTCAGCAGCCGGGGCCTGCCGGAAACGCCGCCATGTACACCACCCACTTCCGGGGCCACGTGCCCGCCCTCAGGAAGAGGCGGGACCGTTCATGTGGTTACCCCCGCCCCGGGATACCCTTTCCATATCCCTGACGAGAAGGGGAAGAGGCGTCTAGTCCGCACGGATAGTGCGGAGGTGTGTTCTCCCTTTTAAGGAACGCTCGTTCTCCTGCTTCCTAGACCCCAGAGACACAGACAGCCGCCCTCGGCCTCTCAGGACGCGGAAGCGGAGGCGGGTGGCGGGATCCGGCCTAGGATTGGCTGTTGCAGGCCGACCCCCTTTCCCTGCGGTCCATTCGCGCTTCCCCGCCGGCGCCTGCGCGGTGGGCCGGCCGTGAGGGGCAGGGGGGCGGGAAGCGCCTGGGGGCGGCAGAGCCCATGTCGGCCTTGAGGCGCTCGGGCTACGGCCCCAGTGACGGCCCGTCTTATGGCCGCTACTATGGGCCTGGGGGTGGAGATGTGCCGGTGCACCCGCCTCCGCCCATCTATCCCCCACGCCCCGAGCCTCCCCAGCCTCCCATTTCCTGGCGGGGGCGCGGGGGCGGCCCGGCGGAGACCACCTGGCCGGGGGAAGGCGGAGGAGGCGATGGCTACTACGCGTCTGGAGGCGCCTGGTCAGAGCCAGGTCGTGCTGGCGGAGGCCACCAGGTGAGCTTTGCGCCACCGGTCCCCGGGGTGGGGTGGGGGAGTCCGATAAGGGAGTCTTTGGGGGTGAGGGCTATTGGGATTGATACAGCTCCCAAGAGTTCGTAATGAATTGGGTTTCGTGCGTTTTCCAAATACGGCTTTGGAGAGACAAGAGACTAGGATCGTGGGTGGGGGTATATGCTTGTGTTTTCTCTGCCCCTTCTCTTGCGCTTCAGCCGTAATAAATGTCTTCTTACCAGGGGGAAAAAGAAAAAAAGATCCTGCGCTGAACCTGCTAAGCTGAGTAGCAGGCTGCGAATCTCTCGTCTGGGGGATGAGGTTGGGCTGGAGTGACCTGGCTTTGCTTTTCCAATCCTCACAATTTATCCTGCGTGGTTCGTGGGGGCCGCCTCTCTCCAAGGACGGATGTGGCTGCAGCCCCCTCCCGCTGGGAAGGAACGCGAAGGAAAGGGAGGGATCTGGGCATTTAGCCCTTTGCCCCTAAAGCATAGCCCGGTATTGAATCACCGATCATCATCAGTGTTGGAAAGCACCTATCCGTGGGTTGTGTGTAATCTTAACGGTGACTGCAACGTAGATGTCATCACAGCGTCCCTGTTTTACGATGGAAGAACTGCTGACCGTGAAAGGTTAACTCACTTGCTCGATATATTAAGACCTCTGACATTTTATTCTGTGTCGTCGTGCCGGAAATATACTTCTGTTTTGTTAATGCAATATTCTTCGTAGAGGATTACGGTTCTATGGTGAGGGCACACCTCTCCTTGTCTTCAGGAATTATAACATTCTCTTTGGTTGAAATGTAATAATGAAATTCCCAGACATTGCCGGTGGAAATGTAAAATGGTTCAGTGTTTTGGAAAACGGTTTGGCAGTTCCTAAAAACGTTAAGTGTACTGTTAGCAAGCCTGCTGGTAGATATATACCCAAGAGAACTGAAAACATGTCCACATAAGAACCTGTACACACATGTTCATAGCAACTTTATTTATAATAACCAAAAAGGAAATATCCCAAATGCTCATCAACTGAAGAATTGATAAAATATAGTATATTCATACCCCTGGAGGGAATGGCAACTCAATCCAGTATTCTTGCTTGGAGAATCCCTATGGACAGAGGAGCCTGGTGGGCTACAGCCCATAGGATCACAAAGAGTCAGACAGGACTGAAGGACTAAGCACAGCACAGCACAGTGTATTTATACAATGCAATTATTTAGCCATAGAAAGTAATGAGGTACTGAAACATTCTTCAAATGGATGAACATTGAAAATGTGCTACATGGATGAAGACAAAAAGACCAAATATTGTATGATTCCATTTTTTGGAAAATTCCAGGATATAGAAATCTGTAGAAAAATTTGTTGTTTCCAGGGGCTGTGGACCTGGGGACATTGAGAAAGATAGATAAAGGGTATGGGGTTTCCTTTGGGGATGATGAAAATATTCTGAATTTAATGACGATAACTGCACAAGTCTGAGTATATTAAAACCGTGAATTGTACACTTTAAAAGGGTGAGTTTTATGGTATATCTTTAAAAAATGGTATGAGAAAAAACATGTAGTGAGAGGTTAATTGTTAAGAAGGTCCATAATTTTTCTGTCTAAATCTGGAATAAGGAGCCGTGGGATTTTGGTCCCATGACGGAGTAGCGTGATGAAATACTTGGCCTGTAAGTAGGCAAACTAGACTGAGGCTCACTTGAAGGGATAGAGGGGAGGCCCGCTGAGCTGAAGACTCTGCCTGGACTTGCTGTGGTATCAAAACAAAAGTATGTTTTGTTTTTGGTTAGGGTTAGAGAGGACTTCCTAGGTGGCTCAGCAGTAAAGAATCCGCCAGTTTCCATCCCTGGGTCGGGAAAATCCCCTGGAGAAGGAAATGGCAACCCATTCCACTGTTCTCGCCTGGGAAATCCGATGGACAGAAGAGCCTAGTGGGCTACAGTCTGTGGGGTCACAAAAGAGTTGAACATGACTTTGTGACTTTTTTTTTTAAGGTTAGAGAAGTTAAGATCTCAGTGTCATGCAGGGAGTTGTTAGGTATGGTGGAGTACAGGTGTGCACACAGGTGGGTGATGGTGCTGGAGGGGTGGAGGATAAAGCTGGAATGTGTAATGGGCATTTGTAAATCATTTCAAGAGTTTTTCAGGCAGATATTTTTGAAACTCAAAAAGTATTGGATATTAATTTCTTAGGCAGCAGTAGGAAACTAATACAAAAGATAAAGGTGATGTCCTACATACTACAAATGTCTTTTCTAAATTTGTGGCTTGTCTTTTGGCTTTTTTGTGGTTTTTGACATATTTTTTGCAGTTGTACATAGTCAAACATGTCAGACTTAAAAAAGATATCAGTTCAGTTCAGTCATTCAGTTGTGTCTGACTCTTTGCAACCCCATGAATCGCAGCACGCCAGGCCTCCCTGTCCATCACCAACTCCCGGAGTTCACTCAGACTCAACGTCCATCAAGTCAGTGATGCCATCCAGCCATCTCATCCTCTGTCGTCCCCTTCTCCTCCTGCCCCCAATCCCTCCCAGCATCAGAGTCTTATCCAATGAGTCAACTCTTCGCATGAGGTGGCCAAAGTACTGGAGTTTCAGCTTTAGCATCATTCCTTCCAAAGAAATCCCAGGGCTGATCTCCTTCAGAATGGACTGGTTGGATCTCCTTGCAGTCCAAGGGACTCTCAAGAGTCTTCTCCAACACCACAGTTCAAAAGCATCAATTCTTCGGCGCTCAGCCTTCTTCACAGTCCAACTCTCACATCCATACATGACCACAGGAAAAACCATAGTCTTGACTAGACGAACCTTTGTTGGCAAAGTAATATCTCTGCTTTTGAATATGCTGTCTAGGTTGGTCATAACTTTCCTTCCCAGGAGTAAGCGTCTTTTAATTTCATGGCTGCAGTCACCATCTGCAGTGATTTTGGAGACCCAAAAAATAAAGTCTGACACTGTTTCCACTGTTTCCCCATCTATTTCCCATGACGTGATGGGGCCAGATGCCATGATCTTCGTTTTCTGAATGTTGAGCTTTAAGCCAACATTTTCACTCTCCACTTTCACTTTCATCAAGAGGCTTTTGAGTTCCTCTTCACTTTCTGCCATAAGGGTGGTGTCATCTGCATATCTGAGGTTATTGATATTTCTCCCGGTAATTTTGATTCCAGGTTGTGCTTCTTCCAGCCCAGCGTTTCTCATGATGTACTCTGCATATAAGTTAAATAAGCAGGGTGACAATATACAGCCTTGACGTACTCCTTTTCCTATTTGGAACCAGTCTGTTGTTCCATGTCCAGTTTTAACTGTTGCTTCCTGACCTGCATACACATTTCTCAAGAGGCAGGTCAGGTGGTCTGGTATTCCCATCTCTTTCAGAATTTTCCACAGTTTATTGTGATCCACACAGTCAAATGCTTTGGCATAATCAATAAAGCAGAAATAGATGTTTTTCTGCAACTCTCTTGCTTTTTCCATGATCCAGCAGATGTTGGCAATTTGATTTCTGGTTCCTCTGCCTTTTCTAAAACCAGCTTGAACATCAGGAAGTTCACGGTTCACATATTGCTGAAGCCTGGCTTGGAAAATTTTGAGCATTACTTTACTAGCGTGTGAGATGAGTGCAATTGTGCGGTAGTTTGAGCATTCTTTGGCATTGCCTTTCTTTGGGATTGGAGTGAAAACTGACCTTTTCCAGTCCTGTGGCCACTGCTGAGTTTTCCAAATTTGCTGGCATATTGAGTGCAGCACTTTGACAGCATCATCTTTGAGGTTTTGAAATAGCTCAACTGGAATTCCATCACCTCCACTAGCTTTGTTCGTAGTGATGCTTTCTAAGGCCCACTTGACTTCACATTCCAGGATGTCTGGCTCTAGGTGAGTGATCACACCATTGTGATTATCTGGGTCGTGAAGATCTTTTTTGTACAGTTCTTCTGTGTATTCTTGCCATCTCTTCTTAATATTTTCTGCTTCTGTTAGGTCCATACCATTTCTGTCCTTTATCGAGCCCCTCTTTGCATGAAATGTTCCCTTGGTATCTCTAATTTTCTTGAAGAGATCTCTAGTCTTTCCCATTCTGTTGTTTTCCTCTATTTCTTTGCATTGATCACTGAGGAAGGCTTTCTTATCTCTCCTTGCTATTCTTTGGAACTCTGCATTCAGATGCTTATATCTTTCCTTTTCTCCTTTGCTTTTCGCTTCTCTTGTTTTCACAGCTATTTGTAAGGCCTCCCCAGACAGCCATTTTGCTTTTTTGCATTTCTTTTCCATGGGGATGGTCTTGATCCCTGTCTCCTGTACAATGTCACGAACCTCAGTCCATAGTTCATCAGGCACTCTATCTATCAGATCTAGTCCCTTAAATCTATTTCTCACTTCCACTGTATAATCATAAGGGTTTAGGAAGCCTTTAAAACCTTACTCTAAAACTGTGGGCCATGGACCAGAAGCTTCAGCTTCAATAGGGGGCTGTTAGAAGTGCAGACTCTTTCCTCCTCCATACTTACTGCTGCTGCAGATTAATAAGATCCTCACGTGATTCGTATGCATATCATGTTTGAGAAGCGTTGCGCAATGGAATTGAACATATTGAGATGAGGTTGCTCTGAACCACTACAAAGGCTTGATTCTATATTAATGTGTTTAAATACAGCAGGGAAAAATGGAGAACCTCTTACTGTTTTCTTTTCTTTCTTTACCTTGTTAGCTATACTTGCAGTGCTGTAGTTTGATTCCTAAGCTTGCAGCACATACATCACCTAGGAGCTTGTTGGAAATGCTGTATCTCAGGCCCTGCCCAAAGCTTTTAACAAGACATCACTTTGCCAATAGAGGTTTGTCTAGACAAAGCTGTGGTTTTTCAGGTAGTCACGTACAGAAGTGAGAGCTGAACCATAAAGAAGGCTGAGCACTGAAGAATTGATGCTTTCAAACTGAGGTGCTGGAAAAGACTCTTGAGAGTCCCTTGGACAGCAAGGAGATCAAACCAGTCAATCAATCCTAAAGGAAATCAACCCTGAATATTCATTGGAAGGACTGATGCTGAAGGTGATACTCCAGTGCTTTGGCCACCTGATGCGAAGAGCCAACTCATTGGAAAAGACCCTGATGCTGGGAAAATTTGAGGGCAAGAGAGAAGGGGGTGACAGAGGATGAGATGGTTGGATGGTATCATCAACACAATGGACATGAGTTTGAGCAAACTCCAGGAGATGGTGAAGGACAGAGAAGCCTGGGGTGCTGCAGTAGTGGGGTTGTGAAGAGTTGGACGTGGCTGAGTGACTGAACAACAACAACGGGGTGATTCACATGTTCCCCAAGAACGAGTCATCTGAGAGAGTGCTGAGATAGACGGGAGCGGGAAGCCGCAGCCTCTTACAGCCTCATCCTGGAAGTGATACACCTTCACGCATGCCGTATATTACTAGTCATAGAGACTGACCCCGGTACGGTGTGGGAGGCATCTTCACTCAGATGTGCATACAGAAGGCAGGGATCACTGGGAGTCATCTTGCAGGATGGTTACAACGGGAGGGTTTGGGGAGACAGCTCAGGTTAGGCTCCCAAATTAGGTCAGAAAAGAAAATGGCATGTGTTTGAACAATGTCTGAATGAATGTAGATAGGTTTTTTCCTCAACATTTTATTATAAACATTTTCAAACATAGAAAAGTTGAAATTGTATGTGAAGACCCACATACCCACTACCTAGATTTTATTAGCATTTATTATATTTACCATGTCTACCTATCTTATTTTTTGGATGTGTTTCAGAATGAGTTACATAGATTCGAAAGGCATTTTCAAAGGTGTATATCAACTAGAAGTGAGGATTGCAGGAGAAACAGAAGGATTCTGAATTTTTTGTATTTCCTAGGATTAACAGGGAGAAGGCAATGGCACCCCACTCCAATACTCTTGCCTGGAAAATCCCATGGACAGAGGAGCCTGATAGGCTACAGTCCATGGGGTCGCTAAGAGTCAGACACGACTGAGCGACTTCACTTTCACTTTTCACTTTCATACATTGGAGAAGGAAATGGCAACCCACTCCAGTGTTCTTGCCTGGAGGATCCCAGGGATGGGGGAGCCTGGTGGGCTGCCGTCTATGGGGTCGCACAGAGTCGGACACGACTGAAGCGACTTAGCAGCAGCAGGATTAACAAGGAAAAGGGACAGGTTTTTATGGGAAGATGTGGTTTAGTTTTGTACCAAAAACTAGGGATCATTTCTTTTTAAAAAACAATGTTGATTTGTTTGGCTGCATCAGGTCTTAGTTGGGGCATGTGAGATCTTTGTTGCATCGTGTGGCATCATTCGTTGCCGTGTAGATGTGAGATCTTAATTCCACAGCCGGGGATGGAACCCCCTTCCCCTGCATTACAAGGCGGATTCTTAACCACTGGACCACCAGGGAAGTCCCACCTTTATTTCATTTCTGCTGGAAGCCAGTTTGTGATGGTGGTTACCAAGCTCTGGATGCAGTGTATACGATTGATTAATGAGATGTCTGAGATTTTCTGTTTTTGTTTCCCGATGTCCAGTTTTACAGTCTGTGGCATTGAGGAGTTGTTGTCTGTGGGAACAAAGCAATAGATGTAGGGCTCAGCAGGAAGTCAGGGGATGGAGACAGTGATTGGAGAGTCACCACATGGAAACGTGGGTGAATGCCCTGATTGGGTTATGCTGCCAGGGGAGAGCTTTGAGATCTAGGAGGGTGACAGAGAGAGAGAACCCAGAAGACAATGAGTGAGAATACTTGGATAGGAGGAAGAGCAGGATGTCATGTGATATAGACCACTGCTACTTTGAAGGTTAGTGATACGAGAATTGAAGAGAAGCATTTGGATTGGCAATTAAAGTATTGTTGATTTTAATGGTGGGACTTTAAAATAGTATAAAAGTAATCATTGGGGGATTTGGGAAGACAACTAGTGTAAACTGTTAGTAAATGAGGAAGTGGCCACTTGACTGTGATCCAGGGTTCAGGGAAGCATTTTTAGGACTCAGTGGCTTGAGAATGTTTGTCAGCAGAGGAGAGAGAAAGCTAGTAGATTGTGAAAAAAGATACTAACAGAAGGATGGAATGTGGCTTGGGAAGAGGTGGAGTAAGAACTGAGGAAGACCTGAGAAACCCCCTTAGAGCTAGAGAAGGGAAAATGAAGCTGTTGGGAGGGGAGGGTATTGCAGGAGTTCCAGCTCTTGGTTGATGAAGCAGGAGGCTTTCTGAGGGTAAAAGAAGTGGGATGGGATAGCTGGGAACTCAAGGTGAATGTTTGAAGCAGGTGCGAGGGAAAAGGGAGGCTGTGTAGGAAGCACAGCAGAGACCCATGTGAGAGTAAAGCTGAGATTTGTGATGATGGGCCAATACAGGAGCAGAAAGTGCTTTTTAGTGATATTTGGAATAGATCAATTTAAAAATAATTTATAATGTATTTTTCTAACGTTTGTGTGTGTGCTCAGTCATATCCAACTCTTTGCAACCCCATGGACTGCAGCCCATCAGGCTCCTCTGTCCATGGGATTATCCCAGAAGGAATACTGGAGTGAATTGCCATTTCCTTCTCCGGGGGATCTTCCCAACCCAAGGATTGAACCCATGATTTCTGTAGCTCCTGCATTGTCAAGTGGATTCTTTACCACTGAGCCGCCTGGGAAGCTACCTGGGAGTTTTCTAATGATTTTTGTCTAATTCTTGTCAGGGGAAAAAAAAAAATTGTAAAGGGATCTTAGGTAGAACCAGCACTACTCAGATTCCTCTGCTGTTTGATTTGTCTGGGCTGGAGATATTTTTGGAGGTGTGGTGGCAAGTCACTTTGTAAAGTTAACCATATATCCACTTCTTATGGGACTAGATAGTTCTACGATCAATATGAAGGGAGTTGACTTCAGCCTTCACCTGAGATTTAGGTATTTCTTTTCAAAAGAGAAGAAAGTAAACTTGCATTATTTTAATAAAATTTCCTTTGTCACAAGAACTTTAATTCATAATAGTCTCACTTGTAAAAACCTTTTATCATATTTGTCTATATCATCTTTTAGCATCACCTTTGGCTAGTTTCAGACAGCACATAAAAAGTTTGGAAAGACTTGGGCACATGATAAAATTGGCAACTTGGTTTTAGAACAGCTTCAGCCAGCTTCCTGTGAAACCAAATGCTATTTCACAGAATGAGTGTCATGTTAGGAAGGCGTTGAGCTGCAGACTTTCATTGTTATTGGGAATATTTTTAGATTTGTTCCATTTTGTCCAAAAAGGGGAAAAAAAGCAAAGGCAATCTTTTAAATTAAGACTTAATACAAATAATAATTTTTACTGCTTCACTGAGGACACTCTTTGTCACCATTTTTAAGGGATAGTTCTGTGAATTTTGACAAATGCATATGATTATTTAAGCTCTATCACAATCAAGGTATAAAAATTTATCCACCTTTTAAAAAAAAAAAGGACTCTGAGGATAAAATGGAAAAGTATTTATTCATCTCTAAACCGCATTAAAATTACAGAAAAAGAACTGTGTTATTTTAAAAAATATTTTTATGAGCTCATTTGCATAACATATAGTTAGGTCTACACGTATACATTCAATATTTCGAATGTGTTTCAGTCAGTTGCAGTCATTCTTTTTATTGCTTAAATGATCTTATATTAAGCCAATGGGAGACCCCACCCCTCTTCTTGGCTTCAAAGTTCTTTTGACATGACCCATTGATTTTTGACTGCTGCTTTGATTTCTGGTACAAGATTTGCCAGGCTTGTTATATAGCCTGTCCCAGATGTTATACTCAGCCATTCCATTAAGAAATCTTGATTTTGTTTTGTTTTGTTTTAATTAGAGAATTTTATTTAGAAGCTATATGTGTCAGGATCCAGATAGGAAGATAGAATCTATGCTAGTACGTTAGAGAGAATTTGATTTAGGAAAGTAGTTAAATGGGTGTTGGAGATCTGAAGAGGTAAAAAGAGAATATGGAAGTAACTCAGAAGATAGTTATAGCAGAGAACAACCTCAGTTCCTGGGGCTGGGGAATAAAGAGGGAGAGATTGTGGAATTAATAGAAACTGGAAACTTGGAAGAATGACCTGTGTCACTGGAACCAAGGAGGCACTGGCATTGGTACTTCCGTGGGAGTTCTCAGGAAACTGGAGGAGTCTGGAGACGGCTGCTGGCCGACACTGCGTGCAGGTTGCCGGGCTTTGCTGGCCTGGCAGTCGCAGAGACTGGAGGCAAGCAAGCACACAGGAAGGATCAAGTCCATTCTCCCCTCCTCTAACCTGGTGCCCCCTATTGGCAGAATCAAACAGTAAACAAGTGATAAAGAGAAGTGTTTACAGACCTGATCCTGCATCTCAGAGCCAGCTACAGAATTCTGGGTTTGGAGCTGAGGGCCAGATGTTCAGTCAGTCGTATCCGACTCATTGTGACCCGACTGACTGTTGCACGCCAGGCTTCCCTGTCCTTCAGTGTCTCCCGGAGTTTGCTCAGATTCATGTTCATTGAGTTGCTGATGCTGTCCAACCATCCAATCCTCTTTCGCCCCCTTCTCCTTTTGTTTCAGTCTTTCCCAGCATCAGGGTCTCTTCCAATGAGTCGGCTCCTTGTGTTCGGTGGCCAAAGTATTGGAGCTTCAGCTTCGGTATCAATCCTTCCACTGAAAATTCAGGGTTGATTTCCTTTAAGATTGACTGGTTTGATCTCCTTGCTGAAGGCCGGTAGTTTTTAAGATCACTAGTACAGAAGTTACATTTGGGGTGAGGTGTACTGATTGCTATTGTGTTGTCATTGCTTCTAGACCTTTTAAATGAACAGAGTTATACAAAATGAGCATTTAAGAAGATTTTTTTATTGACGTATAGTTGATTTTCAATGTTGTGACTAAGTATTTTAAAACAAAAATAAATGAGTTCATATTTGTGTTAATTTAAATTTAATGTCAGATTATTTTTCTTCTTAGATTGTATTTATTACTTTAAAATTTTTTTTCAGCTTTATTGAGGTACAGTTAACAAATGAAATTGTAATATATTGAAAGCATACAACATGATAATTTGCTATATGTATATGTTGTGAAAGGATTCTCACCATCAAGAATTAACACATTCATTGCACCTCACATATTTATCTTTTTTTTTTAATGAGAATACTTAAGTTTTATTCTCTTAGCTAATTAGCTATTTTAATCATTTAAAATACAGTGTTATCAAAAAATATGGAAAGCTTCACGAATTTGCGTGTCATCCTTGTGCAGGGGGCACAATAATCTCTGTTATCATTCCAGTTGTAGTATATGTGCTGCTGAAGTGAGCACTGTATTTATTAGTTTTATATGAAATCTTGGTTTCTTAACAATATTAAGGTAATTACAAATACTTGTATTAATTCAGTCCTGCAATAACATATAAAATAACTTTAAAATAATGCCAGGTTCCAACTCGGGCATGACAGCATGAGGAGCTCTTGTGGGCCCAGTCCTCCATGAAACTGGTGAAAAATATTTTTAAAACAACCATAATAAAGTCTCTGGAAATCGTCTCAGGGAATTTAGCAAACGAAGAAACATTTATGATAGAAAATGTACTCAAACTCAGTAAGAGTAGTGAGATTCTGTGGGATCCTCCACCTCTCCCACCCCGGCTCAGTGATACAGAAACTCCATTCCAGACTGGATGGCAAATAAAACAAAGCTGCTGGCTCCCCAGGTCCCAGCCATCCTGGGAGAACAGCACGTCAGCATTGCTCATCTCGCCCCCAGCTACTGTTGCAGAGGCCACAGACCGGGCAAGTGCGGTTAGTAGCTGTGTTTCTACCCCAACCCTGACACTCCCTGTGGAATGGGGGCTTTACCTTGAGCAGGACACCGGGGCTCTGATCACCCTTTCCCTGGCTTGGAGGCAAGCTGGGAAGGCCTGAGGCTCCTGTCTTCCCTCTTCCAGGCGTTCAGCTCTTAAAGCATGGGTGACTCTCTCAAAAGCACACCCTTGTCCCCAACCCAACTGCAGAATGTGGCTCAGACATTTTTCTCTGGAGGCGGAAGCTGTAAAACCAGTAGGTCCTAAAGTTTTCCCAAAGGAACTGACTTTATTTGCATCAGAATATGGCTAACCTGAAGCCTGGGGATGTTCTCAGAAATTTAGAGGTAGTTGTGAAAGGCAGTTGGGAGGAGACTGGTAGATTCATTGCAAATAAAGACTAAACCGTAGGCCAGCTAGTTAGCTGGAGAGAACTGGGGGAAAAGATAGCTGGGAGGAGCCGATTGGAGTCAGAACACATCTCAGACACAGACTTTGGGAGGTGTCCCTTCCAAGGAACCCAAATGTGATTGGATTGGTTTGTGGAACAATTCACATCCCAGGGTCTTGTTGAAATAGTAGAGAAATTAGCTGGAAATTTGTGGAGTTTAACAGCTCCACAAATATTTATATATACTCAGTAAAGAAATTAAAAAGCTGCATTAGAAAATACTCATTGGCTGCAAAAGCAGTAAAGGAAGAATAGAGGAACAAAACCAAATATGAGATATAGAAAACAAAAAATAAAATGGCAGATGTAAATCCAACTATATCAATAATAGCATCAACTGTGAATAGGTTAAACAGTCCAATCAAAGACAGGGATTGTCAGACTGGATTAAAAAAAAAAGATTCAACTCTATGCTGTGTGAGATAATAGAAAAAAATATATATGTACTGATCTCTACCCCAGGTTTTTGGCATAGGTCTCTTGGAAACCCTTGTAATTTCCTAAGTCATAAGTGGAAGAAGCCAGTCACAATTTATACCACAAATCACATATTGTATGATATATGCTACCACTTATATGAAGTGCCCAGGGTAGGCATATCTACAGAGATAGAGCAGTGGTGCAGGGCTGTGGAATGGCAGACAGGAGGGTGTAGCTGATGGAAACCGCTTCCTTTTGAGGTTTGAAATGTTCTGCAATTGATTGTGGTGATGATCACATATATTGCTTTTGTATATCTGGATATACTAAAAACCATTGGCTTGCACAGTTTAAATGAGCAGATTGTATGGTAGTAAATGATGTCTCAATGAAGCTGTGAACGCAAGTAGTAATACCTGTATTTTGACTAAGAGATAACTCATGGATGGAGTTTAGGTTTCTTTACAGTTTATCTGGTCCTTGGAATATATTCCACTGAGAATGTACAGTCAAAGTAATACAATTTAAAAGTCATTAGGAATAATTATTTTTTCTGTATGGTTATGTTTCCAACTTGATGTTTAGTTATCTCATCAGTTGATTTTTCCTGTAGTAAAAAACAACTCCGAGTTGTAGCTTAACAGCAGTGAATGTTTCCTGCTCACGTTCTGTGCGGTCGCTGCAGGGGCTCATCTTCAGGTCCCGGGCTGGGTTCAAATAACAGCTCCTATATGGGATATGCTGGACTCAAGGTGGAGGGCAGGGATGCAAAAGGGTTATTAGAATTTGTGTTGACTCCTAAGTCCTTTGTTTAACACCTGCATGCTGTCACTTACCGTATTTGTCTGTTTTGCATACAAGGTTAAATTACATTTTTAAAATATGTGAATTTATACCTGTTCCTCCAGTTCACATCCACCGTGCACAATTCATCTTCATCTTTTTCTAGTCAATATATTATCCTTTTCCATGTGAAAATACTGGTTCTCAGTAACACTTTTATTTATTGATTTCCTTTATTCTATAATACACACAAAATAGTTGAAAACTTAAAACACTAATATTACCGATAGCATGTTATTAATTTAATATTTCTTTGCATTTCTTTACCTTTAGAAGGTATACCATTAAGGATATCCTTCAGAAGATTGTTGAAGAGTTACTTGAATTAATTTTTTTGTATATGTGTGGTTATCAATTTGTCAGAGTTTTTTTTTTTTTTTAAAGATACAGTTTGAATTCAAACTAAAATTTTCACCTAAGTTTAAGGACTATACGGTCTTTTGTTTAGCCCTGCTGGGCGGCTTGCAGGATCTTTGTTCCCCAGCCAGGGATGGGACCCGTGCACCCTGCAGTGGAAGTGAGGAATGCCCGGGCTATGGGGGTTTTAATTCATTATTCTTTCTGTTGTTGTTGATTATTTGCTTATGGTTTATTTACTTCCTCTGTGGCATGTAAACTCCGTGGGGGCCTCCCCTGTTTCTCCACACACTGCAGTGCTTGGTTAATCATGGGTCCTCAGACACATTTGCTGAAATAAATGAGTGAAACGTGTGTGTGCACTGACGCTCAATCGTGTCCAGTTCTTTGCGACCTCATGGACTGTAGCCCGCCAGGCTTCTCTGTCCATGGGAGTTTTCAGAAAAGAATACTGGAGTGGGTTGCCACGCCGTCCTCCAGGAGATCTTTCCAAACCGGGGACTGAACCCACATCTCCTGCGTCTCATGCATTGCAAGCGGATGTTTTATCACAGAGCCGCCTGGGAAACCTCTTATTTCATTATTCTTGTATCCCTCATCTCCCATTATGAAAATACTAATTTCCAATCACACGAGTGTAATCATTCATTAGCAGTACCAACAATGTTGATAATTATTAATATGGTTACTGAAAAATTCATTTGGGGGAGTCTACAGACTATTTACCTCAGTTGTAATGTTGGTCAGATTACTGTGCTTTATACTCACTTGAAAGAATTTCCTTCTGTGAAGTTGTCTTATCAATTCAATATTTAGTGTTTATTTTATTTTGCTTCCTTTCAGGGATTTAAAAATACTTCATTATCTTTCATAATTATGTAAAATGTTCATAATTATTCTAAAGTCAAGTGTACAAAACAGGATGTATTTAGGGAAAGTCTACCTGGTGCCCCATAGCTTTGATTTTTAACTTTTTGTTATGAAACTTGTGACACATTCATTTTTTAAAAATAGAGAAACTAGTGTAATAAAACCCTCAGATATCCATCACTCATCTTCAGCGACTATCAGGTTATTGCTAGTCAAGTGATTGTTCATTAGACACCCAATCACTTGTCACACTGTTAATTATAGTAGTTTAAAAATAGGTTTTAATATTTGTTTAGGGTAGTCTTGAGGGCAAGTTGGTATTTTAAGAGAGGCAATCTGCTCTACTAGGAGAAAGAGATGATTCGTGAAAGTTCTGTAGATGGTAAGAAGTTATGTGGTCCAGAGCTATCAGGAAGGATTTGAGGATTTGGCCTTTTAATAGGGCCAAAGACAGTTCATTCACACATTCTGAGAAGACAGGGACAGATTGCTAACTTCAGAAACTAGGAAGACAGAGTTTCTGTCTGAATGCCGCTTTGTGTGTGTGTGTGTGTGTGTGTGTGTGTGAAAGATGAGATAAAGTTACCAATTGATGAGTGAGGGGTGTCATCATAGAGGATACTGGAGGTCTGAGGGGACAAGAAGGTGACGTATTAGCAGTTGCTGTGCAGAGTGGGATGGACATACTGAGGAAGGGTGGTATGGTTGGTAGGCAGTGCTGAGTGTCTGCTTGTGTGAAGCCAGAGAGCTTGTGTTTCTCTCCACTGATACTTAGGTGAAGTACAGATGGGAAGTCAGTGGGTAGTTGGTTTTTGCAGGGTGAGTACATCTGAGGGAGAGTGGTAAGGGATGAAGGTGTTGGAAAGCTGAGTAAGGAAGGAGAGAGGAGAGGGAGGGTGGAGAGGCAGTAAAAATGTGAGGGGGCTTTGGAGAATCAGTAGGAAAGGACAGAAACCAAGGACGTTCTGGGGATTTAGGTGTCGGTTCACCATTGCTGGGGTGAGTTAGCTTCAACTCTTGTCTTTTCACTTCTTTTTAATTAAGATTCAAATTCTTGGTAGAGAGAAACCGTCAAATGCCACTTAATTGGGGGAAGGAAGGTAGTTATTAATCAGAGGAATTTGCTTGATTGAGAAATCTGGTTGTTAGGATGTGAAGTTTGCTCGTTTCTGTATTGCTCTAGTTGCTATATTATGTAAAGGAGATGCTACTTGCCCAGCTTGTATAATGTCATGTGGAATAACTGCATGCTTTGAAAACAAAGTGTTATGAAACTGGTAAGTAGTGCAGTTAAGCTCAGATGGTGATAATTAAATTCTCAGTGACTACAACTGCCAGTGAATTTCTTTGTGAAACCATATTTGAAGATTTGAAGATCCTATTTAAGCTTAAAATTAAACTATAAAGCTCAAAGTAAAATAGCTCAATTTATGGGATAAAAGTACATATATTAAAATAGCCTGAGAAGTTTTGAGTTGATCTTGTTTCTTATCAGAATATATTGGCTTATGCAAATGATTGGAGTGAAAGCTGTAGAAATTAATGTCATAGCTAGATTTTCTCCTTGGAGTGGTAATTATTTTACCTAATTTTCTGATACTGCTTGAGACCCTATGGACGGGCCCTGCCATCCATGGGATTCTCCAGGTAAGAGTATTGGAGTGGGCTGCCATTTCCTTCTCCAGGGGGTCTTCCCAACCCAGGGATCAAACCCGGGTCTCTCGCATTGGGCTGCCAGAAGAAAGCTTAGCCATAGCAGAAAGTAGAATGTAAAAAAAACTAGGGGTGTGGCAGGCAAAGAAGTTGAGTATTGAAGACATTTGCATTTGAAGTAAAGTTTAATAGTAAAAGACTTCCCTGGTGGCTCAGAAGGTAAAAGCATCTGCCTGCAATGCCAGAGACCCAGGTTCATCCCTGGGTTGGGAAGACCCCCTGGAGAAGGAAATGGCAACTCACTCCAATACTCTTGCCCGGAGAATCCCATGGACGGCAGAGCCTGGTCCATGGGGTCTCAAAGAGTTGGACACGACTGAGCAACTTCACTTTTCACTTAATAGTAAAATATCAACTTAAAGTTGCAAAGCTGTTGAGATAAGTAAATACTACTCTTAACAATGGCAAAGAACTAATTGGGCTGCGCTCATTAAATTAGTAGTGATGGGTTAGGGATTGAAGAGGGGTAAAGGAATTGAATGTCTCCGGTTTTGCTAATTGTCTGGACATAGTAGATATTATCATTTGTTATTGAATATACTTGGCATAATACACAAGAATAGTTAATAACTGCTTTGTTCTCCAACACACAGTTTACCGTGTATCTGCATCAGTTTTAATAACGAGTGATTTTAGAGTGGGGTCCCATTGCTTTTTGTCTCTTGACTTTTTCCGTGCTTACACCTGCCTCTATATCAGCTTTTCAGAATGACGTAAGGATGTTAGTAAAAGTGAATTTACTTTCCTTTTTTTCCCTTAGGAGCAGCCACCATATCCTAGTTACAATTCTACCTATTGGAATTCTGCTGCCCGACCTCGGGCTCCTTACCCAAGTACATACCCTGTAAGACCGGAAATGCAAAGCCAGGTATGATCTGAAATTGATAAACTTGCTGAATTTTCTCTTGATGATCTGTTTTCAGAACCTGTGGAGATTTTATAGTAAAGATGTGTGGGGTTTTGTTATGTAATGGAGTCTATCTTAATCATTTTAACATTTTTAATGCAGAGGTAGGGAAATATCTAGGCAGATACTATGTAAGGCAGAAGTGGCTTGACTCATGATAGATTATTTCTCAGGACCTGGAAACAACAAACGCAAAATGTACCTATTTCTAAAAATTTGTTATTTTATGGAGCTATAATTGACATATAATGTTATTATTAGTTTTAGGTATATAATGTAAAGATTCAGTATTTGTATACTTTCTAAAATGATCACCATATAAGTCTAGTTAACATCTGTTACCATACATAGTTACAAAGTTTTGTTTTCTTGTGATGAAAGAAGTTTTTAATGTATTGTTTTTGGCTGCAGCCCGGTCTTCCTTGCTATGCAGGCTTTCTCTAACTGTGGAGAGCAGGGTCTGTTCTCTAGTTGTGTGTGGCACGTGGGCTTCTCATTGCAGTGGTTTCTGTTGCAATGAACAAGCTCTAGGCTGCCAGGGCTTCAGTAGTTGTAGTTTCTGGGCTCTAGAGCATGGGCTCAGTAGTTGTGGCACAGGGGCTTAGTTGCTCTGTGGCATGTGGGATCTTCCCGGATCAGGGATTGAACCCATGTCCCCTGCAGGGGCAGGCAGATTCTTTACCACTGAGCCACCAGGAAAGCCTCTGTGATGAAAACTTTTGAGATAAACTCTCTCAGTCAGTTTTTAAATGTACAATGCAATATCTAACTATAGTTGCTCGAGTACATGTTGCGTTCTGTGGTTTATTTATTTTATAACTGGAAGTTTGTACCCTTTGACCACCAACCCGCTGCTCCACCTCTGGAACCACCAGTCTGTTGTCTGTATCTGTGAGTTGGCTTTTTTTGTTTGTTCGTTTGTTTTTTAGATTTTACATATAAATGAGATCACATAGTATTTGTCTGTGCATCACATTTAACTTAATGCCTTCGAGGTCCATCCATGTTGTCCCAATGGCAAGATTTCCTTGGTTTTTTGCTTAAATAATACTCCATTGTGTGTGTATATATCTGTCTCACTTTTTTTCATTCATTCATCCACTGCTGGACATTTAGGGTGTTTCTGTGTCTTGGCTATTTAAATAATGCTGCAGTGAACATGGGGGTACAGATAACTTTTTAAGTTGGTGTTTTTGTTCCCTTTGAACATATTCCCAGAAATGGAATTGCTGGATCATATGGTAGTTCTGATTTTAGTTTTTTGAGGCATCTCCATACTGTTTTCCGTAGTGGCTGTACCAGTTTACCTTCCCATCAACAGTACACAAGAGTTCCTTTTCTCAGCATCCTTACCCAGTACTTATTGTCTTTTTGAGAATAGCCATTCTAGTAGGTGTGAGGTGGCGTGTCACTGTGGCTTTGATTTGCATTTTCCTGATAATTAGGGATGTTGAGCACCTTTTCATGTACCTGCTGGCCATCTTGTATGTCTTCTTTGGGAAAATGTCTATTCAGATCCTCTGCCCATTTAAAAGAAGCCCAGGGCTTGCAGGATCTTGGTTCCCCAATCAGGGATTGAAGCTGAAGTTATATTTATGTCTCATATGTGTTTTTATGCTTTTACTACTTGTATAGGCATTTTTATAGTACAATTTAACATTTTTAAAACATTTTATTTTAAAATATTATCAAGTTTTTAAACTTGATGTAAGTGGTTTCATCCTAGCATTCTCTTGCAGCTTGCCTTTTTTAACTCAGCATTGTTTTTCCCTTTTCTATTGTACAACATACGAGACAAGCATTTCCCTACTGTGTGGAATTGGTGGGTTTGGGTATGTACATCTTTATTTAATACAGCCAAATTACTTTTCACAGTGATTAGAGAGCCAAGAACTTCTTTATTTTCTTTGCTGCCAACCTACTCTTCAGAAGATTTAAAAACTCTGAAACATCTCTGAACTGTGATTATTTGGCCATGCTTAGTCATGGTCTGTAAGGATTGCAAGGCTAATACATGTTCTTCTGACTCTGATTGTTGTAATCATGCATGTTGTAGCTCTGATCTATTGACCCAGAGGGTACTTAGGAAAAGTATGGTAAACACACAGGTTTTCTAGTAATGATTGTGGTAGGGGTTTTTGGTTCGTTTGCCTGACTGGGGATCAAACTGTGCCGAGGCTCAGAGTCTTAACCACTGGGCCAGCAAGGAAGTCCTATGGTGGTTTTTTTCTGTTGTTGTTTGTTTAAAATCCTCTCATTGGTCACAAATGCAACTTGTTTTTCTAAAGCTGCTTTCCCCACATATCTAAAGGAGGAAAGACAGATGTTTCACATTGATTTTCTGATAAAGAAGATAATTCTCCTGACTTCTGGAAGATTTCACCACAGAACGCCAAGTGCCTGGGAATAGAAATGCTCAAAGAAAGACAACTGAAGTCTTCTTCATGCTAAATGTTCTAAATTGAGAAATCATGATGCAAAAGGACTTTGGTCAGAACCTGTAATAACTTATTCATTTAATTTAAAGGAGAACTGGGTTGTCAAATACAGCTTATAGTACCGTGGTTTGGAGCTCTTGTGAGACAAAAATTGGACCAGTTCTGTAAGTAGAGATGATGCTTGAGGAAATGACCAGTGGATGATGATAAACTGGGCAATTCCAAAAGCAAGTGTCAGGAAAAACTCAAGGTGATGTTGGCTGCTGATAATTATGAAGGCTCGGAGTCCTTTTGTGGTGAAGCTTTCTATGTTTTTCGAGATAACCACAACAGGAGGAATCGTGGTGTTGCTAATGGAAAAGTAATTTTTCCCACTTGGATTGGGTCTGTTTGCTGTTGATAGTCATATATTACCAAATGGAAAGGGAATCCATTAACAGTGTATCACTTTCTGGGTGAGAGACCTGGCTACTTTTCTCCCCTTTGGATTCTACATCTATAAGCAGTCCATCAATTGTAAAATCAACTTTTGGAAGAAGTATTTCCTCCCGGATAATCTTGCTTGCAGTGAGACACCATATGGTGTGACAGTATTTTGACTTTCAAATGCTGAGTCATATTTACATTTACCTCTAGAACAAAAGCAGCACTTGGAATATGTTTTGAGTTTTAAGAGCTCCAGTCTCTTGATTTCTTCTGGAATCCAGAATGAGATGTCTTACAGAAATTCAATGACTGTCAGAGATTTTGTTTAATTCTCCTTATAGTGGATCAGTTTCAGATTTTATCTGTTGCCATATCAGCTGACAGGTTTCAAATCCCAGCTTACTGTCTTTAGATACAAGTTTCCCTTTATGAAAAAATTGGACTAGATGGAAGTAGCTATGGTCTGTGCAGCCCACCAGTTTCTAGACATACTTGGGATTTTGTGGCATTTTTAATAGCATAATTTTTTTTCTATAAAAATAATACAACTTTATTAGTAAATACTTGGGAAATAAAAGACAGAAAAGCCACTAACTCTGTCATCATAATATGTCCATATTTTGGTAAATTTGTTTTCAGCCTTCTCCCTGTTATATTTATCCAGTTTTAAACTTATTTTACATATATTTTTTAATATTACTTTTTGGTTATCTTATGTACTTGTTACAGGGTGAAATAACAGGAACTCTTTTTTTTTTTTTTAATAACCGAAATTTTCAAACATAATCCAAAGTAATGGGATAGCACAGTGATCTCCCATGTACCCCTTACTCAGCTTCAGCAAGTATCATCAATGCATGGCCCTCATGTTTCACCCATGTCCTTAATGTGCTTTGAAGAAAATTCCGAATATCACATTATTTCTCTTGTAAATACTTAAGTATGTATCTTTAATATACAGGGTCGTTTTAAAAACATTACCACAATGCCATTATTAAAGCTTAAAGAAATAAACACTAAAAATAATTCTTTAATGTTAATAGATGTCTGGTCAATTCTACAATGAATTTTAAGACAGAATAAAATTCCTTCAACGAATAGCCTATAACTGACCTAATCATTCCATCAGTGCAGGACGTGTAGGTTGCTTTCAGTACTGCGTGATGGTGAATCATGCTCTGATGAACAAATCCATGCTTATAACTTTTTCTCTAGTTGAATCATTTCCTTAGGAAGGATTTCTAGAAGTTGAATAACAATACAAAGTCACATTCTTTTTTTTTTTAATTGTCTTCAGTTGTGTATGTTGTATAAGGGACTTTATTTTTTTTGGTGGGGGGAGTGTGCCCTGCAGCATGGGGGGTCTTAGTTCCCCCACCAGGGATTGAGTCCATGCCCCCTGAGATGGGAATGTGAGGCTTAACCACGGGACTGCCAGGGAAGTCCCTGTCCCTCTTTTTGATGTGGTAGATTTGGAATCAAATTTAAATTTCATTTTCTTTAATCATTAACAACTGTAGAAGGTATCAGGCTTCTACTCTTTTAATTGAGGTATAGTTGACATTTAGCATTCATTTCAGATGTATAACATAATGATTTGATATTTGTATACATTATCAAATGATCACCACAATAAGTCTATTTTATTATCACAAGCTTCTTATTCTTCTACCTAAAATGGGAAAGACTGTCTAGTTTTAGAAGGATGAGTCCAGGAAAAGTTGATTTCATTTTTACCATCTTACAAAGTAGAGTAGAAATTAATGGAAAACCTGAAGGTAATCATTTAAAGTTTAGCTTTAGTCTTATTTGGATTACTAAACTGAGGATTCTAGGTATCAATAATAGTCTGGATAGCTGATATAAAACTGCAGGAAGCAGTATGTGAGGAGTTTGTCTCTGTCCGCTGTAATTTGGGAAGCAGAGTGAGACAGTACAAAAAACAAGGCTTGGAGTCAGATCAGGTTCATTTCCTGACCTTGCCACAATTATACTAACAACAATGGTATTATAAAAATTATCGGTTATTGAGCATACCATGTACCAGACACTGTACTGAGCACTTTATATATGTCATCTCATTTAATTTTTATAATAACCCTGCAGAATAAGTTCATGATTTCCATTTTCCTGCTTGAAAAAGTAGAGAGAGTAAACACAAAGCCTGTGGCAGGGCTCAGTCTACCTCTGTGGTCTTTTTTTCTTTCTGTTGTACCAGGGTCCTTTTCTTCTTTCTTTAGCCATTCTCCCGGGTTTCCTAGAGCCCCCTTTCCAGTGTGTGGGGACAGGCTCCCTCCCGTTAGGTTAACTGTCAGGTGTTCTTATGAAAACGGTTGAAAAGCACTGCTCTAAGGCCATTACTTCATCTTTCATCACAGTATACCTTCCCATTGTTATAACAGGGACTCTAAAGTGATAATCAGTTTAATATATGTATACAATAACAATATAAGACCACCTCTCAAGGGTTGCTTAGGTAGTTGATAATTTTCATTAGTTACTCATCTCCTTTCTTCCCAAAGTTCTCAGAGTGAGGGCATTTCAGCTCTTGTACTCATTCATCTCTTTTCTCCCAACTTTGCTTTTTCCAGAGTTTGAATTCTTACACAAATGGGGGATATGGCCCACCATACCCCACTGGCCCGGGGACAAATACTGCCTCGTACCCTGGGGCCTATTACACACCTGGGTATGCTCAGACCAATTACTCCACAGAGGTTCCAAGCACTTACCGTTCACCTGGCAACAGCCCAACCCCAGTCTCCCGTTGGATGTACCCCCAGCAGGACTGCCAGACTGAAGCACCCCCTCTTAGGGGGCAGGTTCCGGGATATCCTGCTTCACAGGTGAGCACCCTTCTGTTGTCTTTTTAATTTTTAACTGTTAATGAATGGTACCAAGTTTATTTCTTTCTCTGTTTACTTCAAGGGGTTAGGTTTATATTTTTAAATGTTTTAGGAATCTCTGTTCACTTCCCGGGGAGTTCTATGTTGTGCTTCAGCTGTTAAAATTTAGGCTCTATTCCTTCTGAGCTTGACGGTCACCAAACCTGCCCCTGATATCTTTGGAACCAAGCTTTTGTAGGTTTGGAAAAGTTATGCAACTGTTTAGAAATACCCCAGTTTAACCCTGTAGCAGCTAAAGTATCCACTGTTAAGCAGAGAGGAGGCAGCTCAGGATCTGTTTACACTAGAATATTTTCATTACTTCTTTAAGTTTTTTTAGCAATGACCAGCATATTTCCTTCCTCTCAACCCAGAACCCTGGAATGAGCGTACCCCATTACCCTTATGGGGATGGTAATCGTAGTGTTCCACAACCAGGACCACCTGTACGACCCCAGGAGGACTCATGGGCGCCTCCAGGTGCTTATGGAATGGGAACCCGGTACCCCTGGCCTTCAGCTGCGCCCTCAGGACCACCGGGGAGTCTCTACCTGAACGAGAGCACTTCATCGTGGCCTAGCAGTGGCTCTCCTCAGTCACCTCCTTCACCGCCACCCCCACAGCCTAAGGTAGGAGACCTGCTAAACCTTGTTCTTTTAATGTTTGGGTCATCAAGAGAGCACGATATGGGATTTCTCTGCATTGGCCTGTGTTAAATGGGGGGACTAGTTTCAAAAAGCTGGTGGCCAGCACCTACAACTTTATGTGGCCCAGTCCCCCCCCTTTTTTTTTCTTTTTTAAAATAGACTGTATTTTAGAGCAGTTTTAGGTTCATTTCCTTTTTTTTAAAAGACAGGAAAGTGCTCATTTTCTTATTAGTTGTAATACTATCTGAATGTTAAAATCAAAGGTTAGATTTTGTTACCTCCATCTCCAGACAGAAGACAAAACCAATGAGAAATAGCATGGTTTTATTAAACTGTACACTTGAACATCATTTGCTTGTGGCCAGGTTCCTTTTTAAGATTTGTCTTCAGATTTTCTCTCTTAAGGGGAACAGACTAATTCCTATTTATTAAGTCACTGGTCAGATTGTGAGGTGATAAAGATAGATTATGAGGTGTTCATGATGATGAGCTACCTCAGGGTAGATTCCAGCCTGTATACTCAGGAATTCTCTGCCTTTTATCTTTTCAGAGCTGTATTTTCCTCAAATGATTAAAGAGGGCTGTCCAGTTTTATTGGTGGGGAATCTTTTCATGTACCTTCCTGGTCAGGTGGAAGATGGGGGCTAACAAATCTGATGCTGATGGATTCCCATTAAAACAGCTTTTCTCCCCTCTCTGCTCTCCCACTCCAAGGACTCCTCCTACACCTACAGCCAACCAGATCAAGGCATGAGCCAGCACAACTTTCCTTGCAATGTCCATCAGTACGAGTCCTCGGGATCAGTGAACGATGACAGTTCGGAGCTTTTGGATTCCCAGGTCCAGTATAGTGCTGAGCCTCATCTGTACGGTAACGCCTCCCACGAACATCCCAGCACTCAAGACCAGGGTAATCATCTTGCTGAAGAGTGTTTATCTTCAGATGAAGGGACTCCCCCTAGCATTAAAAAAATCATACATGTGCTGGAGAAGGTCCAGTATCTTGAGCAAGAAGTAGAAGAGTTCGTAGGAAAAAAGACAGACAAAGCCTACTGGCTTCTGGAAGAGATGCTAACCAAGGAACTTCTGGAACTGGATTCAGTTGAAACTGGGGGCCAGGACTCCGTCCGGCAGGCCAGGAAAGAGGCGGTTTGTAAAATCCAGGCCATACTGGAAAAATTGGAAAAAAAGGGATTATGAAGGGATTTAGAACAAAGGGGAAGCCTGTTACTAACTCAACCAAAGAACTCTTGATTTTGGTTAATTACCCTCTTTTTGAAATGCCTGTTGACGACAAGAAGCAATACATTCCAACTTTCCTTTGATAGAAAGCTTGAAAAACTGGTAAAGGACTTGGAAGAACAGTTGGGTTATGAGTTGTTTTCAGACCAGTGAATGTAATAGAGAGCTCTCGGGTTATTGGTATTGCCAAGTAGACTCGCCCAGTGAGAAATATATGGGTGTCGTCGGCAAGCTGCTTCTTATCAGCAGGAGGGGAATTCACCTTACGTAACAGGCTCCTCAGAAACCTACAGGATAGACTGGATGTTCTTTGGACAGGCTCTGTTTTTTAAAACATCTGGATAACTTGTCACATTTTTGTATGTTGTAACTGCTTTCACTGTACACTTTGTGTGTAAATTACAGCTTGGACTTTAGCCCCCTTGGACCTCTGTTTTGTTTTGTTATTTGCAGGTCACAAATATAGTATGATTCTCTACTTCTTGGTATATTTTGTAGTAATATGTTTAATATAATTACTCAACAGACTGTACTGACAGCCAGATAGTATGGCAGTTCTGGATAAATTTGTACCCTTTCACCACTTGAATATATTGTACCGTGTAATGAGTTTCTGAGGTAGATTGTCTCCTGTTTTGTATAGATTATCAGGTTAGAGTTTTACCACTTCTATTTTTCTTACTACTATCAGAAGGTTAATTTGGAAATGGCATGCCTATAGGAATGAAAATGTGGGCATATTCTTTTTTGCTTTCTTCATTGTATTTGGATGAAGCTCCCTTTAAAATTTCCTTCCCCCTCCTTCATTATCTTTTTACTACAGCTGCTTCCATACAGGGCACATTTGTGAAGAACACAAATAAACACAAATGAAAAACGCCATGCTGAGTAGAAACAGTCACTGCAAAAGTAATAAGCACAACCATTTGGGAATGCTATTCTCCATCTAAAATAGTAGCTTCACCGTCAGGGTTGCTATGAGCAGACTTCAGCTCAGCTTATCTGCTCAGTGTACAGTAGGATATGCAGAGGGTAAAAGAGGATTCATGCTCTGGGACTGAATCAGCCACAGCCAGAGTGGGAAATTATATTCTTTTAAAGGCAGATGTGATGGTTAGCTTTGTTTCCCTAGAATAAATTGTGTAGACGTATTGCCTGTTTTATAAAAAAGATGTTTACCACCACTAATAATAGCCACTTTGGAGCCAGAGTTAAGAAAGGGATACTGAAAAGGTCTTAGCTGGATTTGCATGGGTGCTGGTGGTTTAGTCCCTCAGTTATATCCGACTCCTTTGCAACCCCACACACTGTAGCCCGCCAGGCTCCTCTATCCATGGGATTCTCCAGGCAAAAATACTGGAGTGGTTGCCGTTTCCTTCTCCAGGGAATCTTCTCGACCCAGGGATCAAATCCACGTCTCCTGCATTGGCAGGAGGATTCTTGACTCCTGAGCCACCAGGAAAGCCTTTTGCTTGGGTAGCTAGCTCTAAGCTGTTGTGTAGAAGAGACTTAGGTAGATAACTTACTTTTTATATCTGCAGTGAGTTCCAGTATATAATATGTTATTGGAAAAACTGCTGTTTCTTAATAAGATATCTAAGTGATAATGTGGTTTTTTCCCCTCTTGACTGCCAGGCCTATTAATAAGAAAACAAATCTTTCAGCCATTTTCTCTCCTCATTAAAAAAAAAAAAAACCCAATACAAACATATGATGAGAACAATTAGAGTAAAAATAGTGACTGGTCTTAGGTTGATATGAGTGATTTTATGAGATAATATGGTGCCAATTTTATTCAAGGATTTTTATTTTTGGCCTAATATAGGAATGTTAAAAAAAGGCTTTTTTATGAAAATTTAAAAGTTGAAACAAATATTAGAAGGGGGAGAACCTTAAAGCTCATAAACCAGTGAGACAATGACTGATATAGGCAAGAACACTATTTTTTAACTGAGTGCCCATGATACCAGTTTCCCTGAAGTCTTGATTTATTTATATACACATACATATGTGTGTGTGTTTTTAACAGTTATTTAAAAAAATTTTTTAGATAATTTTAGACCTCCTGAAGAGTTGTAAAAACAGCAGTTTCTGTATACTCTTCACTAATGATCCCTTTACATTAACATCTTACATAACTGTACAGCATTTGACAAGTTAAGAAATTAGTCTTGATACAATACTATTAACTAAAGTAGAATTTTGGAAAGTAGAGATTTTCTTGGTCTTTTCACTAATGCCATTTCTCTGTTTCAGGATCCAATCCAGGATCCTGCCTCGAATTTAGTTGTCATGTCATCATAGTGTCCTCTGATCTGACAGTGTATCCATGACCCCTGATTCGGTAATGTATTTCTGGTGTTGCTAACCTTAGCCACTACCTAAGGTGGTGTCTAGGAATCGCTACTGTAAATTTACTGTGTTTTCCTTTGTAGTGACTGAATGTTTGCTGGAGATAACGTGAGCTATGCAAATGTCCCATTTCTGCTGAAACTTCAGCCCACTCATTTTTTAATCCATTGGCAGATCTTTCTTGTGTCAGTTACTACTGTGAGGTTCCAGTGTGACTTTGTTTCTCGAAGTCCTTCTATATTTATTAATTGGATTCCTTCTTAAGGGAGGGCTATTGCTTCTGGATTTATAGTTTTAATTATAATAAGATATTCAGGATAAGTGGAGAAGGAAATGGCAACCCACTCCAGTGTTCTTGCCTGGAGAATCCCATGGACGGAGAAGCCTGGTAGGCTGCAGTCCATGGGGTCGCAGAGTTGGACACGACTGAAGCGACTTGGCAGCAGCATTCAGGATAAGTACAGACTTAGAACTTAAAGATGTAAACCATGTTAAAATGATTCTAAATGCCAGTGTCAAGGAAAGGAAAACTAAATTGGCAGCCTCTTCCAGAAAATATAGTGAACGTAAGGAAAATCGGTGTTCATTTATTTGTGTGTGGATTTGATTCAGTTCTTGACTTAGTATTCACTCCAGACTGAATTCAAAATGTTTTTGATATTTCAAATCTGGACTTTTAAAAAGTGTCTAATATTACTTTGGGGATAATTTTTGTGAAAATCGTGAATAAAGTTACCCAGATCTGGCATGTTAAACACAACTATCTCTTTTTTATAATAACCACTATTGTTCCAAATACAAATGCCAGCATAAACATTTACATAAGTAAGTCGCGATGAAGTATCAGTGGCATGAGCTAGTCTCTACATTCTTGGTGGGGAATTCTTCCAAATGCTTTGAAAAATAGGGCTTTTAAAACTGATTTTTAGCTGGTTAAAAATCTTCCTACCGTTAGAGGTAGGAAGATTTTAAAGTTGAAGAATATAGATTAAATTGGCATTAAAGTTTTTTGGGGGACGGATACTTGATGACTGGAATTTTTCATCTTTTTTTTCTTTTTAAAAAAGTTATGAGTTTAAAGACTCAAATAATTCCATAGAAGCTAGCAATTTAAAGTTTACAAAAAGGAGCTCTCTGTCACACTCTCATTTTTCCCTTCTACAAAAGTAACCACTTTCAACTGAGTTTTTTTAAGAAAATTCTCTCGATGTTTTTTTAACCTTTTAAAAAAATTTGGCTGCACTGTGCAGCTTGTGGGATGTTAGTTATCCGACCAGGGAATTATGATTCTGTGGCCCCCAGCGGTGGAAAGCGTGGTCCTAACCACTGGACCACCAGGGAAATCCCAGTATTTTTAATAACACAGTTGTATTTCTCCCTCTTCATTTGTCAATTTTAGGCTGTTTCTACTTGTTTTCTATTGTAGAAGATGATGGTCTGGTCTCTCTGCCTCTGCCATATACACATTGCAGCCCTCCTCCCTCCAGTTTCTCCATCCACTTATCTGGTAGTTCTGTTGTTCGTTACTATACTATGTAATGCTGACCAGAGCTTATTCGTGTAGTAAACTGCTTACTTTTCCTGAACAACTCCTGGAATTGTGAATGAATGAATTTCCTTGGAATGAATCCTTTGTCGTACTTGGTTTGTTGATGTACTTATGACTAATTTGACCTCAAACCCTCCATCATTTGTCTAAATCTTCTCTTAAGATGCTCAGATATATTTTGGTCAGTTTCAGGCTCCTGAAGAAGCTGTGCTCTGGGGGCCCTCTGACGGGAGAATGGCTGTGTTCCTGGTGCATACTTACATTCTGGTGTCTTCTGTTCATCCTGGGGATTCTCTCCACCTCTTCTGTTGGATTCTTTTTTTCCTGCAATCTGTGTCTTTCTCTTTCTTAGTGTTTTCCCTCATTTTGGTCGAGCCTGTTCTCCAGTAGCTTTCTGAAAAAAAGGTGTATAGGAAATAATTTTTTAAATATCTTGCATATTTGAAAAGGTGTTTTCATGATCCTTTGTTTAAAACTTGGTTTTTCTTTTTGGTAGCTTGTAGGCTATTTTTGTCCCCTCTGTTCTGAGTATTTCCTAACAGTATAACATTGGTGTGGGTCTGTTTTTGTCCATTTTCCTGGGCATAATTCATTCTGGAGACACCTGCCCTTAAGTCCTATAATATTTTCTCGGGTTTTTTGTTTCTCTTCACCCTCCGCTACCCTCATTTCTATTACCTCTTTTTAGAATTCTTGCTGTTTCTGTTATGGATTTCTTAGCCTGGTTCTTTGATTTTTCACTTCAGTTTTCTGCCTTTTTGCTGTCTTTGTGGGAGATTTACTCCCCTTTATCTTCCAACTCACCACTGAATTTTACATTTCCACCTACCATATTTTTAGTTTCTAGAATTTTTTGTTCTCTATGTGATTCCGCTCTTGTTTGTGGGTGTAGCATCTTATAACTCTAAGGACATTAATGGTAATTTCTTGATATTTGTTTCATCTTGAATAATGAATTTCCTACAAATTGCTGTTCCCTTTCTTTTTAGATTGCCATCTTTTTCATGTTAGAGTTTTTTTTCAGATGTCTGTTAGTTCTTAGTTGTGTTTTTATACTGGACACCATTGTTGTTCACTACTGGAGACTCAAAATTGCTTCTAGAAAATGCTTCATGACTATTCTGTTTAATTATTTTTTCATACTCTTTCTTGGAAAGAATATCTGTTTTAAATGGAAATTGAGAAGGGAAGACTATCTGAATAATTTTTACTTCTCTGTGAAGAGGGGAGGGTTTTACACTCTGTGTGGCTCTTCTCATCACAAGTGGTGGACGGTTCGCACACAGTACAAAATGTGAGCAGAGACGCCAGCTACTGAGAAGGGAGGATTTAGGGGTTTCTGAGATCAGAGCACATTTGCTCTAGCCAACTCTTAAATGTTCTTTTATTTCACAATATACACCTTACCCTGGTAGAATGCCAAGGGTAGTGTTGCCAGATAAAATATAGGACTCTCAGTTACATTTGAATTTCAGATAAACAACAACTCATCTTTTAGTATCAGTGTGTTCCACATATTGCATGGGACATAATGATACTAAAAATAATTGTTTTTCTGAAATCCAGAATAACTAGGGATATAGTCTCATCCCTCAGTATGGGTGGGGGATTGGTTCCAGTACAAAAACCATGGATGCTCAAGTCTCTTATATAAAAATGGTGTAGTATTTGCATAAAACCTAGGTTTATCCTTCCATATACTTCAAATCACCTCTAGATTAGTTATAATACTTAATACAATGTAAATACTATGTAAATAGTTGTTAATACAATGTAAATGCTATGTAAATAGTTGCTGAATGTGTGGCAAATTCAAGTGTTTGCTTTTTGGAACTTGACTGAATTTTTTTTCTTTCTTTCCAAATATTGTCAACCCATGGTTGGCTGAATCCGTGAATGTGGAACTCATGGATAGGAGTGCCAGCTGTATTGTATTCTTTCTTTCTTTATTTTTTGGCCATGCTGAGCAGCTTGTGGGAATCTTAGTTCCCCCCAGGGATTGAAGCCCAGCCCTCAGCAATGCAAGTGTGGAGTCCTAACCACTGGACTGTCAGGGGATGCCCTGTATTGGATCTTTTTAATTACAGTTTTTGTTCTGAGGTAATTTGTTAGTTCACAGACGGTTTTCTGAAATAATGCAGAGCTTTCCTGTACCCCTTACCCAGTTTCTTCCAATGGCAACATCTCACAGAACTTCACCGCCACGTCACCACCAGGATGTGGACATTGATATGGAACAAGATGCAGAACAGTCCCGTCGCCACCGCCGTTCCTCCTGTTGACCTTTCACAGCCACCCCTGCTTCTCCTTTCCCTCCACACTAAGTCCGTGGCAATCACAAATCTGTTCTCCATTTCTGAATTTTGTCATTTTGAGAACGTTACAGAAATAGAATTGTATGGTATGTGATCATTAGAGATTGGGTTTTTTGCCCACTCAGCAAAATTCTCTTGACATTGATCCAAGTTGTTTCCTGTATCTGTAGTTCTTTTTTATTGCTAATTAGTAGTTTGTGATATGGATGTACCTTTGTTCAACCTTCACCTGTGGAAGGATATCTGGGTGGTTTCAGTTTAGGGCTATTATGAATAAAGCTGCTATGTACATTCATGCACAGGTTTTTGTGTGGACATGGTTTTCATTTCTTTGGGATAAATGCCCAGGAGTGCCATTCTGGGTCATACGATATGTGCATGTTTAATTTTTTAGGAGACTACCAGACTTTCCTAAAAGTGAGGTTGTACCATTTGCATTCCCACCAGCAGTGTGGGAGTTTCTCTGTATGCTTGCCAGCATTTGGTGGTGTCAGTTTTTTATTTTGACCATTCTGATCAGTGTGTAATGATATCTCATTGTGCTTTTAACTTTCATTTCCTTAATGGTTAACAATGTTGAACCTCTTCTCATGCTTATTTGCCAGTTGTATATGCTCTTCTGTAAAAATGTCCCAGTGTGTCTTTTGCTCATTTTCTATTTATTTTAATAAATTTATTTTAGAATAGTTTAGATTTATAGAGGGATTATGATATACAGAGATCCAGCATATACTACACCATTAACATGTTAGTGTTGTATATTTGTCACAACTAATGGATCAGTACTGATACATTCTTATTGACTAAAGTCTATACTTTATCCAGATTTCCTTTGTTTTTACCTAACACCGTTTTCCTTTTCCTGGATCCCACCTAGGATACTGTATTACATTGAGTCATCCTATCTCCTTAGGAGCCTCTTGGCCATGACAGTTTCTCAGAATTTCCTTGTTTTGTTTTGGCCTCACTGTGAGGCTTGTGGAATCTCAGTTCCTTGACCAGGGATTGAATCTGGGTTTGGGTAGATAGCCGAGTCCTGACCACCAGCCCACTGGAGAAACCCTGTGACTTTCCTTGTTTTTGATAACCTGTATGGTTTTGAGGAGTGCAGTTCAGATGTTTCATAGAATGCCCCTGAACTGGGATTTATTTCGTCTGATGTTTTTGTCCTGATCACACTGGGGCTTGTGTTTTGGGGAGGAAGACCACAGAGGTGAGTGCCCTCTCTCATCAGACATTGAATGGCTATACTGTCGACGCAGCTTATCCTGTCGATGCTAACCTGTCATCACCTGGCTCAGGTGGAGCCTGTCAGGTTTCTCCACTACAGTCTTTCTGCGCCACTCCCCCACCCCCACTTCCAAACTGTATTCTTTGGAAGAAAGTCCCTGTATGCAGTTCTACATTTGGGGGTGGGGAGTTATCCTCCAACTCATTCAGAGTATTTATTGGTTAATTCTTAAGACTCTCCCTGCAAGGTATATTTGTTCATTGTCTCCCATTTATGTATTTCTTTATATCTGAATGGACCCATATTTATTTATTTTATACTTTGTGTTATGATGTGCTGCTGCTGCTGCTAAGTCACTTCAGTCGTGTCCGACTCTGTGAGACCCCATAGATGGCAGCCTACCAGGCAAGAACACTGGAGTGGGTTGCCATTTCCTTCTCCAATGCATGAAAGTGAAAAGTGAAAGTGAAGTCGCTCAGTCGTGTCCGACTCTGAGTGACCCATGGACTGCAGCCTACCAGGCTCTTCCGTACATGGGATTTTCCAGGCAAGAGTACTGGAGGGGGTGCCATTGCCTTCTCCGTGTTATGATCTAGTGCTACCTTATTTACTTTTGGCCATTGGGAGCTCTTTTAGTTGAGTCCTTTTGACATATATACCCCCATGGTTGTGTGGGGCTTTTTTTGGGGAGCCCTCCTTTCCAGCACTACATGGGTCTCAAGGCTCATCTTGTATATTCCTGTTTAGTCCTAGAAGCAATTATTCTTCCTGCTCCTTGTTCCTGAAGAATGGCATTGAAACCAAATTTGGGTTCCATTGATTGTCTTTTCACTGTTGACTTTTGAGACTTGTTTGTGTTTTCTAGATACTGGTCTTTTGTCAGATTGGTGGGTTGCAAATATTTTATCCCAGTCTGTGGCTTGTCTTTTCATCCTGCTAACAGTTTTTCACAGAGCAAAAGTTTTTAATTTTGATGAAATCCTATTTATCAGTTTTTCCTTTTAAGGACTTTTGGTATCAAATTTCTGAGGACTCATTATTCTTCCTGAAGATTTTCTCTGATTGTTTCTTGAAGTGTTTTATTTTACTTTTGCACTTGCTACATTTGCATATGCTCACTCTGACAACCCTAGCTAAGAGGAAACCTTGGTCTGATGGAAACCTCCAGGGGCCTGAGGAGAGACGCCTTGCTGCACAGTTTCAATCGAAGTTATCAGCTCAAAACAATCTTCACTGAAATAAGAGACAACACAAGCAAAAGTACAAGTCACTTTCCTCAAAGTGAAAAAACTAAAAGCTAAGATTACTTAAGTTGGGGGCAAAAGTATTCAGTTGTGGCTATAAAGTAATAAAATGCATTCTTAGGAATGGTTTATGAACTTATAAAAATTGCCAACTTTGGGCTGGAAAAGAACATCACTCTGATGTCTTTGTGGTTCCTCTTGTTCTAATTTCTTTTATAAAACAAAGTCAGTTCATGGTACTTGCCTCACAGCAGCAGCCTGTATGTTCTTGATTACAATGTAGAGTCATGACCCCGCTGATTAACTATCTTGGGTATGGATCTGAAATGTAAAGAATCTACTTAGCACACTCTTCTGATCATCCGAGTTTGAGAATCACTGTCACAGCCCAAGGCCCCGGCCTTGTTATCTTAGAGTCAGTGCATCAGAGACATCTGTGGAGTTGTCTCAACTTTTGATGCCTAGGTGTCCACCAGGGATTGAGAACCTCTCCAAACACAGCCTGTCCTCAGAACACTTAATACCTTGATAGGCACTCCACGCAATACCTTTTTAATATTGAAATACGACTTATTCTGGAAACAAGTGGGAAACTTGCAATTTATACTTCTTAAGGCAGTGTTTCTCAAAGTGTGGATCTCATGCTGCTGCTAAGTCGCTTCAGTCATGTCCAGCTCTTAGCGACCCCATGGGCTGCAACCCACCAGGCTCCCCCATCCCTGGGATTCTCCAGGCAAGAACTCTGGAGTGGGTTGCCATTTCCTTCTCCAATGCATGAAAGTGAAAAGTGAAAGTGAAGTTGCTCAGTTGTGTCCAACTCTTAGCGACCCCATGGACTGCAGCCTACCAGGCTCCTCCGTCCATGGGATTTTCCAGGCAAGAGTACTGGAGTGGGGTGCCATTGCCTTCTCCTATGCTTCCAAATCACCTAGAGGGCTTAAAATGCAGATTCCTGAATCCCACTGAAGACCTACTGAATGATAACTTTTAGAGGTATGCCTGGACATTTGATTACTCCCTCTTTTGTAACTACTGGTGTATCTGGTCTCTGTTACAGCACTGGATAAGATGTATTTGTTTACCTGCTTGTCTCTCCTATTGAGACTGTGAACTCCTTCAGGGTAGGTATTGTTATTCCAAGCCCCAGATTAGGCACATTTAATTGTTGTATAGTTCTCAAAGGGTGGTCCGTGGAGGCTGGGAGTCTTAGAGATCCCTATAAGGGTCATGGGATGAAAACTGTTTTCCTAATAGTACCAGGACTCGATTTGCCTTTTTTGCTGTGTTGCTGCCATTTGCACTGTTGATGGAAAATCAGTGGTGGGTAAAATTGCTGGTGCCTTTCCAGGAATTAAGGCAGTGCAAACAAATTGTGCTATTCGTCATTGTATTGTCCACTGTCATGCATTTGTAAAAAAAAAAAAAAATGCCAGTTTCATTTAAAAATATACTTCATGCTGCTGCTGCTGCTAAGTCGCTTCAGTCATGCCCGACTATGTGACCCCAAAGGTGGCAGCCTGGTGGCTCCCCCGTCCCTGGGATCCTCCAGGCAAGAACACTGGAGTGGGTTGCCATTTCCTTCTCCAACGCATGAAGGTGAAAAGTGAAAATGAAGTCGCTCCGTCGCGTCGGACTCTTCGCGACCCCATGGACTGCAGCCCACCAGGCTCCTCCGTCCATGGGATTTTCCAGGCAAGAGTAGTGGAGTGGGGTGCCATCGCCTTCTCCATACTTCATGAAGAGTAAATTATTAATTTTATTAACTCTTAACCCTTGAGTTCACACATTTTTGACATTCTATGTGACAAAATGGTTAGGATGCATGAAACAGTTCTGCGGGCTGAAACTATGCTGGCAAAAAAGGGTTTCCAGACCCAATTTCAACTGTGTATGTGGAGGTGGAGGCCTCCCCACACCAACAAGCAATTCTTGAACCCCCAGCAGGGTGTCCAAGAATTCAAGTCACTTTTGACCCTGTCTACCAGGTACAGAATCAGATTCCACACGTAAAGGGTTCAGCCCCACAGGACCATCCTCCATTCCAGGTGCCAGTCACACATCTAGGTCGTTAACCTGTGCTTCTGACCAACTGGCTGCAAATCAGAGGTTCCCATGACTTGCTCCTCAGCTTCAGTGAATTTGCCAGGACAGCTCACAAATCCCAGGAAAACCCATCTATTTACTAGATTTCCAGTTTATACATAGGGTATGAGATATAGGGCATGGCCTGGTGGAAGGGGGCAGGGCTTCCATGCCCTCTCCAGGTACATGGGTCCCCCTAATCGTCACAGGTGTTCTCCAACCTGGAAACTCTTTGAACCCTGGCCTCTGGATTTTTAGTGAGGCTTCATTGCAAAGGCATGACTAAGTCATTGGTAATTGGCAACTAATTCAACCTTTAACCCCTCTGCCATCCCCCGGAGGCTGGGCGTTGGGACTGAAAGTTACCACTCTCTAATCACATGGTTGATTCTCCAGAGAAGCAGCTCCCCCTCTTTCTGTCCCAGAGTCACTTTCCCTGAGGTATTTTAGGACCTGAGGATGAGAGTTCAAATATTATCCCACTGCTTTTATAGCTCAGGCAAGTCCAAGGGTTTGGAGAGCTGTGAGCTAGGATTTGTGAATTGAATATACATATTCATCTGAATGGGACTTCCCTGATAGGTCAGTTGGTAAAGAATCCGCCTGTGATGCAGGAGACCCTGGTTCAATTGCTGGGTTGGGAAGATCCCCTGGAGAAGGGATAGGCTACCCACTACAGTATTGGGCTTCCCTTGTGGCTCAGCTGGTAAAGAATCCACCTGCAATGGGAGACCTGGGTTTGATCCCTGGGTTGGGAAGATCCCCTGGAGAAGGGAAAGGCTGCCCCACTCCAGTGTTCTGGCCTGGAGAATTCCATGGATTGTATAGTCCATGGGGTCACAAAGAGTCGGATACAGCGGAGTGACTTTTCACTTTCATACATCTGAATGACCAAATGTTTTTCCTATAAGTCACAATACCACAGCTGGTCTTGTGAGGAAAAAGCACATGCAACTAACATACTGGACTTGATAACTAGCTGCTCTTTTTCATGGAACATCATTTTTATTTGAAAGTACAAATAACACAAAAACTGTGGCTATGCAGATTTAGGTATTTGGCAGAACTTTTCTTGAAAACCAAGTGAGCTTGTCGCTTCAAGGAGCACAACTGACAGTGTTTGTTGCTAATGATGAAATTAGACCTTTAAAGAAAAAGGAATTTTGGAAAACTTACCTTCTTTGAGCTTGACAGCTTCCTAATACTTAAAAATGCTTTTCTAATTAGATTGGTGGTAATTAAAAAGATAATGAAATATGTTAACATTTGAAAGACTGCATAGCTCAGTGAACTATTTTCCAAATCAATGCATGATGCCATCAATCATGCATGAGTAAAAGATCCATTTAAAGTACAGAATAAACCAATGGGTTTTAATGTATCAGAGAACAAAAATTCACTAATAGTTTTCAGATCCCACATTGCAGCTAACTTTTAAGGAGCTACCATTTGTTGAATTTTAGTGCAGTATTAGAATATCCCACAATTTATCTCAAAAGGCTATTAAAAGACTTCTCCATCTACACAGTTCAGTGAGGCTGGATTTTCTTCATATATTGTACTTCAACCAAAACTAAGTCTACAGGGTTCTCAGCAGTTAGTATAGAGGGTACTGAGAGCCTCCCCCCAAAACAGAACACCTGGTATGGAGGCTGCATCAGGGATTTGGAGAAAGAGGAGCTTGGAATTCAAGTTCCAATTCTATCACTAAACTGATTTTAGGTTAAGTTACTTAGGTGCAGGCTCAGAAGACAGAGCATGTGTTTATAGCTCCATCACTTGCTGGTAGTGTGTTAACTACCTCTGCAAATAGAGATAACCTACAACACCCTGTTGCTGTGAGAATTAAATGGGATTATACTTGTAAAATGCTTACAACTGTACCTAGAACATGGTAAGAGCTCAGTAAAAGCCAGCTACTGTTATTAGTTACATTAGTCATCTAACAGCATCCTAGTAACTGGCTTGCTTTATCCTCTTCAGAGAACTGAAGCTATTCAGGTGTTACAAATTTGAGGAGAAGGTATAAGTAAACTTGTGGATAATTGTGTGTGGCTTAAACATTAAGAGAGTATGTTACAAAAACTTTTAGTTTCCCTATTCTCAGCTTTTGAAGAAATAAGACTGACAAACATCCCCCGAACCCTTGCCCTATAATTTAGTTAGGAAACAGACAAGTATTGTAGGCCCAAAGGAATTGAGGGCTTGCAGAAAACTAAATCCTCAGGAGATCTGGGCAGCTCTACTACTTAGGAAATTCATTTAAACTCTTGACCTCAGTCATGTCATCTTGTTAAGACAAAAATATCACCTCCGACCTCCCTTGCGGCTTCTGAATCCTGCCAAGCTCACCTCAACATCTTTTAAATATACCTTTTCGGCAGCCTCGAAATCCTAATAAACGCCAGGAAGAAGGGCAAAGCCCCAGAGATCTTTTTCCCCTTGCAAATGCCAATTGTGTGTGTTCTCAGCACCCAGAAGCGAAGGTCTGGATAGCCGCAGCTGCTGCCAGCTCCCTGCCCAACTTTTCAGCAGGGGGTGGCATGCCAGCGTCCTCGCACCATTCTGGCCATTAGCAGGTCAGCCGGGGTACCACGGGGGCCAGGACGTCTGTCTTTCTCTCTATAAAGTGAAGAGGCTGGGCTCGTTTATCCTTGCTCGAAGAACCTTGGCTTTCACCGAGACTTGACAGGCTTTCCACTCGTAACGCCTCAGGCCGCGTCCCTTCCTTCCAAAGACCTCCTGAGCCTCGTGCCGAGAACCCGCGGGCGGCTTCGGAGCGGAGGGCACGCCGCACGCAACACCCACTAGTCCCACGCGCCGACCTCCAGCCGGTTCCGAGGATAACATCTCGCGCGAGTCCCTCCACCTCTCGCGACACTTCCTGCCAGCGGCCCTGCGGGTCTCCAATCCCCGGCCGTCGCTCCACTGCGCGCTCCCCGTCACCTCAGCTCTCTGCTCTCGGCGGCCCGGCCGGCTGGCAGCTCGCCTACTGGGAGCGCGGTGGAGAACGGTGTTGGCGCGAATCCCGCGGGCCCGCAAGCTCCGCCCCGCCCCGCCCCGGCTCGCGGGGCAGGCTTCCGCGGGGACATGTCGTGCCCCTCTGAGCGAGGGCAGCAGAGCGCGAGAGGCTGTGAGGCAGCCAGGTGAGTCCGCGGCGGCCGGGCCCCGGGCCCCTGACCCGAGGGGCGGCTGGAAGGCCCTGCGGGATGGAGATGCCAGGGGCGGAGGAGGGCGCGATGCCTGGAGGCAGGGAAGCGGGGGCCCGGGAGGACCAGCCCCGGCGGGGCGGGGGGTGGCCTCGGCCCCAGGGACGCGGCCTGGGCCCTCTTGGTATCGACGGCTCCTGGAGGCGCCGGGAAGTCATCCGGTTTCCACCCGCGTCCCGCTGCTCGCTGCGGGGCTGGAGGCGGGACGGGGAGAGGCGTCCGCGAGCCCTGAGGTCTCAAACCTGGGTCGCAGGAGGCCCGGGGTCCTGGGGAGAGGGGACACGCGAGGTGGTGGAGGTAAATTCGTGCTGGAGGGAAAAAAGATAAAAAGTGGCTGAAGCCGGGGAGCGGCGGCTCAGAGGAAGGCCGGGTGTTCTCGGTCCAGCTGCACTGAGTGTCGAGATGGTCTCGCCCGCTCCCCTCGCCGGAGCCTAGGTTTCCCTTTTGTGGTCTGTCTGCAGCTTAGGTTAGTCTCTGCCGAGCGGTGAAGGGGAAACACAATGGTTAGTCTTCCTTGGGGCAAGAAGGTCACTTGCTACTTTTTTCCTGAGACCTGGACCGTGCGAGTGGGCGCGCGCCTGCGCGCAGTGGCCCAAGCGAGGATTCGCGTTTTCAGAAATTTGTACCTTCGTCCCTGCTTCAGCACCCTGCAAGGATTGATAAGAAGTGACTGTTATCTTAAGCGAATAGTTTTATTTTCAGTGTTGTAATTCCCGTAACCTGGAGCCTAAAAGCAGGTGTTATTAAAAACAGTTGGAGTAAATGTTTTTGGCTTTGGCACTAGATTTATATTGGAAATTGGGGTAAAGTGGTTTGGGCTGTTTTTGCAATCACGATTTTGACCATGCGTTTCTCATGATTCCAGTTTTGTTTAATTAAAATCATAGTTTTCTGGGAGGATTGGGAGATCAGTGCAAAGCCCGTTGATCTAACTATAAGAAGCATTTTGTTTAAAGCCTCCTTCCCTCCCCTAAAAAAAAACAAAAACCAACCAAACAAAAAGCTGTTAATTTGTTATTTATATTTTAAATTGTGTGGCTGCCTTAGGTGGTGTTTTTTTGGTTTTTTTTTTTTTTCAGAAATTCCTCCTAAAAATAACCCTGTTTTGTGTGTATGTGTGAGTCTGTGTGTATGAGCAATTACACTGTTAATAGAAGGAAATTTTTTTTCTGAGACTTTTCTTTTGTCTTTTAGAGAACGAAATGTCATCAGTGGAGTCGCAGCAGGAGCAGTCGTCCCAGTCAGACCCATCTCCATCACCAAATTCATGTAGTTCCTTTGAGCTCGTAGACATGGATGCTGGCAGTTCGTATGAACCAGTTTCTCCTCATTGGTTTTATTGTAAGATAATAGATTCTAAGGAGACATGGATTCCTTTCAACTCGCAGGATTCACAGCAGCTGGAAGAGGCATATAGCTCTGGTAGGGTGAAAGTGATGACTTGTAACAGGCGAGGACTTACTGTCATTCCTTTAAAACTGTAATATGATAGTCATTATAGTGAGTGCTGTTTCTAGTTATCTCCTATAGCATTTTAATACTGAAGTTCTGCATTACTGTCCAGTGAGTTTATAATATTCAAGAATTTGGTCTGTATTTTGAAAACAGTGCCTATTGTAATTTCTGCATAGTTATCCAATAATGTTTCTTATGTTTCAGTTTTTGTTTAAAAAGAGTGGTGGGTGGTAGTATAGTATTGCAAAAGAATGAATTCTTTAATTTTTCACTTGTTTTTTCTATGCTGGTTAGTACTTTATCATCATGAGGTCATTAATTTACCTTTTCACCCCTTAAGCAAAAAATTCAGGAAGGCTTTCTTATTTACAGTTTTTTTTGTTGTTTTTTTTTTAAGGGCTACTATAATCTCTCCTCAGAAAAAGAGCAAAATAGTATTTGGGTATTATTTTTTTCATGTTTCATTAAAGCCAAGAATGATTTTGATGGTTTAACCAAGAAGAAAGGGATCATTCATGTGTTTTATAACATTATTTAGCATATAACTCAGAGTTGTATTTTGGGAGTGGCAGTTGTATTTTATTTTGCTATACTATGTGCTTCTTTTCCCCTTTCCAATCCTCAATAGGAAAAGATTGTGATAGAATTGTTCCCACTGATGGGGGTAGATATGATGTTCATTTGGGGGAGAGGATGCGGTATGCTGTTTACTGGGATGAGCTGGCTTCAGAAGTGAGACGATGTACCTGGTTTTACAAGGGAGACAAAGATAATAAGTATGTTCCATACTCGGAGAGCTTCAGCCAAGTTCTAGAGGTATTCCTTTGACCTCTTTTACTCATTTTCTTCCCTTTCTTCTCTTATTTAATAATCTTTTCTTCCTCTTTGTGACTTATTTTTGTGAATTTATAAAGAGAGCTTGGTTCTATCTGCATCACAGTTTATCGCATTTCTTTTTGCAAGTCCGTTTCAGGATAAAGTAGTTTTCAGATTTTAAAATATTAAAGAAACTGTTTATGTCTTTAAAAATTTTTTTCTCTAATGGTGATCATTTGTTAGTATTTAAACTATGACCATGGAGTTGTTCATTTTTGCTTTTTTTTTCTTGCTCTGAAACTATTCTGAAATTTGCTTTAAATTGGAGTAGGACATTAATATTGTTGAAAGAAATATATCAAAATGTGAACAATGATTATTTCTAGTCTAGATGATGGAATTAGGACTGATTTTTTTCTTTGTTCTGTTACTTATTGTAATTTTAAAAGAATTTTAAAATTTGATAAATCAAGAGAAGGAACTGTATATGTAATATCCTAATCTTGTGGATAATATACATGCATTAATATCATTGAAAGAAATATATCAAAATGTGTATTGATGTCGGAAGCCACTTTAGGCATTACTGACAGTGTATAGCTGTTTTTTCCAGTCTAGATGATAGAAGCAGAATGATTATTTTTTGTTGATTGTTTTTTGTTTTATTCTATACTAGTGTCTGTTGTCATTTAAAGAGAATTAAATTCGATAAATTGGAGTAAGATATTCTTACTGTAATTGTTTATCTAGCAGTATTCTTGTAGAGAAGTTCAATTTTAATAGAAAAGCCATTAGAGAAATCTAATGAAATGTGTCTTGTTTTAAGGAAACTTACATGCTTGCTGTAACTCTGGATGAATGGAAAAAGAAATTGGAGTCTCCCAACAGAGAAATTATTATATTACACAATCCAAAGGTAAAGCAAATTAAGGCCCTTCTTTAATGATAGGATTGGGCTTCCCTGGTGGCTCAGAGGTTAAAGCATCTGCCCGCAATGCAGGAGACCTGGATCCCTGGGTCAGGAAGATCCCCTGGAGAAGGAAATGGCAACCCACTCTAGTATTTTTGCCTGGAGAATCCCATGGGTGGAGGAGCCTGGTGGGCTACAGTCCACAGGGTCTCAAAGACTGAGCGACTTCACTTTGACTTTAATGATAGGATTAAGAGTAATTGAGTTACTAAAGAGAATGCAATTAATTCTTAGTGGTTTCTTTTTTCTAGCGATTCTACATAGGATAACCTTTGGAAATTTTTATATTGCATTCATAAGAATCTGCCTGCAATGCAGGAGCCCCAGGTTTGATCCTTGGGTTGGGAAAATTCCCCTGGAGAAGGAAATGACAATCCATTCCATTATTCTTGCCTGGTGACTTCTATGGACAGAGGAGCCTGGTGGGCTACAGCTCATGGGATCACAGAGTTGGACACAACTGAGTGACTTTCTCTTTTACACTTTATGTTTTGAAAGACTTGTCCCCACCCCTCAGAAGGTATTAAGATGTCTTTAATGTGGAATAAATATCTTTATTGCTCTGATCTTTTTTATTTAAGCTTATGGTGCATTACCAGCCAGTTGCAGGGTCCGATGAATGGGGTTCAGCACCTGCTGAGCAAGGTCGACCTCGAACAGTGAAGAGGGGGGTTGAGAACATCTCTGTTGACATTCACTGTGGTAATGTTAATCATTCATTTTTTTTCTTATCTTCTGATATACTTATTTATGACTTAAACTGTGGCCTTTTTCTATGACATTGATTACCTTGAGGCTTAAAAAATGGTCTTGAATCCAATGGGCTTATTCTAAGTTAAGATTAGTATTACTTGATCTAGTGAGAATCTTAATAGGTATAAAAATCTCTTGAAGTTGCTAAGTATATATGGTGGGATGGATAAAATTTGGGCACTACTAATCAGGAAGTCACTAAGTACAAATGAACTGCTTTAGTCCTAATTCTAAGAAATGTGATTCTTCCTGCTTGCTTATTTATTCCTGGTAACTTGTGTCCTTGAAGTTTTTCAACCAGGGGAAACTATTTTTCATTAGGACCCTGATGGTTATCCATTGGTCTCTAGCTAGGGGCATTTGTGGTTGGTTTTGTAATATATTTAACTGGATTATAAAATTCCTTTTAAGTATTCTGTCAATGCCAAATTATCTGAATTTGGTAACTGCCCTGTGTTATACAAGAGAATATTCTTAGGAAACACACAAAATATTAACGGTTTAAAGAGATGTGATGTCTGTAGTCTGATGATGTATGCAGCCTACTCCCAAATGGTTCTAAAAATAAATGTGTGTGAACACACACACACATGATGGTAAAGTATGGAATCTGTGTGAAAAAGAGATTTTTTGTTCTATTCTTTCAAGTTTTCTGTAAGATTGCAGTTATTTCAAAATAAAAAGTTTAAAAATCCTGAAAAATTCTTTCACTGACTTACTGGGTTAGTGCAAACCTAACTGTAGTTTTGGACCATGAATTTTAAATCATTATAGCTAGGCTCAAACATATTTTTATTAATCAAAATAGGAACCATTACAATCAACACATTTTTGCCAACAATAAATAAGTTTTATTCCTACAGCATAAAAATCCATGCTTCCAGATTTGACAGACTCTTGGAAAGCATTTTTTGCCTCATTCTGGTTGTGAAAGTTTTCCCTGCAAAAAGTTGTCAAGATGCTTGAAGAAGTAGTAGTCAGTTGGCAAGAGGTCGGGTGAATATGGCAGATGAAGTAAAACTGTGTAGCCCAATTCGTTCAACTTTTGAAGTGTTGTTTGTGCAACGTGGGGTTGGGTGCTGTTGTGCAGAAGAATTGGGCCCTTTCTGTTGACCAATGCCGGCTTCAGGCGTTGCAGTTCTCAGTACATCTCATTGATTTGCTGAGCATACTTCTCAGATGTAATGGTTTCGCTGGGATTCAGAAAGCTGTAGTGGATCAGACTGGCAGCAAACCACCAAACAGTGACCTTGACTTTTTTTTGGTACACCTTTAGCTTTGGGAAACGCTTTGGAACTTCTTGGTTCAGCCACTGAGCTGGCTGTCGCCGGTCGTTGTATAAAATCTACTTTTTGTCCCATGTCACAATCTGATCAAGAAATAATTCATTATTGTTGCACAGAATAAGAGAAGATGACACTTCAACGACAATTTTTAAAATTTTCGGTCAGCTCATGAGGCACCCACTAAGCGAGCTTTTTCACCTTTCTAATTTGCATCAAATGCTGAACAACTGTAGAAGGTCGATGTTGAGTTCTTCTGCAACTTCTTGTTAGTTTTAAGAGGGTCAGCTTTGATGATGGCTCTCAGTTGGTCATTATCAACTTCCAATGGCTGGCCAGTATGCTCCTCATCTTCAAGGCTGTCATCTCCTTTGCAAAACTTCTTCAACCACTGCTGCACTGTACGTTCGTTAGCAGTTCCTAGGCTAAATGTACTGTTGATGTTGCAAGTTATCTCCGCTGCTTTACAACCCATTTTGACCTTATTTAAGAAAATCACTCGAATTTGCTTTTTGTCTAACATCATTTTCATAGTCTAAAATAAGTATAAAATAAACAGCAAGTAACAGTACTTAGCAAAGAAAGAAGGTGAGAAATGTGTATTAAAACACATTTAGATGTTAGATCTATAACATAATCACATTTATTTAAAATGTTTTCCAATATCAAATGGCAAAGTTCAACAATGCAAAAACCGCAATTACTTTTGCACCAACCAAATATTTTTAAGATAAATTAGAAACACTTTTGAGATAAATTAGAAACAAAGTAAAATCGCAATATTTTTACTAAGTAGTGAAATATAGGAAAATATGTGTCTTTAAAAAAAAATCTGCTCATATTTTAACTTGCTCATTTCTATTACCTACTTATTGTGAATGTTTGATTTTAGAATACATGACTAGTTATACTGAATAACTTTTCTTTATAATTTCACTTGTAGGGGAACCTTTACAAATAGATCATTTGGTTTTTGTAGTCCATGGGATCGGACCTGCTTGTGATCTCCGCTTTCGAAGCATTGTACAGTGTGGTAGGTTCACAAAGCATGTCAGGTTAGATCATGTAAAGGGACTTGTAGTGCTCCTCTGAGCTGAGATAGTGTTGTCTTAGGCTGTCCTCTTAGCTGCATAATAAGATTTGGAGAGTTGAAGACAGGTGGCAAGGTAGTAAAGCCTCCCAGCTTAGACCTAAAGTGCTAGTAACTTCCTTAGGCTAATAGGTTTATACTCTTAACTAAGTTCTTGAGTGAATAAGCCTTCAAGTCTGATAAATTTGTTTTATGATGTGATTGTACTGTTTGTAACTATTCCAAATTTAAAGGGAACCATAAATATGTGACCATAAAGATAATCTAGTTTAAATGAACAACTGAAACTTACATTTTTTTAACTTACACTGTGGTAAATCTCATGATACTCTGGAATATTTAGGTCATTAACTTGATTTCATGGGGTTGCAAAGAGTCGGACACGACTGAGCGACTGATCTGATCTGATCTCTGAACTTGATTTTGAAAGGTCGTATTCATAGTCTAGTTGTCCCAATTTGGGAGTCTTATCCTAATGACTAATGCTTCTAGGCATAAACTTTCTAGAAGGTTAAGATCAATATAATATGAATTCTAAACATCAGTGGTTTTCCCAAAATATTGGATAATGAATGATCGTTTGCGTGCAAGGCCAACTGACATAGTCAAGTGATTCTTTTAAAAAATTGAAACAGTTCATCTGACACAGAAGTTTTGAAGTTAGTGTGTGTGTGTTTAATGAAAATGTTTTGTATAGTATAAGCAGTTCTATATGAAAGGAATGTCTTTTCCTATATGCACTATTAATTTTTCTTAAATATCACTCTAGTTTTGACTCTGGTCAGTAGGTGCTCTAAGCAAATGTAGATGAGTGTAGTATAATCGTATGATCTGTTGCATCCTAATTCTGTGAATTGATTGCTTCACTGTTAATGCATTAGTTAATTTTCTTTTCTAGTTAATGATTTTCGCAGTGTTTCTTTGAACCTGCTACAGACGCATTTTAAGAAAGCCCAAGAAAATCAGCAGATTGGGAGGGTAGAATTTCTCCCAGTCAACTGGCACAGTCCCTTGCATTCCACTGGTGTAGATGTGTGAGTAGTACTTTACACCTTTGAGTTGTTACCTGTGATTGTAATGTTTTCTGATCATTAATATGCTTAGGAACATCTCTGCTCTTAGCTGAGAGTGTATATAAAATTCTGTTCAACAAAAAACTTTTTGTACTTCTGTGTCATTTTCTTAGAGTTACATTATTAAGTGCTGAACAATCCCTTTGTTTAACCAGCTTGGGTCAGGTGTAGGGAATGGTGCGTATCTTCTTCCAGTATGTCTTAGTGGCTCATTAGTGTTTATTATTGCAGCTTTACTATTTCTTTAGCATAAAGGAGGTTACGGAATTTAAGTTTTCTGCTTAAAACATCTTTCTTCTTTCAGAGATCTGCAGCGAATAACCCTTCCTAGCATTAACCGCCTCAGGCACTTTACAAACGACACGATTCTGGATGTCTTCTTCTACAACAGCCCCACCTACTGTCAGACTATTGTGGACACAGTCGCTTCTGAAATGAACCGAATTTATATACTTTTTCTGCAGAGGAACCCTGATTTCAAAGGGAGTGTATCCATTGCTGGTCATAGTTTAGGTAATGAATTCTCTATGACTGGAGAGGACTATCACATTTTATGGATACCTTTTAAGTATTTTTGAAGTACAGTGTTTTTTATCAGTGTCAGATTCAGAGGTCTAGAACTGGTGTGTGATGAAATATTAGGAAGGGGTTGGAAGGGTGATGGTGGATGGGAAAGAAAGACTCCCTACTTAGTAGATTTTGCTACATGGGTAACTGGCTTATTCCTTTTTTGTGTAAAAGGCAGCTGTTCAGTGCTAATGCTTCAAAATTGTCCCCTCTTCTTCTGTTTTACTTACAGGTTCGCTTATATTGTTTGATATCCTAACAAATCAGAAAGATTCTTTGGGAGATACTGACAGTAAAAAGGTAATTTAGATGTTCAGATATGTTTTCTCATACTATTTCTTAGGGATTTTTAGATTTTAGACTTTTTTTTCCCACTTAGTCTCATACCATAATATTAAATTTACATTTGTTTTAATTTTAACAGATTTGTAATTATCTCTGTTATTCTTGGATGATAGAAGCAAAATAGTAATATGCTTCTATAAACATTTGCCACATTCTAAAATAATTATGGAGTGCCTGATGAACTATGGACTGAGGTTCATGACATTGTACAGGAGACAGGGATCAAGACCATCCCCATGGAAAAGAAATGCAAAAAAGCAAAATGGCTGTCTGGGGAGGCCTTACAAATAGCTGTGAAAACAAGAGAAGCGAAAAGCAAAGGAGAAAAGGAAAGATATAAGCATCTGAATGCAGAGTTCCAAAGAATAGCAAGGAGAGATAAGAAAGCCCTCCTCAGTGATCAGTGCAAAGAAATAGAGGAAAACAACAGAATGGGAAAGACTAGAGATCTCTTCAAGAAAATTAGAGATACCAGGGGAACATTTCATGCAAAGAGGGGCTCGATAAAGGACAGAAATGGTATGGACCTAACAGAAGCAGAAGATATTAAGAAGAGGTGGCAAGAATACACAGAAGAACTGTACAAAAAAGATCTTCACGACCCAGATAATCACGATGGTGTGATCACTCACCTAGAGCCAGACATCCTGGAATGTGAAGTCAAGTGGGCCTTAGAAAGCATCACTACGAACAAAGCTAGTGGAGGTGATGGAATTCCAGTTGAGCTATTCCAAATCCTGAAAGATGATGCTGTGAAAGTGCTGCACTCAATATGCCAGCAAATTTGGAAAAGTCAGCAGTGGCCACAGGCCTGGAAAAGGTCAGTTTTCATTCCAATCCCAAAGAAAGGCAATGCCAAAGAATGCTCAAACTACCGCACAATTGCACTCATCTCACACGCTAGTAACGTAATGCTCAAAATTCTCCAAGCCAGGCTTCAGCAATACGTGAACCATGAACTTCCAGATGTTCAAGCTGGTTTTAGAAAAGGCAGAGGGACCAGAAATCAAATTGCCAAAATCCGCTGGATCATCGAAAAAGCAAGAGAGTTCCAGAAAAACATCTATTTCTGCTTTACTGACTATGCCAAAGCCTATGACTGTGTGGATCACAATAAACTGTGGGAAATTCTGAAAGAGATGGGAATACCAGACCACCTGATCTGCCTCTTGAGAAATTTGTATGCAGGTCAGGGAAGCAACAGTTAGAACTGGACATGGAACAACAGACTGGTTCCAAATAGGAAAAGGAGTACATCAAGGCTGTATATTGTCACCCTGCTTATTTAACTTATATGCAGAGTACATCATGAGAAACGCTGGGCTGGAAGAAGCACAAGCTGGAATCAAGACTGCCGGGAGAAATATCAATAACCTCAGATATGCAGATGACATCACCCTTATGGCAGAAAGTGAAGAGGAACTAAAAAGCCTCTTGATGAAGGTGAAAGAGGAGAGTGAAAAAGTTGGCTTAAAGCTCAACATTCAGAAAACGAAGATCATGGCATCTGGTCCCATCACTTCATGGCAAATAGATGGGGAAACAGTGGAAACAGTGTCAGACTTTATTTTTTTGGGCTCCAAAATCACTGCAGATGGTGACTGCAGCCATGAAATTAAAAGACGCTTACTCCTTGGAAGAAAAGTTATGACCAACCTAGATAGCATATTGAAAAGCAGAGACATTACTTTGCCAACAAAGGTCTGTCTAGTCAAGGCTATGGTTTTTCCTGTGGTCATGTATGGATGTGAGAGTTGGACTGTGAAGAAAGCTGAGCGCTGAAGAATTGATGCTTTTGAACTGTGGTGTTGTGAGAGTCCCTTGGACTGCAAGGAGATCCAACCAGTCTATTCTGAAGGAGATCAGCCCTGGGATTTCTTTGGAAGGAATGATGCTAAAGCTGAAACTCCAGTACTTTGGCCACCTCATGCGAAGAGTTGACTCACTGGAAAAGACTCTGATGGTGGGAGGGATTGGGGGCAGGAGGAGAAGGGGACGACAGAGGATGAGATGGCTGGATGGCATCACTGACTCGATGGACATGAGTCTGAGTGAACTCCGGGAGTTGGTGATGGACAGGGAGGCCGGGCGTGCTGCAATTCATGGGGTCGCAAAGTGTCGAACACGACTGAGTGACTGAACTGAACTGAAGATAATTATGGTTATCTTATTTCATTATAAATATGCACTGCTGCTAAGTCACTTCAGTCGTGTCCGACTCTGTGCGACCCCATAGACGGCAGCCCACGAGGCTCCCCCATCCCTGGGATTCTCCAGGCAAGAACACTGGAGTGGGTTGCCATTTCCTTCTCCAATTCATGAAAGGAAAAATGAAAGTGAAGTCGCTCAGTCGTGTCTGACTCTTAGCGACCCCATGGACTGCAGCCTACCTGGCTCCTCCGTCCATGGGATTTTCCAGGCGAGAGTACTGGAGTGGGTTGCCATTGCCTTCTCTACTGATCTGTTATTAGAGTTACAGAATCATTGAATTGAAATGGAATTTGCGTATGAGGAAATGAAGAATGAATTGAATGCAAATTGATATAGTTTATAGAAATTCTGCTTGAAAGCTGTCCTTAAACACTACTAAGAGCTCAGGGAAAGTTTTGTTAATGATGATGACGAATACTTTAATAGTCATTCATTCACTGAGTCATTTATTTAAAAACATATAAAGTTTCAATCGACTGCAAAAACTTAAAGATCAATCACATTTTAGTTTATGTCTTGTATACATTTCGATTTAGTCAAAGTTAAGATACTGTGTGGCTATCTTACATAGTGCTTTTCTTTATTGCAAAGTAGTAGTAATAAAAAAATCTAAATGAATTTAGACAATATAAGTTTTACAATTTAATTTTTAGGATTTGCCAAGTATTTTCATGGATCAAGGAGATACACCAACACTGGAAGAAGAGTTGAAGAAACTTCAACTGTCTGAATTCTTTAGTATCTTTGAGAAGGAGAAAATAGATAAGGAAGCTCTGGTAAAAATAATCTTTTAAAACTGTACACTCTTCCATTTTGAGTATTTTTATTGCTTATTTTCATCATACTGCAGGCTAAGAGCCTGCCCTTTAGAAGCATTTTAGTCATACATACTTTATCATTAGTAATGCTCTTTAGCATTATTTGTTGGTTTTTTTTCCCATCATATAAAGTGATCTTTTTTTTGTGGGAGTTCAAAGTTCAGAGGAGCCACGTTGATAATAGGAATAGAGCAAAGACTAAAACCCAGCACAGCTCTGAAAACATGAGAGCAGGTGTAAAGGCCACTGACTTTTCCAGCTCTTATTTTCTGTTATACTTTCCAGAGCTCTACTTGTGGGTATTTGCTTATTTTTTTGCCACCTCAGGTGTGCCTTTTTTTTTTTTTTTTTTAAGGTTTGTGACACATTTGTTCATTTAACAGGTATTTACTAAATACCTACTATGATCAGGCAGCTGTACCAAGTATGAGGTAGAGTGCCGATAAGGCAGATATCGTTCAAACCTCATGGTACTTATAGCTTAGTGGAAGAGACACAGATGGCCAAACACATAATTAATTACAGCTGTGCTAAGTTCTAAGTAGGGAAAGTACACAGTGGTTTAGGAGTATACCAACAGGATGAGCTGATCTAATCTGGGGGAGCGAAGGAAGACTTCCCTCATCAGGGAGCAGCCCTTTAGCCAACATCTGGATTGTTGGTGTGTTTTCTGCTCTGTGTGTCACTGCTCACGTGCATGAACAGGAACATAACCTTTCTCAGGAATGGAACATCTGAGGAGCGTGGAAACCGTGGAGGGTTTTTCTGTCATGAAGTTAGATACTCTTTTCTGTAGGCTTTTTTTTTTTTTTACAATAGTATCTGTATTACTACAGCATTGATAACTCCAGAATTGATATTTTATATTCCTTTTTTAAACTCCTTTATTAAGAGATAAAGTTATTAATGATGCTTTACCACTGGGGACTCCTAGTCATGTAAAGCCAAGAACAACAGAGTGCTTAGGCCTATTCCTCTCAGGGAATAGGACATTTAATTGATTTTATTTTGCCTAGAAATAAAAACAGTGTTTGATTTTTTTATGCTTAGACTTTATGTACAGACAAAGACCTTCAGGAAATGGGAATTCCTCTAGGACCAAGAAAGAAGATACTAAACTACTTTAGGACCAGAAAAAATTCAATGGTATGTGCTTAATACAACTTATGGGATTAAAGAGTGTTCTGACTTCCTTGTACCCTTGTGCTTTTTGAGATGTATAGGGAGCTAAGCAGTTGTAAAAATTTACCTTTGGCTCTGTTTATTAGAAACTAAATACATTTTCTTTATTAATATCTTTAAAAATATTATCAGTGTCAGAAGTCTTATCTCCCCTGGACTTCTACCATTCAATTGTTTTCCTTTTTTGGGTAGCTTTATAACTAGTTTATTGAAATATATTGCGCATCACATACCATAAAATTCACCCTTTAAAAATATACAATTCAGTGGGTCTTGGTATATTCAGAGTTGAATAACCCATCACCACTATCGAATTCCAGAACATTTCCATCATTGTAAAAAGAAACATCATATTCAACAGCAGTCACTCCCCATTCATCCCTCCTGTGAACCACTGATCTATTTTCTGTCTCTGAATTTTCTTATTCTGGATATTTCTTATAAATGGAGTTACACGGTATGTGGCGTTTTGTGACTGGCTTCTTTCACTTAGCATAATGTATTCAAAGTATAACCATGTTGTAACAGTACTTGTGCACTGAGTATTTTTGGCCACTGAATTCCTTTCCATAGCCTAGATGATTATCTTTCAACTCTTCAGCAGGTTGCTTGGTTCTGGTTTAAGGCTGATAGAGACATAGTGTCTGCTTTGATTAGAAAGGCATAGGACTGCACTGAACTCAGCAGCCCCTCACCCAGCGCCCCACAGTGCTCTGCTGCTGTTTTCTCTCATGATGGTTGCCCAAAGTTTCAGTTACTATCCAGATGGCTTTGTACAGCTTTCATCATTTCAGAGCATGTAGGGATATCAGTTCATAATTTAAGGCAGCTTTGGTTTTCATTAGCTTTATTTTGTTTTCTGAGAGATTCTTCTTAAAATTGTTGACTGTCGTTTCAAAACCTTCCCAAGCATCCTTTTAAACCGGTAGAAAACTGTATAATCCTTTGGATATTTTTTACTACTTAGCAGCTCCACAGAACTATTGTTTATTCTTTAGGGTGTTAATAGACCAACCCCGAAATCACCTGCTGGGGCAAATATGTCTAATACCCCCAAAGAGTCGGAGTTCTACAGTAGTACTAATGGTCTGGACGTCGGCATTGGGCAGGTAAACAGTATTCATTTTCTTTGGTCATTTTATTGTTTGCCATTTGTATTGTAGAAACAGATGTAACTTTTATTATCAGTAAGAGATGCTTTTATTTCCTTCATCCAGGTGCCTGTAAAATATCCCCGGCTTATCTATAAACCAGAAATATTCTTTGCCTTTGGATCTCCCATTGGAATGTTCCTTACTGTCCGGGGACTAAAAAGAATTGACCCCAACTACAGATTTCCAACATGCAAAGGTTTCTTCAATATTTATCACCCTGTAAGCATTGGACAGCTCTTGTGATTTTGCCTGAATGTTAGGGCTTATTGGTAAGGAGCATATGATAGTCTATTGTGTTGATTTACTTTTTTCTATACTATTTTGTACTAATGAGAAAATTTATAATATGAATCTGGAAGTAAAGGGGACAGAACAAGTACATTTAAAAATAAATGAGCTTATAATTATTCTTATTCCTGAGACCATCATTATGATCAGCAGAGGTATATGTAACTATTGTTTTCTGCATGTAGTTTGATCCTGTGGCCTATAGGATTGAACCAATGGTGGTCCCGGGAGTGGAATTTGAGCCAATGCTGATCCCACATCATAAAGGCAGGAAGCGGATGCACTTAGGTATGTCTTGAGTCCAGAACCTGGTCATTGTAGACTTTCTGGTCAGTGCAGGCTGACTGGACCTCATTCACTTTATTTAGCTATGTTGAGCCCTTTTATCTCTGTAAAACATGTAGCATTCTTTTTCACATGTGTTTCAGAACTGAGAGAAGGCTTGACCAGGATGAGCATGGACCTTAAGAATAACTTGCTAGGTTCGCTGCGGATGGCCTGGAAGTCTTTCACCAGAGCTCCATACCCTGCCTTACAAGCTTCGGAAACTGCGGAAGAAACAGAAGCAGAGCCTGAGTCAAATTCGGAGAAGCCTAGTGGTCAGTGACTCTGTACACAGTGATTACCTGCACCGGGCCAGAGAAGAGGGACTCCCTGAAGTCTGGTTCTTATTCTCCCAGGGTCTTCTTAACTTTCCCCTTGTTGTTGTTGAGAACCAACACTAGACTATGAGTCCTACTGGGCCTTCAGCTCTGCTGGTTTCTTTCTGTCATCAAATAGCCACAAATTGTGGAAACACATTATTTGTGAGGGAAAGTGTTAAGAGAAGCTGAGCATCTAGTAACTAGGCTTTAAACCATTACCCACTCGGGCACTGTGGCGGTGATGCTAAGAGCCTACACTGTGAAGAACTTTGCTTTTACCGGGAACGTTTGTATATTCATGGGTCAGTTTTATTTTCCTGGCTGGGGACTAGTTGGGACACTTCTTTTGATTGCACAGTTAGTAGGGCATTCTTTTGCTTTTTAACTGCAAAAGGAGTTTCTTTTCAACTGCCTAAGGCGATCTAACCCTGCTTGCATTTAGTTTGTAAACCAAAGAAAGTGAAAGTGAAGTCGCTCAGTCGTGTCTGACTCTTTGCCACCCGTGGACTGTAGCCCACCAAGCTCCTTTGTCCATGGGATTCTCCAGGCAAGAATACTGGAGTGGGTTGCCATTTCCTTCTCCAACCCTGCTTGCATTTAGTTTGTAAACCAAAGGTAAATGGAATTAGCTGTCAAAGGTATGGGAAAGAAAGGGGATTGGATAAAATCAGTGTGGCTTGAAAACAAGCTTTAAGGGCATTGAGAGGAGAGAGAGAGGTTTCTGAGCAGAGTAGCTCCTCCTCTGCTGAGGCTGGAGTGTAAAGGGAGATAAGGACAGCCTTGGAGGGCTGGAAGCTTCTATATTCTGACCATGGTTCCTTCACATCCAGATGTTAACACAGAAGAGAACCCTGTGCCAGTGAAAGAGGAAGCCCCCCCTATCCATGTGGGAATGCTGAATGGAGGCCAGCGCATTGACTATGTGCTACAGGAGAAGCCCATTGAAAGTTTTAATGAATATTTATTTGCTTTACAAAGCCATCTGTGCTACTGGTAAGTGTTTGTTTTTGTTTTGGGGTTTTTTTTTTGTCTTCAGTTCAGTCACTCCGTCGTGTCTGACTCTTTGCGACCCCATGGACTGCAGCACGCCAGGCCTTCCTATCCATCACCAACTGTTGGAGCTTACTCAGACTCATGTCCATCGTGTCAGTGATGCCATCCATCCATCTCATCCTCTGTCATCTCCTTCCCCTCCTGCCTTCAATCTTTCCCAGCATCAGGGTCTTTTCCAATGAGTCAGTTCTTCCCATGAGGTGGCCAAAGTATTGGAGTTTCAGCTTCAACATCAGTCCTTCCAATGAATATTCGGGATTGATTTCCTTTAGGATGGACTGGTTGGATCTCCTTGCAGTCCAAGGGACTCTCAAGAGTCTTTTCCAACATCACAGTTCAAAAGCATCAATTCTTTGGCGTTCAGCCTTCTTTGTTTATTAAGCCTTCAGTGCTCAGCCTTAATTATTTATTAAGACCAAATATTTATTATTTGTGTTTATTTTAAACAACATTTATTATTATTATTTTTTTAATGACAACCATTCTGAAAGGGGTGAGGGGATATTTCACTGTGGTTTTGAATTTCCATGAGGATTAGCGATGTTGAGCACCCTTTCACGTGCCCATTATCCATCAAATGACATTTTGTATTAATAATTATGAACAAGCCATCATTCTAATTCCAAATGAGCACTACCCTATCCTGCTTTTTCTACATCTATCAAATACCTGTGATACAATGAGGACTTACTTCACTAAGCATAATATTCTTTAGGTCCATCCATGTTGCTGCAAATGGCAGAATTCTGTTATTTTTTATGGCTATGTATTATTCCATTGTAAATATGTACCACATCTTCTTTATTTGTCTGTTGATGGATGCTTAGGTTGCTTCCATACCCTAGTTATTGTGAATAGTGTGGCTGTGAACACTGGGGTGCATATATCTTTTCAGGTTAGTGTTTCCATTTTTTCTGGATATATGCCAAGGAGTGGAGCTGCTGGATCGTATGGTAGTTCTGTTTTTATTTTTTTGAGGAGCCTCTATACCATGTTCTACAGTGACTGCACCAGTTTACATTCCCACCAGCAGCAGATAAGAGTTCCATTTTTTCCACATCCTTGCCAACATTTATTATTTGTGTTCTTTTTGATGACAGCCATTCTGACAGGTGTGAGGTAATGTTTCATTTTGGTTTTGAATTTCCCTGAGGAATAGTGATATTGACCACCTTTTCATGTGCCCATTATCCATTTGTATGTCTTCCTTGGAAAAATGCCTCTTCGGTCTTCTGCGTATTTTTTGATTGGGTTATTTGGGGACTTTTTTGATATTGAGCTTTATGAGCTGTTTATATATTTTGAATATTAACCCCTTATTGCTCATATCATTTGCAGATATTTTTTCCTTTTCAGTAGCTTTTGGTTTCATCCTGTCTATGGTTTCCTTTGCTGGCAAAAAGCTTTTATGGATTAATTAGGTTCCATTTGCTTATTTTTGTTTTGAAAGATAGACCCAAAATATTTTGCTATGATTTATATCAAAGAGTGTTCTGCCCATGTTCTCTTTTAGGAGGTTGTGGTTTCCACACTTGTATTTAGATGTTTAATCCATTATGAGTTTATTTTTGTATATGGTGTGCAGAGATTTTATGTCATTCTTTTACATGTTGCTATCCAGTTTACGCAGCATCACTTATCGAAGAAATTGTGTTTTCTCCATTGTATATTTTGGCCTCCTCTGTTGTAGATGAGTTGACTGTGGCTGTGCGGGTTTATTTCTGGGCTCTGTTCTGTCCCATTGCTCTGTGTGTCTGGTTTTGTGCCAGTGCTGATATATTTCGATAACTGGAGCTTTGTAGTATAGTCCGAAGTCTGGGAGGATAGCTTTGACAATATAGGGCTTTTTGTGATTCTGTATAAATTTTAGATTCATTTGTGTTAGTTCTATGCAAAATGTCATGGGTATTTCAGTAGGGATAACATTAAGTCTGTAGGTTGCTTTGGGTAGTATGGCCATTTTAATAATATTAATTCTTCTAATCCTAGAGCACAAAATATCTTTTCACTTCTTTATATCATCTTTAGTTTCCTTTCTCAGCGTTTTATAATTCTCAGAGTATAGGCTTTCATTTCCTTGGTTAAGTTTATTCCTAGGGCATTTTATTTTTTTTGATGTAATTTTAAATGGGATTTTTTTTTTTTTGCTTTTTGATAGTTCGTTAATATTGTATAGAAAAGCATTAGATTTCTGTATATTAATCTTGTATCCTGCAAGTTTACTGAATTCATTTGTTCTAATAGCTTTTTGGTGGAGGCTTTAGGGTTTTCTGTATTAAAGTATAACGTATCTGTAAATAGTGACAGTTTTACTTCCTCCCTTCCAACATGGGTGCTTTTTCTTCCTTCCTCCCTTCCCTTCCTCTGATTGTTGTGGCTTGGACTTCCAGTACTATTTATGTTACATCAAAGAGGCAAAACTGGACATCTGTGTCTTGTTCCTGAATTTGGAGGAAAGGCTTTCAGCTTTTCATTGTTGTGTATGATGATAGCTGTGGGTTTTGTCATAAGCAATCTTTATTATGTTAAGGTGTATTCTCTTTAGACCAACTTGGAGAATTTTTGTCAATGTATATTTAATTTTATTAAATGCTATTTCTGTATCTATTAAGATGATCATGTGATTTTTGTCCTTCCTTTTGTTGATGTGGTGTGTCACACTGATTGAACTGTGAATATTGAAGCATCTTTGTGTCCTGGAGATAAATCCCACTTGATCATTGTGTGTGATCTTTTTATTTATTTTTTTGGATTGTTGCAATATTTTGTTGAGTTTTGCATCTATATTCATCAAAGACACTGGCCTGTAGTTTTCCTTTTTTGTAGTGTATTGGTGTGATTTGGGTATCAGGATAATGATAGCCTCACAGAATGAATTTGGGAGAGTTTCTTCCTCTTCAATTTTTTGGAATAATTTAAAAAGGTTGAGTGTTAAATCTTTGTAGTTTGCTAGAATCCCCCTGGGAAGCTGGTCCTGGACTTTTGTTTCCTGGGAGTTTTGTTTTTTTTTTTAATATGTAACTTTTACTTATTTTTACGTATTTTAATTTTTAATTTTTATTTATTTTCTATTATTTTTGGCTGTGCTGGGTCTCTTGCTGCACAGGCTTTTCTCTAGTTGCAGCACGTGGGCTTCTCATCGCAGTGGCTTCTCTTGTTGGGAAGCATGGACTCTAGGCCGTGCGGGCTTCAGCAGTTGAGGACCCTGGGCTCTAGGGCACAGGCTCAGTAGTTGTGATGCAGAGGCTCAGTTGCTCCGCGGCATGTGGGATCCTCCTGGGCCAGGGATCGAACCTGTGTCTCCTGCGTTGGCAGGCAGATTCTTCACCACAGAGCCACCAGGGAAGCCTTCTGTGAGTTTTTTACATAACAAATACAGTTTCACTACTAGTGTTTGGTTTGTTCAGATGGTCTGTTTCTTATTGATTTCAGTCCTCTCAATTTTTATGTTTTTTTAGAAATTTGTCCATTTCTTCTGGGTTGTTCAGATTGCTGGAATATGACTATTGATAGTATCCTCTTATGTTTTTCTCTCTCTGTGGTATCAGTTGTAATTTCTCCTCTTTCATTTCTTATTTTGATTATTTTGGGTTCTCTCTCTCTTCTTGGTGAGCCTGGCTAAAGGTTATCAGTTTCTGATTATCTTTTCAAGAAACTAACTCTTGTTTTCATTGATATTTTCTACTGTTTTTTAAAATTTTGTATTTATTTATTTATGGCTGTGCTGGGTCTTCATTACTGCACTGGCTTCTCTCTAGTTGTGGCAAGCGGGGGCTACTCTGTTGCAGTGCGCGGGCTTCTCACTGTGGCGGCTGCTCGTCGCGGAGCGTGGGCTCCAGGGCACGGGCTGCAGTTGTTGCAGTGTCAGGGCTCTTAGAGCGCGGGCGTGGTAGACCGGGGATTGAATCTGTTGCAGTGTCAGGGCTCTTAGAGCACGGGCGTGGTAGACCTGGGATTGAATCTGTTGCAGTGTCAGGGCTCTTAGAGCACGGGCGTGGTAGACCGGGGATTGAATCTGTGTCTCCTGCATTGGCGGGTGATTCTTCACCACTGAGCCACCAGGGAAGCCCTGTTGTTTTTTTTTCTTTAAGATCTGTTTTATTCCTTCTCTCTCTGATCTTTATTATTCCCTTGCTTCTGCTGACTTTGCATTGTTTTCTTTTTCTAATTCCTTTAGGTGGTAGGTTTGCTTGAGACTTTTCTTATTTCTCAAGGAAGTGAAGGCCTCTCTCAGGAAGGCCTGTATCACTATAAGCTTCTCTCTTAGATCCATTTTTTCTGCATCCCATAGATTTTTGGAGAGTCGTGTTTCCATTTTTATTTGTCTCAAGGTATTTTCTGGTTTCCTTTTTGATTTCTCTATTGATCTGTTGTTTTTTTTAGTAGCATATCATTTAATCTCCACGTGTGAGTTCCTTTCCTGTTTTTCTTTCTGTAATTGATTTCTAGTTTCATACTATTGTGGTTGGAAAAAATACTTGGTATAATTTCTATCCTCTTAACATGTGATCTGTTCAGGAGAACATTTCATGTGCACTTGGAAAAAAAAAAGTCTGTATTTTGCTATTTTCAGACATAATGTCTTTGTAGATATCTAATATATTCAGATCGTCTATAATGTGTCATTTAAGGCCATTGTTGCCTTATAGATTTCCTGTCTGGATGATCTGTCCATTGATAAAAGTGGGATGTTAAAGTCCCCTACTGTTACCGTGTTATTGTCAGTTTCTCCCTTTAGGTGTGTTAGTATTTGCTTTACATGTTGAGGTGCTCCTGTCTTGGATGCATATATGTTAAACATTATGGCTTGTTCTTGTATTGATCCCTTATCATTATAGAATGCCCTTCTTTGTCTTCTGTTATAGCCATTGTTGTAAAGTCTATTTTGTCTGTTAGGAATATTTAGCCCATTGACATTTAAAGTAATTATTGACACAGATATGTACTTATTGCCATTTTATTACTTGTTTTCCAGTTGTTTTGTAGTTCTTTTCTGTTCTTTTTGTTTCTTCCTTTGTGGTTTAGGGAGCGTCTCTGGTGACTCAGATGGTAAAGAATCTGTCTGCAGTACGAAAGACCTGGGTTCAATTCCTGGATCCAGAAGATCCCCTGGAGAAGGGAATGGCAACCCACTCCAGTATTTTTGCCTGGAGAATCCCATGGACAGAGGAGCCTGGCGGGCTACAGTCCATGGGGTAGCAGAGTCGAATATGACTGAGCAACTAACCCTTTGTGGTTTAATGATTTTACTTAGCAGTATGCTTGTATTCCTTTCTTTTCAGTTTTTGTGTATTTGTTGTGTTTTTTTTTTTAAATTTGTGATTACCTTGGGGTTCATATATGTTGACCTATATCTCCTTGTTTTAAATTGGCTGTCAGATCAGATCAGATCAGATCAGATCAGTCGCTCGGTTGTGTCCGACTCTTTGCGACCCCATGAATCGCAGCACGCCAGGCCTCCCTGTCCATCACCAACTCCCGTTCACTCAGACTCACGTCCATCGAGTCACTGATGCCATCCAGCCATCTCATCCTCTGTCGTCCCCTTCTCCTCCTGCCCCCAATCCCTCCCACCATCAGAGTCTTTTCCAATGAGTCAACTCTTTGCATGAGGTGGCCAAGGTACTGGAGTTTCAGCTTTAGCATCATTCCTTCCAAAGAAATCCCAGGGCTGATCTTCAGAATGGACTGGTTGGATTTCCTTGCAGTCCAAGGGACTCTCAAGAGTCTTCTCTAACTCCACAGTTCAAAAGCATCAATTCTTCAGCGCTCAGCTTTCTTCACAGTCCAACTCTCACATCCATACGTGACCACAGGAAAAACCATAGTCTTGACTAGACGAACCTTTGTTGGCAAAGTAATGTCTCTGCTTTTGAATATGCTGTCTAGGTTGGTCATAGCTTTCCTTCCAAGGAGTAAGCGTCTTTTAATTTCATGGCTGCAGTCACCATCTGTAGTGATTTTGGAGCCCAGAAAAATAAAGTCTGACACTGTTTCCACTGTTTCCCCGTCTATTTCCCATGAAGTGGTGGGACTAGATGCCATGATCTTCGTTTTCTGAATGTTGAGCTTTAAGCCAACTTTTTCACTCTCCTCTTTCCCTTTCATCAAGAGGCTTTTGAGTTCCTCTTCACTTTCTGCCATAAGGGTGGTGTCATCTGCATATCTGAGGTTATTGATATTTCTCCCGGCAGTCTTGATTCCAGCTTGTGCTTCTTCCAGTCCAGCGTTTCTCATGATGTACTCTGCATATAAGTTAAATAAGCAGGGTGACAATATACAGCCTTGACGTACTCCTTTTCCTATTTGGAACCAGTCTGTTGTTCCATGTCCAGTTCTAACTGTTGCTTCCCTGACCTGCATACAAATTTCTCAAGAGGCAGATCAGGTGGTCTGGTATTCCCATCTCTTTCAGAATTTTCCACAGTTTATTGTGATCCACACAGTCATAGGCTTTGGCATAGTCAGTAAAGCAGAAATAGATGTTTTTCTGGAACTCTCTTGCTTTTTCGATGATCCAGCGGATTTTGGCAATTTGATTTCTGGTTCCTCTGCCTTTTCTAAAACCAGCTTGAACATCAGGAAGTTCACGGTTCACGTATTGCTGAAGCCTGGCTTGGAGAATTTTGAGCATTACTTTACTAGCGTGTGAGATGAGTGCAATTGTGCGGTAGTTTGAGCATTCTTTGGCATTGCCTTTCTTTGGGATTGGAATGAAAACTGACCTTTTCCAGGCCTGTGGCCACTGCTGAGTTTTCCAAATTTGCTGGCATATTGAGTGCAGCACTTTCACAGTATCATCTTTCAGGATTTGGAATAGCTCAACTGGAATTCCATCACCTCCACTAGCTTTGTTCGTAGTGATGCTTTCTAAGGCCCACTTGACTTCACATTCCAGGATGTCTGGCTCTAGGTGAGTGATCACACCATCGTGATTATCTGGGTCGTGAAGATCTTTTTTGTACAGTTCTTCCGTGTATTCTTGCCATCTCTTCTTAATATCTTCTGCTTCTGTTAGGTCCATACCATTTCTGTCCTTTATTGAGCTCATCTTTGCATGAAATGTTCCTTTGGTATCTCTAATTTTCTTGAAGAGATCCCTAGTCTTTCCCATTCTGTTGTTTTCCTCTGTTTCTTTGCACTGATCGCTGAAGAAGGCTTTCTTATCTCTTCTTGCTATTCTTTGGAACTCTGCATTCAGATGCTTATATCTTTCCTTTTCTCCTTTGCTTTTCGCTTCTCTTGTTTTCACAGCTATTTGTAAGGCCTCCCCAGACAGCCATTTTGTTTTTTGCATTTCTTTTCTATGGGGATGGTCTTGATCCCTGTCTCCTGTACAGTGTTACGAACCTCATTCCATAGTTCATCAGGCATTCTATCTATCAGATCTAGGCCCTTAAATCTATTTCTCACTTCCACTGTATAATCATAAGGGATTTGATTTAGGTCATACCTGAATGGCTTAGTGGTTTTCCCTACTTTCTTCAATTTCAGTCTGAATTTGGCAATAAGGAGTTCATGGTCTGAGCCACAGTCAGCTCCTGGTCTTGTTTTTGCTGACTGTATAGAGCTTCTCCATCTTTAGCTGCAAAGAATATAATCAGTCTGATTTCAGTGTTGACCATCTGGTGATGTCCATGTATAGAGTCTTCTCTTGTGTTGTTGGAAGAGGATGTTTGTTATGACCAGTGCTTTTTCTTGGCAAAACTCTATTAGTCTTTGCCCTGCTTCATTCCGTATTCCCAGGCCAAATTTGCCTGTTACTCCAGGTGTTTCTTGACTTCCTACTTTTGCATTCCAGTCCCCTATAATGAAAAGGACATCTTTTTCGGATGTTAGTTCTAAAAGGTCTTGTAGGTCTTCATAGAACCGTTCAACTTCAGCTTCTTCAGCGTTACTGGTTGGGGCATAGACTTGGATTACTGTGATATTGAATGGTTTGCCTTGGAAACGAACAGAGATCATTCTGTAGTTTTTGAGATTGCATCCAAGTAGTGCATTTCGGACTCTTTTGTTGACCATGATGGCCACTCCATTTCTTCTGAGGGATTCCTGCCCGCAGTAGTAGATATAATGGTCATCTGCGTTAAATTCACCCATTCCAGTCCATTTCAGTTCGCTGATTCCTAGAATGTCGACATTCATTCTTGCCATCTCTTGTTTGACCACTTCCAATTTGCCTTGATTGATGGACCTGACATTCCAGGTTCCTATGCAACATTGCTCTTTACAGCATCGGACCTTGCTTCTATCACCAGTCACATCTACAGCTGGGTATTGTTTTTGCTTTGGCTCCATCCCTTCATTCTTTCTGGAGTTATTTCTCCACTGATCTCCAGTAGCATATTGGGCCCCTACTGACCTGGGGAGTTCCTCTTTCAGTATCCTATCATTTTGCCTTTTCATACTGTTCATGGGGTTCTCAAGGCAAGAATACTGAAGTGGTTTGCCATTCCCTTCTCCAGTGGACCACATTCTGTCAGATCTCTCCACCATGACCCGCCCATCTTGGGTTGCCCCACGGGCATGGCTTAGTTTCATTGAGTTAGACAAGGCTGTGGTCCTAGTGTGATTAGATTGACTAGTTTTCTGGGAGTATGGTTTCAGTGTGTTTGCCCTCTGATGCCTTCTTGCAACACCTACCATCTTACTTGGGTTTCTCTTACCTTGGGCATGGGGTATCTCTTCACGGCTGCTCCAGCAAAGCGCAGCCATTGCTCCTTACCTTGGACGAGGGGTATCTCCTCACCGCCGCCCTTCCTGACCTTCAACGTGGGATAGCTCCTCTAGGCCCTCCTGCACCCACGCAGCCACTGGCTGTCATATGAGTTCAAACACATTCTGAACATTCTACATTTCTATTCCCCTCCTCCATATTTTGATGTCATATTTTATATCTTCCTGTTTCATGTTTATCCCTTAACTGTTTATTGTAGTTACAGTTGCTTTCACAGTTTTTTGTCTTTTAATGTCCATACTGCTCAGTTAAGTCATTGGTCCTCAGTCCTTACTCTGTATTTATTTCTTCTCTATAGGTTCTTCTTTTCCACTTAGAGAAAACCCACTAACATTTCTTTTAGAGTAGGTTTAATATTGATGAAATCTTTCAGTTTTTGCTTGTCTGAGAAGTTCTTGATCTCTCTTTCAGTTCTAAATGGTAATCTTGCTGGGCAGAGTACTCTAGGTTTCAGATCATGCCACTCCCTTCTGGCCTGCATGGTTTCTGCAGAGAAATCAGCTGATAGTCTTATGGGTAGGGATTCTGTTTTCTTTTTTCTTGCTGCCTTTAGAAGACTCTCTCTACCTTTTGCCATTTTAATTATGTTTTCTCTTTGTATGGGTTTCCTTCAGTTCAACTTGTTTGGGGTCCTCTGTGCTTCCTGTTCCTGAATATCTTATTTCCTTCAGGTTTGGAGAGTTTTCAGCCATAATCACCTCAGCTGCATTTTCGATGCCCTACTCTCTTCTGTCTTCTCCTGTAATGTGAATGTTGGTTATTTAATGTTATTTCAGAGATTTCTTATACTGATTTCATTTTAAAAAATCTGATTTTCTTTTTGTTGTTCTGATTGGATGATTTCCATTTTTCTGTCTTTCAGATCATATATGTGTTCTTTTTTATCACTTAGTCTGCTATTCATTCTTTTTAGTGTGGTTTTTTTTTTTTTTTTTTTTTTGGCAGCTATTGAATTCTTCTCTTCAGGTTGGGTCTTTTTAAATATTTTCTAGTTCCTTTTAAAAATTCTCACTATGTTCATCTATTCTTTTCCCTAAATTCAATTAACATTTTTATTAACAATGTTCTGAATTCTTTACCTGGTAAATTGTTTATTTCTGTTTCATTATTTGTTTTTTTAGGGTTTTTTTCTCTTGTTCCAATTGAGAGCAGTTCCTCTGCGTTTTTATTTTGCTTAACTTTCTCTGTCACTGTGAATTTAGGTGAAACAGTTACCTCTTGTGGTCTTGAAGGGGTGTTCTGATGTGGGAGCATCCTTATACAGACTGCGTGTGCCCAGTGTCTCCACTGGGAGAGCTGGATTCCCTAAGATATCCCCTCAGCAGGGGGTGGGGCTGGAGCTGGGTGTGAGGCAGACCTTTGCCCCTGCCCAGTGGCTGGCACCCTGCTGGGACAGGATCTGATCCAAGTTGATGGAGGCAAGGGTCGGGCCCAGGCTGGCTCTGTTCCCTGCGGGTGTGTGTTTTCCCCTCTCCCTGCGTTGGAAGCCTTGCCCCAGAGCTGGGAAGTACTGACCAGAGTGGCACCCACGTGGACCCTCTGCAGGCAGAGGTCTGAGCTGTCTGCCTGCCGGAGCTGCACTTGTTCCCTTGCTCTGCTCACACGCGACCTCACGTGCATGTCCCCCTTGCCCCTCACAGCCCATCACTGTGCCCAGCCTCCACCAGTCATCATGGGGCCACCCTGCAGGGTCCCTGGGGCCTGTGTGGAGTCTCTGGGTATATTCTGTGGGAGCTGTGGGGTAGAGGCTGCTGTCAGAGTGCTAGGCTCCTTCTGATGCGCCACTTGAGTAAGTGCCAACCGTGACTGCTGCCCACAAGCAGGCTCTGCCCCAGGCCCGGGTTGCCCCTGGATCGTCCCAACCCAGGGATCGAACCCAGGTCTCCGGCATTGCAGGTGGATTCTTTACCATCTGAGCCACCAGGGAAGCCCAAGAATACTGGAATGGGTAGCCTATCTCTTCTCCAGGGGATCTTCCCAACCCAGGAATCAAACCGGGGTCTCCTGCATTGCAGGCGGATTCTTTACCAACTGAGCTATCAGGGAAGCCCAAATCCAACATCAAATCTTGTTTCTCTTTAGATTTACAAGTTGTGTCATTTTAGCTTTTACATTTAGGTCTGTGATCCATTTTGGTTAATTTTTAAATATGGTGTGAGGAAAGGATTGAGGTTCATTGTTTTGCCTGTGGCTTTTCTGTTATTCTGGCAACATTTGTTGAAAAGTTTATTCAGATGGAGAAACTGTTGAATTGCCTTGGCTCTGTTTTGTTCTCTTGATCTGTTTGTCAGTCTTTACATCAATAAAACCCTGTCCTGATTACTGTAGCTTCATAGTAAGGCTTGAGATTAGGTTTTGTGAGCCCTTCATCTTTGTTGTGCCTGTTAGTAGTTACTTTAGGTATTGTAGGTCCTTTGTATTTCCATATGTAGTTTAGAATGAACTTGTTAATTTCAACCAAAAAGCTTTTTAGGGATTTTGATTGCGATTGCATTTTATCTGTGGATCAGTTTGGGGGGGTGGGGAGAACTGATACCTTAATAATGCTGGGTTTTCTGACCCACAAACGTCATATCTCTCAGTGTATTGTGGTCTTTAGTTTCTCTCAGAAATGTTTTGTGACTTTTAGTGTATGTATCATGCATGTTGTAATTATTCCCCTCTCTGTTACAAGGTTGATCATCTTGACATATACTCAAGGACCATTTTAATTTTCTTTTGGAGAGTTATCTATACTCTTGATTCTCTTTCATATTGAATTGTTGTTTTTTTAATTGATAAAATCTGTGATATGAGTTGTAAATAACTTTTCCCCAGTTTGTCTTTAACATTGTGTACATTGGTTTTTTTTGCTAAGTATAAACTTTGATTTTTATGTAGTCAGATTTATTTTTTCTTTTTTGGCTTCTGGAATTTGTGTCATGCTTAGATTTTCCTTGTTCTCCTGAGAATTCCTTACCACAGTTTATTCTGATATTTTAGGGTTTCATTTTTACATGTAAATCTTTGATTCTCTTCAAATTTATCCTTGTAAGAAGATGTGAATTGATTCAAATCATTTTCCAGATGGCTCTCCATCTGGAAAACACTGTTAATAGATTTGAGATTCTAACTTCATTGTATTAAATTTCTGTGGGTTTTTAAGTCTTACTTCTGAATTTTCTGTTCTTTTCTATTCACTCATTTATTTATGCACCAGGATCACACCATTTTAATATCTGGTTTAGCTAATCTCTTCTTGGGATAGGAGGAATTTCTTAACCTGCAGTCCACACGCAGAGCTTGTAGGGGACAGAAAAAGTCTACAAGTCTAGTGAAATTCTACTTAAAATTTTGGGTATATAGTATATGTGTATGATGTCTTTTCTGGGGAGAAATCCATAGGTTTCATTAGATTCTCAAATAGGTCCATGACTCAAAAAATGTCGAACCCCAGATCTAGAAAAGTGTTTGAGCCATATACCTGTAAGGCAATCCATGGATGTTATTTTTATAGTCATATTTCTTTATGAACCAGATATATAAGTAATTGCTTGTACACACACTGAATAATATCTGCAATATACATAAGAAATTGATAACATTAGTTGTCAGAAGTTGGGAACTAGTGGTTTAGAAACAGTGGGAAGGAGATTTCATTATTACATCCTTTTGTATCTTTGATCTTTATCCACATGATTGTATTGGCTTTTCTTTTAAAAAGGTGACTCAAGATTTAAAAAATTAAGGTGATGAATTGGATGACTCTTCCATGTTGTCCCAAGAAGGAGTTCTGTGGAGGGAGGGCTTGGTCATTTACTACTGGCTTTTTTTATATTAAAGAACACAACGCTAGACTTGTTAGAAGGTAACCTAACAAACAACTTCTTTGTTAGGTTACCTTCCAAGCCACTGTCAGATACCACTTCTGAGCCATATTTTTTTTAAAACATTAAAAAAAATGAACTTGTGAGGTGGTTGTGTATGTCAAACACCTAGTACAAATGGTAGTCTCTTTTTACAACATCATCTTTTCTTTCTCCAGGGAGTCTGAAGATACAGTACTGCTGGTCCTCAAAGAAATCTACCAAACCCAGGGTATCTTCCTTGATCAGCCTTTTCAGTGAAAATGAACCACCTAAGGCTGCTTAATGTAAGTTTTTAAATGTCATGTATGTAGCATTATTCCTACATACTTACATGTGGAGCCTCAAAAGCTGCTTGGAAATGTACTTTTTGTTGCTTGTCACCAAGATCTAGGTTATTACTAACTTTTAGAGGGACTCTGGTTAAAATTCATGGGAAAAAAGCACTGGAGGCCATTTAGAGAAAGGTTAGTGTGTGTTTTGCTAGCAACTTGGTCCAATAACACTTGTCATTTTTAGGATCTAAACTCAGAATCTTCATGGTTCTGACCGTCTAAAAGTTACCATGACAACATTTACAGCTTTAAGTACATACAGTCCATTCTGGGATTTACATTGTTGTTGTTGTTCAGTCGCTAAGTTGTGTCCAACTCTTTGCAACTCCATGTTCTGCAGCACAACAGCCTCCTCTGTCCTCTACTGTCTCCTGGATTTTGGTCAAATCTATGTCCATTGAGTCAGTGATGCCATCTAACCAACTCATCCTCTGCCGCCTTCTCCTCTTGCTTTCAGTCTTTCCCAGCATCGAAGTATTGGAGCTTCAGCATCAGCCTTTCCAATGAATATTCAGGGCTGGTGTTCTTTAGGATGGACTGGTTTGAGCTCCTTGCAGTTATAACAGTTTCAGCTTTAAATATAGACAGCCCAACCTGGGATTTACATTACTCAGCCTTGTATATATGTATTAATAGTTAGAAAGCTTGTGTGTCAGACTCTGGCATTCTCTTTGGTTGACTTCAGCGTGATGACCTCTCTTCCACTTTCTCCCCTAGATGGACACTGAGGGATCCTTCCCCAGAAAACCTGCCTCTTTGTTGCCGCGTTTTCCTCTCAGCTGTGTCATTCCCTGCATGTTGCCTGCCACTTACTCACCACTGGGGTCTCTGGAAGATAATCTTCCTCTCTGGAAGCAAGTGGAAAAGCAAAGGGAAGACCCTGTTACTTTTTACCACTGGCTTCACAGAAACATTCGCCATTCTTTCTTCATGGCTGCGGGTAGTCTGCATCTTTAATTCTCTGATGGTATTTACATACCACACTCTATTGCTTATTACTTGAGATGGTATAAAGCCTGCCTTGAGTTTGTTTTGGGTTGGGTGTAAATTTTTCTAGGAGGTTACTGTTTATCTTTAGAGAATATTCTAATCTGGTAGTGGGCTCCTGAGACTCAGAAGCCATTCTGGGTCTGCTTATGGTCATGAGTGTTCTCTGCGTTGGAAGGCTAGATCTAAGTGGAGGAGGGAGACTGGTGGGCAGTCAGATTCTTTCCAGCCAACTTTTGTTTTCTACACGTACTGTATGAAGAAAGACTAAAATTATAAATACTGTTTACTTTCTATAGTTGACTGACAAGATTTATTGCTAGGACTCACAGAGGCTGTTCATTGTTTTTACAGCTGTTTGAGCTGCTCTAAGAGTCTAAAGTGGACAGTTTAGTTTCCATCAGGTACATCTTTATAAAGATATTGCAATTCCTAGACCTGCCTTTTTATATCGTATCATACTTCAAACTGGGAGACTCTAAATGAAGTCCAACCTAGTTACTTGTTAGTTCTTAAGTTTAGGGTAAAGTTATAAATGCTGACAAACCTGCAGTTACACAGCTTTGACTGCTTATGAAGTGATGAATAAAACCTTTTAGTGGTGTGTTCATGGTGGAACAACTCGTGAAAGCCATCTGCCACATCAGCTTGTGTGAAGGGAGTGTTGAAGACTGTTCTCTTTAAACAGACACTGTCGCCTCTGAGTCCCCGCAGTGCAGGGAGCAACTGGACAGGCCCCGGCACAGGCAGCGCTGGGGGAGGGGTGGGTCCGCCCAGGGGGAGATGTTCCTCATTCCGAAAGAGAAACCTGGCTCTGGGGCTAGGAACAGCTGCTGCAGCGTCAGTGTCAGAGGTGCAAGAGAGATGGGTGAATGTAGACCCCCGGCGTTTACCATTCACACACGCCATCGCTGTGACAGCAGAGGGAATGTTACTGTCACGCTAGAGGTAAGGTTGGGGTACTGGTGAGAGCCTGGCCTCTGTGTGCATCTGCTTACAGACTAATGCTGACAAGCCACTAAGACATTTCAGCTCTATGAAATGCTTTATTTACTACATAAACTCCGAGACCGAAATAAGGGTTACTGAGAATGAAGTAGCATTCAATGTAAAGGGGAAGCTTTCAGCAAGTTGTCTTCAAATTTAAATTTACTCTTCCTATTAACAGAGTAAGTAAATTCTAAGAGTAAGCCAAAGGACAAGCAAGAGTGAGTCCCTGTAACCAAAGATGAACAGCATCACCCCAGATTGTTAGATAAACCACTGTTTATACTAAGAAGTGTTTCCTTCCTGGTGGTGAAGGGCAGGTGACTGGAAAAGAGCTTTATATCCTGTGTATCCCCCTGTGTTAGTATCATGGATGCACTTACACAGGGTACTAAGCTTGACTTAAATTCCTTATTCAGTTGTATATTTTTTGCACTACTTCAGTTGTATCATGTGCAATCTCTTGACCAAGCCTATTTTTAAACTCTGGTAGAGTATCGTTTTATACATATTCCCAGCTGCAGAATTGGTATTGCTTATTCTCAGCAAGAGAGATTGTTTGCATGGAAAGATTAATAGCACTGATTAGCTTTCTAATATTTTGCACTTTTTGAAATGTTTGTTTTTTTATGTGATTATATTTAAAACTTTAGTAAATAATGAAATAAAACCAATTTGACCAGTTGCCTACTTCTATCTGGCTCATCCATCAAAGACCAAAGAGAATCAGTACAATAACCATTTTATCCTCCCTTTTGTGTTACTAAAACAAGTTTAAAAAAAGTACTGGGCAAAGAACGGACATTCGGGTTCTTTTCCCCTTGACTGTTAAAGTACGGTGATTATAAGGTAAATATTGAGAGCTCTTTGGTATTATTAACATCAGCCACTGCTGGAGACAGTTGAGTCACTTATGTTAGATGGGGAATCCAGTGTTTAACTTTGAAATGTTTCAGTTCTCAAATGGAACTTTAAGTGCAAAGCCCACATTCACCATTTTATTTGCATATTGCATTTACATAAGGAAAAAGGTGCACTGAAAATGTTACAGAAAGAAATACACAAAACAAGGTCATATTAAAGTACGGTCAGCATAAAGAGAAGGCTGGTTTCAGGTCCCGTGCATCAGTTCCGACCATGTCCTGTAACTGTTCCTCATGGCCCACTGGGGACAGGATAGGAGACGCTGATCTGTCCTCCAGATAAGTCTCTGAGCGCCCTCCTGCTTCAGCCACGTGGCAGGGTGGGTGTGTTCGCGCAGGTCTGCAGCCGTGACTGGAGGTAGAGCGGCTCCTGAGCTCGGCTCAGCACAGGTGCGGCAGGAACTGGGATCCGCTGTCGGTACTGAATCGACGCTCCTGACCATTTTCTTGTTTACTGTGTTTACTCAGTAATTCAACAAATTATCAAATCACTTATGTTCACAGAATTCAGTAGGGACAGCACTATTTAGCTGGACTTGGATAAGCATAACAGTGGTAAATTAGCCAGAATTGGACATTCTCCCATTTCAGGGGTGGAATTGTCCCACCAGAGAAAGTAAACAGAAGTAAAATAATTTAATTGCTCATGCCCTGGATTTTAAGATTCTGAGCTATGGAAAGTGGAAATTAAGTTTTGGTAATCAATGCTAGTGTTTAGGATAAAGTGATGCTAAGGTAAATGCTTCTTTGTGACATAATCCTTCTAAGAGCCGTACTGAAGTTACATGTGAAAACAGTGGATCTTGGGATACCAATCTGGTGGACCAGACTCGTAAGCTGTTGGGGAACTATGCATGGCAAACAGTAGTGAAAAAGGACTTCGACCCCTCTCGATAAATCCCTGTGCGCCATGCGCCAGGGCAAAACTGCATCAGCCTGTGGGCATCTGTCCTCACCTGTCCTCAGGAGGTGAAGGTCAGACATTCTTGTCCTGGGCGTGGGGAGAGAGGAGGTCTGATGGGCCTGTTCTCCAGGGAGGCGGCTCCAGTGTCTAAACACAGAAAGGCTGCGGGTCGCGGGGCTGCTTCTGCGGGGCAGGAAGAGCAGGGCTGAGAGGCAGCGGCCTGTGGCACTCGGCATCCGTCAGCGGAGGGTAGTACTGCCTGTAGCAGCTGTACGCGAACGTCAGGCCGATGGCGGATCCAGCCAGGACGTCTGAACGAAGACAGAGGAGACGGCTTTCCCTCACTCACAAGTCATGCTTGCCGGTGGAGGGAGCTTGACCCTCCAAGGCTACTCGTTTAGCCTGCAAAACCCCTACATTCCAGGGTTATGGTTTTGGGGGATTTTCTTAGTTTTATCTTATAGCTGCAGTATTGTCATTATCAAGCTGTTCCCTTAAATACCAAATCAAAACACATCTTTAGTTAGGTAAGTATAACAAGGCATATTCTGAGTTCACTGCATTGAGTTTTTTAGTTTGGAAGAATAACACGTTCATTGAATACTATGAAAAACTCCTCATCACCATTCAAAGGGTTCTAGAGGAAGGAATAAACTCTCTAGGAGTTGCCTCTCTTTGCAAAAATTTAGTTTATTCTTCAGAACAGCTCTTAAGGGCCTCTAGGTGTCAGCTATTTTTGTTTTTTGTTTTTTTTTTGAATTTTGGGCTTTCTCTGCAGATACTCTGTAATTTGGATGATTTACTATATCATTCAACTTAAATTTCTTTGGTTTAATTACAATTTTATGTTTTCTTAAATTTTACTTCCATTACTGAGCAAAAACCTTGACAGTGAAGTTGGTTTTTAAGGTAGTAAGTAAACTGAACTTTGAGGTTGGTTGTAAAAAATTTCTTGAGTTTTTTCTGAACTTATGATGCTTCAAAGTAATGGGAAAATTAGGATGTCCCTCTTTGGTAATCTGTTTAAAAGCTAACAGTGTGCTTTCTCATTTTCCATGTAGCAATAAACCACACTCTCAGTTCAGATCCAGACCATCCTCTGCACACTTGTCTGTTCACTCAGCAGACACATGGGGGAGTGTCCCATGCCATGTGTGGGGGACAAATGACGGGAGAACCGTGGAGGGTCCACGGCCTGGACACCTGTGACGCTTACCCTGCCAGTGATGCTTGTAGTCACAGGTGCGGGACAGTGCAATCACGGCTGCAAAGAGTAGGGGTGACAGAAAGGAACAGAATCTCCAAGATTTCCCTCGGCCTCGTGGTGTGAAGCAGTGTAACTTCCCCGCCAGGTAGAAGGATGCGAAGGCCAGACCGGCAAATGCAACTAGAAGAGGGGAAAACGTCTTTTAAAGGAAAAGAAGACAGGGTTATGAACAAGTTCTTAGCCCTTTTTGTAGCTTCTGGTGTAGCTCACTGATCGAGACTGTCAGTTACGAGGGAGGAGAAAACAAGGGAAAATGAAGGATTATCTCCCAAAGTGAGTGACGTTTACCTGGAAGAGAGTTTTGGACTCCTAGTGATGGGACTTCATTTCCCAGTGCCTCCGTTTCCTCGTATATAAATGGGAATCATAAAAATAACAGAAGCCATCTCATTGGGCTAATATTGCTGTCAAATGAGACATGAATCTAAAATGCTTTTGGAAGCACCTGACTATATAGTAACTCTTCCATGCTGCTAAGTCGCTTTAGTTGTGTCCGACTCTGTGCGACCGCAGAGACAGCAGCCCACCCGTCCATGGGGTTTTCCAGGCAAGAACACTGGAGTGGGTTGCCATTTCTTTCTCCAATGCATCAGTGAAAAGTGAAAGTGAAGTCGCTCAGTCGTGTCCGACTCTTAGCGACCCCATGGACTGCAGCCCACCAGGCTCCTCCGTCTATGTGATTTTCCAGGCAAGAGTACTGGAGTGGGGTGCCACTGCCTTCTCTGAACTCTTCCATAAAGGTTGGTTAATATTTTTATGACTAGCAGGAGATTGCAGGATTTAGGCAGGATAATACAGTAATAATAAAATGTTCAAATTTCATGAAGGGAAACTACGTCCTCTGTCCTTAAATGTTTAATACTTGAGGTTCAAGCTTGTTATTAAAGAACGGGGCGGGGGTGGGGGGGAGCTCTCTGACTTCTAGATACAAGAACAAGACTGTGTGAGATGTTCCCATCCTCACAAGTTACTTCCCCTGGGTTAAATGCAATGATTAAAAAAAACAAAACAGGGATATAGAGTTCACATGGTATTCATACAGGAAGAATGGCCACTGGGGAAGCTCTTACGGCCCTCATTCACCACGGCCTTGTCTCCTGTGCACATCAAGTCTCCATGGGCTTGCCCATCCGGGAAGCAGCGGTAGAAGAAGTCTGGGCGTGGCCTGGAAGAAATACGGCCAGGTCTGAACGTGAATCGTTTACAACTCCAGAAATTGTTCTTCGGTTGTATTAGACATCGATTAACCTATTAACTATCAGTTAAATAGCATCCCAGGCAAAATAGTGAAACTGGACTGGATAGTCACCACTAAGAGAAAAGCCTTATTTTTCCAAGGTTAGTATTTAAATCAGAAAAAAATAAAGGCTGCAGCGCATAATTAATTACTTGTTAGGGGAAAGAGCCAGTCATGCTGCAGCTTCCTCAGGGTGCTCTGGAGGACACTGACTCTGGCACTGGGAAATGTGCTGTTCTGGGCATAAAAGAGCCCGAGAGTCAGCCGGGCACCAAGGCAGAGGGAAGGGAGGAAGCGTTAAGAGAGAAGAGGCTCCGGAAGATATGGCTGGGGCTGCGTGACCCGCTCTCCTGACCGGAGAGGGCTGAGACGGCAGGCGGCTGCTCGGGCACTCACCTCCCCACTATCAGTTTGATCGTGTTGGTGAAGATGCCATTCAGGGCCAGCGCCAGGCTGGCCGCTGCAAAGCAAAGAAACTGTCAGTGGGTCTGCGGAGTCCCTGTCTCGTTCAGCACAGCCACAGGGGACACCGTTTCCTGGGACAGCAGAGAGGTCAGCCTCCAGCCAGACTAGAGCATAAAAGAAACGCGGGCCTTGGTGGCCACTGCGGTGCCACAGGGAGGACTTCTGGCCTAGCCTGAGGATGCGCCGCAGGTGCATACATTTCTGTGCGTACAGGTGTACCTGGGAGGTGACCCAGAGCTCACAGGTAAAAAGTAGGGTAGAGGGGAGACAGAGTCACTTTAGGGACTCGCAGCACATGGCCTCCACACACTGAGGCCACCAGCTCCATGGGGGGCGGGGGGAGGGGGGACCCGAAGGCCGAGGGCGGGGGGCACTCTTACCCAGGCAGGCCTGCCGGCTGTCGGCTGCGTCCGCCGCCTTCAGACACCTGGCCAGTAGGACTGGAGCCAGCGGGGCGAGGAAGGCGATGACCTGCATGGGACACAGCGGAGCTGAGCACACGAAAGAGAACAGAATCGGCTTGAAAACACAAGACCTCCGACAGCAAGAGGGGCGGAGTGACAGTAGAAGTCACACACCAGACCTGAACTGCCCCCTGCAGGTGTGGCGTCCAGGGGCCACGGCCCCGAGCTCCCCTGGCCGCCCTGAGCACTGCCCCCCACCACGTGTCCCCGAGCCAAAGCGGAGGGACATCCGCTCTCAACCCCGCCGAGAAGCACGGCGACGCGAAGCTCCGTCTAGCAGCGAACTCCCCATAAATGTCGCCACGGAGCCGGGATGACCGCCCAACGCCCTGAAAAGCGCGGTCAGAAGGCAGGCTGGTCCTCCACGCACAAACATCGGCTTGGTGGGGAGATACTCTGCCTCCACGTACGGATTCCGGTAAAGCCACATCTCCTCGGGCTGGATGAGCCTCTGGAAGGGCGGAAGCAGCTCCGTCACCCTGAAGGGGACACAAAGGAGCGGAGTGTCGGCGGCTTCTGGCAAGCGCGCGCGGAACCTGGCCGGGTCTCGGAAAGGAGGGTGGGGGGCTGGGGGCCCAGGACCGGGGTCGGGGAGGGGGCCAGAGCTCAAGTCCTTACAGGAAGGCCGCGAACAGCGCGAGCCGCACGCCCACCTCGGCCGCGAGGGCCGCTGCCGCCGCCTTCCCCTTGCCCATCGCCCGGTGCGCGCTCAAGGCTGACGTGGCGGCGCTGGGGGCGGTGCGTCGAGGGGCGGGGCATCACGCCGGGGGCGGGGGCAGGGAAGACGGGTGGGGCGGGGCGAGGACGGAGGGAGGGGTCGCTCCCCACGTGTCTCTCCACCCGCCCTCCCACGCCCACCCCGACGCTTCGTACTCACTCAGCCTTCGCTCTCGGGAAGCGCGCAAAGTGCGCGTTTTGTGTTGCTGCGTTGCCAGGTCCAAGTTTTCCGCGGCTCCGCTAGACCTTGGGCTGCGGGGCCCACCGGCGGGTTAGACGCACGAGGTCTTCCAACCCCGCTCTGGCCCCCTCCCGCCCAGGGTGGCCTGTTGGCCACTGAGTTGTAGCAAGAAGTTACAGGCAATGAACAAGTCCATATATTTAATTTTAGAACATACAGGATAATTTATTGAAGTCAATCTCAAGCAAAATCAGAAATCAGTGGAATGTCATTAAAAATCTTCCAAATTAATCCTCACGGAAGCAAAAAAAAAAAAAAAAAAATTTGAATCCCAAAATATTTGTAAAATAAAAAAGGTAACATCTCAGTAAATAGAATGTACAAAAATTATATGTTCCTACCAGCACACACAGTAGTAAGAAGCTTAAATATTACAGGCAATCCTAATACACTGTAACTAGTCAACAATAACCTATCTATATACAGGTTAACCAAGCTTTAAACGTTTCACACTATGCAATAAAACATGGGCCAATCAACAAAATCCCCAAAATATCATATATCTTGAAGTCTATGTGGCAACATCAAGTCATTATTCAGTAATGCCCTAGTGGAACACGCCCCAGGGAAAATGAACACTAATCCTTAGTATCAGGAGCTTCTAGCCAAGTCACAGAAACTCTAATAAAAGAGATTGACTTTTAGTGAATATTGATCTTTGTTATTAAAGACTCAAGTCTCAAGTGATTTAGGCAAAATAACATTTCACAGGATCTACAAAGTTTATTACAGATAAACAAAGTACAGAAATAACCAATCTACAAAGGTCATTATCATAGATAAAGATCACGAGGAAATGAAAACAGAATCTGTAGGTATCTGTGGTTGTTGTGCAATATCACAAGTGGATACAAATGGATTTCTCATGTCAATTCCAATTATGCACACACCCCTATATATAAAAAGAACCTTATTATTAGCCAGTTGCAATCATCATTTAGCATCTTAGTTATCAGTGGCGATAGGATTTTCTTGTTTAACATGGAGGGCATGTGACAGCACGAATGAGATAAAGAGCAATGTTAGTGACAATGAAGGAAAAGGACATTTTATCCAGTCCACTTCTAAACTGACAAGAGTTACACCATATACACCCCTCATCTACGTCATCTGATGGATACTGACAGCGGTGTGCACACATCAGAGGTCTGGCGGCTAGGGAAGGGGAACCCGAGGGTGCTTTCTTGCCAATTAGCAGATGCGGTGATGTCACACGAGAAGACGAAGGACTGAATAAAGGACTTTGGCAACTACTCCTCTTTTCCCTTTCTCTTACATGCTAATGACTTTGAGATGCTCCTGAAGGACAGGTATTTCTCTACCTCCTACCCCTTCGTACAAATGTGCCACAAGCACCTGAACTTGTCACTTAAGCCATGGACTGACTGGAGAAAGAACGGAAATGGGTTTGAAACACACAGGTCACACCTGGCATTTCAGGAGTGTAACGTAAGTGCAAAGTTCTTTTTTTCCCTACACAGGCATCTATTAAAAGGAAAGAAGAGGTGTGTGGGGATAGGGTTGACAAAATAAAAAAGTAAAGAACATACGTAGGAAATACTCATGTAAATGCTGCTGGTATTTCTCATGCAGGAGTCTCTTCCCCGACTATGTGCACTGAATCTGAGAGACCTAGTGTGGACGCTCCCGTGTGCAGAACTTTGCCTCTAATCCAACTTCAAGAGGGTAAGAGACAAAACAGTGTACAAAACAATGCTTTCTACTTCATAAATTTAAAAATAACTGTAAAACAAGGAGAATCTGAGGAGTTTCAAGTACTTAAAAAACCTGAATTCAATGAGGCAGAGGTCTCAATGTTAAAGTGACTACTTCGTACCTGTGGTAAACATTATAATTCCCCTCCCTCACCCTACTGTAACCCCATTTCTCCCAGTCCCCCACCCCAGATAAACGTTGGTAGATTTCCGTATATACAAATTTCCAGCTCTTTCGTATATGTCAGTACATGGCAAAGCTGTCTAAGTCTATTCCCGAGCCTATCTGGAAATGGAAGTGAGTTCCACTCTCTGCTTACAAATAACCAGAGACCAATTCTAGGTGAAAGAAAGCGAAAGTCACTCGGTCGTGTCCAACTCTTTGTGACCCCGTGGACTGTACAGTCCATGGAGTTCTCCAGGCCAGAATACTGGAGTGGGTAGCTGTTCCCTTCTCCAGGGGATCTTCCCAACCCAGGGATCGAACCCAGGTCCCCCGCATTGCGGGCAGATTGTTAACCAGGTGAGCCACCAGGGAAGCCCAAGAATACTGGAGTGGGTAGCCTATCCCTTCTCCAGGGGAATCTTCCTGACCCAGGAATTGGACAAGGGTCTCCTGCATTTCAGGTGGATTCTTCACCAGCTGAGCCACCAGGAAGCCCAAGTCTAGGTGGCCTGAGGCTAAAGGAAGTTGTTCCAAATGATCACTTCATGTCTGCTGCAGCTCTGACTCGAGGGATCTAGACACACCAGCTTTTTAAGTAATTCAAGTCTAATTTGCACTGCTCGCCAATTGAGCAACTTCCCCTGTCCCTTCGTGCTGTCCCTCGTGCAGAAGAACAACTGGTATGAGCTTCCCAAACTGTCAGCACGCCATGGTGACCAATTTTCTCATCCTAATGGGACATGGTGTATGGAAGCATCTTAACTTTAAGGTGAATGCTAAAGAAGAGCTTTCTGTTTTAAAATGAAATGAGAGACAAGCAACAAATCCCCGGGAGTCCAGAGCCTGCGCTCCACACAGCTGGCCCGTCTGCTTCCAAACTGCAGGTCTGGGCTGGACCGTCTGGAACACACCACGAACAAGCTACTATGAAGTAAGGAAACTGCTTCACGATCAGGAAAGAAAGGTATCCGATAGCCACCCTGTCTGAGAGTCCTTTATGTGATTATCTCGAGGTTGTGAGCATCACAGCATTCTTCCCAGACCTGCTTCCAAATACTTTGTGGAAATGGCAGCAGGGAGCAGCCTTCCCCCTTCCCTATTTTATTTTTTTTAGTCTTTAGATGTGTTCCTGACTTGAACACACAGAAATCTCCAAGTTTTAATGATTCTAAAAGTCAGCCTATTTTATAGCTTAGGCAAGAGCTTTTTTGAGAATTAGGATAGGGTGGGAACGTGTTAAAAAGAGAAATGAAAATAAAACCCACCTCACTCCTAACTGTAGTAGCCCTGATTAGACAGTCAAGAAGTGATTCACTTCCTCCAGCTGCTTCCGCCTTCTAGGAATGCAGCCCACCCCCCCCACCCCCCCAAAAGCAACAGGCAGCACCCCACTCCCACCAGGGCCTGGAAGGTCTGGAATCTCACCTCTAGTTGTTACAGACCCAGTTTCTGAAGCATTCTGCTGATTATCAAAAACCTTAACATTCACTTTTTCTCTGAACCAACATAAGGTTCAAAAAAAATACGACCGTTGTTATCCCATGCTGCTTGATGTTATTTCATTTTCCGATAATAAGTAAAAACCAGCCATTTACAGTCTGACTACAGCTCGATCTCACAGTTAGCAAATCAAATAACAACTTCCGGCTGTGAGTAAGCAACGTGTCTGTCGAAGTATTTCATGGCGAGCCACAGGCAAACATGCTGCTCGGATACTATGCACACTGCATGGACGGATACTTCGCAAACAGAAAGCACAACTTACTCTTTCACCTGCTTCCACAGCCTGCACCTTTAAAATACGTAATCTTGTGACACCACAAGGTGTGAGTAGAGCTCCTTGGCACTGGCAGGACTAAAACCACTTCTGAGACTGTTAGAGGACATTCCCGGACAGGGACTCCAGAGCTGCAGTCAGCGATTTTGCTTTCCACCCTGATTTCTGAAATGGCAGAACAATCCTGTTAGTCACCCCCGCCCGCCCCACCTACCCACCCCGCTGTCCCCCACCCCAAATCAGAAAACTCTCAGCAGAGCTCTGTTACAGATACACAAACCAAATGTGACACAATGCAGAAGCTGCATAAAAATACTTAAACCTAAGGTATTTGTAGTATACAGGATATACCCTGGCTTACCATATAAAAGTCAGATATTAAATAGCACTAAGTCCAAAACAAAGCAAGAAGATTTCATGTTGGATACTGATTCAACGCGAGTTACAGTTCAAATATTAAAGGAACTCCTTCATGTTAGTAAGTTTAGAAAAGCAAACGTTTATCATATACATATATAAAATAAAGTTTTAGTATGATAAAACATAGATTTTCTTAAGTTATTTTTTTAAAAGGACATCAAACTCTATAGTTGCTCAAGAGCAAAGTTTAGTGTTTTGGTGAGCTGTAATTCATGTGACTGGCGGCAGTCGCATTTGGTAACACGTGTAGCATCTTCTATCTTGCTCTTTCTTTTGAGACCATATCTAATCAATAGAATTACTGGAGGCTCAATAAGTTACCTCAAAATTATTTGCTGGAATCACGCAAATGGCAGTTTAGGAGCTTAAGTAAAGGAATTGTAGTGTTTGTTTTTTTGTTGTTTTGTTTTTGTTTTTTTAAACAAAAAAATCCAGTATAATTGCACATATACATACAAAAAAAAAAAGAGGCACAAAACAGATTTTTTTTCTTTTTTCCAGAGAAGAGCTCTAAATTGATAGGAAAAAAGGGGACACACGGCACAACTGAAGGAACGTCATGGAGCATCTATCTTCCCAGCCTTTTTGTAAGGTCTCTGGGTACTTCGGGAGGGAAAATAAATGCTGCCAGGTACAGGCAATTGTAAGCAGTCAAAATTCACAGAGAAAGTTAACGTTCATTCAAGCTAACCCTAGACTTCTACTTAGTACAGTGTTACAACAAGGTCTGACAGGACTAATGGATCCATACAGGGGATCCTGGAGTAGACATATTCCTACGCATTACAAGTAAGGGAGTTGTGTGGGCAGACAGTCCGCTTCACGAGTGTCTATTCTTGCCAATACTGCTTTCTCGGGAGCTCTCCCTAAGTGCTTCCTGCAGTGAAGTGTGTTTGCGGGGCCCTTACCTACCCTGCACAAGTGCTTCCCTTCCCCGGTGGGGCAAGTCTAAGGACTGGATAACTGACAGGTAACTTGGGGAATGCCCTGACCCCTTTCACCCTCAAATGTGGAGTTAAACAGAAAGAGCTACTCAAATCACACAAATTCAAATTCATTTGTGTAGTTTCCCTGAGGAAACTGATGTCTGACCGGGAGACGGAAATAAAACGCCCACATTCTCTCCAAGCCAGACCAAGGTCCACAGCACGCTGGACAGACAAGGGAGCTCCTCTGATCCGACTTTTGGTCCGTGCCCTTCATCTGCCTTTAGCTGCCTTTACCAGTGCCCCAGGATAATAGGAATGTCCATTCAAACACTGCATTCACATCCCACATAAATGAACTTCACCAAAATACCCATTATTATCGGAGAACATTTCAGACTCGGTGAGGCCATCCACTTCTAGTTTCCTCCAGAAGGAAAAACCAGCAACCACATTACATACCTTTCTAGGTAAAGTCATATCAGAAAGCCCGCCGAGTGTAAGACCACAGAGGTAATATCCACTGAGGGCTTTTGTTTTCAAGAGGCCAGGTTCAGTCCTCCCAGAGCCATCTCTAAGACCATGAGAGACACCTGGAAGGGAAAGCGAAGCCGGCCACCCTTCTGCCCGGGAGAGGGGCCTGTGACACCACCAGACCCTTTTCTAGAGGGCTTTCTGCAATTCCTACTTAAAACACACATGTACACACATACACAGATCAGACTATCTGAACTATGCGTCTCAGAATCTTAAAAAATGAAAATAAATAAAGGAATGATGACTACTTTTGTTTTGTACACCCATGGAACACAGCCTAGACTTTAAATTTATCTCATTAACAAAAAACTTTCTTTTCTGTCTGTTCTTATTTTAAAAAGCGAAGACAGCTCTTTTTTCCCAGCTGCAAAGGCTCTGAAGCACAGTAAAAGGCAAGAAAAGACCAAGTGAATCTAACCCTCCACAAAGGAATTCCCAAACCGACAGAACTGAAAACACCAGAGCCCACCACCGGCTTCGGCCTGCGGACCATCTCCCCGCTCCTGCTTTTGCAAGGCAGGGCCGCTGGCCAAGGCTGCCCGCGTTGCAGCGGTCTCTTCTTGCACTGACGTGTCCTCTACTTTTTTCTTTTCCTTTTTTTTCCTTTAAATAAAAAGAAGGACATTTTCCCTGCCCATTTACTCTTTGACTTCTTCTCCGTGATCCTGTGATTCCAGTTTACACTTGATCTTGCTCCAGTACTCGGGGGACACAGGGGACGCAGGGTCGTGCTCTGAGCAGCAGAGCCGGCCTTCCAGGGCGGAGGGCACCAGCGCCCCCTTCTCGTGATCTTTACAGAAGGACCGGGGGCAGAACTCGCAGAAGGCGACGGCCGCAGCGCTGCACTCGTCGCACTGGTGCCAGGGGCACTCCCACTTTCCTGGGGAGGCGGGAAGAAGGACAGAGCCCAGTGAGTGCCCGGGTCCATTGCCCGCCAGACACCCCGCCTCCCACCTGCCTCTCCGGCTGGAGGCTGCAACCGGCTGACCACAGCTCCAGGCCTTGGCCCATGAGAGGTCTGCATGGTCCTGGCGGCGTGGCTGTGAGCTCTGCCCCCAGCTCCACACCACAGGGGCCAGCTGCCCACCTCAGGGAACACAAGACCCCAGCCCTGCCGCCCACGGGCATCCCCCCGCGCACTGAGAGTTGCTTGCTCCAGCCACTTGTCCTCTCCGCTGCCCATCACATGGCCCACGGGGGGCTGGACGTGGCGGGGGAGTGGGGGGGCGGTGCTCACCATAGGGTGGCTGCGGCAGGTTAAGGCAGAGCAGGTGGTAGGCTTTGGAGCAGTCCTTCCTGTCGCACATGACCAGCTCCCCGCCATCCCCACACTGGAAACAGAAATCCTCGTGCAGCTGCTTGGGCTCTGTTTTGATTTTTCGTCGCTTCGGCTTTAGCTTAGCATTTTTGGCCTTTTCTTCAGCTGTGGAGGCACATGCCGACTGGCGGGAAAGAGGGATCATGGTTTTAATGATCACAGTGCATGAAGCGTTACGGAAAAGGAAAATCCTACAACCTCAGGTCCACTTAAATCCATCTGTTGTCCAGTTAGATAAAACTCCAGAAGGGCTTGTCCCGTAACAGAAATGAAAGAAAAACAAGGCTTCATTGGGACTTTCCTGGTGGTCCAGTGGATAAGGCTCTGTGCTCCTACTGCAGGGGGCCTGGGTTCGATCCCTGGTCAGGGACTAGAGTCAACATGTTTTAACTAGAGGAGCCCATGTGCTGCAACAAAGAGCTGGTGCAGCCAAATTAAAAAGAAAAAGAAGGACACTGCTCTATTTAAAAAAGTGTGCTTCATTTTCACTGACTTTTGAATAGGTGCTTTTCTTTTCAAAATTGCAAAGACACTGAGATATCATTCACAAACCATAAAATCCACCAATTTAAAGTGTGTAATTGGGTGGCTTTTAGGGTAAGGTGAATTTTTTAAAAATGCTTTTGAAAAGGAGTCTGCTAACTTCCAGTTCAATCAGAAATACAAACATGTTCGGAACCTGACAGATGAAACCATCCGGCCCACCCTTCTGAGACGGTTCCCCAGCAGCGCCCTCCCCACCACTGACCTTCGGGCGCACGCCCAGGAAGCCGCTGCAGTTGTCTGCCCCGCAGTGGCACTCCGTCCTGCCGTTGCCCAGACAGTCCAGGTTGTAATTAAATGTCAGCTCCATCCCTAGGCCACAAGAGAGAGAACCGTTCATACTCAAGTCCCGGGGAAGAGAGAAGCCGTCAAAGACACAGCCTCACACTGATAAGAGAGACACGATTCTGACATGAAAACCCTTCCCTCCTCCTTGTCCCACACTGAACGCAGTGATGGGGACAAGGAAAACAAACAAACAAAAACTAGAAGAAGACATCCCCATCCACCAATGATTAAAGCAAAAGAAATATTCTGCAAAGGCCATCATAGCCTTTTCACTGAAGTGGTCAAACACTATGAAAGAGAGACTAAGAATCTGAAACCTGTGGTCAAGAAAAACAGGCTCTAGTTCAGGCCTCTTTTTCTAAAACTAATTCACACCTAGCGTCCAAGTGAACAATATGACCGTGGAATTGCTGTAGCTAATGTCTTACATTATGATCAGAAAAAGAGTTCAAAATGCAGGTTTACTATACAAACCGAAGACCCAGAGATTCAAACTAGGAGGTCCAAGCTTCCTCAGCAATCCACAGTGAGTGCTAGAAACACAGTTTAAATCCCTTTCAGTTATGGCACTTCCCTTCCCACCCATTTTTCTAACAAAGGAGAAATTAAGTTCTGCTGTCATGATGGTGGATGGGTAAGGAAAAATAAAAGCAGTGACTCTGCTTCAAAAAGCTTTTTATGTCTAATTTGGAACAGAATGCTCTTTCGAACTAAAAAACAAAACAAGAAAGCTCCCACAAACAGCCCAAGAAACCAGCTGATGTTAACGCAGGCTCATTCCTTTAAATTAAAAAAGAAAAAGAAAACTAAAGTTTAAACATCTGCTTACATTAAACAGACAGCAATCATTTGGAGAACGAATTTGCTTCTACTAATCTCCCTTTTGCAGGATAGAGTTTTACTTCTTAATGACAGATAATTCTAAACACAGCTCTTTATTTTATTTGAATAAATATGTGAGGCTCAAAACTTGAAGAGTGTCCTGGGAGAGGAAGCAAGTTAAGTTCCTTTTACCTGCAGGAATGTCACAAAGAGCAAAAAGCCCAACGCGAACGTCTCCATTCACGGTCCACTTTTGGGTTTCACAGTTTGGATTACAACTGTGGTTCATAAAGCGAGAGTAGTTTCCCTTGGGGCCAGCATCAATGATACGGTCCTTCAGAAGGAAAAGAAAGGAGGAGAGAGCTCCTTTGACATAAAACTCAGCATCAGCGAGTCGGAGAAACCCCCAGCGCAGGCAAGAGCCCCAGGGCAGCGCCGAGCACCGCCAGCCGAGGCCTGACCACCTACAGCTTCACAGATGTGCTCCTGGACGACTGACTGAGTCCTCTTCTCTACATGGAGATCAAGTCAGAGCAAGTAAGACAATGTGAAGTCTGGGTTCTTTTAAAGTTTGCTTCTAGGAACAGACTGCAGATAACGCCACTTAGAATGTCAGCTGGGTGTGGGGCTGAAGGAAAGGTGTTTTCTGAGCACAGCGTGCTTAATTCGGATGTTAATTGAGACGGGGATGATGGTGGTTTGCTGCCACCCCTGCTCTGAGCGAGAAGCAGAGCTGGGGGCCGGGGCGCAGGTGGACGAGAACTTAGGCCACAAAGAGAGAGAGAAGAGAAGCGAGACACTTCTCTGCACAAAGACTTGGGAGATTTGGCTGATAGAAAAGCTAGAGTCTGGGATATAATCTTTGTCACTTACATTTACTTATATGAAAGTTCAAGGTATCATAAGAAGCCCAACATTTTGGCTCCCTGAATTTACACTCTGATAATCCGGAAAGGCTCTGGAGGACGCAGCCCCCAGTGTTGTCCGTATGGCTGCAGGGGTCACTGGCAGTGGGGCTGGGAGCTAAGGGGACAGTCGGCAGCCATGAATAAATGGCATTTTATGTTTATACATTATCTGTTTGTGAAAGTGGTAAAACTTTCAGTGACATAACAGTTAAACTAATACTCTTCAGTGATTTCTAGTTCTTTTAATGCTATTCTGATTCAATTTTAGAGAGAGCCTGGAACATAGGAAACACAGGTACTTCGTTAAGCTGTAACAAGATATTCAACACATCATTTCTCATGGCTGGACCTCAGTTTCTCGTCACCTATAAATCAGAGGACTGTTGGAGAAATTCAATAAAGTAGGTTTTGCAGTGAATGTGCTTCAAGTGACACCCATAGTTGCATGTATTAAATCAGAAGTTTTACTGTCTCTTTTGACAGCATTCATTTTTCCTGACTCATTAAAAAAAAAGTCTAAATATACAGAATGATTTACAGTTAGGATTTTTTTGCTAAAGCAGAACTCTCCTGGTGGTTTGTGACTTAGAATCACAGAGGTGACTCTCTCCCTTGGTGATAACCAAACTGAGGACCAGGTCTTCCAGTGACTAAGAGCTGAGGCTCAAACCCGGGTATGTTAACCTTGTTGCTGGTCACCTCATGCACGGTGCTGTGTCACGTGACCTGCGACAATCCCTCACGTTTGTATTCTGGTAAAATGAGCATATTACAGCGGGACGCATACTGGCTACCACAGACCATTATGTTTTGCTTGAAATGAAACTGAATTAGAGGAAGGAAACGGAATTCAACCTAAGACTATGAGACTAAACCAAAAAAATCCTTTGTTCTTACCAAAAAAAAAAAGCAATTTTACCTTGGTAACAGTTAACATATAAAAATTAGTTACACTGTTCTCGTGGGCTCGCTTGATTCGCAATCTGCATTCTTCCTCATCAATTAATTCGCCGACATATTCATTTACAAATTCACCCTGCAGAGGAGCATGCAACATGCAGAGGAACAATTAGTGTATTGTGTTAGAAAGCATTCCCAAATACCACATGTGTAACCCAAGAGAATTAACCCAAAACCTTCCTGGAAATAGAACGCCGATACAAAGTAAGACCAGAAAACTGACACTGGTACAAGGTTTCGAGAATTTCACAAGCACTTGTTTGTGTGCATGTGTGTTGTTATGTGTACACGCGTGCGCTTCCGGGAGTTCTACCAGGTGGGCAGTCACCTGGTAGTCAGGTGGTAGCCACCACCACAATCATGTCAACACAGAGGCCCAGGACCGCTCCTTCACAACCATGCCCATCCTCCGTCCCTCATTTGTTTCCAACTCCATAGTTTTTTCCTTAATTATATTTTATGGAGGTTTAGTTGACTGACAACGTTGTGTTAATTTCTGACGTGCTGCAGGCTGATTCAGTTACACATACACACAGGCTCTTTTCTTTATATCCTCCTCCATTATGGTTTATCATGGGATACTGAATATAGTTCCCAGGGCTAAACAGTAGAACCTTACCCAACCCTATAGTTTTATTATTTTGAGAGTGTGCTATAAATGGAATCACAATATGTAACCTTTAGAGATTGGCTTTTTAAAGAAAAACTAAGCTTAATTCCCTTGAGATCTAGCCAAGCTGTTGTGGGTATCAATAGTTCATTGTTTCATTACTGCTGAGTAACAAATAAAGCTTTTATTACCAAATAAAGCTGCTGTGAATATTTTGATAAAGTTTATATGTAGACAAAGGTTTTCATTTCTCTGGGATAAATGCTGGGTCATATGGTGAGCATATGTTTAATTTTTTAGAAAACCGCCAAGCTATTTCCCAGAGTGGTGGGATCATTTTGAGTTCCCACCACACACTCCCCATGTATGAGAGCGCCGGCCTCCCCACGTCCTCATCAGCATGTGGTATGTGTGCGCTCAGTTGTGTCTGACTCTTTGGGACCCCGTGGACTGTAGCCCACCAGGCTCCTCTGTCCATGGGATTCTCCAGGAAAGAATACTGGAGTGGGTTGCTATTCCCTTCTCCAGGGGATCTTCCCCACCCAGGGATTGAACCAGGGTCTGCTGCATTGCAGGTAGATTCTTTACCAGGTGAGCTACTAGGGAAGCCCATGGGATAGTCACTGTTTTTCATTCTGCTGTTCTAACAGGTGTGTAGTTATAAGCTCCTTTTTAAAATAAGCGTAAATACCGTACATTCAACCTCTCATGTTTATAAATGCATAATCATGAATCACCCTTTCACCTCGAAGACTTGGCTGATTCAATCTAGGGCAACAACATTAAGTATAGGATTTCTTGGTGTTAAAAATACATTTCCAAGGCAGAGAAATGTCTTCAGGGAGTAAATTAATATGTATTTGCTATTGTTTTTACCAGACCCGTGTTCCGCCCCCAGCCCCCAACCCAAGTTCTCACCAGCCGCGCTCACCACTCAGTGCTCAGTATCACAGAACCGAGAGCATCAGTCATCTAAAGAGAAGCGCTGTAGTCTTTTCTGATTCTGATGAGTCATTAAAAGCATAAGCCAATGTCCTTAGGTATGGATACTTAGGTTTTTCCCACCGATAAAAAGACAAGACTGTGACTTCGGTATGAGAGAAGGGAGATGGTGGGTCAGCCTGGGTGTCCGGCCGGCCGGCTGGCCACAGGGGACATGGGCGAGGGCCGTCTGCTTCAAGCAGCTACAGCTCGTCTCGGCTGGGCCTGGTCAGCACACAAGCGCGCTCCTGGGGGCTTCTCTCCCCCGGTTGTAACCGATCCGACAGGGAGCCGCGTTTCCCCTCCGCCTGCGATGCCGAGACAGGACAGCTCTGCACGGGCACGTACCGTGCGCAGTCGGCCCTGAATGGCTTTCCCTCCACGCGGTCCGGACTTGGACCTTGGCTGCTGAAAGCATCCTGCCCGCCCGCGGTCTCGCCGCCCTCCCAGGTAGATCTCATCGCCATCTTGGCTGCACTGCCACCTAGTGTCACCTTATTTTATGGCGAGTTTTCTGGACTGAAGACCGAACAGAGGGGAATTCAGACCAAATCAGCTCCACTTTACTTGTCTGACACACTTGAGATTCAAGTCAAGGTTTCATTTGAAGAAAGGGTTCTGTGGCTTTTAAAGGTCTGAAACCATGTGTTATGGTTTCTATTTACTATTCTATGAAAACTGGTGAATACTGAAAAGTCAGAGTGCTGATATCAAACAAGGTATGTTAAGTCTTGTCAACTCGATATGGTTGTGAATACATCTGTCTAGTTATTTTGTAAAAGAAATATTTTAGGCATCTAAAAAGTGACAAATCTTTAGCCTCAAGGAGTTGCTTGCTGGACTTAAAACCATTAACTGTGAATTCAATTGTGGTTAAAAGTAACAAAATAAAGAACTTTTAAAAAGGTAGAAATCTGGAACTTCTCTGGCGGTCCAGTGGTTACGACTCCACGTTACCAATGAAGGAGGCGCAGGTTTGATCCCTGGTCGGGAAACTAAGATCTCCCATGCCATGAGGCATGGCCAAAAATAAATAAATACATAAATAAATTTTAAAATGCTAGAAATCTATCCTTAAAGGCAACAGCAAAAGGACAGTTTAATTTAGTATTTAATATAATTTTTTTTAGGGCTTCCCCAGTGACTCAGTGGTAAAGAATCTGCCTGCAATGCAGGAGCCGTGGGAGATGTGGGTTAGATCCCTGGGTTGGGAAATCCCCTGGAGGAGGAGGGCATGGCAACCCACTCCAGTATTGGTACCTGGAGAAGCCCATGGACAAAGGAGCCTAGCGGGCTACAGTTCATAGGGTCACAAAGAGTCAGATACGACCAAAGCGACTTAGCACGCACACATGTTTTTAATTTCTAAGAAAGAAACCACTTCATAACAGGGTCCTTTGTTTAAGTCTGGCACACGTTTTTAGGAATCTGTTTTGTGTGAAAAGAAGGGGACTGATGGTGTACATTCAGTCTCCCATTGGGCTCCTGTCTCTGAGTGTACCCAAGCCTTCTCCACATTGCTACAGTCTTTTTGACTATGCTGTTCAGGGACTGTGTATGTTCAGCTCTTTTGTAAATGACCAGTTGTCTTCTACTAGCAATTCCCTTTAGCAGGTGCTAAAGGGCAGAATAATCCTGACTGTTTTCTTCTCTTTTGATTGTATCATTAACTTAGTAACTTAGAACATGGTTTAGAATAAATATAACTACTATTAAAAGGTGTCAACACCATATTAAACTTCAGGATGGCTCCACAAACTCCCCTGAAACCATAAGTAAAAACCTGCAAGTGATATGCAGGGCATTAAAGTAGTATCAAAATGTGTGCATTATATGGTGACATTTAAAAAAATATTTATCTGACTGCGTCGGGTCTTAGTCGCGGCATGGCAGTCTTCGTTGCGTCATGTGGGAGCTTTTGCTGCAGCACATGGACTCTAGCTGGGGCAGTGGGCTCAGCAGTGGTGACAGGGGCTTAGCTACTCCATAGCATGCGGAATCCTAGTTCCCAGACCAGGGATCGAACCCGTGTCCCCTGTACTGCAAGGTGGATTCTTAACCACTGGACCACCAGGGAAGTCCCTGTATGATGACATTTTAAATGCAGATGGCCTTTGACCAAGCAACCCAATCCACACACCCACTGAGCTGGAGAATCCTGCAGATGCTACCTTCGAAATGTCAGAAGTCCAACCACTTCTTTCCTGCTCAACTACAACCCCGGTTAAGCCACACAGCCTGGACTATCATGGTCTCCTTTTATTGCCCTCTCTCCGTTTGTGTGTATTAACTGCACAGAAAAAGTTCTAACAGGCTACACACCAACTTAAGAACAATGGTCTTCTCTGGTGAGGAGGGCAGGAACTGGGGAATTTCACTCTTTATTATCTTTTTTGTATTGTTTGAATTTCTGTTCTATGTTATACAGCATTTCATTATAAAGGTGATTTTTTTTTTAAGGCAGAAAAATGCCAAGAGTAATTTTAAATTCCCACTAGGCCCATCTTCTCTCAGAGAACATGGCTCTAAGTTCTACACATCAGAAGGTGATGGTGGGGAGTAAGTGGAGAAGACAAACTTTTTAAAAAACAGATTATTTAGGCCTGTCACCAATATTTCAGTTGACACTCATTGTAACAAGGACCCTGGAAGATTCTCAGGGTCTCTAAAGGTTAACAGCCACTGTGTGAATAGTAGGATTTATTGGTGATTTTCAGTTGAGTTATTTGGATTAAAATATTTTCCACAATGGGCACACATTTCCTGTGTTAAACAAAGAGACTGCTTTGAAGAATTACCTCCAAGTATAAGAACAAAGATAATTTATAAGTACTAAAGATCTCAACTTTTTCTAGCTGCTCTGTATATATGGTCTAATTTGAGACTAGCCACAACTCTTTCACATGTAGGGCAGGGTTTATTATATCCCTTTTAGAGATAGAGGAATTGAGGCTCAGAGAGGTTAAGTCAGCAGTCCTCATCCTTTTTGGCACCAGGGACTGGTTTCATGGAAGACAATTTTTCCATGGATGGGGGGAGGGGGGATGATTTCGGGATGATTTAAGTGCATTACATTTTATTGTGCACTTTATTTCTATTATTATTACATCAGTTCCACCTCAGATCATCAGGCATTAGATCCCAGAGGTTGGAGACCCCTGGGTTAAGTGACTTGACTGGGGCTTCATGGTTAATTACAATGTTGGAGCAAAGTCCTGGGGTTGCTAGTTTCTGTCCAGTATGTTCTTAACTTCACTATTTTTCCTTTTACCTATGTTAAATCTAGTTTGCTTAACAAGTAAAAAATATTTCAGATAGAATGACTTATGTCCCTTCTCCTTCTTATGACTGATCACAGGAAAAGTGAAAGTCACTCAGTCCTGTCTGACTCTTTGGGACCCCATGGACTGCAGCGCGCCAGGCTCCTCTGTCCATGGGATTCTCCAGGCAAGAATACTGGAGTGGGTAGCCATTCCGGTCTCCAGGGGATCTTCCCAACCCAGGGGTCAAACCCGGACCGCACTGCAGGCAGATTCTTTACCGTCTGCTCTTCTAACCATTTCTTACTTGCTCCAGAAGTACCAAACTCTCAACCTGAGAAGTTTCAGAATTGTGGAATGAATCCCTGTGTACTGAATCCTTACTGACACACTCTGAGAGGCACGGGTCCTGGTCTGACCCACTGCTGCCCTGCCCCGTGCTACCTTCTTGATGCTCCTCTTGGTCCGGAGGCCCCAGCCCCTCCGCTCGGTCCTGATGACCTCTGCGTCTGGGTAGAGCCTCTTGGTGAAGCACTGGTTCTGGCAGCGCTCCCCCGCCGGGCACACCTGGGGGTGACACTCATACTGCAGCATCCGGTTCAGGCACTCGGACTCCAAGCCACAAGGGTTCTCGTCGGCCGGCTTGCAGTTGCAGCGGGGAATCTCCGACAGGTCTGCCACCTGGATCTGTACCTTTCCTATCACTTTGTTGGCCTGGCAACAAAATCACAAGTGGGAGGGAGGAATCTGAACAGGACATCGGAGACACCCAGGCCCGCCTGGCCCCGCTACTGCCTGTGGGGTGACCCTGAGAAAGGATTTCCCCAGTTGAGTAAGCTGAGATGAACAGCTGCCTCTCTTAAGTTGACAAAAATACCAAAACCTGACATGAGTCCTCATTTATCCTGTGTCTTTCCCCTCCTACCAGTTGATGACCATTTCATAAAGTTGAAAACAGCTCTGGGCTCTCTGGAAGAAAGGGGCTAAATCCCTATATTCTTGCTGGTTATAGGACAGGCTGAGGAGCAAGCACAGAAATTCCCATCAAACGTGTTGTTCCTCAGTATGAGGGGCTCACTCGTCAAAGCCCCCGCCCTCCCGGCGCAGCAGCCTCGGCTCCCGGCGGATGCTCCGGCAGAAGCTTGTTCTGCACAGACTGAGCTGTAATCAGCATAAAGTTTTTACAAGCCAGTCGGGCCTTCTAACTCCTAAGAGAGCAGTTTCACCTTGTCTGTCAAATACCAGCATTTTCGTGGGTGAAGACTCACTTTGATGTGTTTGTATGGAGGGGGTTTTCTTGAGCTTTTTTCAATCTCCAGTGCTTCTTTACTTTCTCTTTGTGCTTTCAATTCTTGGAAACGTTTTGCAGCTTCTTCCAACGCTGCCAATAAGACCGGACAAAGCATAAAAACACCCCACACCAAATAAACAAAAACCACTAGGAAAGTTGTTATTACCCTGCCTTCCCCATGCACCAAATGGGACCTGAGGTTTTCTTTTTAAAATTATGTCCTGGAAGTAACCATTTACCACCAGGATAGAGTAACACTGAAATGGGATATAATTTATCTGCAGCTGAACACTGCTCTGTGCAAGCTGCCACCTTGGAAAAGAGGCCCCCCTTCAATGGTCAGGGGTTTCCACAGGAACCTGACAGCAGCTTTTACCTTGTACCAGATTTAAATTCACTTCACTCTGCCCCAGAAAGCTAAACTTCCTGTCAACTTGTTGCAAAAACAGCTGTTAAGACTTAGAGAACAAATTTATGGCTGCCAGGGGGTGGGGAGACAGTTCTGGAGTGTGGGATGAAGACGAACACACAGCTATATTTAAAATGGATAACCAACCAGGACCTCCTGCGTAGCTCAGGGAACTCTGCTCAAGGTTATGTGGCAGCCCGGATGGGAGGGGAATTTGGGGGAGAATGGACACATGGATATGTACGGCTGAGTCCCTTTGCTATTCACCTGAAACCGTCACAACATTGTTTGTAGATGGGATTTACCTCAATACACAGCAAAAAAAAAGTTTAACAAAATTAGACAGCAAAAAATTTTATAGAAAACAGCTGTAAGGCTCTTCATGGGAAGTGCTGACTACTCTTCTGTGGCAAAGGTGCTTCACTTAATTAAGGAGACTCTGCGTTCCCAGAAAAATCTCCACGTCTGTAGTAAGATCACTGAGGAAACTTCTTTCACACACACAGCACAGTCTACTCCACTGAACGGGTGTTTCTGAGTGACTGGATTGTGAGGTGGTTCTAACGTGACTGGAAACTATGGACGCCAGGTCATAACACCTGGTGAAACTCCCTACTGGCACGTGTCCTCCGTGAGTGAGGCATGCGGACAGATCAACAGGAGCGTCAGTTCTGAGCCACGGTGAACGGCATCCAACGTACCTTTTTTGAAGGTCTTGTTAATACTGGTCTGTCCATCGGCAAAGCTTTTGTCTCCTTCGACGTAAGGGAACACTCTGCCCTGGTGGACCCAGTAGTAGTCGTGAGAGCCGAAGAAGAACACGGGGAAGTCGCCCAGGTCGTGCTTGAGGCCCTGGATGTTCAGCGGCACAGACCGGGGGTTGCAGATCTCAGCCGGCCACCATCTGAAAGCGGAGGATGGAGAGTTGCACTACGCTTTACACGGCTGGCGGGAGCCGAAAGACACAGGTTTCGTACTTTGTAATTTTCATTGCAAATCTAAGGACACAGAACACCTCACTCATCTTTAATCCTGCCCAAACCACACGTCATTTAACAACATACTGATGAACGAATTAATGCATGAAATGGTGAACACAGACTAAACAAACTAGGCCCTAAACACCCAATCTGATTTCTTCCTTAAATATTAATATTTGATATTTATAAAAGTATACATAATAAAGGACACTAATAAGGTTAACAGTGAACCTACAATACAACTTAAGAATTAGAATTGGCCAATAAAATATTCCAAACCAGATTTCAGTCCTGGAAAAGTCACGTTTATCTCCAAATGTGACATTCTTAATTCCAAGATTGTCTTTCAAACTACAGAAGTTTATTCCTGGCAATCAAGGGAATCCTTTGAGAATAAACTGATGCTAATCAGAATAAACTGATGGGAGAATGCCTGCTCCCATTCAAACTGGCATTTTCTGACTCTCTAGTCAACCAGGATAAAATATTTTCTGTACTAGGCTTTTATCAGTGTGTATTTCAGAATCTAATTCATCTTAGATCATAATAGATGTGGGATTTGGGACAGGCCTGAAAAAAATCATGCTTCACGTGATGACTGGTCCACAGTGATCACTGGGGGAACCACCTGCGAGGTGTGCTGGAAGATTTCCTGCAACTGGGCAAGTCAGGAACTGAAGGGGGAAGTCCCCGTAGTACATGAGATCGTTCATACCAACAGTAGATGCACACAAACGTAATTTTTTTCAGTCTCATTTTATACATGCCTCATAAAAACCATTTACTTAATGAACAATGAATGACATTATTGAGAAGATAAATGACAAACATGCTTCACCTAAAAGCACCCCATGTTCACCTGTGGGTTAATTAAAACGTGGGTAGAAGCCTGTGTTCAAATTGCTAAAAACAACACTATTCTGTGTAATCAGTATTTGGTTCCTCTCAAAGCAGGCTGGGCAGTGGTTGTACTTCTGATTCGTGTTAAGGCCACATGTGGGGTGCGTGTGGTAACCACACACACTGGCTCAGACATACGGGGGTATGATTTCTGCCAGCCTTGTTCCAGGCCCACGTCTCCCCCAGGAAGTCTCACATCAGAATAACTAGTCGTTGAAAAGAAAGTTTCATGCGGCCCAGAGAGGTCTGATTGAAAAAAATACATTACGAATTAGTCCATGGATATAAAATCAGGCAGATAAAATGTCACTGGCCTCTGTGAAGCTCTGCTTTGGGCCTAACTTTAACTATATGTGGTGATGGATGTTAACTAGATTTATTGTGGTGATTGTTTTGCAATGTATACAAATGTCGAGTCATCATATTGTATACCTGAAACTAACATAATGTCAATTATATTTTTTTAAAGCTAAAAGAAAGTTTTAAAAAGGAAACATTCTGAAATTTATCTGAAGACCTTGGGGCTTCCCTGGTGGCTCAGTGGTAAAGAATCCGCCTGTCAATGCAGGAGATGAGGGCTTGATGCAGGAGACGATCCTGGGTTGGGAAGAACCCCTGGAGAGGAAAATGGCAACTGACTCCAGTATTCTTGCCTGGGAAATCCCATGGACAGAGAAGCCTGGCAGGCTACAGTGCATAGTGTTGCAAGAGTCAGAGACAACTTAGTGACTAAACAACAACAAAGCCTTTTTACTATTTCTGATATTTCTTATCCGGGAATATCTTCTCTATTATTCGTCAAACCTGTATCTATCCCCTCCTGGAAAATATATATATTTTAAATTATAAAAGCTCTGTGTGCCAGTCAGAATCACCATCATTAAAAAGTCTGCAAATAACAAATGCTGGTCGGGGTGTGAGGCAAAGGGAACCCTCCTCCACTGTTGCTGGGAATGTAGTTGGTACGGTCACTAGGGAGAACAGTACGGAGGGTGCTCAGAAAACTAAAAACAGAACAACATGAGCCAGCAAGCCCACTGCTGAACACAGACCTGGACAAAACCAGGATTCAAGAAGACGTGCGCACCCTATGTTCACAGCAGCAGCATTTACAAAACAACCTAGCTGTCCACCTACAGATGGGCGAGTGAAGAGGATGCGGTGCATCTACACAGTGGAGCACGACTCAGCCATAAACAAGAACGAAAAATGCCACTCGCAGCAGCATGGACGCATCTAGAGCCTATCATACTAAGTGAAGGAAGTCAGAGAAAGACCAATACATACGGCATCGCTTCTATGTGGAATCTAAAACATGGCACAAAGGAACTTCTCTACAAAACAGAGACAGACTCCCAGAGAAAGCAGACCTGTGGTTGCCAAGGGGATGGATGGAGAGGGGAGGACTGGGAGCCTGGGGTTAACAGATGCAAACTGTTACGTAGAGAATGGATAAACAACAAGGTCCTCCTGTAGAGCACAGGAAACTATATCCAATCCCCTGCGATAAACCATAAAAGAATATAAAAAAGAATGTATGTATGTATGTAACTGAGTCAGTCTGCTGTAACAGCAGAAATTAGCACAACACTATAACTACACTTCAATTAAAAAAGGACATACCTTTAAAATTATTAAATGTAGTTTTATACACATACAAAACAATGTAGTTTCTTTTAAAAATTAAAACAATGCAGAAATGTGTAACAGAAAAGCTGAACAGGCTTCCTCCTTATAATCTCATGCCTCAGACTATTAACTATTAACGTTAGATGTTTTTTCCAGGTAATAATACAAACATATTATATCGAGATCTCCAATTTTTACAAGTTGTATACGTATACGGAGAGATAATCTATGTACTATTTAACATGCTTCCTGAAGTTAACTGTACACTGTGGCCATTTTCCCATGTTACCATGAGCATTACCCTTCTTTTGTCTTCTAGGCATCCTGCAATATGGATTTGACAAATCGCCTACTGACTGGCCATCTGGATTCCTTCTGCACTTAGAAGTAATACTGCAATGAACATCCCTATGGGACATGTTTGCCCGTGTGTCCAGTGTCTCTCCTTAGATTCACTCCTTGAAGGGGAAGTGCGGGGTCCAGGGGTGCACAGTTCAGCTCTGTCACATGATGCTTTTCTTGTGCAGGAGCCCTTGTCTCTCCAGGCCCACCTGAGCTGCAGAATTAGTATTCTTAAATCTCTGCCAGCCTGTTAATTGAAAATAAACTTTGTTTTTTTCATGTACATTTTTAGTGAGGCAGGGCACTTTTCACATGTTTATTTTCCATTTGCTCTTCTTCTGCAAACTGGCTCTTTCTCTGCTCCTTCTTCCTTCAGGAAGGTATTTTTCTTTTCTTACTGAGAGTAGACGAGTACACCTGGTTTGATATTTGCCTTTTAAAATTTATATCTTTTGCTGTAAAGTGGAAAATTATTTATATAGTCAAAGGGTCCATTTTTAAAAAAAAGAACATGGAAGTTTCCTGTCATTTGTTAAAATTGGTTGGAGGGGAGCTTCTCAATGCCCCTTATATCAGCTAAAAATGAAGTTTTTAAGGTTAAATAGGTAAGCAAGCAGTTTATTTAAAACAGAGAAAATGACAGAACTCTTGTTTAAAAAAATTACAGCATGTTTGAAATTCTATGGAAACATATTTAGGATTCTAACTGAAAAGCAGAACTTTACTGTGTTCTTTTGAATAGTATCCATTTTCTTAGTAAAATAACAAGCATACACCTCAAAATGTAGAATGTAAAATTTAAAAAACATATCACTATCCTTTTGCGTGAAGATTTGTTAAAAATAGGCTTCTTAAGAGGAGAAAGATTTAATAAAATAATGGCACCCATGCATACTTCTTGCTTCATTCCCTTAAGAACTAAAGGCTCCTAATGAAATAACCTCTCTCTCTAAATTCTAAAAAGCTCCCTCTTTGCACACAGTTTAGAGCTTCTAGCTAGAACTATAATAAAACAGATTTTGGGTCAGAAAGAGTTATTTTGGCCAGAATATAAACTGTTAACTTCACTAGAAACCAGGAATGAACATAAATCTAGTTAGAATGCAAAAAGAAAAAAGTCTTCCCCACTATCCATATGAAACCTTTTATTCCAAATCCTATTAGTACCACAGTTCATTAGGATAAAATAACTTTCAGAACTTAAAAACAAAAGTCAATCAACCAAAAAAAAAAAAGGGGGCAGTGTGTGGGGGAATCTAACCACCACTAACCTTCCCATTCTTCTAAAAACCCAGACTAAAAACGTTTTTCTTTCTTTTTCTGAGGAAGTGGCTGTGCTATGTGTTGTACCTGTTTCCTGGCCACGCTTGTACAGACTGTGAACTACTCAAAGTGATTGAATACTTCCTCTTTGTCCTTGGAAAAACTTGCCTGTAATTTCCCAATTTGGCCCAAACAATCTGCTTGTAATGCAGCTTCTTGCCAGCCTTGCAATCATTGCAGTTCCAGCAGCCTTCGGGCGTCTCTATGCTCAGGCACTCCGGGTGGAAGGAGGCTGGACACGACTCGCAGCAGAGCAGTCGTCCACCTTGAAACAAACAAACAGTCTTAATAACTAAGAAGAGAGGAAAGAGAGAGACAAGAAAGTTATCTTTTCAGTGCATTAAATGTGATTCAGATTGAAAGAAATTAACAAAGGGATTGAGTTATATAGTGATGGATTAAAATACAAGACAATAAACAGACTTAGCTACTTCAGTCCTTCCTAGGGAGGGCTTCAGTGGCCAGAAACTCAGAGCATGTGAGGAACTGTGAGTAGGAAAAATATGACTCTTCACCCCTCTGAAATGCGGACTAATGAGGCATTGGTTTAGCCGGGGGTTAAGACTCTTAACATATGACAAATAGGTGCATAAAATCTTTAGCCTTGAGTAGATGTGAGAACAGATTTTCAGAAAAATATGTACTCTTTTTTTCTCCTTGAGAGCTAAGAAAGTAAACAATGGTCAGCTTTGTATTTTAATCCAGTGGCACAGCTAACTAAATCCCTTTATAACAATATTAGCGAGAATGAAAATAGCCAATAGGCTGACCACTACTTTTTTCTTCACTTGTAAGAATACAAAAAAGCAAAAGGATCTTGAATTTGTGATTACATTATCATTACCTTTTCAGGAAAGACAAAGAAAGTCAAACAGGCTATATAGCAGTGGTTTACAACTTTTTCATCACCAAGGATCCCCTTTCCCTTTCCCATGGACTCATGTTTTCAAATATTTTATCAACCAAAAAGCCCACCAAAACAAAAAAAAACATTTAAAAAGCCACAATTATTTTTATGTTTTAATTAACTACAGAAATATCTAATAGCCAATTGGAGCTTCAGATCCCAGTAACAAAACTAGTCTTATCATATTAAATTGTTAAAATCATAGCCAAATACAGAGAAATTCATGCAACTGTATTTTGCACAAATGGCTGATTCTGTTAGACTTTCTGAAATATTAAACATAGTTCAAAATTTTGTTTGTAATATTTTCTGACATCATATCGAGAACCACTGCTTTATAGCATGAAAGAAGTATCAGGTAGAATCAAGAATAACATACAAGGAGATCTCTTTAAGTAGCCTAGCAAAATCCTCTCCTTTTAAAAACAAAATGATCTCTGTATTAAGACAAAAACAGGTGCAGCAAATGAAACAATATTATTTTTAAATGCAAAAAATTAAAGAAATTTGAGGGGAGATTAGGTATTTCAACAAGTGACAGGGAAGAATGTTAATCACTGAAGATGAAATACAATAAAGACATTTACTGTAAAAAAAAAATCATTTTTTCATTGGAAAACCAAGTCTATAACCCATGAGTGTACTGAGATTTAAAGTCTTGTAAGCAAAAGGTTAAGAGCCCACTATACAACTTTATCAAATTATATGCTCCAACCTTTTGAGCGTTTGCTATCAATTTTCCAGAAAATCTTGTCTTCCTGTAGACTTTCAAACTTCTAACTAATTAACATAAAAACAAAAAGAAAATCCATGTACAATCAGTGATGAATTAAATTACTATATTTCCTCTGCTTAAAAGCTTTTACTTCCATCATTTGGATTTTCCCCTTTGTCTGAAGATCTCAATGTGGATTAATTGTTTCAATTCTCCAACCTAGAGATTAGCTGCCTGAGTGGTCTCAGCTTAAGTAGGGAATTCTTCTGTAAGTTTAAAATAAAATGAAATAATTCATTTTTCCATCAGAAAGAAATGACCAGTAGGGAGAGCGGTCTTTGCAAATAGCTTTGAGGACATGTGATTCTTTGGGTTGACGTGGAAAAGTCAGGCTGGCCATTTTTAACATTATGGAATAGTCCTGAATTTTAAGTCTTATTTCAGAGGAAATACAGACCCTGAATCATCAGTGAAAATCATCACGATTTTTTGACAAAAATACACAGGGAAATAGAAAAATAAAAATATGAACACTCCACCTTGGTGCTATGCAAGAAAACTGCTTTAGGGTGCGAGAGAAGAAAGATAACGGTTCAAGCTAAGCAAACAGAGGGCTCAAAATAATTTCAATTCATGTCAAGGCCAATACCGAGTACTGAACACAAAGTAAGCAACAATTGAATTTGTCTAATTTTATAAAGGCGCCAGCAGGGAAATCAGGCATTTCCTAAAATGCCTTGGGTAGTCTAATTTTACTGCACTATGGAATTAGTCAGACCCATGTCCATCTTTTTTTTGGAAACAGGTGGTATCACCAGTAAGATGCCATACAGTGACTTCAGTGGAAAACAGACAAAAAAGTCAATAGTCTCTCAACCTCCTTCTCCATGGGTTCTAACCAACTTGCTTAGTTATACTTTCCTTTAGTCATGGGTCGCTACTTCAGATGTCTGACAAACAGCAAACATACATCAGCAGCAGGCAACACAAAGAAAGAAAAAAAATGAATTAAATTTTCTTTAAAGATTCTGAGCCTGGCCCCAAATCATAACGGAAATGTATACCGGAAAAGGCCTTCACCTTCTAGGTTATTTATCTTACCCTCTAAATAATAACTCCCCCAATAATACATTATTGTTAAACTACTTCCCCCCCCACCCCCACCCTGCATTACATGTAGGCTCTGTAAGGCAAAACACAAGATTTTTCTTCCATAGATTAAATTAACTGGGAGAATATAAAGATATACATTTAGCTCTTTGTTCTCTGTGGATAAATTATCCATAAGTTATTCTTCAGCTCCGCTGGGCTGCCTTTCAAGCTCCAGTATTTGTGCATTCTCCCAGCTGCCCACCAATGTCTCCTGAGAGAAGGGCAATTAGGTTTCATAGCAAACATTTAAGAAACAAAATGACAGAATGTATTCCAGAGTCAAAATTTTAAGTGTCAGCTATCTTTGTTCCCTTCTGTTTAATAACCTATCTTGTTATTTAGTTGAAAGTTAGTAACAAATTACATCCTGTCTCTTCTATTCTAACATGAATGGAAGTTCAGGCAAAAGAGAGGTCTCAGAATACATTTCTATATTAAGCAGAATCCTAGTCTTTCAATTTTAATAACTACAGATATATGGAATGTGTGAAAATTTATTCGAGAAGTGTAAGTAAAAATTTGTAATAGCAGAATTATTTTAAGCCCTTTTTAATAATTTTGCAGCCATATGAAGACAGTCACAGCCACCAAGGTAGAATTTACTGAAAGCAACAGATGGTGCTTGACAGGCATACATTTTCCCCCTTCATTTAAAGAGAAAAAAAAATAGGAAATGCAAAAATAAAAGTAAGAGATAAACTATTTTGATTATTACCTTTCTCACATTTCTTTTTGGAAGCTGACGAAGAAGGAATCATAGGTAATTTCATCAACTCTGCACGATTTGATTCGTTCAGTAGGTAGTGGGACTTATAGGCATAGGAACTGAACATGGGGTCTGAATGGTCCTGCACTATCAGCCCTATACGAGACAAACAGAAAGATGTGAGCTGCAATGAAACTACCCATGATTCCATGAGGAAAAATAAACCAACACCTACTATGTAGCTGTGCTTCAAGGTGGGGGAAAAAGAATATGAAGAAAAAGAAAGATCTGACAGAAAAAGCTTTCTACAGTTAGTAAAGGGAGTTTAGGCTACTCAGTGCCTTATCTCTACACAGAAATCTACACACCCAGAAAAAAAACTCGAATTTGAGGATTAAACTGTGTTTGATGTCATTCTGAAAACCCACTCTGGAAAACAGAGCTATGTTCCTCAATGTTTAGAAGGACTATGATGACAACCCAAAGAACAAAATGACGTACCACTTAATAGTGGAAATAAGAACTGTCTACATGACACAGTAGAGACGCTGGTCACCTTCAATACATCAAACAGCATTGAACAGCAGAATTGGGCCTCTCTTCCTCTCTGCTAAGATCCTTAGATACCCTCAAATTCCAGCTTTCTCAGTCAGACAATGAAGCTTTCCTCTTATCAGTATGATACATGATTTTAAAGATGCTGTGAGTTGCTGAACTTCACTGAGGTACTGCAAATCTTTAAAATTTTGTCCTGCTAGGATAATAACCAACTTAAGGGTTTATAAAAATGTCCTTTCAATCCACTAATACAGCTGTCCTATTGGAGGAAACACCATCTGCTCTAACCCACCTGTAGCACACACCTCTCCCCCCTCCCTCCTCCTCCTGCCCCAAGTTCAGTCCATCCTGTGGCTGAGGGACCTGCAGGACCAGGGAAACTTTCTGTTTGTGGTTACCGGTCAGTTTATAACAATCTAAGACTTTACAGTACAAATCATGACAGCAGCTTCACAGAGATCTTTTTGAGAAGAGGGAAGAGTTTTGTTTCTAAAGGGGTGACCATTTATTATTTTTGGTGGATGTTATCTTCATTCGGTGCTGCTTGACACTGAGACAGATTCAGGAAATATCTCTCATGTGAATGGAACTTGAAATTGCTAATTGGTAATACAGAAGAATCTTTGAATAAAGGTTATATAATGTTGAGTGAATTTTATACATTTAATAGAGAAAAGTGGTACAGTGGCTTTTAAATAGGGAAGAACAACTTAGAATGTTAAGTAACTTTTATTTTACAGCACCCTCCAGATGAAAGGGAATGCAGAAGACTCTCTACTGCACTGAAATGGCACCTATGACACCATGAGGGGCAGGGGAGGTGGGTTGTTCCTCTAAACACTGAAGCATTTCCAAAAATATTTCCAGATATTTCAGACTTTAAGAATTAGCTTAATGATTTTAAACAACCAATAACCAAGAACTAAGACAAAAATCCTCTGTGCAGAGGGAGAAACAACTGCAACACAAGCTAAGTTTCCTAACGCCAAAACATAAAGGACTGAAGTATCCCTTTTAATAAGTGTGGATTTATTACAATAGATCCCCTTAAAAAAGGAGACCCTCTATAAAAACTGATAAAGGAACACATATCATTTACTTCTGGAGAACTTTTAAGCCCTTCTCAAATCCTAGCATCTGATCTGTTTAGAATAATTTTCTGTAAAACGCTGGAAAAGAAAATGAACGTTTCTGTTTACTGTGCAGTTAGAGTATTTGGGAATTAAATAATCTTGTTCTTAAAAAGGCATTTCAGTACAGCAAATCTTGCAGAATAATTGCCAAATTGATAAAATCCAAATGTGATCCTGTTGTTAAAACACGGAGTTTCCATTATGTCAAGCTTTTAATCAAGGCGTGAAAGTTAAACTTAAAACGGTTAGAATTTGCGCTAAAACTAGGTTCCTTGACAAGGGGTCATTTTCTACCTTACTTAAATAAAAAAATACCTGCTTTCAAGGTCACCCAATTATTGAATGAAATAGAGCAAAAACAAATATTGGTTGATATACTTACTGATGGTACTTGATTCAGAATGTACTCCTGAGTAAACCAACACAATAGTTTTAAACTTGATATTTATTAATAAAATGTTGGCTCAGTTACACACACACACACACACCACCCCCATCACTCCAAGTGAAAGTGAGTAAAAGTAATATTTACAAAGCAACAGAGACTTTATGTTATCACTGATACTCATCTATTTGAAAGTCTCTAAAGCTAGTCATTCAGCTTTTTCACCCTGTCATTCCTTTCTTAGGAAGGGGGAGAGGGACAAGGCACATGCTGACATTTTCTTTGGCTAATGCAATGTGGCATGAGACACGTCCAATCTTCTCCTCCCTGTGCCGTCCAGCCTTCAGGGCAGAATACAGCTGCCCTCGCTGCTCTTACCCAGCACTTCTCTCTGATGGCGGCCACCCCACATGCTTGCCAAACAGGCCAGCTCAAAGCAATGTGTACACTGACTTAGCTGGCTGCTACAAGGACTACCAGTTACTTAATCCTTTATTGTCCACCTCCTCTGGTCCTTTTTTTTTTTTAAATGAGTTACAAAAGTAAAACAACTCAAGATCTATCACACTAGCTAAATTCTATTAAAAATATTTTATAGTACTTTTACCAAATTGAAAGAACTGTCTCCTAAAACAAAACAAAACACAACCACTATGTATAAATTAGATAACTAATGAGAACCTCCTGTACAGCACAGGGAACTCTACTCAATGCTCTGTGGTGACCTAAATGGGAAGGAAATCCAAACAAAGGGTTAGGATATATGTAAATATAGAGCTGATTCACTTTGCTGTACAGCAGAAACTGACACAACGTGGTAAGGCAACAACACTCCAATAAAAAATTCTTTAAAAAAAGAAAACAAGATCTCAAACTTCTTTTTCAATATGGGCTGCTGCTGCTGCTAAGTCGCTTCAGTTGTGTCCGACTCTGTGCGACCCCATAGATGGCAGCCCACCAGGCTCCCCCGTCCCTGGGATTCTCCAGGCAAGAACACTGGAGTGGGTTGCCATTTCCTTCTCCAATGCATGAAAGTGAAAAGTGAAAGTGAAGTTGCTCAGTCGTGTCCAACTCTTCGCAACCCCATGGACTGCAGCCTACCAGGCTCCTCTGTCCGTGGGATTTTCCAGGCAAGAGTACTGGAGTGGGGTGCCATTGCCGTCTCCACAATATGGGCTAAGCATAATCTAATAGGCCTGACATGCCATAGAATCCTTTCAAGAATTTCACACTAAGGGAAGTTTAGAAAACTTAGCATTTATGACAAAAAAATCCCAACAAACTGTGTTTGGGGATAGTAATTGATTTCTAAAATGCTTACACTTTAGATTACACTAAACATTGTTTTTATTATAATATAGCTGAGACATTCTGTAAAGCTGAATACTCCGTATCATATTCAACTAAAGAAATTCTACTGTAGATTTATCACGAACTCAAGTTCACTGACACCCTCAGGGACACAATATTGTTTTTAATTGATCAATCTCTTGGCAGACTTAAATATCAACAGCTGGCAAGTAAGAAAGCCTGCACTGCAGGTTCTTAAGTAATACACCCCATATGTTGCTTTGGCTGTATCCCATTAGGCCTCCCTTGATGCCAGACCAAAACATGATAAAATACAACATAAATAATTGAAAAATAAATGTGCTCTTCTTGCCTTGCAAGTGAAATCTAAATTAGTTGAAAACTCTGGATTACATAATATGACATGAGAAGATTCTATTTCAAACAGAAGAATTGTTTGGAAAAGTGAAGAGAGTTGACCCTTAAACAGTCAGAATCGCAGTCAGAATCCTTTGTAACTTTACAGTCATCTCTCTCCCGCATCTGCGGATTCCACCAACATTGGATCGAAGTATTGGACTACACATTGAGAAAACAGTGTACACAAGTGGATGCGGGTAGTTCAAACCCATGTGGTTCAAGGGTCAACTGTAATCATTTGACGCTCCAAATAGGAACACTGAGGACTCATCTTTAATTCTAAGTTACTAAGAAATTAAGCAGAATTTAGCTTAATTTATGGAAGGATTAATATTCTAACAGTCTGAGTATCTAATGTAACAAAAGGGACTAGTTGCTGGAAGTGTTCATCTCTGTTAGGGGTATTCCTGGAACTTGTTTTTAACGGGGAAATATACCAACGAACCCAGAAAGACCCGAAGAGAAAGGACTGAGACTCACCTCTGGCGCAAACGAAACAAAAGCCTACATTTACAGCAGATGAAGAGCCACTGCTCCGTGTGGAATGATTACTGCAGATGAGAACGCAGGAAGACACGAGGGTGCTGCCGGCGGCAATGCAAGCATCTACGGAGTGGTAGGCGACTGGGCACCGCAGACATCTCACCATGCGACCTATTGGAAGACGGTCAGGGAGGAACCTGGGTCACAAGGCATCTGCTGACACAAAGGGAGATCTTTGGGGACCCAGGATGATGCTGGTTATAGTAGAATGAAAATCTCCTCACTAGTTTGGCTCTGCCATTTCTATGCTGTATGGTCCCTAAATGTAGTGCCCATCTAGAGGTCACTCAAAAATCTGTGTCTGCTCCAGTGCTGGAGAAATGGTGGTTGCCAATATGGCACCTGTTGAAGGAATTTCCAGGGGTAATTTTGAACATACGGAATTTTCTTCTCATGGTCTGAATTAGAACCTAGAATCCACTTATCTTAGGGCTATCCTGGTGGTTCAGTGGTCAAGAATCCTCCTGCCAATGCAGGAGACATGGGTTTGATCCCTGGGTCGGGAAGATCCCCTGGAGAAGGAAATGGCAACCCACTCCAGTATTCTTGCCAGGATAACTCCATGGACAGAGGAGCCTGGTGGGCTACAGTCCCTGGGGTCACAGAGAGTCAGATACGACTGTTTTTTACTATCTTATTTTACTTATTTTATTTTACTATCTATTTACCACTTACTTTACTATCTACTGTGGCCCAGCTGCAATAGCTACAGATAAACAAAGGGAGGATGCCCAATATTCTTTATAATAACGTGCTTACTGTTTGCCATTGCACTTAAAACAACCCCAAATGCGGTCCCCTTCGTTAGCTTTGTTTTACCTTTACTTGCTTTGTGGATATCTTTCTCCATAGAGCAGGCAGAACAGCAGTGCTGGGGACAGCGGAAGCCTTTTGATTCAAAGATGGCAGTGGGGAACTTGCGGACACAGGCTTCATGGTAAAACTTCCCACAAGCGCTGACAGAGCAACGCTTCACATCCGCACCAGACACTTTACATGAAAAACATGGGTGCTGTCCTGCAAAATTGGTGAGGAACACAGTTTAAATAAAATCTGGATTAAACAGAAGCAGCTATTGATATTAGAGAGCTAACTCCTCCCTCCACAGATTCTACTACTATGTATAAGATTTTAATATACAAAAAGATTTTAATATACAAATAGTTAAAATATGACAATAAAACTTGCTAGAATAATTGACTTTCTACAATAATCGATCATCCATTTGAAGATACAGCACTAAAAGCAATTTAGATCCCCACTTCTCACTTTACACTAAAATAGAGTCCATAGAAAACCTAGAGCAGAATTTTTCAACACCTGAGAGTGGCAAGGTCTTCCCAGCTGAGAATAAAGAAATAACCAGTGAAGACAGATGTCATCAGATAATCACAATTTCCATTTGTAGATCAGACATAAAATAAAAACTCATGATCCTAATAAAAACAGAAAGTTATGGCTAGATGTCTTATTAAAACTGCAGAAAATCAAGGACAAAGAGAAAATATTAAAATCACCTTCAGAGAAACAAGACTGAAAGCTGATGGAAAGAGAAAGCTGGAAGCCAGGGGATGCTATCACTAAGGGCTGAAAGAAAACTGTTAGCAAGCCAGAATTCTGCGCCAGTGAATGCACTCTGCAAGAAGGGGGTGAAGTCAATAGGTACTGGGGAGAACTAACAAAACTGAAACTCGGTTCTTTGAAAAAGAGCTGATATCCCTGGCAACAACTAATAAAAAAATGGAGAAAAAGCAGCAATATTAAGAATATCAGAAATGCAAAATGATGCATCATTACAAATCCTACAAATGTTTAAACAAATAGGAGGATGTGCCATTGCACTTAAAACAACCCCAAACGCTGTCTTCGTGCAATGGCACACCACTACATTTTTGCATAAATTTGAAAATTTGGATGAATAGATTCCTAGAAAAACAGAACTTATTAACACTGGCACAAAAATAAATAGAAAATATGATAGTTCTATAAACTATTTAGGAAACTGAAACTACAATTAGAAACCAATACAGAAACTTTGAAGCTCAGATGGCTCCACTGGTCAATCTGCCAAACATTTTGAGACAGAAACAATTAGAATGGGGAAGAAAAAAACCCACAAAAACCAGGAACAAGTGAAAAACAAACAGATGTAGAAAAATAAATGCAACAAGGATGACAAAGGATTATGTTTTGTTATATCAAGAGTTCATATGTGATATTATTACTTATATGTAGAATCTAAAAATCAAATGAATGAATATAACAACACAGTTTCGCAGAAACAGAACAAACTAATGGTTACCGTGGGAAGAGGAATGGTGAAAAGGGGCAAGATAAGCGTAGGTGATTAAAAGCTACAAACTACTATGTATAATAAAATAGGTAAGATGCAAGGATATATTGTACAGCACAGGAAATATAGCTAATAATTTATAACTTTAAAAGAAGTATACTCTATGAAAATATTGAATCATTCTGGTTTACACCTGAAACTAATATAAATCAACTATGCTGTAACCAATCAATCGGGCTTCCCAGATGGCACTAGTGGTAAGGAACCTGCCTGCCAGTGCAGGAGACATAAGAGACTCGGGTTTGATCCCTGGGTCAGGAAGATCCCCTGGAGGAGGAAATGGCAACCCACACCAGTATTCTTGCCTGGAGAATCCCAAGGACAGAGAAGCCTGGGGGGCTCAGTCCATAGGGTCACAAAGAGTCGACACAACTGAAGCAACTTAGCATCCATGTATTAGCCAATCATCAATCAATACAAAATAAAGAAGAATCATGGGGAAAATATATGTAACATATATAAGCAAAGATCACAAGACTTATGAGCTTCCCTGGTGGCTCGGCAGTAAAGAATTCACCTGCAATGCAGGAGACATGGGGTTCAACCCTTCCATCAGGAAGATCCCCTGGAGAAGGAAATGGCACACCACTCCAGTATTCTTGCCTGGGAAATCCCATGGACAGAGGAGCCTAGTGGGCTACGGTCCATGGGGTCACGAGAGTCTGACGTGACTTAGCAACTGAACCACTATAAAGAACTATAAATCAATGTAGAAATGGCCTAATATAAAAGTGGGCAAAGGGTATGAACAGGCAATTTACAGAAAGCAAAAAAGACAGACAGCCAATAAACATATGCCAAAATGCTCAACTTTACTAGTAATCAGATAAATGCTAATTAAAACCACAAGTAACATTGGAAAAATTCATCAAATAGGAAAAAAATGTACAGTTTGATAGTGCTGGCTGTGATCAGGGTGTGGTGAAATGGCACTCATGCACTGCTGCTGGGAGTTAAGCTGGAAAGAACTAGCTCAGAAGGCAGCAGAGCAGTGTCCATTCTGAAACGCGATATCCACTTTCTGTGGCCTAGACATTCTACTTGCTGTCTGCGTTAGAGAAGGCTTGTACATGTAGAAGATGTTGGCTGAAGTACTGTTTGTAACTGCAAACAACCGAAAGCTGTCATTATCTGCCTTTTAAAATCAGGATTGGCGTTTTCATTTTGTGTCTATGTGACATATGGAAATTCTAAGTGGCTATTTATTTGGATTCATCTTTTGGGAAGTGTTCAAGTCTTTTGCTCATTTTTCTTATGATGCTATAAAAATTCTGAAGGAAAAAAATGTACAAGGAATAGTTTTTTGTTTTGATTTTTTACAGAAAGTTAGATGTGGTTTTGGAAGCAGCTAACCATTACAATTTGACTAAGTCATAAAGATCCTTTAAAATCAGTACTTATAACTGTGATGTTCAAATATTTGTTGTCGTTTTTAACTGGCTTTGTTGCAGAAATAAAATACAGCAGTGTTAAATTGGGTGAATTACAAAAATTCTTCAAAATTAGTACTTACAAACAATGATGTTCAAATTTTTTTTTAAATTGTTTTTATTACAGAAATAAAGAACAGTAGGGTTTTTTTTGGTTGCTGTTGTCCCATTGCATATATATGATTTCAAATTATATTTTAACATATGGATAGATAAAAAAGAAATACTATTGTTTTTAAAATAACTTTTATAAATGTAAAAAATTAAAAGAAAATTATTTTAAAGTTTAAAAAGGTTTGGCTTTACCTAATGCATAAACTGCTCCATGTAAAAATGAAATAGGCTTTCATAATGATCAAAGTAAGTCTAATATAAATAATGAAAATTGTTGTAACGAGCAGTGCCATTACACTAACAGAGCTGAGCTATAAATCCCTGTAAGACTCAGGCGTAGGGCTCTAGCATGGGGATGATTCCACTGCTCTCCCTCCTCACTAGGGCATGGGAAAGTCACTCAGTCATGTCCGACTCTTTGCGACCCCATGGACTATACAGTCCATGGAATTCTCTGGGCCAGAATACTGGAGGGGGTAGCCTTTCCCTTCTCCAGGGGATCTTCCCAACTCAGGAATCAAATCTAGGTCTCCCACTTTGCAGGCAGATTCTTTACCAGCTGAGCTACAAGGGAAGCCCAAGAATATTGGAGTAGCCTATCCCTTCTCCAGGGGATTTTCTTGACCCAGGAATCAAATTGGGTCTCCTGCATTGCAGGTGGATTCTTTACCAACTAAGCTACCAGGGAAGCCCCAGTAGGACATGGTCTTCCTAAAAATATAGTCTTCTTAGAATAAGAAAGTAACAAGTAAAACTGCCTGTTACACATTTTATTCAAAAGGGCCAATGAAAATGTTTTCTATTCAGAAGTCACATTTGTCTTAAACAATAGAAAGTGGAAGTATAAGAACTATCAGGCATGTATCCTGTGATGCTTTTTACATGTAATGTGTTTGTTTATCTTTTGATAAACAAATAAAAAAACTTCCTAAATTAAAGAATCTGAGTTTATATTCCTAATATGTTGGCAGTGTACCACATTGGTATCCAACTGATTTTCATGTGATAAAAAAATGTATCAAAAGCAATTTAAAAAACAGTTACTCTTGCATTTCCTGAATTACTAATGATGTTTGTAATGAAAATGAACATTTTCTCATGTCTTACTGGCCATTTGTGTTATTTCTTTGGAGAAATGTCTGCTCAATTTTGATTTGGATTATTTATTTATTTCTGGTGTTTTCACCTATGAGTTTTATACATTTAGCTCTTATGTTCTGGTCTTTGATCACTTTGAATTTATATATATATATATATATATATATATATATATATATGGCATAGGGTAAGGGTTCAAGTTCAATGAATGTGGATCCAATTTTCCCAGCACCATTTATTGAAAACACTATTGACCAGTGTTTGCACCCTTGTTAAAAAATCATTTGACCATATATGTGAGTTTATTTCTGGGCTCCCTAATCTATTTCATTGGTTTATGTCTTTATGCCAGTACTACACTGTTTTAACTACTGTAGCTTTGTAGTAAATTCTGAAATCAAGAAGTATGAGTCCTCTAACTTTGTTTTACTTAAATTGTTTTTAAAGCAAATTTCCTTCTTAAATTTTCTAGCAGATGTGTACCAAATTAGATTACATCTAACATTTGTTAGCAGATTTCTGCTGGATTCTAGAGCTAGAAGAGAAGCCCTAAGAGTGTTTTAATACTGAGATACATGGTCCTTCCCATCAGTAATTTAAACTACAGGCTGAAAATTTGAAAGCTTAATTTAAACTACAGGCACATCAATGACTCAGTGACAGGGTCTCAGAAAAGGGGCATGGTAGGGAAGGTGGGGAACCAAGAGTACGTGCTTGTTGTGTGTTTACACATTCAGAACTCATTCTGAAGGCCAAATAAAACAATGTGTAGATAATCTGACTCTGAGGCTGTCAGCTGGCAAACTGTCCAAAAGTTTTTCTGCAGAGTCTAAATGTGATCAATAAAATGATACCTTACATAGGGAAAAATATAAGTTATTTCTTTAAAACACCTTCTGTGGCTTAGTTTTTGCCTGTGTATATAAGTAAGGGTGTGTGGGTGTGGTCAGGATATATGATACATGATCCCCGTCTACTGGGTCAAGGTGGCAGAAGGCAGTGGGAAAGAGCAAGGACTCTGGGGTCAAGCTCTGCCTCCTGGGCCGGAACCCCAGCTTCACCATGTACGTCTGTGACTCTGGGCAAGGCTGGGAACCAAACGCTCTAAACCTCAGTTTCACACTCTGTAAAATGGACATAATAATAGTAGTGATCTCATAATGTAATGAGGATCAAACAAGATAAGAAGATAAAATGCCGAGTATTAAGAGCAGCTGGCATTTAGGAAGTGTTTGGTTAAAAACAAAGTTACTGTTCTAATGGAATTTGGAATATACAAAAGATTTTTGGAGGCATACAAGTAAAAAAGTATAAAATAAATATCTATGAGAATCCAAATAAAGGGGGGAAAGAGTAGGAAAATAATAAAGTATCAATGGTAAGGTCAGCATATCATAAATACTTGACATCCAACTGGCTCATAGTTCCTCACAGCAAAACCGAGATAAAGCCCACAAAAACATACAAACAGGTTCCTAGAAGCACTACCAGGCCATCTCACAACCAGGTGACTTTTCACTTACATTATTGGTAACATCCTGCTTTCCATGACTTTACCTAGAAGCGAGGCTATGACACAGAAGAAATAAAAACTTATCTATTTCTTTCTCTCTATATAAATTATTTTGATTGGTGGAAGCCTACATATGGGGTAAAAGAAATAAATGGTGACACCCACCCCCAAACCAATTTCTGGCCCCTCCATCTTTCCACTAAAAATACAGCTCCCCATGGTTACAGTTTGTGATGTAACCATCACAGTCAGAGATTGATGTAACCTCTGTACAGTCAGAGGAGACAGAGGCTCTGCATACCCCCACCCGCTGCCCGTATCTACCAGAATAGGGATGCTCACCAGTTTTACACTCGACACAGACGAACTTTCCATCAGGGGGTGATGACAAGCCCAGGCACTCCAGGTGGAAGTGTTTGCAGCACTCTCCCTCACAGGGAATCAGAGAATCACCAGAGCTTTCACAGATCTGTAACAAGGCAAAAAACCAGCAGTTCTCAAGCTGTACCAGGCATCGGGACCACTAGAGGGCCTGTGAAGACAAGCTTGCTGGGTCCACGGTTTCTGATTCAGTGGGTCTGGGTTGGGCCTGAGAATTTCCAGTAAGTATCCTGATGGTGCTTGTGCGGCTAGCCCTTCGCCCTCACTTTGAGAACCACTGAACTAGCAAACTCTTCCCTGCACCCAATATGTATAAAGTTTAAAAGTTATACTCGATCTTTGATGAGTCCTTCTTTGGAATCCACAGACTTCAACTTTGCTTCACAGCACAAAGCAGTATTTTTCAGAAAGGGGCCCACTCCAGTATTCTTGCCTGGAGAATCCCATGGACAGGGGAGCCTGGTGGGCTATAGTCTACAAGGTGGCAAAAGAGTCAGACATGACTTAGCAACTAAACAACAACATCCCAGTGAGGACCCGCAGTTTCATGTGAATAGTAAGTATTCCAACTCTGAAAGGGAAGAAAAGAGCCAGAAGTGGCTTTGAGGTCTGTAGCTTTAAAGTAATATTCCAAGTCAGAAAGATACTATCCTCTCTGGGACTTCCCTGGTTGTCCAGGAGCTAAGACTCCTTGCTCCCCATGCAGGGGGCCTAGATTCGATCCCTGATTAGGGAACTAGATCCCACATACAGTAAGGAAGACCCAAAGAAGCCAAATAAAGGAATACAATTTTTTTTTTTTTAAAGAAATATACCATCCTCTCTGACAGGATGGAGGCATTCTACTGGCAGGACATCACGGCAACTGTTTCAAGCTGCAGGACAGGTCCCTTGCCTACCTGACACACAGTGTCCTTCCTGCTCATTCCAGTGCCTCTTCGCGACAAACTTGAATCCACGGACTGCACATCAGAAACGTCTGCCTCTGCAGTAGCTGAAGGGCTATCGACTTGCTTTCCAAAGCCTGCCTGCGTGGAAAACAGAACAGGCTTTTAAGAAAAACAAAAATCTCCTCAAAATTAGGTGCTGTGAAAATCCTAGTAAGCCTTGCTCAAATAAACCTTCCCACAACCTCTTCTTTCTAAAACCCCTGGATACCAGATGTCTGCTGTTTTGACAGAAACTGTTAAAATGAAAAAAAAAAAAAAAGAAAACAAACAAACAAACTACGCTTCTGTTATGTAAAACCACAGTCCCCAACCTTTTTGGCACCAGGGACAGGTTTCATGGAAGACAACTTTTCCATGGACTGGGGGTGTGGGGCGGGGGGGGGTTGGTTTCAGGATGATTCAAGTGCATTACATGTGTTGTGCATTTGATTTCTCTTATTACTACATCAGCTCCACCTCGGGTCATCAGGCCTTAGATCCCGGAGGTTGGAGACCTCTGATGTAAGAGATCAGCAAAGTTAAGAGACTCCTGTTACGAAATAACCAAAATGGTTTCTTTACTACCCATATTTTTTTCCCCCCAATTCCCCATTCTCACCAAAAAAAAAGAGCCAGGCAAAGCATTACTTGGTTACTTGGTTTGGCAAAGCAAGACGGCATTGCGCCCAGGCTCTGGGACATACTTACCTGCAGGTCACTCAGCCCTCTGGAATCGGAGTCAGACGTGTCTCTGTACGTGGAACCAGCCATTTCTACGTCGGTTGAGGCGCGGCTCCTTTTCTTTAGAGGTTTACAGGAATCTGAAATCTCGCTGGCACCTTAATACAACACACCGAAATTAATCCTAAAATAGTGCTTAACATTTGTTGTTTTAATTTTTTCTTGTGGGAGAATATTTTCTTTCCCCAAACTCATCTGTAGTGTGAGAAGAAAAAAAAAAAAAAAAAAAAAGGCATAGCTCTCTTTGTAACACTGAAGTCATGAGTCAAAACTTCATAAGCTTCTGACCTTCCTGATGGTGAGTGATGTAATTTACAACCGCTCTTTGAAAACATTTAATTCCGAGCTCCTGCACTAAAGCTATTTTCCGGCACAGAGCCCAAGTTCCAACCTAAACACCAACTCGGTGAGAACTGCAGGACAGCGGATCGATTTGGAGCAATGCAAAGAGCAGTTCAATTTGGCGGGGCAGGGGGAGGGAAGACATAAAACCCAACACACTGTGCAGCTTACAAATACGGTTGCAGAGACACCTCCTTCTTGTTTTTTATTAGGGATGTGACAAATCTTTGATTTGTATTCGATTCGTACACGGATAGTGCCATTTTCCCCCGAATTTTGCATTTCAGATGATTATTGCCCCCCACCCCAGATAAATCCTGGATGTTCACAGTTGTTTGTCTGAGACTTCCTCGGTGAAGGGCAGTTACTGTGACCACTGCAAGTGCTGCAGCACCGCGACATACGTCATGCCATCTAGGCGACACAGTGCTGAGGGCTGTAAACAGACAATCAATGTTCAAGTGCAGCCAAACCACGAACAGCTGGATGAGAGGCCTCTGTGTGGAATTGGTGCGGGAAGGAATAAGTATGGGGAAAAAAAAAAAAAAGGCAGAGAATAGTGTGGAATTTTTTTTTTTTTTTTAAAACTGTGTGTAATACAAATCCGGCCAAAACAATAGTGCAAAAAGTTACAAAGCAACAATCTCTCAGGCTAATGCAGTATAGGCTATACAGAAACAGCCACGATGGAACGTGTGGATCAGCCACGGTGGATACCAAAGGAATCAAGGAGACGCTTAATATTTCAACCCACAGTTTTGTGTTTGGGACATCTTTTTTTTCCCCCAAAATTTCCATACAACAGACAGACATCTTAGATCAGCCCAGCAAGCTATGGTGGAGGTGTGCAGTCCAGAAGAGACCCAGGAGGAACAGGTCTCCCGAGGGCCGTGACGATCCGCAAAGGCTGGGCGGGGAGCAGTACTTGGTGTGTGGCCACGGTCTGTGGTGGAGGATGTGGACCTCGTGAGACTGCTCAGGTTAACCGGAACCTCGTCATCACATCCCATCCTACAAGGTTTTCAACTGAGGGTTTCCTTACATCTATAAAGTGAGGGTGCCTGCCCGTGTTAACGCTGATTTAAAAAAAAACCACAAGTACACAAATCTATCTCCTTCACTGTTGGTGTATGGACCCAGAACACCACCACAACATTATTTCCTTGGCCTAAAAGATCACTGGATTAACAAGGAGTTTTAACAGAGGAACAGGAGTGCTGTACTGAGAGGCTTTCGGAGGGAAACACAGGTACCGCCATTTCCGATGAGTTTCTGAAAATGCTAGAAAAAGGACAGACTGCCCACAGGCAGCCACCACGCTGTTCTCCATGATAACGGCACTAATGTTAAAAAAAATAAGAGCTTTTAATGATTGTAATGTATACAGTTTGGGCTGTTTGGCAAAACCCTGCGATGTGCATTAATGATGCTTTATTTAAAAACGTAAAACTGAAAAAAACAAAAAACAAAAAAACACCCCAAAAACAGTCCATGTTGAAATTGATCAGTGTAAGTTAAACGATGGTTTTTTTAGGCTGGACCCATGATTTAAGCTGTACCCATCCAGCTCAGACCAAAAAAAAAAAAAAATCATTTGAATGTTAAAGCAATTGTTCAGAGTCTTGAAGAAGAAACCAGGCAGGAAAACGCCAATAGTGATGATTGGCAAAATCAAAATCGAAAACAAAGAAACTGTTTTATCGAGCCGCCGACAAAGAAATCTTGCATGGAGACTACAAGTCTGGAGTTTCTGGGATGAAATTGTACAGGAATCTCAGTCCACAGTTTCCTCAATCGCTGCGGAGACGGAGCTGTCACTGAATCTGACAGAGCCCTGCACGCCCCGGTCCGCCGACCCTGTGGAATGGTGGAAACACAACGCAATCAGGCCTCCTAATCTCGCAGCGATCGCGATGTCTTTTCTTGGAGCTCCGCCAAGCAGTGTTCCCTCCGAGAGGCTGTTCAGTTCTGCTGAGGATCTCCACGGAGACCATCGCTGCAGACTTCTCCCCGAGAATGCAGAGAGGCTGGTGTTTTTTTTTTTTTAATAATGCAATTTGCCCAGAGTAAACTACAGGCATTAAATACAGTCTGATCTCACCAAAAACGCACGAATCAATGCTATGGAGTTTGTACTGCAGTCAAATTGCACACAGAAAGTACAGACTTAAGTTTAAGGTTTCTTAAACTTTGTGCATATCTCAAATAGATTCTGCATAAGATCAGCAAATAATGGCCATAAGTAGGCTATGAATCATTTTAATTTACAAAAAAAAAGATTTTACAGCACTGTAAAAAATAAACGTGGCAAGTTTTTTTTTTTTTTTCAATCAGGTGGTCTCGTCTGATTTGTCATAGTCCAGGTTTGCCAACTATTGACATAGCTACTATTCGGTATTCAGTCGAATACCAAAAAAAGTGGATTCGTCACATCCCTAGTTTATAAACCAGTGAAACCCCAGAATCTTAAGGAGAAAAGTTGGAAACAGGTATTAAGCCTACGTGGTGTTCTCCAATTTACCAAAACGAACAAGACTTTTCACATGGAGGCACAGAGTAAGATCAACTCTAAGAGACACACACGCAGGCAGGCGCGCGCGCACGCACACACACACAAACACAGGGGAATGCTTCAGTTTCACACAAATCATTGACTGAAGAGCGACAACAATGATTTACAGAGACACACAAAAATACATGAAGTACGAAGAATTCTTTAAAATTGGTTTTAATTGAGGAAAATGCAGAGCAACATTATAAATAACTCACCTTTTTGTAATCCAGTCTTCACTGTAGCCTGAGGAACTGTTTCAACCTGTTTTGGACAGAAAAATACAGCATGAGTAGGGAATTTTTCTTTCCTTCTGCTAAATTAACAGAGTGGGGGGAAAAAATAATATGGCCATCAATTTACGTCATGATGAGCAATGAATGCATCTGAAATCTGGCATTGGTCCTGTTTTCTGGGTAAAGCTGTCTCAGGGTCAGGGAGGGTTTCAGTCCGAGCTGCCTGTGCCGGGCGCCAAGGGACAACACTCAGCCACATGCACTCGGGCAGCCCTCTCCCACTGCTTCCTCGGTGCCTGAAGACAACCCAGATGCTTTCCTCCGCATCTGGGAGGCAGGACAGGAGTTGTTAGTACAAGCAGCCCCAGGGTTGCTGTAAGCTCCACCCGCCCCAAAGAGGTTTAGGGTAATTTTTTACTTACTATGATACTCCTCTTTTACTTACTATGATAGGCTCCTCTGTCCATGGGATTTTCCAGGCAATAGTACTGGAGTGGATTGCCATTTCCTTCTCCAGGGGATCTTCCCAACCCAGGACTCAAACCTGGGTCTCCCGCATTGCAGACAGAGGCTTTACTGTCTGAGCCACCAGGGAAGTCCCACTGTGATACTCAGGTTAATGCAACTCACAACCACTTTAAAGACCCTCCGCACCTGCACTGACATCTAAGTTGCTGGGGATCAGGACTCTCTCTTGTAGAGAGTGCTAAGGGGCTCCATACAGCTGGAAGCTCAATTCTTGTGCTGCTAGTACAAACTTAAATTTGCGATATTGTAAAAGCGCTTTCTTGAGTGTCTTATGAACAGTGTCTTGATCCTACATTAGGACAGCAAGATCAGAAGTTACTCTGCCAAAGGATATGTAAAACGCGTGGTAACTGGAGGGCTGAACCGTTGGAATTGAAGGAACGATGCTCTTTGGAGGAGTTCCTGCTTAAGCTACAAACTGAATTTTAGTTTTCTTTGAGATGTGGTGAAATGTGCATGTTGCAACACAGTTTGTAAATATTTAAGGATTATTCTAAGCTTTTTAAAAAAAATTTTTATTTTTTATTTTTTACAACAGGTAGAAAAAAGCATACAACAGAAGAGCTTTTACAAGATACAATTGGAGATACAAATATAAAATCTTCTAAATAATCACTGGTACTGTTCTGCTACTAACTAAACACAGTGGCATTAACAATCTGTCCCATTTTTTGGTGCTCATTCTCCTTATTAATTTTAGTCTGGCTGGTCACAGACTGAACTGGAGAACCAGCTGGCAAAGTCACAACTTCATTTTGGTAAGGAATACTGTAGACCTGCAAGAGCTTAGAAAGATTTATTGGAATATAATTTCCTAAGTATGAAAGCTAATGATGATAAAAGAACATCAGATTAGTATACTATTTAAATTTGTGTTAAACTATTTCTAAAAAAATTGTTTTACATGCTTGCTGATACCATGACGCACCCACAAAATCACCTCAAGTTTGGAAGTTTAAAATTCTGAAGGAAATCATTTAAATAGAAAACTCCACATTCTTCTAAATGTATTTGAGTGGTTTTAAAAATAGAAAGCTTATTGGAACTAATACTATTCACAATTCTTTTTGTTTAATAGCAGCTGTCTGGTCTGTAAAAATGAATATCTTTTTAAACAATGAAGAGAAATTCTGACTGTGAGCTTAAGTTAAAGGAGTAATGGTTTCTAAAAATTTCTTTGAAAATGTAACTTAGTATGCCTATTACTACAATGATTACACTGGCTGAATACCCTTCAGTCAACGTGCCCCTCCCTTTTTAAATAGTGTGTATCTGATAACCCAATAACAGGTGAGTGTCATTCTACTGGGAAAACAACATTCCAAAAAAATCTGTGATATCAGCAGAAAAACCAGATCATCTATGATTATGTTTCTTAAATAAAACTCTTACGGTTAAGTTAATTTGACTTGTTTAAAAAATAAAATTAACACATACTAGCAGCTTAGGTCAAAAATTAAAATTTAAAAAAAAAAGGGGAGGGGGGGGGACTCAGAGATGGTTCCAAATAAAAATCATGAAAACATGAAATCATTTTGCTCATAACAGAAAATTCAAAATAAATGAGAGGAATTTTTAAAAGTCTTGGACTACTGGTTTCCCATCTCCTGAAGCCTGACTGTTTTCTGTGAAAATGCTTGAAGCAGAATCACAGGGATGCTGTCTTAGAACTGGGTACTGGAATTCATCAGGGCAGAAGCATGAGATAGTCCAGAAGGGAAATCCAGTGTTGGGGAGGTCTCGCCTTCTTTTAAGGTACCAACATAAGCCACAACATTTACAAATACAAGGCTTTAACTCTCTACAGGTAGGAAGCCAACCTGCTCCTTTTTGATCTTCTTCTTTGGCACAACCTCAGTGGATTTCTCCGATTCAGAACGAGTTCTAATTGATCTTCTCTGCTGCTTCTTTTCTACTGAGCCTAAAAGATAATTTAAACAAGCAAATAAAAACTCACTCGAGGATGCCTTGACATTTAAATAATTAAGATCTGACCAAATTCCCTGCTTTTCTCATCCATTACCTTTGGTCTTGTAATTACAAATCATTAAAAACTATTAAAACACTTGGGAGTACACAAAAAATTGTAGATTAAATTGTAAAGGCTGATAAGTTGAGACTAGGATTCATGAAAGACCCTAAACTATACAAATAAAGAGGAATTAAGTTTTTAAAAATTATATAGTCAAACTAAAATAGAGTAGCCCCTGCTCACGACAACTAGAGAAAGCCCAGGTGCAGCAATGAAGACCCAGCTCAGCCAAAAATAAAAATAAATAAAATTTAGATACAATAAAAATACTAAAAATGGGAATTCCCTAGTGGTCCAATGGTTAGGACTCCATGCTTCCACTGCAGGGGACACGGGTTGGATCCCTGGTCAGGGAGCTAAGATCACGCATGACATGTGGCACAGCCAAAAAAAAAAAAACCCAACAAAACCCCAAAAATGAAAAAAAAAAAAAAAACAAACCAAAAACACCCTAAACAATGAAAAAGTATTCTGTTTATGTTCTAAGGGATAAGAAGTGAGCATCTCTGGATTTGGAAAATAGCATAGAGATCTTGTATAAATGCAAATATGATTCCTCAAACCACAGAAAAGGAGCAGTGCCACACATTCTAGGTAGCGCCTAAATTTACTGAGAAGAAGCCTGAAAATTCTCCATGAGTAGTTAACACCAACTGAGATGATGATGATGCAATCAGTTTCTGAAAGGAGACCAGGTCTCTTTTCTGACTTTTCAACCACAGAAGTTTTTTCACAAGGAGCAAAATGGTCATTTAAGGAGGCAAAATATGCGTATCAGCTACAGCTGGCAACCAAATTTAACCCAAGGTCAAAGCTTTAGACCGCTCATCTCTAAAGTAAGGTCACAAAAGTCATTTACAATCTAATTACATATGTCTGCCTAAGGAAGAAACTGAACTTTTTCTCGATATAAAGAATAATAACTGGACTTTCCATGGTGGCTCAGTGGTAAAGAATCCACCTGCCAGTGCAGGAGACAGGGTTTGATCCCTGATCTGGGAAGATCCCACATGCTTCGGGGCAAGTAAGTCCCTGCGCCACAACTAAGCCTGTGCTCTAGAGCCTGGGAACCTCAACTACGTGCCCTCGAGTCCATATGCCCTCGAGCCCGTGCCCCGCAACAAGAGAAGCCACCGCAACAGGAAGCTGGTGCGCCGCAAGTAGAGAACAGCCTCTGCTCTCTACAACTAGAGAAGAGCTGCGCAGCAATGAAGCCCCAGCACAGCCAACAAATAAAATTATTTTTTAAAAAATAATTACAACCTTCCACAGCTTAAAAAAATAAAAAAAAGCAAAGAAGAAAATTCACAGGAGAACTTAAATGGAAAGGACAACATGAAGATAAAATGTTCAGTAGCTGAGGGGAAGAAAACACCAAGCTCCATTAAAAGTCAAAGTTTAATATTGAAGATCAATCTAGTATTCTATGCAGAATTTACTTTCTCCCTAGTTCGGAGAAAAATGGATGTTTACTGATCCTCCTAGTGTAAGTATCATGCTGACATTCAGACAAATTACCACCCGTTCAGTGTAAAGAAAGATGACAAAACCTGGACCTAACTACAAAGCGCTGAGGCCAACCGTCTGGCGGCATCTAAGAAGGTAACAAAAGCGTTCAACTATGGCTAATTAATGCAGGATCTTCTAAGTCCATTATTCATTGCTTCAACATTGTAATTTCACTTTTTATACAGGATTCTGAAACGACACAAGTTGCAAGTTTGGTTCTGGACTTGGCTACTCTCCTTCTTGAATGCAGCCTCCTCTCCCAACTCGTTGCCGGATGAAGGCTTCCTATTTACTCCGCCCCACCACAAATACGCCACCATCTCGCCCCATCCTGCAGGCCTGTCACTTTTTTTTTTAAAAGAAAAGTAGCCCAAGTTCTTTCCTGAATAATGTTTGTTTTGATTTAACTTTTGTAAGAAGAATTTTAACTCAAAATTTCCCTTACAAAAACATTTATCTCTTAGTGTCCCTCAATTACAGGTTTCCCTGAATTATTATTGATCTAAGATTACGACCTCAGGTCTCAAGACTTTAATCCTTCTGGACAATTATTTGGTCATTTCTTAGATTCCAAAAAAATTTCAAAAGAACAGTGAAGGAAGTCCAAAAGGGAGAGGATATATGTATATGTATAGCTGGTTCACTCTGCTATACAGTAGAAAATAACATAACACCATTTTAAAGCAACTATACTCCAAAAAAATTAAAAAAAAAAAAAAAGAAACAAAAAACCCAAAGTGAAACATACTCCTTTCTTCTAAGATTTCAAATGATCAAGTTTAGTTGATATCTAACTCTTTTCTTGACAGCTGTATGCAGCAGTAATACTGTTATATAAACCAAACCAACCAGACACTCAATTTAAGTTACAAGTCAGTCTTTGCCTACTCCAAAGGCACAATCTTACTGAATATAGGCATTTCTCCTTTGAGTTACACTAATGTATCTTGGTTTTCAATTCAAGCTATTTGTTAATCAGAGAAGATTCTAATAAGAGAGTTAGGCCCGAGACCCTCAGCTACCGATATCTAGCACACCTAAGGGAAATGGAAAAAGCGTGGGCATCCACCAATTTGAGTTCCACAGGGGATAAAGGAGGAAATATAAGTGTGTATTAATACTTCTGGAAAAACTAAAGCTGTTATTTTCACATAGAGAGATCATCAAATGATGCATCTAAGTCAGATATGTATAGATTTTATAACTATGCTCTTTTCATCATAGAATCCTATTATTTAAATTCCTATAGGAAAAATAACTATCACTGTTACTATCAATAAAGCTCTTTGGTCCCTAAACCATTCTCTATTGAGATAATTGCCTTTATAATTTGATTTTTTAAAAATATAACTTGATTCTGATAATGAAGGTTTCCTAGGAACACAGTTGCCATGTGATCATTCAGCAGAACCAAGACCTCAAATGGGTCTATGTACGCTATACTCATACCCACCTGCAGAACCAGATGTTGCTTCAGGAGATGACATATTCTGAGTTGCCTTTTCATTCCTCTGGTTTGGTGTAGAAATTATAAGTCTGTCTTGTCCCCTGACACTTATTTCTGTTTTGTTACCAATTCCCTTCAAAATAAGGCAAATTAAAAAAAAAACAAACAAACAGGTGATTACCAGACAAACGGCATTGCTGGCTTATAAAGATGGCCTAAGACCATCATAATGTGCTTGGATTTTATATGGTTTTTGATTGCAGTTACTTTATTATCCTTGCCATTATCAGAACAATTTTATTAAGTCATCAGGTTGTATTCTAAAATGTATGATGAGATTATTGGGGGGAAAAAAAAACTATTTGTTAAGCCCAGATGACGAATATCACTTAAAAAAAAACCTGTAGTACCTATTCTTCTGTCAAAACCAAAACATTTTCTGGTCTGAATGGTCTCTTCCTTTACCCACATCGCAGTAAGAGAACTGTAGGCATTTTTATGTGGTAAAGTACTCTACTACATGGATAAAAATGCCAATGTGTCTTTGAAAGACAAGACTCTCCTTAGATCACAGAAGTATGACCAAACTGTGCACCCAATAAACAATTTGGAGCAGACAGAAGTCCAATTTCAGTTCTGTCTCATTTTAGGTATTTTTTAATGCAGTGAAATAAGAGAGTGATTAATAAATATAATATATGTATTTTTATAGCCTTCATTTTTAAAAGGTCAGTTTTACCTCAAATTTCATTTAAATAGCACTCTTTGGAGGGGGGTGACCAAGTTTGACTTGTGCATCCCAAAGCAGATAAAAACCAGCTCCAAGAATGAAGCCAATTCACATTCAAAAACCACGCAAAGGATTTATTTGCTAGTCAAAGCTGTTCACAGAACCAAATGGGGACTATAACTTAAGTTTTTCCATGGAGCTTCACCTTAGTGAAATTAGTTGACTCTGTAGGCAGAAACAGATTAACAGAGGACATTTACACCTGGGGAAAATTTATCACTGATGAGGCGCCCCTATATTTATTTATTTTAATGAGCATGTGACACTGTTAAGAAATAACCACAGAATTCTTCAAAACTTGTACACATCCATGCATGTGAGCTCAGTTGCTAAGTCGTGTTCGACTCTTTTGCAACCCCATGGACTGCAGCCCACCACGCTCCTCTGTCCGTGGGATTTTCCAGGCAAGAATACTGGAGTGGGGTGCCATTGCCTTCTCCAGGGGGTCTTCTCAACCCAGGGATTAAACATGCATCTCCTGCATTGGCAGGCGGTTCACTACTGAGCCACGAGGGAACTCCACACAACCATGAGAAGCCACTAAATTGAATACACAAGCCCACGGTTATGGGGTGGGCTGGGAGGGTAGTGAAGAGGTATATTAAAAATGACAAATGTTATAAAAGTTTTAAAGCCTTAAACTCTAAGTGCCCTGAGTGGAGGCCCAGGGCGGGCTGAGGAAGGCATTTTGTCTGAAGAGGCTGAATTCATGCCCCTACCCAGGCTATCACCATGGTTCATTGTGACAGGACACACACAGCTCTGATATTTCCCTAAAATGCATGAGCACCCCAAGCCAACGTGAGCCGAACAAAATTGCTGGTGCCACCAAATGGATCAGCAGGTACAATGCTTACAATGGTTAATTCAGATAAATGACAGAGATGATTTAATCAGAAACATACTTTGCAACTAAAAAAAAAAAAGCTAACCACACAAACTAGAAATGGGCAAAGTGCCCAGTTTTTTCCCATAATTTTAGGGAGCTGAGCTCAATTTTGGCTGCACAGCTCAAGATTAATCTAGTACAGATGGGGATATTACAAAAGAGGGGGGGAAAAGAAGGAAAACAAAGCCTTTTTGCCTATGTCCTTTTTGCCCCCATCTTAAACATAGTAAACTGACTGTACATTTCAAGTGTGGTGAATACAAAGGGTATTTAGATGATGACCTTGTGTTATCTGGGTTGTTTTTTTTTTAAATGCCAACACTGACTACTTACTAGACACCTGGGTTCCCCTAGAAAACCCATGAGAAAAGGAGATACCTTCGTCGAATAAACAAACTGATCGATAAATTTCCCATCTCCTGTAGCATTCTGCAGAGCAAACACTTGTTCAATTTTCACCACGGGAGACATGTTACACTTCTGCAAGTCCAGGCTCCCTTTGTGCATGGTGATGGACGCTGGTAGGGATTTCCTCGCTGCCGCCGTTTTCCAGGCCACCTTCACGGGAGGGGGCTCATCCTCGTCCACGCCCGTGTGCCGCCGCTGGCTGTGTCTCCGCATTTCAGTACCTGAGGGCGAGGAGGCTGCCTCCCCGGCGTTGGTCTGTTCTGGCTGCACATTGAGCACCGACCTCGGTCTTCGGGGCTTTTTTACTTCAGCTTTGGAGACAACGTTCTTTTTTGCTTGGGATAAAGTCTCCTCGGGCTGTTTATCAATATAGATGAAAGTGTACTGTTCTATCCTCTCCTCCCGGGTCATGGTCAGCGCTTTCTCGGCGTGGGCAATGCCGATGTCCCACTGGGCACGTTCTCTCTGAGGCCGCGGTTTCCGAATCTGGAAAGAAAGATGCAGGCATTAGGGAACACACTTTATTCTAACTGGGCTTCCCTGGTGGCGGAGTTGGTAAAGAATCTGCCTGTAATGCAGGGGAGCCAGGTTTGATCCCTAGGTCGGGAAGGTCCCCTGGAGGCGGGCATGACAACCCACTCCAGTATTCTCGCCTGGAGAATCCCATGGACCTAGGATCCTGGTGGGCTACAGTCCATGGAGTCGCAAAGAGTCAGACACGACCGAGCGACTAACACTTTATTCCAACAGGGACATTGAAACCCATGCGTATTTCCCATGTGGTCTTATAGTCTTTCCAGGTGTGCATACACACCTTCAGGGTCTTCAGGCAAATAAAGGAAATGTTCTGAGCCTGTAATTCTGATGGATCCGTGCTACTACCGAGGACACGCAGGTCCACTCTCTCTGATGGTAAACCCTTCCCTGTCGCCCACTCTGCTGGACGAGTCCCTCCAAGGAGTTGTCCTCTTCACATCACAGTCATAAAAAGCTAGCAATGATGATGGCGGAGAGAAGGAAGGTGACAGAAATGATTGCTTTCAGTGGCCTAGGAAACACAAACATTAAAAACGTCACCCTCAAGCTCAGGGGTGCTGCACAGACCACAACAGAGCTAAGGGAGGGGCAGAGAACCAGTGTTTGGAGCTATGCGGCTGGCTTGTGCCAGGATGCAAACAGGGTGCAGAGAAAGGAGAGCCCCGAGGAATGCGTGACAGTCGACAAGACACGAGAAGACAGGAACGTATGAGGGGAAAAATAAACCTGAATCACAGTTTCCACAGTCCTGATCAGACGACTGGATTGGCAAGACAGATAAGAAAATTTTGAATAAAGGTATGTGAATGACCAAAACAAGTAGGAATTAGCCAGGGAGCTTAGACTGAGGGAGCCAGAAATTAGCTAATGGAACCATCAGACAGTATAGTATGTGTCAAACAATGACATTTAAATTTGTAACATGTTACAGAATGTTTAATAAAAGTCATCAAAATCCTCTGAAATAATATTAGCTTACTGTGAAAACAGAACACATTTCTGAATCACCAGAGGCCCACACTAAATTAGTTGAGTTAAAAAAACTCAACCAGACACATTATCAAGAATACAGGTCCAAATTCTAATACGTCCACCACCACATCATCTTTGGTTCCATCACTAATGTGACCTTGGCTGAACCAACTACTCAAGGTTTTTGTGCCTCAATCTCTTCATCCGTAGAAATAGGAATAATAGTATCTACACCTCATTGACATTGTAATGAAGATTAAATGGATTAACACATAAATAAAATGCTTAAAAAAGTGCCCGTCTCAGTGTAAATACTAAATATTTTTAAAACTTTACTTTCATACAACAATTTTGCTAAACAAGCATAAAGGGGAATTAGGGCAGGATGCTGAAATTAAATGAAAAGAATAGAAATCTCTGACAATATACACATTTCACTAGCATCTATTAGACTTTATGCATTTGAATTCAAAATAGAAGCCAAAATTGTATTAAGCAGAAAAAGTTTTTGAGAGGACTGTGATGTTGTTTATATGTAAAATTTGACACAGTGATAATAAATTATTAAAATTGAACTTAGAGGACTAAAATAAATCATTCTAATTGCCTGAATTCAAGTATGAAAAGCTCTACTAAATTATTAAGTCCTTTAAAATCCGTATTCAGTTGACCATGCTTCTATGTCATCAGTCACCTTCTGCTTTTCAGAGTGATTGCTGGCTTGTCTGGTCGCTTCAGCCAGTAGTTCCTCATACTGTTTGTGGCCTTTATACTCTCGGACCCGCTTCTCATGAACCCACGCCCTCTCTGGCTGGTTGCTAAAAAACTGGACGTGATACTCCCGGGCACCTGCAAGCAAAAATTCTTGTTAGCCATTTCACGGCATAAGCAGCCACATATATTTGCCAAAAATGTGAACCTAAGCTGGGTTCCCCGGTTTACTCTGATTAAAACTTGTAATTTTTGGATCATCCAAAGATGCAATCCAACATCTACCAATGACACAACTAATAGCTACTATAAAAATCACCTCAAACGATTAAAATTAGTACAGTGAGTTTTAAGAAGAAAAATATATTACACATATTCTGCTCATTATCAGATTTGTTACCTTGGTTACACGATATATTTTCACAGGCCTCAAACCTTTTTACAAACAAATCTGGGTATAAATAATTTTTCCTTCAAAAAAGGCATATTTTCTTGGACTTTTAAAAGCTAAGAGCTGATCAAACTGCTTTTCTCTTGACATAAAAGTGTGGCTGAAACTCCAGTACTTAACTACCTGATACGAAGAACTGACTCCTTGGAAAAGACCCTGATGCTGGGAAAGACTGAAGGCAGGAGGAAAAGGGGATGACAGAGGATGAGATGATTGGATGGCATCACTGACTCGATGGACATGAGTTTGAGCAAGCTCTGGGAGTTGGTGATGGATAGGGAGGCCTGGCGTGCTGTAGTCCATGGGGTCGCAAAGAGTCAGACACGACTGAGTGACTGAACTGAACTGAAAAGCGTGGCAAACAGAACCAGGAGAACAGGAGAGGTTGCAGAGATCCCCAGGCTCTCATGAGGTCAAAACCTTTGTCATTGTAATGAAGAAGATGTCTTTTTTGAGATGTTGACATGTGCAGTCGATACGGCAAGAGCAATGCTGGGTCAGACTGCTGGTATCTCAGCACAAATAAAGGCAGTGAGTGATTCCAAATTACACTGGTGTTGTATCCTTCACAGTCACATGCTGGCAGTTTAAAAAAAAAAAGGCCAGTTTTACTTAATGCCCTCGATGAAGCAGTAAAAATGATTAATTTTACTACATCTCAACCCTTTGAGTTTGAGATAGTGAAGGACAGGGAAGCCTGGTGTGCTGCAGTCCATGGGGTCGCAAACAGTCAGACACGACTGAGCAACTGAACAACAACAACGTCTCAACCCTTGAACATACGTCTTTCTCATATTCTGCGTGATGACACAGGAAGGGTGTAAATCACTTCTGTGCGCTTCAGATATGATGGCTGTCAAGAGGGGAAAAATTTCTGTGATTGAACCGCATGGTGACCCGGCCGCCACCTCTTCACAGAACACCATTTTTACTTGAAAGAATGACCGCAAGGAAAACTAGATTATTGGAACTTCAGAGTTTGGCAGATATTTTCTCGAAAATGAACAAACAAGTTTTTCACTTCAAGAAAAACAACTGATGGTGTTTGTTGCCAATAATAAAATTTGATCTTTCAAGAAAAATTAGAATATTGGAAAACTAGTATCTGTCCCTAGGAATTTTCCAACTTCTCAGTAATCAAAGAATTTTCTGATGAAATAAGTGGTGACTTAAAGAATGTGATTTTTTAAAACTATCTATAAAGGAATGTGTCAACATTTGGAAGACAGGCACAAAATATGATTTAAATGGCTAATATATGATGTTACTAAGTCATAAAAGGCAAAGATCCACTCAAAGTATAAGACAGAACCAATGGATTTTAATGTCATGAAGTACAAAAAGTTTATTGACAGGATTTCAGATTCCATATTGCAACTGACCCACTTCTTGCTGAGTATGGGTGTAATATCAAAGAAATAGGTCCACAATTATCTGAAAAGGCTATTCAAACACTTCCCTTTTCCGACTACACATCTGTGTGAAGCCAGATTATCTTCCTTTTCTTCAAAGCAAGAAACCATAATAGGCTGAATGTAGCAGATACAAGAATCTAGTGTTTTCAGTTAAGCAATTGGCAAAAATGTAAAAATACCATTCTTCTCAATTTTTTTGCTTGAGAAAATATTTTTCATAAAACGTGAAAAATTTATGATATAACAGAGAGTATATTTTCTTCTAATTGGTAAATATTTTAAACTTTCTCAGCTCTAACTTTTAAATTAACATAAACAGTAATAGATATAACCTATATAAAGCTAAAGTGTTTAGAGTCCTCACATTTCAAGAGTAAAAGGGGTTCTGGGACCAAAATATCTGAGAACCATAGCTCTCCAGTGGTGCTACTCTGAGACTGGTTCCCAGGATAAGTGTGCTACAAAACAGAGACGCTAAGAGTGAGCCTTTAGAAACTATGATAATTTGACACTGCATGATATCTAGGCTCACAATCAGGGATTCTGTGTGTGTGTGTGTGTGTGTGTGTGTGCTAAGCGGCTTCAGGCATGTCTGACTCTCTGTGACCCTACGGCTGCAGCCCGTCATGCTCCACTGTCCATGGGATTCTCCAGGCAAGAATAGTGGAGTGGGTTGCCATGCCCTCCTCCAGGAGATCTTCCCGACCCAGGAATCAAATCCGCATTTCTATGTCTCCTGCACTGGCAGGCAGGGTTCTTTAGGACTAGTGCCACCTGGGAAGTCCCCAGGGATCCTGTACTGTATATTTTTTTTTTTTTTAAAGGGGAGGCTTTTCATTTCTCTAATAGTCAATTTTATCGTATTGGATAAACCTAGAGTTTGTCATATAGAATGAAGTTCCATATCTGGAGGATGAGATTGGGCACCTCTGGCTTCTGACCAAACATATTGTTATAAGCAGAAAAAGCATTTCAGTTTTAACTTTTAAACTTAAAATGAGAAAGACCTAAACGATAAAATACAACTTAAAATAGGTATCCGATCCAAACATCTTTCAATGTGCTTTTCAAAGAATTATCTCTTAATGTGTGAAAACCGTTAACTATGTTTTCCAATGCTAAGAATCTGACTAATAGCAATACTGACTAAAAACAATATGGAAACCAAAGATTACTGTATAAAATTCAAGGTAAATTTTACAAAGCAGTTTAGATAATAAGCAACACAAAATGCTTCTCAGGTATCACGTGTAGAGTGTAATCAACAAAATCAAGTTTTATATTGTGTTTCTGGTTTTCAGAAAAACTGTCAAAAAACTACTTCATTTAAAACTGCACTGCACAGGCATGCAATGAAATATTATCTCGCAATAAAAAGAGACAACATAGATGAACTTCTAACCATGGTGCTAAGTGAAAGAAACCAGACCTAAAAGGCATCATATCGTATGACTTGATTTATATGAAATGTCCAGAAAAGGCAAATCTACAGAGATGAAAAGTAGTTAGTGGCTACTTAGGGCTGGGGGGGTGAAAGTGGGGGATGAGGAGTGACTGCTAATAGATATGGGACTTCTTTTTTGGGTTGATGAAAAAAAGTTTTCAGATTAGATTGTGGTGAAAGTGAAAGTCACTCAGTCACTTCCAATTCTTTGCGACCCCAAGGAATAGTCCATGGAATTCTCCAGGCCAGGACACTGGAGTGGGTTGCCATGCCTTCCTCCAGGGGATCCTCACTTCCCAGAGATCTATCCAGGTCTCCCTCATTGCAGGCAGATGCTTTACTGTCTGAACCACCAGGGAAGCCCAAGAATACTGGAGTAGGTAGCCTATCCCTTTCTCCAGTGGATCTTTCCAACCCAGGAGTTGAACTGGGGTCTCCTGCATTGCGGGCAGATTCTTTACCAGCTGAGCCACAAGGGAAGCCCATAGGATCATGGTGATGGCCGCATAACTGTAAATGTGCTAAACATCACCAGATTGCACGCTCTAAAAGGGTGAATTTTATGGCACGTAAAACATATCTCGGGAAGGCTATTACTTCAAAAACTACTGCAGAAAAGAGAAAACTGAAGATATTATCAGAAGGTACATTTTTCAAACCTAAATTCTCAGATTTTGGTTTCCTCAATAGTACAAACAAAACTCAGTTTTTCCAGCACTAAAGTACTGAGGACCAGACCAGATTAATTCATAAAATGAATGCAAATACTTCCTTTGAAATACAAGATGAGGCATAAATTGTACCTTCCTTTGTATCCCAGAAAAAAAAAATTCTTTATATAATCCCAAAAGGCTGGTTTTCTAAGGGGAGAGAACTGAGGAACCACAGCTCTCACGTAATGCAGGATCTCAGAATGCTCTGGAGGCCCAGACACGCACTGTTTTATCTAAGGCTTGTCCCTCTTGGGAAATCCTTGTCCCTGTCTTCTCTCATTCAAGATATTCACAGATTCTTAAAAGTGCAAGGCACTTCAGAGATTAATAGTCTAACACTCTTACTACATAAATGAAGGAACTAGGACTGCCTTCCTCAGCCTCTATAACTCATGAGCAGGGGGTTCAGTTATTTTCTCCCCTTATTATACACTAGTGGTTAAGAGTGAAGGTGATGGAGGAAGATTTCTTTGAGACTCTGTTTACAGATCTGAAGCAAGATGATATTAGGCCCTGCTTCACAGTGTTGATGCCACAAGGGCTGCTTAAGAACACATACAAAGGAGTTGTTTTTGTGTTGTTGGGTTTTTTTTGGCCATGCCACACAACATGTGGGCTCTTAGTTCCCTGACCAGGGATCAAACCTGCACTCCTTGCACTGGAAGCATAGAGTCTCAACCACTGGACAGCCAGGGAAGTCCTACAAAAGAACTGTTCAACAGTGTGCCTTGCACAAAAGTGGACATTCAACAATGTACTTTTTTAAAAAAATTCATAATTCTGTACTGGGGTTAACACTGTTGTGGTAGTTTCCGGTGCACACGTGCTCACGCCTCCATTCTCCCCAAACTCCCCTCCCACCCAGGCTGCCACGTAACACTGAGCAGAGCTCCCTGTGCTGGACAGTAGGTAATGTTGCCTTTTTTTAAACTTCTGCCCCACTGATGCTTCCAGTCTCCCCAGCGGTTAATCAGTGCACTATAATGACAAGATGATTGTCTTCTGCATCTGGCTGGATCCCTTGCTGGGCAGCACAAGAGTTACAAATATGGCAGATCTCATCACAAATCTGACTTGTCAGACCTTTTCCCGCCTCATAACAGTGAACAGGCACCAATGTAGGAAGTTTAAAATGAGAGCAAAAGAAATAGGTGCAAACTTGTCACAGGCAATAAGGGACTTGACAACTGATTCCACAAAGCAAATATCCAGAAATAAATTCCAAACTCCAACGTTCCTTCGGCTACTAATAAGCAAGTCCATTCCTAGGAATCTACCCTATAGATTTTGGTCAAACATCTTAACATTTATTAACATTCCTAAGGTAGGATTCTATGCCATTCAAAGTATACTTATTTATCACATTGAATATTTAGGGATGTTTCAGTAAATTTACAGATTCGAAAATGGAGTAAAAAGAAAGTTTTTAATTAAAAATAAACAAAACCTCAAAAAACCACAAAAATAAAATGGGAGTTAAGGAGGAAAAAAGCATCTCACAAAATTTATCAGGATGAAAAGCACCTCTTTGAGTAAAAAAGTTAGTACCCACAGGCATCAAAGATGAAACAAAAATGTTCAAAGAAAGCTTGGCCCAAATGTCTTTAAGCTCATATAAGGCATTTCATTACTTACAAGTCTGCTTTCTTTGGAATTCATACGAGACGACAGTCAGATTAAGGTTTGTTTGTTTTTAAAAAAGAAATGTGAGAGAAATTATAAAACAAACATAGGATGTTTCAAGGGAAAACAAGGACTATGTCAGCTGTAGAGCCTCTTCCAGTTAAGATAACCGTTGTTATTGCACTGTTCATCAAAAACTGGCATTGAGGTATAGGTTTGATCCCTGGGTCGGGAAGATCCCCTGGAGGAGGAAATGGCAACCCACCGCTGTATTCTTGCCTGGAGAATCCCACGGACAGAGGAGCCTGGCGGGCTACAGTCCGCGGGGTCGCACAGACTTGGACACAACTAAGCACGTGTGCACACACACACATGTGTTTTTGTGGTGTCAGATTATATTATCATGTATGTACTTTTATATTCATAAAAACCCTTAAGAGTCACTTTTTTGCCCCAATACCCATTTTTACTTAATACCCATTCATGCCTCTTCTTACCTCTTGTGTTAATTTTGGTGTGTACCTCAAGTTGGGGGTCACTGGACACCATGCAAGGCCACCAAGGATAGGTTCCCACCTTAGACCAAACAAGATCGCCGACCTGGAACTTCACACCAGCGGACGCCTCTGCTGTTGGAACAGAAGGTAGCATCGGCTGAACCTGTAGGAAAAGGTCATAAAAAACTGTCAGTAGAAAAGAAACTTTTAAAAAGAAAAATGTACAAAATACATCAAACATGCTAACCATGGAAAATTTATCTTCACTCATACTTTTGTCTGATGCCTGCTATCCATATCTAGCAAAAGGGAAGAAGAGAGGAGGAAAATAATTAATAAGCTCCACCCCAAATACTAAAATTAGGATGGATGGTTTCTATCGCCAAATTATTGATAAGTGATCTCAAAAATTCACAAGTATGAAAAAATGGTCATAGATTTTAAAAGGAAAGTAATTCCCTAAAAAAAAAAAAAAAAAAATCTACCTCTTAAGCCAGCTCCAAGATTTATTTCAGTAAAATTCCTGAAGTAATAATCACTGCTATGTGTGTTCTGATTGAATCACTCTGCACCCACCTTCTCATACCACGTTTGGTTAGACAGTATTCACTAAGCCACTCACCGGGGTCTCCTCTTTCAGCACTGGGTCTTCTCTTGGTTTTTCTGATACAGGGTCAACCCTCTCATTTGGTCTCTGGGTGAAAAGAATAAAATGGCAGCAAACCAAAGAACAGTGACACACATATAAACAGAAAGCGAAACAGGAAATCAGGGACATACGTTAGCTGAATAATGTGAGGAGTACAACGTCCATAGCATATGACACTGTGTCTTAACATCCCATGTCCACTCTACACCACAGCCAATGTTCCTACTTCTTACGCTATCTCTTTAAAAACTTAATTTCTTAATCTTTTGATTCCCATTTTTTTTAACCTATCAGAGGACAGAAAAATGGGCACTCTGAGATTGCTAGTAAGAAGTAACTTGGAATTTTTCTAGAGAACAATTTGGTAATATGTATGAAAAGCCTTAAATTTTCAGACTCTGACCCAGCAAATCCATTCTAAAAATGTATACTGAAAAAGCACTGATACATACATAGATACACACAAACATACATACAAAGACAATCACATCGGTGATATTTTACAAGAGCAAATACTAGAATTAGTCTGGATGTCCAAAAGTACAGAGTTAACTAAATAAACTGTAATACAACTAGTTAGTAGAATTTTAATACGAATTTTTAAGTGACACAGAAAAATAACAATATAATGTTATTTGTAAACAATAAACTGCAAAGCATTTGTATAATGTGATTCCAATCCTGGAAAAATAATTTTTATGTGTACAGGAAAAAAAAGAGTAGAAGGATACCACCAGAAGATAGACTACATGATTTTCTGGATGTGCTTTTCTATATTTGTCAAATTGCCTACAATAACATCACATTACTTTTCTATTCATAAAACCTACAAATACGTCATTTAAAAGTTGATTTCTACACACCTTTGAGGAGGCAATTTGGGAGCAAAACTCAAAACAAACTCTTTAGTTTAACAATTGTATTTTAGGAACCTGTCCTATAGAAATAAACAAAGTGAGAAAATCTAAGCACAGGGATGGTGACTGTAACACGATCTGAAGTCAGTAACCCACAGCTATCAACATCTTCCTACTTGTTATTTAAAAACAGCCTGTAAGGACTTCCCTGGTGGTCCAGTGGTTAAGAATCTGCCTGCCAAGTGCAGGGGGCATGGGCTTGATCCCTGGTCCAGGAACACTCCACGTGATTCAGAACAGCTAAGTCCAGGAGCCTAGAGCCCGTGCTCTGCAACAAGAGAAGCCCTCACACCGCAACTGGGGAAAGCCCGTGAGCAACCAAGACCCAGTGCAGCCAAAAAAATAAAATTAAAAAATTATTTTAAAAAATAGCCTGGATCATAAGGCAGTTCTATTTCCAGTTTCTTAAGGAATCTCCACACTGTTCTCCATAGTGGCTGTACTAGTTTGCATTCCCACCAACAGTGTAAGAGGGTTCCCTTTTCTCCACACCCTCTCCAGCATTTATTGCTTGTAGACTTTTGGATCGCAGCCATTCTGACTGGCGTGAAATGGTACCTCATAGTGGTTTTGATTTGCATTTCTCTGATAATGAGTGATGTTGAACATCTTTTCATGTGTTTGTTAGCTGCTGGGCATACACACTGAGGAAACCAGAAGGGAAAGGTACACGTGTACCCCAATGTTCATCACAGCACTGTTTATAATAGCCAGGACATGGAAGCAACCTAGATGCCCATCAGCAGATGAATGGATAAGAAAGCTGTGATACATATACACAATGGAGTATTACTCAGCCATTAAAAAGAATACATTTGAATCAGTTCTAATGAGGTGGATGAAACTGGAACCTATTATACAGAGTGAAGTAAGCCAGAAAGAAAAACACCAATACAGTATACTAACCCATATATATGGAATTTAGAAAGATGGTAACAATAACTCTGTGTACGAGACAGCAAAAGAGACACTGATGTATCGATCAGTCTTATGGACTCTGTGGGAGAGGGAGAGGGTGGGGAGATTTGGGAGAATGGCATTGAAACATGTATAATATCATGTATGAAACGAGTCGCCAGTCCAGGTTCGATGCATGATACTGGATGCTTGGGGCTGGTGCACTGGGACGACCCAGAGGGAGGGTATGGGGAGGGAGGAGGGAGGAGGGTTCAGGATGGGGAGCACAGGTAAACCTGTGGCGGATTCATTTCGATGTTTGGCAAAACTAATACAATATTGTAAAGTTTAAAACTAAAATAAAATTAAAAAAAAAAATAGCCTGGACATGCCTTGAAAAATATTTGCTACATTGTACAATAAATTGATTATACAGTCGTTATGTTTGAGGAAGATTAGGAAAATGAGGAGAAAAGACAGATACCTGTATATTGCATTTTCTGTAAAAAACAATTGCTTTTGTAATTTAAAATGTTCAAAAACTTTTCTTACTTGTCAAAGAACAGAATTTAATTTAGATGACTTAAAAAAAAGAGAGGTCTAAGAGACCATTAACTTAGGTCTAATTTCACTTAAAAACTATGGCTAATTCTAGAAGTTACTTAAAATTCTTCATTCAATTAATTCAAGACATTTAAGATACTGCTATAAAAACAAAGTTTTATTAAGTAAAAGAAACTGTGAAAATTGTTAGGAAATGATAAGCGAGACTCATGCCAATCCCCACGTGTTGGTCGTTCACTGGACAGTGCCCAGAGTTCCTGGCCTGTTCTAGAAGCTGGTATGCAATGGTAAAACATACAGATGTGACGCCTGACCTCAAAGAGCTCACAGGTGGGTAGGACAGACAGACAGACAAAACATGAAGCACGGTTAGTCACTCAATCATGTCTCACTCTTTACAACCCCATGGACTGTAGCCCACCAGGCTCCTCTGTCCATGGGATTCTCCAGGCAAGAATACTGGCGTGGGTTGCCATTCCCTTCTCCAGGGGATCTTCCCGACCCAGGGATTGAACCCTCGTCTTCTGTGTCTCCTGCGTTGCAGGTAGATTCTTTACCCGCTGAACCATTTGGGAATTCAACACAAACATACACTCATACAATGTACGAAGAGAAGTAACAGTGTGTGGGCATGCAGCTATCAGGAAAAGCCTCTCTGAGAAAGTATAATCTGAAACAAAAGAAGAGGAGTTGTAGTCCAGTAAAAAAAGTGGGGGAAAGAACATTCCAGAGAATAGCAGCATGTGTGAAGTCTCCGAGGTTAAACAAAGGTAGGAACTTCAAAAGAGCCCTTACGGCAGCCACAACTGCCCCAAAGAGGAGAGAGGTTACAAAACGGGAGGGGAGGAGGCGACCTCACCAGGGCCTTGTGAGCCATGTTCAAGGGTTTTATCTCAAGTGCAATGAAAGCCTCAGAAGAGGATTAGGGGGAGAAGTAACACGTGCCAATTTCTGTTTTAAAACGATCGTGTTAGCTGTTGTGTGGAGAATATCTTGGAAAGGAGCGAGAGGGGAGGCGGGATGTTTAATGAGGAGGCTACTGAAAATACTGGAAGTAGCCCACGTGGAAGAAGGCGGCGGCGGCACTACGTGAACTCTGTCTGATCGTCCGTGGCGGTGCTATGACTGGCTAATCTGATAGGACTCACTCACTGAGCAGGAGACAGAAACCTATGTTCAAGTGAGAATTCCCCCTCTCCCACCCCCGGTCACTGGTGTGACGAGGCAGGTTAAAAATACTGTCCACATTTGCATAAGCAGCTTCATTTCAGTCCAAAGATATAGAGCAAGCCTTGACCTCAGCTTCTGAATTCTCAAGCTACAGCAGAAGGACAGGGCCACCTGGGCAAGCTTGTGTGTAGCTGGAAAAGCAAGTCCTCCTCCTCCCCTGCCTTCAGTCTTGGAGATGTCGGAGCGTTCGCGAGGACCTTTAACTCTGAGGCCAGACAGATAAGGAGTGACTCATCTCTGCCAGATGATGGAATCCTACTATTGTAAGAGCTGATCTGAAGCTCATAAACATTTCTCCCTTTCTGGATTAAACACAGGATTTCCTTCAAAATCTTTATATTATTCAAATGTCTTATCTCTTCCTGATTTTCCTGGTTGGTTCCAGGTTGTTCGCCTTTCCTTCAAATGAAAGTCGCTCAGTCGTGTCCGACTCTTTGCAACCCCATGGTCTATACAGTCCAGGAATTCTCCAGGCCAGAATACTGGAGTGGGTAGCCTTTCCCTGCTCCAGGAGATCTTCCCAACCCAGGGTCTCCTGCATTGCAGGTGGAATCTTTACCAACTGAGCCATCAGGGAAGCCTGCCTTGCCTTCAGGCTGGCTTGAAACAAAGTTAAAATCATTCAAAGAACTAAGTTGTTTTTTTTTTAAACACAGTCATTTTAAAAGGAAAGAAATAGCAAGGGAGAAAAAGAAGCCTAAGAAGATTTATTCTAAGCCTTCAAACTATAAAAATAGAAGAAAAAAAAAGTCAAATAAAGGTGCTGCAATGATAGAGCATGAACATACATTGCAAAATGTGCTAACATGTGAGCGGAACAGAAATATCCAGGAGGCATTTGGAGATCTAAGACTTGAGCTCAAAAGAAAGGTAAAGAGAGATAGCATATTACCACAAACATCAATTAAGAAGGGGAGTTTTTAAGATGAAATGGTCAATGGCAGTCAAATGCTTAGGAGTCAAGAAAAATAAGGAGTCAGAAATTGCCAACAGATAAAATGTTGCTGGGTATAAAATCCACTTTCCTTCGACTGTTCAAAAGATAGATAAGCTTAAAAGAGATTAAAACCAAACAGGGACTGAAGATACCTTTTTGGTACTAACAGTGCTGCTTTAGGAAGAGAAAGCATCAGAGAAAAAGATGACAGTGAGCGAACTCTTCATAGCTTTAGAGTCATCTTAATTTTAAGTGAATGATTTTTATGGGTATACAATCTCTTTACATTTTTAGCTGATTTCATGTGGAAAGACCTTTTTTTTCCAGTAAAGAATCATAGGAAATTTCTTAATCTGGTAGAAAAAAATATGCTAATGGCAGCTAAAATAAAATTCTATTGCCCTAAATATTCCTTTCAAAAAAACTGGGGGAATTCCCTGGTGGTGCAGTGATTAGGGCTCGGGACTTTCACTGCCAACACCCGGGTTCAATCCCCGGTCAGGGAACTAAGATCCTGCAAGCCACGCAGTTCTAACCACACATACACATACACACACAAATATCTAATATTTTTATTAAAATTCAAGAAAGAAATTTATCAGGATGAATAATACACATCAAATCTGGCAGAGTTCCAAATCCTTAAGAGTTTTCAAACATTAAGTAAAATCGTATTCTCTACAGGAACCAAAACCTTATGTCATCATTGAAGGTGGAAAGAAAAATGTAAAGCCAGTAAACTGCTCATGCATTTTTTTCTTTTACTTTCTGAATAACCTGTAAGTTCGTAATGCATATAAACAGTTTCTAAGGATTTTAAGATCTAACAATTTGAGGCTGGAGAACAAGATATAACCTCTAGCTTAGTGCTAATGGGGCCAAAGAAGCTGTCTGGCTTTTTATATGTGAAAACGGCAAGCTGAGAGTTACTGGGCCTGGCCTTAGTGGATAAGCCCACCAAGGGCTGGTGGAAGCCAGTGCTTAAACAGAGCCTACGCTCACATGCCTGAGGCATTACACCTGCCAAGTAGGAAGAAGTGCAGAAACATTTCCACATGTTTCTAATTTGGTGGGAGAGAAAGCAGCTAAAGCAGCTTTACAAAATACACAATTTCAGTAGTGATAGCAGGTCTCCTGCCGCTGAGCTGTTTGGATACACATTTTCATTGTTGGAAAGATGTACTTAGGTTGCTCCACAGAACAGCCGCTCTTTAGAAGGCCAGATAGCTCAGAATTGGGAGGAAATACTCAGAGAGAGAATACTAAGAAAAAAGGAAAGAAAATAGGAGTGAGTGGAATCTTGTTTTTAGATGAGACTTTGTTTGCTTTATCTGTCTCAAAAAAGAATCTATGAGCGAGCTTTTAAGGAAGAAATATACATCTGTACATCTAGATATAGTTATCAATGAACCCAGCTTGAGGACAGTCATTCCACGCACCAGCTCTCACTGGGCTTCCCTCGGGCGTCTGGGGAAGGGGAGCTGTCCAGTGGTGTCTGCAGACACTTCTGTGGGCTTCTCTTTCCCTTCCGAGCCCTCTGTAATGCTGGACACCAAGGGTGTGGACCTCTAGCGACAGCCAGGAGTCACAAGGGTATCAAAAGTTAAAACACTTAAATCAACCATCCTCAAGGAAGCAAAAGGAACGTTGTTCAAGTTAAGGAAACCCCTATAAAACCATACATGGTTACAAAAAAAACAGGCTGATGTGTGCACATCCCTGTCTGCACGGCTTACCAGAGGCACAGCCCTAACAACAAGCGGGGTCCTGGGACACCGGCTTCAACGTTCTACTGTCAGAGCGCAGCATCACTTTTATGGCACCTTCCCATAAGCTTAGACCTGCCCCGTGTGTGCGATAAAAGTCTAATCAAATTCAACTAACAAGAGCTTAGTTCTGCACTACATTTCTTTGAAAGAAAATGTGGTGGGTGAGGGGAGAAAAACAAGGGGGAAAAAAACAACCCTAGATTTTCCCCCAAAGCTCAACTTTAAGGCAATGGTCTTGGTAACATTTAAAGCAATCAATGCCACTTACCATGTCTATATCTTCAAACAAACTGACATTCCTTTACCCCGCGAGACTGTAAGATCCTAAATAATGAAATATTAAATTATGCCCCTGCTGCTGCTGCTGCTAAGTCACTTCAGTCATGTCCGACTGTGCAACCCCATAGACGGCAGTCCACCAGGCTCTGCTGTCCCTGGGATTCTCCAGGCAAGAACACTGGAGTGGGTTGCCATTTCCTTCTCCTACATGATTAAAAAAAAGAAAATGAACTAAAACTCTTAAATCACATCTAACCATTCTAATTCCTGGATATAACCATTAACTGAAGGTTTAAGTGATAGAAACGGCCAGACATAGCAGACAACCAACAAAGACAGAATTGGCTTTAAAGTCTCACTGAAAAGTGACTACTAGACATATCATTGCACTGAACTATTTCCTGGATTCCAATAAAGCAAAGAGTGGATATGAAAAATGAACAGGCTATCTTCTCTTGCCTCTAACTGCCTCCAGCCCTATTTCTATTGTGAGATATATTTTAAACTATATGTTTTAATATTTTTATCAATGAGGCAAGAAGTCTAGCCTAGTAAGTAAAATTGGATATTCTCCTATTTGCCGGATTCTTTAGAGCAAAAGAAAGTCGGGCCAGCAAGATGGTTCTTAGAACCTCAGCTAGAACCGAATTCAGGTTTTATGCATTTTTGTGATCTCAAGGGTCACTGGGGCTTCGCACGTCTTTTCACTGCAGGTCCATGAAAGAAATACTACAGTGGATGTATTTGGAGGGGGAAAAGTTAACTCCTCTCCTTTCACTGATTCATTCACTTAATAAGCAGTGTAAGATACTACACAAGCTAAGATCTGTGTGGGGAGGGGGAGTGCATTTAATAAATGACTTAAGAAATTTAAAGGCATTTCAGAAACCACTTAGCTTCAGAGTCATTTTACAGCTACAGAACTAAGATGGCAGAACTGCTAGTGTCCACAATTTCTCTTTATCTCATCACTCAGTTTTATTTTCTTCATAGCACTTATCACTATCTGAACCTAGACATGTTTACATGCACACACGCACATGTGCGTGTGTGTGTGTGTGTGTGTGTGTGTGTGTGTGTGTGTTTTCTGGCTCCTCTTACTAGGAAGTAGGCATCTTTACTTTTCACTTGCTGGCCAACTTTCAATTCTTAGAAAAGTGTCTAGCACACATTAGGTACTCAGTGGATACTTGTTAAGTGAATAAGATAAACAATAGAAAATGAGAAAAACATATTGACTTATCACACTGAGACTTGTGAGAGCCTAGGACAAGTGTGACCTTTACTCCAGTGAAAGAGCATGTTGATCTGCATAAAGAAGTGGAACTCAGCTACTAAGGAAAAGATGAGTTGGTAAGATGTAAACATTTCTTTGAATAGAAGATAACAAATTAACTTGCATACCAGATAGAAAAGCATTCATTTCTTCCCAAATAGGTCTGGGGACATCTTCAAGTCATACTTGTATATTAGAATATTAATGAAAAACTCTTCATTCAAGCTAGAATGGATTTGTTACATACCTTGTTATTAAGGAAATTAAAACTGAAACCTCAGAGATGTTAAAAAAAAAATTAGTAGCACGCACCTTAAGTTACCACCAAAGGATGACTTTTATAAAATGCTACCTGAAGTTTTAATGAGTATGTATGGACACGACTGAGCGACTGAACTGAACTGAACTGATGAATACTAACTCTGATTTTAATCAAGAGTTCCTTTGTTTACCTCAGGTTATTTTGCAGCAAACACACTAGTGATGAGTGTAAATCTAAGCTCTCCTGGCAAACGTTGGTCCAGGAGGTTCCTTGGTGGCACAGTAGATAAGAATCTGCTTGCCAATGCAGGAGACACGGGTTCCACCCCTGGTTGGGGAAGATCCCATATGCTGTGGAACAGCTGAGCCCATGAGCCACAGCTATTGAACCCGTACTCTAGAGCCAGGAGCCGCAACTATGGAGCTGAAGCCCCAGTGCCTTAGACCCCGTGCTCTGCAACAAGAGAAGCCACCGCGATGAGGAGCCTGCCCACTGCAACAAAGATTAGCTCCTGCTTGCCACAACTAGAGAAAGTCCACGGGCAGCCAGGAAGACCCAGTGCAACCAGACCAAAAAAAAAAGCTGAAGTTCTGGAACAAGGAGAAACCAATTTCATTAACCATATTCTCACTGACTTTCCTCTTCATCTTCAGAAGCCAGTTTATTACAAGCAAGATTAAGTGAGACTGCTAAACAAAGACATCGGAGGCAAGACTTTTAGTTTCACATGTTTTTAAAATATTTCTTTACTCTGATGATGTCCATTCATTTACTCAACAAATATTTACTTACCACCTGTCATCATAACCCAAGCTCCTTGCCAGAGATCAGAAGAAAGAAGTTATCAGAAATATTTACATTTGAAGAGATAAAAACTGGAAAAAGATCTCTTGGACTTCCAGTAAATTTGAAAATATTACAAAAATTTTCAAAAAGATGTTTCAACTTACATTTTGTTCTTCTGGTTCTAATTTGGGGATTTTGTGTGACTTGCGCTCTTCAGATCTAGATGAGTCATGCTTGTTGCTCTTTTTCCTCTTTTCTTTTCTGCTTTCATGCTTTGACTTTGTGTGCTCACTTGCCTGGACTTCATTTAAAAGGTCTCCACAAAGGGAAGACTCAAACAATTCCCTGCCATTCTGGATAGTTTTGGTTATTTTTAGTTTAATTTCAGGTGAGCCAGTCTTCTTTGGAATCACAGTCTGTGGTACCGAAGGAGGAGGTGGTGGTGGCTGTGGAGGAGAAGGCTTTTCCAGAATTTCATGGGGTCGTGTGTTTGGAATTTCTGAATGGTAATAGTCAGTGGGGCTAAAGTTTCTAACTGCACCAAAGCCGTTGGCGGACCCGTTGGGATACTGGTTATATGACTGGTATTTGGTTTGAGTTTCATACATGCTGATGGATGGTGGGTAGCCATTCGTGAGTGGAGGAAGATCTTCTGTTGTGGGTGGGTACTGAAAGCCTTGCTGCAAGGTAGCTTCATATGGTGTCTGGCCACCATCTTCAACAATGTCACTGTTGTTATCAAAGGCATCCTCCTGGCGGATGTTGGCGGAGTCAATGAGTTGAGGTGGTTGCTGAATTGTGTTTCCCATGATCCCTTGCATGAAAGAGAAAGAGAAATCCATTGTTCTGCTCCAGCATCCTTAACTTTCCCTTTCTCTCATCGGGCCTAAAGTTTTAAAAGAGAGATCAAAAAGTGTTAGTTAATAACCTCAAAGTCTAGATGGCTAATCAATAGCAAAGGATTAAAATAAAATATTCTGAAGCCCATTTTCATATCCAGATCTGCACAAACACTGTTTTTAAAACAAGCAGCCAATGTGATTCTGACACAGAACAAACACTTTTTATCGTAATGCTTATCTGTTTGAAACTCAATGACTGTCATAATAACTTGAGTAACAAAAATTTTGTCCTCTTTGCAAACATGCAAAATAGTTTTGACATTCCTTTGTTTCCCAAGTTAGAGATTGTAAGTCTCAGTTAAAACTGGTAATTGCAAAATCAGCAGTGTCTTGACGGATACAAATTAAGTTCCATGGGAATTTTCCTTGGATCATTTATGTTTTGTCCAGTGGTTCTGTTATTACAAAAATAATAAAATCTTATTGCAAATATTTTAAATACAAAATTCAAAAGGCCGAATAAGTCATGTGTAACCACTGTAAATACTTTAGTGGGTATTCTAGATCTTTCTCTATGTATTTACACACAAAATGTTTAAAATAGTTTAATCTGTGACTTGCTTATTCAACTTAAAATAAATCCTAGTTATCTTTCTACATCAGTCATGTACAGATCATTCTCATACATCCTTTACTCTCTAAGTGGCTGTGGGCACACTGTAAACAACTGTGGAATCTACCATATTTAACCATGAAAACCATTCAGTTGCTCACAACTCTTGGATATTATAAATGGGCTTACAGAAAACTTTCTTGAAACTGTATCTTTATGCATATATGTATTTCTCTAGGACAGGTTTGAAATTCCGACGATACTGTAAAACTGTTCTATAGAACAGTTTATTATAGGCTGTACCATATCAATTTATACTCATACCAACAGTGTGAGGGGACAGCTAGTTTCCATGCTCTCGCCAGTATCTAGTTGTTTTTATTTTTATTTTTAAATTTTATTTTATTTTTAAACTTTACAATATTGTATTGATTTTGCCAAATATCGAAATGAATCCACCACAGGTATACATGTGTTCCCCATCCTGAACCCTCTTCCTTCCTCCCTCCCCATACCATCCCTCTGGGTCGTCCCAGTGCACCAGCCCCAAGCATCCAGTATCGTGCATCGAACCTGGTCTAGTTGTTTTTAATCAGTGATACAGATAATAGAATCATCTTTACTTTTACAAAGGGCACATGTCAAGATCTATATACTGATGACCCTGATTCAGTAAATCTGGGGTGAGGCCTAGGGCATGAGTATTTTTTTTTCCAGTTCTATATGTATTTGTTATTTATTTTTAGTTGAAGGATAACTGCTTTACAATATTGTGTTAGTTTCTGTCATACACCAACTTGATTCAGCCATAGGTATGCATATGTCCCCTCCCCAATGAACCATCCTCCCACTTCCCACCCCATCCCACCCCTCTCGGTTGTCACATGAGCTCCCTGAGTCATACAGCAAATTCCCACTGGCTGTGTATTTTATATATGGTAGTGGATATACTTCCATGCTACTATCTCCATTCGTCTCACCCTCTCCTTGACCCCCTACCCTCCATGCCCACGAGTCTGTTCTCTATGCATGCATCTCCATTGCTGCCCTGCAGATAGGTTCATCAGTACCATCTTTCTAGATTCCATATATAAAGCATGAGTATTTTAAGGCCATATTGCAGCTAATACTGATGCACACTGTTGGCCAGGTCACTGCTTTACTTACAGTTACTGTGCCTTCTCTAGAAGGTGTCTGGAATTGCCCACACCGTGTGACAATGTTACAATATGGATGAGCATCTGTTAGGAAATGCTTTAAGACCACTAGGCTCTGTCATAGGTTTGACAGGTCCACATCCTGAGACAGGAGATTAATGGACTGCCCAGATATAATTTTGAAAATCCTGTCAACACCTCTTCTAAAAAGCTCTAAGGCTGAGAGGATTTCACTACTGTGTCAAGTCTGATGAGCTAACTGTAGAGGGCAGAATGCAGGGAAGTGGATTCGGAGACTAGAGCCCAGTTCAATTCCATGATTTACTGGTAATGTTCACCATCGTGGTTCTAGTAGAAAAACGATAAAGCAAGTAAGCCAAAACAGTGAAGGGAAGAAGGAAATAAAAGCTGACAACATTTTCCAAGGTGTAGCCAATTAAACAGCTGTTTATTCTGATGTTTGCAAGCGGAATGAATGTTACCAGTTCTTAACTTGCAAACGAATGAATATGAGAGCTTACAGAAAATCAAACTGCCTTTACTGCTCTACACTGGAGTGAGGGGAGGGGGAGGGGGGCAGCCACAGGATGTGAGAGAGCACTCCCACTTCCTTGCATCTACTCTGGGCCAAGCACTTTTTACATATCTCACTTAATCCTCAAAACAACTCTTCAAGGTGGAGTGACTCCTGGCTCACAGATAAAGAAAGTGAGCTGCAGAGGCATTCTTAGGGGGCTTGCTTAAACCCCAACGCCAAGGAGGCTGAATTAGGATTTGCATGTAGGCATCTCTGACTCTGAAGCCCAAGATTTTTGTCATTACGCCACTGCCACTTTCCTCAGGTGTTAAATTCTGAGAGGATTTGTTTCTTTTGTTCAGGTATTGGGTTGGCCCAAAAGTTCGTTTGATGTTTTCCATTACATCGTATGGAAAAACCCACATGAACCTTTTGGTCAACTCTATTCTTTATTGCTTGGTCACTGCTAAAACAGCAACTAACCATTTCATAATAACCACCACTAACACTTAAAAGAGAATTTAGTATGTGCCAGGAGCCACTCTAAGAGCTCTACAAACAGGACACCATTTACTGCTCCCAACAGACAGTCTGGTCTCAGAGTCCGTGTTCCTAACCAGCATATCATATTGATAATGCTCATAAAGGTTAGAAATCATATATAGCTTAAGAATTGAACCTTACCCTAATCTGACCCTTGACAAAAATATGTAGCTCACAGACACAAGAAAGTATGTTCTAAATTCTGTAAACACACATGGGGCAGGTATACAGGTAGAATTCAACAGTTCTCCAAACTTCCAACTTGAAAGCAAATTAAATACCAGCATTTGACATGATGCAATCTGTGTTTTTGGTTCTTGTAACTGTCATACACAAGATCAGCTTCCAGATAATGTCCCATAGTCTTTAGAGGTTTTCAGGCACATGCACTCAGGGACTGCAAGGAGATCAAACCAGTCAATCCTAAAGGAAATCAATCCTGAATATTCACTGGAAGGACTGATACTGAAGCTGAAGTTCCAATACTGTGCCCAACTGATATGAAAAGCCAACTCATTAGAAAAGACCCTGATGCTAGGAAGGATTGAAGGCAGGAGGAAAAGGGGACAACGGAGGACGAGATGGTTGGATGGCATCACCAACTCAATGGGTGTGAGTTTGAGCAAGCTCTGGGAGATGGCAGAGGATAGAGAAGCCTGGTGTGCTGCAGTCCATGGGGTCAAAGACAGTCCGACACAACTGAGCAACTGAACAACAACAATTCAGATTTCTGATACTTCTGACTTAGTTCCAAACACAAACTTCTAGGAAGTCTGGCATTTTCTCCCTTCTCTTCTCTAGCCCTATAACCAAATATTTTATTTTAGTTTGAACTAAGAAAAGAAATAACATTAGTATATTACAATTACAGTATAAAAGTTAGAGGGCTTCCCAGGTGGCGCTAGTGGTAAAGAACCCACCTGCCAATGCAGGAGACATAGAGACATGGGTTCAGTCCTTGGGTTGAGAAGATCCCCTGGAGAAGGAAATGGCAACCCACCCAAGTATTCTTGCCTGGAGAATCCCACGGACAGAGAAGCCTAGTGGTCTACAGTCTAAAGGATCACAAAGAGCTGGATACCACTAAAGTGACTTAGCACACACGCATGCATACAAGTTTGCAATTACACAGTGTTTTCACATACTTTCTTATTTGATCGGCAAAACAATCCTGTAAAGCTGACAGGGCAGGTGTTAGCTTCATTTTTCAGATAACTACATTCAATATTTGCCAAATTTCCCAAGACTACAAAGCTAATTAGCGAGTAAGCCTGAAAAAGAATCAATCTCTTAGCTTTCTAATCCTGTGTTCTTTTCCACGAGATCCCATGCCAGAGACTATCCAACCACCCAGAGACAACACAAAATCGTCTTGAGAGTCGTATGTTCAAAGCTGAGCAGACTGTCCTTTCCTAACTCAGCTTTGCTTCCAGACTACCCTGCACTGCTCGCTGCTTCCACTGTTTTTCCAGCTCCCAGGCCAGGAGCCTCAGGTTCATATGAGGGTGACTGATTCTTCCTTCTCAGTGAAGCCATAAAACTAAACAATGGACAAGTCTAGTACCTATTCCTTTGAACTCTGATTTGTTCTTCTCCTTTTTAAAAAAACAATTTTATTTATTTTTGGCTGTGCTGGGTCTTCACTGCTACTCAGGCATTTTTTTCTAGCTGCAGAGGGTGCAGGCTACTCTCTAGCAGCCACGTGCGTGCTTCTCATTGCAGTGGCTGCTCCTGTTGTAGAGCACGGGCGCTAGGGTGCGTGGACTTCAGCAGTCACCACTCCTGGGCTCTAGAGCACAGACTCAGCAGCTGTAGTGCATGAGCTTAGCTGCTCTGGGGCATGTGCAATCGTCCCAGCCCAGGGATCAAATCCGTAGCTCCTGTATTGGCAGGCAGATTCTCTACCGCTGAGCCACCAGGGAAGTCCTTGATTTGTTCTCTGATTTCTATATCCATGTCAGGCCAGGCCCTCGTCAGCACCTGATCCTGGAACTACAACAACTGATTTTCTAGGTATTTCTCACCTCTGGTCTCTTCCTGCACAGCTGCCAGGGGATGCTTCTAAAGCCAACCTGCACCGAGTCTGTTCCTATGTTGATGTTCTGAACTTCACACAGCAAGTCTCTTCTGTGCCTTTCAAGATTTTCCACAATCTGATTTTTTTTTACCAACCCAAATTGCAAGGGCATGAATGACCTTTTCTGAGCATCCACTGAGCCAGATATCTATAAACTGTGGCCTAATATACTTTATTTAATCCTACGAAGCAAAGTATTATCCCCATCTTACACATGAGAAGGGATGGGGCTCAGAAAGATCATGTGATTTGCCCTTAGTCACACGGCCAACAGAAGTTGAATAAAATGGTGAAATTTGTATCTTTTAACTCCAGTACAGTACCATGTAATGTCAGGTGGTACGGTGGTAAAGAACCTGCCTGCCAGTGCAGGAGACACGGGTTCCATCCCTGGGTCGGGAAGATCCCCTGGAGGAGGAAAGGGCAACCCGCTTCAGTATCCTTGCTGGGAAATCTCCTGAACAGAGGAGCCTGGGGGCTACAGCCCATGGGTCGCAAAGAGTCGGACAGGACTGAGCGACCAAGCACGGGATGCTTTACATGGCGGCTGCCTCATAATCTTTGAACTACCCAAACTTCCCACTTTAACCCAATATGCTCCAGACACACAACCCAAGTGCCTGTCAGGCAGCTTCACTCACATCCCACAAGCACCTTAAAATGTCTAATAGTGAACTCTCAGTTTCTATTTTACTTAAATGTGTCCTTCCCCTAGTCCTTCCCCTGAGAAGAAAATGAAACCTCCACCTACCAGCTGCCGAAGCCAGAAGTCTGGGAATCATGACACACCCCTTTCACTCACTCCTACTCTTGTCCAGCTGATCCATAAAATCTGCGAGCCTTACTTCCCAGGCATCTGACTCACGCTGGTCTATCTCACTCCACCTCTGGTTCCTCACCGAGGCTCTTGCACAACCGTCTCCCCGATCTCCACACAACCCACGTCCCCAGAGAATGGCCCGTCACCTTTAAAAAGATGAATCCAACTGTGCAACCGCCCCTCAAAATATAGCAGGAAAGACGAACAATAGGGAGGACTCTCACAAACGTCATTTTGAACGAAAGTGGTCAGAGATTCCACTTACACAGTACACAGTGTGATTTCATTTACACAGGGGTCAGAAACAGGATGAAGTTAGGCCTAAATCTATGGGGACGGCTGTCAGAATAGTAGCTGCTTTCTTGAAAATGGTGCTGTAGACACTGGAAGGGGGCCACAGGGAGGTTTCTGAGCCATTGGTTATGTTTGATTTATTCATCTAGATAGTAATGACATGATTTACTGAAATAAGCAAAAATAAGCAACAAAACCTTCAATGCCCTCCCAGTGGCACTCAAGTAAAATCCGGGCTCAGCACCATGCCTGCGTGCTCAGGCCTCAGTTTGTAAACTACCAAAGTCATCTACCATCACTCGCCACAGAAGCATCGCACTCCGGCCACAGGGGCTTCTTATCAATTTCTCAAATGTGCCCTCTTCATTTCTGTCATTGGAATTTTCACCTCTGTTGCTCCAACTACCTGAACACTCATTATCTCTCAGAGAAGACTTCTGCGGTCCCTAGCACCCTCTCCTCACTGAGTCTGTTTTGTGTCCTTTATAACAGCACTTACAATAACATGCCTTATACAAATATGCGTTTGCCTTTTTATGGTCTCTCTCCCTCATTCCACTGCATGCTCTATAAGCATAGGGACTATGGATATCTTATTCAAGGCTAGATATTCAATACTCTTCAGTTAATAAATGAATGAAAGCATCCCTGACCTCAAAGGGCTTAAAACTAATATACCTTCACTGACCTGCAGGATTTCTGGGGATATTCGCCTATAATGTAACTCTACTCACTCACTAATTCCTGGTTTGGTAAAAAATGAGTTATGCTTATTGTAAAAAAACAAACAGAACACTGACACCCATAGTTACATGGTCAACTGATCTTCCACAAAGGTGTCAAGTAATTCGAGGAAAAGGACTTCCCTGGTGGCTCAGTGGTAAAGAATTCGCCTGCCAATGCAGAAGACATGGGTTCCATCCCTGGGTCAGGAAGATCCCCTGGAGAAGGAAATGGCAACCCACTCCAGTATTCTTGCCTGGAGAATTCCACGGACAAAGGGGCCTGGAGGGTTACAGTCCATGGGGTTGCAAGAGAGTTGGGCACAACATAGTGACTGAACAACAACAACAAATTCAAGGAAAAAGGATGGTATTTTCAACAGACAAGGCTGGAAAAAAAAATATGACTGGATAGCTGTTTGGGAAGAGCAAACCTCACCCTTACTTTACTTTATACAAAAAAATACTTAAAGTTAGTTCGTAAACCTGGTACTCAAACCATAAAACTTCTAGACTAAAAACATGGGAGAAAATATCCAATTGTGTTAGGCAGAGATTTCTTCCACAGGATGCAAATATCATGACCTACGAAAGAAAAAGATGGATAAAATGGACTTCAAAATTAAAAACTCTTGTTCTTCAAAAGACACAGTTAAAAGGGAAAAAAAGTGAATTACAGGCAGAGAGAAAGGTATCTGCAAAGTACATATCTCATAAAAAACATACTTATTCTCTTACATTCTAGGAAATGGGGAGAGACCCACTAAGGGTTTTTGAGCAAAAACGGGACCAGTGAAATGACGGTTTCAATATTCTTCACTCTATGGGTGGCTTACCAATTGCAAACAGGACTGCGCACAGGACAGGGCACTTCACACGAGGGAGTTAGATACGGTTTTACCAGAGGCAGGCCAGCTGGCCTTCCGGGCCTCGTGGTGTGATTCATGCACACATCATCATTCCCCAAGTCCCCTTCCCAGTGCTTACACCAAACCTCAAAATGAGGAAGCAATCAGACAAATCCAAAGTGTGGGACCTTCTCTCAGAAAACTGGTCCCGGCTCTTAAAAAAGTGAAAGTTACAAAGCTCTTTATTTGAAAAGACCAGTGCAATTCGTGAACTTTGATTAAATCCTGGATGTAAACACAAGCATACACAAAGAGGTAAAAAACAGTGTTTAGGAGAAAATGAGAATTTAAAACGCAAACTAGGGGCTTCCCTCATGACCAAGACTCCACTCTCCCCATGCAGGGGGGCCAGGTTCCACCCCTGGCCAGAGAGCTAGATCCCACACACTGCAACTGCAGGTCCTGCCTGCAGCAACTAGGACCCAGCACGGCCAAAGAAATAAATATAATAATATTTCAAAAATAAATAAAATAACTAGCTATTAAACAATGGTGCTGTTAATTTTCAAGGGTATGATAACACTAATCTGTTAATGTAAGAGAATGTCCTTATTCTTAGAAGAGCTATGCTTAAATATTTAAAGTGTCCTAGGATCCACAACTTTCAAATGGTTTAACATTTTAACAGTACATATATCTAGAGTAAAACAAAGCAGCCAAAAAATGTTAACAACTAATCTAGGTGTCGACTATAATAGTCTTTTAATTTTCCTAAAGATTTGAAAATTTTGAAAGGGAAATGTTGGGGAAAAAAATAAAAAATTTAGCTAAGGGGCTGGAAGAAATATTAAAAAGAAAAAGCAACTGCTTCTTAAGGCAGAACAGCATGCATTAAATCCTGACAGCGTATTCTGACCAACTCAACCAAACGGCTCAGTGTATCATATTTTCTAGGAAGTCTAAGCATGAATAGAGCCACACTTTCTCATATTGCACCTCCAAATAACACAATAATGCAATCAAGAAAGCAATTTTGATAATTAAAAAAAAAAGATATTTTGAGACTATAAAATTCTTTACATAGTGATTTTTATACATACTGGAGTCTAGTGGCCAGCATTCAAACAGCAGACACACTAACTGATATAGAGAATTAGGAGCCAGAGATGCGAGTTCCATCCCTAGGTTGGGAAGATCCCCCGGAAGGAGGGCACAGCCACCCACTCCAGTATTCTTGCCTAGAGAATTCCATGGACAGAGGAACCTGGTGGGCTGCAGTCCATGGGTTCGCACAGTTGGACACAACTTAGTGACTAAACAACAGCAACAGTGTTGCTGTAGGAATTAAGAGAATCCATGAGCAGTACTTTGGACAATGCCCAGAGTTAGAGCTCAGTATCTGTTGGCTGTTACCATAATATTATCATTCAGCACAATGCTGGGCACACAGAACTTAGGAAAAACCTGATCTCTGACCCAAAGGCATTTACAGTTTCTTTAGTATATAAGACAAGATAGGATATTATGGTCAGGGCTTATAAAACAGTAAACAATGTAAACAACATTAAACAGAAGTGACTAAGAGTCACACTGTGTCATCACACTTACAACAGACACTGAGAACAGTGCTCACGTGGCAAGGAGGCCTCGAGACCACGAAAGACAGGCAGGACTGGAGGTTAGGTGTTTTTCACCCACACATTTTAAAACTACTCCACAAGAGTCATCAAAAACTCTCACACCTTGGTCATTAACAAAGCCCTGATAAAGATGTTTTAACCTTTTTTGTATTAGTAAAGTAATAGTAATAATGACTAGCATTTGAGGACTTAACTACACGTCAATACTATCTCAAATACTTCACATCTGTGTGATTATTTCACTCCCCAAAACAGGTCTTTGAGGAAATACTATTACTACCCCCATTTCACAAGTGAAAATGAAGGCCAGTGTGATTAAGTGACTTCCTCAGCCAGACATCCTGTAAATGGAGAATCCACACAGAGGCCCTCTGCCCCACAGTCAGACTGGCTCTTGACAAGTAAACGCATTGCCCACAGTCCCTAAGTATGTCAAGTAAACAGCAACACGAACATTCACTTTACTGAATTACTTACTGAAGTAATTATTTACTGAATTGTTTACTGAAATCATAACGCACACTTCCTGAGCGTTAGCTCCGCTGCCCAGAGCTAACAATTTGGTGGGAGACGTAATGGACTAGTATTCGGTCCATTGTAATATGTAGTTCCAAGTAAATAAAACCACCACAGGCTAACAATTTAGGACAAATTCTTCCTCTGACCAATGTTTTCACACTGGTTTTTAAGATGAAAGAAATCAGTGAATGAAAAAAAAAAAAGTTGAAAAGAAATCAATGAATGAATACTTTTCCCTTATTTTTGATGAAGCTGTTCACAAACATTTTTTATAACTTTATTTGTTTATTTATGGCTGTTCTGGGTCTTCGTTGGTGCATGGTCTTTTCTCTAGTCATGCTATGCAAGCTCTAGGCGCACGGGCTTCAGTGGTTGTGGTATGTGGGCTGAAGAATTGTGGCTCCCAGGCTCTAGAGCCAGGCTTGGTAGCTGTGGCACACGGGCTTAGTCGCCCTGAGGCATGTGGGATCTTCCCTGACCAGGGATCAAACCCGTGGCAGGAGGATTCTTGACCACTGAGCCATCAGGGAAGCTCCATAGACATTTTTAAAGGAAAACAGTTGAAAATTATCAACTAAAGCTTTAGGCCATTCATTCTCCAGCTTATTCAGGAGAGGAGTGATAACAGAAAAGTTTACTTAAGTCAATCTCAGATACAAAGTCTAAAAAAAAAAAAAAAAAGCATATGATGTTTCAGATGAACAGCTGAGCTACTCAAGTATTCATGACATGTTAAATGTAAAGTCTAAGTCACCATAACAAATTCTTATCCTAATGTGAACAATTTCCTTTTGTAGACTGTACATACTGCTGGATTCTACTTTACAGAATTACACACCGTGCTGTATGTACTTATTTTCCTATGTTTAACATCAGTTTCTTCTCTACAAGAAAAAAACACTTCATATTTCATTATAGGTTAAAATTCCTCATATTGACATCATTATTCAGGCTTTTTGGAATCAGAAGTAGCTCTAAAGGTGTCATATAAATAACCCATTTTTGTCTTCAGACCCAATTACCCCTTCAATACATTCCTAGGTTACTTAATTTGTAAATCCAACCACATCACTTTTCTGTTTAAAAGCTGTCAATGATTTCTAGAAAAAGCCAAAGTAGTTTGGCCCACAGAGCACACAGGCCCTCCAAGCAAGGTCCCCATCCCCATCTCCAGCCTCAAGTCACTTCTGTACACTGGTAATGTCAGGTTACTCGGAATCACTGTACACGCTGGGATTTCACACCACTGTACCTTTACTAATATTGTCTCCTATGCCTGCCATGCTGAGTCACTTCAGTCATGTCCCACTCTGTGTGTGACCCCATGGACTGTAGCCCACCCAGCTCCACTGTCCATGGGATTCTCCAGGCAAGAATACTGGAGTGGGTTGCCATGCCCCTCTCCAGGGGATCTTCCTGACCCAGGGATTAAACAGGCATCTCTTACACCTAACCTGCATCAGCAGGTGGGTTCTTTACCACGAGCACCACCCAGGAAGCCCAATTCTTTTACTTTTTTTTTTTTGCTTATTTAACCATCTTGAACTCAGAGAGTTATTTCCTAGAAGTACTCACTTAAGTTCCATGCTAGTCTGAGTAACTTTTCTCTGTTTCCTAAGATAAATAATACCTCTTAGAATTCATCATGAAACTGTCTGTGTGATTTTCTTAAGAGCAGGAAGTAATTTTATTCATCCATATGCTCCTAGAACCCAAATTGAAAGCTAGAGGAGGGGCTTCAGTGAATCTTTGAAACTAAACTGTATGAACTTAAGGGAGCTATTACATATAAATGAACTGCTTCAAAGAGTAGTTGAGGATCTTTCTATGAAGAATGCAAGATAATATAAAGGCAACTGTGGTCTCCTCAGGAATATCCTTGGCAAAATCTGACCATTCTCCAAGCCATTACTGAGATTCTCCTTAGTTCTGGACCATGCTTCTCTGCGAGGCTTAAAGCCCCGAGAGACTGATATGACGTCAAATGCATTTCCAAGGAGAGTCTACTAACCCAACGAAACACCGAAAGATATCAAAAACTCCTTTATAAGGGGATCTATTTAAAACTCCAGTGTTAACCAATTTTTACTTTCTGCCTAGAATGATGTATGTGTAGGAGAATGAGCTGTAATGTTCCCAAAGTGCCTTGTTTTCTCTGATACAAACATATTTACAAGGACCTGGTTCAGAGGATTCTGGAAAGTGTTCACCACATCAAGATGTTAGGGAGTGGGCTAGTATGTCGTGGGGATACAGTCTGAAAATGGGGCTCCTTCTCCCAAGGACGGGAAAGGAGCTAGAGGTGGAGATCTGAGCAGTGGGGTTAAGCCAAACTCCTGAAGTGACCCTTTCCTCTTCACCCGACTCCTCTCAGACATCCAGTTTTTCAAAGTCCTGTGCCTCCAAGCCTGATCTCACTTGAGTTCCTGCCAGGCTTACGTGTGTACCACATTAGCACCCCAGTGACCTGAAGATTCTATGTAATTGTTTTATGTATATATGCAAATACACAAATGTCAACATTTTAAGTAATCTGATAAACTCTTTGGAACCATGCAAAAAACAGAAATAAAACCCTAGTGTTATTAATACTGTAGATATGAAATTCAGAATGTGGAAGCTCTCTAGCTCAAACTGTCAAAATCACAGTTAACTGACTTAGCATGAAAATGAATCCTTATTTTTGAAACCTATTCCAGTTGTTATAATCAATCTTACTAAAATACACAGTGTACTTGATATATCAACATTACAATTTTTACAGCTAAAGAAAAATAGTAGAATATAACGTGATTCCCATAGCACAGAAGAGGGTGGCCTCCCTTTACTCCAGGATAAACAAGGGATCCAGATGTTTCTTTATGTGAACTGCACAAGAAATATTTCTCAAGGTTTATGATAAATCCACAGTCTGCATGTGTTTCTATAGTAACAGTGCACGCAGACAGTCTACAGATGTGAACCAGCTATGCTGCTTCTTGAAAACCTGGCATTTTTACTGTTTGATGATTTCTGTGGCAAACCACTATAAAAACAATACATAATGTTCAAAATTTAGAGGTTATTTGTACTTTAAAGCAAAAAAAAAATTGATATTAAATTTAAGTATATACAAATTGAGGTGTAACAAGAGAAAGCTGTCAAATATATTCATATACTGATTTCTAACTGAATGATCACTAACACTTGAAAGTCAGATCCTGTATTTGAAATCAGTTGAATACATACAAGCATTACCCCTCCAAAAATATCAACTGAGACTCATATTTAATGACAGAATATGAAGATTTCTTGATGACAGCATCAAGGGAGTCATTTTACTATTTTTTCCCCAAATCTACACCAAGAAGAAAATGGTAACAGGAGTTAATTTTATTTTTTTTAAAAAGGGTCCATTATTTTTAGTACATAGGTCTGCAAAGGTAAAACCAGGGCCTCTATGAAGTAAAAACTTGAAAAAACATGCAGAATCTATATAGGAAGAATGCTAAAATCCCCTAAATGCTAGGAGACTCCCTTTCTTTTTGCTTATATGTTCTCTTCATATTTTAATCACGTCTATGATCAGAGTGATCCTTTGACTATAAGCTATAAATTCTGTATTACCCATTTTGGCTTTCATAATTTAAAAATTGTTTAATTGTTAGTAATGTAATGACAAAAGTGTATTGTTAAAAAAAAGAACAGAAGTATATAATTTTGTTATAATTTTCTGTTTTAAAACTATGAGTCATTCATCCTTTTTGAAAATAAGAGAGAAATATTTTTAAAGAGTCCAAACACACACCTTTAAAAATCAGGAAACATAAAACCGCTACTAAGTATGAACAAGATGCAAATTATGTTAAAAATTGATATTCTTCCTTCACAAGCCTTTTGACATTATTACTTCACTGCACATACAAAAAACTGGGGGTGAAAGTTATAGGGAAAAAAATCAGCCATTTGGTTCTAAGAACTTGATCATGCCTCTTTAGTACCAAAAAGGGAATGAGTAATAATATTTACCTTTTAATCACTAAAAGTAGCTAGAATTGATAGCATCTAATCTGGCTATCTGGCTATGCTATAGACAAAAAGCACTAACTGAATTTGGTACAGTGACTACACAACTCAATGTCAATTTTTCAAACTAAGTGTGTCCTGCTTGAAAATTTTTAATCAAGGAAATTTAAATCCAACTCTTTGCGACACTATGGACTGGAGCATGCCCCTGTCAAGGAAATACAAAGTTAATAAATTGAAGTGGTGTTCCATTTGTTTTTAAGTTATCTTATCTTTTGAAGGAACTAAAACTGTATCAGTTTACAAGACTTAACATTTATTCACAAACAAACAATAGTACTTCTAAAAGCAACCAAGAGTTACACAGTTGGTAGTTACAGCGGTCTATCCATATCTGTAACTATAGTGGTATAAAGGCAAATTATTTCTGACAAATTGGGCATTTTCTCTCAGTTTGTTAAATTCCCATTATAATACAAAGGCTTGAATTTGGAGGCTGCTACATAAATATATTAACTCTACAGGTACTTTTAATTTCCTTATGACTTTGGAATGAAAATTTGAGGATGTCAAAATCATGAGGTTTGAAGAGAGTGCTGGTCAAACTTCTGAATCATTTAAAGAGGTTTACTACCATTCTGATTGAGGCTAACTCTTTGAAAGTTTAATGCAAAAAAAAAAAAAAAAGTGCGGGGAATTCCCTGGTGGTTCAGTGGTTAGGACTCTGTGTTTCACTGTGGGGGACTTGGGTTCAGTCCTTGGTCAGGGAACTAAGATCCTGCAAGCCAAGTGGTGCAACCCAAAAAAAAAGTTAAAATTTCATGTTATGATTAAGGGGAAAATATTTTCTTTTCTGAACTATATTTCAGCAATTATACTAATAAAACATCAATTCTCCAAATGATACCAAGGCTCACAGTATTTTAGTATGTTAAATGAATGTTCTTTATTAGTAAACCTTATCTGGGTACACGACTTAAAGGTACTTTCCGAGGTAGCCTTCTAAAAAGAACTCTAAGCTGGTGACTAATTTCTGGGTTAAACTGGAAAATCTGCTTGCTTTAAAAAATAAACAATTCAGGAGAGAATATATTTCCTGTATATTGTCACGTGATTTTACTCATCTATCCACCAAGATAGAAAAGGAATCACATCATTTTTATACAATTACCAACAACATCTACCCAAATCAAAATAGTCTTGCTCCATCCTTATCTCATAAACTCAAGATGCATCAAAAATGCTCTTCTAGAACAGGATTTGTTACAGGACATTTATTCATCAAGCAATTAAGCAAAAGCATAAGACTGGCCACTCTTTTTAATAAATGAAGAAATAAAATCTGAATCTGATGCTTAAACAATAAAAATGAAACAGAAATAAATACTGGTAAGGTTTTCTTGCTCCCCACTAAGATACAGTATTATAGTCTTACTTTCTTAAAAGACACAGTAATATTCCTACAGAATGCCCTGCTAATCTGTCAATTTGACTCAATTTAAATAAGTGAATGCTGTCACAGAAGGCTACATAGTGTCTTGTTCCATTTATGTGAAATGTCCAGAATAGGTAAATCCATAGACAGAAAGCAGAGTGGTGGTTATGGGGTTAGGTAAGAGGAGGAAACAACCGAGGCTATATCAAAAGGAATGCTCTAAAATAAAAGAAATCAAGAAAGTATTTGCAAAAAATAAATAAATAAAAACAAAGTATTTGCATATATTTCTCAACAATAAAGTCTACAATATCCATACAAAGATTTACTGGTTTGTACACACATATACAATGTACTCGAAATATAAAGCTCTACATTTAGTAACCTACAGTGATTAAAAGGTGAGGTACTGGCAAAGAGACAGACAATGAAACAGACTATGACCTGAGACACAGACCTAAGCTTACACAGGAACTTGGCATGGAACAGAAGAGTCATGGCAGATGAGTAAAGAAAGGATAGGAGATTCAAAGAATGGTACCAGACAACTGTTTATCCACATACGAAAAAAATTACACTCTCGTAATAGCACCCCACTCCAGTACTCTTGCCTGGAAAATCCCATGGATGGAGGAGCCTGGAAGGCTGCAGTCCATGGAGTCGCTGAGGGGCGGACACGACTGAGAGACTTCACTTTCACTTTTCACTCTCATGCATTGGAGAAGGCAATGGCAACCTACTCCAGGATTCTTGCCTGGAGAATCCCAGGGATGGGGAAACCTGGTGGGCTGCTGTCTATGGGGTCGCACAGAGTCGGACACGACTGAAGTGACTTAGCAGCAGCAGCACCACCATGTAATATACCACCTCCAGGTGAAATAAAGACCAGATATAAAAAGTCAAAAATTAAAAACTTCTAAGGAAAAACAAAAACATAAAATGGAAGTAGATCATTATGAACTTAAGGTGGGGAAGGACTTCTTAAACAATATATAAAGAGTACAAAACATTGATGAATAAAATCAACAATATTTTTTTTAACTGTACGTCAAAAGATAACACAAATGAGTGAGAAGACAATTCTCCAGACCAGAAGATAAACGAAGTGCACAGAGTAGAGCTGGGTTCTACCCTCCAACCTTCTGCCAGATCTGCTCAGTTCTGGCTATGTTCGCTGGCTGTGCCTTGTCATTTCTCATATGAATTCGAGTAGTAACTTTAAGCCGTTCTTCCTGCTTCCAAAACTGTCCACCTCCAATCTACTCTGTCTAGTACTGACAGTATTTAAAAACACCCCCCCACACACACACAAAAATGCAATAACTTCCCATGGCTCTCCACGCCTTAAAATAAACTCCAGAAAGCAAAAGGCCTTTTCTAGATTTGGCCCCTGCCTACTTGTCCAGCCTTCTCTCGTCCTGCTTCTGTATTCCGACCTTGGCTTCTACCTTGCTCTCATTTCCTCTCATATCACTCAGCTTTTAAGCTTCTGTTCAGCTGTGTTAAAATGCCCCAAGAAGCTTTTCCAGACCACCCCTCACCCACATCCTACCTACACCCCACTAGAGCACTAATACACCAGAGAGAGCCGTCTTGAGCTACAGGAAGGGTATGTATGCAAGTGAACATAATCTCAAAACATCGGTGTAGGAAATAAGAGTAAAATACTTGATTACATCCAGTCTGGATACCAGATGCTATCTGCTAATTGCCCTCTGTAGGCTGAGACAATGTTGGGCCGACGTTCATTCCAGCTCTTCCTTCCTTCCCATTCTGCCGCTGCTACAATAGGAGGGAGACCAAAAGTTGCAGCCAGGTTGTCCCCACCCCAATCCATACAGGTTCCTCTAATAAAGCACGTTGTTTACTGAGCACCTACTATGTACCCGTCACCACACTAAGCACTAAAGCTGTAGAGATGAAAATTCAGACATGGTTCCTGGAATCCCACAGGTGCATTACTACTGGAGAGAGAAAAAAAAAAAGCATGAAGGGAAAGTGCTGGAGATGAGGCTCCATTAAATGCACTTATTCATTTCATATTGAGGGCCTGTCTTACGTTTGGTCCTAAGTACTAGAGATAAAAGATGAGCAAGACAAGAGTCTCTGTGGACACAAAGGGACAAGTGTCCTGGAAGCCAAAGGAAAGCATCCGAGGGTGAGAAGTGGGGGGATGTGGGACAGAGAGGATTCAGGGGACCTCAGACATTTCCAGGTATAGGAAAACAAACAGTCCTAAACTGTGGAAGGGAGGGGAGTTACATTAACCTACATCACCTAAAACAGTTAAGAGCTTCCTTGGCATCTTAGTTTCACACCTTCTAAATGATCTAGATTATATACATATACTTCTTGATATGCTGCAAAACCAAATTACAAGGATTTGATGAAAGGACATTACATAATTCAGGGAAATAAAACAACTTCAATGCCAAAGAATATGGCAAGACTGAAGTTTACAATGAGGAACGGGACTATTCCATCTCTGAAACTGACATCAAGTGGTGAGCACACTCAATAAACAGATCAAACACAAGGGAATGCTACAGCAAGGGGCTACAGGCTTAGATGAACGATGTATGTTAATATGCACTAAGAGCCGTTAGGTAACTAGTGTTACTGAAATGCCACAGGCTCCTTTTTAGCAGCATGAATTCAGAACTGACTGTACAGTTTTGCTTTGTCCCTCCTAAAAGCATCATGAATAAAGCAGGCAAGTATCTACACCTTGATTTATATGACCAACATAAAACCAAATGAAAAGCAGGTAATCAGGACTAAGAGGAAATAAAACAAAATAAAATTTCCCCCTACTATTTTTAAGCTTTTTCAAAAATTTAGTATGTACTTTTACTATATTTCATCAAGTAATCTTTTCATGAGAATTAACTTATTGTGGAAGATACTTTATTAAGTTCTGGAAATTCAGGGGATAAACACAGCATACAAAAGAGTCACTGGTTGACAAGAGGTGTTTTTTCCCAGGAAACTGAATATTTACATAACTGTATATAATATGAAGCTTGCTACCATGAATCTAATAATTCTACAGGCATATATAAACTATTAACATATTTTCCAAAAGAGCAGTTATATTAAACAATGAAGCTTTGTCTTATGTTCAGAGTATAAAAACTGCAACCACTACTAATGGGATTAAGAGAAACTATCACAACATTATCTCTGTTGAGGATAACAAATTATAAGAAGAATCTGAAACTAATAAAAGTGAAAAAAGTGAAAGTTAAGTCACACAGTCCCTTATTTGTGATCCCATGGACTGTAGCTTGCCTGACTCCTCTGTTCATGGAATTCTCCAGGCAAGGGAGTACGGGAGTGGGTTGCCATTTTCTTCTCCAGGGGATCTTCTCTACCCAGGGATCAAATCCGGGTCTCCTGCATTGCAGGCAGATTCTTTACTAACTGAGCCACCAGGTACACCCTTTTTTTTGGATCATTTATAGGCTAATACAAAACCCGGACTAAATACAAAATCAACTTCTATTAGAATGCCAACCTGTATTAGAGGCGTCTTTGAGTAACTTCAGCATTCAGAGAATTGCCAAATGTGTTCTGATTTCTAAAGTTCATATTTATCTTTAATTTCCAAAGCAAAGGGTAGCCATGCCTTCTTTGGTCATGGAAAAACCAACCAACCAGCAAGACAAAACTGATACTTCACTTCTACCAGAAGTACTCGGTACTTTTATGTTTTGCTCACTGCTGTTAATTCTCTCCCCCAGCACAGTTAGGGAATGAACAAGGCTGCTAAATGAACACAGGAAAGGCAGAAGAGACAAAAGGAAATTAGAACCTCTATCTTATTGAATGTTCATTTCCAACCAGGTAATGAAGACAGAATTAAGTAGGATTTGGCTATCAAACTACAGTCAAAAGTATAGCTCCAGGGACTTCCCAGCAGTCCGGTGTTTAAGACTTTACCTTCCAATGCAGGGTGTGTGGGTTTGATCCCTGGTTGGGGAGCTAACATCCCACATGCCACACAGTGCAGCCTCAAACTAAAAAAAAAGAGGGGGGGAGAAGTACAACCCCAAATCATAGCATTAGTATTTACCATAGTAGGACTTCAACTTCATAATCTAAAATTATGCAGATAATTCCAATGTGTACCTCGTCAAATGTGCATGTTATACTAATCTCTAAAATTACTGACATTTCCCAAGAGCCAAATATGAGTTACCAAATCATATTTGGTCTTTAGCATCTGGACTTGACGTAAGCCACTGATCAAGAAGGAAGTGATCTGGGACTTCCCTGGTGGTCCGGTGGTTTAAGACTCCATGCTCCCAATGCAGGGCGCCCCCACTCCATCCCTGGTCAAGGAACTAGATCCTACCTGTCACAACTAACAATTCCATAGGCCACAACTAAGAACTGGTGCAGCCAAGTATTTTAAAAAGTGGTCCAAAATTCAAACATATGACTGAGAATCAGACTGAGAAAGCAACACAACTCATCAAGTTCACACTCTGAAACAAGGGTTTTCAGCGTCGGCACTGCTGACATTTGAGAAGGCTGTCATGTGTATTCGAGATATTTATCAGCATTCTGGCCTCTACCCACTAGATGCCTGTAGTCCACCTGGCCAATAATAATTAAAAAAAAAAAGTCTCTAAACATTGCCAAATGTCCCTTGGAGGGCAAAATCACCCTTGGGTTGAGAACCACTGCCCTAAAAGGATGTTGACCAAAATGTACATCCTTACTGGAGTCTGTTCTCTTTTGTTTTGTCTTTTGCTTCTCTATTGAGTCTATAAAGAACAAATAAAGGGCTTCCCTGGTGGTTCAGTGGTTAAGAGTCTGCCTTGCAACGCAGGGGATACCTGTTTGATCCCTGGTCTGGGAAGATCTCATGTGCTGAGGAGCAACTGAGCCCACACTCCGCAACTACTGAAGCCCGTGCACCTAGAGCCCATGCTCCGCAACAAGAGAACCCACCACAACGATAAGCCCGCACACCGCAAGAAGAGTAGCCCCCGCCAGATGCAACTAAAGAAAGCTCGCGTGCAGCAAGGAAGACCCACCACAACCAAACAAGAAAAAAGATTTAAAAATCTTAAAAAAAAAAAAGTTAGCATGTCACTGTAAGAAATACGATTCATAAATGATATAAAAGATTTAAAAATCTTAAAAAAAAGTTAGCATGTCTCTTTAGGAAATAAATTCATTAATTATTAATTAAGAAAAGGCTCATATTTCTTCAGGTTGTATACTATTTTTCAATGACTAATACACAGATGTTTTCCTGAATATGGCATATTTATGAGTATTCAAAGGTTAAACAAAGAAACCTGCAACAACTCAGAACAGACCCAGATTTTAATCTGTAATATATTAAGAATCTCTCTGAAATGTCAACAAAAATACTTTCAAATGCTTCAAGTAAAATAATTTATTGAGCACTTACACTGTGATGTTCCAAGTGTTTTACAAGTATTTTCATTTAATCTTCAGGAAACTCCTGCAGTTTTTTGCGGTATCTCCATTTTATAGATGAGGAAACTGAAGGACAGACAGGTTAGGTGGCCTCCCCAAGGTCACACATGAAATAAGGGCAGAGACAGGAGTCAAAGCAGGTAGTCTTGCCTCATGACCTGTACCCTTTACCACATGCTATACCGTCAGTAGCCATGGAATCACTTTTCTGTCACATCTGTATCGATTCAGAAAGACAACCATTACTACTTCAGGAAACATCCCTACAATTAACAAAGGCTGCATCTTTAACTTGCATAGAAGCTGTGATGGAAAGAATAAGGACTCCCCAACCAAACGCCCACATCCTAATCCCCAGAACCTGTGAACACGCTACCTGATGTGGCAAAAAAAAGGACTCTGCAGTTGTGATGAAGTCAAGGATTTGACAATGGAGAGATTATCCATGTGAATAGGCCCAGGGTAGTGCCCAGGATCCTTACAAGTGAAAAGGGGATGGAGAAGAGTCAGAGAAAGGTTTGAAGACGCTCTGCTCCGGCATGAAAAATGAGGAAGGGGAACATGGGCCAGGGAACGCAGGCGCCTCTAGAAGGTGGAAAAGGCAGGGAGAGTCTCCTCAAGAACTTCCTTCATCCAGGAGGAACGCAGTCCTGCTCATACCTTGATCTTAGCCCCATGAGACCCACGGAGGCCTTCCAGCACCCAGAACGATAAGATAATACATGTGTACTGCTTTAAATTTTGTTGTGTTTAAGCCGTTAAGTTTGACAACATTTGTTAGTGAGTCAACAGGAAACTAATGCGGTGTCTTCTCTGACAGCATTTCTAAACACTCCCTTTGTCTTTATTAGTTCTACTGCAAAATAGGTAGGGAGAAGCAAAATTCCCTTAGATTCCTTAACCTAAGATTTGGGGAACACGAAACAGAAATGTCACCTGCAAAGGTTTTAGCCCACCACAACATGAATAGTCCTATCTATGGATACAAAGATGCTAATGTGACCTACGACCTGCCCCTAGACAGCCAGAAGCCTTTAGATTTTAACTGCTAAGAAGGTGTTGCTGCCACCTTTCACAATGCGGAAGGGAAGGAAAGGATTTCTTCCCATTTTGTTACCACAATCACTGCCACTGTCGATGCTCTGGATTTCACTTTCGTTCTAGTCAGAGACGTGACACAAAAAACGGAAAGGCAGTAAAGCCATCATCATGCACGACATGATAATGTTATGGATCCTTTCATTACTAAAATACTGTATCTTTCAATCAGACAACCAAAATCTCCAGGCCACACTGGAATTTGTGGTTGCTTTTCACAAAATTATGTGATGGGTATGGAGAAAACTTGCAGTAGTAAAGACAGCACTACGGTAAGAGCTATTGTTTAAAAGTCTGTTAAACATGTAATAGCCACAGTTAAAAAAGCCCCCTCGCAGCCATCCAAATGAACTCTACCAAGCCAACATTTTGTCTAATGAACAACTTCTCACTGGAAATTTATTTGGTAAAGGTGAATAATGTATACGTTGCCTAAATAAAAAGATTTTCAATCACATTTCAAAACATTAACTATTTAAGCCTATGTACAGGAAGAGATTAGTAAAAATAACATCCTTTTCACACTTACCATGCTGGCATTTAAAGATCAGAACTTAAATCACCCAATTTACTGGAAGAGACATTTGATCTCTGACTACCCACAGATAACTCAAACCACTATCAAACAGTGCTTTTATCAGGTAAAGTGCCCATGTCTGCTGCGCAGTGATGTCCATTCAAAGATGATAAGTCAAAATACCACACTGGAAAACCAGAGTTTGGCGGCGCTCTCTGTTCCGACCAGTGGCAAACAAATAAGTGATTTCAAGTAAATCCCTTAATCTCTAAGAGGTTAGGAAATAAGGCTGAATACTCAAAAACAAACCATGGAAATATTTTCTCACTTGTTTTTCCATTTTGTCAGTTGTATGATGTTTTGTGTGCAGACGATTTATTTAGTACATATGTGTATGCCTGGACAAAAGTCTGTTTTTAAAATAAGAGTTCCCAGAGAAATGCTTCTATACAAAATCATTATAAACTAATGCCATAAATTGCTCACGCCAACACCACCAAGAGAATCAAAAGCTGACCCTCACCCTGCCTATACCCGGACTCTAAGTGGCTTCTTATTCCAGATACACTAATATATCTAATTCCCCACAAAGTCTTTTTCTCCTTTTGTTTGTGACATGGTTCATTACTGAACATCAACTATGTACCAGGCCCTGTTCTAGGTCCTAGGAAATCAAAGGAAATATGATCCTAGTCTCATGGAGCTTAAAGAAGCATGAAAATTTCAGATGATGATAAGCTATCAATACTATAAAACAGGATACAGTGACTGCAGGATACAGTAACTCCTGGATTGTTATCAAAAGGATTAGTAGAATCCAAACCAGGAATTAGTCATATAGAAAGACTGGAGGAAGACATGTGAAGAAGTGATTACCAGCCATATCTTTTATTTTCTTTCAAGTTCTCTTTGTCTCAAAGGCTTCCGAGGCTATAGTAAAAAGATTTAAATAACAGTTTATAGTCACTTATTCCACGTAATATAAGAAGTTTAAGATTTCAACATTATTTAACCATAATGACGCCAAAAAAATACTGAAATGAAACCATTTTATTGATCAGTTGTACACAGTCTGTTTATAACTGCAACAATCAAAAGTTTTTTAAAAGACTTTTATATTTTAAATTGTTTTACTTAAAATTTTTAAATATTTAAAATTTGTATGGTATAAAATAATCAAATAACTAAGTTGTTTCCTGTGAATGGATTTATTTACTATCTAAAATAATGAGCATTTGAAAAAATGAGATGTTAAAATCCCAACCCCACAAAAACACAATATACCATAACCACAAGGGCAAAAAGGGTGAAAATGTCCACTTCTACTTAATTCCTTCCCTTCAAGAATACCTAAATCTGGGCTATGTGATTAATTTTAGACAAAGTAAAATTAAATAAAATTTAGTTCTCAAGTACACTAGCCACATTTCAAGTGCTCAAAATCCACAGTGGCGAGTGGCCACTATACCGGCCAGCCAGAGACAGGGTATTTCCATCTCTGCAGAAAACTCTATTGGTCAGTGTGGATGTAAATCATTTCTCCAATTTGACCCAAACACAAACATCCTAAAAAAAGCTTATAAACATAAGGGTGATAATACTTTTTTTTTTTTCCAAGAAACTGGTGAACAATACTGTAAAGCTCGACAGAAATCACATACAAAGAAATTGAGCAATCAGACCTGCATGCCACAATAAGGTAAGATAAATCAGGGACAAGGGAAAACGTGCTCTGACTTTGGCCTTGAAGTCGTGAGCCTTCGGTTTTCATTGTGATTCTACCTCTCTGGTTTGGCTTCATGAATTCTGAAGACATACAACATATTAGGACTTCTGTTTACAGTCCATAATAAAGGTTAAATGAGGTGATCCAGATCACCTGAAATGACCCCAAACAAGGGGAAAACAAACTATGATTCCTCCCAGTCACCAACATATAAATGTATGGTTTGGATATGCATGCTGACAAGAACATATGTGATTTTAAAAATTAACTTTATTGTCTCACCTACCCTATTGATATTACTTAAAGGTGTTAATTATTTGCAATAGCAAACAATTACATTGAATTCACAACCAATACCTATTTACAAAATTAAGATTTTAAGGGTAAAGCATGATCACCATATTTCTTTCTACAAAATTCACTAAGTAAGGGATCAAAATGTGTTAGAGAAGTGGCACTTTTTCTTATCATTTTTAATTTTTCTGAGTGTATACCACTAGTAATAGAGCAACACTATTTTTGTTTTAACTTTTGCTCTTGTAGTAGGGTATAGCCGATTAACAAACAATGCTGTGACAGTTTCAGGTGAACTGTGAAGGGACTCAGCCATACACATACATATATCCATTCTCCCTCTAACTCTCGTTCCATCTAAGCTGCCACAGAACACTGAGCAGAGTTCCATGCAGCAACACTATTTTTAAAACATAATTGTTATAAACATAACTACTCCATAATCTGTTTTAACTCCAGTGTCATCACCTCAAATATATTCTAAAATTTTCACTTAATAATTTTCCACTAAACATATGTTAAGAGAAAGATGATGGTCAAGGACATTAAAATATCCTGTATAAGGGAGTGAAGTATGTGAAATTAAACACAATTAGTGAATGAAATACAAAAACAAAAAAAACCCCAAAACCCCACTCTATAATTTCATTTAACCAGGAGCCCTGTCACTAAATACAGTCATACAATTTTCACTTGACTATTAAGTTACTATTCCATTAAGTTACACAACAGTTTAGGTTGCTTTGTAGTTCTTATTTTTTCCTGACTAAACCACATTACTATTGAACTTCCTTGCACCAATACAAAACACCCAATTTCCCTTATCTGTTTGGCTTAACCTCACCATCCTCACTTTGTTCTTGACCACATTGGGTAACAACAGATATGGCAACCACTGAAAGAAAATTCACATCAAATTATTTTCCAATCCCTTACGTCAAGGAGACTAGCTCACAGTGAAAATTACGACAGACATGTGACTTACATCCGTCATCTTGTTCTACTTACTATGAAGTCTAGTAAACTAACAAGTTCATCCACATAGTTTCCTTCCTCTTTCCCTGGCAAAATGTTTAATTATAGTAAATTGGTCTGAGATTGTTAAAATTTTACTTTCTTTTACCATAGCAAGGCAATGTATCACAGAAATGATATGTAGTTTTTAAAGTACTAAGCAATTTACCATAACATCTAAAATGATAATTTACTAAGTTTATCTTTCCTATAAAGACCAGTGTTTTTTTTCATTTGGTTCATCACTTTAGTATTTTTAGGTTCAATTGCATTCAACATTTCACCTTTAAAATAAACAATGAAGAAAACATAAGGGATTTTATACCATATATATTCAAATTTTACATTATCACTTATTTGCTTCATCAGAACACGAAGCACTGGTGAAGCTATAGCCATCAAGCTGTTGTAATAACAACAGTGGAAGTAAATTTCGACTGGAAAGTTAACTTCATGTTTATACTTGCACCAGCATGAATTCTCTTTACCAACTGAGAAACACCCATGTAACCCATGCAAAGATCGGCTCAAGCACTAATTACCATTCAACCTTTAACATCTATGGAAGTGCATTTAGGCCAACTGAGTTCACATCTTCACCCAAGAAACATCTGACTAAAGAATAGCTCATTTTGCATGTTATTTTTCTTATATTAAAAAAACATTTATTATCAGCTACGTGCCCGGTCTAGTTCTAGGTACTCTCTAGCACTTCTAGTTTGGATCCCTATAATTTCCAAAAGTAGTCATTTTTTCATCTCTACTTTAGAGGTAAGAAAACATTGAGCCCCAGTGGTAAGAGGTATGGTGGGGATAAGAACTGAGTTCTCCTTGACTCTTGCCCTATAGTCCACTGACCGTTTTTTTTTTTTTTTTTAAAAAGGATGTTTTGTTAAATGGCTCAAAGCAAACAGAACAACTTTCAGGGTGAAGGTCAGTCAGAGCAAAGCAAGTCTCTTAATAAAAACAAAGCCATACTTTTTATATGATGACAAGTTTGCTACAGTTGATTATATAGGTATAGCATACTTTCCATAGACAATTTCTAAAAAAAGGTGTTTCTAAATAAAATTTGAATGAAAAGAAAGGTATTTTAAAACCATATACAACACTGTCTCATTAAAGGCATCTTGAACAGAAAGATGATTTTATAATTCAAAAAATCTATCACATATTTTATGTCATGTTTTCTTAACATAGGAATATGAGCATCTTGTTTTCATAGGTGAGGTTTAAATCAATGCATACACAGATACAAAGTATGCATCAGTTATATCTTAATAAAGCTGGAAATAAAAATTTTCAAAAATAAATGCTAGGAATTATAAAGGAAAAAACTGTACCACAAGCTGCTGTGTCCTTGTATACTTATACTACACTTTTAAAAACCACAAATAAATGCAATTAAAAAAAAAAACAAAGCCTCTATGATATTGCTGGGAGTTTAAATTTGTTTGAACCTTGCTGGAAATGTTCTAAAATTGACTGTGGTAACAGCTGAACAATTCTGTGAATATACTAAAAACCATTACACTGTACATTTTAAATGGCTGAATTGTATAGTATGTGAATTATTTTTCAACAAAAATGTTATTTAAAAAACTTTAATTCTACATTTATTGTAATGAAATCATCAGTCATATAATTTTTTAATATTTAAGAATATTCATCAAATTACAATATCTATCTAAAAACTGCAAACTGCCTAAAATACCATCGATAGAATAATGATAAACAGATATGCCACACACAATTATATATATCAAGTTAAAAAAATCACATTCTCAAGAAAATTTATTTCACAATAAAGCAGGTTATAAAATGATATTGTGCACCATTACAGTTTGTCCAAAAAAAAAATGCATAGGAAAGACACCAGAAGGATACAGAACAAAATGTTAACTGCAGCTATTTGCAGTTGGTAAGATTTCAGGGGATTATAATCTTTATATCTTATTGCAGTTTTCAATTTCTCTATAATAAACAAGACTTACATAATTTAAACATAATAAATGTTTTTAAACTAGCAGCCACTTTGGAAAGGACAATTTTCCATTAAAAATTAAAAACTAATAGGGCTATCAGCATTTCTTTGGGGTGCTACCTGTGTAGACCTATAGGCATAAAGGTGTAATTCTTTAATTAATGCCTTAACCTCAATACCTTAATTCCATCACACAATAAAATAAATTCTAATGATCAAGGCTTACATGTACAGGTGATAACATAGAAAACATGAGATGACCAAAAGCATATTAACCCTACTTAATACACAAAACCAAATTACCTAATTTAGGTTTAAAAACTGTATCAAATCATGTTTGTTTCCATATCTAGGAAAACAACATATATGCTCATTTCAAGATTGAAAATAAACATTTCTCTTTCTTGCAGGAGGAAAAATTAGCTAGGCATGTATTTAACGTTCACCCAACATAAAAAAGAACAACATCCTATTGGAATTCTAGGTAAAGCATAACAAGAAGCTTCTTACCACAACCAAACATGAAATACCATATTCTGATGTATTTGGATCCTGAAGAGATCATGAGAAACACAGAGGGCTTAAAATAACAAAATTTCAAAAGCCAGGAAAAGGCTTTATGTATGCAGATGTCCTTTGTCATTTATAAAAATGTCCTTCACAAAGTCTCGTTGGAGAATTTTACTCAAATAGACTGTGTTCATCAGGTAGTCAGAGAGGAAAAAAATTCAACTTTTTTCTGCTATCAAAATCCTCCAGAGACTTCCTTGGTGGTCCAGTGGCTAAGACTGCACTCCCAATGCAGGGGGCAAAGTTCGATCCCTGGTCAGGGAACTAGATCCTGCATGATGCAACTAAGACCTGGCACAGCCAAATAAATAAATGTCTTTTTTTTTTAATCCCCTAAAAAAAAAAAACAAAACCCTAAAGCCAATAAAGCCAACATTTAACCTTTCCCAATCTATAAGAAAATAGTCTAGAAATCGAGGGGAGCATATTAAAATAGGTTTCTCCAGTTAAGAAAGAAATTTGGTTCACCTAGTCAAGATGCAGTGAGGGTAAAACTCAGGATGCACCACAGATGAAGAGTCACACAGGCTGCCACTGCTGACTGCTTCTCAGGTTGATACTTTTCCTCATGGTTACATTAATGTGAAAGCAAGAGAGTCAAACTAGTTTTTGTAAATAAGATACTTGAGTTAGGAGATTATTGATATAGGCAAATCTGACATTTTCGAAGCAAAAGCCATTGTTAAGAATTTGCACATAAATCTAAAACCAGTAGTCACTGAATCTGACCAGAAAGTGTAACGGAGACGAACTCTGAAGAAACAACTTTGTGTAACACAGCATGATTGTTGTAGGATTCAGCATTCTTTTTTTCCACGTTCATTAGTAAAGCACCAAGATTTCAAATCACTAAATGACTACACCAAATGTTGGGAAACTTTTTTTTTTTAATTGTCTAGGTAACACTTTGATAACAACAAAAACTGGTAATTCAGTTTTTACTGAGTGTTGACCCCTCCCTCTTGGTTATTCATTTTTCCGCTTAGTTTTCAGCACACCATTATCCCTCAAGACCAACTACCACTACAGCAATATCACTTAAACCAATGAGGCTGTCTTTGCAGCTTTTCTTAAAGGACTTATTACCTGGGACATGACTCCATGATGTCCACTTTCTAACTGTTTGTTTATACTGTACATTTAGGTTTTATGCCTTTTTTATATATATGTCATATTTTACAACTTAAAAAGTCTTTAAAGAGGGCGTTTAAGGTTTTGTTTTTTATGTATTGCTTTCTTATGACTCCACAGTAAGACTCACCAGACACAATACCGTCTTGCCTAAGGCCAAAATGCCAGTAGGCAAGCCTCCACATGAGACTTCCTAATCTTCGTTATCTCAAATCAATTTGATAAACTAAATTTTGTTTCACCCACAAAATCCAAGGAAGCCACATATTTCTTTAATTTAAAATGCCTACTTTTTAAAATTGAGTTAAATAATCCTTGGGCTTTCCAACTTCACACACACACACGTTACTGTGCTGGAATTCTATCAAACAGGCTTCCCCAGTGGCTCAGAGGTCAAGAATCCACCTGCAATGCAGGAGACTGTGGAGATGTGGGTTTGACCCCTGGGTCAAGAAGATCTCCTGGATGAGGAAATGGCAACCCACTCCAGTATTCTTGCCTGGAGAATCCCTTGGGCAAAGAAGTCTAGCAGGCTACAGTCACTGGGGTCGAAAAAGACTGGGACACTCTCAGAAAGTGTCATGTAAAAGCAAAGGGTTATTAGACCGTAATATTCATACTCATACATCGTTAAAAAGGAAACTATATGAAAGTAAATTTTTTTTCATTTTCCTACTCGCCTTCCTCTCAATATAATTCTAAACCTAGATGAAAAAAGGAACCTAGTATAAAGAGCTCTCATTGTAGATCACTCAGTGATAACACAGATGCACATCTATTGATAAAATTTAAAAATAAGCCAAAAACCATTTATCAAAGAGCTTTTCAAATCCAAAATCTTTCAACAGGCAGATGTGCCTTAGAAGTAACGACACATATCCATGTAGTAAAAATTGAACATTCTCTAAATCACAAAATTTTAAATATGCCTTTTCCCTTACTGTCATGTATGAGCACAATGTAACACAGAAGTGTTTAAAAATACTCATTAAGTCCTTATTAAGGTCAACAATAAAAATGAAACAAAAACCCTCTATTTAAAAAAGTGTTAGACAGTCATAGTATAATCAATTCCTTAAATTTATCTATATTTATATTTATTAAAAGATTAGCCTGCAGAAGTAAAACTCACCATTCATTTAAAAACTCAAATGCTGGACATGTTGTTTATTAACAAATGAATAAATCAGCTGCTCTTTCAACATATAATATAAACTTTTTTTTTAAGTAAAACTAAAAACAGCATTGCATCAAAAACAGATTTAATGGATATCAAATTCTAAACCTTTCTAAAGCTCTAATGATTTTAATTTTTTAAGTGTTTAAAACAGATTTTTTGTTTTAAAAGAACTCAATGAATAAGTATCCATGGTTATGAATTTTCTTCTTATAGTAAAAAATAATTTAAAACAATCAATGGTGCCTATGATTTTTTTAAAAAAACTTGTCTTCAATTAGGTGCTTTTAGCTCATTTAACAAACAAACTACTGTCTGAATCTTCTTTCCAAATTCTTTTCCAGGACCAAGCTGGACCTCTTCTTTTTTCTTTTTTTAAATTTCATTGATAATTTAATTAAAACAGGAAAAATTCTGCCAAAGCTACTTGATTACTCAAAACAAAATTCAAGATACCTGGGCAAGACTCACTTATACATGTAAAAATATTCTGTCCATATGATAGATGTACAGCATGGTGAACAAAGTACGGAAAAAAAGAAAAGCCTTGACCTCACTGCAAGTTAAGCCCCTTGCGCTCACTATACTAACCATGCCTAACCTTGAGTATTCCCCCTCACCTTGAGCTTTGACAGAAAGCACAAGTACATTCACAATAATGAAGTAACGTGATGCGGTATAAAGTAGCGGTCCCCAACTTTTTTGGCACCAGAGACCAGTTTTGTGGAAGATAATTTTTTCTAGAGACCAGGGTGGAGGGGAATGGTTTCAGGATGATTCAAGAACATTACATTTATTGCACACTTTATTTCTATTATTATTACTTCAGCTCCACCTCAGTCATCAGGCATTAGATATCTGAGGTTGGGGACCCCTGGGATAAAGAGTCAGGAAACAGGTTTGTTACCGAAGCCTTGGACTTAACTTTTTGGTCTCAGTGATTTCTCTTGTAAAATAAAGTAGTTGGACTATACTTCTTCTATATAAAGAGGCTGTCGGGGACTTAATTCAGGATCTGCTATACTACTTATAACAGCAAAAACTTGTTAACAACATCCTATTCCAAACAATGGAATACTATATGACCCTTAAAAAAAAAAAAAAAAAAGAAAGCTGTAGGTCCATGTGTGCTGGTTTGCAAGGATGTCCCAGGTAGCCTATTAAAACAAAAAAAGCAAAATGCAAATAATGTGATCCAATTTTATGTATTTTAAGACAAACGTATATACATATGTACAGGAATTTTCTAGGAGGACACACAAGAAACCTCAAAATGGTTATTGTGGAGAATGGAGTGCTAACTTTAAAAAAATCTCTCAGTCTTTCTTAATATTTGAAACCCCACACAAGTGTTGGAAGGATAGAAGGAAATCATTCACAAAAGTCACTTAGCCCAGCACATGTTTAGAGGACAACAACTATCAGCAGCTATTACTAGTGTAATTATGAACTCCAGAAACTGAATACCCAGGTTCTGGATACTTAGAATCAGACAACTAACTGAGGACTTTGACAATTCATTCAAGCATGACCAACCTCAAGGCAACCAATTTCCTTTACCCAAAACTCACTCAATCTGATCAGTCTAAGAAATCACATATCTATTAACTTTAAAAAAAAAAAAAAAAAAAGCTATCACAGGCCGCAGGTGAGCTAATGATGGACACGGTAATGAGAGCAAAGTCTGGATTTTAATTAAGAATCATCTATTCAGAGTAGCCTTCCTCATTATATGACTCCCTAGCCAAGGAATCAGAATACTCAGGGGAGCTGGGCAGGGCACTTTTCTCTTTACAAAATTCTGAATCTTTACAAAAGGCTGAATTTATAGGAGTACTTTTTTTTAAGTAATGCAAGCTTCCAAGAATCTTTTCTTATTTTAATACACAACAGTCTCTCATTTTCCTAAAAATGTATGGCACTGTTAGTTCATTTACAAATTAACTACAAATCACATGTCAATCAAGCAGGAGATATAAAAATGAAACCACCATATAAAGAAATTCCAAAAAAAAAGCATACTGAACAGTTTTTTTGAGAGTAGCTTTTCCTCATAAGATTCTTTAAAAATTCAGGCTGAATATTATCAAATCAAAAACATTCCAAGCTGTAAATCAAACCCCTCTTCTGAAAGTGCTCTCCCAGAGTAACACTCTAATAATATTCTATTTAATTTTTCCAAAAGACCAAGAACATATCTTAAAATTCTATTTAACAATTTGAAAGGATAATGCACTAAGATTAAATAAAAATGTAGTACAACTGGTTTGAGTCCATAAAATCATACTAAAATTTTAACAGGCTTTACTGGTATTAGAGAACAATTTCAATATCAATATGATGGATTAAAGTTTGGATTCCCCCAATTACAATAATATAGCAAAAACAAAAGGTCACTCACACCTTTAATCCTTTTCAGTATGAAAATAAACCAGGCGCCACTTAGTTTATCTAAATTTGTTAGTATTTAAACCTTTAGAATAGTAACTATTTTCAAATCACACAAGTAGATACATTTGAATACATTAGAGAGTTACTGTTGCTTTCCTGGAGAGTGTGATCTGAAGTTCCCACCAAAAAAACCTGGCACCTAAACGATGCTCTGAGATCTGCATGCCTGCTTCACAGATCATTGCACTGTGCTGAACTGACATTTGAAGATTGTATTGAGCAACTGTATGGAAGCAAGGGGAAGGGATGCAGGAGGGTTTTTTTTTTAAAAGAAAACATTTAACACACCCATCCTCTATAAGCAAGAGCTATCAGAAAAACCTTTTAAAAATACACACATTTCTAATTTTCCAACACTCGAACTATAGAAAGTAGATATTCTACCACAGGAGACTTTCCAATCCCCTCTTCTCCCCCACGGTGTTTTGCCAAGAGCACAAGCCCAAGTAAAACAACCCAGGCAATTTCCTTGTTTACTCAAAGAATTGCAGAAAACACGTTGACTGCTTCGGAAGCTTCTGAAACAAATGCATTTCCAATATTTAAAAGACTTTTCATGAGCATGCTTGAAATAGACTAGTTATGATTCCTTCACCCAGTATTAAATATTCTTTTAACTTTATTAAAAGGGTTAAATTTTACACTGCAGCTCATTAGCATGCTGTGTTCGCAACCAGCAGGAAGAGGGAAAAGGTGGGAGAAAGCAGCGAAACACACAAGATGGAAAACATTACTACCTCCTTTGGTGGATATAAATAATTTTATATGACCCCAAGATGTATGGGAAGAGTTCATGAATAGAAAGAAGGGGGGTTAAAAATCTGGACTGGCCCCTTCTAGAATCCTACTGATGTCGGAGACAAGAAGGAATTTATTTACACTGCAGTGCCTGGCAGCAAACATGGCTGCCCCTGCCCCCTTTAAATCTGAATAGTCTTCACTCCCTCACCAAAACCATCAAATTATGGCCATGGCTCTCCTTGTCTTGCTACCATTACAGGAACACACCTCCTCCCTCAAAACAGTAAAACCCACACCTCTCCATTTCACAACACCATAACCACTAGCTTCTCCATTCTCGAGCCTTGAAAGAAAACGCACAGAATACACAAATATAGGAACAAAAGGCTTTCCCTTCCTAACACTCCAGCAATCCCCCTGCTCCTTCTTTCCCTCCCACTCTGTGACGCTTGGTCCGTAGTTCTCACCCCTTGTCAACATTCAGTTCATTTCCTTCCCGAGCCCAATCCTGGGTCTCCCGGTTTCCTGAGTCTATTTCCTATCTTCCGATTGCATCCTGTCTCAATCACTTCTTATCCCTTTTTCCTAATCCACCTTTTCCTCCACTTCCATTCCCTCATAGCTCCCTTAGGGCCTCGTCTCTCCATCACATTCCTTCTCCTTCCCCCAGACTCTCCTCTAGTTCACACACTCCACCCCCAAACCTGCCTATTGCTCAGTCCGCCCAGGTCTCCCATCTCCGAACCCAACTCTTCTCCTCGCTCCCTGCCCCCTCCCCAGTTCCATCTTTATCCCCGCCCCCATCCCACCTCTACTCCCAATTCCCAGCTCAGCGCCACTCCATCCCTCATCCCAGTCCCTACCTCCCCAGCCCCACCTCCCAATCCCCTCCACACCCCCACCCTGCCCCAGCCTTCCAGATCCCCCTCAAGCCCTTCCGGGCCACCCAGTGGTCCTCCCATCCCTGCTAAGGTCTTTCTCCCGATCCGGGTCCCATTCCTAGGTCGCCCCCTCCTCAGCCCTCCCTTCCAACACACACACACACACACACACACCCTCACACTCTTTCTCTCTCACACACATACAAGCGCGCATTCACTTTACCTTCAGTTTGTTCCATTCTAACCCCCCGGCCGTGTCAGTACGATCACAGGAGAGACACGGAGGCCCGGAGTGGGGCTGGGGCGCGGGCAGCCGCCGGGTCCGCGGCGGGAGGAGGCGGAACCAAGCTAGGCCTCATGAAATCCCCGGGCTAGATTTCCCCCGCGCCGGACGCCTCTGCCATGGCCGGCCGGCACCGAGGAGGGGGCCACGGCCGGGCCGGGCCGGGGCCGGCCGCGCAGCGAAAGGAGGAAGGCTGCGGGAGGGAGGGTGGGCGGCGGAGCCGGAGGGATGGGGGTCGCCGCGCAGCTGCAGCTCCCACAGACGAGCCCGTGGCTGGCGGCCGGGCCGGGGCAGCAGGGTCCTCGGGGCTCGACGCGGCCTCGCGCGCCTCTCCGCGGGCGATCAGTGTGGACAGTCCCCCTCGGCCTCCGCCTCCGTCCTGGCCGCCCGCTGCCGCCGCCCGCTCCCGCCGCCACCGCCACCGCGCACAAAGCCCCCCCCACCCCGACTCTCTGGGCGCCCCCGCCGCCGCCAAATCTTCAGCAGCTGATTGGCCGCTGGCCGCGGCGCCTGCCGGGAAATGCAGTCCGGGGCTGGGAGCGCCAAGGGCCGAAAGGAGGAAGAGGCTCGTCAGCCTGTGGAGAGGAGGAGCGGGGGTGGGGGTGGGGGGGAGCAAGAAACGCGAGCCGCCTGGCGGAGTCTAGACGAGAAGTGAGACCGCAGGCGATCCGGGTGGAGAGACAGGAAGGTGCGATGCGGAGGCCGAGTGAAAAACAAAACAAAACTAGAGGACGGGGTGGAGGTTGGGCCGGTGAGGCCAAAGTGTGCTCGTGCGTGTTCTTTGATGCTTGAGGAAATAACAGCGTCTGTCAGTCACCCGACGGCGGGACTCCTCGGGGTGACACCGCGAGGCCGTCCCCAGACCTTAGAAATCCCCCTGCAGACGGGCGCCCGGTTGATAAAGATGAGCGGGGGGGAAAAGGGGGACAGATATGTCTGTGTTTCCCAGACTGGTTCCCGCCCGACCGCTGTCAAAGAGGAGCTCCGCGTCCCACCCGGCGGCCTCAGACCGGAGCCCGTTGGGGACCAGGCCCGGACGGCAGTTCTCCTCAGACGCCTCCCGGGCAGGCCTCAGGCCCCCGCACGCCCGCTTCCTGCTCGCCCCGCGGGCCCTGAGGCTTGTGGGTAACGGGGGGGGGAAAGGCGGCGCAGCCGGCACCCCGATCCCGAGGGCTCCGCGCCCATCACGTGCCAGGCCCTCGCCTGCCCGCCGGCCACACCTCCGCTTCGAGGGATGGGGGCGTTTGTCCTCGTCCAAGCTCACGCACGCAGGAAGGAGAGGGAGGAAGCGGGAGTCGAGATTCTGTTACCCTATATCCACACCGCCCCCCCCCCCCCAATCCTAGGAAACTTACATGAAACAATAAAAGGTCTCAGGTGCGTGACACGGTAAACGAGTCTTGCAGGAGTGTGACGGTTTGGTGATATTTCCTGGGGCCTGGGGATAATGACTTAGGACGCGGCAGCGCAGACGTGAATGTACAAAGGAAACACAGGCAGCGAGATGAGGAAACCAATACTCGGTTCCGAGAATCATGAAGTCATATCATCCACTAGACGTTAGACTCTCCACCGACGTTACAGTGCGGGACCTATTTGGTACTGTTACGGGCAATTCCTGCTATCTGTAAATACCACTTAAACAGGAAATTTAAAAAGTCCTACATATCAATGATTTTCATGGTTACTAATTATGGATTCGTTTTTAAAAAGCACCCTGTTAATAATGCTAAGTTATGATATTCAGAATTAAGCATCTCCATTACTATCCTTAACTATTTATACACCTATACTTGTGTGGTTGCTATGCTTGTGATACCAGAAGTTAAAGGAATCAATAAAAGCACATTTTTCTTTGTTTTAAATGTCTTTTTAGAACACAAGTCTCCAAAGGTGATTTGTGAACTTATTTCCAATGTTTGATTCTATCTCCTGGAAAGAGAGGTTAAATTGGTCTTTTTTTTTTCTTTCCTAAGATCCTTTCTACCTCCATCTTCTTTTCCACCTTCCTGTATCTTTCTTGCTTTGTTGATAAGCGGTTTCCTTGGCCTGACACTTGGATTGTCCCCTTGAGGAGAATGTGGAAAATTATTCCCAGGGATTTTATTTTAATCTGCTTCTAAAGCTGTGCTGTCAAGAGTTTAAATTTATGTGAAGTAAATGCACAGTCTCTTCCTGCATAAGATATACATTGTCAATAATATTTGGTCTGGAGCCATATTTAGGGAAATAACTTAAAAATAATAATTTCTATTTTTAGCATCTAACATGAGGTTCAGACATGCTTTCTCTTCTTCATAGAAAGTGAGCAAATAGCTCATTAAGAAAGCAACCTACAATTCTCAGAGCCAAGGTTAGGGAGAAAAAAAAATTGTTTTTCTCTTCTGAAGATTATATTAAGAAACTCATTACATGATAAGTAACTTATCCTGAAAGTAAAAAAAAAAAAACACCCACCAGGTCTGGTAACAGAAGGCAGACACTGCTTTGAACCAATGGATTTCAATAAGGAAGATTCTTAACCCTTCCCTTTTTAAAATGGGATTGCTGACATATGGCCATGGTAGAAAGTCTAGCTCATCTTTCAAATACTGGGTTTGGAATCGCTCATCTGGTTTATGAATACTTAATGATTTTCACTGTGCCTGGTTGTAAATGAACACAATGCATGAATAAGAATAATTTCCCGGTATAAAATGTCTCCCAGGGAACTGAGAGGAATATTTTTGCATGTTTTATGATCTTTTCCAGAAAAGTACCTGTGCATGATAATGCAGTGATTAATTTATGAAATTAATGTGAAAAGTATACCTACCTAGCCTTTTAGAGTTCAAAATTTACCACTGGGAATTTTCAGGGAAGGAAAGGTACAGAAACCAAAGCTTTATAGATTTTAATTGTAGAAAACATAGAACATGAAGGGAAGCCTTTATGTGGAAAGTTGGCTATCAGACATGCACAATGGGCCCTCTAGTGGCCACACCGAAAAGTTTTGCCCATTTAACATAGTTCATCTATTCGGTTATTAGTTTAAAAAAAAATGCTTTGTGGATTAAAAGCTGCCTTCATTTTTCTTAAAGAATGAAATTTTATACCCGTCAGCTTTTATTCTTACAAATGCGCAGCCCAGATGAGTAAAGTTTGTGGTCAGTCACATGTTAAGAGAAGCCTTCGTGTGAAAGCGATTCCTTCCTGTCTGGTGTTAGTCAAAGGTGACCCACCAAAATTGTTTTCCTTCTAGAGTAAGATAAAATGGATGGGTAGAGATAACTGGGGAGCGAAAACATTTTTACATCTTTCACGTTCCCAAAATGACTCAGTTCCCCAACCTGGGAACTGAAGTGCCCCCAAACCTGCAGTGTCACCGCACGACTACTATAATATACATTTTAAATACTGAGATTTCTACACTATTGAACATAAACAATGTCTGTCAAGAGAACATTAATAAAGCAGTTTTCTTTAGTGGAATTCATATTTCCATATGCAGATTTCACAATATTCCAGTTTTTGACCCTAGAGATAGGAGAGGAATGTTTTCCTCACCATTCCCGCCCTTTCTGCCATGCCCTCTCCCTGCTATTTTCCCCGCCCGCAGTTGCGGAGTTGGAAGGTGAAGGGGGATACATCAAAGTGATGTAATTGGTGACTCCCAGATGGTTACCATGGCGACTATCAGGCATATTATGCTACTGGTAGAGTAAGAGCTTCTTCCATCTAGTCTTCAAGAAAGGGTTTTGGGGGTGGGGGAGGGATGTGAATCCACAGCCTACAGAAGAGGGACAGGCAGGGCTGAGCCTTCCAGCACAGACAACTCCTTAAACTATAGTCGTTTCGCCGGTGGGAACCGGACTTCTCTGCCTCCTGGGCTGCCACCGCGAAGGACGCCCTCGCGCCCCAGAATCTGCGAACTGATTGGCGGGTGGTGTCGTCACTCACAGTGACGTGATGGCAGAGGAAAGAGGTGGAGCCATAGAGACTTGGCTTCTGGCCCTTCTAGCTGGGGGAGCCGGGGGTGGAGGGGCATTGGGAAGGCACTGGAGGACTGAGGCAACCGTTCCGGGAGCCGGCCGGAGGAGGTAGGGGCGGGCGGGACAAGTCCTCAGGTTGTTACTCGGTGGACCGCGCCCGCCTGTTTTCCTCCGGAGCCCGCTCCTGTCCGTATCCTGCTCCTCCCATCGGCGCCCAGATTTCCCCACATCTTCCAGGCCCCACCCCGCTCTCTCCTCAGCCTCTGACCTCGGTTCCCTACCCGCGCCCCAACTTTTGAGCTCAGCCTCCACCCCCCGCCCCTGTGCTTCATTTCCTCATTTCTTTTCCGCCCCCTGCGCCCCGATGCTCCTCGCCTTCCTTCCATAAACTCGGACCGCCAAAGCTCGTGGTCCTACTGCCCGCACCATCCCCTTTCCAAAAAAACAAAGACCCCCCCCCCCCCAGACCCTACCACAGCAAACACAGCCCATCAATGCACAAGGCGCACAAAAGCCATCTTCTGGGGAAGCCGAGGGCGCCTTTTGCCCCAGTGTCGCCGAGAATCAGAAGCAAAGGTAACCCAGGGAACCTGGGGCCGGGGTGAGCTGGAGGCGCTGTGCGGAAGCGCAGGCGGGGCTCGCCGACGGCCCCGCCCCCCCCCGGCCCGACTCCGCCCCCCGCCCCCCCCCCCCCGCCCCCCCGCCCCGCGCCTCGGCCCCGCCCCGCCTCGGCCCCGATCCTGACCCTCCCCGCCTCGGTCCCGCTCCGCTTCGGCCTCGGCCCCGCCCTCCTGGGAAGTGGTTGCTCAGAGCAGAGTAACTGTCCCCCTCCAACAGGAGACGACATGCCCTTTCTGGGTTCAGATGTTCTGGAGAATCATTTGAATTCTTGTTCAAGACGTCAGCTCTATGGTTGAGGTTTCCGACCAGGAGGGACTGGAACTCCTTTCCCAGCTGCAGGAAAACAGTTGACAGTGTGAGAAACTAATTCCCTTGCTGCCTTTGGCTGAAAAGCGCTGGTAGGATGGTCAAAATTTTTGGCAAAGCTTATTTAAAGGTTTAAAGCTGAGTTTGGGTTTCCCTTGTGGCTCAGCTGGTAAGGAATCCCCCTGCAAGGCGGGAGACCTGGGTTCGTTCCCCGGGTTGGGAATATCCCCTGGAGAAGGGAAAGGCTACCCATTCCAGTAGTCTGGCCTGGAGAATTCCATTGACTGTATAGAGACACGACAAAGAGACACGACTGAGCGACTTTCACTTGGGCTCTTTGGAGAATCGTTAGCATAGGAAACCAGGCTTCCTCCACTTTTGAATTATTAGTAGGTATCTTTCATATTTTCACTGATGAGTATTTTCAGTCTTTAAAGGTTTGGCAGCAGCTTGGCCAAGTAAGGAGTAAAGATAATTGAAAACAAATGCAGAAGAAAATTTACTGTCTACTTGTAATTTTAGGCTACAAATAAGTATGTCTCGATCAGTTTCTTAGACACTTGGCAACCATTCAAGTAAATTACTAAGTACTATTTACCAGAAATCAAAATATCTTTGAAGACCATATCATCATATGAACATCATTGTATTAGAGATCATTTCTATGTGTGGGGATCTAAAAGTACCATTCTCAAATGCAGGGCTAAGAAAATATTACTCCTGATTGGTGGAAATGAAGAATGAAATTGGAAATGAACTTGAGGGAGATTTTACACTTTGAATAGAATATGCAAATTTTCTACCCTTGAAGTAGTTTATAACACTTAAATCCTGGTATCTGAATAACTGGTATGTTTTTAAGGTACTGAATTGTTTACTTACTCCTTCTGCCCAGGTCCCTATGTTGACTCGTTGAAAGAAATATAAATATGGCCTTCTACAATTATAAAACAGTCTTAGCTATTGCCTGGACAAGGTAAGCCTTGGGATTCCCTCCTCCCTCCACTATTTATATGAACCTTATTTTTCTAGATGGAAAAGATACATGTAAAAGGATAGACTCAGTACACAATTAAAGCTTTCTTGGTTTTAATTGTGTTGGCTTTTAGGAAGCAGGCATTTTAATGTGTTTAAACTTATCCTAGATTTTCTATATGCTTTAGAACTCAGGCTGAATAATTTGTAAAAGTGTGAAACAGGTAAGATAGAAAATGTAATGGCTTTAGAGTGACACCACCGTAACTGATGAATGTTACATGCAGCCCTTAGATGTAAAAAGGAGTAAAATGGCTGGCAAGCAAGCCAATCCTAGGGCTTATACCTGCCCCAGTACAGTCTGTTATCACTTACTTATTCCAAAGAATATTCACTGAGAACTTACTGTGTGCCAAATACATTGTACATTTTCCCTTTTGGCCATTCAAAAAATGCTTTATCTTGGCAAAAATAGTCTGAAGGAATGGAAAAAGCCATCTCTTTGCGAAAAGAAATCTCTTTGCCAGAAACTTTCTTTTACCTAACTGGGTCTTATTTTTATTTTCAAACAATCTGATGTGTCAGTTTAGCTGAAGATTGTGAGTTGTTGCAAAACTGGAATGTAGAGATCCCTGGCTGGGGAGCCTAATTCTAATTCTTATTCCCAATATTCGTTAGGAGTCTTAGATGAATAACATTTCAGCTGTAAGTCCTTCTTATTTGAAGGAATCCCTGGGCACTGCATAGACAAAGTAGTATTATGTGATTGGTTAATCCCCACAGGGACCACGAAGTGTTTCATTCAAACAATATTTCTATCATCAGTAGAGTAGCTGAAAACACAAGTGTTCCACCTGCTTAATGACAATAGAGACAAACTGTCACACATAGCCCCAATGGAAAAGTGTTTGCTTTTTAAATTAATAGTCACAGAGTTTCTAGCTTGTAACACAACAGTTATCCTTAGGATATATCTCACAGAGTGTATCATTCACCCACAAAACATAGTGTTATTTGTTTGGACTAAAAAGTTGTATGTTATTCATTCAGGAACATGATCAGCTTCGAAAAATGCAGGATTAAAAATGATTGTTTTATTTTTACCAGATAAAATATTTATTTCTTTACTCTTTCATTCTGTAATAGTATGTGCTTGACTTAGAGGCTGTTGGTCTTTATTCCAGATTCCCTAGCCATTTTGTCCTGCCTACCAGCTCTTCTTATTCCCCATCATTTGCATTTCTTCACTTGCCAGATTCCCATTTAAACAAAACCTATATGAAGAACTATGGAAGCAAAAAGTACTCCCATCCAAGTCAGTCAGGCAATAAAGTACTTCATTTACGAGCCAGAATCTTCCAAGAGCTGCACACTTCGACTTGCTGGTTGCAGGAGGTCCCCAATAAACATCAGCAGGAGCAAACAGCAAAGAAGCCTCAGGTGCCAAGCCCTCAGCCCACGAAAGAAGTGGGCATGAAGATTAAGGAAGGAAAGCGATCTTATAGACAAATAATTATGGATGAACTGAAATATTATTACAATGGATTCTATTTGCTTTGGATTGACACCAAAGTTGCTGCCAGGATGGTTTGGAGGCTGTTGCATGGACAGGTGCTGACCAGACGAGAGAGAAGAAGGGTAGGCAAGAGTCATATTTGAGAAAGAAAATGTAAAATTGAAACGAACTGTTGATGAACCAACTTTTAAATTCCTCTGAAAAAATCCCAGAGTAGGAATAGTAATTCACGGTGAGAACCAGAGTTTCTGACTTATCTGCAACCGACTTGCTGTATACCTGTAGATGGGCTCTTAAAATATGTGTATAGTTGCCCATGGAATGGTTATAATTGTGTTTTCTAATTTCTCCAAGGGGTTGAGAGGCTTCAAGTTTGATCTGTGCATCTGGAGTAGAAACTGCTGTTAATGTATTAAGTATATGCATTTGAAAAACCAATTGTAAGAGATACCATGTTATTAAAGTACTGACTTAGATGAAAGCTCAGATGCCAATAATATGTTTTGATTGTCATAGATTTCCTTGAAGATATCCCATAAACATTACTTCTGAGCTAAGGTACAGAGGAAAATCCGGCCTTTCCATTTTATAAATAGCTGCCTTGGGTTTTTATGCTTTCAGAATTGAGGCAGACTTTTGTTTTTGGCATGGCCAGAAATAATGGATATTTGCATATGCCTTTAATTCTTTAGCTGCTGAGAACCTGTGCTGATTTCTTCCGCCTGGTTCCATTCATGGTGTTCATCATCGTCCCCTTCATGGAATTCTTACTGCCAGTGTTTCTGAAACTTTTCCCAGAGATGTTGCCATCAACTTTTGAAAGTGAATCCAAAAAGGTATGAGGATTTTGAAAGATTTTAAAAGAATTAATAGAGTTTTATCTTTTTAAGAGCAGTTTTTAGGTTTACAGAAAAATTGAGCAGAAAGTAGAGAGGATGTCCAGCTACCTCCTGACCCCTGCTCCTATTTCCCCTATAAATTTTTTAAAATTATTTTTTCAATTTATTTTTTGGCCACACAAAAATTAACTGTGACTAGATGACCAGCAGGCATGATTTACTCAAACAGACCCTTGCGTGCTTATGAGTAGCTCCCGAGCGGAGGGTGTCCTCCTCCTCCTTTGATGGCCACTATGAAGGTGAAGGGCTGGCCAACCAAGGCAGTGCCTTCATTCTCTCCATCTCGGCCACTCTGCCAGACAGACAGATGAAAGCATGGACCCTGCCCCATGAGAGAACAAAGAAGGCAACTTTTAAATCAGACTGAGACATGTTTCCCTGCCTCAGTGACCATGGACCTGAAGTGACAGAATAGTAGAATTTTACCACACTGTTTGAAAGTCATTCTGAATAGAAGGACTAGCGTTTAAGATGCTTTAACAGTATAAAAGCGTATGACGTAATCAGAGACCACCAACTGGTCCTCTGTAGTTGGAGCAGGGAGCACCAGGGGATCCATGGGAGAAGATGAGACTCACATACTGTGCTGGAGTCAGGTTGGAAAGTATCCGCCACCCTCAGGAATTTAGACTTTGACTATGTTGATTGATAGAAGGTGAATGCAAAGCAGAGGATGAGGAAAAAAAAAAAAGTGATCTATGTTTTAGATCAATCTAAATCATCTAATCAATTATGATTAGAGCTATATTTTAGGAAAACAATTTGCTGGCAGGAAGGATTAAAGAGGACGGAGCCAAATGAGAATCAGCTGGAATGTTATTACAGTAGCATGAGAGACAGAGGGAGGACAAAACCTGAATTATAAAAGTTTCATCAGGAGTAAAACTTTGAAGATAGGTTTGAGACAGATTTAAAGGGTAGAATCAAATTGCAATATTTAACTGCCTGGCAGTGGTTTGAAATTAGTTTGCTTAAATCTAAAATAGTCAGGGTCTAGGATTAATACCATGGGATTCCAAGGAATGTGTATGTGGTGGGGTTTTTTTGTTTTGTTTTATTTTTGGCTGCACCATGTCACATGATAGATCTTAGTTCCCTGACCAGGGATTGAACTTTTACCCTCTGCAGTGGAAGTGCAGTGTCTTAACCACTGACCTGCCAGGGAAGTCCCCAAGGAACTTGTTAGTGAATGCAGAAAGAGGTGGGGGATGAGGTAGTGATTTGTCTAAGTATTCCTCTTTCCTCAACATTGCTTGTTTCCTGAACATATGCACATACATATCACGGCCACAGTATTAGAAAATACTTTCTCCTTTGCTTTGTTCCATGAACAGAGGGAGAGAGCAAGAGAGTGAAGATGAGTACCTAGCTTTCTGCTTACACAAGGTCCCAGCGCCATGCACTTCTCTTTCATTGCCTGATATACTTTTACATTAATTTGTGGAACTACCTGGAGAAGGAAATGGCAACCCACTCCAGTATTATTGCCTGGGGAATCCCATGGATGGAGGGACCTAGTGGGCCTCCATTTATGGGGTTGCACAGAGTTGGGCACAACTGAAGCAACTTAGCAGCAGCAGCAGTGGAATTACTGGTTTATTATTGACAATGTTTGTCTCTCCCATTAGACTAGAAGTTTCCTGAGGGCAGGAATTCTTACCTGTTGTTGCCCATTTTACCCTAGCACCTAGCACACGGTGAATGTTCAATAAATAGATGAATGAAATCGATGGTTGCGTGAGTTTTAATTATGGTATTGCCATTGTGTGATTCTAGGGGGCTGATTCTTCTAAGGTATTTCTAAAAAACAAAAACAAAAACAATGATTGCTATTATTTGCTTGTCATTAGAATCTCTTGGGCAACTTAATGGGGGGAGGATTTTGTTGGAAGGAATGATGCTAAAGCTGAAACTCCAGTACTTTGGCCACCTCATGCGAAGAGTTGACTCATTGGAAAAGACTCTGATGCTGGGAGGGATTGGGGGCAGGAGGAGAAGGGGACGACAGAGGATGAGATGGCTGGATGGCATCACTGACTCGATGGACGTGAGTCTCAGTGAACTCCGGGAGTTGGTGATGGACAGGAAGGCCTGGCGTGCTGCGATTCATGGGGTTGCAAAGAGTTGGACATGACTGAGCGACTGATCTGATCTGATCTGATGTATGTATATAAAACACATTTATTCCTGTTCCTCTGTATGTACCCTGATCATGGTTATTTTGAAAATACTACCACATTACATCTGATAGTGAACTAGAATTTAGAATTAGTGGTTAACATATGTCTTAAGAGTATGCATTTAATTCCCTTCTACGTAGTGCTTTGTTTATATCTGTTATAGCACTTCATTATCTTGTAATTAATTGTGTTTGTTTTCTTCTTAATTTGTAAGCTTCATTCGCTTAATTTCCTAGTTTGGTTTGTGGCCAAGGAAAATCTGGGGTCACTCAGACCAGGGGTCAGCTTGACCAATGACCTAGATGGTTTGCACCAGGTTAAGAGATAGTGTATATTTTATTCTAAAGAGTGACAAAGACTTCCACTGAGGGAACTATTTTGAACCCATCCAATATTTATGATGATTGCATTAGTGAGAAAGGTAAGATTAAGGAGAAAAGTTGCAAATTGAGGCTACTTTTTAATTTTCTCTGGTTTTCACAAAACTCCTTCAATTAGGTTTAACAAGAATATTCATTCATGAAGTAGAGATGACAAGCAACAACGCCACAGTTATGTCTCTCTCATCTTTATCAAGTTGTAATCATGAAGGATTAATTCTAACCTTTTCCTCTTCCATCATGAAGGAAGAAAAACAGAGAAAGAAAATGGCTGCCAAGTTGGAACTAGCGAAATTCCTTCAAGAAACGATTACAGAAATGGCAAAGAGGAACAGGGCCCAGCTGGGGGACGCCTCAACCCAGTTCTCCTCCTACGTCAAACAGGTGTCAGTCTTTTATATAAAACCAGACAACTCCATGTCATCACAGAGCTTCCAGATTGTTCCTCATCTCTGAATTTGCAAATATCTCAGTTACAGAGATACAGTATTTCAAAAATTTATGGGAGTTTGCAGAAAACCTATCTTAAAGCCATCAATGCTTTGAAGATGTTAATAACTACTTAGAAAAACAGTACAATGAAACTCAAACTTTTGAACTTCTCCTGATGTTCAGTTGATTTAGGCTGACTTCTGACAGATTTTTTTTTTAACTCCTCTTTGTAACTCAGGGCCTACTTCCAGACATAAGATAGAATCCATAAATGCGTTGGCATCTTTCACGTGGTCTACAGGGAAGATTCTTTAAGCAGGAAGCAGGTTTTTATTAGTCCCTGTGTTCCACTGCCTAGGTCCAGACAGGCCACAAGCCCAGCACCAAGGAGATAGTTCAATTTTCCAAACTCTTTGAGGATCAATTGACCCTGGAGCACCTCGACCGACCTCAGCTGGTGGCCCTTTGCAAACTGCTGGAACTGCAGTCCTTTGGAACCAACAATCTGCTTCGCTTCCAGCTACTGATGAGGCTGAAGTCTATAAAAGCAGATGATGAGGTAAGAGCTGAACTACAGCTGGAGGGAATTAGCCTGGCCTTGGGAACTGTCTTAGGGTGGCTCTGTGACAAAGTGCAGTGCCTTCTGTTAGGTCTGCCTGGAGGCTGGTTCTGGCAGAATGAGTGGTCTGAGCAACCGCTGATAACCTGAACCTTGATGACTCACTTTCGAAGTTGCCTGTTGGGCTCTTGAGAAGGTCTTGTAAGCAGTGAGTAGCTTGGATGTCTTAGCTGGGGCTAATCAAAACCAGTTAGGACCCATGGGGAAGGAACAGCAGCTTAGTAGATCCCGGGGAACAGCAGATCTCACTGCCAAGGACAGTGCTCAACACCCACCCCTCCCCTGCCGCCCCCCACACTTGCCCTGTGCTTCCTTCCCTTGGATCTTGGTGAGCCGCCCTGGTAAGAAGGGGTGGCCAAGGACCACCAAGGAGGGAAGGAAGGACCCCAACATCTTCAGGAGTAAGGGCACCATTTGGACTGTAACTACTGGTTAGTGTCCTAACAAAGTGGAAAGAATGTTTCTTGAATCTGAATTAGCCGCTTTAAAAGCATTCTGCCTGAGGGAGCAGGATTCCCAGAACTGAGAAGGCAGGATCCCATTGGCCCCATTTAGATTTCAGTGGTTGCTTTCAAAACTGTGGAATAAACAATACTGGTCCCAGAAGTCCCATAGTTTGGGGTCTTACCAAGTAGAAACTGTGTTAAGTTATTTATTGAAGGAGTTTTGAGGCCCAGGGAGTTGGGGCTGTTCTTGCGGGGTTGGGGGGTGGGGGAGGAATATTGCTGGGATGTGCAACAAATGGTACATTGAAAGCGTTTCAAATGGAATGCTTTTCTAATGAGTCTTAAAGTCGCCACTCAAGGGAAGTGGGGTGGGGCTGTCACAACCAGGCGCAAGGCAATGCAAGAGGGAGAAACACCTCGGGGTCAGGCGGTGGAGTTCTATAAATTTCTGGTATTATTCACACCTGTTGGCAGGATTCCCTTCACCTCCACCACTGCACCTCCTGAGGTCACCTGGCTTTATTGAGCACCTGGCCTTTGTGGCAGTCAGTGCAGGGGACAGAGTGGGAAAGCTAGCTGATTCTGCCTTTCCCCTGACTTGTAGGAATTGAAGGATTAGGCAAAACTGGAACCAAAGGACCTGATGCCATTCCTTCTTTTTTTTTTTTTTTTTTCTTTTCCCCCAGGTAATTGCCAAGGAAGGGGTGAATGCTCTGAGTGTGTCGGAGCTCCAAGCTGCCTGCAGGGCCAGAGGGATGCTGTCACTGGGTCTCACTGAGGGGCAGCTGAGACAGCAGCTCACAGAGGCAAGTGGTCGCTTTCCTGGGCCCTGTTCCCTGGAACTCTCTCCCGTCCCGTTTGTGTGTCTGCTCAGTTGCTTCAGTCATGTCTGACTTTTTGCAACCCTATGGACTGTAACCCTCCAGGCTCCTGTGTCCATGGAATTCTCCAGGCAAGCATACTGGAATGGGTTGCCGTGCGCTCCTCCAGGGGACCTTTCTGACCCAGGGATTGAACCCATGTCTCTTATGTCTCCTTCATTGGCAGGCAGGGTTCGTTATCACTAGAGCCATCTGGGAAGCCCCCCTCCCCATTTTCAGGCCTTGTTTTTAAATTTCTGCCTTGCCAACTTACCTAATTGGCGTTCTTTGGCAGAGCTGTGGGCCGCTGAAGAAGCTGGCTTTGACTGCAACACGGTACTCTGTTGAATAGTTGTCTGTAGCTGCTAACACACCACCACAAACTTAGCCACTCAAAGTAACACCTGCTGATCAGCTCTGGGTCCTGCAGGTCAGAAGTACAGGCTGTTTTCCTTTCTGGAGGCCATGGGGGAGATTCCATGTCCAAGCTCATGCAGTTTGTTGGCTGAATTCAACTCCTCGCAGCTGTGGGAGTGCGGGCCCTGTTTCCTCACTGGCTCCCAGCCCCAGGCCATTCTCAGCCCCTCCGGCCTCTCCATCTACAGTGAACTTCTCACCCAACCTCTAGCTCCGTATTTAAGGCCTCATGTGATTAGGCAAGACCTACCTGGGTCATCTTCATATTTTAAGGTCAACTGACTTTAGACTTGGAATTACATCTGCAGAATCCCTTCATGGCAGCACGGAGTTTAATGTTTAATTGAGTAACTGGGAGAAGGCGTAGGTACACAAGGGACAGAAGTCTTGGGACCACCCTCCAATGTGCCTCCTCCTCCGGGTATCATGAGGGCCCCGAGCTGAAGCTCTGACACAGGGCCTGTCATCCAGGTGAATCCCCCTGAAGGCCTACACCTTTTGGGGCTGCTTTCCCAATTCATGCCCCAAACCAGGGTTAAGTGTTAGCTTTGTAGCAGATTTCCCTCTGATAACGTACTCTCTCCCAAACAGTGGGTTTTAATGGAGCATTTAAACTGTTTTAACTGCTTTAAAACAAAATAATAACTCTTATTACAGTCCTCATTCCCATTACTGTAAAAGGTGCTGTGGAAGGACTTCCTTGGTGGTCCAGTGGTCACGGCTCCACACTCCCAATGCAGGGGGCCCAGGTTCAATCCCTGGTCAGGGAATTAGATCCCACATGCCGCAACTGAGAGCCCACATGCCGCAACTAGAGAGCCTGCCTGCCTCAGCTAAAGATCACGCATGCCGCAGATAAGAGCCGCCATGCCTCAGTTATGCAACTATCGGTCTGGCATACTGCAACTAAGGTCTGGCACAGCTGAAAAAAAAAGTGTGCACAAATTATTTAGGGCTAGGAACCACTGTTGTGGCTTTGAACCACATCAGGTAGTGATTTCCTCTTCCATGTTGGACCTGCTCTGACTGGAAGGGGAGCATGTTCTAGGGGGTACTTAAACATCATTTATTTCCTGCATGTAGGGTATTTAGTGACTTCATCCTGTCAAATTGTTTTGTTGGAGGGATGTGTTGTTTTACAATCCCCCTTCAAGGGAGCAAGAAAACTAAGCCAACCATACAATCTTCATGGATTGCTATGGATTACTGTTCCCAAAATCCTGTGGTAGGATATGGCTGACATTTCATAGAAAGGAAAAGCTAAAAATGATAAACTTACAAATGTTACAAAATGTCTTAAAAAAAAAAAAGTTAAAACTATGAGATTCCACATGCACTTGTTACCTTGGGAAAGGTCAGAGGTGGGTGACATGCTGTTGGGGCGGGTGTAAGGACAGAAGGGCACTCATGGAGTGCTGGTAAAATCCTGCATGGAGATTTGGCAACAGCTTTCCAAATTTAAAAATGCATTTACTTGGACCTAGAAATTTCAGTTCTAGGAATTTATCCTATATTCTTGCACATGTGCAAAATGACATACCTAGAAGATTATCCACTGCAGCACCATTTATGATAGCAAAGGACTGAAAACAGCCTAAAGTTAATTAGTACAAAAATCAAATAAATTATGGCATTTCCATCAATGGAATCCTTTACAGACATTTAAAAGAAGGCAGCTCTGGGACCTCCCTGGTGGTCCAGTGGTTAAGACTCTGTGCTTCCATTGAAGGGGGCCTGGGTTTGATCCCTGGTTGGGGAACTAGGATTCTGTATCCAGCACACTGGATGGTGTGGCCAAAAAATAAGGAAATAAAAAGAAGGCAGCTCTACATCTACTGGTACAAATCAATTTCCAAGATACTTCAGTGAAAGAAAGCAAGGGACAAAAGTGTGTATATGTCACCCTTAGTGTAAAGATAAACATATAAATGTATATTTGGTTTTGTTATTAATATTTTATTGGCTCAAGTGTTGTGGCTACCACTAAGGTTTTGTTTTGTTTGGGCCATGGGGCAGGGATGTGGGATCCCAGTTCCCCCGACCAGGGATCGAACCCACGCCCAGTGCAGTAGAAACACTGGTGCTGGCAAGTCCCTAAATATATATTTGTATACGCATAGGATATTGCTGTAAGATTGTATCAGGAACTGATACAAACCACTGTACCAGTGGTTGCTTCCAGGGAGGGAAATAGGGTAGCTAGAGAATAGGGTAATTTACCTTTTGAATTTTGTCTTGTGTGCATCTATCTATCTATCTATGGTCTTCCCTGGTGGTTCAGTAGGTAAAGAATCTGCCTCCAATGCAAGAGACCCAGGTTCGATCCTGGGTGGGGAAGATCCCCTGGAGGAGAGAATGGCAACCCACTCCAGTATTCTTGCCTGGAGAACTCCATGGACAGAAGAGCTGGTGGGCGATAGTCCATGGGGTCAGAAAGACTCACATGACTGACTAACACACACACACACACACTCCTATCCAAAATTTGGCCAATTTGGAGCTTGAAAAATTACATCTCATTCTAATGTTAATTTCTTTAGTTATGAATGAGGTTGATGTAATCTTTTACATTTATCTACTTTATACTGAAGATACTTACCTCCTTTGATCCACAGTTGGTGTGAGAGATTAATTGAACCTCCCTCTCTGACTGTGAGGAGAAAGCAATGGCACCCCACTCCAGTATTCTTGCCTGGAAAATCCCATGGATGGAGGAGCCTTGTAGGCTGAAGTCCATGGGGTCGCTAAGAGTCGGACACAACTGAGCGACTTCACTTTCACTTTTCACTTTCATGCATTGGAGAAGGAAATGGCAACCCACTCCAGTGTTCTTGCCTGGAGAATCCCAGGGATGGGGGAGCCTGGTGGGCTGCTGTCTCTGGGGTCGCACAGAGTTGGACACGACTGACGTGACAGCAGCAGCAGCAGCAGCTCTGACTGTGAGGGGCTGTAGGGCACAAGCAGGGATGCAGCAGCCAGGAGACATGACCCTGTCCTTGCTCTTAGTACTCAGCGTATGCCTGGGGGGCGGTGAGAACCAGAAAGGAGGAGATGCAGGGAGCGGGGCGTCACGTCTAACTCTAACAGTCTGTGATTGTCATGTTTCATCCCTCTTCTGTTCTCCAGTGGCAGGACCTCCACCTGAAGGAGAATGTCCCACCTTCTCTTTTGCTCCTGTCCCGGACCTTCTACCTAATAGACGTGAAGCCGAAGCCGATTGAGATACCACTCAGTGGGGAGGTGAGTCCTGGCTCTGCGGGAACCCAGACCTCACGACTGGGGTCGCTCTGCAAACTTGTTTCCTCTTATAGTCAGAGTAGGCCTCTTTTTTGGGCTTATCTTTTGGAATTTGGCCCTAGTGGCTTTGCTAAGTTGCTTCAGTAGTGTCCGACTCTGTGCGACCCCATAGACGGCAGCCCACCAGGCTCCCCCGTCCCTGGGATTCTCCAGGCAAGAACACTGGAGTGGGTTGCCATTTCCTTCTCCAATGCATGAAAGGAAAAGTAAAAGTGAAGTCGCTCAGTCATGTCTGACTCTTAGCGACCCCATGGACTGCAGCCCACCAGGCTCCTCTGTCCATGGGATTTTCCAGGCGAGAGTACTGGAGTGGGTTGCCATTGCCTTCTCCAGTGGCTTTAAGATCTTTTAAAAATTCCTTTAAAAAATGAAAATCACTCAAACCACCTCTAGCTTTACAGCTGTTTGCTGTGTTTAGGAGTCTTATTTGATTTCTTATTAGGAGTCTGGCTTTATTCTTTCTAAGTATCTAGTCTTCTTAGAGGTTTTTTTTTTCTCCTCCTCACCATTCTTTCTCCTTTGAGACTGAATGGTTCCTGTTCTTTCCTGTCTGTCTCATTTGCCCAGATTCCTATTACTTTTTAAGTGGTGAATGGCCAATCTAGAAAATAAACAATTCCTTTGTCTCCTTTCAGCCCATTTCCTTAATCATTTGTGATCGCCTTAACTCACTAGCTGTTGTTCTCCTGGCGTTCTGAAGAGCCCAGGACTGGCCCAATCACCAGAGCATCTTGCTCTGGGCCCATCGGAAGGGGCCTCTCACTTCCCTGCTTTGTGGCTTCACGTCTGACTCGGAAGCTGCATGTGTGAGAAAGGAGGGCCCACGAGAGAAGAGGCTGCACTTGTGGCCGAGTGGATGGACCTAAGCACTCTGGAATGAGGACCAATCATTTGGAATCTTGGTTATGCTATCGACTCCTCAGGCAAGCTGAGGAAAACATGAAGTCCAACATGAAAAATGTACTTCAGGAAACACCATCTTGCTTTCCTTTTCCAAATTTTCAGAAACTGATCTGGATTTGGGCTTTGTCCAGAAGCATTCTAGGGAGACTTAGGAGATAAAGTCTGGAGCATAGAGCGTGTTCTACCAGGCTCCTGGGTTCTTACTCTTTCTTTGAGACAGACCAGTTGTTTGTCATTCTTAGACTGCTCTCAGTAGCAAGGAAGTCTTAGAGTAGCGAAATGTCTCAGAGCTAAATTTTAGTTTCAGAATGATTCTGCTGCTGCTAAGTTGCGTCAGTTGTGTCCGACTCTGTGCAACCCCAGAGACAGCAGCCCACCAGGCTCCCCCGTCCCTGGGATTCTCCAGGCAAGAACACTGGAGTGGGTGGCCATTTCCTTCTCCCATGCAGGAAAGTGAAGTCGCTCAGTCATGTCTGATGGTTAGTGATCCCATGGACTGCAGTCTACCAGGGTCCTCCATCTAGAGGGTTATAAATTCTTGATCCAGATGTTGCTTTCTGGAATGGTTAAGAAATACCTGGGAATTGGACTTCCTTGGCGGTCCAGTGGTTAAGGCTCCAGCCTTCAATGCAGGGGCCTGGGTTCTATCTCTGGTCAGGGAATGAAGATCCCACATGCCTCACAGCCCCCCCCCCCCCCAAAAAATATATATATATAGTAAAAAAGAAGTACTATTAAGAAAAGCTACCTGGGAATTAAGGACAAAAGGACAGGCTCCTAGGCATTTTATTGTTATTGTTGTTGTTTTTAATACATGCTTTTAAACTTCTATTCTTCATATGTACAAAATGAAAACAAGTAGCATGCTAGATTCAGTAGAGAATTGAGACATGAAACTGAATATACCATAGTTTTGGATATATGTAGCCCTCTTCCCTCCAAAGTACATGAAGAAATTACTTCCAAAGAGCAGAGATTTACTTTTCAAATATAATTAATGTAATTGTTGAAGACAGGTTAGCTAGCTCTTCTAAAATACCACTCCCTCCCTCCCTCCCTCCCTCCCTCTTCAGGTATTGCAGGAGCTTCTATTAAGTAACACCTTTCATTTGAATAAATCATTTATTACTAGCCACCAAAAATGACACCAAAGATGTCAGTTTTAACTTAAGTTATATCAGTGCTGGCAGAAACTGATGCCTAAGTGAGAAATGGCAACTTTTGTGTTCGTTTGTTTTTTTTTTGAGAGTGAGGACAGGATCAGAATGGCAAATAAGTAGCTTGTTAATAACAAAGGATTTTAAGTATCAGAATCTGATTAGACTGAAACTTTTGTATCTAGAGTGCTCAAAAGTTAAAAGGTAATACTAAGTTGCTATTTCAGGGACATATACTGCCTATTTCATCCAGAAAGGAACTCAGGAAAGCAAATTGTGCAGAAAAGTACTAAAGTAGAAGTGCTTCTGAGTTTCAGGAGGAGCAGACAGCTTAATTTATATAAAATATCTCTCTCCCTAGGCTCCAAAGACAGATATTCCCCTGGGATCACCCACTCCCCCTGAATCTAAAGAGAACACGGCCGGTTTAGCACCTCAACTGAAGGAAGCTAAGGTGAGAGGCTTTTGATTACATGAAAATAACAAGAAGTTAATTTCATTGGTGTCCTTTAATAAGGACTTATTTGGGGGTACTGCTTGATCTAAGAGAGTTCGGCATCTGGCTGTATGCGTTTAGGTTCCAGATTCTGCCCGTTGAGTCCCGTGGCAGACATTCCGTAGTTGTTTCCAGGGTCTGGTAGTCATGACAGTGTGCCTGTAGCTCCAGAACAGCTCGTGTCCTAGGCCAGAACCCAGCTCTCAGCTCTGATGTTCATGGAGAATGGATACGGCTGCCGTCAGTTACGCCATCACCCACAACACCAGCAGAGTCTATTTCATTACCTAAATAATCCATCACTTCTGCTCAAGAAGATGTAAATTTCTAAAAAGGAAACTTTTCCTCAAGTTGCTTTTAGGGGCAGTGAGAATCTAGAATTATAATAGTTGCAAAACACCACACCCTCTCTCCATGTCCTCCAAACAGGAAGGTGTAGGCTGAACTTCAGTCACCTTATAACCACTACATTTTAAAAAAATTCAGTGATCTAAAAGCAAATACATATATCAACAAATGCAATCGTGGTTCAGAACTAAACATGTTAAGTCTAGAAGCTAATTACAATATAGGCAGATTCTTATTTTCTGTTGCGCCAGATGGAAATAGTTCCCATATGTTGTGTATTTCACACAGGCTTCAGATGTCAGGAAATACTAGCAGGAAAGCAATTTAAGAATCTTAGGAGAAGTGCGTGTAAATGAGAAATTACTTATCTATCCACTCTTCCTGTTTGGGGGTGAGAGCAGAAAGCAGGAGGCAGTGAACAGTAGGGGTCACAGGAGAGTTGACCTGTGGAGTGGCTCTGCTGGCTCTCCAGGACCAAAGAGGGAGCCACTGAGCACCCAGATGGTTTAACCCAAGGCCTTGTCTGCATGTCTTCTTTCTCATTGTGACCAATCCCTAAAGTCCTTGTGTTTTTGTACCCCAATACTCCAGGCAAAATCAGAAAAGACAACCCAGAACAGCAAGGCTAGTTCGAATGGAGCATAAGGACTCATGGAGGATGGAGCTTACTCTCTCTGGCTTGCTGCCCTCAGCAGTGGCATCTGTAAAGAATGTCCCTGAGATAGAAGATCAGTCATTTAGTCCTCAGGGCAGTCTTTTGAGGCCTTGTAACCATTCAGATGACATCAGTGGCAAGACCAAGTTCGGATCATTTGGAAAACTATTTAATTGCAAAGTCCATGTTCTCCGTAGCATTAGATCATCCCACTGGACTTTGTGTAAGGCCCATCTGCCATATTGTTTTTTAGCAACTTCACGTCCTTTTAAGAGAGGAAACTTTTTTGTGCAATGGAATCAGCCTGATGCCTTAAGATACCTCTTGTCTTCTCTAGCTCGGTAAGCTGGGTAGGAACTAGGGAAATTTCAAAGCCCGTCATCACGAGCATTGCACAGGCACTCTCACACTCTCACTGCCTGTACAACTTTTTCAGACTGAGCACACACACATACACACACATCAGTAGGAATAGTGCCCTAGAAACAAAGTACCTTTGGAGACGGGATGGATGTAAGTCCCTGGTTAGGTCTTCCCAGATCTAAAGAAGAAAAAGCTTCTTAGGGAAGAAGATGGGGAGTTCAATAGACTGGCAATCAGAGACTTGGCGGCCCCCCTCGGGCCCGCAGAGGCTGCAAGGATCTGGGAGGCCGCCACTCCTCCGGCACATATGGCTTCCATTAGCCTCCATCTTGCTAGGAAACATAATTAAGGGCTTAAGACAGAACCATTTGTTTGTGCTGGGTGTGTGTGTTTTTCTGGTCTGTTTGTCTTTCACAAACAGACTATCTGTTAGTCACAGGGGTTGTTAAGAGTCTGATACAATCCCAATACTACCCAGGAACAGGTATTATGTTCAGATATTTATGTTGGTTATCTTCAGTGTTGTCCACACTGAAAAACCTTAATAATAAATCGATCACCATGCAGCTGACCACCAACCTTCTTCCTTTGGGGAGTACTTAGAAAGGAAGAGGTGTTTCAGCTGCAGAAATTAGATTTCTGTACTTGCTGTGGAATTGAAGGCAGTTAGATGGGCATCCATGGAACCAAGGAAAACTCAAATCAACCTGTCTGGGGTCATCTAAAAGAGGAATGTTATCAGCACTTGACAGCAAGGAAATGCACTTTAAAACTTTCCCTAAACTTCCCCTCCGCCATGGGACAAGCCTCACCATGTCCTGTCCTGCTGAGGAACTCTATGCCATTGGCCTTGGAAGGTGATTCACAGTAAATTTTCCCACTTTTAAAATGATGAGTGTTTATTTTAATTAGTTCATATTTCAAGGGTTTGCATGTGAGAAAGGGATTAGCTCATTCATTTATGCAACCCTGTTGCAGCTGGGTGCCTCGTGGGTGCTGTGGGGCTGGTCTACAACTCTTTCTAGCTATCCCTGTGAACAGAGTGGGAAAGGGGCCCTTGGCCACCTCAGACCTCAGCTGGACTTCACCCATGTTTGCTTCATAAATAGGCATCTGAGACCCTCAATACACCTCTCTTCCCCTTCTTCTGATAGTGCCTCAGAGAGCTCACTTCACTGGTGGGTCCCATGATGGTTATAGGTGCAGCCTACTGCTGAGACTGAGCTAGTGGTGTTCTGGTAAATGATTAACACCTGGTCTGGTGGTTAGACCTCTGTGCTTCCACTCCAGGGAGCTTGGGTTCGATCCCTGGTTGGGATCTAAGATCCCACATGCTGTGTGGCATGGTTTCAAAAAAAAAAATTAATAGCCAACTCTGGGGCGTGGTTGGGAGGGAGCCCTGACTTGTAGCATTGCAAAGCAGTGATGTAAATACTCCCAAATGGCTGATCTTCAAGCTATCAATAGGTCACCGAACAACAGTCGGGGAGAGATGGATATGGTCAGCTTGAAACACCCCACTTACTGACCCCCGACCTCTGGGAAGAACAAGAGACACTTAAACCTCTAGTTGGTGCAGGCTGCAAACGTTATCGGAGAAGACAATGGCAACCCACTCCAGTGCTCTTGCCTGGAAAATCTCCCATGGGCCAAGGAGCCTGGTAGGCTGCAGTCCATGGGGTCGAGAAGAGTCGGACACGACTGAGCGACTTCACTTTCACACATTGGAGAAGGCAATGGCAACCCACTCCAGTGTTCTTGCCTGGAGAATCCCAGGGACGGGGGAGCCTGGTGGGCTGCCGTCTCTGGGGTCACACAGAGTTGGACACGACTGAAGCGACTTAGCAGCAGCAGCAGCAAACGTTATCATTTCCATGTGCCAGGACAGACGTCTGGGAGGCAGTGTAGTGTAAATGGCCCTAAATACTGTTGAGTGCCAACTTAAGAGAGAACTTGCCCCAATGCTCGGGTCCCTGCCCACCTGCCTCCCAACAGCTGAGTGGAAGCCTGTCTCCTTGCCCTGCTCTCTGCTCTTCCCCACAAATGCATCTACTGTGGCTGCACCAGCTGCTAATAATCTCACCGAGTATAATTTTAGGCATTTTCTAAAGCCCAACCCCGGTGGTGATGTCAGACTTGGCCCGTCTCACACCCTGAGAATTCTGCTTCAACAGCAAGGTGTTGGTGGCTTGGCACGTATGGACCTGCACCTGTGCCGTGACTAATTGTGTTTCAGTCATTACAGGTCACAACGGTGATATCGAATAAATGCTCTATAGTGTTAAAACCTAAAGATCTCCTTGTCACCACCAGCGCACACCGGTAGGTAGGGTCAGACTAACGGAACTTGAACGCTGATCCACACCTTCCTTTTGCCCAGGGTTCTGGCCCGCTGGCTCCCCCCAGTGGCGGCTGTGAGAAACACAGCGACTTCACTGTCAAGAGATAAATTTCCTTCAGCCGTGGTTCAATCTTACTTACCTGAGATCAATACAGTACATTAGCAGTGCCGGGGGACCGGTGACCCCTGGCCTGTGGCAATTAGAAAGGGCTGGAAGGTGGTATCGATCCATGCTCTGGCCCTCATCTTTTAACCCTCAGGAAACCAGACAGACTCAGTGCCTTGACAGCATGACATCTTCATTAGATAAACTGGATCTCTTTCCTCAGGAGACCCAATCCGGTCATCTAAGTAAAATGGCCATTTCATTTTCTCTCAGGTCAATTTCACTATCTTTAATTTGACAGCTCAGTCTCTCGGGAAATTCATGGGTGATTAGAGTAGTTACTGCAACAGTGAGTTGTGTCCCACCACCTCTACTTGAAGGCACGTAAAGCCCTTTGTGAAAGAGCGACCATGCATTCACACGACCCTGGGCCCAAACTATCATCAGTATTTTACAATGAAAGGCACCACTACAAGGTGTCCCACAAATGGTTTTAAAAGCTAAAATTCATTTCCTGATTCTGTTCTTCACCAATGTATGCCTTCCTCAAACGTGAACACAAATCAGAATATGTTGACAGTTGCATGTTCACAGAGCTACCCAGCAGAAGACAGAACTTCATAATGAGCCAACACTAAAAGGGGCCAAGAAACAGCTCAGAAAGGAAACTTCAGGAGCAACCCCATTCTTCCCAAACGAAACTGGACTTGCTTTTATACTCAGAAGGGATCTAGCGAAGAGCAAGCTTTGGGGGCAGAGGAAGAACTAACAGCCTGAGCCCTAAGGTTCCAAGGAGCCAGCACCTACTTGGTGGGGGCAGAGGAAGAAAATTCCCCAGCAGCCAAAATGCACCTTCATGGAATGTCTTCCTTTTCCTGAGGGCTGGGGTGGAGTTCCTACGGGAAGAACTGGAGGAGGTCAAGTGCTAGCCCCAGCACATGCGGTCTGATCACTCGAATTCAGAATGGTGTTGGGTGGTGGGTAGGCATGATGGACACACAATAGCCTGGGAGACAAGAAACCTGAAGCCAGGGCCCTGGGTGTAAAGCTGGTCTTATGTGACGGGTCCTCCCTGACAAAGCACAGGCAGAACCATACCCACACAGAGGAGCAGCCACTAGGTCTAAGTGTCTGCCGCCCAGGGTCAAATCATCCATGGCCTGCCTCTTCATCACTTCGGCCCAACTCCTGGCTCTTCCCAGCTGGGCCCTCAGCTCCCTGTCTGACTCTCAGACCCCACAGGCTCCACATTCCCCACAAGGAAACGTGTGGTGGAGGGGGTGGTGGGGCCTGGCCCTGGGCCCAGTGCCCCCCTACCTGCCCACCACACAGCTGCCTGCCTTCTTTCCCTGCCTTTCCCAAAGCCCGGCAGAGGAAGGAGGGCTGTCCAGAGGCCTCGGAGCAGGACCCATGGGGAAGAGACCTTGGGACAGACAGCCCCAGAGCCCGTCAGCCTCGCTCCTTCACAGCCGACCTCCTCTCCCGTGTCACACAGCCCGTATAAAAATGAAGCAGCAGCAATTTTTATTGAGGGACCTAAACTGAAAATAGGTTTAGAACATAATTTAAAAAAATAAAACAGCAAAAGTAGCAAAAAATATATGACCTTTTTAAAAACATTTTCTTTTTTTTTTTTTTTCTTTTTTCTTTGTTTTTAATATATAGCAACTGATGCCTCCCAACCACCAGGAGCATCTTACCCAATGGGTAAATCTCTGGTAACGACCCTTTTAAAAAGACATGTAAATATATACTCAGATTTATACACTTTGTGTTTTCTTCGTAGCTATGTACAGAGCCCCTGCTTTGGGGCTGGGCCCCAGGGCCACGCCGCCGGCTCCCGGCCTCTGCGTCCCCACCCTCGGGTACCAGGTATTTGGTCAGCAAAGCAAATTAGTTTCGGAATCAATAAGCCACTGGCACTATCCGTCTGGAACAGAGGTCGCCTTCTGCGGAGGCCCGGGTGCTAACCACCACTACACCCAACTCCCGCTCTGGCGCGAGGATCTGCCACAGAACACGGGCCATGGGCTGCACAGAGCAGGCAACACCAATGCAGGAAAGCTCAGTCGGCTCTCGCTCGAGGGCGGCTCGGCCCCCACTGCCCGACCCTCCAGGCGGCAGGGAGGGGGTCTTGGTCCAGCGTTTGGCAGGCCACGTAGTAGCCGTCAGCAAGGACCGGCCTCCCTGCTCCTCTGTCAGGCTGTGAGGAGGAGAGGAGGGGAGCTCGGGGGTGCGGGCCTCAGGGAGGCCGGCCAGCAGAGCGCAGGGGAGGCAGCGAGTCCAGCGGGAGGAGGGGCGAGGCGTTGAGGATGGAGTTCGGGGAGGGGTGCGGGGTGTGGGGGCCAGTCAGCGCCGTTTGAGTCCGCCGTTGGCCAGCTGGGCCGGGTGTCGGGGCAGGCAGGGTTCCTCGGGCAAGGGCTCGTGAGAAAAGACGGAATCCTCCCCGGAGGAGCAGGTGGAGCTGCGGGTGTCGGGGAAGCTGGGGGAGTATTGGTCCAGGGGCATTGACAGGTCCAGGTACTCCTGAGGGCGGAGACAACAAGATGTAGTACCCGCACTCTCCTTCCCGCGGCGGCAGGATTCATTCCGCGAGAACTCGGAATGAATCCCACGAGAACTAGGGATAAATCCCGGGAGAACTTGGAATGAATCCCGCGAGAATTCGGGCCGGTGGGCACACAGGGTCTGGGAAGGGCTGACTCACCTGGTTGGAGGTCAAGGCCACGATGCGGTCCAGGTCTTCCACCAGCTGCTTGAAGGTGGGTCTCTGAGAGGGGACCGCGTGCCAGCAGTCTCTCATCATCATGTAGCTGGGGCAGGATGGTGAGGTCAGGGTTGGGGGAGAGGACAGACAGGCTCAGGGCGGACGGGCCGCGGGCGGCTGGCTGCGCGCCTCCTACTCCTCCCTCTACGCCCCCAACCTAGTCCGCCCCCAGAGCCCAGCCCAGGACCCCAGGCATCTTTTCTCAGGCTTACAGCTCGTTGGTGCAGTTACTGGGCTTGTCCATACGATGACCCTCCTTCAGCAGCTTGAAAAGCTCCTCCACGGGGACCCCAGGGTATGGGGAGCCGCCCAGAGTGAAGATTTCCCAGAGGAGCACCCCAAAAGACCACCTGTGGATGGGCGTTGTGGGCGCAGAGCTAGGGCCCCCCACTGACCTCACCACCTCTCCCCCCAAGTCCACGACCCCAGGGGACCATGGCCGGTCAACCTCTGGGAACAAAGTGAAGGGGCAACGTTTAGTTCATTTTCCGAGACAGGATGGGGGGCTGTACCACCCTGGAAGCTCTCCCCAGCAACTGCTTATCTCAGACTCACACGTCGCTCTGGTGGGTGTAGATCCGGTCAAACAAGGCCTCCGGTGCCATCCACTTGACGGGCAGTCGGCCCTGTAAGCAGCACGGGGACACTGGGGTGGCCCGGGGCAGGCAGGGGCGGACGTAGGGCTGGACCCAGCTCACCCGTCCACCCAGCCAGTTGGGGTGGGGGTAGCCCAGCGGCTCGGAGTCCTGGGACAGAGGACAGGCAGCCCCCGCACTTACGTTGGTTGTCTTTTTATAGTAGTCGATGTGGTGGATGTCTCGAGCAAGACCGAAGTCCGCGATCTTCATCACGTTGTCCTCCGTCACCAGGACGTTCCTGGCGGCCAGGTCCCGGTGGATGCACTGTGGGGCCCGGAGGACAAGAGGGATTGGGGGGGTGGGGGTGGAGGTGGGGCACAGGGGAGGGTCAGCAGCCGCCTGTGGGCCCACTTCCCTCACCGGCCCTTGCCTTCCCCCCCCATCCGCCCCCTGAACCATCCAGTTTCCTGCTACAGGGTCCCTCTCCTGTAGGTCAAAGCCAGACATCCAAACAGCCCCAGCTCTGGGCTGCCCAATCACTTCAGCAAACCCTCCAGGTATGTTTCCCTCCCGGTGCTTGGCTTTCAACATGCAGGCAGTGAGCTGAACCCTGTGTCTCTGTCCAGTGTGCATATGAGCTCTCATGGGGATGCCCTGTCTCCCTGGCCAAGCACATCCATACAGGGCTGGGCTCAAACAAAGCAGCATTTACCCAGCACCCAAAGCTGTACCTAACTGTCACACAGGACCTCATCTCCTCCCTGTAACCGGTTACAGCTGAGGCATCATCATTCTAACTTCACACCAATCCCAAGGCCTCAAGGCCACGTAGCTCTCCTGGCTCTGATGTCCCCGCCATCCCCCGGGGTCCCACGCTACCCAGGGGAGCCGTCAGGAGCCACACCTTCTTGGAGGCAAGATATTCCATGCCTCGGGCCACCTGGTAGGCACAGGACACCAGGTCCTTGGAGGAGAGCTGCTCCTCGGGGTGGTGGCTGGGGTTGTAGCAGTACTCCAGCCCCGGCGGCCTCCGGGCCTGCAGGTACTCTCGGAGGTTGCCCTTGGAGGCGTACTCCACGATGACATACAGGGGACCTGGGGACACGGGCGCGGAGAGGCCGTCAGGGCCGCTGGGCAGGTGCACGTGCTGAGCCTTGCCCGGAGGAACCCCAAGGCACATCGCGAGCCTGTTGCCCAGGCTTCACCTCCCCTTTGAGGGGAGCTCCAGAAATTCATCTCACTCCCCAAAGAAAGCAAGGGCAGTCATTCTTAGCCTAGTCCAGGACATTCCCAAGCAAAAGTGGGGCCAGAGCCCTGACCTCGACTGGAGCAAGTCACCTTTTCTGGCCACATGGTGTGCGTGGATCCAGGTGCCTGGACTCTCAGATGAACCCACATGGGCATCAGGACGGACCCCGAGAAATACATTCTGACTATGGAAACCAGCTTCTCCCCCCAGCCCGCTTCCCTTGTGGCTGAGAAATGCCCGATCCCTGACGCCCCAGCTAGACATCTTCTCCCTGACAGACAGACAGATGGCAGCAGCCTGAGTGCCTGCCTGAGCCCCTCCCCCCAATGGGTGGAAGCCCGCAGGCAAGGTGCCCACCGTCCTGTGTACAGGCCCCCAGCAGGTTGATGATGTTCTTGTGTTTTCCAATCATCTTCATCATCTCCATCTCGGAGATCAGGTCCGACAGGTCTTTCTCTGTTGCATCCGCTGCATGGACAAAGCAGAGGGGATGGAGAAGCATTTGCGTTGGAAGGAAGGCCGACAGGACAAAAACTAAGGAAGGGGGATGAGGTGAACCCCCAGGGATCCCTTTCCTCTGGGACTTGCTTCTCTCTTTACGTGCCCCCCCCCCCCCCTTGGCTTTTTTTTTTGGCGGCACCACAGGGCACGTGGGATCTCCTCTGCAGAGCAAGTGCAGAGACTTAACTGCTTGACTGCCAGGAAGTCCCTCCCCTCTCCTTTTCACATCCAAATTTATCTCCCCTTCCCTCTTATGAGAGCTGCCGGTGTTGCCAAAAAAAAGGATCTGGGGTCACCACCTGATAATGGACGCCAAGGAACAAAGTGAGGTCATGGTGAGATGGCGGGGTGTGCAATGCCCCCCAACCCCAGGACAACCTAAGCAGGCTGTGGAGCAGGTGCAGGTAATAGCCTGAGGCCCAGAGTTTGCTTGGAAAGGGAAGGGGTCGTTTTTGCAGGGACACAGGCACCACATACACTTTAGCATCTTCACGGCCACTTTGGTCACACGGTTGGGTTTGTCCTTGTCCAGCCCGATGGCCTCCGCCAACACCACCTGCCCAAAGCAGCCCTCTCCCAAGGGCTTGCCTAAAACCAGTCTTCGGGGAAACAAAGGGTGGGATAAGCTGGGGTGGTAATGTTCAAACCTGACAGGAACCCCCACTCCCCCTCCGCCTCCAGTTCCCTTGACTAAGAGCAGATGGTGGCAGTCACTTCTGGATGCTCCCCTGAAGATCTGAGCCCACACCACTGCCCCCGTTAGAATAATGAGCTGGGGTAGGGGGTGGGGGTTACCTGTCCCGAGGCAGCTCCCAGCGAGGGTCTTCGGGAAGCTCATATTCAGAGACCCCGGCCAGCATAGGGGTGCCGCTGGAGGAGAGACGCGAGGGCCGAACCAGCAGGACCCCGGAGTTCATGGATGCACTGGAGTCGGCCGACACCTGCAGGGAGGCGTGGGGTCACCCTTCCAGCAGGGACGGGGGAGCAGCGGCAGGTCCCTCCCCTCCCCGCTCAGTACTTGTTGCTAAAGTTAGAGGTGTGGACCTGGCATCTGGCACTCCCTCCCCAACACAGGCAGAAAGGCCACAGGAGGTCAGAAGACCGAGGTTCTAACACTGACGTTTGCCACCAACTCGCCTTTCTGGGTTTTGGATTACTCACCTTTCACGTGAGCATGACAGCCTGACATTCTGTAACTTATCACTGCAAGAGCAACTCTCTTCCTGTCCTCATTCTTAAGTGAAAACCCTGCTGTGGATGAGGGGTTCCTGACTCCTGAAGCCCCTTCCAGAATTAGCACGGTTCGGAGCGAAGCCTGCCTCCTTTTCTCCTTTCACGCATCTTCACCCTCTGTTCCATCTCCTGGGATGGGGGGAGGCGGATGCACAGGAGCGAGAGGGCATCTTGGGACCCAGCTCAGCTCCTCTCCTCTGCACGTTTGCACCCCTAATGGGCCCTCAGGGGAAGCTCAGATTCATAATATCAACTAGGCATTTAGCCCAGTGAGGACCATCTCCCAGTCCCCAGGCTGGCTGAGCAGGGCACCGTGGTTGAGATACGATGGGCTCACAGGATTCATTGGCCAGAAGAAATTGGAGCCTGACCCCAAGCACTTAGGACACTCCCCTGCTGCCACCCGGAAGCCGGACACCAAAGTCTGAAGCAGGGACCCTGCGGCAGGTACCGCAGACCCCCCTGGGGCGCAGGGAGGACACACAGGGCGAGGCAGAGCGTGCGAACCCCCCGTCTACTTTCTGTTACCTGTCTGCGCAGAGGGATGCTCTTGGCCAGCTTGTGCACGGCCATCTGGCTGTGGAAGTCACTCTTCTTCGTGCCGCTCTTCATCTTGTAGATGATGACAGACCCCACCATGCAGGAGATGAGGAAGGCCCCCGTGCAATAGATGATAATCTCCAGGTACAGTGGCGAGGTCATCACCGCTGGTCTCTCTTCCAGGGCTGGGTCAGCGTGAACAGGACATTAGTGGGCTCAGGGCAGGGCTGGTCCACTAGGGTCCCGGCTCCCTAAGAAACTCAACATCCATCTCCTAAACTCTGGGAATCTTTGGGGCAGAGACGAACCGAGCTAGGCCCTAGCTGGGATTGGGGTCCTGACACTGAGCACACAGCAGACATCCTGGGATCTGTGAGGTTCCCTGATCCTGACTTGAATCCCCAGAGGGATGGACTGTATCTTGCTAGCCGATGCCCATGCCCATGAACTCAGGAGCCCTCCTGGCTTAGGGACTGCTGGACTGGATGGGTACTTGGTGCCCTGCAAGAGACAGCTGAGCACTCACTTGGGCTAGATGCCTCTTTCAATGTTCCCTTGGACACACGGCCCTTCTCCACAGTGCCCGAGCACTGCGTCAACACCTATCACGGGACAGCAAACCATCCATCGGTCTTTCATTACTGATGGCCCAGGGGTACCCTGAGGGCCCAGGTGGCACCTCCTCCATGTCTGCAGGCCACAGCGCCTAGCATCCGGTGGCACTCGTAACACAAAGACAATGATGCAGGGAGGAAACAAGAAAACCAGTGTATGTCCCGACTTTATTGCTCAGCTTTGCCTATGTCATCTCTATCAGGTCAGACGTAAAAACGTCTACACCTAGCCAAACTGGAGACAGAACTTCACTTGCAAATGTCGTCTGGATTATTAAAGATAAATATGGAAACATCTCTTAAGACTTCCACTCACAGCTCTAACTCCTCACACTGAGCAAAGTCAGGGAGGGGGTTTTATTTGTTTCTCCATTCAGACTCTCCTGCCTCCCACCCTCACTGAAGCCCAGGCAACTCAAGCCTCTCCCTCTCGCACGGAGGTGGGGAGGGTCCCATCCAGCAGGACATCCCTTCCTCCACCCCTCCCCTATTAAAGACCCCCTCCAGCCGCAGGGGCCAGCACCCCGGGGACCTCCCCCAGGAGGCCCCAGGCATGACCCCAAACTAGCCCAAAGAGAACTCTCCGAGGTGCGATGAGGGACGGCAGAACTGATAACAGGGAGAAGTGTTTCTGTTTTTCTCTTTCCCCAGCGTGGAGAAACAGACACCATCCACCGGGAGGCACAACACAGGACAAAGACAGTGACGAGGGAAAAAACAGAAAACGCTTCTGTGCCTCCAGTGGGGGTGCGCGTTATCAGAGGAGGAGAGGGAGGGACAAAGAAAGAGACCAGAGTCTGCAGGATGAGTAGCACCACGCCTGGCTCCAGCCCCGACGCCACCAGCCTACCACCCTGCCCAGGCTGCAGGCTCCTGCCTTCCTGGCCCGGCCTCCATGGCCCCCTCTGGAGAGGAGCTGTGTTGGGAGCCAAAGGATAAATGGGCACCATCGAGTCCCCTGCGCTGCCTGGGAAAGGACTTGCTCAAAGCAGCTCAAGTCCACTGTCTGGGTCTGGAGGAACCTTGCCCACCGAGATCAGCAAGGGGGAGGGTGGAGGGCACTGATGCTTCCGAGCGGCAAGCCCCTCACTTCAGAGCACCTATATTCAGTTACAGGGGGAGCCTCTCGGAGACTTCGGAGGGCTGGCGATAAAGGAAGACTGCTGGACCCGAGGAGGGAAGGAGCCTGCCCTGGAGGAGAGCCCGGCTGCAAGTTAGATCCAGACCCCACGCATGCATCGCTCTGGCCCGGGGGAGAGACGGAGGCAGGCCCACAAGTGAGAGCAATCTGAGATCCTGCACCAGGAGGAAGGCTCCGGGGGTGAGCCAAGAAGGTTCAACCCACGAGGCCAAATGACAGGTTGGATGACTTGCCAGAGCTGCCTGCTGCGTATGGAGCCCGGCTCTGTGTCTCCCCCAACCCTGCGATGCATGCTCCCCCCGTGCCCCTGGCGAGGGCAGGACATCGAGAGGAGGAGGACAGTGTATACCTTCCAGAACGGTCAGCCATGCAGAGTGATGGGAGAGTCCGATAGAGTTACCCGCCAAGCATGTATACTCCCCCGCGTCCTCAAAGGAGACATTCCTTAAGTGCAGCACCTCCATCTCTTTGTCGGTGGTGTTAACTCCGGCCGTCTAGAAGAGACAACGGAAGCCACATGGACAAGCCCGGGACCGGAGACCTCTCAGAGAGGGAGGGAGGAGGAGGAAAGGGGGAAGAAAAAAATAACCAGAGGAAGAAAGGTTCCCCAGCATCTCCTTTGCAACAATGGACAGACAAAAATCACCAGGCAGCGAGAGACCTGTTAGAGGAAGAGGGTGAGAGCCTGAGGAGGAACTCGGCAGACCTGACGGTGCGACGCGGATGGCTGGTTACACCCGTCACCAGGCGCAGCAGCCCCGGCCCAGCCCAGCATGCGGCGCGAGCGCATGGAGAAATGGGCCGGCGCGGGGGCTGTTTGGTTTCCGGAGGGGGCACACAGGAGGGACAGAGGGGGCTGCAAGCCTCACACACACACTCACACCCACACTCACCCCCCCACACACACACCCAAATACCCACACACATACCCCCCATCCCACGCACTCACAGCCCCCACACACACCCTCACACACACACACCCCACAGCCACACACACATACACTCACCCCACACACACACTCACTCACACACATAACCCCCCACATCCCACACACACTCACACAGCCCCCATACACACACTGACACACAGCCCCACATACACCCACGGCTACTCCCCCACACTCACACCCACAAAAATACACCCCCACCCCACACATACACACCCCCCACACACACACCTTCCCAGTCACACACACTCACCCCACACATACTCTCACCCCCCCATACTCACACCCACACAAATACCCTCCCACACACATACCTCCCCACATCCCACACACACACACACTCAGCCCTCCCCACACTCACCTTCACACTCACACCCACATCCCACACACACACCCCCACACCTCCCCCCCACACACAGCCCGCTCACATCCACATCCCCCACACGCACACTCACATCACTACAAACGCTGGTCCTCTCTCCTCGCCATCACTCGGACCCTCAGTCTCCAGGATCACCCAGGACGCACCCGACACGCAGCCAAGAACACACACAAGGCACAGAGGGGTGACACCAACACAGAGCCGAACCAATCCAGCCGCCCAGGCCGGGTATTTTTCCATGGCTCCGGGCACTAGAAACAGCAGGCTAACAGGGAGAGTGGGGCGCTGGCCTCCCCACAGCTGCCCTGGCAGCTCGGGGCCTCCATCAAACCCCAGCACAGGGGCCCCTCCAGCTCCCCGTTACCTTTTGCCACAGGTCTGGTGACTGTGAGCCACGCAGACTGGTTAGCTTCACCAATATAATTGGAAACCTTACACACATACTCCCCGCTCTGGGCCTCTGTCACATTGAACAGGGTCAGGACCTCCGCATCCGAGCTATTTATCCCCGAATGCTGGAACAGACCAACGACACGCCGTCAGTTGGGCCAACATGGAGATGTGGCCGTATTTGCTCCCGTGTGGGGTTATGGTGGGCCCAGGAGCTAAGGCAAGAGGCTGAGGCGACACTTGTCCTCTTTCCCTCGTTAGCAGGACAAAAAAGTGGACTTTAAAAATCCATGTGACTGAAAAACAAACTGAATGAAAAAAAAATCATTGCCCCAAGCAAATATTTCATTTGTGTTAAACCCCCTCCTCCAGGAAGAGGGCAGAGATTGCCAGTGGAGACAGCAGCCAAGGTTCAAGGCCCCGGGCCCACCACATGGCAGTTTCAGTGCCCAAGGTGAGGAGTGCGGCGGCTGGCTAGGGAATCTTTGGAACAGCCGAGCCAGGGAGGAGGAGGGCTAAGGCTGGGACCAGGAGGGAAAGCAGGTTCCCAGCTTCTGGCTACTTCCTGTTGCAAGATCCACTGGAGAATTAGGCAATTAGCTTCCCTGGATTAATGGAGCATTCAGGGACATTCGAAGTCTGGGAGTGGGAGGAAAAAAAGAAGAAAGTGCCATTACTCCTGAAACCACTGAGGACTGACCCGTGGCCTTGGCTTTTCCAGCCCTACCTAAGCTAAACCGTGCCCATGTGACAGAAAGGACGTGCCTCCGGAAGCAGGGCAGAGACCGGGAGACGCTTGCTGGGAAGGCTGTGGTAGTGGGCAGTGGGAGAGCAGAGTGCAAATGCCTTCCGGAGAAGCTGACCTGAAAGCCTGGGCACGGTCACCGTCCAAGCTCTTCAGAAGCCAGCAGTGCTCACCCCCAGCCCTCGGCGCCCCACGAGCCTTCACCCACAACCTGCTACTGGTCCTTCAGAAAGTGGCCAGGGCCCCACATAAGATGGAGCCTGGACTCAGCAGAAGGACCAGGGCCCGATCACGGGGACTGAGCTGGACCCCAGCCACCTGGACCCCAGGAGATACACGCCTCCTTCCCCGAGCCCAGCCCACGGAGACCGGAGCCAGGATTACCTTCAAGATCTGGACATAAGGCAGGTTGTCCGGCCCAATCTTACTCCCGTTCACCTCGATGTGCTTCAGCCACTGGATGTGGGGCTGCGGGTCACTGTACACCTTGCACATGAACTCCACGTTGCTGCCCAGGGCCACCGTCTTGTTGGCCGGCAAGCCCGCCTGCAGGATGGGCCGGTGAGGGGACCGCTCTGGAGGGGCATGGGATGGGAGAGGGTCATCAGGCCCTGCCGTGGCCGCTCCTGGCTGGAATGCTGACAGAGCATCCCAAGGACCAGCACAGAGACACATTCCCAGACCTCAGCCCAGCCTACCTGCCCATAACTAAACCCACAGTCACTCAGACTCTTGCTGTTCAAAGTGTGGTCTGGGTACTGCAGCGCCAGCTTCACCAGCCTGTTAGAAACACTGACCCTCAGGTCCTACCCCAGACCTCCTGGATCACAAGCTTGTATTTTTTTTTTTGCTGCACTGCATGGCTCGTAGGATCTTAGTTCCCCAACCAGGGACTGAACCGAGCAATGGCAGGGAAAGTACTGAGTCCTAACCACTGACCCTCCAGGGAATTCCCCAGAAGCGTCTTTGCATACCATATTTTTTTTTTTTTTTGCATACCATATTTTTAAAGCCAAGGCAGAACACTGGCTGTGAAACTCTTTACCTTGAGGTTGCCAGAGAATGAGATTCAGAGCCTCTGGAAGACAGAGGCCGCACCACAGCACCAAGAGGCACGGCATTCTTCCTAGTGTCTCGTGCAGTGCCTGGAGTCTGCGTGGACTGACCTCTCTGAGCCTCAGTGTGTTCCTCTGTACAACGGGAACAACAGCACCTGCCTTGCAGGGTGCTAGAAGAATTGCCTGTGGTGTATTTACTGTATCCGGCAGACCACTCGCATCTGTGGAGCGGTAGCTACTATTAAGCTAGATTAACCACCACTGTGCCAGTCACCTCCTGCAGGAGAGACTCAACAGCACCTTTCCCTTTACAATGAACCTGTGGTACCACCAATCCTCCCAGCTCTACTGATGGATAAGAAAAGGGAGGTTTGAAAAAGGAAGGTGATGGAGCTAATAAACGCCACAGAATCCTGACTCCACCCCTAAGTGAACCTGGCTCCCAGGCTGTGTTCTCCGCATCCCTGCTCCTTCCACCAAACTCCTCCTCCTGTCGCCACCCTCTTACCCACAACATCAAGCTGGTAGGTATGGTTGATGCTGCCGTATTCATTCTCCACGATGCAGGTGTAGTTGCCCTTATCCGAAGGCACCACGGAGTCCATAATGATGCTCCAGGTGGCATAACGGACCTGAGGGGAAACATGCCAAAGGGCCCCAATGCGGGTCTGGAGGGAAAGGTGGGCAGAAGTCACGCACCCTCCAGTCAGAGCACGCAGCCCAGCTGCACAGGGAGCTGGGGACCATCATCCCAGCCCACTCACATTCTGCAGGAAGGCATCAGGCAGAGGGGTGTGAGGACTCGGAAAGTCTGCCCGCCACAGCCAAGGCCATCTGCAATCTGGACAAATGTGCCTTCGGAGCCCTCCCAGATACACTGGGAACTTTCCTAGCTTTGCATCCCTGCCCACACTGCTCTTGTGCCAGAGCAGCGTCCTGCTAAGAGTCCAGACGTGTCCACCCTTGATGTCTCGTTTCACAGTCCACCTCCTGTCCTCCCATCCCTCTAGGCCTCACAGGTGCAGCGCTCCCGTTAGATGGACCCTGTTGGGCAGGACGCTGCCTCATAAGACCCAGAGCACAGGGTGCTGTACACGGCAAGTGCTGGCTGGGTTACTTTATAAACAGTTTGTTTTTCTGATTTCCTCTGCTTCTCTTTTTTAACATCTATGTTGTTTGGCTACTCTGGGTCTTGGTTGCGGCATGTGGCATCGCGTTCCCTGATCAGGGACAGAGCCAGGCCCCCAGCTTTGGAAGCAAGGAGTCTTAGGCACTGGACAGCCAGGGAAGTCCCTCCTCTACTTTTCTTATGCAAGATTAATGAGAAAAGAGCAGCTAGGTGAGATGGGAGAGAAACAGGAATGGTAAGAATGATCACAGGGTTTAAAGGAGGATTAGATGAAGACGTTCTTCCTAGAATTATAAACGGGCAAAGAACTTGAACAATTTCCACAACAAGAAATGGAAACCACTTAGGAACACATGAAAATTCTAAGTTTGTTCCTAAGCAAAATAGCCCACAGAGAACAATCTGATACTCTCACCTGTCAAATTTGTTGGCAAAAGTATAGCCAGTTTATCATTCTCATACTCTGCTATGGGAGGACAAATTCATTTTCCCTTTTAAGAAAGTAACTGTTACCACAATAAAATAAAATGAAAAAAAATCACACCCCTACTCATTACATCATCTTCCATTAGAGCAAATGTCACAGTAAGATTTTATGTCTTCCCATTGGACTTTGAACTCTACTGCCTAATACATTTTCTGGAAAGACATGTATCCACAAAATGTTGGTGTAAAAAATGAATAAGTGAACAAATGAATAAAATTACCTAACTTTATTAGGGAAAAAAAAAAAGGAATTGGGTAACATGCATCAAGAGCTTAAAAATGCTTATACTTTGCTCTAGTAACTTCCAGCAATCTGTCCCTAAAGAGGAATATTTTAAAATACTGACATAGACTTTACAAAGATATTCACCATAACGTTATTTACAGCAGTGCAAAACTGGAAAATAGTATCACAATATAGTTCATTAAATTATGGGGCAATTAATACTGGGATATTATAAAGCCATGAAAAATTATCTTTCAAATACATGGCAAAAGACTCATAACGTTAACAATTAACAACTGGCAAGAAATTAGATAGTCAATGTGACTGACCATGCAAAAATCAAATACGTAGAAAAAGACTAAAAAGATTTAAGTTTATTTTCTTTTTTAGTATTTGAAAATTTTCTAGAGTGTTATTTAAAACAATTAAAGGCATATAAGTAAGGATTTTCTAAGCAGTGTCTCCTGCCCACCTTACTCCAGCTTTCATAAAAACCCAGATACCTTGTAGCCTCCGATCCTGTGGTCGGGCTTGAATTCTTTGCCGTTTTTCAGCCAGCGCAGCGTGGGGTTCGGGGTCCCACTGGAAGGGCATTTGAACTTCACTGTCTTGGCAGCTGGCACCGCGTGCAGTTTCTTTTCCATCTTTTCTGGTGACGTCCAGTACGGAGCCACGGCTGCCCAGGGAGAGCAGAGAGAGACAGGGCCTGGTCAGGCTCAGGGGAGGCCCCACCCACCTGCTCGCCACCTGTGAACGATGCCCACACCGGTCCGGACCCCAGAGGGGTGGTCCCCCGGGGTCCCCCATGTGCCCCGTCGCAACCCCATGTGCCCCGCTACCCTTCCCTTCTCCAGTCATTTGTCCAAGCTTTCCCTTTTCCATTCCAACCCAACCCCCGGGCCCGGAGGCCAGAAAGGAAGGAAACAGTGTCTCACGCATACGGTTTGGTTTGGTGTTATCTGTTTCCTTCTCCTCCGAAGAGGAGTCATCGTCGTCATCGTCGTCCTCCGACGAGGGGAGCGCATCTAGGGCAAGAAGGAGGGGGCACTGAGGTCCCTCCCCCAGGAAAAGAGGCTGCAGCTCGCATCCAGTCCACAGCCACCCCAGGAACATGAGGGCCAGTCCAGTAACAGGCGACCACGGCGACCGATCCCCACAGAGCCTCCGGGGCCCACACCTCCCTCAGTGTCCATCCCTCCGCCGGACAGACACGGTTTATGTAAGAACTGCACGCCCTGTGCCTGTCCCCCTCCTCCGCCGACCCCAACACACTGCCCTCCCCTGCCCCGAAGCCTTTGCCCCATCACGGATAGGTGGGGTTCTCTTTAACCTAAGTCCACCCTGCACTCAGAGGCTCACGCCACATCTCAGAACCAGCAGCCAGGGCACCCGAACCCTCCTTTGGAAACCCAGACAGATCGAGGCACTATGGCCAGAAGCCATTTCCGAAGCCCTGGGCTGAACTCTCTGGAGTTGCAACGTTTCTAGCACGTGTCCGCTGAGGTCGGGGAACTGCGCTTCTCAACCAGTGGACAGGAACCCACGACACAGTGGGCAGCTGCCAACGCCTGCCCCCAACAAGTATCCAGTCCTTTGAGCGTGTGGTCACCCATCAGGGTTCATGCCAGATCTTTCCCCAGTCCTTTCTAGTGTTTTGGGGGCATCTGGAGGGAAGTGAAGGAGGCACGTCCCTCTGCTGGGGAGGGGGTGTTCTAGAGGATGTTTGGTGGGCTGGGGAGAGGCCAGGCTCACAGCCTGAGATGCACAAGTGGTGTAAAGAGAATTCCAGCTCTACTCGGTTCAGTCCTAAGGTTTTGTAAAAGTCACATCCTACAAGTGGCAAGTCCCCTGAGTCACAGAGCTCTAGGGTTCCCTGGCTGCCGTAGCACAGGTCTGGAAGTTAGAGAACACGTGTCTCCCATCAAGCCGTGACTACGGCGGTGCAACTGGGTCATCCACTATCCCACAGGGACCTCACCACGAATCTGGGGTGCTGATGACTAAGCCCAGCACCAAGTCCAAACGTCCAGGGAACAAGAGTTTGGAAGCTGCCTGAGCCCTGGGGCACCCCGATGACCTGGGCAGGCTGTGCTGGAGAAACCACTGTGTCTCACTGCCCCCCCCCCGGGGTGTCAGCGAGCACCGCGGAGGTGGGTTCAGGCAGTCCTCCACTCTCTGACCCGAGGCCGGCATCCCGAGTCACCCCCTGAGAGCTAAGCCGCGCAGCGGGCCGGAGCGATGTTAGTGGGTGGCAGCTTCTGCAGCAGAAGGGAGGGCGCGGATGATGGCAGAGGAAGAGGCCGGCCTCCCCCTGAGACCAGCAGAGAGGGAGGCAGGGGGTGGGGGGGGGAGGTGGAGGGTGGACTTGGCTACCCACCTGAGACATTGACGGAGAAGTAGGTGGTATCACTGCCGGAGGGGCTGCTGGTCACGCAGGCGTAGAGGCCTGAGTCGGCGGGCACGGAGCCCCGAACCTCCACCTCCTCCCCGGTGATGCGCGTGCGGTTGCTGTCCGCCAGCTGCACCCCGTCCCGCAGCCAGTTGATGCTCTGAACATCGTCCCGCAGCCGACAGCGGAGCTGCAGCAGGTCACCGGGGTGGACCAGGAGGGACTCCACTTCCACGGGGGCTCCCCAGGGCTGGGCTGCAGCCGCCGCAGGGACCAGGAAGAGGGCAGAGGGAGCAAGGGGGCAGGAGGGATGGGGAAAGACAAAGGCATTATGCCGGCCGCACAGAGCTGCAGCATCCCCGGGGGGCGGGGTACGGAGCTGGGGTGGCGGGTCAGTCGGGGGGACGGCTGGCTCCCTGGGCACTCCCAATGCTTCCCATCCACCCTACTCCTCCAGAGGGCAAAGGAAGACAGGCGAAGTTAGGAAGCAGCTGCAGCAGCATTAAGCGGTTCAGAGTGGGTTTCCGTCCATCTTTTGGTGGGGGGAGGCAGCTCTGGCCCTCCCCGGGACCCCTGGGTGTCTAAGAGCACCCCCTCCCCATACACACAGCTCTTTACCAAGAGCGGCCACTTCCCAGGGGAACACACTGTTCGCTTTCGGGTGGGGCAGCCTCACCCCTCTCCCCAGGAACAAGCCCCCATGTGGGGGGGCAGCGTGTCATGGGCGGGGCTCTAGATTCAAGTGATCAGTACTGGGGGGTGCTCGGAGCCCCGAAAGGAGTCCGATGCACAGGGTGTATATGCGGGAGAGATGGCCCGAGGAGAGGTCAGCTCAGGGGAGCCTCAGGCTAACAGGTGCTGGGCCAGAGGATTCGGAGCTTTTGACTATATTAGGAACGGAGGCCGGCAGCTGCCACAAAACCCACACTTGCCCTGGCAGCAAAAGCCGCTCCACACAAAGCTCCTTTCTCCTCGCCCCACTGCAGGGCTCCCCCTCTCGAGCCCCCAGCCTCCTCTCCGCTGCCCTCCCCTGACACACAGGCACACACACCCACTCTCCGTCACTGCTCCCCCACCCCACCCCAAGCCCAGGGATCCACACACCCATCCCTCTTGACCAGCAACGCTGAACTCGAACCAACAGGAAGGCCTGAGGCCGGACACAGAACAAGGCCAGCCTCAGGCGTATCTGTCTTCTCCCAAGCACACCCCGTCCACACTAACACAGACCTCCCCGTCCCTCTCGGCACTTGCACGCCTGCTCCTGGCATCTTCCACCCTCTGCCCGGCCTCCACCAGAACAAGACACCTGAGGTAGCTCACACCCACCATCTGCCTGGTTTCTACTGCCTTCTGCAGCCTTCTTTCTTTCTTACCCCCATTTCGCCATCAGAGGCTTGCCGACAGCCCCCCTGCAGGTCCCGGATTTGGGAGGCTCTGAAAGGCACCTGGCCCCGCCACGCTGGCATCTCTGCCTGGCTCTCCACCCACCCTCTGGTTCTCAGCCTGGCTGGAAACTGCCCCAAAGGCCTTTCTGACCCCAGTCTGGGTCAGGGGCCCTCCCCTCGCACTTGTCACCCTGGAGGAAAGGCCTCTTTCTCGATAAGGTTGCCAGAGTGGGAACATGTCACATTTACCTTCAAACCTCGGGAGGGCCCTGGCCCACGGAGCTGCCAACAAAGGCTTGCTGAATAATCTGACAATGATGCACTGTTTCTCCGTTGTCTTCCCTTCCAAACTCCGCTTCTCCTTCACCACCTCATTTTAACCCACTCTTTCTGAAGTCCCCAACAGGTTTCTGCTAGAAACCTCACTGATGAAATGTGTCCTGGGCACCAGGGACTGACAGTAGCTTTTTGTGGGGGGAGGCCTTGGACGAGGCTCAGAGGCCACGGCTGCAGGCCAGGTGCCCCTTGACCCAAGGGCTCTGTCTTAAATCCTAGGTAAATACTGAGTCATCAAAAAGGAGGTGCTGGTTTAAAAGGGTTTGGAAACAAACCACTGGGCCCGCACTCATTTATTTTTGTGAATCAGGTCAAGAGGCACACCGCAAAGGTGAGCAGACCACACACTGATTAAAAATAAGCTTTTGTGGGTCTTGGAAAATAAAAGTTATTCTTTCCATTTTTAATGGTTTGTGGTTTTGCCAAGAGGAGGCAGAAGAAAAGCCATTCAGACTTGACCCTTAGGGAAACAGAAGACGCTCCTATGGATCAAATCTCATTTTCCTGCAATGACCTCACTGATTAAATATTTTGCAGCTCATGATCTGTACCAGCCATTGGTCAAACAGTAAACTCCGGTAAACTCCAATTCTTAGCCTCTGACAGGTCCCAGAAACAAAAAGGTAGCAGGGAGAACATGGGCGTTGCCCCAAGAGAAAGCAACAAAGGGAGACTTGGCTCTGCTGGGGCCAGCTCGGGCTGATTCCACTTGGATCTGAAACTCCCTGCTCTTCCTGGCCAGGACGTGCAAACAGAACTCTTCTGCACGATCTATATAAAGCCTCAAGAGCCAGCTTTCTTGTCCCAGTCCCTGGAGGTCAAGCTCAGCCCGATGCTCCAGGCCATGGTGTGCTAGTCCTGTTCATTCTCCTGATCAGTATTGAAGGCTGTGTAGAGGGTGAACTCTAACCCCGTGCTTTGCCTTCAAGGCTCCTCTCAGTGTGTTCCATCCTCCCCATGCAACCGTCTTCTCCCTGCCTTCCACGCCAAGTCTGGCTGTTTTCTGCACTAACCGTATTCTGCAGCCACAACAAAACTGACTTCTGTTCAAAGCTGTCAGGCATCTCTCTAGAACTCTCCTACCCACCTACTCAAAGTGCACCATCCAAGACACCCACCCTCCTTTTCTGTAAAAACAGTTACCATCTGAATAGCACAAATTTGCATTTAATTCCATGCCATCTTGCACTGTTGCTTTTTCAAACATCTTTATTGAGATATAACTCATGTATCATAAAATTCACCCATTTCTAGCGTATCATTCAATACTTTTTAGTATAGTCACAGAATGCAACTATCACCACAATCTACCTTTAGAACATTTGTATCACCCCCAAAAGAAACCCCATACCCATTAGCAGTCACTCACTATCCCCTCCCCCTCCACCAGCCTAGGCAACCATTGATCTGCTTTGTCTCTATAGATTTGTCTATATTAGATAGTTCATATCAATGGACTTGTGCAATATAGTTTTTTTTGTGTGTCCTCTTTTCTTTTATCATGTTTTCAAGGTTCTTTTCATGTTGTCTCATGTACTTTATTCCTTTTAGTGGCCAAATAATAGTCCATTGTGTGAGTATACCACATTTTATTAATCTGTTTGTTGGCTGATGGACATTTGGGTGTATCTTTTCCTAATTGTCAAAAGTGTCCATGTCTTGCCTAAGAAACAGAAAGCAACTCAGACCAATAGAATGGTCTATTATAGTTTTGCCACAGTGCCTGACAATGTCAGAAATACAGAAAAATACTCAGCAGGTCTTGAAGTTAGCATCTGGCAAAGACTAAATTTTAGGGGAACTGAAAACATTCTTCTCAATTTGAACCAAAACCTATGGCTCTTGGTTTCCGGTGGATTTTTTTCATGGCTAATAGTGCTCTTGTATGTGTGTCAAAGCCTCCATTTACAAAGCAGGTAAATGCCACTTTCTTCGAGGAGGTAATGGAAAGGTAACTGACCATCTGCTGGCTTACTGGGCCCTGCCCCTCTGTGTCACCACCTGGACTAGCAGCCCTGATCTTGGAGTGTCGTCTGTAAGGCAACTGATGTGGGCATCCCTGCTCACGGGCCGCCTGCAACAACCAAGTCATTACTCTCCATTCTCCTGCGGTCTTTGCAGGGTCCCCCATTTATGTCCCCGTTGGAAAGGCCTTTGCATCTGTGGCTCCATCTCCACTGAGCTGGCCTTTCTCTGACCAGCACCCATGGACCAGGGCTCTTCGTGTCGTTAGGCATCAGGAAGCAAGAAAGGAGCTGACACCTTTATTGGGCTGGCCATGACTGATGAAGAACAGAAAGCAGTTTATTGGGCAGCAACTTGAAAAGACATTCCAATGCTTGATGAATTGGAGTGCGGAGGCTGTGGGGGAGACTGCAAACCCACACACTCGCTTTGTGTGTCCTGTTTCCTGAGAGATGAGGTGGGCAACAGAGGATGGGGGACACTGGGTATCTGTATTCCGTGGGGACCTGGCCTGAGGCTGAAAGCACTTGGCATGCGTTTCACTCCGACAGGCTCTGGGTGCAGGGTGCTTGGGGTGCCCCGGAGGAAAACGGTGCATCCTGCTTCCATGCCCACATCACAGTCACTATGATCATCACTGGGAGCAAAAAGGTTAGGGTTAGGGTTGGACTTGACTTGCACACCCTTAGAGAATCAAGGGTGCCCTGGCCATCTCTCCGGAAGACAGGAGGGAACAAAGGCTCCTGCTTAGCTGCCTGAATCTGGGGCTGAGGAGGACTCTGGTGGTGGAGCAGCTTCTAGGACAGTGCAGACAGCAGGTGAACCATGGAAGGCCGTGCTGGCTGGACCCAGGACTCTCTTAGAGGGAGGGACGGGGCTTCAAACAGCAATCACCAGTCCCATCTGCTTCTCTAATGGAACCTCTCCACCCTCCAAGGGGAAATAGAAACAGATTAGGGACCCAAACGTTTTAGTAATCCTCAAGGAAGCAGCTAGAAAAACAGAGAGGTGAGAGGTGGTATTTCTCAAGTCTAGGAATGTGATTAATGTTAGCGGGGCCCTACGGAGTCCCTCTCCCTCCCTACTTTCCTCCAAAACACCAGGGCTCTGTAATTGCCAATGAGCCAACAGGATATAGCAGTTGGCTCATGGCAGGACTGGCCAGAAATCTGCCACTGTCATCTAGCAGGCAGCTCTGTTCTGGGTTCATCTGTTCAGATCCAAGTTCTTGATTCTAAACTCCGAGTCTTCTGCCAGCCCCGGGTACCGTGTAGGATGGGCAATGACCACGAGGAGGCTCAAATCCATACAAATGTGTTCATTGGAAGATGAGACCCCAGTTTCCCCCAAATCGAAGGAGACAGGGACTTTCTCCAGAATGGCTATCAGTGGGTTGTCTCTGTGAGCCCTTGTTGCTGTGCAAAGAGAGGTCATGGATTAAAATAAGGAGCAAAAGAGCTGGTCAGCCTTGGGCTGCTGCTGCCGCTGCTGAGTCGTGTCCGACTCTGTGTGACCCCACAGATGGCAGCCCACCAGGCTCCCCTATCCCTGGGATTCTCCAGGCAAGAACACTGGAGTGGGTTGCCAGTTCCTTCTTCCAGCCTTGGGCTAGCCAGGGTGGTAAGATTTACACAATACCTGGTTGGTATGGAGGACTTTATCATACAACACGAGGTAAGGGGAGAAGAATATGAGAGCCCAGGGCAGGTGACCCAGCACAGGCTCCAAGGTTTCAGAACTTAAGTATTGGTGGTCAAGGCAGATGGCAATGTTTGCAGCACTGGGGAACACGATGGTAGGGGAAGGCAGTGAAACTTTGTGGGGAGCAGAAAAAGATGGGGTGCTTACGAGCAAGGCTGTGCCTCGGGATGAAGGGGATGGGAGATGAGGCTAGACCATATGGCCTGCCTGGAATAAAAGAAGACACAGCAGAAAACAGCCCCCTCCAAATGATTTCAACTTAAAGGTGGGTGGATAGAACAGAACCACTGAAGAAGTCCCAGCAAACACACTCCTCTGCAGTCTCTGTGAATGCAGGCCTTTCATGCCACGTGGACAAACATACCTGAAAATGTATTTTAAAAATACCACTTCACCAGCCTTGGTCCCATAAGAACCAATTTGGTCTGGAAGCTATCCATCCTGGAGCCCCACAACTTCGCATGAACCCAGCAAGGAACAGCACCATATTTGCATAGCACTTTACAACTGACCACACGCCTCCCCATATATTATCTTGGGATCCTTAAACAACTCTGAAAACAGTAACTCCAATATTGGCCAATACTGGCAGCAGGCTTACTATCTACATCCCATATCCTGTGAATGCTTTTACCACAGAGTATCCCTGAATCCTCAGAGCAACCATGAAAAGTGAAGTGTTAGTTGCTTGGTCGTGTCCAACTCTGTGACCCCAGGGACTGGAGCCCACCAGGCTCCTCTGTCCATGGGGATTCTCCAGGCGAGAATACTGGAGTGGGTTGCCATGCCCTCCTCCAGGGCTTCCCGACCCAGCAATCGAAGCTGGGTCTCCTGCATGCAGGCAGATTCTTTACCAACTGAGCCACCGGGAAGCCCATAGGAGGTTGATACCATTGTTACCTCTACCCTGGGAATGCAGAAGCTGATGGTATGCCAAGCACACAACAACCCCCTAAAGTGAGGACCGTCACCCTCATTTGACAGAGGGGACATGGAAGCATGGGAGGTTCAGGATGTGTCCAAGACAGCCTACCTAGTCAGTAAGTGGCTGAGCAGGGATTTGTCCCCAGGTGGCCTGACTCTCCGGAATCCACATGCATCCAGAACCTTTGAAAGAGACCAGTGCAAAAGGTCTCTATTTGTACCGTCTTTGCAATCCTTGCCTGCGGAAGGTGAAAGAAACCCTTTCTGGTCGGCCCCTGGGTCCCGCCTAATGACACCTGTGTCTCCTACCTTCCTCCCATGGGACTCTGCAGCTGGCTGCTTTAGCCTCCTCCTCTTCTCATTCCTTCACCTCCACAACCACTACTTGATAACTTGGTGGTTTTTTTTTTACTTACAATGCACTTTCCTGGTCGTGCTCATCTAACCTTTAGAGTTGAGCAGGTGAGACTGCGCACATTTGGCCGACGAGGAAACTGGGAGGTGGGGGTGGGGCAGCCCTGTGACCATGGCGGACCCAGGGCTAACAGTAGGGCCCCACTTTGGTGCGGCACCTGATGCTTTACAGGGCGTGCTTATTCACGTCTGTGCTCATTTGCATTTATTTCAGTTAAACACAAGGCAGTGGAGGTCGAGAGACTTCTCCCAAAGTCACGAAACAGTCACGAGTCTTAACTACTGAACCACCAGGGAAGTCCTCCTAAGTCCCTCTTGAGTGCAGCTTATAGCTGAGCTGATGACCTCAGATGACCCCTGCCTGATCCACTGAAAAGATCAAGAATGTCAGGCAAAGAGGCTGGCCACCCCTCCCCTGGGCCAGCTCCCCCCTCCTCCCCCATCACACATCCTGACTGTCCCATCCCCTCATGCCTCTGGTTGCCTGGTTTGCATGCCCTCCTCCAGGACCTGGGGCCTCTCAAGTCCTGGCCCCCCCCAGCTCTCCTGTCCCCTCACCCTGCCAAGCCAATACCCTCACCGGCCTTTATTTTGCTTTCTCCTAAAATAACACTGTTTCTGTCTCTCCATCACTTCCCCAGACATGAAAACTCATTCTCTGGAAATCTCTGCAGCTCTGTCGCTCAACTCATTTGTAATGTGACTTACAGATTTTCACAGCTTTATCGTGCCCTCATTCAAAATGCTCAGCTGAGGGCTGATCCATCAGTACGTCTCATCTACACTGTGAGGTCAGTGTGCGTCATCTCTGTGCCCACTCTGGAGAGGAAGGGTGTAGGGCTTGAACAGCTAGCCCCCCAACAAATCCAGGTGTGACGGCTCTTCACAGTTGTCTTCCCTTTTTGTTGTTCAGTTGCTCATTCCTGTCTGACTCTTTGAGACCCCATGGACTGCAGCTCACCAGTCCTTCACTATCTCCTGGAGTTTAATCAAATTCATGTCTACTGAGTCGGTGATGCCATCTAACCATCTCATCCTCTGTTGCCCCCTTCTCCTCTTGCCCTCAATCTTTCCCAGCATCAGGGTGTTTTCCAATGAGTTGGCTCTTTGCATCAGGTAGCCAAAGGATTGGAGCTTCTTCATTCCTAGGAAATCCTTTGGATTCTGTGTTTCTGGGTTGAGAAAATTAGAAGAGGGGCCATGCTCTTTGGTAACGTGGGGAACTGGTGGTCCAGGAATGTTTACAGTCTTGACACAAACTCCCCAGAGATAAATGAGGGGGCAATTGTGGGTGGGGGAGGAACTCGGGGTGGCTTTGAAAGCAACTTAAAAGGAAGACAGAACAGCCCAGCGGGGCCCCGGGGGCCCTCTGTCGAGGTTTTTATTACGTTATTTTGGCTTTGAAATGGAACTGAAAACTTACTTTAGTCTGGCAAGGCCAGGCCAGAGGGGGTTCTCATCAAAATCCTGGGAGACAACGGTCATCCTGCAAGGGTGGGGGGTCCAGGGAGGAAGCCCTCTGGATGCGTGATCCCCTGGACGTGCGGCGTCCCTGAGACGGGGTGCACACACAGAAGTGTGCGGGAGGGGACACGGGGACACCAGTCAATTAGTGGGGCCTGACACCCTGATCCAGCCGCATTCACCGGGCCCCCGACCCGGGGGGATTTGGAGTGTAGGTTTTTTTTTTTTTTTTTCAAATAGAAAAAGGGAAAGAAGTAAGAAGGAGCATTTTGCATGCAAATGGGCCGCTGCCAGAAGAGCCCATTAAAATGTAAAAACTCCACATTCAGCCTGACAAAACGGTGCAAACTGCTGCGTGGGCCAGAGGGGCAGCAATACAGCTCCCGACAAAGGGGCCCGGCCACAATGAGAGCTGAATGGTCTCAGTCAGCGGGTCCCCTCTCGTGTTGCCATGGGGACCCCACCCGGGCTTACCAAAGGTATTTCCTGAGGAGAAAGGCAGTGCACACTTGCTCAGGCGGCCTGGCTAATCCTGACAGGAAGCCTTCGCCATTCAGCAGCCCAGGGGCTTGGGGCCGGGAGTTGTGTTTTGTTTTTATTTAAAAAAAAAAAAAAAAAAAAAAGATCTCGGGGCTTTTGTGTCGTCCCATCTCGTCACTGTAATTTAGCGCTGAGCCGCTTGTGCTGGCCGAAGCCACAGCCAGGACACGGCACCCACTCCAAGACCCCCCAAAACCGGCTCCCCGGTTAAGTTGCAGGGCAAGCAGGCGAATCCCTGTATTTTGTGCAGACCTTCCCCAAAGATGCAGCGATGGGTAGCCCAGCATCAAAGTTGAGTCTGGTGTTCTAGCTGATGCATTTTCTTTCCTCCTAGAGACTGGGTTCCCCAACTTCCCCCCCTTCCCCTATACCTCCCACCATGAGGAGGAGGACACTTCCAGGCTGGGGAGAGGGCTGTAATTACGTGATTAACAAAGGAATGTGCCCAGGAGTAGTTTTTAAGAGAAATCTCCCCTCTTCCTCTTGCCCCAGTGTTTACAGAAGCACTCCAGGCAGAAACGCTTCCTCCAAAGGATGCCCGGTACCCTTGGCTGCTTTCCCGCATGCCTTACCAGGAAGAAAGAGCTGCCCTGGGCCGGGGCAAGTTCACCTAAGTTGTGCGGGAAGAAGCGTCAGGAGCAAAGGTTGGTCTGCAGCTACTGGGAAGCAAGGTCTCTCAGCTCCCGGTTCCTAGAAGTTTGTCACCGGCTCACACTTGGCACCAGAGGAATCAGCCTTGGCAGATTCAGGGAAGAAAGCCAACAACACAGCTGGCGGTGGAGACAGAAACTCCTGTGTGACAACTGCCCCCCTTGGACACAGTTTAGGGTAAATTAACATTTCCTGAGCAAACTTGTATGTGGAAGGAGCCGGCCTCCGTGAAGATAACAAAATGAAGGGGGCTGGCCCAGCCAGGCCTGTGAATTTGCAGAGTTCATGCTCTTGCCTCTAAACCATCCCCTGCAAAATCTTTTGAATCTGGCATTCTGATGGGGCAGTGCAGCAGACCCAAGTTCAATCCCTGGGTTGGGAAAATCCCCTGGAGAAGGGAATGGCAACCCACTCAAGTATTCCTGCGCGGAGAAATCCAAGGACAGAGGAGCCTGGTGGGCTCCAGTCCATGCGGTTGCAAAGAGTTGGACACAATTGAGCAATTAACATCTTCCCTGATGGCTCAGGCAGGAAAAGGGTCTGCCTACAAGGCGGGAGACCTGGGGTTCCATCCCTGGGTCGGGAAGATTCCCTGGAGAAGGCAATGGCAACCCACTCCAGTACTCCTGCCTGGAAAATCCCATGGACGGAGAAGCCTGGTGGGCTATAATCCACACGGTCGCAAAGAGTCAGACATGACTGAGTGACTTCACTCACTGACTCGAGCAATTAACACAACACATGCTAGATTGGTTGCTAAATCGATTGTTTGGCCAGCATTAAGACTGTGCCTCACCACGGCCCTGGAAGCTTCTAGAGCCATGTTTGGTGGGTCCCATCTTAGGAAAAGAAGCTGGAGAGCCTTGCTCATTCACGGAAAACGTCCCCTAAAGAACCACACGCCCAGGAAGGGGACTTGTGTAGTGATCAGGACGATCGAGTGGGGAACTTCTCCTGCCCTTATTAAATACAAGGGGGCGGGGCCAAAGTACCAACTGTGACAACACAGAACACCTTCCCCCCAAAGTGGTCAGGGAAAGCTGGATTAGCTGAAGAGGTGTGTGTGTGTGTGTGTGTGTGTGTGCGCGCGCGCGCGTGTGCGTGTGTGTGTGTGAGTGTGCAGGGGTCCCGCTGCTCCGAGGGGAGCTCAGACCCTCCCACCACTGGCCCGGAGCCCAGGCCTCCCCAGCCATGTGTCTGCAGCTGTGACCTGTCAGGCACTTCCTGGTCTGGGTTCTGTAATGGAAAGATCATTAAGAGTGGGGGAGGGACGACGGCGAAGAGGTAACCAGGCAGCTCCCACTCCGCCCGGCTCTGACCTTAGAAGTCTGGTCAGGTTCCTCGAAGAAAAGAATGTAGGCGCCTCCCCCGCCCTGCCCCCTCCCAGGGCCTCCCCTCCCCCGCCCCCCCCCGCAGCCCCTCCCCCCCCCCCACTCTGGGTTGGGGAAGGAAACCCCAGCAGCTGGCTAGGAAAACACAGTGGCTTCCTAAACTTGCTGATGAGTTAGCCGAGGCCACAGCTGTTTCAGCATCTGCCTTTTGCCCTCCCCACCAGACCTCGATGGGGGCTTCGGAGCACGTGCGCCAGGGCTATCAGCGCCCTTGGGGTTGGCCACCTTCCTTCCCTGGCCAGTCCTGTGGCTGCGATGGTGGGCCTGGGTCATCGGGTCCAGTGAGGGATGACGATCACTGCAGTGGGGAAAGGGACTCTTCATGAAGTCACATTTTTTTTTTTTTCCATGTTAAAGAAATGCCCCTTATTTGAGAATAAAGGTGATAGACATCTTTTATTTATTTATTGGCAGAACTGTGTGGGGATCTTAGTTCCCCAACCAGGAATCCAACCTATGGCTTGCTACATTGGGAACTCGGATTCCGGGAGTTTTAACCACTGGACTACCAGCAGTGGTGTTTTAAAAGGCAATGGTGTAAAAACTGGTTTAACAGGTGGAGTGTCAGCTGGGAAGGTGAAAAGTTCTGGAGCTGGATGGTGGTGATGGTTGTACACAATGTGAACGTATTTAATGCCACAGAACTGTACACCTAAAAAAGGTGAATTTTATAGTAGGTATATTTTACCATAATAAACAGTATTGGTAGTGGACAATGTTAAGTTTTGTTGTTTTTTTTTTAAGATGTTCTTACTTGGCAAAATAAGTTGTCAACCCAAAATATTGGGAGATGGGGATTTGGCTCGTGAAATCTAAAATCTGACGGGAGTTGGTGATGGACAGGGAGGCCTGGCGTGTTGCAATTCATGGGGTCGCAAAGAGTCGGACATGACTGAGCGACTGAACTGAACTGAATGGCCTCTCCACAGATTGGGAGGTAAGCGAGGGGCCAGAGGGCCCATGGACATACCATGTATTCATTCTCTCTCTCCTTCACATTCACCACGAAAGTCGAGCATTTCATCCTGTTTTCAGAAGCTCCAGTACTTTGGCCACCTGATGCGAAAAGCTAACTCACTGGAAAAGACCCTGATGCTGGGAAAGATTGAGGGCAGGAGGTGATGGGGGTGCAGAGATGAGGGAGCAGTTGGACGGCATCACCGACTTGATGGGCAGGAGTTTGAGCAAGCCCCGGGAGACAGTGATGGACAGGGAAGCCTGGCGTGCTGCAGTCCATGGGGTCACAAAGAGTCGGACATGACTGAACAACAACAAACAAAACTGTTTTCAGAAACTGAAAGAGCGTGGTTTGGGGATTTTTCTCCCTGAGATGAAATGGCTCTCAGACGGAGCAGGTAGAAGAACCAGGACCAAAGGCTGCCTGGAGGGTCAGTGTCCACACTGGAAACTCCTGTGCTCAGATGAGCTGGGGGATCTAGAACAATAAGCCTCTCAGGAGAGACCACCTACTATGGGCAGGGTTCACATTCCGGGTGTCCTAAGAAATGAGAGCCCCCTTTGAAACTGTCAAAACCACTTAGTCCCAAACTCTGCTTGAGCCCCAGATGGTTGCAGAAAGAGTACTGGCCTGGAAGTCGCTGAGAGGACTGCGTGACCTAGGCCAAGTCATCCCTCTCTAGGCCTCCGTGTCCTCAACTCTGAGATAGGAAAGCCGACTGGACAAGCCCTAATTACCCCCCACCGCCTGGCCCGCAGCTCTAACCAACGTTCTAAGTTTCAACCCAGCCTTGGGAATTGAATACCAATCACTGTGTCCCCTCGGCCCCTACCAGCACAACACTCCGTCTTCAGTGAAGGAAGTGCAAGTTACTTTTCCTTAAAAGAGGGGAGGGGACTTCCCTAGTGGTCCAGTGGTTAAGACTCTGTGCTTCCACTTAAGGAACTAAGATCCCACCTGCCTAAGTAAGACACAAGGATGTAACATACAGCAAAAAGAATATAGTAAATATTAAAGAAAAGAAAAAGCAGCAGCAGGTGACCAAAATGAAACAGGTAAGACGCAAGAATGTAACTTACAGGGCTTCACCCTCCCCACCCCCAGCCCACGATGGCTCAGCAGGTAAAGAATCCACTTGCAGTGCAGGAGGCATAGGTTCGATCCCTCGGTCAGGAGGATCCCCTGGAGAAAGAAATGGCAACCCACTGCAGTATTCCTGCCTGGAGAACTCCATGGACAGAGAAGTTGGGCGGGCTACAGCTTTGCCATGCGGTGGCAAAGAGTTGGTCACTGAGTAACTAAGCACCATAAACATGTAATATAAAGCACAGAAAATAGAGTCAATATTTAAAAAAAGAAAGAAAGAAAAAGAAGAGGGGATTCCATTTTGGCCACAGAGTTATAGCCACCAGCACCTTCAATACATGTCTCTCTTCATCTTTTCCCTCTGGCCTAAGATGTTCCAGAAGAAATCTCAGAACTGAGGGTGCGGGGTAGCCCAGAGATTATGACTGAATAAGCTAGGAACCTAGGTATTCTAGAAGAATTTATCTTTTTTTTTTTTTTTTTTTTTTTGATGCTCACTAGCTAGGCAAATAAATTTAAAAAATGGACTGGTAGTCAGTGGGTAGTGGTGAAAGACTAACATTATAAAATAAATGCCTCTTCCAAGTGTACCTTTCAGGCATTAAGAGAGGCTTGAGAGAGCAAATAACATGGACTAAAGTTTTGGATGCCGAAGAGAGAATTTTGTTCAGTAGGTTAGTCAAGGAACCTGACTCTTTAAAAGCTAATTCCTAAAACCGAAGGGAAACAAACCTTAATCCCCAAAGTAAACCCTGAAGTTGGATATACAAGGGGCAGATATTTCCGAAAGCAAAAGGTCCGATGATGGGAGAGCTGATGACATTCCAACGGTGGTGGTAACTGACTTCAAGCCCTAAGCAAAGCAGGAGGGCGCTTCCTTCCCTCCAGACAGGCTTTCAGACAACTCTCTACTCCTCGTCTTCCTTCCTCCGAAACCCCGAAGCATTCAGACTCAGCCCTCTTTACCCTCCTCACCTCCCAGTACAGAGGTTAGAGTCATAGGCGCCTATATTAAACAGACCCAAGTCAACTCCAGATCCTCCATTTATTTTAGCTCTTTAACCTTGGGGAGTGTTCATTTGACCTCTCTGAGTCAGTTTCCTAAACATCTACCTTGTAGACTTTTTGAAGTGAGTGAGAATTAAGAGATATCAGAGATTCTCAAAGTGTGATCCCCAGACCAGCAGCATCCACATCTTTGGGGACTTTGTTAGAACCACCTGGCAGGGGCCCCATTGCAGGCTCCAGAGCTCTAGGGGTGGACATGGGTTTTTAACAAGTCCACCGGGTGATGTCCCTGCAGGGAAAATCTGAGAACCACTGCATTAGGTGACATAAAGGGCTCAATATGGGGTAGCAGTAATTATTTCTCACCTATTTGCTGTACCTTTTCATTGAAAAGGATTTCATTCCTATCTTCCCCATTTTTAAAACTGGAAATTGTCGGTATTTTCCCCTCTACTTCCTTTTTTAAAAAAAGTAGGAGTATGGATTTTTTTAAATGGGGGGTCCCCTGCTGCTGCTAAGTCGCTTCAGTCGTGTACGACTCTGTGCGACCCCATAGACGGCAGCCCACTAGGCTCCTCTGTCCCTGGGATTCTCCAGGCAAGAATACTGGAGTGGGTTGCCATTTCCTTCTCCAATGCCTGAAAGTGAAAAGTGAAAGTGAAGTCCCCTAGATTTTGTTTTTCAGTATTAATAAATTTATCTGGCTGTACCGGGTCTTAGTTGCTGCACTCAAGAGCTTTGATTTTCCTTGCAGCATGTGGTATCTAGTTCCTTGACTAAGATCTAACCTAGGCCCCCTGCATTGGGAGGAGCTTGGAGTCTTAGCCACTGGACCACCAGGGAAGTCCTAATGGAGTATAGTTGATTTACAATGTTGTGTTAGTTTCTGTTGTACAGAAAAGTGAATCAGTTATATATATATACACACACATAGTGGTAGTGGTGTTAATTGCTCAGTTGTGTCCAACTCTTTGCGATCCTATGGACTATAGCTGGCCAGGCTCCTCTGTCCATGGAATTCTCCAGGCAAGAATACTGGAGTGGGTCGCCATTCCCTTCTCTAGAGGATCTTCTGACCCAGGGATTGAACCCAGGTTTCCCACATTGGAGGTAGATTCTTTACCATCTGTTCAGGAAGCACGCACGCGCGCACACACACACACACTCTTCTTTAGATTCTTTTCCCATATAGGTCATTACAGAGTATTGAGTAGAGTTCCCTGTGCTTTACGGAAGGTTCTTATCAGTTGCAAGTATCTTTTTTAAAAAAAGAAAATGGATGGTTACTTCCCTGTGTGTTCATGCATGCATTCATTTATTCAAAAAGTATTAACTGAGTGCCTATTACGTATCAGACACTAAGGTGCTGGAGTGAACAAAAAACAGAGCAAAACCTCTGCCTTCCTGATATATATGTGCCACATGTCACCGCCCCCTAACGGTGGTCAGCTTGTCCTTTCACTTTAGGGAAGAAGCCTTCTCCTGTGGCTTCAGATGTCCTCATAACCTAGGTTTTATGTCCTTATTTGAGGTTGTCTTTGGGTGACCCTTCTTCAATGAGTCACTTACTGTATTTTCCTACGTGGAGTCAGAGTGACACTGGCTGGGGCTGAGCCTGACCATGGCAAGGCTGGGGCAGGGATGCCCTTTGTCCTGGGCGTCCAATCCAGAGGGGCCGCCAAGACTTGCAGGCTTTCCCCCCAAACGTCATACAGACAGTTACTGACAGAACTGAAACAGGGGCTTCCCTGGTGGTGTAGTGGTTAAGAATCTGCCTGCCAATGCAGGGGACATGGGTTCAATCTCTGGTCCAGGAAGGTCCTGCATGCTAAGGAGCAACTAAGCCTGTGCGCCGTAACTATTGAAGCCCTTGAGCTCTAGAGCCCGTGTCTGCACAAGACAAGCCACCGCCATGAGAAGCCCTTGCATCCCAACTAGAGAGCAGCCCCTGCTCACTGCAACCAGAGAAAGCCCAAGGGCAGCAGGAAGACCCACTGCAGCCAAAAATAAATACATAAATAAAGTTAAAAAAAAATGAAGTACTTAACACGGATGTGTATTTCCTATGTTTGGACTAATGAAAAATATGACTCTTAAGAAAAAAAAAGAACTGGAAGAAAATATTTACCAAATAACTTACAATAAATCTGTGTTCTATTCTTGGGACACACTTCAGACAGAGTACTACAAATTAATATATATGCTGAATATCCTTTCAATTTAAGTATTTTGTGACTGGTCCAAGTGCATTATAATATATATATATATATATTTTAAAATATTACTTTGCTAAATATAAACACTAAGAAAAACAAAATTTCAAGACCCTATCACCTTGTGGATTTTTCTTTGCATTTCTTCATGTTTTAAATATAAAAAATATATACATACACACGCACACACACACACACACACACACACACACATATATATACTGGTGGGGGCTTCCCACGTAGTACTGGTGGTAAAAACGCTGCATACCAATGCAAGAGACATAAGAGACATGGGTTCGAACCCTGAGTCAGGAAGAACCCCTGGAGGAAGGCATAGCAACCCACTCCAGTACTCTGGCCTGGAGAATCCCCATGGACAGAGGAGCCTGGCAGGCTACAGTCCATGGGATTGCAAAGAGCCGGACACGACTGAAGCGACTTAGCACACACACACACAAATACTGGTAGCCTCAAAAGAACACTAGAGCTCAGGCCTGCTGAGCCTTCTAGCCATGTTTATTCTCATCTATCAGACACTGTTGGACCATTTTAGAAGCAATCCAGGTGGTTTACGTGTCCAGACAACACACTATATTCTAAAACAAGTGTGACCAACAAGGAAAACTCAGGTGTGGACTCTGACGCTTTTAGAGACCTCTAATCCCAGACCTTCGCCAGGTAGGAGGTCTCAGCTACACTGGGAAAGGCTGTTTTTGTTCTATTGATTATTCTAGGCTAGGGAACCACTGTGACTGGGGCGGCTCACAGACCTATGAGCAATGCACAGCCTCAGTCAAGAGCAGAAGAATGTCCCACAAGAAATGGCACAAGACGAGCAGCCTTACCCCGATCACACACATGTATGTACCACCCCAGAAAGGGAGGTGACGCCTACTTCCTGTGAGACAAAAGGGACCAACCTAGCAGCATTTAAATTGTAATGCTGGTCTGCCTGAATTCTGGGGAGAAACCCAATTTGATAGAGAGACATAGTATAAGACACTGGAAAAAAATTTACTGGAGTCAGACCTACCTGAGCCTGAATTCCACTTCCACCTCCCACCAGCTGTGTGTTGGCAGCTCAGTAGCGTCTGACTCTTTGAGGCTGTGGACTGTACCCCGCCAGGCTCTTCCGTCCACGGGGTCCTCCATGCAAGAATACTGGAGTGGGCTGCTAGCCCCTTTTCTGGGCCCATCAACTACATGACTTTAGATAAATTACTTAACTCCCTGAACCTCAGTTTCCTCATCTGATTATGGAAATAAAACCTATGGGCAAGGGACTGGTGTAGAGGTAAAAATATATAAAGGATGCAGAATGTGAAAATGTAATAAACAGTATTAATTACAATTTTTAAAGATCTTAACTGGTTATCACCTTTCTGGGGCAGTTTGGTACTATGTAATCACAACTTTTTGGAAAAGGTCAGTTTTCATTCCAATCCCAAAGAAAGGCAATGCCAAAGAATGCTCTAACTACCACACAATTGCACTCATCTCACACGCTAGTAAAGTAATACTCAAAATTCTCCAAGCCAGGCTTCAGCAATACGTGAACCATGAACTTCCAGATGTCTAAGCTGGTTTTAGAAAAGGCAGAGGAATCCAGAGATCAAATTGCCAACATCCGCTGGATCATCAAAAAAGCAAGAGAGTTCCAGAAAAACGTCTATTTCTGCTTTATTGACCATGCCAAAGCCTTTGACTGTGTGGATCACAATAAACTGTGGAAAATTCTGAAAGAGATGGGAATACCAGTCCACCTGACCTGCCTCTTGAGAAACCTATATGCAGGTCAGGAAGCAACAGTTAGAACTGGACAGGGAACAACAGACTGGTTCCAAATAGGAAAAGGAATACGTCAAGGCTGTATATTGTCACCCTGCTTATTTAACTTATATGCAGAGTACATCATGAGAAACGCTGGACTGGAAGAAACACAAGCTAGAATCAAGACTGCCAGTAGAAATATCAATAACCTCAGATATGCAGATGATAACCACCGTTATAGCAGAAAGTTAGGAGGAAGTAAAAAGCCTCTTGATGAAAGTGAAAGAGGAGAGTGAAAAAGTTGGCTTAAAGCTCAACATTCAGAAAACGAAGATCATGGCATCTGGTCCCATCACTTCATGGGAAATAGATGGGGAAACAGTGGAAACAGTGTCAGACTTTATTTTTTGGGGCTCCAAACTCACTGCAGATGGTGATTGCAGCCATGAAATAAAAAGACGCTTACTCCTTGGAAGGAAAGTTATGACCAACCTAGATAGCATATTGAAAAGCAGAGACATTACTTTGCCAACAAAGGTCCGTCTAGTTAAGGCTATGGTTTTTCCAGTGGTCATGTATGGATGTGAGAGTTGGACTGTGAAGAAAGCTGAGTCCCAAAGAATTGATGCTTTTGAACTGTGGTGTTGGAGAAGACTCTTGAGAGTCCCTTGGACTGCAAGGAGATCCAACCAGTCCATCCTAAAGATCAGTTCTGGGTGTTCTTCGGAAGGAATGATGCTGAAGCTGAAACTCCAGTACTGTGGCCACCTCATGGGAAGAGTTGACTCATTGGAAAAGACCCTAATGCTTTGAGGGATTGGGGGCAGGAGGAGAAGGGGACGACAGAGGATGACATGGCTGGATGGCATCACTGACTCGATGGACGCGAGTCTGAGTGAACTCCGGGAGTTGGTGATGGACAGGGAGGCCTGGCGTGCTGCGATTCATGGGGTCGCAAAGAGTCGGACACAACTAAGGGACTGAACTGAACTGAACTAAATCACAACTTTTAGAATGTATCTAAAAGATTTTAGAATGTATCTAAAATCTTTGGATACATAGACAAATTTTATTTGTGAAAGTATGTTCACTTAAGTGCAAACTATTGAAAATAGCTTAAGTGCCCAATAGTGAGGACTGCATGAATAAATAAATCTTGTACATCTATACTTCTGTGTAGTTACTTGAGCATGATGGAAACATCTCTGCAAGGCAATAAGTACCTGCTTATGTTAGACACTAGTATATAATGTATAAATTACCTGTTTGAAAAGTCATGTTGTATAAATGTAGAAAAAAAACTAAAGAAATAGATTCATTGTTAACAGTGATTCTTTTCGGATGGTGGGCATGTAAGTTTTTCTCTGTACAAGCCTATATTTTCTAAATTTTCTATAATGAAATATTCCTTTTTTTTTTTGATGTGGACCATTTTTAAAGTCTTTTTTGAATCTGTTACAATATTGAGTCTGTTTTATGTTTTGGTGTTTTGGCTGCGTGGCATATGGGATCTTAGCTCCACGACCAGGGATCAAACACCCACCCCCTGCATTGGAAGGCAAAATCCTAACCACTGGACCACCAAGGAAGTCCCCCAAATATCCCTGGTTTAAAAGAGCAATAAAAACATTCTTTCTAATTGCCCAGAACTTTGCTCTGGTGAAGGAAACAGCCATATAGTAAATAATGTAAGGCAGGGGAAAGTCAGTGCTAGATTGAACGCTACACAAAAAGGAGAGAGAAAAAAAAGTGATTTATTTGGAAACAGAGGAGGGCTTCAATCGGGAGATGGCCCTTAAGTTACACCTTAAGCTAGGAGTAGAAACGACAGAGTGAAAGCAGGGAAGGCTAGGGATGAACATTTCCGCTAAAGGACCAGGATAAACAATGGTTATAATTGCATGTGCATGCTGTATTAAACAAAAAAGAGGGAAACCTTGTTTGGTCAGATGGATGAATGGATGGTAGAGAGGGAAGGAAGGAAGGTGGTTGGGTGGGAAGGAAGGAGGGGTGGTGGGAAGGGAAGGAGAAAGGAAGAAAATGCGATCAGTAAACAAATGGCGAAGAGACAGTTAGCCAGAGGCTAGTTTTTAACCCTGGAGAACACAGAGGAAGGGATAAAGGCTTCAGTTCAACTTTCGTTGTTGATCAAGTATGTGAAGCTTTAGCACTGATGGTTTTTAATCTCTTTCCCTGCCCAAACTCATGACCACTAATGTCCAGTCTTCACCGAACTCCTTGACCCTCTCACCCACTTGAGGCTCAACACGCCTACACATTAGGGCCCGGGAAACACAACCACATTCACGCCAACACTCACCTCCTTTTTTTACACAACCTGTCCCAGGAGGCTTGGCCATGCCACAACACGTGGGCTCGGGAAGGAGTACTGCGTTTTCAGCTCCACCCGGGCGATGGTTCTCAGTGCGTGGAACTGAGTGGATACAGCCCCATCCTGAGCTTTCCCGTTTGTAAAGAGAAAGCCTTTAAATGAAGGCAGGGGGCACCTCGTTTGGCAAGGGGGGCAACGAGGGTCAGTGTGAACCAAGAACAGGACAGGGGGGCTCAGGGCAGGAGCCACAACCAGCCTGCCCTGGGGGCACTGGGCCATCGTCCCCCCCCTTACTTGGCCATCACCAGCTGTGAGTCAGAGCAAGCCCTCAAGTTCAGGAGCAGCCCAAGTCCAGGCAGTTTCTTCTAAGAGGAAACTGTGGGACTTCCTCCTGGCCTTAAGAGCCCATGTCGAGCAGTTGGCTTGCAGCTGAATCACTTGGGGGGTGCAGGTGGGGGAGAGGGTGGGCAGAAGGAAGGGAAGTGTGTGGAGGTGCCTTTTCTCCAGGACAAACAGGGAGGCCTAGGCAGCTGAATCTGGGAGATCGGCAGTGCCAGAAGCAGCTGGACTTTCCCGGTCAGCAGGGAAACAGCTGTCCCGCTGCCAGGCTTTCGGGAGGCAAGAGGCAAAGGTGGTGTCCACAGGGTGAGCTGGAGCCCCCAGAGGCCCCCGAGGACCGAGGCCCTGCGAAAACAGGGCGCAGCTGCTGGTCAGGCTCTCTGACCCTGGACCTCACCCTCCTGGAGCACGACTCCCCAGAACCCACTTCTCCCAAGGCTGTCCATCACCGCCCCAGACATGAGCCATCACTCACCTCCCCAGGGGCATCCCTGGTCCTCTCTCTCCCTCTGGTCCCTGCCCACCCCCCTCAACTCCAGGTGGGTGGCGGTCACAGAAGCCAGGGGGGACAGCAGCCCAGTCTGCTTCTCAGTGTGGGATCCCTCCCTTCCCCCTACCCCGGGCCAGGGCTCTGGACAGCCATTTGTTCTTCCCTGAGAAATTCCTCCTCCCTGGCTTCAGGGGGGAGCTGGCCGGCAGAGCCAGAGTGGAAAATCAGTGAAGCTAATGGTGCAGCAATGCAGGAGCCAGAGCCAAGAGCACAGCCCTGGGGTGGCTCTGCCCGGCGTGGTCAGGCGGACATGTGAGCCCTCCCCGCCTCCCTCAAAGCCTCTCCCGACCCCCACCCTCCACAAAGCCCCGCTCCAGAACACTTGCTCACGCACCCTTCTCGGGGTACAGGAGCTGCCCCTCCTGGGCGGGGGACAGAGATCGTCTGGGAAAGAGGGGGTAGCCCGGCGCCCCGCAGATTCCCAGGTCCTGAGATCCTCCAGCCTTGTTTGCCAGTGGCTCGCCCCGCATCGCCGCCCTCTGCTCCAAGGAATGCCACTCGCCTTCCGGCACTGAGGAGAAGAAGCTTCCCTTCAACGCCCCCCACCTCATGTGAATCCGAAGCAAACAGGTTCTTTTTGCAAAACGATCTGATATGGGGGATGGGATGGGATAGCCACTGGATACACTGGCCCAGCGGACACCGGTCCTCTGGCCATGCCGATCAGCTGCAGCCAGTGGGGCCACGGCCTGTAGGAGGACAGCAGTAAGATGCCCTCTGGTACCGATCTGGAGCTGCCCCCTGTAGCCAGGTTGAAATGCATACCGCTTTGGGCCCTGGAGAGCTGGGGAGCCCCTGGGGAGTTGCCTGGGGCGGCCAGGGCCTGGGACTGGACTTGAAGCTGGGGTGATGTCTCCTGTGCCACTCGCTGCCTCCCCCACGGGCCCAGGTTTCTGCAGCACACAAAGACAAAGCCTCGCTTTGTGGCGCCCGGCTTCCAGGGGGCTTGCAGCCAGAAATGGAAACGTGCGGCTTTTCCATTAAGGGTAACCTCTCCCCCTTCAACCGGCCACCAGACTCCTTCAAATCTGGGTAGGTGGGAGGAGCTGTAAAACCCCAGCCACTAAACCGTTTATTAGTTGCAGGTTTCTGAGCATGTAGGCAAGTATTTTGAGACTCATGTTGTGCCCTCCACCATGGGGTCTGGGGGTTTCAGCCCAGGTTATTGCTTTGAAAAAAGGGCAGGACCCCCACCCCCAACTATGTGACAAGTGGTCTTGCAAGCGGTTTTGGATTCGTCCACTTGCTTTTCTCCAAGTCTTATTCTAAAAGAGAGAAAAATACACAGAAACAAGCCTCTTCAAGCTCAAAGTGTCTTTCAAGCCAGTGCTTATATTTTTAAAGGGGCATTCTTACTCCTTGGCCCATGAGCCCGCTTCAGTCTCCCCCTACCACTCCCCCACAAAGCCTGGTCTGAAACCAGCTCAGCCTCTTTAAGATCCCAAACCTTAAAGAGAAGGGAAAGGAGAGGGGGAGAAGGAGGGAGGCTGGTTTTCCTGGAACCCTTATTAAATCAACTTTCCAAGGACAGCCAGAAACTCCAGGCCCTCCCCACTCCCCGAGGAGCATTTGCAGACTGGGGGAGGGGCTCTCAAGACACACACACACTCACCACTCTCACTCACAGCAAAGCCTCTCTAAAGGGGAAAAGCTCTCAGTCAGTGGGAGCAGGGTTTGAGGTAGTTTGTCTTAAACTTTTGGGCAAACCTTTTTTATACAGTCCAGTCTTTTCTGAGGACAAGAGCGGCATTGTCATTCAATAACCAGCAGTAATACTTTACATTTATGAGATACCTTATAGTTTACAAAGCATGGAGAGAGATTTCCCCTTAGGGTTTCAGACAGTGGGGGCCGTGGTCTGCCATCACTAAGCTCAGGATGGATAATCATGGGGAGGGGCTGACTCAACCAAGCAGGGACCCAATGCCCATCAAGACGAGTGGATTTCCTACTTCTGCATCCTAAGGCGTTCCAAGCGTGGCCATGAAGCAAGCCCCTTATCACCTGATGCTTCCCTGGAAAAGGTACCCACAGCTCCCACGTACGGTTCATTGACTACGTCCAGCCAGGGTTCTGAGAGCTCTGCAGACATTCACATCTGATATTCACAAGGATCTCCGGCGTAGATGTTCATTACCAATAAATATTGCAGAGTGGCGGAGAGGGACAGCCAACAGGCAACAGTCGGTAAGAAACGGAGCCAAAATCCAAACCGGGGCAGTCCAGGGGAAACTTCATGCCCATAGTACATGAACATAACATACACGAACGCTCACAGCAGTTTTAATAACAGCCCAAAGTGTGAACAGCCCAAATGGCCACCACCAAGTGAAGGGATACACGTTCACCAGATAATTTCATTATGAGAAATTCTAAAGTAGGCAAAATTAACCTGCAGTGACACCAAGTAGATCCACCATTGCCCGAGCCCAGTGGACTGCAAAGGGGGCACGAGGCAAGGTTTGGGGATGACGAAAATGTTTCATGTCTTTTTAACTGAGGGTGTAGTTACGTGGGATAATACTATATTTATCAAACACACTGAGCTCTACACTTACGATCAGTGCATTTTACAGAATGTAAGTGATACCTCAGTTAAGCTGATTTTTTAAAACATGGCACTATTCCTTCCTTCTTCACCACCACATCGCCTCCTAACAGCCCCCTCTCCCACCCCCTCCCTCTTGTTCAGGGGAGCGGGGACTTTGTCCTGACCAAGACTTCCAGGGCAGAACTCCCCCCGCCCCACCCACCCCCAGCTTCCTCTCCCAGTCTGGACACAGCCAGAAGCTTCAAGGACTCTTTCCCCCTGCCCTCCACTTCTTATCCTTGGACCCTTGGACATTCCTCTTCTGTTTACCGGAGCCCAGGCTCAAGATGCTTACTATTCAGTTTCTCTACCCTTCATTCCCAGGCTGCAAAAGGGTTTGTTAGAGAAAGTGGAAAAAAAAACAAACCAACTTTGGGGTTGAGCGTAAACTCATATCCTCAAACCTAACCCACCCCTCTTCGTGGCTGCCCATTGCTGTGGCTGACCCCAATTTCTACCTGCTCCTCACAAACCCCCCATCCTGACTCACCTCCTTTACACTCGCCTTGTCTGTCTCTGAGGCTTCCCTGGTGGCTCAGACCGTAAAGCATCTGCCTGCAACGTAGGAGACCTGGGTTCGATCCCTGGGTTGGGAAGATCCCCTGGAGAAGGGAATGGCCACCCACTCCAGGGTGGCCCTACCCTTGCCTGGAAAATCCCAGGGACGGAGTAGCCTGGTGGGCTACAGTCCATGGGGTTGCAAAGAGTCAGATATGACTTCTCTTTCTCTATCTGTGTCTCTAGTCACCCAGAGTTGACATCCAACCTACTTAAGCCTATAGGTTTTATTTCTATAGTATCTCTGCTGTTTTTCCTTCCTTTACAACCCCCCACCCTAGTTCACTCCCTTTTTCCAGCTAGACATGCAAAAACAACTGTTAAAGTAACTCGCCTCTGGGGACTTCCCTGGTGGTTCACTGGTTAGGAATTTGCCTTTCAATGAATGCAGGGGACATGGGTTCAATCCTAGGTTGAGGAACTAAGATCCCACAAGCCATGCGGCAACTAAGCCTGCCACAATTAGAAAGGCGCCCGCGTGCTGCAACTAAGGCCTGATGCAGCCAAAAAAAAAAGTAACTCATCTCTCTGGCAACAGTGGCCGCAGCAGTCATAACTAATCCATGCTTTACCAGCAAATGCTTTATGTGGATTATCTCACTGCATCCTGTGTCATTCTCCCCATTTTAAAGATAAGCAAGCTAAGGCTTAGTGTGTTTGAGTCATTTGTCAAAGCACGAAACGCTGCTATTAAGCGGCGGAGCACGACTGGAACCTAGGTCCGTCTGACTTCTTCTTCCCATCCGTCCAAACCCAAATGCTTGAAAATCTGAAAGCTGGATCATGTCACTTTCTGCTCAAGATTTTTCAAGACTCCCAGTATCTACCCATTTAAGTACAGTTTCCTCTGCAGGGGATTAAGGCTTCCATTCGCTAACTCAGTCCAATTTTTCCAGGCATGATGTCCTCCAACTACCTATGCATCAGGTAAGTCATTCTCAGAACACCTTATACATCCTGCCCAGCACCCCCTCATGCTGTTCCACCTGGAACACCCGGCATTTCCTTCCCATCCCCTGCCCATCCCTCTGGACCATTTCAGAAGCTCTCTGCTGCCCCGCTTCCCTGGCATTCCCACTGCACTTTGTTATAACTCCGCTCTGTGGTCTAAACACGGTCCACCTTGAATTTAGCTGCCTTTGTACTTGTCACCCTCTACCCGATGGTGAACTCCCTGTGGGTAGGACGGCCCCCCCTGCCCCACTTAGGGTCTCCAATATGTTCCAGGTCAGGCCCTGCCTTCAGTTCTGTCATTGAATGCAACAGGTACCTGCTTGCTCCAGCCTCTAAAAAGCCCCCTTCACCCTTCTCCCTCCTTCTCCATCACCCTACAAGGGGATAAACACGCTCACTCTTCATCTGTCACTCATGCAGGTCCTGCGAGTGAGACTGGTGGCCCTTGACACGCAGTCACCATGTCACATGCACGCCTGAGCCCTTCACCCAGTGCCTGCCAACCTCCTCTGCTTCTGTCACCAGCTGCTGAGTCATAAGCCACACTGCCTCTTGGCAGCAGAAATGCCCAAATATTAGTTCTCAAAGACCTTCAAAAGCTGCCAGGTGTGCCGTACCTGTAATCTCCACGAGGTATTTTCACAAGTCCGGAAAAATGCCATCAGCGGTGGGGGCAAATCTTTCCTGTTACTAAAAATCCCCCTGAATTCCCAATAAACTACAGGTCTCTACCAGCACCCTCGTCCCGCAGTGCTCTTCAAAATCTCTTTGAAATCCCTCCAGCAGTTTATCCGAAGCAAACCTCTTACCAAGCCTCCCAACAGGGTTTGTGAGACATGGTCAAGACAGAATAGCAGGCATGTGGCCATGACGGCCAACCCTCATAAAAGACATGTCTTGGGAACGATTTCTAGAAGCCAGAGGTCTGTATAAAGCTCCCACATCCCTCCACATCCTCTGTAGACCATCCAAGTTCTAAATCCAAATTCACAGGTCACCACACCCAACGGCACCGCCCAGCCCCCACTTTAGACACCATCCAGCTTAGGGAACTGGCTCTTGGGTTCCAACCAGAAGATCTTTTTTCAAGAGGAGAAAAGCATAAACCCACCCTGAGCATGTCACCTCTGGCAGATGGATGTTGTCGGCCTTCACAACCCAACCTCTGATGAAGCTGGCTGCACTTACTGGCAGGCCCCAGCCAGCTCAGGGGTTTCTCCTGCAGGCCCCCTGGGATGACTCTGCCTGGCTGAGCACATCACGTCCGGCCTGGCCCACCCTGCTGCTGAGGGCCATGTGCCCGCGCTGGCCCTCTGCCTGCGCCTTACCTTGCTCCGGCAAGGTCGGGGCCGGCTTGGCAGTGCAGAGCGTGGCTGTGACCAGCACGGCCCAGAAGAGGAGACACTTCCGGCTCCACATCCCAGTTCTGCGGTTAGAGGTTGGTGACCAGGCTCCACACCTCCATGGAGACTCCGCCGTGGGCTCGATCCTCCTTTGCAAGCTGACTCTGGGGAAAAGGAAAAAAACAAAACAAAACCCCAAGTTAGGAGGGTCTGAATGGCGGGATGGGGGGTCTCCCACATTGCAAGGAGAAAAAAAAGAGGGAAACCCGTCACACGACCACCCTGCCCAGAAGGTGCCCGAAGCAATCTCTTACTCCTTCAGACACAAAGAAGGGAATTGTTGTCCTGCCCCAACGCTGAACTGGAGGTTAGAAGCCTTAATTAGACCAAGGAGGGCTTTAATTCACTCAAACAACTATTTACTGAGTGTGGACTGTTTCCTATATTGGGAAGATCATCATCAAGCTCCCCAAGGCATGAGCCCCACGATCGATGGTGCTGGGAAAGCGAACAGCCTCAGGAAAGTCTCCCAGAGGGGGCCCGGGGGTATGAATGTGACCTCTCCCAGGATAAGTCTTCATTCCCTCTAGGGCACACCAACCCTTGTGAGGGGTGAAGAGAGATGAGGAATCATAGAATAAGTCCCCAGACTGAGAGCCACGTGAGATGCTGACCCTCTCCGAACCTACACGGCGAGGAAGCTGAAATAAGCCATCTCCAGGGTGCTTTCTTTTTGTCTCTAAAGCTGGATCCATCATGGGGACCTCTAGGATTCCAGCAGCTTTCCCTCATGGAGACAACACAACTCTCACCAGCTACTTAAACAAGGCCTCCAAGTGGGGAGCCGTGAGGTGGGGAGCCCAGTTCTCCCTGAGACCGAGAGGTGACAGCAGTCGTCCAGCAGAAATGGATCCAGACGTGGGGACAGGTCATGCAGAAGAAGGTTTCTTGCAAGGCCTGACTCCAAGATGGCTCATGCCAACCCTGGTGAAAGGCAGGGACTGCGGCCCTTTATCCTTCTCCTGTCTGAAAGCGTTAGTCACTCAGTCGCGTCCGACTCTTTGCGACCCCATGGACTGTAGCCCGCTAGGCTCCTCTGTCCATGGGATTCTCCAGGCAAGAACAGTGGAGTGGGTTGCCATTTCCTCCTCCAGGGGAATCTCCCTGACCCAGGGATCGAAACCAGGTCTTCCACATTGCAGGCAGATTCTTTACTGTGTGAGCCACCTAGGAAGTCCTTTTCATGTCTAGAGCAGCAACATGTAAAACAGTCCTCCAGGGTCTTCAGGATAATGGTCTTTGCTGCTCAGCCTTTCCTAAGTGATAACCCTTCTGGGCACCATTTGGGCTGCAAGGGGATGACCCTCTCAGTCCTCCAGGTGGCTTTTGTCCTAAATACTCCAGGGAACCATCCGAGTTATTCAGAGAATCCACTTCCCCAGAACATGTCCTCATGTGGTGCTTCAGCCTGGCCTCCCCGGAGCCAGACGGGGCCCCTTGTGAGTGAGTCAGTCCCGGCTGGCAGAAAAATCCCTGGATTCTTGGCCTCGTTCTCAAGTGCCTGCCAGCGCGGAAGACGCAGGCGGTTCCTGCGTCCCTCCCAAGGCTTTCCTGAAATGTTTTAATGATTTCAAATCAAACGAGAAGTAAACATTTCTGTTTTTCTGAATTTAGGAAAAGGACTAGACGAGACAGAATCGAGTAAGTATTTACTGTACCTAAAACCCGTGCCAACTGTGGACTAGGTATGATTTTAAACTATTAAACTTCAGCTCTTCTTCACTATGAACTTTGGGGAGGGTGAGAATTATTATTGCCCTTTAAGCAATGGGGAAACTGAGACTCAAAGAGGTTAAGTGCTTTGCCCAGGGTGGGCAAGAGGGGAGGCAAGAGCATGGGGTCTCCATCACCTGGGCTTTCGGAAGCCAGAGGGGATGATCAGGGACTTCCTTGGTGATCCAGTGGCTAAGACTCCATGTTCCCAATGCAGGGGACCTGGGTTCAATCCCAGGTCTGGGAACTAGATCCCATATGCTGCAATTAAGAATTTGCATGGGGACTTCCCTGGTGGTGCAGTGGTTAAGAATCTGCCTTCCAAAGCAAGGGACCTGGGTTTGATCCCTGGTCAGGGAACTAAGATCCCACATGCTGAAGAGCAAAGAAGCCTGTGCGCTACAACGAGCCACAGCTAAGATCCGACACAGATAGAAAAAAAAAAAAAAAAAAAAAGAACTGCACGCTGCAACTAATTTATTTGGCACAGTCAAATAAATAAATACAAATAAATATATATTAAAAAATGGCATGATCAAAACTGGCTCTACTGGATGAAAGCTTATTTTCTCCAGAGGGTAATTCCCCGTGTCTTACAGAAACCATGTAGATAAGGACAGATCCCAGGTGATTCTGGCAATGGGAAAGGGTTTTCTTTCTTTTTTTCCCCAACAATTTATTAATTGATTTACTTTATATTTGGCTGTGCTGGGTTTCTGTTGCTTCAGGCGGGCTTTCTCTAGTTGCAGCAAGTGGGGGCCACTCCCTAGGTGCGGTATGTGAGCTTCCATTACAGTGGCCACTTTTATTGCAGAGCAGAGCTCTAGGTGCACAGGCTTCAGCAGCTGCAGCACGCGGGCTTGGTAGTGGCCCATGGGCTTAGTTGCTCCTCGACAAGCGAAGCTTTGATTCTCAACTTCTTGGCTCAAGAGAAAGACCCTTGGAACTAGCTCCTGGGTGTACCATCTAGGACACAGGACAGGCCGGATCCCCAGCCAGGGACAGAAGTGATGCTGGCCAGGGAATACGCCGGAACCACCTTCCACATCTCATTACATCCCAAAGATACACCAAATGCATGCAGGGCAGTCACCGAGAAAGGTACACCTGACTAAGAACCTCAGTAAGTCCCCTAGAACGGCCAGAGTCAGGAACGAATTTTTAGTACCCAAGGAGAAAGGGTGGTATCATCTTGAGATGATAAAGCTGGTTTTCAAAGGTAGCAGAGAGGCAGATCCCACCACTACTCGATCACTCTGCCTGCCCCCCCTGCCAACCCCCAAGAGCCTGGCCACCTCCTGGCAGGTGGGGTCTGGCTGCTGGCCGCCCTCTTTTTCGGCTCTGCGATCAACACATTTCAAACTAATCTGGCAGCTTCCCTGCAAAAGTCTCTTCCGTTCCTCCCCTTCTGGGCCCTGAGTCCCCAGTCTGTAAAACAAAAGATGTTCAGAAAACCCAGCTCCCTGGGCAACCCCTTCTGGAACCAGAAGGTAAGTTGGGTACACATCCCACTGTGGAAAACACAGCGACACAAACCACTAGTCCACACGCTGTCTGGAACCCTAGGGACTGTCCCCTCCCCCCTCACCTCACCTTCTTCCCATTCTACTAATTAAGGAATTCTTTAAGTCCCTTAGGGACAGTCTCCTTCCTCCACTGCTTGACAGATGTGACCTGTAGCCCCGCAGGTGCACACAGCAGCTGGCCCCATCAGCCTCTCTCCAGCAGTTTCGTCTCCTGGGACTGGCAGCCCAGCTCTGGCTCTGGGTGCAGAGGTCCTCACTGGGGGGCGAGGAGGGGGAAAAAGAAGGAGGGGCAGGGAGAGGACACGTGACATCTTGGTTTTCCCACTTGTCGTCAGAGGGAGCTAAAACATTATAGTTGCCTTGCCTACACCACAGGGGGTGACGAGCCTTAAACCCGCAGCGTGGGTGAAAGGACTTGCTCTCTCCTCTTGAAAACACTAATCAAATGTAAGAAATTATCTATAAACATTGTGCTTTGAGTCACTCCTTGATAGCACTCTCAGGGGACTTTGGTAATTGGCAACCGGAGGACATGAACTTCCTGCCTTTGCAAAACCATTTCTCCCTCTCCAGTCTTTCCAAACCCCATACTCTAGACCTTGGGGTCTCGTTCCGTGTGGCCCCTCGTGGCTATGGAACCCTTAAAATGTGGCCAGTGCAAGTCAGAATGTGTTGGAAATGAAAAGTACATACTAGAATGTACAGTCTCTCAATGATTTTTTAAAATACTGATTACATGTTCAAATGATAATGTTTCACATATACTGGGCTAAATCAGATATATTATTGACATCCAGGTGAACTAATGAAAATGCATTTCACCTGTTCCCTTTTCAAACGTGGCCACTAGAAAACTCTGAGATTCCACGCGGCCTGTGTTACACTATAGGGGACAGGACAGCTCTGGGTAACCTCCACGGCCTGCCAAGCGCTTCTTCTTTGCCCTTCCTCTATCCTTGGCAGGCCACGCTCTCTCATTCCTCTCTCATTCTCTGAGCCCCACCTCAAACTGCCACGTCTTCCACATTCTTTCTTGGGCCTTTCGAGGATCCTCTGAATTTCCAAAAATGTCCACCATAGGGTGGCAAGCTCCTATAGAGGAGGGTCTGCATTGGTTTACTCCTTGCTAATACCCTTAGCACCTAACACCTACAGAGCGGATGCTGCTGCATTTGGTAACTGGATGAATAAATGAACGAAACAAAGAAGGGCCGATTGGAAAGAAACTGACAGAGCTGCGCTTGCAGAGAAGAGGTTGACAACGCCAGAGAAAATCGTCAGGCGTCCCTGTTAGCCAGCCAAACTCGATTACAAAGCATACCAACCCGGACATTTTCTAAACATCTTGATTCCTCAGACTTGAGGAAGTAATGCCAAAACTTTAATCCCTTTAGTAGTTGGGAATAAGACTTCTTAACAGAAAGGGTTGCTTTTCCCCAAAGTGAGCATTCCCTACTCCCGGCAGAGAGTAGCAGGGCAAATATTCCACAAACATCCAACAACACACACGCAGCTCGGCTTGCGAAACGTGAGTGGGTCCAACAGAAATGCTCATTTAAAAGTTTTGAGTCCTTGTAAAAAAAAAAAGTGCCCAGATGTCCCTGGGAGTGAGGTATGTAAGAAATGAGTAATGAGAAGAGAAACTCTAACTGTCCCACCGTAATCTAGGAAGCCTTGCCACTGAAGACAGGATGGCTTGTGGACCACCATACGCTTGGAGGTGTTCACCCAGGTGAGGGCTGTTTTCTTGGAGCCCAAATGTGGCTCCTTGTAATTGCAAGTGGAATGGTGATGAGCAGGGAATTTCTATCTCAGGAAGATGCAACCTTAGGGGGAAAAGCAATTCTCTTAGTCCAGGTCTGCTTTTTAATCCTCTCTGGAAACCCCAGAATCTTCTCTGAAGCTCTGCATCTGGACTCCCAACAAGTCCTGGGGTTGACTCAGACCTTTTACAAAGCTCTTGGGAAGCCAAATGCAATACCTATTTCCCAAGAGGAACTTAAAACTCCTCTCCAGTGAGGTGAGGCCTTTTCAGAGCAAGATGTTTGAATCACTTACTCTGTAGCTCCTTTTCCTCCTACAGCAACAGGCTGAAACCTTTCTAGGAAGCTCTTAACCACGGCCATTTTGATGAGAGAGATTAAAAAATGGAGACCTGAGGAAAGCGTTCAGAGGCCGCTAAAGGCCCAAGCTTACAGGAGCAAATCTCTTATTTTAGGACTCTTTTTTTTTTTTCAGGCCAAAACAAACAAAAAACATTCCCCAAACACCCCCAAACAAACAAAAAGCGGACAACTAAAAGCCAAAGCAGCCCAGCCTGGTCTCGGTGGCTGGAGGCTACTTCCTCCATTCTCAACTCCATCCTCCTGGCCTCTGGAGTCCACAGGAGCAAAGCTGGACCAGACCTGAGTCTGGAGATGTTCTGATCCTCTCCCCCAGGAGGGGTGGGGCCATAGCACCTTCCAGGCCTCTTCTCTGTGTCTTCTCCTGCTTTTGGCTTCACTTGCTATTCTAAGGGTGCCTAACGGAACTTTCTCACATCCTCCATGGCCAGGAGCCAAGGAAAAGATCTACTTGGGAGCCAAAGAAAACAGTGCCCACTCTGGCCCAAATCCCATTCGTGAAAATGCCTCCCCAACGTGCATTTCTATGGGCACCGTCAGAGCAGACAGCGCGCGGCGCGCACACTGTCCAAGTGGCTCTTCACCCGGATGACCCTCATTAAAAAGCTGACACTCCGCTATGACTAAGAATAAATGCAACAGATATTTCAACGAGCTCCTCACCCGATGCAGTATGCAACCATCGCCGGCTGGAGCCGAGACCCCCGGCAGCTTTCCAGTCCCCAAACACCTTGTATTCCTCGGGGTGGGGGTGGGGGGGCGGTCCACGGCAGCAGCCCTGGAGGTCTTCCCAGCTAACTGGGGGCGGGGGCGGGGGAGGTGGGGAGAATACGTAAACAAGTCATTAGGGAGGCAGGCCATCCTCCCTAAGGTCTCTGGGTCTCCCCCCCCAACTCCACCAAGGGCTCCCCCTGGGTCACTGGAAGGAAGGCTGATGACCCAGGCTTGGGGCGGGGGGTAATTAACCAGACAGAGGCACGTCCCAAGGGGCCCTGCTACTTAGCTTTTAAACAAGCCTCAGGGAGGAAACTGGGAGCCCGGGCCAATAGTTGGGGTGTGGGGGGAATGGCCACTTTCTGCCCCACAGTCTCAAGGCTAAGGTTGTACAATTTAGACGGTTTTCCAAAAAAAGCGCAGGGCCGGAGGTGCAAAGGATAGAGCGCCATCTGCGGAGGAAACAGTCACCTTAATTACCATGTCTAGAGAAAGTGCGATTTCATTACAGCCTCCGAACGACCGCCCAAAGGAGGAAACCAGAGAAGTGTTTTCAATTTGAAAGAGGCTGGAGAGGAGAGGGTGAGAGACCAACTCTCCCCACCCTCTCGCAACTTTGGAACCAGAAAGCGCTTTCCTGCCTCAAAGGGCAGAACCAAAAAACCCTCAACAGGCCAACCCCTTTCAAACCTGCGGCCGGCGCGGACTTGGTAAAACGCCCCACGTTAGCCTCCGGGAGCGGCCGCCCAAAGAAAGAACTCCTTCAAAACACCGAGGGAGCCACAGCCCGGGGCCCCCTCCCACGCCCAAGCCGCTGCGCCCCGGGCTCGCTCCAGGGAGGGTGGAAAAGGGGACCCGTGACGCCACCGCCGGGCGGCCCGAGACCCGGCGGCGGGCTCCGGACAGGGTCAGACACTCCCGCCGCTCCAGCTGTAACTGAAAAGGGAGGAGACTGCAATGCTCCGGTTCCAGAAACTTCTGTCAGGGCCAGCTCTGGGTCAGACCGATGGCCAAAGAGGCCACCACTTATCAGATGAGATATTGTCACCCCCTAAACCTCGGCCCTCTCGCCGGCGATGCCTCTTTCCCGCACGAGCCAGAAAGCGCCAGTACAGCCTAAGTACCCTGGCATCCAGGGTAACTTCTTTTCTCCCCCAGTCCCAGCGCCTCGTCCCCAGGTCTTAAGAAAAAAATCGTAAAGAGCGAGGTGATGAGGACAAGTTATAGGATCCCCGTTTCGATCCGGGGGAGGGGGCAGGGAGGAACAGGGACGTTCAAGCGGCTGCGGTGTACCCGGGTGGGGTGAAACGGAACCAGATGCGGCGGCTACATCTGGAAAATGGGGCGCGGCGGGGGGAGTGGTGGTGAGGTGGGGGGAGACACGGCGGAAACTTTGAACAGGGCCAAAGCCTCTGGGTCCAGACAAGAGATGCAGGTTTCACCGCTCCCCAAGCCCCCCGCTCCCCAACCAGAGGCATCTGACTGCTTTCATAGGATCTGGGTTAAATGATTCCATCTACAACGTTAATAAATTCCTCTGCAAACGAAGGTTCCAGCCCCTCTCTTCTCCTCACCCCAAACATAGCGGGAAAGGGGAGCGGGAAGGGGGCAGAGGGTTCTGGGCCCGCGAAGCAACAAGCATCGGTGCCGAGCGAACCGCACCGGACAAAACCCTCATCCCTTCCCCCACCTCCTCGAACCAGATAGGAACTGACCAATCCCCTCCCCCCGACCCCGTAATGGGGCTTAACCTCACCCGCTGGGCGCCCTCCCCTTCCCCAAACTTCCGACCCTTTCAGACAGGGACTAAGTCGGAGATCAGCGCCTCTGGAAAAAGGGAATTCCTTTCTCGCTCTTCGCTGAAGCAGCTTCAGCCATTTGGTGACGACACCCCCCTTTAAAACCGACTGGAAGAGAAGCGAACCGACCCCTCCACTTCCTTCCCCTTTCAGGCCCCCAGCCGCCCACCCGCCTGCGGCAGTGACCCCAGACTTTCTCGGAGATGGAAAAGGATTTAGGAAGACCCCGGATTTTTTCTTTTTTTTCTTAGCGTTCCACCCAAAGCTACCTGCTTGATCGGGGAGACTCCCCATGGGTGGACTAAAAGGAGATGGTGTGGAATGCAACACACACACACACCCCACCTCGCTGCCCACCCTCGCCTGCCTCCCCAGGCCCAGGAAACCCAGGACCGCCGCCGCCTCGGCCCCGGGCCCTGTCCCTCCCCGGACTCACCGCGGAGCCGCCGCCGCCTCGCCAGCTCCCCAGCGCGAGTTGGCGGAAAAGTTGGGCGGCGGGACGGGCGCGGGGAGGGGGCGCAGAAGGCGACGCGAGCGGAGGGAAGGGAGGGGAGACAAAAGGGGGGCGCTGGGCGCTGGGCAGGGAGCCGGGGGTGGAGAGGGGCGGGTAACGAGCGGAGGGAGGCGCCGGACCCGACTGCGCTGCGGCGGGGAGAGCGCGCGGCCGGGAGGCTCCGGCGCCGGGGGCCGCCCGGGACGCCGAGCCCGCCCCGGATCCGGGGGCGCCGCGGCTCTTACCTCACTCGGCGCTGCGGTTCCGCCTCTGGAGAGTCCGCCGTGGCTCGTGCGGGCGGGCTGGAGTCCGCGTCCCTGGCTCCGGCCCGCCGCCCCCGGGCTCCGCTCGGGTCCTGGCGGGGCCGCGAGAGCCCCCGCGGCCGGCGCTCGACTCCCGGTGGCGCTCGGGGCTCGGCGCCTCCAGCCCGGGCGGGAACAATGGAGCCGAAGCTGGTGCCCCGGAGGCGGGGCGGGGGGAGGGCTCCCGTCCGCCGCCCGGGGTCTCCAGACCCTGTGGCCCCCCCCTCTCCAGCACCGGGCGGCGGCCCTCAGGCTTCTGGCAGCCCGGGCTCCATCGCCCGGCGGGGGCCCCGGCGCCGCGGCGTGCCCGACTGCCGCCCTGGTCCCCTGCGCCCGGTGGGGCGCCCCTCGGACCGGAGAAAAGTCCACGGGCTCCGCTGCTCTTCCAGCTGCGGCGCGCGCTCTCGGCCGGGGAAGGCGAGGTCGCCGCAATGCGCTAAGCGGAGTCTCGGGGCTGTCCGGACGTCGCCGCCCAGCTCTGGGAACAGCCCGGGCTCCTCCGCACGCTGCGGCTGGACCAGACTTCGGGCTCCCGCGCCGCGCCGCCGCCAAGGCGAGGCCGCCGCGCCAGTGCCCGCAGGAGCGCTCCGAGCGCTATGCGCCGGCAAGGCGCGAGGGCTCCCTCTCTCACTCCCACCCCGCGCTGGTCCCACCTCCTCCTCCTCCCCCTGCCGCTGCCTGCTGGGCCTTGTAGTTCTGAACCGAGGGCCCCCGAGAAGGGGGCAGCGGGTTGAGCCGCCCGGCGCTCCGCTGCTCCTTTACCTCCGTCTGTCTGGCCTCCTTTGACGCGCGTGCCCGCCCCTCCAACTGAGCCCTTCCAGGAGGGCGCACGAATTTCGGGCCGTGGACGGATGAGCAATTGGAGGGATGGAGACGAGACCCTGAAGCCCTCAGGTTGCACATGGTAGCACTTTGGACTCTGACCGTGTGCCCTGGGGAAACGATGTTCTTGCTCTGTATCTCAGTTTTCACATCTGTGAAAGGGAATAGCAAAGAGATCAAACCAGTCAATCCTAAGGGCCAGTTCAGTTCAGTTGCTCAGCCGCTTCCGACTCTTTGCGACCCCATGGACTGTAGCACGCCAGGCTTCCCTGTCCATCATCAACTCCCCGAGCTTGCTCAAACTCATGTCCATCGAGTCGGTGATGCTATCCGACCATCTCATCCTCTGTCGTCCCCTTCTCCTGCCTTCAATCTTTCCCAGCATCAGGCTCTTTCCAATGACTCAGTTCTTCACATCAGGTGACCAAAGTATGGGAGCTTCAGCTTCAGCATCAGTCCTTCCAGTGAGTATTCAGGATTGATTTCCTTCAGGGTAGACTGGTTAGATCTCCTTGCAGTCCAAGGGACTCTCAAGAGTCTTCTCCAACACCACAGTTCAAAAGCATCAATTCTTTGGTGCTCAACTTTCTTCATGATCCAACTCTCACATCCATACATGACTACTGGAAAAACCACAGCTTTGACTACTGGAAAAACCATAGCTTTGACTACTGGAAAAACCATAGCTTTGACTAGATGGATCTTTGTTGGCAAAGTAATGTCTCTGCTTTTTAATATGCTGTCTCTTGATGAAAGTGAAAGTGGAGAGTGAAAAAGTTGGCTTAAAGCTCAACATTCAGAAAACGAAGATTATGGCATCTGGTCCCATCACTTCATGGGAAATAGATGGGGAAACAGTGGAAACAGTGTCAGACTTTATTTTTTTGGGCTCCAAAATCACTGCAGATGGTGACTACAGCCACGAAATAAAAAGACGCTTACTCCTTGGAAGAAAAGTAACCTAGATAGCACATTGAAAAGCAGAGACATTACTTTGCCAACAAAGGTCCGTCTAATCAAGTCTATGGTTTTTCCAGTGGTCATGTCTGGATGTAAGAGTTGGACTGTGAGGAAAGCTGAGCGCTGAAGAATTGATGCTTTTGAACTGTGGTGTTGGAGAAGACTCTTGAGAGTCCCTTGGACTGCAAGGAGATCCAACCAGTCCATTCTGAAGGAGATCAGCCCTGGGATTTCTTTGGATGGAATGATGCTGAAGCTGGAACTCCAGTACTTTGGCCACCTCATGCGAAGAGTTGATTCATTGGAAAAGACTCTGATGCTGGGAGGGGTTGGGGGCAGGAAGAGAAGGGGATGACAGAGGATGAGATGGCTGAATGGCATCACTGACTCGATGGACGTGAGTCTGAATGAACTCCAGGAGTTGATGATGGACAGGGAGGCCTGGCGTGCTGCGATTCATGGGGTCGCAAAGAGTCAGACATGACTGAGCAATTGAACTGAACTGAACTGAGGTTGGTCATAACTTTCCTTCCAAGGAGCAAGCATCTTTTGATTTCATAGCTGCAGTCACCATCTGCAGTAATTTTGGAGCCCAAGAGACCAACCCTAAACATTCATTGGAAGGACTGATGCTGAAGCTCCAATACTTTGGCCACCTGATGCAAAGAGCTGACTCGTTGGAAAAGACCCTGATGCTGGGAAAGATTGAAGATGGGAGGAGAAAGTGGCGACAGAGGATGGCATCACTGACTCAGTGGACATGAGTTTGAGCAAACTCTGGAAGATAGTGAAAGAGCGGGAAGCCCCTTGTGCTTGGGGTTGCAAGGAGTCAGAGATGACTTAGCCACTGAACAACAAAAAGGGGAACAATAGCACGTTCCATATACAGTTGAGGATTAAATAAGGACCTGCCGCAGAGTTACTGAGCAAAGTCAAATTGCTTTAATTCATGAGAAGTTTGATGGCTCCTCAGACACTTTGCTTCCATCTCACTTTCCCAAACATATGGCCTAGGTTTTGTGGTCCAGGGGTGCTGAGTCTTGTCAGTTCTGCAGCACCATTCTCCGCCTCCGAAAGTCTTCAGTCTGCAGCGAATGTTTCAGAAGCAAAGAGTGAGAGGAGCTAAGAGGTGTTGATTTGGAAACTGATCAAAGCCCACCCAGCACACACTCCAGTACTCTATGGAACTCGAGGGAAAGTAGCTAAAATGGCCTTTTCCCTGGGTCCTTCTGCAGGCTGGTATAATCTAGTGGTTCCCTGATCCAAATGGACATCAATCCTCCCAAAAAGTTCTGAAAAATATAAATTCTTGGACCTGCTCAGACTCGAGAGATCAGGCTGTCCCAGTAAGGAGCAAAGAGTTTATATTTTTCTGCCGCTTCCATGGTGTCAGGTAGGGGACCACCAGCAGGTGAGAAGTGTGCCACCCTAGATATGATAGATACCTTCTTTCTGGCCCACTACTTAAGAACTGTTTGATTTTGGACAAGTCATGCATTTGAAAGAAATCAAGACCTGTTTACATGTTTTCCTTCAGTTGGCTGGGGCCCCCTCACAAGGTTGTCACCAGAATCAAATAAAATAATGGAATTCAGTGCACTCAAAGTGTTACTTTTGATATAAATAAAGTTGCTGTGTAAGTTACTGGTAGGGCCTATTCCCTCATCCTCACCTCATTGAAACCCTCAAGGTTGTAGAAGCTCAAAAACTGAACAAGACAACCCCCTCCCGCCCCAACGTTTAAGGAAAGTATCTCCAAGTTATTTCTTTTCTTTTATGGCTGTGCTGTGTGGCTTGTAGGACCTGAGTTCCCCCACCAGGGATGGAACCCAGGTCCTAGAAGTGAACGCATCAGGTCCTTACCACTGGACTGCCAGGAAATTCCCTTCAAGTTAGTTTTTTTATTGGACCAGCAGGTAAAAGAACAGTGACTATCATGGTGTTGTTCACATAGTAGAAGCTCAGTACATGTTTATGGACTGACTGACAAGTAAATAAATATTTACAAATGAATGAAAAAAACATTAAATACAAAGCAAGAACTCACATATTTGTGGAATAAATGAACTTCAGTCATCAATTTTTTTATTATTCATTTTAGGTTTTACATTTAGGTCCATGAACCATTTTGAGTTGGTTTCTGTAAATTGTGCAAGGCATGGTCAGTAGTTGCTGTGTTTTTTGTATAGAGGTATTCAAGTTTTCCAGCACCACATGTTGCTCTGTACCATGTAGATTGTGGGATCGTAGTTCTCCAACCCAGAATGGAACCGGCAGGGAAGTCCACTGGACCACAGGGAAGTCCCAGTTATCATTTATGGAGTTATCCCCCCTGTGAGCTTATCTCTCCACCCTTCAACCCTTCTGCTCCTGATGAAGTTCTATTCATTGGAAGGACTGATGCTGAAGCTGAAGCTCCCATACTTTGGGCACCTAATGCAAAGAACTGACTCATTGGAAAAGACCTTGATGCTGGAAAAGATTGAGGGCAGGAGGAGAAGGGGGCAACAGAGGATGAGATGGTTGGATGGCATCACCGACTTGATGGACATGAGTTTGAGCAAGCTCTGGGAGATGGCGAAGAACAGGGAAGCCTGGAGTGCTGCAGTCCATGAGGTGGCAAAGAGTTGAACACGACTTGTCAACTCAACAACAACAAAACAAGTTGCCCATATATTAGGCCTCTTTCATTTTCTTTCTTTATCAATTTTTATTTATTTATTTTTGGCTTCCCCGGATCTTCATTGCTTTGTGCATGCTTTCTCTAGTTGTGGAGAGCGGGGGCTCCTCTTCCTTGTGATGTGGGGTCTTCTCATTGCTGTGGTTTCCTTGTTACAGAGCACAGGCTCTAGGCATGCTGGCTTCGCAGTTGTAGCATGTGGGCTTTGCTGCTCCATGGCATGTGGAATCTTCCCAGAGCAGGGATCAAACCCATGTCCCTTGCACTGGCAGGCTGATTATTATCCAGTGTGCCACCTGAGACCTCCACCACCTTCATTTTAAGTCCTGCTCATTCCAGCCCTGTAAGAAGACCAGACTCACACTCCTCCCCCTAGGTGGGGCCTTCCCAGCCAATCTCCGCTCTATGAGTCCCTGGGATCCCTACTGACCTTCTGGTATATCCCACTGATTTGATATGTAACAAAACTGGTGGCTCACTCGGTAATGAGCCTGCTTGCAATGCAGGAGACCTGGGTTCGATTCCTGGGTGGGGAAGATCCCCTGGAGGAGGACAAGGAAACCCACTCCAGTATTCTTGCCTGGAGAATTCCATGGACAGAGGAGCCTGGCAGGCTACAATCTGTGGGGTCACAAGAGTCAGACACGACTGAGTGACTAAGCACACATTTCTTTGTTGGTTGTCTTTTTTACTCTTTCTTCTAACCAGCTCCCAAACTGTCTTAGGGCCTGGTTCCCATCTTGTATCCGACCAAGCTCAGGATTCGTCTCAGGAGGTGTTTCATTATATTGTTGGTGAACTTGATTACCAACCTGGGTGACCACACAAGACAATATAGTTGGAGAGGGAATACAAGCCAAGACAGTCCAGCATTTAACATCCAACCAGTGTTTTCACACTTTGTTACTGCAAGAGCATAGATCACACTTCTTCTTTCTGATTCTTCTAAAACAGGGAGTTTTCCAGTCTTATTTATTTTTTGACCCTGAGGCATGTGGTCTTATCTCCCTGACCAGGAACTGAACCCACACCCCCTTAACCACTGGACCACTGGGGAGGTTCCAACAGGGTTTTATTGATTTATTTATTTTTAAATCCAGCCCTTTTGCCTTCTGATTTAGAAGCATTTTACAGGTACCTTGAACCCCACAGATGACACTAAAGAATGTGTCCTTGATTTCAAGAGAAAATATTCAAATGTTGTTTCGATGTTCTGAGGCTTGTCTGTTTGTTGTTGAGTGGCATCAACCTGGGGTTGAGGAAATGTCTCTGCAGGTGTAGCAAGAAACCAAAATGAAAGCAAGTGGTCAACTTGGTAGTTCTCACTCCCTGAGTTCTCAGGGAAACAGCCAAAGACAGCATGGGAAAGGTGGGAAACCCAGGGAAGGAATGAATGAACAGGCCATCCACAGACCTCGGACGGGGCTCCTGAGTCATTGCGAGGCCAGGGCTTCTTTCCTCCCAGCCTAGCTCCCCTTGGGCGCTGCTGCTCCCTTCCTCTTCCTGAAAGGGGACCCTCCACTGGAGGATTGGGCCCCAGGCCAGTGAAGGGAGCGCCTTCCCAGGGCGGCCCCAGCCTCTCCGGGCAGAGAGGGGGTCAGACCGCCACTCTACTTCTCCATCCTGCTCTGGGGACTCCTGGCACCTTGCCTCTCCACACAGAAATATAATCGTCCCTCCGAGATAACAAAGAGCTGGGAGGGTTGGGGAGGATCTGTAGGTCCCTTGCCCTGCCAGCTAGATGTCTAGGGGGGTGGGGAGGGGGACAAAGGCCCGCACGGGCTCGAGGACCTGATAATCGGCTGGGGACCTGTTGCCTCCTGTGTCTATGGGAGGAGGTGAGCGGTGCTGAATGAAACCCAGTGAAACGGAGCTCTCCCCAAAGCCCGATCGGGTGTCTTTGTTTGGGAACACTGCAGAAAAGCCCTTCTCTCCTCCTGCAGTGTCCTCAGACCTCTTCCTTGAGAAGGCAGGCCCTCCCCTCCCCAGGGCTCCCCTGCCCCATCTGAGTCTAGTTATTTTAGGGCTCAGCTGTTCCCGCCAGTGATGAGGACCCTTGCTCCACTGGCGTGGCCCTGCAGAGCTGACACCTTCCTGTTATGGAAGAGTGTGGAGGGGGAAGCTAGCAAAGTCTACCACCAGCAGGGCAGGAAGGGCTGGAGAGCAGCTCTAGCCAGCTCTGGGGGTTCCTCAGACTTGGGGGTGGGGTACTGGTAGAGGCTGAACTGGTTGCAGGGGAGCAGCCTCGAGAGGAGGGAACCGTCTTGATTTCTCCCTCCACGGTGGAGGTTCACAGGTCCCCAGGAGCAGGTGAGCCGCCCAGCCTTTTGCCCCAGGCTCCTGGAGTTAGGGAGCGGCAGTCAGTTACCATCTGGCTGCCATTTGGTGACCCCTGGCTGTTCTCAGCACAGCTTCAGCATATCGGGGAAGGGAGGGTCTTGTTTGGCTTGGTGTTTCTGTAAATAACATTTCACTCTCTCCCGACCAACTGAGAGTGGGAAAGGGAGGTCTCAGATTCTCTGGCTTGAGTGCAGCATTTATCCTCCGAGCATTGGGGTGGGGGGGGGAGGGGGACATCTCCTGTGTCAGGCACTGTGCTGGGCACAATGGTTCTGAAGAATGAATGAGATGAGGGGGAGCTCATGCCTGGAGATGAGCCTCCAGGAGCTGACAGTCTTGTTGGGGAGTCAGGGGCACCTGCTGAGTATTTGGGGAGGAGGTGGCTCAGGGGAAGTAATAATGCCTGAGTCTTGAAAGTGAAACTCACAAGCCCATGTGGGATGCTGAAGGAAGGCAAGATGGGAGAGTGCGTGCATATCGGGATTCTGAAGCTTCTGATTTGGCTTGCTCTGGAGAGATGAACTCAGTGCTGGGCACAGAACAAGTGCTCCATAAATGCTAACCTTGCTCTTTCATTTTAACCCAGGATCACCTCTTTGGGTGCCTTTTTTCAGGTATCTTTGTGGTGACACTATCCAATCACCACCACCCTCAGATCCTCTGTCCAAGATCTGCAGTAAAGGATATATATATTTTTCCCACTAATCTACTCTTTCCTTGCTGACCCCATCAAGATAAGCAGCCCCTTTTGTTACAGATTTAACCGTGAAACAAGAAGAAAATAACAAGAACACATATGGAGAAGCTAACAAGGCTTATAAAACCTCCATGATCCTAACAGCCGTGGTCCCTGGTCTAGGTTTCAGACCCCCTCCAGGATGCTCATGGCAAACCAGCTGGCCTTTTGTCCTCTGTTTTCCTTCAGAGCTCCCTGAACTATCCCCTCTTTCTGACCCCAAATTACAAACCCTCTCCCAGTAAAAGCCGCCCGTCCAAACCACCGTGCTGGGGAGCTGAGAGGTGACAGAGGTGGCAGTGGCCGAAAAGTGGACATTTGCATTTCTGAGGACTCCCCAGGAGTAGAGAACCCAGTTCCTGAGGCTTCTGCCCTGCCCAGGGACAAAGATCAAAGATGCAGGGTTAGACTGGGATACACCTTTGAAGTGGATTCCATCCAAGGATATGCTAACAGAGTTGCAGATGACTTCTCCTGGGTTGTTAAGAACTTTTGGTGATATCGGACAAGCAGGGTCAGAGAGGAAAAGAATTTAAAAATAGACAGTGTTAGGTTAGGAGAGATAGGCATGCATTTTAAAAGACAGAGAGATGAAGGTGTCAGTGAGGGTGTGGGAAAACGGACACCCCAAATGCTTGTTGGTGAGAGTGCTGAGGGTATAACCTCCTTGGGGACCATGTCATAATATTATCAATATTTAAAAGGTACATACCTCACATACTCTTTGACCCAAAAATTCTTCTTTTAGGAATTCAAGATACAGATGTCCTTGTATGTGTAGAAAGACTATGTATATAATATATATTAATACATAGATATGTTTATATAAAAGACTATGTATATAATACATGGATATAGATATGTTTATATAATGTATATGATAATCATTGCAACATTGTGTTGCAAAACACCATACATAGGGCATCCATCCCTAACAAAACACCATCCATAGGGCACTTGGTGAAATAAATCATGGTCTATAAATGCAAAATTGTGCATTTATTAAAAGGAATATGATAGATCTATATGGAAGGGAAAGAGCAAGAAGCTTTGGACTGTATATATAACAGATCTTTTCTGTTTAAGAAAAGAACGGGGGCACACACACCGTTACACAGGCAGATACCTGCCTGCCTGGCTCCTGCTAAGTTGCTTCATTCGTGTCCGACTCTTTGCAACTCCATGGACTGTAGCCCATCAGGGTCCTCTGTCCATGGGATTCTCCAGACAAGGAAACTGGAGTCAGCTGCCATGCCCTCTTCCAGGGAATCTTCCTGACCCAGGGATCAAACCACCGTCTCCTACATTGCAGGCAGATTCTTTACCTCTGAGCCACCGGGGAAGCCCATATGCAGATACCTATATATGTGTGTATTTTTCTAATTGTAGATTACCTGGAAGGAAACTCACACACACACAATAGGTGAATTGAATGTCTAGGGTGTAGGTCAGGGAAGGGGCCCTTCAGACTACCCTTTTGGACTACTATAAAAATTTCATCCTGTGCCTATGTTTTTTCCCTCTTAGTTGAATGTCATTATTTAAAACAAAGCAAAGTTCTATGAACTAAACTATTATTAGCGGTTTCCTTTGTGATGTGGTTATAGGACGATTACGTTGTTTGTTTACATACCTTTCCATCATTTGAAGTTTGGGAACGGAGCTTGTCTATAGGGTAGTCTCTACAGTTGATCAGGCTGAATGCTGGGTGTGTGTTTCAGGGGCTAAAATTTCTGTGCACTTCTCCCCTGACCTCTGTCCAGGGGAGGTGGCACCTTCTTTTGTTCCTGACCGTGTACTACTTTTATGATCAGCAAGATAATAAAGTAATGATGATATGATGATGGCATGTGTGGAAAAAGCAAAGGTACACTGAATGCTATGACTTTATCTTCAGTAATCATGGAGACACATCCCACCAATGCACGTCCACGGGGACGGCGTTTAAGTGGCCACTCTCAGGCCTTCGCAGATGCACCCGTTCTTTCTTTCACAGTGACCACAGCCCCAGCCACTCTACAAAATGGCCCCTGATCTGAAGAGAGAGAGGGAGGACATGAAAGCTGATTTCTGAAACGGCAGATGATTATAAACAGCACACTGGAATCAGGGAGGGCTGCAGACCCCTCCCATCATGAGTGGTTCCTGAAACCAGCTCTCCTCTGAACAGCCAGTGCAGGGCCCCTGGGCGGGGTGCCGGGATGCAGGGTGGGGAGGCTCTTCCCGAGTCAGAAGCAGGGCCCTCTCCTGCTGTGCCCTGTAGCCCATGAGTGGCTTCTGTCAGCAGTCCAAGGTGGGGGAGTCAGCTGAGTGAACTGGGGTGGAATTCTGAGACCTTACTAGGAAACCGTCCGGATGAGTGTTCAGTCTTACGGGGAGTTTCTCACCACAGCTAGGCAAAGGCTAATAATTCACTGTTATTCCCAAAGTTACTTGTTTGACTCTCATAGGTTTCTAAGCATGTGAGCTTATTTTCTAAGAAGTGTATAGGAAATGCAAATAACTGCATTAGGGTTGATCTTTCTGCCTAAGCCTTTTTTTTTTTAATGTTTTGCTCGGCATCCCCAAGAGCTAATGGTTAGTGAATGCTTGCCAGGCAGGCACCTTGCTAAATGCTTTTACATTTGCTAAGTGAGGTCATTACTTTTAAATCTCACAACAATGAGAGAGGGATGACTGTTAGCTTCCATTTCATGGATGAGAAAACTGAGGCTTGGCAAGGCTAACCCGACCCACAAGTGGTGAGCTAAGGAAGTGATTCTGCAGATCCAGACAGTCTGACTCCAGAGCCTTCACTGCCAGCCTTTCACCTCGGGAAAAGAAGCTGCTCTTGATTTAGCAATGTCTACAAAAGGGAATTTAAAACCATTCTTGCTTTAAAGATTCAATTATTTTTTTAAAAAAAGTTTAAACCACACTAAACAGAATTGTCACAGTTTGAGTATGTATTTTAAAGAGAACTTGTTACTAGTCTGCTTGACTCAATCAATACCAGAGTCTTTTTTTTTTTTTTTTCCTAAAACATTTATGCCTTCTGGGATCTTGGGAGTGTGTATGTGTCGGGGGTAGGAAGTCGGGTGGCAGGAAAAAGAAAGAACTGAAATCTGGCATCTGTGAGCCCAAGCGTCAGCATCTCTTAGGGGTGTCACTAGGTTTCAGAATTACTCTGCTTGAGTTCAGCTGGTCCTGTTGGAGATGTTGTTCAGGAATTTTGTGGTGAAGTTGAAGCGAGGGCTTGGGAAAACATGGAAGGCATTTTTCAAGAGACTCAACCAGCCAGCACAGAAACTGTATTTTAAGTAACCATATCTCTGTTATGAATAGGCCCACAGAGAATTGAAATGGAAAGAATCTTTCAAATCAAATGTGCTTTCTGCTAGGTATGTTTCAAGTTTATTTTTCATTTTAATCTTTTTCCATACCCCTACCCGCTTATAATTCCATTTCCTGCTTTTCAGAAGAAGTTTTCAGAAGAACAAGAGGTGGTATTTTGATTAGAGAGATGGCTTGTTTGGCTTGGTTGCCCGTAGGAATGATCCCCACGAATTCTTGTTCAGCTCTGGTGTTTTGTCATCTCTGTAGAAGATCCCAGAAGCAGGTCCCCTGGCCCCACATCCCACCTTCCCAAGAGTATGTATGATTCGGGTCACTAGTTGCCCAAATGAGAGATGCCGTGGGTAGTACGATTCCAAGCCCAGGCCTTCAGTGCAGTAAACCTTATGAAAACAGTCAGGGGAGAAAGTTCATTATGGTAAAAAGTCGAATGTAGGGGTGAAGGAAGAGAACCGAGAGGAAGACAAGTACCTAAGTCAGATGGCTCATCCCTCTGTGTCACCGAGCTGGACCCTCCAATGCGAGGGCTGCCCTCCGAGGCAGCATCTTGGCGATTGGCTCTGATGCTGCAAAGTCCTCTCTTAATGACTTAATGGAGACTCAGGGAGCCTGGCCGCCGGGGCTCATCTCTGCAATTTCTTCCTTCCTGCATTTTTATTGAAGCGCCGGGAACAGAGCCAGGACATTTGATGATGTTTGTTTCTACAGATCCTCCACTCCCTTTTTTCCCTTACAGATCAGATTATCGTGTGTTGGTGGCAGCAAAAAAAAAAAAAAAAAAAGCAGAGTATTGATGACAGGTAGCGAATTGCTGGGAACACACTGGGATAGGGAATGCACATCCCGCTTGGTCCAGACGGCGGGGTAGGGCATGTCGCCCCTGCCCGGGGGGAGAAGGTGCTTTGTCCTAGGACTGGGGAGCGGTCGGGCCCCCCTCCTGCCCTCCTTTTCCTGTTTCTGCTTCAGGTGGCCTTTTATTGAAACTCTAAAGCGCGTTGGAGGATCTAAATGAGACTTTCTCTAGCCTTAATCAAAAATACAGGATAACCAGGGAGGGACCTCCTAGCCTTTTGCTTCAGTGAGTTTCCAATATTCCCCTGGGGCGAGGTAAGCATTGGTGGGTCCGGCATCGGAATATTTTTTTTATGTGTCACCTTGACAAGGTTAGTAGCTTTTCTGGGCCTCAGTTGTAAAATGGATACATAGGGTCGTGAAGATGTTAAAAAAAAAAATGCCAAAACAATCCATCTAAAGCCCCGCAGATGGTGCCGGACACTGCAGTAATTTCTCATTAAATGTAGCCTGGCTTTACCGGAGTTACCGGGAACACCAAGGGGCAAATCTCTAGCTTCAAATCCATTCCCTAGTGGTAGGAGGGGGATCAGGCTGGCCACCCTACTCAGCGATGCTAAAGCTTCACCCAGATTGATCCTAGTTTGGGTCTAAAGAGACTTCCTGAGTCCTTTGCCCCACTCCACTCCCCACTTTTTTTTTTTTTTGGCCACACCACGTGGCATGCGGGATCTTGGTTCTCCCCAACCAGGGATCGAACCCCTGCCCCTTGCATTGGCAGTGTAGAGGTCTTAGCCAACTGGACCACCAGGAAGTCCTTCCCTTCCTTCTTCTCATCACCATCAATGGGCTTCATCTGCCCACATCCCCACTCCACACTTCATCCTGAAAAGTACCTGCAGTGCCCAGGTTCCGTAAGGACTGACATCAAAGAAGAAGTGATTGAGGCTAAGAAAAACAGAAGGTGAGCAATCAAGGTGAGTGAAACAGACTGGTGATTCTCAAGATCCTTTTCCTCAATAGCCTCCTTGGCCATGCCTCTCTGGCCTCGGATTCTCATTCTCTCTGCGCCTCTCAGCCAGGTTTCAAATGAATGATGTAACGCTGAAGATTTATAGAGTGTCCACAATGTTCCTGCTCTGGCTTCTGCCCTCTGCTTCACTGCTCTCTCCTCCTGGACAGAACTTGCTGACCTTCTTCTTTCAGAGGTCCCTTTCAATCTCTTGTCAATCGCATTATCCTTCTCTAGGGAATCAATCCGCTAGCAAACTAAGGCAGCCTCTTGGCACTTCCAGACCATGGCTTGTAAAAAACACAGAGCCCAGAATCCCCATTCATCAATGCTGATTTTTCCACGGCTCTGCTTCCTACGGGGGTGCGTGGGGGTGAGGGGTGCAGGGGGAGGGGTGAATGGTGAAGAGAAGCCGGCAGTGACAGAGGCTGACCCTTCCCTGTGGTGGGGTTTCTTACTGGCCCCAAGCTCCTGAGCCAGGCTGTAGAGAGGGCACCCAGGGGATGCCCTAATGGGCCCTTGAGCGCAGGCTGGGGTCAGCCCCAGCTGCACGTGGCGCCTTGCATTGCAGATGAAGGAAATGAGAGCAGGCAGACACCTCCTGGATGAGACCTTTCTGATGCTTCTTCCTGGCAAAGAAAAAGAAACTGTTTGGCTCCTGCTTGGGGGAACTCTAACTTGGAGGGGGAATGGTGACACTTACGATGAAATTATTTTTTAAAATTTACTGTCATAACCATTTCTATTTAATTTTAATTTTAAAATCTTTTAAAAATTATTTATCTTTCAGGGCTTCCCTTGTGGCTCAGATGGTAGAGAATCTGTCTGCAGTGCAGGAAACCTGGGTTTAATCCTTTGGTCAGGACGACCCCCTGGAGAAGGGCATGGCAACCCACTCCAGTATTCTTGCCTGGAGAATCCCATGGACAGAGGAGCCTGGCAGGCTACAGTCCATGGGGGTCGCAAAGAGTCGGACATGACTGAGTGACTGGGAGAACTCTAACTTGGAGGGGGAGTGGTGATGTTTACAATGAAATTATTTTTATTTTTAAAATTTCTGTCATAACTATTTTTATTTAATTTTAATTTAAAAACTATTTATCTATCTATCTTTTGGCTGTACTGCATGGCTTGTAGGATCTAGTTCCTGGACCAGGGGTTGAACATGTGCCAGCTTCCCTCTTCCCTCTGTGGACTCTAGTATCTCTGGACCTCAGCGTACAGACACGAACTCACATATCTATTAACGGAGAGACTTCATGTACAGGTGCTGTGAAGGTGTCCAAGGTGAGCGAGAGGCAACCCCCTGCCCATTGACTTACTTCCTCCAGCGGATGCAGGAAGGGGGCATATCTCAAGCGTTCTCCCGGAAGCACCCACCAGCCCCTGTCCCGGTGACAGGACCTCCTTTGCGTCTCAGGAGACAGGAGGAACATAATGGCATAAGAAGGGAGAATAAAGCTTGCATTCCAGGTATCAGGAGTCACCTGCACAGCGAGTGGCAACCACCGTCCACCTGCCTCACTATGCTTCAGGCTTTGGGACATGCCAAGCGAGGATCAGAGGGAGGCTGGGTGATTTGCCCCGCTGGGCTTCAAATCATGGAATCTTAGGAGCTAGGATGCTAGGTAGTTTCCCATTTCTTGAATTGATTTCCCTCTGTGATGAAACTTAACAATCGTCTGCCCCGAAATGAGAAAAGTAAGATCACATAGTGAGTTTTCCCATATTTCTTTTAAAGGACTCTCCTTCATATTCTAAGATTGTGTCTCTCCTCCTTTTTTTAGTCCTGAAATGTGCTTCCTTTTTTAAATGATAGTCAGAGGAGCCAGCGATATTTTAAAAATATTCTTATCTGGTGACAAGTTTTCAGTAAAGTTTCAGTAAATTGCACTGGACCCAAATTTGGGAATCACGAATCAAATCCAACCCGTTCCTCCCGGGGGTGGGGAAACTGAAGCCTAACAAGCTCAAGGGACCCATCCAAGATCAGATAGCAGGTAGGTGCCCCCTGTCTCTTCTCAATGTGTTCCCCATTCTGGGGCCTTTGTGCGATGGGGCAAACACTGTGTGGTCTCCCTGGTTCTGGTATTAGAGAATCAGTCTCTCTGTTTCTCTCTCTCTTTTTGAAGTGAAAAGTCTCCTTCCCATTTTTTTTTTAATATTTATTTATTTACTTGCCCCAGGTTGTGGTATGTGGGATCTTCCATCTTAGCTGTGGCGTTGAGGGATGGTGTTGGAGAAGACCCTTGAGAGTCCCTTGGACTGCAAGGAGATCCAACCAGTCCATCCTAAAGGAGATCAGTCCTGGGTGTTCATTGGAAGGACTGATGCTGAAGCTGAAGCTCCAATACTTTGGCCACCTGATGTGAAGAACTGACTCATTGGAAAAGACCCTGATGCTGGGAAAGACTGAAGGCAGGAGGAGAAAGGGACGACAGAGGATGAGATGGTTGGTTGGCATCACCAACTTGATGGACATGAGTTTGAGTAAACTCCAGGAGTTGGTGATGGATAGGGAAGCCTGGCGTGCTGTGGACCATGGGGTCATAAAGAACTGAACTGAACTGACCTGAGGGATGGTGGGGTCTTTTAGTTGCAGCAGGCAAACTCTTAATTGTGGCCAGTGGGATCTAGTTCCCTGTCCAGGGATGGAACCTGGGGCCCCCTGCCTCGGGAGTGCGAAGTCCTAGCCACTGAACCACCAGGTAAATTCTCAGTCTTCTCTAACCAACTGCACGGAACTCCACCTTAGCTCCCTTGAATGGAGCACCTCTTCTCCCCTTAGAAGGCAGACAGCGACCCAGCCCTCCCCTTCGACAGCTGAGAGCTGGCCTCTTCCACTGAGTCCCTAAAAGGTAGAACCCAGGCTGCCACTCTGCAGCGCTTCCTAGTCTGACCTCCAGGAGGGGTGCAAGGTGCCACTGACTGGCTCATAAACGCTCCATTTACCTGGCTTCCCTTTGTGCTCACCTGACTGAAGTTAAACTTCCTGAGGGATAAAAAAAACAAAAACAAAAACAAAAAAACATTCGTTTATTCTCTTTGTTCTGGAGACTCTCCACCTCTTTGGGTCTATTATCTCTAACAAAGCAACGCCCTCTGTTCTGAGTTCCAAAAAGATCAGATGGATTAAATAATGAGGCGGACTGGAGCTGGGAGGCTGGTGGAGGGGAGGATTCTTAAAGCAAAGCTTGGGGTGAGAGTGAAAACCTCGGTGCTTAAGGAGGTTCAGCTCCAGGATGAGGCTATGTTGGGAAGGAAATAAGCTCTGACTCTTCTGGTCATGGAAGAAGCCATGTGAAGCCCCTAGAAGTCAGAGCAAGGCTGGTAGAGAGCAGGGAAGGCTCTTTCCTATTCTGGAAACTTCCCGGCTTCCTTTCCTATTGAATTGAATTGGAGAGTGGGTTCCTCCAGCCCTCCAGCTCCCAGGCAAAAACAACCTCCCTTCCTTTGTTACTGTCTTGCGAGGGGACCACGGCCAACTTTCTGTTTATCTGTCCTAACCAAGGAGGTGGGGCTCAGATTAAAACAGAAGCTGCATTTTACCTTGGGTAAAGAAAAAATAAAAATAAAAAAGAAGAGCACTCTCCATTCAGAGTCCTCTTCTCCTGCCAGCTTAAAGGGCTCTCAGCCCAGTTCACAGATCAATGAAGACTGAGTAGATCATTCAGCTGGACACAGGACCCACATAGGTCTTTGGGCCATGACCAGTGGTCCTGCCCTTCTTTGCAGAGAGATTCTTCTAGAGGTGGGTCTCATTACCTCCAGAAATAAAAGTGTTCAGAGAGAGAGGAGGAGGAGAAGATATTTACTCACTGCACAGGAAATAGTAAATATGTTAGGAGAGAACTTGGGGACCGAGGGAGGAGCTGGCCCCTTACCTGAGGCTGTGCATGCTAAGTCGCTTTAGCGACACCAGGCTCCTCTGTCCATGGGATGCTCCAGGCAAGAATACTGGAGTGGGTTGCCATGCCCTTCTCCAGGGGATTTTTCTGACCCAGGGATCGAACCTATGTCTTCTGTAGCTCCTGCATTGCAGGCAGATTCTTTACCACAGAGCCACCAGTGAAGCCCTACCTGAAGCTGAGAAGGTGTCAATTGTCCAATCAGAGAATAGGAAGGAGATGTTTCCACCCCCTACCCCCACCCCCCAGCCTGTAAGTCCTAATTCAAGACAACTTGTTTATCTTGGGTTTGTCCTCAAGGACAGTAGTCTGGATTTAGAAAAAGAAAACCCACATTTTTAACATTCCGATACCCATTAGGTAACAAGACGTGATGGATTTTGGAATCAGGCAAGCTCTGGCTCCAAGAGCGAGGCAGGGAATTGGCTCAAGGTCATTGCTGTGATTTAGCTTTGGAAGCTTGGACGGTTGCCTGGCTTCTTTGGAGTCTCAGCTTCCACATCTGTAAAGTGGAGATAAAGAATGATATCACAGCTGGAGCTAATATAAAGATGAAATAGCAATCAAGGTGTATGAGAACCCCAGTGCTTAAGCAGGTTCTCAAAATTGCATGTTCCCTCCCACTCTCTGCTACCTACCTGGCTGCAATCAAGACTTCTGAGAAGGGGAAAGTGAGTAGAAGTAATTCTCTCATTTCAAAAACTGGACACTCCGTGTTGCTGTGTCCTGTCCCCAGGCTGCTCAGTGAATGCTGTCATCTTTAGAATGTATTTGTGAGTGCTTAGTTCCTTAATCGTGTCCGACTCTTTGTGACTTTATGGATTGTAGCCCGCTAGGCTCCTTTGTTTATGGGATTCTCCAGGCAGGAATACTGGAGTGGGTAGCCATTTCCTTCTCCAGGGGATCTTCCCAACCCAGGGATTGAACTCGGGTCTCTTGCACTGCAGGCAGATTATTTATTGTCTAAACCACCAGGGAGAAGGAGAAGGCAATGGCACCCCACTCCAGTACTCTTGCCTGGAAAACCCATGGACGAAGGAGCCTGGTAGGCTGCAGTCCATGGGGTTGCTAAGAGTTGGATACGACTGAGCGACTTCACTTTCACTTTTCACTTTCATGCATTGGAGAAGGAAATGGCAACCCACTCCAGTGTTCTTGCCTGCAGAATCCCAGGGACGGGGGAGCCTGGTGGGCTGCCGTCTATGGGGTCGCACAGAGTCGGACACGACTAAAGTGACTTAGCAGTAGCAGCAAGCCACCAGGGAAGCCCAGAACACATTTATCCAACTGCTAATCTGTTTAAAGGCAGCTTGACTTGGTGGGAAGACTGGAGAATCAGAATCCAGAAGACAGCTTCTCTTTCTGGTCCACCACTTGGTCTCAGAGATATCAGTGATTCTCTGGATGGGGAGGGCCCTTCAAGGTCATGTCCTCCAACCACAAACCTGAAGCTTGACCCTTATTCCACACACACACACATGCACACATACACACCATCTCTCATAAAGTGGTTGTCCAGCTTCTTTAGGAACAGCTCACTACATTTGACATATCTTGCTGAATTGTTGTTAGGCTTCCCTGGTGGCTCAGATGGTAAAGAATCCGTCTGCAGTGCAGGAGACCCAGGTTCAATCCCTGGGCTGGGAATCTTTAGACAATTCTGACTGTGCAAAGTTTTTCTTTCGAAGTGAAACTTGTCTTCCTGATGTTTCTTCCTATTTACCATACTTCTATCCCTTCGGGACATAAAGAAAAATAGATTCTGTCTCCCACGTGACAGTCATGTATTTAAAGCTGATCGTGTCTGCCTGAGTTTTCTCTGGCCCCCACAAGCCACCTTCGTTCCTTTGCCATTTGCTTTGCCTCTCATCTCACTCACACGATGAGACTCAGTCCTCTTGTTTTAAAGGCAGGGATCGTTATTCCTGACTCAGGGAGGATTTAACAATGAAATGTACCTTCCACCCGGGCTGGGCTCTATTAATATTTGATGATAAATGAGTAGATGAATGAGTATGTGAGAGCGCTGTGCAAACAGCAATCTGCTTGCTGCATTAGTCTGTTCAGGCTGTCAGAACAAGGTACCACAGCCTGGGGGGTTTAAACAACAGAATCGTACTCTTTTCTCACCATTTGGAGGCTGAAAGTTCAAGAGCAAGCTGTTGGGTTTTCCTGAGACATCTCTGCCTGGCTGGCAGATGGCTGCCTTTTCACTGCGTCCTCCCATGGCTGTCCTTGCCCTGTGTTATTTGTGTCCTGTTTTCCTTTTTCTTGTAAGGCCCACCGTACAGACTTCTTTTTAACCTAATACCTCTTTAAAGACCTTAAGGATACACTTGGAGGTATTGGGAGTTGGTGCTTAAATATATGAATTTGACAGGTCATCGATTTAGCCCATAGACTTCCGTGGTGGTCCATGGTTAAGAATCTACCTTGCAGTGCAGGGGACGTGGGTTTAGTTCCTGGCTGGAGAACTAAGGTCCCACATGCAGAGGAGCAACTCAGAGCTCTCACTACAGCTAGAGAATCCGTGCATCTCGCAAATAGAGAGTCCATAGGCTGCGACGAAAGATCCTGCATTTGTGACAAGGATCCTGTGGGCTGCAAAGACCTGACACAGCCAAATAGACAAATGAACAAATATTTTAAAAGAAGTTAAAAGGAACAATTAAAAAAAAAGTTTAAAAAATTGAGCTCACAACACTCACCAATGTATTATTGTCCTCAATTAAAAAAAAATCTTTTATTTATTATTTATTTTTGGTTGTGCTGGTTCTTCATTGCTGTGTGGGCTTTTTCTCTAGTTGGGGAGAGTGGAGGCTACTCTCTAGTTGCCAAACGTGGCTTTCTCATTTAGGCAGCTTTCCTGGTTGCAGAGGACGGGCTCTAGGGTGTGTGGGCTTCAGCAATTGAAGTTCGGAGCTCTGGAGCACAGGCTCAGTAGTTGAGGCCCACAGGTTTAGTTTCATCGTGACGTGTGGGAGCTTCCCAGACCAGGGATCGAACCCACATCTCCTGCATTGGCAGGCAGATTCTTTACCACTGAGCCACCAGGGAAGCCCAGCAATTTTATTTATGGTGACACTTCTCAGAGAGAGTATTTGTGTACTTTGCAGGGACAGTGGCCTTTTGCATATGAGAAAGAAAGAAAGAAGTTGCTTAGTTGTGTCTGACTCTGCGACCCCATGGACTGTAGCCTACCAGGCTCCTCTGTCCATGGGATTTTCCAGACAAGAATACTGGAGTGGGTTGCCATTTCCTTCTCCAGGGGATCTTCCTTACCCAGGGGTCGAACCCGGGTCTCCCGCTTTGTAGGAAGATGTTTTTCGCGCTTTTTTGCATATGAGACATGGGATATTATAAGCACATTTCAGTATATATGTTTTTGAATAGATAAGATGTTTACATGGTTCAAAATTCAGAAAGCCATGGAAGACGAACCCTGAATGGATAACCAACATAAGAAGATGCTTTCAATGTCACCAGTAACCAGAGAAATGTAAATTAAGTTCATACTATCGGAGAAGGCAATGGCACCCCACTCCAGTACTCTTGCTTGGAAAATCCCATGGACGGAGGAGCCTGTTAGGCTGCAATCCTTGGGGTCGCTAAGAGTCGGACACGACTGAGTGACTTCACTTTCACTTTTCACTTTCATGCATTGGAGAAGGAAATGGCAACCCACTCCAGTGTTCTTGCCTGGAGAATCCCAGGGACGGTGGAGCCTGGTGGGCTGCCGTCAATGGGGTCGCACAGAGTTGGACACGACTGAAGTGACTTAGCATAATATCACACCATTTTACACCCGATAAATGTGGAGCCTGTTAATATCCCATTGATGAAAAGGCAGAGAAACAAATACCCTTCATGTGCAGGTGGGATTATGAATTGGCACAACTATCTTGGAAACCCTTTGGCAAATGGTCAGTGAGCTGAAGGTACAGCTACTCTGGCCCAGCAGCACCACTGCCAGGATCACACCCTAGGTCCCTCTTATATGTGGGCACCAAAGGCAGTCAGAGAAAGCTCATAGCAGCAAAAATGGGAAACCGTCCAATGTCTTACACCAGGAAAATGGGTAAATAAAGTGGGCATATTCATACAGTGAAGCATTAACACAATGAAAACACATGAATCAAGCATCAGCATGAATGAATCTTACTACCAGGGTGACAGACATTGATTCATCATAGAAAAATGCATACAGTTTGATACCATCTTTGTACAGTTCCAAACAAGTGAAATGAAAGACTATATTACTTAGGGATATATTGCTGTTGTTATTTAGTCCCTAAGTCGTGTCTGACTCTTGGCGACCCCATGGACTGCAGCATGCCAGGCTTCCCTGTCCTTCACTATCTCCTGGAGTCTGTTCAAATTCATGTCCATTTTGTTGATGATGCCATCCAACCATCTCATCCTCTGTCGTCCCCTTCTCCTCCTGCCTTCAATCTTTCCCAGCATCAGGGTCTTTTCCAATGAGTCAGTTCTTTGCATCAGTTGGCCAAAGTATTGGAGTTTCAGCTTCAGCATCAGTCCTTCCAATGAACACCCAGGACTGATCTCCTTTAGGATGGACTGGTTGGATCTCCTTGCAGTCCAAGGGACTCTCAAGGGTCTTCTCCAACACCACAACACAATTTTAAAGGCAGGCAAATTTGGAACTTCCCTGGTGGTCCAGTGGCTGAAATTCCATGCTCCCAATACAGCAGGCCTGGGTTCAATCCCTGGTCAGACAACTAGATGCCACATGCTTCAGCTAAGGGTATGAACACTACAATTAAATATCCCTCATTCCACAACTAAGACCTGGTGCAGCTAAATAAATAAGTAATAAAAAGGAAAAAAAATAAAAGCAAGCAATACGGAGGACAAGCAGACAGCAGGGACCTCTGTGGGACCAGGGGCATGCTGCAAGAAGTCTTAACCCTATTGTAATGCTCCATTTCTTACAGTGGGTGGTAGATCCACAGGGAAGAATTATTTATTAATCCTATCTCGATACATACATTAATCTCATATATTTCTGTACATATGAAACAATTCATCATAAAAATGCTTTACGAATTCAAAAGGCAGAAAAATATATATCATGAAAATCTTTCTCCGACGGCAGCTGTTCTTTTCAGATTTGTGTATATCATTTGGAGATCATGTATGCTTACAGAGACAAATCGATACTTCATCATTTAGAGATAAGTTATATTTGACAGCAAAACATACATGGACATGAACGCGTGCACGCTTGTGTGTTTGTATTCTGTTTTCCTTCCCTCTCCCTTTTAGACACCGGTAGCATGTCTGCAGGCTCCTTTCAAACAACATTATGATCAGATAGTAAAAGGTCAGAGTAAGGAGACTGTCTGGCAAGAGAAGATGGACTTATCTATCTGTCTAGTAGTTTGGATTTTAAATCAAAGACAGAATTGTCACTCTAAAGTAAAGAGACAGCATGTCAGGAATTCAGCTTTGGAGCCAGGGCTGAAGAGACATGGAGTTGGGACCCAATGGAGTCCAATCGCCTCCTGATTGAATCAACCCAAGACCAGAGGTGAGCAACTCTCCCTTCTTGATAATGAGACCCCCTGAGTTATAACTGTCTCAGACCAACAACACAGACGTGCAGAGAGAAGGAGAGGGCGAGCTTGTGACCCAGTAAAAGCAGGGGACGAATACATCATGATTCAGGATCGACGTCTGATGTATGTCAAGCGCCTGGCTGGGATTAAGGCAGAGAGTGGGCAAGCATTCTCGCACAGAAGCCGGGCGAGGAGGTGGGAGCTGCTTGGCCCAGCAGCTGGGTGCGGAGGGCAAGGCCAAGTGCCCCGTGAGCGAGGTGGAAGGTGGGTGAGTGACCCCCAGGGCAGTGCCAGGTTCAGACAGGGCCAGGCCACAGAAGCTGCCAGTGCCTAGTTGATCTGGGAAGTCTTCCCAGAGAGGCTTTCAGGAGCAGCTTGACTGGGGAGAGAAACAGGTTGGTGAACAGATTGAGGGCGGGAGCTCCAGGGCGTCCTGCCGATCCACACTGGCCGGGCTCCAAAGGCACACTTGCTTATCTTCTTTCTGTTGTGTCTTTCACCCTTTTGTATTTCCTTAAAGATCTCAGAACCTGGCAGGGGTGTTTGGTTCTAGCATAAGCTGTCGAGAGTGGGTGTGCGCTAAAATGCAAATGCAGGGAACGAGGACCAGCTCTTGGTGATGGAAGTGGAATGCGGAAAACAAGACGACTCGGAGGCCACGTGGCATGCACGGTGCTCCAGCCCCTGGTGGGAATCAGGAACCCTGGACTGCAGGCCCCAGGACTCAGATACCAACTTGTTCTAGGACCTCGGAAGGTCACAGAACCATGTCCAGCTTTCATCAAGGACTAGATGGGTGTGTTGGAACTAAATGACCTGAAAAATCTAAGTGAGTCGGTGACTGTCAGCCAAAGAACTCAAGCCTGCCAGTTCCATGCAACCGAATATCTCAACAACCTTGAAGCTTACAGTATAAACATTGTTCGTGATTGTCATGCCTACCAGGCACTTCACACAAGTCTTCTCCTGTATAGCATTTCATCTGCCTGTCCTAATGACCCATGAAGCAGGCATGGCAGGTGTCCGATTAGCCCATTTTACAAATGGGGAAACTGACAGGTGGGCTAACTGGCTCGAGGTCCCAGGGCTGGACCCTGGAGGGTGCTTCATCCCCCTCTCCTTGCCCTGCTTGGATGTCAGTACGGGCTCTGGGACGAGAGCCTGAAAGCCTGATGCCAGATCCCCTTCTCCCCAACTCAACCTCAGTGTCAAGGTGGGCTACATGGTCACCTGAGCACTGCCCCTTAATGGGATGTCTGCTCCAGCTGGCATGCCCCTGCTGCACTTGTGCGGGGGCAATGCCATAAGGGTGTGCCCTGAGCTGCCCCCCACCCCGCCCCACCCCGGCCCTTGGGGACGTATCCCCTGGGCTCCTGAAACAGTGGCAGCTGCCCGCCCGGCTGCCTCAGGCCTCCAGCCTCAGGGAGTGGCCTTGCTTTTCTCCCAGCCTGGCTTCCTGTCTAGACATCTCGAATGGTCCACTGGATTTAGCTCGCCGAGTCTGCCTGCCAGCTCCCGTCAAACCCACACAGTTCAGTGCCCGGTGGCTGCCTCCGCCTCACCAGGGCGGCATCCTAGAAGAAGTGGATGGATCAGAGGACTGAGGCTAAGAGACTGTAGAATGAAGGGACCTGGGTGGGGCTGGGAGGAGGTAAAGATGATAACACCCTTAAGAGTCAGCTCAGCTCTAGCATCCTGCCTTTTTCGGAACTCACACAAGCATTGTCCTCTCCCCTCCCATACCTGGAAGGCTGGGTTGTCAAGGCAACATCTCGTAGACCCCAGTATTCTCAGTTTCATGGGTCCCCATGGACCACAGGAGCTGGCTGTGGAGAAGAAGCCTCTCTATTGGAACTGGCTCTGGGGAGACGCGAACAGAGCTAGTTCTCTGCAGTCCCCAGTCCCCCAGCTAAGACTCTCTCTTGGAGGCCGGAGCTCCCACAGGAGACGAAGCTGAGAAATACATCAGGCCCAGCACTTCTGGAGTGAGGATGCCAAGGCTGATTTCAGAACGGCCCAGGTGGTCTCTGGGCCCTAAAGGTATGGCTTTACCTTTCTGCGCTGGCTCCTCACCTGCCCTATACACAGGCTTCATAGTGGAGAAAAGCACAGTTCCTTCCCTCTCTAACCTGCCAGGGGAAAGAGATGACCCACTGTGGTTCTAAAGGACTTGAAATCAAGCTGAGGAACCAAACATCAAACAAATCCTGATTGAGAGATGTTCTACAACATACCCAACCAGTCCTCCTCAAAACCACCAAGGTCATCAGAAACAAGGGAGGTCTGAGAGACTGTCACGACCAAGAGGAGCTTAAAGAGACATCAATGTGTCTAATGACCATGCGGTGGGACAGGGCGAACCCTGGGCTGAGAGTCTGTGATTCACACTCATTAGAACTAGGATGGGTAGCCTGTTTTTATAACTGCAGAGCAAAATTTTTTTAAAAACCTATTTTAATTAAAAGTTGTTTTATTTTTGTATGTTTTGCCATGCTGTGCAGCACATGGGATTGAACCCGTACCCCGCTGCAGTGAAAGTTGTGGAATCTTAACCACTAGACCACCAGGGAAGTCCTCCCAACTTTTTTTTTTAATTAAAATTTTCTTTTAGAACATTTTTAGATTTCTAGAAAAAGAGCAAAGATAGTACAGAGGGTTCACACACACCAGGACTTGGTTTCCACTACTACTACCCTCTCACATTAGTATAGGAACCAACATTAATACATCACTATAATTAAAGTCTAAATTTTATACAGATTTCTTAAAGTCCTTTTTCTGTTCTAATCCAGGGTTCCACATTATATTCAGTTTGGTGTCTCCATAGCCTGCACTTGGTTGTGCTTTCTCAGACTTTCCTTGTCTTGAATGACCTTGGATATCTGAGGAATATTGGTCAGGTATCATGTCTCCTTCGACTGAGACTTGGCTGATGTTTTTCTCATGATTAGACTGGAAGTAGGGACTTGGGGAGGAAGAACATAGAAGTTAAGTGGGATTTTCGGTCCATCCCACTGACAGGAGACTATCTGACTTATCACTAGAGATAAGGCTCACCTCCTCCAGAAGCCACCAGATGAGGTAGGTTAGGATTCTCCACTGTCAAGTTAGATCAAAGCACAGTTTTTAAAATATGATTTCCTTTGATCTTATCTAACCGCCTTTGGGACTTTGCACACCCACTTACTATCTCTAGCCTCTGGCTGTAGAAGGAAGATACAGGACATCTTTGAGGTCTGGTTCTAAGATTCTCAGTTGTACTCCCTGTTTACACTCTGACCTACAGAGAAAAGACAGCAACCATAGGACTGCCCAGGGAGCACTCCACCCTCCCTCGATTTGCTGTCCTGTCAAGTCTGGGTGCTGGCTGGGTATAAACGTCGGCATTTTGGAGAGTAAAGAAGCATCCTAGAAGCTCCACCAATGAGCATGAAAGGAAGTCAGTAGGTGTTGAATGAATGACCAAGATAATAAATTTATTAAGAACTTGCTGATGCCCAGTTTTATGCTAGGTATTATAGGAGATGAAGAGGTATGGTGGGCTTCCCAGGTGGTGCTAATGGTAAAGAACTTGCTTGCCAGTGCAGGAGACACAAGAGACGCGGGTTCAATCCCTGGGTTAGAAAGGCATAGTAACCCACTCCAGTATTCTTGCCTGGAGGATCCTATGAACAGAGGAGCCTGGCGGGCTACAGTCCATGGGGTCACAAAGACTCAGACACAACTGAAGCCACTTAGCAGACAAGCAAGCATTATAGATGAAGAGGTATATGATGTAATAAACACAATTTACTATGGGGGCCAGAGGTAAGCTGATGAACAATGACAAGGCACATTCAGCCTGGCCTTGAACATCATTGCCTCTGTGAAGCCTTTTCTCTTACAGATTTTTTTTTTAATGTGGACCATTTTTAAAGTCTTTATTGCATTTGTTACGATATTGTTTCTGTTTTATGTTTTGGCTTTTTTGGCCACAATGCATATGGGATCTTAGCTCCCCGACCAGGGATCAGACTCACACCCCTTGCACTGGAAGGCGAAGCCTTAACCACTGGACCATCTGGGAAGTCCCTATGAAGCCTTTTCTGATTGTCCTCTTGGATTTTTGCTTCTCCACTTCTGAGCCCTATACCACTCTGTGTAAGGGAATGGCACTGTGAGTGTTCAGTTCAGTTCAGTTGCTCAGTCTTGTCCGACTCTTTGAGACCACATGGACTGCAGCATGCCAGGCCTGCCTGTCCATCACCAACTCCTGGAGCTTATTCAAACTCATGTCCATCAAGTCGGTGATGCCATCCAACCATCTTATCCTCTGTCATCCCCTTCTCCTCCCACCTTCAATCTTTCCCAGCATTAGGGTCTTTCCCAATGAGTCAGTTCTTCTCATCAGGTGGCCAGAGTATTGGAGCTTCAGCTTCAGCATCAGTTCTTTCAGTGAATATTCAGGACTGATTTCCTTTAGGGTGGACTGGTTGGATCTCCTTGCTGTCCAAGGGACTCTCAAGAGTCTTCTCCAACACCACAGTTCAAAAGCGTCAATCCTTTTAAGCATTAATACACTGCTAGTATAGCTCTTGGTTTAATATGACTTTCCCTGATAGACAAGAATTCTACTCGTAACAATAGAGCTTATCATGAACTCTTACTATGTGCTGAATTGGTCTAAATCTGAGATGACAAGAAATTAAAGCCTTAAATGTGCTGGGCTCTGAGGAGGGAGATCTTGGATGGCTTCCTGGAGGAGATGAACTTGGAAGCACAGTTAAGGGACACACCGAGGCCTTCCTCCTTCCCTGGAGTATGTAGAGGTGAATTTAAAGACAGGCTCCTAACTTCAGCGCACTGCAGGGGCCAGATTCTCATCGCCCAATTCTTCAGGGCTAGCTCCTCTCCTCATGCCTCCCATGATCCTGCCTGTAAGTCTTAGCCCTCACCCATTTCTGCCTTCTCCTCCTTCTGGAATCACTCCAGCCCACAGTGGCTTTGCCTCTCTGATGGTCCAGATGAGCACTTCCGGTTTCAAAGCCCTTGTTCCGGTCCCAAACTGTGGGCTATCTTTTGTGAACTGGCTTGATGCCTCCCAACAGGCAGACTCTGGGTCTCACGACCCCCAGCTCAGCCTGGGGAACTCAGTAGATGCTTGGTCAACAGTGGTTGATGAGTGGATTGTTTCACAGGCTTCAGGGACTGAGCACTCTCTTTCCTACCTGGCACTGTATCATGCCTCCAACATCCAGCTGATTCTTCCTGTTGGGTTTCCTGTGCCTCATTGCCCACCTGCCTTTCCACTGGTGGAGGGAACATGGCTCCCCCTTGCCCAATCTCTGCTCCCAAGAGCCTGGAATCGGCTACCATTGTTCCGATGACACCCACAGAGTCTGTATCCTAGCGACTCTGGGAGGCTGCATCTGCAGTCTTTCATGAATGAAGAAAAACTCCCTTCTGACTTCTGTGGCCTCAGAGGTAATCCTGAATGTGAATGAGCATGTGTGCATGTGTGGGTGTATGTGTTGCATCTTAGGGGTGGGATTATGAGGATGTGTGTTGTATGGGTGTGACTGTGAGTGTGTACATGTGTGTGTGCATGTATATAAGCATGTGTGTGCTGTGTGAGTGTGGGTGTGTGACAGTATGGGTGTGTGTGTTGCAGTGTCCCATGTGTTTGGGTGGGTGTGAATGGGAGAGCAGATGGGTGTGTGTGAGAACATGGGCATGTATGAAAAGGGATGCCATGTCTGAGTGTGCGTGTATGTTGTGCATGTGTGACTGTAAGCGCATGTGTGTGTCTGTTGTATGTCTGAATGTGGGAGTGTGGGTGAGTTGGATGTGTGCATGAAAGATTGTGAGTGTGTATAAGGGTACAGGGATGTGGGTTGTGTGTATGTGTGAGTGTGAGTGTGTGAACCCTTAGGAAGAAAAGTCTTCCAGACTAATTCTGTTAGAAGACTCAGGACTTTATTTGCCCCCGTGGGTAGAAGACTGTGGTCCTGACCCCCTTGGCGGAAGTCTGGGCCCTCAGACAAAGCCTTCCTTCCCTCCTCCCCCCTAGCTCAGGCCTGTCCCTCAAATCATCAGCTGTGCAGTGGGCTTTGCGGCATCTTGAGACAAGTGGCTCCATCCCCTGCTTCTGCAGGTCTGTTCAGTTCAGTTCAGTTTCTCAGTCGTGTCCGACTCTGCAACCCCGTGAACCGCAGCACACCAGTCTCCCCTGTCCACCACCAACTCCTGGAGTCCACCCAAACTCGTGTCCGTTGAGTCAGTGATGCCATCCAACCATCTCATCCTCTGTCGTCCCCTTCTCCTCCTGCCCTCAATCTTTTCCAGCATCAGGTCTTTTCCAGTGAGTCGGCGCTTCGCATCAGGTGGCCAAAGTATTGGAGTTTCAGCTTCAGCATTAGTCCTTCCAAGGAATATTCCGTGGGTCGGGCCCCACCTTCTCATCTTGGCCCCGCTCCCTCACAAGAGGGCTGGGATCCCCTTGGAAGATGCCAGCCAGGAAGTGGTTTTGCTATCAACCCGGGGCCACCTTCCAAAGCTTTGGGGTCCCCAGGCTCCCCCCATGAGGGAGATGACTTTGGCCTCAGACACCAGATGACGAGAAACTGCTGACACAGGCCCAATGTACAGCAGGCCCCGCCGGGTGATGGATGATGAGTTTCCAAGTGAAATCTAATAGAAAGTCCATGCATAATGCATCTTTATGGGAGCAAATTCCAATTTGCATCCCATTAGACCGCTGAAGTCTCAGAAGCTCAGCAGTCCCGCTCGAGTCTTCCTTCAGAAGGAACCCAGAGCAGAGGGTGCCCATGCCTGCAGAGGGTGGAACCGATGGGCATGGTACAACCTCTCCTACCCCTCCCCCACCCCCACCCCCGACGGTAGGATCTGCTGGTGGGAGGAGCTCTCCTGCCCGCTGTCCCTGGGCGCTGCCCCTGGCCTTGCTCTGGGCAGTCTTCTGATGTCTTGTGCCCCCACGTGCCCTTCACAAGTGGAATCAAAGGAGAGCCCGGCTTCCCCAGTGCCGCTGTAATTTCCATTCCCATCCCCCTTGTAGGTCAAGGGTGTGGAGGGAAATAATGTGTGCCCCACTTTCCAAAGAGGTAAGGGAAGCTTGAATAGGGGCAGAGTTCCTACTTCAAGGGCTGGGGGCGGGGGCGTTGCTGTAGGGGCGGCAGGGGAGAGATGTTGTCTGGGGAGGAGCTGTGAGGTTGCTGTGAGCGCCATCCTGAGGATCTGGGAGCTCAGCCATTCACCGCTCCAATGCCCTGTCTACTGTGTACACTTAACTCCACTGGCCTCAGCATCCTTCTCTAGGGACCAGATAATACCACCTGCCCCATGGGGTTTCTGGGAGTGTGGGAAAGCACACTTGAGTCCTGGGGGTGCTCTCTAGACCCCCAGTGCAGGGAGAGTGGGAGGTGAGGCTGTGTTAGGGATGGGGAGGGGGAGGGGGAGATGAAATCCAGTGGCTGTTGTACCCAGAGGGTCTTCCCTGGTGGCTCAGCAGTCAAGAACCTACCTGCAGTGCAGAAGCTACAGGAGACACGGGTTTGATCCCTGGGTGGGGAAAATCCCCTGGAGAAGGGAATGGCAACCCACTCCAGTACTCCTGCCGGGAGAATCCCATGGCCAGAGGAGCCTGGCAGGCAACAGTCTACGGGGTTGCAAAGAGGAGGACCCGACTGAAGCAACTAAGCATGCAAACACCCATGCACGTGGAGCCCAGAGCGCTGGGTCTTCGGGTTGCTCCCCTTTCCCGCAGCCCCCAGACTTCCTCTGAGAGCTGGATGCGGGAGAAGTGTGTGGCCGTGGGGGTCTGAGAACTGGGAGTTTCATCTGAGGTTGTGGGGAGTCTGGTTTTCCTTTCAGGGGTGGAGGTGGAGCTTGAAGGGCGGGGTGGTGGTCAGCGCAGTTAAACTGGAGCTTTTGATATTTTAAGAGCGGAAAAGAATTCTGGAAAAACTGGGAGAGAAGCCAGTCTTGGAGGTGGGTGGGGTGACATCTAGTCCAGTGGAGGGAGGCCTGGCCTCCCTGTGGCTGTGGGCAGTTCCTTCTGAGAGGAACTGAGGACTCCCCAGAGCCCCTCCAAAACCGATTAGAGATTTAGGCTGCACCTGTGGCCCTGCAGGGAGGTCTCTGCCTGGTTCTTAACTGCACCAGGCATGTGCTTGCTGGCGGGGGTCTCTGTGCCATGGGACACAGCCCTCTGTGAGCGCAGCCCGATTCCCGGTTGGCCCTCTGCCCACGGGCCACTGGCCTTTCGTCCTCTGCTCTGTAGCCACTGCTGCCCTGATCCGAGGCCTCAGCAGTTCTGCGGGGTCTTCCCTCCCTGGCTGGGTTGTTGGCACTCCACGGGCCCAAACTCCTAAATTACTCCCTGCGGCTCACAGAGAGGCACGGGGCTGTGATTAGGTGAGTCAGAGCCCAGGGCGAGGTCGTCCTGGAGGGACGCTCGTGTGCTGGTGACGTGGCCCCCGGAGCCAGAGAGATCTCTCGGCTTACCCAGCACTAAGGGAGGCAGAGGTGTGCTAGTCGCCCATCCACTTGGGGCCCTCAGTTATGGGGGTAACCCAGGAAAGCATGAGAAGTGTTGAAAGGTATCATTTGGATGACCCACCATGACCTGTAGGAAAGTGTCTTGTGTCCACAAGGAATGAACGTCCAGTGCAGCTACAGGGATGGGTCAGACCACAGAGACAGGCCCTGGGAAAGGCCCAGCCCGGCTTGAGTTTTTTTCTCTTGTAAAATGCTCCTTCAAGGCTTCCCTGGTGGTACCGTGGATAGGAATCCCGCCTGCCAATGCAGGGGACATAGCTTTGATCCCTGGTCTGGGAGGATTCAACTTGCATTGGAGCAACGGATCCCGTGAGCCGCAACTCCTGAGCCCGCATGTTGCAACTATTGAAGCCCAGGTGCCTGAAGCCACAGCGATGAGAAACCCACGTACTGCAACTAGAGAGTAGCCCCTGCTGACTACAACTAGAGAAAGCCCACACACAGCAGCAAAGGCCCAGCGCAACCAAAAGTAAAAATAAATTATTTTAACACTGTTATTTCAATTGGTCTCCCTGTTTTCTTGGGGTAGTAAAGATGGAAGGATAGATGTAAAAGCATGTCTTTGATAAGAGATCCAATCATGCTTTGGAAGTACTACGTATATTGCAACGTGTTAACGTATAGCCTGAGTGGGTTTACGTAACTTATTATCATGGTCTGTGCTGTGTTAGCCAAGAATGGTGAACATGATCTGTGTTTGGGACAGGAATGTCACACTGATACGTAATCGTTTTGATGTACTGCTTTTTGAATTGATGCCAAAGCGGTGACAGCCTGATGCCCATGAGATAGTCAGCGAGTGTCCAGGTCCCTCTCTGGTTTCAAAGGGGTAGCAGGTTTTACTCCACAAGTTTCTGCGGTTCTGTTGTTCCTCTAGGGCCGGCCTGCCAGGGGCACGCACTGTCTTATTTTTCTCAGTAGGTTTTGGGATGTTTCTCCCGAGACTTTTGTACTTCTGTCAATGACTTCCACAGTAATTATTCATTTTCTCCCACAGACAGACTGTTTGCCCAGTTGGACAAGGTTTGTTGATGTGCCGTTAGGGCTCAGTCCAGTACCTCCGGTGGTGGTGATTTTCCAGAGCATTCTCTGGAGCGTGCTATCACGTTGCACCATCCCCGGGTCAGCCTGCCCTTGTGAGCTGTTGGCTGCCCGCTAATTTTTCTATCCCTGCCACGAGATCTGTGACAGACAGGGTGCCTGCCCTCCAATTACACCTTCCACCACTTCCTTGGTTGGTTGTTCCCGAATACATTTTCATTTCTTATGTGCCTGTCATAATGTTTAGCGGTGGGTGCATGACCTGGGACCAACTAAACAAATTTTCAGTCCAGACCAAACACCTCACTTGATTTCACTCTCAAGTCAGACATTGCTTTATCTGGGTGGTTTTGTCTAAGCTGCTTCAATAGTCAACCTGAAGGTTTTTCCGTCATCCTGTTTACATTTGTGCCTGGGATTTTTTTTTTTTTTTCCTTTTCCATTTTTTTAAGTAGCAGTAAAATACACATAACATAAAATTTACCATCTGAATAATTTTTAAGCCTACAGTTCAAGCATATCCAGTACATCCATAATGTGGTACAACCGTCACCACCATCCATTTCCAGAACTCATTTTGTCTTGTAAAACTGAAACTCTAAATCCATTAAACACCAGCTCCCCTTTCATCTCTGTCCCCAGGCCCCTGGCAACCATCTTTCAGTCTCTATGAACCTGACTATGCTAAGCACCCCCATAAGTGTGATCTTATAATATTTAGCTTTTCATAGCTGACTTATTTCACTTTGTGTAATGTCTTGAGTTCATCCATGTGGCAGCACATGTCAGAATTTCCTCTTTTGAGCGTAGTTTTTCTAACAGATTTGGCTGTTGGGTTTTCAGCTTTGAATGCAAAGCTGACATAATTTTCATAGACCCAACGAGGTTGCTATGATACTCACTGAAGACATGCCTCGTTTTGCAGTCACGAAGCGGTATCTATTGTCAGTGTGAATTACTTCCTGTCCACCTGAGAAACTGGGGGATTTCCAATAGGAGCATTTCCACCGAGAGTTACTCATTAACACCTTGATGCTCCGCACAATCTCTGAGTCAGGCCACTTTATAATACCGCAACTACGTTTGAGCAGACACAAGTGGCTGTAGGTGCCTAAATCTCCTCGCTTGTGTTGAGGCAAGTTTGTAAATTTTTTTGCTTTCAGGGGAGCTAGATGTTTTCATCAGCTTCTCTGTCTTCTCTTATTCATCTAGATGGTACCTACTGTTTACAAGGCAGTGACCCAAGGCAAACAGGGATCTGGCTGCTCTCTCACATCTGCTGACACAGGGGACAAGTCAGGTGCTACACACATCTGTAAGTGCTTCATCTTCTGGGATTTGGAGGGCCAACTGCCCTCCTAGGAGAACCCTAAAACTTGCAAATCTTTTTGGGCAGGGACTAAATTTTCCTGCACCCCCACCCCCCCGCATTAAACCTATGTGTGTATTAGTTGCTCAGTCTTGTCAGACCCTTTGCAACCCCATGGACTGTGTGGACTGTAGCATGCTGCCAGGCTCCTCTGTCCATGCAATTCTCCAGGCAAGAATATTGGAGTGGGTAGCCATTTCCTTCTCTAGGGCATCTTCCGAACCCAGGGATTGAACCTGGGTCTCCTATACCACAGGCAGATTCTTTACCATCTGAGCCACCAGCAAAGCAACCCCGCCCCTAACTTAAGCCTGCCAGTTCATTCTGACTGGCATTTTAAAATTTCTCCTTGTACTGAATTTTCAATCATCTAAATACATAAAGGTTTCTTTTTGGAGTGGAGGTGTGGGGATATCAAATTGGGAGGGCGCTGTGTAATTTGAAAAGGCGTTTTCTCTATTGCACTCTCATTTCCTATTTATAAAATTAAAAACAAAACTTACGACTTCCAGAGTGCCAGGCAGAGAAAGCCCAGCATCTTTCCAGGAGGGTAGAGAGACGTAGGTTCAGTATCAGTTATTCTAAAGGGGGAGGGAGGAACCCACTTTCTTTCACAATTCGGTTCAGTGTACATTTCTTCTTGGCGGTGTTCATCTGTGCCAGGGAGCGTGGGGACCTGGCCGACCCATCAGGTACACCGACTGGCTTTGGAAACGAACCTTCTCCTGCCAGACCAAGGAGCCTGGTGCAGGTCTGGTCTGCTTTGTCTGACTTTGCAAAAGAAGAGACTTTCTCAGCACCCTGCCTTTAGAGATTGGAGAAGCCACACGGAGGATGGACACCTAGTCCTTTGCTCTTGAAGGCAGAGGCAGTTTGATTTAGGGAGTAAGAAATAGACAGGAAAAAAAAAAAAACTGAGAAAACACACACATGCACAACCTGAATGCAGAAAGGATTCCTTAGGAGAGGAGGGGTGAGGTGGGGGGAATTGCAACCTTATCCCCTGGGACTTGGGCTCAGGATCCGAGCCTCCAGGTTCAGTGAATCTGTTAGTAACATGAACTTGGTTGCTGTATTTCTCAGCCTGAGCTCATGCATTATTTACCTGTTGTAAGTAAACCTGCTTCTCCCAGGGTTGCTGGGGAAACCACTTTGGTTTAACGAGTTGGGTCTTACTTTCCAACTAAAACACTGCAGAGGGAGAGAAGTGGGGGGTGGGCAGATGTCGGGTCCCAGGGGCTCGGGGTGTGGATCAACCAAGGGCAGACCCCACTTCCCCCTGCTCCCTGGGGGCCCCACACCTGCCCTGTCCTGCTCCTCTGAGACCTTTCTTTTTGGCAGGCCCTCCGGGGAGGGGAAGAAGGAACGAATCCCAAGGAGCAAGGCGTTCATCTTCTGAGGTCCTGGGAAGGCCACTTGCGGGTTTCATCCCGCCTGCTTTCAGAGATACCCATCAGTTTGTGCTGCACAGGGATGGGGGTGGGAGGGGATCAAGTTTCCCCAGAGGCTGTTTCCAGGTGAATCAGGCCTGGGGAAGCCAGCTCCAGGCACACAGGTAACATGGTCCTCCTTCCTTCCAAACTCAACGTTGGCTCCTAAGCCACGAGAGCCCTCCTGATCCAGATGGCTGTGGTGGGCAAGGAAGAGCTTGGGCTGACAGGTGGCAACCCTGTGTTCAAGTCTCTGTGCTTTTATTGAGAGTGAGAATTGGAGCGAGTTACATAGTCTTTCTGCCTCTCAATCCCCAGGTGTGGGAGATGGACACTAGGGTCTGCTGGCGAGAGGCAGGGTGCAGTTGCCTAGCAAGGGGTTTAGGAACATGGCCCCCACCCAGGGGGACTGTGATGTGGGTGAGGGGCCCCCCGGCCAGCCCTGCTGCCTCTTTCCTGTTCTTGCCGGCAAGACTCAGGCATCACGCCTGGCTCCCTTCCTCCCCTCTAAAGCTATCGATTTTTCCTTTCCTTCCTTTGTTCTATTTGTGGCTTCTCTGGCCCCTCACAATTGCATTATTTCTGCAGACGAGGGAGCCTGCCATGCACATCAGCGGCTGGGCCTCCTCTGTGTCCGCAGGCCTGGGCCACTCCCCGTTCAGGACTTTGTGGCCTTTCCATGTGCCGATGGCACCTTCTGAGTCTTTCCAGAGTCTCTCTCTCTCTGCTTTGACTGGAAGGAAGCTGCTATTTGTCAGGTGAGTGTACGTGTGTGGGGGGGTCTTCCTAGGCAATGCAGATTCAAAATGTGTCAGAAATAGACTCATCCTTGCCTTGACAAATATTTAAAAGACAGCTATATAACTTGGGCTTCCCTGGCGGCTCAGCGGTAAAGAATCTGCTTGCCAGTGCAGGAGACACAGGTTCAATCCCTGGGTCAGGAAGATCCCCTGGAGGAGGGCTTGGCAGCCCACTGCAGTTTTCCTGCCTGGAGAATCCCATGGACGAGGAGACTGGAGGTCTACAGTTCGCAGGGTTACAAAGAGTCACACAACTTAGCGACTCAACAGCAACAATGCAACTCACGGAACTTGATTTTTTTTGGCGGGGAGGGGGTGAAACTACAGTAAGTCAACATGTTCAAAGGAAAAAGAAACTCGTTTCCTTTGAAACGAGTATCACTCACTTAACTGTTAGCAACATCTTTATAGATTTGCTTTTGTCCTGGGGTTATTTTATTATTTTCAAGCTTATGGTTAAGTCCTACTTTAGCTACCAGTGAGATTAGAATATAGGTGTTAATTACGTCCTTAACGTTTCTGTTTTTCCATTAGGTGCTAACTATGCCCAAGTGATTTGGCTCCTCTCCACTTAAGCCGGCTCACCTGCTCCGGGCCTCTGAGGGTCCCGTGACGCGGCCATGTGGGCCAGGACGTCTGCGTGTATCCCAGGTGCCGGCCCTGGCTTTGCTGACATCATCTATCCAGAGCTGGTCCCGCCGGTTCCAGACTGGCTTCTTAGAGGGACGTCCCGTTTCTTCCAGATGAAATGACAGGTCAACAAGGAAGTCACACACACAGACACAGCCTGGTCATGCGGGCTCTTCTGAGAGGCTACGGGGGTGTCCTTCCCTGAGCAGAAGCCAGGGATGCTTAAATGTTAGCACGCTGGACTCCAGAGGGCCTGGGTGGGGCTGGGAAATTTGCATTTCCATCAAGTTCCTGGAATATGTTGACAGGCTTCTGGTCCTGGAACCACTGTTCAAAGCAGAAGGGACCCTAGCAGAGGCCTTGAGGCAGGAAAGAGCTTGGTGGGCTCAAGGGCTGGAAAGGAGTCCAGCGTGGCTGGAGGACGAGGAGCAAGGTGCTGGAGAGGTAGGCGGGGGCCATGCCATGCAGTGAGGAGACACACACACACCCAGACACACACACACACACACACAGACACACACACACTGGAGAGGTAGGCGGGGGCCATGCTGTGTGGTGAGGACATGCACACACACACATAAGCGGGTATTTTTGAAGTGAGGTGCATGAGGAGGGCCAGTAACCTGATTTGCTTCTGTATTTGTTATTCTATTTGATTCTCCTCTCAGTTACCCCACTGTGAGCGCTGTGCCTCTGGGACCCCAGCACCTTCCACAGCCCCGGAAGCCGGTAGATCCTGGATAAACTTTATTTTGTGCCAAACAGCGTACACAGCTCTTCATAAGTGTATCTCATTTAATCCTCCTTAATCCTCTTAGTGACCCTGTGAAGGAGGAACGTTTGCAGTCCCATTTCACAGATGAGGAACACTGAGGCACCAAAGGGTCCCCTAACTGGGAAGCGACAGATTATATGTGAAGCCGGGGAGGGTGACAAGCAGGAGCTGAGCCCTGACTTCCATCCACCCCGGTCTGCTTCTTCTGCTCCGTGTTGGCATCCTTGTAAATGAGTCCACAGCTTTGAGAGGCATAATTATCCAAGGCTCCGGCACACAATCGGCCACAGTTGGAAGAAGAGTATCAGCCCAGATCTATGGATTCCAGATCTCAGGTTCTGGACACAGACCCAGCTGCTAATCAAGCACAAGCCCCAAGAGTCTCCCACATGGCTCAACGAAGGGACAAGGACGTTTACCAAGAAAGAGGAGGTGCCGCCTGGCAGGTGTGAGGGCGAGGCTGGTACTCAGCGAAGATGGGGCTGATAGATTTGTTCTCTTGATGGGTGTCCTATCAGCGGTCTCCCTCCCTCCCTCCCTGGGCTGGGCCAGGGCAGCAGCTGGGATCCTGGGCCTGGAGGTGTCAACAGGGCCAGTCATTCAAAAAGCCACAGTTGGGTTTTGCAGCCATTTAGAAAGATACAGTCCTTCTCTCCAGGGAGCGAAAGCTGATGCTGTAAACACTCTGGGCTTTATCTTTGATCTGGTGGGTCATCAGAGCAGCGTCTCTCCCCAGGTAGAGTTACCAGGCGAGGGCTGACCCAGAGCTTTGGAAAGCTGTGCCCTGCTGAACAGATGGTACGGGTAGGGGCGGGGGAGGCAGAGTCTGAGAAGGGATCCCAACAGTTACCCCCAAATCTGGAACCCAGACACCAGATTCCAGGCCTCGGGGAAATTCCCGAGTTTAAAATAAATTCCTAGGGGTTTCAGTCTTTGGTCTTCGGCTTCAAAAACAGTTCCTTTCTAGATAATGGAAAACAATAACTTGCATCATTTCAAGAGCTCCGAACATCCTCAAACTAAAAGTATGTAAAAGCTAGTACCAGGGCCTGAAGAGCCGTAAATGTGAGATGATTAATGGAGCCCAGCTCTGAGGCATTTTTCTGTCTTCCCACCAATAGCCTTTGATTTGGGGCCCTTGCCCCAGCAGTTGCAATGCATCATAGTTCTGTTCAAGAAGGTGGTTATTGTCAAGCTAACTTTTAGTCTTGAAACTAGCCTCGCTTATTCTGTTTCCTCTGCTTGTAACACTCTTGCCTCTTTTTGGCTTTGTGAACTCCTATTCTCCCTTCAAGACCCCATTCAAACATCACCTTCCAAACTGGCATTCTTCTGCTCTCCTCCAACCCCAGAAAATCATTAAAACTATCAAACTATCCTTCCACTGTCCTCTATCTAAGAGCATCTTGTTTACAACTCCATATAACACGGAAAGATTACAATCAAGGGTATTTTTCAGGCCAAATGGCCCACAGAACTTGAGAAGAAAACATATTATTTCTTCTGTATCATTGTAGCTCCAGTACACAGCTTAATGCCCGGCTCTTAACAAGTAGCCTCATATTAATACTGTTTTTTTTTTTTTAATTGGATTTCAATGGAGTATAGTTGATTTACAATGATGTGTTACAAAAGTGAATCAGTTATACATGTACATATATCCACTCTTTTTAAGATTCTTTTCCCATACATTCAGTACAGAGTTTCCCTGTGCTATTCAGTGGGTCCACACTAGTTACCTATTTTATATATAGTGGAGTGTGTATGTCAATCCCAATCTCCCAATTTATCCCTCCTCTCCAATTAATATTATTGAATGAATGTTCTTATTCCTTCAGCATCTGAAGTAAGAGGAGGGTCAGAGTAAGAGGAGTGAGGGAAAAGAAATATAAGCATCTTCTATAGACCAAATACTGTTTAGGCATCATTTATAAGTTATTTAATTTCCTCTCTATCAGAAGCATTTTCATTTGTTTAACTCTTAACACAGTAACCAGGGGAGAAAAGTAATTGATGTGGGAGACACAAAGAAGGACAAATGTGCATTCTCCAGGAGTTTAAAATCTGACTGAGAATGGACCTATTCATTCCCTGTCCCCACATGGACCCCCCAACACATACACTACATCCACTCAAACAAAGGTTATTAACATTGTAAAACGCCCGAACTTCTAAAGACCTGATACAGTCCCACATGTAACAGAAGTGGAAAGATGAGAGGTTGCCGCGGGTGAGGTGTTTTTAAGGGAATCACAGGCGTCAGTAGCTCCCAGGGGCTGGTGCTCTCATATGCCCAGAACCTGGGAGTAGATTAGGTAACGTGCCACACTCCACTGGCTGGAGGATTGCAGAGTCATTGAGAATGGTCCCTGGTATTTATGACTTTGCAAAAAGCACCGTCACTTCCATGATGATATTTTTACCCCCAAAGCACATAGCTGACAACGGAGTGGGTTCTGTCTGTGTCATTGATTAGCAGGGCTTCTGCTTGCCCATATGGCTTCTCAGAGCAGATGAGGGTGCCCCTTCCTCAAGGAAAATTTGGTTGAATTTAGTATATTATGGCCCAGCTCGAACAAGTGTGCAAGGCAGCCCTACCCTGGCTGTGCCCAGCAGAGAGCCTTCTTGCACCCCAGCACGAGGCAGTCCCACCTGAGGACACAGATGTCTGCCCAGATCCCCACTTGCTCATACTCCCTTCCTGCCCCCCCCCCCATGCCAGGACACAGGTGCCCCTGGCAGCCTGTGCCTCTGTGTCCACCCTCATCTTCCCACTAAGTAAAGGGGTTATACCAGATTCAAAGCAGGGAAGAGTAGGGATTGGGTCTCCAAGAGTGGAGGGCAAATCATGGCAGACCTGGATCCTTAGTGTCTTCAGAACCTCAGCAATTTCCAAGAGCCTTATGGTTGCCAAGAGATGACAGGTATAAAAAACCAACACCTCCCAGTTTCTCAGTTTACATTTTCCTGGCAGGTTTCCCTGAGAGGTTGTGATAAACATCTGTGGTCTGCTTGCCCAACATCCTTCCCTTCTTCCATTGGTACTATTCCTCCAGTTTTGGAGAAGGGAGACCACACCCTCATTCCTAATCCACGTGATCTGGAAAAGTCTGGGAAACGGTAACTAATTGAGAAATGGGCATGTGACCCCAGCTGTCCTTATGAGAGCCATCCTTGGCACTTGTGCTGAAATGATTGGGAAACAAATGCTTGCTTTTTTTTTTTTTTTGCATGGTATGCAGAATCCTAGTTCACTGAACAGGGATTGAACCCACATCCTCTGCAGTGGAGTCTCAACCACCTGACCATCAGGGAAGTCCCCACCTCCTTTTTTTTTTTTTTGCACAAATGCTTGCTTTTCATTGGAATGGGTAGTTGCAAGAAACCAAGTAATACATGGAATTTCTGAGGCCATCTTCACTACCACATTCAAAGAGCTTGCCTGAAAAATGAAGACAGCACAGAAGAAAACAGAGCTGAAAAATACAGAGACAGAATGAAACTTGACTGACATTAGTTGAGTCCTGAGCCCATGGAGCCATCTACTTATGGACATTTTTAGTTCTAAGAGTGAAATAACTCACTGTCTTGCCTAAGCTGGTTTGAGTTAGATTTCAGTCCTAGCAATAACAGCTTCCTCTCATGCGTAGGCTCCATCCTCCACAGCTTCAGCCCCTCAGTGGGGATGAAGTAGACCCAGGCAGAGTTAAACTAGCCAGTCTCCTCACCAAGGTGTCCAGGGGACCCCAGCATCCCTATTCTCTGGCCCTGATGGATAGCCTGCCAGGTACCCACTCGAAGGCCGTGGGCATACTGCCTCCTTGAATTCTTAGGTGCTTCCTCTGTGCCTTGTTCTGTAGTTTCTAGTGCATCCTTGTGTGTGTGTGTGTGTGTGTGTGTGTGTGTCCTTTCCTCCAAACTTGCTGAATGATCACAGGGTCCAGTGGGACGGCACAGGCCCAGTGCCCAGCCCAGGGCCTGGCACATACAGCAAACCCTCTTTCCCTGTCCCCTCCCTCCTCCTGACTCAGGATGGGATTTAAGGATCTGTGATGTGTTCCAATTTTCAATGCCCTGGATCAATCATGTGGGGGAGCGGGGTGGGAAGGAGGTTCAAGAAGGAGAGGACATATGTACACCTGTGGCTGATTCCTGTTGATGTATGGCAGAAACCCACACAACACTGTAAAGCAATTATCCTCCAATTAAAAATAAACTAAAAAAAATAGGGGAGGTAGGGTACAGTTGCCAGAAACTTGCGCTCCTTTTAATTAATGTTATATGTTTAGAGTGAGATATCTCAATGTCACGGAATAAGTTTAGGTCACATATGTTTATGCAAATCAGTATTTTTCTTTGGAGCTGACAGCTGAAGTTTCTGTTTGTTCCATGACGCTGCAGCAGAGGCCAAATGGGCCATGTTTTCTCAAGCGACGCTGCCAGCTCTCCAAATGTCATAACTGGAGAGGCATTTCACTTGGGGGCATGCTTTGGGGTCGAGGGTGGCCGGGAAGCATTGACAAGCCTATTTTTATTCTCTTTAGTCTCACAATACATTTCGTTCTTCTTTATTGAAGTTATAAAACTAGCTCATACCTAAAGTCAAACAATAGAGTCCAGTATAGAAAAATGAATTTTCTTGTCCATTCCAACCCCACCCTCTGAAGTAAACAGTGTAACCACATTCATGAGTATCTTTCCACATTTTTCATATACATCGTTCCCAGATTTTCCCTACATTTTTTTAACATATACAAACATTCATAAACATATGTATCTCTTTCTCTAATAAACACTTTAAAAAATTTCTCATTTTTCTCAAGCTCTGGTAGTCATCTGACATTCTTTTTTATATAATTTAATTTATGTATTTATATTTTTGGCTGTGCTGGGTCTTCATTGCTGCGTGGGCTTTTCTTTAGTTGTGGGGAGCAGGGGCTCCTCTCTGGTTGTGGTCGTCGGGCTTCTCATTGCAGCGGCTTCACTTTTTGCAGAGCACAGGCTGTAGGGCACACGGGCTCAGTAGCTGTGTGCATGGGCTTAGTTGCTCCATGGCATGTGGGATCTTCCTGGACCAGGAACTGAACCTGTGTCTCTTGCATTGGCAGGCAAATTCTTTACCACTGAGTCAACAGGGAAGCCCCATATGTATCTCTTTATAGGCTACCCTTTAAATTTTTTTCATACAAATAAGTCATCTTCTGTAAACTTGCTTTTTTATTTAAAATTAATAACTAGATCTCTCCAAGTTAACATCAGTTCAGTTTAGTTCAGTTCAGTCGCTCAGTCGTGTCCGACTCTTTGCGACCCCATGAATTGCAGCACGCCAGGCCTCCCTGTCCATCACCAACTCCCGGAGTTCACTCAGACTCATGTCCATTGAGTCAGTGATGCCATTCAGCCATCTCATCCTCTGACGTCCCCTTCTCCTCCTGCCCCCAATCCCTCCCAGCATCAGAGACTTTTCCAATGACTCAACTCTTCGCATGAGGTGGCCAAAGTACTGGAGTTTCAGCTTTAGCATCATTGCTTCCAAAGAAATCCCAGGGCTGATCTCCTTCAGAATGGACTGGTTGGATCTCCTTGCAGTCCAAGGGACTCTCAAGAGTCTTCTCCAACACCACAGTTCAAAATCATCAATTCTTCAGCACTCAGCCTTCTTCACAGTCCAACTCTCACATTCATACATGACCACTAGAAAAACCATAGCCTTGACTAGACGGGATCTTTGTTGGCAAAGTAATGTCTCTGCTTTTCAATATGCTATCTAGGTTGGTCATAACTTTCCTTCCAAGGAGTAAGCGTCTTTTAATTTCATGGCTGCAGTCACCATCTGCAGTGATTTTGGAGCCCCAAAAAATAAAGTCTGACACTGTTTCCACTGTTTCCCCATCTATTTCCCATGAAGTGATGGGACCGGATGCCATGATCTTCATTTTCTGAATGTTGAGCTTTAAGCCAACTTTTTCACTCTCCACTTTCACTTTCATCAAGGGGCTTTTTAGTTCCTCTTCACTTTCTGCCATAAGGGTGACATAGATATAACTCATTCTTCTTCGCAGCTGCATTGTTTTTCATTGTATAGATGTACCATGATTAATTAATTAATTAATAGTTGATGCTTAACGGATATTTTGGGTTGTTCATAGCTTTTTGCTATTATGTATGCTGCTGAAAGAAATACCTTCCTGAATACAATTATTTATATTCAAAGAAACACGTGGTTATGTTCCTTTGGCCCATGTGCCATGTGTATGAGGGACACTGATTCTGTTAAGGTCTGCTGGGTCTGTTCGTCTGTCCACCACACAAGAAGGCATCTTCACTTCCTTCCTGAGTGCGTGCATTTAGCAGAGCGTGTTTGGAAGACACTTTCCTGTGACTGCGGAACCGGGACTCAGATACAAGATCAGCCTCACTCCACGCCTGCCCCAGAGCCTCGACCTCTCTGCTCCTTTTATTCCCTCTGCCCTGCTGTGCCTTCAGCATCCCAGCCGCCCCCACAGTCAGTGACAAGATGCTGTGGAGGAAAGGGCTTTGAAGTCCCGGTAGATGAGATAATCAATCTCTGCTCTCCAGGGATGCTGGGCTGAGTCGGTGCCTCCTGAATGCCCTCAGCCGTGCTGGGTGTGTAGTAAGTACTTAATTAATATGAAATAAGAACAATAAATCCAGGGGGCTGGAGCGCTCCCTTTGAAGTTCAAGTCAGCTCTGAGCCATTGGGGAAGAATGAAGGGAATGGATAATTGAAACTCATAGATAATCCCACACCTCATCCTAATAGTTAATAGGTTCAGGCCCTTTACCGAGTAAACCCCGCCTCAGAACTGCCAAAGTAAACCTGGTGCTGTACTTGTCTTTTCATTTTTTCTGGAGCTGGTGAAATGGAGCAGGGAGGTGAAAGGAGACAGAACCAGGAGTCCCGAGTGAGGCATTCATAGATGGCTCATAAGCAACTTCTGAATCATAGTGTCATCTGCCAAAGGGCCCCACCAATTACAGATGCAGACCCAAGAGCGGTCTCCCCAAGGGTTCCTCCTGACCTGGGTGCGGTGAGAGGGAGGCTCTGGGAGAAAAGGTAGAATGACGCTCAGTCGAAGCCATCTGGCCAGAGACGCCCCAGCTTTGCCCGTGAGGTCATCCAGCCTCTAAGATGCAACATCAGTGCTTCAGTCCATGGAAGGGTCTGGTGCATTTCAGTAAAAAGAAGTGATCTCATTACATCCTTGAGCCGAAAAGGGAAAAGGCCCCACTCTGTCCGGGTGGACCGAGCACAGCAGGGTGGGGGGAGGCCAGGGGACCCGTGGCTGCACCCGGCTGTGCTGTAAGCTCTCCCTGTGACTCTGGGACTGGCCTTCCCTGCCGAGGTTCCTCTCTCTTTAAAACGGAGGGGTGGAAATTTGGGATTCTAGGATCCTGGCCATCTCTGACTCTGAAAACAACCCCACAAGCCCAAAGAATTTCACACTGTTGCTCCACGACGGGGGGAGGTTTCAGCAGGAAGGGGGGACAGATGGCGTTCTCTGGACCCAGTTCAGAAATGTGGAGCGTGATGCATGGTGTGAATGAAGCGTGGTGCCCTTTAAACACAGCTTGCCCCGGGAGGGCTGGCGTTCGTCCTTCTCCCGCGTCATTCTGGGCATCATGGCCTTGTGCACTGAAACACACACACACACACACAGCTCTGACACACTCTGTGATTCACGAACTGCCAGGACCATTACACACACCAGATGATTCATGGGGTTGCTCACACGCGCAAGCTCACACTCAGTGTGACGCGCCTGAGCCCACAGCGATGGGCACACCCCCACTGAAGCCTCAGTTGTGCATTGCACGGGCGTCTGCAAATGATTTACGCTCTTGGCTCTTCCGAACCGCCTGTTCTTTGTCTTTCTGTTCCCTTTTCCACCCTCTCCTTCCCATCCTCCCTTCCTTGGCTGGCTTCAGTCTCTTGCTCCGATGCTTCTCAAGCAGTTTCTGGGACTGGACTCCGCCATCTCCAGGGCCCTCTCCAAGTCCAAGGCTCTTTGAATGAACTGTGAGCATTTCTTTCCCCACAGGATTCACCCCCTATCTGGCTGGGCACCTCTTTCTGACTTCCTCCCAGGGTCTTGGTGTGGGGGGGTCTCCACCGAGCTGTCACGAGGTAGAAATCCTGGCACCTGTGGAGCGTGGTCCCCAGCATCTCTGGGAGTACCTTTCTTCCAAGTATCCCAGGCAGGAGGATAAAGGGGTGTCTGGAGAGCCCATTGCTGGGCATTGAGCAGGACCAGCTGCTTCTGAAGGTGGCAAGGAAGGAGGGACTCGCTGCACTCTGAGGTTTGTGAGGGGTCCTCACTGACCTGCCTTCCCCTGATGTGGGCCCCAGCCATGGTTCTAATGGGGAGGTGGGGATCAGGCCCTGGTGCTCACACAAACAGTAGAGTCCTTGCTTTTCTTCCTCCCTGTTCACAAAAAAAAAAAAAAAAAGCACAACTTGAGAGTTGTGAGTTAAGTTTTACTTGGGTCAAAATGAGGACTGCAGCCCAGGAGATAGCTCAGATAGCTCTGAGAGATTACTCCAAAGAGGCAGGGGAAGGTCAGTATACAATGTGATTTTGGTGAAGGGGGGAATACATGCAATCAAGCACATATTTTTCCAAAAGGTTACTCCTGGACTCATGAAGCTTCTGCTGGTCATGAGAAACAGTCGTCACCACGAAGGATTTTAGTGCTTTTCCAGATATGAGGAGATACAAGAACTGGGCTCATAAAGTTCGCTCCTGAGAATATCCAATTATCTGAAGACTGGTCCTGCCAGTTTACCCTGAGCACAGAGTGCCTCATTCCTGGTCTCAACCCTGAACTCCTTCTAGGGTGTTGAAGGTCAGCAGCTGCAGCAGCACCCGATTGAATCCCTACACAGGTGGATGGCAAGTGCCATTTGCAGTCGACACCCCCTTAGGGCTCTCTCAAAAACCGAGAGTGGGTTTATCGGGTCAGGTGAAGCAGCCACGTGGTCCTGGGTGTGTCATTAGCTGCCAGGAGCATCTGCTTCCTTGGCTGTCAAATGCCTTAATAGCAGCTCTCCGTGCCAGTGCCGGAGGTGTAAGAGACACGGGTTCGGTCCTTGGGTCGGGAAGATCCCCTGGAAGAGGAAATGGCAACCCACTCCAGTATTCATGCCTGGAGAATCCCATGGACAGAGGAGCTATGGTCCATAGGGTTGCAGAGTCGGACATGACTGAAGCGACTTAGCACACACATCTACCCTCAAAGATGTGGTTGTGGGGAGCCAGGGAGATTATTTGACAATGCTTTGATGAATTCCTCTCTCCAGGAGAGAGAACGGGTAGAGTCTATGCTCCGAGGGAGTTCACACCCAAGCAGGCGCTGGCCCAGTGATGGTGAGAACTAGGGGGCCTTCTGTGCCTAGAAACATGGGGACTCAGTTCTTGGTGCCATGTTGATAGCTGAGGGTTGAGATGCCCCTTTTCAACTCTGAAATTTTAAGAGCCTAATAAGCCCTGAGCTGTGGTGTTGGAGAAGACTCTTGAGAGTCCCTTGGTCTGCAAGGAGATCCAACCAATCAATCTTAAAGGAAATCAATCCTGAATATTCACTGGAAGGACTGATGCTGAAGCTCCAATATTTGGCCACCTGATGTGAAGAGCCAACTCATTGATAAAGACCCTGATGCTGGGAAAGAATGAAGGCAGGAGGAGAAGGGGATGACAGAGGATGAGATGGTTGGATGGCATCATTGACTCTATGGACATGAGTTTGAGCAAGCGCCAGGAGTTGGTGATGGACAGGGAAGCCTGACATGCTGCAGTCCATGGGGTTGCTAAGAGTCAGACACGACTGAGCAACTGAACAACAGCAACAATAATCCCGGAGAGCTTTTTCCCCCTGCTCTTTGTTTAAGAACCTTATCTCTGACTGCATCCAACCCATCTGAAGGTCTGGATTCTGGAGGGGACTACCTAGCCTTAGCTGATCCTGTACCCTCTGGAATCTCCGCCCTCTCCTCTCTACTCCAGCCTTGGAAAGCATTTTCAACAAACATTCTTAGAGAGATTTCCAGTTAACTCCTTCCTTCCAGTGGACCTTCTGACTTGGGATTTAAGGTTACTTTGCCTAGAATAGCTAAGATGATCTTGGAGATACCCTAGCAGGCTAACCATTCTCAGCCTGCTTCCTGCAGGACCTCCATCCTTAAAGGGGAGGAATTTAAGGGAAAGATAAGACAAGAGTTGATCCGAACAAGCCTCGTTGGGCTTTCAACAGGGGTCTATGGAAGTTTCCTCACTAATTGCCATCCTCTGTGTGTAATCTTCCGGAGGATGCTGGCAGAGACAAGAAAGACTACACTATAATTAAATATGCATCGATGTGAAGGAGGACCCATGAAATATGTATGGCAATTCACTGTACTCAGCAAACGGTCCGTAAGATCCACGCAGAGGGTGTGACTTGTGCCTCTGTTCCAGATAAATTCGATACCTGGAAACCTAACACGCTGTTTATTTAACTCTCAGCTAGATCTTTAACTTAAATACACTTACTTTGGCCAGACATGGTTCTAAGCATGTGTCTACAGTATTCACTTACTTAGTTGTCATGAAACTCTTAGGAGGTAGGTACCCTCATCCCCATCATGCTGATGTAGCAGTATGTAGTATAGTAGTATGTAGTATGTAGTAGTATGCTACATACATAGCAGTATGTAGTAGTAGCTTAGTAGCTAAGTCCTTTCTGACCCCATGGACTGTAGCCCACCAGGCTCCTGTCTGTGGGATTTCCCAGGAGTGGTTGCCATTCCCTTCTCCAGGGGATCTTCCCGACCCAGGGATCAAAACCGGGTCTTGTGCCCTGCAGGTGGTCTCCTGCATTGCAGGCAGATTCTTTACCGACAGAGCCCCCAGGGAAGCTCTATCAGGCCTATGAGGACCCTGTACAGAGATGAAACCTCAACCATGGCTGGTGAGTGGCGGGTGTGGGTCTCCAGCCCAGGCCTCCTGCCTTGGTACCACCTGTCTGGAACCCAGCTCTCCGCCTGTTTGATGGTTGCTTGAACAGCATCATATGCTCTGGTTGGTTTCTCGGGGAAACCGGAATTCTTGACCTTGGTGGGGATGATGAGGAGCAAGAAAGCTCAGGCTAGAATTCAGGACCAGGGCCAGGACTTGACCGTCGCCTTTGTTCTACCCGCAGGTGCGTGTCACCCTTGGCCCAGGGGAGCCGTGTCTATGCAGAGCAAAGCTGGGGCCAACGCTCTGTCCTAACTGCCCTCCAGCCCGTCCAGGGGAGTCCCGCCGAGCCATTGTCCTCCCGGCCCCAGTGATCTGGCCTCTTTTGGCAGGGACCTGCGGCTTCTCTTATTTACCCATTAACAATTAAACCCTAGGCATTTAACATATAAACACAGAAAACATCAGCATAATTACAGCAAGTGTTTCAAAAGCTTGCTGGCAAGGAAGAGCCTGAATATTTACTCAACAAAAGAATTCCTTACTTCAGTCTTTAATAAAGAATTCACTAGAAGGCTTAACTAGCCTGCTTTTGCCAGTAAATGAGAAACATTCTTTTATTCATGAAGAATATGATTTGTGTTTTTTTTTAAAAAAATGTGATTCACCACAATTTTTCAAGAGAACATTCACAACTCTTTTCCTGAGAGTTCTGTTCCCTCGTTATTTTTCAATATATCTCACTGGTTGAGACAGTCCCTCTCGGAGCATAGATAGATGTGTGTGTGTGTGTGTGTGTGTGTGTGTGTAGTGCAATCCTTAGGGTCTGAAATTTCACCATCAGAGACTCTTTTTCTGTTTTAAGCTTGTCTTCTCTGATCCAAAAAGAGTGTATGTTCAGGGCACTGACTGTTAAGTATTTCTCCTATGATTAGAGGGATTTAAATTGGTCTCCAGACTTCCCAGGTGGCACTAGCGGTAAAGAACTGGCCTGCCAAGGCAGGAGATGTAAGGACGCTGGTTTGATCCCTGGGTCAGGAAGATTCCTTGGAGTAGTAAATGGCAACCCACTCCAGTATTCTTGCCTGGAGAATCCCATGGACAGACGCTGGTGGGCTACAGCCCATGGGGTTGCAAAGGAGTCGGACATGACTGAAGTGACTTAGCACAAGCTGCCCTCAGGGGTCTCAGGCTCTTGGGGAAGAGGAGGGAATAGGGAGAGAAAACACAAGTGGGTTTATTTAGAGACAGGAGGGATAGTCAGTGGTTTGTTTGTTCTTTTAGACATTCATCACAATTCTCACATTCCTACCGTTGCCAGACGCTGAGATAAAATGGTAAATGAGAAAATAGCGTGGTCAGGTAGACAGACAAACAAATAGTTAAGCTACACAGATAAGCAAGGTGAACAGTCAGAATGGAATGCCCAGTTCTCCTGGGTCCAGGGTTGATAGATGGATTTGACATGGAAGCAGTGTTGAGTGGGGAAGGTTTCACAGAGGTGATAGTTGAGTTGCAAAGGTTGAGGAATAATCATTAAAAAAAAAAAACTAATGATCTCAGGTGGCCTTGGCCTGCAATGGCTTGAAGTGGGACTTCTCAGCCAGAGATTGAGACCGGGTCTTGGTGCCCAGAGTGATGAATCCTAGCCACTTACCAGTGGTCAATGGCAAGGTCCTGGTCCTTCCGCTTTGCAGAAAAGAATTCCTGGAAAGATGAACAGTAGTGAAACAAGTAAAGTATTCATTAGGAAGAAAAAGAGTTCAGTACGGGGGGATCGACATGGGGTGGGCTGAGAGAGTCGCGCCCTCGTGGTAGTTTGACTCACATTTACGGGGCATTCGTCCTGGGTTTTCCTTTGATGGTTCGTCTTGCTTTGCCTGGGACTCAGTCCGTATTTGGTATCTTTCAGGGTCCTCCCATGTGTGTGCGTGCATCTCTTAGCCAAGACAGGTTCTAGTGAGGAGGCTTATGGGTAGCTGGCATCACTTATTACGCAGGTGACTGCCAAGGAGCCTTTCTGTACATGTGTAGTCGGGGAGGTCTGCTTGACTTCGAGAATGAGGAATATGTGGTCTTTTGTCTCTTCTGAGCCGGGCCCAGCCTCTTCCATCATCCTGCTTTTATGGAGCTTTTGCTGCTACAGAGTTTCTGTCCACAGGGGAGAAACCGTTCAGCCTGGGGGCCCATCTATCTCCTGCCTCACTAACAAAAGCTGTATTTGCTCTGTATCCAGAATTACACAAAGCGGTTTACATTTCATCGCTTGTAACCCCTACAAAAATACTGTAAGAAAAGTCCTAATATTATCCCTATTTTATGGATGAGGAGACTGAGGCTCAGAGAAGTTAAATAATGTTTCCTGGGTCCCACAGCCAGAGAGCAGAACAAGTAGAATCCTGGGCAGCCAGACCACATTGCTCGGGGCTAAGGACGCTAACCACTAGGCTCATTATTGTGTGCAAAGGCAATTTTCCATTTCATTACGAAATACTTCCAATATCCCCTCTCTAAAAAAAAAATACAAAGAATAGTGTAATGAAGTCTCATAAATCCATCTTCCACCTCCACTGAATTTCAGTCTTTTGCCTTGCTTGCATAATTTTCTTAAAAAAAGAGAAAAGAAATTTTAGGTCCAGTGGAAGCCCCTTTGTGTATTCTATGCTGAGCACATTCCTTTCTGGCCCCTGAGGTGGTGCCTGTCCTGAATTTGTGTTTATGTTTCCAGGCATGATTTTTCTTTCTTTCTTTTTTTTTTTTAAATTGGAGTATAATTGCTTTACAATGTTGTGCTAGTTTCTGCTGTACAATGAGGTGATTCAGCTAAATGTGTACATATATCCCCTGCCTCTTGGACCTCCCTCCCAACCTACCCCTCTAGGTCATCCCAGAGCACTGAGTTGAGTTCCCTGTGCTGTTTAGCAAGTTCCACTAGCTAGCTATTTTACATATGATCAAGTATATCTGTTAATCCCAGTCTCCCAACTCATCATTCCTCCCATGTCCAGGTCCTTTCTCCATGTCTGCATCTCTATTCCTGCCCTGGAACTCAGTTCACCTGTACAATTTTCTAGAGACATGTTTTTATACCATTAAAGCATTTTTATGTATCCATCAACAATACATAGCACCGTTTTGCATATTTTCAAACTTTATATAGAGTGTCATCTGTCATTTTTACAACTTGCTTTTGCACTGGACATTCTATGAGATTTTATCTATGTTCGAGTTCACATAGCTCAAAGTTCATTTACTTAAAACTGCATAAAATCAATAGCATTTAAGAATATGGTATAGTGTTACATTGTATGAATAATACACCATGTATAAATCTCTGGCTTAAAATATTTTGCATAAAGTATTATTGCAGACAACGCTGAAATGAACTTTCTTGGCATGTCCTTTTTTGCACTCCTTAGAGAATTTTAGAAGGGACATTGCTTGGGGAAAGGGCAGGACCATTTTTAGCTTCCTCTTGTGAAATGCCTCTCCAGAGGGATTGGCCAGCTGTATTCCTACCAGCAGTAAGTGACAGCCTTGTGGTTCTGCAGCTTCCCAGTACTTGCTCTGATCAACCTCTGGGTACCAAATGACTTCTTATCGTCATTTGAATTGCATCCTCTGACTAGCAGGGAAGTTGAAGATCTTTACAGATTTTGTTTGTTTCTTGTGTGACTTTCCTACTTATGTCTACTTTAATATCTGTTCATTTGGGTTTTTTCTTAATTGATTTTTAAAATCAGAGTAAAACTGACTTTTTTCGAGGAGAGGGAGTTTTGCAGTTCTGAGTTTTAACACATGTTAAAAAAAAATCAACGAAATTGAAAGACACTATGAGACTACTTTAAACTATGAATTCGATGTCTTTAATAGATAGGAACTATTTGGGTCATCTACCTCTTCCTTGGGAAGCTTTGTTAATTTGTAGCTGTCAAGGGATTGGTTCATTCTATCTAAGTTGTCAAATTTATTTGTGTAGAGTTGTTCCTCGTTCCTAGTACTCTCTTATTATTCTTTTAATGTCTGTGGAGTCTATTGGGGGATCCTCTCTTTCACTCTGGAAGCTACTATGGTCTTTCCTTCCTATGGGTGGATGAGACCCCATGGATTCAGACAACTTTCTGTACTTTGCCATTTTATATAAGGGACTTGAGAATCTGCAGACTTTGGTATCCAAGGTGGGTCTTGAATCCCTCCGAGATAATGAGGGAGGACCATAATCTGTGTCCTCTCTCCTGTCTCACTCCCCCTTTTTCGTTACTCTAACTAGAGATGTATCCATTTTTATTGAAATTTTCAAAGAATCAGCTTTTAGTTTTATCATTGATATTCTCCATTGTTTTGCTTTTAATTTCATTGGTTTCTTTTTCATCTTTGTTCTGTCCTTCTTTCTGATTGTTTTGGGTTTACTTTACTCTAGTTTTTCTTAATACGAAATTTTGCTCAGTTGTGTCTGATTCTTTGTGACCCCATGGACTATACAGTCCATGGAATTCTCCAGGCCAGAATACTGGAGTGGGTAGCCTTTCCCTTCTCCAGGGCATCTTCCCAACCCAGGGATCGAACCCAGGTCTCCTGCATTATAGCCGGATTCTTTATCAGCTGAGCTGCAAGGGAAGCCCTTTTCTCAATGTGGGAGCTTAGACTAGAGCCTTGAGATCTTTCTTTATTTCAAATGCAAGCATTTAACAGTATACATTTCCCTCTGAGCATGGCTTTAGCTGCATCCCACAAACTCTGACGTGTGGTATTTTCATTCAGTCAATTTTTTTTAAACAGAAGGTTTTTTTTTATTATATATTATTTATTTGGCTGCATCAGGTCTTAGCTGAGGCACACAGCATCTTCACTGTGTCAAATCTTTTGTTGTGGTGCATAGACTCTCTAGTTGTGGTGTGTGGGCTCCAAAGTGCATGGGCTCAGTACTTGCAGTGCTTGAGCATAGTTGCTCTGTGGCATGTGGGATCTTATTTCCCCGACCAGGGATTGAACCCACATCCGCTGCATTACAAGGTGGATTCTGAACCATTGGACCACCAAGGAAGTCCCATCAAAATACTTGATGTTCCCTCAAGACATCCTCTTTGACCCATGGACTATTACGTTGCTTAATTCCCAAGTGTTTGGAGGTTTTCCAGCTATCTTTCTGTTATTGATTGCTTGTTTAATTCCATTATGGTCAGAGAACATACTTTGTATGATTTCAAGTCTATTATATTTATTACGGTTTGTTTTATGACTCTGGATATGATCTGTCATAGTGGAATGTATATGTACATTTGAGAGGAATGTATATTCTGATCTTGTTAGGTGGAGTATTCTGTAAATATCAGTCGGATCAGCTGGTAGAAGGACTAGTTCTTCGATATATTTGCTGATTTCCTATTGGCTTGTTTATCAATTACCGAGAGAAGAGTATTGAAATCTCTAACTGTAATTGTGGATTTGTCTAACTCACTTCTATCAGCATCTGTTGTGTGTATTTTGAAGCTCTTTTGCTAAGTGCAAACATATTTAAAATTACTACGTCTTCTTGGAGAATTGACTCTTTAATTATTGTGTATTGCTCCTCTTTATTCTTGGAAATTATCCTTGCTATGCAGTGTCTTTTGTCTAATATTAATGCAGCCACTTCAGCTTTCTTTTGATTAGTGTTTGCATGGTATTTTTCCCATTCTTTTACTTTTAACCTACTTATATTACAAAATCATAGATAGCGAATAGTCGGGTCTTGTTGTTTGATTTTAAATCAAATCTGACAGTCCCTGTCTTTCAGACCACTTTTATTTCATATGTATATTGATATGTTTAAAACTAGGTCTACATGTTTAGTATTTTGTATTCTATTTTAATTTATCTGTTGAGCTTTTAACTATATCTCTTAGTATAGTTTTAAATGAATTTTTGAGTAGTTATTCCAAGGATTATTATATATATCAGTTCAATTCCATTCAGTCACTCAGTTGTGCCCTACTTTTTGCAACCCCATGAACTGCAGCACTCCAGGCTTCCCTGTCCATCACCAACTCCTGGCGCTTGCTCAAACTCATGTCCATTGAGTCAGTGATGCCATCCAATTAACTCAACCTCTGTCATCCCCTTCTCCTGCCTTCAATCTTTCCCAGCATCTGGGTCTTTTCCAATGAGTCAGTTCTTCGCCTCAGGTGGCCAAAGTATTAGAGCTTCAGCTTTAGCATCACCCCTTCCAATGAATATTCAGGACTGATTTCCTTTAGGATTGACTGGTTTGATCTCCTTGCAGTCCAAGGGACTCTCAAGAGTCTTCTCCAACACCAGTTCAAAAGCATCAGTTCTTTGGTGCTCAGCTTTCTTTTGGGTCCAACTCTCTCTCTCTCTCTCTATATATATATATACATATATATATTTTAGTATATATATATTGGCTGTGTGGAATCTTAGTTGTTACACTCAGGATCTTTTCAATTTCAGCCTGTGACTCTTGGTTGTGACATGTGGGATCTTAGTTCCCTGACCAGGTATTGAACCTGGACTCCCTGCATTGGAAGCATGGAGTCTTAACCACTGGACCACCAGGGAAGTCCCCCAAAGATCATAATATATATTTAGTATGTTACCTCTTCATGTAGCCTGTAGAAACCTTACCGTCATATAGGTCCCTTACCCTCCCCCTTCATCTTGTAGTTGTCATATGTATCACATCTATATACACCGGAAATTCACTGAACCATGTTATAATTTCTGGTTTCAGTTGTCAGACATATTTTAAAGAACTTAAGAGAAGGATAGTCTATTCTATTTACCACTTTTTCTCTTTCTTCATTCTGATGTTCTAAATTTCTTTAAGGTATTATTTTCCTTCTATTTGAAGAATAATTTTTAGCATTTATTTTAGAATGAGTCTGCTGCAGACAAATTACCTTAGTTTTATTTGAGAATGTCTTTACTTCACTTTCATTCTTGAAGAATATTTTCACTGGATTTAGAATGCTTTTTAAAAAATGGAGGTAAAATTCGTAATATATAATCCACCATTGTAACCATTTTGAACTGCACAGTTCAGTGGCTTTTAGTACCTTTGTAATGTTGCTCAACCATTGGCAGTATCTACCTCTAAAACACTTTCATTACCCCCTCCTTCCCCAAAAAACTCTTCTCATTAAGCAGTTACTCCCTAGTCCTCCTCCCCCCATTCCCACTAACCTACTTCTGTCTCTGTGGATTTACCTATTCTGGACACATTATATAAATGGAATCAGATAATACATGCTCCTTCTATTTGGCTCCCTTCCCATGACACGTTTTCAAGGTTTATCCACATGGCAGCATGTATCGATACTTCATTCTTTACTGTGATTAAATAATGTTCCATTGTATGGATATATCTCAGTTTGCTTTTCCATTCACCAGTTGACAGACATTTGGGTGGTTTTCAGTTCTTAGCTACTATGAATAAATACTGCTATGAACAATTGTGTACCAGTTTTTGTGTGAACACCTGTTTTCAATTCTCTTGGATATAGATCTAGGAGTAGAATTGCTAGGTCATATAGTAATTCTCTGTTTAACTTTTTGAGAAGCTGCCAAACTGTTTCCCACAGTGGCTGCACCATTATATGTTCCCACCAGTAACGTATCAGGGTTCCAATTTTCCCACATCCTTACTCTTACATGTTATTTCCTGTTTACTTTTTTATAGCCAACCTAATGGGTGTGAAGTGGTATCTCGGTTTTTTTATTTGCATTTTCCTAATAATGAATGACGGAGAAGGCAATGGCACCCCACTCCAGTACTGTTGCCTGGAAAATCCCATGGATGGAGGAGCCTGGTGGGCTGAAGTCCACGGGGTCGCTAAGAGTCGGACACGACTGAGCAACTTCACTTTCACTTTTCACTTTCATGCATCGGAGAAGGAAATGGCAACCCACTCCAGGATTCTTGCCTGGAGAATCTCAGGGACGGGGGAGCCTGGTGGGCTGCCGTCTATGGGGTCGCACAGAATCGGACACAACTGAAGCGACTTAGCAGCAGCAGCAGCAATAATGAATGATGTTGGGCATCTTTTCATGTGCTTATTGGTCATTTGTATATTTTCTTTAGGTCATAATCTGTTCAAGTCTTTTGCCCATTTTTGAATTGACTTGTCTTTCTGTTGTTGAGTTGTAAGAGTTCTTTATATATCAAAGATAGTAGATATATTATATATAAATATTTTCTCCCATTCTGTAGGTTGTCTTTTCATCTCTTTGATTTACAAAAGTTTAAACTTTTCATGAGAAATGCTGGGCTGGAAGAAGCACAAGCTGGAATCAAGATTGCTGGGAGAAATGTCAATAACCTCAGATATACAGATGACACCACCCTTACGGCAGAAAGTGAAGAGGAACTACAAAGCCTCTTGATAAAGGTGAAAGAGGAGAGTGAAAAAGTTGGCTTAAAGCTCAGCATTCAGAAAACGAAGATTATGGCATCTGGTCCCATCACTTCATGGGAAAGAGATGGGGAAACAGTGGAAACAGTGTCAGACTTTATTTTGGGGGGCTCCAAAATGACTGCAGATGGTGACTGCAGCCATGAAATTAAAAGACGCTTACTCCTTGGAAGGAAAGTTATGACCAAACTAGATAGCATATTGTAAAGCAGAGACATTACTTTGCTAACAAAGGTCCGTCTAATCAAGGCTATGGTTTTTCCAGTGATCATGTATGGATGTGAGAGTTGGACTGTGAAGAAAGCTGAGCGCCAAAGAATTGATGCTTTTGAAATGTGGTGTTGGAGAAGACTCTTGAGAGTCCCTTGGACTGCAAGGAGATCCAACCAGTCCATTCTGAAGGAGATCAGCCCTGGGATTTCTTTGGAAGGAATGATCCTAAAGCTGAAACTGCAGTACTTAGGCCACCTCATGTGAAGAGTTGACTCATTGGAAAAGACTCTGATGCTGGGAGGGATTGGGGGCAGGAGGAGAAGGGGACGTCAGAGGATGAGATGGCTAGATGGCATCACTGACTCAATGGACATGAGTCTGAGTGAACTCCGGGAGTTGGTGATGGACAGGGAGGCTTGGCGTGCTGCAATTCATGGGGTTGCAAAGAGTCGGACACGACTGAGTGACTGAACTGAACTGAAACTTTTGATAGTTTAATTTATCTATTTTTATTTTGCAGCTTATGCCTTTTGTGCATATCTAAGACTTTCTTATCAAATTTAAGATCACAGAGATCTGCATCTATGTTTTATTCTAAGAGATTTGTTGTTTTACCTCTTACAGTTGGGTCTTTGATATAGAATATATAATAAAGAATATATATATATATATTCTTTCTCAGATTGTTTTCAATTATGGTTATTATAAGATACTGAATATAACTCTCTGTGCCATATATTTAATAGCAGATCATTGTTATCTATTTTATATATTGTATATATATATATATGTATAATATATATAATATATATATATAATCTGTTATATATATATAACAGATATATATATCTGTTAATTTCAAATTCATAATTTATCCCTAACCCCCCTTTCACTTTGGTAACCATTGGTTTGTTCTCTATGTCTGTGAATTTGTTTTTTTGTAAATAAGTTCGTTTGTATCATTTTTTTAGATTCCACATATAAATGATATGATATTTGTCTTCTTTTCTGACTTACTTCACTTCGTGTGATACTTTCTAGGTTCATCCATGTTGGTGCAAGTGGCATTATTTCATTGTTTTCTATGGCTGAGTAATATTCCACTGTGTATCATTGTTTGTGTGTATATATACATCACATCTTTAGCCATTCATCTGTCAAGTGCTATACTGTTTTGATTACTGCAGCTTTGTAGTAAATTTTGAAATTGGGAAGTATGAGTTCTCTAACTTTATTCCTCTTTTAAAAAATTGATTTGACTGTTAAAAGTCCCTTGCAATTCTGTATACATTTTAGGATTGGCTTGTCTATGTCTGACAAAAACACAATTGGAACTTTGATAAGGATTGCATTGAATTGTGTATAGAATTCTTGGTTCAATTTATTTTTTCTATTAGCATTTTAAAAACGTTGTTCCTTCTCCTTTTAGCCTCCATGGTGTCTGATGAGAGACCACCAGTCATTCAAATCAAAGAGTAATAAACAGGAAATCTGTCCCCCCCACCCCGCCCAGTCTGGAGACCTCTGCTTCTCTGTGTCCCTCTGGGCTTTGGCACCTACAGGTATCATGCTTCCACTTCAGTACTGCCTGGTGACTGGAGTGAGAACAGCAAAAAAAAGAGGAAAAAACCCCAACAAAAACAGGGAACCCTTTCTGACCCTAAGTCATGTCCCTTCCCATTTTCCTTTCCACAGACCAGAAAAAGGAGAGTTCTCTGGGAGCTGCTTCTGTGCTCATCTTTATGTACTTCTGGGTTTCGAGCTTCCTTCGGGTCAGGTGATATTGAAGGGGAAAAACTGACAGCCTCAACCCCAGTTGGGTAAAATTCTGAATTCTGGCATCCTTCCCCCATCAGCCCATTGTGTGTGTGGGTGTGTGTGCGTGCACTCAGTTGTATCCAACTCTTTGCAACCCCATGGACTATAGGCCTACCAGGCTCCTCCGTCCATGGGATTCTCCAGGCCAGAATACTGGAGTAGGTAGCTGTTCCCTTCTTCAGGGGATCTTCCCGACCCAGGAATCAAACCAGGGTCTCCTGCATTGCAGGCGGATTCTTTACCAGCTGAGCTACCAGGGAAGCCCCATCAACTTATTACCACTTACTTTTCAGGGTCCTTGGAGAGCTACCTGCTCCATACAGTCTGTGTGGGATTTATAGTTGTATTTAATGGGGGAGGAGGGTGGGGCATGCTTACTCCATCCACTGGAACTGGAACCTCTCTTAAACTGTCTTTAAGAGATCCTTATCAAATATGGATGAAATACTTACATTAAACTACTTTTAATTGAAATATAGTTGATTTACAATGTTGTATTAGTTTATTAAACTCTTTTTAAAAATATGCATGTATTTATTTGGCTGGGCCAGGTCCACGCAGGATCTTTTAGATGAGGCATGTGGGATCTTTAATCGCAGCATATGAAATCTTCAGCTGTGACATTTGAACACTTAGTTACAGCATGTGGAATCTAGTTCCCTGACCAGGGATCAAACCCAGGCCCCCTGCATCGGGAGTGTGGAATCTTACCCTCTGGACCACCAGGGAAGTCCTTCAACTTTTGCTGTGCATGCTTCACATATCTTTTCCTAGTTCTTGTCTTTAAATTTTTAGTTTTCTCTTCATTACATTTTCTTATAGTAAATTTATGAATAATTTCATTTATGGATCAGGCTTTTGTATTCTATTTAAGTACTCTTTTTCAACACTGAGATCACAAAGGTATCCTATTTTCTTTTTTCCTTATATTTTCTTCTGAAACTGTAAAATTTTTCCTTTTTAAATTTATGTCTTTTGAACACCTGGAATTTATATGTTCTATATGGTGTGAAGTAGCCATTTAATTTTTTTTCCAGGGCTGCAGTCCATGGGGTCCCTAAGAGTCGGACACGACTGAGTGTCTTCACTTTCACTTTTCACTTTCATGCATTGGAGAAGGAAATGGCAATCCACTCCAGTGTTCTTGCCTGGAGAATCCCAGGGACAGGGGAGCCTGGTGGGCTGCTGTGTATGGGGTCGCACAGAGTTGGACACGGCTCTGGTGCCCTAGTACCATTAACCAAATAATTCTTTCCCTACTGATGTTCTGGGCTCTTTATTCTATTTGTCTTTATCTGTCTTTTCTATTTGTCTTATGCTATTTGTATTTATCTGATCATCTATTCCTACTCAGTCATTTTATTTTTGTATATTTTTTATTTTTGTATATTTTTTTATTTGGCTGCACCAGGTCTTAGTTGCAGCACGCGGGATCTAGTTCCCCAACCTGAGATCGAACCCAGGCTCCCTGCATTGACAGTGTGGAGTTTTAGCCACTGGACCACCAGGGAAGTCCCTCAACCCCTTTAACTGCTTCTTTTGGTGTTTACTTTTAAACACCAAATAATGTGCTTATACTCCTACCTTTTTATTTTTCAGCTTTGGGTACTATTGATAGACTTCCCTCCATGGACAATAAGGCTTTAGTGCTCTTTCCACTCCTTCTCACCACATACAGATGCTATTTTGTCCCTTCATCCTCCTGATACCATCGTCCAAGGGCCCACGAGGGCAGTGGCAGTGGGGGTGGTGAGACTGTAGAGATAAACTTGGGAGATAAATAGGAGGTGGTGGATTGGATGGACGTCAAGCATGATTTTTAGTTTCTAGAAAACTCGTGGAAGGCAGTGTCATTTGCTGAGCTTAAGTCATGCAAAGGAAGGGGCAGGTTTGTGAGAATTCATTTTATCTTACAATTCTGTCCGTGGAGGGCTCTGGGTGCCCTCTCCCTGGGTTCTGGTCTGACTCACCTGACCGATGCCTATTTCTGAGTGCTGGCTGATGTGGGATGGAACCTGGGGAATCGTGGATGGGCCGGGGATGAGCTAGTAAACAAATGTGCCCTTAGGCTGGGCTCCTTGGAGGGCGCATTCATCATCATCAACGTACAGGAAAGGCTAGTCCTCAGGCTGGCATTTCCTACCCACAGGGTGTGCGGGTGCCCAAATTCTGCCTGAAGCTTGGGCCCATTAGTGAACACTAGGGCGTGGGAGGCAGACAGAGTCAAGTGTCTGAGAAATAAATAAAGACACACAGAGACAGACAGACCTAGGAGAGCTGTCTCTCCTTTCAGGATTGGTCAGAATTTTGTCCTTTGCCCACTAGCTAGCAATTTTGCTTTTAAAGGTCCTTTCTCACTTGGGATCCAGCCTCCTACCATAGATCTCCCTCATGGGAGAAATCCACAGAAGGAGAAGGTAATTAAACAATCCGGTGGCTGGATAGAAATGAGCGTTGGAGTTAGGAAAATAAACGGCCTTCTCCGTGGTCCCACAGAAGATGCTGGCTAAAGGTGGTGACAGGGGCGGGGTCTGCGATGGTTCCTCCTCTGTCCGTTCTTTCTCCCACCTACTTGCAATTTCTTCCTGAACCTCCAGTCCTTCCCCCACCCCGGCCCAGCCCAGGCTGTTGTCTGATTTTGCAGCAGTCTGAGCAGGTTCCAGAAACATCACTGGAGTCCAGCGGAGTCAGCTCAGATCCTAGAAGTCATGGGGAACAGGCTAAAAGGCAGCTTGCCACGTCTGGGCCTCACCCTAAGCTCTGATGGAAGCAGATGGGTGCTGCTGTGGTGGTCTTGTTCACACTCTTACTTTTATGATTTATTTTAGGCAGAACAGAATAATAGGATGTTGTTCAGTCACTCACTTGTGTCTGCCTCTGCAGCCCCGTGGACTGCAGCATGTCAGGCTTCCCTGTCCTTCACCACCTCCTGGAGTCTGCTCACACTCATGTCCGATGAGTCAGTGAATGCCCTGTGAAATCACTATCCAACTCTGCATTCCATAGATGAGGATCAGGGAGGTTGAATCACTCATTCAAAGTCAAGGCAGGGGCGTTTCACTTTGCTCTCCCCTTCCCCACTCCATCCCTACCTCCTGATGTAGTAAGCCTAGGGTACCACTGCCAGCCAAGCTGCTGCCCACCTTTGTGGGCAGGCCTGAGAGTCCCTTGGTCCCATGGGGACAGGCAGTGAGGGATCAGAGTTTGGGGTCGCACAGAAGTCTGGGGTCCACAGCTTCTCTGTAGCCACGAACACACGACAGACAGACCCCTTCCACTGGGCCAGGTCTCACCTCTCCAGGCCCCTGCACCTGGGACTGGAAGAAAGAATAGGAACCTTGTTCGGTAGGAATTTCTTTCCTCTGCTGTTTGCTTTGGTTTTTTTCCCCCCTCTCCATTCCTGGCTGCTAACCCAATATTTGGCTTTCTGTGAGCACTAAATATAATTCTTCGTTTAACCTCCAGAATCATGGTTTCCTACCTGCTTCCCACGACCGGATCCACAGCCTGGAATGAAAACAGAACCCCGAGGGCATCAGCGGCTCAGGGCTTAGGGTGGGGGCGGGTTCCGGGAGGGGGAGGAGCAGGGGAAGGGAGGCAGGGAGGCCACAGCGAGAGGCGCAGGCAGCTTTCACCCACGCTGGGCAGCTCAGGCCCCTCGCTGGCTTTTGTGCTCGCTCCCTGAAACCTGGGCCTGGATCCTGTCCTTTCTTACCCCACAAAAAGGATGCCGGGTTCCCACCCACAAGCCACCTCCACACACCTCGGCATTCCAGGGCCAGAGAAAACAAACAAAATCCACTCTCAGGACTCGCCCGCCTGCCACCCCCACAGATGCCTGTAGGATGCGGGTTGGGGGGTCTCCGTGCGGCTCCCCCCCGCAACTTTCCCCCCTTCTCTTCCCTGTGACCAGTCGGGGCAGGTGAAAGCTCCATGGAACTGGGCAGTGGAAAATTCCCCCCAGATCCTCCTGGGGAGGAGCCGGAGCAGCTGCTGCTGAACACCAGGGCTGGTCCGGCACCTGGTCCCCGGGTCCCCCGCCGGCTCGGCCCCAGCTGCGGAGGAGGGCGGGGGGCGCGCGGGCCGCAGGGCGCCGGGAGCCTGGCTCCCCGGGCGCAGGCCAGTGTTAATGCAGGTTACAAATCTCCTGAAATCACACGCGGTTTCGCAGACTCGGGGAGCCCGTGACAGGACATTTCGTCTCCCTCTGGTTGAGCAGGCAAACAGGAGACGGAGCTTCCTACCGCCTGATTTACAGCCTCGGCGTATTTTTGACACACACACATCACCCCGGAGGGCGAGGCTCAATTACGGCCGTGATGCAGACACGGTGAAGCCGCCGGAGCGCTTCCTGCCGGGCTGGGAGGCGGCGCTGGGCTCACACCCGGGGCCCGGGGGCCAGAGAGCAGGGGCAGCACTCCTCACCCCCGCTGAAATGCGCCTGGCACCCCGGTGGGCCATCTCGGGGCCTGGGGTGGACGGTGGGTGGGCAAGACTAGGGAGCATGGGTGAACCGGGCCGTTCTCACCTTCCTCTGCCCCCAACCCCCGCCTCACCTGAACCCACCCTCATCTCCACCGGGGTTGGCGGGGTGGTGGGGATCCATGGCCGGCCCGTTGGAGCCGCTGAGGGGACCCGGGGGGCAGGCATAAGGGCCCCGCCCTGGGCTCCACAAAGAAAAGACAGAACAGCAGGGCCTTCAGCAAAACGCAGAATGCAGGTGGTGCCCTGAAATGTACAGAGGAGTGCCCTGGGGGCTCGGTCTTTCACTCAGGGGGCAGAGTAGGAGGTGAGGGCAATGTCTGTGCCTCCGCAGATGCCCCTCTGCTAGGGCTGAGGTGGGTCTAGACTGAGGTGGGTCTGTGAGGAACCCCCTCCCTTGGACTAAAACCTGCCCTTTTTACTCATGGATGAGCCCCACCCAGGTGGCAGGGGCCGCCCTTCTTTGAGGAACTGCTGGGTCTCTTCAAGGTGGCACCAGGCAGGCATCACCCCTGTGCCCACCCCACTGTCCCATCAGACGGAGGGTGCTTTGGATGTCGGTTCCACTCTCACCTCTTGTGGCGGGGTCACTTGGCTCTCCCTGTAAGACTTCTGCAGATTTGACTGATCTAACTGATGAGCCTTGGGGGTGGGGGAAGGGTACCCTTGAGTGCTTCCCACTCCCAGAAGAGGGCATGTGCTTAACCTTCCCTCCCCTTGGTCTGCCCCGTGATGCCTGGCACTCCTCCTCCAGCCCCCCGCTCCTACCGATACCCTCCTCTGGACCATGGGTAAGTCTCTCCTTGCTCCCCATGGCATGTGATGTGGGTACCGCTTCATTCCAGTCGGACATCCAAGGAGGGTTATCATGGTACCTGGACAGAGAGGTGAAGGAGATCCCATCTCGCTTGAGGAAGTCAGAGCTGGGAGCTGGAGTGGGGAGGTACCATTACTACCTTCAGTAAAGAGGCAGGTGATACAAAGCTCAGATTCTCCATGGTTTGCCCACATTCTTACCATCGGCTGGTGGGACTCGCTCTCGAGTCCTACTCTTGCCATTGGGTTCTTGGGCAACTTTTCCCTCCATGAAAGACCCGCCTCGCTGGGTTATGGTAAAGAGCAAACGTGTGACACAGCTTATGTCTGGCACATTGAAGGCACACTGTGAGGTTAGATTTCTTTTCTGGGGGGGAGGAATACATCGTATGTTTACGTGAAGCTCCCTGAACATTGATGGAGACCACTTTCCTGCCTCCAACCCTCTCCCTTTGCCTTGGTTCTTTATGAGAGTGAAGGGGGCTGGGGCTAGTCTGGGGAAAGGAGGAGGGTGCCTCCCACAGGGTGGGAGAGAATCTGGACTTTATTAACCCAGGAACCACATCCTTATCTCATCCCAGTGGGCAGAGGCCGGGCAGGTGGGTGTCCTGCCCTGCCTGCTGGCGGAGGCAGTTTATGGATTTGGTGACAAATTCCTCCGAGGAGATGAATGAAGCAATTGTGCATTTGGTGTAGAAAAGATCCCAGATAGAGGAGATGTTTTCAATGGCAGTAACCCTGAGACGTAGTGTTTCACCGAGTCAACAAACAAGAGCTATTGGCCTGGCTTCCCTTTGATGGGCCTGCTAGTACTTGTAAGCCTTGGGAGCTGTTCTTGGCACCGAGGGACCATGTTTAAAAGCTTTTATTCTCTTCTTCATTTTAATCACCCCTCCCACCTTCTGGAGGGATTCCTAACTCGCATTCTTGGACAACAAAGACAGTTAACGGAATCCCAGCGGGTGAAGTCCCAAACCAGAAAAACATTCTTCACCACAGCTCCATTGATGCCCCGTCCAGGGCCAGTCTTCATCTTCAGAAATATCTGATGACCAGATTAGAAGGCATCTCTGAGGAGGTTAGGGGACTTTGTGGGGAGAAGGGCCCACCTCACCTGCTTGTTTAACAGGACAGCTAAGAGCTGGATGAGGGCAGAGAAGGACTTGCAAAATGTTTGCTTTGTGAATACTGGATTTTTAAACATCTCCCACTGGAAGCTGGAGGTGAGGGGTGGGTGGGTGGGAGTGGTGGAGGATCCAGGGAGGTGTGTGTGCCCTGGGCTCGCCAACAACGAAGGGCAGGCCACACAATGTGGGGCCTCATCCGATGCTGTTGAGAGTCGCATGTGAAAAAACCTTGGCGTGAAGCAGTCCTGGTGGCCAGCCACAGAGCGGCAAGGATGTGATGGGGTGAGGGGAAGGATGGCGGGGGGAGAGGGTGAGATTAAGAAACTGGGGGAGAAGACAATGCTGGCCTAGAGATACCCAGAGGAAAATCACCCTCCCTTTCAAAGACTTAGAATCCTTCTATCCGCTTACTCCTTGGAAGGAAAGTCCTGACCAACCTAGATAGCATATTCAAAAGTAGAGACATTACTTTGCAACAAAGGTCCGTCTAGTCAAGGCTATGGTTTTTCCAGTAGTCATGTATGGATGTGAGAATTAGACTATAAAGAAAGCTGAGCACCGAAGAATTGATGCTTTTGAACTGTGGTGCTGGAGAAGACTCTTGAGAGTCCCTTGGACTGCAAGGAGATTCAACCAGTCCATCCTAAAGGAGATCAGTCCTGAGTGTTCATTGGAAGGACTGATGTTGAAGCTGAAACTCCAATACTCTGGACACCTGATGCGAAGAGCTGACTCATTGGAAAAGACCCTGATGCTGGGAGGGATTGGGGGCAGGAGGAGAAGGGGACAACATGGTTGGATGGCATCACCGACTCAATTGACATGAGTTTGGGTAGACTCTGGGAGTTGGTGATGGACAGGGGGGTCTGGCGTCCTGCAGTCCATGGGGTCGCAAGGAGTTGGACATGACTGAGCGACTGAACTGAACTGATCCTGCCTTAGGCGTCTGGAGAAGATACCCCAAGGCCAAATGTTTAGGCGTTACCAGAGATTGCTCAGGGGTTGCTGTGAGAACACATGAGCTTGGCCGAGGAGATAGCTGGCCCTCCACCTCCCGGGCTCTTGCTGGGTGACGTCTTGGCCTGTGGTGGCGGCCCAGGCTGTGCCCTTTCACTGACACCGCAGCCAGGCAGGGCAACATGGCTGCCCCGGGGTGGGGGAGCACAGGTCCGAAACAGAAACTGTAATTAAATCTTTTTTTACCCACCTCATCCCCAGCAGGAAGTTATTCTCGGTGCTCAGTGAGAGGGAAGAAGGGGGCGGAGTAGGAGCCAAAAGGCCGCTTTTGACCTTGTGGCCTTCCTGGTGATTGGGTGGCGAGGTTTTTAGGTTGAAGAAGAGATTTCCTTGAGCATCTTCTGAAAATAGTCACGGACCTCGCATCTGACTCCTTCCCCGATTCCGCTGCTGCTCTGGGGGCAGACAAGAAGGCCAGAGCATTGAGGCCAGGCGTCCGCTAGCCAGCTGCAGCTCCTGGTCCTCCTCCCTTCGTCGTCGTCGGGGTCGGATGTGAACCACATCCTGGAGACACAAGCCCGGTCGCCTCACTTGCGAGGGTGGAGGCAGGTGTGGCTGCGGTGAGCCAAGGCCTCGTGTTTTCCAGATTGGTGGCCTTGGTTTTGGTGAAGCAGGGGTCTTGAAAACATGCTGCATCCACAGCTCCTCCGCCTCCTTCTCACCTGGAGTGAGAGGGTGAGAAGTCCAGGCCTGTGGATGCTGAGCGAGGAAGCAGAGACGGAGGATTAGCTGTTTTGCCAGGACTCTCCTTCCTGTCTTTCCTTCCCAGGGCTGTTGCGAAGAGCCGTCCATCCCTGCTTTGTCATCCCCCTGTGTGTTCTCCGCTCTGTCAGCGCCACCCCCCCCCCCCAGCCCTCTCCTCTTCCCCTCGCAAATGGAGCCCAGCCCAAGGAAGTGTGGCCAAGAGTGCAACTTGGTCCAGTCTCCTGCAGAAAGATTTCCAGCATCTCCCATTCAACCAAAGCCAAAGTCTGCAAAACAAACAAACAAACAAAAAAACAAAGACGTGGGGTTCAAGTTCTTGGAACAAGAACTGCAAACACTTCACCTTCCAGAAGAAAAATTACCAGCCACTGAGGGAGCTGCCTCCAAAATGGAGACCGAAGATCCTGTTCTTCTGCTTTAGCTGCTCCTTGGGGCAAAATCCTCTTCCACTTGCACTTTTGTAGAAAAATTTGATGGGGGAGCATCTCTTCCCTTTGGTCCCTTCCTCTTGGAGCTCGCCCTCCCGCCCCCACCTGTGGGGCCAGCTGGAGCCTGGGGCATTTCCCACATGTGTATACGCGATTTCCTTTCCGCAGTGACTAGTTAGTCATCCTGACCGTGGCAGCATGTGTGACCTCACTGGCATCTCAGCGGTGGATGGACCAGCTGGGGAGGGGAGGAGAGTTCTGGCAGGGCCTTCATCCTCGATGGTGGCCGGTGGGGGCTGTCCAGCCCTGTCCTCACACCCAGAGTACCACCCCTTCTCACCCTTCACTTTCAAACACTCCCCAGTCCTTTAACATCACTCATTCTATCTTTTTCTCCATCCCCGGTCACCACCACCTGGCTGATCATTCCCAGGTACCTAAGAGAGCATCCCCTGCTCTTGGAGCCGGCTCCTTGCCCCTTCACTGTATCCCCTCCCTCAGGCCAGAGTGAGTTTCCCAAAGGTCCACTGTGGCCATGCCATCCGCTGTACACCCACACACCCAACACATGTACACTCGTGCTCACACATAATGTCCAATGCCTAGGCTTGACTCCCTTTGGGGACCACAATTTCTAGGGAAACTTCTAGATGGACTCCTACCCTCACAGCTATTTCCATTCCAGCTCATACAAAAAGATGACTCTTAGTCTGTCTGTTTTTTGTTCTTTTTTTCTTCTCCTTCTATTTTCTGGCTATATCACACATGTGCAGGATCTTAGTTCCCTGACCAAGGATCGAATCCGTAGCTGCTGCAGTGGAAATGTGGTGTCTTAACCACTGGACTGCCAGGGAAGTCCCCATCTCTTTGTTTTTGATGCTGTTGATTACTTCCTCCTTGAAAGGATCTCATCTGTGATGCTTACCCATAACATGCATTCTTTCTATTTTTTAGTAATTTTTTTAAAAAAATTTAAAGAATCTACTCCTCTAAGTGCTTTGTGGAAAACCAAGTCTGTCTTATGCTCTAAGCCTGGGGAAAGTGCTTTTTGGGTATAAGCTAGTCAGAACCACAGAAATTGGTTCAGGGGTGGGGATATGACCAAATTCAAGCCAATGAGCTTGGGGAAAAATTTTGGCAGTTTTCCAGGTAAAAAAGTTCCTTGATTCTCTGGGAGATATCTTGCTGTTTGGGTTTCTTTCCCCTGACTTTGAGGGGATGATAAGAAACCTGCATTTTGGCAACTGGCATTAGAAGAAAGCTCATCTTACCTAAGGCAAAACCAAGAGACACAAAGAAACTGAATCCTTGATGTTGTTGAGCAGCTGGATCAAGCTGAACCTGAAGCCACTGTTGGCCCTGGATTTCCAATTACATGCACCTTTAAATAATTTTTATTACTTATATCAGTTTGAATTGACTTTTCTGGTTACATGTGGAAAATGCACGTCCTCTCCTTCTCCCCTGATTTTTCTTCTATTTCTGATCATTCTGTTCAACTTTTCCCAGGTTCCTCTCTTTTTCCTTTGGATTACTTGATGGTGTTCCTCAGGGTTTAACTTTGCTATCATTTACAAACTGGATGATCTCAGGTCCTTGTATGCCTTCAGTTTGCCATGTCTTCCAAATCCATTACACCATCTGTCAGCTTTCCAGCATCTCTTATTTGTCCCACAAACGCCTCAGTGTCAACAAGTTCGAAACGGAACCCTTTATCATTCGCAGCATCCTGCCCCTTGTCCATGTTCCCTGCCTTCTTTAGTTGCTCAGCTGTCCTCCTGGCCGATCAAGCCAGAAGCCAGGTGTCGTTTTCCTTCTGGCCCACAGCCTGCATCCATTAGTCACCACATCCTGTCCCCTCACCCTCCTTAAATCCATTCACTTTGCCCCTTTGCCCTGCCTCACCTCTGTTGCTTGAGTTCAGTTGTCAGGCATCGCTCACTAAACAAAGGTAGACTCCCCCAGGGTAGTGTCCTCCCAGCTCTGGCCAGTTACTTTCTAAAATGTAAACCTGGGGGGACTTCCTGGGGGTCCCACGGTTAAGACTTGGCCTTCCACTGCAGGGGATGCAGGTTTGATCCCGGGTCAGGCAACTAAGATCCCACATGCCTCAGGGCCACAAAAACCCAAAACCTAAAACAGAGGCAATATTATATGTAACAAGTTCAAAAAAGACTTTGAAAGTGGTCCACATCAAAAAAATTTTAAAAATCTTAAAAAAATTAAAAAAGAGCATAAACGTGGTTGTTCCAGGGCTCTGCCTAGAGTGGAGGGCCTCTGCTCTCCCGCCTGAGCTCCAGCTCCCAGATCCATCCCTGTTGTGGGTCTGCCACGCCTCTGCCTTGTGTCTCATCCCCCTATCTTAAGCACTTCTTGGATGTCCCTTCTTAGCTGCTCGCTCTTGCCTCCCTCTGACCTGCTTCCAGCCTTATGGCACTGAGTCAGCCTGGCCACCTGACTCTAAGCTTCTTGAAGGCAAACGCCGTGGAACTAACTCCCCGCAGTGCCTCCCACACGATGGTCATCTCCACCCAGCCCTGCTCCTTGTCTGTTCCGCAGGCGGGGAGCTGCCTGAGGATGAGTGGGTTTGCTGTCCTCCACCCTGACCAGTGCTCGGCCTGTAGTAATTGCTCAGCAGACATCCGGCCGAGCCAATGAATGAACACCGTGGGTGAGACGGGACCCCGGGGACCACGACCTGAACGGCCATCCTTGTGTGTGAGAAGAGCGCCCTGTGCAGCCCTGAGCTGAGCTTCTCCAGTCAGGGGGAGCACTGAGAAGTAGCTAAGGGGCTGCCTGGGGTTGAATTGGCCCCCAGGCTTCGGGTCACCCCAGGAGACTGTTCCAGGTTGAAGGGGGGAGGGAAAGGGTGACGGACCCTGGAGGCTGCCCTCTGATTGGTCGAAGCAGCGGGTGTGAAGAGCAGCTGAGATGCTCCCGCTAGACGTCTGTGTTTCTGCTGCTGAGAGAGATGCGTGCCCTGGGGACGCACTCAGAATCTTCACCGTGACCAAGGAGGGCATCAGGGAGACCATTCCTCTGTGGAAAGACTGACCTCTGGGCCCTTGTCATCCATCAGTTCAAAACTGGCTAAGTCCGTACCTTGGAATTGTTGGACTAACTTGTTTTATTAAAAAAAATAACTCCCCAAGCACTTGTTTTGTTTAAAAAAAAAAAAAAAAGTGATCCTCACTTCCCAGGCCTGTCGGGGAGCTCGTGGGGAGGCCAGGGGTCAGGGAAGACCACTTTGATTTCTAGAATTCACAGGAGAATGCCTTTTGCTGCTTTAGGGGGCAGTTACAGGGAACCTTCCAGGCTATCAGAGACCAGACAGGGGAGCAGAGGCCAGTGCTTAAGTCTCTGGCTGCCTTTATTTCTGGCTACTCCAGCACCCACTGCCCCATTCTGCTCTGGCCGCACCCTCTTGGGAAGCGCCCCCCAGCACTTGATCCTGGCTTCTCTGGTGGGGAGGCTCTACTTCACTTTTAGGCAGGTCTAACTGCCGGCTTGGAGAAGGCAATGGCACCCCACTCCAGTACTCTTGCCTGGAAATCCCATGGACGGAGGAGCCTGGTGGGCTGCAGTCCATGGGGTGGCTAAGAGTTGGACACAACTGAGCAACTTCACTTTTCACTTTTATGCATTGGAGAAGGAAATGGCAACCCACTCCGGTGTTCTTGCTTGGAGAATCCCAGGGACGGCAGAGCCTGGTGGGCTGCGGTCTATGGGGTCGCACAGAGTCGGACACGACTGAAGTGACTTAGCATAGCATAACTGCCGGCTGAGTACTTGATGAATCCACTTGATGAATCCACATGGATTGAAAGGGGGAATGTGGGTAGGGCTGGGGGGAGGGGGGCGGCACAGTAGGGGGCTGACGCTGATCAGCTGATCCGGGGGCAGCTGCAGCTGGCCAGAGGGCACCGGTTCCGAATTCTGATGAAAACTGAGGATAATAATAACCACATGACGGGAACTCACTGGGATGCCTAATCCGCTTTCCAGCAGGCCCCCTTAACGAGGTCACAGCCTGTGGAGTGAGATGGGGTCTCCAGGGAGGGTTTGGGAGCAGGCCCTCCGGGTCCTCCTCCCACTGCCCCTGCTGCGGTGGGACCAAGCGGGAGGCCCCGTTTCCAAGCACCTCGGCTGGGGGCTCAGCGGGGCTGGCGGGGTGCTGGGCGGAGGGGCCAGGAGGCAGGGCTCCCGGAGCATCTGCGCTCCCACCCACTGTGTAGCTTTGGATCTTCCCCTCCGTGAAGGGAGGCCCTGCTTTTGGGTTGCTCAGGAAGGAAGAGGGATTCAGGTCCTGGACTTGAGGGAGCTGGGACACGAAGGAGCTTAGGACAAGCAGAACTCAGCAAACCGCAGCCCAGGAACCGCTTGGATCCATCTGCACTATAGGCAGCAGTGAGCTCACAGGGCCTCTCCCCACCGTGGCCGCGGGTGTGTTCCTTCCGGGGCAGTTGTGTTTGTCACTGCTGCCTCTGTTCCCTCCTCCTCCCCGCCTTCTTTCTGCTTTCACCAGACTCCGAGCACCACCCTTTATCTCCCTGGAAGAAAGCTCACAGAGTTTATTTCCAGGAGTATTTGAATTTTAGTAGGGCTTCTCAAGGCCAAAATGTTCTTAAGAAATGCAGCAATACTGGTGGAATCTGACAGGCTGTTTTGGAGATTAGAAGACAGGAGGGTTTCCTAGGTGCTCTTCTGAATAGTCAGGCCTAGGTGACCAACTCATCCATCCATCCTTCCCTCCTTCCCTTGTTTCCTTTCTGCATCTTTCCTACCAGGGATCTGAGCTTGATCCTGGAATACACAGGAGTCTAAGACCTGGATCCTGCTTGAAAGAAGTCCCCACTCTCACTCACAGAGCCCAGCTCCCGGCTTTAATAAAGGGCTGATTTTCCCAGAGGACGGGGCAGGGCTTCTGCTGGGGATGAGGTTGGGCGTGACTTTTCTGCTCCCTAACGAGGCTCTGGATCACAGGGAGCCTTAAATGGGCTCTCTGTGGCATGGGCTCAACTCCAGTGAACCAGGGGCTCCCAGTCCCAGTTTGCGGTGGCTGAAGGCACCTGGCAAACTGCAGCGGATTGCTCAGAGTTAGCCTTGCCGTGGCTCTGGGCCTGTAGAAGGACTTGGAGCCGGAGGCTGAGCCCCGGGCCTGTTGGACAGAAGAGTGTAATTATAGGAGGAGCCACCATCACACTCCCTGTGCACACCCAGGGCCGGGAGGCAGGGGGACGCTTTTTTTAACAATTGAAGTATAGTTGCCTTACAATATTGTGTTAGTTTCAGGTGTACAGCAAAGTGATTCAGTTAGAGATATGTATATATTTTTCAGATTATTTTCCTCTATGGGTTATTATTAGATATTTAATATAGTTCCCTATACAGTAAATCCTTACTGCTTATCTATTTTATGTATAGTAGTTTGTACCTGCCAACTCCATACTTGTAATAGATCCCTCTCCACCTTCCCCTTTGGTAACTATCAGTTTGTTTTCTATGTCTGTGATTCTGTTTCTGTTTCATATATTTGTATACTATTTTTTAAGATTCCACGCAGAAGTGATGTTGTGTGACATTTGTCTTTCTCTGTCTGACTTAGTGTGGTTATCTCTAGGGCCATCCAGTTTCCTGCAAATGGCAGTATTTCATTCTTTTTTTATGGCTGGAGTAATAGTCCATTGCATATATTGATATATACCACATCTTTATCCAGTCATCTCTTGATGGCCACTTGGGTTGCTTCATGTCTTAGCTATTGTAAATAGTGCTGCGGTGAACATCTTTTCAAATTGGAGGGTTTGTCTTTTCCAGATATATGTCCAGCAGTGGGGCTGCTGGACACAGGGTAGTTCTCTTTTTAGTTTCTTAAGGAACCTCTATACTGTTTTCCATAGTGGCTGCACTAGTTTGCCTTCGAGGAGGGAGGGTGCTTTCTGACATCTTCCTGGGGCCGCGGTGAGACCCAGCTCTCAGTGCTCTGCCGGCTTCAGTGACTTGGGAAAGGCTGATGGGGGAGGGGCAAGACACAGGGTGGCCCAGCCTCAGCTTTCCTGAGCTTCTGGGGCCGATTGGAACCCATGAAGCTCCCCCAGCTCTCAGGGATAGCCCTTCAGCCCTCTCCTGCCCCTTCCCCCTTCAAGAAACTGTTTCGTTCTTCATCCTTTTCTGAAGAATCTTGCTCCCTTCTGATCAATAGAAGCAGCTTTTATGATTTGTGGGGCCCAGCCCACAATGAAAACAAAGGATCACTCTTGTTAAAAATTGTTAGGAATCTCAAGATGGCCCCCAGTTCAGTTCAGTTGCTCAGCTGTGTCCAACTCTTTGAGACCCCATGGACTGCAGCACGCCAGGCTTCCCTGTCCTTCACCAACTCCTGGAGCTTACTCAAACTCATGTCCATCGAGTCAGTGCTGCCATCCAACCATCTCATCCTCTGTTGTCCCCTTCTCCTGTCTTCAATCTTTCCTAGCATCAGGGTCTTTTCTAATGAGTTCGTTCTTCACATCATGTGGCCAAAGTATTGGAGTTTCAGCTTTAGCATCAGCCCTTCAGGACTGAAGAGAATAAAACTAGATGTGGGGATTCTTCCATGTGCCATGAAGCCAAAGGGAGACTGTGAGGCCAACTCAGGCAACAATCCTAAATGATAACTTTCAGGTCCTGGTGGCAGGTAGCCCAGGAGTTAGTTCTGCCTGATTCTCTCAAATTGTACCACGGGGATCAGGTACCACTTACCCCAGACCCTTGGATGACATAATCTCAATGGCTTTGCCCTCACCAGGGTTCCCTTTTGAGTTTTCTTGTCAGGGGCCCAGGGAAGGAGGGGCTGTCTGTGTATGTGTAGGGGTGTGTGTGTGTGTGTGTGTGTGTGGGCAGAGGAGCCATCAGAAGGAGAAAGGGGGTGGACATCAGGGTTTGGTTTTCTAGTAATCTCAGCCCAACCCTGGTCCTCAGGGGAGGGGACGCCATGCAGGGTACAATTCCTGTTGTTCTGTCTTTTGGGTGTCATTCAGGTGACTTGGGGCTCAAAGTACAGTCTCTTTCCTACTTGCTGCACGTGAAAGGAGACCCTCCTCATCCACCCGGCTGCTGGGTAGGGAAGATAAACACTCTGGAGTGCCCGGGAGCTCATGCTGGGAGAAGAGACGGAGGTTTAATGGATTTGTTATCAGGCACCTGCCAGGCTGCACGTCGCCCTCTGCAGAAGACAGGGCATGGAGATAAATTATCTGGCCAGAGCTGCCTCCCCAGTGAGAGGAGAAACACCTCAGAACAGGAAGGGGTGAATCCATAGAACAGTGGGTCACAGGAACAGGCAGAGACTCAGAGGCCCTGATTCGTGGGCAGGGGGAGAAAAGCAGCCATCCCTTCACACTGCCATCGTCCACCTAACTCACCAGTGAACCCAGAAATGTCTGTTGTGGGCCTCCTGGGCGGCCGCCGTCCCCAGAGATACAGGGAGGTACCCGTCACACCGGCCTCCGATGGGCTGCAGTCTAGTGGCAGACACAACTCTGGCCGCACCGCCTTGAGACCTGGGGCTGGGGCTGGACACTGGCAGTCTGGTGCTTGAAAGCTGCTGAAGAAACTGTGTTGAGGACAATAAGCCCCTCGGAGTTCAGACAGTAAGAATTCAGAATGATGAAAGAACTTCCATGGGGTTGAAGGTGGGGACCTGTCAGAAGAGATGGAATTTGAGGTGCCTCTTGAGGGATTTAGGTTGTTGGGAGCCAGAGAGAGTGGGGGGTGTCAGGCAATGCAGAGGGGGAGATTGAGAGCAGAAGTGTTGGAATTAGGATGACGTGATCTGCTTGACCCTGAGCAGCTGTGTGACTCTGGGTAAGTCACTCAACCTTTCTAGCTTCATTTTTCCTTACATGTATATGGGGAGAAATAGTACCTGCCTCGTTGAATTACCTAAAATATCCCCCCCCAAAGCATGTAGAAGAGTGCCTGGAATATAATAGATGGAAATGGTGCCAGCTTTTTATTATTAATGGCAAAGACACAAGGTAGGAAAATACAGCATGTTTGAGGGAAGGATAGAAACTTCTATTTCACTTGAGAGAAGTAGGGTTTATTTAAGGGATGTAGGCTTTAAAATTTGCTAGGAAGCCAGTCAGGCCTTGTAGCTAAATGCCTGGTTCTGAAAATAAGTTGTGTGTTTTTTTTTTTTAATTTTATTTTTAAACTTTACATAATTGTATTAGTTTTGCCAAACATCAAAATGAATCCACCACAGGTTAGAAGATCACAAAAAACCAAGTGATTCTTTGGGACCTTGAAGAGTTCTTCTTTTTGCTGTAACTAGTTCTGTGAACTCATCCTTAGTTGGTACTAACATCTCATGCACTCTGTGATCCTAAACTTTCTTCCAATTACTTTCAGACATAACGAATTTTGTCTAAATTTGGAAATCACCATGAAATCTTTGGACTATGTAGCAAAGAGGTTACCAGAAATTGAGAGAGGAAATCCTTGGAATCTTAGAACTGAAAAAAATGGCCATAACTCAAGGATTTGGCTGGTTTCCACCTGTGGAAATTCACCAGAAGTGAAAAGATATGATGTCCTCATCTCTGCCTCCAGGTGGGGAGTGATGGACAGCCAAATGGAGCCCCTTGCTAGTCCCCTGGTTCCAGTTGCTGAGGTCTAAAAGACACTTTTTAATGCAGGATCCTCCCAATTAGCCTCCTTTCTAGAAGGAGATCAAGGAATAGACATCCAGTTGTAAAATACGTGACTCCTTTGGCCATTTCTAGGCATGTATTGGGTTGGCCAAAAAAAATCCATTCAGGTTTTTCTGTAAGATGTTATGGAAAACACCTGAATGATCTTTTTGGCCAGCCTAATATCTCAGTGAATGTCCTTGTAGCTTGTTTAGCATAGAAAAAACATGACAACAGCTTAAATATCCGTTAACGTGGAGTTGACTAGTATAACTGGGGGTTATCTATTCAACAATATTAAGCAGGTATTAAAAATGATGGTGTATATCAAAATATTTGGTCGTTGAAAGTCATCTATGACAGGCTGTCAAAGAAAAAAAGCTGGTTTCAGAACAGTGTACTTGGATGATCAAGTTCGTGCAAATTACATTTATGTTTATACATTCATTAAAGCTCAGGAAGGCTGTAAAGCAACCTATTAGAGTGGCAGTCTTTGGGGAAGGGGTTATGAGTAGATGTTTGAGGTTTATTATGCTCTTTCTGTATGGTATGAATTTTTAACAATGGATCACTTTGATCATAAAAAGATCTCAGATTTGAAAAAAAAAAAATCCTTATGCCTTTTTTGTGGTCTTGAAAGGAAAATGAAATCAGCAAATGCCCTTGAAAAGTAGCTGATTTGAGAGCAAACAGGGTGAAATAGAGTAACCATGAAGTAGACGACATCTCAGTGATTGGCATAATTGGAATCAATATCAATTGTAAGAAAACAGCTATGTTCATTGTAAATTATTTTGTATTTGTAATAATTTTCTTGGGGTATAATTCATACACTAGAAAGTCGCCCATTTGAAGTGTATAATTCAATGATTTTTAGTATATCCTCAGAGTTGTGCAGTTGTCACCATGATCAATTTTGGAACATTTTTCATCACCCTCAGATAAACCCCACACACAATAGCTATCATTTCCGCATCTCCTCCTAGCCGCTGGCAACTACTGCTCTGCTTTTTCTCTCTCTGAATATTTCATATAAATGAGATCCTACCCTTTGTAGTCTTTTGTGCCCGGCTCCTTTGAATTAGCATAATTTTCAAGGTTCATTCATGTTGTAGTATGTATCAGCGCTTCATTCCTTTTTTCCCCCAAATAATATTCCATTATATGGAGCTACCACACTTCATGTATCCTTTCATCATTTGAGGTACATTTGGATTGTTTCCACTTTTGACTATTTTGAATAATGCTGCCATGAACAGTCATATGCAGAATTTTGTATAGACGTATGTTTTCATGTAAATTACTTCTAAAGATTGGGTTTTTTTTTTTTCCAAAAGTTAAACCTCCACTTGGGCTTCCCAGGTGGCACTAGTGGTAAAGAATCCACCTGCCAATGCAAGAGATACAGGTTTGATCCCTGGGTCAGCAAAATTCCCCTGGAGAAGGAAATGGCAACTCACTCCAGTATTCTTGCCTGGAAAATCCTATGGACAGAAAACCTGGTGGGCTACAGCCTGTGGGGTTGCAAAGCATTGCACACGACTACACATGCATGCACACTTGTGATTAAAGCTAAACCCTTAAAGTCAACACAAATGTCATGAGGATGATATATGTGTCTCCCCCTTCTGCTGCAGTCTCCTGGGGTCCCCTGAGACTTCAGAATTGAATGGCACCTGGGACTCAGAGGCTGCTCAGTGGCCTGTCTGCCAGTGACACATTTCAAGAGGTCAGGATCTCACAGTGAACCACAGAAGCTCTGAGAAATGTGGTCACTCCCACCCTCCATCAGTCCTTGTCTTGGCTGTACATCAAACATGAAGTACAGTTGCCCTCCGTATCTGTAGGCTTCCCATCTGTGGTTCAACCAACTGCAGATTGAAAATATGCAAGAAGAAAAAAATTCCAGAGAGCTCCAAAAAGCAAAACTTGAATTTTCAATAGTATTTACTTTGTATTTACAACTATTTACATATCATTTACATTTTATTAGGTTTTCTAAGTAATCTAGAGACTATTTAAAGTGTAAGGGAAGATGTGTATAGACTATACACAAATACTGTGCCATTTTATATAAGGGACCTGGGCATGCTTGGATTTTGGTATCCTCAGGGATCCTGGAACCAAGCCCCCTACCCACCCCCTGGCCCCTGCCACCAAGAGACCAGGGGTGACTGTTTTTAATCAGGGACTTACTAAATGCCCCACTAGCTGAGGAGAGAGATCTGAAGAGAATAAATGATCCTTCCTCTGAAGGAGACTGCATCCGCCCTCTCTGGGGCATCGCAACACTGACAATAATAGAGTCACAGTTAACCTGGCAGGATGTGGACCAACCTGCCTGTTCAGGAATAAAGGGGAGTGGGGAGAGATTGTTGGGAGAGGAGCAAGGATCTCTCTCCTGGAGAGGATGGCGATTGGGAGGTGTGTACTCCTTCCCTGAGTAGCTGTGGTTTCTGAAGCAAGCACCTGGTGCTCCTGACAATCGGACATCAGACGTACAGAGGGAGGCAGCATCGGCAGTGGCTAGAAGCAAGCGTGGCAGACGCAGACCAGCCTGGGCTTGGATCTCGGCTCTGCCGTTGCCCATCTGCGTGTCTCTGGGCAGATTGCTTCACTTTCTGGGTCTCCGTTTCACCTCCCAGGCTTCTCTAGTCACAGCACGCAGACTTTGTTGTCCTGCGGCATGTGGGATCCTAGTTCTCCGGCCAGGGATCAAACCCGCATCCCGTCTGTCGGAAGACAGATTCTAAACCACTGGACCACCAAGGAAGTTCCAAGTTATATCATCTTTAATCACAGTAAACTGTGGAAAATTCTGAAGAAGATGGGAATACCAGACCACCTGACCTGCCTCTTGAGAAACCTATATGCAGGTCAGGAAGCAACAGTTAGAACTGGACATGGAACAACAGACTGGTTCCAAATAGGAAAGGGAGTACATCAAGGCTGTATATTGTCACCCTGCTTATTTAACTTATAAGCAGAGTACATCATGAGAAATGCTGGGCTGGAAGAAGCACAAGCTGGAATCAAGATTGCCAGGAGAAATATCAATAGCCTCAGATACGCAGATGACACCACCCTTATGGCAGAAAGTGAAGAGGAACTAAAGAGCTTCTTGATGAAAGTGAAAGAGGAGAGTGAAAAAATTGGCTTAAAGCTCAACATTCAGAAAACTAAGATGATGGCATCTGGTCCCATCACTTCATGGCAAATAGATGGGGAAACAGTGGAAACAGTGGCTGACTTTATTTTGGGGGGCTCCAAAATCACTGCAGCCATGAAATTAAACGACACTTCTTGGAAGGAAAGTTATGACCAACCTAGACAGCATATTAAAAAGCAGAGACATTACTTTGCCAACAAAGGTCCGTCTAGTCAAGGCTATGGTTTTCCCAGTGCTACAGTCCATAGGGTAGCAAAGAGTTGGACACGACTGAGCGACTGAACTGAACTGAACTGAAGCTCCAATTTCTTTACCTGTTAAGGAAAGAAAAAAAAAAAAAGATTAAGAGTCTGAGGTCATGGAAGTAAAGTTCTACGCATATAGTTAGTCCTTTAACTTTTCCTGTTGGGTATCACTTACCCATTTTAATGAAAAGCAAACAGAAGTGTAAGGAGAAAAATGAAGTCTAACTCTAGAGTTTCAGCTCTTGCCTCTGATCAGCCTCCCTTGCCACCTCCTCAGCACACCCACAAGACTCGCTGGCTTCAACCCCCTCTCCCATCCTGCCCTCCATCCTCCGTGTGGTTACACACGCACTTGCCTCGCTCACCTTTCTTTCATATTTCACGTCAAAGACCAGACTGAATGCTCACGCTCACGTCCTTGAATAGGACATAGTTAGGAGGCTGGAGAGATAAGAAGACTGAACATAAAGAGATGACTTGGGGATGATAATTTCTAAAAAGCAGACGAACAGTAGCATCTCTGGGACTGAAGGTTCAAGAGAAACGGGCTAAAGGCAGAGCTTTCTGAGTGGGGTAGGAGTCTGGAGAACCAGAATCAGAAGAACTTCCCATTGCCTTGGCTGGAGGTGGGTGCAGAAGTGAGAAGGGAAATGCGTGCCATGTAGGACCTGATGGGTGAGATGGGCCGTGTGTTACAGACCAGTGGACAGTTTAAGGCATTGAAATAAATGGACATCATGTCCTCTCTTGAGGGACCCCAGACTCTAGGGTTCCGTGAGGATATTTGTGTGTGGGATAAGGGGTTAGGAATTTGTTAATTTCTTTTTTAAAAAGAAATACAAATGCCCAGCTACATCTCATTTTATTTTATTTGTTTTATTTTTTGGCCGAGCCTCGAGGATCTTAGGATCTTAGTTCCTCAACCAGGGCTTGAACCCCAGCCATGTCAGTGAAAACACCGAGACCTATCCACTGGACTACCAGGGAATTTCCTGTGAGTTTCATTTTTTAATGTGCAAGGAGTTAATTTCCAAACCTGATTCTTTTACCTCTGCATCTTCTATCCCATATCTCTTTGTCTCATGCAGGCAAGTGAGGGCATCTCTTGGAAAAGGATGCAGACGTGTGTTACTTGTTCAAGGATCCGTATGCTACTGTCATTAAAGGAAGGTCGTTCTGAACGTTTGCAAACACCCACTCCCGCGTGGGCCAGTGCTGACAGCTCCTGCTGGAGCAGCTGTGAGAAAAGGAGGGCTTGCAGCCCAGAATGAGGCCCTTCCAAACCCAGCAGCCAAGATAGTGCTGGTGAGGGGGCAGAGCGGGGAACCAGGAAGCTGGAGTGGGGACTGGTGTGTGTGCCCACAGGGGTGGGCATGGGGTTGACTTCAAACCTTCCAGTCGTGGGAGGGGCAGCCTGGGTTCCTCTTTAAACAGAGATGATGGTAACATCCACAAAGTGGCTGACCCCGGGCCGATGGAGAGTGGACACTCGGTAAGCACCCACTCTCTTCTCCTCTCCTTTGGACGGTCCTCTGGGCTCATATCTTCGTGTGACAAGATTCTCGCCTCCTGATACGCTTGGAAGTCGGTGGATAGCTGATCAAACTGGGGAGCTGCCAGAGTCCTCCCTCCTCTGCCAAGTCCTGCTTCTGATGCAGCCCACCTGGCTGCCTTCTGCCTGGGCAGGTGAGATGGAGGCAGCAGATGGGAGAGTTATTTTTAGCCTTCCAAAGAGGATGATGTCTGTGACTTTGAAGGCCACATACCCGTGGCGCTGCTTATCAGACATATGTTCATCCACCCAGCGTGCAGTGAAGAAATCTCACTAGGAAAGGGCCAGAAAGCTCTTGGACCAGGCACAGCACCAGCATCCTATGGTTGACCTCAGCCGGGCCCCCAGGGTGAGGTCCAGCCTGTGGAAGCCGACTCTCGAAGGGGCCGCCTTTCCCCACGGCTCTGCAGCTCTGAGCCCACATCCTTCCCCGCACTTCTCATTTTCAGGTCCTGGTGAATTGCTCCCAATCTCCCCACGTATTTTCCTGACACCCCACGGCAGTGTTAGCCCCCCGTGCAGGCCGCCCCTCTGTCAGTCATCACACACTATTTTTCACACACACTGTTGTTCACACACTCTGACGATCACCTGCCTCCTAAACCGCAACCGAGACCTTGCCGGGCCAGGGCCCTGCCGGATTCCTGCCTGCAGGGAGGGGGTCACCTTACAGAACTGGGCGCCTGCTGGGTGTTTGTTGAAATGAATGAATTATGTGAATTTGTCCATCAAATGTGACGACTAAGACAAGGAGGAATCTGTCAAATTTGTGACGGCTCTCCATCCCCTTGGCTCCCCCAGAGGACTTTCTGATATTGCATTGATTGCTTTAAAAAGATGAAAATGCATTCAAATGACTTTGGTTTTTGAGAATTTCACAGCCACCTGCAGAAGCCACTGCACATCTGGGGGATCCCAAGAGAAAGATGAAAACCCTTGTGCCTCATCCTCAGGTTGGAGGACACTTGTCTCAGGACTTCCCTGGTGATCCAGTGTTTACAACTCCACACTCTGATGCATGGTGTGTGGGTTCAATCCCTGGTTGGGGAACTAAGATCCCACATGCTTCCCTGCCAGAGAAAACGAACAAATAGTTTGCCTTAAAAAAAAAGAAGACCTTTATCTCAGGGTGACCGGCTGTCACCCACATGACACACCAGCAAGGGACACAGGAGCTGGTCAGCCGGGAGCCTGGGGCGAGTCACCCTGGCAGAAGCCCCTGTCCTGGGTCACTCGTGGGCTGGGGACAACTGGCTCCCACTAAAGAGGTGCCTTCACAGCGGATTAAAGCAGTCCTAGGAAAGCTGCAGCTCTAGGAATTTGGGGTCAACCCAGGGGCCCCCCAGAGTTCAGATTTTCATCTGATGTCTTAAGCCTTCTCTGCCCTGCGCTTGATGAACACTGATTGGATTAAAGTGTCCCCAAGGCTGGGACTGGTATATACCCTTCTTCTCCACAAAACTAAGACTACATACCTTTACTTTCCTCTGGGCTCTCATGGGGATGCCCTACTGATACCCAAGGGGTCAGGGAAGAACCGAGTGGCTGAAGGGGGTCTCCGCTATGTTTGGTGGCCTCCACTCTGGACGTGTGTGGCTTTTCTGCTCTGGTTGCTGAGCAAGGAGGCTGCGCTGTGGACTCATGGATAAACTGACTCAGTCTCCATTGCTTCTGATGGATCAAGGTTCACTGGAATTAGAGCTTCAGAGATGCTCCAGGGAAGATACTCAGAGAAACTAGGACCATTTTAATGGGAAGGTAGGCAGAGAATCTAGGACCATTTAAAGGGGAAGGTATGTGGAAATGGGGCTTCCCTGATGGCTCAGTGGTCAAGAATTCAGGAGATACAGGAGACATAAGTTCAATTCCCTGGGTCAGGAAGATCCCCTGGAGAAGGAAATGGCAACCCACTCCAATATTCTTGCCAGGATAATCCCATGGACAGGGGAGCCTGGCGGGCTACAGTCCATGGGGTCACAAAGAGTCGGACACGACTTAGCGACTGAACAACAACAAATGCAGATATGGCAAGAAAAAGACGAATTAAGCTCCAGCCTGGACTCTGAAGGATCCTCCTTGTAAAATCTTGGAGCCCGATTTTGAATAACCTGGTGGTCGTGGTGCCAGCAGCTGGGAGAGGCTGGGGGGAGCGGTGAGATTTGCCTTTTGTCCTGTCCCTGGATCTTCCTCGTTGCATCACCGAAATGAGATACCCAGGGCTCTGACAACATGCTGCTTCAGAGTTTGAAATTACAGACTCGTGGCCACCCAAATGGCTATTTGCAGTAATAACTACTCTAGCACAGGTTGGAAAAGCCTAGTAAATGTTGCCCTGGTTTGAAATCTTCCCCTGATCCCCACCCCAGCACCTCCCCAGTGCAGAACAGGTTGAGAGGCATAGGGACTATTTTTTGTTTGTTTGTGTTTCAGAGCCAAGCTGTCTGGAACCAGTGTCTGGAAGAGCCTCTGCCCCATCCCAGCAAGTGTACCCAGCAATCAGCAGCCGCTGCCGGACCCGGGGCTGCCTGGATAAACATTTACTGTGAGATCCAGAGGGACTATCAGGGGCGGGCCAAGGATGTCACTGTCTGAGCCTCTGCTAGTCGCCATCGGTCCCACGATGACCTGGCTCATTGACCTTTGAAAGTGTTAGTCGCTCAGTCATGTCTGACTCTTTGTGACCCCATGGACTGTAGTCTGCCAGGCTCCTCTGTCCATAGAATTCTCCCAGCAAGAATACTGGAGCGGGTTGCCATTTCCTTCTCCAGAGGATCTTCCCGACCCAGGGATCAAACCTTGGTCTCCCGCATTGCGGGCAGATTCTTTACCGTTTGAGCTTCTAGGGAAGGGGAATTCAAATACACTGGGAAGGAGAGAGAACAATCTAAATCAGAGACTCTCAACTGTGTCTGCACTTTAGAGTTTCCCAGGAGCTTTTGATAATTCAGATCCCCAGGCTGTGCTCCAGAGAGTTAAGTCAGAACCTCTGCGTGCGGGACTCAGCCATCCTCTCCAACCTCCCCCAGTAGATACAACACTCAGCCTTGGTTGAGAAACTCTGACTTAAATGTGCATGTGAGGTACCTGCCAGCCATCCTACCCATGGCTTACAGCCCCATGGTGAGGACATGACTCTTCTATTCCATAGAGAGGCAGGTTCCTTGTGTTTTTCATGCCATGAGTTACAGCTCTATGCTGAGTACAATTCTGGGATTTAATGATCATGTGAGCAAGGTCCTGGAACTTCATCTAATTCAACCAAAGCAACTGGACTTTATGGATAATTGAAGGGATTTTCAAATAGCATGTTGACCTAGCGAGGCTATACTTACATCCAGACTATCGGACCTCCGCCCTGGATGACTCCCCTGCGTTCCTCTCTCTGTGGATAGTTAACCATTCACCAGTGGCCCTGCCAGAAATCCAGGCATCGTTTTGTTATCTCCTTACAATCCCTCTGGCCTTGGGCCGCTCCCAGGTCTCATAGGTGCTGCTTCCAATCTTCCTCCAGGCCCTCTGCCCCTGCTTTGGGCCAGTTCTTCCTCTCCCCCTATTACCAGCACCTCCTGAATGGCCTCTATCTCTGGTCTCATTCCCTTCTCTATCATCTGCTTGCTTTCAGATGATCGTCCAGAAACAAACTGCCCTTGTAGGCCCCTACTTTTATTTTATTTATTTATTATTTTTATTTTGTTATTGGAGTATAGTTGCTTTACAACGTTGTGTTAGTTTCTACTGTACAACAAAGTGAATCAGCTATATGTGTACATATATCCCCTCCGTCTTGAGCCTCCCTCCCACCCACTACAGGCCCCTGCTTAAAATCTACCAAGAGCTCCTCTCACTGCTTTTCTAAGAAAGCTTATGCATCTGGGCATGCCCTTTGGTGCTCTGATGGCCAAGCACTTTTCCTGCCCCATCTCCCATCACCTTAAGGATTCTATATTCCAAACACACAGAACTCTGCTTTTTTGACAACATGTGGGATTTTAGTTCCTCAACCAGGGATTCAAACCATGCCCCCTGCATTGGGAGTGAGTCTTAGCCATTGGACACCATGGAAGTCATGTTCATGAGACTTTGCTTAGGCTGCTCCCTCTGCCAGGTATTCCTTTCCCTCTGCTGTTAGATTCCTTCTTACTTGTCTGTTAATAGCCTATGAGCCGGATCCTCCCTGTTCCCCAGGCCCCTCCCCTGTGTACATCGCTCAGCTGAAGCACTCTCAAATGTTGATGCCCTTCTGCTTCTTCCCATGAGTCGGTGAGCTCCTTGAGGGCAGGAGCTGGGTCTTCACGTTGCTGGTGCCTACATAGTCAATCTAGATAGCATATTAAAAAGCAGAGACATTGCTTTGCCAACAAAGGTCTGCCTAGTCAAGACTATGGTTTTTCCAGTAGTCATATATGGATGTGAGGGTTGGACTATAAAGAAAGCTGAGCACTGAAGAATTGATGCTTTTGAACTGTGGTGTTAGAGAAGACTCTTGAGAGTCCCTTGGCCTGCAAGGAGATCCAACCCGTCCATCCTAAAGGAGACCAGCCCTGGGTGTTCATTGGAAGGACTGAGGTTGAAGCTGAAACTCCAATACTTTGGCCACCTGATGCAAAGAATTGACTCATTGGAAAAGACCCTGATGCTGGGAAAGATCGAAGGCGGGAGGAGAAGGGGACAACAGAGGATGAGATGGTTGGATGGCATCACCGACTCAACAGACATGGATTTGGGTAAACTCCGGGAGTTGGTGATGGACAGGGAGGCCCTGCAGTCCATGGGGTTGCAAAGAGTTGGACATGACTGAACGACTGAACTGAGCTGAACTGAACACAGTCTCTGGCCTAAAGGAGGCCTTTGTGGCTAAGGCTGAACTGGTGCCATTACACCCCTCCCCTTTCCCCTTGTTGATCTGAGACCTGGCTCAGACTCGCTTGGCAAGTGCAAAGCTCTGAAACAGGAAAAGTGCGCCTTGGGCCCCTTCCATCTCTGTTATCCAGTTGTTCCCTCTTTCTCTGGGGCCTCTCTTAACTGTTCCCAGCTCCTTTATTTTCCAATTCTGCATCTCCCTATCAAAGGAACTCTCAGATTCTTTCTTTCTCTATCAAAGTTTCCTCGTGGAATAAGTACATTTGCTCTGAAACACAAATAGCTGTTCCCTTTCTCCACGTATCCGTATTTTAACAAAGTCAAAGAAATTAATTTCTAAGTGTGAAAACATCAGCCCATAGGAGGACAAGTCGGAGGGAAAAAACAGAGGGTGAGACAGCCTTCTGTGGAGACTTTCTTCCAAGATGGTCATGCATCCTTTTTTTTAACCAGAGGATGGATTTTAGGGCTGAAGTTGACTTATCGTCTGCCGTACAGAGAACAAATAGAGGAGAGAATGAAAGCAAGCAGGCAACTGGGAAGGCAGCAGGCAGAGCCTCACTGAGGCTGCAGGAGGCAGAGCAGAAGGGAGACAGTTGTCATCAGGGAGTGAAGAGAAGCGAGCACGGGGTGGGAGGGACCGGGGGAACTGCTCAAGACCTAGACCTCCAGCCCTGGGCAGAACCTTTTAGGTGGATCCCCGCAAGACTCCCCCGACCGAGGGAGACAGCGTTCTGGGTGGGAGTCCTATGATGAGCTACAGCACACTCTGCTTCCACAGTCTCATGCTGGCCATGATTCATGTCCCTGGCGACTGCAACTGCGGTGACATAGAGACCCTCATGGTGGGTAGTTTGGCGCCCCAAGGGACCGAGTACTTCCTGTTGATATCAACCGCTGTGCAGCTTTCTGGTGGACAAGTTGCACGTTTTCCCTGGGGTAGAAGTGCAACAAAATATATAGGAGTCCCCTTTAGGCTTGTAGCCAGCAGCCAGTGGTCCTTGGGTCCGGCCATCACGGTATGTATTCCTGCCTCATGGTCCTGCACCCAGAAGTGAGTGTGGCCACTCAGTGAAGGATGCTCAGACCTACATGACACCTGCTCTCTCCTTCGACCACAGCAGCTGCGGTTTCCTCCATCCCCTTCAGAGGCAGGAGATTTAAGCTGGACCACAGCAGAACAGGTAGCAGCCACTTAGCTTCAAGGGGCTCCAGGGGTCTCCCTCTCTCCCTTCCCTCATATTAGCTTGCTTAAGCCCCTAATTCCTTATTAGGAGTCGACCTTTGGTCTCAAGGGACTTCCCAGGTGGCTCAGCAGTAAAGAATCCATCTGCCAATGCAGGAGACGAGGGTTTGATCCCTGGGTCTGGAAGATTCCCTGGAGGAGGAAACGGCAACCCACTCCAGGACTCTTGCCTCGAGAGTCCCATGGACGGAGGAGCCTGGCAGTTTACAGTCTGGGGGGTCAAAAATGAGTTGGACACAACTGAGTGACTGAACATGCCCTTGGTCCCAAGACATCACCTCTTGTGAGGGTGCAAAGAGCCTACAATCCTCTTCAGATACTTGGGTTCCATGTGCTCTTGCCAGATCCCTCCTTTCCTCCAAGAGGAGGCCAGCGGGAGGTGGTAGAGGATGGGCAGCAGGCAGTGCTGAGTGGGAGGAGAGCACAGATGTCAGGGGACGGGGAGAGAGCGCGAGGACCCAGCTCACCCCTTCCCCATCAGTCCCGAGCCGCAGTGATCGCGGTTTCTAAAAACCCAGCCGGGACATTTGGGTGATGAGAGATTTTTGTACCCATTCCAAACTGAGGGGGAAGTCTTGAATCTGTAGTTTGGACGTTGAAATGGTATAATTTCCAGGCCATTTGGACGGTTTATGGGGTCAACGGGGTATTTGAAACTGGAACTGTTCTAGAGAATCCAGGCTGGCCACTGACCACACTGCGGTGGTGGGTGATTGGTGGGTCCCCCTGGCCACTGCCTTCCGCTGACCTTTGCCTCATCCTTTAGTCCAGATCACTCAGAGGATGGGGACAAACAGGTCCACCTTGGGGTCCTGCCCTGGTCAGATGGACCCTCCTTGGGGCACAGGCCCTGGCTCAGCTCTAACATGAACCATGGTTTCCCCAACTGCTCAGGGAAGTGGGGTGAGGATCCAGAAGCTTCTCAGCTCTCCTTGTCTTGAGGTCTAAGTGTGGTGTTTTTCTTCTGCGGGAAGGAAAAGAAGGAAAGAGGGAGCGGAAAAGAGGACCGGGTGGGGCGGGAAACCAGCAAAACACAAACAGAATGGGAACACACCATCCAAAGTCCCTTCTGGATTTCTTGGAGGAGACTGCGAGGGTCTGGTTTTCAGCCAACAGCTTGGAGGCCAACGCTCAACGCTCAAAGCCAGAATTGAGCTGGCTTTGCCTGTCATGGGGAAGAGGCAGGGGTTCTCCAGTCGGACAGGATATAGGATGGGTAGGATGACATTGTGAAATACTCCACGTCTACATCTATACCCAGGGCTTCCCTGGTGGCTCAACAGTGGTAAGGAATCTGCCTGCCAAGGGAAGATCCCCTGGAGAAGGGAATAGCAAACCACTCTAGGACTCTGGTCTGGAGAATCCCACGGGACAGAGGAGCCTGGCGGGCTCCAGTGCATGGGGTTGCAAAAGAGTCGGACACGACTTAGCGACTAAACAACAACATGTCTACTCCCACCTCGGCTTGGAGACCAAGGGAAAGGTCTGAACACCTCATTGGCAGGTCTCATCTCTTCCCAAAGACTTGTCTTTGTGAGTTAACCTCACCCTTGTTGGAGGATCTGAATCGTGTCCACCTTCATTCTCCCCCAGGAGGCCTGCTGGTGCTGTTCGTGTAGCAAGAGCTCAGGAAACTTGGCTGGGGCCTCATCACCTTCCCTTTGGTTGCAGAGGTTGTGGTTCTGAAGCTCGGAGGGACCTCCCAAAGACTGTGCTCCGTTCAGAGCCGAGAGGCCGCGTGATTGTAATCAGGTGGGAGCGGAGCCCTCAAGTCCACCTGTGTTTCCCAGTGACCTTGGCAGAGGCACCTCGTCTCTCTGCCACGCCCCTCTGTCCAGCTCCCAGGGCTTCCTGGGCACACATAAGCGCTCCCACCAGTGCAGAAAATGCTCCAGACTCTGAGATGACACATAGGCTGTCCAGGTGCAAATGACTGCTACTCGACTGCTTCAGACACCCTCCCTTTTCCCTTTTAAGTTGTCTTTGAAATGAAACTAAAAAAGGAATATTTGCACAGAGGTTTCCCTCAAGGCCATTTCTAATACACCTGGTAATCAGCCCTGGCTTTCAAAAGTATGGTTATGATTGCCGTAAAATTATTGCATCATTTGACTAAAATCCTTCTGTGAATGTTTCTGATAAAAATTTCTAATTAAAAAATGTTTTCTAAGGAGACTGTTTTCCTCCCCTTTCATCTGAGGGGTGGGGCCATCTCATTGTTGCTGGTTATGGAGATGATAGAAGGCTTCCTTGACTGTTTCCCACACCTCTTCTTCTGAAGACCTCAAGATGATTTCAGGATCCAGGAGAAATTCGTTTTGCACCTAGGATGAAATTGAGGCACTGTGGATGCGGTGGGGTTGCTGTAAAAGGTGTGCCCCCAAATTATGCAGTGATCAGTCCTGGGGCTAGAAAAAAGGCATCAATCTCCTTTATCTTCCTTTGCTTTTTAGGAAAGTTGTTGTTTAGTTGCTAAATCTTCTCCAAGTCTTTAGTGACTTCGTGGGCTGTAGCCAGCTAGGCTCCTCTGTCCATGGGATTCTCCAGGTAAGAATGCTAGAGTGGGTTGCTGAGCCCTCCTGCAGGGAATCGTCCTGACCCAGGGATGGAACTTGGGTCTCTTGTGTCTCCTGCATTGGCAGGCAGGTTCTTTACTGCTAGCGCCATCTGGGAAGCCCAAAAATTATGAAAATCTTTTCATCAGCTTTATCGCAGTGTAATTTACCTGCAATGCATGCCTGCCAAATCTCTTCAGTCATGTCTGACGTTTTGCAACCACATGGACTGTAGCCGGGCAGGCTCCTCTGTCCATGGGATTCTCCAGGCAAGAATAATGGAGTGGGTTGCCATTTCCTCCTGTAGGGGATCTTCCCAACCCAGGAATCAAACCCATGTCTCCTGCATTGGCAGGGGGTTCTTTACCACTAACGCCACCTGGGAAGCCCCAAAGGCTGGCTTGTTAGGAATGGGATGGTAGTTCATACAAGTGAATGCCAATCTCCCAATTCATCCCATCCTCACTCCTCCCCTTGCTGTCCATACTTTCCTTCTCTATGTCTGTCTCTATTTGTGCTTTGCCAACAGGTTCCTCTGTACCATTTTTCTAGATTCCACATATATGCGTTAAAATACGATATTTGTTTTTCACTTTCTGATTTACAGCATCCTGTAAGACAGTCTCTAGGTCCATCCACATCTCTGCAAATGGCATAATTTCATTCCTTTTTGTGGCTGAGTAATATTCCATTTTATATATGTACCACATCTGTTTTTTTTAATTTTAAAATACTTTAACCAGGAACTTCTTTCTTTTCGTTTCCATTGGATCATTTCTTTTTAGATTTCACGTATAATGGATGTCACACGATAGTTCACCTTATCTACCTGACTTATTTCACTTAGTATGACACTTTCTAGGTCCATCCATGTTGCTGCAAATGGCATTATTTCATTCTTTTTAATGGCTGAATATTTCATTGTATACATGCACCATATCTTTATGCACTCCTGTGCGGATAGACATATAGGTTGCTTCCATATTGGAACTCTTATTTAACTGGATTTTATCTGATCTATCCTTAGTGTTGCCAAATTTAGTAAATAAAAACACAGCATTCCCAATTAAATTTGAATTTCAGATAAATGGCAAATACCTTTAAACCAACTTATATTTTGTGTTACTTATACTATGTCCTCAATATTGCCTGGGGTACACTTATACCATGAAACTATTCATTGTTTATCTGAAATTCAAATTTGCCTGGGCAGCCTGCATTTTGTCCATCAACCCTATCAGTTTGCTGAGATGCCCCCACTCCTGGAAAAAGTTTAGCTGTTGGTCCAGCTGTGGCTTGCTTGGAAGCAGATACTGGGTGGGAACAGGGTCTGTGTGGAAGTACAGCCCCTCTGAAAGGCTGGGGAGGCAAACTGAAAACAGTACCCCTTCTGTTCCAATAAAGAGGCAGACCAGATTCTGTTTATTCAGTCAAGTTCACAGCCAGAGGTGGAAATAATATACAGGTCTAGAAACGTGTTCTTGGCTTCAAGACAAGGGATCTTTAAAAGCAAAGGAACCATTAGATGCTGATTAAAATGTTGGTATTTGGCCAGGACATCATGCATTTTCCGTTTTCGGGCAGCAGTAGATGGGAGAAATTCAGTAGAGAGGTAGGAAGGGAGAAGGTCTGAAGACAGAGGACGGAGGGTGGAAAGTGTTGGGACAGGCTGGTCCAGACTCCAGGAGACCCAGAGTCTCAGCATCTGCATGGAGCTGGGACTATCCCCAGGGGAGGGATGGCTGTCCCAGCTGGCTATCCCCAGGGCAGGAGGGACAACCCCAGCACTGCGTGTAGATGTTTTCTGCATGAGGGTTCACACACAGGCACTGAGCTACCCAACAGGATAGGTACCCCTCACAGCACCCTCAGATGGCAGATTGTTAGCCCACCGCATGGCCAGGGCACACAGAATTCACACGCATTCCAATAGATCCTGGAATCAGTCATCTTGTGAATTTCACCAGGCTATTGCATGATGTATTTCTTACATTAAAGGTGTCTGTTTCTTTGATGCAAACATTTGTAATAAGCCCGTCTTTAGGAACTACCTCCAAAACTAACAAGTGGCTCAGGAACTTTCCTGGCGGTCCGGTGGTTAAGACAATCGCCTTCCAATGCACGGGGTGCAGGTTCCATTCCTGGCTGGGGAACTAAGATCCCACATGCCTCATGGCCAAAAAAACCAAAACACAAAACAGAAGCAATATTGTAACAAATTCAATAAAGGCTTTAAAGATGGTCCACACACACACACAAATCTTAAAAAAAAAAAAAGTGGCTCAGACCTACCTTGACTTCCAGGGATGCCTACTGTCTCAGACAGCCCTCAAGAACTCTGTGCCCCCAGCGTTCCCACCTCAATTAAGTCATTGCAAAACAGTCAAGATGCTAATTAAAGTCAGGTTTATGTTCATGGTCAGCTGGGTGTGCCTGAAATGGTCTTAGGTCCTCCCCATTGGCTCTCCCAAATCTCTGTTTGCTGACTCTTCAAATTATGTGTTCCCAAATTACTTATTCCTTTATATAGGAACAGCTCTCAGTGTGAAAGAAGATGGTGAGGAAGTGGTAGAAGACCTGAGAGTTGGTGCCCAACTGGGGTTCACGTTTCTGTATAAAAAGGAGCCTGACCCCAGAACATAGATTTCAGAGTCTGCAAGTCACTCCAGGTTTGCAGCACAGTCCAGAGTGCAAGGCTCTGGAGCTTCCACTCTCGGGGTTGATCCTGGCTCTGTCAGGGTCTAGCTGTGTGACCTACAGCAAGTTACCTGACCTCTCTGTGCTTGGTTGTCTCATCAGTGAAAGAAGGATAACAGTAATATCTTCCTTACGGGTTTGCTATGAGGCATGGAATAACAAATACATGCAAAGTGCTTATGACAGAGTCTGGCCCGAAATGAAAGTTAAGTTAGAGTTAGCTTTAATAATTGGAACTTACTGGAACTTCCCTGGTGGTCCAGTGGCTAAGACTCCGTGCTTCCAAGGTAGGGGCCGGGGTTTGGTCCCTAGTCAGGGAACCAGATTCCACATGCCACAACTAAGGGTTCACATGTTGCAATGAAGATAGAAGAGCACATGTGCCACAACCGATGCCACACAGTCAAATAAATAAGTTAAAAACAAACAAAAAAAATCATGCAGAGTTTCTTTTTTAAAAAAATAATAAATGGCCCTTACTGTCTACCTTCAGCTGTTTGCTCCGGCCCTCCAGTTCTGCACCTAGAAGGCTACCAGCCAGGTCTCACCTGATTTAGGAAGACTTGGGGGAGTGATGGCTTTTTCAAACACTCTCTCAAGGAAAGAACACCATTCCCGGAGGATCGGTGATGAATTATTTCTATAAAACCATAGCAAAATGAGCTTCCCTTGTGGCTCAGCTGGTAAAGAATCCGCCTGCAATGTGGGAGACCTGGGTTTGATCCCTGGGTCAGGAAGATCTCCTGGAGAAGGGAAAGGCTACCCACTTTAGTATTCTGGCCTGGAGAATTCCATGGACTGTATAGTACTTGGGGTCACAAAGAGTCGGACACGACTGAGCAACTTTCACTTTCATGGCAAAATACCTTCTGAAGCACTTGTATTTGAAGAGATCAAGAAAGCCTGGGTTTTGGGCAAGTGATCTGGGGAATTTTTAGGCATTGTTTGTCAATAGCATCCAAAGATGCTGGCGGTACCCGAGGGGTGGCTGGGGCTACAGCACCTTAGGGGGCAGACGTAGGATCTCGTGGGGGTTGAGTTAGCCTGGGGAGTTCCTGCGGAGGCAGGAGCTGTGCTACAGGCTAGAGCAGGGATTCCCAAAGCGTGGTCCCTGGACGAGCAGCATCAGTGTTCCCTGAGAACACGTTAGACATGTGAATTCTTGGGCCCATCCCAGACCTATTTAATTCGAAACTCTGGGGATGGAGACAGAAATCATGTTTTAACAAGTTCTCTTGGTGATTCTGGTGCTAAAGTCCGAAAATCTCTCTGGTCTATAGAATAAGTAAAGCCAAGGTTCAGATAACTGAGGTGAAGTCAGAGCCAAGAGCCTGGAGGAGGGTGAGATGGAATTCGAGCCAAATCAGAGAGTGGAATTTCTGGGAAATTGCTCTGAACACCCGTGGCTATTTTCAGGCAGGCTTTATCTTCTGCAGGTGCAGCCTGGGGATGGGTTGGGCTAACGTAAAGGGCCAGAAGCAAAGTGCATCGGTAGAGAAGCGTTTGCAGGTGTTCCTGCAGGTCATTCTGATTCTTTTGGTGTGACAAGCTGCGGACTGTCACTCTTTCTGCATTCAAAAGATTAGTTCTTGTCAGTGCTTTTCTGAGCAAGCTGGCCTGGCTTGAAAATAACATGTTAAAACCAGAATTTTGCCATCAGATGGGGGCCTTTAGGTCAGAATCTAGACCTCTTCTCCAGGGCAGGAATCGATTCTGCAGTCTTCCTGATAAAGGGTCAAGGATCTCCCTCCAACACTGTGGCTGGTTAATTCCATTAATTAATTCCATTTGTTGCAAAGTCTTTCCTTTGGATGGCTCAAGGCACCTATCACCTTGCATAGAGTAAGCTCACACATACTAATTGAAATGTGAAAGCCTGATATTGAACAGATATCTGATCCATGTGACTCTCCCTCCTGCCTGGAGCAACATAGAACATGTCTGCTCCTGCTTCCATTCAGAGATGCCCGAATGCTTTCCATGGCCTCTTCTCCAGGAGGAATGTGTCCTGAATTTCTTCCAAGGTCCTAGTGTGAGGTGGATTTCAGAGACCCAGAAGGCTCCAAGTGCAATGACTAAGGAGCAGAGATGTGAAAGAAGGGTCCAGGCAACAAAGCTGTGGATAAAGTGAGAGGGAGTAAGCTGGGGAATACAAGGAATGGGCAGAGGTCAGAGTAAGGGTGGGATTGATGAGGCAAGCTAGCAGCTAAGCCCACGGATGCTGGGTGACTGCTGGGGAGCTCTTTTCTGTGGGTCCTGTATGTCTTGCCAAGGCTAGGAAGACTTGGGTGGGAGCTGAGTAGGACCAACCAGGCTCAGGTTGAAATTACGGTCACTCAAACCCCCAGGTCCTCTGTCTGTGAATTGATGCCAAGCCAGCAATCCTGTGCTTCCCCATTGGTATCTTGGACCTAACTTCAGGGCTTTACCTAATCCTTATTAAATTTAATCTTGTTTATTCTAATCAGCCGAAACCATTTGAACTTTGTTTCTGGAATGTGTTATCTGTCCCTTTCAACTTTGTCTCATTCGTCAAATTTATAAACTGACTTTGATCTCAGTGTCTAAATCGTCGACAAAAAATGTTGACCAGAGGCCATTAGAGACTGCCTTTTCAATCAAAACTATATTAACCGTCACAATTGGCACAAGCGACTATGGGCTAGCTATTTGTTCTATTGGACACCTTAACTATGTGTTCATTTATTTGCTTGTCCATGGGCAAAATGCTACTTGGATGATGAAGGGATCTTTTTCTGACAGTGCTGGGCAGAGGACTGGGTTCAAAATGCCTATGGCAGGGCCACTGTATCCACAAGCCCTTTTAAGGATTTATCTGACTTGAGGCAGCACTAGGCTACGGTCTTTTACACCATGGGACCCCTCTCCTCCTCCAGCTGCATCTGACTGGAACTGACTCAAAAGCAGGTGACTCATGGGCTGCCCATGGCCCAGTGGACTGGCCCAAACCAGTAACTACTCCCAGGAATTTGAATTAAGACAGGTGGCGAGGCCAGGTGTTTAACAAGAGGAGCTGAGGCTGACATATTGCCCACAGAGGCAATGAAATTATTAATCTGGAGTAATAAAGTGTCTGACTCAGCAAACTATGAGAAGATAATAACTATGAGGAAGTTCGGACTTTAATTTGTAGATATGATGAACCAGTATAATTTGGGGAACTCTTTTGCTACAAAACACCTAAAAGTCTTGGCTATGATAGAACAAGTACTCTTTTCAATACACAGTTGAGCTTATAGAAAAGTAAAAGAAATCCCCAAGGCCAGAAATGTAGAGCAAACAGAAAGCCAGACTGGTAAGTATGGGCTTCCCCGGTGGCTCAGAGGTAAAGAATCTGCCTGCAATGCAGAAGACCCTGATTTGATTTCTGGGTCCGGAAGATCTCCTAGAGAAGGGATAGGCTACCCACTCTGGTATTCTTGGGCTCCCCTGGTGGCTCAGTCAATAAAGAATCCGCCTGCAATGTGGCAGACCTAGGTTCAATCCCTGGGTTGGGAAGATCCCCTGGAGGAGGGCATGACAACCCACTCCAGTATTCTTGCCTGGAAAATCCCATGGACAAAGGACTCTGGTGGGCTACAGTCCATGGGGTCACAGAAGAGTCGGACACAACTTAGTGAGTAAACAACAACAAATAATGTGATCAAAGACACAGCAGTCCTGAGAGGAGGCCAGCTTGTTCTGAGACCTGGTAATGGATAGGAGTTTGGTCTGAACCCCCTCAGAGAAAAAGCCTTGGACCCGCATCAAGCAGAGGGGTTGGAACTGAGGCTCTTGCCTAAAACTAGAGTCATTTACGGGCAACATGCTCAGTAAAATAATGGACTAAAAACAAAAGTCCACTCATCAGCAGAAGGAGCCAGCAAAGATGCTTGTCTTCTTTGGCTTGGGTCTGGATGGGAAAGAGTACCCCCTGAGAATCTGTAGTCACAGCCTGTACCTTGCCTGAGTTTGGTTCTAATTTATACTATCTGGGTGGTCCAGGAATCCTCAGGCTAAGACATTAACATACAAATGGCCCAAGGCTGATGATACCTCCTGGGAGACTGGCAAAAGCAAACACAAAATCCCACTGGAAGGACACACCCTGACACAGGATTCTCACAGATGGAGTTCTGTCGAATACGGGCTCAAGAAATTTAAAACTCACACGGAAACAATCCATAATGAACATGTGTCCGTGGATATGACTAAGAATTTTGGAAAATGTAAGAGATATGAATTCTTAAAGGGCTTCCCTGGTAGCTCAGCTGGTACAGAATCTACCTGCAATGCAGAAGACCCTGGTTTGATTTCTGGGTCGGGAAGATCTCCTAGAGAAGGGATAGGCTACCCACTCTGGTATTCTTGGGCTCCCCTGGTGGCTCAGTCGATAAAGAATCCACCTGCAATGTGGCAGACCTAGGTTCAATCCCTGGGTTGGGAAGATCCCCTGGAGGAGGGCATGACAACCCACTCCAGTATTCTTGCCTGGAGAGTCCCAGTGGACAGAGGAGCCTGGTGGGCTGCAGTCCATGGGGTCACAAAGAGTCAGACATGACTGAGCGACTAAGCATAGCACGTGAATTCTTAAAAACAGATGCTTCAAAGGATTAAAGACATTAATGAAGTAATAAAAATGCTAGAAAAGAGAAAGATAGTGAAAAGATAGTGGGCATATTAAATGAAAATATGGGCACTGAAATGGAAATATAATAATTGTTTGAGAAAGCAAAATGACATACAAAAAGAATAAGCAAACTGAAAGCTTTCAGAAATTGCCCAGAATTTATTGTAAAAATTTAAAGAAGTATAAAATATTAGAGATGTTAAGAGACATGGGGGATAAAGTAAAACATTTCTATGTATTATATTACCTAATAGAAGTTCCAGCCTGGTGGGCTACAGTCTACAGCGCTGCAAAGAGTTGGACACGACCAAATCGACTATGGGCACACACGCACATGCCTAACACTATGTCTACACCAGTGGGTTCTTGATTAGTATTTGATGGATATATTCTAATTGAATTGCCATTGAAAGCGAAGTTGCTCAGTCGTGTCCGACTCTTTGTGACCCCATGGACTGTAGCCTACCAGGTTCCACAGTCCATGGGATTTTCCAGGCAAGAATACTGAAATGGGTTGCCATTTCCTTCTCCAGGAGATCTTCCCGACTCAGGGATAGAATCCAGGTCTCTCCCATGGTAGGCAGACGCTTTACTGTCTGAGCCACTGGGGAAGTCCCGTTTGGCCCCATACTCCTGCTCTTTTTTTTTTTTTTTTTTTTTGCTGTTGTTGACTGTTAGCAGTGAGCAAGTTTATCCTGATCCTTCTTGACACTTCTTTCCATAGTACAGCATCGATCAGCATGCTTTCTTCACACCTTGCCCTGGAGCAGTAACAAGCTCAAGAAGTCGTTTGCCTATAGCATTTTTCTCCTTGGTCTGTGTTGCTCAATAACCTTGATTCTTCAAAATACATTGTGGAGTTGGCTTCCTGGATTCCAGACAGCCCTTACTTAACCATACCACCCTGGAGAAAGTTCCTTGATTTCTGACACTTGCAATCAGATGGGAGGAGTACTGAGATCCTCTGAGGATGGAGACTGACAAAGACTTCTTTGTGCCGCTCCAGTGTGGCTTTGTGTCTCGTGTTGGAGTGCTGAGGGCTGGGACCTGTTCTTACCTGGGCAGGAAGATGTCTTCCTCAGTTACAGGAAGACGGCTGTCTGAGCTCAGGGCCCAAGCACATGATGAAGGGTACCGTCTATTTGGCGAGGGCAGCAGCCTGCATGTGCTACTTTCATAAATCAGTTTCAGAGACACTCACTGCAGCTAGCAGATGGAGGAATCACAATTGGTTGGAGTGTGATCTTGAAATGGCATGAGTTTTTTCCCAATCACTACTTGTATTTATAAGTGTAGCTGTTCCCCCCCAACTGGTGAGTGCACTCCTTAATGACTTCTTGGCTGGGTGCTGACTTTCCTGTCACTTTGACTCATTCGCCCCATCTCTTTCCAGCATTTTAGACTTCAGTCTTAAGCACAATATGATACTGTCCCCTTCCTCCTCCTGGGCTGGCCAGAGTGTTGGCTCCCGACTGCTTAGAGAGCAGGAAGAGGGTGCAGTGAGTTTCTGAGACCCTTTCTTCTTTTCTCTCTCCTAGAAGGGGCTGAGGGGCAGGAAGCAAGGGTGGAGGAGGCAGAGGTTTCCTTACCTGACCAACCCCGTGTCAAGTGGGGAAGTTCCAGACTGGCTTTTCTGGGAGTGATGTTCAGCTTCGCCCTGGGGCCTGCCTGCTAACCACAGACTCCTTGACACCTAAGCACAGGAGTCCCTGGGGTTGTCACTGTATCCTCTGGCAATCGCTGAGCACTGGAATGGATGGATGTTACCTGCCTTCCTTTTAGGTGCTCTATGCCAGGGGCATAGCTCATGCCATTTCTCCTGAGAAATCTGTATGCAGGTCAAGAAGCAACAGCTAGAACCAGACATGGAACAACAGACTGGTTCCAAACTGGGAAAGGAGTTTGTCAAGGCTGTATATTGTCACCCTGCTTATATAACTTATATGCAGAGTACATCACGGGAAATGCCAGACTGGATGAAGCACAAGCTGGAATCAAGATTGCAGGGAGAAATATCAATAACCTCACATATGCAGATGACACCACTCTTATGGCAGAAAGCAAAGAAGAACTAAAGAGCCTCTTGAAAGTGAAAGAGGAGAGTGAAAAAGCTGCCTTAAAACTCAACATTCAAAAAACAAAGATTATGGCATCTGGTCCCATCACTTCATGGCAAATAGATGGGGAAACAATGGAAATAGTGAAAGACTTAATTTTCTTGGGCTCCAAAATCACTGCAGATGGTGACTGCAGCCATGAAATTAAAAGACACTCGCTCCTTGGAAGAAACACAATGACAAACTTAGACAGCATATTAAAAAGCAGAGACATTACTTTACTGAAAAAGGTCTGTCTAGTTTTTCCAGTAGTCATGTATGGATGTGAGAGTTGGACCATAAAGAAAACTGAGCACCAAAGAATTGATGCTTTTGAACTGTGGTGTTGGAGAAGACTCTTGAGAGTCCCTTGGACAGCAAAGAGATCCAACCAGTCCATCCTAAAGGATATCAGTCCTGAATATTCATTGGAAGGACTGATGCTGAAGCTGAAGCTCCAAAACTTTGGCCACCTGATGCAAACAGTGGACTCATTAGAAAAGACCCTGATCCTGGGAAAGACTGAAGGCAGGAGGAGAAGTGGATGACAGAGGATGAGATGATTGGATGGCATCCCTGACTCTATGGACATGAGTCTGAGCAAGCTCCAGGAGTTGGTGATGGACAGGGAGGCCTGGCATGCTGCAGTCTACAGGGTCACAGACTTGGACACGACTGAGCGACTGAACTGAACTGAACTGATGCCAGGGATCCCCTCTCTGGGATCTAGTGGCTGATGATCTGAGATGGAGCTGATGTAATAATAATAGAAATAAAGCACACAATAAATGTAATGCACTTGAATCATCCTGAAACCATCCCCATCCCTGGTCTGTGGAAAAACTGTCTTACATGAACTCAGTCCCTGATGCCAAAAAGGTTGGGGACCACTCTTCTGTGCTATATATAGAGCCTTCTCGTTCAGCTGGTTCTGGCCAATCCAGTGAGCCTCCCACCTTCAGAAATCTCTGGTCTAGAAATGGTTCATAACAGTAACAGTTGGTGGTGAAATTGTGTCCCCCTCAAAAAAGATATGTTGAGTCTTAAACTCTAGTACCCCAGAATGTTCCATATTTGGAAACAGGGTCACTGCGGATAGAATTGGTTAAGAAGAGGTCTGGAGGTTGGTGGATCCCTAATCTGATGACTGATGTCCTTGTAAGGAGACCAGATGAAGGCACACACAGGGAGGACAGCGCAGATGACGGAGGCAGAGATGCAAGTGGTGCAGCTATAAGCCAAGGAACTCGAAGGCTTGCTGGCAAATCAAAAGAAGCCAGGGCGAGGCAAGGAAGGATTCTCCCCTGCAGGTTTCAGCAGGAGCACGGTGCTACCCACACCTTGATTTCAGACTTCTGATCTCCAGAACCGAGAGACAATGAATATCTGCTGTTTCATGCTGCCCTGTTTGTGGTTCTTTGTAATGGCAGTCTTGGGACGCTGAGCTGGTACCTCTGCTCACAAATGTAAAGGAACACATACCAAGCGCCTTCTCTGTGGTTCCCCATGGATGGAGGAGGGGGCTGAAATGCCACTGCACCTTGTGTTTAGGCTTGCAGAACGTTCTCTGAAGAGTTTCTCATCACCCTCCACTCCTATCATTTCTCCAGCTCTGTCACTGGCCAGTGGGGGGATGAGATGCCAGTCTTTCTTCTTTTGGCCGTCTCTAATCTAACCACCCTCTCCAAGTGGTTCTCTTGGAGTTCCCCTCTGTCCTCTTTGGGGCACAGAAGCACCCTTCCGTTCACTGCAGTGTCCTTCAGGTTGTTGCCCCTGTCCCTCAGGCTCTCTTCCTATGACCTCCTATGTCTGATGTGGCTGGCCTTTCTTGCCCTCACCCTGGGTCCTGGCCATTATCCTGGGCAACAACGCAGCCCCATTCATCCCCTTGTTCCCTCTTCAGAACAGACCTTCGACTTCTCTGGTGGCTCAGACGGTAAAGCGTCTGCCTACAATGCGGGAGACAGCGGTTCGATCCCTGGGTCGGGAAGATCCCCTGGAAAGGAAATAGCAACCCACTCCGGTACTCTTGCCTGGAGAATCCCATGGACGGAGGAGCCTGGTAGGCTGCAGCCCATAAGGTCGCAAAGAAGCAGAGTCGGACACGACTGAGCGACTTCACTTCTCTTCTGCTTCACCAGAGGAGGAGCCTGAACCGGCTGTGATGTGTGGCTGCCCGCTTCCGATCCTCTGGTGAGAAGGCAGATGACTGGGGCAGGGGGACCTCTAACCCAACAGGACGAATGTCCTTCTAGAAGAGACCGTGTGAAGGCAGAGACAAGTCCCCAGGGTCTCAAGCTGCCACGGAAAGAAACTCATCTCGCCTTCAGGCTACCTCCAGGGAGGGCCGGACTCGGCCAATCCCAGGGGGCAAAATGAGAGCCGCATTCCAGTCTCCTTTCCAGTCAATATTTGCAGCGCGGGAATCCTGCTGCTGTGAGCCCCCAGGGCTGACCTGGGAGTGGAAAGGGTCCCAGTTCAGCCTGAAACGGAGGTGGGTGTGGAGACAGGGGCACACGAGATGGCCTTGCCCACGTGTGTCCCCCGCCCCCGCCCACATATGTGGAGGCTCTGCCTGGGAAGCGGACAATTACCCAAGGTTTGGCTTCCTTTGGCTCTGGCATCTGCAGGGACCCGATGCTCCCAGACCACCTGGAGAACAAGGGGCAGCACTGTCTCAGAATCAGGAGTGGCCGCCCGCGGAGGCGGTTTCGGAAACGGCTGCCCGTTGGGCTGGCTCTGGCCACAGGGTCTACCCTGCCCGACACCGCCTTCTCTCCGTGTGTCTCATTTCTGACCAGCTTTCCATCTTCTCTTTCTTGTCTCCATCACACATGGAGTCACATGGGCCGACTTCTTCATGTCTGGCCATCTCCAGGGTTGCCAGCAGGCCGGTGGGTGGGCAGCCCTGGACTCAGCGTCCAGCTCCCACCAGCCTGGGTCAGAACCTCTTAGCACCACCACCCCAGCGCAGGTGTGGGCAGGGCAGCCTCCTAACTGACAGGTCTGGTTGGAGGGCTTGCTTCGCAGCCATGCGTCTGTCGGTCCTCAGCGTCTTCCCTTCCTAAATCAGCCCTCTGGACAGGCCTTTTACTCAGTGTAAATTCCTCGGGGACAAGAGAGGCAACAAGAGGGCAGTGCGTGCTGAAAGTTCGGAGAAAAGGACTGCAGAAAGGGTGGTGAGGCTGCGCGTTGAGTAACCTGGCCCTTTGTGTTCTGTCTGGAGGGGTGGGTCCTCAGGGACTCCCTGGGGACCAAGTCCCGGAAACCACCTTCCAGCTCGGCCCCAAGTGTGCGTGCTCAGTTGCTTCAGTCGTGTCCCACTCTTTACAACCCTATGGATTGTAGCCCGCCAGGCTCCTCTGTCCACGGGATTCTCCAGGAAGGAATACTGGAGAGGGTTGCCATGCCCTTCTCCAGGGGATCTTCCCGACCCAGGGATCAAACCCTTGTCTCTTCTGTCTCCTGCATTGGCAGGTGGGTTCTTTACCACTAGCGCCACCTGGGAAGTCCTGCCGCATGACGTGTGTGTGTAATGCCTTTCACTGAGGGTGATGTGTGGAGGCCAGCACACTGGTCTTCCCCTTCTCACACCTTATGGAAAGAGGCACCAGGTAGAAACCCCCACATCTGCGGGAACTGACAATGGGCCCACCCTCAGACCTGGACACCCCAGGATGGTCCAGTGCAGGCTGGGGAGGGGGTGGAAGAGAGCTTCCCAGAAGTCAGTGGTTGGGCAGGTCTCAGCAGGGACTAGAGAGGGTGGAGGATCAGTATAAACCACCTGGAGATTTAAAACATGACAAACAGTTTCCACCTGTTCTCCTGTGACTCTTATGGTTTCTGGCCAGGAGGATGGGCAAGTCCATCCTGAAAAGGTTCTCTCCAGAGCGTTCTAAATCTCTCACCCACTTCCCACTTTCCTCTTGGAGAACTACCGCTCTACATATGTCATCTCTGAACTTTTTTGATTGGGTACCCCATGATTAAAAATTTTAAGTTATGTCCCCTCGATATTTGGGTATTTATTAATTAAAAAATGACACCCGTGTACTTCTGTATTCATACATTGTTGCTGTTTTAGTTGCTACGTCATGTCCAACTCGTTGAGACCCTACGGACTGTAGCCTGCCAGGCTCCTCTGTCCATGAGATTTCTCAGGCAAGAATATTGGAACGGGTCTCTGTTTTCTTCTCCAGGGGATTTTCTTGATCCAGGGATTGAACCTGTGTCTCCTGCATTGCAGGCAAATTTTTTACCACTGAGCCACTTCGGAAGCCCATTCATATATTACAGTCATGATAAAGAAAACACAAGAATAGAGATTAACAGAAGGCATGCTTAACTAATAAATAAATAGAAATGGGGACTTCTCTGATGGTCCAGTGGCTAAGACTCTGCCCTCCCAATGGAGGGGACACAGGTTGAATCCCTGGTCAGGAAACTAGATCCCACAAGCGGCAACTAAGACCCAGCACAGCCAAATAAATATTTTAAAAAATAGAAATGGAACTTCCAGTATTTTCTTATCAACCCCTAACTCACCTGGTGCTCCTCCCCAGGGTGTAAGTAGCCTTTTGGGAGACCACTGCTCTTGGTTCCTATTTGTAGCTCAGGGCCTGGCACTCAGTAGGACAGATGAGTCTGAATGTGTTAGAACTCGATCTTGAAGAATATGATTATTTTGAAATATGTAAGTGGGGAGAGGGAGCACACTGAGAGACTCATAGATAAACATGATGATTTATTGACTTTTTAAAGTGGAAACATTAAGATAGGACCTTACAGGGAGGACATAGCATTCAAGTCATAATTGATTGCTTGGTTAATTAAGTTAAATATTTTTATTTATCTCTCATCTCCATTAGCATAGAGCCCCCATCTTTACACATTCTAATTGCTCAATAATCTCCTGCCTGGCCTGTGAGGCGGGTTCTGACAGGGAGACAATCAAGGGGACCAGGGGAGCACTCTGGGGGGAGGGATTCCGTGAGGAGTCACCCAGGACAAAGGAGCCCCAAGTCCCAGCTATTAGTTAATTGGGTGCTGGGGAAAACAGGCTTGAAGGGCTGAGTGAAAGGGATTATTACAGGTTCCTAATGGCTGGAAATTGATTTAACGCAGCACTGCATTTGCACGCAAGCCAGAAAGTTGGTAATAATCCACAGTGGGACTTTGCAGGAAGAGGGATGGAGGGTTTGGGGCCACTGAGTAGCCTCTGCAGGGGTTTCTTTGAACTTCTTTCCTGCCACTCCAGGAGCCTTTCTTAGGGGAGCACAGAGATACATTCCAAACAGGAGAGCGTTCTCATAGACTGCCTTCAGGAGCTCCACACGCTTGACAACAGGAGGCGAAGACAGTCCTGTCTCGGTCCTGAATTTTGTAGATAATAATAGCAGCACTTATGTGGTGCCTACTTACGGCTTCTGTGCCAGACTCTGTTCTCAAGATGCTTCGCACGTGCGCTGACTTACTAAATCCTCACGACAACATTAGAGGATGCTGCTAAGAGTTTCCTTTTACAGCTGAGCAAACAGGCACCCAGTTAATGGCTAAGACGTGGCAACTCTAGGATTTGAGCCTCTGCAATCTGGCCTCAATAACGCCCTCAACCTCCGAGTCATCCACGAAGGAGCAGAACTTGCCCTGACTTAAAATGACTTCATCGAGTACTTCCCTCCCCCTCAGAAGCCTGGTACCCTGGGCCCCCGCCTCCTAATTTTCTAAATTAATCTGGTCTCAGATCCTTTATTCACAGGCATGCCTACTAAGCCTCTTCAGTCTTGTCTGACTCTTTTCGACCCCATAAACTGCAGCCCACCAGGCTCCTCTGTCCCTGGGATTCTCCAGGCAGGAATACTGGAGTGGGCTGCCAGTGACCACCTCCCCCAGGGCCTTCATTCGCACTAAAGTATAAATGACTGAAAACCCCTTAAAGGGATACCCCTCCATGGGAAACCCTGCTAGTGTTAAACCAAAGCTTTATTAAAGGTGGAGTCTGAAGCAACCTCAGGAATGTGGGTCGTGGGTGGGATCTGGACCCTTCAGGGTCACACTTTGCAGACTGGTGGGCCCCCACTGTTTGGGGGCCAGGCTACCAGGAGGATGGAGGTGGGCAGAGCCTCCACCAGTCCCCACGCTGGCTGAGCGCCCAAGTTCATGGTCTCTGCTGGAGCCACTGGGAGCCTTGCAGAGCCCAGCAGCTGCCAGCCACACTGACTCCATCATTAGCAAACCTGGTATGAAGTTTATAGCATATTTCACAGTTTTAAAAGTGTGTGTTTGATGTAAATCTTCTCGAAATACTCACCCTCCTGGCGCAGGTTGCCTTGGTCCTCCTGCCAACCCCGCAGCCGTCTTGGACACGTGGGGCTTTGAACGGCAGTCCCCACAGCTGGGATCAAAGGCGTACGTGGGGGCATGCTGGGGACAGGAGTGGTCTCTTGGAAGGCGTCAGGGAGAGAATAGAGACCCCCCCACCCTGAGTGGCCCAGAAGAGAGGTCCAAGTCCTCCTTGGGTGTCATGACACATGTGCCCTATTGAGAGGGGACCTTTTGATGGAGTCCTGGGGAGCCCGGGGTTGCTGGCGGGGACCACTTCTGAGGCCACCCCCACCAGGGGAGCCGGCCCACCCTGGATCCAGGACTCGTGTGTGGCCTTTATGGGGCGTGACCAATGGCTCAAGGCTTGGGCTGGCAGCCATAAGCCTTCATCCTGGGCAGGAATTCTAATTAAACTGGGGCTCCTGGGTCTCGCTTACAGAGAGCTCAGCACCAGATTCTGCCTTTCAGGCCCCACCGGGCTGGTCATATCAAATGCCACCTGCATAGCCGGGGGCTCAAGGGTCCCCTGCTTGTTTCCTCAGTGGATGCGGATAGGGTGGGGGTGTGGCGCCCAGTACTGATGCTGGGGGCCCGCCCTGAACTTTGATTCGAACGCATCTCTGGAGAAAACACACTCAGCGGCCTCTCCCATCATCCCGGTACTTCTCTTGCCAGCTGCCCTTCTTTTGTATTTGTCACCTTTGTCTCTTGCCTTGATGATGAACTGTGTGGGTTCTGTCTTCAAGGACCCAGGAAATTTCAAGGAGATAGAATAACCCCATCCTGGCTTCTCCAAGGGCTCAACAGGCAGGGGTTTCCTTATATGGAAACCCTTACAAACATCAGGGTCCCTGGCTCATGGGAGATGGATGGGGGATGAAGGGCTTTCTAGAGAGCCTCGACCCAGAGCCAAACCCTGAGGGACTGGTAGGGTTTGTGTAGGAGAGAGGAAGCCTGAGGGACAAGGAAAGAGCTGCCTTGCACATTTTTGATAAAATTGGAGGTTTATCTGCACATTAGAAGTCCTTAATTCCCAAACTCATCTCATTCTGGTAATTTCTTTTTTAAAAAAATTAATTAATCAATTAATTTGGCTGTGCTGGGTCTTCATTGCGGTGTGTGGTCTTTCTCTAGTTGCTGTGTGTGGGGGCTATTCTCCAGTTGTGGTGAGCGGCTTTACTGTGGTGGCTTCTCTTGTGGCTCTCGGGGTCTAGAGCTCACGGGCTCAGGGGTTGTGGCACCCGGGTTCAGTTGCCCGGTGGCATGTGGGATCTTCTGGGACCAGGGATCGAACCCGCCCCACGTCCTGTGCATTGGCAGGTGGATTCTTAACCGTTGAACCTCCAGGGAGGTTCCGCATTCTGGTAATTTCTAAAGTGAAGGGTGGGCGCGCCCCTGCTCCCCTGCCATAGTTAACATTCAGACCGTCCTGTGGCTACTGATTTTCCCCTTTAAATGATGGCCGCTTTAGTCTGAGGCCGGCAGTCCGACCTGAGAATGTGTGTGCTTGTGGCTGGTGATGGTCATGGGGGTTGGGAGGCAACATACCCCTTGAACTTTTACTGAAGTTGTGCAGGCAAGTGCATGACTCCTGTGGCTCTGCCCTCCCCCCCACACCACACCCTCCCCACAGCCTCTCCGGGGTCTCTTCTCTGCACCCCCCATCACCCCAAGTGAGGCTGGGTCCCCGTTTCCATGCCCCACGCCTGGTCCCACTCACTGGTGAACAGAGAAGCTCAGAGAAGAAAGGGTGGAAGATCTGGGGTGAAAAAAACGATCTAAGGGATCCCTCGTGGTGCCTGGTGGGCACAGAAGCCCCCCGGGCTCCATGGGGCTGCACCGGTGAAGGCCTGGGCTCCTGGCCCATGTTCCAGCTCACTCTGAAGACACCCACACACCCAAACTGCCTGGAATGCGGCTTGCTGACCTTGGCAGGAAGGAGGGCTGAGTCGGCCTTTTGCGTAACATAAATACTCAGCACAGCTGCCCCAGACCTGCCCACTTCTTGTCGAATCCAAGAAGGAAGGGACCTACCAGCCAAACCCTTTACCCTACTGTACCTCAGACCCCAAGCAACTTGGACTCTGCTCCGGGGAGCAAGCTGCAGCTCCCCAACCCCCCAGTCTGGCTGCTGGTGGAGGACAAATTCTGGGTAAGAAGAACAGCAAAGAAATCCAAGGAGCTGCCTGTGCTGATGGAAAAAAGAAAAGAACTGCTGTTGATGAATGTTCTTGGGAGGCGCCTTACAAACTGTTAGGCAAGCTTTGGCCCTCTCTGATCCAGGTCGGGAGAAGGAAGGAAGAACAAAATAATTTAACTTGGCCAAAGAGCTTGTCTTTCCCAGGGCTATTCTCCCCCATCCTCAACAGTGCTATTCATCCCCCTCATCCCCCTCCCAACCCCACTCAGTCCTTGGTTCATAATGTAGGGTTACCATCCCTACCCTTCCATCATCCACAGTGTCACCCCTCTTCCCTCTGCTTGTCCGGGTCCTGTGCATCCTTCCAGACCTGACTCAAGTCCCACAGCTTCCCAGAGGCTCTCTGCCACTCTCTTTTCTTAATTAATTAGATTTGATGTTTGGTTGTCCTGGGTCTTCTTGCGGTGTGCGCTTTTCTCTAGTTGCGGTGCGCAGGGGCTACCCTTAAGTTCCGGTGCACGGGCTTCTCCTTGCGGGGGCTTCTCTTGTTGCAGGGCACTGGCTCTAGACTGCATGGGCTTTCGTAGTTGGAGCTCCCGGGCTCTAGAGCATAAGTTCAATAGTTGCTGTGCACAAGCTTAATTGCTCTGAGGCATGTGGGATCTTCCCGGATCAGGGATCGAACCTGTGTCTCCTGCTTTGGCAGGTGGATCCTTCACCACTGAGCCACCAGGGAGGCCCTCTGCCATTCACTCTGATTTCTCTCTTCTTGGAACTCTTGACATCCTGGAGTCGGTCCCTCACATGCTGTTAGCACATAATTTTTCTCTAATAGCTTCATGAAAATTAGCTCTGTCTTACCAGCTTGTTGTCATCAGTGAGAGAGCCCGTTGGTTGCAGCCTGAGCTGGACTCAGTAAGGACAGGTTGATGGATGGGTTCCTGGAAAGAGGGCAAATTCCTCCAGTGGATGAAAACTGGCCACTGTGGCCATCTTGCACAGCGTAGACTGCAAGAAGGGTCTTTGGCCCTGAAGTTTGGAGATGAAGGTCCAGTGAGGAAGGGGGACTGAGCTGCTAGATGCGTGGATGCTTTTTGGAGGGAGGCCACATCGATCCCTAGGTGCCACTGATAGCCCTTCTGTGAGGGCTTGCCCGAAGGGGAACCGGCAAGATCTTGCCTCAGTGTTTCAGGGCCACGGTTTCCTTACATGTATGAATGGTTTGAGTAAGGTACTCCCACATCCTATTACTATGGCTGAAATTGTGTCCCCCCAAATCATATGTTGAAGCCCCAACCCTTAATGTGACTGTATTTGGAGGCAGGGCTTTTAGAGAGGTAATTACGGTTAACTGAGATCATAAGGGTGGGGTTCTAATCCCATAGAATTGGTGGTCTTTTTAGGAAAGAGACAGAGAGAAAGCGAGATCTCCATGCACAGAGTCAAGGCCATGTAAGGACACAGTGAAAAGGAGCTGTCTGCAGACAAGAGCCCTCACCAGAAGTCAAACCTTGCCAGACCCCGAGCTTGGACTTCCCAACTTTCAGAACCGTAAGAAATAAATCTCTATCATTTAAGCCACCCGATCTATGGTATTTGTTATGGTAACCCAAGCTGCTTAACACCTACATTTTATTCACTCACTGATACAACCAGTATATACTGAGTGCTTACTGTGTGTCAGGAATTACTATCTCTATGGGGGTGGTGAACAAATAGATAAAAAGTTCCCTCCCCATCGGAGCTTACATTCTAATGGGAAGAAAACAGATTGAAAAAGAATAAATAGATACAGTACATAGTATGTCAAACAGGGATCAAAACAATAGAGAAAAATAAAGCAGAGAATGAGATAGGAAATGCTACCAAAGTGTGTTTAGGCAAAGCTTGACGGGCTTGTCCAGAAGACCACCAAGAAGATGATGTTTATGCAAAGACCTGGAGGAGATGAACAAGTATTCCAGGTGAAAATCTGAAATTTTAAAAGATTAGATTAGGGATTTCCTTGCTAATCCAGTGGTTAGGAATCTGCCTTGTAATGTAGGGGATGGATGCATGTTCAATCCCTGGTCGGGGAACTGAGACCACACACGTCTCAACTACTGAGCCTGTGCAACCTGGAGCCCATGTGCCACAACTAGAGAGTCTGTGTGTGGCAACAAAAAGTTGCATGCTGCAACTAAGACATGTCGAAGCCAAATTAAAAAAAAAAAAAGATTAAAACTATCCATCGTGCCAAGTGCAAGGTATGGAAACCCTAGTCTTAACAATGGTTCATAAATGTAGGGATTTAACTGACTCTGAGTTCATCTGCAGAGTCCCAAGGGGCCTGTGGTTATGCAGTAGTCAATGTTGCGTTAACAGAAGCTTAGTGGCCAAGTAACAGCAGTGATGTTACCTCTGCGCTGTATCTAGACAGCTGAACTCAGTTCTGAGCATCACGCACTGAGCACTCCAGAGGACCACAGCAAAGGGGTCAGAGACTTGGAAACCATGTCCTTTGGGCAACAGTGGGAGAGTGCTTAGTCTACAGAAGGAAAGATTCACATGGTTGTGAGAAGGGGTCTTATCAAGACTGTGGAGGGTTGCTAGCTAGAAGAAGGGCTTAGTGTGTAGAGGTGCTGAGTGTAGAACAAGAACCTGTGGGTAGGGCTTCCCTCCTGGTCCAGTGGTTAAGACTTAACCTTTCAATGCAAAGGGTGTGGGTTCGATCCCTGGTCATCCATCTAAGACCCCACATGCCTCGACGCCAAAAAAAAAAAAAAAAAAAAAAGTCATAAAACAGAAGCAATAATGTAACAAATTCAATAAAATCTTTAAAAATGGTCAACATCAAAAAATTTTTTAATTTATTTTTAATTGAAGGATAATTGCTTTACAATATTGTGTTGGTTTCTGCCATAAATCAGCACGAATCAGCCATAGGTATACATATGTCCCCTCCCTCCTGAACCTCCCACCTCTCTCCCCTTCCCACCCCTCTAGGTTGTCACAGAGCACTGGTTTGAGCTCCCTGAGTCATACAGATAATTCCCACTGGCTATTGATTTTACATGCGGTGGTGTGTATGTTTCCATGTTGCTTCCTCCATTCGTCCCACCCTCTCCTTCCCCGCTCTGTGTCCACATGTCTCCTCTCTACATCTGTGTCTCCACTGCTGCTCTGCAAATAGTTTCATCAGTACCATCTTTCTAGACTCCACGTATATGCTTTAATATACGATATTTGCCTTTCTGTTTCTGACTTACTTCACTCTGTGTAACAGGCTATAAGTTCATCCCCTTGGATAGCAAGGAGATCAAACCAGTCCATCCGAAAGGAAATCAACCATGAATACTCATTGGAAGGACTTATGCTGAGGCTGAAGCTCCAATACTTTGGCCACCTGATGTGAAGAGCTGACTCACTGGAAAAGATCCTGATGCTGGAAAAGAGTGAGGGCAGGAGGAGAAGCGGGTGACAGAGGATGAGATGGGTGGATTGCAGCATCATCGACTCAATGGACATAAGTTTGAGCAAAGTCCAGAAGATGGTGCAGGACAGGGAAACCCGGCGTGCTGCAGTCCATGGGGTCACAAAGAGTCAGACATGACTGAGCGACTGAACAACAACAAATATTTCATTGTATGTATGTACCACAGCTTCTTTATCCATTCATCTAAAAATGGACAGCTAGGTGGCTTCCTTGTCCTAGCTATTATAAACAGTGCTGCAATGAATATTGGGGTACATGTGTCTTTTTCAATTATGTTTTCCTTGGTTATATGCCCAGTAGTGGGATTGTTGAGTCATATGGTAGTTTTATTCCTAGTTGTTTTTTTTTTTTTTTTTTAAGAATTTCCTTAGTGTCCTGCACAGTGACTGTGCCAATTTACATTCCCATCAGCAATGCAAGAGTTCCCTTTTCTCCACACCCTCTCCAGCATTTACTGTTTGTAGATTTTTTTTGATGATGGCCATTCTGACCAATGTGAGGTGATATCTCATTGTAGTTTTGATTTGCATTTCTCTAATAATGAGCGATGTTGTGCTTATTAGCCATCGGTATGTCTTCTTTGGAGAAATGTCTGTTTAGGTCTTCTGCTCACTTTTTGATTGGGTTGTTTGTTTTTCTGGTTTTGAGTGGCATGAGCTGCTTGTATATTTTGGAAATTAACTCTTTGTCAGTTGTTCCATTTGCTATTGTTTTCTCCCATTCTGGGATTGTCTTTTCACCTTGTTTGTAGTTTCTTTTGCTGTGCAAAAGCTTTTAAGTTTAATTAGGTCCCACTTGATTATTTTTGTTTTTATTTCCATTACTCTGGGAGGTGGGTCATAGGGGATCTTGCTGTGATTTATGTCATAGAGTGTTTTGCCTGTGCTTTCCTGTAAGAGTTTTATAGTTTCTGATCTTACATTTAGGTCTTTAATCCATTTGGAGTTTATCTTTGTGTGTGTTGTTAGGAAGTGTTGTAATTTCATTCTTTCATATGTAGCTGTCTAGTTTTCCTGGCACCAATTACTGAAGAGACTACCTTTTCTCCATTATATATTCTTGCCTCCTTTGTCAAAGATAAGGTGCCCATAGGTGTGTGCTGGTTTATCTCTGGGTTTTCTATCTTGTTCCATTGACCTATATTTCTGTTTTTGTGCCTTGGGGTATATTTCTGTTTATATACTGTCTTGATGACTGTCACTTGGTTCGGTTCAGTTCAGTTCAGTTGCTCAATCGTGTCCAACTCTTTGCAACCCCATGAGCAGCACACCAGGCCTCCCTGTCCATCACCAACTCCCGGAGTTCACTCACACTCACGTCCATCGAGTCAGTGATGCCATCCAGCCATCTCATCCTCTGTCGTCCCCTTCTCTTCCTACCCCCAATCCCTTCCAGCATCAGAGTCTTTTCCAATGAGTTAACTCTTCACATGAGGTGGCCAAAGTACTGGAGTTTCAGCTTCAGCATCATTACCTCCAAAGAAATTCCAGGGCTGATCTCCTTCAGAATGGACTGGTTGGATCTCCTTGCAGTCCAAGGGACTCTCGAGTCTTTTCCAACACCACAGTTCAAAAGCATCAGTTCTTTGGCGCTCAGCTTTCTTCACAGTCCAACTCTCACATCCGTACATGACCACTGGAAAAACCATAGCCTTGACTAGACGGATCTTTGTTGGCAAAGTAATGTCTCTGCTTTTGAATATGCTCTAGTATAGTCTAAAGTCAGGAAAAAGAACCAAAGGGAAATAATCTGAAAACCAAGTCAGTGCCAACAGTGGAACAGAAACCAGACAAGTATATTTTGTCCTTGAGCTTTGGAGTTTCTCCTAGGACTGGTGGACGATGGTAAGAACCAGCATGGGACTTGTTGGGCGGTGATGGCCACACATCAAGCATGCTATAGAAGAGATTCCTACATGGGAGCAAAGAAGGACTGATGTCCTTCTGCTCCATTCAGCTCTAAGAGTCAATCAGAACACCATGGCATAACAGTGTGGAAGTTACTGAATGGGAAGTGGGGAACCTCCCTCTGCCATTAACCCTCTCTCGGTCTCAGCTGTCTCCGGTGAAAAATAAAAACACCTGCCCTGTTCAAAGTAGCAGGGGCAACCAGATGATTGCTTGAGGGTCCTTCCAGCTCAAAGATCCACTCATGTCAGTTAATAGATGGGAGACTGCAGCCCGCCATGCATGCATGCATACTAAGTCACTTCTTTGCGACCCCATGGACTGAAGACTGCCAGGCTCCTCTGTCTGTGGGATTTTCCAGGCAAGAATACTAAAGTGGCTAGCCGTTCCCTTCTCCAGGGGATCTTCCCAAGCCAGGGATCGAACCCGGGTCTCCTATGTTTCCTGCTTTGGCAGGTGGGTTCTTCACCACTAGTACCACCTAGGAAGCTGCAGCCCATCATAGATGGGCATGTCTAACCCTAAGTGCCACTTGACAATGGAAGTATCTCATCAATGGAAGTATTTCTGCAGGAGCTGGGAGAATCCAACAAGGAAGCACCAGTGGCTAGAGGACTTCCAAGATCTCTTCTGTGAGACTATGAGTCATATATCTTTATGACTCTTGCCCTTTCTTCAGCTACTATTAGCCACTTACAGTCAAATGTGACCATCATATTCCACCCAACTGTGAAGACCGGGACACAGCACAGAGCCCAGCCCAACTGCAAGACTCTCCAACTACCCAGCTTGACAGTTCCTGCCATTTGCCTCTTGAGTGGAGAGGTGGTTTGTGTCTCAGGACCTGGGACTTCCATTCATAGAAGTTTAAACAGGGTACAGTAAATCCCCTACATACAAATGAGTTATATCCCACGAGTGCGTTTGCAAGTCCAATTTGTTCTTAAGTCCAACAAAGCTAAGCTAGGTACCCAACTAACACAATCGTCTCTATAGTACCATCCTCTAATAGGTTTATAATACTTTTCACCCAGATAATACATTAAAAAAAAAAAACACAAAAACTAAAGAAAAAGTTTTTTCTCTTATAGTACAGTACCCTGAAGAGTACGGTAGTGCAGTGAAACAGCTGGCACCCAGGGGCTGGTGTCACGCAAGCAGAGGAGAAGAGTTACTGACTGGAGGAGGGAGATGAGGTGGGGGGTGTTAGAGCTGAAGGGTCATCAACAATAGGAGAAGGAGAATAGAAAGAAGGTGAAGTCGCTCAGTTAAGTCCGACTCTTTGCTTCTTTGCAACCCCATGCACTGCAGCCTACCAGGCTCCTCTGTCCGTGGGATTTTCCAGGCAAGAATGCCAGAGTGGGTTGCCATTTCCTTCTCCAGGAAATCTTCCTGACCCAGGGGTTGAACTTGGGTCTCCCGCATTGTAGGCAGATGCTTTACCATCTGAGCCACCAGGGAAATCTAAGGAGATGGAGGGCAAACTGCAATTTCACTCCTGCCTGATGTTGAGGGCACAGGTTCTGGTTCTGTGCTAGAACCAGATATAAACTTTGAAAGTTCAAAACTTGAAGGGTCCTATGTAGGGGGCTCACTGTAACACACATCCTGGCAAAGACACCTCATGAGATGTGTCTTTGGGGGTAGGGCTATATGACGGATGCAGAGCAAACAAGGACTGAATCAGAGCACACCTCCCAAGAGTGACAAGGGGCTCATTGCCTCTCTTGGTTTCTGGAGAGCTGTCTCTTCTCTCATTAACTGCCCACCTGTCTTCCTCTGGAAGTCTTGCTTGTCTTCCACTCTAGTGGTCATATTTATGGACCCACAGAACCCTAGCATTTCCCATCTGGAAGAATCCTTTGAGCATACATAATTCAGTGTTTCCCCAAATGTCAGTCTTTCACACACCACTTTCACAGTTTTTGCTATATCCATATGCCAACTGTTCTATTATTTACTCATAGCTTTATTTAAATCAGGATTTTTCAAAACCCTGCATTTTTTATGTTACCAGCATAAATGGAAAACCAGCCTGACTTGCTACTCATTAAGATAACTATGATTAAGATTAAAATTAAACCATTAAAATTAAAAAAATGTTATCCTGTGTACCTGTGTAAAATGATCCCAAGTACCTTTTTGTGGTAGCTCCGCACCGTGCTTCCAAACAGGGATCTCCTGCAACCCTATTTCTCAACAGATATGAAAACTAAGGCCCAGAGAGGTTGAGTGACTTGCTCAAGTTCTACCGATGGTGAGTGACCTGCATTTTTGACTCTCAACCAGTCTCATGGTCCATTCTATTTCATTCCTCTTTATTTTTTACACCATTTAACAACTTGGTTTTATTTTATTGTTTTGCTCATGTTGTGCCACATGTGGGATCTTAGTTCCTTGACCAGGGATCAAACCCTCGCCCCTTGCGTTGGAAGTTCAGAGTCTTAACCACTGGAAAGCTACTCTATTCCTCTTTAGATGAAGCTGATGAGAGTTAAGGTTTTATTTATTATCTGTATTAGTTTCCTAGGGCGGCAGTCTACCCATTTTGGTCTCATGGCTCTGGAGGCTGGGAGCCTAAAACCAAGGTGCCAAGAGGACCAGGCTCCCTCCAAACGCTTTGAGGGGAGGATCCTTTCTTGCCTGTCTGCTCTTCTGGTCATCCCAGTTGTCGTGGCAGAACAACTCCAGTCTCCACCTTGCCTTTGCATGGTGCTCTCCCCGTGTGTTTCCGTGTCTTTCCATGGCCATCCTCTTATAAGGACACCAGGCACTGGATTAAAGACCCGCTCGGCTCCAGTGTGACCGCATACTGGATTGACATTACAGCTGCTGTGATCCTATTTCCAAATACAGTCACATCCCGGGGTTCTGGGGGTCAGAACCTCAACCCCGGCTGTATTTGTATTTTGTATTTGGGGGGAAGACAGTTCGTATTGTATTTTGGAGGGAATACAATCTGACCTGTAATACCATCCCAAAGGGACCTGAATTTCAGAGGGGTCATAGTAAGACCCTAGATACATCACAAGTAAAATGAAAGTAATGGAATTATATACATCAACAAAATAATAATTTGCATTGTACCGTGTGGTGTGCAAACACCATCTTATTTGATCCTGGCCATAGCTGCCTGCAGGAAACAGACATGGTAGATCATCACAGTAATGGTCCTCAATGAATCATTCTTTCTGTATCTACATCTTTGTGTAGCCCCTTGACAATGATTCTGGGCTTGGCTTGGTGACCTGCTTTGGCCAATGGAATATTAGTAAATGTGATGCAAGCAAAGGCTTGAAAGGTGCTTATATAGTGAGGGTTTGCTTTCTCTTATTGCCGGGAACACTTCTGCTATTATAGGAAGAAGCTTGGACTAGCCTGTGGAGGATGAGACTTCATGGGGAGGAGAAGACTCTCCCCATGAGGCCCCTTAAGCTAACCCAACTCCAGATTATGGGCCAGCTGAATGCAGCTGTGTGAGTGACCGGGGGTGGGGGAGAGTCAGGGTCCAGCAGAAGAACTGCCAACTGAACCCAACCCAAATGGCTGACTCACAGAATCATGAGCAAATAAAATGATTGTTTGAAGCCACTAAGTTTTTGAGTGGTTTGTTACTCAGCAACATGTAATTATCACAGCAGACACTGCTGCTGTTTTATAGATGAAGAAACCAACTCTCCAAGGATCTGACTAATGGCCAGAAAGGAAAAGTCCCATCCTTCTTTGACACAAGAACCTAGCAGTTGAACAAAAGGATATGGGCATTTTTGATATTGATTGACCAATAATCCACGATAGAACTTGAGAAATTCTAGAAGAAAGGAGTAATGTATTCTAGAGGCTGCAGTTGGCCAAGTATAAAGAGGTTTCAGAGAGGAGGCCCTTTTTGACTGGAAAATCAAGCGTGTATGTTATAAGTGAAGGCTTCAAAAATGAGGTAGAAAGGTGAACACAGATATGGCTACTACATCTGAAAATCCCAGATTTGGGGAGCAGGGCAGCCTCCAACACTTAAAAGAGGTAATTCTAGGACCAATAAAGGAAAGGGTTGCTTTTCATGATTGGTATTCAATTAATAGGATTCTTTGCTTTTAATTATGCTATAGATTTAAAGTACAGTTTGATTGTTTTATTAATATAGTCAATCACATGGAAGGATTCAGAAACAAGTGGTATGCATTCAGCTCACTCATATTCCTGCAAGAGAGAGACAGGGACACATAGGTTATTCAGTCAACATACCTTGATAGAGCACTAGGCAGGCCAGATCCTGCCCTGGTAAAGAGGGTGGGGAGGAAAACAGAAACCCCTCCTGCCCTCCTTGAGCCTGCAGTTTCTTAGAGAAGGCAGAGATTAGAGAAATAACTGTTTGTTAAAAAAATGGAGTATAATTGCTTTACAGTGTTGTGCCAGTCTCTGCTGTACAATGAAGTGAATCAGCTGTAAGTATACACACCTAGCTCTTCCTTCTTTTGCTTCCCTCCTACCCCTTCCCACCATCCCACCCATCTAGGTCATCATGAGCCCAGAGCTGGGCTCTCTACGCTATATAGCAGCTTCCTGCTAGCTGTCTTACACATGGTGGGCTATACATGTCAATCCCGATCTCTCAGTTCATCCCACCCTCCCCGACCCCTGTTGTATTCACTATGTTTGTTTATTCTTTATTCTCTATGTCTGCATGTCTATTCCTGCCCTGGAAATAGGTTTATTTGTACCGCTTTTATAGATTCCACATGTGTGTGTTTATATGATGTTTGATCAACAGGTAAAGAAAAAGTGTTACATACAATAGCAATATTCAGTTCAGTTCAGTTCAGTTCAGTTGCTCAGTCGTGTCTGACTCTTTGCGACCCCATGAATCGCAGCACGCCCGGCCTCCCTGTCCATCACTAACTCCTGGAGTTCACTCACACTCACATCCATCGAGTCAGTGATGCCATCCAGCCATCTCATCCTCTGTCGTCCCCTTCTCCCCCTGCCCCCAATCCCTGCCAGCATCAGAGTCTTTTCCAATGAGTCAACTCTTCACATGAGGTGGCCAAAGTATTGGAGTTTCAGCTTCAACATCATTCCCTCCAAAGAAATCCCAGGGCTGATCTCCTTCAGAATGGACTGGTTGGATCTCCTTGCAGTCCTAGGGACTCTCAAGAGTCTTCTCCAATACCACAGTTCAAAAGCATCAATTCTTCGGTGCTCAGCTTTCTTCACAGTCCAACTCTCACATCCATACATGACCACTGGAAAAACCATAGCCTTGACTAGATGGATCTTAGTTGGCAAAGTCATGTCTCTGCTTTTTAATATGCTGTCTAGGTTGGTCATAACTTTTCTTCCAAGGAGTAAGCATCTTTTAATTTCATGGCTGCAATCACCATCTGCAGTGATTTTGGAGCCCCAAAAAGTAAAGTCAGCCACTGTTTCCACTGTTTCCCCATCTATTTGCCATGAAGTGATGGGACTGGATGCCATGATCTTCATTTTCTGAATGTTGAGCTTTAAGCCAACTTTTTCACTCTCCACTTTCACTTTCATCAAGAGGCTTTTGAGTTCCTCTTCACTTGCTGCCATAAGGGTGGTGTCATCTGCATATCTGAGGTTATTGATATTTCTCCCGGCAATCTTGATTCCAGCTTGTGCTTCTTCCAGCCCAGTGTTTCTCATGATGTACTCTGCATATAAGTTAAATAAGCAGGGTGACAATATACAGCCTTGACGTACTCCTTTTCCTATTTGGAACCAGTCTGTTGTTCCATATTACTCAGCCATAAAAAGGAATGAAACTGGGTCATTTGTAGAGTCTGTCATACAGAGTGAAGTAAGTCAGAAAGAGAAATAACTAAATGTTAGCACAATTCATTATTCACTAGATAACATGATGTTTTAGAAGAGGAGCAGAGGGTGCGATATGCGTATTTGTGTGCTAAGTCGGTTCAGTCATGTTCAACTCTTTGCAACCCCATGGACTGTAGCCCAGCAGACTCCTCTGTCTATGGGATTCTCTAGGCAAGAAATACTGGAATGGGATGCCATGCCCTCCTCCAGGGGATCTTCCCGACCCAGGGATCTTTAGGAATATAGTTAAAGGAGTCATTAGGCTGGGGAGTCAAAAAGAGCTCCCCCAGGGATTTAGGTGTAGGCTGACAATGAGGGGCTGAAGAGCAATGAGACTGGCAAAGGGAAGGGACCTCTGGGGGCAAAGGGCAAAAGACCTGATTGGAGGGATGGAGAGATGTCTAGCTTGGCTGTGATGGAGAGAACCATAGAGGCGAGATGTGGCTAGAGGAGGTCCTTCTTTGCCCTGTTCTGCAACCAGCAGGCTGAACAATAAAACTGCCTCCTGGCTTCCCATTGAGTGTTCTCGGTGATGGAGGGCTATGGAGGAGATCAGAGAACTTAGTGGAGACATGGCCTGGCATTTCTTCTCCTGTTTGAGTGCTGAGCTTCTGGTGGTGACTGTGTCCTGTAACGACAGCTCCTGTCCAGTGGCCCCACTTCTCCGGCTCCAGTTTTAGTGGCTCTGGAAACAGCTTTTGTTCATTCTGCCTTTTAAGGCCCATAGTCACCATGACTCCCTACAATTGCCACTGCCTGGCTCCTTCATCTCACTTCATGTTTCCTTTAACTTCTGTAAATAGTCTCTCTCTTTTTTGAAACGTTGTAATGATAATAGGCTTTATTGTTGACTGGGAAAAACATAAGCACAGTCTTAAATGATCTATGCGTACAGAGTTAAAGATTAAGGAATAGAACCTGGTTGGAGGGGTTTCCTCAGTGGCTCCGCAGTAAAGAATCTGCCTGCAATGCAGGAGACATGGATTCAATCCCTGGGTGGGGAAGATCCTCTGGAGGAGGAAATGGCAACCCACTCCATTATTTTTGCCTGGAAAATCCCCATGGACAGAGAAGCCTGGTGGGCTATAGTCCACAGGGTCGCAAAGAGTCATACGTGACTGTGCATGCACGTACCTTGTTGGAGGTGCTCACTCATTTTTCAAAATTTTTTTTAAAAATTAATTTATTTTTGCTCTGCATGGGCTTTTTCTAGTTGCAGAAAACTAGGGCTTCTCTCTAGTTGCAGTGTGCAGGCTTCTCATTGTGATTGTTTCTCTTGTGGGCTTTAGAAGTGCTGGCTTCAGTGGGCTTATCTGCCCTGAGGCTTATGGAATCTTTTCAGACCAGGGATCGAACCCATGTCCCCTGAATTGGCAGGATGATTCTTAACCACTGGACCACCAAGGAAGTCCCTCACTCACTTTTATACTTGGCCCCAGACTGTTCCTCTCTTAAGAAATCCTCTTTAAAATCGTGGTTGCAAAAGGAGGCCCATGGGCTTGAATTCAGCCTCTGTAACTCCCATGTTTGGCCTGTACAGTTAAAAAAGTTCTTTTAAACTAATATTTAAAAGTTGTACTTAAAAAAAGGATCTGATTTCCAGCTTCTCTTTAAAAGTTATAAAATATGGTGGCCCTGGGTTTATATATTAATAATATATGGTGGCACAAGGCAGTAATTGGCTCTGACGGTCGTCTCCTGAAAGCAGAGTGTTTACTTTAAAAGTCAAGTGTTCCTCCATTCACCTTCTTCTCCATTCACAGAAGGCCTGCACTTGAACTCATGAGGCATTTAACTGAGCCCTTGCTGGTTTGAAAGAAGCCAGCCTTGGCTATTCAAGTGGTGGTCAGTGATGGCCTGAGATGTTAACTTTTAAAGTGAGACTGCAGGAAATAGAGTGATCACAACACCCATGCCTCAGTTTCCTGATCTGTAAGATGGGGCTGGCAGTGGGCTATTGTGAGAAGGATTGGGGATCGGGCATGTAAAGGGTTGGCCTGAACCGGGGGCCTAGAGGGCATGACTATGGGGGTGCAGCTGCGTTCACACCCTGCACCTTCCCCCCTAAGCCCTGGGCCAGCACACGGGCCCTTCTTTCTGACTCCTGCCTCCCTTTCCCACTCATTTCTTCCCAGCTCATTGCCCTTCACCTTCCCTCTCAACCTCACTCTCACCAAAGGTGATGATGGTCCCTTTCAATGGTCTCTTTATTGAACTATTTTTTAAAAATTCAATTAAAAATATTTTTCACAGCTACTTTTCTAAAAATTATTTTTTCAGTCTTTTTAAGATTCTGTTCTCATATATGTCATTACAGAGTAATGAGTAGAATTCCCCATGCTATATGGTAGGTCCTTATCTATTTTATATATAGTAGTGTGTATATGTCCATCTCAGTCTCCCAGTTTATCCCTCTCTTGTCCCCCCTGGTAGCCATAAGTTTGTTTTCTACATCTGTGACTCTGTTTCTGTTTTGTAAATAAGTTCATTTGTACTATTTTTTATTAAAAAATTTTTTTCTTGACTGTACCAGTTCTTAGTTAAGGCATGTGGGATCTAGTTCCCCAACCAGGGATTGAACCCCGGGCCCCCTGCATTGGGAGTGTGACGTCTTAGCCACTGGACCACCAGGGAAGTGCCTATATCATTTTTTAGATTCCACATATAAGCGATATCATATGATATCTATCTTTCTGTGTGAGCTGTGTTTAAATTTCCAGTTGAGGGTGCCTTGTTTCCTGCTCAGGGACCTCAGTCAAGATCACACAAAGGATTTAGGGCTTTACTCCAAGGGCAATGATAAGATGCTTATGAGATTTTAGCAGGGGAGTGACACGATAGTTGCTTTTTAAAATATCTTAGAGTCTCTGCTTCTAGAAATAACAGTAAGATCTTACCAGATTGACGCTCCTATAAAAATCAACTAAAAATCTGGACAAGGTGCAACACAGCAGCTATGTGAGGCTCAGGAGGGTAACAGATGCAGAAACTCTTCAAGGAAGTACACCCTCCAGGAAGGGAGTTTTATCAAAGTGAGTTCTCATTTTGGGGGGCTTTTTTCTGGGGGCCAAATTCAATGATGTGATGCCAGAGGTGGTAGGGTACTGGTGGAAAAAATTGTGATCTTTTTGGGTTGGGAAACCAGGAAATTGAAGCCAGAGAAATTGTGACTGCTGAAGAGAGTAAAGGAATCATGAAAGGGAAAAAGCCAAAAAAAAAAAAAAAAAAAAGAATCTCAAATTCTGACTACCCAGTGTCTCTGAATAGTCCCCCGAACCATGCATGTACAGAGCAGACTCAAAGGGTTTCATTTAGACAAAAATATCTGGACAAACACAGAAAATGCCACTTAAGAACAGAGTTTCTAGTTCTTATCAGGAAAAAAAAACCCACAACAAATCAATATTTTCCATAGCTTAATATTTGTAATGACCAAGATACAACCCAAAGTTATCTGACCTACAAAGACCCACGAACATGAAACACACTCTTAAGAGAAAAGGAAATCAACTGAAAATGACCCCAGGATGACCCAGATATTGGAACTATACACAAGGATTTTAAAATAGCTATTCCAACCATCCTCAATAAATTAAAATAAAATATGCTCATGATAAATGAAAAGATAGGAAATTGAGCAGAGAAAGAGAAATGATGAAAAAACACCTAAATGGAAAATTTAGGACTGAAAGATATAAAGTCAGAATTGAATGGACTTAGTATCCAGTGGAAATGACAGAGAGAATAAGTAAGTAAACTTGAAAATAGAGCAATAAAAATATCCAAGGTAAAGCATGGAGAGAAAAATAAGATTTGTCATAGTTGAATTATTGAACATCAAAGATAAAGAGCAAATCTTGAAGGCAGCAAAAGAAAAGTGATATACACAAGGGAACAACAATTCAATTCAGAGCCGATTTCCCATTAGAAACCACTGAAGCCAGAAGAGTAGAATTTCTTTGAAGTACAGAAAGAAAAAACTATCATCCCAGAATTCTGTCCAGTGAAAATATCCTACAAAATCTGGGTTACATAAGTAAATTTTCAGATGAAAGAGAATCTTGTGCCAGCAAACCTATGTCCCGTGCCATGCTAAGTCTCTACAGTCGTGTCCGACTCTGTACAACCCTATGGACACAAGCCTGCCAGGCTCCTCTGTCCATAGGATTCCCCAAGCAAGAACCCTGGAATAGGTTGCCATTTCCTTCTCCAACCTATACTATAAGAACTGCTAAAGAAAATCTCTCCATACATCAGCTACAACATAAAGGCTGGGGTGGAGTGAGGGAATATGGATCAGCAGAGTTATAAGTTTTTCATAATTTGTGTGAAATGGTGCAATGTTTATTGTGGTATTCTGTAAAAAATTAAGGATGTATATTGTAATTTCTAGTGTGTGCTAAGTCGCTTCAGTCATGTCCCACTGTTTGCTACCCTATAGATTGTAGCCTGCCAGGCTCCTCTGTCCATGGAATTTTCCAGACAAGAACACTGAAATGGGTTGCCATGTCCTTCCCTTCTCCAGTCCTGATCCAGGGATTGAACTCAGGTCTCCTGCTTTGGCAGGTCATTTTTTTATACTTCTAGCACCACCTGGGAGAAAAACCACTAAAAATAATGCAAAGAAGGATAGCTAAAGAGCCAGGAAGAAAATTAAAATTGAATCTTAGAAAAAAGTTCAAAGAATCAAAAAATAGAAAATGAAGGACAATGGGAGAACAAAAACAACAATAAACAGAAAAAAAAAAACAATTTTCAATGGTAGCTTCAAACCCAACAATACCAATAATTACATTAAATACTAATAGATTAAAATTCTTCATTTAAAAGAGATTGGAAGAAAACAAAATCCAGCTCTATGCTTTCTACAAGGAACAGATTGTATTTTTGGCTGTGCCGCACAGTATGTGGGATCTTAGTTTCCTGACCAGGGATCCAACCTGTGCCCCCTACATTGGAAGTGCGGAGTCCTAACTACTGGATTGCCAGGGAAGTCCCCACATTTTAAACATGAGGACACAGATATGTCGAAAATAAATGAATGAAAAAAAGACATACTATGTAAACAGGAAGTGTAGGAAGGCTGAAGTGGCTATATTAACGTCAGAAAAAAGAATTTAAGACAAAGAGTATTACTAGAGGCAACGAGAGACATTTCATAGTGATAAAGCAGCCATTTCATTAAGAAGACATTACTTGTAAATACTTGTAGACCTAATAGTAAAGCTTCAAAATATATGAAGCATAGTTGATGGAATTAAAGAGAGAGAGCTAGACAACTCCATTATAGGTGATTGTATCATTTCGTCATCAGCAATTGATAAAACTAGACCAAAGACCAAACCAAAACAAATCAAAATCTGCCGCACACTGAAGATTTGAAGAACAGTATCAACCACTTTGATTTAGTTGATATTTATAGACTAGAAGCATCTGAATGCAGAGTTCCAAAGAATAGCAAGGAGAGATAAGAAAGCCTTCCTCAGTGATCAGTGCAAAGAAATAGAGGAAAACAACAGAATGGGAAAGACTAGAGATCTCTTCAAGAAAATTAGAGATACCAAGGGAACATTTCATGCAAAGATGGGCTCAATAAAAGACAGAAATGGTATGGACCTACAGAAGCAGAAGATATTAAGAAGAGGTGGCAAGAATACACGGAACTGTACAAAAAAAGATCTTCATGACCCAGATAATCACGATGGTGTGATCGCTCACCTTGAGCCAGACATCCTGGAATGTGAAGTCAAGTGGGCCTTAGGAAGCATCACTATGAACAAAACTAGTGGAGGTGATGGCATTCCAGTTGAGCTATTTCAAATACTGAAAGATGATGCTGTGAAAGTGCTGCACTCAATATGCCAGCAAATTTGGAAAACTCAGCAGTGGCCACAGGACTGGAAAAGGTCCGTTTTCATTCCAATCCCAAAGAAAGGCAATGCCAAAGAATGCTCAAACTACCACACAATTGCACTCATCTCACATGCTAGTAAAGTAATACTCAAAATTCTCCAAGCCAGGCTTCAGAAATATGTGAACTGTGAACTTCCAGATGTTCAAGTTGGTTTTAGAAAAGGCAGAGGAAGCAGAGATCAAATTGACAACATCTGCTGGATTATGGAAAAAGCAAGAGAGTTCCAGAAAAACATCTATTTCTGCTTTATTGACTATGCCAAAGCCTTTGACTGTGTGGATCACAATAAACTGTGGAAAATTCTGAAAGAGATGGGAATACCAGACCACCTGACCTGCCTCTTGAGAAACCTATATGCAGATAAGGAAGCAACAGTTAGAACTGGACATGGAACAACAGACTGGTTCCAAATAGGAAAAGGAGTACGTCAAGGCTGTATATTGTCACCCTGCTTATTTAACTTATATGCAGAGTACATCATGAGAAACACTGGGCTGGAAGAAGCACAAGCTGGAATCAAGATTGCCGGGAGAAATATCAATAACCTCAGATATGCAAATGACATCACCCTTATGGCAGCAAGTGAAGAGGAGCTCAAAAGCCTCTTGATGAAAGTGAAAGTGGAGAGTGAAAAAGTTGGCTTAAAGCTCGACATTCAGAAAACGAAGATCATGGCATCCAGTCCCATCACTTCATGGGAAATAGATGGGGAAACAGTGGAAACAGTGACAGACTTTAGTTTGGGGGGTTCCAAAATCACTGCAGATGATGATTGCAGCCATGAAATTAAAAGATGCTTACTCCTTGGAAGGGAAGTTATGACCAACCTAGATAGCATATTAAAAAGCAGAGATATTACTTTGCCAACAAAGGTCTGTCTAATCAAGGCTATGGTTTTTCCAGTGGTCATGTATGGATGCGAGAATTGGACTGCGAAGAAAGCTGAGCACCAAAGAATTGATGCTTTTGAACTGTGGTGTTGGAGAAGACGCTTGAGAGTCCCTTGGACTGCAAGGAGATCTAACCAGTCCATCCTAAAGACCAGTCCTGGGTGTTCATTGGAAGGACTGATGCTGAAGCTGAAACTCCAATACTTTGGCCACCTCATGCAAAGAGTTGACTCATTGGAAACGACTCTGACGCTGGGAGGGATTGAGGGCAGGAGGAGAAGGGGACAACAGAGGATGAGATGGCTGGATGGCATCACTGACTCGATGGACATGAGTCTGAGTGAACTCCGGGAGTTGGTGATGGACAGGGAGGCCTGGCTTGCTGGGATTCATGGGTTCGCAAAGAGTCGGACACGACTGAGCAACTGAACTGAACTGAACTATAGACTAGAACACCCAACAATGATAGAATACTTTTTTTCAAGGGCACATGAAAAGTGTGTTTACCAGGACAGCTCATCAGCTGGGCCATTAAAAACCAGTCTTAAATTTAAAAAGATTGATATTAGAGAGAATGTATTCTCTATGGTGGAATTAAATGACAAATTAAGATGATATCCAGGAAAATTTCCATATATTTGGCAACTGAGTAACATACTTCTAAATAGTCTATCAATCAAATATGAAATCATAATGGAAATTGGAAGATATTTTGAATTAAGTGATAATGAAAATAAACCACATCAAAATTTGTGGGATTGGCTAAAGTGGTGATAATTCTAGGACTGAGACAGGGACTATCTGCAATGAACCTGGAACACCTTGTGCCAGAGAGTAACTTGTAACTCCAAAGAGCAAAATATGGAAAGGGGTTGGGGAGGACGAGGAGTCATTTTACAGTGGAGAACTGTGACAAACAATGCTGACATGTACCTTTGTTTGATATAATATGATGAGAATAGCACTTTTTAGTCTTCCTCTTTTTGGAAGTTTACTCCAGGAATGCAAGATTGGCTTAACATTTAAAAATTAATCAGTGTTCCTCAACAAATTAATAGAATAAAAGAGGAAAACAATATGATCATTTCAATAGCTGCAGCAAAACATTTGTCAAAATGAGGCACTCATGAAACACTCAGCAAACTAAGAAGGGAGCTTCCTCAATCTGGTTAGGGGCTTTTTCTAAAAACCTACATTTTACTCTAGGGTGAAAGGCCCCATGACTTCTGCCTTGGATTAGCAACAAGGCAAAGATGTCTGTCCAAACCACATCTGTTCAACATTGTGCCAGAGGTTGTAAATAAAAGGAATGTAAATCAAATAAGGGATAAGATGCATAAACACTGGAAAGGCAGAATTAAAACTATCTTTTTTGTACATAACACAATTGTGTTTGAGGAAAATCCTAAAGATTCTTTAAAAGAGCTACTAGAGCTAATAAAGAAATTTAGCAGCATTTCAGGATATAAGATCAATATACAGAAATTAATTTTATTCATAGATACTAGTAATGAACACTTAGAAGACACATTTTTTAAAAATCTCCATTTTTAAATAGCATAAAAATACGTGGGTATAGATTGAACAAAAATGTGCAAGATCTGTACACTGAAAACCAGAAAACATTGCAAAGTGAAGTGAAGTGAGAGTGGCTCAGTTGTGTCCAACTCTTTGTTACTCTTGTCCGACTCTCGGCCAATTCTCCAGGCCAGAATACTAGAATGGGTAGCCTTTCCCTTCTCTGGGGGATCTTCCCAACCCAGGGATGGAACCCAGGTCTCCCACATTGCAGGCAGATTCTTTACCAGCTGAGTCACAAGGGAAGCCCAAGAACACTGGAGTGGGTAGCTTATCCCTTCTCCAGGGGACCTTCCCGACCCAGGAATTGAACTGGGGTCTCCTGCATTGCAGGTGGATTCTTTACCCATTGAGCTATCAGGGAAGCCCAGAAAGACTTAATTAAATGGATTCCCTGTTAATGGTTTGGAAAAGTCAGTATGAGTAAGATGGCAGTTCTCTCCAAACTGACCTATAGATTCAATGCAATCCTGATAAAATTCCCAATAGGCATTTTTGAAGAAACTGACAAGCTGATGCTAAAATTTGTATGAAAAGACAAAATACAGAGAATAGCCAAATTAATTTCAAAAAAGAAGGACAAAGTTGGATCACTTATGTTACCTGATTTTAAAACTTACCATAATTTATAATGATCCAGACACATCAGCGGAGGACTTCCCTGGTGGTCCAGCGGCTAAGACACTATGTAGAGCTTCCAGTGTAGGAGACCCAGGTTTGATTCCTGGTCTAGATCCCACATGCCCCAACTAAGAGCTGACAAGACACATCAGTGGAACAGACTAGACAGTCAGAAGAAGAGCCACACTTATACAGTCAGTTGTTTTAAAAATTGACTTTCTTTTCTTTTCTTTTTTAGTAGAATTTATTTTTTAGAGAAGTTTTATGTTCACAGCAAAATTGAATGGACAGTAAAAGGAGTTCCCATATACTTCCTACTCTTACTCCTACAAGCTCACAGCCTAATCTACTATCAACAGCTCCCACCAGAGTGGTACACGCATTAGTACAGTTGATGAACCTATGTTGACTTGTCACTATCTCCCAATGTCCATAGTTTACATTGGGTTCCAGTTTTGGTATGGTACATTCTATGGGTTTTGACAAACATGTGACAGGTATCCAGCATTATAGTATCATATAGAATGTTTATGGTCCTAAGAATCATCAACTGATTTTCAACAAAAGTGCCAAGAAAATTCACTTGGAAAAAAATAGACTTTTCAACATATGGTGCTGGGACCACTGAATCACTGTATGAAAAAAAAATTAAACCTTGTTCCTTACTTTAAACCATGTAGAAAAATTAACTCAAGATGAACTAAAAATCTAAATGTGAGAACCAAAGTTAAAAGAAAACATCAAATTAGCACCTCTCTTACATCAAGCAAATAAGTTGCAAAGATACAGAGGGTACAAATCAGTTGATTAAATCGGCTTCAACAAAATTAAAGACTTTTTGCTCTTCAAAAGATACAGTTAAAAAACAAAAAGCAGGTCTCTGACTGAAAAAAAAAATATTTGCATAGCATACTTATGACATAGGATTTGTATTGAGAATATACAGAGAACTCAGTAATAAGTAATAACTCAGTAATAAGAAAAGTGGCAAGGAAAAAAAAAAAAGAGTGGGAATTCCCTAGCAGTTCAAAGGTTAGCACTCTGCACTTTCACTGAGGAGGGTCTGGGTTCGATCCCTGGTCAGGAAACTAAGATCAGCAAGTTGGGCAGTATAGCAAAAAAAAAAAAAAAAAAAAAAAGGACAAACAATTTGAATAGATATTTTTCAAAAAAAGATATAAAGATGACCAGTAAACATGTGTAAGCTGCCAGTATCATTAGTTATAATATAATTGCATATTAACCCTCCAATGAAATATTATTGCACATCCATTAAAACAAGTTGAGTAAAAAGACTGATAAAGCCAAGCGTTGATGAGGATGTGAAACAACAAGAACCCTTCCATTTTCCTAGAGGGAATGCAAAATTGTACAGTCACTTTAGAAACGCTTGCTCCTTGGAAGGAAAGCTTTGACCAACCTAGACAGCATATTAAAAAGCAGAGACATTACTTGGCTTACAAAGCTCCGTCTAGTCAAAGCTATGGTTTTTTTTCCAGTAGTCATGTATGGATGTGAGAGTTGGACTATAAAGAAAGCTGAGTGCTGAAGAATTGATGCTTTTGAACTGTGGTGTTGGAGAAGACTCTTGAGAGTCCCTTGAACTGCAAGGAGGTCCAACCAGTCCATCCCAAAGGAGATCAGTCCTGGGTGTTCATTGGAAGGACTGATACTGAAGCTGAAACTCCAATACTTTGGCCACCTGATGCAAAGAACTGACTGATTTGAAAAGACCCTGATGGTGGGAAAGATTGAGGGCAGGAAGAGAAGGAGATGACAGGGGATGAGATGGTTGGATGGCATCCCCGACTCGATGGACATGAGTTTGAGCAAGCTCTGGGAGTTAGTGATGGACAGGGAAGCCTGGTATGCTTCAATCCATGGGGTCGCAGAGTCAGACACGACTGAGCAACTGAACTGAACTTTAGAAACAGTGTCTTACAAAATTAGACATATACCCACCCTGCGTGCGTGCATGCTCAGTCATGTCCAGCTCTTTGTGATCCTATGGACTGTAGCCCACCAGGCTCCTCTGTCCACAGGACTTTTCAGGCAAGAATACTGGAGTCGGTTGCCATTTCCTTTTCTAGGGGATCTTCCCAACCCGGGGATTGAACCCACTTCTGCTGCATCCGCAGGCAGATTCTTTACCACTGAGCCACCTGGGAAGTCCATAGAAGACCTGCCTCATGTGGGGCTCGAACCATGGCCCTGAGATTGAGAGTCTCATGCTCCACTGACTGAACTAGCCGGGCATCAAGAGTCCATGACCTGGCAACCCCACTCCTAGATATTTACCTGAGAGAAATGAAGGCTTAATCCACACAAAGACCTGTCCATGCATGTCCCTAGGAGCTTTATTCAAAATAGCTAAAACTGGGAAAAGCTCAAATGTCAATCTACTACAGAGTAGATAAACAGATTGTGGAATATCCATCCAACACTTGGCAATAAAAAGGAATGAAATATTAACATGGGCAACATGAATGAATCTCAAAAATGCCTTGTTAAGTGAAAAAAGTTAAAACAAAAGATTACATGCTGCCTGATTCCATCCACATGGAATTTAAGAAAAGGCGAAATTATAGTGATGGAAAACTGATCCGTGGCTGCCTGGGGCAAGGGTTGTGGAAAGGATCGGTGATGGAAATACGTTTATCTTGAGTATGGTCATGTTTACAGGAGTCTATGCAATCTCTAAAATTTTATCAAATTTTGCACTTAAAATGGGTGAGTTTTATTGTACCAAACCATATCTGGCTGCCCTCATGCCTCAGAAGGTAAAGAATCTGCCTGCAATGTGGGAGACCCAGCTTTGATCCCTGGGTCAGGAAGATCCCCTGGAGGAGGGCATGGCAACCCACTCCAGTATTCTTGCCTGGAGAATCCTGCGGACGGAGGAGCCTGGTGGGCTACAGTCCATGGGGTCACAAGTCTGACAAGAATGAGCAACTAACACTTTCACTTTTTTCATACCTGGCAGCGGCGAGCTGAACAGCTGGGAAAGGAACAGAAGGCCAGGAGGCCAGAGGGAGGCTAAGGTCCCCCCTTTCCAATTGCTTTGCTGCTAGAGAGTCTGACACAGCGGAGTTGGAGGACCTGGTTCTTTTCCAACTCATTGTAACACAGACAATCAAATCACCACAGCTGCTCTGTCACCACCTCTGCACGGGGCTGGCTCCCAAGGACGTTACTGGGTTAACGGAGATCTTGTCTACAGAGCATCCTGCTTCCATGGAGACCAACATCCACTGAGCCCAAGGAGGTAACGGCTCACCCGAGGCAATTTGCTTTCTCCAGGCCTCTGTGCTCTTATCGGCGAAGGGAAAGCCTGAACCCCATGGCTCTGAGATCCCTTTGAGCCCTAACAGCTTGTGATTTTAAGTCCAATGCAGCTGGGATTTGAGCTTTTATTTCCCGTCTTCCTATGTGTGCTTCTCAGCAGGAAAGCCCTCCTGCCTGAAGCACATGATTGCATCTCAGCCTTCAAGGGCCATCTGATGTCCTCTTCATGCTCCGAGAAGCCCCTGCTGACTCTCCTCCGTCCCACCGCCCTGGCTTCCGGCTGCGGTTAGAGTTGGTACTGAATCATCTAGCACTCACGGAGGGTGTGGTGCAGGCCACTCGCGCTGTTATTTCATATAGAAGAGTGGTTATTTCTCAGCTGGTTCACAAAAGATTCTCCCCTTCCCCATCCTCTCTGCCCCAACACACAGACACAGATATATACACAGATACACACACATATGTATACATAGACACACACACATATATACACACACACATATACACAGAGACATAGACACACACAGACGCATACACACACAGACACAGACACATATACACACACAGACACAGACATACACACAGACACGTACACACACAGAGACACATACACACACATACACACGCAGAAACGCACACCATTGTGAGGCTGTTTTAACAATTATTCTATTTAATCCAGTGTATCCAAAATACTATTGTTTTATTTTATTTATTGGAGTATACTTGTGTTACAATGTTAGTTTCTGCTGTACAATGAAGTGAATCAGCTCTAAGTATACCTATATCGCCTCCCTCTTGCACCTCCCCTCACTCCCCGGCACTCCCAGCCCTCTAGGTCATCACAGAGCACAGAGCTGAGCTCCCTGTGCTATAGAGCAGCTTCCCACTAGCTGTCTATTTTATACATGGCAGTGTAGATATGTCAAAGCGAATCTCCCAATCATCCCACCCTCTGCTTCCCTCCCCTGTGTCCAGATGAGCCGCTCTGAGTTTCAAGCATTAGGTACATACCCAGAGCAGTCTTGTGAAAAATCTGGTGCTCTTCCTCTGCTTCTGAAACTTGCTTTTTATTCTGCTTGACTCCCTGCCTTCTTGTCCCAGGGCTGGCTGCTTCTGACCAGAGATCAGGCAGGTAATCTCCGGTGTGTTCTCAGAAATCATTAGGATGCAGAGATCTCTCTGGCTGCCCAACTCCCCGCAGTGTTCTTAATGCTCCTCCTTTCGTAGGGTGGGCAGTATGTATACTCAGAAGTCTTCCCACCAAACACTCGGTGCTTGGCTGAAGCTTGGCTGAAGATGGGGGGCGGGAGCTCAATGTGAGAGGGCTTTTCCCCACGTTCTCTCAGAGATGAGCATTGGCACAATTTATTTAAGCCTGTCGGCCATAGACCAATTTCTGTTTGGTCTTAAGCACATGGATCCCAGACACATGTAGATCAAGGCTGATTTTCAGGGTTTTATAGAAAGAAAATATTCGCCATGTGTTGAGATGTATGGTCTCGGAAGTCAGCTAGCCGCCCTGGGGCGAATAAACCCAAGAGCTGCAACTACCGAGTCCAAGCACTGCAAGGTCAAGTCCTGGATCTGCACCTACCAGCTGTGTGACCTTGGTCTAATGACCGCTCCTCTCTGTGCCCCAGTTTCTGTATCTTTAAAATAAGGCCTGTGGGAGAAACAGAGACAGCGACACACCAAGAGTGCTTGGCACAGGGGCTGGCACGGACTTAATTATTCCACAAACAGTGCTCGTTACGCTCGTCCTGTCCCCAGCGCAGGGTGCAAAGCAAAACGGCTCTCCTTTCCCAACGGGCAGGCGAGGCTGGGTGTGCCCTGGAGGTTGGCCCTCTAATTCCCGTCCCGGGGAGCTCTCCAGGGCCGTTCTGGGGAGCAAAGAGCTGGCTGCGGCTGGAGGCTGTGGTGTTCTTTCTGGGCGGGAACCCAGGCTTCAAAGGCCCAGCCCTTCCTTTTGAAGGTGGGTATTTGCAGCTCATTAGCTCTGTGGCTGAGACCACCAACCAAATGAAATAAGGGTTCTTGTTCAGCCTCAGCCAGACCCTCAGAGGCCTCTGCAGCCTTTCTGGAGAAGGTTAAGTTTGCTTCTTTCCTACTTTCAGACTAACACGGTGAGAAGAAGCTGGCTGCAGAACACAGCTGTGTGGATATGCAGTGAGCAGTGGCTCCTGATGCTGAAAAGAAAGCTCCCAACACTGCAGAGTGAGCCGTTTAATTGGCCTATCCTAGGGACACGACCATCTGGACATCCTGGGGGGGAAAAATGCCATTTGACAATAATGCTGGTGTCATAACATTGCTCCCTGTGGAACCCTTGGGTGACATGTACATCCAAGTCCAGACAAGGGACTTCTACGGTAGTCCAGTGATTTAGGAACCCACCTCCCAAGGCAGGGGACACAGGTTTGACCCCTGGTCAGGGGGCTAAGATCCCACATGCCCGGGGGCAAGTAAGTCCATGTGCCTCAACTATAGAGCCTGAGCATTCCAAGGAAGATCCCTCAAGGGGCAACTAAGGCCCAATGCAGCCAAAAGTAAAATAAATAAAAAGTCTAGACCAATGTTCTCCTGCTGTACTAACCACGCACCAAACGATGATGCTGTTTTGATTTGAACTCAAATTGCCAACATCCGCTGGATCATGGAAAAAGCAAGAGAGTTCCAGAAAAACGTCTATTTCTGCTTTATTGACTATGCCAAAGCCTTTGACTGTGTGGATCACAATAAACTGTGGAAAATTCTGAAAGAAATGGGAATACCAGATCACCTGACTTGCCTCTTGAGAAACCTGTATGCAGATCAGGAAGCAACAGTTAGAACTGGACATGGAACAACAGACTTTTTCCAAATAGGAAAAGGAGTACGTCAAGGTCGTATATTGTCACCCCACTTATTTTACTTCTATGCAGAGTACATCATGAGAAACGCTGGACTGGAGGAAGCACAAGCTGGAATCAAGATTGCCAGGAGAAATGTCAATAACCTCAGATATGCAGATGACACCACCCTTATGGCAGAAAGTGAAGAGGAACTCAAAAGCACCTTGATGAAAGTGAAAGAGGAGAGTGAAAAAGTTGGCTTAAAGCTCAACATTCAGAAAACGAAGATCATGGCATCCAGTCCCATCACTTCATGGCAAATAGATGGAGAAATAGTGGAAACAGTGGCTGACTTTATTTTTCTGGGCTCCAAAATCACTGCAGATGGTGATTGGAGCCATGAAATTAAAAGACACTTACTCCTTGGAAGGAAAGTTATGACCAACCTAGACAGCATATTCAAAAGCAGAGACATTACTTTGCCAACAAAGGTTTGTCTAGTCAAGGCTATGGTTTTTCCAGTGGTCATGTATGGATGTGAGAATTGGACTATAAAGAAAACTGAGCACCGAAGAATTGATGCTTTTCAACTGTGGTGTTGGAGAAGACTCTTGAGAGTCTTGGAATGCAAGGAGATTCAACGAGTCAATCCTAAAGGAGATCAGTCCTGGGTGTTTATTGGAAAGGCTGATGTTGAAGCTGAAACTCCAATACTTTGGCCACCTGATGCGAAGAGCTGACTCATTTGAAAAGACCCTAATGCTGGGAGGGATTGGGGGCAGGAGGAGAAGGGGACGACAGAGAATGAGATGGTTAGATGGCATCACCGACTCGATGGACATGGGTTTGAGTGAACTCCGGGAGTTGGTGATGGACAGGGAGGCCTGGTGTGCTGCGATTCATGGGGTCGCAAAGAGTCGGACATGACTGAGCGACTGAACTGAACTGAACTGAGTGAAAGGATGCAACTTCTTGTTGTGTCTGGCTCTCATAGAGACCATGGGCTGTGCCTGCAGAGAACCCCACAACCTCAGGGCTTCCAGAACCCCAGCCCAGGATCCTGTGTCTTGGCAGGAGCGTGTCCAGGTTCATCTCATTGTAACGTGTACACTGAGCTGTGTCAGCTGGGGGGCGGCAGGGACTATTTCACTCACCGCTGCTGACATTACACAGCCCTCTCCAGTCCGGAAGTGAAGATAAGCAGCCTCTTAACTTGGCTTTTGGGACTGGGTTCTAGGCTGACCTCCGTGGGCAGCGAGGACGCAGCTGCCCACAGAGTCTACGTTGGGCACATGAAAGAGCGCAATGGTCCCTTCAAGGCCTTTGCCTGGGTGGATCTGCCTGCGGTCATTTTAAAGCCTTTAATTCCACGGTTAGGCATGATTGAAAAGCAAATATCTCTAGGCTGACCTAACTGGGGTTTTAAATTCACGTGTGAGTCTAAAGGATTGAGCTCAGAGTACTTTCCTACCGGCGTGTTTTGCTGGGCAGGCAAGAGAGGGTGTGGGTGCCGGGTTTGCAAACCTTAGAGGGATGGGGCTGCCAAAGAGTTGAACTGGTACCCAGTGAACAGTTCCACCCAAAGCCTTGCCTTAGGGTCACGGATTAAAAGGCCCGGGTGCACCAGAATGGCTCTGCTTTACTGAAGTCACTGGAGGGTAGAAATGGGTGGACGGGTGGGGTCTGGGTGATGCCACATGATGGGTGGGTGGGGTCTGGGTGATGCCAAGTGATGGGAGCTTGACATGGAATCCTGCTGGCTTCCTGCCCTCAACGAGCTTATGTTCTAATGAACTCTGAAGGACAGATTTTTTTTCTCTTCTCTGTTCATATAAGATGCCTAGAAGTCCCCAAGGATGCCGACCCTCCACTTCACGTAATACCAGATGACTTACGCTGAAGAGGGAGTCCTGGGAGAGGGACTTGGTCCCGGGGGAAGTGAAGAGCCCCGTTTGCTCCCGCACTCGTGAGTGTGGAAGAAGTGGGGTTGGGATGGAATTTGAGATGGACAGAAGCTGGGGGTGAAGAGCAGGGGAAAGAGGAGGAAGGGAAAGGAAGTCCGGAAAGCTCCAATTTCTTTCTTTATATTTTATCTGGAAACGAGTGCCTGGGGAAAAGAGAAGGAAGGGAAGGGAGGCAAGGGCAGAGCCACCCAGAGCATTTTGAGACCATCTAAGAAAATGGACCTCCCTCCGGGGACTTCCCTGGTGGTCCAGTGGTTAAGAATCTGCCTTGCAATGCAGGGGATACTGCTGTGATCCCTGGTGGGGGAACTAAGATGCTGAGGTGCAACTAAGCCTCCTTGCCACAACAACTGAGCCCACGTGCCACAACTAGAGCGTGTGTGCGCCACAGTGCAAGAACACACTTGACACGACCGAGATCCTGCACGCCGCAGCTAAGACCCAGCACAGCCGAGTAAATGAAGACCCTACCAACATACATAAAATATTAAAATGAATGGATAAGATAAATAGAATGGACCTCTTATCCCTGCAACCGGGATCTCAGATATTTTCCAAGAACCTCCCTCCTCGGGCAGCAGTGCAGGGTGTCGCCCTGGTATCCTGGGTCTTCTGGGACCGAGGATATTTTCTGAGGCTTTTGCTCTTCCTGCTGAGGTTTCCCAGCCAGCCAGCAACGAGGGAAGGGCTCTCTGCGCTCTCCCCTACCCTCCGCACACCCTGCCTCCTTCCCCTCCCCCCGCCTGCATCACCCCCCTCTTCTCTCCCAGGGGCGGGCGATCCTGGCCTCCCGCACTCCAGGGTAGACAGGACTGTGCCGAGCTGCCCACAGCTCTGGCAGGAGTGCCGGAGACAGCTCAGCTAAGTGGCCCGAACTAATGACTTCAAGACCTGCGGGGCTGGCCCGGAGAGAGAGCTGGGCTTCGGCTTGCAGGGAAAAAAAAAAAAAAAAGCGGAGCTCTGCCCCCTGGTCGTCGGGAAGATTTACACCCGGAGGCCCAGCGGCCCCGATTGCGTCAGACAGACAATTACTTGGAAAACGACATTTTATGGAAACAAAGAACAAACCAAGAAACCCCTGAATTCCTTGTTGCTGCCTCCTCCAAGTACAGCCAGGCTTTCTGGACTCATTGATGGTTCCCCTCCCTGGGTCTAACCCACCCCAGAAAACCAGGAGACCTCCTTGAGATCAAACGGAGAAGGACAAAACTCTGCCCCCAGAGGAGAAACTGCCCTATTAGGAAGGGGAGTGTGCAGACCTGAGACCCAGGGCTTGACTCTGGCTTGAACCCTTCAGCCTCCAGTGAAAGCATTTTGGAAACTCCTGGTGCCAGGGTTGAGTGGGATGGGCCCTGGGCTCTGAGAGGGGACTCCGATCACCACAGCTGTGCTCTGAGATCAGGAGCAGCCGAACCCCACCCAGTTCCCAAATCCCAAATTTTCAGGGACAACCACAAAACACTGGCCCCCCAGAGTGGCCACAAGTCTACGGAGAACTCTCTGTGGGACTTGATTACTGTTTTCAAGTACTTAACAGGCTATCATTTAGAAGAGAGATAGATTTATTTGGTGTGGAGCCAGAGGAGAAAATTAAGACCAAAGGTAGAAGTTAGAAGAAAACAGATGTAGGGCTCAATAAAAAGAACAATCTTGCTGCTGGTGGCATCAGATAGCATAATGTGTGGCCTTATGAGGTAGTGAGCTCCCTAGTGCTGGAGGTATGCAAACAGAGGGGATCTGGAGAAGCACATCTCAGTATTTGCTATACTCCCACGTACTTCTGGAAGGTAGGCACTCTGCTTTCTATGTCTCTCTAAAGTGCCCGGCAGGTACACAGCAGGTACTCAATGTTTGTTGAATGAATTAATGATTGGACACCAATAGGGCAGAAGGTCATCTTAAGCGATGTGTAAGGTCGATTGCAACAGTGACTCTCTGAGAGTCTCTGAGTGTTTTTTCATTTTTCGGAGGCCAGGAATAGAACAGAGTTTTGAATGGGAGAGAGCCGAGTCCACACAGTGAGTCATTGGTAATTGTGGGAGGAACAGGCCAGGGGCTACTGGGCTCCTTTCCTGCAGCTCAAAATACCAGGCCAGCTTCCAGCAGGATCCACTACTCACACAAGGGGCTGGAACTGCGAGCTCTGAACAAAACGTCTCACAGTGCTCTGCGAGCCCGAGGGTCTGTGAGCCCCTGAAATAGCCACCAAAGGGGAGGGACAGGGTGGGGGTAGCAGATGGAGTAGGGCTATGTGTCCTACCCTCTGGTTCCAACACCACCGCTTTGCTTCTATCTGTCTGATATATGGATGGTGGTGGTGGTTTAGTCTCTTAAATTGTGTCCTCTGTCCATGGGATTTCCCAGGCAGGCATACTGGAGTGGGTTGCCATTTCCTTCTCCAGGGGCTCTTCCCAACCCAGGGATTGAACCCAATTCTCCTGCATTGTAGGCGGATTCTTTACTCTAGTGTGGGAGTCTCTTACAATATTTTTTAAAGAAAGGGCCACACACTGAGAAGTTGAAAGTCACTGACCTACAGGCTTTGTTCATTTACTGGGCACCTACTATGTACCAGACATTGTTCTAGGTCCTGGGGATATAGCAGTGAAACAAACAGGCAAAAATCCCTGCCCCTCAGGAGCTTGTGTTCCAAGGAAGGCGGACAAACAGCCTACGCTGGAGTTTGTTTGAAGTTACCAAGTGTTAGGGAGAAAAGGCGGGAGAAGGAAGAAAGAGCATGAGGGGTTAAGGGTCAGAGAAAGCATCCCTGAAGAGGTGACAGTTGAGCACAGACTTGTGGGGGATGACCCGGCTGTTGGGGAGCGTGGTCCAGGGGGGGTCCACGCTGGGACAAAGCCCTGTGTGTTGAAGGAAGGACAGGAACCAGGGTGGATGGAGACACAGCCCTTGCTCCGGTGGCTCCGGTGATCTGTGCCTCTTGGGGTCCATGTTTTTGTGTAACCCCCCACCCTTGAATGTGGGCTGGACCTAGAGCTTTGCTTCCAATGAATATAATGCGGCAAAAATGATGGCGTGACGTTTCTGGTTGTCACTTCCCTCTGATGGAAGCTCCTGCTGTGTCGTGAGCGCCTTATGGAGAGCACATGGCCTGCAGCCAACAGCCAGGGAGCAGCTGAGCCCCTCACCCCAGGGCCCACGAGGACCCGAGTCCTGCCAACAACCAGGTGGGTGAGCTTGGAAGGGTTGGGCCTCAAGGTGACCACTGTTCCAAGCGACACCGCCTTGTGAGAGACGCAGAGCCCTAGGACCCACCTACGCCACCACACCCCGTCTCCTGCCAGGAAACTGGGATGGAAGAAACGTTTGCTGCTGTAAGCCACTGAGCTTGGGGCTAATTTGTTATGCTGTCATAGATAACTCATACCCAAGGGGAGACGGGTAAGAGATGAGGTCACACAGCCAATGCGAGGCAGACCTGTGGGGACTGTGGGTTGTGAAAGCCCTTTGGCATTTCTCTCTCCGAGGTGGGAGCCATCGGAGGGTCTAAAGGAGAGAAGGGGGGAGATGTCATTGGACTTAAAAAGTCTTTGAAAAGATTATTTTGGCTGTTACCTGGAAATAGATTTAGAAAAGGGGGCCAGGTATAAAAGCAGGGAGACCTGCTCATAGGCTGTTGCAATAATCCAGGTGAGATGATGCTGGCTTGGACCACAGGAGTAGCAGTCAAGGTGATGGAAGTGGTCAGATTCTGAATTTACTGATATAAAGCCAACAGGATGTCCTGATGGACTGGCTCTGAGATATGACAGAAAGAAGGAGGCAAGGATGACTCCAGATTTTTTGATGGAGCAGGTGGAAAGATGGGGTTGTCATCAGGTGAGAAGACTAGAGGAAGATCAGGTTCTGGGGAGAAATTACATATTCAGTTTAGGGAGATATCAAGTTCTAGATGCTTACTGTATATCCCAGTAAAGATATACAAGTAAAGATATACTGTTGGATATACAAGTCAAGAGACCAGGGGAAAGATCTGAGCTGGAACAGTAAAATTGGAAGTCATCAGCAAATATATTTCAAGATCTGGAGCTGGGTGAGATCTCCGTGGTGTGGAGAGAAGTGAAGAAGTCTTCCATGTGATCCGCAGTTCCACCCCTGGGTAAATACCTAAAAGAATTGAAAGCAGGGTCTCAAATAAATATTTGCACACTCAAGTTCATAGCAGTGTTATTCACAATAGCTGGGAAGCAGAAGGAACCCACAAGTCCAATGATGGATGAATGGGTAAGCCAAGTGGGGTCTATACATACAGTAGAATATTATCCAACACAGAAAGAGAAAGAGATCCTCTCATGCCTGCAACATGAATGGACCCAGAGGACATTAAGTGAAAGGAACCAGCCACAAAAAGACAAATACCATATGATTCTAGGTATACGAGGTGCCTAGAGTTGTCCCATTCACAGAGACAGAAAGTAGAAGGTTGGTTGCCAGGGGCTGGAAGAGGGGAGATGGGAGAGTGGATGTTCAGTGGGTACAGAGCTTCATGTTCCCAAAATGAAAAAGAGTTCTGGAGGTGGCTTGCACAAACAATGTAAATGTACTTAATCATATGTTTAAAAATGAGTAAATGGTAAATTTCATGTTATATGTATTTTGCCATAGTTAAAATAATTTTGAAATAAACACTGGTTTAAAAATAAAAAGCAAGGTGGTGCAAATCAGAGTCCTGGGGTACTCTAATGGAAGGAAGTCATCAGGGAACTGGGGAGAAAGGGGGAAAGGCTGATGACAAGGAGCCTCTAATGAGGTGGGAGGGGTGTGGTATCTGGAAGCCAAGTGGAGAAAGTGCCCCATGGTGAAGGGGGTGACTGATTGTGTCAAATGCTCCTGAGGGTCAAGAAAGATAAACATTGGATTGAGCCATGTGGGGGCCAGGGATGACCTTGGCAGGAACAGTCTCAATGGAACGCTGGGGATGAAAGCTGGGTTGAGAAGGGGAAAAGAGAATTGGGGACAGTGAGTATAGCTACCTTTCTAGGAGCTTTGCTCAAAGAAGAGCACAGAAGTAGGGTCAAGGAGATGTATTTGATCGGTTTCATGTTAACGTGGGTGAAATAATAGTATGGTTGTGTGGTCATGGGAATGAGACAGGATAGGAGAAACAGTGACACAGGAGAGGAAGAGAAGTTGCCGGAGGGTTGTCCTTGAACAGACAAGAGGGGAGGAGGTCTACTGCACAAATGCAGAAAGTACCACTCTACCCTGTGACCCCAAGGGTTCTAGTAACCCTAAACTGCCTTCCCAGACTCTCTCTCACTCTTTATTAATTTCACACACACACCGATTTGAGAGACACCATCACCCCATCCCTGAATGAGCCTCCACCTTCCTATTCTTGGACCTTTGCTTGTGGTACTTCCTACACCAGGGAAGTCTCCCTGGCCATGGCACGTCTAACTCCCACCTCCCGAGCTCTGCTAAGGGCTGCCTTCCTCACCAAGTCTTCCCTCATCACCCCAAGGAGACAGGGTTTCTCCCTCACCCCTCAGGAGTTCTTCATCCGTGCCTTCCCGATTTTCTTGTCCACCTTGCTTTGCTGTCTTCCTTCCCTCCCTAGATGGAAGTTACCTGAGGGAACAATGCCCCCACCTCCCGACACTGCATCATCACCACCATCCTTGCAGACACTTGCAGAGTCTTGAGAGCTCCCTGTGGACAACACAGCGCTAAGAGTGCAATCTTATTTAACGAAATCCACATTGGATTTTACAAAAGAGCTGAGTGGCTTGGCATAGCTGGTCTGAGTCACAGAGACAGAATGATTCCCCTGGGGTTCGGGTGACCACGGCTGGAGCTCTTCACCGCAGCTGGGTTTGGCCTCTGGCCTCATGACTCACCTCCTCTGACCCGGCCCCGGCCTGGAGTGATGTTCAATAAACTTTCCTCATTCAATGGACAGAGAGACCTAGAGAGATCAATCTGGCCCCAGGACGCATGGCTCCACACCTGTAACTTACTCCACCTGTTATCTGGAGCCCTTCTTTAAGGCCGGGGAAGGACAAGACACCAAAACCTTGCCTGCTGTAGAGACTGAAGGCCCTGCTGTGTGCAAGGAGTGGGCGGCACAGAGCAGTGAGAAGCGGACACTGTTTCTCTGACAGTTTTCTCCTCCATGCACAGCTCTGAGAACCCAGCTGGGCGCGGGCGTCCAGCCCATGCAGAGCAAGTTCCTAACAGGGGCCTCGCCTTGCACAGCCTTGTCTGGGCCTCACTCAGTCCTGCTCTCTCACAGCCCATCTGGTATGTGCTCAGCAGAGTCTTAAAGCCATCACGTCTAGAGCAACCTGTAAGAAGTGTGGAATGGGCCTTCCTTGTGGTCTAGTTGCTAAGACTCCTGATGCAAGGGGGCCCAAGTTTGATCTCTGGTCAGGTATGCCACGCTGTCCAGGTGACTCGGTGGTAAAGAATCCAACTGCCAAGGCAGGAGATACAAGAGATGTGGGTTTGATCCCTGGGCTGGGAAGCTCCCCTGGAGAAGGGAATGGCAGCCCACTCCTTCTTGCCTGGAAAATCCCATGGACAGCATAGCCTGATGGGCTACAGTCCAGGGGGTCGAAAAGAGTTGGACACGGCTGTGCGATTGACCATGCGCATCGCGCGCACACACACACACACACACACGCCACAATGAAGATGCACCAACTAAGATCTGGTGCAGCCAAATGAAGAATTTATTTTTTTAAGTGTGAAATGGTGTCATTTTGGAGAGTATGCCTTACGGCACCTACTCCAAGGGGTGTGTCTTCTTTGATACAAGTACTTTAGGCTGGAGATGTGACTTCCCAGGCTCTCTTGGGAGCAGCTTATGGACTGGGGTGCCACATTGTGGGGAGTGGGGGCCCGGGGCGCTGGAGTTGTGTTGGGAGCTGCAGCCTGGCTGCAGAACGCACCCATCCTGAAGGCCTGCAGGACTCGGGCCGGAGCCTTGGCCTCTCTTCTGGCCCAGGAACACTCTGGGGCCACCTGGAATGGAGCGAGGCTTCCGAGACCCTCCTTGGACTCTGGACTCTGAGATGTGGGGAGCTGGGGTGAGCTAGGCTCCAGGGGAAAACATCCCACTCTACTCGTGGGCCCGAGGCCTGAGGCTGTGAAATGGGTGGGGGTGTCCTAGGGTAAGGCCGCAGACTTCAACACAGAGGGTTTGATTTCGGTCCTCAGTCATTATGGGAATGCTATGTGAATAAAAAAATAAAAGAGAGAGAGATCTTGGCAGGTGTTTAAAGAGCTAAAATAATTGGCCGTCCACGCCAAGAGCTCATTAGCTCAAGCCGGATGCTTCAGTACAGACAGACGGCCTGGCACCCTGGGCAGAGGGTGCCTCGGTTTCTGCTGCCAGCTGGGAAGGGGTGCCTACAGACCAGCTTGGCCTGGCAGCTGGCTCCTCACCCAGCCTGGGGACAAAGGAGACAGCCGCTCATCAGGACGATGGGCACCTCGGCCCTGAAACGCCTCCAGTTTTCACACTCCTGGCTTCTGACTACCTGGTGGAAAAGCAGAAGAAAGAGGAAGGGGAAGGGCATGGCTGAAGGTTGAGTCTGTCCCCTTAGACAAGAACAAGAGCCTTAGAAGATGGCTTTATTCACAGCTGGAGGAAGTCTCCATGGGGACCTGAGAAGTCTTTGTTTTTGCAAACAAGCCTACCAGGTTTAGCTTTCTGTCAGCCCACTAGCCCTCTGAAAAGTCAGAAAATTTTTGCCTTGAATCCGGTCTCCTTCCTGTTCACCAGAAGCGTGACCCTGGGGAGGCCAGTTGGCCCTTCTGAGCCTCAGGTTCCTCATCTCTGTATTGGGATAGTTGTGATTTATGAGCTCATGTGAGTGAAAGTGCTTTATAAATAAGGAATTTATACATTGTGGGTACAGTTCAAATTTAGTGAGTGTCATAGTGATGGGGGTGCCACAGTGCCCATGAAATCTGGTTGATCAAGTCTGGCTCCCAGGACTATTTTATGAGCCAGAAGTGGAGAAGACATCTCTGGGGTGAGTGGTTGAGTCTGTCCAAACAGAGGCTTGTGCTATCCCAGTCCCTGGGGCTGGTAGGATCTAGGACATCAGATAGATCACCTAGAGTCAGAAGAAGCCTCATCAAGGGGAAGAGACTGTCCAGGATCTGTTCAGTGGAGCCCTTCTGTTCCAGGGGCCTCCAGAGTTTTCCTTGACAAAAACTTTGAACAGAGCATCTGAGGTCTGCTCTAGACAAGCTAACTCTGAGCTCTAGCTTCCAGAGCCTTTGGAGGTAGAAAGGAAGAGAGCTCACATCCGGGGGTGGGAACAACCCTCAATGACATTCCAGCAAATTCCAAAGAGGCAAGAGTTTCAAAAAAGTATATAAAGTCAGGTTGCTCTTGAGGCTAGAGGCCCTGAAAGTCTTGGGGTGAACATCCCACTGACTCCTGAGATAGTCAAACTCCCCCTAACCTGCTCAAGATCCGGGACTTCCTGTTACCCTCAAAGACAAGTCATAAAATTAAATCATCTTGTTTTTCATCTTTAAATGGATTACATGTAAATTCCATGAGGGGCAGATTCTGTCTAAGAATGGAGACTGGTACCACATAGGCACTTAATAAATATTTGTTAAGTGAATGAATAGATGAATGAATGGTATGGCCTTCCATCTCACTTTTTAATCTCTTCTCCCATGTTCTGTTCTTCTTTAAATTTTATCCTAGCCCTTCCCTAATCCAGCATAGAACCTATAAGTATAAATGAATTATATACTGAGGAATTGGATTTTGCCTAGGGGTAGATTATTCATATGTTCATTCAACAGACCTGGAACTATATATTAATATTAGGTGTTTTATACATATTTCTGTTAATTTTCACTTTTAAAGGCAATAAAGAGAAGTAAAGAGTAAAAGGATTGGAGAGGAAGAAATGACATTGTCATGGTTCATAGAGTACGTGACTGTATTCTTGGGAAGTCTGATAGAATCCTCAGATAAACTCAGAATTAATCAGTGAGCTTATCAGGGCCACTAAATATAAGATGCAAAAAAGAAAAGATACAAATGAATTTATATACAAAACAGAGTAGACTCACAGACAACAGACATAGAAAACAAACCTATGGTTACCAAAGGGAAAAAGGAGGAGGGATAAATTACAGGTTTGGGATTATCATATACACACTGCTGCTGCTACTGCTGCTAAGTCGCTTCAGTCGTGTCCGACTCTGTGCGACCCCATAGACGGCAGCCCACCAGGCTCCCCCGTCCCTGGGATTCTCCAGGCAAGAACACTGGAGTGGGTTGCCATTTCCTTCTCCAATGCATGAAAGTGGAAAGTCAAAGTGAAGCTGCTCAGTCCTGTCTGACTTCTAGTGACTCCATGGACAGCAGCCTACCAGGCTCCTCCGTCCATGGGATTTTCCAGGCAAGAGTACTGGAGTGGGGTGCCATTGATAACCTGGACTTCCCTGGTGGTCCAGGGGTTAAGAATCTGCCTGGCAACGTGGGGGACACAGGTTTGCTTCCTCATCCAGAAGATTCCACCACCCTGGCGCAGCTAAACCCATACACCACAACTACTGCGTCCATGCTCTAGAGCCCGTAGCCCTCACAGATTTCCCAAGAATACAGTCACGTACTCTATGAACCATGACAATGTCATTTCTTCCTCTCCAATCCTTTTACTCTTTACTTCTCTTTATTGCCTTTAACAGTGAAAATTAACAGAAATATGTATAAAACACCTAATATTAATATATAGTTTCAGGTCTGTTGAATGAACATATGAATGATCTACCCTTAGGCAAAATCCGGAGAAGGCAATGGCGACCCACTCCAGTGTTCTTGCCTGGAGAATCCCAGGGACAGAGGAGCCTAGTGGGCTGCCATCTATGGGGTTGCACAGAGCCGGACACGACTGAAGCAACTTAGTAGTAGTAGTAGTAGTAGGCAAAATCCAATTTCTCGATATATAATTCATTTATACTTATAGGTTCCTATGCTGTATTAGGGAAGGGCTAGGATAAAATTTACAAGAGAAGCCACCACGATGAGACACCCGTGCACAGCAACTAGAGAGCAGCCCCTGCTCGCCGCAACTGGAGAAAGCCTGCATGCGGCAACGAAGTCCCATGTAGCCAAAACCAAATAAATACTTTTTTTTTCCTGTAAATCTTTCTTCTTTCTGGGGAAGAATCCACTATTCTCCAGTTTTATATTGGAGGACGCAGTCTGGTTGCTGGCATTCTTAGAGCTATGTTGGCAGAACTGGCTGGAGACCTGAATATTTAGGACACGTAGGTTGTCTTGTTCCTGTCTTCATAATGGTGCCATCCTGTCAACTGTGCCTAGAATCCTCTGGCCCAGAGTGTATTTGTTTTATCCCATCAGAGAACACATTTCCAGTTTTATACCAGAGCGGGAGAGGGTGTACACCTGGCTGCAAGGTGTGAGGGAAGGGATCTAGAGATCTGTTCGTAAACAGGCTTTTAAGCACATCTATTAGTTCCCAAGTCCTGAGGGACTTGGTGTGAATTCATACGTTTTTGAAGGGTTCTGAATGTAAATAGGTTCTTTTTAAAAGTTTTACCAGGACTGGTTTAAGATTCAGTTTTTTTTCTGGGCTGCTAATTAGTAGCCATTCATTTGCATTTCACTTTCTAAAATACTGTTGCTTGCAACTTAATTTCCTTTTTAAAAAATTTTTTTAATTGAAGGATAATTGCTTTATAGAATTTTGTGGTTTTCTGTCATACATCAACAAGAATCAGCCATAGGTACACTCATGTATTTATTTAAAAAAATAAATAATTTTTAAAAAAGAGAATCAACAAGGACTTACTGTATAACACAGGGAACTATACTCAGTACTTTGTGATAACTTATAAGGGAAAAGAATCTGAAAAATATAGATATCTATGTATGTAGAACTGAATCATTCTACTGTGCACTTGAAACTCACACAATACTGTAAATCAACCAGACTTCAATTTTAAAAAGCAACATGCAAACATCAATTGTATTCCCATATTCCAGCAACAAACACTTAGGAAATAAAGACTTTTAAATGACACCATTTATAGAAAAATACAAATCAAATATTTAGGGAGCCATGAAATTAAAAGATGCTTACTCCTTGGAAGGAAAGTTATGACCAACCTAGATAGCATATTCAAAAGCAGAGACATTACTTTGCCAACAAAGGTTCATCTAGTCAAGGCTACGGTTTTTCCTGTGATCATGTATGGATGTGAGAGTTGGACTGTGAAGAAGGCTGAGCGCCAAAGAATTGATGCTTTTGAACTGTGGTGTGGACTCTTGAGAGTCCCTTGGACTGCAAGGAGATCCAACCGGTCCATTTTGAAGGAGATCAGCCCTGGGATTTCTTTGGAAGGAATGATACTAAAGCTGAAACTCCAGTACTTTGGCCACCTCATGCGAAGAGTTGACTCATTGGAAAAGACTCTGATGCTGGGAGGGATTGGGGGCAGGAGGAGAAGGGGACGACAGAGGATGAGATGGCTGGATGGCATCACTGACTCGATGGACGTGAGTTTGAGTGAACTCTGGGAGTTGGTGAGGGACAGGGAGGCCTGGCGTGCTGCGATTCATGGGGTTGCAAAGAGTCGGACACAACTGAGCAACTGATCTGATCTGATCTGATCTAACAAGAGGTATATAAGAGATCGTCACTGTAAATTATAAAGCATAATTGAAAGATGGTAAAGAAGAAATCATTAAATACACCATGGAATATACCACGCTCAAGGATAGGAAAATTCAAAAGTGTATAGGGTCAGTTCTCCAAAATTTATCAATGACTCAGTGCAATTCCAATAGAAATCCAAGCAGAGTTGTTTTTTTTGGTGGAAATTGAAAAGCTGATTCTAAAATCTGTGTTGAAATGGAAAGGGTTATTTTGGTACAAAGTCAACCTTGAGGAAAAGAAATGAGGTTAGATGAGTTATATTATCAGATATAAGACTTATAGATCTACAGTGACTAAGACAGTGTGGAATTGGGACAAACTAGACACACAGAACAATAGAACAGAAAAGGATTCAGAAACAGACCCTCATACATGCTTATCCAAAGGTAACACCTGGCTTATGGCAAAGGTGTCACTGAAATGTAGTGAGTTAAGGATGATCATTTTAATACATGCTGCTATATTAAATATATGTCCAACTGGAAAAAAATTGGATCCCTACCACACACTATACACAAAAATTAATTTTGGGTGGATCAGAGACAAATGTGTAGAATAAAACAATCAAAAAAAAATCAAATTTCTAGAAGATAACATAATGTGAACATTTTCATGACCTTAGGGGGTATAAAGATTTATACACAAATCACCAAAACAAACCCCCTCCCCCCAAATCCCCAAACCAAAAAAACTCACTCATCAAAAATGAGAGAACTTTGTTTAAATGAAGACTTCCTATTAATTAAAAAGCACCATGAAGAGTAAAAAGTCAGTATGTTTTTATATTTCATAAATCTGAAAAAGGACTCTTCTTGAAAATATACAAAGAACTCCTACAACTCAGTAAAAAAATAAAGAAAACAAAACCATAACCCAGTAAAAAAAAGAATTTGGCAAATGACAGTATATGTAATTCACAAGAGAGGATCTCCCAGTAACCGATGAGCACATGAAGAGGCGCTTATAGATGCCGTTAGTCCTCAGCTCAGATCTCTTTTCAGGACTAAAGTGCTCTGTCCCTTAGCTTCTTGGAGAGTCGCTCTCAGCTGTGTCCCTCTCTGGGAACTGCCTTTGGCAAAAGAGAACTTTTTACCCCAAGTCATACTGCTCCCCTGGGACAGCCCACGTTCAGTGATTGGTCAGTACTGCTAAGAAGATCTGGCCTCCTCGTCTCAAGGCAGGACAACTCTAAAGGGTCCTGCCAGCCCCGAGCTGCCTGAGGGGTCCGCAGAAGCCAGTTTCCGAGGGATGCCAGTCTTGCTGCCTTTGCTCTTTCCCAGTGCGTTCTCCCACCAACTTTCTGTTTGGAAATCTCCATCTCAGTCTGCTTCTCAAGGAGCTGACCCGAGGCAGTCCTCAGTTTCATTAGTCATCAGGGAAATGAAAATTCAAATCACCAATTGGCTAAAATGGCTAAAATTAAAGTACTGACAATACAAAGTGTTGATGAGCATGAAAAACTGTGGGAGTGTAAACTGACCCAGGTACTTTGGTAAAGTGGCATGTCTACAGACTTAAAAATAGAGATACCCTGTGGTACCCAGGCAATTTCACTCTTGGGTATATTCCCAAATGAAATGTGAGCATACGTTCACCGAAAGACCTGTACAAGAATATTCACAGCAGCAGTGTTTGTAATAGTCCCAAATTGGAAATAACACAAATGCTCATTAACGCTAGAATGGAGAGATGAACTGTGACATATTTATACAGTGCAATAAAAAAGAACAAATTACTATGATTGGATGAACCTAAATATCAAGGAAAAGAAACCAGACGCAAAAGAGTACTTACTGTGTGATTTCATTTAAATGACTTCAAAGACCAGTGAAGTTAATGTACTATTCTAGAAGTCACAATAGTGACCGTTTGGGAAGGGGGGATGTTAATAACTGGGAGGGGTCTCTAGGGGGGATGAGTGCCGGGGTGCTGGCAATTTTCATAATGTCTTTGGGTGCTCACTATAAAAATTCACTGGGCTTTAATGTATATTTGTTATACTTTAATTGAAAAAAATTAGAGATTCAGTGATAAAGAGAAGTGGGCTATCAAGGGACTTCCCTGGTGGTCCAGTGGTTGGGACTCCATGCTTCCAAGGCAGGGAACGTGGGTTTGATCCCTGGTCAGGGATCCAGGAGGCCACATACTGTGTGGCATGGCCAAAAAAATAAATAAGCAGAAAAAAAAAAAAGAAATGAGTTATTAAGCCACGAAAAGACGCACAATAACCTTAAATGCACATGGCTAAATGAGAGAAGCCAATCTGACAGGGTTGCTTACCGAATGGCTCCAACTAGATGGTGTTCTGGAAAAGGCAAAACTACAGAGACGGTAAAAAGATGATTGGTTGCCTGGGGTTAGGGTCAGGGAAGGATGAATAGGTGCAGTGAAAGGAGTCCGTACCCGACTGCAGTGTTAGACGCATTTGTCAAAACCCACAGAATGTATACCACCGAGAGTGAAGGTCGGAATAACAGGGGAAGCTAGGGGTGGCAGATGAGAGGGTAAAAAGGAACTCTACTTTCTGCTCAGTTTTTCTGTAAACCTAAAATGGCTCAAAAACATAATCTATTAATTTAAAAAAAATAGAAAGAGAGAAAAAGTGAGAGATGGACCCAGAGAAGTGAAGTAACATTTCCACAGACGGGGGACAGAAAAATCAGGAGGTGAATTCAGTCCATCTTATCCCCATGCTCACTGTTCCCACTGCCCGTTGCTGTTCCGAGTGCTCATCAGGTCTGCCTTCTCTAGGGAAAGTACCTGTATTCTGAACTTTACCTCTCTTTTAAAATTTTCACTTATTTATTTTTAAACTTTTTATTTTGTATTGGGGTATAGCTGATTCAGGGCTACTCAGGAGGCTCCAGTGGTAAAGAACCTGCCGGCCAATGCAGGAGACGTAAGAAACTCGGGTTCCATCCCTGGGTCAGGAAGATCTTCTGGGGGAGGGCATGACAACCCACTCCAGTATTCTTGCCTGGAGAATACCATGGACGGAGGAGCCAGGTGGGCTACGGTCCATGGAGTTGCAAAGAGTCAGACACGACTGAAGCAACTTAGCATGCGCACACGCAGAGCCAATTAACAATGTTGTGATAGTTTCAGGCAGCAAAGGGAAACCTACCTTTTAATATTAAGATACTGTGTTTTCTTTTTTTTTTTTCCTACACCAGGCAATTTTCAGACACCAGGTGGTTGTCCTACAATTTAACCCAATTCTACCTCTGTCTAACCCGCGAGAGCACCCGATCCCACAGGTTAAGGGCTTAGCCCCACAAGGCTGCTCCCAGGCCCCCCTTCAGATGTCAGCTCCAAGTCCACCTATGCTTCTCACCCACCAGCGACAGATTGGAGGATCCTATGACCTTGGGTTCAGTTAATTTGCTAGAGTGATTCACAGAAGTCAGAGAAACATTTTATTTACTAGTTTATTACAAAAGGATATAACTCAAGAACAGCCAGATGGAAGCGATAGCTAGAGAAAGGTATGTGGGAAGGGGTGCACAGCATCCATGCTGTCTCCAGGGGAGCTGCTCTGTCCCCATCTCCACGACTCAGAAGCTCTTTGGACACCACCCTTTCCGGTTTTTATGGAGGCTTTCCCACATAGGCATGATTGATTAAAATATTGGTCATTGGTAATGGAACTTAGCCTCCAGGTCCTCTCTCCTCCTTGGTGGTGTGTGTGTCTTGGGAGGTGGGGGGTTGGGGGAGATTTAAAGTTTCAAACCTCTAATTGCATGTTTGGTTTCTCTCCTGACCAGCTCCCATCCTAGGTGACCTAGGGGCTTTCCAAAAGTCACCTCGTTAACATAGCTAAAGACACTTTCAAGGCTTTCATCAACCGTAGGCAATTCCAAGGGTTGAAAAACTCCTAGCCCCAAACAGAGATGAAGGCCAAATACATACTTCTTATTATAAATCACAATATCAGAAATAGTTATCCTCAAATTGTCAAAAAGTCAGAAAGTAAAAGTAATCTAAAAATTAGAGTATTTTTAGTACTGTTGCATGACTGTTTATTAAACATATTAATTAATAGTTTATAGTTACTTAGACCGGAGAAGGCAATGGCACCCCACTCTAGTAACTCTTGCCTGGAAAATCCCATGGACAGAAGAGCCTGGTAGGCTGCAGTCCATGGGGTCGCTAAGAGTCAGACACGACTGAGTGACTTCACTTTCACTTTTCACTTTCATGCATTGGAGAAGGAAATGGCAACCCACTCCAGTGCTCTTGCATGGAGAATCCCAGGGATGGGGGAGTCTGGTGGGCTGCCATCTATGGGTTCCCACAGAGTCGGACATGACTGAAGCGACTTAGCAGCAGCAGTAGTTACTTAGACTTTCATTTGGGCTTCCCAGGTGGTGCTAGTGGTAAGAAATCCACTTGCCAATGCAGGAGACATAAGAGATGAGGGTTCAATCCCTGGGTCAGGAAGATCCCCTGTAGAAGGGAATGTCAACCCACTCCAGTATTCTTGCCTGGAGAAACACATGGTGGGCTACAGTCCATGGGGTCGCAAAGAGCTGGACACAACTGAATCAACTTGGAATGCATGCACTAACAGCTTTTCATTTATTCACTCAATAAACATTGCCCACTACATGCCAAGTATCGTACTAAGTCCTGAAGAAGCAATATTGAATAATTCAGGGTCACCACTAGACGCCAAGATGTTCAAATCACTTTCCTCTGATTCTCTGCTGTGATACTCTGTAACCTTCTGGTATTTTGTAATAGACTATAGAGTATTGATGGACCATCAGAGCAGTGGAGGACTGTTCCTCTTCAAGGTCTTCCTTTGAGCCCAAAGGAAGGAGGCAAGAGGGATGAACAGACTTGTCAGACAGAGGAGGCTATCTCCAGCCCTGTGTCCTCTCCCTTTCTTTCTTCTTTAGTCACTGAGTCTAACTCTCTTTGACCCCAAGGACTGTAGCCCTCCAGGCTCCTCTGTCCGTGGGATTTCCCAGGCTAGAACACTGGAGTGGATTGCCATTTTCCCTCCCTATTCCATGTCATTTTAGAAGCTTCTTGACCTACATATTTTTATTTTTTAAATTAATTTTAAACAAGTGAAGTATAGTCTTTTGTTTATTTGTTTTTGTTTTATTTTCGGCCACACTGTGGTTCCCTGACCAGGCCCACAACCCCTGCAATGGAAGCAAAGAGTCTTAACCACTGGACGGCCAGGGAAGTCCTGACCCACACATTTTTAGATATTAAATGATCTCTAAATGCCAGCCTTGCTTCTTCCCTTGCCATCACAGCAGAAGCTTCTGCCCACCGAAGGGAAGAAAGGGAGGAGGTAGTTGAGGTAAGGCGTGAGAAGGTATTTTCCAACTTCAGCATCACAAGGTCTTGAGGTAGCAGTGAGGTGGGATTGATCCCTGAGCAGAGGAAGGAGATTGTAGTCGGCTCTGAAGTCTGAAACACGCTCCATTGATCATCAGCCTCGACGGACAGCATCTGACATTGTACGTGGCACACAGTGAACCCTCAATAAATATCAAATTTCCTTTTCTCACTGGGGTGCGGTGCTGTTTGAGAACCCTATGGGGGAATACAAAGAAATAGAAGGCACCATCGCAGACTTTAAAGGGCTTAGTGACTTAACAATATTTGGCTCTGAGTCCAACACATCAGGACAAAAGAAAAAGCTCCCAAATCCCCCTTGGCTGAGCCGTAGCCCCTCTGGGAATGGAAGTCTGAGGAATCAGTCTCAGCCCTCTCCCCACCCCCACCCCCAAATTTAATCTGTTTAATTATTTCTTCATGTGTGCTCCAGAGAGCCTGTTATTTTTATGGGTCTGTGTCTATTAATTTTTCTTCCCCCCCTTCCTTCTTTCAGCAGCGCAGACAGAGAGCTGGAGTCAGGCTCCAGTGAACAGAGATTACATAGATATATAGAGAGATGAGAGGAAGCAGGCAAGAAAATGCGGTTCCCTCTGAGGCTGCAGAGAAGCTGTTAAGTGCTGGAGATTTAAAGCTTCATTCGCCTCTGTGCTAACTTCAAGCTGTTCTAAGCCCAGGCTCCCAGACGCAAAACTCAGACCAGCTGCGAGAGCAGGGCTATTACTCCCTCGGGAGCTTCGGGTCTGATTTAGAGGGTGCTTAGAGGAGGCAGGCGGGAAGCGAGGAGCAGAACAATCAGAGTTTTATTTCGGGGGAAACTTTCTCTGCTGAAGAGGAGAAGGCCAAGGACAGAAAGAAAACACTCGGTAGTGATTTGTCACGGACGCAAGGATGAGATGAGAGTCGAGGCCCCCGTTAGCGCAGGCAAGAGTCAGGTCTGATCTGAGGAAGTACTCGTCACCTGCAAGGGTCATTAAGTAGTGGTAGGACTATCCGGAGAGGGGGTAGATTAATTCTCTTGTGATTTGGATGTTCACCTGTCCAGAAGCAAGAGGCTAGACCCAGTGATCTTATAAGATCATTTCCAAGGTTGTTTTGTTGGTCTTAAGAGTCCGCGGTTGGAGCATTTGGGCACCAGGGCAAATTAGGTTTCCAAATGCGACTGAGTTGGTGGAGGGGGCCATAACGATGCCAGGTACAGGGTTCGGGGGGCACTTACTCATCTAGCTTCCCCACTGGAGCAAACGGAAATAATTTCGAGGATCCTGCAGAAGAAAAGAGCATGCATCTGGGAACAGAGTAGCAGAGAAAACGTTTTAGGAAGTGGCAATTGGGCCGGAGTGTGGAGACCAGGGAGGAGCAGGGATGAAGAGGACGTCCCCTACTGTTTGGAAACCCCGAGAATTTCAGGGACCCAACTGAGTGATCTTTCACACAAGGGTGACTGGGGCTGAGCTTGGGCTTGACAATGAACCCCAACAGCAGGCTTGGGAATCTGAGGGGTGACAGCTGACTGCCTGTGGGGGTAGGGGGTGCTGCGTTCAGCCCCTAGTCAGTGGCAGAGGCTTTATGTAACGAGAGATTCTCTGAGACAGCTCTGCAGCCGGTGGACACTTACGCTTAAGGATCCATGGTAGAGGATTGGTTTTATTTTTCCCTTCCAAAGATGTGTGATAGGGTAAAAGAAAAAAATACTACATTCTTCTCAAAGAAACGTCTGGCCTGCTGGTCAAGATGGAGCTTCCCTCCTGGAAGGGAGCTGCTCTAGGGAGCCACAGAACCTGTGTCCAGCGGCTGTGAAGTCACGGGCCTGCCGCACACACTCCGGGCCATGCTGGTGGCCCGCAGGCATCATGGGAATTTCTCAAAGGGGGTCCATCCTTGGCAACAGGGTGGAAACAGGGGAATCTGAAGCTTGTTTTTAGGTTTCTCCTTTTGCTGAAGACCTTGCTAGCCACTCACCTTGTTCTCTGTTCTTCTGGGACTTCTCAATCAGTAATTTTCCTTCCCAACTAAAAGGTGGAGGATGAGAGTCAATGAAAAAAAATTTTTTTTACTCAACCTACTATTTGTCCAGCAAGAATGACCCTTTATACCTTGGCTGCCAGAAAAATACAGATGAAATTTGTTGCTAAAATATCAGGAGCAGAACATTCTCCAGAAAGCATCAATTCCTTCTGATTCCTTCAGATGGATTCCAGTTAAACAGATACTGAGCCATAACCTTCTATAGAGGTACCTTGAGTTATACTGAAAGTTAAGTTGAGCATAAGATAAAATCAATCACATATTAATGTCCATGTTCTAGACAATGCTAGGCAAGTGGGGGGAGGCTGACATGGTCCCCATCATCCCTTCAATACACATGAGTGTGACAAGATGCACAAAGAGATGAGACTGCGTGTCAAGGTGTTTTGGCTCTATATATGATTAGAATGAAAAATTGTTCAGACTTGGTTCTTCTACCATCTTGCCAGCCAGAGTCCACAAAGGGAGAAGCTCTGGTTCAGAGAGGAATGGTGATCTGCTTGAGGTCCTAGAGCAAATCAGTGGCTGAAGAGTGCCAGAGGAAAACACACAGAAGGCTTGGACTTTAGAAGCTGAGGGAGCCCTTGGCTCAGGATAAAAGGATATGGTACCCACAATTCCATTTGGGGGACTTTCAAGGCCCCCAAGGAATCTAATAGCAGAATTGAGAAGCGCATTTAAAGAAAAATGATTATTTTATTTTTTTGGCTGTGTCGGGTCTTAGTTGTGGCACTTGGGATCTTCATTGCATCATGCAGGATGCAGCACATGGATTCTCCAGTTGCGGTGCTCGGGCTCCTGAGCACAGAGGCTTCAGTAGCTGCAGCGCACTGGCTTAGTTGGTCCGAGGCATGTGGGATCTTCATCCCCTGACCAGGGCTCGAACCTGGGTCCCCTGTATTGCAAAGTGATTCTTTATCACTGGACCACCAGGGAAGTCCTGAGAAGAGCTTTTTTTTTTTTTTTTTTTTTTTAATTTACAGAGAGGAAGGGGCCTGGAACCTCTCAAATTGTGTAATGATGTAAGGCTGACCTAAGTACTGAGCCTACAGTCCCAGGCGCTTTGCTTCCATGGGACTGGAGACTTGTAGGGCTTCACCCACAGGACAGCACAGCAGAGGAAGGTGAGGGGAAGTGTCCTGGAGAGGGAGTGGATTTGGAGAGAGGCATTTTGCAAGGAAAGCAAGAGGTCCACTTAACACAGAGGAATAGTTCAGGGAAGAGGAAAAGGTCACATGCTTCAACACCCAAGCCCGGCAAATGGCAGCGGAGAGAAGAACTTCCCTCTTGATGCCTTTGGGTGTGGAATGAACTCTTCCTGGAGAGCTTAGTTCCTCTCAGCTAAGACAATGATTGCATAACCTCTCATTTTTAGCCAACTAATGGGCTGCATTAATAGCCTTTTTTATTGGCTTTTTATGAGAGGATGATATAGTCTTGGCTCCTTAGTAGTTAGTCAAATTGTCAAGTTGCCCATAAACCAAGACAAATTAGAAATGACCATCCTCTTTCCTGGAGTCAGACATATCTAGTAATTTTTTTTTTTTTTTTTTTTTTGGAGTGTTCAGACAGGAAGGAGGGTGACCGCGGATGTAACGGAAGTGAACTGATTGTTCCCTAGAGCTTATGCACTTTTAATTCAACAGCCCCAGGGGTGGAGGAATTATTCAGTTCTGGACTTAGTAGCAACAGGCCAAAAGCAGAAGCCAGGAGTTATGATTTAATGGAGCTTAATTAAGTATCATTCCACTTGAGGAAGATTTTTCTAGGTCATTAATCTGCAATCTTCCTACCGTAACTTCTCTGGAAGAAGGGGAGAAAGTTTCTCTTGCCATCTGAAGAAATTTGAAGGCATGAAGTAAAGAGATTTCAGAAATCTAATGTCTGAACTTCCCTTCTATGAGCTCAGGAGAGACTAGCGCTGCAATGTACAGTTTAGTCAGAAGGGAAATGCTGGTTTGGGCTCAAAAGTGGTTTCTAGGTGAGTTATATAATGTAAGAGCTAACAGACCTTAGAGATCAATTCACCTAAATGCCTCATTTAACAAATGAGAGTCAGAGCGGGAAACCCACCTGCCCACCCACAGAGTGCAGAGGCTTATCTTGTAAAGCAGTTCTACCCATGCAAGTTAACCATCCTCTTTGGCTGGGTGGCCCTACCAGAGAGGCACATTCTCTTTCTTCTTCAGTATTTCCCTCCTTCTATCCCTCCCCTTTATTTCTAGATTCTACTTATTCTCCTATGCTCTTATTCATCCCACAGAGCAAGGCTTTGCAGGGTGCTTTTCATCCTTGTTGATTCACAAAGAAGAACAAACCCCAAGAGACTTCATCTATGGCTGGAAAGCCCAAGCCATTGCTGCAAGGGCTTGTCCCTTTTTTTCTTTTTGGCTGCACTGAGTCTTTGTTGGGGAGTGAGGGCTTCCCTAGGCCACTCAGGCTTGGTTGCCCCATGGTGTGTGATGTCTTAATTCCTGACCAGGAATGGAACCTATATCCCCTGCACTGGAAGGTGGATTCTTAACCCCTGGACCACCAGGGAAGTCCTTGCAATGGCTTGTCTTGATATGCAAAATGCTGGACCTTCATAAAGGCTAAATCCTGCTCTTACTCATGCCTGGTTCCTTTCCTTATTCTGCGTTTCCTCTATGCCATTTATGTAGGTGGCACCATCTCCTTTTGGTGCTGGGCAGGTGGAACACTAAATGATGACGACTGCTGCCTTCTAACTCCAGAACACACGCACAAGTGGTAGAGAAAAGCTGCTTTCTGATGGAAATCTACCTCTTCACAGGAAAGTGGCCCAGCTCTGTTCATAACCAGGCAGAGGCTACATTCCACCCTTCTTACAAAGGGACATCAGAGGCATAAGGAAGATAATTGACTGTCAAAGGTCACCAAACAAGTTTGGGGCACTCTAGGGATTAGGCTTCACCTCCCCGATTGTGATCTTCTTCTCTTTCCAAGCACTTCACTTATCAATTATCAATGCACTAAGCAGGCAGACTCCAAATTAACGGAGCCTCCAACTGACAGAATTCTTTGATTATTATTATTACTAATTTACTTCTAATTTAAATTATTTTAATTTTTATTTTATTTAAAATTTTCTTTTATTTTGGCTGTGCCTGGGCTTCATTGCGACCCTTGGGCTCTTTGTTGTGGCACAGGAGTTTAGTTGCACGGTGGCATGTAAGATGTCAGTTCCCTGACCAGGGGTTGAAGCCGAGTCCCCTGCTTTGGAAGGTGGACCACTGACTGGACCACCAGGGAAGTCCCTTACTAGCTTTTTACACCCATCTTTCCAAAGAGTTCAAGACACATTCTACACAGACATTGAGTCTTGTCATGAAAGGTAAAATGGAAGACAAAGAAATTATGTGGAAAGAACAGGAGAATTTGTGCTTTTATTTGACAGGTGTTTACAGGTAGCTTCCTATACTTCAGGACACAATGCTGGCTGCTGAGGGAGATAGAAGAAAAATTTAAGCCAGGATTTCCTCTCCACCGGCTTATACTTTCATTAAAAACACACAGAAAGAAAGATCAGCAGAGGCTTGAGTGGTCAGGAAGGTTTCAGAAATGAAAACAAAATCAGGACTTCCTTCGTGATCCAGTGGTTAAATATCCACCTTCCAATGTAGGCAACATAGATTCGATCCCTGGTGGGGCAACTAAGATACCCCATGCCAAGGGGCAGCTAAGCCCAGGAGCCGCAACAACCGAGCCCAGCTGTTCTAGAGCCAGTGCCCCAACTAGAGAAATGGTGAGCACCCCAGTGACGACCCAGCGCAGCAAAAAGCCAAAAACAAACCCCCCAAAACGAAGATAAAATTTAGGTAGACCTTGGAGTCTTTAGAAGATTTGGATTGGCAGGAAGAGAAGAGGGAAAGAAAGGGGATTTCAGACAAAAGGCAAGGTTGGGGTCAGAATAAGCATGACTCATTTCAGCCTTGGTGATGAAGAGTATTTGCCTTGGGAAAGGAATGGAGATAAAACCGAATAGGTAGGGTAGGGCTAGAGCATTGAATGCCGCAAGAAGGAGGGGGCTACAAGCAGAAGGGAGAGGCAAGACTAAGCAATGTTTAAAGTTTCCAGCAAACTGGGATCAAAAGGAAGAAGAAAGAGCCTTTTTAACAACACTCCCCCCCCCCCCCCAAGCCCCGCCCTCCAAAAGCAACGAAGATTCTGGTCATGATGAATGTGACTTTGCAGCCGGTGTCCTTCTCAGGCGCCTGGGACGGTGGGTGACGGTGCTCACGGGGCACCGCCAGGGCAAGGGAGGGCGCCAGAACGCGGGTGCCACTTTCCTGCATGTGTTTTGAGATCTGGACTGACAAGACAAGCTGGATAATTTTGCCCAGTTACGTATTGAATTCTCTCCTCTGCGGTACAGGATCCCCTTGAAGCGCGACAGCTGCAATGACTTCCAGATGTTCGCCTCCTCTCTTCTGCAGACCAGGATGGATGTGGTCAACTCCGCGATGGAAACCAAAAACCCGGCCAGATGTACCATGTCAGTGTCAGCAGCGCACACATCTGGCTTCAATACCGGCAGCGATAACCAGAACAAATGGCTGTTATTCCCGCCGTATTCGGCTAGTCAGCATCCCCCAGTTAAAAGGCGGTGGGGGCGGGACGGGGCGCACTGCCCCGGGAAGGGTGCGGGCCCCGGGCAGCGGGTCCAGCTTTGCTTTGCTGGAACCTCAGCGGCCACCGGCAGGCGCGGCCCTGGCGGCCAGGCGGTGCGTCCCCGCGAGGAGGGTGTCCGGGCGGGTGGGCTGCGGGGACCCGCTCTCCGAAGATCGCTCCTCGGAGGCGGCGGCCGGGCCGCCCAGGCCTCCTGAGCTGGTGCAGTGTGCAGGGCCAACCGCGCAGGTTTTCCCGTCTCCTCGAGGGCAGGAGACCCGGGCGGCTCCTTCCTCCCGCCATCACCATCGGCCGGGCCTGGAGGCCAGAACGCAGACCCGCAGGGAGTGTTTGGGACCGGCATCGAGGGCCGAGGGGGCCTGAAGCGGCGGCCCAACGCCCGGATCCCGGCTCGCGGCCCAGCGCCCTCGCAGGAGCCCGGCGTGGCGGACGGAGCTGCCACCGGCCGTGAGCGCGGGGCGGACGGGATGCGAGCTCGGGGTGGCCGGGCCGCTCCGGAAGGGATGCGGCGGCCCGCGGTCCGAGCCCGAGCAGGATGCAGGGTGTTAGGCCCGCGGCCCTCCCGCCGCCGCCTCCAGCTTCGCTCAGCTGTTGATCCTCCCGAATCCGTGACCTGGACTCACCACAGTCGCCACGCATGAGCAAATCGTAGCTGTTATTATTCCAATGTCGTATTTTCTAAAATCAAAACATTGGGCAACGGATGTTCTGAAATCAGGACAGAGTTTAAATTCTGGCCTTCCTGGGGAGGCGGGTGCCCGCGCCCCTGTCTGCGGTCCCCAAGCAGCTGGGGATGGGGAGGACGCCGTGCCAGGAGGCTTTTGAGCCAATGCCCCCCTCCTCTAGTAATTATAATTGACTCTCTTATTTACTTACAACAGATACAGTTTCTGAAAAACTCTTAATTTAGCACCAAAACTTGAATTTGAGTTCTGGTTCTGATGCCAACCAGACAGGTATTGTGAGCAATATCTTGTTTCTTCTTTTATAAATTGGAGTTATATACTCTAACTTATATATATATATGCTTCCCAGGTGGAGCTAGTGGTAAAGAACCACCTGCCAATTCAGGAGACAGAAGAGAGGCAGGTTCTTATAACCTGGATTACAAAAATCCCCTGGAGGAGGGCATGACAAACCATGGCAAACCTCTCCCATTCTTGCCCGGAGAATCCCCATGGACAGAGGAGCCTGGTGGGCTACAGTCCATAGGATGGCAAAGAGTCAGACATAACTGAATCGACTTAGCACGTATATATATGTGTGTGTGGGTGTGTAGTCTCTCAGTCATGTCCGGCTCTTTGCAACCCCGTGGACTGTAGCCTGCCAGGCTCCTCTGTCCATGGGAGTTTCCAGGCAAGAATACTGGAGTGGGTTGCCATTTCCTTCTCCAGGGGATCTTCCCCACCCAGGGATTGAACCTGGGTCTCCTGCATTGCAGGTGGACTCTTGACCAACTGAGCCACCGGAAGACCCAAGGTCACATAGTAGACAGACAAGTAGTGTTTTCTTTCTTACTTTGGTTTGGCTTGGATTGACATGTAATTGGGTTTTAATCAGTCACCTCAGTATGGGTTTGCAATGCATCCTTCTGTCTACCTTCAGTTTTAAGGTCAGAGTTGTTTATTCAGCTGAGGAGGGAGTTTCATGATAGGGGCTCTGGATAAAGCCGAGCTTTACAGGGGCTGACTGTAAAGCCGCTAGAATGCCACCTCAGAAGCTTCCTTGGACTCAGCCCACAGAATTTCCATGAAGTCTGCTGCTCCCCTTTTTGGGTCTATAGCCCAGGACAAATATCTTTGCCCTGACTTATTTAATCTCTCCCCTTCTCTGGCTCTCTTCCTTTCTGCTGGTACTTTCCCCAAGAATACCATCCTTTTGTTTCAACTTCTTGTGGAAACTTTCTTTGTCTCTAAGTTTCCCAGTTCCTAGCTCTATTGCATGTTTTACCCATTAGGGACTTTTTGACCTTCTCTTCTGGGTCATTCTCTCCGTTTGCTAAGGTAACTTAGCCAGCCTCATTCTTTCTGTCATCTTTCTTTTAAAAAAATTGTTTTGATCAAAGTGCTGTTTCAAGATTTGAAAAGCCAAACCTGAGTGCTGGGTCTGTAACAACAATAACAAGAGAAGCAGCGGTTCTTCGACCACTCCCACCTCCTGATCAGAAGCAATCACTTTAGACTCTCATCTGTTTCTTCTTGGGATTTATGTCCTTTAAAATAACATGCTTAGCTTGTATTTCTCAGTTTATTGATTTTTAGGTCTAGTCTCTTGTCTTCCTACCACAGAAAGTGAGACTAGGTAGCATAGTAATGAATGCATGCTCTCTGGAGAGAAATTACCTGGTTTAAACTCCAAGTACAATACATACTAATTTTGTAAACTTATGCAAGTTGCTTAACTGCTGTGTGCCTCAGTTTTCCAGTGTGTAATGTACATGATAATAGTATTTACCTCCTAGAATATATATGAAGATTAAAAGTTGAATATATAAAGAGCTTAGAATAATTTCTGGCACACAGTATAATATACATAGCTATATAAATGTTATGTTTATCATCATTGAACTGTCTGGCACACCTTTTTCCTCTGCTCATTCTCCCAATATAGTTACCTCACCATTTTTGGTTAGATCAATACTAAGTATTTACATTATGACTTTATAAATATTATTCCCAGCTAAGCCACATAGAATCATATAATTATGTTTCCTTTCTCATTCAACCTTTTCTTTTCCCCGGAATTAATGATTTTCTATCTTTTTTTGTATTCCGTTTAGTGTTCTGTGTACCTATTATTAATGCATCCACAAAATCTCCTGTCAATACATTCAAATACAGGTATTCTCCTCTTGGGTTTGTTATTTTCCTTGGCAACTCTCCTGGAGCTTTTGCAGCTCTCCTGTTCCCATCTGGACTGGTCACTCTGCAGCCTGAGTCATAGTTCTGGTCTGTGGTTGGGACATTCTGCATGCATGCTCAGTAGAGACTCCATGGACCGTAGGCCTCCAGGCTCCTCTGTCCATGGGATTTCCCAGGCAAAAATACTGGAGCAGGTTGCCATGCCCTCCTCCAGGGGATCCTCCCAACCCAAGGATCGAACCCCAGTCTCCTGCATCTCCTGCGTTGGCAGGGCTTCCCAGGTGGTTTAGTGGTAAAGAGTCTGCCTGGTAAAGAATTCAGGGGATTTTAGGGCATTATTCTTTTCTGTGTGATCAAAGTTTGATTGCAAGCACTTTCATGTTCCAGTTCCCCAGAGGGAAAAAGTGTGGAGGTTTTTTATGGAAAGGCCAGGAAGTGGCAATACGTTGCCTAACCTGACCCTACCAGCATCACTTGAGAACATCACAAGTTCTCAAGTGATGCTGGTAGGATCACCCTGCAAGGCCCACTGCTGTCAGAGGTGACAGAGGATCAAGACAGAAAGAATAAGGCTCCCTGAATGACTAAGTGGAGCAGAGTTGCCCTGCAGACCTGGAGAACTAACCTGAGACCGTTCTGTGAGGAAGAAGGAAAAAAGCTTGTCTTCGTTAGCCATTAAATTCTTTTTGAATCTCTTTTTGAGTCTCCTATCACCACTTCTTGCTTTCCTTTTCTTACTCTCCTGTTATATCAAAGCACATCCACCAAAAGTTTTCTGAGAAAAGAAGGTGAATGTCTTGAGACACTGAATGTCTGAAACTGTTTTTAAAAGAGTGAACTTGATTTATAGTTTAGTTGGGTAGAGAGTTCAGGGTTCAAACCATTTCCTTCAGAACTTCTTTATTGTCTTCAATAGCTATTTTGATTCTCGAGTTTTTTAAAGTGACTTTGAAATTGTTCTTTTTAGCAACGTTTATGAATTTTTAAAAATTTCTGATGTGAAATTTTAGAATTACATGTTTGGGCATGTCTTTTCTCACTTACTGTCCTGTCCTTCAGTTCAGACTCAGTATTAATTTTTGAATGATTTCCTCCTGTTTGTTTTCTTGTTTCACACTTTGTAGCATGTCTCAAACCACTGTCTCAAAATTTCCTAACCTTTACATCTTCTGTAGCTTTTTCTTTTTGTTCCATTTTCTGGAAGGTGAAAAGTTGATGTTTTTTTTTATCATATATTTAACTGCTTGAGGCATTTTCTTGCTTTGTAAGTCTTTAAAAAAATATCTTTTGGCAATGAAGCATGTGGGATCTTAGTCTCTCCTCCCCCAGACCCCCCCAAAAAACTGAATCCATGCCCTCTGCATTGGGAACATGAAGTCTTGACCACTACACCAACAGGGACCTCCTGAGACTCTGTTATTCTAATTTCAAGGATGCAGTATTTTCTCTTTTTTAGAGACTTTCTTTTGTGTCCTGCCTTGTTTTTTTCCTGAGTTCTTCTTTTTGGCTAGTTTGTTTTGTTTTGGTGTGTTTCTTGTTAGGAGCCTTTCTCAAATGTCTATTGCTTTTTTTTTCTGCATGGTGGGAGGGTGCTTGTCTCTCCATACAGGGAGAGGCTTCACCATAGCTTATGCAGGAAACTGACGTTTCCTTAGGGGAAACTCCCTAGTCTTTTCTCTTGGATCTGTGAGTGTTTCATAGAATTTTCTAGCCTCCTGTCTGGGGTGGAGGTGGGGCAATGCCTGAGCTTTTGCTGCCAGCATTCTGGGAGTTGAGCTGGGGAAAGGGCTGGGAAACTTACCTTTCAGCAGGTGATGTCAACTTTCACTTAAATACGCTCCTTTCACTAGGCTGCCTCGCCCTGCCCTCAGCAGTACCTGATGTTCCTGAAAGAGAACTGATCTGGTTCAGCTTCTCTTGAGGGTAAATCTGCTTCTCAGGCTCAAAGAGGGGCTTTGGAGTGTCCAGATGGCTTCTTTAAGGTCAGTCATTCATTTTAAGTCATAGCATAGATGTTAGTTTTCTCTAGGCCACTAAGTCAGTTATCACTTGCCTGGTCTGCCTCTCTGTGTTCAGAATTTTGATCACATCTTTTGGTTGTTGTCATCCTCTTCCACTCTCTTCTTCATTGTGGATTTATGCTTCTTCTTCTTCTTCTTTTTTTTTTTTAGTTCTTTAATGTCATTTTAGTGGATTTCAGAAAGGAACAGACATAATAAACATCTGCCCATCTTTTATTTAAGGCCTCTATTCTTTTAAGTAAAAATGAAAACATTGGAATATTTTAATCACTCAAATTATATTAGTAATTGTATTAGTGTGGGAGAATTGTATTTTTCTTCTCTTTTCCCAACTTTCTGTAATGTGTTTATATTCTTTTGAGAATGTTTTAATTGCATTTCTTTTGATCTAGTTCTGGGAATTTGTCCCAGGGTAACAACCAAAAATGTGTGCAAGAAAGCTCTATGAGGTGGTTCCTCACTGGGTGTTTATAATGTCAAACAATGGAAACAAGCTAATTGTCTGACAATAGGAGGTTGTTTAAACACTTCAGGGTACATTCATGTAATGGCATACTTGGAACCCATTAAAAATGATGTTGTGGGAGACTAATGATGTGTAAAAATGTTCATAATGCATCAGAAGTTTAACAACAAATACCAAAACAGTATGTAAGGTATGTGTGTGTGCGCCCTTGCTCAGTTATGTCCGACTCTTTGCGACCCCCATGGACAGAGGAGCCTGGCGATTCCCCAGGCAAGAAGAGTACTTGAGTGTGCTGCCATTTCCTCCTCCAGGGAATCTTCCTGACCCAGGGATCGAACCCATGTCTCTTACGTCTCCAGCATTATAGGTGAATTCTTTACTGCTGAGCCGCCAGGGAAGCCCATGTAAAGTATGGTTCTTTTTTTTCTAAAAAGAGTTTGTGAATGTACGTATACATTAGCACTATGGCAATGATCTATGTATATATAACAATGCTTATAATAATAGTATTATTGAGCACTTACTGCTTGGCTGCTAATATTCTGAGCCTGTTAGGTAGATTGTCTTAGTTCATTCTCATAACGCTTATATATGAGGTTAATATTATTCCTTTTTTCATTTTACTGATGAAAAAGCTGAAGCCTAGAGAGTTCATTATAATTGACCAGGGGCACACAGAGCTGTTATTCACACCTAAACCTGCTGACCCCAGAGTCTATCTGCTTGATCATCATCATTATGTAACGAAATATTAAAAGACATGTCAAGTGAGTTTTATTTTCTTTGTGTGTTTAAGGAGTGAGGAAAAGGCTGAAGAAATAAGAAGGGGGTTGAAAAGGTTGAACTTCGTTGCAGTGTTTCCTTTGCAAATGATCAGTGGAAAAACACCTCTCTCCCCATTGGTTAGATTTTGTTTGTGACATCTGGGATTTAAACAGCTGTCTCTAATATATGTTTAGGGACAGAACTTCTCTGTGCTTATTGCATACCATTAGATGATAAGTCGTTTGAGGGCATAAGCCATCTACTTTAGGTCAGATTCTATTAGAAAGCAAACCCTGCAGGTCAAAAGCACAAAACAGTATCACCTCACTCTGTTAGAATGGCTGTCATGAAAAAGACCAGAGATAAGTGTTGTCGAGGGTGTGGATGAGCGGGAACTGTTTGTTTAGTGCTGGTGGTTACTGTAGCCATCATGGAAAATAGTATGGAGAGTCTTCAAAGAACTAAGAATAGAACTACCAAGTTTGATCCCTGGGTCGGGAAGATCCCCTGGAGAAGAAAATGGCAACCCACTCGAGCATTCTTGCCTGGAAAATCCCATAGACGGAGGAGCCTGCAGCACAGCGGGCTACAGTCCATAGGGTCGCAAAGAGTTGGACACGACTGAGCGACTTCACTTTCATATGACCCAACAGTTCTACTTCAGGATGGCTATCTGAAAGAAATAAAACCACTACTCGCATCCCCGTGTTTGCTGTGGCATTACTCACAAAGGCATGGAGACCACCTAAGCGTCCACCGTCAGGTGAGTGGACAAGAAGGTGTGGCACATGTATACAGTGGGATACTATTCAGCCATGAGAATGAAATCTTGCCATCTGCAGCAACGGGGATGGACTTGGGGGGCTTTATGCTAAGTGAAATAAGTCAGACAGAAAAAGACAAATACTGTTTGGTCTTACTTACATGTAGACTCTGAAAAAGCCAAACTCACAGAAGCAGAGAAAGAATGGTGAGCGGCTGAGAGAAATGAGGTGTTGGTCAAAGGGTACAGACCTTCAGTTATGAGGTGAATAAGTTTAGGGATCTAAGGTACAGCTTGTTGCCTACTGCTCACAGCCCTGTACACTTGAAAATTGCCACAAGTAGGGCTTTGAGAGGGAGGGCAGTCAGGGGGAGGGAATTAAGGAGAACAAACTATTATGCATAAAAGAAACTGTAAGGATATATTGCACAATATGGGGAATATAGCAAATATTTTATAATAGCTATAAATGGAGCACAGCCTTTAAAAATTGTGAATCTGTATATTGAAAACCTACAATTTATATAAATTACACTTCAGTTTTTTTTTAAGTAGTGCTTTAGTGTTCTCACCATAACAATAACATGAAAATTATGCGACATGAAAGATGTGTTAACCAACCTCACTGTGGTAACCATTTTACAGTGCCTAGGTGTTCCAATCATCACGTTGCACACATTAAAATCACACAAGGTTGTATGTCAATTATATCTCAAGAAAGCTGGAAAAAGAAAAAGAAGAAGGCAGATCCTGTAACAAGAAAACCAAGTCACAAAAAGACAAGAAAGCACCTCTTATTTGGGGAATATACTGTTGGCCAAAGTTCCAGAATTTACTTAGTTACAGTAGAATTTGGCTTGCTTTCTCTTTTTAAAAAAAATTTATTTAGCTGCACCAGGTCTTAGTGTGGCATGTGAGCTCTTAGTTGTGGCACGTGGGATCTAGTTCCTGAGCAGGAATGGAACCTGGGCCCCCTGCATTGGGAGCTTGGCGTCTTAGCCACTGGACCACCAAGGAAGTCCCATGGCTTTCCTTTGGTGTGTGTTTTTCTATCACACCTAGTACCGAGTGGTTTATGGGCTCTCAGGAAAGGCTCTTGGCCTGCTAATTAGTTGTCCTAACTAATAATCTGAGAAACCAATGCCCCTGTGCCCACTTCCTCCCCCTAAGGTTTCCACGTGGAGTCTCAGACTCGGGAAGCTGGGTTCACTACCCCTGTGGTGCTTTAGTCCCGGACGGGCCCCCCCGGGAACGCCCGTGAGAGGCTGGTACCTGCAGTCCTCTCAGCCCACTCTGCAGGTCCAGCCCGAGTCTGATGAAAGGTCCTCCTGATTTATGGAGCCCCTGTCCCTGCCCTCCCATCGTCACCCTGTGCTGCTTGAACTAGGTCATTACGATGCAGCAGGTGTTCAATACTGTGTTGCCATAAAACGAAAGGGGCTTAAAGTGTCCAGTGATAATGCGTTCCTATATCAGAGTATTTATAAAAGAGTCAAGATCGTCTGGTTTGGCCCCAGTCCCAATATATGCTCTTCTCCAGATTCCACACATTAAAAAAAAATGTGTTTTTTATGTTCATTCTTTCTTTCTTTTTTAAATGTCCCTTCTGCACTGGTTGCCTCTGATTAATATCCCTGTGCTCTCTTAGACCCTGAAAGTGGTGTAGTTTTGCCAGGACACTTTAACAATAAGGTGATTTACGGAGCAATTCATTGGAGCCAGGGGGCGATGTAATGTAACAAAGCATTTTTCACGGGCCTTCTCCCTCAGTCCCCACAAAGGCAAAACCCACTGGTAGGAGAAGCTGAGGCGCAGACAGCACAGGAACCAAGGTTCCTTCACTGAAAGAACAAAAGACACACGTTTCTGAAGGCCATTTTGAATAAGCCAGCATGGCGAGGACCCATTTACCCCAGGTGACCCCAAGCGGGCAGGGATAGGGGGGAGCTGTTGTTCTTTTCACTGGGATTTCAGACCAAGATGTTGCTGTTGCTTCTTAGATAGGTCCTCAGCAGACGGCAGTTGGTGGCACCACTACCTTATTTCACCAGGACCGGGTTGAATACAGCTTCCCTCCCTCATCGCCGACTCTCATCTGATCCGCTGCTGATGTGCAGAATAGAATCAAATCCGTAGGACCCACTGGTGTGTGCTGATGACACGGCACAGGGCAAGTGCCCTTCCGCTCTGCAGAGCAGACCTGCAGCCCGTCTCAGAGCCCTGTTACGAATCACCAGGAGGTGTAAAGGGAATTTCCGCTTGTTAGGGATCACTTCCTCCTGCAACATCGCTGCTCGCCTGGCGGAATGCGCGCAACCAGCCTGGGTTGTACAGAAATGAGGCTTCCAACAGCCTCGTGAGTTTTAGCTCAGTGCAACAGAGGCTTGATCGTTAACCCTAGTAAATGCCGCGGGAGGTCTCTGAGGCCCGGTCGGAGAACCTGTCTCCTTGCTCCAGCTGGGCTCAGCAGCCGCTCCTGGAGTTCTGCTCCACACTTGATGGGATGACTCATCCAACCAAGTTTTTTCCTTGCTGACTCCTTGACTTCCCAGACCATAAAAAGGAGGATTTGAGGAGAGCCTCTAAATCAGTCAGTCAGTGACTAACTCTTGGTTAAACAACTACCCTGTGTCTAGCATCAGACTTGCTGCTATGGCCCCTTACAGATAAAAAGGAGACATGGTCCCTTCTCATCAGACGCCTATAGCTTAGTGGGGGAAACCAGATAAGCACCTGTAATGATAAAAAGAAAATGATAAAGTGTGAGCTGTATGGTGTTGAGTTTAAATGCAACTGAAGTTTGGACGGTTTGTATACATTAGGTTCATGGGCAGGAAAGGGGTGGAAATACTGGAAGTCAAAATGCAGGCAACTTAAAGTTCACAAAATTTTCTACATTGTAATAAGGTTGGGAAGAGCAAGTGAAGAGAGGGTGTTGTGGGCTGAATTGTTTTTCCTTCTGGCTGTTTAACAGGTGTCGTCTGGGATGAGGGGCTCGCCAGAAATTTCATCATGTGGTACCCATCCTCCAACACGGCCCCAGGGACCACTGCCTCCCCATGTTCATAGCCTCACATGGCTCTCTCTCACACTGTCCCAGGGCTGGTCTCAGTGACCAGTAGAAAATGGTATAGGTAATGCTATGCTACTTTTGAGATTGTTGTTCATTCGCTAAGTCGTGTCCGACTCTTTGAGACCCCGTGGACTGTAGTCTATGGACTTCTCCAGGCCAGAATACTGGAGTGAGTTAGCTGTTCCCTTTTCCAGGGAATCTTCCCAACCCAGGTATCGAACCCAGGCCTCCTACTTAGAAAGTGGATTCTTTACCAGCTGAGCCATTAGGGAAACCCTAGTGAGCCAGAACCATCCAGTTAAGCTGCAGCTGGCTTCCAGACCTGCAGGAACTATGTGAAAAAGCACATATTTGTTGCTTTAAGCCACTACCACTGAGCACCGTCCCCTTCTGGGCCAAATCTAACTCTGTACTCCAGCCTTCAGCTTAGCCTGTGCTTTGTCCAGGCTCAGCAGAACCAGGGCACCTGATGGCAACGCTCTTCTTCCCAGAACCAAATGAGTGACAGCTTTTTCCATTTCCAGATTGTGAGAACTCCTCTCAGAGATTGAATTGGCCTTGGCCACTGCTCTGGGTTTGCCAGAGACCCCTCCCCCCCGGCTGTGGGTACATTAAACAGTGCCATTGAATATCATGTAAGCCCAGGTCTGCAGCCTGCTGATCGGATGTAAACTGCCGCCTTCCCTGTGGTTTGTGAAAGCCACCAGCCAGAAAAACATCTGCAAAGAATGCCGCCCCGCACCCCCCCGCCCCCCGCCTCACCACAGTGGACCAAGAGATGAGATGCTCACCCTGAGATCTTCCAGGGGCTTTTGCAGTGGAGAGAATGGTTTGAGTTGGGAATCATGAAGCTGCCCACAGACATGATGGTGAAATCTCACCATTGGCAAAACACCTATCACACCCACGGTTTTCTCTTGGTCAAAACTGGGAGGCAATGATATTCTTATGAACTGAGACATTGCAGACACTGAGGGCAAACACTGTCAAACTGAGGACTGGTCCGACGTTGGGAAGATGGTAAAGAACCGGGTTGGGAAACCCTAGTGTCCCACAGGGGAGGTACAGAAGCAGTGGTCTAATATCTCAGACTCTGAGTGCTTCTGGAATTTCCCTGTCTGAGTAAGCGGCAGGACTGCCCACTCAGTTTTCTGAAACCACAGGGGAGAATTGTTCTGGAGCATTCACACATCTCCATCCCTCTTCCTGTCTTATCTAGCACCTCCTATTTTCCCAACTCTTCTCCTGCCCTCTGTTCCTGCTGCAATGGCCCCTGTGGGCCTCTGTCGTTTCTTGCCCGGATTATACCTGGTGGTCATCATTATCTTTCCAAGACAAAGACCTGATAATGTAGTCCTATTGCTCAAAAACACTCACTGTCTGATGTGGTGTAATAATCAACTTAGGGACACGGAGAGACAGAGTGGTTCTAGTTTATGGAAAAAAACCAAATCGGTCATCATGGGCTTTACACACATAATCTAAAGACCTTGGCTTGAATTCTCTTTTCACCACTTATCAAATTATCTGTGTAAAATGAGATAACGATGCTTGCCTTGTAGAAGAGCCTGCCCCAAGTAATTGCTGAATGAGTGTCTGTTTTATATACAAACATGCACATCTCTTATCAGTGGTAGGAGTATTGGAGAGAGTGAATGGATGTAGCAAATGACCCTCTCTCTTTCTTTTTCCAAGATACTGAGTATTATTCCCTGTGCTATAGAGTAGGTCCTTGTTGTTCATCTGTTTTGTATCTAGTAGTGTGTATCTGTTAATCCCAAACTCCTAATTGATCCCTCCCCCCTTTCCCCTTTGGTAACCAAGTTTGTTCTCGATGTCTGTGAGTCGGTTTCAGTTTTGTAAATAAGTTTATTTCTTGTTGTTGTTCAGTTGCTAAGTTGTGTCCGACTCTTTGCGACCCCATGGACTGCAGCACGCCAGCCCTCCCTGTCCCTCACCATCTCCCAGAGTTTGCCCAAGTTCGTATTCATTGAATCAGTGATGCCATCCAGCCATCTCATCCTCTGATGCCCTTTTCTCCTTCTGCCTTCAATCTTTCCCAGAATCAGGGTCTTTTCCAATGAGTCAGCTGTTCACATCAGGTGGCCAAATTATTGGAACTTCAGCTTCAACATCAGTCCTTCCAATGAATACTCAGTTGATTTCCTTTAGGATGGACTGGTTTGATCTCCTTGCAGTCCAGAGGACTTTCAAGGGTCTTCTCCAGTACCATAGTTTGAAAGCATCAATTCTTCAGAGCTCAGTCTTCTTTATGGTCCAACTCTCACATCCATATGCGTCTACTGGAAAGACCATAGCTTTGACAATGTAGACCTTTGTTGGCAATGTGACATCTTTGATTTTTAATACACTGCCTAGGTGTGTCATACCTTTCCTTCCAAGAAGCAAGAGTCTTCTAATTTCAGGGCTGGAGTCACCATCCACAGTGATTTTGGAGCCCAAGAGGAGAAAATCTATCAGTCACAAACAGACAACTATGGTATGATTTCACCTCGGTTCAGTTCAGTGCAGTCGCTCAGTCATGTCCCATGGACCCCATGGACCGCAGCAGGCCAGGCCTCCCTGTCCATCACCAGCTCTCAGAGTTTACCCAAACCCATGTCCATTGAGTCAGTGATGTCACCCAACCATCTCATCCTCTGTCATCCCCTTCTCCTGCGTTCAATCTTTCCCAGCATCAGGATCTTTTCAGATGAGTCAGCTCTTCGCATCAGGTGGCCCAAGTATTGGAGTTTCAGCTTCAACATCAGTCCTTCTAATGAATATTCAGGACTGAATATTCACCTACATGAGGCAAATTCATAGGGACACAATGTTGGCTGCTCGGGTTAGAGAGAGGAGGGAATGTGGAGTTATGCTGTCTAATGGGTACAGAGTGTCTGTTTTACAAAATGAAAAGAGCTCTGTGGAGGAATGGTGGTGATAGTTTGCACAACCTGGATGAATGTAATGCCACTGAAAGGTAATACATTTGTAAAGCTGGCTAAGATGATACTGTCTATGTTGTTTACATCTTTACCACAATTTTTAAAAATAATAAAATAAGATTAAAAAAGGTCACTCAAGTCTTACAAGGTATTGCCCCACTCACAAAGGTGGGATCCATATATACAGGACATAATGATTAAGTATCTCCTGATAATTTCATTCAAGGAAAATCAAAATGTAAATAAAGACTATTTTTTCAAAAAGAAAAAAATCCTCAAATGTCATCCCTTCAGTGCGCACATCCTAACTATCTCTGGGACAGTGGCCGTCAAACTAGTCAGTGGTTCTTAAAGTTAAGTGTAAATAAGAGTCAACTTTCACTTTTCACTTTCATGCCTTGGAGAAGGAAATGGCAACCCACTCCAGTGTTCTTGCCTGGAGAATCCCAGGGACGGGGGAGCCTGGTGGGCTGCCATCTCTGGAGTCGCACAGAGTCGGACACGACTGAATCGACTTAGCAGCAGCAGCAGCAGATCCTTAAAAAGCTAAAAATAGAACTACTGTATGACTCAGCAATCCCTCTCTTGGGCATATAATGAGAGAAAGCCATAATTCAAAAAGATACATGCACTCCCATGTTTATTGCAGCACTATTTACAACAGCCAAGACATGGACGCAACCGAAGTGTCCATCAAAAGAAGAATGGATAAAGAAGAGGCGGTACAGACACGTGATGAAATATTGCTCGGGCATAAAAAGGAGCAAAACAGTGCCATTTGCAGCAGCATGGAGGGACCTAGAGATTGTCCGAGTGATATAAGTCAGATGGAGAAGGAGAAATAGCATATGGTATCCCTTACATGTAGAATCTAAAAAAAAAAGGATACAAATGAACTTATTTACAAAACAGAAGTAGAGTCATGCGTATAGAGAACAAATTTATGGTTACCATGGGATGGTAGGGAAGGATAAACTGGGAGATTGGGATTGATGAATACACACTACTAAATATAAAATAGGTAACTAGAAAGAATACCCTACTGTACAGCATGGGGAAATGCTACTCAATACTCTATAATGACCTATATGGGAAAAGAATCTAAAAAAAAAGGTGGATGTATGTATGTGTATAACACATTCACTTTGCTGTACACCTGAAACTCATACAACATTTTAAATAAACTATATTCAGTAAATTTAAAAAAAAAAAGAATCAACTGAGAAAGTCATTAAAATGTATCTTCTGCCTTATAATAATCTCCCTGAGATTATGATTTAGAAGTTCAAGGGTGAGATCTAGGAATCTAATTTGTAACGAGTCTGAGTCTGATACAGATGATCTGTGCGCAGCCAGGATGGTCCTTCCCTGGGTGCCTGTGGCCCCTTGGATGTACCTATCAGAGCCCCTCACAGTGTCCTGAGGCTTCTGTCCCTGCCTCTGGCTCCTTTCCTGGGGAGGGGTCCCACCTCAGCTGCCTGGAATCCCCCGCACCCACCACAGAGCCTGCCATATGCCAGACACTGGATACTTAAGTCTGATGAATGACTCACTATCTCTCGGCCATGCTTGCAATGCCCAGTAATCAGAAGAGACTCATAGGGCATAGAAAAGACTACTCTGGAAATGAAAGGCCCTGACCTTGTCTGCAAGGAAAGCCACGGGCAGTGTCATTCCCGTTGCCTGGATGGGCTCCCTGGGCTTGGAGACTATGTCACAACCTGCAGGGGATGGGGACGCGGGGGACGGTGATTGCAGGAGGTCTGGAGGGAGAAGGAAGTGCAGGGGATTGACAGAAATAACCAAGGTCCTGAAACGCCACAGGAGAGCATGAGGGTGGCCAAAGAGGACCATTTAAGGCTGGGACAACCCTGGGAACATCCTCTGGCTCTTCTGAACACTTCCAACCAGCTACTCAAGGAAAGCATCCTCACAAGAGAGGCGGGCGGACAAGCCTGGGCAGTGTGGCCGGGCTGGGGGCCTGCCAGCACCTGGGCCGGCTGCTCAAGAAGCACAGGGGCTTTTTTGTGAGGAAACAGGAACAGAGAACAATCCTGGCAGGCAGCGTGCTCCCCTAGGCAGTCAAGAGGCTTCCCGTTTAGCCGCCCTCACTTCCCAGATGCCGGTGTGTCTGTTGGCTTCGTGCTCCTGTTAATTAAAGGAAGCATGTGTGGTTTCGGCACTGGTACCCTGGTCCCAGGGGTCTTCTCCACCGCAGTGCCGCCGCCACCGGTAGAATCCATTCGGCTCCCACCCAAAAGTCAGGCTGCATTTCCAAGCCTGGAGGTGAGACAAGTCCCATGCCCCGATGGCTAGGGCTCACATGTCAGCTCCACGTTTCTCCCGGTTTCCCTGGCCTGGCGGCTCCAGGGGCCTGCTTTGGGGGGTGGGAAGGAAACCTGCCAAAATGAACAGAAAAAGAACTCCTGGGAACCATCCACCAGCCTCCAGACCCAGGGGCTACAGGGTGATCTGCTAGTGTAACGGGCTGGAAGTCCTTCGTAATCCATCCCCTCCACTGTGCTGCACTGTCGTAACTTTATTTGAGCCTGACCTTATAAACAAATTTTTATGAAGCCAGAGTAAAGGTGCCTCAAGCAGAAGTGAGCGGGTTTCCCCAGGAGTCAGTAAAAGTTAAACCTGAGGTACCACCGTCTTCATTAAAACACCTCCAGGGAACTTCCAACGGTCCAGCCTGCTCTTCAAGCCTTCCGCCACAGGCCAGGGCAGAGGGCAGACCCACACTCACGGCCAGGGAGGGAACCAGGGCTGACCCGCTGAGAGAGACAGGCTCTGGGGTGAGCTGGAGTGGAACTCTCTCCTTTTTCAGTTCCCAAGCATCACCCTGGGGCAGGCTGGTCCAGGGGTAAGCTGCCTGGCGCCCTCAGAGGCTAGACCCCAGGGAGTTCCTTAGGACCCTGCGCTGCCCCAGCCCCTGGCAAATCCTGCAGCCCCATCCTCCTTCCTCCACCCTTTCCCATTTCCCCCACCCTGCTGACGTGCTGACATTCGCAGAGTCATCACAGAGTATGTTCATGGACACAAACACACACACACACACACACACACGCACGGAGATCTTGATCACACCTTTATAATAAGACAGGGATGGTTATTGTGCATTTACAGATTACAGAGGAGGAAATTAAGGCAGAGAAAGAGAGCAGAGCCAGAATTCAATCTCTTATTTTTTTTGGCCTCCAAGCCCAGCATTCTTTCTGCTAAACCACATTGTCTCGCCGGGCTTCCTGTTCTAATTAACTCATTTACATCAAGCTGTTTTGGACTCAGTGTGCTTTTATTTCTAAGAGTATATGCATTTTACAAGCATGTTCCAAATTTCCCCTCTTTTTCTCCTCCAACAATCTTGACGCAGACGGGATGGCTAATAACAGTTCATCATGGAATAACAGATGTTACAGGGGGATATTACTGAAGGAAAGTCACCCTTAAGACCATGCCACTCAAGCAGTAACTCCAACCCCAAATAGGAAAAAAAAAAACAAAAACTGTAGAAAACCATCCCTGAGATAGTTTTCAGCTCCCATGATGCTTTTTAAGTAGCAAAATTTGACTCTTCCGTTGGATTGTTCTTTTCAGCCCAGCTCAATCCGTTAAAAAATGAAATGAGCATGGTTTGGGATTTATACATGTATTCGGCTATATTTAAATTGGATAACCAACATGAACCTACTGTGCAGTACATGGAACTCTGCTCAATATTATGTGGCAGCCTGGTTGGGAGGAGAGTTTGTGGGGGGAGAATGGACACATGTATATGTGTGGCATGGCTGAGTCCCTTCACTGTTCATCTGAAACTATCACAACATTGTTTGCCAATCAGCTATACCCCAGTAGAAAATAAAATTTTTTTTTTTTTAAAGGATAACCAACAAGGATCTACTGTACAGCACAGGGAACTCTGCTGCTGCTGCTGCTGCTGCTGCTGCTGCTGCTAAGTCGCGTCAGTCTTGTCCGACTCTGTCCGACCCCATAGATGGCAGCCCACCAGGCTCTGCTGTCCCTGGGATTCTCCAGGCAAGAACACTGGAGTGGGTTGCCATTTCCTTCTCCAAAGCATGAAAGTGAAAACTGAAAGTGAAGTTGCTCAGTCGTGTCCGACTTTTAGCGGCCCCGTGGACTACAGCCCACCAGGCTCCTCCGTCCATGGGATTTTCCAGGCAAGAGTACTGGAGTGGGGTGCCATTGCCTTCTCCGAGGGAACTCTACTCAGTGTTCTATAGCAGCCAAGATGGGAGGGGAGTTTGGGGAAGAATGGCTATACGTATATGCATGGCTTGGTCCCTTTGATGTCCACCTGCAACCATCACAGCATTGTTAATCAGCTATACTTTAATATAAAATAAAAAGTCAAAAAAATTAAATGAGTAAGAACAAAAAGTATAAGAGAAGTGCTTTAAAGGGACACCCATATCATTACCAGTTGTAAAGGAAATGTGGAAATTATGGGGCCCAAAATCACAGACAAGATTCTTTCCAGTGGTTTGATTCTACATCTTGGAACCAACCAGACTGTGGGTAAAGACGTGACGAGGCTCTCAGCCCCGGGGTTGGGTAGGATTCCTGGAAGTGAGGTATACCACAGGACCACTGAGCGTCGGGGTCAGCTGGGACCATGCGCTCTTAGCCAGCGGATTTTGAGAACCATTAAAAGAAAATACAGTGCCGCCCATCCTGGTTGGATGCCCTGCTCTCCTGGGGCTTGTGGGACCAGGCTCCGGTTAGCAGGAGTGCCAACCACCAGCTTGTGGGGTTTGCCCTGTGTAACAAGGTTGGGTGGAGCCCTTACTGAAACCTAAGGAAACGCGGCTTGGAAACTGGAGTCCTCTTTGCCAGGCCTGCCCTGCCTCAAATGCAGCCACTGTGCTGGAGAAGCCAGTTCGGGCCCCGTTCATTTGAGCATCACTGTTTCTTGGGCAGAGCCAAGGCCTATGCCCCCTTCTCCCCCTCTCCCGCCTGCCACCCACGGCCTGGATGCGTTCCCTTTGACCTCCAAGGAAGACAAGGAAGGAAAGTGCAGAGTCCTGATCCAGCAGGTTCCTAGCATCTGACCAAAATCTTGGACCTCGAGTAGATAGATACAGAGAAACTGGAAACAGAATCAGTTTGAAAAGAGCATCTTGTACTGAGCTGTTTCAAGCTCAGGAAGAGCTCCCAGCATCCAGAGTCTGTTAGAGGAGTTTGTTGTACATGATTCAGAGCCACATGGATTAAGTTTCCCTCAAAATATACATCAATTTGAAAATTAAAGGGGAAAGTGCCTGAGACAAGGCGTGTTTGGATTTCTGTCAAACGGAGCTTTTGGAAGGCAATCTGGAAGCCAGGATGTGGCTTTTTAGGTCTTGCCCTGTTGTCATCTGGGCCATGCATGGGCCCGTTCTCTGCTCTGGTCGTCTCAATGCACCTCCTTTTCCTCTTCATTGGGACTTTAGTCCAATATCGGTTGTCGCCTTGCTTTCAGAAATGAGTTGAGCTCAGCTTCAAAACCTCCACACACTTAGTCCAACTATTCTCAAGAGCCTCCCACATCCCTCACTCTACCCAACAGTGTGAAATGTCAGAGCCGGGAGGGACATTGCAGATCATTAATGCCAATCCCGCACTGTAGATGAGAAAACCGAGGCCCAGAAAGCCACTTGCTTCCTTCAGATCTCCTGGGAGTGGACCTATGTCCCCTTGCTAAGATTCTTTTTTTTTTTTTAAGGATTTTTTTTTTTTTTTTTAACGTAGACCATTTTAAAGTCTTTATTGAATTTTGTGCAATATTGCTTCTGTTTTATGTTTTGGTTTGTTGGCTTCGAGGCATGTGGGATCTTAGCTTCCTTACCAGGGATTGAACCCATAACCCCTGCACTGGAAGTCAAAATCTTAACCACCAGATCACCAGGGAAGCCTCTCCCCTCACCAAGATTCTAATCAGTGCCACGCAGTTTGTCTGCTTCATACTCCTCTCTGCTCACGATTCCTTGTGCCTCCTCGCAGCCTCCTCTGTGATGTGTGATGATCATCACAGCATCAGATCCTTCGACCCTCTTTCCTCTCCTGCAGACCCTTTGCCCTCATCTTCTCCCAACCCCCACCCCAACAGATCCTCCTCTTTGCTCACAACTGCTTCTTCCACATCATCGATTTCCTTCTCTTTCCTTTTTCTTTGGCTGCCCCGTGTGGCTTGTATGAGTGCAGTTCCCTGACCAGAGACTGAACCAGGGCCATGGCAGTGAAAAATGCAGAGTCCTAACCACTGGACTACCAGGGAACTCCCTCAATTTCTTTTTTGAAGGATATCCTTTAGTGGTCCTTAGAGTTTGAGAGTGGTTTAAAAAAAAAAAAACAAAACCAGTTTTACTTTGAAAAATACCTTTATTTCATCCTCAGTGGGAAATGGCAGTTTAGCTTGATATTGAATATTAGGTTGACTCCTGTTTCCCTTGAGTGAGATGAAGACATTTTCCTTTCTCTTTTGTTGCTATTGAGGAGGATCCTATCTGTAAGTCTTGTAGGAATAAGACTTAAAATCTTGTAAGTCCGTAGTCCTTTGTAGGGAATACATCTTTCCTTTTCGGTTGCTTTAAGATTTTTCTCTTTGTCTTTGATGTTCTACAGTTTGTTTACTTATCTCTATTTTTGTCTGAGCTGGGTCTTTGTTTTGGCCCTCAGGCTGAGTAGCCCTGAGGCATGCGGGATGTTAGCTCTTCCACCAAGGATGGAAACTTCATCTCCTGCAGTGGAAGTTGGATTCTTAACCACTGGACCACCAGAGAAACCCCCTGTTCTGCAGCTTAATATAATGTGTCTAGGTATGGATTTATTTTTATCTTCCATGTGATTCTTTTAAATATTTTTTAATTGAAGTCTAAGATTGATTTTTTTATTGAAGTATGGTTGATTTACAATGTTAATTTCTGCTGTACCTCTGAGTGACTCAGTTATACATGGGTATACATTTTCTTTTATATTCTTTTCCATTATAGTTTCTCCTAGTTCTCTGTGAGTAGCCTAGTTCTCTCACAGTAGCATATGACTCTTTAAACAGTAGTTTGAATCTTTTACCAATCTGGAATCATTCTCATTAATAACAATATTAACAAAAAATTAAAAAATAACGATAGCCACATGTATGTTTCTCATGCACTCTGCTTTACATGAGCTATTTTATTTCTCATAACAAAATCTTATAATCATTTTACAATCAGGGAAATTGGGTCACAGAGAGGTTAAATTATTTGCCCAAGCTAAGACAGTAATTGGCAGCGCCAGCTTTTGAATCTAGATATTAAATCTTGAATAGTTTTCTTCTTTCTATTACCTTTTTTGGTATTGCTAGGAGACATATGTTGGCTCTTTTCATCCATCCTGTTTTTTACCTGGTTTTTTTCTTTAATGTATTTAACTTCTGTGTCTCTCTGTGGAGCATTCTGAAATATTTCCTCAGATCTCTCTCCATTTCTCTAATTCTCTCTTCTGTGTGTCTATTCTGTTATGTAAGCATCCCTTGCAGTTTAGTTTCAGTAACCGTATTTTTCATTTCAGTTCCCTCTTGCTCATTTCAGATCTTTCTATTTTTTAGAAATAATGTCTTATAATATTCTTAGGAGTAGCCTTCTTTGATTTGTAAAATCATTTGAAAACACTAATTTTGTTGTCTCTATCTGGTAGTTTATCTAACATCTAAAATTTTGAAGAGTTTAATCCTGCTGTTTATTTTAGACTGCTGACTCTTACACATGGTAGATTATTTCCTTCTGTTTTTATAATTTTTTATTGTAAGCAGAGCTTTATTTCTCCTGTGGGAATTCTCTGTGGCCTGGAGTGTTGGAGTTTAATTTCAGAGTGGTTTTATATTTGCTTCTGCCAGGTATCCTAGGGGTATCACTTGCAAAATACCAATTTTATGTTAATTTCTTGGCTTGGGGTTTTCCTCCGATGCAGGTAGTGGTTATTTGGACTTGTGCCAGGCGCATGACTGAGGTTGTGATTTTTCTTAGGGGACTGTCCTTTCGCATTTGGAGTCAGAGCAGAGATGAGTTTCCTTGATGTTTTTCTGGGTTGATTTCTGGCTTTTCTGGGAGTATCTGGGTTTCATGTAGGGGACTCAATTCCAACCCCTCCTTTCAACCAGACTGGAGGCCTCATCTCCTGACCCTGCATGGGTGTTAGAGTCCAAGTTCACAGCGATTTCCATGTGGGATCATCACGCTAGGACCACTGCAGTATAAGTTCCAGAGTCTGCTCTCCCAGCTTTCAGGAAATCTGAAAATTTTCTGTTCTGTCTATTAAGCTTGTCCATGTTTTATTTATTTATTTTTATTTCTAAAAATCAGGATAAAATACACACAAGCATAAAATTTACCACTCTAGTTCCCATTGTTGTGCAACCATCACCTCCATCCGTCCACAGAACTCCTCTCATCTTACAAAACTGACATTTTGTATCCATGAGACAGTATAGCTCCTCATCTCCCCCTTCCCCAACCTCTGGTACCCACCATTCTGCCTCCTGTCTCTATGAATTTGCTTCCCATAAGTGGACTCATACAATTTGTCCTTTTGTGACTGGTTTATTTCACTTAGCGTAATGTCTTCAAGGGCTTCCCTGGTGGCTCAGATGGTAAAGAATCAGCATGCAATGTGGGAGACCTTGGTTCCATCCCTGGGTGGGGACAATCCCCTGGAGGAGAACATGGCAATCCACTCCAGTATTCTTGTCTGGAGAATCTCCAAGGGCAGAGGAGCCTGGCAGGCTACAGTCCATGGGATTGCAAAGAGTCGGACACAACTGAGCGACTAAGCACAATGTCTTCAAAGTTCATCTATATTGTAGCACGTTTTAGAATTTCCTTCCTTTTTAAGACTGAGTAATATTCTGTTGTATGTGTAGAGCGCATTTTGTTCATCTGTTCATCCTTGGATGGACTTGGGTTGCCTCCACCTTTTGGCTCTTGCGAATGCTGCTAGGGATGTGGGTGTGCAAATATCTCTCAATTCTTTTGGACGTGTACCCAGAAGTGGAATTGCTGATCATATGGTAGTTCTATTTTTAATTTTTTGAGGAACTGCCATATCATTTTCCATAGCAGCTGCACCATTTTACGTTCCCACCAACAGTGCACAGGGGTTCCAATTTCTCCACATCCCCACTAACACTTGCTATTTTCTATTTTTCTGTTTTGTGTTTATAGCAGCTACTATCCTAATGGGTGTGAGGTGGTATCTCATTGTGGTTTTGGTTTCCATTTCTCTAATGACTAGTTGAGCATCTTTTCATGTGCTTATTGGCCATCTGTGTATTTTCTTTGGAGAAATGTCTATTGAAGTCCTTTGCCCGTTTTTAAATTTGGTTGTTTTATTGTTGCTGTTGCCATGCATCTTAAGAGTTTTATTTTAGAAGAATTTTCTCAGTGTTTGTATGCGAGGATTTCTATGCTATCCTATGGCTACTGACTGGACGAGGGAATCTCTAAGATTCCCTTTCTGAAGCCCTCTGCAATTAACAGTTTCACAGCCAAGGAAGTTCCCTTTCTCCTCAACCTTTTCTAGAAGGTGCCCTCTGCTTTCTTGTCCTAATAGGGCTGGCTTTGCCCTGTATGATACCACTGTCTGTGAAACCCTCTCAAGTAAAGGGCCCAACACTCCCTTCCCACCCTTACAAACTACACTTACATTTCAGAATCAGGGTAGGGGTAGAATATTTATTAAAGACATTTTAGTCTTGGTCTCATCTCCAACTTCTGTCATCCCCTCGATGTCTGTCCTGGGAACACAGTGTTCATTGGAGCCTCAGCTTCATTGGGTGCTGTGAATAGAACCCCAACTTTGAAGATGGATATATAGGACCTTAAAGTTCCATTTCCATAATCAACGTACTTCCTAATCACTTTGTACTTCAGTCTCCTCACCTTCAAAAAAACATGGGATAAGAAACCTATCTTAAGGGATTACTTGCCTGGTGGCCCAGTGGCTAAGACTTCACACTCCCAAGGCAGGGGAGTTTGATCTCTGGTCAGGGGACTAGATCCCACATGCCATGACCAAAAGCCCGCATTGCCTCAACTGAAAGAAGAAAGATCCTGAATGCCGCAACTAAGACCCAGCACAGGCAAATAAAATAAATAAATGTATATTTTTTAAAAAGAGAAAGAAACCTACCTTAAGAGGTAGTTGTAAGAATTAAATGAGATAATGCACTTCAGATGCCTAGCATGGGGTGAATGCTTATGTAGATATTTCAGTTTCACATCAGGCTTCTTTAGCAATCATGTGTCTTCAAGTCAGATTTTATTCTCACCCCAAACCACTCTCCTCTCGTAATGTATGACTCAGTGATCTCATCTGAATAACCTGCTGTATCTCACCTGTATAAACTTCCTGAAGTTACTGTAGCAAATCAACACAAACTTGGCGGCTAGGGGGAAAGATGTTATTTTCTCACAGTTCCAGAGGCCAGAAATAAAAAATCACTATTACTGAGCTGAAATTGGGGTGTTGGCAGGGCCTCACCTCCCTCCCTCAGGGAGTTCTAGGGGAGAATCCTTGCCTCTTTCAGCTTCTGGTGTCTGCAGGCGGTCCTCGGCTTATGGCCACATCACTTGTCTCTGCCTTCTTCTCTTCTGTGAGTCAGACATTCCTTTGTAAGGACCCTTTTAATTGTGTGAGGGTTCACCTGGATAAACTGACTAATCTCTCCATCTCAAGATCCTTAACTGAATTATACTGGCATAGTTTTTTTTTTTTTTTTAGCCATATAAGGTAGCAATCACAGGTTCTAGGGGTTGGGTCGTGGATATATTTTTTCAGAGCAGGGCTCTGTTCAGCCCACCACACCTGCCTCCCACCTAGTTTTCCACTCCCACCGAATGCGCTTTTCAGCCGCATCATATTATCTCATCTTTATTCACATCCTCTTCTTTTGGGTTATCCTTGGTCCCCTAGATTCACTGCCTTGCTCCTTGCACTCCTCTCCCACAACTAGATATTCTCGTTGTCATTTCCACTTTTGCTTTCCTGGAGACTTTAATGCATTTCATCATGTCAGTCTTTCTTTTAAAAAAATAAATAAATTAATTTATTTGATTACACCAGGTTTTAATTGTGGCATGCGGGATCTAATTCCCTGACCAGGAATTGAACCTGGACCCCTGCAATGGGAGCACAGTCTTAGCCACTGGACCACCAGAGAAGCCCTGTCACTCCTTTTAATCCACCCAAAGTAACAGGAGCCATCAGGAGGGAACGCTCTTTACTCCTTTCCCTTTCCTCTAAAGTAATGAACACATTTCTTCCCTCTTTTCCCACCTCCCTCTCTCTCTTTTTTCTTATCTGTCTCCACTTTGGGGTATGAATTGTGTTGAGGGGGGTGGGATGACAGGAAGAAAAATACTGGGGGTCCCAACCACAGACCTATGTGGAGGTGGGTTCCCAGATATCTGGGAAGGTGGTGTCTCTCCTTGGTTTAGCCAACATAGCTGTCAACACAGCCTGAGTCCAAGCCAGCTCAGCAGGAGGTGCTGGTAGGGCTCTGGATGCTGGGGGTGAGGGTGGCGGTGCTGACGTCCCACTAAAACCAGGGTGTCAGGCCACAAAAAGCAGATGGCGCTGCAGACCGGTTTGTTTTCCTACAGGTGCTTAGATTTCTCTGGATATCTTCCAAACTGATTAAATATTTCAGAGGAGGGGTAGATGGGAAGGAATTCTGCATTTTGGGTCCACGGGGGCATTTTAAAGAGTCAAAGCCTCAATAATCCTCTCTAGTCTATACATTTCTGTTTTTTAGTCACTAGTCATGTCTGACTCTTTTGTGACTCCATGGACTGTAGCCTCCCCAGGCTCCTCTGTCCATGGGATTTCACACGCAAGAACACTGGGGCAGGTTGCCATTTCCTTCTCCAGAGGATCTTCCCAACCCAGGGACTGAGCCTGCATCTCTTGAATCTCCTGCACTGGCAGGCGGATTCTTTACCCATAGTGCCACTGTTACTCTGGTCAAAGTCCTTTGGTCTAATGAGTAAAACCTCTTTACACCCTGAGACCTAGAGATCGGAGTGTTGACATTTCATTCTTCCTGGACCTGGTCCCATGAAAGCCTATTGGCTGGACCCTCTCGTGGCACTTGCAGTATTAATACAGTCCAGTTGAGAAGGATGAGACTTGGCTGGACACCTGAAGCAAGATTATTTTAAGGACTTTTTTATACCTGCCCCAATCCTGGCCCATCCCAACCAAGCATATAGAAAATATGACAATTTCTCTGGGGAAAAAAAAAAAAAGAAGAAGAAGAAGCCTTCAGTGAAGATTTAAAGCAATTTAGAAGCAATCCACTCGGCTTTGGAAGTGAGAAATGGTTGTCCTTGAAGCTTGAAGACACCACCTCCAGGGGACCCACCCTTTGATAATAGGATATGTGGGGTAAGACCCTAATATGAACCCCAGTTCTGTTTCTTAGGTTTTTTCCAGTGAACTGAAAATCATATCCCTTCCCCTTTTCTCTGGCTTCCCGACTCGTTTCATCTTGCAAGCTGGAACTGAAGCCAGCTCGAGCCCTTGGTGCAGGGGAAGGGCGAGAACCAGAGAGGGTGTCTCAAAGGACCCTCCTGTCTCCAATTGGCTTAGAGTTTCCACCAGGCAAAGCTGAGCGGGCTGTCGGGGATGAATAGTGCGTTCCTGATCCCGGAAGGACACCGTTGGCCAGGAGATGGGCTCTCAGCTCCCAAGTCAGAACCAGTAATTTTATCTATTTTTTAATACGCTATTGTTATTTCTGTTGATTCTTTTTATATTTATTTTCAGCCATGCTGTGTCCATGTTGCTGTATGGGGCTGCTCCCTGGTGTGGTGCTAGGCTTCTCATCACGTCATTGCAGTGACCTGTCTTATTGTGGAGCACAGGCTCTAGGGCGTATGGGCGCATTAATTGCTGCTACCAGGCTCTAGAGCTCAGGCTCAGTAGCTGTGGCACAGGGGTTTAGTGGTTCCGCAGCACGTGGGATCTTCTCGGATCAGGGATCGAACCCATGTCTCCTGCATTGACAGAATCTTTACTCTTGAGTCACCAGAGAAGCTCCAGAAGCAGTAATTTTAAAAGAACCTGTCCTGGGACTTCCCCAGTGGTCCAGTGGCTAAGACTCCCATGCTGCCAATGCAGGGGGCTCAACTTCGATCCCTGGTCAGAGGACTAGATCCCGCATACCACAACTAAGATTCCACCTGCCGCAACTAAGACCCGACACAGCTGAATAAATAAATACTTAAAAAAATTTTTAAGTAAAAAGACCTGTCCTATTCATCTTCCTGGTGGCCCACAGCCTGTACGATGTCCACTCAGCCTCCGATGCTCTGTTTCATCCTCTAACTTCCTGATCCCTGGACTTATTTCCTACTGTGGTTTCACACTCCCAGCTTGGATCAGACAGTTGAGACTATTCCTCTGGTACTAACAGTACCCACTCACTCCTTTCTGCTCTACCAGTTTATCATATCTTCTGGTCCAGTTCAGCCTCCCTTGTCTAGTGCTTGTCCTGGGAGTCACCACAGGCTGACAAATGGAATCTGAACATTGCCAGCCTCATTCCGTTCTTTCTGGATAGCTTCCCCAAGGCATCGTCCAGACATCACCCTCTCCCCAAACCTGCTCCTTGATTCTGTATTTTTTTTTTAAATTGGAGCATCGTTGTTTTGCAATGCTGTGTTAGTTTCTAATGTACAGCAAAGTGAATCAGCCATACGTATCCATATATCCCCTCTTTTTTGGGTCTACTTCCCATTTAGGTCAGCATAGAGCATGGAGTAGAGTTCCCTGTGCTATGGAGTAGGTTCTATTGAGTTTTCTGTTTTATATGTAGCATCAGTAGTATATATGTGTCAACCCCCACCACCCAATTCATCCCACCCACCCTTCTTTCCTCCTTGGTATCCATACATCTGTTCTCTACGTCTGTGTCTCTATTTCTGCTTTGTAAATAAGATCGTCTGTACCAATTTTTTCAGATTCCAGATATTTGCATTAATATATATATTTTTTCCTCTTTCTTGTCCTGTATTTTTTTTTAACTGAGGGATAGTTGCTGTATAATGTTACAAGAATACAACACAGCATAAGTTACAGGTATACAATATAGCGATTCATAATTTTTAAAGGTTATACTCCAATTATAGTTATTACAAAATATGGGCTATATTCCTTGTGCTGTCCAACAAATCCTTGTATCTTTTTTATTTTGACTGCACTAAGTAGCTTGTGGGATCTTAGTTCCCTGACCAGTGACTGAATCCAGGCCCTCAGCAGTGAGGGCATAGAGTCCTAACCAACTTGATCACCAGGGAATTCCTCCTTGTAGCTTATTTTATACATGATAGTTTGGACCTCTTAATTCCCTACCTCAGCCATGCCTCTTGCCCCTGTAATTTTTTCTCTTCATTACTAGTATCAGTAGTCACTCAGTTAATTATTCAACCAGAAATCAAAGAGCCATTCTAGCCTCCTCTTTTCCTTTATCTTTATTTCTAGTTCATTTGTTTCTGCTTAATACCACCCCCTAAAGTCTATCAAACCCACCCTTCCCTTTCTATAGTCACTCTACCACCTTGGTTCAAGCTCGCCATTTGCACCTGGATTTCCTAACTGGTCTCTCTGACTGATCTGGCCTCATGCCATCCTTCCTGCACTGGCCACAATGCTGCTGACTGGAATATTGAACACAGACTTCACTCCATCTACCTCCCAACTTAAACTACCTCCGTGGTCCCCCAGCTGCAGCAGAACAATCTAAAATCCTCAGTATGGTAGAGAAGACCCCACCTATTGCGATAGATGCTTTGCCCTCCCACCTTATTCCCTGCCATTTCCCCACCATTTACCCTCATTTGTTCCCCAAACCTGCCGTGTCCTCTTTCATCTCTTAGTTCTCTGACCAGTGATTGAACCCAGGCCCTCAGCAGTTGAAGGCGCAGAATCTTAACCAACTGGATTGCCCCTTTTCTTCAGGTCTCATCAACCATGAACTTTCTTTCCAGGCTCTCCCACCTTTCACGTCAGGCAAACCTCCACTGGTTTTTTAAAATCTGGATCAAATGTCACCTGCTAATAAACATCAAATTAGTAGCACTCATCTCTTGATGGGAAGGGAGTTATGGTGATTTTTCACTTTCTATGAATCATATTTTGTTTGAACTTTCTTGAAACGCTATATTACTGTCATCATTAAATTTTAAAAAAAGATGATTTTTTTCTCCTTTCCTTTGAAAACTTCCCTGCCTTTCCTCTCCAGATGGAATTAATTATGCCCTCTGATGGTCTTTCAAGGCATCTGTTCATGTATGACTTTCATAAATGATGATAGAGAACTGGTTTGTATATGTCTTCTCAGCCAAACTGTAAGCAATTTAAAGACAGTAACCATGTCTTATCCAGCTTGGTACTTCAAGCACAATCACTGGTATATAGGAGGCACTGAAAAAATGCTCATGGAATGGAACTAAATTGCCCAAGTTCAACTTAACTAATTAGTGGCAGAGTCCAGACTAAAATCCAGGTCTCTTGATTCCCACTCCAATGTTTTCCCCTTTTCACTATATTGATGTACATGGCAAATTTGATTACAAGGTGTCTTAGTGAGGTAGCATGTGTGGAAGAAAAGGAAACAAGCTTTCCTCCTTTGCTAAATGGGAGAATTATCCTGTTTGTCTTCTCAGTCTTTATGAGGACCAAACAGGACAATGGTTGCAAACATTCTTGATAAAATTAAAAGTTGCATATAGAGGAAGGGGATTATTATTCACATACAGTTCACTAGTAGTTTTCATCTTTAGCAAGTGGATTATAAATTAAGAACAGGCATTTCTATATTATTCTAAAGCCATCAAAAAAGGATTTACTCTTTCTTCTCTGACCCTCAAGGCCAAATGTAATGGAAGTATAGTTAGAAGGAGGCAGTGTCTGTCTGGGTTTGTGTACTATTTTGTTCACATATTGTGCTCGGCAAATTTCTCTTCTGTCTCTTGGAGATGGTCCCCTAGTCACTTTGCCCAGGCGTGTAGCAGGGTGAGTCCCAGAGATGAGTTTACATCTGGGCTGCAGGGCTGCATGTTGCTTCCTCACTGTGTAATTTCCAAAGTCCTTGATGGGATCAGCTATTGCATGGTGGCTCAGAGGTTAAAGCATCTGCCTGCAATGTGGGAGACCTGGGTTTGATCCCTGGGTCGGGAAGATCCCCTGGAGAAGGAAATAGCAACCCACTCCAGTATTCTTGCCTGGAGAATCCCACGGATGGAGGAGCCTGGTGGGCTACAGTCCACGGGCTTGCAAAGAGTCAGACACGACTGAGCGACTTCACTTCACTTGAAATACCAGGATGCTCTACACGAGAGATATTCTGAAAACAGGAGACCTTAGAAACTTAATAGAAGAGACAAAATTTAATAGAAGAGTTGGAAGAGGGCAATGAAGAGGTCACCTAGAAAGTAGAACAAAAAGACAAAAAGTCAGAGAACAGTAGAGAAGGGATAGGAGAGGGAAAGATGGGGGAGTTTGGGATTAGCAGATGCAAGTAGTGTTTATAGGATAGATAAACAACAGAGTCCTACTGTGTAGTCAATATCCAGTGATAAACCATAATGGAAAAGAATGTGAAAAAGAATATATACATACATGTGGATCACTTTGATGTACAGTAGAAATTAAACAGAGCTTTGTAAACCAACTGTGCTTGAGTAAAATTTTTTAGAAAAAGAGTAGAGAGAAACAAGAAATTTAGAGGGCAAATCCTTGAAGTTCAATATTCGAACAAGAGAAAGTTCGAAAAGGGGGAACAGAGGGAGGAGAAGGAGGAAATTTTTTAAAATAGTGTATTTATCTATTTGGCTGCATTGCGTCTTTATTGCTGTCAGTGGGCTTTCTCTAACTGTGGCAAGTGGGGGCTACTCTTCGTTGCGGTGAGAAGGTGTCTCGTTGCAGTGACTCCTCTTGGTGTGGAGCACAGGCTCTTGGGCTTGAGTAGTTGGGCTGCACGGGCTTAGCCACTCCACGGCATGCGGGATCCTCCTGAACCAGGAGTGGAACCCATGTCTCCTGCATTGACAGTTGGATTCTTTACCCCTGAGCCACCAGGGAAACCCCTCCAGCTGAAATTCTATCTTCAGCCAAACTCCAGGAGAGAAGAGTGAATTTTTAGACAGTCAAGGTCTCAAAATCTTTACTCTCATGTACTCTTTCCCCAGAAGCTCCTAGAGAATCAAACCCCCAAAAAAGAAGGTAGAAAAAAAAAAAGACAAAGGATTCAGCACAAGAAAAGATGGCATCATCAGGCTGATGGTGGAGGTCACCCAGCAGCGCTTGACGAGGGGCTGGTCCAGATGGGAGGTCCCCGGGCAGTGGGAGAGACTTCCTCAAGAGATTTCAATCGAGTGAGAGGAGAACACTTTGGGAAGAGTTGGGGGTTGGATTAATGATGAGGACAGAGAAAACTCAAGGAACAGAGAAGAGAGTCACAATACAAATATTGATGGAACCAAATGATAACAGTACTGGGATGATGTGGGGCTCGGGAAGTCGAGTTTTTGAGGGGTAGGCGGTGGTGTTGGAGGAGGACTAACTCATAGTTTCCATGGTTGGAAGTCGATAGATGATTAAAGCTGAAAAGTCAAGGACCAGTGATATAATCATGTAATTTAGAAGCATGAGGGTAACTACTATATGAATCAGCTCAGATCATTGAATTTGTTGTTTCTGGGGGATGGGGAATGGGGAGCGGGAAGTCTTGGGGATATTGCTGTTTGGGCATAGCAACCCGCTCCAGTATTCTTGCCAGGAGAATGCTATGGACAGAGGAGCCTGACTGGCTGTGGTCCACAGGGTCACAAAGAGTCGGACACGACTGAAGCGACTGAGCGTGCAGGCGCGTTGGTCTGGTTTTAAATATACCTTGTAAGTTTATCTCCCTCAAATCCATGTGGATGGCTCAGCCACTGGCTGCATCACCTGGGGCTCTTCAGAACCCTCAAGATCTGGGCCATATCTCCAGTAGGCTTTACTTAGCTGGTCTGGAGGGAAATCTAGACTTCAGGATTTTAAAACATTTTCCCAGAGGAGTCTAAATGTCAGCCACCTTTGAGTACCACCGAAGAAAAGAAAAGGTGGGCATACAGCTTTGATAGAAATTAAAACTAACTTTAAAAGAGATGAATACATAAATAAAGCACACAGGATAGTTCTGAGCATTCTACCGTTCAATATATTAATACTCCCAATGGAGGGGCTTGGCGGGGGAGTCCCAAAGAAGGATGGCCTGTGATGCTCAAGGCCGGTGCCACTCAAACCTTCCAGAATTTGATTCTTATCAGTGCGCCCCACCCCACCCCAAACACACTCATCTCAACCTGAAATTCCTTTAACAGAGGAGAGCTTTTCATAGGGGGTTATGGCTAAAACAGAATACCTGGGAAATGCCAGAGGATTAACTTTACACTGAGGTGTGAATGGCATGCATCTGATCCTTCCTTGGAAGGGTCAGAGGGCAGAGGTCATGAGAGTAATGAGAGCCCGCATTGGAGACGAAGGGGAGGAGGAGAATTGAGGTGGGGGAGGGTGAGAAAAGGGAGACAAAACAAAGAAGTCTAACTCCAAGTCCCTTTTATCGAATTCCAGACAAACGGCCTCTCCCTCTGCTTTCCAGTGAGACCCTCTAAGGAGCCAACGTGAGTCTGTGCGTTAATTAAAGTCCCGGGCTGGTGGCTTTCAGAAAGGAGAGTCTCTGTACCCTATTCTCTCTTCTGGTCCCTGGGTCACCGAGAGCTGTGTTCCAGCTCCTGAAGGAGGGTGGCTGCCTGCCACTTTGGGTCACGTTAGAAGAATGGCGTTATTATGCCGGCCGACATCACTATCTTCCCTGACACATCTACAGGTGTACCCTTCTTACAGTGCCTCTCACAGGTCTCTTTTTCCCCCTCTGCTGTTGGCCTCTTATGGATATAGGAGCCTGCCTGTTATTCACCACGCGGTGTATTGTTACCCTCTTTGATTTGCTGTTGTTTGAACCAGATGCTGTCTGTCGTGTAGCATTTAATCCCTTGAAAGGCTGAAGGATGCAATTTACGTGAATGATGGCTCTTTATAAGAAGGCAAAGTCATATTGTACTTCATGCTTATCTGGAGTAGATTTCCCTGTCTCCACTCCCACCCTAACTAAGAGATAAATGAATCGAGAAGCGCATTTTGGTGGCTTGAAACTGACTGCCCCCTGGGAAATGGCAACACATTCCAGTGATCACTAGGCATCTAGAGGGTTCCGCTGCTGGTTTCTCCTTTCTGCAGAGCCGCCTCAGCTCTATCCTGCATCATAAATCGAGGGGAGGATGAAGCTTGTCTAGAGACATTGTCCTCTTCCTCGTGGCATCCCAAATGTCTTACAGGAACCGACACGGTCAGGAGAGGTTGCTTTTAAAATAAACCTCTGTATGTCGAATCATTTATATATTTTGAATCATTTTTCCTCCATTGACTTTTATTCAAATTTTTAGATATACTGCAGATGGAGTTGATGTGATAAATAAAATCGCCCTTCAAATTATTCAACTAGCATTTTTTTTAAGCCTACAAGAAAACAAGTTAAAAAAAAAAAATCCCACTAGGATGAATGCATCAGAGAAGCTCAGTATAGAAGTGGAACCCTCAGATCAATGGGAGACAATGGCCTTTATTGATTCTTACAGATGCTACAGTTAAAAGTTATGTTGCATCCTCTGAAACCTAAAACATTACACTATACAGACATCAGATCACTCTAATTACCAACATCAGAGAAAAACACATTTTATACAAATAAGCTGAATACGAAAAAAACACTTAAAACAGTGCCCAGCACATAGGAAACACAATCCAGTAAGTCTCTGTCGTACAAATGAATTCTGTTCTGAAAGCCTGTTCCTTAAGTCCAATCTGTTTGTAAGTCCAACAAAGTTAACCTACGTACCTAACACAATCGGCTATATAGTACTGTACTGTAATAGGTTTGTAATGTTTTACACACATAATACATAAAAAGCAAACACACAAAATACAAACATTTTAAATCTTACTGTACAGCACCTTGAGGGCTGTACAGTACGACAGCTGGCATCCAGGGACTGGCATCAAGCAAACAGGGAAGAAGAGTCACTGACTGGAGAAAGGAGACGAGGTAGGGGATGGTAGAGCTGAAGGATCGCCACCAGCAGTAAAAGATGAAGGGCAAGCTAAAGCTTCCGTGTCACTCACGCCTGGTGTTGATGCCATGAACGTTTGCATCTTGAAAGCTCATAGCTTGAAAGGTCATATGTAGGGGACTTACTGTAAACACTTTGACTTGTATGTTATTTTAACGCTGGACCACCATGGAAGTGTTGGATTGAGACTCCACCCTCAGTCCCCATGGTGAGGGCCCAGACCCCATCCAGGTCCTGAGGATCCAGGGCTCCTGGATTCGTCAGGGGGAGAAGACATAGCCCCCAAAGAAGGAGCTATCCATTCCTGGGGGTGTTGGGAGAGGCTGGGAATTTTGCCAAAGGATGGAACCTTCCTTCAGCCTTAGTCCTGAAAACTGGAGGGGTCCCAGAGGAGGGCTTTTCCAGGCAAACGGAGCAGACTGCCTGAGCACGAGGGTATGACAGCAGCTGGAAATCATCATGAGAAGGAAGGATAGGTTTCAGAGAAGAAGGAGGTATGATGAAACTGGAAGGCAAGCAGTAGAAACTGAAGAGTCTTCAGTGTTTCTTGAAAGAGTCTGGACTTTACACCGTGGAAGGATTTTCAGTAGGACTGTTTGTGTATCTGGTGTGTGTGGACTGTCTCAAATCACCATAGCCATAAGGCTTTCTAGAGATTAAGGGACAATTCAAGAGAGAACCAGAGGTTAGATGAACAAGTTGAATATTACAATCATGATCAAGGGCAACCCTGCAACCCAGGGAAGAGGCAGAAAGCAAAGATAAAAGAAGGAAGAAGTTAAGGAAAGGGGAAGTCCTCCAGGAAGGGCGAGGTTGGGTATGATGGGGTGGAATCTTGGAAACTGTGACTGATGCCACTTCCAGGGTGGAGGAGACTGAGAGTGGTCCCCTTACACAGCGTTGGTCAAAGACCCCTTGGATGGGTGTCAGGGAAGACAGGTGGCGTGGCGGGAGGAGGAGAACAAGCCTCTTGAAAATGCAGACTCTTGGGTCCTGCCCCAGGCCTGAGAATCAGCATGTACAGCTCACTCTACCCAGGATTCTTGGGCAACCTAAAGTCTGAGAACGGGTTATCTACATTCAAGGTAGAGAAGGAATGGGCGTCGAGAGAGAACACATATCACACGCTTGCCAGTCAGGGGTGGCCCCCAGCTGAGAGACAGCCTGGATCCTGAAGCCTGGACACTGTGTCACTTGGACACAAGGACATCAGGCCTCTGCTCCTCTGGTCTCTGTGTGATCTGCATCCTAGTCTGTGCTCAGTCTTTTTTTTTTTTTAAGATTTATTTATTTATTTTGGGGGCTCAGCTGGGTCTTTGTTGCAGTGCTTAGTTGCCCAGTGGCACGTGGGATCTTCCTGAACCAGGGATCGAACTGGTGTCCCCTACATTGCAAGGCAGACTCTTAACCACTGGACCACCAGGGAAGCCCTGTGCTCAGTCTTCTTAGCTGTCTCAGAAGACAGCTCTGCACTCTTCTGGAAGTCCAGAAAGAGGAGAAAGGGCCCAGAGCTGGGTTCCAGCCACCACATATCTCTCACTGGCAGTGTGGCCAGGAACTGATCGCTTGACCTCTCTGAGCTTCAAGTTTTCAGAAGGAGACATTGGAATCTGCCGCAGCTGCTTTATTTAGCTTTGGGGCAAGAAGCTTTGCTGTGATGACTCCAAGCGTTTAATAGCAGGGTGGGCATCAAAGGAGTTCCTGGGGTCTTGGGGGAGGTCTATGAGTTTGACCTGAGTGGAGGGTAAATGAGGGCATATTTTGATAAATATATATGTGCATTTTACGGTGTGTCAATTATACTTCAAATTTTTAAAAAAAGGAAGAAGATAAAACATCCTAGTGAAGAGTGGTTGGCCCTGTTTTTGCCTGTGGTGAGGCTTCCAGCAGCCTCTGGGTAGAGCCCAGCCTGGGCCCAGGGAGTCCTGGGCTGCAGTCCCTTCTTCCCAGATGCTCAGAACCCGCTGTCTCAGTGCATGTGGGGTAAAGCAAGGGCTTCCCATGTACTGCCACCGGTAAAGAACCTGCCTGCCAATGCAGGAGACATAAGAGACGCCAGTTCAATACGGAAGATCCCTTGGAGAAGGAAATGGCAACCCACTCCAGCATTCTTGCCTGGAGAAGTCCATGGGCAGGGGAACCTGGCGGGCTACAGCCCATGGGGTCGCAAAGAGTCAGACACGCCTGAAGCGACTGAGCACACACACACCTTTGGCTTTTAGAGACCAACCGGGGGCCCTGATCTCAAGGGAGCGGAGACTCAGAACCAGGGCTGGAGTAGTGATGGGAAACGCAGCCATAAGTGAACACCAGGAGAGCAAAAGCCCCAGGACCCTCTGGCTGAGGGGCTTGAGAATTTCAGAACCAGATATGACTTCATCCGTTGCGCCCTTTGAAAAGGGGGCGTTACTGCGGGGAAGTCTTAGAAGACAGATGCGTGTCCCAGGCCCAGGGCTTCTGCGGCGCAGTGATTTGCACTTGACCCTTGTCCGGGAGCGTCATTTCCCCTTGGCTCCCCGAACAGGGCTCTCTGTTCAGACTGGGGGTTCTGGCGGCGTGGCTGCCTGGCTGCGGCTCAGTGTCCTTAGATATCCACAAGAAAAACATAGCTTTTCTCTCTGAGCCACATGACCTCCCCGGGTGGAACAGAACAGTTACCTAAGAGTTTACGGGACAAACATTACAAACCACCTCCCTGGAGCGGGTGGCAGAGGCCGGCAGGAAGCGTGGAATCTAAGCGGCCACCCTTCCTGCAGAGATGCTGAGAGCAGAGGCTCCAGGCCCACGCTGTCTGACTCCGGAGGCCAGGACCCCGCGGAAGGAGAGAGAAAGAGGCGGGTGAAACCCTGATCAGTCCAAGAGCCAGGGAAGAGGATTCCACTGCTGTTTCTCCTGGGAGCTGCAGGGGTGATTTCAAATTCCTCTTTAGGGCTGCTGTGATTAAGACAATAACTCAAAAGTCTTGGGAAGGGCAGCCAAAGTGAAAAGTTAAGGACCTTAGCCATCCAAATGTTCGCTGTACTTTCCCGCCTGTTCCAAGAGAGGGGACTTTCTACATAAAGGAACAGGGGACATCCCAGATGTGAATAAAGAGCAGGCAGTGTGGGTCATGGAGTGAGATTGTAGCAGACAGCCAGCTAGCAGCACCCCCTGCACCCCGCCCGCCCCCCCCCCCCCTCCGTCGCCCCAAGCATCCATTCAGCATTCCAATTTTTTCCTCTGAAAGTGAAAGTGTTAGTCACTCAGTCGTGTCCAACTCTTTGGGACCCCTATGGACTGTAGCCTGCCGGGTTCCTCTGTCCATGGAATTCTCCAGGCGAGAATACTGGAGTGGGTATCCATTCCCTTCTCCAGGAGATCTTCCCGACCCAGGGGTCAAACCCGGGTCTCCTGCATTGCAGGCAGATTCTTTACCATCTGAGCCATGTGAGAAGCCTTCCACCTAACAGAGCAATAGCTCTCCTTCAAAAGAGCTCAGAAACACTGACTCCCTCTCTGTACTTCTGGGGCCTCTGAGAATCTAAAGTCTCCTCCTGGGTCTCCAAGGGCTCCCACCTTTCTCTGACGGGTTGGAGGGCTTGGCTCATCTTTTATTACTGGAATGCAAATCCCATAGTCACTGTGCTCCCGCCGTGGAGTTGGCTGACCCCTGTGAAATGGCGGTTTTCATCAGAGAAATACCGTGAGCTTGCAATGATATTCAGAAGGTTGTGATTCCAAATCGAGGGAGAAAAATAGTTCAGAGACAGTTAACTTATAGAAAATGGTCTGGGCCTTCTGGGAACAATGGACAAGTTCCTGGTTCCCCATCCAGGGAAGAGCCAGGAGTACAGGCCACCAGCATGTCTAGGGGCGGGGGGTGGGAGGCAGAGGGTGGGGGCGGAGATGGATTTCACAGGAGTTGCCCCACTTCCACACCTCACAGTCTCCACCAGCTCCGATTCTGGGCCTCAACTAATCCTTTCAGCTTCTTCATATACATGCCCACACACAGAGACACACACACACAAACACTCATGCCTTCCACCCATGTCCGTGGTCTGGGGCTGGACTAACACCATGAAGTGTCAGCAAGCGGATTTTACAAACATTACCTCCCAACTGACAGCCTGATGTCTGAAAATATTACCTACTCTGTGTCCCTACAACACTGTCAGTTCACTCGATTGCGTAATCATAGACGAACGTGCCTTACTGCAGCCTCCTGTTTTCCTTCTCGTGTTGGTAACAGAGTCTAAAGGCTGGTTTTAAGACCTGTGGGATAAGATTGATGCCAAAGTACCCAGTGTTTCCATTCATCCAAAGAGCAGGCTGCCTGCAAAACATGTCTAAAATTATCCCTAATTCCAAGTCCTCTCTACACAATCAAGCTCTCCAATATAATAATTCCAAAACCTTTCTTGATTCCTGCTTTTAATAAAGTACATTTACAGAGGATATGAATTCCAGATTTGATTTCAGACTCTGGGGATGTATATTCCTCTTCTGGAACTTGTATATCCGGTCCTGGGGAAAAAAAAAAGAAAAGGGAAAGAGAGAAAGAGAAAGAGAGGGGGAGAGAGTGCAGAGCGTAACAAGCATTTCTTGTATTTCTTCTGTCTTTTGCCCACTGAGCGTGGAGGGGAGAGACGGGCTGATACACAGCATCTGGTTAAAGTCAGGTAAGTAACTCTCCGGGGGGAAAAGCCTGAAGTCAGCTGCCAACCTCTTTCTCTTCCTAATGTGTTTTTGCAGATGGAGGAAAACTGCAGCCAATGCAGAGGTTTCAATTTTAGGAGATACTTGGGAGAAATGAGAGAGACGGAAACACTTTGTTCTGTCACTATCCTGTTAGCTGGGTGCCGACCGGAACACTTGGCATCATGGGCAGAGGGTAGACTTTGACCAGCCCCAAGCCCCCACCAGGTGCAAATATGCCAAAGGGACTTCTCCAGCCAGAAGATTCCCCTGAATGAAGGCTGAAGGTATGACCAGGACCAGAACGGGAAACTGAAGCCTGTTTCTGAGCATACATACCTTTCAGCAGGGCTCCCCCGGTCCGAGTGCATGGGCGCCCCCCTCTTGTTCCTAGGAGGGGCTCACAGCCCTGCGAGAGGAGCAGGGAGCTGGGGTCAAAAGGTCTAACTCCTGTGTGTGTGTGTGTGTTTCACTATTTATTTTTATTTATTTATTTGGCTGCACTGCATCTTGGTTGTAGCATGCAGGATCTCAGTCTTCATTGCAGCCTGTGGGATCTTTAGTTGCAGCATGTGGGAATAAGTTCCCTGACCAGGAGTCGAACCCAGGCCCCCTGCATTGGAAGCGCAGGGTCTTAGCCACTGGACCACCAGGGAAGTTTCCCTCTTGTAGGTTTGTACCCTATGCTTCTTGACTGTGGATGAGACATTTCATCCCCAGACCTTGGATTCTGCACCATGTACAATGGAGACCATAATAAACACTTCACCTGGTCCCAAGGTTCCCGTGAGCCTTTTCCTACACACGACGGAGGAGCTCGTGTCGGGGAGCAAAGTCACCAAAGTGCCCACTGTCCTCTGAGTCGAGTATGGAAGATTTGACGAAATGCTGGGAGCTTTTCAATAAGCCCCTGTCCCACTGTGAGGTGGGATACCGGGTTTACGCCAGCCCTGTAATCTTAGCCCAATTCCACAGTTGGGAGCAGTTTTCTGCAGATAATTCAGTCTCTGCCTGAGTGTGTGAGCGGGACTCGCTGTGTTCCCGGGAGTGGAGGGGAGCAGGCTCGAGTCCACACAGGGTTGCTGGATCCTCATTGTGTCTGCTACAGGGTGGCTGGTCTGGGACGTTCCCTGGACTGTTGACCACTGAAGTTCTGCTTGCCCCATTCCTTGGCTTCAGGCCAGTGTTTGTTGCTGGGTTGGGCGGTTCGTTTTCTGTCTTGACTGAACTGGAGCCCTGCCTCCTTTATCCCCTGGTTTGGCCTGGGGGTCTCCGTTGGTGCCTTGAGCCCCTGGGCCGCCCCTGGAGTGTGGGCCCCTGGGTCTCCCTTGGTGCTGAGCCCCTGGCTCTAGTCGTGAGGTCAGGGCCCAGGCCGTTCATTCTGCAACCCCTAGCCCACAGCGCCATCTTGCCCCCACCATGGTCATTCCTCTCTGGTATGTGCTCTGGCCAGGTTCCACCCAGCATCTGTGCCTCCCCGCTCCAGGGTCACCCAGGAGATTCCAAGTTCTTTCCATACCACACAGGAAGTGAGGGTAGCTCGGGAAAGCTAAATGCTAGCCCTTCCACTGTCTGACCACAGAGTACTGCTGAATTTACTCTGATGTGGCCACTCCCACATGGGTGTGGGGAGCCTGTGTTTCATGCAGTCTAAAACGAGGAAGAGGATTTGTGTTGATGAGATGGTTGAATGGCCTCACCAACTCCATGGACATGTGTTTGGGCAGACTCCAAGAGATAGTGAAGGCCAAGGAAGCATGCTGCAGTCCATGGGGTCACAAAGAGTTGGGCACAACTTAGCGACTGAACATCTAACACACTTCCCGCTCAGAGTAGCCCAGAGACAGAAAATCAAGATGAATGTCTCTCCAGCCTCTGTCTTCTTTCTTCTCTTGGTCCCTTGGGACCAGAAATGGGCACGCTTCCTGCCTCTACAATTCAAACCTCCTAGTCTAGTTGTCTTTGCAGTCCCATGGACTGTAGCCTGCCAGGTTCTTCTGTCCATGGAACTTTCCAAGGAAGAATACTGGAGTGGTTTGCCATTTCCTCCTCCAGGGGATCTTCCCAACCCAGGAATGGAACCTGGGTCTTTTGGGTCTCCTGCTTTGGCAAGCAGGTTCTTTAACACTAGTTCCACATGGGAAGCCCTAGTTGTCACTGCAAAACCAGTTCTCATCTGCATGGAAGCAGTTCCAGGATCTGAGTCCTACCTACAAGCTTGGCTCTTTAGCAAGTTATGCTAAATGGGAGCTAAATAAATTTAGAAAATCGTATTTCTCTCTCAAGAAAACCTAGTTTTTACCTCTGTTATGCCTATAAAATACCCATTTGGGGTCAGGATAACCAGCATATTACCTTTTTTTTTTTTTTGCATTCATGCTGTTGAAGTCTGAAGGTAGGCTTATGTCTCTGAGAAAATGGGAAAGTGAAGGGATAGATCAACCCATGAAACACAAAAATGAAAAGTGTGTTAGTAGTATTCCAGACATGTCATCCCTCTTCCAACCAGATAACCTTTGGCACTCTTTCCAACTCAGAAGAATTCAACTCTTAAGATGGAGCTTAAGAGCACAGTTTGGAAAGTATGACATAGTTTCCAAATGTGTCCATACATACTAACTCGATTCTTTCTGCTATTAGATTTCCAAAGTACTGGTCCCTCTGAAATCTGCCTGAGGCAACTTGAACTTGGATGAATGGCCATTAAACATGCTGATGCTGAACAAAGCTGCACAGCGTCCAGTGACTTCTCTGCTGGTAAAAACCGTCTCATGATTTATTCTAAAACATCGGCCTTGAGCTACTTTCCATTCTCTAATGTATTACTTTGGAGATTATAAATCAGAGTCTACTTGCTGTGGGCTTTCACTTGGACAACTCACTTGACCCGCCCCCCACCCCCCACCCAGTCATTGTACCTCTTTAGGCAAGAGCCCACTGGGAAAGGAATCAGAAAAAATGGGTTCCTCAACTGCTCGAATTGGGCAAACAACAACTCTACTGCAGAAAACGAATTGACCAGCTTGTAATTTCCTGACCTTCTCATGAATTTGATGCTGGCATCTAGTGTTGGAGAATTAACCCATGTCAAGCAAGGCCACTGGATTGCTCATCAGAGCCACTAAATCAACTCATGCTCATTTGCCACCAGGTCCCTCCACCAAGCGAGATCCGTCCACCAAAGGAGCACCGTCTCTGAGTCCAGGACTATATTATGCCCAGTAAGGATCATGAAAAAAAGTAGGGCAGAGTCCTTGACCTGAGAAACTCCCAGTCTAGTGGAGGAGGTAAACAGTGAGACAACGAGAAAACAAAATTAAACACTGAACTTCGTGGCACCTTCTGTGGGGACAATAGGAATCCAAGAAGGAGGAATAGCCCAAGGAGACTCCATAGACAGGTGGGATGTCTAGACTGGGCTATAAACAGGAGAGAAGAGCAATAATGAGATGAGGAGAATAACAGTGAAGTCACAAGATGGGAAGATGGGTGTGTGCATGTGGGCTGGGGACTGTGAGGAGCCCCACTTGGCAAGAGGAGAAGGAAGAGACAGAGAATTGATAGGAAAATGGCTGTGTAGGACTCTCCTGGGGGTCCAGTGGTTAAAACTCCACGCTTCCAATGCAGCGGCTGTGAGTTCAATCCCTGGTCAGGAAACTAGAATCCCACGTGCCATGCGGGGAAGTCAAAAGGCAAAAATAAATAGATAATTTAAAAAATGGCTGGAAAATGGAGGCTCTAGATGATGAAGATGCAAACCAGAGGGCTTGTGATAGACAGTGGGGCACCATGTGTAGGAACATAGCATGGGATAAGATGGGATGAAGATCCTATGCTTTTAGGATGCGTGGGGACAAGATAGACTATATTGTGGGAAGTGTCTGAAGCTGGAGGGGCCACTGTCTAGTTACTTGACTAGACAGTGTGAAGAGAAGGAGGGAAGAGGGAAAAGCAAGTTCTAGATACATACACAACCATGAAATAGGAATTGCTGATAATTGACTGGATAAGGGACACAAGGGAGAAGGAACTTCGTGGTTTTTAGTATTGGAAATAGGAGCAATAGTGGTGCCATTGTGAAGAAAGCCCTGAGGGACTTCCCTGGTGGTCCAGTGGTTAAGACTCTGCACTTCCACTGCAGGGGTCACAGGTTCAATCCCTGACTGGGAAACCACCATCCCACGTGCCACGGAGTACAGCCTGAAAAGAAAGAAAGAAGGATCCCCATCTCATAGCAGAGTGTTTGGTTTATTTCTATTGTTGATCGGTTATTTCTATTGGTTCTAGATTGACCTCATAGACGAAATAATCCCCATGGACCCAAACGATGCCAAACATCTTGGCAATGTGGACGGCTCTGTCTCCAGCAACTGGACCTATGGTTCTTCAAAAAACAGCACAAGAAGTTATACACCTGCCTATCTCAGCAGAAGGATGCAGGTGGGAGGCTCTAGAGCGTGCAGTTTTCAAATCCCTGCTACTTACTAGCTATGTGGTTTGGGAAAGTTGCAGAAACCTCTTTGTGTTCCTTCGTGTATCACAATGGGGATAATAATGACCACCTCATAAACGAGGACATTCATGTCAAGCACTCGATGTACAATGACTCAGCTTAGTCATAACTCAACAGTGCTAGCTGTACTTCATTCCCATCAAATAAAACAATAAGCACTTAAACAATTTATAAAATTCCAAGCTTTTAAGAGAGGGTAAGATTTTTTGTAGACACAGTGGGATGGATTGGAAAAAGTACTGGACTTGGAGTCTGTCTTAACCTTATGTCCAACGGCCATCAGTTCTGTTACCCAAGGTAAGCCTGTTAACTGCCAAGAAGTCTCAGTTTATTTGCTTAATGTCAATAATAACGCACGTCCTGCCTTGCTATATGATTCTGAAAGTAAAAGAGATGGTTCATGTGAAGTTATCTGGCAGAAACTAAATGCTTTGCAAAGGAAAAGTATCAATTAGTTGTTGTTATCATTAGTATGTTAAAGAACCCGTCCTTCATTTATCTGTGATGGTCAGAATGAAGACTCAGTTCACTGGAAAGGCTTTCACCGTGTCTCAAAATAGCATTCCAGAAAAGTCTTATTTACACAGGTTCCGTGATTTAATTGCCTCTGAGGACGTGGAGCAGCCCCTTGAAGAGAAGTGAAGTCTTGGGTTACTTTACGTTGGCCTGGGCTTTAGAAGTGGGTGGCAGTGACTCTGAATAGAATCACTGTTGAGCTGTACACATTTATGATTTATTTTGGTTAGAGCAACCCTCAGGGTGGGGTGGGATTTGGTGCGGTGGCAGTAGCCTGGTCTGGTCAATGATTAATCTGGGAATTTCCAGCTGTCCTCAGCCCTTTTAGGAAAAGCCCCAGCTGTCTTCAGAGCTAATGAATGTCCATCCTGAATGAATCTCCTGGAAGTTGCCCACCCCCGGTTCTCCGGGGCCCAGCAATGCTGAGTGGTTAGTATGGATGGCTCATAGGAAAACAAAGCTTTGAAAGGCAGGACAGAAACAAATTCTGACTTGACCTCAAGCTGCTCCCGAAGCCCAGGGTTCATGTTTCCCAGGCTGCACATCAATCTCAGCTCCCCAGGCTGGCGAGGTGGGAACAGAGTTCACAGCGCCCTTCAATCAGGGCTGGTGCTGGAGGCAGCAAGGACGAGCCGCTCATTATGTGAGCGAGTTAGGAGTCTGTTTCTTTAGTCTTTCTGTGTTCCTTTACAGAACTTAGTTTGACAATGGCCTTGGACCAGCATGAAGCAACGATTCTGAGGCGACATCATCTTCACCTGGCATTTCAGAAAGACACCCCTTGCATGCCCACTTCCTTTCCTTACATTGTTTATCTCTGCAGCTTCAATCTTCTAGAGGCGATATTGATTTACTGAGAGGCTCAATTTAGGTGATGAAAATTCTAACTGTTGCTGGTGAAGAGGGCACATGCCTCCTAGCTTTTGCTCTCAATATCCACTTGGTGTGGCCATTGTGCTACACCTCAGCCGTAGGACCAACCTGAAGTCAGAGGAATGCGTTCCACCCTCGAGGTGCCAGTCACAGCTCCACATGCCAACACACAGCCTTGGCCTTCTTCCCTGGGGCCTGTGGCATCATCAGTGGATAGATCTTGCTTCAGTTTGGCCCAGGCCTTGGGGATCCGAGCACATGGATCTTCCTGCCATTTCTGGTTCCCAAGAATCCTCATATCAGCAACCTTTGGGAATAAAGTGCTTTTAGAGCACCTGAAAAATAGAAAGTAGATGGCACAAGTGGTAAAGAAGCCACCTGCCAACGCAGGGGATGGTGAGAGAAACAGGTTTGATCCCTGGATCGGGAAGATCCCCTGGAGAAAGGCATGGCAACTCACTCTAGTATTCATGCCTGGAGAATCCCAAGGATGGAGGAGCCAGGCAGGCTACAGTCCATAGGGTCATAAAGAATCAGACATGACTGAAGTGACTTAGCACGCACACACACACATGGTACATTTGTGTGGGACTCTTTCATTTCACGGAATATCAAGGTGAGATTTGGATATTATAATTAAAGTACATGTTTCATGCTGTTAACATGGATCAAAAGATAAGGAACCACTAAGTAGGTTCTTGCCACTGGTTTTCAACTGATACTCTTTGCTCTCTCCAAATCCTTTAATTAATGTTTCAGGAGGGGGTCAGAAATCTGCCTTCTAGGGATTTCCTTGGTGGTCCAGTGGTTAAGAAACTGCCTTGCAATGCAGGGGATGCGAGTTCGATCCCTGGTCCAGGAAGATCCCACATGCCTCGGGGCAACTGAGCCCATGCCCTGAAACTACTTGGAGCACCACAGTGAAGATCCCACGAGCCACGGCTAGGACCCGACGCAGCCAGGTAAATGAATACTTTCTAAAAAAGAAATCTGCCTTCTACTCTAAAAGCATAAGCATTTCTTTGTAAGTATATTACATTCAAAATGAAAATATATATGCATTTGAAATTTATCTCTGTTTAAGTGGACTCATCACATTAACATCCGGTGTGATTACTGTCTTTCCCGCATTCCTGGCAATGAAGCTGTAGTCTTTGCTCTTCCAGCAGCGTGGATTTAGACAGAGGGAGCAGAGTGAGCTGAGGGATTTATAAGAAAATCCCATTTCTCTTGCATCACGAGGTTTTCGGTAAAGGAAACTGCACCTTTTTGATTCTGAAAATAGCTACCTTGTAAAAATTAAAAACCCTGAGAGGCTCTAGCATTAAAGCTCTGCTAAGTAGCAAAGGAGCAAAAACCGATTTGGTCCCAGTGAATCCTTTCGTCTCAAAGCGGCCAGACATCTAGCTCTGCATTCCCGATGAATTCGGAGAAGTCTATTTCTGCAAAGACAATTTTATACAGCAATTCCAGTCCAGGGAATCACGAGAGGATGAGCCATTATCTTTTCTTCTTGAATAAGAAGGCAGTTTGGCACCATGATGAATATGGTTACATGCAGCCTTCTGCTGCTGTGGGCTGAAGACCACCTCATTCCAGGCCGGCCAGACAGAAGACGGATAGTAACATTGACTCTCAGATGCTACAAACCATGTTGTCGGCAACGGCAAAAGGACAGCTTCCCTCATTCTCTTCCAGGTGCCTCTCCATCCAGGAGACTGGAATGTTCCTGGATTTTGAGAGGGTCGCTGGATATTTTCAGGTTTAAAAATGAACAGAGCAGCAACCCTTTCACTGGGTTGCTAATCATTCACAGGGAGTATTTCTTAGAGCCTCAGATGCAGGCTGTGTGAGTATGTCTTAACTCCCTTGTGGATGGTCAGCCCTTGGAGATCTATGCAAAGAAAATCAATACGGTCCAGTAAATAAACTCTCATTATGGTTGAACATCTTAGCATTTAAAGTGATCAAGGGGGACTTCCCTGGTGGTCTGGGGGTTAAGAATCTGCCTTGCAGGGCAGGAGACAGGTTTGATCCCTGGCTGGGGAACTAAGATCCCACAGGCTGAATAGCAACTAAGCCTGGCATGGCAACTAGAGAGCCTGTGCGCTGTTATCAAAGATCCTGCGTGTGCAACTAAGACCCGATGCAGCCAAGTAAATAAAAATATTTTTTTAAAAATAAAGCGACCTACGAATCTTCTTTCACTTTCTAAAGACATACTGCTGACTGACACAGCTTCTGAACCAGGGAGGTCAGAGAAGCAGTCTACTGGAACGTCTTTAGTCTTTGGAGTCTGGTTGACCTTGGTCTGGAGTCTGGGGTCTGGATGAGCAGCTCCAGAGCCGGAGTGTCCTCTGAAGCTCTGCCTTCCTCCTAGCCTCCCAGAGTAGACTGCAGTCACCTTGAACTTGACCATCTGAATTGCTGCTCCTCCCTGCAAATGTTCCTCTAGTCTTTCACTACAGACTGCCTTGGCCAACTCCCAGTGACAGGTCTACAGGTGACTGGCAGACCACTTTCTGTGTCACAGATGTTTATGAAAGTGGACATGTTAGTCCCTCAGTCATGTTCGACTCTTTTGCAGCCCCCTTTACTGTAACCTGCCAGTCTCCCCTGTCCATGGGATTCTCCAGGCAAGAATTCTGGACTGGGTTGCCATCCCCTTCTCCAGGGAATTTTTTCCCAAACCAGGGATCAAACCCGGGTCTCCTGCATTGCAGACAGATTCTTTACCATCTGAGCTACCAGGAAAAGGCCACTAATGTTTATGGGAGAATTGTATTAGAATAAATTAGGTTGCTCTGTGATAACAAATGAACCTCAAGATCCCATTGCTGAACACAAAAAAGATTTATTTCTTGCGTGTGCCTTATGTCCATTGCCAAGTCAAGGATGTTGGGTACGTGTGCGGGGAAAATTCCATTCCACAGTCACTCAAGCATCCAGGCTGATGGAGGCTGTACCCTCTGTAACTGTAACATCTAGAACACATTACTCCTTTGGTCTCCAGGGAAGAGAGAGGCTGAATGTCTCACCTGCTCTTCAATGCTGGGGAGTGAGGGGGGTCACTCCAGCTCACCCCCCATTGGTCTAAACTGGTCATGTGACCCCACCAGCCCCAGAAGGCTGGGCGGTCCTGTTTCCTACATGCCTGGAAGGTAAGGAGACCCAGATGGTGTGTGCACAGAATGTCTAGCAAGGCCTGTGCTTTTGTTTCAAGCACGACTTATTTATTTGCTTATTGTATTGAATAAACAGCAGGCACCGCAGGGCAGATCTCATCCAGAACAACGACAAGTTTCTCGAAGCCCAGTTAGCTTGTCTCTGTCACCTCAAGCAGGGACATGCAGGGTCCAGAGGGGTTTCTTTTTTCCTCCCACCGAGGAGGTCAGAAACCAAAAATATTTTGAGGCGCACCATCTCAGAGAGCCAAGCTACACAGCAGCGACTCAGAAACCCTGAGGAGTGGGACCTGCCCTGAAACAGCCCCCTGCTAATTAGCCCCATGGTCGTTTGCGGTCCTGTCCACCCGCAGGCATGCAGATTCAGCCCGCGTCTGCGCTCAGAATTCGTCTGTAGCCAGGCAGGCTGTGCCAGTTCTGAGATGCCAGAGGTTAACTTACTGGAACAACCACCACATCAAAAAGCCTGTCACATGACAGCACCAGGGAGCTCAAACCCCACATCAGAACGCCTTGGCTAGTGTGGAAGTCCTGAAATGCAATGTGTATTCTTCATTGGGAATTAAGACCATGTGGGTTCATCCTAAGTATAGCCAACCCTGGATGTGTTTTTAATTAGGCATTGAGACACTTGAGCGTTAGTGGCCAGAACTGACCTGGCTACAAGTTGGAGGCCACAGGGACCCCGTCTAATGTCTGAGAACTTATATTACTTGAACACAGTAGGTGCTAAAAGAGGCTTTTCTTCGTAATGATGTTATGTTGCGTGACTTATGATGGTAGGGATAAAACTCGGTTGAATTTCCTCTGCCAGTTTTTTTAGAGGATGAAGACACAAGGCCACTTAACTTCTTGGCAGAGAGTAGAAAAGACTGATCATTTTCAGGCTCTGAGACCCATCCGCAAACTTACTTACTTACCAACAATAATAACTTGTAAAGATTTATGGTATGCTTCTCAGTCCAAAGGTACTGTTTGAAGAACTTTACACAGATTATTTTATTCAATCCTCACAATTACCTCTGAGGTATAATTACTGTCCTTTCTATACAAATGAGGAGACTTTAAACGAGGGCTTTAAAAGTTCAAGGAACTTGTCTAGAATCACAACTTCAAGTAGTGGAGGTGGGTTCTAACTTAAGCCTGTATGATTGCAAAGCACATGTGTGTTTCAAAATAACTGCCTTTACACAATACAGCTCATAGAAAAAACTTTAAATACAAAAATGAAGAGGGAATGAAATACGTATCATTTGTAATCCACCATGCAGAGATATAAACTGTCATAATTTGGTGCATGTGTATCTTGGATTTTTCCTACTCTGATGTTACTCACAAGTGACTTGAAATTCCTTAGGTTAGTCTTGTTCTTGGGTTGGATCTGCCTTCAGTTCATGTCAATGTTGCCCCAAATTTTCCCTCAAAGAAAACAATCCAACACCCATAAGAATTTCTATAGGTAATATAGACATTTTAACAATGTTCATTCTTCCAATCCATGAACACAGAATGTCTTTCCATTTATTTGTCTCTTCCTCAATTTCTTTCAACAGTATTATGTCGTTTTCACTGCACAAGTCTTTCACGTTCTTGGTTAAGTTTATTCCTAGGTGCTTCGATCTTTTTGGTGCAACTGTAAATGGAATTGTTTCCTTAATTCCTCTTCCTGCTAGCTCATTGTTAGCATATAGAAACACAACAGATTTTTTGGTATATAGATTCCTTAACCAGAAACTTTTCTACATTTATTATTTCTAATAGGATTTTTGATGGAGTCTTTGGGATTCTCGACATATAAAATCATATCATCTGCAAATAGTGACATTTTTACTTCTTCCTCTCCATTTGGATGGCTCTTATTCCTTTCTTCTTGCCTAATTGTTCAGTTAAGGACTTCTGATACTGTGTTGAATAAGAGTGGCAGGAGTGGGAGTCCTTGTTCCTGATCTTAGAGGGATAGCTCTTGACTTTTCACCATTGAGTATGATATTAGCTATGGGTTTGTCACATATGACCTTTATTATCTTGAAGTACATTTATTCTATATCTATTTTATTGAGAGTTTTTATGATAAATGAGTGTTGAATCTTGTGAAATGCTTTTTGTGCATATATTGAGATGATTTTATGGTTTTTTTTCCTTACTTTTGTTCATGTGGTATATATCATGTTGATTGATTTGTAGATGTTGAACCATCCTTATATCCCTGGAATAAATCCTACTTAACCATGATGTATGATCCTTTTAATGTATCGCTGTATTCAGTTTGCTAATTTCTATAGCTATGTTCATCAGAGATATTGGCCTGTAATTTTCTTTTTTTGTGTTGTCTTCATCTGGTTTTGGCATTAGGGTGAAGTTGGCCTCCTAATATGAGTTAATAAGCATTCCCTATTTTTTTTTTAAGAAAAGTTTAGATGGATAGATATTGGATATTCTTGGAGTAAAAGAAGAAAGTAAAAGAATTTTGGTAAAATTCACCTGTAGAGCTATCTGATCCTGGACTTTTTTTTCCAGGAGCCTTTCAATCACTGTTTTAGTCTCTGTACTAAAATGGGCAAAGAAGGTGAATAGACAGTCTTCCAAAGAAGATATGCAGATGGCCAACAGATACATGAAAAAATGTTCAACATAATTAACTATTGGGCAAATGCAAATCAAAATCACATGAGCTATCACTTTACACCTGTTAGACTGGTTATTATCAAAAAGGCAAAAAAAGAAAAAACAGGAGTTGACAAGGCTGTGGGAAAAAGGTGCCCTCATACACTGTTGGTGGGAATGTAAATTGGTACACTCACTATGGAATACAGTATGGTGATTCTCAAAAAATTAAGAATAGAACAACCATATGAGCCAACTATCCCACTTCTGGGTATTTATCCAAATAATATTAAAACACTAATTTGAAAAGAGGTGTACTTTATGTTTATTGCAGGATTATTTACAATAGCTCAGATATGGAAACAACCTAAGAGCCCAACAGTGAATGAATGGATAAAGAAGACGTGAGGCACACACACTCACATACACACACCACACAAACCCCCGCCAAACACACACACACCCACACACATCACACACACCCCTAAACACACCCACACACACCCACACATACACCCCACACCACACACACACACCCACACTCACACACTCACACCCACACTCACACACCCACACACACCACTCACACCCCACACACACACACTCACACACACACTCACCCACACACACATACACACACACACACACTCCCACACACACAGCCCCCACACACACATACACACACACTCACACACATACACCCCCACACACTCACACACACACACCACACATGCCCATACACCCCCACACCACACACACATACCCACACACACTCCTACACTCACACCCACACACACCACACACCCCCCACATCCCCATACACCCCCACACAACCCCCCGACACACCCCTACACACACACAGACACATACCACACCCTCTACATCCCCATACACCCCCACACCTCCCCCACACACCCCTACACACACACAAACACCACCCCTCCCACATACACCCCCACACCACACACTCACATATACCCCCACACCCCCACACACACCCCTACACCCACACATCACACACCCCCCGTTACCCCCATATACCCCCACACCACACACACACACACCCCAACATACCCCACACACCTACAGCCACACAACACACACCCCCTGTCACCCCCATACATCCCCACACCACACACACACCTACACCCACACACCACACACACCCCTGTCACCCCCATTCACCCACACACCACACACACACACACACACATCCACATCCCCATACACCCCCCCACACCCCCACACACAGGAATATTACTCAGTCATTAAAAAGATGAAATGTTCCATTTGTGACAATATTGAGGGTATTACGCAAAGAGAAATGAGTCAGACAAAGACAAATACTATATCAACACATTCATATATGTAGTAGGAAAAAATCTAATTAACAAACCAAACCAGAGGAAAACAACACATAAATACAGGGGACAGAATAGAGGGGAAGGGGTGAGAGAGAAGGTGAAATGGATGAAGGAGATCAACTGTATGGTGATAGAAACTTAATTATGGTGGTGAGCACACTATAGTGTATACAGGAATCAAAATATCATGCTGTACACATGAAGCTTATATAATACTGTAAATCAATGCTACCTCAACAAAAATAAATTTTGAAAAAGAACTGCCAAATAACACAGATTTTACTGAAGGTTTTAGGGCAACCTGGAAGAGATTCCTGCAGCCCACCTAGGAAAACTATCCTCCACCCACACCTTTAAACAAGTCACCCTCTCTGCTTCTGCTGCCTTCCAACATCTCTTCCTTTTCTCATGAAAAAAAAAAAAAAATCACCTTTTTATTACCTTACTTTTTCTAATGTGCACACTCACCCATCAGCCTGCTCAGGAAAACAACAGCTTCTTCTCAGGATCCGCTCTTCTTAGTGCCAGAATTTAGGACCATAAATAATGAAAAATTTTACTCTTGACTCTCTCATACACATTTTCTTACAAAATGGGTTTATTCTGTTTAGTAAGCCACTTTATCTTCCTCAAGAGTATATTTTGTTATATGGGAGAAATCTTAAAGTTCTGTTGGCGATTGTTTTACTTGATTAACGAGAAAGGAAAAGCAGGTGTTAGCCTGTGCACTGGGGAATTTCTGGTAGAACCCTGTCACAATTATAGCCTTTCAAGTCATAATGTCATCCTGACTATATTAGTTCATACTCAGTATTTAAAAAAAACTTTTTTGGCCACACTGTGTGGCATGTGAGGTCTTAGTTCCCCAACCAAGGCTCTAACCTGCCTCCCTACTCTGGAAGCACTGAATCTTAACCATGGACTGCCACCAAAGTTCCCTGGTTTAAAGTATACTGTTGTAAAAGAAAATTTTTTTACAGATCACCAACACCTGACCAGATGAATGTTTTATTTATATTGTTAAGTCAATCTTTTTTTTTTCTAAGCAAGATAAAGCAGTAGTACCCATATGAGTTAGTTCTATTTTCCCCTACATTATTGTGCATATATTCTTCTGTCTATGCCTCCGGAATAAATAAGCCATTAAGAGAAAAGTCTGATGAAACAGACTTTTTGGGAGGTGTACAAGAAGGAGCAGATCAGCTTCTGATGGCCAAGAATTTCTTACGTGAGAGAGCTGAGCCCCAGTCTGGGGGTGGGGCTGCTGGTACATATTCTATTTATGTAAATTAGTGGTTTTCAGACTTTAGTGATTCCATGCCATGTAATGGATTAAAGATGGCCACAAATGTTTTGCCAGACCGCTCACTGAGAGATAAAGTCTGTGTCTCCTCCCCTTGAATCTTGGGTGGACTCTTGGACTCCTTTGACTAATAAAATATGACCGCAGTGACAGGATGGTATATTCTTGCTCCAGGACTTAGAAGACTGACTTTTACTTCCTGTCTCTTGGAACATTCCCTCTTAGAATCCAGCCTTCATTTCCTGAGGAAGCCCAAGAACCCCAGTGGGGAAGCCACATGGCAGAGAATGGGGACCTGCCCCTCCCCCTACAGACAACAGCTCTGTTGAGCTCCCAACTTGCCAACCAAGTGGGCAAGCCATCTTGGAAGTGGATCTTCTAGATCAAGTTGAGGTGCTGTCTGGGCTGAGGCGGGACGGGGGGTGGATGAACTGCTCAGGTGAGCAATTTATTCACACATTTCTGATCCAGAAGTTTGTGAACAAAATTAAAACCACTAAGTTGCCATTGTATCTGCTGCAGTAATAGTTAACCAGAGCATACTTCCATCATCAAAAACATTTTCACGATCTTGGTATACTTACTTGTTATGCCCTATCCAGTTACTGATATATTATAAAACATATCAGAAATAGAAAATTAAAAGGGCTAAGCTATAAATACAAATTCTAAAATGTTCTTCTTGCCATTCAGTGGTTTTTTTTTGTTTTTTTTTTTTGAGCCTATATACATTTTGGTAACCTTTGGTCTGGAATAGATGATGCCCAAGACCCAACTCATTGACAATAAATAATCTCTCAATACTAGTCAAATGTCTGAAAAATGTAGAGTGTTTAGATAACACATGGTCAAAGAGGGGATAATTAACCAGGCATCTCTGGAAAGCTGAATTTGACTCAAGCAAGAATACTTGAACTGTGAGACTAGGATGAAAATTTTTGCCACTTCTATATTTCTCCCTTTTTAATGACCACAGCCAATAAATAGTCTTTTGTTTCTGACTTTTAAAACATAGGGTTAAGAGTGAACAATTTATTTGAAACTTGCTATGGCTTAGGGGGAATTTAGATGTGCTAGTCCAAAGCTATCCTTTCTTCAGAGGATCTTCCCAAACCAGGGATCTACTACAATATATGAATATTATTCCAGGTCAGTAAATAAAAGTCTACATTGTTATTTTAATGAATACATGATATTCCAATAAGTGGACATATTATTTTTGATCCATAATTTGTCATTGGATATTCAGGCTGTTTTCCAATTTGGGGTGATTGTAACAATCATTCTTATAGCTAAATATTTGCATGCATTCTTTCTTACTTAATTATTTCCTTTCTGTGCATTCCAATTATTGGTTATGAACAAGCACTGGTTATTGTTATTTGGATGTGAATAAGTGCTGTCAAATTTCTCTCCAGAAAGTTCACATTAATTTCTAATTTTTCCATCACCAGTGTCCATTTCCCAGCACCCTCAACAATACTTGGTATTATAAATTAAAAAATAATTTTGTCAACTTAATATAAAGATTGTGCTGTACATATGTATATGACATATGACATATATTTTATGTCTTAAACTTTCCGTTTGATTTTTTTTTCTGGCTTATTGCCTATTTTTTCCTATTTATTTTTATAAGCTGCTTCGGAATTTTTTTTGTGTGTGGGAAGGAATAAAGCATACTACAAATAAACAATTTTAAAGAGGTAATTTCCTAATTCTGGGAAAGACAGAAATGGCAGTTTTATTAGTCAATAACTCCTTTCATTTGCAAGTGTCATAAACGCAACTCCAATTGGCTTAAGCAAAAAAGGAATTTATTGGCTCACTGAAGAGTTTCAGGCACAGCTGGATGAATGGTTTAAATAATTCCAGGGCTCTCTCCACCTCTCAGCTCTGGTTCCCTCTGCTTGCCTTCCTTTATTCCTACTCATTCTCTTGCTGTCTCAGCAGGGATCCAGAGCAAGAGAGAACTTCTTTTCCAATTGCTTTAACACAAGACCCAGAGAAGACTGTGACTGGCCAGCCTAGGTCATGTGCTCATCCCTGAGCCAATCATAGGGTCAGGCTTTAGGGGCATGTCTTTAGTTAGGGACATGGTGGGTTCAACTACAGTTAAACCAAATAAATTGGGGGTGGCATAATTTCCAGAGGAAAGGATGCTGGTACAATAGAAATAGGATCTAGGAATCTGGAAACCTAGGATTTGTCCTACTTTTTCACTACTGTCTGTGGGAGCTCTCTGAGCTTCAGCTATCTCACTCATCCAAGGGAAAGAGTGATCCTCACCTTATGTAGCTCGAATGATGATTCTGGTTTGGCCCAAATGAGATCACCAAGGTGAAACTGCTTGCCAACAATGAAGCATCATGCAGGAATTTCCTCAGTGGTCCAGTGGCTAAGACCACGCCCTCAGTGCAGGGGGCCTAGGTTTGATCCCTGGTCAGGAAATTAGATCCCACATGACTCAACTAAGCATTTGCGTGCCACAACTAAAGATCCTGCATGCCACAACTAAAAGAACTCACATACTATATACTACCTTGTACTTAGACAAAGACCTGGAGCAGCCAAAAAAAAAACCCAACTTTTTTAAAGAAGTATCATGCAAATATAACCTGCCTACAAATAAAACTACCTGGGCTTCCCTTGTGGCTCAGCTGGTAAAGAATCTGCCTGTAATCCTGGAGACCTGGGTTCGATCCCTGGGTTGGGAAGATCCCCTGGAGAAAAGAAAGGCTACCCACTCCAGTATTCTGGCCTGGAGAATTCCATGGACTGTATAGTCCATCGGGTCACAAAGAGTCGGACACAACTGAGTGACTTTCACTTTCACAGATAAAACTAAAGCGGGGAAATTCTATGTGTTCCCAATTACAGTTTTGCATGAATACCCCCTTGAGAAGTCAATGAAAAAATCAGTGCCTGGTGGCCGGAAGGCCCACATCCCCCTCAACACTGGCTCTGCCTAAAACAGTTCATTTTAATTGTCCTGAAAAGCAGGTCGAATCGTCATCCTCAAGAAGCAAGAAAGGGTAGCAGCCATAATCACCGCGGAAAGTTGAAAACAATACTGACATCATACCATGCTGGTGTCTTTCTAGGAAAATGTGTATCCTGTCTTTGCTTTCCATCTGATTATTAATAACAAGCCTGTGACCTGCCCTACTGCAGGAATGACCCCACAGTCCAGCAAGGAGTAGGAGGAAGCACCCAAGGGTGGCTGGGCAGTCATGGGGCTGTGATTTTGCTGAATCCTAGCAGGGCAGGGCCAGAAAGAGAAGCCAGACACAGGGGTGCTCGGAGAAGCTGAGGGGTTTGGCCTGCGAAAGAGCCACACACAGGCAAGGAATTATACACGGGGCCTGTTTTTCTGTACTAATTGCTCTTGGCCATCAACATAGGCTAGTTTCAAGCTCTGTGCTATACAAGAGAGCAAGACTTTCACAACTACTCCTGACCACACCTGCCAGGATGTGGACTCAGAGATGAGAGAGGCTCGGTCAAAGGAAGCGACAGCCAGCCTCCACCCAGAATGGTCCTGGGCAGGCGATGACTGTCTGAGAAGTGGTGATTTGAGAAATGTACCAACTCTCACGGGCTTCCCTGATAGCTCAATTGGTAAAGAATCCACCTGCAATGCAGGAGACTCCGGTTCGATCCCTAGGTCGGGAAGATCTGCTGGAGAAGGGATAGGCTACCCACTCCAGTGTTCTTGGGCTTCCCTGGTGGCTCCTCTGGTAAAGAATCTACCCACAATGCAGGAGACCTGGGTTTGACCCCTGGGTTGGGAAGATCCCCTGGAGAAGGGATAGGCTACCCACTTCAGTATTCTGGCCTGGAGAATTCCATGGACTGGTTAGTCCGTGGGGTCGCAAAGAGCTGGACACAACTGAGTGACTTTCACTTTCACCAACTCTTAAAATGCTTCCCCTCTCTCTTCACCCCACTCACCCTAAGCCCACCAGGTTACTGCCTAAAATTCCCACAATTCAGACAACTCTTTTAGTTGTATTATTTGTTTTGCTTTTGTTTTGCAGGGAGGCAGCTGTGCTGCATGGCAGATGGAATCTTAGTTCCTGGACCGGGGATAGAATCTGTGCCCCCTGCGCTGGAAGCTCTGGAAGCTCGAAGTCCTAACTGCTAGACCACCAGGGAGTTCCCCTAGAAGTATCGTTATCTCCAAAAGACCTTCATAAAATGCAAACATGGGGGACTTCCCTGGCAGTCCAGAGGTTGGGAGTTCGCCTGCCAGGGCAGGACGTGGGTCCCATCTCTGGTCTGGGAAGATTCTACGTGCTGTGGGATGACTAATCCCTGAGAGCCACAACTACTGAGCCTGCACTCCAGAGCTGGTGCTCTACAATGAGAGAAGGCACTGCAATGAGAAGCCCGCACACCTCAATTACAAAGAACCCCTGCTCGCCACAGGTAGAGAAAGCCCATGAGCAACAAGGAAGACCCAGCACAGCCAAAAAATTAAAATAAATAAATGAAATGAAAATATGGAGAAAAGGTAGAGTGATTGAGGGAAAAGACTAACAAATCCATTAAATCATTACCCTCCAGGAACTGTGATCTTGGGGGCAGAGAGGGGAAGAAGGGGTCAAGGCAAGGACATTAGATACTTAGGAGGAACAACCAGTCTAGAAGATCCAGTTTGCTTGTTCCTGAGGCTGGCCTCTACAGGTTAAAAACTGCTAAAAACTTCACCAGACGATCACATCTCCACGCACTGAGTCCTGTCTGACCTCATCTCTTGATGTACATAAAGAAAAGACAGCCATCTTCATCTGTCATTTTGACCTCTGCTGCTGCTGCTGCTAAGTCTCTCCAGTCACGTCCAACTCTGTGCGACCCCAGAGACAGCAGCCCACCAGGCTCCACCGTCCCTGGGATTCTCCAGGCAAGAACACTGGAGTGGGTTGCCATTGCCTTCTCCAATGCATGAAAGTGAAAAGTGAAAGTGAAGTCGCTCAGTCGTGTCCGACCCCCAGGGACCCCATGGACTGCAGCTCACCAGGCTCCTCCGCCCATGGGATTTTCCAGGCAAGAGTACTGGAGTGGGTTGCCATTTTTACCTCAGATCTTGCTAAATGATTGTTTATAAGCTTACTGCCCGGTCGGAGACTTCTGAGATTTGAGGTTCCTTGGCCAGCAATGGTTTTCAGTACAAATCTGTAAAAAAAAAAAAAATCTGAGTTTTATCGATTTCCATGGCAGTGGGGGGTGGGGGGCATCTGTTTACACGAAGACTGCTGCTCCGGGAGCACTTTCAAGACCATTTTCTCCTCCTAAACAAAGTGAAGTTAAGGGCAGACTTCCCTCCATCTCATGCTGCTTCGATGCCTAAGGTGCCCGTTCTTTTGCTCTTTCTTGGCAATTCTTTTGCTTCTGCTTAGTGACTAGAACTGTATTTGCTGACTGTCAAGCCTCTGCTTTCATTGGCGGTGGCGCCCCCATTCAGAGCATCCGTATTACCTCATGACTTATGGCACAGTGCACACTTTGAAAGCTAAGAACTGGAAAGTTTCTCTTTTGGCATGTTTCCCCCAGTCGCCTAGGCAATTTCCACATGCAACACTTTCCGTCCTCATTGAGAGCAGAGTTGAGAGGGCTTGAAATAAAAGACCTTGCAGGTTTACAGGACTGAGTAGGGGGGGTGGGGCAGCCATCTCCACTGGATGCCAGGACGACTGGTCAGTTCAAACACTTTGGTCCAAAGCCCCAGTCAATGCAGAGGAATTCAGGGCCTCATTTCTCATGATTAAGGGTAGCCTTCAGAGCCGATTTTTTTTCCCCTGGGCTGACATTTAGCCCAGTTATAAAACCAAGCAACGAGACAGTCAGCTTTTGTAACGGCCAGGCTACTGAAAAGAGATTGCTGGGAGAGAGTCTTGAATTATCACTGGGAAGGGGGACTCTGTAGCCAGGCTGCAGGGTGAAATCCAGGCACTGGGACTTCATGGCAGCCACAGATGGTCCTCTGAGAGGCATGCAGACACAGGAGAGCCGGGTCAACTTGGGAATCAATATGGGTCAAATTTGGAAGTGCTCAGAGCTCCAGTCAAGCTGAGAGTGGCCAGGTTGCATATGAAGCAGCACTTGCTTCACCTGAGAAGGCCAAGGAGCAACAAGGAAAAGACAGGAAAGCTCACTGGACCTCCGGGGGATGCTAAGGGTGTTATCTCAGGCTCTCCCTTGGGTAAGCCACACACATCTCTTCCTCTGCATCCCAGAGGCTACCTTAGGGTGAGAAGGACGAGGAGGCCCATTTTTATCTGTGAGACACCAGACTCTACCCAAAGGGACCGTTTAAGTTACTGAAGCTTTAAATGAAGTTGGACCTTTAGTTCCTTTCCCCTTCTAATCAGTGGGTGAAGAGGGCTCAGGGAAGACCAACAGAGTTCTAGACAAAATAACCAAGTGCATCTTCTCTGCACAGCCCTGCTGCAGTGTGGATCGACCCTGCCCTCTTGCTACGGGAAAAGCAGGGCCTGGCCCCCTGCTCCTCAGCCCACGTGGTTCCTTCACCTCCAGGCAAACAGGACCCTCCGGGCCTTTGGTCCTCCTCAGGTCCTCCCTGTCGATGACAAGCTGCAATTTCCCTCCGTCCAGCCCGAAGGTTTGGGCTTCTGGGCTCCTCTCTCCCTGGCTTGTGTTTGCAAGTTTCGCACACATCAGGCATTTGGTTATTTTCGCTCTGCAGGTTCTCTTCCCAAATTTCATCCCTTGAGGAGGAATTGTCCTTTGTTCTCTTCCAAGGTTCCCAGGGGAAGGACCAGACCTAGGATGCATCCTGGCCCCAAGGCCATGAATGCGATGCAGAAAGAGATCCTTGAGAAGAATCTCAAAGCTACACGCAAACGGACGAAATGCAGGCTCCTTAGGACATCTTATATAGACACAGTGTATCTAGGATTAAGTCAACAGGAAATCTTGGAAAAAAGAAAAAGGGTCTATTATGTTTCTAAAGATGCCCTGGTACAGATGTTGCCCCGTCCTTAACCGCAGCCGCACTCGCACCCCTCCCTGGTGCTCTTTTCTTCCCTTTCATTTGCCTATCTTTCTCCTAAGGGCCCATGATTAATAACAACAATGAAGAATTGCCAACACTTACTGAGCACTTACTATGTGCCCCAGCTCTGTGTTACGTGCTCATCATACGAAGCCACATCTGTTCTCTGTGGTTGAAGAAATACTGGGGATGGAAAAATAAGCGGAGGAAATTGCGGCCAGGGGTGTGGAGCGGTGGCCGGAAGACGCTGGGTTGGAATACAGACAAGACACAGGCTCCCCAAATCATGCTGGACGCAACTCCTTTCGAGCTAATTTCCAGACTTTCCTGTTCCTTTTGCTGCCAAAACCCTCCACTTCTGTGGCCACACTCGCGGCTCTGTCTCCTCTTCCCTTAACCGCTGACTCCCGCCCCCACAATTCTATGAAACATGTCTTCAAGGTCACTGTGACTGTCTGCTGGCCAAACACAGTGTGTTTCCTCCCCCGTGGTCCTTGTCCTTTCTGACCTCACTGGCGATACTGGACGTAGTGAATGGTCTGCCTCCCAGGCAGGCCTCCTCACCTTCCTCCCTCTCTCTCTCCGGCCCACCTGATCATTTGCTGCGTCCTGTGTCTCCACCACCACCCCCTCCACCCCACACCCCCGTGTGTGGATTTTGCAGGGTCTCCTCCCCATCTCCTGTTTGCCGGTTGTAACCAGATGGTCTCTGTAGGGCTCCCAAACTCACCTCTCCAGCCCAGACTTTGCCCCACCATCCTCCACGCTCCACGGTTACCTCACCCTCTTGTTGTTGCTGTTTAGTTGCTAAGTCATGTCTGACTCTTTTTGCAACCCCATGGACAGACTGTAGCCCAGGTGGTGCAGTGGTAAAGTATCCACTTGCAATGCAGGAGCCACAGGAGATGCTGGTTCAGTCCCTGGGTCAGGAAGATGACCTGGAGACCCCCTGGAAATGGCAACCCACTCCAGTATTCTTGCCTGGAGAACCTCACAGACTGAGGAGCCTGGTGGGCTACAGTCATGCTCAGTTGTGTCTGACTCTTTGCAACCCCATGGACTGTAGCCCACCAGGCTCCTCTGTCTTCGGGATTCTCCAGCCAAGAGTACTAGAGTAGGTTGTCATGCCCTCCTCCAGGGGCTCTTCCTGACCCACGGATTGAACCAGCATCTCCTGCAGCTCTTGCATTGCAGGCGGATTCTTTACCACAGAGACCCCTGGGAAGTCCGTGCCACACCCTGTGTGTCCAAAAATAAATGTGTCTTCTTCCTTCAAATTTGCTTCTCCTCTAAAATGCCCATCTCCAACCTGTGTCTATGGCAAAAACAACCCCAAAGCCTTGGAGTCATCTGCTCCTGCTCTCCTTGGTCTCTACACACCCAGGCTCTCAGTGCCTCCCACGTCAGACCTCCCCTCCACCCCTACTCTCTGTCTAGGTCAGACCCTTTCCACCTCACCCCTCCTCCTTACACTGGTCTTCTAGCTAATTTCAGAGCCTCCACCTCTCCAGGGCTCAGTATTTCCCTAAAACATCTCATTGGAAAGCAATTTTCATGAATCAACACCTTTAAAATCATCTTTGATCTGGAGATTCTATGTCCAGAAATGTATCCTAAGGAAATTATTGAAGATGTGTGAAAACAAAGATTCATGAACAAGAATATTAAATTAAACCAGTTAAATGGACGAAGGAGGTGTGGGGGTTAGTGAAGACGTTGCAGTGAATCCATCGCTGGGGAACACAGTGTAGCCATTAAAAACCATGCTTCAAAAGGATGTTCAGCGATAACAGAAATGTTTATCCTATGTTGTTAAGTGAAAAACACAGGCTACAATCTGGATCGTACACCATGACCTCCGTCTCAACCCACTCTGCTGCTCATTACATTCCAGTAACATCCTTTTTTCAGTTCTGTTAAATTCTTTCCTTCCCCAGGGCATTTGCACATGTCAGGAAAACTGGGAAACACTTTGAAATGGTGTGCATGGGGTGGGGGCAATTATGGATATCTTAACTAGTTTGCTCATCCTGGTTATCTATATCTTACCTTTTTTCAGAGCTAGTTTACAAGCCTATAAATTGTAGATAACTGTTCAGTTCAGTTCAGTTCAGTCGCTCAGTCGTGTCTGACTCTGTGTATTCCCATGAATCGCAGCACGCCAGGCCTCCCTGTCCATCACCAACTCCCGGAGTTCACTCAAACTCACGTCCATCGAGTCGGTGATGCCGTGCAGCCACCTCATCCTCTGGCGTCCCCTTCTCCTCCTGCCCCCAATCCCTCCCAGCATCAGAGTCTTTTCCAGTGAGTCAACTCTTCTCATGAGGTGGCCAAAGTACTGGAGTTTCAGCTTTAGCATCATTCCTTCCAAAGAACACCCAGGACTGATCTCCTTTAGAATGGACTGGTTGATCTCCTTGCAGTCCAAGGAACACTCAAGAGTCTTCTCCAACACCACAGTTCAAAAGCATCAATTCTTCGTCATTCAGCTTTCTTCACAGTCCATCTCTCGCATCCATACATGATCACTGGAAAAACCATAGCCTTGACTAGATGGACCTTTGTTGCCAAAGTAATGTCTCTGCTTTTGAATATGCTATCTAGGTTGGTCATAACTTTCCTTCCAAGGAATAAGCATCTTTTAATTTCATGGCTGCAGTCACCATCTGCAGTGATTTTGGAGCCCCCAAAAATAAAGTCTGACACTGTTTCCACTGTTTCCCCATCTATTTCCCATGAAGTGATGGGACCAGTAGATAACTGAGAATAATGCAAATGATTATTTTCCATATACCAGTGAATTCTGTCCAGGGGTGGTTGTTGTTCAATGGCTGAGTCATGTCCGGCTCTTTCTGACCCCATAGACCACAGCATGACAGGTTTTCCTGTCCTCCACTATCTCCCAGAGTTTGCTCAAGTTCATGTCCATTGAGTTGCTGATGCTGTCCAAGGGAGAGACAGCTAATTTTCTTGTACCCAATTTGGCATCTGAATATTTGTATTTCATTTCAACATTCCCGATTGATCAGTGTGGTTCTTTGAAGTCTCCTTTGGGCCAGTTGTAATATCTTACTGGTTCTTTCATTACTTTATGAGTTAAATAAAATCTTTGATACACATTGATTGAATAGTTCTACAGAGTCATAATTTACCTTTTAAAAAAAATGTATCCTGTAATCTTGTTCCTCCCTTTCTTCACCTGTCTAAACCTTGCTCACGCCCAGGTCTCAGCTTAAATATCACATCCCTGGAGGGGCCTCCTGTGTTCTAGATGAAGTCCTCCACTACTCACTTTCTTATTTATTTCTTCCTTCATAGCACTTATTACAGTTTGTAATTATGTATTCTGCATGTTTATGAATCAAATTTATGAGTCAAATCACCTGTGATTTGCATTTTCTTCATTTTATTTGACAAATTTTCTATAATGAATATGTACATGTTTCCTAATATGTATGTATTTCCTAATGTTATCTTTAATCACTACTTTCAAAAGGAAAAAAAGGGAACCACAGTATGTCAATTGCCTCTTGCATGTCCAGTGAAACCTCCCTCCTCCAACTGCCCGGGCCACCCAGATTGCTCTCTTACTTACCCAGATTACTCTTGTTGCAATTATTTTCTGTTTCACACAATTACACTTACTGGAGCATTCAGGAACAGCATAATGAGCACCGTGCGTGTGTGTGTGTGTGTGTGTGTGTGTGTGTGTGTGTGTGTGATGAACCCCTATGAAGAATAAGCTGTGCTTCCCACCCTGGGGGAGTTTATAACCTAATGGGTACTTTATGACAGATTAAATGACAATGTGAGGTATTATTTAACAAAGTGCCAAAGCTCTACTACACAAATGTTCCGGCTGGAGCTGACTGAGGGCCAGAACGATCAGGTGGCCTTATGCCATCTCAGGTTTTCAGTTTGTTAGTTCTGTGGGTCGAACTAGGATGCAGCCTCACAGAAGCCCCGACCATGGTTTGGCTTCTCTCATGCCCACAGGACTGAACGTGGCCCCAACACACGGCAGAGGCTCTTATGGATTCACTAATTCCCCGTGATGACTGGTGAGGTCCAGTCTTTGCACTTTACTGATCTGAGAAATGGGAGTTATGCTAAAGAGGCCCTCCCCACCCCTGCAGCGTTTGCATCCATGTTTACCCTATAAACCTCCAAGTTATTGAAAAGTTAGGTATTCATGATTGCCCAGCTCCCACTGGGACTCTTATAGGAAAGGTGGGGAATCACGCAAAGGCTGATGTAATTGATGTGTCTGAGTGTGGGGAGAAGGTTCTGAGACCTCCGCCTTGGGGTCCTCCCCTTGGCAGTGGCGGGGAGGGCAGCGGTCGTGACTGCTTCCTGTAAGTGGTCCTGTAGCCCGGGGCCCAGGCAGCAGCAGTGTTTCCAGGAAGATGAGAAGCTTTGCTTAACCAGAAGCTGGAGACCAATCACCTTCCCAGGCCAGGATCCCTAACAATTCCACGTAGTCAGTAGGGTGTCGACTCTCGGACAACAACTTGCTTAAGACACTAGTCCAGGAACCCTGGGGTCAGACTCTGCCATCCTCCCGTTGTTCGACATCCTGCCTGATATGAGTCTTCTCAGGGCCTCCTTGAAAATTGTCCCCCTCATCCACAGTCGCACCTTTGTATGGTGGCACAGCCTGAGTTACTTCTGTGTTTGGATTTGTATAGTGATCTGTGGGGAAATGAATGAATCAAAGGAATTTTGACTGGAGAGGGAGTTACTTTTTCATCACAGAGCTCTCTAAACATTGGATACCATGCCTCTTCCAGGTAGCCTTAGAAACTGGCCTTAGAATATGGTTCTTGGCCTTCTGATCTCAAAGTAGTTTAATACTGCCCCATCACTTTGCTGACAAAGGTCTGCAGAGTCAAAGCTGTGGGTTTTGCCATAGGCATGTATGGATGTGAGAGTTGGACCATAGAGAAGGCTGAGCACCAAAGAACTGATGCTTTTGAATTGTGGTGCTAGAGAAGACTCTTTAGAGTCCCTTGGACTGCAAGGAGATCAAACCAGTCCATCCTAAAGGAAATCAGTCCTGAATATTCTCTGGAAGGACTGATGCTGAAGCTGAAGCTCCAATACTTTGGTCACCTGGTGAGAAGAACCGATTCATTGGAAAAGACCCTGATGCTGGGAAAGATTGAAGACAGAAGGGGAAGGGGACGACAGAGGATGAGATGGTTGGATGGCATCACCGACTCAATGGACATAAGCAAACTCCTGGAGACAGTGAAGGACAGGGAAGCCTGGCATGCTGCAGCCCAAGGGGTTGGACACAACTTAGTGATGGTACTGAACTGATATCCCTTTTTAGAAAAATCTCTGTCTGCATAACCTGGGGTCTCATTTCACGAGGAACCATGTATCTCTCCATCTCTCTTTTTCTCTATCACTTTCGGGAGGCATCCAACTGACAGCAAAGAAGTCATTATACCATCCCCCTAGTTCTGTGATGCTGTTTTCAGGAAAGGCTCCCAGGCTGGATGAATCAGGGTCTAAACCAGCGTGGCCATGATTCTGGAGCAGCACCTTGGGGTCAGGGCACTGGTGCTGGGTGGTGACTGGGAGGGGCAGCCAGGGTCCCAAGTTGTGGACTCCGGGGCACCGTGGGGATTCCAGGGCCCGCCGGTCTGGAGAGCATCGTGGGCTGTCTCCTGCTGGATGGGAAATTCTAGCAGCCAGAGGTGGGGCGGGAACACCAGAAGGACTGTACCCTCTGCTCACAGTGTGGCCTTTTATCCCCCTCCAGGGAAGGATGAAAAACCGCCCTGCAAGTCCTGCAGCCTGGCTGTGATGATCTGCGCGGCAGGCATGTGGGCCACATTGTTCTGCCTCTCCGGGAAGATCTTTGGCTCTCTCGGCCCTGGCTGGCTCCCAGCAGGCCTCCCTGCAGCTCTGCTCCGAGGCCTGGATGCCTGGCCTGATTAATACAGTTCAGCTTTCCCCAAAGGTGCCTGGGGCTGGGGGAGCGGAGCTGTGGGGAGCAGGAGGCAAGTCGTTCTAACAGCCTAATTGAACGATCACTTTTATTTTTCCTCTGCTGTTGACTTCCTGTTTACCGCTCCTTCCACAAGCTGTTTGCAGCCCCACGATGTTTTAAGATTCTCTTCATTCAGGGAAAGCCAAGAGACAAAACTGCAGTCTGCCTGAGAAAACAAAAGAAACCCGGGCTCAGAGGAACCGTCTGACTCCCCGTTGCGGGGGTGGCTGCCTACCACTCTGCCCTGCGATGTGATGATTGCAGTCATTAAGCCTGTCTGGTGGTGGGAGGCTGAGTGAAGAAAAACAACAATAAAAGAGAGAGAAATGAGTCCCGGGGACTGAGAACTGTGCAGGCAGAGGAAAAAAAAAAAAAAATCCCCTGCACTCCTTTGAGAGTTCATAGCCAGAAGGATAAACACCACTTAATTTGCAAAAGATTGCCATTTGGAGATGATAAAAAAAAAGTAAATGTGGCTGGAAGAAACACTTACATGGAAATCACCAGATCCTGTGCTGAGAACGTGTGTGAATTTCTCAGCGGTCTCTGTTTGCAGCTGGACTCCAGGGCAGTTTGGGTTCTTGGTTTTTACAAACAGTGTGGCGGACTCGGGTGAGAGGGTGATTCCGCCCCCACCCTTCCTGGAGTCATTTATTGATGTCCTGTAGACGTTTTCAATCGTCACAACTCCTGTGTGTGTGTATTTTAAATGGTCACAACTGTGTGTGTGTGTGTGTTTGTGTGTGTGTAGCGGGGATTGGGTTGTGACCACGGGGCAGGTTCCATCCCTGGTCAGGGAACTAGATCCTGCTTGCTGCAAGTAAAGATCCCATATGCCACAACTAAGATCGAATAGCCCCGTGTGCTGCAACTAAGACCAGTCTTAGTTTCATTTAAGCACAGTCAAATGAATAAATACTTTAATAATAATAAAATCTAGGTGAAGATATGGGCACCCATCACCACCTTCCACGGACCAAATGGGTCAGAGGTCCATATGTGTACCGCCACTGCCCTCTAGGGGAAGAAATGCATGGAGCTGCCCACTGTGAGGACGGTTTCCAGGCAATGGGGTAAAACCTCAGGAAGCCCCTTACTCACTTTAATGGCATCGGGTGTGTGCATGCATGCTAAGTCGCTTCAGCCATGTCTGACTCTGCAACCCCACGGACTATAGCCCCCCAGGTTCCTGTGTCCATGGGGATTCTCCAGGCAAGAAGACGGGACTGGGTAGCCATTCCTCCTCTAGGGGATCTTCCCGACCCAGGGACAGAGCCCGTGTCTCCCGTGGCTCCTGCATTGCAGGCCGATTCTTTACCGCTGAGCCACCGGGGAAGCCCAAAGGCATCCGGTAAAGAACCCCAATTTTTAAAATTTATTATTTATTTATTTTTGACCGTACTTCGCTGCTGCGTGGGCTTTTCCCCACCTGCAGGGAGTGGGGACTACTCTTCGTTGAGGTCTGCGGGCTTCTCATTGTGGTGGCTTTTCTTATTGTGGAGCATGGACTCCAGAATATAGAGGCTTCAGTAGTAGAGCACAGGCTCAATAGTTGTGATGGACTGGTGCTTGTGGGATCTTCCTGGACCAGGGATCGAACTCATGTCTCCTGCATTGACAGGCATATTCTTTATCACTGAGTCACCAGGGAAGCCCCCCAAACCCTAATTTTATGGTTAGGAGACTGGTTTCAGGCTTTATCACTTGCTCAGACTGACAAACCTCCTAACCTCTCTTAGCCCCAGTCATGCCCTTTTACCTAGTCGGTTCCAGGCATCTCACAACAGCTTGGATGAGCCGGTACTGCGGAGGCAAGAACATAGCACATAAATAAGCATATGCTGTATGGTAACTCTAGGATTATAAGGTCGTGCATGCCTGCTAAGTCGCTTCAGTTGTGTCCGACTCTTCGTGACCCCATGGACTGTAGCCTGCCAGGTTCCTCCGTCCATGGGATTCTCCAGGCAGGAACACTGGAGTGGGTTGCCATGCCCTCCTCCAGGGGATCTTCCCGACCCAGGATTGAATCTGAGTCTCATATGTCTCCTGCATTGGCAGGCGGGTTCTTTACCACTAGCGCCACCTGGGAAGCCCATAAAAAGTAAAAGTGAAAGTGTTAGGTGCTCTCTGTGACCCCATAGGTTTATAAGCAGCCAGGTCCCTCTATCCATGAAAATCTCCAGGCAAGAATAAAGGAGTGGGTACCATTCCTTTCTCCAGGGGGTCTTTCCCACCCAGAGATCGAACTTGGGTCTCCAGCATTGCAGGCAGATTCTTTACCATATAAGGTCAGAGATGCTCAGTTACTAACAGTAGTTACTGAAGGCCTGTCACGTACCACGCTCTCTTGTAAAAGCTGAAAATGTAAAGTAGACATGACTAAGTCCACGGTTGGGGGAGACGAATAATAAACTATCAATAAATAAGATAAAATTGTTCTACCTGCTGGTGTCCATGGTTGCGGGGAAATGCATTTAGGATGATGGCATAGAGTAAGACTGGGGCTGGGAGGTGGGCACTGCTTCAGTTAATCCAGGTGGTCAAGAAAGGGACAGAGAAGAAAGTGCCCTTATGAACAGAACTACCCTTGGACCAAGGCACGTGGCAGTCTCTGGGCCCTGTGTGAAGAGGACTCTGGGCATCCTCACTACTTTACTGTTTGGACACCAGGGAAATGCTTTTCCACTCTGCTGTCATGAGAGGCGGGGGCCACTTAGGAGAGGGAAAGAACAATGAACTAATGAGCTAATTGGTTAAACTCTTCTCAGATGGCATCAGTGCAAAGAATACTGCCTAAAGAATTGTTTCCCAGAATTCCTAACATCCTTTTTTTTTTTTTTTTTTTTTGGTGTTTCTTTGTGTTCTGGAGATGCCCATGATGCAATGTTAATAATTCATTTTCTCTTAAAGTTGCATGTAGGTTGGTCTAAAGGTTAGATGCCTGATGCATACCAATTATTTTCCTTGACAACGACATGGACATGCAAGACTCTTCAAAGAAGAATTTTAAAAATTAAGAATATTTAAGGCTTCCTTGGTGGCTCAGTGCTAAAGAATCCACTGGCCAACGCAGGAGACACGGTTTCGATCCCTGGTCGGGGAAGATCCTATATACCTCGGAGCAAGTAAGCCCATGCACCATAGCTACTGAGCCTGTGCTCTTGAGCCCATGTTCCACAACACGAGAAGCTTGTGCACTTTAACAAAGAGTAGCCCTGACTCATCATAACTGGAGAAAAGCCCTCACAGCAAAAAGACTCAGCAAAATAAATGATGGACATTTTTAAAAAATTAATACAACTTTGGTAAATACTTCTCCAAAGTTCTTCAGCTTTATTTAAATAATTCTAAGTTAAAATGGTTATACCTGCCAACTATAATATGTATTTATGTCATCTTAAATAATTTTGAATGTTTGAGGAAAATAACTTCTTGAAAGCATAAGTGAGAACATTTTAACTTTTCATTGTGTACACTTAACTTTCAGTTACATTTTTAATGACAATATATTCAGATTTTGTACCTCTGAGGACAATAGCATTTAAAGTCTTTTAGATCATTCATCTCAATAGAATACAAATTATTCAAAGATGATTTTATTAGTGATTTCACTTTAAAGCAAAACAATGAATTTCTGTGAAGTAAACATGTAAGTTATGAATAATGTATGTCTCTGTCGCTCATTCTAATGCCACCCGCCAACCCACAGACTCCTCAAATATGCACAATAATAATTAGATTCAATTTTGTTTTGTATTTTACTAACATACAGTCATAAAAACCATAAGTTTATGCATATTTTTCCATTTTGCCATTAGAAAGGCATTTGTCACGGTAAGAGGACAGAGCATACCTTATGTTAGAGTTTTAGTGGTGTGTGGGGGCCTCCATTTGTAGTCTCTCCCTGGGCCTCTTGAATGTTAGAGGTGAGCCTGTGGTCAAGGAGGCAATAACACAGTCAAAGGTCCTGAAACAGCAAAGCATTTGGTGTATTGGTGTGGCCCAGCCTTGGTAGTTGAGGTTGGAAGCGTGGGCCGGGCCTCGTGACATGGTGAGGGGTTTAGATCTCCCTATCCTGAGAAACCAGGGGCGGGTGTTAGGCTGGAGAAGATGGTTCTGGCTGCTGTGCAGAGAGTGACATCTGGGGAACCAGAGGAGAGGCGGAGACCTGACTGTCAAGCTGCTGCATTAGTCCCAGCAAACGAGAGTGCCTTTGACTTGGGTGTCGGGAATGGAGGTGATGAGCTGGTCATTTGAAGGAAATCAAATACAGAATACTGATGAATTGAGTGCTGGGGTAGGGAAAGAGGGAATGATTTCTAGGGCTTTGGTTTGAGCAACTGGTGTATAGTAGAGGGAACCTAGAAAGCAGAATGAGAACGTGGAGAAGACCTTGTACAGTGAGTCCCCTACATACGAACCTTCAAGTTTCAAACTTTCAAAGATCTGAATGCGTGTTCCATCAATGGCAGGCCTGAGTGACACTGCAGCTTGTCCTTTGACTCCTGTTGTTGACAGTCCTTCAGCTCCACCATCTCCCACCTCCCCTCCCTTCTCCAGTCAGTAACTCTTCTTGCCTGTTCACGCAATGCCAACCTAGATGCCAGCTGTTGTACTGTACTTTTATTAACTTTTTTTTTGCCGTATTGTACTAACTTTTAAAAGTATGCTGTACTTTTTAAGGTACTGTAATGTTAGATTTAAAATGTTTTTTTTTTGTGTTTGTCTTTACATATTATTTGTGCTAAAAGTATTATAAACCTATTGTAAAACAGTGTTATACAGCCAATTGTGTTAGTTGGGTGCCTAGGCTAACTTCATTGAACTTATGAACAAATGTCACTTACCAATATACTCATGGGATGGAACTGGTTCACGTGTAGAAGACTTACTGTGTTTGGAAGAAAAGTCCTGCTTAGGTAGAAGTGCTTATGCTAAAGGAGAAATCAAGAAGCTAGAGGAAATTTTAGTATTGTAATTTCTGTTCCTATCAACAGCCTTGCAGGTATCTCTGGGGTTTGTGACCCAGGTGCCAGTTGGAGCCTGACCATCCCTGCTAGATTTTGACAGGATAACTGAACAATTGGGCTTCCCTGGTAGCTCAGCTGGTAAAGAATCCGCCTGTAATGCAGGAGACCCCAGTTTGATTCCTGGGTCAGGAAGATCCCCTGGATAAGGGATAGGCTATCCACTCCAGTATTCATGGGCTTCCCTGGTGACTCAGACAGTAAAGAGTTCACCTGCAAATGTGGGAGACCTGGGTTTGATCCCTGGGTTGGGAAGATCCCCTGGAGGAGGGCATGGCAACCCACTCCAGTATTCTTGCCTGGAAAATCCCCATGGACAGAGGAGCCTGGTGGGCTACAGTCCATGGGGCTGCAAAGAGTCAGACATGACTGAGCGGCTAAGCACAGCACATCTGAACTGTTAGCCACTGAACTCCTTCCCAACTTTGAAATTCTATGATTTTAAGGTGACAAGGTAGGACCTCAAAGTATTTAAATTTAAAGAGGAGACTTTTTGAAGACAGAAGAGGAGTCAGTCTGTAAACGTGGAGATGTGTGTGTGCCAGACTTTACACCAAAAGGGGTGCACATTCACGCAGACATATTACAGTTAGAACTAGAAGACTAGATTAGATGTCACTGTGTGCTCTTCTATGAACCCACAGTGCTATGCACTCAAAACAAAGCCACAGACCACCAGGACGAGGAGGAACCTTAGGGCACAGCTGCTCTGTTAGTTGTCCTGATAAAGAAAGTGGGGCTAAGCTGCCACTTGATGGTGGTTGGTACTGTTACTGAAAGTGAGGTATGGCTTAAAAGCCAATAAAGAGGCCATGTTGGTGGACAGTTGGCTTTATTTTGGATGCCAGCAACTGAGGTGGGGGCAGGGGGAGGGTGGATGACTGTCCAAAGGCTGACTCCACCCTCTGGGCAAGAGGTTTTATAGAGAAAGGGAGGGGGCTGCACGCAGCAACAGCAGTCAGCTCTGACAGTCGTCTTGAAATTGGTCATTAGTGGTCTGACCAGCATCATCTTTTGATTGTTTTAAGTACAGTTAATCTTCAGTTCCAGGGTTGGTTTGTTTCCATTTCTTTGAGGCCAGTTCTTGGAATTGTGCAAGATGGAGCAGCTTATGTCATGCCTATAGTCTGATCATCACAGAGTTAACTTTTCCACCTGGTGGGGTTTCAGTATCTATGAGACAGCTCACAGGATATGGCTCAGAATAAGATCTATAGCCCTTGGGAAGGAACTAAAGGTCCTTGACTATGCATAATGACTGCATTATTTGGTCTCCTCTGACTATTTCCTTTGTCTCTGTATTTAAGCATTTTGATTAAACTTATTCTTCAGCTAAAGTTTTTCCATAGACAAAAAGCAGGCAGAGGACATGGGAGGCTGCTGTGTTTCGATAGGATCACACAGGCGGCTGGTGGTGGATGTCAGCCCTGAGCCCATAAGCTGGGACTTACAGCCCAGCGTGCTTCCCACAAGTAGAGTCTCTCTTCCTGGGGTGAAGCAAGGGGCTGCGCAGAGCCAGGACCTGACTTCAAAATAGGTCTCAGATTTCTTGCAGTGACAGCACATTCAGGCCATTTTCAGCTCTGTAGAACCTTATCATAAATCCCAAGAGCTCAGAGTTCTTTCATAAATATAGCAGCAGCATCCCCACTGCCATTCATTCAATCGACCATTCAATGGAACATTTATATGAGTGGCAAGCTCAGCGGTACTCAGGACACAAAAAAGAACACAGAGTGTCCTCAAGGCGCTGCCCGCCTCTGTGTGTGATGGGGAGGGTGGCGATGGGGGGACACTGACATCGAAGATTCCAATGCAGTGCGTTCGGTTGGGAACCGTGGTGGCAGCGTGCCCAGGGTCCCCGGGGATGGCCCAAGACTGGCAGCAGACACTGAGCCCTGGGCTGCAGTCAGGGGCTACTGAGAGTTAAACACGGGATCAGTTGCTCAGTCATGTCCAGCTATGTGCAACCCCATGGACTGTAGTTCATCAGGTTCCTCTGTCCATGTAATTCTCTAGGCAAGAATACTGGAGTGGGTTGCCATTTCCTTCTCCGAGTTAAACAGGAGAGAAGGGAAAAGTGTTGAAGGCGGTTTTAGGAAAGGGGAACAGAGCGCGCAAAGCCAAAGAAGGAAGGCAGAACCTGACACATTTGAAAAATTTCCTGTACTTGATACCACGGAGCACCGGGGTCAGAGCCGGGAGGCGGGGCGGGGGAGGGGGGAGCGGGACATGGGATGCGGAGTGGGCGGGGCCAGGGACTGTCACTTCTAGACTCTGGTGCTTCGATCCGAAGCAGGTGAGATTCCCAGGCCTTCAGGCTATTCGCTCCAGGGTCAAGAAATGCCTCCTCCTCCGGGGGGGGGGGGGCGGGGGGCGGGTGGGGGGGGGGGGAGGGGTGTGGGGCGGGGATGCTTAACCAGTGGAAATCTTCGGAGCGAGTATCAAGGATAAGCACAGGCTCAGCAGAAGACCAGGAGCCTATTCATCACAAGGTACCTAGCATGTCGGTACGTGCTTACAGTATCTTCGTCATATGAACGAACGATGTGAACGCATCCGTAGAGATTCTTTGCTTTGTTCCCCACCGCCCCTTTCTCTCATGGGCCAGGCCCCAAATTTGATTAGCTGGGGTTGGAGAGAGAGGAGCCCCATGGGTTTTGTGTGTTAGATGCTTCAGACAAGCCGTCAACTTTTATCCTCACGACACCCTTGCAGTCCATACTGCAAATCCACAGTCTCTTACCCAAAAGTCAGGTGTGCTTCAGAATTCTGATTCATTTCACATTATGGAAAGGTAGCGCTGCACAATATACATTTTATAATAGTAAGCTCCCAGTGGACCCGGGGAGCACCTTGCCATCAAACAACATAAGCCCTTTCTGCCGGGAAGTGTAAGAATATTCACACTACGTAGAAAAACACGTAACCTCAGGTCGCTTTAGGTCAGGTCTTGCTGCCAAGTGAATTATGAAACGCTTCTGGTTTGCCGAGTGCGGAGTCTGGAATGTGGACAAGGGAGTGTGGACCTCTGAAATCCTTGCTTTTTGGAGGAGGCAACTGAGGTTCCCAGAGTCAAACTCTACTCAGAGAGGGGGGATCTGGGTGAGGACACAACTTCGTCCAGCTCCAAAGCCCATGCTCTTTTCATGGCACATTCTGGGCTCCTCTGCTGGTCTGCTGCCTGATACAAAAAGGGATAAAGGGCAGACGTTGCTGATTCTCAGCTGCCCCAGCAGTCAGTTCAGTCGCTCCTTCGTGTCTGACTCTTTGCGACCCCATGGACTGCAGCACTCCAGGCTTCCCTGTCCATCACCAATTCCCAGAGTTTACTCAAACTCATGTCCATAGAGTCGGTGATGCCATCCAACGATCTCATCCTCTGTCATCCCCTTCTCCTCCCACCTTCAATCTTTCTCAGCATTAGGGTCTTTCCCAATGAGTCAGTTCTTCGCATCACGTGGCCAAAGTATTGGAATTTCAGCTTCAGCATCAGTCCTACTGAATATTCAGGACTCATTTCCTTACCGTGGACGGAGGAGCCTGGTAGGCTGTAGTCCATGGGGTCACGAAGAGTCGGACACTTACTGAGCGACTTCACTTTCACTTTCATGCATTGGAGAAGGAAATAGCAACCCACTCCAGTGTTCTTGCCTGGAGAATCCCAGGGACGGCGGAGCCTGGTAGGCTGCCATCTGTGGGGTCGCACAGAGTCGGACACGACTGAAGCGACTTAGCAGTAGCAGCAGCAATACCGAAACCAAGTTTGGAGAGTTTTCTTTCTGGAATAACAATGCTGCCATCTAGTGGACAAATCTGAGAACGACATCCGATGGACACGGAGAGCGAGGTTGATTGGTGTGGAGGTGGCCTCTGTAAAGGGCAGCGGAATTTTTTTCCCTCTGTAACCTTGCAAGCCATATTTCAGGGACCAGGGAGCTGCTAATAAATTACCTCTATGTAATCTATCCTTCAAAACAAAAGAATGATAATAAGAATGAAACTTCTTTTACCCAATTGCCAGAAATTTCTGGACCACGTTCACCATTCTCACTCAGCACTCTCCCGTGCTTCAGACTTTCCATCGATTACAGAACCAACTCCATAGGCCTGGTTAAAACCACACTTGCCGCGCCAGCCATTCCCCACGACATAAACTCTCTGCTTTCACTGGGCCCTTATCTTACCTGTATCTTCTATTAGGGCACCTGGAACTGCCCACAACACTGCCTTCTTTGCTTGTTTCCTTTGTCAGACTCGTAACTCCTGTACATTTCGGGCTACCTGGAATATAGTAGGAGTTTGGTCACTTTTGAGAGATGAAAAATGAGAATGAATGTATTTCATTAGCTTAAAACACCCAAAATTTTGTTCATTAATTACATGCACATACAGTCAGAGCTGCCAGGCTCCTAAATCTTAGGTAGTTTTACTTTCAAAGTCCTTCTTAACATGCAGTTTGGTAGAGGGCAGGATAGAGAGAGTTTGGGAATATTTGTGCCCCAAAGAAGGAAGATTATTAAAGAATCGCAATACGCAGAATAGTGTGTTCCTCTAAGAAAATGATTCTTGGGACCTCCATGGTGGTCCAGTGGTTAAGAATCCATCTTCCGATGCAGAGGACACAGTTCAATCCCAGGTCAGGGAGCTAAGATCCAACATGCCGTGGGCTATTGAGCCCACGCACCACATACAACTAGAGAGATGCCCCCACACCGCAGTGAAGATCCTGTGTGCCACAACTAAGACCTGATGCAGCCAAAAATAAATAATAATAATAATAATAATAAAAGGAATGACTCTTTCCTTGAGTTTCCCATGTCCTCTTTTCTTTTCTTAGTGTCTTGAATTTCTCAAAATAAACCTTCAGATGAGTTAGTCAAGGAAACAAGAAACTATACACGAACTATGGCACTTAAGAAGTTGGGGTTAGGTTACAAAATACACAGAAATAGTTATCTTTTCAGGTATGTGTATTATTTTTGCAATAGCTTTATTTAGATATACTTTACATGCTGCAAAGTCACCTATTTAGAGTGTACAATTCAGTGATTTTTAGTATATTTACACAGTTGTGTGATAATTGCCACAATCAGCTTGAGAACATTTTTATCATCCCCCTCCCCAAAACCCTGTACTTCTGTACCCTGTACTATCTCCTCCCAGCCCCCAGTTCCATCACCACCCCAGTCCTTGGCAACCATTAATCTCCTTCCTGTCTCTAGGGGTTTGCCCATTCTTGACCTTGCAGGATAAATGGAATCACATAGTATGTTGTCTTTTGTGTTTGGCTTCTTTCACTTTAGCATGATGTATTCAAGGTTCATCCACGTTGCACATAAAGGTTCGTGCATGTGTGCATGCTAAGTCACTCCAGTCGTGTCTGACTCTTTGCGATCCCATGAACTATAGCCCGTCAGGCTCCTCTTGCCCATGGGGATTCTCCAGGCAAGAACACTGGAGTGGGTTGCCATGCCTCCTCCAGGGGATCTTTCCCATCCAGGGATCGAAACCCGAGTCTCTTCCATCTCCAGCACTAGCAGGAAGTATCCCAATTTGTAGTGGCGTTTGACAGTTCACAGACATGACACCCTCCAGGCAACTGTTGACAGCTAAATCTTAGGCTGCCTTCTCGCCCCACGCACCCCCACCCAGCACCTCCAAGAATCACAACTAGGAATCTTCCAGCCTCATCCCTTGCAGGGGCTGAGGAAGTAGACTAGTCTCCATTTAGGAAAGATAGCCAATTCCTAGGCTTCCATCATAGAAAGACCTAGAACTAGGAGAGGGCTTGGAAGCCAATCACTACCCTTCCCCTTTGACACACAACACACGTGGCCAGTGGGCAAAAGTGTGTTTAGGGGTGAGAGAAGGCGGACCCAGGAAGGACCCCAGGAGCCCACAAACTAAGAACATTTTCTCTGCCATCTTTCACCAATTTTATTATTTTTGTTATTTTTCCATTAGAGGGGTAGGGGAAAAAAAAGCAGGAGGGATGTGGGTGTGTATATTTCTTGGAATCCAGAGGTTCAGAGAGGGGAGGAAATTCATCAAAAATGTCCCCAGTACAAAAGTTGGCAAAACAAATAGCTCTCTCTCTCTCCTTTTTTTTTTTTTTTTTTCAATCTGAACTGTGTAACAGGAGAAATTCTCTCACAAGGGGAGAGTGTTTCTGAGCCAAGTTTAGGCCTAGGGAAAATTTTCCAGCATGTCAGGAACGAAGCTGACGGTCCATTAAGGAGGAAAAAAAAAAAAGCACACACACACACAAAAAGTGCTGGAGGAAAGCGTAAGGCGGAGAAAGCTCCAGGATTCAGACGGAGCTTTGCATTCGAGACCGGACCGCAGTGAGAGACCCCAGGAAGCTCCCTCTAAAGGGAGGCTGCGGAGATGCACCCTGGGCTCCCAGCCCTAGTGCACACTTCCTGTTCTGCCCCTGGACATTCAAGCCAAAACTTACAAAACATCCTTTCCCCTGGAACCAAGTGCTTGCTTCGGGAGACCCACCCCTCCCCACGTCAGTGATCTCAGCCTGCCCTCCCCTTCCTTCCGCGGAACCTCTCCCACATCAGAGGCGCTCGGCTTCCCGAACAGAGATGCTGGATCCGCCGTAGCAGGTGATGCCCGAGGGAGCGAAGCGACCGGGGACCACTGGCCACGAGGTAGAAACGGGGGGCTGGGCGCCCTGGGCTCACTTGGCATTTATTGAGCAAAGCGAGGGCTTGACCTTTAAGCCTCGGGCTGGGGGCGTTTTCTGGCTGATAGGGGTATGCGGTGCGTGAGTGGACTCCGGGGGAGGTCAGCTTTTCTTTTCCCTCTTTCTTTCCAAATTTAACTTTAATTGTGGAGTCTCTGGAAGCACGCCGTTGTTTGCCTGGTGTGGTAAGTGCTACGGCAGAATTCTGGGGATTCCCTGATTTCTTTTCTCTTGCTTTCTTTTCTTGGAGAGAGGGGGCATGGGGAGGGGAGTCCTGGAATATCAGGGAAGATTCATAAAGACCTTCGGGTCTGAATAGATTCAGAGAGAAAGGACCATGTGGATACACAAGGAAAAGGCATTTTTGACTTGATGAGCTGGGGTCCGGCTGTTTCCCAGGACCCGGGTCGTGTGTCCTCCTGGCCCCTGATGCCCCCGTCCCACCCACCCATCCCCACCACCTGCCACCTGCTGTCTTGGGGACACACACCTTGAGCTGTTTCTCAGCATGGGGGTGTGGCACACAGCCCCAGTGCCATGTGTTAATGGGTAGAACCCAGGCGTCCCTAGAGACTTAGATGTCTGTCTGTGGTAGAGCTAACTGGTCTACCCGGAATGCGGCATGTGGCTTGTTAAGGACATGCCCCAGCTGGTGGCTGAGAGGCTGGCCTTGGCAGCACATGCTGACATTGGACTGACACAGTGAGCTCAGCAGGGCTTCTGCACAAGGAGTGCTCAAAATTTTATGAAGCAATAATAAGTGAAGCATTTCAAATGCCCTTTCTGTGAACTCCTATGGCCTTTACTTCTCTGCAGGACGCATTTGGCTCCTTATCCACACACTGCCTTGCACTGTTTTCTGGGCTTGCCTGATAGCTCAGTTGGTAAAGAATCTGCCTGCAATGCAGGAAACCCTGTTTCGATTCCCGGATCAGGAAGATCTGCTGGAGAAGGGATAGGCTACCCACTCTAGTATTCTAACCAGCCAAATAAATGAGAGTGTATTGGACAAATGAGCCATAACCTATTATTTGGTGATCCCGAGACAGGTACTAACTCTTGTTGAGCGCTGGCTGTGTGCCAGGCACCATTCTGAAGGTGGCAGGTATCATTATCATCCCCTGAGGCTGGAGACACAAATAGTAAGTGCAGAGGAGGAATCTGTACTGAGTCCAGGCCGCCATCCTCTGAAACCAGAATGGAGTTTGACTCTGGGGTCCTGCATTGTCTAGCTGGGTGACTTCAGACTCAAATGTCTTCAGCTTCAGTTTCCTCATCTGCAAAATGAGACAATAATAACCCCACCTGACAGAGGTGTTGTGAGAGATAAGTTAATCTTAGAAATTATTTTACTGAAGCAGGTCAATGATACAGGCATGCTCCTCCCAGCCCCTATCTACCCTGTGCAATATAAACACAGAGGAAACTTTTGCAACTGAAAAGCCTCAGGGCTCTGTAGAAGGTAGCAACGGTGCCTTGTTAGGATTTGTACCCTAAACGAGGAACACTGGAGTTCACTTACCAGCCAGGGCAAACCTGTAGCCACCAGCTCACTAGACTCTAAGTTCACTAAGAGCAAAGTTCATATCGTATACAGGTTCTGCGTTCAACCAACCTCGGAAGGCCATGTCCAAAAAAATTCCAGAAAGTTCCCCAAAGTAAAACTTGAATTTGCATGTGATTATTTGCATAGCATTTAGATCCTATTTGCATTTAGATTGTGCTTACATTTAGATTGTATTTACATTCTTGTATTAGGTTTGAGAGATGATTTAAAGGATAAGGGAGGATGTATGTAGGTTATATGCAAGTACTGTGCCATTTTATGGGCTTCCTAGGAGACACTAGTGGTAAAGAACCTCCCTGCCAGTGCAGGAGATATAAGAGACACGGGTTTGATCTCTAGGTAGGGAAGATCCCCTGGGGGAGAGCATGGCAACCCACTCCAGTATTCTCATCTGGAGAATCCCATGGACAGAGGAGCCTGGTAGGCTACAATCCATAGGGTTGCAAAGAGTCAGACACAACTGAAGCGACTGAGCACGCATGCCCTTTTATGAAAAGGACTTGAGCGTGGGTGGGTTTTGGTACCCTCAAGCATCTTGGAACCAGTCCTGGGGGCAGGGGGAGCCAAGGGATAACTATACATTTGTTTCTCTTGGAGTATGTTTCTCAAGCTGTGGTCTAAAGACCTCGGTGCCCTTTTGAAGGAACACGGGGTCCCTCTGGGGTGGAGTTCAACAACTGGATGCTCCAGGAGCCTCCTCTTCCCTCTCCCGACAAAGCAGCTCTGTCTTCACTTGACTGTGTGTTAAGGGGCCGAGTGGAAAGCAAGTTTTGAAATCAATGTTCAGAACTGCTAACCTGGGACAGGTAACGCTGTGTCTCGGGAGAAAATGACCGCTTACAGGGTGGGGTTGATTTACGGAGGGGTTTCCAGCTTGGCCCTGTCTGGGCTCTCACTTGCCTCTGCATCACCTTCTACTTAATGACCATCTTCTGCCCTGGGGAACCCACAAGTGCCATGTGCCAGGCAGGCTCGGGGCTGACCCCTTCTGTCTCAGGTAGCTGGTCCTCAGGTTCAGGGACGGACAAGTGACAGGGCCCCAGAGAGCGTATATGACAACCTGGGCTCTCTCTGAGTCTGCTCGGAATGTGCCCTTCTCGGTTCTACTCACAGTGATGGACTGTACGATCAATACTCATAATAGCTGTTATTGATCTCCCTTAATGATGACAGCTTCCTTATTGAGCCCAGCGCTGTGCTGAGCACAGATATGCTCATGCAGTCCCCACAAAAGCCCTGGAAGGCAGTTTCTGCCTGTTCCCCTGCTCTGCTGGTGAGCATGTGTGGGTGAAGATGTGGTGTGACTTGACTAAGGGTGCCCAGCCAGTTAACGCTGAGGTTGGGCTTGGAGCCCCTCCCCCAAGTCTGAGCCACCCTGCCTTGAATATTTTTGCAGCCCCCTTTGACAGAGGTGAGAAGGACATTGTTGTTAGTAGGGTGTTTCTTTCTCGTTTTTGGTAAGGGATGCCCCCTGAGAATAGGCTGGGAGAAATGGGACTAGGACAGAACATTCTACAGAGGAAGGGTGCTGCTGTGAACATGGAGAGTCGGAATTCTTGTGCAAACTGTGTCCCTGGGAAATGTCACCTCTCTTAGGAGAGGGGATACGGTTCGGTGGGCAAGAGCCAGCTCTGTAACCAGACTCCCTGGCCTCAAATCCTTGCTCTGCCCCAGATCAGCTAGATCCTCTTATGCAAATTTCCAAAATAATATTTCGTGTAGAGAGATGATAATAATAGTACTTATATTATAACGTTATGAGAGAATGACTTAGTCCACATAAAGCATTTAAAACTGTGTCTGGCACATAGTAAGGACTCAATCAATATGTTCCTATAGAGACTTCCCTGGTGGATCAGTGGTTAAGACTTCGCCTTCCAATGCGGGTTTGATCCCTGGTCAGGCAGCTAAGATCCCTCACACCTCTTGGCCAAAAAACCAAAACATGAACAGAAGCAATATTGTAACAGATTCAGTAAAGACTTTAAAAATGGTCCACATCAAGAAAATCTTTAAAAAATGTTTTTTTTAAAGAGATTTAAAAAATATATGTTATTATGTGTAAGTTTGGATTAAGCTTAGGTAAAGTGGTTGGGTGGCAGGCTGGAAAGAAGAAGTAGCTAGTATTTGAGATTGAAAAAGTCAACACCAACAATTTCAATTGTGAGCTGAGGGTGGGGATGGAGTGTTTACCAGACCCAGGGTCCCTGAGAGACAGCTTACAACCTGCGAGAAAAAGCTTAAATGTTCTCTTGGAAGTTTAATAAAACTGGAATAACTAGTCTTCAGAATTGGACTTGCCAAATTGGATTCTTTGATTAAATGAAGTTTACCTTATTTATCTTTAGAGTTATGGAAATCAGTCTCACCTCTGACCTATTGTTATTTCTGGAGAAAAAAAAAAAGAACCAAAAAAACAGCTTGCTTGTAAATGCCATTGGCTGAACCACTTGTACTTTTGGAAGGATGACTTTAAGATTTCAAGCTGAGATATAAAATTTAAGAGCTAAATATAGCTGATAAAAGAAAAAAAAAAAACAAACCCAGGAAGGGATCGTGACTTACAAAAGAATTTTGTGGCTTTCTCAGAGGACAAATCTGTGTGCACTGCCTAAGTCTAGACTAAGTTTGCAATGATTTTGAGAGTAGTGTGCACCCGTTTGCCTACCCTTACTGGAAGTAAAAGTAGGCAGGAAATAAACTGGGGGACTGCCATTTATTGAGCACTTACTATGAGTTATGCTTTGTACTAAGTGCTTCATACCCAGCATCTCTTGTTTAATCCCTACCTCTCCCTATCAGGGGAGTACAGTTGATCCTTAAGCAACACAGGTTTGAGCTTTGTAAGTCCCTATAAGAAAATGAAAGTCGCTCAATTGTGTCTGACTTTTTGCAATTCCATGGACTGTAGTCTATGAAATTCTCCAGGCCAGAATACTGGAATGGGTAGCCTTTCTGTTCTCCAGGGGATCTTCCCAACCCCGGAATCAAACCGGGGTCTCCTGCATTGCGGGTGGATTCTTTACCAACTGAGCTATCAGGGAAACATATGAGGGTTTTTTTCAGTAAATACACACAGTTACTACCCTACCTGGGGCTGGTTGAATCCACGGATTCGGAATCTTGGATATGGTGGGCTGACTCTGTGGAGGGTGGTGGTCCTGAACTCCCCCAATGGTGTTCAGGGGTCAACAGTACTACAATTATCCCCAGTTTACAAATGAGGATAATGAGGCTTGGAGAAGGAAATAATGTGCACAGTACACAGCTGCTAAGCGCTGGGTGGGAGTTCTAACTTGGGATGTCTGGGTGTGGGTTGTGAGGGGTTAACTCTGCTTCCCTGGTGGCTCAGAATCTGCCTGCAGTGCGGGTGACCTGGGTTTGATCCCTGGGTTGGAAAGATCCCCTGGAGAAGGGAATGGCAACCCACTCCAGTATTCTTGCCTGGAGAATCCCCATGGACAGAGGAGCCTGGCGGGCCACAGTCCATGGGGTCTCAAGAGTCGAACACGACTGAGCGACTGTGATTCACATTCATTTATGGCAAATGGAATCCTCCTGGATTTTAGCCCTTTCTGTCTGCCTGAGGAGGGCTGTATTTGGAAAAGGATGGAGGAAGCAGTTACTCACAGCCCTTTTAGGCAGATGGAGAGCAGAGGTCAGAGGATGCAAAGGCGGCTGACAGGAGAGGCCCAGTGCAGCTGCAATGCCAGCCAGCAGACGGTGTCAGACTACCAGGGGTGGGGCAACTTCTGGATGCAGGTTTTGTTTTTTTTTTTAGGGTAATCTCCTTTACTTGGGCTTTCCTGATAACTCAGTTGGTAAAAAATCCACCTGCAATGCAGGAGACCCTGGTTCAATTCCTCGGTTGGGAAGATCTTCTGGAGAAGGGATAGGCTACCCACTCCAGTATTCTTGGGCTTCCCTTGTGGCTCAGCTGGTAAAGAATCCACCTGCAATGCGGGAGACCTGGGTTCAATCCCTGGGTTGGGAAGATCTCCTGGAGGAGGAAAGGGCTACCCACTCCAGTTTTCTGGCCTGGAGAAATTCATGGACTGTACAGTCCATGGGGTCGCAAAGAGCCAGACACGACTGAACGACTTTCACTCCCTCATCTCCTTTACTTAGGGCTTCCCTGGTGGCTCAGACAGTAAAGAATTCGCCTGCAGTGCAAGAGGTTCGGGTTTGATCCCTGGTTTGGGAAGATCCCCTGGAATAGGAAATGGCAGCCCACTCCAGTATTCTTGCCTGGAGAATCTCATGGACAGAGGAGCCTGGTGGGCTACAGTCCATAGGGTTGCAGAGAGTCGGACACGACTGAAGCGACTTAACACGCACTCAGGGCTAGGGGCAAAAGTGGAATCTGTTGTATCTCCCACCCAAGATATGGGAATGGGGGTTGGGGGAGGTAACACTTTCTGCACTTTCAGCCCTGGAGGGTCTCCTGGCTTCACCCTCTGTCTTCAAAAGGAGGTTCCATGAAACAGAAGCAGACAGGAGTGGTTGAAAAAGAAGCCAGAGTACAGAACAGAATTCCCCAAGGCAGCAGGGGAAGGTTTGGTGTCTGCTCCTTGGTCAGGACCTTTGGAACTTTCCGCAGTTTGGCTTTCTGGCTAATGATTACCAGCTGCGTGGGGCTGGCAGCCTCCTCTGTGCTGGGCCAGCCAGCCCAAAGGCTGGGGCCCCTTGAGTTTTTTTCAGGACAGGCGGGCTTGCCCCCGAGCGCTGACTCCCTGACGGCTGAGGGGCTGGCCTCTCCCCGTTGGTTGTCCAGAGCCCCTTCTTGTTCTTCCAACCTTGGGCTTCCTTTTCCAGCCTCCCCGGGGGAGCACAGCCAGCTCCTTTCCCGGGAGATGCTCTGGGCTGCGTGCACTGCGATGCCCGCCCAGATCTGAGGGGCGTCCCAGAGAAGAGAAGTGAGGAAAGAAACAGCTGTGGGACTTCAGGCACGTTCGGATCTGCCTCAGCCTGGGAGGGCGATCAGTCTGCTTCCGGAACCGTGAGCTTCAGATCCCCGAAAGGGCTCTCAGAGGCTTCCTGGTCCAAACCCTTCATTGTGGGGACTTCCGTGGTGGTCCAGCAGTTAGGACTCCAAGCTTCCGAGGCAGGGGGCGTGGATTCATCTCTGGTTGGGGAACGAAGATCCCACAAGCCCTGCAGCATGGCCAAAAAAAAAAAAAAAACCACAAAAAAACTCATTTTACAGATGAGGAGACCATTTCCTACGGAGAAGAGCTTGGACCCACAAAACCAGCCTGCTGGACAGGGGGTCTGGAAGAGGGTTACAGTTTCTCAGGTGCTGGATGTTTCCATGGGCCCCCAAGTCCCCTCCACCCGCTTCTCCACTCTCCTCTGCATCCAGGAGGCTGACCTGAATGGCTCCTTTGCGTCTGGCTCCTAGTTTAGGTTCAGCCGACGGAGGCCTCAGGTGGGAGGGCAGAGGGAAGAGAGAGGGACGCGAAGGTGTTTATTCCCCTCACTCCCTTTCCTGTGTCGCCTGGGCTGGCCATGTCCCTTAACACCCCTGTCAGTGGCCCTCTCCCCACAGCTCTGTCCCTCCGACCCCCACAGCCCCAGGGCGGCGGCGTCTCCTTGACTGTACCCACCTGAAGAAGAGCACTGTGTCCTGTCTCCTGACTGCTCAAGGCCTTTGTAAACAGTCCCTTTATTAAGCTCTCCAGTTGGAGAGTGTTACCCTGCCACGTCCTGGCAGATAAAAGAGGCTTTGTGTACTAGAGAAAGAAAAGTCTATACGAAAGGAAGATGAAATTTAGCAAGAGGGTGGGTTTGTTTCCTGAGGCTGCCGTGAGAAATGACCATGAAGTTGGAGGCTTAAAACAACAGGCGTGGGTTTCCCTTGTGGTTCAGCGGATAAGAATCCGCCTGCCAATGCGGAAGACACAGGTTCAATCCCTGGCCCAGGAAGATCTCATATGCTGCAGAGCAACTAAACTTGCACCCCGCAACTACTGAGCCTGTGCTCTAGAGCCCGTGGTCCACACACAACGAGAGAATCCACTGCAGTAGAGGCCCATGCACTACAACTAGAGAAAAAGCCTGTGCAGCGATGAAGACCCAGCACAGCCAAAAGTAAAATAAATAAATAAAATTACAATACAAAACAAAAACAGGCATTTAATATCTCAAGGTTCTGGAGGCCAGAAGTCCAACCTCAGCATCATTGGGCAGAAATCATAGCAACGTCAGGGCTGTGTTCACTCCATCCTGTCTAGGAGAGGATGGTTCAGGTGGGCTGGAGTTGAGTATTTCCCTTCCCAGGTCAGTTAGGCTCTGATCATAGCAGGGTAGACTCTGGTTAACTAGTTTTTGCTGAAGACTCACAGAATTCAAAGGCAAGGGGGAAATGGGGGCAGGGGAGAAGTATGGGATTGACATATCAATTCAATTCAGTCGCTCAGTCGTGTCTGACTCTTTGAGACCCCATGGACCGCAGCACGCCAGGCCTCCCTGTCCATCACCAACTCCCAGAGTTTACTCAAACTCATGTCCATCGAGTCGGTGATACCATCCAACCATCTCATCCTCTGTCGTCCCCTTCTCCTCCTGCCTTCAGTCTTTCCCAGCATCAGGGTCTTTTCAAAGAGTCAGTTCTCATCAGGTGGTGGCCAAAGTATTGGACCTTCAGCTTCAGCATCCACTGAATATTCAGAACTGATTTCCTTTAGGATGGACTGGTTGGATCTTCTTGCAGTCCAAGGGACTCTCAAGAGTCTTCTCCAACCCCACAGTTCGAAAGCGTCAATTCTTTGGTGCTCAGCTTTCTTTATAATCCAACTCTCACATCCATACATGACTTTGCTATCACTGAAACATTGACATATGCACACTACTATATTTAAAATAGATAACCAACAAGGACCTACTGGATAGCACAGGAAACTCTGTTCCACATTTTGTAATAACCTAAATGGAAAAAAATTTGAAAAAGAATAGATATATGTGTATGTATAACTGAATCACTTTGCTATACACATGAAACTAACACAACATTGTTAATCAACGGTACTCCAATGTAAATTAAAACTTGAAAAAGAAGAACTGAATTCTCTGGCATGTTTCAAATGGTTTCCTGCCCCTTACCTTTGCTGGAAGCCCAAGGGGATTTTTCTCCGTGGCAATCTGGTTGAGCTCCTGGAGGTAAATCTCACAATGCTGGGTCCCCTTGGAGTTTTAACCCTTCCAAGTTGTCCATACTGCTGCTGCTGCTAAGTCTCTTCAGTCGTGTCCGACTCTGTGCAACCCCATAGACGGCAGCCCACCAGGCTCCTCCGCCCATGGGATTTTCCAGGCAAGAGGACTGGAGTGGGTTGCCATTGCCTTCTCTGGTGATCCAGTGAACGATCCATTCTTTTCAAATAGACGCCATTTGAATCAAAGCGACTGCATATGTCTTAGAGAATACAACGGCAACGAGAACCCAAACGCCCCCCTGAGCACCGTGGAACCAGAGGGTGTGTCTGCAGGATGATTCCCCGGTGCCAGCTTTCCATGGCTCGTACACATCCACAAGCCCCCTGCAGTTGGCAGGTCATTCAGTAAACACAGAACCACAGTTTTCATGGACCAGGGTTGCCTCGGTGCCAGTCGATCCCCAGATGAATGGAGTGATGACAGACTCCTGGACCCGTGAGCACGCAGGAAGCTGAGAGGGATGGCCGTCCATTGTCTGCAGGTCCGCGTGGGCCGATCTCCAGAGCCCAGAGCCCCCCGCAATTTGTCAGTGACCGTTCATCCCAGCGTGATTTCCGTGGTGGTTCTGATTGTGTCTTTCTGCTCTGCTAAGTGGCGACTTCCTGCCTTCCCTTGAACGTCTCTTCAGCCCTGGCTGCAGCGGTTTGCACTCTGTCCTCCCCTCCTCTTATGAATCCCAGACGAGTTACTGGCTTTTCAGTCTGTTTATCTTTTTACTTGTTGTTAGGACAGAGTGGTGACCTCCAAGCTCTCTATGTGCAGAACTGGAAGACTCCACACATGTGTTGACATGCTTCACAGAAGCATCATTCAGTCATCGGGGGATACATGTTGCTGAGAAGGCCTTTCAGCCCCCAGACTCTCTAGTTCTCTTATCTTTGGGCCTGGCAGCTGGCCATCACAGCAACGTTCCCGCGCTGAAGCCAGCAGATGTCACCAGATGAAACACCATAGAAGGCAAAATGCTGGCAGGTGTGATGGGGACACCAAGATTGCGGAAGAGCCCAGCCAAGGGACACTGTGGATGTGGAGGTCGTTTGACTCCAGAGTTGAATCCTAGAACTGGGGGTTGGGGATTAACAGAAGCAAACTATTGTATATAGAATGGGTGAGCAACAAGGTCCTCCTGTACAGCAGGGGGAACTATATTCAATACCCTGTGATAAACCATAATGGAAAAGAATATAAAAAAGAATGTATATATATATGTATCACTGAATCCCTTTGCTCTACAGTAGAAATTAACACAACACTGTAAATCAGCTACACTTCTATAAGATTGAAGAAAAGAGTTGAATCCGGGAGTACAAAAACTAGAATGCTCCCCAAAAAACAAAACCAAAAAAAAAAACAAACCATGGACTTCTCTGGCAGTCCAGTGGTTAAGACTCCGTGCTTTCAATGCAAGGGGCATGGATTCAATCTCTGGCGGGGGAACTAAGATCCCACATGGCACGTGGCATGGCCAGTAGACAAAAACAAAACAAAAATCTGAATACCCTCAGAAATCACCTGAATCCACCACCTTGTTTTACACATGAGGGAAGTGAGGTCTGGACAGGGGAATGTCCTTACTCACAGCTGGTCAGTGATGGATCCAGGAGAAGACTGGAAGTCTCAGGACTCGGTGTGAGGGCTTTGCCACTTCCGCACCGTCACACCTCCTCAGAGGTGCACTCCTCTGAGCAGTCTTTGCGTACTCTTTGTAGGATTCCTACCCCAGTTAGTCCCACTTACTAGAAGCTGGTGGGCAGCAGGAATGCACTGGATGTCAAGTGTATGTTACTACGTGGAAGGAGGAAGCAGTGCTGAAGGTTGTGGCGGATCAGTGACCTGGTCAACACGAGGTGAGCAGGCTGAGGCAGAGGGGAGGCAACACACAGCTTCCTTCATTGAGAAAGCCTTGCTATGGAAACAAGTCAGCCCAGCTAAACAATGCATTGACGATGTAGTCGATACGCATTCTGCTACAAGTTCTTTATCTCATCACACACTAGTGTGATGATCTCTGGATAGAGGACAACTGGAAGGGCATCACTTCACTGCTGATTAAGCAAACCACCCCTCAAATAGGTCATATTGACAGAAGGATACATTAGAGAAGACAAATAGTCCCACTGTCCAGAGTGCATCTATTGGTAGAGTTCAGATCTGGAGCTGCTCTTTAAGGCTGAATGGCATTGAGTAAAATGAGTGACAGGCAGATGTTAACTAAATATAGGAAAGTTAATTTAAACAATATAAAGGAGTGATTTTTAAAAAAAAAAATAACTTTTTGTCTTTTACAACAGTTTCAGGTTTACAGAAAAATTGTTGAAGGGAGTGCAGACTGTTTCAGTATAACCCACCTCCAAAATCCCCTGTTGTTATCATCTAACAATTGTGTGAGGCGTACATGGGCTTCTCAGGTGGCCCTAGTGGTAAAGAACACTCCTGCCAATGCAGGAGATGGATGAGATGCAGGTTTGATCCCTGGGTCAGGAAAATCCTCTGGAGGAGGGCATGGCAACCCATTCCAGTATTCTTGCCTGGAAAATCCCATGGACAGAGGAGCCTGGAGGGCTACCGTCCATAGGGTTACAGAGTTGGACACAACTAAAGTGACTTACAGAGAAGGCAATGGCACCCCACTCCAGTACTCTTGCCTGGAAAATCCCATGGACGGAGGAGCCTGGTAGGCTGCAGTCCATGGGGTCACTAGGAGTCGGACACGACTGAGCGACTTCACTTTCACTTTTCACTTTCATGCATTGGAGAAGGAAATGGCAACCCACTCTAGTGTTCTTGCCTGGAGAATCCCAAAGACGGGGGAACCTGGTGGGCTGCCGTCTATGGGGCCGCATAGAGTTGGACATGACTGAAGTGACTTAGCAGCAGCAGCAGCAGCAAAGTGACCTAGCATGCACGCACGTGGTGCATATGTAACAATTAAAAAAATTTTTTTTATGTCAGCCATTTTTTAAACGTCTTTATTGAATTTGTTGTAATATTTCTTCTGTTTTTATGTTTTGGTTTTTGGGCCATGAGACACGTGGGATCTTAGTTCCCCAACCAGGGATCGAACCTGGAGCCCCTCCACTGGAAGGTGAAGTCTTAACCAGTGGACTGCCATGAACCAATATGGATATATCATTATTATTAACTAAAGTCCATACGTCATTTAGATTTCATTAGTTTTTGCCTAATGTCCACTTTCTGTTCACAAGATTGAATAGGACAGCCTTCAGACAGTGATGGTACAGGTTGGACTAAGTCTCTGCTGAGCTAACGTGAAGCTCTAAGGCAAAGATTGGTACAGAGAGACTTCCCACATTGGGCTGGAATGGCCAGGAATTTGTACCGCCACCCCGCTCAGCCATTGACTGGGGGCTGCCAGAGAAGGCTGATAGCTCAGAAGCCCAGGCATTTGCAGAAACATCGATGGACCTAAGAGTGTCAGACTGAGTGAAGTAAGTCAGACCAAGAAAGAGAAATATCGTATGGTATCCCTTAAATGTGGAATCTAAAAATAAATGATATAAATGAACTTATCTACAAAGCAGAAACGGACTTACAGACTTAGAGAACAAATGTATGGTTACCAGGGGTGCGTGATGGGGGATGGGATGGTTAGGGAGTTGGGGATGTGCAACCCACTCCAGTACTCTTGCCTGGAAAATCCCATGGACGGAGGAGCCTGGCAGGCTGCAGTCCATGGGGTTGCTAAGAGTAGGACACGACTGAGCAACTTCACTTTCACTTTTCACTTTCACGCATTGGAGAAGGAAATGGCAACCCACCCCAGTGGTCTTGCCTGGAGAATCCTAGGGACGGAGGAGCCTGGTGGGCTGCCGTCTATGGGGTCGCACAGAGTCGGCCACAACTGAAGCGCCTTAGCAGCAGCAGCAGCAGCATGTACACACTGTTGTATGTAAAATGGATAACCAACAAGGACCTACTGTAGAGCACAGGGAACTCTGCTCTGTGCAGTGTGGCAGCCTGGATGGGAGGGGAGTTTGGGGGAGAATGGAGACATGCATGTGTATGGCTGAGTCACTTCTGTGCACCTAAAACTATCACAACATTGTTAATCAGCTATATTCCAATATAAAAGGCTTTTGTTTAAGTTAAAATAATAAATGTTTTGTTTAGCCAGATTGTATATAAAGAAAAAAAAAATCCTAGGCAGACTCTGAAAGCAATAACAGCTGGATGTTAGCAGCTAACTCTATTTTTTGATATGCTGTGTGCTCAGTTGCTCAGTTGTGAACTGTCGCCCATCAGGCTCTTCTGTCCGTGGAATTTTCTAAGCAAGAATACTGGAATGGGTTGCCATTTCCTCTTCCAAGGGATCTTTCCAATCCAGGGATGGAACCCACATCTCTTGCATCTCCTGCATTAGCAGGTGGATTCTTTACCACGGTGCCGCCAGGGAAGCCCACATTCCTTGATGCTGGGTTGCTAAATCCATTTTTGACAAGAGTCTGAGTGCTGCAACTCTGTCTCTGCCAGAAAGACCTTTGAAGTTTCCAAGGAGAAGTTGGCTGACCATTGGTCAGGTCTCTTGAGCAGAGGTGGTCCCATTGGCCTCTTTCAGCTCTTGCCCCATGATGAGCTGCTTTGATCCTGAAGACTCAAGGATTCCATTTCTCATATTCATTCCACCTTGCTCAAGCCCCTGTCTCTCTTCTTACACTCGCTAGCTTATGCCCTGCTCTGTCCTAGAGATAAGATCAGGGACCAAGCATATTCATGGAGAATGGAAACTATGACTCCCACTCTGTTGCCCACACCTTCCTAGACTCCAGATGCTCAAAAAAAGGTGGGGGTGGGGGTGGGGGGGTAGATTACAGTATCAATAGCAACGTGGAGGGTAGATAAAAGGCTGTGAGTAGCAGCAAGAAAAAGTTGAAAAATTCAAATCTAAGACTACACAGGCCAAATCCTGTTTGGAAATGTTCCGTGCCTTGAACATCAAAAATTGCAGAACAACAGCACTCCCTTCCGATCTGTGCATATGCCACACCTGGCAAGGCAGGATACTTTTATTTTCTTCCATCCTAACTCCTATGGGTGCCCCTGGATTTTTACCTGCAGATGTGGAATCACTGCAGTGCAACTCTGGTCTTTCAACCTGCAGGAAAGTGGAAAACTTCCCGAAGAAAGTGTGGCTCTGATGCTTTGTTCTACCTGTGTTACTTTTTCTTTTATTTAACTTATTTAAAAGGTTAAAAGCCTTTGTTTTATTCTTGCAACTTGGCAGCTCTGCCTGGCTCACAAATGTCCTAAGATAAACAAGCGAGGTCTGTACATAACCTCTTAGGACAGTCTTAGCTTCTGAGCCAAAAGGACTTTTAATATTTACTTTGTTTCTCTTTAAAGATTTCCTTTTAATGTTTGTTTCTGCTTTGAAGTATTTTCAGATTCCATAGACCCTGTTTGTTTTGCCCAGCCAGAGAATAGTAGATTTTTTTTTTCTATATTCATTCTGCTATTTTTATACAGTGAACCATACATACTGATTTTACTCCAAAGGCTCACATGTGAAAGTGCTTCCTTGAACCCAGACCCTCAGGACTTTTGCCAGCCTTCTCATTTTTGTGTCTGTTTTGTCGTTTTTTTGGTGGAATAACTAACGTAAAAACCTGCTGGGTCAGGGGGTGGAAATAAAGTATTGGTGGAGGAACTCTTCTGACCTTCCACTCCCAGGACTAGACAGTGGGGTGGGAGGCGGGAGGTGGTGGCTTAGTCATTCAGTCGTGTCTGACTCTTTTTCGACCCCATGGACTGTAGCCCACCAGGCTCCTCTGTCCATGGGATTTCCCAGGCAAGAATACTGGAGTGGGTTGCCATTCCTTTCTCCAGGGGATCTTCCCGACCCAAGGATCAAACCTGCGTCTCCTGCTTGGCAGGTGGATTCTTTACCCCTGAGCCACCAGGGAAGCCCAATGGAGTGGGAATCCATGTTTAAATACCCAGTGGCTGTTCCAGGTCACTACCCCAAAATTACATGAGACCCAGAAAAGTACTAAGAGTTAATATTCCAAGAAGATACTCGTGGTTACTGAATCCAGGATGTTTGAATTAGAGGCAGTTCTGTCTCTGAACACAATACCAGAGCACAAAAAAATACTCTGCTTAAAAAGTAAATCAATAAAAAGCCCACAAAGCTTGCAGTGTCCCTGAAGCATTATGTAGGACTAGAAATGGCAAGTAAATGAAATTTTAAAAAAAGAAGAAGAAGGTTTTTAAGAGTGTTCATTCCTCTCCCTGAGAATACAGATTGAAATCGTGAACAGCTGCTTGCGTAGGAGACCAAGGTCACAGGTCTGAAGAATGAGCTCTCTTCTGGAAACTTCCTGCTTATAATGGATGACACTTGCCTCACCTTGAAATAGGGGAACACTTTCTCCCCCCCCCCCCCACTTTTTTTTTGCTAGCACAGCGTGTTGGAGAACAGTCACACCGAGTGGCTGTTGGAATTATGGAGGAATTGCTGAGAAGTCGCCTTGGGCGAAGGGCATTTGGCTGGAAGCTTGCACTGAAAAGTTACCTTGTAAGTCAGCATGTGACTTCCACCTGACTTAATTTTCTTCAGTCCCAAGGGTTCCAAGCCAGAGGAAAAAAGGCCCTGGTCTGGGCTGCTGGCGTGTTCATTCTTCAGAGTCAATTGGGAATCAGTTCAAAGACAAATCAACAAAGGTAACTTCTCGCTTTGACACTGAGGATATATGGGAAGGCTCTTAAAGTAAAATGTTTTATTTTCTAATCAAAATAACAGCCGTGTAATCTTTGTATTTGGATTAGGTGTGAATGAAGGAGATAAGGATTGAGGGAGGAACAGAGGACTGTGCAGGGATCAGCAAATCTGCCTCCGGGTTCCAAACTTGGCTCTGTCTCTTGACCTTGGGCAAGTTACTGGTGCACCAGGGCCTTGGCTGACTTATATTAAAAAAAGAAGGTGGAACTAGATGGCCTCTAAAAGCCTTTCTAGCTCTGTTCCAGGAATCAGCCTCTTAGTTTTTCATTTTTGTTCTGTTTAGGCCAAAACAATGATGCAAGATGGAATTAGGATGTAGATTTGCAGGAAGGTAATCTTTAAAAATTTATTTAAAAAAATTTATTTTTTAATGAATATAGTTGATTTACCTTGTATTAATTTCTGCTGTACAACAAAGTGAATCAGTTGAGTTCCCTGTGCTGTTCAGTGGGTCCTTATTAGTTATCTATTTCACATATAGTAGTGTGTATATGGGAGAAGGCAATGGCACCCCACTCCAGTACTCTTGCCTGGAGGATCCCATGGATGGAGGAGCCTGGTAGGCTGCAGTCCATGGGGTCGCTAGGAGTCGGACACGACTGAGCGACTTCACTTTCACTTTTCACTTTCATCCATTGGAGAAGGAAATGGTAACCCACTCCAGTGTTCTTGCCTGGAGAATCCCAGGGATGGGGCAGCCTGGTGGGCTGCCGTCTCTGGGGTCGCACAGAGTCGGACACGACAAGCGACTTAGCAGCCGCAGCAGAAGCAGTGTGTATATGTGTGTACGTGTCAATCCCAATCTCCCAATTTATCCCTCACCCTACCTCTTTCCCCCTTGGTAACCATTAGTTTGTTTTCTACATCTGTGACTCTAGTAAGTTCACTTGTACCACTTTTTTAGATTCCACATACTAGCAATATCTTATGATATTTGTCTTTCTTGCAAGAGGGTCGGTCATCTTGAGGCTTGTAGCAGGCTTCAGACGATTCTCATCTCAACCAGTATGTTTGCAAAGATGAACTGAGATTAAGACAGACATCAAGGTAGGTGTTTATATATGCTTGTCAGATGAGTGAGTGAATCAATCAGTCAGCATAGCACTGAGGGAGAAGGGAATGGAAGCATTCCATTCAGTTCAGTTCAATTCAGTGGCTCAGTCGTGTCCAACTCTGTGACTCCATGGACTGCAGCACGCCAGGCTTCCCTGTCCATCACCAACTCCTGGAGCTTGCTCAAACTCATGTCCATTGAGTCGGTGGTGCCATCCAACCATCTCATCCTCTGTTGTCCCCTTCTCCTCCTGCCCTCAATCTTTCCCAGCATCAGGGGCTTTTTCAAATGAGTCAGCTCTTCGCATCAGGTGGCCAAAGTATTGGAGTTTCAGTTTCAGCATCAGTCCTTCCAATGAATATTCAGGACTGATTTCCTTTGGGATGGACTGGTTTGATCTCCTTGCAGTCCAAGGGGACTCTCAAGCGTCTTCTCCAACACCACAGTTCAAAAACATCAGTTCTTCGGCACTCAGCTTTCCTTATAGTCTAACTCTCACATCCATACATGACTACTGAAAAAATCATAGCTTTGACTAGATGGACCTTTGTTGGCAAAGTAGTGTCTCTGCTTTTTAATATGCTTTAGCATTCCATTGGAGGAAGTTTATCTGGACTAAGGCATAGATTTGCTTGGGCTTCCCAGGTGGCTTACATGGTAAAGAATCTGCCTGCAATGCAGGAGACACAGGTTCAACCCCTGGGTCGGGAAGATCCCCTGGAGAAGGAAGTAGCAACCCATTCCAGTATTCTTGCCTGGGAAATCCCACGGACAGAGGAGCCTGGCGGACTATAGTCTATGGGGTCGCAAAAGTGCTGGACATGACTTAGGGACTAAAGGACAAATAACAAGTAGATTTGCTTAGCAGTGATGCCTGGGAAGAAGTTTTATGGAGAAGTTCAGCCAGAGCTGAACTTCAGGCCTGGAAATATGAAGGTTAAGACTAGCTTACATAGCACTCTTTATATATAGAACAAAATGGGGTGATTACTGGTAGGCTGCCTAGTATGATAATTCTTAAAGCTACAGGAGCTTTAACTTCAAGACAATGGGACTCTTCTTCTCCCCACTTTAAGGACCAGAACATTGATTAGTATTTGCCTTGGCTGAGTCTTAGAGAAATCCAAACTAACAGTGTCTAAACTGCATGTAAGTTTATTTTTCACTTACATAAAAGAAATATGTCAGTAGGCAATTCAGGGCAGGCTTAGAGGTTCCGTGGTGTTATGGATGAGAGTCCTTCCACCTCAAGATTATGTATGGCTGCATGAACTCGGCTATCTCAACAGCATTCCAGCCAGCAGGGAAAAGAAAGAGCCAAAAAAAAAAAAGGTAAGGGGGGGATCACCTCCTGTCTTAGTCCATCTGGACTGCTATTACAAAATACCACAGACTGGGTCATTTATAAACAACAAAACAATATTTCTCATAATTTTGGAGGCTGGATGTCTGAGATCGTGGTACCAGCATGGCTGCTTTCCAATGAGGGCCTCTTCCCAGTTCATAGCAATGCCTTCTAGCTGTGTCCTCACAAGGTGGATGGGGCAAAGAATCTCTCTGGAGCTCTATAATAAGGGCACTGACCCCATCCATGAGGGCTCCACCACCATGATTTTAGTGTCTCCCAACGGCTCCCTCTTCTAATACCATCACCTTTGCATGTTCGGATTTTAATATGAATTTTAGGGGAATATGAACATTCAGGCCATAGTACCCTCCCCACTGACCATGAATGATACTTCTCAGAAGTTGAACTTGACACTTCTGTTGCCATTCCATTGACCAAAATTTAGGTACTTGGTCACATCTAAGTGCAATAGAGACTGGGAAACATAGCTTTTGTTCATAATATCTAAAAACCAGCAGTGTTTTCACTTGTTTTAAGAGAGAGGGGGAAAACAGGTATTAGAGAATATTAGTCTCTGTCACCTTGAGAGATTTACAAACTTATTACAGTTATGCAATGAACTACTTTGGTTCTTATCTCTTAAACATCTGCAGGGCCCATAGAAAATTATTTTTAGTATTCCAAATGAATAAACAAATCTATATCTTGTGAAGGTGACTTTGATTTTTGAAAGCAGGCCAGAGTCACTCGGGAAAACTATGATGAGTAAGATGTGTGATAAAGCTGAGAATTACCATTTCATAAGAATGAGATATGGGCTTTTACTCCTGGATATTATAGGCTCTACTGGGCATTAGGACCATTCTGACGGAAGTAACTCTAAGGACTTTGCTGGTGGTCCAGTGGTTAAGAATCTGCCTTCTAATATAGGAGACGTGAGTTCAACACCTGGTCGGGGACTAAGATCCTCGGTGCCTTGGGGCAACTGAGTCAGTGGGCTGCAGCTAGAGAGAAAGCCCACCACCACAATGAAGATGCCACATGCCACAAGGAAAGATCCTGAGTGCTGCAACTAAGACCTGAAGCAGCCAAAAGTAAATTAATTAATATATAAAGAAAAGAAAAGAAGCTCTAGAACTTGGATAGGATACATAATGCAATTACCTAAAGGCATTGAAGAAACAGAAATAGTTAGATTGTGGTGCTACATGTTGCTTGGAGAAGAGGAGATGAGGAGTCAGACAAGTGGTCTCTGTGCCACGGCTTTTTTTTTTCCTTTGGCCGCACCTACGCCTCAAGGCATGTAGGATTTTAGTTTCCTGACCAGGGACTGAACCCACACCCCCTGAGCTGGAAGCCTGGAGACTTACCTGCTGGACCACCAGGGAAGTCCCTGCTGCCAATGCTTTTAGCACAGGGTCAAAAGGCAATGGCACCCCACTCCAGTACTTTTGCCTGGAAAATCCCATGGACGGAGGAGCCTGGTGGGCTGCAGTCCATGGGGTTGCTAGAGTCGGACACGACTGAGCAACTTCACTTTCACTTTTCACTTTCATGCATTGGAGAAGGAAATGGCAACCCACTCCAGTGTTCTTGCCTGGAGAATCCCAGGGACAGGGGAGCCTGTTGGGCTGCCGTCTATGGGGTCGCACAGAGTCAGACACGACTGAAGTGACTTAGCAGCAGCAGCAGCAGCAAGTGTAGTCCACACAGTGGCTTGTGTGGTAAAGAGGCATAAATGAGAAACTCTCAAGTCCTGCCTGCTCTTCTAAGGGAAGAAAGAAGTGAAGTCAGGAAATGATGAATGCTGAAAAAGTGGGGAAACCGAGAAAGGAAAGAGTCAAAGAGGAGATCCCCAAACCAAATCATGGACTGACCCTTGAAACACATGTGTGCAGAAAACACTCAGAGCAGCTCCGCTACACAGAGGGTCTGCACTCAGACTGGAGCTGCCACCCAAGAAGCAGGGGATGAAGTTCAAGCCCAGTGAGAAAATGATCTGCTGAAATGAAAGAAAAACAACTCTCACCAGTGAAAAGAAATGGAGCCCGAAATCGCCACAACTTAGTATTCATGATGTCCATGATACAGTCCAAAATTAGATATCTAACATATGAAGAACTATTGGGCTTCCCTGGTGGCTCAGATGGTAAAGGATCCACCTGTGATGCAGGAGACCTGGGTTTGATCCCTGGGTTAGGAAGATCCCTTGGAGAAAAGAATGGTTACCCACTCCAGTATTCTTGCCTGGAGAATTCCATGGACAGAGGAGCCTGGTGGGCTACAGTCCGTGTGATCGCAGAGTTGGACATGACTGAGTGACTAACACTTTCAGTTTCACTTTTCATGAAGAGCTATTAAGCCACAAGAAAGACATGGAGAAATCTTTAATGCACGTCCTAAGTGAAAGAAGTCAGTCTTCAAAGGCTACATATTGTGTGATTCTAACTATATGACGTTCTGCAACAGGCAAAACTATGGAGACAATAAAAACATAGTATCACTGGTTGCCAGGGGAGAGGGAAGGGGAAGGATGAACAGGCAGAGAACAGAGGATGTTTAGGGCAGTGAACCTCTTCCGTATGACACAGCAATGGTGGAGACATGTCATTATATATTTGCCAAAACTTGTAGGCTACATACCAAGAGTGAACCCTGATGTAAACTATCAACTTTGGGTGACAGTGGCATGTCAGTGCGGGTTCATTGGTTGTGACATGTGTATCACTCTGGAGGGACGGGGTTGATAGTGGGGAGGCTGTGTGAGTTTGAGGGCAGGGACTATATATAAACTCTCTGTGCTTTCTGCTCATTTTAACTCTGCACCTAAAACTACTCTCAAAAATAAAGTCCAGATTAAAAAAAAAGTTTAAATGCAAAGATAGAAATAGATGAAAACTAGTTAGTTAGTTCAGTCACTCAGTCGTGTCCGACTCTTTGTGACCCCATGGACTGCAGCACGCCAGGCCTCTGTGTCCATCACCAACTCCCGGAGTTTACTCAAACTCATGTCCATTAAGTCGGTGATGCCATCCAACCATCTCATCCTCTGTCGTCCTCTTTTCCTTCTGTCTTCAATCTTTCCCAGCATCAGGGTCTTTTCCAGTGAGTCAGCTCTTCGCATCAGGTGGCCAAAGTATTGGAATTTCAGCTTCAGCATCAGTCCTTCCAATGAATATTCAGGACTGATCTCCTTTAGGATGAATTGGTTGGCTCTCCTTGCAGTCCAAGGGACTCTCAAGAGTCTTCTCCAACACCACAGTTCAAAAGCATCAATTCTTTGGCGCTCAGCTTTCTTTATAGTCCAACTCTCACATCCATACATGACTACTGGAAAAACCATAGCCTTGACTAGACAGATTTTTGTTGGCAAAGTCACGTCTCTGCTTTTTAATATGCTGTCTAGGTTGGTCATAACTTTTCTTCCAAGGAGTAAGCATCTTTTTATTTCATGGCTGCAGTCACCATCTGCAGTGATTTTGGAGCCCAAGAAAATAAAGTCTGCCACTGTTTCTACTGTTTCTCCATCTATTTGCCATGAAGTGATGGGACCGGATGCCATGATCTTAGTTTTCTGAATGTTGAGCTTTAAGCCAACTTTTTCACTCTCCTCTTTCAGATGGATAGTAAAAGATATATCAGTATTAAGCACAGAAGGCTAGAGAGGCTATATTAGTATCAAACAAAAGAGATTTCAAAAAATAATTTATTACTAAAGATAACAGAATGATGAGTGTTAGTTACTCAAGACGCCATAAAGATCACAGATTTGTCTATGCTCAATAACAGTTTCACCATACATGCAGCAAAAATGGACATAATTAAAGGTAGAAATAGGCCATCATAACTGGAGATTTTAATGTTTCTTAGAAATTGAATAAACAAACAAAAGTGAGCAAAGAAAGAAAATCTTAACAACCGTATCATCCACCAGGACCTAATTGGTATTTAGAGAAACACTTCACCCAACAACCGCAAAGTATATATACAAGTGGACACAATGGGTTTATCAGGATAGATGATATTCTGGACCATAAACAAGTCTCGGTAAATTTTGAAGGTTTGTCCTCTGACCACAGCAAAATTAAATTAGAAACTAAGAACAATAAGAGAACAAGGAAAATCCCAAGTATTTGGAAATGAAACAACACCCTTTTAATATTGACTGGTGTGAAGACGAAATCACAAGAGACAGAAAATATTTTGTACTGAAGGATAACAAAAACACATTTCAAAATTTGTGGGATGTAGCTAACAGCACTTACAGAGAAATAATTTATAGCTTTGAATGCCTTTAAGAGGAAAAAAAGAAGGGTCTCAAATCACTGATTGAAGTTTCCACCTTTAAAACTAGAAAAAGAGCAAAGCAAATTAAACCCAAAGCAATCAGAAGGAAGGAAATTATAAAGATAAGACAGAAATCAATGAAATAGAGAACAGAAAAAAGAAAACCAGTAAAACCAAAGGCCAGTCATTTGAAAAAGTTAATAGGATTGGTAAATTTCAAGCCTGGCTGACAAACAAGAAGAAAAGAAAGTACCAATATCAGTAATGAAGGAAGATGTTGCTACAGATCCCTCAGACATTAAAACAGATCCAAACAACAATCCATTGTTAGCAGTATGAACAACTGTATGCCTTTAAATGTGACCCTAAGGACTTCCCCAGCAGTCCAGTGGTTAAGAATCTGCTTATCAATACAGACAGCCTATAGAAAAACCTAAGGGGATGTGGATTCAATCCCAGGTTGTGAAACTAAAATCCCACATGGCAACTAAGCCTACATGCCACGATTACAGAGTCCATGTGCTCTGGAGCCTGTGTGCCACAACTAGAGAGCCGCACCCCAAGAGCCCTCGTGCTGTGAGGAAAATCCCTCAGGTAGCAACTAAGGCCTGCTGCAACCAGTCAACCAGTATTAAGAAAAGGAAGATAAGAAAGGTTATTGCTTAACAAAAAAATGACCACTTAGGTGAAATGGACACTTTCTGGGGAAGATGTAAATTATGAAGCTGACCCAAGAAGAAACAGGATGCATGAACACCCTCTATCAATTACAAAATTTGGAGTTGAAAAGCCTTCTGACAAAGAAAACTCCAGGCTTAGATGGCTTCACTGGTGAATCCTATCAAACATTTAAAGAAGAAATAATGTTAATACCATTCCTTAAAACTCTTAAAAAATAAAGGGGGAGGAAATACTTTTCCAACTCATTTTATGATGCCAGTATTATCTTGATTCCAAAGCCAGATGAAGACATCTTAAGAAAGAATCTAAGAACCAATATCCCTCATGAATATAGATACAAAATTCCTCAACAAAATATGAGCCATCCAAATATTAGCAGCATATAAGAAAACTATACACCATGATCAAGTGGCTATACAAGACTGATCTAACATCCAAAAAAAATCTATGTAATTCAACAAATTAATAGAATATGGGGGGAAACAAAATGATCATTTTAATAAATGTAGAAATAGCATTTGTCAAAATTCAACATCCTTTTATCGTAGAAATGTTTTAGTAAATTATAAATTAAAAAAAATCTTCTCAACTGCATCTACAAAATCTGAAAGCTAATATACTACAATGTGAAGGATTTTATGCTTTCTACTTAAGAAAAGGAACAAGGCAAGGATTACTAGTTTTATTTAACAATGTATAGAAGTGCCTAGTCAATGCAGCAAAGCAAGGGGAAAAAAGCATACAGATTATAAAGAAAGGAGTAAAACTATCTTTATTTGCAAATGATGTTGTATAGAAAAACCCAAGGAACCCACAAAAAAGCTATTAGAAATAATAAGTGAGTTTAGCAGGGCTGCAGGATACAATATACAAAAGTTGACTGTATTTCTATTTACTAGCAACTAACATTTAGAATGGAGAAGGCAATGGCACCCCACTCCAGTACTCTTGCCTGGAAAATCCCATGGACGGAGGAGCCTGGTAGGCTGCAGTCCATGGGGTCGCTAAGAGTCGGACACGACTGAGCGACTTCACTTTGACTTTTCACTTTCATGCATTGGAGAAGGAAATGGCAACCCACTCCAGTGTTCCTGCCTGGAGAATCCTAGGGACGGGGGAGCCTGGTGGGTTGCCGTCTATGGGGTCGCACAGAGTCGGACACGACTGAAGTGACTTAGCAGCAGCAGCAGCAGCAGCAACATTTAGAAAGTAAAATTATGAAACAATTCCATTTACAGTACTATAAATACACTTAGGAATAAAGTTAGCAAGAGATATGTAAGATCTGTTGGCTGAAAACTATAAAGCTATGGGAAATTCAAGAAAATCTACATGAATAGAGAGCTGTATCATGTCTACGGATTGGAAGTCTCAAAACTGTTAAACTGGGAATCTCCATTTGAATTAGTCAATAGAATCAATATAATCCCTGTAGAAATCCAAATGGGTTTTTTAAAAAGAAATTTATAATTTTATTTTAAAATTTATTTTATTTAAATAATTTTATTAATAAATAAAATTATTTAAATAAAATTTAGTTTAAAATGTATACAGTAAGACAAAGGATCTAGAGTAGTCAAAACTATTTTGAAAATTGAGAACAGTGTTGGAGCGCTACCTGGTTTCAAGAACAGTGTGTGACTCTTAAGCAGTAAATCCAGTTTTATCCTGTGGCTTATAAATTGGCATTTAAATAATTTCCAAAACAGGAAGGATGGTACAGCTCTAAATAAGCATGTAGCTTCCCAACTTGTCTACTTTGAAGGGGCGGGTGGGAAATACATGTGAAATATAAGCTTTGTAATCAAGACAGAACTGGGTTTAAATACCACTTACCTCTCTACTTGTCAGTTTCTTTAGCTTAAAGTGGGGCGCACAGTGTAAAAATTAAGGAAATACAGCATAGAAGCTAAGCTCTCTGTGATAGCCCTGGACCTAGCCTACTTGGGTTAGAACCTGGGCTCTGCTATTATTTATTCATTTACTTATTGCTGTGCTGGATTTTCATTGCTGTGAGACGGCTTTCTCTAGTTGTGGTGCGAGGCCTTCTCATTTGTGATGGCTTCTCTTGTCGCAGAGCAAAGGCTCTGGGGCGTGTGGGCTTCAGTCTTTGCAGCACGCGGGCTCAGTAGTCGTGGTGCACAGGCTTAGTTGCTTCGTGGGATGTGAGATCGTCCCAGACCAGGGATCAAACTTATGTCCCCTGCATTGGAAGGTGGATAGTCCTGCTATTTCTTACTGAGTGAACTTAGGCGTGTTTAATCTTGCTGTGCTTCACTTTACTCTTTGTAAATTGAGGATACTGAAAGTACCTTCCCAAAATGCTGTGATGTACTAAATGAGTTAATAAATCTAACACACTGAGAACAGTATCTGGCACATAAAGTGTTCAACAGATATTACCTACTGTGATCCTTCCCCAGCACCCTGAGGACTAACTGTGGTTACTTTTGTCAACCACCGAGCACAGAGTACTCCGGTACCCATTGAGCATTAGCGCCCATCCCTCTTCTGAGCAAAAGTAACCTTCTGGGGGTAGGATTTGACACTGAAGGGTGTCTTTTGCCATCTTGGGGAAAATCTTGTATTTCGGGGTTTGTTTTTTTTTTTTCCAGTTTGTTAAATTTTCTTTTTTCACTCTTTTTTTCAATGTTTAAAAAATACCTTACTAACAGAATTACAAAGCACAAAGGGAAACCCTAACACTGGGTATCAGATACTACCCCTCCTGGTCCCCATCAGGCCTTTTCTCTGAAAAGCCCTCATTCCATTTATTTCCCCCCAAACAGTAATTGCTTTCCCTAACAGACTTACAGACTTAGAGAATAAACTTATGGTTGCCCGGGAGAAGGAGGGGGCGGGGAGGGGTAGTTATGGAGTTTGGAATTGACATGTACACATGACTATATTTAAAATGGATACCCAACAAGGACCTACTGTACAGCACAGGGAACTCTGCTCAGTGTGATGAGGCAGCCTGGATGGGAGGGGAGGTTGGGGGGGCGGGGAATGGATACATGGATACATATGGCTGAGCTCCTTTGCTGTGCACCTGAACCTCTCACAACATTGTTAATTGGCTATATTCCAATAAAAAATAAAAAGTTAAAAAAAAAAAAAGAATTCCCTTCACTGACTTCACTGATGACCCCTGTCTCTGTATCAGCCAGGGCAGCAAGAGCAGTAAACACAAGCGTCTCAGTGCGCCCCTGCGGGACTACCTTTCACATTCTGTGCAGACTCCTTTTCCCCTTCATTCTCTCTGTTTCTCTGCACCGCAGTAGGATATAGGCTTCATTTCTTTTCCTTTCAACCATTTTAGTGATGCTGCTGCTGCTAAGTCGCTTCAGTCGTGTCCGACTCTGTGCGACCCCATAGACGGCAGCCCACCAGGCTTCCCCGTCCCTGGGATTCTCCAGGCAAGAACACTGGAGTGGGCTGCCATTTCCTTCTCCAATGCATCAAAGTGAAAAGTGAAAGTGAAGTCACTCAGTTGTGTCCAACTCTTAGCGACCCTATAGAATGTAGCCTACCAGGCTCCTCTGTCCATGGGATTTTCCAGGCAAGACTACTACCCTCTGCTTTTCTGCAGAAACAGTAAGAAAGCTCCTCCTAACAGCCCCTCTTGTCTACTAGGGGTGCGGGGAGGGGGATAAAACTTTCCCATCCCCCTTTTCATTCTGCCGTGGCTTCCCCTCCCATTTCCCCCTTGGAATGACCCACCTTTCTCCCTGGGGGGGCTGAACAGTTCCTGGGGAAAGGGCCACAGCTCTGACAGGGTTGTTTGCCTTCTCAATGACACTTCAGTCATATTGCCTTAGTATTCCGGACAGAATGTAGGGAGAATTCGAACTTCTAAAAAAAATCATCTGCCAAGAGTCAACTTTTTTCAGCTCTATGAAATCCTCCCCACAAAACCTCATTCCCCTGTCTCACTCTGCTGGTGTACTAATTAATGTTTCTTTTCCCAGCCCCAAATATTTTGCTTGTTTATGTCTATCTATAACCCAGCAGCATCCTGAACGCTGGGGACTCTCTGGGTATAGGAGGGTAAAGATAATGCATAAACAGGAAGTCAACATTTGACATAAAAAAAAAGAGTCATTGTAAATATAGTAGGAGTTTCCCATCCTTTGTGGCAACATGAAAATGTAGCTGCATACATCTTTCCTGCCTGTAGCTTTCACTCAAGGAGGAAGTTAACATTCAGCACCAGTCTGTGTGCTTAACCACAGGTTCATTCATTCATTTGGCAAATATTTATTGTACATAAGCCAGGATACAGGCGTTGTGCCAGGCAGTAAGCTTGGGTACAGAGATAAGAAAGTTTTCTTGCCCTTAAAGAACTGAAAGACAAATAAATGAAGAGATAGTTGCAAAATAAGATCGGTAGGTGCTATGCTGGAGGAATTAACAAGTGGTATGGGAGCAGGGTGATAACATATGTAGGATGGATGCATTTATCAGCAATGATGGGTATCTACTAGGTATGTGCCCGGCAGAATTGGAAGGACAATTAAAACGAAACAAACTCCCCGTAGTGGAGTTTACCTTCTAGTGAAGGAAACAGGCAATAATAAAAAACTGTAAGATCAGAATGTAGGGTAGTGGTGTGGAAGGCAATCTGAGTTGGGTCTGGAAGGATAAACAGGTGTTAGGAAAAGAGGGCATTCCATATTTTAAACTAAAAGAAACCCTGGGATGGAGGAGAGACAGCTGGAGGAGAGCGAACTGGGAGGTGGGAACGGATGAAGAGCCTGAAATATTTTGAAAAGAAGTTATAAGGAGTATGGTGTGTTAGTCTCTCAGTCGAATCCAACTTTTTGTGACCCCAAGGACTGTAACCGACCAGGCTCCTCTGTCCATGGAGTTCTCCAGGCAAGAATACTGGAGTGGGTTGCCATTCCCTCCTCCAGGGAGTCTTCCCAACCCAGGGATTGAACCTGGATCTCCTGCATTGCACGCAGATTCTTTAACCATCTGAGCAACAGGGAAGCCCTGTAAGGAGTGTGAGTAGGTACATCACAGGGGTGATGGGAGGGACAGGATCTTATTTCCAACACAAGGGTTCGGAAGAATATTCATTCATTGGTTGTCAGAACCGGAAGGGACATTAAGAGGGCAAGAATGATCATAGCCCTCTTATTTTACAAATGAAAAGAAAGCAAGACTCGGGGAGGGCGCAGGAACTTGTCTCGAGTTTTGGAGGGGGCGCGAACAGGTCCCCTCCGTTTTCTACATGACTCTGCGCAGCCCTCTGTGCCGGACAAGCGGCTGGGGGAGGCCGCCTGGCGGGGAAGGCGGCCCGGGTCTGGGGTGCCGGCGCACACCGCCCCCTCCCGGGGCTTCTCCGCACGGCCGCCCCGCGGGGCCCCCTCCCAGCTGCGCCGCTGGCAGCCGCGCGCGGGGGCTCCCCGGGGGCCGGCCCGAGGTCCGGGCGAACTGGGAGGGCGACTGCCACCGGGCTCCCCCCGCCCCAGTCCACCTGTCGCCCTCCGCCGCCCGGGGGGGGGTCCCTGGCTGCGTGACCCGCGCATTCAGCCTCGCCCGGGAAGGATCTCCGGGCGGGGGTCCCCGGGCCGCCGGGCGGGCCGAGCCCTGCGATTGGCGGAGAAGTCGCATCGTCTCCAGCAACGCCCTTTTGCCGGCGCTCCCGGCGGCCGGGACCCTGTCCCCGGCACCCCCGCCCACCCCGCGGCCCCACCCTTCCTCCGGCGCCCGCCTCCTCCTCCCGGCGGGGTCCGGGCCGGGCCGGCGCGCCGCGGAGCAACCACCGGCGGGCGCAGCCGGGGCCCCGCGCTCTGAGCCATGGGAGGCGCCCACTCTCAGAGCCCGAGGGGCCGGGAGCCGACCGCGGAGAGGTCCCCGAGACCCCGAGAGACCGCGTGAGTCCCAGCACCCCCAACTCCCGCCCCCCAGATCCCCGGGGCCGCTGTTCGGGGCTTTGAGTGCCGGCCCGGGATGGGAACGCACTGCGCCCGTCCCACCCGGGCTGGGAAAGTGGGGACTCCCGCGCGCGCCTGCGGGGCGCAGGGGTGGGCCTGGTGGGACATCCCGCCCCAAGCCTCACCTTGCGGGGCCCGGGGGACGCACGACCACGACCCCACGGGGGCAGTATCGCCCCCAGGCGGGCTGCTGATCCGCGCCCGCCCTTGCTGTGCCCGGGGCGGGGGGAGGCGGGGATTAGAGGACCCCGAAGTTTTCCAGACTCGTCCAAGCAGGAACACACACGTGTCCTCAAGGGCTCAGAAACACCCCCGAGACGGAGCCAGTTGCTACAGGAGTAGAGATTAGAAAGGGACTCGAGTCGCAAAGATAACTCGGCTCGTGTTGGCCTTCAGGGTCCAGGAACTTGATGCCGTGCTCGTTGTTCGCAAGAACTCCCTCTTGTTTGCTCCGAGGGCTTCGTGATGATCTCAGAGAAAGGACTGTATTGTAGCGGCAGCAATTAGGCTTTTGTTCTGGGACAGCAACAACTGGGGACACCAAGTACTGAAATGCAAGTTTCGAAGGGCCATTTTTAGGAACGTGATTTAGAGCAAGTTGCTGCGGTTTGAAAGATGGCCTTGCTGTCTTATCGCAGAGAGGATATGTTGATGATAACTATTTATCTGAGAACCCAAACCGTCTTTAAGGGTTTAATTAAAAATGTTTAAAGTGTGTGTGTGTGTCCTGGAGGTAATGTCAAAGAATCCATACTCTATTTTAATTCAGCCAGTGCCAAAGCTGTTTAGTTTGAGAAAGATACACTTAGCCATCACATACAGACAGCCTGGGCCATGGGAGGGGCCTCTTTGGATTCTCTTTTCAAGACAAAGTAATTTCCAGAATATCCAGATGATAGACATGTTAGTTGTTCCTCCTGATGGTTTACATATGTTCTCGAATCTAAACTTAGTCCAGGCATCTTATTAATCGTAAGAATAGCTGAGAATTATTGAGTAGATTAAAAATGTGCCAAACCCTGTTCTAAATACTCTGTGTGTTAGTTAGTCCCCAAGAACACTGAATTCATTTCTGTTATGGCCCTCATTTTATTGGTGAGGAAGCTGAAATATCAATACAAAGAGAAGTGACTTGTTCAAGGTCACAGAGCTACAAGGTGGGGGACCCAGATTCTGACTCCAGAGGTCCTGCTGCAGCCGTGTCCCACGGGAGTGTTGGGATTGATTTTAGGAAACAAACTATTATCTCAGCAGGCAGAACACACCCCACTTTTTCCTTTAATTCCTGCCAAATGAGGGAGAAATCTGAATCAGCAATGCTCATACCTAATGAGAAAAAAAATTGCAAAGTTGATATAACTTTATAAAAAGCAAACATAAGGGATGCCTCTGGTGGTCCAGTGGTTAAGACTTTGCCTTCCAGTGCAGGGGATGAGGGTTCGATCCCTGGTTTGGGAACTAAGCTTTCACGAGGCAGGAGCAGGTTGCGGGGGGTATGGCGGGTATGGGGCAGCTAAGCCCCTGCACTGCAACTACTGAACCCCCACTCTGGAGATCCCTGTGCCACGACTAAGACCCAGTGCAGCCAAATAAATAAATATTAAATAAACAAGCAAACAGAAAAGGCAGTGTAATAACTGAGATGATGTTCAGAGTTTTAGAGGCAGATTGCCCGGGGTTGAATTCTAGGCTTTGCTCCTTAGTATCTGGAGCTCTTTTATCTGGTCCTTAACCTCTCTGAGTCTGCTTCCTTGTATGTAAACTGGGAATGATGACAACGTCCACTTCACAGGCTGCTCTGAGGATGACATAAAGATCATGTATTTATATGAAAAGCATGCTAATAGGTTTTATCTCTGAGCAGTAAGTTGTTTTAGCCAAGGATGACGGTTGACTATTTAATCTTGGTGAGCATGTGGCTGGTGTAACTCAAAAGTAAATATTTGAATCGTTCTCTGATAGGATGCTGGAGAAATGAACTCAGGGCTTTTTGTGCTGGATTCAGCTGTCCGGGTGAGGAATTGATTCTCGATTGTTAGATTATCCTGTGCTTTTGCAATACAGGGTCTCTTTCTCCAAGGAGATTCTGCACATGCCTTATATATTTACCAAAGCTTGCCTAAAAATAATCATTAAAGCCATCCTTGGTCTAAGCCTAGGAATACCACCCAGGAATGCCCTACCCTGCTGGAGTGAGGGCATTAAGAAGGACATAAACACATGTGGGCTGTGTTGAGAGTTTTGGCCTCATTAGAGCGTGCAGGCTTAATGAGTCAGCCCTACAAACCACTTGGCACAGACCAGGTGAAAGATGAGAAATACGAGCTTTGATGCCTGTGATGTACATGAAAAGCAAAAAGCATGCTTTCTATCCTGCCTCATTCAGATGTACAGCCACAAGTGTCTCCACGGTCATTGTTAATGTCACCGGCTACAGATTTCCTGCCGGACACATGGCGGCCATGGATAACACTGACCTCAAGGAAGTTCCCCTACTCGGGCCGTTGCATTTTCAAAATCTATTGTTCCTTTTTAGAAAACATAAAAATACACGAAAATCTCACAAGTGATGCGTGAATGCATTTGTCTTTTGAGGGAGAAAAGTATGTTTCAGAATGCTCACAATTTATATTTTAGAAAAATTTAATCAAGTATGAAATTTAACCAGATAAATCTGTCTTAACAGAGTTCTACTATGAAATATCAACACGTGTGGGGGACTTCCCTGGTGGTCCAGTGGTTAAAACTCCCCATTGCCAGTGTAGAGGGCAAGGGTTCAATCCCTGGTCGATGAACTAAGATCCCCTTCGCCATGAAGTGCAGCCAATAAATAAAATAAAATTACTTTTAAAAAGAAATGTAAACAAGGATGGACATGTATGAAGAGAAAGTTCTGATTTTAAGATAAAACTGATTATTATGGAAAATTATAGCTTCTAGGAAGCTAAGTCTTGCAGGAAGGTCTACCTTCCCCAAACCGGAGGAAGCAAGTGAGTTGGCTTTGGTAAAAGGTACAGGGAAATGTCATTTCAGTTATTCAGGGAGGCTGCACAGATAGTGATTAAGAGCAGAAGCTGTGGATCAGGCAGGCCTGGGCTGGAATTCCAGGAGTAGCTTAGTTCAGGAAGCTTTGGAAAGTAATCACTTAACTCTTCAGTTGGGCAGATGTCTGCATCTTTAAAATGGCAATAATAATCATACCTACCTTATAAACTAGTGTGTGTTATTAGTGCAGGGTTGGTACCTAAAGCATGCTTGCTTACCTGAGTTATTAATACATTCCCATGTATATGTACCTATAAACCAGGTGCTATGCTCGCTTCTGTGGGATGTATATTTTGAGTAAGGCTGAAATCAGTCCTGGGTTTTCTTTGGAAGGACTGATGTTAAAACTGAAACTCCAATACTTTGGGCACCTCATGCGAAGAGTTGACTCATTGGAAAAGACTCGGATGCTGGGAGGGATTGGGGGCAGGAGGAGAAGGGGACGACAGAGGATGAGATGGCTGGATGGCATCACCAAATTGATGGACATGAGTTTGAGTGAACTCCAGGAGTTGGTCATGGACAGGGAGGCTTGGCGTGCTGCAATTCATGGGGTCGCAAAGAGTGGGACACGACTGAGCAACTGAACTGCACTGAGTTGAGTCTGTTCTGGGGCCCTTCCAGGTGGCTCTAGTGGTAAAAAAACAAAAACAAAAACAAAAAAACCTGCCTGCCAACGCAGGAGATGTGGGTTTGACTCTTGGGTCAAAAAATCCCCTGGAGGAGGGCATGGCAACCCATTCCAGTATTCTTGCCTGCAGAATCCCATGGACAGGGGAGCCTGGAGGGCTACAGCCTGTAGGGTTACAAAGAGTTGGACACAACTGAAATGACTTAGCACCCACACACAACTCTCTTCTAAAGGGAAGATTGACTTGCGTACTAATTCAGCGAGGCCTCTTGGAGAACCAAGACTGGCTCTTTCGAATTAACTTTTTCCTCAATTAATTTCCGTTTTCCAGAAAGAAGCACTGTCCTGAGAATGGCCCTGTGTTTGGGGATGTGGTAGTTTGGTGAAATATTTGAAAACATGACTCCTGAGTTGAACTATTTTTGGCAATGGGGCCAAGATGGGTTTTCTAAGAGCAGTAAATAATTTGTGAAGCGGTTTGGACAATGACATAAAGCAGAACCTATTTTTCCGTAAGGACTGTGGTGTGTAACTAACTCATCTAGGGCTTGTTGAGTTTGTCCATGAGGAATGAACCATAATGCTTTTGTCAACGCTTTCAGTTAAATTTCTAGGGCACTCTTGGTTTGCATTTGGAATATATTCTAATGGATTAGATTATTGGCAAAGCCAGGAGTTTCTGAGAACTGGAGTGTTTTTGCCTTGGGGTTTTCTGATCACGTGAATTACATGCAGGTTCTATAAAGGTCTCATGAGCTACAGAAATAGCAACAACAAAAGATAGAGCCTTTTGATGAACACAAGTCCTGACATGAAGAGGTGCTGGCTTTGAAGTTTTAGACACAAGCAAACAGGATTCAAAACATGTAATCTTAGGAGGCAACGTACTTGAAACCCACGGCTTTCAAATTCATAGTGTTGTTCACAGAACAATTTTTACTGTCATTGAAAACATTTAGGTCCCCAGATGCTGTAGAAATTTTTCGAACATCCATCGAAACTGTTTTAGTGTACAGTTAAGAGGGAGACTTAGAGTCAGTTTGTGGAAAGGACCCAGAAAAACCTGCTCTATGAAGAAATGTTATAAGAAGTACTTAGCTTGAAGGAGGGACTGGTGACATGGTGGAAATATATAATTTTTAGAGGATGTTTGCTGCCTCTCTCTCTCTGGTGAAGTCAACCCCCCCAGGAAATGGTTTGCATTGCAGGACATGGGAATTATTTGTGTGTGTATGTTGAGTTCAGATAGCACAACTTCTAGATGGTGAGGGCAGCTGATAAACTAAACAAGAGTTACTAAGGGAAGAAAAATCCCTTTTTGCAAATCATTACAAGGTAAGAGAGATACTCTCTCAAGGACTGAGACTCCAAGGAGGTTAGCGTTTTGCTCAATTGCTTCTTTTAGCTTCAGCGCTTCCCCACCCTTACCTCCACCCCACAGCTTCTCCCGGATGGTGCATATTTCGTGTCAAAAATCAAGAGGTGGCGGGGCGGATGGGCACAGCTGCTGGTGTCCTGGGCTAGCGAAGCGGGTTATTTAATATCTTTGTTGGCTGGTAGCCAGAGTGGGCTGCAGGCTGTGTGAATTTGTTAACTCCAGGTCAGGAGATGAATCGGTCACATCCTGAATGGCCATGGAACGTGCCATGGAGGTCCATGTTCTGAAACTCGCTGAGTCCTATAGTATGCTTTTTTTTTGCAGTTTTTTATTGTAAAGTATATGTAAGATAAATTTCACAATTTTAATCATTTTTGTGTTCAATTAAGTCCACTGACCATGTTCTGTCACCGTCACAAGTATCCATTCACACTTTTTCATCATCCCAAAGAGAAGCTCTGCATCCAGTAAATAATCGCTCCCCTTACTTCCGTCCCCCAGCCGCCGGTGACCTCTATTCTACTTCATGTCTCTATTTACCTGTTCCTCATATAAGTGGAATCATAGAATATTTGTCCTTTTATGGCTTGCTTAGTTAACTTAGAATCATGTCCTGAAGGTTCACTCATGTTGTAGCATGTTAAGGAGTTTCATTCCTTTGACTGGCTTGATAATATTCCTGTGTATGTAGAGACCACATTCTGTTTATCTGTTCATCTCTTGATGGACACTTGGGTTGCCTCCACCTTTAGCCAGTTGTAGATGGTGCCGATACGCACACTGATCTGCAAGTATCTGACTGAGTACCTGATTTCAGTTCTTTGTGGGTATTTGCTGAAGAGTAGGCAATGGCACCCCACTCCAGTGCTCTTGCCTGGAAAATCCCATGGACGGAGGAGCCTGGTAGGCTGCAGTCCATGGGGTCGCTAAGAGTCGGACACGACTGGGCGACTTCACTTTCACTTTTCAGTTTCATGCATTGGAGAAGGAAATGGCAGCCCACTCCAGTGTTCTTGCCTGGAGAATCCCAGGGACGGGGGAGCCTGGTGGGCGGCCGTCTGTGGGGTCGCACAGAGTCGGACACGACTGAAGTGGCTTAGCAGCAGCAGCAGCAGCATTGCTGGGTCACCTGATAACTCTGGGGCTTCCCAGGTGGTGCAGTGGTGAAGAATCTGCTGGTGAATGCAGGAGACACAAGAGACACGGGTTTGATACCTGGGTCAGAAAGATCCCCTGGAGTAGGAAATGGCAACCCACTCCAGTACCCTTGCCTGGAGAGTCCCATGGACAGAGGGGTCTGGTGGGCTACAGTCCATGGGTTGCAAAGAGTCAGACACGGTTGAGCACGCACACACGTAGTAACTCTATGTTTAACTTTTGGAGGAACCAGCAAACTGTTTTCCAAAGGACTTTACCATTTTACATTCCTGCCAGTTGTGCGTGAGGCTTGCCATTTTTGCTCATCTAAGTTAACACAGTTAATAAATATTCTTATAATTATTCGTGCATCTCTGATCAATAATTTAGAACACATTCCTAGAAGTTTAATTATAGAGTGAAAAATGCAAATATTCTAAAGGCTATATTTTGCTATGTATTACTGTATATTGTCAAATTATTCCCCCCAAAGTCATCCCAAATTATACCCCCCACCTCCACACTGCCACTTTCAGCTCAGTTCAGTCACTCAGTCGTGTTTGACTCTTTGTGACCCCATGGACTGCAGCACGCCATGCCTCCCTATCTATCAACAACTCCTGGAGTTTACTCAAACTCATGTCAATTGAGTTGGTGATGCCATCCAACCATCTCATCCTCTGTTGTCCCCTTCTTCTCCCGCCTTCCATCTTTCCCAGCATCAGGGTCTTTTTCAATGAGTCAGTTCTTTGCATCAGGTGGCCAAAGAGTGGAGTTTCAGCTTCAACATCAGTCCTTCTACTGAATATTCAGGACTGATTTCCTTTAGGATGGACTGGTTAGATCTCCTTGCAGTCCAAGGGACTCTCAAGAGTCTTCTCCAACACCACAGTTCAAATGCATCAATTCTTCGGTGCTCAGCTTTCTTATATAGCCCAACTCTCGCATCCATACATGACTACCGGAAAAACCATAGCTTTGACTAGATGGACCTTTGTTGGCAAAGTAATGTCTCTGCTTTTTAATATGCTGTCTAGGTTGGTCATAGCTTTCCTTCCACTGCCACTCTAGCAGTGTAATAGTATCCTTTCCTGTGCTAGGCACTCTCATTTTCAATCTTTGCCAGTTTGGTAAGAGGAAAAAATTATAATTTTGGTTTGACTTTTTAAATTCCTTATCAGTGAGGGTGAACTCCCCCCTGTATGTTTATTAGCCTTTTTTTTTGGCTGCCCTGGATCTTCACTGCAGCACACAGGCTTTCTCTAGTTTAAAGGCTTAGGGCCTTCTGTCCAGTTGAGGCACGTGGGCTTCTTTTGTTCTGGAGCACAAGCTCCAGAGCTCATGGACTCAGTAGTTGTGGAGCTCGGGCTCAGTTGCCCAGAGACACGTGGCATCTTAGTTCCCTGGCCAGGAGTTGAACCCTCATCCCTTGCATTGGAAGGAAGACTCTTAACCACTGGACCACCAGTGGTTCCTTATCAGCCATTTGTAATTTCTTAATATCTTAATTTCTCTTTGCCAGTTTTGTACCAAGGTACTGATTTTTCAGGGCTTCCCTGGTGGCTCAGATGGTAAAGAACCTGCATGCAATGCAGGAGGAGACCTGGGTTCAATCCCTGGGTTGGGAAGATCCCCTGGAGGAGGGCACGGCAACCCACTCCAGTATTTTCGCCTGGAGAATCCCATGGACAGCGGAGCCTGGAGGGCTACAGTCCATAGCGTCATACAGAGTCGGACATGACTGGAGTGACTTAGTATGCATGCACACACTAATTTTTCTACATTTTTTGGTGAGAATTCTTTATACTATGAAGCCAGCTAACATTTGCTGAGCACTTATTATGTTCTTGGGAAATGTTAGTCTCGCATGTGCATTCACTAATATGATTTTTTTAAATTATTTTTTAATTGAAGGATAATTGATTTATAGAATTGTGTTGTTTTCTGTCAAACCTCTTAAAATAACCTGGTGAAAGTGTCGCTCAGTCGTGTCCGACTCTTTACGACCCCATGGCCTATACAGTCCATGGAATTCTCCAGGCCAGAATACTGGAGTGGGGAGCCTTTCCTTTCTTCAGGGGATCTCCCCAACCCAGGGATCAAACCCAGGTCTCCCGCATTGCAGGCGGATTCTTTACCGAGATATCAAGGAAGCCCCAAATAACCCAGTGCCAGGGACCAAACTCTTGTCTCTTATGTCTCTTGCATTGGTAGGAGGGTTCTTTACCACTAGAGCCACCTGGGAAGCCCAAGGAAACAGCTACAGAGAGGTTAATTAACTTGTCTGGGGTGTCACAGCTGGAGACAGAATTGAGATTCAAGCCTGAATCTCAGCCTGAATCCGGAGACCTACATGCCTGGCCGTTGTCTTAAAGAAACCTGTTAACCATTGTTCTCCATTTTTGTTTTGTTTTGAAGGGAAGGTATTTTGTTCATTAGCTTTTAATTTTAGAACAATTTTGGATTTACAGAAAATTTCAGCAGAAATGCCAAGAGTCCCCATAGATTCCACAAGCAGTTTTCCTTATTATTAACGTCTGATATTACTATGGTACTTTTGTTATAGTTATTGAAACCATCACTGATATACTGTTATTAACTAAAATCCATATTTTATTTGAATTTCCTTAGTTTTTAACCTGATTTTTTTTTCTGTTCTAGAGCATATTACATTTAGTAGTCACGTTACTTTTTAATATAAAACAACCTATCATGCTTTGCTTTTGAGTTTTCCCCCCTCTGTTTTGTGCTTATAGTAAGCTCTTCCCTGTCCTCAAAGGAGATAACTCTTTTCTTCTAGTTGTTTCATGAAGTCCTTCTCTTTATAAGAAACCAATTACTTCATCTGAAATTTCTAGAATTACTAGTGTAAGATAAGGCTCTAATATGTATTTTTTCAAAATAGATAACCAGTTACTCCAGTACTAGTATTTTTAAATAATCCTTTTTCTCCCCACCGATTTGTAATACCTTTTTTTTTTGGCTATGTGGTGCTGCTTGTGGGATCTTAGTTCCCCAACCAAGACTTGAACCCAGGCCCATAGCAGTGAGAGCACCCAGTCCTAGCCACTGGACCACCAAGGAATTCCCTGTGCCGTAACACCATTTAAAAAATTCTTTCCTTCTGTTTACCCCTTGATGGCTTTTTCTCTATTCTCATTCATTCAACAAATTTGAGTTGACCACTTTCTTATGTTCAGGCACTGTGACTGTTATTTATTATTTACATGGAAATTTACAAGGGCCGAGGAAAGCATTTCTAAATGTATAAAATCTGAATATTCATCAGTAGTATTAGGGGCAGGACATTTGCCAGAAATTAGGACAAGGGGAGGTAATTTGTGAAAGGAGTTTGGGGCAAAAGGACATTAATAACTTAACTTTTCTTGTAGGTCTTACACCGCCCTGGGTCACTCTGCAGTATGTCTGAAGGTTTCATTTCAAACAGTTTAGCATCCTGTGCAGAATCAGTGGTACCCTCAAATGCTCTCAGGTCACCCGCATGCTTGGCAGGCTCACATTTTTCATGTACGGTCTAGACTTTAGTTTCTGCAGTAACACGATATAAAGTCCTAGCAGATTTATATCCAGAATGACAAATGATAACCCACTCTCCTCCCCTCCTCCTGATCATCCACGTCTTCTACCTCTGGAGACTTGGGAACCTTGGAAAGCGCGAGAATCCTTCACTTTGACATTTCTTCATTCTCTGGATTCTTACTGTTAAGGATACTTTGGGTATCTTTATTTTACTTTTTTTTGCTGTGCCTGGTACAGTTTCACCTTTAGCCAATCTGATGGTGTGTCTGCTGTGAATGTTATTAATAGCAATTTTAGGCAAAATAAATTATATTTGGCTTTAAAAAAGAAATATTTGGCTTACTTATATTTAGGGGTTAGAATCGTATCTATTTTCTGAAGGCAAGATAGTTCTCTTTCTAATATAACCCGTACATCTGTCTTGTACTGCATGTCCCCATGAAAGCCTGATAGCTTGAGAAGTCACTGGTGAGGATGAGACCTCTCAGGAACCTGACAAAGACGCTTCACTTTAGAGCAATACCTCTGAAAACTCATTGAGTCAGAGATCCCGTGATAACATAAAACTTTTATAGACTTTTTTCAAACAAAAATACACATCCACACAGTACAGAAGAGGCTCCCCTGGTGACTCAGTAGTGAAGAGTCTGCCTGCCAGTGCAGGAGATGTGAGTTTGATTCCTGGGTCAGGAAGATCCCCTGGAGGAGGAGTGGCTGGCTGGCAACACACTCCAGTATTCTTGCCCGGGAAATCCCATGGGCAGAGGAGCCTGGCAGGCTACAGTCCATGGGGTTGCAAAAGAGTCGGACACAACTGAGCGACCGAACAACAACAACAAACAGTACAGAAAAGTTACGAGAGTCAGAGATCCTGAGGCCTAGGCATTAGCTCGTTTCATCCTTTCAGGGACCCTGTGAAGTAGACCTGTTACCTCCATTTTACAGATGAGTAAACTGAGGCTTGGAAAAGTGCAGAAACTAAGGCTGCAGAGCTGGCAGAATTCAAGTGAACCTGGCTGAAAGGAAACGATTACCGGTCGTTTCCGGAGTGGGTCTACCATGGAGCAAATTATTAACCAGTTCAGGCTTCTGTTTATATGCTAGAAAATAAGTCTTTATGGGTCTCTCCCTACTGATAACACAATTTCAGGAAAGTAAATATTTGAGAAAAGTAAATGTTTGAAAAATACAGCCCATTCTGTAGACAAATACCCAAACACTGTGTTGCATTTACACAGAGCGGCTAGAACGCCTCTCTGGGGTTTCTTTGCTGAATTATTTTCATCTGTGATTCTTCTTTCCTAACAACTGCAAAATGTTATGTTTCCATGGCAACCTCAAAACTGTTCTTAAGTAGGGTGTTGAGGAAACAAAACCCGGAAGGCTTGGGCCGGACATAATGGTGGGAAGAGGACTGATGTTTTTCCCGCTGGATATCACCTTCCTGGCATTTCTGAGTCCAGTGGTGTCTTGTCTCTGTCTCTTCCCCAGTTGCCTCCTTTGCCCCTTTTGATCCGTGATTCTCTGGTTCCACCACGGGTGAAGCCATGATTCCTGTGAAATGTCCACTGATGGATATTTGGGGAAACAAGTTGTGAATAACATGGGCCACCTTTACAGGTGATACCTGGGGCTTGGTAGGTTCTATTGAGGACAAGATTAGAACTGAGAGATGTGCCCACATTTCAGGAGTGGCTGGCGGGGAGGAGGAGACAGAGGTCCTCAATGGACTTCACCTGTTGTCCACCGGCCTCTGGCCCGGTAGAGGGTGCTATTCTCTAGTTCTCCCACCAGGGGGCACCAGCCACCATGTGCTTAGCTTCTGGCCTTGGTTGGCCAGAGGTGACCAGGCTGGTCTTTAGCCGGCTCCTTGGCCGGGTGGGATAAAAACCAGAGAGTCTAAGGATTCTAGCTTACATGAACATGTAGGGGCAAAGGAAACAGACTAGGGAGCGAGGGAGGAAGAAGCTGAGGGTTTTGATATTTCCATTTCCTCCTGCTGGCTGGGATCCACCTCTCCTGGGTGTTATTTCTCATCACTCCTCCAAACTGCGTGGTTCAGAGCATGTGTTTTGTGGAAGTCTCCCCCCTCCTTCCCATTGTCCACTGGTTGAACTGCAGTATAAACATCCAGGGTTGGACTCAGACGGGGCTCACTGTGACCTTTTGATGGATAGAAAAACAAAGCTGAAAGAAATGCCCTTCAAAAAAATTTGCTGATTGAATGTGTAACAGAGTTTTCTGACGCCCCCTGGTGGCTACTGTGGAGTACGGTTTCATCCTCAGAAAGCGGGAGACCCCCCCGCCCGCCTCCCAGGTCACAGTGTCCCCTTCAACAGGCCCGGGTTATCCCGGCTTCAAGGACTACTCTTCAGAGACCAAAGCCCAGACAGTTCTAGGACTTGACTGGCTCTTCCAACGTGCCTTTTTCTTACTTTCTTTTGCCTTACACTTTGAAATTCGTCTTGTGTTTCCCATTCTGCAATCTTTGCCCAGTTCAAGGCCTTTTTCTTTTAAGGAAAAGTTGTTTTTAATCCATGACAATTGTCTGTTTTGTTCGGTTGATTCCATACCCCTGTTTGGATAGTCAGTGCGACTGGGGAGGGTTTTGTGTTTGGGACTGAAATGCTTGAGTGGGGTGTGTGTGTGTGACTATGTGTGGCTGAATATATATATATGTGAGCTGTATGTGTGTGCTATGAAGGTGTGTGTGCGTGTCTGTGTGGCGGTGTGTGTTTGTCCGTAGGTGTGTCTGTGTATGTGGGATGTGTGTGTGACTGTAGTGTGTAGGAGGTGAGTGTATGTGTAGTGTATGTGTGTGTATGACTATGTGTGGGAAGTATGTGTGTATATGGGGTGTGTGTGACTGTGTGAGTGTGTGTGGTATGTGTGAGTATATGTGGGATGTTGTGAGGGTGTGTGAGTGTGTATATATATGTGGTGTGTGTGTGTGACTATGTGTGGGTGAATATATATGTGTGTGTTGTGAAGGTGTGTATGCGTGTATGTGGGTGTGTGTGTTTGTGTGTGATTATGTGTAGGTGTGTATGTATATGTGGGATGTGTGTGTGACTGTGTAGGAGGTGAATGTATGTGTATGTGTGGGGTGTGTGTGTGTATGACTTTATGTGAGAGGTATGTGTGTATATGTGTGGGGTGTGCGTGTGACTGAGTGTGTTTATGTGTGGTGTGAGTGAGTTTATGTGGGATGTTGTGAGGGTGAGTGGGTGTGTATGTATATGTGTGGTGTGTGTTGTGAAGGTGTGTGTCTGTGTGTGTGGGGTGTTTGTGATTGTGTGTAGGTGTGTGCTCATGTGTGGGTGTGTACAGATGTGTGTGTGTTTGTGTGTGGAGTCCCGGTGGTGCCGGCCCTGACTTGCCAGTGAGTCCTTTGTCACGGATCGGTGACCCTTTCACACACAGATGTCAGGAGGCTCGGCTTCCCCGCTGGGCTGACGGTCCGTGGTGAGTCTGGTGCGGAGCGTGAACACCCCACTAACCCATCAAATCCTGAGTTCTCCTTTCTCTACAAAGCGCGGAGGGGGGTTTCTGACGCGTCCTTGTTCACTAGCCTGAAACTCTCTCCCGGGTTCCGCGTCTCCCCGGCCCGGGGCCCCTCCTCACTGCCTATCCACACACATCGTCCCTCATGCGGCCGAAAGCCGTCTTTGGAAGCTGAATCGTGTCACTTCCTTTTTTGGTCAGCCTGGAGCTTTCCTGCACTTGCATCACTTGAGTGTGTGCAACACATCAGTTCCTCGCGCTGTGTGGTCTGTAACGTGTCTGCTTTATGTGTCTGGAGTTCCGAGAGTATCAGCGGGGCCCTGGGTCTGCTCCATAGACGTTCTTGAACAAGTCAGTTTCATCAAAGTGTGGACGCAGAGATAAAACCATCCTGAATATCTTATTTGAGAACAACAACAACAACAATCAGCATCCAAAGGGAAAAAGTAAAGGTCCCAGCACAAGGGCAGGTGATGTGTCTGAGTTGGGGAAGTTCTGTGCATTTGGCCCTTGATGGTGTTGGCGAGGGGGCAGTTCTGGGAACGTCTGAGACTGAGCTTTCCCCGACAGACGTACCGGGAGCCCTGGAGTGAGGCTGAGGAATGTTGCCACACGGTCTCCACGTATCCACCCCGGCACCCGCCAGCCTGGGAAATGTGTCTGCCAGCTGTCGCTGCTGAAGGCTTATGGAGTGTCTCAAATAGAGGGATTATAGACCCAGGAGGCTGGTGACTAATGGAAATGCCCATCCTGGTGGCTGATCCCAGCACAGAGTCACGTTTCTGCATGTCCGGTCCCCGAATACGGCTGAAATGAGCTCAGCCTGTCCCCCGGGGACGCAAGTGGCCCCTCTGGGCAGTGGTCAGCACACCCTCTCTCCCTTGGGAAACCTGCAGAAGGGCCTGGATTTGCTGTAGGACGTAGGAGGGGTAGTGATGGAAGCGTTGAGAGAGGTTGTCCAGGACACATAAACCTACGATGGGCTCAGGTCCCGGGCCCCTGGGGGAGCTGAGCTGTCGGGGTGGGAGGACTGGGGAGAGTTGGGAGGAGGTGGTGTTGAGTCAGGCCTGAGTCGCTTTCCCAGCCCTGTACTAGAGCCAGACCACAGGTCCTGAGAGTGGAGGGTGAGACACAATACAGATTGTGGCTCAAAAAAGGGGACTGATGCTGGGCAGATGAGAACAGGGAGTCCCTTCTCAGCGTTGACTTGGCTGTTGTGAGTTAGGTGAGTTTTGTGGTGTTAATTCACAGTCTTTCTCTTTTTTAAAAAGTTTTTATTGGAGTGTGGTTGATTTACAATGTTGTGTTAGTTTCAGATATACAGCCAAGTGAATCAGACTTACATATACATATATCCACTCTGTTTTAGATTTCAACCCTGTATAGGTCATTATAGAGCATTGAAAAGAGTTCCCTGTGCTATGTGGTGGTGGTGGTTTAGTTGCTAAGTCATGTCGAGCTTTTTGCGACCCCATGGACTGTAGCCCATCAGACTCCCTGTCCATGGAATTCTCCAGGCAAGAATACTGGAGTGGGTTGCCATTTCCTTCTCTAGGGGATCTTCCCAACCCAGGGATGGGTCGCTACCGCTGAGCCACCAGGGTCTTAATTAATTATCTACAGAATCTTCTGGACTAAAGGTCCTTAAATGCTGATTTAAGGAGGAAATGTTGAGCATGCTGTTGATCAAAAAGGTTCGTGTCTCCAGTTTAGAAGTTAGGGACATATTTCCTGTACAGAGAATGAGAGTCTAGTGTGACTGAAATCCCAATGATTGAAGGCATTTCAGTGTCCATCCAGAGTGGTCATCTGCTGGATGACCCACGACCAGAGTTTCTGATTCGACAAGTCCAGTGTGGGGCATGAGAATTTGCATTTCTAATTCCCAGGTGATGATGCTGCCTGGTCAGGGACCCCTCACCACTTCATTTTACTAACTTCAGGCAAAGGATTGAAACACTCCACTTACCAAAAAAAAAAAAAAAACAAATGAAGATAAGTAAGAAAGTCCACCAGTGTTTCAGTAAATACAGGACAAGATGTTCAGACTTCACGGATAATCAGATGTGTTCAGATAAAGCATCGCCTTCCTCCCCAGTTGCCAGGGTTTTAGAAGATGGACTGACGTGGCCTGGGTGAGGATTTAGGGAAAGGGCTGTTCCCTACTCTGCTGTTTAAAACTGTGAATCAGTACAGCCTTGCTGGTGGGCAGTCTGGCTCTGTGTCTCCAGGTACAAAATGCGATCTGGAGTTTTAAGTCTAGGAAGTAATCCTGTACACAGGAGAAGATGTGTTATTCATCCCAGTTTCCTTTGTAAGGAGGAACAGTGAACCGCTTAAACATCCCTCCACAGGGAGCAAGTTTTGTAAATCACATAGACACACCAAGGCTTGTTATGCGGATGAGAGGAGATGAGAGCGTGGGCTCTGCCGGGTCAGGAAGGGTCTTGGCCCCACTGCCTGAATTCCACTTCCTCCCTTTGGGAGCAGAGCTTGTGATGAAAACAGGAGATGCTGGGAATAAGCCCTTACCTCTAACTGAGAACAGTACATTTATTTTTTAATACATTAAAAAAATATTTTTTTCCATTATGGTTTATCTTAGGAGATGTAAGAGGTGCAGGTTCAGTCTCTGCATCAGAAACATCCCCCGGAGGAGGGCATGGCAGCCCACTCCAGTATTCTTGCCTGAAGAATCCCATGGACAGGGCAGTCTGCTGGGCTACAGTCTATGGGGTCACAGAATCGGACATGACTGAGCGACTAAACACAAACACATTTCTTAATTGGAGGATAATTGCTTTGCAGTGTCGTGTTAGTTTCTGTTGTACAACAATGTGAATCAGCTGTAAATATACAAGTGTGTGCTCAGTCGCTTCAGTCGTGTCCAACTGTTTGCGACCCCATGGACTGTAGCCTGCCAGGCTCCTCTGTCTATGGGATTTCCTAGACAAGAATACTGAAGTGGGTTGCCATGCCCTCTTCCAGGGGATCTTCCCGACCCAGGGATCGAACCTGAGTCTCCTGCGTCTCCTGCATTGCAGGAGGTTTCTTTACCGCTAAGCCACAGGGGAAGCCCATACATATAAATATATCCCCTCAATATGTATATTTAAAGTTCGTTTGTTTAAAAGTACCCATCTGTCTGTCTGTTGTCTGTTTAACTGCTCATCTGTCTTGTCTGCTTATCTGTCCATCCATGCTCATAGTACATGCTTGCCTGTAGGAAACAAGTGTGATTTGGGAGGTTTCTGTCTGTTCATCCAGTCGCCACATATTACAGAGCAAATAAAACAAGGTAGACAAGATGCTTTGTGTTCACAGAACACACTTCTGGTTGGGAAAGACAGTAAGTGGGAAAATAGAAATAATTTCATTCCAAGTATAAAAGTTGCTTTAAGAAAAGATAAAAACGGGGGTGTTGCTCACTATCATTTTAACAGTTGGCTGTTCAGCCAAAAACAGAACTCTGGGTAAGTTTTCCTTTCTTCCTTGTATTTTTCTGTGCCATCCGGAATCCACCATTTCAAAGACTGTGCTCCTTGATGTTCGAGGATCTTCCCCCCAATCACTTGGCTTAAGTCCCACTTGCTGCCGAGCCGAGGCTGCTGGCCACACAGCCCTCAGGCTCCTCCCTCAGCTGGTCCTCAGAGCAGCCTCCCCGGCTCCCTGATTCATCCCCACTTGTCCCCCCTGCTTAGCCTCCTGGGCCTCTCTGGGAGGTCCTGCACTTTCCTTATACATCACCCATGACAACTAATAAGTTACACACTTTTCTTTGCTTACCGAACGCACCACTGTGCAGGCTCCGTGAGGGCAAGAATTGGGTCTGCCTGGGCATTTGTAAAGTGTGTGGCATAACTGAATGAAGGAATTCTTACTGAACTCAGGTTCGGCTGCACGCCACTCACAAGCCAATAATTCAGGAGGCAAGTGTTAATAGAAAGGAAAGGTGCTTTGATCAGAAAGGCTGGCAGTTGCAGGGAGGAGGTGGACTCATGTCCTGAGACCACCTCCAGAGATTCTGCCCAGCCATGACAGTGTTTGGGTTTTTTGGGTTTTTTTTTTCAATATTTATTTGGCCATGCCTCATCTTAGTTGTGGCACACAAGATCTTCCATCTTAGATATGTCGTGTGTGATCTAGTTTCCTGATCAGGAATCGAACCCAGGCCCCATGCACTGAGAATGTGGAGTCCCAGCCACTGGACAACCGGAGAAGTTCCTTCTTCCTTTTTTTTTTTAAGTGTACTTAAAAAAAAAAAAAAATTATTTCTCTGGCTGCATCAGGTCCTAGTTGCGGTGAGTGGGCTCTCTCGTTGTGGCATGGGCTCAGTAGTTGCTCCACAACATGTAGGATCTTAGTTCCGCGGCCAGGGATCCAACCTGCATCCCCTGCATTGGAAGGAAGGTTCTTAGCCACTGGCCCACTAGGGAAGTCCCTTCCTTTTCTTTATTAAACAGTTCATGTTGCCTTCTGAAACGAGGTGAATTTAGGGAGATGTTGTATCTCTGTTGCTCAGGTCATCTGTGTACATTGTTGGGGAGGAAGATATTTTCCTCTGCCCTTCAGGGTTCTTCTAGCTAGTCTAGGAATTGAATGGACATAAGGGCTTCCCTGGTAGCTCTGTTGGTAAAGAATCTGCCTGCAATACAGGAGGCCCAGGTTCAATCCCTGGGTGGGGAAGATCCCCTGGAGAAGGAAATGGCAACCCACTTCAGTATTCCTGCCTGGAAAATCCCATGGACAGAGGAGTCTGGCGGGCTACAGTCCATGGGGTCTCAAAGAGTCAGACACGACTGGGTGACTAAACCACCAGCAAGACTGATTAACGGGAGAAAATCAAACAAAAGTTCAATAACATATGTCCATGGGAGAGACCCAGGAAAACTGAGTCACTCACCAAAGTGGCAGAAACCCTCACCTTATATACCACCTTCAGCTGAAGATGAGAGAGGATGTTGGAGGTAATGTTTTGGGACTTTAGAGGGATGGAAGGAAATTCACATCAAGATGGAAAAGCAAATGTTTGGTAAGCAACTGTGTGCTGGCCTGTGGAGACACTGGGACCCAGAGACGACCCTGGTCTTATGTCCTGTCCCCTGCCACACTGAGCCCACTCTGCAGATGACCCTGGTGACAGCTCTATCCTGGGAAGAGGACCTCTATTTGATATTTTTTTTAAAAAATAATTTTATTTGTTTATTTTTGGCTGCACTGGGTCTTTCCTGCTGCTTGCAGCTTTCTCTAGTCGCAGCAAGCGGGGGCCACTCTCTAGTTGCGATGCACAGGCTTCTCTGGTTGTGAAACATGGGCTCTGGGGAGCACGGGCTCAGTAGTTATGGCTCTGGATCTCTAGAGTGCTGGCTGGTGAACAGGCTTAGTTGCTCCCCGGCCTGTGGAATCTTTCCCGACCAGGGATCAAACCTGTGTCCTCTTCATTGGCCGGCAGATTCTTTACTACTGGACCTCCAGGGAACTCCCTATCTGAATGGTTTTAATCAGTTGGGGGAAGGTCAGAATTTCTTCCTGAGTTTTGGGGCCTTGATTGTTTTCACCTTAAAGTAATCCACACACCAAAGAGACATTTTAGGGTAGTGAATTTTGCTTCCGTATAATATCCTTCAGGGTTGGGGAGAAAGCTTAGAATTCAGATGTCCTCCCCAAGAGGTCTGAGTCCCAGCCATGCAGACTTTGGTGCCTGGTACTCCTCAGACGTACTCCTTAACACCGAGGACTTACCTGCATGTCTGGAAACCAGGATACTGGGCCCAGTGATCTTTGGCAAAGGGCCTTTCCAGCTAAAACTTCCTGTGGTTCTGCGAGATCTGGGGTGCATGCTTAGTCTGGGAGTCAGGGACTTGTTAGTTCAGGAAACAACTGAGAACAAATACATTCTACTCAGTAGCCAGCTGTGCCTCGACCAAAGGAAATGGAAAATACATCTGATCTTACTGTATCATATGTGGTGAGGCGCCAAAAGGAGCAGTAAGGGTAACCTTGCTTACACTAGTTTTGTAAGATAATTTTAACAAAATATCCTGGGAGTTCCCTGGAAGTCCAGTGGTTATGACTCTGTACTTTCACTGCTGAGGGCCCAGGTTCAGTCCCTGGTCAGGGAACTAGGATCCTGTAAGCCATGGAGCATGGTGTGTGTGTATATATATATATATATATATATATAACTAATTATGAGTCCATACGAAAATAGTTTCTAGGGACTGCCCTGGCAGTACAATGGTTGAATCTCTGTGCTTCCAATGCAGGGGGTGAGAGTTTGATCCCTAGTCAGGGAATTAAGATCCCACATGCCACATGGCTTAGTCAAAAGTTAAAATTAAAAAAAAGAAGAAGAAGAAAATACTAAGGAAATCCTTTGTTGGGTGAGTGCTGAAAATCGTCAGGCTTCCCAGGTGGCTCAGTGGTAAAAGACTACGCCTGCCAATCAACGCAGGAGATGCTGGAGACGCCGGTACTATCCCTAGGTCAGGAAGATCTCCTGGAGGAGTAAATGGCAACCCACTCCAGTATTCCTGCCTGGAGGATCCCACAGATGGAGGAGAATCTCTTGCCTGGAGAATTCTATGGATAGAGGAGCCTGGCAGGTTACAGTCCATGGGGTTGCAAAGAGTCCAATGTGACTGAGTGACTGAGCACGCACATGCTGAAAATCATCACTAACACCAGTTAGTGTTACAAACAAAGGATAACAATGATTAATTCACTTATGGAGTATCGGCCCGTTATTTTGTTGTTGTTGTTGAGTCACTCAGTCGTATCCGACTCTTTGCGACCCCATGGACTTAACCTGCCAGGCTCCTCTGTCCATGGAACTCTCCAGGCAAGAATACTGGAGTGGGTTGCCATTTCCTTCTCGAGGAGAATCTTCCTGACCCAGGGATTGAACCCGCATCTCCTGTGGCTCCTACACTGCAGGCGGATTCTTTACCACTGAGCCACCGGGGAAGCCAGTTATTAGTTTAGTCTTTGAATTGGGATAAGATTCTCATATTTATTATATAGTATTTCCAGATTTATAAAAACCATTATTTTCAAGGAAATCTCCCCAAACAAGATAATATCCTTGTCCAGTATCCAACCTTCCTTTCCCTCAATGTATCAATATTTCCACTTACCAATTTGAATTTACCGTGAAGCTAATGAAGCTTGAACTTCAAGACTCCTCAGTTATGCGGCCCCTCCTTAGTCTCCAGAGGGGCTCTGGCATTCTGTTTGTAAAGTTCTTTGGTAATTTTCTTCAAAAGAGCACCCCCCACCCCCGCCTCCCAAATTCCTAAGCTTCCTGCTTCACAAAACGGGGCTTTGGCAGCCTGCTCCATTGCCACCCTCCTCCGCAGAGCCTTACCACGTTTCCCACTTTTTTTCCCAGATGGGAAGAAAGGCTCCCAATAGTGCCATCTGCCTCAGCAACATGGTTTCCTGGAAGAAACCATCTTAACAGGAATGTTAGAAAACAATTCAAGCAAGTCAATTGAAAGATCAAATTGGCTTTATTCTATGAGCCAAGAATCAAGCAGCATCCTATGGAGCAAATAGGAAAGAGTTCCCTGGAGCTGCATGAAATGAAAGGCTTTTATGGACAGAAGGGAAGGAGAGAGGAACTAGCAAAGAGTGGGTCATTTTCAGACAAGATCACTTCCCTGTGGGGGGCTAACTGTAGGGGGCTATGAGGCATTTACATCCCTAGTGCTGACCAGGGAATTCCAGACTGTCTGGTTAAGATCATATTCCTGTGAGAGGCTGAAACTGCAATCAGGTTAGGTATTAAGTCTCCATTTGGCATGGTAGGCTTAGCACAAGTGACTCCATTTGGGCCTGTTGTCTTTTTTTGAACAGTTCCCCCTTTTGATCAGACCCTGAAAGTCATTCAGTCCTGTCTGACTGTTTGTGACCCCATAGACTGTAGCCCACCAGGCTCCTCTGTCCATGGAATTCTCCAGGCAAGATACTGGAGTTGGTGGCCATTCCCTTCTCCAGGAGGTCTTTCCGGACCAGGGAGATCAAGCCCAGGTCTCCTGCATTGCGGGCAGATTCTTTACTGTCTGAGCCACCAGGGAAGCCCATTTGTCACTGAGAAATGTGGTAAAAACTTAAGGTGTTAGTGCCACTCTCAGCTACTGTTCTCAAGTTCTCAATTTTTGTTGATTCTCCATGTGGTATTTACAGGTTGTAACTTCAGGCTCACAGTTTTTTGGTTGGTCATTTTCTTCATTCCTTTTCTGGCCTTCCAGTCTTAGGGAGATCATTTGCTTGGTGGTTAGTGGCTACTAACATACATTTAATCCTTTTGAGACCATACAGCATGACAGGGAGACTACTATGACTATTACAAACAGGAAAATTTCCTAATGTTTGGAGTGCATTTTGGAGCCATGGTCCCCATGATACAAACCAATCAAAATCAAGTAAGTCAAAGAAGGACTCCACTGAAGGAGTGAGAGTTTATCTATAATACCTGTAGTTTGAGTGAATTCCTCTCTTTTCAATATCCTGGCGTTCCTGAGCCTGTCAGGCAATGATTTTCTTTGTTGTTCAGTCGATAAGTTGTGTCCAGCTCTTTGCAACCCCATGAACTGCCTCATGCCAGGCTTCCCTGTCCTTCACCATCTCCCAGAGTTTGTTCAAACTCATCTCCATTGAGTCGGTGATGCCATCCAACCGTCTCATCCTCTGTCACCCCCCTTTCCTTCTGCCCTCAGTCTTTCCCAGTATCAGGGTCTTTTCTAGTGAGTCAACTCTTCACATTAGGTGGCCAAAGTATTGGAACTTCAGCTTCAGCATAAGTCCTTCCAGTGAATATTCAGGGTTGATTTCCATTAGGATTGACTGGTTTGATCTCCTTGCAGTCCAAGGGACTCTCAGAGTCTTCTCCAGCACCACAGTTCAAAAGCATCAATTTTTCATCTCTTAGCCTTCTTTGTGGTCCAACTCTCACCTGTATATGACTATTGGAAAAACCATAACTTTGACTATATGGGCCTTTGTTGGCAAAGTAATGTCCCAACTTTTTAATATGCTGTCTAGGTTTGTCATAGCTTTCCTTCCAAGAAGCAAACATCTTTTAATTTCATGGCTGCTAAAAACCTTAATTTTTAGTGAAAATAAAATGATAAACAATTGTGAACCTTTCATATTAGCATTTTGTGGCCTGGTGAATTTGTAAATACTCTGTGTATGTTTCTGTGTATAAATGCTTTCTATAATCTGTAGAAACGTGTTCTCATAGTAAATTTTTCAATGTGGCACAAAACATGTTTACTAATAAACCCAAATATCTTTAGTTCCTTTGTAGAAGAAATCCCCAAATGGACAAATCTGTGTTCAATAATTATTTTGTCTTATTTGGAAATGATTTAGATATTTGATAACTATCCACCATTTAATTTAACTTGGCAAAACTTTAAGGTTTCAGGTTACCAAAAAGATTTGGGGAAATTATTTCAAAAGTTCACATAAAAATTTTATTCTGCAGTGTCTTATTTATTTTTCCTGTTCTCAATAATTATGTTTAGACTAAACACAAAACTTTCATCAGATGTTTTGACAAAATCAGCCATCATCCCAAGCTATTTTTCTTGCTGACAAATTTCATAACAGAGATAACATGAACTTTTTTTAACCAATGAACCCAACTAGGATAATGTGCTTTGGCATTATTTTAATGCTGATAATTCTGAAGACATACCTATCCAACAAATTTAAACTAGACTTTATGTACCAAAGATTTTCTCAGATCAAGTAAACCTGAAAAATATTTGAGTTAGTTTCTATCATATGTCTGAAAGTTGTAGGTATCCTTCATATATACAAGTGCTTTATTCTCTTCAAGCCAATTAAATAGAACTCTTTTACAAGTTAATTTTAGCAATACCATCTGAAGGTGGATAGTACCATACAACACATATACATAGACATATACACACACAGACAGAGACCAACAGAGACCTTATAGCTGTTGTTGAAAGATTTAGCCACGAATCAGGTAGTATAAAAGAGATTGGATCCAAATTATATTTCTAACAGCTGCAGTAACCTAAGGTGACCTGTTCAGATGGCTAAAGCTTTTTATTAATATTTATGGAGAAGACCTTTAGGAGTTTTCAGTTGCCTAAGTTTCAAAATACCTTTTATCCCTTCTGTTTTCCTTCTGATAAGAATCGCCTCCTTGAGGTTGGTATTTTAAAGAGATGACCTAAATAAGAGTTGCTGGAACAGAATTTCTGGTTTTTCAAAGATATGTGAGAGAAGGATAGTTGCTTTTAAGTCCTGAGGATTTGGGCTGCGACTTAAATGATATCATAGGTCGATCCACCTATAAATCCTTTTACAGGGGCTTTAGAAGGTTTTTCTTTCCCTCTGAGTACATAGTTTTATTTTAGGGAAGCAGGCCTAAAAGCTTGTCTATCAGGCTCTGCAACGTGGCCGGTTTCTGACCACAGAGGTACTTCGTAGCTATCACCAGGGACAAACAGTAAATATTTCTGACAGTATTGGATTTAAGAGGTACCTCCAAAGAGGGCACAGAAGGTATTTTATTTTTGGACTTCCCTGGTGGCCCAGTGGTTAAGAATCCACCCGCAGTGCAGGGGACACGAGTTCTCTCCGTGGTCTGGGGAGATTCCATGGGGCACCCAAGCCTGTGCCCGACTACTGAGCCCATGCGCCCTAGAGCTGGGGCACTGCAGCAAGAGCAGTGCCACGAGAAGCTCGTGCACCTCACCTAGAGAGGAGCCCCCACTGGCTTCAACTAGAGAAAGCCCACGTGCAGCAACCAAGACCCAGCACAGCCACAAATAAACAGATTTTTTAAAAGATATTCTAGGCGCATCTGGAAGAGCTGACTCTGGTGAGAACTGCCACCCTTGGGTGGCTTCTGCCAGTTTTTCCAGGATCCCATCTAGAGACCACGAGTGGGATTTAGAGTAGAGAGGGCAGCACCAGTAATGTACCAGAATTTAGCCCAGTTTCTCATGAATGTTAGTTTCCCTTGGCAGTTTAAGGGAATAATGCGGTTTACCAGAAAATTCTGGTAAAGAACTCACCAACTCATCAAGAGACATCCCTGGTGGTCCAGAGGTTAAGAACCAATGCTGGGAAAGGCCCCTAAGGGGGCGCCTTCCTTTGAGAGTAAATATGGGGGTGTCCGTGAGCCTGCAAACTTGGTGGATTTTTGTTTATTGTGTTGTGATCTCTTCAGAGTAGAAAAACATTCAGACAAAGGATTGCTAGAAAGAAGTGAGTGCTCAGAGGAGTAGAGAGGGGAGCTCTTACTGAGTTCCTTAGATAATAACAGTACCAGCTCTGGTTTGCCACTATTTTCCTCAGCCTGTCGACTTGCCTTTTCAATGTGTATTTATTTATTCGGCTGCATTGGGTCTTTTCCTGTGTGGATTCTCTAGTGGTGTGTGGGCTTAGTTGCCCCATGGCTATGAGATCTTAGTTCCCCAATTAGGGACTGAACCTGCGTCCTCAGCGTCCTTAGCATCGTAAGGCCGATTCTTAACCACTCAACCACCAGGAATGTCTCTTGATTTGCCTTTTAATTTGAAGGCAGACATTAGGAGTTTTCCTTTTCTTATGGAGCCAAATCTCCGATCATTATTTTGTGTGTTTTGTTAATTACTCCGAAGTTTGGACAGTCAGCCTTCTGACAGAGCTCTGGCAGATTCTGTTGCTTCTTGATGGTTTTCTCCCCGTGGTTTGATTTGTACTATTTAGCCATCTAATCCATCTGGAATTTATCCTGCTATATGCTGTGAGGTAAGGGTTGAATGTGATCCTTTTCCCATTGCCAACCAATTAGTCCTTCAACCACGTATTAAGTCATCTTCCCTTCCCCACTGTATTGTAACTTCCCTTCTATCATATAACAAATTCTTGTATCTTACCTGTAAGACAAGGTAAGATATCTCACCTTTCTGGGCTTTTTGTTCTGTTTCACAGAACCAGGATATGCCTGTTTCTGCGTAAATGTTTCTAGATGTCTTGCAGAACTAATCCCCTTCTTGACTTTCAGCTAGTCACTTAGCTTGTGTTTATTAGTGAGGAAGATGAGCAATGTGTTAATATTTGGCACTGACACAAATTTTAACACCCACAGAAAGGACAGACTTCCCTTCTCCCTGGTTTGTACTGTAATAGAGATATAAAAGGACACAGTTTCTTCGAATTTCCACACACATGTAGTTTCAGAGCCAACTTATGGCAGTGAAACTTTTACTGTAAAAGGATAAAAGCCAGAAGTAACAGGAGGCTGCATACCATGTCACAGAATTTGCTTCTTAGCTTCCTATCTTTGTCTTTGAGAAACATGAGATTTTCAGCCACAAACACATGAAGTCCTGTGATGAAATCCCCACACATGTCCGGAGTGAGCCTTTTGGCGGAGTGGGTTTCCCAATTACTCTGGAAACCTTTATGTGGTTTTATTCTTTCTTCTGAGTACATAGCCTTCTCCCATCCTCCTATAATGACTCTCTCCCGCCCTTTCTAAGTGCCCTCCTAGCCTGTACTCTCTAACTTCTTTTCTTCTTCTTTTTTCAGTATTTATTTATTTGGCTGTGCCAAGTCTTAGTCTTGTAGTGGCACGTGGGAACTTCGATCTTAGTTGCAGCGTGCAGGGTCTAGTTTCCTGACCGGGAATTGAACCCAGGCCCTCCTGCATTGGGAGACCAGAGTCTTAGCCACTGGACCGCCAGGGAAGTCCCTGTACCTTCTAACTTCTTAGTGACAATGTTTCATAAATGAAAATGGGGACATGTATTTATGAGGATGATGGATGGAATATTTGACATCAGGATGATCTTGGAAAATCTAGGCCATCTGATCAATGAGCTTCTAGTCTAATAGATGGAGAGGTTTATTGGGGGAGGTTTATTCTGTTTTGGAGGTAAGGTAGAAGAGAGGGAATCAAGACAGAAGAAGGAATGGTATTCTATTTTGATTTCCTAGGTTCCCCAGGCTTCCTCGGAGAAGGCAATGGCAACCCACTCCAGTACTCTTGCCTGGAAAATCCCATAGGCAGAGGAGCCTGGTAGGCTGCAATCCATGGGGTCGCTAAGAGTCGGACACGACTGAGCGACTTCACTTTCACTTTTCACTTTCATGCATTGGAGAAGGAAATGGCAACCCACTCCAGTACTCTTGCCTGGAGAATCCCAGGGACAGGGGAGCCTGGTGGAAAGCTGTCTATGGGGTCGCATAGAGTCAGACACGACTGAAGCGACTTAGCAGCAGCAACCAGGTTTCCCAAATTCCTTCAGCCTCCTTCACTCCAGCCAGTCTCAATTCCAGTCTCCCCTTACAGGTTCATGAAGTAAAGTAGATCTCTCAGATTTGGAGCAATGTGGTTTATTAGAAACTTAAACTCATGAACAACTTAGGATTTCAGATGGGTTTCTTGTCTAAGGTTCTGTGCGTGAAGCTCTCTGTCTTGGAGCTCTCTGACCTTTTCTAATGTTTCATCTTCTAAAAAAAATGTAAGTTCCACAGAAGAAAACAAAATGTGCTAAATCAGTAATTCTGATATACCTGTTGAACAGGCTCTGCAATTGCAGTGATGTTGTTTAGCAGGAAAAACCTTTGTCTATTAGGATAGGTATTTCTGAATTTAAAGATAGTTCACTGCTCTCGGTGGGTCTTTTGTGTTGGTTTTCAACTGTAGATTTGTGGTAGTTGGTGAAGGATCAGTGACAATGCTTGGGTTATTTTCCTCACATAGAACGGACTGATTGACCTAAGTCTGTTTATATCTTTTGTATTCAACAGCTGTTTTTCTAGTACTCTTATATTCCAGGGAAAGTGAACTTTCTTATAAAGTCAGTAAACATAGTCATGACATCTACTGGGGATGAGCAGAAAACCTCACAGAATGGGTTCTCCCATGACACTCCATGCTAAGTCGCTTCAGTCGTGTCCGACTCTTTGCGACCCCATGGGCTGTAGCCCACCAGGCTCCTCTGTCCATGGAATTCTCCAGGCAAAAGTACTGGAGTGGGTTGCTATGACCTCTTCCAGGGGATCTTCCTGACCTAAGGACTGATCCCACGACTCTTGTGTCTCCTCCATTGGCAAGCAGGTTCTTTACCACTAGCGCCATCTGGGAAGCCCCTCCACAACGCTAGTTGTGTGTAAACATCATAACATATGTCTGTTCCTTTTCCCACTTCTCTGGAAGCTGGCATGGTGTAACTCTGTCGTGTTCTCCTGTAGGTCTGATTGTGATCTAGGCGGAAGACATACTTTCTGGGGAAGTCAAACCTTGCTCTAGTGATAGAGAGCGAAATAAATGACAAAGTGGATCTGACGAGAGTCATTCACCGGAGCAGAGCCTGGACAAGGGTCTTTGAGCAGGTCCCCTAGGTGGGATGCTTGGCCAAGTCTTTAATGGATGCAATCTGGATCCCTTTTCATCTTTCTGGAGCTCTTCAAGCATCTTAGCTGTGGACATAAATCCAGGTTTTCTGTTTTAAAAAAAATTAGAAAGAGGGTTCTCTTTAGGATGTAATTTTTGGTATAAACGCATAGTGTTAATAGAAGTCGCCTGGTTTGGACATGTTGGAGGGAAGTTTGAGATTCTGTAGCCTGCAGGTAAAGGATAACATTGGATCTTGCAAGGTTTAAGACTGTAATGTTGAACTTAACCTGAATACCTCAGATGCCATTGTTGGCAATGGCATTTCTTCATGGGTGGAGTGAGGTACTCCTAGTTGGGACTTTGTAGCCCTGGCCAGGTAAGCAGGAAGCCAAGACTGCAGCAGCGGCAAGAAGCTGCGTAGAGCGTCCCACTGATGGAATCTCAAGCCGCCACGTGGCTGCGAGTGCTTTCTGCGTTCTTCAAGAGGAGTACTGAAAGGTAGGAGACCAGGCTCCCGAGTCAGCCCCGTGTCACAGTTTTAGGCCGGTGACTGCCTTTTCCGCTTCAGTCACCTCATCAGCAAATTGAGGATGAGAAAACCTGCCCCACTCCCGGAGAATGTTGTAGGGATCAGAGGAAACTTGGTTATGTAAGGTACGGTTATCATTGCATCTTAGAGACCTTCTGCTCTTCTGTATTCGAGAAGACAAAAGAGAAGGGTTGAGGGGGTTTAGCTCAGTGTGCGGGGTGAGACGAGACCATCCAGTGGTGGGGCTGGTGGAGTGAGCACGCACCAGGAACACCCCACTGTGTCGTGTGTTCCGTGAACAAGGTGGCTCTCAAAAGCAGGATGGGGAGGGGAGATGGTCTGTCAAGGCTCTACTGAGTCATCTATACTTGGTTGCCATCAGCTGTTTCAAGTCATATGGGCCAGTGCCTTTTCTCAGCCCTTTAGAGCCACTCCTCCGGTTTGATGACATTCACCAATCTGGCATGTGTGTGCTCAGTCGCGTCCAACCCTGTGTGACCCCATGGACTGCAGCCCGCCAGGCTCCTCTGTCCATGGGATTCTCCAGGCAAGAATACTGGAGCGGGTTGCCACGTCCTCCTCCAGGGGATCTTTCACCCAGGGATCGAGCCGGTGTCTCCCGAATCTCCTGCATTAGCAGGCAGGTTCTTTACCTCTAGCGCCACCTGGGAATCCCTCAATTTGGCATTTCATATTGAAGTTAGGTGTTTCTTTTGCTCACCGAATTTGTAAATTGTTAGGAAATACAGATAAGTTGATGGGTTTGCCTGCCCACCGGCCTGCGTTTTCTCTTCTCTCGGTGGTGACCTCAACTCTGTGATTTCCTTGTTGCCACCCTGGGCCACCCTCGTCCTCTCCTGGAACATCATCTCATACACACGGCCTTCTCGTTTCACTGGCCGTCAGAAAAGGTTTTGTCCACAGTAGCTGTTTTTCCTTCCTTCTGTTGTAAAAGGGTTCCCATTGTGCATGGATTGCTCGAAGCTCCGATACTTCTCAAGTAAAAGACTTGTTCTTATTGTTTACTTGCTAAGTCATGTCCGACACATTATCTAGGAAGGGAGTTGTGTTTGCTCACCCTACTGCACGATCAAGTTCAGTATGAGTTAAAATCTAGTCCTTAATGGGCTTTCCCGGTGATTTAGTCGGTAAAGAATCACCTGCAATGCAGGAGACCTGGGTTCAATTCCTGGGTCGGGAAGATCCCCTGGAGGAGGACATGGCAACCCACTCCAGTATTCTTGCCTGGAAAATCCCATGGACTGAGGACCCTGGTGGGCGACCTGACTGAAGGACTAAACCACCACCACCTTAATTAGGTTTAGGAATTCTTCCTGGTCAGGCCCCGCCCTACCCCACCCCTGACATTCTCCCAGTAGCTATGCCATACAAATGGATAGTTTGTTTGCCTGTGTGGAGTTGGCTTACTATATTATTCTATTTTTTTACCAAAGAGACCCATTTCGCAGATTCCTCTGGGGCATTCATAAGTGGCAAGGTGTGTGTGTCTCCCCCGGCCACCACTGTGGATGTTTCAAGGAGTTTCATTTTAGATTTTCATGGAGTATTGACCCAAAGTTTCTGTGAAGGGCAAGAAGCAGAGGAAGGAAGAGAACAGATGGGCCCTTCCTGTGCTTCCGGTCATTTCCAAAACAAAGACATTCCATTTGCAGACATCTAGTCCTTGAAGCTAAGGGCGTAGCAGCAAAGTGATTTGATTTACCTTCTTGGTCAAACACTGCCCGTTCTTTCCAGAGTTATAGGAAAATTGATGTATCAGCCTCATTATTTGTTCTTTTAGACAATAAAATTAATTCAAGCTATTGAATACTTACTTTATTGCTGTTCCCATTAAGTCCAGGAGTTTGCAGAGACTTTCAGAAACCTGAGCTTTTGTTTCTCCAATTTCAAGAAATTTCTGTATAAGCTTTTGTCTTGCTGGGGCCATCACTTGTCTGGTTTCTGTTGTAGGCTGGTTCAAAATCTTGATTTTGCCAGGAAGAGTCAGGCTTTAGGAATTTCTGGCACCGTAGCCAAACTTAGAAGGTCTGTTTGTAAACTGGAATATTCCTTTTCTGCACATTAATTCAACACCCTACTGACAGTGTGGTCCGGTACTGATCTCTGGGCAAACGAAAATAAATCATAACTACGATGTGGCCCCTACTGTTTAGAAGCTTATGTTTCAGACATGTAAACAAACATGTTATGTGTAGTGTGTAGGATGACCTTATGTCCTGGGGCATCCTGATGTATGCCTCTTGTCCTGGTGATAACTATTAATAGTTGTTTAGTCGCTCAGTAGTGCCTGACTCTTTTGCGACCCCATGGACAGCAGCCCACCAGGCTTCTCTGTCAATGGGATTCTCTAGGCAAGAATACTGGAGTGGATTACCATGTCCTCCTCTGGGGGATCTTCCCAACGCAGGGATTGAACCCATGTCTCCTGCAATAGCAGGCAGATGCTTTACCACTGAGCCACACTGAGAGTCTCTATGAATGTTTAGGGTATAGAGATGGTAGAAAGCAGGGAGAATTCCCAGAGGAGACACCTGCGCTGGTATCTTTGGACCTTCAAGGTCTGAGGGCTTGAGGTCAGGGTGGGGGTAGGGGGAAGAGTGTGCAAAACACTGTAGGCTAAAGGGAAATTGTTCCAGAAGCGACATTTAGTCAACTCAAGCTAGTCATCGTTCCCAAATTTATCCTGTGGAATAAATTCCCCAGGACACTTGGTCAAAATACAGATTTCTAGAACCTGCTGGGGCAGTTTGGATTTGGATTAAAAAATTTTTTTCAGTCCAAGTGCTTTTTTTTTTTTTTTTTTTTAATGTTTATTTGTCTGCACTGGGTCTCAGTTGCGGCATGTGCGATCTAGTTCCATGACCAGGGATTGAACCTCAGCCCCCCTGCACCTAGAGCTTGGAGTCTTAGCTGGGGGACCACCGAGGACCTCCCCTGGATTTGGATTTTTAAAGAAGGGCCACAAATGATTCTTGGACATAGTGAAGGTTCAGAACAAATTCTGTAGGGACTATGGCTATGACTATAAAGGGCTGGAGCAGAGGAGCAGGAATAGCAAGGCTAGAGTAGGAGTCACAGAGCAGCCAGGCAAGGGTGACCTGGGCTAGAAAAACCCTCGGAGGTAGAAGCGGTTGGGAGACATTTACAGAGGATCTACGAAAAATGGGTTCTGCAGGAATCATAATGGAATTGCAGAGGAATGTCCATCCTAAAGGAGATCAGTCCTGGGTGTTCATTGGATGGACTGATGTTGAAGCTGAGACTCCAATACTTTGGCCACCTGATGAGAAAAGCTGACTCATTTGAAAAGACCCTGATGCTGGGAAAGATTGAGGGCAAGAGGAGAAGGGGATGACAGAGGATGAGATGGCTGGATGGCATCACCAACTCAATGGACATGGGTTTGGGTGGACTCTGGGAGTTGGTGATGGACAAGGAGGCCTGGCGTGCTGCGGTTCATGGGGTCACAGAGTCAGACACATCTGAGCGACTGAACTGAACTGAAAGGATTTGAGAACATTCAGGAGTAAGAATGAACAGGACCTAGTATATGACAATTACTGATGTATATGTGTGTGCGCGCTTAGTTGCTCAGTCCTGTCCGACTCTTTGTGACTCTCTGGACTGTAGCCCCCTAGGCTCCTCTGTCCATGGGATTTTACAGGCAAGAATACTGGAGTGGGTTGCCATTTCCCCTGCCAGGGGATCTTCCTGACCCAGGGATCGAACCCACATCTCCTATGTCTCCTGCATTGCAGGCAGATTCTTTACTCACTGAGCCGTCAGGGAAGCCCACTGATGTATGTGGACAATATCATTTCCAAGCAACAAAACGCTTGTGTCAGATCCAGGAACCTGGGGAACCTTATAATCTGAAGGGTTGTGTGGTGAGCCATAAATCTAAAAATACAAACAGTGGGAGAGTGTTGTGGCATATTTCATGTAGACCTAAAAAAACAACTCCTGCTTATTTCTTTGTAGTCTCCAGAATGATCGAAACTGTTGTGTTTATCTCTGGGAGCTGGATGAATTGTAAAGTATCCAGACACCCCAGCCCTCTTGTCTAGACTTCAGGCAAACCCCTGCCTTTCTGTTATGGTTAAGACCCACCCGCCAGGCCTTATCTTGCATCGTTTTTGCTTTTGTTCTTATTATCAAAATGTGTAAGGCAGTCATGATTCATCAACAGTATGTTATGCCAACCCCTTTCAGGGGAAGACGGCTGTCTGGCAGTGTCAGCCTTTGCTCTTAATTCTGGAGCTGCTCTTTCTTTGGGAACCTGCAACTCTGAAAATTAAGGGTAGGATAAGAAACGCCTTTATCCAGGCACGGAGATCATGAAGTTGAGGCAGTCTTGCTTGGTGCACTGGTGACTCTGAGAGGCGTCGTCCCTAAACTGAATTCCTGGAATGAAAATGAAGAAAATCCGAGGACAACTCTACTACTTACTTCCCTCTCCCTTCAAACATAGTTTTTTTTTTAACTTTGAAGGCTGAAATCACCAGGCCTGTTGACCGACTTTCGAAGCAGCAAACACAGTCAGAAACCGAATCAGAAGTTATGAAAAGAAAGCCTCAAAAAAAAAAAAAAAAAGAGAGAGAGAGAATGGGAAACGGATCAGGCTATAATTTCAGTGTCATTTAGCACCCTTTACCCAAGACCTGGCCACGGTGCGCCCACCAGTGCGGACTGGGGAGCGAAAAAAGCATCGAAAAATTCCAGCCCTTGGCTACTCTTGTACCACCGCTGAGGGATCTGACGGGTGAGGGCGAAAAGGCTGACATTTTCCACGCCGTTCTATCAGAGAAGGGAAAACACCGTTACAAGCGGCCTCAAAAGTTGGTTTTTGGGGGCTTTTTTACAATAAGAGGCTGAACTTCTCTGTGAGCCTGTATCACCAACGCCATTAAGTGGCAGTAGCAAGATGAAAAACAGGGAAGGAGGGACACCCAGCGTGCGCCGACTCGGAAAAACGGGAAGCCGGCAGAACCGTTGACGGCGCCCAGGTCCTCGGCCCGTCGCCTCCTCCGGAGTCGCAGCGGCCAAGCCCCTTCCCCCGCAGCGCGGGCGCGACCACCGCGGCGCGAAGGCGGGGGGGGGCCCGGCCGCTGAGCCGCGCGCTTCCGAGGCCCCGCCTCCGCCGGCGCCCCTCGCCGCGCGCGCGGGTGGTACGGCCCGAGGGGGGCGGCTCCCGGGGCGCGGCTCCGCAGCAGCTGAGGCGCGGCCGGCTGGCCGGTAGGCGGGAGCCGGCAACCGGGCCCCTCGGAACGCAGACGCCTAGCCGCTGGGCAGCCGAGGCCGAGCTGCCGACCCGGGCTCCCCTCACCCCGCCCCGAGGAGGCCCCAGGAGGGGCTTCGGCGCCGCGGCCGCGCGTTCGGGAAGGAGGACGAAAAGGGAGCGGCGCGCGGCCGGCCGGCTGAGAGGAAACGCTGCGCCCGCGCCCCCGACGGCGCCCGTGAAACCACATCCGCGCCTCCGCTGGAAGCGCGTCCGGGCGCCTGTCACCGGGTCCCTCCATCTTGAAAGGGAGAAAAAAGCGGTCTCCCGTCCCCGCTCCCCTCCTCCCAGGAGCCGGGGCCGCAGGAGCCGCGCGCATGGCGTTCAGCCCCTGGCAGATCCTGTCGCCCGTGCAGTGGGCGAGATGGACGTGGTCCGCGGTACGCGGCGGGGGCGCCGGAGAGGACGAGGCCGGAGGGCCTGAGGGCGACCCCGAGGACGAGGACTCGCAAGCCGAGACCAAATCCTTGAGTTTCAGGCAAGTACACGCGTTGCTGCCGAGATTTGGACGTGCTACCATCCATCCATCCATCCATCCATCCGCGGCTCATTTTGTGTGCGCGCGCGCGTGTGTGCGTGTGTATGTGTGTGTGTGTGTGTGTGGTTGCCACCCGCGTTAACCGTGTTCATGGCAGTGCTGCCGTCCCTGCCCTTAACCAGGTCCCCGCTGTGCAGTCGGAAGTTCAGGACGTTGTGCCCTCCCGCCGGGTGTTTTCCTTCCCTCGTTTCAGTGTGAGCTTTCTGAACCTAACCCAAAATTTGCAGTCTCTGCGCATCCCCGTGTGCCTCGGTCCCTTTCTCTAAGCTTCGAGACCCCAGCCCCCGCCCCTGCACAAACACACACACACACAAACACACACACACACACGCACGCACGCACTGTCGTGTATTACACCCGCTGGCACTTGGGGCCCTCCCTACGGGGAAGAAGTCGCTCCCAGGCCCTCCTGGGACTCCCCTGTTTCCCCGAAAATGCAGCCTTGGTGAAGAAGGTCGCGTGATGCCGGCCCCCCTGGCCGCTGGGGGAGAAACGGTTGTCTCTCCTGAGCTGTCAACCCGTGTGATTGCGGGAGGCAGGTGACAGCGTCCTCGGCCTCTGGCCGGGTGCCTTGCAAACAGGTAGAGGCCTAACTGCAGAAAAAGGCCATCGTGGCTAAAGCTGGCTTCTTAATTTTAGGCTGAGAGGGGCGATCTGAATTTTTAAGCCTTTGGCAAAGGGCTTTTGTGAGAAAAGGAGTCTGTTGAAGGGGCTTTTGGGGGGCTGTCAGAGGGATGGATGACCTCAGAAATAAACGTTGCTGGAGAAAGGCCCCGGAGGATGGAGGAGATTTCAGGGAGACGGAAGCCGGAGGAGGTCGCTGCTACAGCACTGCACCCCGCCTCCCCCCAGTCCCGGGCCAGTCCACACTGAGGACCCCCGCGCGGGGTGCAAAGTTAGCAAAAAATACTGGACCTTGTGGAGATGTAGCCTGTAAAGGGGTGTCGGAAATACCGTTGAAAGTGGTAATTCCTCATTTTTCCCCCTTGGCAGCTCGGATTCTGAAGGTAATTTTGAGACCCCTGAAACTGAAACGCCCATCCGATCCCCTTTCAAGGAATCCTTTGAGTCGCACCTCGGACTGGCAGGCTCCGGGGCCAAGACCCAAGGTAAGGAAAGACTTCCCTTGTTCTGCCTTTTTTTGCTGCTGTTGTTTAAAGTTTTGAAAATGTAAATAAGGGAAGGAAAAGTGTTAATGCAGGGCCATTTTAAAAGGTGGGGGGTTGTCTCCTTACTCAGCAGGAGCTGTTTGAAAGCTCCTGGCATATTTGAAATGGTTTGTTTGTTTGTATTTTTCCAAGTGTGGAAGCCAGAATCTTTCTTCCCTAAGTAGGTTGTACATTTTGCAGTATGAAATTATCATTATCAGAACATTCCTACTGGGCCCTGAAAAACAAAATGTGTGGTGATGTTGGGATGGAGGTTTGTTTAGATTTGGCTTCACACGTTTCTCAGGCCTGCACATTTTCTCCAGGGTGTGGCTGGAGACAAGGATTATAGGTAGGAGTTGAATTTTTTTAGACAAGGAGGAATCTTAAGAGGCAGTGTCAAAGTTCTTTACCGTCCCCGCTTCCACCAGGGATGGTGGTGAGCTCCAGTCCACCCAAGAAAGCCTAGCATGGAGACACCCTGCTGCCCTCAGAGCCCAACCTTGAGCCCGCATTTCATCTGCAGTGGCTGCTGCTGTTCCTCTCGATTAGCGGAAACCGTTTTTGTCCCACAGCCAATTCTGAGTAAAATCTCACCTGGCCTGATCGCAGGCAGTTAGCTGTTCAGAGTGGCTGTGATTCAGCAGTGAAAACAGTCCCCATCTCTGCAGGCCAGCGTCATGGAGGGAGACGGGCCTTTCAGAGGTTAAGCAGAATGTACCTACCTGTCAGCTTGGCTTCCCTGGTGGCTCAGCGGTAAAGAACCTTTCTGCAATGCAGGAGACACGGGTTCAATCCCTGGGTTGGAAAGATCCCCTGGAGGAGAGCCTGGCAGCCCACTCCAGTATTCTTGCCTGGAGAATCCCATGGACAGAAGAGCCTGGCGCGCTATAGTCCTGGGGTCACAAAGAGTCAGACACGATTGAAGTGACTTAGCATGCACGCGCACACCTGTCCGCTTTGACCTAAGTGCAACAACGGAGAAAAATGAAGCAGGGGAAGGGAGAACAGAGTAGGGGGAGGGTTGGTAGGAGGTGCTGAAGGCTGATGGGGGTGGGGAACCTGACTGATTAGGGGACTTCAGCAGAGTCCTAAAAGAGGATTGAGGGGACATCTGTGCAGTTTCCTGAGGAGAACTCTTCTAACAGAGAGCATGGCTCCTGGGAAGGTCTGAGACAGCACCAGCCTGAGGCAGAGGGGTGGGGAGGGAAGTGCCCGGGGGGCAGCATGTTGGAAGTCAGGGAAGAGGCCTGGGTGGCTGCAGCAGCGGCCAGGCAGGGAGCCGGAGTCAGCCAGGTAGGGGCTGTCTGGGTCCTGTTGTCACAAGGCGTTCATTTTTCCTTCTGAGTGAGATCCGAAGGGCTGCCTTTTAAAAATGCCACAAACCGGGCAGCTTAAAACAATGGAAATTGGTTCCCTCTCTGTTCTGAAGGCTAGAAGTCTGAAATCAAGGTGTTGGCAGGGCCAGACCCCTTCCAAAGGTTCTAGGGACAAATTCTTCCCTGTTTCTTCTGGTTTCTAGTGGTTGCCAGCAATTCCTGGTGTTCCTTAGTCTGTGGCAGCAAAGCTCCCATCTTACCTGGTCAGCTTCACCCTGCATATCTCTGTCTCTTCATGTGGCTTTCTGAGGAGGACGCCAGTCAGTGGGTTTAGGGACCACTCCAATCTAAGTCAACCTCTTTTTACCTTGATTACATCTGCAGAGATAACTCAGAGAAGGCAACGGCACCCCACTCCAGTACTTTTGCCTAGAAAATCCCATGGATGGAGGAGCCTGGTAGGCTGCAGTCCATGGGGTCGCTAGAGTTGGACACGACTGAGCGACTTCACTTTCATGCATTGGAGAAGGAAATGGCAACCCACTCCAGTGTTCTTGCCTGGAGAATCCCAGGGACGGGGAAGCCTGGTGGGCTGCCGCCTATGGGGTCGCACAGAGTCGGACACGACTGAAGCGACTTAGCAGCAGCAGAGATAACTACAGTTGAGCCTTGAGCAACATGGGTTTGAACTGTGCGGGTCCAGTTGATACAGATTTTTTTTCACTAAGTATGTTCTAGAGAAGGGGTCCCCAACCTCCAGGATCTACTACCTGATTATCTGAGGTGGATCTAATGTAACAATAATAGAAATAAAGTGTATGGTAAATGTAATGCAATTGGGTCACCCTGAAACCATTCTCCATCCCCTACCCCGGTCCGTGGAAGAATTGTCTTCCATGAAATGGGTCCCTGATGCCAAAAAAGTTGGGGACCACTGTCCTAGAGTACTACACAGTCCATGGTGGGTTGAATCCAAGGATAGAGAAACGTGGGTATGGAGTGTTTTCAACTGTGCTGAGTGGTTGGGGGTAGACACCCCTAACCCCCACATTGTTCAGGGCTCAACTGTTATGTCCAGATAAGACCACATTCCCAGGTGTGGGGAGTTAGGACTTGAGCTTATCTTTTGGGGGGAATATAGTCCAACCCACAGCAGGGCTTTGAACAGAGGGACAGTGCTCTCGCTTCCTTTTTTAAAGGATAGCTGGCTGCTGTCTGGAGAAGGGACTCCAGGATGGATGTCCTTTTCCTGTGTTTTCTCTATTCCAGTGAGTGTCACTGTCACCTGCAGTGACAAAGTAGAGCCAGCTTTCAGTTACCCTGTTACCTAACTTTTGATCGGGTCATAAATTTATTCTCCCAACGGTTATTATATTTCCTTGCTTAGCAGTTTCCTCAAAGGTCACCTGGGGAGGTCACAGGAAGTCCATGCTGGATTTCATGATGGAGCTGGACTTACTGGGGAAATGTTACCAGCTTTTTGTGATTTGGTTTTGCTTTCAATGGTGAGCTCCAGGGATTTCCCTGGCAGTCCAGTGGTTAAGACTCCATGCTTCCAATGCAGGGGACACGGGTTTGACCCCTGGTCAGGGAACTAAGATCCCGCACGCCACGTGGTGTGGCAAAAAAAATTTTTTTCATTAAATCAATAAATGGTGAGCTCCATTCTGGGCTGCCCTGCTGAAAATTCCCTCAGCTGGCCCTGGGCCACTTTTTTACCATGAGTTCAGGCAGAGACCGCATGGGAACAGGCAGGTTTGCGTGTTAGAGGACTTGTGTGTGCCACTTGGCTAGGTAGCGGTCTCCATGACAGAAGATGCCGCTTCATAGCTTCCCCTTTCTTCTCTCAAGATTGGCAGATCTGAAGGGAGATTTGAAAGCCTGAGAGAGCTATTCTGTGGCCTTCCCCTCAAATTTAAATAAAGCTCACAAGACAGTTTGAAAGCCTCTTTGAATTGCTCAGCCTGGGCCGCCTGCTTCCTCACCATCCTGTCAGCTGGTGGTCTGATTCATCCTGACAGATTCTTTGATAATTAAATGGAGGCCAGTATGGCCCAGGCCCCCAGAACCACACAGACCCAATTGTTTGGTCCTTCCTGTGCCACTGACTCATTTTTACAAGTTTTGGTCACTTACGGCTCATAGTCTCTTTTCTCGGTCTCTCTAGAATTTTTTTTTTTAGAGAGTCAAAGACCAAGAAAGGGCTTTCCCGATGGCTCAGCGGTAAAGAATCCGCCTGTAATGCAGGAGACGTGGGAGATGTGGGTTCAGTCTCTGGGTCGGGAAGATCCCCTGGAGGAGGAAATGGCAACCCACTCGAGTATTGTTGCCTGGAAAATCCAATGGACAGAGCAGCCTGGTGGGCTACAATCCATGGGGTCACAAAGAGTCAGATGCAGCTGAGCGTGGATCAAGAAAGCTCAGTGGAGTAGCTCAAGATTGTGGACCATGAAAGTGGCAGGCGGTACCAACTGGGAAAAAAAGCACTGCATATGAAGAAGTCTTGCCATTTAGTGTCTTTAAATAACAGGATGATTCCTCATCATCCTGGCAGTATCCTGCCCTCTGGGGCTTCTTCTCCCCACCAGTCCTTGTCCAGAGTTCTGTGGATGGCCTTGTTATGCGTACACAGTGAGTGTAAAAATACAGCCAGAGCACAGGTCTGACCAGGGAAGATATCAGTGGGCAAAAATTCCTGGAGTCTAAATGTTGAAGTCTAACTTCTCGGCCTGGAAGGTTCTCTTTCTAAAAACTGTTGATTATTTGACTCCTGGTAAGGTGGTGTGCATTTTCACTTTTGCTCAGTTGTGTCTGATTCTTTTGATCCTGTGGACTGCAGCCCACCAGGCTCCTCTGTCTTTGGGATTCTCCAGGCAAGAATAATACAGGAGCAGGTTACCATTTCCTCCTGCAGGGGATCTTCCCCATCTGGGGATCAAACCCACATCTCTTGCCTTGACCAGCAGATTCTTTACCACTGCACCACGTGGGAAGCCCCCTAATATATGGTTAGTCTTTGATGCAGGGGAACAGCACGTGTAGATCATGTAAGACTCTGTTTTCTGGCAGGATGATCTATAAGCTCTGCAAAGGGTGTTTAAGTTGCTGATGTTAATGTTCTTTCTCTTTGCTGGGAGATGTATCATTAAGGAGACATCACCTAGGAAAGGACGTTCGAGAGGTACAGTCTCAAGTACATCGTTTTTCTGTTTGTTTGTTTCCAGTGCTGATGGACTGCGGTTTTGTCCCGTGTTTAGGTTATAAAAGTGAAAGCTGCAGTGGCTGTCCTCTGTTGTCCTCTGTTAATTGAAGCCTCCCCCAGCCGGCACACGCAAACACACACGCCTTTGTTTACAAATTGTTACCTTTCTTTGAGAGAGGGAATTTTAATTTACACTGGAGCTCTCTATGCCCTTGGAACAGTTACCCTGTTTGATGTGTTGATTAGGTGACTAGATACACCAAACGCATAAGGTAGTTCTCCAGAACAGGAGAGAGATAAACAGGGTCAGTCCACAGGTGTTTACTGCCGGAGGCCTGTGGGGACTGCCCACTTGTTTGTTGACGTAGTTGGGGTCAGTGTAAATCAGGCATCAGCCAACAATAGCTCATAGGCCTGCCGTTACCTGTTACTGTTCTGCTGGAGAGCTGAGAACTGTTTCTACATTTTTAAATGGCGGAAAACAATACTTTGTGTGAAAAGTACATGAAGTTCAAATTGCAGGGCCCATAAGTAAAGTTTCATTTTGGAACGCAGCCGTGTATTTAGGTGTAGTCTGGCTGCTTTTGCAGTAAGATAGCAGATTGAATACTCAGAACAGAGGCAAATGCCTGAAATATTTACTATCTGGCTCTATACAGGAAGTTTGCCGACCTTGATCCACACTTGCAATGATTTTGGTAAAATGATAAAGTTTAAGTACTTTATAATTTGACCTTTATAATTGAACTTTAGTTTTAAATAAAGCTACAAGGCTGTAGCTGATTAATTAGCAAGTGAACTGTGGGTATGGGTGCCGTTCCTGTGGGCCTGAACGGTCAGGGACGGCATCAAGGAGAGACTGGTTTGGGCTGGCTGTTTGTCTCCCTCGCAAAATGACGTTTCAGTCTGGCTCATACTTAATTTTCAATTCTCTAAAAGATATGAGCAAAAAGGAAATTAGGGAAGAATGGGGAGAATTTGGCAGTCATTTAATATAAGTACAAACACAGAGACTTTTCACTTTTGTTTCTAATGTAACTTTGGGTGTTTGCGAATTTGTAATTTGACTGTTGCTATGGTGTATTTTTGGTGTAGGTTGTATGGTTGGTTGGTTTAGATTGTACCTATGTAAGACTTAGAAGGGAAATCTTATTAAAATCTGAGCCTTAGATGTTTGATCCTAAGGCTTTGGGCTACTTGTATAAGCAAATATGCAAACACTGAAGTGTTCTAGTCGAATCTGTGAGTGTGATTCTCCTAGGGACTTAGTTTGACACCCTTTCCAGCCTCCTAGTGCAGGGATTGCTTTATTAGAATATCCTAGAGGTAATAGGACTAATGAGCCTCCCTGGTGGCTCAGATGGTAATACAAGAGACCTGGGTTCAGTTGCTGGGTCAGGAAGATCCCCTGGAGAAGGGAATGGCTACCCACTCCAGTATTCTTGCCTGGACAAATTCATGAACAGAGGAGCGTGTCGAGCTACAGTCCATGGGGTCACAAAGAGTCAGACCCGACTGAGCGACTAATACACAAACACAATGCGACCGGTAAGGACCCTTCATGTTACCTGACAGTTCACCCCAGTGGCTCCTTCAACAACATTCCAGGTTAATGCTCTTATTTTATTGGCTCGTTCATAGTTTAAGTTTGTATATTACACTTCATATTATTATGAAATGCGCTTAAAAAGCTCTGCAGCATGATACAGTTCCATCCCCCACCCCCTCACTCTGTTGAATGTTTGTAGCTCTCAGCTTGGAAATTCCCACTAGTAGTAAATGGGATGAGGCCGTGTGGCTTTGTTGCTTTATTTTATAATAATGTAAAGGAGCCATGTGGGCATCCCTGGTGGCTCAGCAGTAAAGAATCTGCTTGTCAGTTCAGGAAACACAGAGACACAGGTTCAGTCCCTGGGTTGGGAAGATCCCCTGGAGAAGGAAATGGCAACCCACTCCTGTATTCTTGTCTGGAGAATCCCATGGACAGAGGGACCTGGTGGGCTTCAGTCCATGGGGTCACAAAGAGTTGGACACGACTGAGTGACTAAACAACAGCAACAACAAAGGAGCCGTGTAAGGAGCACCTCTTTCTCTGTGTGGTGCTCCACCCAAGGAGATACTTGGGGGAAGAGTATCATTTTTCCAGCAGAGATTCAGAGAGTATTAAATAAAAAACTTGGGGGCAGGGGCAAAGTCTGCATGCTGGAAATGAATATTTTATTTTAGTAACTGTCAAAGTAGTTATTATTCTTTTAAGGTGAATAGCAAATTCAAGACCTTCTTAAATATCGTGATGATTATACTCACCTCAGACCTGCATTTCCCAATTTAGAGCTCACTTGAGCCCCAAATAAAGCAGTATAGCTTCCTTTGAGAGCTTCCGACAGCGGAGGTGTTTTCTCTGGTGTACTGAGAGGGCAGCCCTGCTAAACTGCATTGCTACCACTTAATTCCCAGGTGGCACAGTGGTAAAGAACCTGCTTGCTAATGCAGGAAACACAAGAGACTCGGGTTCTGTCCCTGGGTCAGGAGGATCCCCTGGAGAACGAAATGGCAACCCACTCCAGTATTCTTGCCTGGGAAATCCCAAGGACAGAGGAGTCTGGTGGGCTACATACAGTCCATGGGGTCGCAAAGGATCGCACACGATTTAGCAACTAAACAACAGCAGTGCTCCACCTACAGAATGGATATGGTCTGAAGCCTTCACCACATTTAAAGAGCAGTCATAGTTTCTTTTTCAAGTGGAGAAGGCAATGGCACCCCACTCCAGTACTCTTGCCTGAAAAGTCTCATGGACGCAGGAGCCTGGTGGGCTGCAGTCCATGGGGTCGCACAGAGTCGGACACGACTGAGCGACTTCACCTTCACTTTTCACTTTCATGCATTGGAGAAGGAAATGGCAACCCACTCCAGTGTTCTTGCCTGGAGAATCCCAGGGACTGGGGGTCCTGGTGGGCTGCCGTCTATGGGGTCGCACAGAGTCGGACACGACTGAAGCGACTTAGCAGCAGCCGCAGCAGTAATACTACTTACTGTTCATAGGAAGCCCTAGCAGAATATACCATTTTGTCACAGTCTTCTGAACTCCGGTGAGTGACAGGAAGACCATGGTTTATCCACCCAAAACAGCAGTCTCTGTAGGGATTTGATAACTAGGAGTCGCTGAAGTGTCTAGTAATGGTTTAACCTTGGGCCTGGGAAGGGATTGCAGCTTGTAAGTTCAAGGTCTCACCCTCACCTTCACATGTACATGAACCTAATTTCATGGGCTTGCACGAACATAATCAGATAGATCCCCAGGGCCTAGACTGATGATGGCCAGACTTGGCAAGAGGACAGTAACCAAATGGATTATCTCATTAATTCACAAGTGGAAAAATGTGATCTGGCAGTTCTGTTTGGCAGATCCGGATACTGTCCTGGCCAGTCCCTGTTCCCTATGTCATTGCTGGAAATACGACAGCTTCCGACCTAACGGATCACCAACTTTCTGTTCCAGCTGCATTTATTGTATGTATTGAATACAGTTTTTTTCAGCATCTTACTTGGTTTCATAACAATGATGCTCCGAAATAGACCACACGTGATTTCCAGTCTAAAAATTGGGAAATGAAGCCTGTACTGCTAGTAGTACAGTGCGGTCATAAATTCAACTTTTAAAAGGAAGATTTGTTTATTTGACTGCGGGATCTTTAGTTGCGGCCTGTGGGATCCAGTTCCCTGACCAAGATCTAGCTCTGCGTTGGGAGGGCGGAGTCTCAGCCACTCGACCACCAGGGAAGTCCTGTAAATTCAGCTTTGAAGGTCACACACCCAGGTTCTCTCTGCAGGGAATGTAGGTATCTCTCTCTCTTCACTGCCTTAGGAAATGACTTATCAGAGGGAATGAAAAGTTCTTAAAATGTTGCCAGGAGAGAGTATGTGATGGGGGAAAGCATGTTCTTTAGTATCTTGTAAAATGATGTAATTTGAAAAAAAAATTATCAAGAGATTTCATATTTCACACATGTTAACTTAGCATATATGATGTATGAAGGATAAAATGTATTTTAGGAATTTTGAACATCAGAAGCTTACAGTACAATTTAGACATCGAGTCAGAAGGGGAAAAAGTAAAAGCATCCCTGGGTAAGCAGTGCTGTTGGATTAAAAACATTTGCTTCCTTTGTGCTCAGTGTCTGCTCATCCGTGAGAAATAAAAAGGCACCGGGAGCATTTGCCTTCGCTTTGCTTCCCTCTCCACCCGTGAGTCGTGTGTGGGTGAGGAGAGGCAGGTGCGCGGGGGCGTGTGCAGCCTCCTGGGACTTTGCACCCATTTTGGGGTAGAAGGAGGAGCTTCTTAAGAGACTGGTATTGCTGCATAGCTTACTCCTTGGAAGGAAAGTTATGACCAACCTAGACAGCATATTAAGAAGCAGAGACACTACTTTGCCAACAAAGGGCTGTCTAGTCAAGGCTATGGTTTTTCCAGTGGTCATGTATGGATGTGAGAGTTGGACAGTGAAGAAAGCTGAGCACTGAAGCATTGATGCTTTTAAACTGTGGTGTTGGAGAAGAGTCTTAAGAGTCCCTTGGACTGCAAGGAGATCCAACTAGTCCATCCTAAAGGAGATCAGTCCTGGGTGTTCATTGGAAGGACTGACGTTGAAGCTGAAACTCCAGTATTCTGGCTACCTGATGTGAAGAGCTGAGTCATTTGAAAAGACCCTGATGGTGGGAAAGATTGAGGGCAGGTGGAAAGGGGGATCACAGAGGATGAGATGGTTGGATGGCATCACCGACTCAATGGACATGAGTTTGGGTGGACTCCGGGAGTCGGTGATGGACAGGGAGGCCTGGCGTGCTGCAGTTCATGGGGTCACAAAGAGTCGGACACGACTGAGCGACTGAACTGAACTGATTGCTGCATAGCAGATAACTCTGAAACTGGGTAGTAGCTCAAGCCACTGGATGCTTATTATCTCACATTGTTTTCAGAGGTCTGGAACTTGGGAGCAGCCCAGCTGGGTGGTCTGGCTTGGGATTCCTGGTGAGAATGCAGTCCCGGCGTTGGCTGGAACCCTAGTCATCTGAAGGTTGACCAGGGCCGGAGGATCCCTCCTCAGCCACACCTGGCACGTTGGTGCTGGCAGCAGGTGGAAAATCTCAGTTCTTTACTGTGCGGTGGGGCTCTGTCTGTGGGGTTGCCTGAGCATTCTTCCAGTAAGGCAGCTGCGGTGTCTCTGATGACAGCCTCAGAAGCCATACTCTGTTATTTCTACAATATCCTTTTGGTTACCCAAGCCCAAGGGTGTCAATCCCAGGAGGTGGGACTCCCGGGGGCCGCCTTGGAGGCTGCCTGCCATCAAGCTCTTGCTTTGCTCTGCCTCTCTGGTCCTCCTCCTGTCCCTCTTTTTTTTTTTTTTTTTTAAATTTTTTTGATGTGGGCTATTTTAAGAGTCTTTATGGAATTTTTACAATATTGCTTCTGTTTCATGTTTTGGTTTTCTGGCCGTTGGGCATGTGGGATCTTAGCTCTCTGACCAGGGATCAAACCGGCACCCCCCACGACGGAAGGCAAAGTCTCACACACTGGACCGCCAGGGAAGCCCCCTGCTGCCCTTCTTAGGCACAGGAGCAGAGGGACAGGAGCAGCGACGTGGCTCTGGCCAGGGTTCCCGTCCTGCCGCAGAGGCATCTGGTCGCTCTGCCCGGAGGCTCCTCTCCGGTCGAGCATTCTCCCTCTCTGTCTATCCTGCGTCAGCTTCCCAGCTCAGTGTGGGCGGTTGCTACTTTGCGAGACAGGCAGTTAGTGTTGTGAACGCTCTCGTAATGATTTCTGGAGGTGCGCGTTGTGGTGGTTTAGCTGCAGTGAATTTCAGGTCTCTGCGAGGAGGAGCTGTCTGTTAACACGCACCCTTTCTCCTCTGCTCCTGCTGCTGCCTGCTGGGGACGGGGAGCAGATGACTCTGGGGGGCCTTCTGGGGTTTCTGTCCATTTGGAGGGGTCTCAGCTCTACTGGAAATGCAGCCTTAAACAAATCCAGGTGGTTCCAAAAACCCAGGGCACCTCCTGAGTGCAAAGAGAAGGCACACCCTTCATTGGCTCAGCTTCCAGGGAGGCTTGGGTTCAGGGCGGGGAGGGCGGACTCCTTCTGGTTATGGGCCCCACCCTCTTATCTTACAGTAACCTTGGCCTTCAGGGGGAGGGTTTGGGTCTCTTTCTAAATAAAACAGCACTGAGCACTCATTTGGAAATTTGAGGTACTTGGAGAAGGAAATGGCAACCCACTCCAGTATTCTTGCCTGGAGAATCCCAGGGACAGAAGAGCCTGGTGGGCTGCCGTCTGTGGGGTCACACAGAATCGGACACAACTAAAAGAGACTTAGCTGCAACAGTAACAGCTTCATCCTTAGCACAAAGCTTTTCCAGTTTATCAAATGGCTTTCCAGATTATTCTTTATCTGTGGAGTCTTGCATGTTAGAGTGAGCCTCTCTCAGGAGTTAGAAGCTTCCAGCACCTGGCCCTGACTATTACAAAAAGCAAATAAATTAATTATCTCCACCCCCATTCCCCCCAACTCCTGGGTGATATTTTTGTTTGGTTTTGCAGGGAGGAGGAGATTTAGACAGTTTGTTGTCTGGGTTCGGGCATGGGTGTCTGTGTGTGTTGGTGGTGTTTTTCTGTTGTTAAGTAGTGACGTCTTAACATTGCAGCGTACCTCAGAGGCTGTTCTGCGTTTTCCTGCCCTGACTCATCCACTTGGACCCCTCTCACCGCGCCCAGACTCTGGGTGACCTGGGGCCCCGTGGTTGTCGGGAACATGAGTCCTGGAGCCCACACCATTGGGGTCTACCCGGCAGTCCTGGCAGAGGCCTTCTTGTCCTGTTATCCTGTCTGTGGATAATACACTGTGTCCACTTCTACTCCATTTTAAGGCTGATGTCCTGGACTGAGTGGCTAAGAGCATGCATATATGAAGTATATTTCAACTTTGGGGGAATTCGAGGGCCTGGGATCTCAGAGACATTAAACTGAGAAAAAGGTCACATTTTGGACACTTGCCTAAATGCAAATGTGTACCTTATTAACAGCCTTCTCAGATCAGACCCCCTTGTCTCCCTTCTGAAGCCCCACCTTGGTTCAAACTTGGGAGAGCAGGGGTGGGGGGAAGACACTGAAAAGAGGGGGTCTTCACAGGGAAAGGGTCAAGTGTAGAACAGGTGTTCTTCCTGTGGGTAGGAGCGCTGAGCGGCTGTAGCCCCGCTTACTCTGTATACATTTTTCTATATGAAAGGTTATCAGGTGGCAGGGGGTCCTGTATGTATCAGATGTCTGCTCAGCAGTGATCCTGTGCTCAGCTGTCTTGGGCGCTCAGTTTCTGCTTGGGGACACAGGGAATCGGTGGTAAGATCCCTGCCGACCTCAGTCAGGAGGGAGCTGGCTGCCTTCTGTTCCCCCGGCCCCTTGGCCTCCTTGATGTCCCTAGACGGTTTAGCTGCCAGTAGGTAGTTTTAGCAAGGGAATGTGTGAGGGAGGTCTGAGAAGGCAAATGTTAGCAAGAAATAAATGAAGAATTTTTTTTTAAAAAAACAGCCCCACCCCCACCCCCAAAACAAAACCAAAAGCCTTTTGAGCGTGCCAATTGTCATGTCTCTAAGATGCTTCCTATACTTGGCTACATCTGTTACAGGAAAAAAGAGTGATGTCATTTTTTTCACCTCTTTCTGTAAATAGAATTTATCTAGCACATGGTAGGCTTCCTTAAGAAAAATTTGAAATCCCAAATTGATGTGATGCTGAGCCCTATCAGCTCTCTCAAGTATGGGACACGCATAACAAGACTATTTAAAGCATTTTCTGAAGTGTAAGTCTGTGGTGTAATAGAATATGTTGTAGGAATTGCAGGACATGCTTTCTACCCTGTTACCCTCTGAGTCGCTTTGTTCTGTCTCTTTTGTAAGCAGTTTTATTGAGATATAATTCACCTGCATGCAGTTCACCATGTAAAGGGTTTATAGTGTATGAACAGAGTTGTACAACTATCACATCAACCTAATTTTAAGAATGTTTTATCACCTACCACAAAGAATTACTGTACCCATTAGCAGTCATGCCCCCATTTTTCTGCCACCCCCAGTCCTAGGCACCTGATAAATCTACTGTTTTATGTCTCAATATATTTATTTATTCCGGACATTTCATGTAATTGAAATTATACAGTATGTAGTACTCTTTTCTGATTGGTTCTGTTCACTTACCGTAATGTTTTTCAAAGTTCATCCATGTTATAGCATATATATTGGTAGTTCATTCTTTTTTTTAATTCTTGATTAATACTTCATTCTCTGGATAAACCATATTTTATTTACCCATTCATCAGTTGATGGACATTTGAGTTGTTTTCACTTTTTGGCTATTGTGAATAATCTTGCTGTGAACATTCATGTTCGAGTTTTTATGTGGGTGTAAGGTTTTCATTTCTCTTGCTGTATACCTAATAGTGCAATTGCTAGGTCATAAGGTAAATATTTCTAATTTTGAGGAGCTGTCAAACTGTTTTCCAAACTATCTGCACCCTTTTACATCCCTACCAAGAGTATATGGGGGTTTTCAGTTTCTCCACGTCCTGCTGCTGCTGCTAAGTCGCTTCAGTCGTGTCGGACTCTGTGCGACCCCATAGACGGTAGCCCACCAGGCTCCCCGTCCCTGGGATTCTCCAGGCAAGAACACTGGAGTGGGTTGCCATTTCCTTCTCCAATGCATGAAAGCGAAAAGTGAAAGTGAAGTCGCTCAGTCGTGTCTGACTCTTAGCAACCCATGGACTGCAGCCCATCAGGCTCCTCCGTCCATGGGATTTTCCAGGCAAGAGTACTGGAGTGGGGTGCCATTTCCTTCTCCATGTCCTAGTCAGCACTTGTTATCTATTTGACTGTGTCCACCTTCATAAACGTGAAATGTTGTCTCATGGTGGTTTTGATTTTTGTTTCCCTAATGACTAATAATGTTGGGCAGCTTTCCACATACTTTTTGGCTCTTTGTGTATGTTCTTTAGCAAAATGTTTATCCAGATTCCTTGCCTATTTTTTAATTAGGTTACTTATCTTAGAGAGTTGTAAAGAGTTCTTTATGTAGTCTCAATACAAGTCCCCTATAAGGTATCTGATTGTAAATATTTTGTCCCATTCTGTGGGTTGTCTTTTCACTCTTTTCAGTGATAGTATTTGAAGTGTAAAAGTTTTTACTGTTGATGGAGTTCAGTTTATGTACTTCGTTTTTGTCATCTTTCCCCCTGCTTTTGGTGTCATATTTAAAAAGGCTTTGCCTTACCACAGTCGTAGAGATTGACTACAGTGTTTCGTCCTAAAACTTAATAGTTTGAACACTTACATTTAGGTCTTTGATCAGTCTTGAGCTAGTTTTTATTCACATTGTGAAGAAGTGGTATAGCTTCATTATTTTGCATATGGACATCCAGTGCTCTAGCACTATGTTGAAAAGACTTTTTTTCCCCCTTTTTTATTTAATTTTGCACCCTTGACAAAAATCAGTTGACAAGAGATGTAAGAGTTGAACTTTTGATTCTGTTTTATTGATCTGTATGTCTCCTTAAACACACTGTCTTGATTATGGTAGATTTATAGTAAGTTTTGAAATCAGTAAGTGTCAGTCTTCCAACTTTGTTATGTTGTTTTCAAGGTTGGTATAACTATTCCAGGTCTATTACATTTCCACATGAATCTTAAGATCAGCTTGTTAATTTTGCAAAGAAATCAGCTGGAATTTTTATAGAGATTGTGTTCAAACTATAGTCAAATTTGGGGTGGATTGTCACCTTAAGAATATTAAATGTACATGGAATGCCTTTCCATTTATTTAGATCTTCTCTGATTTCTTCAATTAGTATTTTGTAATTTTTATAGAACACATCTTACACTTCCTTTGTTAAATTTATTTCAAAGTATTTTATTTTTTTTATATTGCTGTAAATGGAATTGTTTTCATAATTATGTTTTTGGATTTTTCATTGCAGGTGTATAGAGATACAGTTGATATTTGCATATTGATCCTTCCTGAAACCTTGATGAATTCATTTATTAGTTATAATAATTTTTGGTGGATTCCTCAGAACTTTCTGTATAAAAAGTTGTGTCATCTGCAAATACAGATGGTTTTACTTTTCCTTTCCAATCTGGATGCATTTTTTTTCTTTCTCTTTCCTAATCGACCTGGCTAGAACTTCAAGTACAATTTTAGAAGTGGTGAGAGCTGACATTCTTACTCTTATCTTGATCTTAGGGTAAAAGCATTCAGCTTTTACTGTTAAATATGATATTAGCTGGGGAATTTTCATAGATGTCCTTTATCAAGTTGAAGAAGTCCTTTTTTTTTCTTTGCCACACTGTGCAGTATGTGAAATTTCCCCAGCCAGGGCTCAAGCCATGCCCCCTGCAGTGGAAGCACATAGTCTCAATCACTGGGTCACCAGGGAAGTCAGAGGAAGTTCCCTTTTATTCCTTATTTGTTGAATTTTTTTTTTTTAATTATGAAAGGACATTGGATTTTGTTAGATTCTTTTTCCATGTATATTGAGATGATTATACGGGTTTTGTCTTCCATTCTATTGCTATGATATGTTATACTAAATGATTTTCAGATGTTAAACCACCCTTGCATTCCTGGAGTAAATCATGCCTTTTCATGTGTTGGTGGACTTGGTTTGCTGGTATTTTGAGGATTTTTGTGTTGATTTTCAATAAGAAATATTAGTCTGTAGTTTTTTTGGTTTTGTGTTTTCAGTGATATTGGCATGGTTTTGGCATCAGGGTGATATTGGCATGATGGAATGAACTGGGAAGTTTTACTCTTCCTATAGTCTGGATGTTTGTGAACAATTGATGTTAATTATTCTTTAAATGATTGGTAAAATTCACCAATCTGGTTCACATCTTTTTCTGTGTGTGATGGGGAGTTTTTAATTTACTAATTCACTCTCCTTTATTTGTCTTAGATCTATTCAGATTTTTCTATTTCCTCTTGAGCCAGTTTCAGTCATTTGTGTCTTTTTAGGTTTTTGTCTTTTATATCTAACTTACTAAATTTGTTAACATACAGTTATTCATAGTGTCATTTTCCTATTTTCAAACAGAATTAATCAGCCCTGCCATGCCTGTTTCACAGGGTTGGTTTGAGGATCAGGTTAAGCAGTACGTATGGAAGTGCCTTGAAGACCATATGACTGTGAGGTAGTGTATTTGTGTAAATTTTTAGTTCCAGGGCACCACTGTCCACAGTTTATGCAACTTAACATTTCTACTACATTCCCCCTTTGTGAGTTGCATTTCATGGGTAAGATTGTCGACCTTGTTACCAAAGGAATATAAGCTAAGATTGGGGTGGAGGGGAATTACAGTGGTTGGGGGACCAGTCTACCCGCTTCTTGAGGGGTAGCAGAACATAGCTTGTACACTTTCAGGGTTGGAGGGCATCAGTGCCGCATTAGGAACTCAGCTCCTGCCCAGCCCCGAGAACTGCTGTTTCTTGTCCTCCCTGAGGACAAGTGTTCAGCTTAGTTCAGCCCCAGATGTCCTCCTTTTTCCTGTAACCTGTATCTTAGAGGCACTGCATTCATTCACCTCACCTTCTCCCAGCTTACTGCTCTGTCAGCAATAAAAGTTCTTTTATAATACAACCTAGCGACTTCCTGGAGGTCCAGTAAAGACTGTGCTTTCACTGTGGAGGGCTTGGGTTCAATCCCCAGTCGGGACTGAACTAAGAATCCTATATACTCGGGATTGAACTAAGAATTCTATAAACCGCACAGCCAATAATATAAAAATAAAAAAAATAAAATACAACTTAGTTGGTTTTCAAAAATGAAGAATTACTGTAGTCTGGAAAGTTCTCTTGCTAAATATGGAGGCAGATTCATAGGGGAAATAACCCACTTAGAAAGGGAAGGCAAGTCCAGAGGTGGAGCAGTGGTGATATCTTCTCTGTAGGAACAGGGGAGGTGGCCATCACGTGAGAAAGTGGTAGGAACTTCCTTAAGCTCAACCCGACTGTCCTCTGAAGGGGCTTGGAGCGTGGCTCTTGTCTCCTTGATGGGATTATAAGCCCCACGTACTTATTCTGTGCTTACTTCATGCCAGGCGCAGTGTGCCGTAGGTTCACAGGGCTTGTGGTTGGTTGGGTAGATGATTATCTTAGACATTATTTTATGATTTGATTTTAAGGCTTCAGGTCCTGATGCAGCTAAGGGTTTAAGCTAATTAGGGAGTGCTGACACTGAACATCTGGTTTGGATCTTTATGTAGGATTTCTTAGTGCTGTGACTCAAATCAGCTTGGCTCACAGTCAGTAATACAATTGTCAAACTTCTCTGTCATCGCCAGACCCTCCAAGTTTGTATTATTTCTGTGTATATCCCCTTTGGTCCCGAATCAAAGAGACCCACCCTGCAGGCTAGAGTTCAGAAATCCAGGCCCCAGGGCCTTGGTAACCAGGGGTCCTGTTCTCGCAGCTGTCAGATTGAGCTTTGCCAGTTTTGAGACACGTTGCAACCCGGGGGGTTGTGTGAAGTTGTGGGATCACCTCCCCTGCAGTGAGGGAGGAATAGTCCCACCTTTTTGTTTTCGTTGTGGCTGTTCCACGTGGCATCTTAGTTCCCCAACCGGGGATTGAACCCAGGCCCAGGGCAGTGAAAGCACCAGAGTCCTAACCACTAGATTACCAAGGAAGCCCCCAGTCCTACCTGTTTGAATGTCTAGCCCCGCTTGGCCATGTGGTTCCATCCCTGACTTGTGAACACTTAGAAGCATGACATGGATGGTTTGTTCCTAGACACGGACAGCCCCCTGCTTCCATCCTGACTCAGGTGCCCACCCCCTTCATAGACGTAGCCCTGTAGAGCGATATACTGACAGCGTCCTATTGTAGCGTTGAGCCTCCACCTCAAAACCTCTCTTCTTGGGCTTGTGGCCTATTAGGGTTTTCTAAGAGTCATCCCAGGAGTGAAGAGAAATTGAGTGATTGAAGACAGCTCTAGAATTAATTCGGAGGCTGCGTAGCATGGTTGAGCTGTGACCCGCCTGTACCCTCGACCCAGCTTCACGCCTCTTCTCTCTCCTGCTCCGTCGCTCTTGGTTCTAACCTTTCTGAGCTGTGGTCCCCTCACCCGTAAGATGGGGTTAAGGAGCACCTCTTTAGGGGTGTGTGAATGTGAAATAAAGTGCTGGAACTCGCAGCACAGTTACAATAGTAGTGTTAACTATGAAGACTTTTGTCATGAGGGAGATCCTTCAAAAACAGCCCTTGACAATAATACATCCCACCCTTCCGTCTTGGGAAGAGAAGGCGGGGTGGGGCTGGATGGACTTGGAACAAGAGTTCTGTGTTGAGATGAAGACAGAGGAGAAAGGGTAGAAGGGGATTAGGTTTGAGAAAGAAGAGATTTTTGTGCTTAAGAAGGATTCTGGGCCTCGAAATGGGAGGATTGGCTTAATATTAGTCATTTGTTTATATATCTGAAACACTGGGGGATAATTTAGTGCTTATCTAAGGTTTATTGCCTGAAAATAGTTACACAATAAACAGTCTGTGGATAAGTCATTCTGAAAGTGAAGCCAAGGTTCAGGTCCCAGTGTTGTCTAGAAACCAGTTTCTCTAATAAGATATAGCCAGCATCTTTCCATGTCATTAACTACTTCAAACACGATTTTTAATGTTGCACCACAATATGTTGTTTTGTTTTAATCATTGACCTGGAATCAGACAGCTAGTAGCGATAAAGGCAAACGGGGCCGTGGGGAGACTTTTCGTCTGTTCTTTTTCCTGGGGGATGCAGGGATGGTTATCACTGCTGGACGTTTTACAGCGTCTGCCTGGTTTCCCTTGTGAAGTTCCTCAGCCTTGGGTAATTGTGAATCAAGCTGCTTTTTCCATCACATGGAGACAGAACCTTCATCTTGCTACTAGATAAGACTATATTTCTGTACTGCCCGTGGTCAACCTGTTGGTTATTAGTATACGTAAATATGTGAATAAATGTAAATAGCACTTGTAGTTGAGAGGGGTTTTCTTTTTGACAGCAAATATGTGGTGTCTTTTCGAACACCAATTCCCTGATGGGTGGACCCACTGACTGGGTGTCCTTCAGTCCAGTCCTGGTCTGGCACTAATGCCGAGTTGGCATCGATGCCGGAGATTTCAGCGCTCAGTCCCCCAAGGCTGCCCTCACCTGAGTTGTCAGGTGCATCCCAGGTCCCCAGGCTGCCCACACTTCCCTTCTGCTTGGCTGCAGCTCGGAGGGGGCTCCCACAACCCCCTCTCAGCTCCTAGAATTCTCTACAGGGACTCAAAAAAAAAAAAAAAAAATTCAGGAAGATACGTTTACTGGTTTACTGTAAAGGGTGCGATTGTAAACAGGCGAGTGGCAGAGATGCAGGGGCCAGGTGGGGGGCAGGCACCTCGCTAGCACCTCTGTGGGTTCACCAGCCTGGGGGCCCTGTGACTCTCACTGTCGAAGGCTTCTTATAACCTGATCAGTTGCCACCTCCTGAAAGTTCCCACCTTCTCATCACGAGTTTGGTCTTTCCGGTGACCGGCCCCATCTGGACACCCTCTGGGGCCTCCATCCTGAGACACCTCATTAAACTCAGGTGTGATCAAAAGGGGCTTGTTATCAGTCGCATGACACTCCAGTCATCCAGGAAAGTTCCGAGGGTTTTAGGAGCTCTGTGCCAGGAACCTTGGACAAAGGCCATTCTTATTATACTACATCTTCTAGTATGAAGATACGTATAGAAAAATGTTCATCACAGCAGTGATTAGAACGACAAAGGAATTTGGGGACCCTCAAAAATTGCCTGACGTGGGACTTCCCTGGTGGTCCAGTGGTTAAGACTCTGTTCCCAATTCAGGGCGCCTAGGTTCAATCCCTGGTCAGGGAACTAGATCCCACATCTAAGAGGTCACATGCCTCAACTGAGACCCAGCACAGCCAAATAAATAATAAGTAAATGAATAAATGTTAAAAAAAAAAAAATTACCTGCCATGTAGTGTGACTTCAGTGTTGCTGTCATTAGTTGAACAAATGAGTGTGTATTTTAGGATGGAGGGTGGGGGAGGGGCGGGGAGAAGCGCCGGGCGCTGCTGAGTGTGGAGGAGGAACAGGAGAGAGGAAGCAGAGCAGGCGCCCTCTCCCGCGCTGAGAGGAAGCAGGGCAGGCGCCCTCTCCCGCGCTGAGAGCCTTTGCAGACAGCTGCGCTGGGTGCATCTGTTTCCGCCTCGGGCCTGCCTTCCATCTGTCCGGCCGTCGGGCACTCCCGCGTCCTCCGCCGTCGCACAGCTGGCTCACCTCCGGCTCCGTCCCGCAGCCTGTGCTGTTCCATTTCTGCCCGAAACCGCCTGCCGTTTGCTTGCCAATTTTACACTTGCTGATATAGCCAGACTGTGATTATCCTTCCGGCTTCAGTTCTTGGAGAAATGTTTTGTCTGGTTGCATCGTGCACCAGCACTGTGTTTAAGTTGCTTCTTGTCCTTCTGTGACAGGCTGTGTCTGGAGGTCGTTTTTTGAAACCAGGTTTAGAAAGCTGTCAAGCGCATCCAGGCACTGGCGGGGGTGAGATCATAGGGATCCGGGCTTCTCTGTTCCTCAGCGTTGTGCTGGGGGTGGGAGGCAGAGGGTGCTTGGAAAGAGAGAGAACTTGTCTTGAACTCTCCGGAAATATGTATTACTGTATGTAGCTGTGGAAAATTATCTTAAGTCCTATTAATTGTAGACACAAAGTAGAAAATAACAGATAAATAAGAGAGAAAAAAAATAAAAATAAGCCATTGTCCCAATTTAAGGGATGAACTATGTAAAAACACATCCTTCCAAAGTTTTTTCTAGATATTCTTATTTTTTTAATCTTATGAAAAGTGTAGGCATGTAATAATAGAAGAGTATAATGCATCTCCATGTACTTATCACCCCATTACAACAGTCAACATTTTACCATGCTTGCTTCTTCTTTTTGAAGGATTTATAAGATGAGACATTTTCTCGAAATATTTAAGTGTGTATCTCTAAACATAAAGATATTTTTCCTGTTAACCATAAGACTGTTATCATATCAGTACAGTTAACCTAATTAATATCATCTAACCCAGGCCATGTTCAATCAGGCTTCCCCAGTTCTCCTTAGAATGTCTTTAACATTGGATCTAAACTAAGTCACATATTGCATTTGGTAGAATTAATGTCTTTTTGGGCTGTGTTAGTATATTGACCTGTTTCCTCCATTCCCACACCATCTCTCTGTGTTCCCCTTAACTTCCCTTGTGATTACATGAGTCTTATTTGTAAACTCCCCTGTCCCGGAGCAAACCCACTAGTCCGTGCCTGACTCGCCCCTCCTTTTCTCCACCGTGTTGCCTTGCTCTGACCAGTCCTGCTGGAGGCAGTCTATCTCCTGATGTCCAGCCACGACCCCAGCATCCCCTGCTCGTCTGGTGTGCATGCCTGTCTTCCTGGGGCCTCAGACACTGGGCCGCTGCGGGGCCAGTGCAGGCCCCGGGTCCCTGCAGGCTGGCAGCGTGGCGGCCCCAGAGGGCAGGCTCCTTGCTGCTGCTGCTAAGTCGCTTCAGTCGTGTCCGACTCTGTGCGACCCCAGAGATGGCAGCCCACCAGGCTGCCCCATCCCTGGGATTCTCCAGGCAAGAACACTGGAGTGGGTTGCCATTTCCTTCTCCAATGCATGAAAGTGAAAAGTGAAAGTGAAGTCACTCAGTTGTGTCCGACTCTTAGCGACCCCATGGACTGCAGCCCACCAGGCTCCTCCGTCCATGGGATTTTCCAGGCAAGAGTACTGGAGTGGGGTGCCATTGCCTTCTCCGAGGGCAGGCTCCTTGGGTACTGGCAGATAGTAGAGGTGAGGGGCTCCTTTAAGCAGAATGTGGAGAAGGCTCTGCGGACTTAGGCCAGGTTTTGGCTGCCTCCCGCCCTTACTTTGCCCTCGAATTCCAAACCACTCTCCAGAGAAGGAAAGTATTCACCCAGGTCTATTCCTCAGAGGCCTGACTTCCCATGGGGTGGTCTGTCCCAGCGCCCCTTCCTTGCACACCAGTGCCCTTCCGGGACTACCCCCACCAGCTCTCACCACACGTTCGGTGCCCCTTCAGGCCTGGCCACCCACCTGTCATTCCCATCTTAATGTCAACATATGCAGAGCCAGTGACTCAGTCCTATTTAAACAGACTATTGAAATGTGTGTTTTGGTAAGTGTTCCCTCTCAGACGTTCATTCCACACTTAAAACTGCTTAAAACAGCACTTGCAGCATTCCTTTGGAATGTTCTGGGAGGTGGTGAGCTTTGTTCTTTGATGTTAGGATATTTTCCCCAGTAGCTAAGGGTCCTTTAAACCTTGGTGTGGTGATGGCAGGGTGGATGGGGGGTGGGGAGGCAGTTGAAGTTGTAACTCTCAAGTAAAGAGAGGAGCCCTTCGAGGTGCCCTAAACACGCTGCTGAAATACAAGCTTCTGCTCTGTGGCTTCTGAGGCTAGGCTTTGGAGAAGGCTATGGATTTTCTTCCCTGGAGAAGGCTCTGATGTAATTTTTCACTGAGTTTTTGGGGCTTCATGGACCCTCAACATTTATCTGAGACCCTTTCTTCCTGAATTACTGCACAGACATTCATTTTCACGTATTGGCTCAGAGATTTTGTTTTAGCCTCAGAGTTAGACCTTGCATCCTAGACTTGGATGTGAGATGCTGGTTAAATTTTGAGGTTAGAAGGAGGCCGGAGTGTGTGTTGACACAGGAGGCCTGTTCAGATTTTGGTGGACTTATCACTTTACATGTCCAGTATTTGTTTTGATTTTTGGCCCCGCTGCAAAGCATGTCGAATCTTAGTTCCCTAACCAGGGATGGAACCCGGGCCCCCTGCAGTGGAAGTGCAGAGTCTTAACCAGTAGACCACCAGGGGAGTCCCACATGTCCAGTACTTCAAAACCCATAAAAGAGAGGACTTCGCTGGTAGTCCAGTGATTAAGATGACACCTTCCAATGCTGGGGGTGCAGGTTCCATTCCTGGTCAGGGAACTAAGATCTGACATGCCTCAGGACCAAAAATACTAAAACAGAAGCAGTCCTATAACAAATTCACTACTTTAAAAATGGTCCACACACAAAAAAGAAAAAGCCATAAAGGAGACCTCTTTTAGCTGAAGCAGAAGTTCAGTTCAGTTCAGTCGCTCAGTCGTGAAGCAGTAGTAGTGATGGGCAAATCTAAAAGGAGCTTGCTGACAGTGTTTCACCTGAAAGTTAAAAACTGAGGTAGAAGAGTCAAGCATATTTGAGAAAAATGCCAAATCTGCAGTGTTAACATACAATGTTTTCTGAGTGGTTGCGGTTCACTTTCCTATTAAATGAGGTTATCCATGTGGAAGCAGCCAGCTGAGCAGGTTCTCAGTATATGCTAGCTGAATACATTTCTGAGTTTCAAAAATATTTTCTGTGCATGGCATTTCCCCCTCTTCTGAGGTTTTCAAGGTTTTTCATACACTTGTATTTGAACCCAGTATATTTTCAACTGCAACTGCTGCTTAGTCGCTTCAGTCGTGTCCTACTCTTTGCAGTCCTATGGATTGCAGCCTGCAAGGCTGGGATTTTCCAGGCAAAAATACTGGATGGGTTGCCATGCCCCCTTCTAGGGGATCTTCCCAACCCAGGGCTCGAACCTGTGTCTGCTGCACTGCAGGCAGATCTTTACCACTGAGCCACAAGGGAAGCCCATATTTTCATCGTACCAGAGTGCAAAGCAGAAAGTCAAGCTGTTACCTCAGCCTTTTGAATCTTGGCATTCTGTGCCTTTTCTTTTAAAAGTATTATAAAGGCGGGGGGGAGGGAAGATCCCTTTTTACAAGAGACTAGCCTACATCCTGAATAAGCATAGAAGGCATCTGTGTTAGAGCACCCATGGGTGCATCATACATTTTAGATCTTGGGGAGGGTGCTTGTTGAAAGGAAGAGTTTGATTAACAGAACAGATGTGGCAGAAGTGGAAATGTCGGTCTGTTTTTGGATTTCCTCAGTGTTTGCTTTGAAATCATCCACTGATCTCATCTCTCTCTGTTCACCATGCCGCCAGGCAGTGCCGTGCTTGTCAGAGTCATCCAAACGCATGAGACTCATTCCAGGGAGAGAGCTTTTCAGCGCCCCTGGGAGGAAGGTTCTGAAGAAGAGAAGGATTTGTGTAAAAATGTAAGGATGAATAGAGGTTAGTTACATAACGGGCTCTGAGATGAAAGCCAGGACCGAAGACCGAGGTTAGAACTCATGCTAACCAGTGGGAGACCTACCCGGATCCTGAGGACACCTTGGCTGTTTTACTTCTTCCAGTTACTAGTGGTGTGGTGCTTGCCCTTTAGGTCCTGTTTTAGGGCAGCCTCAGGTAGGCAGGGTCAGCTGGCCCCGGGACGCTTGCTGACGGAGAGTGTAAAGGCAAATAAAACCTTACTCAGATGTATCACTTCAAGTTAGGTGAGAAGCTTGGTTTTTGCTTTTACATTTTCACAGACTCCCCACCCTGGCTTAAATCAGTGAGCTGCCCTCCCCCTGCCCCCCACCTCCTGCCCTGAGGTGTTCTGTCCTGGTGACTGACGATGCTGGACCAGGCTGGGGCCTGCAGGGAGTGCACTTTGGATGGGCAGGTTTGCCCACTTGGCACCTGCCTAGAGTTGGACAAGAAATGCTGAGGTGGTGATCTTCTGCTCAGACTGGGGGGCTGAATTCAGGTGAGGGGTGTTGTCTGCCTTCCCCTCCCCCTTGCCAGGTGGCATGCTGTAGGATGCAGCGGCCCTCCAGGTGTCCCCAGGTTGCAGAGGCTTATCCATCCTCATCCCTCATCCCTCATGGCCGGTAGACATGGGGAAGGGTGGGGTCTGGAGGAGTGGAGGCAAGTGGAGGGGGGTGGGAAGTGGGAAGGCCCCTGCCTTTGCTAATAGGGGAGACTAGGGCAGAAGTACAAAGCTAGGAGAGACTCAGAAGGTGACTCCAGAGGTCTTCCCTCCATCTTTGGGAGGTGTGGGATTGATGGTGAAGGAATCAGGAAATGAAGACCAAATGTTGCCAGAAGGGACAGGGCCACTGGGCTAGAGACACTGTCCTCTCCTGTCTCAGCCTCACCCTTCCCCTCAACTGACCTCCAGCCTGTTGGGGAAGAACACAGAGGACAGGGCTCCCATGAGAGAGACCAACCGTAAATGTTTAGAATGTCTCAATGGCAAGGAGAGATTGGGAGAGAAGTTACGTAACAAAAGACAGTTTTTCTTTGATTGTCCTCAGCTCCCAATGTCGTATGGAAAAGTGGAGCCTCTGTGTTCCTACCTCCCGGGTTAAATCATTGTCCAGATTTTCTCAGACTTGGTCCCATCGTCCCCTCATCCTCTTTTTCTTCTGTTTTATTACTTCAGTTATTTTTAAAACAAATTCCAGATAGCATGTCACAGATGTTTCAGTAAGCATCTTAAAGATGTGTGGACATGTTCCTATGTAGCTGACATTGTATTGTTATTAATAAAGATACAGATATCATTATTAATAGCATTACTTTTAATTTACAAAAGATACACTTCAAGTTTTTGTTTAATCTTTTTTAGGTTTACCTTCTTTTGAGAGAAAAAGATAATCAGCTTCTATCTAAAAATTTAGAATAAAATATGCTAAGGCTCAAAGATGAAAGTGTGTAGAAGGGAGATACCTTTCAGTTGTGTAGCATCCAGTGTGACTTTGAAGGTAATGACATGAACGTCATCAGTTGAGTTATGTCCCGTACTCGTTGCAGCTTAGATCTCTCTGTGCTCACTTACTCACTTCCTACTCAGCTTCTCTGCTTCAGGGTCCCAGACAGCTCTCAGTATCCAGGGGCCGACCTCGAGCCCCCGTCCCAACAGCCCCAAGCTCCTTGGCTGGTACCCCCGAGTCTCACTGAGTAGTAGCACCATCCCGTTTCACGAGCTGAAAATGTACATGCCGTCTTTGATGCCTCCTCCTCCTTCAGCTCTGCATCCAGCGCCTCACAACCTTCTCCGTCTCACCTCATTTTTCTCAGTTGCTCTGCATGTCTCTTCCCTTCCATTAGCACCGCCCTAATCAAAGCCCCAGAATAACACACTAGTGGTTCTGTTTGTTCCTTTTCTGACCTCCTTCCAACCCTTCCCTGCATTTCAGCTAGAGCTGTTGAGAACATAAATCTGATTTATAAGTAAATCTGCTTAAGCACTCTCTGTGGCTCATGTAAAATAAGTAGTCACTTTCTGTACTTTGAGATAATAAAGATTTTATTTTTTTCAACAGACTGATGCTAGGGTATAAGCAGGCATGCCCAAACCCAGCCTGGCTTCTAACCAAGACTGTCACATGTAGATTTTTGCAGCCCTGGGTTTTGATGGCATGTTTTCACTGTTACTTGTCTACCTACCTCCTATCAGCACAGAGAAACAATCAATAACACCCTCATCACAGCTCAAATATGTAGAAAAAGAATAGAGAATCTATATGCTCACAAGTTAAATTGTCAGGACACTTTAAAATGTTTTTGTTAAAATTCTGTGTGTAAGGCAGTTGAGTTTAAAAATTTTTTATTTTGCAAGATTTCAAGCATATACGATAGAGGAAATAGTACAATGAAAACTCCAATTTACCCAGCCCTGGGTTCAACAGTTACCAAGATTTTGCCACATTGGCTTTGTCTTTTAAAAGAAAATCCTTTGAAGTATGTTCAATCCTAGATACCACGCATTGAGAGCTTTATTAAAAATTCCAGCACTGGGGACTTTCCTGGTGGTCCAGTGGCGAAGACTCTGCACTCCCAATGCAGGGGTCCCAGGTTCAATCCCTGGTCAAGGAACTAGATCCCACTTGCTGCAACTAAGAGTTTGCATGTCACAACTAAGACCCGATTTAGCCAATAAAAGTAAATTTTTTTTTTTTAATTCCAGCATTCAGTTCAGTTCAGTTCAGTCGCTCAGTCATGTCTGACTCTTTGCGACCCCATGAACTGCAGCACGCCAGGCCTCCCTGTCCATCACCAACTCCTGGAGTTCACTCAGACTCATGTCCATTGATTCGGTGATGCCATCCAGCCATCTCATCCTCTGTCGTCCCCTTCTCCTGCCCCCAGTCCCTCCCAGCATCAGAGTCTTTTCCAATGAGTCAACTCTTCGCATGAGGTGGCCAAAGTACTGGAGTTTCAGCTTTAGCACCAGTCCTTCCAATGAACACCCAGGACTGATCTCCTTTAGGATGGACTGGTTGAATCTCCTTGCAGTCCAAGGGACTCTCAAGAGTCTTCTCCAACACCACAGTTCAAAAGCATCAATTCTTCGGCACTCAGCCTTCTTCACAGTCCAACTCTCACATCCATACATGACCACAGGAAAAACCATAGCCTTGACCAGCATTAATAACAGTTAAATATATCTTTAAGAACAAGACATATTGAACATTAGTAGAATATCTGAAGTATCTGTGCAGAAAAGTTTGTAAATGTACTGCCCAGTTCCAACCATAAAGGAATCATGTAAAAAGATGTATGAGTGCTTTCAAAACCTCTCCCAGTGATACTCAGCTCTTTGATCCTGGATTATGATTAGGAAGTATGACTAGATGGTCATTTCTGAGTTTTTGTTAAATCATGAGATACTATGATGATAACCAGTTTACTCAGTTTTTGCTGCTATTCTATTGTCACTTCAGATACCTAAGTCAGGAAAGCACTATCTTAATTTGTGCTTTTAAGAAATACCCTCATTTACACAACTTGTTGGTAGCAGTGTTTCTCCTTCAGTTCAGTCGCTCAGCCGTGTCCTATTCTTTGTGACCCCATGAATCGCAGCACACCAGGTCTCCCTGTCCATCACCAACTCCCAGAGTTTACCCAAACTCATGTCCATCTAGTTGGTGATGCCATCCAGCCATCTCAACCTCTGTTGTTCCCTTCTCCTCCTGCCCCCAATCCCTCCCAGCATCAGGGTCTTTTCCAGTGAGTCAGCTCTTCACATGATGTGGCCAAAGTATTGGAGTTTCAGCTTCAGCATCATTCCTTCCAAAGAAATCCCAGGGCTGATCTCCTTTAGGATGGACTGACCCCAATTAAAAAGGATCTTTCATTTTCACAAATGATTTGAGAGAATTCCTGGCCAGCTGAGAGACTAAGCTTCTAAAGAAGTAAAACTTTTGTGTTTTATGATTTGTGTCTTAGTAAAATAAGGACTGTTTGTTCCTGAAACTGCTTTGCTATTTCTGCTTTTTCTAATTAGCTTTTTTATTTGCTTCTTTTGGTTTTTACATGTACAGAGAAGTTATTCTGAGCAGACCATGATGAGTGTTTCATTTAACTTTAAAACAGTCCAGTTATTTAAATTCTATCCTGGGGAAGAAGGAATTCTTATTTTTAACTTCCAGAGATTAAAATCCATTTGCTGCATAAAATCCAGACCCTGAACCTCTCAGGCAGTGCCTGGGAACCATGTCCGTGCCAGATGAGCTCGCTGTTTGTGAGCTGTCAGGGTCCAGAGCTTCTTCCACCAGTTGTTTAAACCTGTGGAATTTCAGCATCATTTTAATATGCTTTGCAGAGGGCCTATGATCTACTTCACCTTTTCTTAAATAGCTCTGTTTGGTATAATTGTTATTTGTATAACTTTTTTTTTTTGGCCGAAGTGCATAGCATGGGGGTATCTTTAGTTCCAGGCACTGAACCATGTGCCCTGCAGTGGAAGTGTGCAGTCTTAGCCACCAAGGAAGTCCTCGTACATTATTATCATCATGACTTGGGTAATACACAGGCACCCTTTAGAGCATAGCACCAGTCTCCCCTTTCAGGCCTCACCACCATCGATACAGAACCTTAGGGATGCTTGTAAAAGCAAAATGGGGAGAGCCTGCCATCTGTCTGTGTGGCTTCAGCTAGTAGAGAAGATTCACTAATGCCGGAAAGGTCATTTGTTGACCCACAGCTTTTGTGTTTTGTTTCAGACTCACAAGAAGAGGAGGAAGAGCTGGTGGCTGAAGTGGTTGGAAGCTGTTCATCTGCGGCTGCTTCTCGACCCTCAGGGCAGGAGGCAGCGCCGCCTGCTGGCGGGTCTCGCCCAGTCAAGGATTTCAGAGAAGAGCCCGAACATGACGCGAGCAAGATCTCCGTCGTGAGGCCGTTTTCCATAGAATCCAGGAACTGCGGGGACGTCCCCGCGGCGCCCGGCACAGCCGCGCTCCTCGGCCCGGCCGCGGGCGTGCAAGACAACGAGGCCATGACCGCGGGCGCCGCCCTCGAAGCCGACCCTGGGGCGGGCAGCCCTCGTCCAGAGCCCGGGGCCGGCCGGAGCCGCCTGCGGAAGCCGCGGCCCGTGCCCCTGCGGAAGAAGGCACTGGGCGGCGAGCTCTTGGAAGCGGCCCCTGCCCCGGAGGATGTGCGTCCCGACGGGGAGGATGGGAAGGCCGGGAGCCAGAAATGTGCCCCAGAGATGATGGAAACACCAGGCGGAGATGCCCACGACTCAGGGGCCGAGCGGCCGGAGGATGCGAGGAGCCCCCAGCTGCAATGCGAGTTCGATTTCGCCGAAGACGCGGAGACCGTGGAGTCCAGGAGAGCCCTCCCAAGGAAGCCTGGCCGGAAACCGGGCAGCAGAGTCATGCCGCAGGTTCATGGCGCCAAGGCGCCACCGGAGCCGGGCCCCGGGGCGAGCCCCACCCTGCGGCCCCGCGGCGGCCCCCTGGCGCGGCAGCACTCGCCCCCGCTCTCCGCCCAGGGCTCCTACCGCTTTGACCCGGACCTCTTTGACGAGTCCTCGGATCCCTTTAAACCCAGTATGACTTTCGCCAGCGGTGACTTTGATTCTCCCGCCGGTAATCAAGTTAATGAAATCTTAGAATCACCCAAGAAGGCCAAGTCACGTTTAATAACGTGAGTGGGGCCGGGCGTGGGCGTTGTGTTCTGTGTCCTCTCTGAGTCTGACCACTGCTTTTGGTTTGGGGGGAGGCCCCCCGGGGCAGACACACAGCTTATAGCCTCTGACGCAGCCTTCACTGTGGTGCCTGACTCTGCTGTGGAATCAGAGATGCCAGAGGAATCCTTTTTAGATGTCTGCCTTGCTTCCGAATCCTCAGCTTATTCTGCTGAATTCTTTCCCCCTAACCTTGGATACGTTTTTTCCTGCTTTTAAAAAGAAGAAAAAAAAAAGAATATCATGAGCTAGGCAGGTAGAGATCTGATGGTTTTCAGAAATCCTGTCTGAGCTGCGGGGTGTCATAGACAGAACTCAAGGATCAGTGCCAGCCACCCTCTGCAGATTCTCTGGATGAAACAAAGCTCCCAGGCCTGCAGGTTGCTGGTGTAGTGTCAGTAACGTGGGGGAAGGGGCATATAGAAGTCTTTTCACTTGAACAGAAAGCTGTGATTCCTATTAAAAACAAACCTACCACTCAGAGCTACTGTGAATTCTTACGTCTCCTGGTCAAACTTCTGGCTCTTATCAGTAAGGAAGTGAGTTTCCAAAAAGAATCAAGAATCTTTTAACTAGTTGCCTGAATCTGACTCACATCTTGAGCAGCCTCAGAATATCCCCAACCAAGTCTGAAGGGAATAAAAGGTCATCTGTTGTTCTTGCTCTGTTCTTTGATTGTTAAGTGATTGCTGAGCCGGACGGGCAGTTAAACAGTTGCCAAAAAATATTACTAATCAGGTGTCCTCAGGGTGCTCTTCTGTGGCTCAGGTTAGTTACCTGTATCTGGTTACCTGTGGCCTGGGGGATGCAATGGCCAGGTCTTTGCCTAGGTGCTTTCTAATATGGGGTCCTCTAAATATCAGTGACCCTACCTCTCAGGGTTGATAAGGGCTCATTGGGAGCCTCTCTTTCAGTTGCTTATTGAAGGTGTGTAGCCCGTGCATTCATGTGGCATAAAACTAAATCCAAAGGGAGGAAGGTTTATCCTACATCTTATTTTCGGTAGCAAGAAGTACCTACCCTCTCCCAGCCATACTTCCCTGACTTGGCTAGCGTTTTCCTCCCAATCTGTTTTTGATGAATGAACTTCTTGGTCTAAAATACCTTATGTATTTAAAAAAAAAAAACTCTTACGCAACCAAGACTCTTGTCTTCTTCTTTCCACAGGAGAAAGATGCTCGACCTGTTGTGTAACTCTGGGGTTTTATTTAGCAAATTCCATTATTGTAGAAAAGAGTGGAAGTAAAGAGGTAGAAGTAGGTAGCACCTAGCAGAGTTTGAAGTTCTGGTAACAGGGTCCTTGTGTGACTTCTTAAAAGATGATACGACTGACATCTCAGGTTCTTCTCCCGTAATATAGAGACATCCAGTATAAAGACAGTTTAATGCGTGCTAAAGTTTCTTTACTAATCTTTTATTTTTTTTAACTTAAAAAAAATTTTTTTTATTTCAAATAATATTTAAATCTTGGCCAAGTCTATCAAAATCTCACTGACTTTGCAGGTAGAAGAAGACAAACATCATATGACGTCACTTAGTATGTGAAATCTGAAAAAATGATACAAATGAATTTATTTACAAAACAGGTGTAGACCGACAGACATAGAAAACAATCTTCCACAGAGGAAAGGTAGGGGGACAGGGATAAATTAGAAGTTTGGGATTAACAGATACATACTCCTATATATAAAATAAACAGCAAAGACCTAATGTATAGCACAGGGAAATAGAGTCACTGTTGTATAATAAAAATGAAATAAAAAATAAAACAGATCATCCTATGATTGGGATTTTGTCAGGCAAATAAGATAAATTAGGTAAAGTCACTTTGAGTTTCTTAGTGATAGACACTGACAGGTTTAAGCAGATATATTTTCAATTATATTTTTATTCATGCATTGATTGTCTTTAATATGGATGACTAGACATTTAAGAGTAAACATACTCAGCAGTAATGTTATTTTTTAAACATTTACAACTATTTGATAGTTTACTTTTCATCCTTAAATTTGACTGTGTGGCATTTCTGAGTGTTTCCACCACTCTCTTCCTCCTGAGAGTCATGCACTCACTAGTGGTCATATTGATGAATCTGACATTTATAATTTCTGTCTCATCTCATAGAACTTTGCAGCCTTTACGTCTGCCAGACTAGAGATAAATATTCCAGGCTTTACATGATTTTTTTCTTCATCTGTCTGTCTCTTTCCCGTCTCTAATTTTGTTGGTGCATCAGGACTACTGAACAAGTGAAATTTCTCTGTTTTCTGTTGTAAGTACTCCTGCTGTTTCTGGCTCCCCCGGGACCCTTGGCAGTTCCTCTCCCACCCTTCCTGGACCATCTCCTCCACAGCATGTTGGCTTCCCTTTCTGAGTTGAATCTTCTGATGACTTTTCGCATTTCATTTGCCACTTCATGAGTCAGCTTAGCCTTGCCATCTGTACTCAAAGGCTTGGAGACAGGCCCTCCCACCTTAGGTGCGAGAGCTTGCGTCCCTGGCTTGGCACGCCCCGTGTGGCGCTGTAATGCTGCGTGCTGGCTTGGCCGCCTGGTCATCCCCGCGGTGGTTTGAGGAGCTGCTCTGCTGTTTAGTGTCAGGAACAGTTGACACTTTTGATAGGATAAGGCTGCCGCCTTGGAGCACAGGGGATACATTTTCCTGAGTCAGCTCAGCTTGAGTTTGGTAGCAGGGTGACACTCAGGCATTAGGAAAGAAAATCAGGCACTGACGAGGTGGAGGGTCCATATTCTGGTACCGTGTATGCTGGTTTTTGTTTTTGTCACACGAAACGAGAAGAACTTGCAATTTGATGATGGGGAGCGGGGTCAGAGTGGTGGTATTGGAAGTTTTAGGTTCATTAAAACAGAACGGAATCTGGACTAGTCTTCAGATCACAAATCACATGCAAGTTTAAACATAGCAGGCGGTGTGAGTGTCCCCAGTTCCGGCCATGATGTTCATTTTCTATCTTACTACTGAATAGGAGCGGTAACAGATTGCTCAGATATTTTTATCTTCATATTTTCTGTTACCCACGGCCCTCTGTGAGCACACAGGTCTGGAGCTGTCTTACCAGACTTCTGTGGCTTTTAGCACAATAAAGAATTTTTAAAGAATGTGGTCCGGCGTGGTAATTTTTCTGGTGACTGTCAAAGCCAGGTGAGCGCGGATCACGTGACCCGCCGTCTCCAGGTGCTGGGGCTGCTCTTGGGAATGCTGTTGCAGTTAAAAACCATAGGGGCCCGAGAGTCGGTGTTTAGCATCCCGCAGAAACAAGCGAGGGGATCACTGAATTACAGTTTTCGCTTGCCCTGTCTCTCGGGAGAGGATTCAGAGGCGGGAAGGTGTTCCCGTCTCTGATGTGTGGCGGTGTGACTCGTGTGGGGCTGTGCGCTTTGGCTGGTTTCTGCACACACCGCTATCTGCTCCATCTCACGGCTTGGGAGCTTGTCTGTGTGATGCCAAACCAGCCTGGTGTTCTGTTTGTTTTTCCCCAGGAGTGGCTGTAAGGTGAAGAAATATGAAGCCCAGTCTCTTGCTTTGGATGGGTGTTCTCAGGTAAGTCTGTCCCTTTCATCAGCTTATCTCTTAGACCAGTATTCCCCATGAGGGTGGTGGCTAACGAAGATTTTTCCAGTGGGATCTGAGTACTCCGCTTTAAGGAAGCCAGTTCCCAGTCCCTTGACTTCCTAAGTGGATCTGAGAAAGGGCCCTATAAGACAAAGGAACCCTGTTCCTTCACAGTTAATGTGTTCCCACTTTTTTGGGGGAAAAGTTCCTTCTCACCCATTCTCCGTCTTATTGCTGTACAGTTGGATATGGAACCTCTGAGCACCAAAGAGGGACTTGAAATGTTGGTGTAAGTTTTAAGGTGATTGACTGCAATGACTGGATAATATATTTTTAAAAGTCAGATGGTTTTCCAGTTCATTGCTTTCCACCAAATGGGAGAACCTGAATTGTCAGCTGATAGATGATTAAAAATAACTTTTGACACAATGATATATGTCACTTATATCTCCATCAAAAAGAAAATTATTGATGATAGAATTTTTTGGTACATAACTTGGAAAGGGATTCAAAGAATTGAGATGGTTCTGTTATCAAACTTTCTTCTGTTTCACTTATTTATTTTAGTAAGGCTTCTGGCTTCTAATTGATTATAAAAATGGAAAACAGGAATAAAATTGATGCTGACCTTTGTTTCATTCTAGCAGTAAATATTTATCCTTGACCATATGAATTAATTGGGAAACACAAATAACCCCCCCCCAAACCCAGACCCATTTGATTGCAGTGAGGTGCTTTTTTTTCCTTTTTAAAATTTTCAGTATAACTATTACAGAAATATATTCATTGATTAATAGAATGCATTTTAAGTTCAACTTACACAGGACCAAAAACTTGGTACATAGTTTAAGATTAAAGAAAAAGAGATTTGCAATTTGATTTTTCATCTATTACAAATGTATGAACTATCCACTTTCAAATGCTGCTAAAGAGCAGGCAAAAAGAACCATGAAAAATTTACCTTTTGTTTGTTTGCCTTTGTTTTTAAACTTTTTATTTTATATTAGATTAAGCCAGTTGACAGTGTTGTGATAGTTTCAGGTAGACAGCAAAGAAACTCAGCCATCCATATTACACGTATCCATTCTTCCCCAAACTCCCCTCCCAGCCATGCTGCCACATAACAATGAGCAGAGTTCCCTGTGCTATATAGTAGGATAATTTGAAAATTATCCACATGAAAAATTTACCGTGGACTTGCTTCAGAAAAATAACACATATTACTTTGTAAAATTACTTTTAAAATTAGTGCAACAAAATGTTATAATTTCCATTTTTTAAAAATTTACTTTTGTGTTTGACTGTATTTACCAAGCACTAATATTTTTAGAATAAATTGTGCATTTGTAAATGAAATAACTCTCCAGAAGAAAAAAAATGTTAACACTTAAAGACTTAGGCTTGTAGAAAAAAATTTTTTTAAATAAATATAATAGCAGAACTTTAAAAGACTTTCAGGCATGCAAATACATTTCTTTGGGATAATTTCTTAATGGAAGTAGAGAGGAAATACAAATTTAGAGAGGAAAAGGAATGATGTAAATTTCTGACCATTAAGAGCATATTTATGTTCAATTTTAAATAGATGATGAAGTATTGGATCACTAGAGTAACTAAATTGAATTAATAAGCAAATCAATATTTAAAATAGAACAAAAATTTTTTCCTTTATTTTGTATTTGTATGAGAGGATAGATGTTCTCTGAACTTACTGTAATAATTTCATGATGTGTGTAAGGTTATTATGCTGTACATCTTCAAGTTATATAGTACTGTATGTCAGTTACATCTGACTAAAACTGGAAGGAAATATAAACAAATAAATAATATATAGCAGATATTATATCCTTTGGGACTGTTTAAACTCATACTGAAAGGTTTTAGATATCACCTGGAAATACAATGGATTACATACATTTTCCCAAGTAATTTAGTAACTATTGGAGCAAAAAATATGAAAACCACTGCCTCGGGCCACTTAAACTTCTTTCTCATAATTTAGGCTAGAAAAACCTAATTTTTCAAACCCTGAAGTTGAATTACAGAGGGTAAGCCCTAGAAAATACACCTTCCATGGTTCAGAGGCTGCAGCTTCTTCCTTGGTTGGTACCAGGTCCGTGGAGAGCATCTTGTAGAATGGCGGCTGCTTCGCCGTTCCTGACACGTTAGTTTCCCTCCTAAATGTAGCATCACCTCTGTTGCCTTTCCCAGGATGAAGGAGCAGTGATCTCCCAGATCTCAGACATTTCTAACAGGGACGGTCATGCTACTGATGAGGAGAAGCTGGCGTCCACGTCATCGGGTCAGAAACCCACTGGGGCCGAGGGGAAAGGTGAGCCAGAGGACGACCTGGAGTACTTTGAATGTTCCAATGTTCCTGTGTCTGCCATAAATCATGCGTTTTCATCCTCAGAAGCAGGTACGGAAGCAAATCTTCATCTTTCTTACATACATAAGCATAAAAATGCCTGGAAGCCTAGGGCAAGGAGGCAGCTTAGAGCGATTGGAGAACCGGGCCCCCTGAAGGATAGGTTAGACTGCTGGTCTGTGCTTTGCTTCTTTGTCTGGAGAGGAGACACCAAGGGGCATCCGTGGAATGCCAGGCAACATGTGGATAAGTGTGACAGAGTGTGCAGAGACACCGGTGTGTGGGACTGCTTGATTTCTTTAAATTATTTCAGTCTGGCCACAGCTTCCAGTGTAGTGATTTGCAACCATGTTGTGATTTGAGTTCCTTGTTTCATGTATAGAAATAGTAGTAACTAACAGATATAGTTATTTCCACATGTAGGCGCAGGTTAGAGGGCTTTATGCATAGTAACTCATGTCTCCTCACTAGATAGTGTTCTTTTTTTAAAAAATTGCAGTTGATTTACAATGTTGTGTTGCCTCCAGATACACAACAAAGTGATTCAATTATATATATATGTAATATATATGTGTGTGTGTATATATGTATTTTTCAGATTCTTTTCCAATATAGGTTATTACAAGACATTGAATATAGTTCCCTGTGCTATACAGTAGGTCCTTATTGTTTATCTGTTTTATATCAGGCAGCACAGGTAGTTCCCTGTGCTGAAGCTTCTTGCTGTTTTCCACTTTAGAACATTCTAGATCCGAGGCCCTTTGCCAGGTCCCAGATTGTATCTGTGGCCTTAACCTTGACTTGTGAAGTGCTTGGCACCATGTTCCTGACTTCATTAACCATTATTGGAAACTTAGTATCTTCAGCAATGTAATTTAATGTGGGGCTTTTATCCTCAGATTTTAAAAGATCATGATCTATCAAATCAGAGAAGCAGGTGGAAATCTGTACTTTGCAAGAGTTATCTCCCCAGCCACCCCCACCCCCACCCCTATCCAGGTCTCAGTTTCCCGTCTGTAAAATAAGCACTCCAAGGACTGTTCCAGATTTCTTCCCAGGCCTCTTTCTGCTTTGACATTTTCCACAAAGACCCTTTTTGCCTTTTCCCCTTGTGCCCCTTTACCTGTTACTCAGGCTAACCCCGAGGACTCATGCCTACACTTATTTCTTAGGTATGAAATACTCTTCTGCACCCTCACCCTGTAGAAATTCTGCCCTTCCTTGCAGGTCTGTCTCAGAAAAGTCAGTTGGTTCCCACTGCATTCTTCTTCTGTTCCCGTTCCGTGTAGTAGTTACAGAAGGTCATCTTTGATAACTCCTTGAGGTTAAGGACTGTGAATGATTCATCTTCAAGTTTTCCCTGGTGTAGGGGCCTTGTCCATATCTATTGAATTATGCCCTTCCTCACTAGGAGGAGATTGCTTTGGCAGAAGCTTACAGAGCTGGGGTTCTGCTAACAGAACAGCTACTCCTGTTAACCCTGTTGATGACTGAGTAGTGAGCAGAGGCCTGGTTGCATGGGGTGGGAGGGTGTGAGTGTACAGTGCTTGAGCTGTTCCCAGGGGTCACCTTTGGGCTGGGTCCTGATGGATACATAGACAGAGGTGCCCCAGGGAATCTCTCACGGGGATGGGAAGGAACTGCTAAAATGCCCAGCAGTTCTCCGTGAGTCCTGGGCAAGTGGGAACTTGAGGCAGGGTTGTCTTGAGGAATTAGGGCTTTTGAGTATAGAGTTTTTAAGTGGAATACCAATGGTCCCATTTGTGTTCTGAATAATTCACTCTTGACAGTGCTCTAAAATAATAATTTGTGATTGTAGGTGGAGGATTGTAGCTTTAGCGTTCTGTGTGTTTTTCCATATTTAAAATTCTTCGGCAGATGCGTATACCTTTAATTAGAAAAAGCATAGTGTTGTTTTTTTGTAAATGTTGACTCCCGTGGTAGAGTGAGAATGAGGAAACCAGCTTGAAGGGTGTGGAGAGGATATTGCGTTTCCAGGCATCGAAATTTAGAGCTTTTTTTAAAATTTGATCTGCTACATTAATTCCATTGAGGGTACCCTTCAGGGCTGGAATTTAGATTCTCTCCTCAATTTGGTAATAAAATACTTTTCAGTGTTAGGTTTCCTTTTTGTGAAATGATCTTGTGGTTAGTATAGCTCATTTGCAAAACTCTTAATGGACACAAGGGGGCAGTCTTGCCGTTCTCTCCACTTGACACGAATCTGCCTGTGGCTGACTGGCCCCGAGTGCCTCTTTCCCTCTGGGCGTTCTGGACTTTGAACACAGCACAGGGGTCAACAGAATGCAGTGTGCCTTTAAGGGTCTTGAGATACTGGGGTTCAAGGGTCCATAGATGTCCTTCCAGGCCCACACTGGGGTTTCCTGGAGTCTCTCAGTGGGAAGGAAGGGCACCCACCTCTCAGGATGACTATAAAAATGACCCTCTGTGTTTTAGGCTCCGAGAAGGATCCATGTCAGAAGATGGAGAAGGATGGATCAACTGTGCCCGTGAGTTCCCAGGCTCATGGGGGTGCAGGGTGGGCATGGGAGCTTTCAGTCTTTGTTTTGAAGCCCATGTAAACTCAGTAGTTAAATTCTCATCAGTGTTTGGTGATGGGCACGAAATAGAAATAAAGCTCAGTTCCTTCAGCTGGGGAGCTTAGCGCCTGTCTGAGGTGTCTTGAGCGAGACCACCAGCACTCAGACGGTAGCTGAATGTCCCCAGATGTCCCCCAGGTGCACAGTACAGCCAGCATTTGAAGCCGCAGTACCAAAAAGAAAGGAAAATGAAATGCCGATAGCTTTTTATATTGATGACATGTTAACATTTTGGATCTGTTGTGTTAATGAAACTATATTATTAAAATTAATTTCACCTGTTTCTTTTTACTCTCTAAATGCGGCTTCTGAGAATTTTTAACTTACACATGGCTTCCGTTATTTTCCTGGCCACAGATACAAGGTGGAAACAGTTCCCCTGTGGTGAATATTGCACAGGGTGCGTCCCCAGGGCTAACCCACTGTATGGCAGGTGTCAGGAAGGCTGGATTTGAGCTAACTGAGCTAAAAACAGTTTTTTTTAACTTTTAGGCTTACGAAAATAGTACAGAGAACTCCTATACATCCTATACCCATCCATGCTCCTCAAACATTAACCTTTTCTGTGACCACAATACAGTTATCAGAATTCATTAACACTGGTGCAGTATTGCTATCCCGTCTGTAAACCATATTCAGGTCTTATCAGCTGCCCCGATGATGTCCTTTTTCTGGTGCAGGATCCAGGGCAGGACCCCACAAGGCATTTGTTCCCGTGTTCTCAGTCTCCTTTAATCTCCTTTAATAGCTCCCAGTCTGTCTCTGTCCTCCCCGACCTTGACTCTTTTGAAGAGTGCTGGTCAGTTGTTTTGTCAACTTTCTTGCGATTTGGGCTTGTCTAGTGTTTCCTCCTGATGGGAGGAGGAAATGGCAACCCACTCCAGTGTTCTTGCCTGGAGAATCCCAGGGACTGTGGGGCCTGGTGGGCTGCCGTCTATGGGGTCGCACAGAGTCGGACATGACTGAAGTGACTTAGCAGCAGCAGCAGCAGCAGCAGTGTTTCCTCCTGAGGAAATTCAGTTCATGCATTTTTATCTCAAGTGCGTCAGAAGTGACCTTGTGGGTATCAGTGTGTCCATGTATCCGTTATTGGTGCAATTAACTTTGATTAAGTGTTGTAAATCCATCCACTTTTGTCAAACCTGTGGCCACCACCAGCCTTTTTAAATATGGTGGCAGTTTCCTAACAAACTTCCCTCTTCCAGGGGTTTTTCTCTCCTCCTTTTCCATAAGCTGGAGTCGTTCCCTTTTGCTTAAACTGTTTCATTGGCTTTCCTTGTCTCTAGGCTCAGCTCAGACTCGACTGCTGCTGACTTGGTTTTCTGCACGAACCCTGCCTCCTTTCCACATCACATACGTGCCCAAGCGGACGGGGTTTCATTCAGTTCTATGGACCTGCCCCTTGGCTCTCTTTGACTTCCTCCCTGGCTTCCTCCATGAGGTGGGACCATGACTGTGCTCACTGCTGTATCCCAGCCTGGACCACAGTGAACACTGCTGAACATAGGAACCAGTATACTAGGAGTACAGGGAGAGCTGAATCGTACAAGTTCAGTTTTAGACATGAGGCCTTGAGACGTCTGTGTGACCAGTTCTCGGTTCACATTTCCTGTAGGCCATGAGAAGCACTCAGCACGAGCTCAAGAAAAGTGTGGCTTGGCTTTAATAGATCTGAGGGGCCTTAGGATGGTTGAAGCTGAAGGAGTAGGTGACGTTGTCATGGAAACATTCTTTACCTTGATCCACAGTAAAACTGCATGTTTACATCTTTTTTTGGCCACTCCAATAGGCTTGCAGGATCTTAGTTCCCTGACCAGTGATTGAACCTGGGTCCCCAGCAATGAGAGCATCGAGGCCTCACCACTGGACTGCCGGAATTTCCATGTTTTGTATCTTAACTAATAGATACATAGGAAACTGTCTCCACATCCATTTGTATTTTTACAAAACAAATTGCACAAGACAGTACCCACGTTTCTTCCAGTGGTTCATTCTGATTTTTTTTTTTATTCCATTACAATTTTTTAATGCACATTGTTTATTCCAGGAACTGTTTTCATGACTCACTGTTGGGCCGTGACCCACGTGTTTCCCTGGAGGGCGCAGAGTGTGTGACGTGGGGCGGGGGAGGAGCCTGTGGACACCAGGCAGGAGGAGGACATGCACACAGGGATCAGGGTCGTCACAAAGGACAGTTGTTTCTCGACAGAAGCACTCCTCTGGGATTTGAGGGGGTTTCTCTGCAGCACCCCCTGCAAAGAGCACGTCCTGGGTCATGAGTTTTGAATAGTAATCCCAGCTGAACTGACTGAAATTAATCTGCTTCCTTAGGATGTTTAATAAGCACTGCATAAAGACCTTGAGATATTCAAAACGCTACGTAAGAAACCTGTTCAGGGGTTCCCTGGCAGTCCAGTGGTTAAGAATCCACCCAGGTGCTCACTTCGGCAACACATATACAAAAAAAAAAAAGAATCCCCCCCGGGAGCAACTAAGCCCGTGTGCCACGCTACTGAGCCCCCACGCCTAGAGCCCATGCTCCGCAACAAGAAAAGTCACCGCAGTGAGAAGCTCATCCTCTGCAACGAAGAGTAGTCCTCACTCACTGCAGCTTGAGAAAGCCTGCTCACAGCAACCAAGATCCAGGGCAGCAAAAAGAGATCAGTTAATTAAAAAGAAGAGAGAGAAATCTGTTCAGTCTAGCCTTTGCCTTTGTGAGCCTCTGGGTGTTGCTCTGAAGGGCATTCCTGTTGCATCCTCCGTCCAGCTCTGGGGAACGGCCAGCGTGAAATTACTAAGGCCAGAGGACAGTCGTCTCACTTCTCAGCAGCTGGTCTGCAGCATCTCTCACTTAGGATTGAGTTTATTATTTTTTTCAGAGAAACCTTAAACTTCTCAAACGTTGAGTTCACAGTATGTCGCTGTTAGAAGGGGCGGGGGGAGGGCGGGCCCTGCTCTGACAGGTTCAAGGACAAATGGGATGAGCCTGACAGATGAGGAACCCAGATTCTCCCATCGCTAGGACAAGTACAGAGAGTTACTTTGTAGCATCTGTGCTCACTGTCAACTTGCAGCCAAGACATCCCTGGGCCCCACTGTCTGTAGACAGGTCTTCATGGATCCTCAAGGGTAGATGCTTTGTGGGATGGGGATAAGGACTAGGAGATGTGAAGCAGGACCCTTTTGGAAGGATGTAAGTGATAAATGATCTGATTGGTTTAACATCTTTATTAAACAAATACTAGGTTGCCCAGCCCTGGAGGAGATGTCTGGGCCAGTTTCTGATGATGGTAGATTCTGTAGGCTTTTTGTATTGTTTGAGAAACATTATGAAGGACTGAGAAATGTAAAAAAGCTAAATAAATCCTAGAGGACCGGGAAAGGCAGCTAAAATGGGCCACAGCTATAAATTCCTCATAAGAGCCATTGCATTTTGAGCCACTAGGCTTGTGGCGTGTGGCCAGGCAGCGGGGGTGGCCAGGGAGAGCCCACGCCTCTGGGTGTGTTCACTCCCGTCGAAGGTCTGTCTGATCTTCCAGCACAGAACGCTGCCCCTTCCAGATAGCTCATCTGTTAGAGCAAAGTCGTTAAACAAGCAGGCAGGCCGAATTCATTTATCCCCTCGCAGATGACTGAGATGCAGAACTCCAGAAGAGAAATATTTTCCCTACCAAGAAAACTTGGCTTATTTCCCAAATTCTTGCTAACATGAGGGTCATGGAAGGCACAGGGGGCCAGTTTCCCAGAGTTGACTTGACTCAGGAACTCTGAGTTGAAGTAATGAAAGACAAAAGACTGAGGTAAAATGTACTAATTTAAAGTCAGCAGTGTAACAAGAAACCAAAAGTGTAGGCAGTACCCAGTAGGCGAGTCACACAGGGGAAGCAAGACTGCTGTGGGGAGGTTTCTTTGTTTAGTTTCTGTTTTGTTTTGTTTTTTGCTGCGTTGGGTCTTAGTTGTGTCACGTGGGGTCTTTCATTTTGGTGCTTGGACTCCAGCTGTGGCTCGAGGGCTCAGTAGTTGCAGCTTGAAGGCTTAGTTGATCCGTGGCATGTGGGATCTTAGTTCCCTGACCAGGGATCAAACCTGAGTCCCCAACATTGCCAGGTAGATTCTTAACCACTGGACCTACCAGGGAAGGCCCCAAGGGAAGGTTTCTTGATGAGGAGTGCGTGGCACAAGAGGTAAGGGGCTGACTCAGATGTGCAGTGTGCTAGTGATCAAGTGACATGCTCTCAATCTCCTCATTTTGGGGTCAGGAATCCTGGGGCGGCTTGGCTGGGTGTCTCTGACTCAGGGTCTGTCACCGGCTGCGATCACGTCTGGCCTCGACTGGGGTGGATCCACTTCCAGGCCCTCTCACGTGGCAGAACTTCCCCACGTGGCTTCTCCATAGACCTTCTTGCAGCCTGAAGCCTGTTTGTAAACCAGTGACACCCTGTGACATTTACCATCTTCTGTTCTTATATGACCATCACTGGGTCCAGCCTAACTCAGGGTGGTGGGAGGCTGCAGAGAACTCATACAGGAGCTGGGGTCACCACAAGGACCGTTTTGTTAGAGATTGCAGACCGCAAATGCCTTCTGGCTCTGGTGACGGGTCTCTCCCAAGATAAAGAGTTTTTCTGGGGGACCTCGGGCTTCTGTCAGGTGGTGGGCCGCCCTCCCCCAAATGCTGCTGGAATGGGCACTGCCAGCCTGTGGCTTTGGTGTTTCCCATATCTGTGACCTTAGCCCAGGGATTCTGTGTTAGGCCCTCGGCTGATGGCTGTGAAGCTGTATGCAGAAATGGTGTGAGTGTGTCTGAGTGTTTTCTAAATCGAGAATGAGTCCATAATGACCTTGAAAAGTTTACAAACCCCTTGTCTAAGTTGACCTTGGATTTCCTATTCAAATTTGATTCAAACAAGACACCAGAGAACTGGATCGATTATAATCAGTAACTAATTGGTCAGTCATGCTGACATTTTAGATTATTAAGATTTTTCCAGAATCCTAACCCTAAATCTAATAATTTTTTTTTTTTTTTTTTAAGATTCCCAGGTTACTTTGGCATTTTGGGTGTTACTGGATCAGATTTTTCTCCATTTATACAAAAAGTTAACATAGGTAGGAGGAAATAACCCTCAAAAATGCTTTTTAGGAAGAAAAGTGGTACAGATTCCACATTCCTGTGAAAAACAAAATCCTAACCACATGTGGCTCCCAGGAATGCATGTTTATGGTAAAAAATCAAGCTGGCACCTCAGAAGATGACATGTTCGCAAAAGGAGCTAAAACCTCCAGCAGGAAGGCCTGAAATGAGGAACTGCAGCCCAGACCCCCACGCTGTGCCCCTGACGGCACCGCTGGATCCGCATGCCAGTGCTCGGGGCCTCTGCCCTTCCCGACGACCCGGGGGGGTCAGTGTTCACTTATCTTCGCCATTTGTGCCTGCTTAGGCCTGAAAGTCATTTTAGAAACATTTCCATCCAAAGTGGCTAAAGCATAGTTCACAGGAGGCAGTATGTAAAAAGGTTGACGCTCGTTTTGAAATTTTTTTCCATGGACCACGTCATCCCCAGAGATCCCCAGGTTCACAGGATAGTAACAGCGGGTGTTTTTCTCTCTTCTGCACATGACTGTGGAGAAGGCAATGGCACCCCATTCCAGTACTCTTGCCTGGAAAATCCCATGGACGGAGGAGCCTGGTAGGCTGCCGTCCATGGGGTCGCTGGGAGTCGAACATGACTGAGCGACTTCACTTTCACTTTTCACTCTCACTTTTCACTCTCATGCATTGGAGAAGGAAATGGCAACCCACTCCAGTGTTCTTGCCTGGAGAATCCCAGGGACCGGGTAGCCTGGTGGGCCGCCGTTTATGGCGTCGCACAGAATTGGACATGACTGAAGTGACTTAGCAGCAGCAGCAGCAGCACATGACTGTCTGGTGACTGACCTCTGAGATAATTACACTTTCTCCTTTTTGAATGAGAAGAACACTTCCCTAAGTCACCTGTTAAAAGAGAATCTAAGACCTGCCTGATACTCATTAGAATGTTTTTTCCTTTTTTAAAAAAATTTTTACTTTTTATTTTTGTATTGGGGCATCAGATCAGATCAGAGATCAGTTGCTCAGTCGTGTCCGACTCTTTGCGACCCCATGAATTGCAGCACGCCAGGCTTCCCTGTCCATCACCAACTCCCGGACTTCACTCAGACTCACGTCCATCGAGTCAGTCATGCCATCCAGCCATCTCATCCTCTGTCGTCCCCTTCTCCTCCTGCCCCCAGTCCCTCCCAGCATCAGAGTCTTTTCCAATGAGTCAACTCTTCGCATGAGGTGGCCAAAGTACTGGAGTTTCAGCTTTAGCATCATTCCTTCCAAAGAAATCCCAGGGCTGATCTCCTTCAGAATGGACTGGTTGGATCTCCTTGCAGTCCAAGGGACTCTCAAGAGTCTTCTCCAACACCACAGTTCAAAAGCATCAATTCTTCGGCACTCAGCCTTCTTCACAGTCCAACTCTCACATCCATACATGACCATAGGAAAAACCATAGCCTTGACTAGATGAACCTTTGTTGGCAAAGTAATGTCTCTGCTTTTGAATATGCTACCTAGGTTGGTCATAACTGTCCTTCCAAGGAGTAAGCATCTTTAATTTCATGGCTACAGTCACCAAATGTAGTGATTTTGGAGCCCAGAAAAATAAAGTCTGATACTGTTTCCACTGTTTCCCCATCTATTTCCCATGAAGTGGTGGGACCAGATGCCATAATCTTCGTTTTGTGAATGTTGAGCTTTAAGCCAACTTTTTCACTCTCCACTTTCACTTTCATCAAGAGGCTTTGTAGTTCCTCTTCACTTTCTGCCGTAAGGGTGGTTTCATCTGCGTATCTGAGGTTATTGATATTTCTCCCAGCAATCTTGATTCCAGCTTGTGTTTCTTCCAGTCCAGCGTTTCTCATGATGTACTCTGCATATAAGTTAAATAAACAGGGTGACAATATACAGCCTTGACGAACTCCTTTTCCTTTGGAACCAGTCTGTTGTTCCATGTCCAGTTCTAACTGTTGCTTCCTGACCTGCATACAGATTTCTCAAGAGGCAGATCAGGTGTTCTGGTATTCCCATCTCTTTCAGAATTTTCCACAGTTTCTTGTGATTCACACAGTCAAAGGCTTTGGCATAGTCAATAAAGCAGAAATAGATGTTTTTCTGGAACTCTCTTGCTTTTTTCCATGATCCAGCAGATGTTGGCAATTTGATCTCTGGTTCCTCTGCCTTTTCTAAAACCAGCTTGAACATCAGGAAGTTCACGGTTCACATATTGCTGAAGCCTGGCTTGGAGAATTTTGAGCATCACTTTACTAGTGTGTGAGATGAGTGCAATTGTGTGGTAGTTTGAGCATTCTTTGGCATTTCCTTTCTTTGGGATTGGAATGAAAACTGACCTTTTCCAGTCCTGTGGCCACTGCTGAGTTTTCCAAATTTGCTGGCATATTGAGCGCAGCACTTTCACAGCATCATCTTTCAGGATTTGGAATAGCTCAACTGGAATTCCATCACCTCCACTAGCTTTGTTCATAGTGATGCTTTCTAAGGCCCACTTGACTTCACATTCCAGGATGTCTGGCTCTAGGTGAGTGATCACACCATCGTGATTATCTGGGTCGTGAAGATCTTTTTTGTACAGTTCTTCTGTGTATTCTTGCCATCTCTTCTTAATATCTTCTGCTTCTGTTAGGTCCATACCATTTCTGTCCTTTATCAAGCCCATCTTTGCATGAAATGTTCCTTTGGTATCTCTGATTTTCTTGAAGAGATCCCTTGTCTTTCCAGTTCTGTTGTTTTCCTCTATTTCTTTGCATTGATCGCTGAAGAAGGCTTTCTTATCTCTTCTTGCTATTCTTTGGAGCTCTGCATTCAGATGTTTCTGTCTTTCCTTTTCTCCTTTGCTTTTCACTTCTCTTCTTTTCACAGCTATTTGTAAGGCCTCCCCAGACAGCCATTTTGCTTTTTTGCATTTCTTTTCCATGGGGATGGTCTTGATCCCTGTCTCCTGTACAATGTCATGAACCTCATTCCATAGTTCATCAGGCACTCTATCTATCAGATCTAGGCCCTTAAATCTATTTCTCACTTCCACTGTATAATCATAAGGGATTTGCTTTAGGTCATACCTGAATGGTCTAGTGGTTTTCCCTACTTTCTTCAATTTCAGTCTGAATTTGGCAATAAGGAGTTCATGGTCTGAGCCACAGTCAGCTCCTGGTCTTGTTTTTGCTGACTGTATAGAGCTTCTCCATCTTTGGCTGCAAATAATATAATCAATCTGATTTCGGTATTGACCATCTGGTGATGTCCATGTATAGAGTCTTCTCTTGTGTTGTTGGAAGAGGGTGTTTGTTATGACCAGTGCATTTTCTTGGCAAAACTCGATCAGTCTTTGCCCTGCTTCATTCCGTATTCCAAGGCCAGATTTGCCTGTTACTCCAGGTGTTTCTTGACTTCCTACTTTTGCATTCCAGTCCCCTATAATGAAAAGGACATCTTTTTGGGTGTTAGTTCTAAAAGGTCTTGTAGGTCTTCATAGAACCGTTCAACTTCGGCTTCTTCAGCGTTACTGGTTGGGGCATAGACTTGGATTCCTGTGATATTGAATGGTTTGCCTTGCAAACGAACAGAGATCATTCTGTCATTTTTGAGATTGCATCCAAGTACTGTATTTCAGACTCTTTTGTTGACCATGATGGCCATTCCATTTCTTCTGAGGGATTCCTGCCCGCAGTAGTAGATATAATGGTCATCTGAGTTAAATTCACCCATTCCAGTCCATTTCAGTTCTCTGATTCCTAGAATGTCGACATTCACTCTTGCCATCTCTTGTTTGACCACTTCCAATTTGCCTTGATTCATGGACCTGACATTCCAGGTTCCTATGCGATATTGCTCTTTACAGCATCGGACCTTGCTTCTATCACCAGTCACATCCACAGCTGGGTATTGTTTTTGCTTTGGCTCCATCCCTTCATTTTTTCTGGAGTTATTTCTCCACTGATCTCTAGTAGCATACTGGGCACCTACTGACCTGGGGTGTTTCTCTTTCAGTATCCTATCATTTTGCCTTTTCATACTGTTCATGGGGTTCTCAAGGCAAGAATACTGAAGTGGTTTGCCATTCCCTTCTCCAGTGGACCACATTCTGTCAGACCTCTCCACCATGACCCGCCCATCTTGGGTTGCCCCACGGGCATGGCTTAGTTTCATTGAGTTAGACAAGGCTGTGGTCCTAGTGTGATTAGATTGACTAGTTTTCTGTGAGTATGGTTTCAGTGTGTTTGCCCTCTGATGCCCTCTTGGAACACCTACCATCTTACTTGGGTTTCTCTTACCTTGGGCGTGGGGTATCTCTTCACGGCTGCTCCAGCAAAGCACAGCTGCTGCTCCTTACCTTGGACGAGGGGTATCTCCTCACCGCCGCCCTTCCTGACCTTCAACGTGGGATAGCTCCTCTAGACCCTCCTGCGCCCGCGCAGCCACGGCTCCTTGGACGTGGGGTTGGTCCACCTGGCCACCGCCCCTGGCCTCGGTTGTGGGGTTGCTCCTCCCCACCGCCGCTCTTGGCCTTGGGCTTAGGGGCGTGGGGTAGCTCCTCCCAGCCGCCGCCCCTGACCTCGGACGCGGGGTAGCTCCTCTTGTCGCCCCCCACCCCCCACCCCGACCTCGGACGTGGGATAGCTCCTCCCAGCCGCCGCCCCTGACCTCCAACGCGGGGTAACTCCTCTCGTCGCCCCCCCGACCTCGGACGTGGGGTAGCTCCTCTCGGCCGTTCCTGCGCTGTCGCAGTCTGATACTCTCGGCCGCTGCCCCTGACCTCGGATGTGGGGTAACTCCTCTTGGCTGCCGCCCTTCGGGCATGGGGTCCTCCCAGCTTCTGCCCCTGACCTCGGCCGTGGGGTGGCTCCTCCCGGCTGCGCTTGGCGCACCCGTCTCAGCCGCCTGCGCTTGGGGCGTAGCCAGTTAAAACTCTCGAGATAGTTTCAGGTGCACAGCGAAGGGACTCAGGCACACCTGCACACGCCTCCATTCTCCCCCAGGGCTCCCCCGGTGGCTCAGAAGTAAAAGAATCCGCCTGCCAGTGCAGGAGACGAAGGAGACTCGGGTTCGATCCCTAGGTCAGGAAGATGCCCTGGAGGAGGACATGGCAACCCACTCCAGTCAGTATTCTTGCCTGGAGAATCCCACGGACAGAGGAGCCTGGCGGGCTACATTCCACAGGGTTGCAAAGAGTCAGATATGACTGAACAACTCACACACATTCTCCCCAAACCCCGCTCCCATCCAGGCTGCAACATAACATTGAGCAGAGTTCCCTGTGCTGTGTACAGCAGGTCCTTCTTGTTGGGTATCCATTTTTAAATACAGCAGTGTGTACCTGTCCATCCCCAACTCCGTAACCATCCCTTTCCCCTGTCCTTCCCCCTCCCCCCACTCACAACCATAAGGTCATTCTTTAAGAATGGTTTTTTCTTTAGATCGTACTGTAGCTAGATTTGTTGGGGTTTTTTTTTTCTTACTTTTTAATTTTATTTTATTTTTTAACTTTATAATATTGTATTGGTTTTGCCATATATCAACATGAATCCACCACAGGTATACACGTGTTCCCCATCCTGAACCCTCCTCCCTCCTCCCTCCCCGTACCATCCCTCTGGGTCATCCCAGTGCACCAGCCCCAAGCATCTAGTATCGTGCATCGAACCTGGACTGGCGACTCGTTTCATATATGATATTATACATGTTTCAATGCCATTCTCCCAAATCATCCCACCCTCTTCTCTCCCATAGAGTCCAAAAGACTGTTCTGTACATCAGTGTCTCTGGTTCCTCCCCACCCCACCCCCGAGCTGGCTTTTTTCCCCCCCTTCCAACCTATTTTTAAAGGATGTGATCGTTCTCATCAGGAGGAAGTCGCTGAAGGGTACTTGGGGTTCAGCAGCCGAGGCCCGTATGTCTTACTTGCGCCCGCTCCCCCCACAGGCACTGCTGGAGTCCCCGGTGGAGAAGACCCCCGTGTCCGTGGCCTGCGGGATGGAGAGCCCCCTGGATGGCATCTGCCTCAGTGAATCAGATAAGACCGCCGTGCTCACCCTGATAAGGGAAGAGGTGAAGACTTCCCCGCCACGTCCACTGTTGCTCATTTCTTTGTCAAGCCTGTGTGCCAGTGGGGAGGTTCCATCTCTGCTGGCTTGAGTTCTTGCTCACCAGCTGGAGAGCTCATATAAAGGGCTCCCTGGAGCTGGAGTCCTGGTCTTCTGGTATCCAAGGGGCAAAGCTGACACTTGGAAGTGTCCTTGAGAACTTCAGGACACTTCTTTATCGCTTATCCTTGAAGTTTTAAGTACACAATTTTCCCAACTTTACCCACATACGTAACTAAGTCAGCACCCCTTCGTTTTACAGAGGATATAGGCTCATGCCTAAAAGTTCCTCAAATTCTAGACTTGTAGGAATATAAAATTGCTAATTAACTCTCAACTTCCTCTGTCGTGTTTATTGAACGTCTTCTGTTTGAAACAGATCACTGCTGGGCCTTTCCTGGGTGATCTGGAAAATAGAAAGTCACTTGTTAGGTACCATTAATTCTTTTCCACTCTCCCCTTACACCTCTGTGCTGTGTTTGATGTGTGTGGTTTGTATGTTTCTTGGATTTCTTTCACTTTTTTTTTTTTCTTTCACTTTTTTAAAAGAAGGTAATTCCCTTGGTGTAGTGATTTTATTTTTATAATGTGATGAAAATGGTTAAGTACCTCTGACCTAGGTCTTTCAAACCTTTAAAACAGAGCAGTAACTTTGGTAATTAGTGGTGTCAGCTAGTCCTGTTGTCAAAACGCTGTGGTCAGGAGGCTTCACAAAGTCTTGTAAATGAGAAAAGTGTCTTCTTTCTTCTGAGAGTTAAAATTATGAGATAACCACTGACCAGATGCATCAAAGCAAAGATGTGCTAGGACTTCCCTGGTGGTCCAGTGGTTAAGACTTCCCCCCTGCAGGGGGAACTAAGAAAAGATCCTGTGTGCCGTACAGAGTGGCCCAAAAAACAAAGATGTGCCTGCTTCCTCCCTGAAGCAGAGAGGCTGGCTTCTGGTTCTTGAAATCCTGCTTCATGGCACCAAAATAAAGATTGTACCAATTAGAAAGAAGCACAGGGAAGTATAATCACAGGAGAACAATAGGTTCCCATCTGAGCCCTGTGCAGGGGAAGAGGCGTTTGAGACCGTGAATCTAGAGTGTTTCTTTCCAGCTAGCATGGGCCTCCCAAATGTAGGATATGGGTCTTGGTCTAACAAGCAGGATCTTGCCCACCGTGAGTTGGGTGCCTCTGCCTGGAGGCACTGACCTTCTGAGCCCTATTCTGACTCAATCTGAAAGCTCTGCAAAAAAGAGACTATCTGTCCAGGCCAGCTCCCCCCACTCTGATCCTGTGATGGTTTCATATCTCAGCCTAATTACTAATAAAATGGAGCTCTGGCGTCTTTACCTTTAAGAGGAGTCTGCCAGACCAGTGGCTCAGCTGTTGGCCTCCTGACCCAGCAGGGTTCTAGGCTGAGAGCCAGACCCTGGACCAACATGGAGTTTACAGAGATGGTAATTCCCACCTGGGGCTTTCCTGGGAGAGGTTCTCCTCCCCTTCACCCTGGTGACCGCATTCCAGCATCCTTATGTGGCTGACATTTCCCCAGTGTCTGTGTGCAATACACACAGAGGTTGAAGTTTTTTTATTCCCAATGTAGATTGAATATCTTGGGATGAACATTGGCTGTGTGTTGTTTTCAGGCTCTAGTCTTGAATTCAAACTGTAAAGAGACTGAGCCGGTAAAACTAAGCTCTGTCTGTATTATAATCTAGATAATCACTAAAGAGATCGAAGCAAATGAATGGAAGAAAAAATACGAAGAAACCCGACAAGAAGTCTTGGAGATGAGGTTAGACTGGAGGTTTGAGGGAGGGGTGGGTCCCTTTATGTATTATTAGATTTAGTGCAAAGGAAGGGATGACAGTACTTGCTTACATAGAACCAGCTCTTGAGAACTTGAGGGTTTTGCTGTTTGCACCTTAATTTGTGATGGGTAAGGTCATTTCCTGAGGATTGCTGACCAATTACTGTATTCAAATGTGGTAGCTTATTTTGGGTTGTTCAGAACGTGACAAGTAAGCAGAACCCACAGAATCCTTGTCTTTTGAAAAGACAAATTTGTGCAAAAATACCCATTCGAAATACAGAGTAATAAGATTTATTGACATCTTTAGTTATGGAGGCATTAAAATCCATAATCCTTTCCTAAAATGAACTATACATGGTAGCTTCAAATTTCATAGCCACGAGGTAGAGTATAAAAAGCATTTTAACAGGAAACAAAGCTGACTGACTAACTTGGACTCTCTTTGCTTTTACTATTCACTCCTACATTTAGGAGCTGCGAAATAACTAAAAATGGCATCAAAGAGTGGGGGGCATAAATAATTTACGGACTGTTCAGTGGGCACTTGGATGAAACATTTTAAATGGGTCCACTTTAGTTTGTGGCTCTTGTATTATTTGGTGTTTCGAGTGCTTGCTGGGTCCCTGTGCCGGCTTGTTGGGGAGGAAGGCACAGCCCCTGATCTCAGGGAGCTTTCAGCTGCCTTCATGAGAACTTGGATGCCTGGTCAGTGTGAGGACCAGAGTTCTTCTCACCAGGGGTCTCAGGGAGGGGCACCCATCACTGGAGGGTCAGGAAAAGATTGCACTTTTCCCTCATGAACAGGACAGGGTGATCTTTAAATAACTTTGAATAAGTAAAATGCTTCTGGAATTAGGACAATAAAATAAAACCTGGAACTGAATCACAGGGGACCCACTGCCTGTAAGAGTGGTTTGGGGCCAGGAGAGCCTGAACTCAGATCAGGCCTCTTAGGAGGAGCCGCCAGGATATCATTAACTCGTTTTGTAAAAGAGTCACTTCTCTAAGCAGAATTCATGGACTGCCTAGGCGTCATTCACAAAGGTGCAAAGAAAAATGAAGGCAGTTGTTTTGGCGGATTCTTTACCAACTGAGCTATCAGGGAAGCCCAAATAAAATGCACGCCTTGTTAAACAGAACCTTGAGAAAAGCCTTTCTGAGCATTAACAAATCTTATATTAAATATTAAAAAAGCAGGGGGGCACCCCAAAGCACATAGCTGGGTTATGTGAGTTTGTCAGTACATGTTACTGTGTTTCGTTGTTTAGGGCAGCATTTGTCCAACTTCCCTTGTCTGGATATTCTCTTCTGATGAGACTTTTTGTCTGTTTGTTTAAGGAAAATTGTGGCTGAGTATGAGAAGACCATTGCCCAAATGATTGGTAAGGAAATTTTTCTGTAGAATATGAACCTCAGGATCCAAAGATGATTTTCAAATTAAAATATAAATCTCTCAGTTTGTCCATCCCTGAGATACAGTTGATTCTCATTATATGCAGTTCTTGTTTTTATAAAATTGCCACAAACACTGAATTAGGCAGTTCTAACCCATTGATCCTCAGGAAGGCAAAGCAGGTGCCTATGAGCCTGTGGTCACACAATTTTGTCAATACATAACCTTATTTAAGGTGTATTGTCGTTTCATGAATACTGAGCTCATACCCGGACTAAGCTCATCTCACGTGTGTTTTCCCCCAAGACACCTCCAGCCTTGTAGCTTTTAGGACACAAGACGGCCCCACAGCACCAGGCTTGGGGCCCATTTAAAATTCCCCAACAGGAAGCACAAAAATGCAAAATTAAGGCCCGAAGTAGACTAAATAGGGTCCTTGTTGGCAGTATGCAACATGGCAGAGCATCTCCTGGTCCAGCCTTAGGCAAGAATGTGCTCGGCTGGTCACCCCAGTTCTCTGCCGCCCCACACGTGCCCCTGAACGGCCGGGAACCCAACGCACGTCTTGACTTGGAGGCGACATGGGAATTACAGTGAGCAGGCAAATTCACAAATACAGAATCTGCAAATACTGAGGATCCATTAAGATTAGATTCCTTGTAGACGATGAACACTTCCAGCACCAGGGTGGGTGGCCTCTCCACGTCCTTCCTCCCACCCCTCTCCCCACCCCCTCCGGTGGGACGTCTCTGGGCCTCACTCCACTGCAGGTCCCGCTTTCCCTGCGTCAGACCCATCAGGGCTGTTAGAAAGGACAGCGCTTCATCCTCCTGCATTGAATTTAGAACCTCTTATAGCCGCTGTTGTAAAGACTGACTCCCCAAGTCACTTCAGGTCTCTCTGCATTTAACCGAAGTGCTGAGATCATTCATGCCATCCACGCCACCTGACAGCTGGGAGCTGCATGGCTCCTGCCCTCAGCTCCTCTGGGTCTCTGCTCGCATCACTCCTCAGACAGAGGCCATTTGATATAAAAGGCACCCCACCCTCTTGCCCTGCTTTGTTCTTTTCCCCGTCACCTGTTGCCTGTCTCCCGCACCAGAGTATCAGGGTGGAAACTTGTCACCTTCCTTGCTGGGTTCCCCTCCTCCAACCCCCCTAGAGTACTGCCTCGCAGCTCAGGAGGGCAGCTGTGAACTGTTGGGTAAATTCGTGTTCTCTGATCGTGACTCACAGAAGATGAACAGAGGACAAGCATGAGCTCTCAGAAGAGCTTCCAGCAGCTGACCATGGAAAAGGAGCAGGCCCTGGCCGACCTCAACTCGGTGGAAAGGTCCCTCTCCGACCTGTTCAGGAGATACGAGAACCTGAAGGGCGTCCTGGAAGGGTTCAAGAAGGTACCTGTCCTTTGCCTTCTGCCGCCTTGGTTGTGTGTCTTCTTGCTGATGGGTCGTCAAACTCATGTGCCCAAAGTGTGGGTGGCCCAGAAACAGGGAATCAGGGACCCTGGGTGGCATGTTTGAATCCTTTCTCTCAGTCAGGGCAACAAGCCTTGGACACGACCAGAGTGTGGCACAGCATGTAAGAACCTGGGGCCCTCAGACCTTAGGAGAGTTCTAGAAATGTTCTTTTTGATCATTCACCAATTTGTCAAAAGTAAAAGGGAGTCAAGCCATAGCACTGAAAAATTCAAGCCGAAGGTATCAAAGAAGGAAGTATGAAGTTTCAGATTTAGGTGTAAGTGGGCATATTGACTTAATTTGGTCACTCACCATCACTAAAGACACATTTATAGCAGTGAGCGTTCTTTTTTTCATATTAAAATAAAAATGACTATCCAGTGTGTCCAAAACAGGAATCAGATTCCCCTTCAGTTTTTCTGTTTGTTTTTGGCTGTGCTGGGTCTTTGTGGCTTTGCTTGAGCCTTCCCTAATTGCGGCAAGCCACTCTTGGCTGCAGTGCTCCGGCCTCTCCTCCTGTGGAGCTCGGGCTGTAGGCCTGTGGGTTCTGGCAGTTGCTGCGCTCGGGCTCAGAGGCTGTGGCCCACGGGCTCAGTTGGTCCCCAGCATGCAGAATCTTCCCCGACCTGGAATCGAACCCATGTCCTCTGCACTGGCAGGTGGATTCTTATCCCCTGCGCCACCAGGGAAGTTGCACCCTTCAGTTTTGAATAACTTTGGCCTTCCTAAAGCCAGGTGGTGCTACTGGAAAAGAACCTGCCCGCCTGTGCAGGAGACATAAGAGACGCAGGTTCGATCCCTGGGTGGGGAAGATCCCCTGGAGAAAGGGCATGGCAACCCACTCCAGTATTCTTGCCTGGAGAATGCCGTGGACAGAGGAGCCTGGCAGGCCACAGTCCACAGGACCACACACAGTCAGACACAACTGAAGCGACGTATCACAGGCATGCACACTTCAGAAGCAGGTGTGTCAGTGTAACTCACTATCTGATTTGAAAGTTAATGCATGATGTTATCTACAGTTTCCTCAGTGGGAATTATTTGTGCCTTTTTCAAAGTACCATGGAATCTTATTTGAAGGCATCTGAATGTAATTAGGTTTTCTCATGTTTTAAAAAAGGAAAGCTCTTGACACATGGCGGGTTACTAGTAGAAGAGAAACAAAATGACCTGTTTCTTTCCTTTTAAATTGTCACTTGGTAACAGAATGAAGAAGCCTTGAAAAAATGTGCTCAGGATTACTTAGCCAGAGTTAAACAAGAAGAGCAACGGTATCAGGCCCTGAAGATCCACGCCGAGGAAAAACTAGACAAGTAAGAGCCTCTGCGGAAGAATTTCATTTTTCATATTGTTGTAGGAAGACTGACAGAGGAAAGAAAAAAAAGAATTACTGTTTTGCATTTGTGTGTGTGTGCTTTTTTGGTCGTTTTGTTTTTCTGGAAAGACATTTTATTTTAAATAAAGCACTGTGTACCTGTCAGTCCCATGCTCCCAGTCTGTCCCTCCCCCTCCGCCCTTCCTCCCTGGTGACCAGAAGTTCATTCTCTAAGTCTGTGAGTCTGGTTCTGTTTTGTAAATCAGCTCATTTCTTTTCTTTCTTTCTTTTTTTTTTTTTGAATAGGTGAAGTCTTCCTCTAGTTCAAACAGTAAAAAGAACAAAGAGAATACTAAGTAAAGTAAATCAGACAGAGAAGGAGGAATATCATATGACATCCTTTATATGTGGAATCTAAAAAGAAATGATACAGATGAACTTACTTGCAGAACAGAAAGAGACTCACAGAGTTAGAGAACAAACTTACGGTCGCTGGGGGTAAGGGTGAGGGGAAGGGATAGTTAGGGAGTTTGGGATGGATGTGTACACATGACTATTTAAAACGGATACCCAACAGGGACCTACTGTACCGCACAGGGAACTCTGCTCAAAGTTATGGGGCAGCCTGGATGGGAGGGGCGTTTGGGGAGTATAGCTGAGTCCCTTTTGCTGTCCACCTGAAACGGTCACAACATTGTTAATCAGCTGTCCCTCGATATAAAATGAGAAAATTTTTTAAAAGAATAGAAAGATAACAGTCTCTCCCTCCCACCCCGTCCTCCCCCCATGGAGTTCCCACCTCTTCCCTCACCCCAGGAAATCACCATCCTTTTACCCTTCCAGACATACTCCCCCTCCTCTTCCCCCCAGCCCAGCTGTGTTGGGCTGTGAGTGACGTCGTGCAAGTCTGAGGTGTACAGTGTGGATTTGATGCACTACGTTTGCACCACCATCGAGCTGGCTGAGGCTCTATCACAGTCCTATTTTTTTTTTTAATGTGATGAGACTCCCTTTTTTTTTCAATATACAGATGGTAGCATACTCACTTTATTCACTCAGCAGTTTATTTTGGAAATCTTTCTGTGTCAACCCATGAAGAGCCTCTTTATTTATTTATGTTTTAATCTGGTGTTCCGTTGACGGAACGTATCCTTTACTTAACCAGTCCTGCCTGTTGGACACTTAGGTTATTCAGCACCTTCTGCTACAAACAGTGCTGCAGTAAAGTAACCAACCTCAGACGATTATCGTCTGGGAGGCAGGTGAGATCCCTGTATGTGAACTGCTGGGCAAAGGGATTTATGGGTTTATAATTGTGATCATATTGTCCAGTTGCCCTTGTTAGACTTTTATTACTTTACAACCCTGCAGTGTGTGAAAGCAGCTCTTTTCTCATGCAGCTTCACCAACAGATCAGGATTCAGGTTTTCGAAACATCTAACCAGCGGAAGATGGTTATTTCAATTTAGTTGAGTTTTTTCTTTTATTTTGGCAAGCAACACAGCATTTTTATTCAACGTAGTTTTGATTCATATGTATTTTATGAGTGAAGTTGAACATATTTTAGCAGCAGCAGCAGCAGCATACATATATTTAGTCAGTGGCAACCCACTCCAGTACTCTTGCTTGGAAAATCCCATGGGCGGAGGAGCCTGGTGGGCTGCAGTCTGTGGGGTTGGGAAGAATCGGACACGACTGAGCGGCTTCACTTTCACTTTTCACTTTCATGCATTGGAGAAGGAAATGGCAACCCACTCCAGTGTTCTTGTCTGGAGAATCCCAGGGACGGGGGAGCCTGGTGGGCTGCTGTCTATGGGGTCGCACAGAGTCGGACATGACTGAAGCGACTTAGCAGCAGCCGCATACATATATTTGCTTTTCCGTGAATGACTTCTTTGCCTGGTTTTCTAGTGTCAGCTTATGTATTTTAAATATAAATATATTGCAGATGACAGCCCGTTGTGATATGAGTTGTGAATAATTTTTCTAGTTTGTTACCTTTTGGCTCTGCCCATAGTGTTTTTTGATATGCAAAAATTTACTTTTATATAGTGTAATTTCTCAATCATTTCTTTTATAGCTATAGGATCTTCTGTCATAGTGACAAAGATCTTCATCATGCTCAATGTAAAACATTTTACCATGTTTGCCTTCCAGTACTTTTAATGGCTTAGTTTTCTTTTTATTGTTTAAAATTTGTTTTGACTTCAGTTGAAGTATAGTTGATTTACAGTGTTGTGTTAGTTTCAGGCAAAGTGATTCAGCTATATATATGTATATTCTTTTTCAGATTCTTTTCCATTATAGGTTATTAAATAAGGCTTAATTTTTTTATGCTTAAATCTGATGCATTTGCAATTTATTCTGGGGAATAAAGGATCTATGAAGGATGTACCCAACTGTATTTTTTAACTAAAGAGTAATACATCCTTGTACATTCTGCCACCTTCCTGTTTGTAAAGCCTTGTAAGTTCCCCTTTTCCCTCCCCACCCCCAGAGGCATTGGTATTAAAGGTTTATTTTGCATCTTTCTAATCTTTTCTATGAGCCTTTACAAATACTACCCAATGGCTTTGGGCTTTTTAAAAAAAATAATACAGTATTATACAGGTTTCTATTTTCACGTAATCGTATATTATGGCCCTTTTTTTTCGCGTTAGAACATATTGCTCAATCTAATTATTAGTTTGTAGACTATTTCATGCCTTTCGTGGACGGGCATTTCACCCTTTTCCTGTTGCAAACAGTGTGGCAGTAAACACCCTGTGCCCTCAGCGTGGTGCTGGGGAGTGTGCTCCTCGGGGAGATTGCTAGGATGGACTCGCTGGGCGGGAGGCACGCGGTAGTTCCTGCCACACGGCATCCACAGAGAGGGCTGTGCCGGTTTTCTTTCCCTGTCAGCACCTTGCATCTTGGCCAACGCAGGCCAAGATCATGCTGGCTAATTTCTGCCAAGCTGATACATTTTAAAAGTTTATCGTTTTAATTTGCACACCTCTGATTACAATGAGTTTTTAGCATCTTTTCATCAATTAGCTGTTTATCAAATGACATCTGTGGCTTTTAAATTTTCCTTTTGCATCTCTTCAATAAAGTTGCCTGTAGTCTGTGTTTCATAGATGCCAACAGTTAGTATCCTGACTTGTTAGCTGTGTTAATCCACAAAGATCCTGCTTACTGTTGTACTGGGTTTTAAAAAAAAAAACTAAGGTTGTTGTAGAAACTGGCCTGTGATTCCACTCCTGGGTGGCATGTGAATTTTGAAGGGCACCGTGTGCCTTGAGATGAATTCTGCCAGTAGTTTGCACCAGGGAAATCTCAGCGGTTATGTGTAATTAAATTTTTATAAATTAAAATTGAATCCTGTAGCTCACTGATTCCTATCTTCCCTCTATGGTGAAGTCAGCTGACTTAGTCCTGTGTCACATATGGCAGCTGTTAGCATCCTGGCTCTTGCACCGTGACCGATGACAAACTCTGTTTTTTTTATCCCTTCCTTCCATAACAGAGCCAATGAGGAGATTGCTCAGGTTCGAACAAAAGCCAAGGCTGAGAGCGCGGCTCTCCACGCGGGGCTCCGGAAGGAACAGATGAAGGTGGAGTCCCTGGAGAGGGCCCTTCAGCAGAAGGTACGAGGGGTGGGATGTCATGCCCAGGAGACCTTTGGTTTTCCTCCTCCGCTGTGGCGCCCTCATCTTGGATCTGGATGAAGGAACCTTGTCTCTCTGCTCAGACGCTTCAGTCCACTGACTCGAGTAGAGACAAAGGAGGGGAGCATGAGTGGGACCTGCCCACAGGCGGGGCAGAGGGAAAGTTGCATTCATGGAAGTTCAGTGGATCAAAGGTTTAGGCTCCGAGGCTGCCTTTTTTCTCTTTACTTTTTTTTTCTGTAACACATGAAGCTATTGTCCCGCTTCATTGCAATTTTGCCCTCCAGGAGCCACTAGGCAAAATCTGGAGGTGTATGTGGTTGTCTAGACTGGGAGATGCTGTGGGCATCTCGTGGGTAGAGGCCAGAGATGCTGCCAAACACCCCAAGGTGCACAGGACACCCCATAATCAAGACCCTCCTGCCCCGATGTCAGCGGTGCCACGGTCTAGAAATGGCTACATAAGCAAAAACCACGCTGCCCAGTGATTCTTAGACTTCATTCTTTGTGCCTCTTCTGTTTTTGTTACTGTGTTTCCAAACATGTTTTCAGGCCTGTGGCATCTGTTCCACCAGGGCAGGGATTTTATTGAGGGGTCTGATAAACCCAGAGACGGTGGCCCTTGGCATTCTCCAGGTCCCTGGAGATGCTGATGGAGCAAGTGAGGCCCAGATATCTGGCATTTCTAACAAATACCCCAAGTAATTCTCGTGATAACAAGGAAATTTGAGAAACAAACTTTAGAGGGTCAGTCATTACACTTGCCCCTTATTCAGTCTAAGCAGAACTTGGCGAACACATGACCATTTCCTAGGGGAGAAGGTATAGAGCCTTCCTTTCTTTAAAGGGCTTCCCAGATGGCTCAGACAGTAAAGAAACTGCCTGCAATGCAGGAGACTGGGATTTGATCCCTGGGTCAGGAAGATCCCCTGAAGAAGGGAATGGCAACCCAGTCCAGTATTCTTGCCTGGAGAGTCCCCGTGGACAGAGGTGCCCGACGGGCTACAGTCCACGGCATCACAAAAAGTTGGACCCAACTGAGGCGACTAACAAAAAACTTTCTTTAAAAGGGTTTCTGATGCAGAACAGTGAAGAACCATTGAGTCAGGTGCCTAGAGAGGGTATGGGCAGTCTAAGGACGATTTCACCATAATCCTTCCATCTTGGGACATACAGTGCATCATCCCATTGTTTGTTTTTCAGAACCAAGAAATTGAAGAACTGACGAAAATCTGCGACGAGCTGATTGCCAAGCTGGGAAAGACGGACTGAGTTTCCCCTGTAAGTTCAGCAGATCTGCATTCGGCTGCTTCTCTCGTGACCACGATTATCTTGCCTTATCCAGGAATAATTGCCCCTTTGCAGAGAAAAAAAAAACTTTATGAAAGCACATGCCTACTGCTGCCTGTCCCGCTTTGCTGCCGACACGCCCACCCCAAGTAAACGCTGGAGGATTCATCACGCAGATGTGGAAAGAGTGGCCCGACCATCCTGTCGATGGGCTCTGGGCAGGATTCTGTATCTTTGGTTCGTTTTAAAGTCATCTTTACTTTGCCCAGGTGCGTTCAGTTTATGATTTGATGGCTATTACTTGGGACCATATCCTGTCCACCTGATTTTTTTAAGTTTATTTATTACATCTTTTACATTTAATTTTCAATATTAGTGGTTTTGTTTGAGGAGATGATTTGGCCTATTGTTACTTCCAGTTGAGTACCTGTTTATAGACACATTCACTCTCTCACACACATACGTGCATATTTATACATGATGCTGGTTTGTTTCCCCCACCCCCCAGAAGCATAGTCAAGTAAGAACTTCTCTACAGAAAGGCATATTTCCATAAACCGTAAAACCCTATTTGAAAACAGAGTCCTGGCTTAGAATCCCAATTGCAGAATTTGGGGGGTTGAAGAGGTGAAGCCTGCAGACTCCATGTGTGGCATGGCTCCTAACCTCAGACTCAGGTGTCACGTGGGGGGCACTCTTGGCCACAGCGTCCTGTCCCCCCATCTGGATGGCCCTCAGCTTGGATGCCGCTGCCCCTTTGGGGTTAGTTCTCGGACCTGGGGGATCTACTTCGTTCCCTCACAACTGGGGTTCGCCAAGTCCTAGAGCCGTCAGTCCCCTCTACTTCAGTTTGTTGCTACAGAGTCTACATTTGCTCTCTGTTGTCTTTCTGTTTGAAATATGCAAAGGAAATCTGCTTATAAAAGGTTTAGACGACCTTCTTTAATGAACCCCATTAGCAACTGTAAGGTAAAGCAGCAGTTGGATTTTTTCAAGTGTGATGAATTATTCTTCAGATTTTTTTTCCCCAAAGGCCACCCCCCCCCAAAAAAAAAATCCTTTCAAGCTGAAAGATAGTAGAATTTAGAATTTTCAACCAAACGGGCAGGAAAATCACATGAGCCACTCCCCAAATCAGTGCATTTTGAGTATTTTTAAACCACAGCCATTTGAATACTGGCGGAGGGAGCAGACCCCTACTCACAAAACCAGATTCCTCAAGCTGTTCCTGGACTCCATTCAGAGTGGCGGGGAACCTTACTCCCAAATGGAAATTTCCTGTGTGAACCCCCTCCCATTCGATAGGCAAAACCAAATCCACGCAGGCGTCTTAAAGCGCTCTTTTGTCTTAACCTGAACACCTGGAGCGTCTTCATGGTGACGTGTGTTATCTCCAGTGCACGTAAGTTGTGGTACTTTTCCTGTAAAACTACTGCATGGCCCACCTTCAGCAGTGAAGTGTGCCTCATGGAGACCCCCTCGCTCTCTTAAGGTGACCTTTTCTTTAGCCATGTACTGTTCGCATGGTGCAATCTTTAGCCCCAGGGAGGTCAGTAATGTCTTTTAAAGCCAGAAGTCCCGTTTTACTGATATGCATTTCCCATAATTGGTGCTTAGGCTGTATTTTAAAGCCTACTGTCTTAACATTTTGTACAAAAAAAAAAAACAGCAACAACAAACCAGAACAGCAGAAATGCTCTGTGTTTGGAGAAGTGGTGTGACAATCATTTGGGCCCTGGAAGCAGTCCCCGTGGTTTGAAGCGAGTGCCCTGCTGTATAGCCTTGGCCCTGGAGGAGCAGGCATCTCAGGCGGTGTGACCATACCCTCTTCCAACCCTTCATGACTAGAGAAACTCACTTCGCAGTTTTGCAGAAAGAAACGTTGCTAAACCTCTCTGCTGCTGTGTTTTGGTGACGTACCCACGTTTACTTGTTTCGTATTGCTCTGTTTGACACATGAAAGGCTTATTATCATAGTCTCCATTAGAATCCCACAGTCCTCTTGTTTTAGGCTTCTTGCTTGTGTAGAAAGAGGAAAAAGTAGCTGTGTTGAAACAGAGGTGATGACAATCCTTCCTGAGCATGCTGGTGGGAAGAGACCCCTGAGAAACTAGACCCTACCGAGTAAAGTCACTGCGCAAGGAAAGCGAAAAGGCCCACATTAAGTAACATTTGCCATTGGCCACTCTGCCATGGCCATTACAAGGAAATCGTCTTCCTTCTGATTTAGTGGATGGACGGTCTTCCTGCAGGAAGAAAAATGTAGCGTGTACAACCATCACATCAAGAGAATATACTGAGCAGAATGAAGTATGTTTATTTAAAAAAATAAGGGAAAGAGACCTACTCTGGGGAATAAGAATGTAGCCTAGAGTTTTGCTTCAAAACACTGGTGGGCCAGATTACTTGTGAATTGGGCAGTAATTCACCCCGTGACAAACATGACAGGGAAATGAGAAAAAGCCGCAGGCCTGGACAGTGGTTGGGAGCGTGAGTGGTCTGCTTGAGGCTCTTGATCCAGAGCCGTGTTTTGTTTTTGTTTTTTAATTTTTGAGTTTGCCAAAGTGTAGCTAGTCTTTACCTAAAAGTGTTTTAACTGGAGGATCTAATGTAACCAGACTCCTCAGTCTGTCACTTGGTTGGCTAAGTCATTGACAGACCTCATGACATTTACTTTATTTGGAGATGCTCCTGGAAACAATGAGAAGCCCTCTTTGCTCATGGCTTCTAGCGTCCTCGGGCCCAGCCCAGATTAGGAAGTGCGGAGGTGCCTGACGGTGAGAACGCCGAGGACCTGGCGGCCTTCCCAGGTGGCGTGGAGTCCAAGCAGAGGTTCACTCTGTGTGTTGGAGGATGGCTCAAGTCAGATCTGCTTACCGGCCAGTTACCCTTCTTCCCATCCCACGCTTTCTGCAACTCTCACACAAGTACCTAGACACTTTTTAGCTGGGTCCCGGATTCATCCTGACTGGTTATAAGCTGGGAGAGTGAAGTGCCCCAGATATGCCTGGGCTGACTCGGTGCAGCCAGAGGGAAGCAGTCATTGTACTGACAGGTAACAGAGGACTCGATGACTCTGAAGCTCAGAACCGAGTTGTGAGGAACAGGAGTGTGGTGAGTCTGAGTGCACTAACTGGAAATGATCCAGCGTGTCCTTTTGTAGTGGAGTAAGATCCCTAAAGCGCCCCTTTTGCCTCCCCTTTTTGGTCTTCTGCTGCGGTTCATTGCTGTCTCGTGAATCATCCACGACTGGTGTTCGTTGTAGCTTGTTGACTGTGCAGGTTTGCTCTTGGACTCGGGTGGTTTCTTATTTTATCCTCTTGTTGGGGCGAGAGAAACTAGACGTTGGAAGGATTCAGTGATTCAGGCAAAGCATTTTACAGTAAAGATGTATATATTCTGAAGAATTGAAAAGATGGCAGATTATTATTTCCTTATTAAAGAACAAATAACAGTCTGGGAATCCCAGAATGTCAAGCCAAAGGTCTATAGGGTCATCTTCTTCAAAGCTTTTCATGAAGAAGTATTTCAAGGAGACTTCTGTACAAAAAGGTTTGACTGGCCTCCAGATCCTAGTGACTTAAAGAAAGCAGTCTGTGTCTCAAACCTTGAGTCTCCCATGTAGAAAAAGCAAAGGAATAGACGTAATAGAGCCCACTCTCTAAGGATCTCCTCTGGAAGGTCGTATGAATGACACTTTCTGGGGAAGACTCCCTCCCTAGTGCCCAGAGCTAGCATTCTGGAGACTAAAGATTGCACTTTTCATAGTTTTTTTCATCCAAATGCAATCCCATTTCTGTGCCTCTTAGCATGCAGTTAGATTTGGACTAACAAGATTCCTAAGGAATGATTTTATTAACTATAATATGGTTACAGCTACTATATATATATATATACACACACACAAACATCTGTACATACCCTCTGGTTATAGTTGTACCGTGGAGATGGGGCGAGTGACGCTGGCCATGGCAGTCGTCCATCCAGCACGCTGATTGAGGCGGCAAAGGCCAGGCACGGCGCTGAGGTGTGGCCTGAACCTTCCCAGTACCCATTTGTCACTTTAGAATCATGAAAATGCCACTTTACTCCCCCTCTGCCTTTTAGCGGCATCTGAAACATGCTCCACAAAGTATCTCCCTGTCCCGCCATTAAGTGATGCTCTCTGGATAATTTTCAAGGGGACATATAAAAATGTGAGCTCTGAAAGCACCCCCCACCACCTTCCCCACTCCCCACCCCCCCGCCAGTGCGGGGTGCTCTGCAGGTTTCACACTCTCAGCCTCGCGCTTGGCCCTCCTGCCCAGTGAGACAGGGTCCCGGCATTTCTTTCTTCTCAGAGGTTGCAAACTTTTCAGTGTCGCTTGTAGCAAGTGTGTCTTTGCCAATAGACACCCCTGTGTACTTACTAATGTGCCAACAAGTAAATGTTAATTAATTGCACATCTGCTTCCACTGTGTTCCCATGGGTGCCATGAAGTGTGTGAGGAGCCTCGTCCGGAGGAATCTAACGCTGCATTGACTACTGCTGTCAGGATTGTGTTGTGTGGAATAATCATCAACGTAAATTTTATATGCACAAGTGATTTCCCTTTTATATGTCAGGTAAATATTTGTAAAAGTTATACTCACACAAATGAAATTATTATAATGATTACTAATATATTTTTTCCATGTTTCATTGCCTGAATAAAAACTGTTTACCACTGTTAGATGTGGCTTGTATAGAGACTTCTTACCGCCGCCACCCGCCTCCACCCTCACGGTTATAAGTCACTTTATCCCCAAACATGAAGATTCATGACAGCCTCGCTTTTATGGGCTCCATATTTCAGTCTAAAAATAGAAAAGAAGACATTTCCACTGCACTCATTTTGTGAGGTTTTATGCATTTGGTTGGGTGTGTTAATTAAAAAACGAATTTTGGAATTCGGACCTTGCCATATAAATTTCCATGCCTTTGCATCTGTGCAAACAAAGTATTTGACCGGGTACTTCTTGCTTTTGCTTACAGACTGCCTGTCTGCCCCGGCATATGTCAAGTTATAAAGTCCTAAGTCACCCCAAGCTTTCCAGCTCTTGAAGGACACAGGGTCAGCCCGAACCGTGTAAACATTGCAGCACGGCCCACAGAAAAGAGATGATGTTTTCTGTTTTTTCCTAGGTTAATATCAGGAAAAAGTGTTTTCAGCATTAACCAGACCAACTCTCTGCTTCAAGGAGGGAGAGGACTGTCAGGAAATGTCATGAGTTTTTTACAGGAAAAGATAAATTAAGAGGCCAGTTAAGGCTCCATCTACAACTTAGGTGGGGATCCTAAGGAAAACCAGAGCGCTGTCACTCTCTTAGATGTGGCAGCCTCTGAAGCTCTTAAAAAGAATATTTCTCACTCACGAGCCCCCTCAGCTGCCCAGAGGGAATCCTGTAAAATGACCAAAGGAAGGACTTCCCAGTGTCTAGGACTCTGCACTTTGGGTGCCGGGGGCCTGGGTTCGATCCCTGGTCGGGGAACTAGGTCCCACATGCCTCCACTAAGACCTGGTGCAACCAAATAAATACATTTTTTTAAAAGAAATGACCAAACGAGGTGGCATGGCACTTAATAAATTAGTACATACATAATAAATAGAATACAGTAGGAAGTAGAGTGCGTTACACAAAAGAACGGTGAGTTTTCATGGAGTTTCAGATATAAGCAAATGTGTGCTAGGTCATGATGAAAAATTATTTTCTTAGGACTTCCCTGGTGGTTCAGGAGTTAAGACTCCATCCTTCCACTGTAGGGGCACAGGTTCAATCCCTGGCCAAGGAAATTCCACTTGCCACTCACGTGGTATGGCCAAAAAAAAAAAAGGGAAAACAGAATTTCTTGCTGTGGCTGGTGGTCAAGTATGAAAAACTTGACCTAGTCAACAGAATCACTTTACTGTGGGCGACCCCGAGTCCCAAAGAGGGCAGGGCAGTGGCCAGGACCGCAGAGCATCACTGCTGTTACTCGAAACAGGCAACAGAATGCACTGCCTCTTAGTCCTTTGCTCTGCCTCCAAGTGCTCCCAGGTTGGGACGGTGGTATATGTATATCCGTTTCTAAGTCGAGGCATTTAAGGACTAATCAAAAACCAAAGACTTTTTTTTTCTACCTTCATTCATTTACCATATACTGCATTTGCAGAGTTAAAGTGAAACAGGCAAAAATCTCTGAGGCTAACGGGGAATTTGCTGTGTGAGTCGGGTTCTCAAACTGGGGCTATGTAACAACCTGGAGGGGTGGGGAGCGGTGGGAGGTGGGAGGGAGGTTTAAGAGGGAGGGGACATGTGTATACCTATGGGTGATTTATGTTGCTGTATGGCAGAAACCAATGCAATATTGCAAAGCAGTTATCTTTCAGGTAAAAATAAAATCAATAAAAAAGATTAAAGAGAAGCGATCGAATCTTGTAACAGGGTATCATTTCCCACCAGTCAAAGTGGTTATCATTTAAACATCTACAAATAAGTGCTGGAGAAGGTCTTGGGAAAGGATGACCTCCTGTACTGTCCAAGAAAATGAGAAGGTGTAGAGCTGCATGCAGAACACTATGGAGCTCCTTTAAGACACCAAAAGTCAAGCTATCAGATGATCAGGCGACTCTGTGCCTGGATATATATGCTGTGGTGCTGGTTTAGTTGTTAAGTTGTGTCCAACTCTCGCGACCCTATGGACTGTAGCCCACCAGGCTCCTTTGTCCGTGGGATTTCCCAAGGAAGAATACTAGAGTGGGTTGCCAGAGAAAGCTATAATTTGAAAAGATGTGGGCGCCACAGCACTCAGTACTTAAAATAACCAAGTCACAGATGCGATGCAAATGTCCGTGGAATGATGAGAGCGTAAGGAAAAAGTGATGCAGAGAGAAAATGGACTCTGAGCCATGAAGAAGAGTGAAGTCCACCCCGGTAACACAAATGGACCCATATATGATCATTCTAAATAAAAAAGACATAGACATCATGTAATGTCACTTAGCGGTGGAATCGAAAACGCAACAAAATGAACTACATTTCAAAAGAGAAATAGAAAACAAACGTATGCTTACCAATGGGAAAAAGTAGGGGCGGGGGGATAGAAATTAGGAGGTGGGAGAAACCTATAAGCACTAAAACATATATAAGTAGTTCACGAGCAAATGTACTCAAGAGTAAAAGGAATGCTAGTCAACATGCTTCAATAACCTGTACTAGAACATAAGCTCCAAAAACTTCTTTGCGACCCCATGAACTGTAGCTGCCAGGCTCCTCTGTCCATGGGGATTCTCCAGGCAAGAATAGTGGAGTGGGTAGCCTTTCCCTTCTCCAGGGGATCTTCCCAACTCAGCGATCGAACCCAGGTCTCCCTCATTGCAGGCGGATTCTTTACCATCTGAGCCACAAGGGAAGCCCTGGTGTGTGTAGATGTCAATGAATCTCTGCCCACATAAAAGAAGCAACACACTGTAAGTCAATGATATTCCTATTTAAAAAAAAAAAAAGGTTGGCTTCCCTGATAGTTAAGTTGGTAAAGAATCCACCTGCAATGCAGGAGACCCCAGTTCGATTCCTGGGTCAGGAAGACCCCCCCTAGGGAAGGGAAAGGCTACCCACTCCAGTATTCTTGGGCTTCCCTTATGGCTCAGTTGGTAAAGAATCCTCCTGCAATGAGAGAGACCTGGGTTCAATCCCTGGGTTGGGAAGATCCCCCCGGGGAAGGGAAAGACTGCCCACTCCAGTATTCTAGCCTGGAGAATTCCATGGATTGTATAGTCCATGGGGTCGCAGAGTCGGACACAACGGAGCGACTTTCACTTTCATAAAAATTAAATAGAGAAAAATAAAATCTCTGAGGCTAGTCACCTAAACAGAAATGTTTTGAAGTTTCCCTGAAACTCCACTATAAACAGTATGCTAATGGAAGCTATTCTTTCCCAGAAACTAAAAAGCCCTTCACATCAATCAGCCAGGAGCGCAGCTGGCGTGTGAACCCAGGTCTCTTTGATCTCAAATCCCGCTTTTCTTCAGGCCACTACGTGTTGTGTCGGGCACACTTGGGAAAACGTTCCTCACCAGGACTCAGGAGCAACTCTGTCTTCACCAAGTGAATTTTCTTGTTGTTTTCTCAAGTGAGAGTATTTCAGTGAATGTCAGAGAAGTCACTGCATAATCATCTCACCAAAGTTTAATAACACAAAACCTGAAGATGCGTAATTCATTGTTGTCTTGGGAAGGCACCGGGAGGGAAATCAGAGCTCCGGTTCTTTCTGCCCTCCTTGTTTGCAGAAAGAGCTTTAGCGTGAAGGCTGAGATGTGCTTTCTAGTCCTGGTTTTGGTCAGCTATCTTGACCAGGCCCTTAACCCCCTCCTTTGCACTAAAGATGCTAGCAGGCCCTTTCCTGTGATCTGTGATTTTGCAAGTCTGCCTCAAGTGCTAACTAGAAGATCACAGTCCCCCAGGTTTTCTTTGAAAATCATTCTGAAAACGCCTGTTGTGAGATGCCCTGAGAGTAGTGGACTTGCCATAAGATGGTGGACCCACTGGACTTTTCGCCGTGTTCACTGTGGCTACAGTGTTTAGAGAAGTGAATGCCAGCGCACATCACCTGGGAAGGGAGGAGGCCTGGACCCAAGTCCCAGGTGAACGACCAAGCCCATGCCCTTGTGTTCTCTGGCCATTGCAGCTCCCTGGCTCAGCTTTGTCCGCAGGATGGACAAGCTGGGTTCTATCCTCTGAGGCCTCCCCCAAGAGTGAAAGTGTCATGTTACTGGGCCCTTTCCAGATCCTCAGACAGCAATACCATAGAAATGAGTATCGCTTCCCCAAGACTCAGGCAAGAAAAGCTTTTAATTAGACAGCTGTGCTTTTTAATAAAATAGATAGTTTGTGCCCAAGACTGAAGGTGGAAAAAAAGTGCCAGCTCCTGGAGTAGAAGGAGCAAAAGTGAAAGTGTTAGTTGCTCAGTCGTGTCCGACTCTTTGCGACTCCATCGATGGCAGCCTGCCAGGCTCCTCTGTCCCTGGGATTCTCCAGGCAAGAATACTGGAGTGGGTCGCCATGCCCTTCTCCAGGGGATCTTCCTGACCCAGGGATCGAACCTGCGTCTCCGGCATTGCAGGCAGGTTCTTGACTGGGTTTGCCTTATGATCGCTGATAATTTCTAGAAATCTTCATACTTCTTCAACTTCAAGTGGCTTTTTTGGTGGCTGTCAGGAACAGGAAAGGCTTCTCTGAGGGGAAAGAAATACATGAGCATTTTCTGCAATAAAGCACCAGAACAGAGAGAAGGTTAAAGTTTGTAGTGGAGCTTCTTGTCTTGTGGCAACTAGGTATACTCGCGAGTGTAACAGAGATAAAGTGAATCTTTTATTCCTTCTAGCCTGCTTTTCTTTTTCTCTGGACTCAGGCCTCAGAATCTTTGTTTTTAGTTTCCAAGGCCTGTTTTGCCCCACACCATTCCCTGGTCCTTTTCCAGAATGTCTGTGCTCTTGTCCTCCTGCCTGAACCTCAGCTGCTGGACCCACCGCCCAGTGTTCCCCCACTAATGTGCCCGCAGACCCAGCAGCTCAGTTGCATGCCCCGTGAAGGAGGCCAGCCTGTCTTGTCTGCATTTCTGAGAATAAGCTGACTAAATGTGTCCAGGTCTTAAAATATGCAAGCTCATAATCACAAATATTCAACCACAAGACACTGTAGATTCAAAAAGGCATTTTGGTGCTACATACCAAAACTTACAGCACAATGAGCGAATTTGGTGCATTCAGGCATACTCGCAGTATTTTACTAAAGTCTCCACATCCCCAGACAGACCAGTGCAGACCTTCTGGTGACATACCATGATGTGCCTTCTACTTCACTGGAAAACTGGCACTGAAGATGTGTCTTTTATGAAATCCTGATTTTTTTTTTCCCTGACATTGTTTTTCTTTCTCCCTTTCAATTGATCTTTGTAACATCAGTTTTAGGCAAAAATACGTTGGGGAATTCCTTGGTGGTCCAGGGGTTAGGACTCCGTGCTATCACGACCGAGGGCCAGGGTTCAACCCATAGTTGGGGAACTAAGATTCCATAAGCTTCACAGTGAGGCAAGAAAGAAACCAAAGAAGGAGGGATGTAGGGGGGAAGGAAGGAAGAAAAAAAGAAAATAATAAAAAACGTGATTTTATTTGCTGCATCAGTTTCTAATGCAGATGTGTGAGCCTGGTCACTGGGGGGCCCCAGTCTCACAGCTTACAGTCAGCCTTTCGGACCGTGGTTTTTAAACTGCCAGGTCAAAACCCACTTAAGAGGATATGGGTTAGAAAACTGCAGAAAACTGCTTTTGTAAGAGTAAAGAGTGAAGGCAAACATTGTTTCGTGAGGCTTTTATTTCCCTTAAACATGCACACGTGTGTACTGGCTTGCACTTTTTAATGTCTTCGCTTGGGGGCCTAAAAAGGACAAACAAAGAAAAAGTTTGAAAGCCACTGACTTTAGGTTATTGGGGCAAAAGGGGTTGTGGATTCAGTCAGGGTTTTATGGGAGGAAAAAATAACTTCCGTTCACATTATCCATCTTTTAAAAGTAAACTATAGAGTTAGTAACCAGCAACCACAGTTTATAGTAACTTAAAGAAATCAAAACTTTAGCACATGAAGCTGCATTCAGGAACGAGGACATTACAACCATTTCTTTCTAATGCTGATTTGCGTATTACATGGCAGAAACCAACACAGCATTGTAAAAAAATTTTTTTAATATATTTAAATTTTTTAAAAAGTTATCTATGAAAAACTTATGGCTATTATTATGCTTAGTGGTAAAATATGGAATAGGAATAGGGTACAGATGTTCATTTTTATCATTTCTATTTATCACTATAAAGCAATGAGGCAAGAAAAATAAGATAGCTGAGAGGGTTCTAAAGAAGGAAACAGGAAGCTAACAGGCAAGCATATGAAGAAGAAAATCCTCTGAACCTAAAACTGCTCTAAAAAATAAAGTGTGTTAAAAAATAAATAAAAGTATAAGTCTTTTTTCCTTCCCCAAACCCCTCCCCTCCTCCCCGTCTCTGGCAGCGGAGGGAGAGTTACTTGGGTTCAGAAGCCCCACTTCTGTTTTGCGATCATTGCTTTAAAAAATTGAACCCAACCCACATCTGAAACCTCCTCTGTTATAGGGGCTTCCTTGGTGGCTCAGACGGTAAGGAATCCGCCTGCTATGCAGGAGACCTGGATTCAGTCCCTGGGTGGGGAAGATCTCCTGGAGAAGGGAATGGCTACCCACTCCAGTATTCTTGCCTGGAGAGTCCCATGGACAGAGGGGCCTGGTGGTCTGTAGTCCACGGGGTCGCTAAGACTCGAACACAACTTAGCAACTAAGCACATACTTCCTCTGTTATAAGCAAGAATTCTCCTCGATTGTACTTAACTCTCTTTTTACAGTTCAGTTCCAAATGATGAACATTTGTAGCTGCAGCCACTGAGATCTGGTGTAAGTCTTCACAAGATGGGGGTGATTTTCTATGACCACATAAGCCATCCCTCACCCTGGTAACCACAAGCCGTTAATCCACGTGTCTGAGGTGAGTGACTACGTCCCGAGGGGCCCATATATTTGCAAAAGGGTGATAAAATTTGAAGTTGAATCTGAGCGTTTGAACTGAAGACATGAATGTAAGAAAAAAGCAGGAAGATTCACCCCAATGTCAAGTGGGTAGAAATCAGAGAATTCCAGAGGTTTGGGAAAATAATTGGTCGGTTGGAATATTTGTTGAAATAACTGCTGCTGCTGCTAAGTCGCTTCAGTCGTGTCTGACTCTGTGGGACCCCATAGACGGCAGCCCACCAGGCTCCCCCGTCCCTGAGATTCTCCAGGCAAGAACACTGGAGTGGGTTGCCATTTCCTTCTCCAATGCATGAAAGTGAAAAGTGAAAGTGAAGTCGCTCAGTCGTGTCTGACTCTTTGCGACTCCATGGACTGCAGCCTACCAGGCTACTCCACCCATGGGATTTTCCAGGCAATAACTGCAGGCTTCCCTAAATGTTTAAATTTATTTTGCAATAATTGCAGATGTACAGGCAAGTGGCAAGCCGAGGCTGCCCGCCTTTTTACAAGCATGATTGTACTCGTGTGGTGAGCTGCACAAAGGGACAAGGATGGACCAGGAACTCGTTGCCCCGTCTTAGACACAAACATCACTGCAGCTGTCTCTGGGTGGTGGTATCTTGGGTAATCTTTTTCCCAGTAAGATGTAGTACCTTACATTAAAAAAATTTTTTTGTTTTTATTTATTATTTATGGTTGTGCTGGGTCTTCTTTACCACCCAAGGGCTTTCTCTAGTTGTGGCAGTCGGGGGCTCCTCTCTAGTTGTGGTGCTTGGGCTTCTCATTGCGATGGCTTCTCTTGGGAGTGTAGGGTCTAGGGCATGGGCCCAGAAGGTGAGGCCCATGGGCTTAGTTGCCCCAAGGCACGTGGGATCTTCCAAGAGCAGGGATCAAACCCATGTCCCCCTCATTAGCAAGCAGACACTCGACCACTAGACCATCAGGGAACTCCTACCTTAAATTTTTTAAACCATTATGTGATGATAATTCATCTTAGATGAAAGAAAGGCCCCCTTTGTTCCCTGTCTGCATCTTCTATGCTAAGAGCCGGAGTCAAGTGGAAAAAGAGAGCTTGGCTGAAGGCCTGGCCTGACCATGGGGCTCTGGACAGTCACTGTCTGGCCCTCCTTCCTCACCTATAAAATACCAGGAGTTGAGACTTGGTCTATGACTCTATGTTCTTTTTAAAACCATGTAAGTATTTAGGCATTCTATCATTTTAAATGTGTCTTTACAAAGGAAGGCAAATATCATATGTTATCACTTATCTGTGGAACCTACAAAAAATGATATGAATTAACTTATTTACAAAGCAGAAAGAGAGTCACGACAAACTTACCAAAGGGGGAAAGGAGGAGGGGTAAGTTAGGAGTTTGGGATTAACACATATATACTACTGTATAGCGAATAGATAAATAAGGGCCTACTTATTCAGTTCCCTGAATAACTCAGGGAACTATATTCAATATCTTGTAATCACCTATAATAGAAAATAATCTGAAAAAGAATATGTTGTTGTTGTTGTTTAATTGCTAAGCTGTGAGACCCCAAGGACTGCGGCATGCCAGGCTTCCCTGTCCATCACTATCTCCTGGAGTTTGCTCAAACTCTTGTCCATTGTCGAGTTAGTGATTCGATCTAACCATCTCTACCTCCACCGCCCCTTTCTCCTTTTGCCTTCAATCTTTCCCAGCATCAGGGTCTTTTCCAATGAGTTGGGTCTTCGCATCAGTTGGCCAAAGTACTGGAGCTTCAACTTCAGCATCAGTCTTTCCAACGAACATTCAGGGTTGATTTCCTCTAGGATTGACTGGTTTGATCCCCTTGCAGTCCAAGGGACTCTCAAGAGTCTTCTCCAGCATCACAAATTGAAAGCATTAATTCTTCGGCACTCAGCCTTCTTTATAGTCCAACTCTCACATCTGTACATGACTACTGGAAAAACCATGGCTTTAAATAGAAACACACACAGGCACATATATATAACTGAATCACTTTGCTGTACACCTGAAACATTGCAAATCAACACTTCAATTTTTAATTTTTAAATTTATTTTTTAATAATTAAACATTTTTAAATTTAATTATCTTAAAAATAAATGTGTCTTTAAAGCTTGAGCTCTTTTCCAGTTTCTGTCCCGGTTTCTTTAATATTCCAGAGAGTTTCTCTGGACATAGATGTTCTTCTAATTGATATGGTCATAGGTCTGCCTTAAGAAATATTGCTTTTTATGGGATTCCTGTTTGGAAGCTCGCCCTCCACAATAACCTTTGCCTGAGCCCTAACTGAAATTGGAGGCACAAAAAATGAAATGGAATTACAATGGCTCAGACAGTAAAGAATCTGCCTGAGATGTGGGAGACGGAGTTTGATGCCTGGGTCGGGAAGATCCCTGAAGAAGGACATAGCAACCCACTCCAGTATTCTTGCCTAGAGAATCCCATGGAGAGAGGAGTCTGGCGGGCTACAGCCCATGGGATTGCACAGTCGGACACGACTGAGCAACTAACACAACACAAAGCAAAAATACAGCCGTACCTTTGTGGCGATGACTTCAGTGACAGTTTTTAGGGGCTATGATCTTCAGGGAGGCTGGAGGCAAATGCTTCTGTTGGTCCAGGAGACGACACCTGGGAGGGGGTTGGAGAGCGAGGGGGTGAGAGGCATGGTCACCCGGAGGTGAAGCCTGCAGCCTCTGGAGCTCCCACCAGAGCCTCTTCAGTCTCGTAGGTGGATCACACTCATGGGCCTCTGTGTGTTTGGTCACAAAGATGCCAGTTTTCTAATTCTAGAAAATTCCCACTTCAGGTCTATGAAACTGACTGGTGTCGACAGAATAAGTCCAACAGGTTTTCTAGCTTGTCTGGAGAAGGGATCCTGCAATGTGATTCAGGTCTCGTTTTCTGACCAGTCTAGACTCTTCAGAATTATTTATAATTTCATTTTGTTCTGAAAAGGTTTCGAGGCAGCCGACGGGCAGGCTGTAGAAGCATCAGTGTCACTGAAGGTTTCAGTTAAGCGTGATGTTGACAGAAACTCAGCTGATGCGCGTGGGACCACTCCTTCCCACCCACCCGCAGGCCAGGCCCTGGCCACGCTTGCATCCTCCTGTCAAACTACAGGTTGAATCTTTCTGAAACAATTCAGTAAGTTACTCTCCTAAAATGTCTTCCTTTTGCCTTTGTCCACGTGTTGCCTAATCCCACAAATATCTGAACATCTATTCCACTAGAAGGACTGGATGAAAGGCTATATGAAGAAGACAAAATTCTTGGCTTTGATGGACCCAGAATCTAATTCGGGGCTCAGCAAACCATGGCCGATGGCCAAGTCCAGCCTACTGCCTGTTTTTATACAGCCCTCAAGCTAAGAGTGGCTTTTACATGTTTAAATGGTCGGAAAAAAAATCAGAAGATGAGTAATATTTCATGTTGTGTAAAATTATATTACATTCAAATTTCAGCATCCGTAAAGTTTTACTGTAACAGCCGCCCCCATTCATTTATGTAACGTCTGTGTGGCTTCCCCACCTGCACAGCAGAGGTAAGTCGTTGGACAGAGACCTTGTGACCAGCAAAGTCTAGGTTACTGTCTGGTCCTTTATGAAAAAAATTTGCCAACCTCTGTTACACTTTTCAGCTAATCTGTTGGCTGTCTACCAGGTTCTTTCTTGGCTTTCGTTTTTATTGTTCTTTGTGCTGCAGTTCCTATCCCAAAGGACCTTACATTGCAGAGGGAGATGGACATTAACAATTGTATCATAGGGTACTGAGCGCTGTGGTCTAGATAATTACAGCAGTCAGTACTTCATGGTGCTTCCCACATGCCAAGTGCTACCAAGGATCATGTATGCACTAACCCACTTCATCTTCACAATAACCCTGTGAAGTATGAAAAGGATTTTTATAAAAGTCCTCCAAGAGGTGGCTTTGTTTTTGTTTTGTTTTTTAATTTAAAAAAATAATGGTTTGGATGTGTCTGGTCTTAGTTGTGACATGTGGGATCTAATTCCCTGACCAGGGATCAAACCCAGGCCCCCTGCATTGGGAGTGCGGAGTCTTAGCCATTGGACCACCAGAGACATCCCCCTGTTATTTTTTAACAGATTAAAAACCAGTGCAGGTTACTAACATTTATTAAGTAAATACATGACTTCCCAGGTGGCACAGTGGTAAAGAATTTGCATGTCAATGCAGGAGACAGAGAGATTTGGGTTTGATTCCTGTGTCGGGATTATCCCCTGGAATAGGAAATGGCAACCTGCTTCAGTATTCTTGCCTGAAAAATTCTTGCCTGGTAGCCTACCAGGACAGAGGAGCCTGGTAGGCTACAGTCCATGGGGTCGAAAAAAGTTGGACATGACTGAGTAACTGACTGCACACACACGTACAACTACATATACAGTCTAAATAAAGCTTTTTGAAATCCACTGTGTGATCCTCAATCAAAATACAGATAACAAGGATTCAAAAACCTTCTTGTTCTGATATAAGGATCCGAGAATTGTGATTTCTATAGTTTCCAAAACGAAGCTAATCATTTAGTAAACATGGATGTAAACTAGTTTTATGACCTATACTTTTCTTGGCTAACCATGACGGTCATATGGATATATAAAATGAACACATTTCAAAGACTTTATTCAACTCATTAATTAATGAGGGAAACAGTAAAATGTCACAAAAGGCTCAAAGGAGAACTCAAAGAGCCTAGACATATAGAGAGAATAAGGAATTCCGCACTAAACTTAGGAGTAGATGCAAAGCAGGTGTAGCCACAAGGCAATAGTCAATTGCACGACACAGACACATTTCTATGGACGGGGATCACTTTCATTAGTATCAGCTTTCAACAGGCTTTACAGAGTTGGAAGGAACCGGATGGTGAAAGGTGGAGATGACAGAGCTGGGGAGTGGATCGGAGCACTTACAAATCTGTTTTTACCTGCTTACTCTTTCACAGTCTTGTTCTACAGAAGTCAGTACGACAAGGGGCTTCCCTGGTGGTCCAGTGGCTGAGACTCCGTTCTCCCAATGCAGAGGGCCCAGATTCGATCCCTCCTCAGCACAGTAGACCCCCACGTGCCTCAATTAAAGACCCCACGTGCCTCAACAAAGACGGAAGACCCGGCACGGGCAAATTAACAAAGATTTTTTTAAAAAGTTAGTACGACCATGTGTCCATAGCAATATATTTTTTATAGATTGGAGATGCCCTTGAGGACATCCATGCATTTCCAGATGTGATGGATTATTATCATCCCTGTTTCATAGATGAGGAATCTAGAGAAAGGCATCCTGCCCCAGGATCCACGCCAGCCTGTGGCAGAGTCAGGGTGGAACCCACATGGGCTGGTGCAGCGTGTGAGCTCCACGCCTGTGGAGAGCGATGCTGCTCTATACCGCCTGCTCCCTCGGGCAGATCACCTGGGGTTTGCACAGCCTCCACAGAGCACTTCCTTCTCTCCCACTGGAGGGACGACTTGATGCCTGAGTTAGTTGTCACCTAGGGATTCTCCCTGACGCTGGACGATGCTATGGGCAGGATGGACTTCAATCTCCAATCCCTGGCTAATAAAAAATCCAGTGTCCTCGCCAGACCACCAAGAACTCTACAGCAGTTTCCCTTCTTATGGTGAGCTTGGATCCATCTTCCTTCCTCCAGGGAATTCTTTGTTTTAATTGAAGTCCAGTTGATTTACAATGCTGTGTTAATTACTGCTGTATAGCAAAGTGATTCAGTTATTCGTACATATGCATTCTTTTTTATATTCTTTTTGGTTGTGGCTTATCATAGAATATTGGATATAGCTTCCTGTGCTGTACAGTAGGGCCTCATTGTCTATCTGTTCTATATATAACAGCTTATATCTGCTAATCCCAACTTCCCACTCCATCCCTCCGCCTTCCCCCTGCTCCTTGGCAACCACCAGTCCCTCCTCCAGTGAATTCTTAATCTTTACATCTAATGACTGTTTCTACGTCTCTATATTTGCATTGACTCAAATATGTACCTTAGCATCTTTTTTTGGAGGGGGTCCCACACTTCACTGCATGTGGGATCTTAATTCCCCAACCAGGGACTGAACCCACAAACCCTGCAGTGGGAACATGGAGTCTTAACCACTGGACCACCAGGAAAGTCCTCTTTAAAATATTTTTAAAGAAATAATCACCAAAGTAGTAATCGTGATACAATGATAATGACACAGAAATCCTGTGGACGTAGAACAAGTTCACATCACAGGAATGAAATGCCGTGGTCTGTGCGTGGGTTGGAAAAGAATTTCCAGACGTGAGACAGAATGAGAGGGAAATACAGTTTATTAGAGTGGGAGACACTGTTAGAACAGCAGGCCAGCTCAAGGGAGAACCGACGTTGAACAGGGGTCCTCAAGTCCACTTTTATACCCAGGGTACAAGGAGTGGGATAGGGGTCTTGCAGGTCATTTGCTGATTGGATGAGGCATATATGCTGGCTGGGGGGAAGAGTAAGGCAAATACCTTCTCCTTATGAGGTAGGAGGGGAGCCAGGTTATACTGCTCAGGAGGACCTGAAATTCATTCGTAGTTACAACATGGGGGAGGGAAGGATGGTAAGGGTCTGGTTTTCCCGTTCCCGCACTCCAAGACCCTCCTTGGTTTTATCTGTTCTTTAGTTCTTGGGTCACCACATTAAATACGAATATTAGACATGCCTGGTACCTACTGAGTGCTTCCATGCTAGATATACCCATGCATTTATATACACAGTAAACTCCTCCATAGGAGATACATAGAATCCAAAATCTTCAGTCCCTCAAATGCAGGATTTGGATACAGGATGCAGGAATACAGAAGCAATGCTGTAACAAATTCAATAAAGAGTTTTAAAATGGTCCCATCAAAAAAATCTTTAAAAAAAATGGTTTAAATAGTAAATGTTATGTTACATATCTTGTACCACAATTTATAAAAAAGAACCTTACCCCAAGCCTGGTTGAGAATGGGAGTTGGGCAGAGGATGAAGCCAAGTACCATTCTCTTACATCTAAATATATTAACCCATGAAATGACTTGGGTGAGCTTGTCCCACCCGTTGGCCATGGTTCCCAAGGTCAAGTTGTGTCCTCTGATCTCATCCTATGACTGGGTACCATCCACTCAGTGGCGACTGATCACCCTGGCTTACCTGTGGATGGGGTCAATCGCCCATCCTGGGGTTAGCTCATTCTCCAGGATGGAAGCAGCAACTTCAGGAACCTTCTAGTTAGATGGTACCAGGGAGATGGGCAGGGAGCACACAGGAGATGAAAGTGTCCTTCTGTCTTCTGAGACTGTGTCAAACCTTCCCCGAGAGAAAGTAAGAACCTGAGCCCAGCCCAACGTGGAAGTACTCACCACTAGTGAGCTGCCCGCTGTAGAATGGTTACAACAGGACTTCCCAGGTGGTCCAGTAGTTAAGACTTTGCCTTCCAAGGAAGGGGTGTGAATGCCTGGCTGGGGAGCTAAAATCCCACATGCCTTGTGGCCTAAAAATCAAACACAAAACAGAAGCAAAGCTGTAAGAAATTCAATAAAGATTTTTAAAATAGTCCCATCAAAAAATCTTTAAAAAAAATGGTTAAAATAGTAATACTATGTTACATATATTTTACCACAATTAAAAAGAAAGAATCTTGGCCCAATCCTGGTTGAGCGTGGGAGTTGGGTGGAGGATGGAAGCCAAGTACCAATTCTCTTACATCTAAAGTTGCTTTATTACTAAACACATCACTGTGAGTTTCATCAACAGGAGGCTCAGTGACCGAACTCTGGAGTCCCTGCTTACAGCCATTTGCACAGACCACACACCACCATTCCACCTCTGGCTCTACTATTTCCAACAACAATAACAAACAAAAGCACCCCATTCCTGCCTCAATGATTCGATAATTCCTCCACTGATTTGTCTTTTCAGGCTCTGTCCCATCTTTTAAAACCTAAATGTCTCTTCAAGGTCTTTTCCCAAAAAAAAAAAAAACAATTCCGTCCTTCAGAGGGATTCCTGCAAAGGACTTTCCAAAAAAAAAAAAAAAAATCTCTATATTGAAAGATGACTGCAAATACACTCTAATCTATATTTTCAAAACACTTTCAAAGTTTAGTGTTCTTAGTATTCATTAGGAAGAAATTACTTGGAAAAGGTCAGTTTTCATTCCAATCCCAAAGAAAGGCAATGCCAAAGAATACTCAAACTACTGCACCATTTCATGCAAAGATGGGCACAATAAAGGCCAGAAATGGTATGGACATAACAGAAGCAGAAGACATTAAGAAGAGGTGGCAAGAATACACAGAAGAACTGTACGAAAAAGATCTTCTCGACCCAGATAATCACAATGGTGTGATCACTCACCTAGAGCCAGACATCCTGGAATGTGAAGTCAAGTGGGCTTTAGGAAGCATCACTACAACAGACTGGTTCCAAATAGGAAAAGGAGAACCTCAAGGCTGTATACTGTCACCCTGCTTATTCAACTTACATGCAGAGTACATCATGAGAAACGCTGGGCTGGATGAAGCACCAGCTGGAATCAAGATTGCCAGAACAAATATCAATAACCTTAGATATGCAGATGATACCACCCTTATGGCAGAAAGTGAAGAAGAGCTAAAGAGCCTCTTGATAAAAGTGAAAGAGAAGAGTGAAAAAGTTGGCTTAAAACTCCACATTCAGAAAACGAAGATTATGGCATCTGGTCCCATCACTTCATGGCAAATAGATGGGGAAACAGTGGAAACAGTGGCAGACTTAATTTTTTTGGGCTCCAAACCCCCTGCAGATGGTGTTTGCAGCCATGAAGTTAAAAGACACTTGCTCCTTGGAAAGAAAGTTATGACCAACCTAGACAGCATATTCAAAAGCAGAGACATTACTTTGCCAACAAAGGTCCATCTAGTCAAGGCTATGGCTTTTCCAGTAGTCATGTACGGATGTGAGAGTTGGACCAAAAAGAAAGCTGAGCACTGAAGAACTGATGCTTTTAAACTGTGGTGTTGGAGAAGACTATTGAGAGTCCCTTGGACAGCAAGGAGATCCAACCAGTCCATCCTAAAGGAGATCAGTCCTGGGTGTTCATTGGAGGGACTGATGTTGAAGCTGAAAGTCCAATACTTTGGTCACCTGATGCAAAGAACTGACTCATTGGAAAAGACCTTGATGCTCGGAAAGATTGAAGGCAGGAGGAGAAGGGAACAACAGAGGATGAGATGGTTGGATGGCATACCGACTCGATGGACGTGAGTTTGAGTGAACTCTGGGAGTTGGTGATGGACAGGGAAGCCTGGTATGCTGCAGTCCATGGGGTCGAAAAGAGTCAGACATGACTGAGCGACTGAACTGAACTGAACTGACTTAGAATATCATGCCCCCACCTCCCATCCCTGCTCCAGAAGCACTGTTTTAATTTTCTAATTCAGCACATGTGTTCGATTATAATCATTCTCGAGGTTCAGGAGTATTGTTTACAAGTTGTCTCCTCACAACCCGACCTCCTGACAAATGCTGCTTGGATGCAGTCAACTAGAGAGACTTGTCTCCTGAGCCCCCTTCCCGGAGCTTGGTATCACAGAGCAGTTCTGGAATTGGCGATGTCTCTCCTCTGTCCCCGGTACTGGCTTCTGACCCCTGGTGGGAAAATGTTGGCCAAATTGTGATTTGATAGAGAACAAACCCCAGGAGGAATCGTGATTCAGCCTTCACTGCCCCAAACTTAGAATGGAATGCTTTGTTTCCTAAACCTTCAGAGTTATCTGGTTAACCTTCTCGCCCCTCGTTTTTTGCAAAAGTGAGACCTGAAGGGGCCACTGCTGCTACTGAATGTCAAAGGAACACCTCAGTTAACTCCTCAAATTAGTACCTCTGGTTTTAATGGCTCAGAAAAGATCCAAGCTCAGAAAATCAAGGAAAAAACTGACCTGGTGAGTCTGGATTCACTGGACTTCAAACTCCACAGTCTTGCAAAGACAGTGATGAATTCGGAACCAGACTGAACAACTTAAGATGCCAGTGTAACGTTGGAAGAAAGTGACTAAGCAAAAATTCCCCGTCATGGAACTTATTGATCAAAGACATCTCACTTTCTGCTGATCAGAAGACATCATTGACAGAGGGCAGAGTGCTTGGTGATGACCCAGTCCCTTTTCCTTGTTTTGCAGATGTGTGATGTGGGCAACCAAGGGATCTGTCCAAGGCACGTGGTGACTCTGTGATTGTGACAGGCTGTTGGCAATGATTGGTATTCTTTCCACTCACCAGCTTACCTAATGTATAGATGAATAAGGAGAGATGATGTCTCTAAGTTTTAAAGAGAAGTTGCTTGGGTTTTGTTGGTTGTTCGTTTAATTGAAACACAGTTGATTTACAATCCTGTGTTATTTGAGGGGAAGTGGCTTGCTATTTTATAATTATATATTGCAGTCTGTGTGAATGGCACCTCTGGAGTTGTGACCAGTCCCTGAGAGGTAGACGGGGCTTCCCTGCTGGTCCAGTGGCTCAAACTCTGCCCCCAATGCAGGCTGCTTGGGTTTGAGCCCTAGTCAGGGAACTAGATTCCAAATGCCACAACTATAAAGACCCTGAATGGCACAGAGAAAATCGAAGATTCCATATGCCTTGAATGGGATTCCATACAGCTTTATATATATATATACACATACACACACATATGTACATATGTACATGTATATACATATGTACATATATACACACACACACACACACGTGTGTGTGTGTGTGTGTGTGTGTGTGTGAGTCACTCAGTCATGTCTGACTCTTTGAGATCCCATGGACTGTAGCCCACCTGGCTTTTCTGTCACGGAATTCTCCAAACAAGAATACTGGAGTGGGTTACCATGCCCTCCTCCAGGAGATCTTCCCAACCCAGGGATCAAACTCAGGTCTTCTGCATTGCAGGCAGGCTTTTTACTGTCTGAGCCACTAGGGAACCTTTCATATTCATATATGAATATGAATATATATATATATATGAAAACTGAGAGGCATCACCGACTCCATGGACACAAATTTGAGTAAACTGCTGGAGTTGGTGATGGACAGGGAGACCTGGCGTGCTGCAGTCCACAGGGTTGCAAAGAGCCAGACACGACTGACCTGAACTGAAACTGAGAGGTAGAGTCTGTATGGGGAAAATTTCACCAAATTAGGCCAAACTTTCAACAGCGATGTTGGAAAACAAGACTGGAGGAGACGTTGCCCTTGTGGGCCTGTTACGAAGAGCAATGGTGTTGATGGCTGAAGAACAGGATGCGATTTGCCTGCTTTTCTGGTTGTGACTGCCAGCCTCTGGGCAGTCTCATAATTAGAAAGCTGCTCCCCATTTGCGTGGTCCTGGGGCTGGTCCTCCCTCTCAGACTAAGCCTGTCCTGTGGGTCCCAAGGCCCCTTCTGAGGGCAGCTCTGGGCCTCCGCAGCCCGAATCTGCGTGAACAATGATGCTCCCCCTCCTTCCTGACCTGGGCTGGCGTCCCTGCTCCTAGTGGGTGCAGCTTTGGCTGCGGCCCAGGGGAGATAACCCTGAGACATGGAATTTCCAGAAAGTGGGGGAAATATTTTCACCAACAGTAGAATTAGTTGAGTTTGAGAAATGGGGAAGTGGGCGCGTGAGAGAGAGTTGAGCTGCGGGTAGCAAAGGGAACAGAGAGGAATCAGTCTGACTGGCTGCTTGAAAGAAGCTCCAAATGTGAAAATAATTTGCCGCGGAATGTTTACACAAAAACTAATCTAAAGAAGAAACAACTTACACACCAGAATTGAAATGTCACTTGTTCCCAGAGGGAATGAGCTCAGATGTTAAAAGGAGTAGGGGGAGCCTCTCCAACTATTAAATGTATTTTTTTTTTTTTTTTTTTAAGGCTCCTTTGGGTTTACATTGGTTCCAGGAAGAACAGAGGCTTCCGTCTCCTGGGAGGTATCTCTGCAGATGCAGAGAGGAGGCCTGAAAAGCTCCGTGTTCAGAACAGAGTGGCTGGTGCTGAAGGCAGAGAGGTCAGCCAGAGACATCCTGTCGATGGTGGTTTCAGCAGAAAAATTCAGCCAGATTTTTGAGATCAAACATTTGGAGCTTGAGAAACTTCCCCCGGGGCTTCTTTTGTTTATCATACTTTCCTGGCCATTGAAGTTCACAGAGAGTGATCAGAGAAAGAACTCTCCAAGTAGATCCAAATTTGCAAAGGCACAGTCTTAGGAATGGGGAAGAGCCATGGGGTCAGTGTGAAAGAGTCTCACGGAAAGCAGAGTGGGCATTCTTCACAGGTGTGGCCTGAGCAGGGACAGAAGTTGAAAATACAGCTGCCCTGATGCAGGCAGTTAGCTGGGTACCAGAGGAGAGAGGGGAACCAGGCCTCCTGGTCTTGTTCATTTTGCTTTTATTATTGTTTTATTATTTTATTTGGCTGCACTGGGTCTTCACTGCAGCTCAGGGGTTTCTCTAGTTGTGGCCTGCAGGCTTAGTTGTGTGTGAGACCTGAGTTCCCAGACCAGGAATTGAACCTGTGTCCCCTGCTTTGGGGGCTTCCCAGGTGGTGCTAGTGGTAAAGAACCCACCTGCCAATGCATGAGATGTAAGAGATGTGGGTTCAATCCCTGGGTCAGGAAGATGCCCTGGAGGAGGGCATGGTGACCCACTCCAGTATTCTTGCCTGGAGAAGCCCATGGACAGAGGAGCCTGGTGGGCTACAGTCCACGGGGTCACGAAGAGTTGGACACGGCTGAGCAACAGAGCACAACACAGAGAACCCGTGCTTTGGAAGGCAGATCCTTAACCAGGGGCCACCAAGGAAGTCTCTTGTCTAGTTCTATTTTATAAGCTTCGTCCTACAGCCTAGAAGTCAGCCTTAGAAGTATAAGGTTCAGTTCAATCACACAGTCGTGTCTGACTCTTTGTGACGCCATGGGTTGCAAGCATAAAAGTAGCTCCCAGAATGAAGTTGCTTCATGTACTAAGTGTGGAAAGAAACACCTGATGTCTGCAGACACCGCACAGAATCCAGACCTGGAAGCAACTTGTCACCATCTAAGGTCATCACATCAAAAGGGGATCAGGAAGACACTGTCGCCCAGCCTGGGAGAAGGGGAGCCTGAAAGCTGGGAGGTGTGAGCTAAGGGCTTGGGGAGGCCTTCTTACCGGTGCAGTAATTTCAGGAGGCTCCGACTTCCCCTTCTGCAAAACCTCTGACTTCCTCCCCCTCTAAGGCCAGGGCCTAAAGCTTCATTTGTTTGCTTCTGAACCCCCACCCCGCTTGTCTCTGTGCTTTAGGTAAGCAAGTGAAAGTCGCTCAGTCATGTCTGAATGTGTATGACCCCATGAACTGTAGCCCCCCAGGCTGCTTTGTCCATGGAATTCTCCAGGCAAGACTCCTGGAGACCGTAGCCATTTTCTTTTCCAGGGGATATTCCCGACCCAGGGATCGAACCTCCTGCGTGGCAGGCAGATGCTTTGTTGTCTGAGCCACAATGGTTGGAGGAATTAATTTAACTGCAGGGGACTTAAAGGGAACACTGATAAGTCCTCCCATCTCCCTCTCTCTGGGTCTCCCTTCATCTTTACCTGCAAATGCACTTCCTGCCACGACTTCCCCCTTGTTTTGTTGGAGTTTTTCCCCTCCACTGTTTTGTATCAAAAAGTCTCCAAGGTAATTACTGAAGTCTGTGTGTGATCTTCTACCCTGAGGCCACAGCGACTTCCATTCACTCAACAACCTTCACCAAGGGGCTTCTGTGATTCAGGTGGTGTGCTAAGTGTTAGGGACTCAAAAGCCAGTCCTAGGGACTGACTTGGTGGTCCAGTGGTTAAGGCTTGACCTTCTAGTGCAGGGGGCGTCTGTTCGATCCCTGGTCAGCAAAATAAGATCCCACATGCCTCATGGCCAAAAAACTGACACCTAAAACAGAAGCAATATCATAACACTTTCAATAAAGACTTTAAAAATGACCCACATCAAACAAACAAACAAACAATCCAGTCTTGGTCCCTCCATAGCCAGGCGGGGTGAGTCAGAGAGTAATGTATTAAGGACGTCTTGTAACAAAGACCTGTGCCCAGGGGAGGGGGCTATACAGGAGGCTAGGTTTGCTGGGAAATCTAGCAGGGGACAGCCCAGCAGGTAGGATGCTGGGGAGAAGGGACCAGAAAGTTCAGTCTGGGGAAGGATGGGGCTAGCAGATGTAAGCTTTTACATAGAGAATGGATAAGCAACAAGCTCCTACAGTGAAGCACGGGGAACTATATTCAATATTCTATATTTTGCCATAATGGAAAAAATACGATGGCTGTATCACTGAACCAGTTTGCTGTACAGCAGTAATTAATACCACATTGTAAATCAACTGTACTTCAATTAAAAAAAATAATAATAAAAGAAAGTTCACTCTGAACCCAGCTTGTGCAGAGGAATGGGGTGAAAGAGATCATTTCTGGGGACCATGGCAATCAGGCACGTCTAAGTTGAAAGCACAGGCAAGGGTCAAATTGTGAAGAGCTGGCCCACCAACCTGCAGTCTGGGCTTTATGCTGGAGGAAATGGGGAGCCATCGAAGGTTTTTCTTTAACTTGTTTTTTTTCATTCATTTTTACTAGAGTGTATTTACTTTATAGTACTGTGTTAGTTTCTACTGTACAGCAAAGGAAATCAGCCATACGTATACACATATCTCTTTTTTGGATTTCCTTCCCAGTTAGGGCTTTCCTTGTGGCTGAGTTGGTAAAGAATCCGCCTGCAATGTGGGTGACCTGGGTTCGATCTCTGGGTTGGGAAGATCCCCTGGAAAAAGGAAAGGCTACCCACTCCAGTATTCTTGCCTGGAGAATTCCACGGACTGTATAGTCCGTGGGGTCACAAAGAGTCGGACACGACTTAATAACTTTCACTAGGTCATCACAGAGCATTGAGTCGAGTTCCCTGTGCTATACAGAAGGTTCTCATTAGTTATCTATTTTATACATAGTAATGTATATATGTCAGTTCCAATCTCCCAATTCATTCACACACACACACACACCCTTTTCTCCTTGGTACTCATGTTTGTTTTCTATGTCTGTGTCACTATTTCTGCTAGATGGACCTAGAGACTGTTACACACAGAGTGAAGTAAGTCAGAAAGAGAAAAACAAGTATCATACATTAACACATATATGTGGAATCTAAACAAATGCTGCAGGTGATCTTATTTGCAAACCATTGAAGGTTTTTAAGCAGGAGACAGAGGCAGTCGGATTTCTGATTTGGAGAATCACATTGGCTGGAGTGAGGAGAATTGGTTCGTGGAGAGGTGAAAGTGAAGTTGCTCAGTTGTGTCCTACTCTTTGTGACCCCATGGACTGTAGTCTACCAGCCTCCTCCATCCACGGGATTTTCCAGGCAAGAAGACTGGAATGGGTTGCCATTCCTTCTCCAGGAGATCTTCCCAACTCAGGGATTGAACCCTGGTCTCCCACATTGTAGGCAGATGCTTTACCGTCTGAGCCACCAGGGAAGTCCCTCGTGGAGAGGTGAGCCTGCAGGCAAAGCAGATTGGGATCCCCGAGTGGTTTCTTGGCCACCTTTGTCCCACTTTGGCAAGTTCTAAGTTCTCAAGAAACTGACCCTTGTGTAGAGATGGGCAGTGATTCCCGGAGAAGCATTCTACAGAGGTCTCTCCCCCTATGCAGCTGTGGACAATTTCCTAGGATTTTTTCTTCAGTCCTCAAGTTTCAGGGAAGAGAATCTGAGACATTCCTAACACACCCTTATGACAGTGGTTCTCAAAGTGTGGTCCCTAGACCAGCAGCAGTCACTATGAGAACCCTAGAAAAGCACATTTTTGAGCCTCACCCCGTACCTACTCATCAGAAACACAAGCACCCCGCCAGGGGCTCCAACACAAGGCTAAAGCTTGAGGACCATTGCCCTGTGGTCTCACACAGGAGATGGGCTCCAAGGGAAAACTGAACACCAGCCTCAGAAGATTCTCTTTTGGTTGTTGCTGTTTAAGAGAGAGAGCGAGCGAGCATCTGCTAAGCAGGATAAAAGTCCATGTGGCGGACATGGAACTATAATAATCATCATTTATTTACTACTAACCTAGTAAATGATTTTGAAAGCCGACTATGTGCACAGTACTCACTGGGCAGAGGGAGGATAAAGATTTAAAAAGACAGAAGGAAAACTTTGCTGGTTGTCCAGTGGTTAAGACTCTGAGCTGCCAATGTGGTGGTGGGGGGAGGGGAGCATGGGTTCCATCCCTGGTCAGGGAACTAGGATCCTGCATGCTGTGCGGCGAGGCCAAAAATAAATAAATAAGTCAAAAATAAAAATTAAAAAAAATAAGTAAAAATGCACAGTGTTCCTGCCTTCCAGACTATCCAGCCATCATCATCAGCATCATCATCATCTACGAAAAACCTTTTTAAAGCTAATGATGGTCACTTGTAATCCGCATATGAGGCCTCGCAGGATTGACACTGTGTACCCTAGGGTTGCTGCCCTCAGGTGACTTACTGTGCAGCTGTCATGGAACTTGAACACAGGAAGCTGTCTCGCTCACCAGAGGCATTGGATAATCACTTGCTAAACTGTGATGAAACTACAACAAGCCTTGTGGACTTGAGTCCTCCTCCAGCCTTGGTCACGTGGCCTCCATTCTCACTCCTTCCCCAAAGTCCTGGGTGGGTGGTTTTTTTTTTTCCTCTCCTTTTTTCTTAATCTAGATAATGACAATGCCATTCTCCACCACCTGCAAAGTCAGGCCTCCTTCCATCTTTCTTCTCTCTTCTAACAGCAGTTTTCGCATCGACTTTTCCAAGACCCCAAAGGAATTGTCAGGTCAAGCAGACCCCTGATGCTACCAGAGTTTCTCAGGAACTTGACTCACACTCTCCGAAGCCCTTGAGCCCCGAGTCCCCAAGTAGGAGCACTGGCTGCTCCTTTGGGGCTGTGAGTGTACAAGTTGTAATAATGCTCAGTGTTCAGCCAGCCCTGGGAGCTCAGGCCTTCTTAAGTCTGTCCCACAGAGGTGGTAGGAGCAGTCCTTTGGTGCCCCGGCCCTGAGAACTCTGGCCTTCGCCCTTGGATCTCTGGTTCTCCCCAGCGCTGTTGTCTATCTCCCGGCATGAGTATTGAGGATAAGGCAACCCACTGCCCTAACAGCCAACTTTAGGAAGGAGAGGAAAACCCCAGTTCTATAAATAAACAGGCTGCTCCAGGATGAGGCGCTGTCCACCCCTCTCCCATCCCCTCACCCTTGTGACTGGCCCATTGCAGCAGCCTCATGCCAGGGATTAGTGTGATCACAAGGTCACGGTAGATAGCTGGGTCCATAAATACTTCTGCAGAGCGTTAGTCATTGAACAGGAGCCAGGAGGGGAGAGACCAAGGCAGGAGGGAGAGCTGGACGCCCGCTGGAGCCAGCTTGGAAATCAACTATAAAAACAGAAAAAAAAAAAAAAAAAAAGAGAGAGAGAGAGAAAGAGAAAGAAGACTGGCTTTCCTCCAGAATGTGAAAATCCACGTACTCATTTTTTTAGGGGGGTTAGCCTGAACCTCAGAACATGGTTCTGTCCCGTGAAGTTGGAAAAAGAATCTTGAGAGCTGGTGCCGTTGGAAATTTCAGGATCTCTGGTAATAGCATCAAAATTGCTGAAAAGTTCAAAGAAAGTGAATTTTTGGCTCCTTTGCCAGGAGAGAATCTCAGAGAAGCAGGAAGAAACAGCTGGGCTCCTGGGCTGATACAGCTGGGAAAGAGATTACCATTCAGTCTCCTTGGATAAGCAAGGGCCATGGAACAAGATGGTCACTGCCGGAGGGGCTGCTCTGTGGGTTCTGGGGACCCTTGGGATCCTGGGGTCCTCGCCCCTTTTAGGGTTCATGCTCTGGGAGGTACAGACAGATAGAAATGGTGGAGAAATGTAATTGAAAGATGAAAAGCTCCATGTGGGAGCATGTTGCCTAAGAGCATGGTATCTAAATAAAGGAAGCCATGGGGTGCTGGAGACAGTGCCGTGGAACTGATAGTCTGCATTTCACTGGGCGAGGGGAGGGCAGAGGGTGGATCAGCTGCACGGTCACCAGTGGAGACAGCTTCCCGAGCAGCTTGGATGACTCATCTGGCACACGCATGCTCAAAAAATGTTAAATATGGAAGGGGGGTGGGGAGGTGTCCGCTAGATTTGGGGCACATAATTTTGGGGCCTGGCATGTCTGTCTTCAATGACTGAGTTGTTTGGCCACTTTGAACTGAAGGTGACTTGGGGTGACTTACCTAAAGACAGACCACCAGGAAGCTTCCGTGGTCAGAAGGCAAAGGCCCGAGTTACTTCGGGTGATGTGGTTAATTCGAGCAGCTAATCAAAAAACAAATTAGCTAACCGGGACATGGAAACACATGATGAATATCAATTGCTATTCATAGCTTTGTTTTCCTTTGGAAACCAAGCTCCAGAGTGAATTTGTGTTTACAGCTGATATTCAGAGGAAAGGTCTGGAACACGGCCTGCCCTTCCCACACCTCCCTTGGAATCTGTGTTGGAGACGGGACATTGAGTTGGGCGCACAACAGATCTGATGCACTATGCCAGTTCTGGCCCACAGAGAAGAGCCAGGGAATTCAATTTCTCCTTTGCCTTTGAGGTTCTACTTCTGCAGAAAAGTAAAGGTCACAGAGAGACTGTGACCAAGCAACTGGGAATACAAGAAGCTGTCTTAAGAGGTTCAGAGGTTAAAAGCTAGCCAACAATAGCCATAAAACAGGGGGTCTCAACCTCTGGGATCTACTGGCTGATGATCTGAGGTGGAGCTGATGTAATAATAGAAATACAGTGCGCCATACATGTAATGCCCTTGAATCATGCTGAAGCCATCCCCTTTCCTCCCGGTGCATGGAAAAATTGTCTTCCATGAAACCAGTCAGTGGTGCCAAAAAGGTTGGGGACCGCTGTCATAAAGGATTCTGTGTGTCCTTGGAGCTAGGTGAATGTGGACTCTATGGTGATATTTAATCAACATGAAATGTCTTGCTGTGCTCTAAATATATTAGGCAAGCGGCAGATATTTAGAGTGTGTTTGTCATGTGCAATGAGCTGCATGGGCCCCTGCTCTGAAAACACTGTGTCATGTATCACGTAGATGGATGAGTCAAGAAATAAATGTACAGAAAGCTAAGAAAGAGTGAACTGAACTTTTGTACCATTAAATGAGGAGACACATGGACTTGAACTTCCTGAGGAGCAACACATGGCTTGCTGCTTGATTCCAAGTGAAGTCACCACCCTTAGGATTTATGGAAGGAATGAGCCATCATAATTTGTAGTTTGATTTAAAGTTTTCAGTCTTTCTTCGGGAGTCGGTAATGGTTACATCTCATCTGAGCTCCGGCCAGCCGCCCTCTGCGCAGCCCGGCTCCGTGTGCGTCTGTGCAGACAATGATGTGTTCTTGGCAAAGCCTCTGGGTGAATCGCTGCAGCTGCAGCTGTTCGGGGAGCGGGAGGATTTACGACCATTGGTCTTCCCCATGAGGAGCATATTTGCCTTTAGAGCATATTATGCCTTTAGCATATTTTCCCATCAAGACTTTTTTTTTTCAGTGAGAACTCATAGAAAAGTTGTCCACGGACCACGGTTCTCCTGAGCCTGGTCAGCAGAGCCCACGAAGCGCACGGGTCCCGTGTCCCAGGTCTACTTCCCAGGACTCAGCCACCTGGTTGCCTCCAGGCTCCTCCAGGTCGGGTTTTCCTCCCCTCCTTCTGAGATGCAGCTGCCAAAAAGGCAGGGGACCTTCAGGATGCATTTCTCAGTACTCTGGCAAGCACTTCGAATAAACGGCAGACAAACCATGGGGAGCCCTCGGCAGAGCCGCTTTCTGACTGTCCTTCGGTTCGTCCTCATTTGGGGTCCAGCCCATGATAAACAGATACAAGCTGGTAGATTTCTAATTTATTTCAAATACATAACGGTTTTAAAACTTGCTGTATGTCAATTTGCTCAAGCGGCCACAGCCAAGTACCATAGACTGGCTTAACCAACAAGAATGTTTTAAAATATTGACTTATTTATTTGGCCATGCTGGGTCTTTAGCTGTGGCAGGAGGGATCTTTTTTAGTTGTGGTGTGAGAACCTTCAACTGTGACATGTGGGATCTAGTTCCCTGACCGAGGATCAAACCTGAGCCCCACGCAATGGGAGTGCAGAGTCTTAGCCACTGGATGACCAGGGAAGTCTCGGAGGTTTATGGTCTCACGGTGCTGGAGGCTGGAGCTCTGAGGTTCCGGTGTGGGCAGGACTGGGCTCTCCTGAGGGCTCACTCCTCGCCTTGCAAACGATCCCCTCCTTGCTGTGTCCTCTCGTGCCTTTCCCTGTCTGCTTGTGTGTCCTAATCTCCTTTTCATACAAGGACATTGGTCATATTGGATTAAGGCCCACGCTAAGGGCTTCATTTTAACCTAGACCTTTAAAGAGCCCACTTCCAAACACAGCCACCTTCTGAGGGTATTAGGACTTCAGTGTGGGGGTTTGTGGGATGGGGGTTGGGGGACACAATGCAGCTTAGAGCACATTGGGTATAATTTTTTCTCACCCGCATTTCAGATTATTTCCTCTGGACTGATTCCTAGAGCACAGATCCCTAGGCAAAAAAAAATTAAAAAAAGAAAATAAAATTTTTGAAAATTGCTTTCCCAAAAGAATGTAACAATCAATACTGTCACAGTCTACGTTAAAACATATTTTTATAAAAAGTGGATGAACCAATGAAGAATTCTGTTCAGCTGTGCCTAATAGAAACTCACTCCAGTGACTTGACAGGGGTTTGTTCTGGGACTTACAGGGCAGTGTGGAAGCCGTTTAGAATTTGTGCAGTGGCTTCAAGGCAGCACCGAGGGGGCTGGCCCGTCTGAGTCTCTGCCTGCTACCTTCCCCGTCTTCACCACGTGGCTTTCAGGCCTTTGCCCTGAGCCCTCTGCCTCCCCTCCCCGGATCTCCCCTGGCTGCTGCCTCACTGGCTTCAGACTTTTATTCCAGTGTCTTCTTCTCAACGACACATTTGGGCATACATACAAACTTCACTTCCTCTTTTTTTCCAAGTCTTTCTTCCATGTTTCGTTTTTCCTTCTTAGCATTTATCATTATTTAGTGTGGTGGTGGTTTAGTCGCTAAGTCGAGTTCAACTCTTGCGACCCCATGAACTGTAGCCAGCCAGGCTCCTCTGTCCATGGGATTCTCCAGGCAAGAATACTGGAGTGGGTTGCCATGCCCTCCTCCAGGGAATGTTCCCTACCCAGAAACTGAACCCAGGTCTCCTGTATTGCAGGCAGATTCTTTACTGACTGAGCTATGAAGGAATCCCCCATTATTTATTATGTATATTTTAATTATTTTTATTGTTTGTTTTCTTTTTCTTCCTCTAGGAAGTAAATGTCATAAAGACACATTTGTTCATTATGGTTTGCGTGTGCACGCACGTGCATGCACACACACACACAAACTCTTCCGCTTTCAGGAAAGACTAAGCCCACACTGATCTTCTTTCTTTCCTTCTTTCCTCCCTTCCTTCCTCTCTTCTTTCAGCTTGCCGCAGGTCACACAAAAAGTTAGTGACTGACCAGAAGAGTATGAACCCCAGTTTCCTCAATTTTTTGCCCTTGCCACTATTCTTAAATAAGAATGTCATCAACCATTAAGAAGTAGACTAACAGGTTTATATTAATAGATATCGACTGCCTGTTGAATTTAGATTTCACAAAGCTTTTGAAACAAAGCATGGACTAAGGCCGTATTTTAAACTCAGTAGTACAGTATTTCCAATTACTGACATTTCTGAGCAGGTTGGATTGAGATGCTAAAGTTTGGGTTTGTTCTGCCATAAATTCCTGATGAACGCTGAGTGCCCCTTTCCAAAAATCCTTATCAAGTAAAGAACACTGCATATAATATGTTAACATGTGTGTAAAACAGGAGGCTAAAATTGTTTTAGGATGTTCTTACCAATGCACAAAATATCCCTGGAAAGACACATGAGTATACATCAACGATAATTGTGGGGAGGGGGTAATGGGTGGCTGGGGACACAGGTGGGAGAGGTGACCTGTGTGAATAGTGATGTCACCATGAGACCCAAGGATACCTTTAAATTTGGTCACAAAAAGATAAAACAGACAAAAGACCCAAACTGTTCAGTCACTGGGTTGTCCCAGGCTTGGCTGGCTCACTGTGTTAGACGCGAAGCTACTGGGTCCCCAGGCTATGTGGCACCCCAACACACATCTCCTACACTCCCCCTTGTACACTCGCTCCAGCAATAAGGACCCGCCGCTGTTCCTTGAACAAGCGGATCTCGGGGCCACAAGGGCCTCTGACCTGCGTTCCCTTCGCCTGCAGCCCTCCTGCCCCGTCCTTTCGTGGCTCCCTCCTTCACCTCTGGTGGGTCTCCACTTCACCTTCCCTCACCACCTCGGATCCCCGTTGCCCCCTACTCCTCCCATTCCGCTTCCTCCGTCCTCCCCGCACTTCTGTCACTTACTCCCCACACTTCTGTCACTTACTCATAGGTTTCCTTCCTCCATGAGCTCCGCGAGCCAGGGACTGTTTTCCTGAGCACCTAGAACAGGGCCTGCCCCAAAGGCGGCTCTCTAGACGGCATACATATTTTCTGAATGCATTAATAAGTTCACAAATGAATCTCGTCGAGGAGCTTAATGCAAGGTAGTATTAAAAGCTGCCTAGTTCAGGAGGGGAAAGTAGGTTTCATTCATGGACCGGCTCTGGTTTCAGCTGCTTAGAAAGCTGTATTGAGACTCAGAGAGTTTGACTTAGGCCATGAGAATGCTGTGGTCAGTTAACTAACGAGTGTCAAACATGGACCCAAGAGGAAAAAAAGAGCTTGCATGTCCCATAACAGCAATCTGGTCGGCTTGGGCAAAGACGTGGCCAGATCAAGAGCATTGAGAGTGAAATTAATTTTGAATAATGACCTTGAAAAACGTGACTCTGTGTGTCTAACAGCAAGAGAATTCGCTTGTTTCACGTTCCACACGTTTGCCTGCCTGGCTGCTTCCCCGCTGAGAGGCTCCCTGTTCAACAGTCTAAATCGAATGTTCCAAAAATCTTAAACATTAATTTATTTTTAAGCAAAATTTATTTGATTGGCTCCAAAATTGGTAGTAATTGCTTTTCAATTCATGGATTTCTGCCAGTTCTAGGAACTCAACTAGAGATTAAAATTTTCAGTTATCCAATAAATGGGGAAATCTGGATTTTTTAAAAAAGCCAATTAGATTTTGAGCATTACATGCGACTTTTGGTTACAAGTAGCAGGAACAACCCAATATAGCTTAAGGAAAAGGAAGGATTTGACGAGTGCCTTAAATGGCAACCCACTTCAGTGTTCTTGCCTGGAGAATCCCATGGACAGAGAAGCCTGGTAGGCTGCAGTCCATGGGGTCGCACAGAGTCAGACACGACTGAAGCGACTTAGCAGCAGCTCTAGAATTTCACATGGGGTTTTTACTTCCCCAGGATTGAGGGGCCCAGCTGTTCAGTAGTCCCTACAACTCTTAATATTTTATTTTTTTCTAACCTGGGGGTTTCATTTTTCTCAGAGCAACTTTCTTTACCAGCCTTTGGTAATCAGTCTCACACCCAACTTTGACACGCACAAGAGGACCTGGATTTTTAAATTCAGCTCTAGACTTTGCCTCAGATGGCAAAGAATCTGCCTGAAATGTGGGAGACCCATGTTCGATCCCTGAGTCTGGAAGATCCCCTGGAGAAGGGAATGGCTACCCACTCCAGTATTATTCCCTGGAGAATTCCATGGAAAGAGGAGCCTGGCAGGCTACAGTCTACTGGGTCACAAAGAGTCAGACACGACCCAGTGACTAACACTAGACTCTCTTGGCCTTAGCACCATCTTCTGAGAAACCTCCATGCCATGAGAGCCAAGTGGAAAAAGAAGCAAATACACAGGCTGAAGTGCAAAAGAAGAGACAAGGCAGAAGTCCAAGTGAACTAGTATCCCCATGGCAGCCACGGGAGCAGAAACAAGGGAAGCCTTGTTTCTAGGGATGATGGTACCAATTTCTGGACTGCATGCCTACTGTCTAGAACTTGTCTCAATGGATCTGGAACATCTGAGGCCATTCTGATGGCCTGGACCACCTTTGAGAGACCCACCTTGCACGTATCAAAATGGTCCCCTTCGGGCCTTTGCCCTGGACCTGTGATCATCTGGACTAATTCTGGTCTCAGCTATGGCTGAGTGTAATATGTGTATGAGAAATCATCTCTGTTGCTGTCATAGCTGAAGAAAAAAAATGAATTCAGCTCTGATTTGAAACATCCCAAATAAGTTGACGAATGGGCCAGATATGGGTCACAGACTCATCCATGGACCAATCAACTGAGCCACGTAGCTGGGACATGAGTTCAAGCAAAGTCCAGGAGATGGTGAGGGACAGAGGAGCCCGGCATGCTGCAGTCCAGTCCGTGGGGTCACAAAGAGTCGCACACGACTGAGCGACTGAACAACAACCAAGGCGGGATAGGGGGACGGATTCAAATTAAAGCAGGGATCCATTGGTACCTGAGGAAGAACACGGAGACTCCTTCCCAGGAATCAGAGAAGCTGGGGCTGGAGAAAGGGCATTTTTCAGGCGATCCAAGGTGTGGGGAGGGGAGGGGGGCTTCCTCAAAGCTGAGATGTGTGGCCAAGTACACTGGGTGAGTAGACACTGGGGCCAGTTTCGCCTGACTGGTAATTATAAGCTGCTTTCCAGCTCTCCCTCCCTTCCCACCACAAGCCATCCCAGCCCTCACCCCAAATGCTCACTGGCTTTTGGCCCCACATGGTTAACAGTGGTCCTCTTCCGAATCAATGATGCCGATGGAAACCATATTGTTACTGTTTTTTGGGATGACCGAGCTTGGCACAGGCCACTCTTGCCAAAGTCACCTGAAGCGATATGGGTGGAGGTGCTCTTTTCCTCATGAATTATTCCACCTGCAGTTGACTCACGCTTTATTTTACTTCCCTTTTCACATCTGTTGCCCGGCTCGGCCCTCTGCCACCTGGTATGACTATTTTCCCCCTCTTCCTTCCGTATTGAACAACCCTATCCTTTCCCCCCTGTGGGGGCACAGCCCCCAGCAGCCCTGGCAATGTGTCTGTTTCCTCGTAAACAGTCAAGACTTGTGCAATCTTAGCGTGAGAAGGGCCTGTAACAATCAGCCGATCCAATGATTTATCTTCCCCGGGGAGAAAAATGAAGCTAATATACCTGAATTTCTCAAGGTTGCTCCGGACAGCGGGGGCACAGGATAGCTGAGGTCTTGGTGCTTTCTGGTACCTAGCACAGTGATGTCGCCGGAAACTGGATAAAATGGCCAGCCAAAAATAGAAACAGAAGGTGGTACGGGGAACCACTCAAGCAGTTCATCGGGTCTTGTGACTAAAATCTCCCACCCCCATCATGCTTTTCTTATTCTCTTTTAAAATAAAACCTGTCCCCCTTCATGGACACGTGCACTGCAGGACTCTCACCAAGGCAGGACGGACAAATAGTAATCAAGCCACTGTCATGATCTGTGGGGAATGGGAAAAAAAAAGAAAACCCAAACCAAAATCCTCAACCAAGCAAACAAAACACACATTAGTGATGGTCCCTAACCATGGATTTCCCTGGTGGCTCAGACGGTAAAGCGTCTGCCTACACTGCGGGAGACCTGGGTTCAATCCCTGGGTGGGGAAGATCCTCTGGAGAAGGAAATGGCAACCCATTCCAGCACTCTTGCCTGGAAAATCCCACGGACTGAGGAGTCTGGTAGGCTCCATGGGGTCCATGGGGTCGCAAAGAGTCAGACATGACTGAGTGACTTGACTAACCATGAGAAAGTTTTCAACCGGTTTGGGGAGAAAGGGCAAAAATATTTGATCGGGTTTAGGAGATCGGAATGTGATGTCATCAAACACAAGTGGAGACCAGGTTTCCAATACTGCCCTAGCTCTGCCTCTTGTCTTTATCTCATGTAAAAGAAAATGGAATAAAAACTTTCTCCAACCTCTATAAAAATGCCCCCAAATCTCTCCAGTTTACTCTAGAGGTTGAGTAAACCTAATTATTATAGGAAAGGGATAAATTCCATGTCCTGGGAGCTCAGAGGATAAGAAGAGTGTTTGGGGAGACTCCTCTCCAGGGCTCTGATTAACACCCCTCTTCTGACACCATCAGCTCATCTGACGTACGAGTAACTGAAATTCTATAGCGGGGATGGGAAGAAGAGGAGCCGAACTCAGATTGTCTGGTTGGTGAAGTTTCAAGCAATCATATGGAAGCCACAGAAGCGCTCAGTTTTTAAAACATGAAATAGCGCTACAAGGCTCATCAACAAAAATAGCCCCTTGCTTCAACTGTCATCCTTGCCTGGGAGGCAGTCACTATCAACTCAGCTATATCCGATGCTGTTTACTTTCCTAGTATTATATGTCATGCTTATGCTGCTTGTTCTTGATTTTTCCTTCTATGGCTATCTTACTCCAGAATGTGAGATTCTAGCTTCCTAATTACTCTCCCTTCCAGTTACGTAACAATTTTTATCAAATCAATATTCTGTGTTTACGTCAGTAAGGTAATAATGTGATGTTTACATTGACAATGCAAACATTGTTCAGAGAAGTGCCGTGTAGCACATGTTCATTACTTTTTCCTTTCCCATATAACTTTTTGTTTTTCCTGGAATTAATGATTGCCTCTTTGTTGTTGTTACTATTGTTTAACTGGTTTTCTATGTGTCTTTAATTCATCTTCTAACTATAAATTATAAAATTATAACTTAAGCATTATAAAATTCTTAGTATAATAAATAAGAACATAATCCTATATCATAATCCTATAACAAGAACTATAAAATTTTTCCTAATATAGTCAAACATATCTGGCTCTTATTTTTTCCTTTGAATGTGCCTGAGATTCAACAATCTTGGATTTCTCTGTCCTCCAGAAAGCAGATACGGACTGCTTTCCCCCTGGGTTTGCTGCACAGCTATGATTTGGAAACTTTCCTTCATCTAAATTCTGGGAATTCTTTCCACCTCTCTCCTGTCTTTGGCCTATTTTTCAGGGATCTTGGTTTGTCTCTTCCTTTGGTAGGGAGGAGTACATCTTCCAGTAACTTTTTGAGAATAAGGGAATGGCAAGTGAATTTTTTGAGACAACGGATGCCTGAAAAATATCTTTATTCTGTTTTCATGATTGGTTTACACTTTGGTTGGGTATAGAAGTCTAGGTTATAAATCGTTTTACCCTTTCAGTGCCTTTTGGAAGGACTTGAGCCCTTTGTCCTGCTGTTCAGAAGTCTGAAGCCATTCTGACTCCTTGACTTCTCCGTGTGATATACTTCTTTCTGGAAGTTTTGGGGCCTCTTCTTGATCCCTGAGGTTCTGAAGTCTCACAGCGATGTGAGATGTGTCTTGGTGTGTGTCTTTGTGTGGGTCTGCTTTCACTCTTTGTCCTGGGCACTCACTGGCCATTTTTTAAAAATTATTTATTTTAGTGGGAGTATAATTACAGTACTGTGGTGGTTTTTGCCATACATCCACATGAATCAGCCGTAGGCACACGTGTCCACTTCCCTCTGGGACCCCTCCCACCTCCCTCTCCACCTCATCCCTCCAATTGACATACTTCAGTTCCAGGACTCATCTTCATTTAGTTTCTCTGTTTTCTCTTTTCATAACTCTCGCTTAGCAGATATTGAATCTCCTGAATTTATATCAATTTTTTTTCATCTTTCTTACTTTCCAACTTTTTGTCTCTCTATTTCAGCTTTTGGTAGATTCCCTCAATTTGACCTTTCAACCCTCTGAAAGAATTTCTTTCTTTATCATATTTGTAACCTCTGTGACATCTTTCTTGTTTTCTGTATGCTCTCTCTCTCATTAAAAGGCATCCTGATATTTTTAGAAAATTACTATCATTTTGAAAATGAACACAGTATCTTTTTTTTACCTCAATGTTATATTAATAGTATTTTTTCCCTCCCTGCATTGCCTTTGTTTCTTCAAAGTGCTCCCTTTTTTCCTCCATTTGTTTTAGTCTACCTTTTACATTGGAGGATTCCCCCAAATATTCTTTTTTTTTTTTTTTTTTTTGGTGGCACTGTGTGACTTCTGGGATCTTAGTTTCCTGATCAGTGAGAGCCTGGAGTCCTAACCCCTGGACCACCAGGGAGTTCCCTATTTGGTGGTCCTCATTTTTTTATTCAGCTGCAGCATGCAGGATCTTTTAGCTGTGGCACGTGAACCCCTAGCTGTGGGATCTAGTTTCCTGGCCAGGTATTGAACTGGGCCACCTGCATTAGGGTGGCAGAGCCTTAGCCACTGGACCACCAGGGAGTTCCCTTCTCTATGGTCCTTGATGGTGGTTCATAGTTACGGGTGAGGTACTAAAATCTACTTGAAACTGTTGAGCATAACTGTGGGTTTGAAGACAGGTGGGCTGTGTCAAAGCCGTTGAACCGGGAGACAAATGCTTGATTTTGTAGCATTTTTTTCTCTTGAGCTGGACCGTTTCCCAGTGAGATTACTCTCCACATTCCTGCTAGGGGTTAGGGGTGGAAATTGTGGAAATTTAAGCTTTCTTCAGCATTTTTTCCAGCCAAATATAGACAGAGGCCGGGGCAAGTGGTGGCACTCTGTTCAGTACACGGGCTTTCGATGACTCCACCCCTGATTGTCGTTCCACTCTCATTTATGTCCTCGGTGGAGCCTAGACCCTAAGCCCCAAGGCTTCCGTGTTCACTCTTCTTCCTCTTCACGCAAGCTTTCAACCCATCTTCCTGTTTCCAGCCCCACCCTAACCACACCTCCTCCACCACCTAGTTCGGAGGCTCCTGGTCCTTGAATTCTTGAGCCTGTCTGGGTCTTGGAGATGCTGAACTGCTGGTTTCTTGGTGCTTCCAATCTTCACAGGTCTAGATTTTTCTGATATAATAGGTTATTTCCACTGATCATAGCTTTTGTGTTTTTTAAAAGGTTTAACATTTTTTGTTGGTTGTTGCTGTCTTCACATTCTTTGTCCTTGAGGATGTATGTTCCTTTCCTCCTTTGCTATCATTTTAGTGGAGGCTTAAGAGACAGCAGAGATAAAATTATGTGTCCAGTAGACCATGCTTAGCTGGGATTTCCATGTGCCTATTTAAAAATCCACTGTTCCAGCTTTCTTTCTTTCCCTCCCTCCCTTCCGTCCTTTTTCTTTCTTCCTCATTCCTTCTCCTTTTTCTCTCTCTCTTAGAATGCTGTTCCTCCCTCTTTGAATGTGTTGGGAAGGCTGATGTCCTCTGCTCTTTAAAATATAATACTTTGAATATAAACAGCACCTTGGACTCTGGCTTTAATTTGAACACATCACGGTTCTGCAGTGGATTTAGAAATATCAACAACCCACAGTCTGTGCTTCTGAATCTCTTGCCTTCCTGTGTTTGCTGAGAAAACTCTTCGGTATTTTTAGGAAGTGGAGTACTGGCATTTCATCCACTACAGGTCCGACAACCTTTGTTCAGAGTTTAAGTTTCAGAATGGTGGTCCAGGGAGCATAGGGAGAGAGGGCGAAGAGTATATTCTTGACCGGTAGGGCAAACAGGGCCAGGTGAGGATGGGACTGGGTATTAATTAGTTGATGAATTAATTTAAAAATATATATTGTCTACTATATTCCAGGCACTGTCATAGGTAGAGGGAGTATGTGCATGCTCAGTCACTCAGTCGTGTCTGACTCTTTTCGACCCCTTGGACTGTAACCCACAAGGCCTCTCCGCCCATGGAATTCTCCAGGCAAGAATACTGGAGTGGGTTGCCATTTCCTACTTCAGGGGATCTTCCCGACCCAGGGAATGAGCCTTCATCTCCTGCATTGGCAGGCAGATTCTTTACCACTGAGCCACCTGGGAAGCCTGTCACAGATAGAGGAAATGAGTAAGACATTCAGAGTCCAGTGAAGGAAGACAAACAGTTAAGAAAACACAACGTAAGTGTAAATGTCCTTTATGCTCAACAAAATTAATTTAGCACCTACTGTACATCAGGCACTGTACTACCATACTTTCATTTTATTTATTCCTTACAGTAACACTGTGTGTGGGGCATTATCATTACCCATTTTAATATAAGGAAGCCGTCAAAATAGAGGAATATACAAGTTTGCCCTCCCTCTGTTTCTTCCTCCTTTCTTTCTCCCTTATTTTTTCCCCTTTTCTTTCTTTCCTCCTTTCTCAATCTCTCCCCTTCCTCCTTCTCTTTCATCTCTCTCTAGGGGAGAGGTGAGCCCTCTCTCCTCCTTGGCCAGGCACCTGAGTGCCCACCATCCTGGGCTCAGCATCCACAGTCTCAGAGTCTACTGAGCCCCTGCTTTCTGCAGAACTGAAAGCAAGGGCTCTGGTTGGTGCCTGAAACTGGCTCTTCATCCCTGCACATCACCCCTCTCATCTCCTCCCTCCCAACTCCAAATCCAGGAAGAGCATCTCAGGTTGGACCAGAGAAAGAAAAGAACATCCCGCAGGTAACTAGCAGTGTTTCTGAGTGCTGTCTTCAGCTTGGAAAGAAACAGGGGAGAAGAAACAAGTCATGAAAACATTGACCGAAAACTGTCCCAAACTGCAAAAAAAAACTCATGCCCTTTTCTCCTTCTCATTCCCCCGCCCCCCTTTCCTTATTCTTGTAACAAAAATGTACCAGGGTATTGAGACACCAGCTAAGGAACAGCTGTGAGCACAGAGGGCCAGGGAGGGGCTGGGGCTAGACCTAGAGAGATTTTTTTTTTTCTTTTAATTTTTTTGACCACACCACACAGTGTGTGGGATCTTAGTTCCCCAATCAGGGATCGAACCTGTGTTCCCTGCAGTGGAAGCTGAAGTCTGAACTACTCAGCCACCAGGGAAGTCCCTAGAGAGATTCTTTAGAAAAGCAGATCAGCTGTTCCCCAGAGAAAGGTCAAGGGGTCACGGGGGTGACTGGGGGAGAGGGAAACACACACACACTCTCCTCTATGAATTTAATCAGTTTTTCCGTTTTTAAAACTGTCTCTGAAACAGGAAATTGCTTGGGTCTCTTGAACCAAGGGGCTCAGGTCTGGCCTCCCTCCTTATCACTATCACCTTGTTCCTTGGCCATGTGGAGGTGGCTTCCTACAGTTGATGAGAAGCTGGCTTTCTTGTGCAAAGAGCCTTGTTCTTCCCAAACCAGGGCAGGTAAGTGGAGGCCGGGGATTCCTGAGGGGCTCCTCTCACTAACGATGAGATAGAGAAGGTTTGCGGGGTGGGTGAAGGCACCCAAACACCCCGAGTGTTGAGAAAGGGAGGCGGGAGTGGGGTACGGACAGAGGTGCTGCTAAATTCTGGATGCCACCACCTAGATCCAGACCAATTCTCAAGGGAGGTCCTCCCACACCCACAGGAAGGCCAAAAAGAGGTTCGAAATTCAAATTATTTTTGGTGCTTGGGAGATGGGAGGGGAGTGAGAGAAGGCAGTGATAGTAAACAGAACAGAAGGGGAAAGAAAAAAAATGAAAGGCTTGATCAGTGTGTTTCCTAAGAAGCAGCTCAGGATGACGTGTGGCAAAGGTGATCAGACTTGCAGCTGGACTTGAATGATGTTTTCTGTTATGTATCCACGGGTTAGCCTGTGATGGGGAATATTTACAAATTTCATATAACTTTGGTGTCTGTCCTGAAAGCAGAGTCTTTTTATATGCCCTCTCGTTTTTTTGGCCGCTGTTTTTGAGGTGACGGGGCAGAGATGTTTCGCCCACACTGTACCCACACGCTCTCTCTGCTTCTCTCAAAACAGTTCCTGGTCTCAGTTTCCCCCGACAGCTTCTGTCCTTTCATGCATATCATAGCTTGTTTTGTTATTGTTGTTGTTTTTGCTTTGGGTAAGGAGGATAGGATCACCGTAGGAGCGACGGATAAACATGGGCCCTGTGATGAGAGGCGAGAAGACCTCAGCTGTATTTGGGAATTCGGAGGAGGGAGCAATAAAAGATCCTTGGTACTTTGTTCTTTTCAGGTCTCAGTTTCTCTCATCTCTGAAAATGAATGATTACGATGAGGAAGGGTTGCCAGGTAGACCATAGATACTAGACCTGCAGTTCGATTTGAATTTCAGACAAACAGTGGATACGTTACTAAAAGTCTGATGTTACAATTCTGTGTATTTGCGGTGGTTCTTGGTGGCTCAGATGGTAAAGAATCCGCCTGCAATGCACGACATGCAGTTCGATCCCTGGGTCGGGAAGATCCCCTGGAGGAGGGCATGGCAATCCACTCCAGTATTCTTGGCTAGAAAATCCTGTGGATGGCGGAGCCTGGTGGGCTACAGTCCATAGGGTCACAAAGAGTTGGACATGACTGAGCAACAACACACTTAAGTCACCTCCCCTGGGTGGTGTTTAAAGGACCGGCCCCCACAGGACTCAGTCTTAGGAGAATCAGTTTCTCCATCTACTGGAGATGGACAGACAACCAGGTCTCATGTGTGCCTGCCCATCTGTCTCTGCTCCCACCTGCCCTTTCACACCAGCCTTCTCTCTCTTCTAAAAAAGGAAACAAAGGCATTGCCCTTTGTTGTAAAAACCTCCAGGGTGGAGACAGGGGGTGAGTAAAAATATCTCTGTTTGCACTGCTGTATTTAAAATAGATAACCAATAAGCAAAATAATTACTTTTGAAAAAACGTTAAAACAAAAATAGGGTGAGGGACTTCACTGGTGATCTAGTGGGTAAGACTTCTCACTTCCACTGCAGGGGACATGGGTTCCATTCCTGGTTCAGAAACTAAGATCCCACATGCCACTCTCCATGGTCAAAATAAACATTGGTGTTTGCGTTGAGAAAGCAAAAGCCTTTGTAACTGAGGTGCATGCAAGTCACTGCCAGGTAGGTGGCTTCCAATGTATGATCTTCTGTAAAACTTGGAAGAAAAAAACCTAACTGAGTTGACCACTGATAGATCATTATAGTAATTTAAAAAAAAGAAGACTTTATTTTTAAGAGCAGTTTCAGGTTTGCAGGAGAACTGAGCAGACAGTACAGAGCATTCCCATATGCTCCCGCCAACCCACCCCCACAGAGTAATTTTTGAAGTGATGGCTGACCTACAGTTCGAAGGAGTTCAAAAAATTGAGCAACACTGCCAAATTCAGCTCTGCTGAAAAGCAGATTTCCTTTTGTTTTATTTTTTATAAACTTTTTATATTAGAGTTATAGCCTATTAACAATTTTGTGATAGTTTCAGGTGGATGGGATAGGGACTCAGCCATACACATACATGTATTCTCCCCCAAAACTCCCCTCCCATCTAGGCTGCCACATAACATTGAGCAGAGTTCTCTGTGCTATACAGTAGGCCCTTGTTGGTTATCCATTTTAAATACAGCAATGTGCCCATGTTGATTCTAAACTCCCTAACTCTCCTTTCCCCCACCCTTCCCATAAGTTTGTTCTCTAAGTCTGTGAGTCTGATTCTGTTCTGTATCATGTCTTTTTAAGATTCCACATATAAAGGATGTCATACAATATTTCTCCTTCTCTGTCTGACTTATCTCACTCTGTATGACAATCTCTAAGTCCATCCATATTGTTGCACGTGGCATTATTTCATTATTTTTAATGGCCGAGTATACACACACAGTAAAATTCCATTGTATGTATGCACTACATCTTCTTTATCCATTCCTCTGTTGGAGGACATTTAGGTTGTTTCCGTCTCTTAGCTACTGTGAACAGTGCTCTGATGAACATGAAAAACAGATTTTAAGTTCCCTAGCAAAGGTGAGGAGAAGGCAATGGCACCCCACTCCAGTACTCTTGCCTGGAAAATCCCATGGATGGAGGAGCCTGGTAGGCTGCAGTCCATGGGTCGCTAATAGTCAGACACGACTGAGCGACATCACTTTCACTTTTCACTTTCATGCATTGGAGAAGGAAATGGCAACCCACTCCAGTATTCTTGCCTGGAGAATCCCAGGGACAGGGGAGCCTGTTGGGCTGCCGTCTATGGAGTCGAACAGAGTCAGACACGACTGAAGCGACTTAGCAGCAGCAGCAGCAAAGGTGAACTGGCTGGAAATCTTTGCACAGGGTTTGTGTTCACTCAGTCATAACAGACCCTGCTCTGAAGCCTTTCTTCTGATTAACCCTAAACATTGCTGTAACAAAACTCCATACAGCCCCATCTATTTGTTCAGGTCAACAAGTTTCCTCAGTCCATGAAAATAAGAAATAGGGATCGTATTGGTGCTATACCTGCTCATTCTTGCACTAAGTAGTAATTGATGAATATTTGAACTAATTACATATATATGTAAATATATAAAAATAACATATTTTAAAATTCATCCTCATCCATCTCATTAAGAGAATAATTTCCAGTAACATTTTACTGCTTCATGTTTAGTGATCAATGACATTTATATTTATCTTGTTACGAATTATGGCAATGGTGAGTTAGTCTCCAAAAAAATCTTCACACTTGGAGCCTGAAGGTCGCAGGATAGTTTTTAATTTCTAAATTGTAAAATCAATTTATAGAGACATTTTTGTTTCAGAAAATGGGATGGGTAATCAGTAAGAGATGTTCGAGTAATAAAGATGTCAAAAATATATATGACATTTGGATACACTTCTCTAGAAGTGGAATGAAAATAGAGTTTAAGGAGGAAAGGGAAAAATTTAACATCTCCGACTGTTAAAGAGCTACTTGTTCATTTCCAAAAAGGAATGGCGGTGTCAAGTTACTATGATACTTGACTTCTATTTGATACCTTTAAAAAGAGTGATATGACAGTTTCATTTAAAAATATCCTATGTTAAATAACAATTGGCAGAACACATTTTTTGCAATCACTCAAACTTGTGATTAAAAGTTACAGATGTCAACTTAAAAATGTGTGTAGAGATACATAGTTTTCCAGCATTTAAAAAATTAATGTTAACTTATTTATTTTCTTTTTGGCTGTGCTGGGTCTTTTTGCGGTAAGCGGGTTTTCTCTAGTTGCAGTGACCAGGGGCTACTCTCCAGTTGCTGTGAGAGGGCTTCTCACTGTCGTGGCTTCTGTTGTTGTGGAGCACAGGCTCTAGGCACAAGGGCTCAGTAGTTGCGGAGTCCTGGCCCAGCTGCCCCTTGACATGTGGCATCCTCTTGGACCAGAGATTGAACCTGTGCCTCCTGCAATTCGTAAACACTGGCCCACTAGGGAAGTCCTCCAGCAATTTTTAGCAGGTGTTGGTGAAGAAGTTCGAAGATCACTGTTTTATATCATTGTCTCCCTGCCATTTCTGCTCATAATACTTACATTTCTAGACACTTTATAACTTTGAACAATAAAACATGTCAGCATCATTTTACTAAAATTTCAGAGGATTCCTGGTCCCAAGTTCTTGGTACCCCATCACACTGCCCTTCTACTCTGAACTGGGTGGTAGTTGCAGGGTCATGATACAAGGGCTTAAATTGGAGAAACCAAAAATAAACCAGCCCCTGGAGCTCACCACGGAACTATTTCCAGAACATGCAGTTACTTTTCATTGGCCATGGTTTGACTCATGGTGTACTCAGTAACATGTAATTACAAAGCTACATTCTAACAGACTTGACTTCTACTCTAATGCTTGCTTGTCACCTTCTGAGTATAGGGGAGCCACCGCAGTCCTGGATAGTAACTAATTGAAGTCATTTAACAGACCCTGATGCGAACCCCTCATAGGAGAGTGACTTTCTCAAATAGCAGCTGAGGTTCTGGTGGATTTTCTTTTTAAGGAAGGCAAAAAAAAAAAAAGAATGGAAGCAACCATATGCCCATATGGCAGAGGAAATCCACATGGAGAAGCTCAGTCATAGGGACTGGAGCAGTTGAAGTTGGGGAGAAATGAGGAACTAAAGAGCCTCTTGATAAGGGTGAAAGAGGAGAGTGAAAAAGTTGACTTGAAACTCAGTGCTAAAAAACTAAGATCATGGCATCTGGTTCCATCACTTCATGGCAAATAAAAGGGAAAAAGTAGAAGCAGTTACTTTTCTTTTCTTGGGCTCCAAAATCACCGTGGATGGTGACTGCAGCCATGAAATTAAAAGATGCTGCTCCTTGGAAGAAAAGCTATGACAAACGTAGACAGTGTATTAAAAAGCAGAGACACCACTTTGCTGACAAAGGTCCATCTAGTCAAAGCTATGGTTTCTTCACTAGTCATGTAGAGATGGGAGAGTTGGACCATAAAGAAGGCTGGGCAACAAAGAATTGATGCTTTCGAATTGTGGTGCTAGAGAAGACTCCTGAGAGTCCCTTGGACTGCAAGGAGATCAAACCAGTCAATCCTAAAGCAAATCTACCCTGAACATTCATTGGAAGAGCTGTTGGTGAAGCTGAAGCGCCAATACTTTGGCCACCTGATGCAAAGAGCTGACTCATTGGAAAAGACCCTGATGCTGGGAAAGCCTGAGGGCGGGAGGAGAAGGGGCTGCAGAGGATGAGATGGTTCAATAGCATCACTGACTCAGTAGACATGAATTTGAGCAAACTCTGGGGGATAGTCGAGGACAGAGGAGTCACAGTCCATGGGATTGCAAAGAGTCAGACGTGACTTAGCGACTGAACAACAACATAGTCATTTAACAATGTTGTGATAGTTTCAAATTTGAGAAGCACTGTTATTCACATCAGAACAGAAGAGTAAATGATAGTTCTTTCTGTGATGTGCACATTGAGACCTACTCTTTTATTCACTTTCAAATACACAATGTGGTACAGTTAGCTATAGTTACCATGCTGTACAATCCAGCCCAGAACTTATTTATCTTATAACTGGAAATTTACACCTTTTGACCACCTTCTTTCCCGCTACATTGACCCCTACCCCTAGCTCCCACCACTCGCCTCTGGTGACCACCAACCTGTTCTCTGTTTCTGTAAGTTCAGGGGTTTTTAGATTCCACATATAAGTGAGTTCATACAGAATCTGTTTTTCCTCTGTCTTACTTCACTTAGTATAATGCCTTCAAGGTCCACCCATGTTGTTGCAAATGGCAGAATTTCCTTCTTTATGGCTGAATAGTATTTCATTGAATATATTTCATGTTTTCCTTATCTATTCATCTGTCAGTGGGCACTGAGTTGGTTTCTCTGGCTTAGCTATGGTGAATAATGCTGCAATGAACCTGGGAGTGCAGATATCTTTTTTGAGATAGTGATTTTGTTTCTTTCTGATACATACACAGAAGTGGAACTGCTGGATCATACGGTTGTTCTATTTTTAATTTTTGAGGAACCTCCATACTGTTTTCCATAGTGGCTACACCAATTTGCATTCCAACAGGGCCCAAGGGTTCCCTTTTCTCCACATCCTTGCTGACTTGTCCTTTGCTGTCTTTTTGATAAAAGCCATCCTTATTCATGTGAAGTGATACTCACTGTGGTTGTGACTTGCATTTCCCCACTGGTGAATGATGCCGAGCATCCCTTCATGTACTTGTCAGCTATCTGTATATCTTCTTTGGAAAAATGTCTATTCAGCTCTTCTGCCTATTTAAAAAATCAGATTGTTGGTTTTTTCCTTGTTGTTGAGTTACATGAATTCTTTATATATTTTGGATATTAACCCCTTATCAGATATATGATTTGCAACATTTCCTCCCATTCTGTAGGGTCCCTTTTCATCTTGTTGATGGTTTTCTTTCCTTTGCTTTCTTCCAGGACAGAAGAATTTTAGTTTGGTGCAGCGCCGTTTGTTTGTTTTTGCTTCTGTTGCCTTTTGTTGCTTTTGGTGTCAAATCCAACAAGAATAATTTCCAGGACCAATGTCAAGGAACTTACTCATGTTTTCTTCTAGAGTTTTATGGTTCCAGGTCTTCCATATTTTAATTTGTACAATTTTCTTTTCATGTACTTTTACTTTAAAGTCTTTTGTAGGGGCATTAAATAATTTGAAAAAGTATATTACTAAGCAAAAGAAACATAATGCACATGATATAATATTTTAAAAATATACAAGAGCATGAATGAATCCTGTCCTCTCTTAACCACCTCAGAAATGATCTTGAGTTCACCACTCTTACTAGCAAAACTATGAAACTTCTCACCTAAAATCAAGGCGCCCATCACAGTTCAACCACTTTTTCCTACCCCAAAGTCATCACCGAAAGTGATGAAGATTGTCTTGGGCACATATAACTTCGGGGAATGCTTATTAACTTTTCTCTCTCTCCTTTGTTGTTGTCAAGTAATTCATTTACAGAGAGAGGAATGAACTGAATAAAGTCATTTTTCCCTCCCCCTGCCCTCTCCATCTCCAAAAGCTTTTCTATTTTCTTGGTTTCTAGTCCACTGAGGACTGAGAAACCACATAACTGGACCTTTTGAAATTAGATCTTCAGCCAGAATCAATAAGCAAGCCTAAAAAAAGCATCTCCGTGAAGACACAGGGACTTGGCTACTCAGAGGCTCTTTCTGTCTTATCTTCCGGTTCAGAGTGCTCTTCCAGAGATTGAAGTTGCCAGAAAGCGACCTCCAGGTCAAGACCATGTTCCTGATATGTCTGGCAGCCAGCCAGCACTGTGACATCTTCTGACATCAGATGCTGGAGGGAGCATTTGGCCAGTTATCCAATTAGAACATCCAAACCGTCGTTATGTATTAGGTGTAAGGATAAATTTAGCTTGTTATTGTTTAATTACTAAATGACGGAATGAAGCTGAACTGGGTTTAACTCTCCAGCCTAGTGTTACACTTAATTTTAACAAAGTTTGACAGAGTCAAACTTTGATGTGGAGTCACTGTACGAATTATGGTGAAATTTGAAAGAAGATTCCTTAGTAAATTACCTGTCTCCGGTAACTCACACTGAACTTCACAGGTCTCGAGGTTCAAACTGCCAGTCAGGTTTCATATATCTTTTCCGGTGGCAGGAGTTTTAATGTGAATGGATACAAAATTGGCTAAAATTTCTTGAAAAATATATCCAAGGACTCACAAATATTTTTAAGTTGAAGATAAAGTTAGTTCTTTTTTTTTAGTCACAAAGCAACTATAAGATGTCTGTGGTATTTTTAAATTAAAAGCTAGTTATTTGCCTATAAAAGTAACATTTTTCCCCAAAGTCATAAAATAATACGTGCTTATGGAAGAATACTTGGAAAGTTCAGAAATAGAAAAGGCTTTTTAGAATAAAATATTTGTTCATCCTTCCTCTTTTGTCCCTTTTGAACTTTGTACGGTATGCATGTATTTCCTAATAACAAAATAATGGAAGGACATAAATCCATCTGTCCAAATATCCTGTTTGATTTTCTTTGTTTTGTAATCACCAGCTTGTGTTGAGAATCACTGAGGTAATAGCCAATCCGGTTCACTGACCACCACAGGCATCTCTTGGAATAAACCGGACAGAGTTTATTCCAGCTACCAACTTTGACCACCTTCACCCCAGTATTTTCTAATTGTAGCCCTCATTGTAGGCTCGGTGCTGAGGAAATGAATTATGAAACTAGTCTAAGCAAAAATATGTTAACTATAGAACCAAAGCACGGTCATGGATCCAAACCTAAGGTACTAATGTCTGTCTATTCATTCTCTCTCTCTCTGATTCCACAGACCCAGTTCTTTCCCTGTAATCACGGGGAATGCAGGAATCCCAGCCATGCACTGCCCTTATTCAAACTGACGGAAAAACAATGCCATCACATGAATCAATAGGAATGGTGCATTTGGCCAGGAGACTGTTATTTCTGGGGGCTGGATGGGCGCTTCGTTTTGAAGTTTATATTAGCGTCAGATTTAACAGTATGGCAATGTTTTCCAAACTCTGTCACTGGGAAGTAATTCTGGCGTGTGTCCGTAAGTACTGTCTCTCTCTATATGTATGAGTATAAAAAGTACTATGGAGTGGGTGGTTCAAACAACAGAAATTTCTTTTCTCAGCGTTCTGGAGGCTGGAGCCCGGGAGGGGGTTGCCAGCTAGGTTGGGCTCTGGCGAGAGCTCTCTTCTAGGATTGCAGATGGCTGCCCTCTTGTGTGTTCACACGGCCTTTCAGTGTGCCCTGGAGACAGGGCGAGATCGCTTCCTCTTCTTATATGGCTATCAGTTCTGTTGGATTAGGACCTCACCCTTATGAGCTCAGTTAACCTTAACTACTTCTTAAAAGGCTCTATCTCTAAATGCAGTCAGATTGTGAGTTAGGTCTTCAACATACACGTTTTATTTTGAGAGGCAGCGTAATTCACTGTAATACACTCAGATCAGTATGTATATACTGTGTATATAAAATTTGATTTTACATACACACTTCCAGGCATTTCATAGAAGTTTTCTCTCTTTTGATTTTACTTTATTACTGTCCCTTACCACTCTTTCCCTTATCCATAAACAGAAATTGCCAGTGTTCTTCTATCTTTTTCTGTTCTCAAAGCTGAGGATTGGAGCTAAGCAAAAAAGCTTAGGGGACCACTGAACCAAGACTCAGAATTCATGTCTGGCTCTGTGATTCCAAGAGTGTCTCTCTCTCCTTAAAAACCTAAATTCTTTCATCTGTGTAAAACAGGATTGATAATCTATAATCCTGTGAAAGTGTGAAGAAAGAACAGTTAATAATTTGTCATGTAATGTGAGCTCTTTTTAGTAAAAGTTTCAAAATGAAATGCAAAGATTTTAATCCAAAGGTATGAAACTGTTAAAATTTAACTGACATTCTCAGCAATTACCATGTGCCCTAAGAACATTAACTCACTGACTCTCAACAACAGTGGTATAAGATAGGTTATGTGTTATCACCACCTTCTCTGTTTTATAGAAATACAGAAAAGTAGGGTATCTGGTGCATGACTACACAGCTCATTTGGGAGAGAGTCAGGAGTCACATCCCTGGTGGAAGCTTGGTGTTAGAGACCAGTTACCATGAAGCCACGAACTATGAAATTGCTGCTTATTCACTTCTAATTGTGTGACTACCTTGTTCAAAAGCCTCCACTAGCTCGTCTTCTTTTTTTTTTTTTTTTTGATGTGGACAATTTTTTAAAGTCTGTATTGAATTTGTTACAATGTTGCTTCTGTTTTATGTTTTCTTGACCGAGAGGCATGTCAGATCTTAGCTCCCTGACCAGGCATGGAACCCACACCCCTTGCATTGGAAAGCAAAATCTTAACCACTGGCCCTCCAGAGAAGTCCCTCCAGTGGCTCTTAAAGCCTAAAGTAATATGTACAACTCATTTGCTTAACAATAAATACCCTCCGGCAACCTTTCTTTCCTGTTTTGCTCCCCATGAAAATCCTTCCTTCATTCTTCCTGGCCTCCCTGTACTCCGGCCGAAATGGACCAATCCCTTTATCTGAATCCACCTATTCTAACACCTGTCTCCACCTTCTATATTTTACACTATCTACATCTTCAAGGTCCCTCCAAAATACAGTCTCCTTCCTACATTTTCTCCTGCACCTCTCAACCCTGGCTGGCTGTTTTTTCTTTCCTACAGAATTTTCTCTCTCTTCTCTGCATGTATTAATATGAGCTTCTGGCTTTTATGATATTTCTTTCTGTATGCTATATTCCCTCCCAACTAAATGATAGGATCCTTGAGGGCTGCAATATGCTTTCTCAGAGCTCTTTAACACTTTTCATTAAAATTTTAAATCATTACTGTTTGGTAATTAAATGTATGCAGATTTATTGGAAAAAAATAAAACATTACAGAAATACAAAAGTGAGATCTATCAATCTATCATTAGAACCCCTCCTCTTCTGCCCAAAGAGAACTGTGGTTAACAGTTTGCAATGTAGTCTTTTAAACTTTTTTTTTCACATAATAAACATACAATTTTTATTTACACAAATGGGATTCTACTATATAGGCAACTTTGTACCTCCCTCCCGCTTAATTAATATTTTTCATATAGAGAGGTATCTCATTTTTTTTTTTAACAGCCACTTAGTATAATACTAAAGGAAATCAACCCTGAATATTCACTGGAAGGACTGGTGCAGAAGCTGAAGCTCCAATACTTTGGCCACCTGATGCAAGGAGCCAACTCATAGGAAAAGACCCTAATGCTGGGAAAGATTGAGGGCAGTAGGAGAAGGGGGCAACAGAGGATGAGATGGTTGGATGGTTTCACTGAGTCAGTGAGCATGAGTTTGAGCTAACTCCGGGAGATAGTGAAGGACAGAGAAGCCTGGCATGCTGCAGTTTATGGGGTCGCAAAGAGTCGGGCATGACTTAGCGACTGAACAACAACACAGTATAAAATTATGTGGTTGTAACAGTAATTTTTTTCCATGGGGATGGTCTTGATCCCTGTCTCCTGTACAATGTCATGACCCTCCGTCCATAGTTCATCAGGCACTCTGTCAGATCTTGTCCCTTAAATCTATTTCTCATATCCATTGTATAATCATAAAGGATTTGATTTAGGTCATACCTGAGTGGTCTAGTGGTTTTCCCTACTAGTCTAGTGGTTTTCTTCAATTTAAGTCTGAATTTGGCAATAAGGAGTTCATGATCTGAGCCACAGTCAGCTCCCGGTCTTGTTTTTGCTGACTGTATAGAGCTTCTCCATCTTTGGCTGCAAAGAATATAATCAGTCTGATTTCAGTGTTGACCATCTGGTGATGTCCATGTATAGAGTCTTCTCTTGTGTTGTTGGAAGAGGGTGTTTGCCAAGACCAGTGCGTTCTCTTGGCAAAACTCTATTAGCCTTTGCCCTGCTTCATTCTATACTCCAAGGCCAAACTGGCCTGTTACTCCAGGTGTTTCTTGACTTCCTGTTTTTGCATTCCAGGCTCCTATAATGAGAAGGACATCTTTTTTGAGTGTTAGTTCTATGAGATGGCTGGATGGCATCACCAACTCTATGCACATAAGTTTGGGTGAGCTCTGGGAGATGGTGATGGACAGGGAGGCCTGGTGTACTGCGATTCATGGGGTCGCAAAGAGTCAGACATGACTGAGCGACTGAACTGAACTGAACAGTATTTACCTGGTCAGTCCCTCACTGAGGAATATGACAGTGACTTCTAAATTTCACTATTATGAGCAATGCTGCAGCAAATGTATTATTCTACATATATACTCTTGGCTGTTCTGATTCACCCACCACTTCGAGGGGAACTTGAAAGACTGAGAAAGCTGGACAGACTACCAAGAAGCTGCCTGGGCCTGAACCAATGTGCTTTTTGTCATAAAGGAGGGCACTGGAAGTGGGAATGTCCTCAGCGCCCTAATGGGGGACGCTGGAGAGGCAACCCTGACCAGCCCCAGTTCTTTGTGAATAAGCTGGATGAGAGAGCCCACATACTGAATGATGCAGCCCGAGGGCCTGCCTTGGCTATGGATCCCACTTGATCCACTCTCATTATCCCAGCGGAGCCTTGGGTCACCCTTGATGTGGCAGGTAAAACTGAATTTCCTGTAGACACTGGAGCTGCCTGCTCTGCTCTGACTCACCAGCCAGCCCCCTCTCCATCTGTGGACCACACCATGACAGGAGTTGGTGGACAGCCCAAGGGAGGGCGATCTACATCTCTCCTTGGCTTCCCAGGTGGCACAGTGGCAAAGAATCCATCTGCAATGCAGGAGACACAGGATACTTGAGTTCAGTCCCAGGATTGGGAAGATCCCCTGGAGGAGGAAATGGCAACCCACTCCAGTATTCTTGCCTGGGAAATCCCATGGACAGAGCAACCTGGTGGGCTACAGCCTAAAGGGTCTCAAGGTGTTGGATGTGACTAAGCATAAGATATATGGGAGGAAAAAATGGTTAATAGGTTCAGATAATTGTTCGATGAGTGAATAGAACTGAATAGAACAATAGTAGTTTGAGTAATCTTTCGAGAAATGGATGGTACTTGGCTACTGAAACCAGTAGCAACTCTACAAAATGACCAGCTAGCATTAGAAGTGCAATGGCCTTGGAGCAATTTATCTTGGTGCAAAATGAACCGGCCTGAACCAAGATCAACCACTGACCTCGGCCTCTTTAGTCCCACACTTTCCCCAACAGAAGTCACTGGCCCCAGCTGCAACCTGGTACCTTATATAATGCGTGTCTTTAAGGACAGAGAACAATGCGGTTCCCTGGAGGGTGCCCTGGCTCAGCACTGAAGGTTGTTAGGGCACCTGGTAACCCAGTCGTGAACACTGAAAATGAATAGAAAGTGCATAAATGGCTGGAGTATAAGACTCTCTGTTTAAACTCTTAGGTTCTGGACCAGTAGTCTCCATTGTCATGGGAAGGTTCCTGTATCAATACTAAGATTCTCCACCCTGGGTTCCAGAAACATCTCTGCCACTAACCAGCTGCAAAACCTTGAGCAAGTTGTTGAACCTCATTTGCACTGACACATCAGGGGAGTGAAATCGCTGCTGTGAAAGGCCCTTTCTGACATTCCTTTCCCCACAGGCAGAGTCTCATTTTCAGATGTCTGGGCTGTTTATTGCACTGAAAAAAAACCTCATAAAATCAGTCAATGGAAATATTTTCAAAATGTGTCAGAGATGGTCAATGGACCACAGCAGGGCTCAGACTCAATTGACCATCTTTGCCTCTATGGTAGAAGGTGATGGGGGTCTTCTGAGGAAGCACCAGAAATACAGAAGTCAGACTGGGGCCAGGTCCTGGCCAGGGACAAGTCTGGCAGTAAACGGGGCTTCCCAGTGAAGGAGAAGCATCACTGGAAGTGTACCAGTGACCCTTCTCCTAGCCTATCACCAGAGTTAAACTGCCCCGGTCTTCTCAGGCCTATTTCTTTTTTTTTTTAATATAAATTTATTTATTTTAGTTGGAGGCTAATTACTTTACAATATTGTAGTGGTTTTGCCATACATTGACATGAATCCTCCATGGGTGTACATGTGTCCCCCATCCTGAACCCCTCCTCCCACCTCCATCCCCATCCCATCCCTCAGGGTCATCCCAGTGCACCAGCCCGAGCACCCTGTCTCATGCATCCAACCTGGACTAGTGGTTCATTTCACATATGGTAATATACATGTTTCAATGCCATTCTCCCAAACCATCCCACCCTCGCCCTCTCCCACAGAGTCCATAAGACTGTTCTATACATCTGTGTCTCTTTTGCTGTCTCGCATACAGGGTTATCGTTACCATCTTTCTAAATTCCATATATATATGTGTTAGTATACTGTATCGGTGTTTTTCTTTCTGACTTACTTCACTCTGTATAATAGGCTCCAGTTTCATCCACCTCATTAGAACTGATTCAAATGTCTTCTTTTTAATGGCTGAGTAATACTCCATTGTGTATATATACCACAGCTTTCTTCTCCATTCATCTGCTGATGGACATCTAGGTTGCTTCCATGTCCTGGCTATTGTAAACAGTGCTGGGATGAACATTGGGGTACACGTGTCTCTTTCAATTCTGGTTTCCTCGGTGTGTATGCCCAGCAGTGGGATTGCTGGGTCATATGGCAGTTCTATTTCCAGTTTTTTAAGGAATCTCCACACTGTTCTCCATAGTGGCTGTACTAGTTTGCATTCCCACCAATAGTGTAAGAGGGTTCCCTTTTCTCCACACCCTCTTCAGCATTTATTGCTTGTAGACTTTTGGATAGCAGTTCTCAGGCCTATTTCCTGAGAACTGCTTCCAACTCCTTCCAGGACCCCCTCCCAAGTGAACCAGCGCATGCGGTGGTACTTTCTCACCGTGTGCCATTTTCATGGCCCTTCCAGGAGGAATACAAGGCTGCCTCAGCCTCTGAGAGACACTTGCATCCTTTCAGCGAGCTTTGCCTCCCAGGCATCCAATACAGTAGTGCTCAGGAAATATTTGCGGCTCTGTGAATGAGTGACTCAGGCAAGCTCCCCAGGGGACTAGAGTTTTATGGGTTTTAATATGAACCATACCATGGAACCAGAGACTTTCCCCTCATTGCTCCCACTGGAAACTGTCTGTTCCAGTTGGATTTGCTGGCAGTTGGATGGAATTTTGTTCCTTTTCACGCTGAAAACCATAATCTAATTTTTAAATTAAAAAAAAACATTTTCATAGCACCTACCTCACGTTCTGCAGTAATCCAAACATTCTACAAATGTTAATTCATTTATTCTTTGCAAGCATCCAGATGTAGAAAATAAGACCAAGAAAGGTTGTCACTTTGCTCTGAGATCAAAGCTAATAAGCTCCAGAGCTGGTGTTCAAACCCAGGCCATCTGGTTGTGGAGTATACGCTTTGCCTGAAATGTATGTGACTAGCAAAAATCTTCATGAGCAGAAAAAAAAAAACACACACAAAAAACAGATGTTGATGTATTTATTTCAAAGGAAATGCTCTTTCTCTTGTGTCCCCCTTTCCTTCCTCATTCAAAGCAAAATGTTCTAAAGCAAACAGTCTTTTTTCACACCTGAGAGAGCGAGGAGGCTCATTTTTGCTTTGGCAATCAAAATGGAAGAGGAAACTTGTGTGGTTTCATCACCGGTGTTTTCGGGGCGTGTGCTCTGCCTGATCCTGCCTGCCTCCCGGCTCATCTGGCTGGCCCTCACCCCTTTCTCCAAGCTTTGCTGCCTCAGGTCCCAGAGACTTTTAACAGTCTGTCTTTCCCCTGCATCTCTGGGTCACGGACCAGCCTTTACGGCAATCCCGCCCAGCCAGACTTTGAGCCTCGACGTCTTCTTAGGCCCTCCCCTCAGTCAAAGCTTTGCAATTAGGACTCCGACCTCATCAACTGCAACTGCATCCGAATCCCCAGAAATCGCAGCTCCAGGTCCTCCATCCCGGGGTGAATCCACCGCGTTTCTGGGTTTCGAATGTTAGGCGCCTGACAACGCGTACATTTCAATTATCGGTCTTCTCCGTGCGAGGCTGGCGTCAGAACCTGACAGACCTGCCATTGGTAGCCGTGGGACCCAGGGCAAATTACTTAACGTCTCTGACTCTCGGTTTCCTCATCCTGGAGGGGATTGATACCCATAGGGTGGCCGTGTGGATCGAACGAGATAAGGCAGAGGCTGCGCCGGCACCCTTGGGTTCTCTTCGGTCCCTCTCTGCAATAGGACGTCATACCTGCTTGTCGATTTCCCACTTTTTTCCCCAGAGCACCCTCCAGCTCCGAGGGCTGGGAGGGCGTCTTGGCGCCACGCTCGGAAGAAAGCCCCTATGCACCCTTAGAACGTGCGACCCCACCGGGCTCCTGGGGCTCATTCGTGACAACCCGGGAGAGCTGAGATAACTTGCTTCGACCCTAACCCTAAACCTCAGCCCCGCTGTCCCAGATGGCTAAAGACTCGGGTTCCGACGGAGGACCGCCTGAAGTCTCTGGGGAGGGGGTTGGGGAAGAAGAAATGGAGTCAAGAGTGAGCCCGCGCTCCGGCTCGCCTCCCTCCCCCAAGGATGCTCTCATCCCCGGGCCCCCTTCCCACTCGGACACCTGCTGCCCAGCGTCCGAGGCAGGGCCTCCCTCCGCCAGGCGGGCTTCCCAGCCGCGTCCCACCTGCGCGGCCGCCCCCGCGGGCGAGGGTTGGGGGGGGTGATCCCCGCACCCAGCCTTGGGGGCCGCCGCCGGGCTCCCCGCCCCCGCGAGGTCCGCGCCCCCGGCCGCGCCCCCCTGGCAGCCCCGGCACCCCTCTCCTCCCCCGGCGGGCTCGGCGGAGCTTTGTACTCACATCCGGGGCTGGGTTTTGCTTTAATGCGAAACGTAATTAACCCGGAAAAAAGAGCCGAGAGACAAGAGAGAAGGAGGGAGTGAGGGCTTGGGGGGAGAAGAGCAGGAGGAGCCAGAGGCCCCCGAGAGTTTGGCGGCGACAGAGACCACCCCCGTCCCCTCTGTCCCCCCGAGAGCGACGGCCCGGCGGGCCCTAGAGGCGCTTCCAGCCGGATGTAACGCGCGCACCCTGCCCGAGCCCCGGCCCTGCGCGGCGGGGTAAGTGGGGCGCCCGCGCCGGCCGGGGCGCGCGCCGCCAGGGCCGGCAGGGAGGCCGGGCGGCGGGTGGGGGGTGCCCACCTGCGGACCCAGGACCCCGGGGCGGGTCGCCACCGCCCCCGGCCGCCTCCGATGGCCCCCGGGGAGCCCGCAGGGTAGCCCCCCCCCACCCCCTTCGGCCCTCGGGAGCGTCCGGGGTGGCCAAGGTCGCCGCCGCCAGGGGTCGGGCTGCGGGGGTGGGGCCGCCGACTGGGTGGGGGCGGGTGTTCTGCCGAGCTGCGATTTCTCACGTTTGCAGCGGCGAAACTTCTCGGCGGGTTCTGGCGCTGGGGTAGCCGCCCTGCAACGACTGCTCGGGCTGCAGGTAGGGGAGGCAAGCGGACGACGTCCAGGCAAGTCCCCCGGGGCACGGATGGAGCCTCGGAGACGCATCTTTCTCTTCCCCTGTTAGCCGTATTCCGTGGCAGGCCTAGAACCCTCTCCAGGGAGATCCCGCTCCTGCCCATTGGGCCCAGCCCGAGCGCTCTCGGGCTTCTGGACCTGAGGGCTCTGGGGTGACTTGGAGGAAACGGCCCTAAAATGCAGGTGGGGTGCTAGATTGGGGAAAGCAGGCGAGGGGGTCTGGCTGGCTGTCTCAACGACTTCTTTCCCTCCACCTTACACGCTTCCCTCTTCTGCTCCAGTTCTAAAGACTGTTAATGCATCGAATTAAAAAAAAAAAAAAAAAAAAAAAAGAGGAAAGGGAAAAGAGAGGCAGTGTAGGAACGAAAAGTGTGCAGACACGTCCAGAGAGGAGGCGCAGCCGGGCCATCTCTCTCGAGGCGGTCACATCTCCTCCCCAGGCCAGCCCTGCCCCCAGCCCCTCGCGGGGAGGTTTCCTTCCTACTTGGTGCATCTTCCCCTTCTAACCCCTCTCGCGCCCTTCCCACCCCCCTGTCTTTCTTTCGGACTCCAAATGGGGATTTTCGGAGGAGAGCGAACAGCGGAGCAGGGGGAGGGGACAGGCCTTCCACCGGGACGCCAGCTGTGGCTCCTGGAGGAAGGGGGAGGGGGAGGGGGCGCCTCGGGCTGCCGCGGGGTGGGTGCGCTTGGGCTGAAGTTCCAACATTGTACTCCTGTTGTGTTCAATGTATCTAAGTCAGCCACCCCTCCCCACCCCCGCCCTACCCCCCGCTTTCCTCCTTTCTGAAGCTTCATCATCTTTCTTTCTTGGGGAGCAGAGCCTTCCGAAACAGTAAGGCCAAAGATCTGGGAAGAGTAGTGTTTGTTTTCTATTTCAGTTACATTCAATGGTATTTTTTGGGTAATTAAGACACCAAAGACGGTGCTGAACAAAAGATAGCCTCTGTCTTCAGGGGGCTTACCACCTGTGGAGGCCAGAAGAGAGACACCGGTATTTAAAACAGAGTGCAGATTGTGAAAATAGAGAGATCCAGCGTGCTTTGAGAAGCCAGAGGCTTTAACAATTTTTTTAATTAATTAATTAATTTTTGGAATTAATGTTTGCTTGTGCTGGGTCTTCCTTGCTTCCAGGGCTTTCCTCTGGTTTAGGCAATGGGGGAGATTGTCGGGGGTGGCTACTCTTTTAGTGGGCTTCCCATTTCGGTGGCCCCTCTCCTTGGGGAGTCCTGGCTCTAGGGTGCAGGGGCTTCAGTAGTTGTGGTTCCCCGGCTCTAGAGCAGAGGCTCAGTGGTTGTGGTGCAGGGTCTTATTTGCTCTGTGCCATGTGGGATCTTCCTCAACCAGGGATCGAACCCATGTCTCCTGTATTGGCAGGCAGATTCTTTACTACTGAGCAACCAGGGAAGCCCAAGAAGCCAGAGGCTTAAAAAAAAAAAACCTTCATCCTTTTTCAGGTATTAGCCTTCTCTGTTGTGTGCCACTTGAATGCAGGTGACTTTGGCCGTAGCTTGTAGTCTAGACTCTGTGCCAGCCTGGTGGTGTATGACATCTGCTAGGTGCTAAGTAAATGTTTGTTGAATGAATGAGTGACTGACTGCAAGCACGGGAATTGTGTGCCCCGTCCAAATGGAAGAGGAGAGCGCAGTGTGAAAGTGCCTCGGACTGGTTCAGGCGGGTTTGTGAGGATTTATCTCGGATGTTGCCTTTGGACCTAAGTGCCCTTTGCCCTCTTTGTAAGCCCTGCTTTTTTTTTTTTTTAATTAAGTCTCATATGGACAATATATAGCTGATACTTTATTTTTAAAATACTTTATTTATTTATTTTTGGCTGCACTAGGTTGCTGGGTGTGGGCTTTCTCGAGTTGCTGGGAGTGGGGGTTACCCTTTGTTGTGGTGTGGGGCTTCTCACTGTGGTGACTTCCCTTCTTGTGGAGCATCTAGAGCCCAGGCTCAGTAGTTGTAGCGTGCAGTTGGCCCACAGCCTGTGGGATCTTCCAGGACCAGGGATCGAACCCGTGTCCCCTGCATTGGCAGGTGGATTCTTAACCTCTGGACCCCCAGGGAAGTCCTAAGCCCCGCTTTTGACAAGTGTGTGTGGCACTCCTACTGCTGGGAGACTTGCTCACTTCACAGGTGGATGGGTGATCACCTGGGTGTGGATCAAGAAGCCACCTGCCCTTTGGTGGAGAGTCTGCAACCCTTCTTTTCTTTTGCCATTGGCGCTTGCTTCTCTCTTCTGTATGAGGAAGTGGGGCCTGCAAATCCCGTCATGTCATCATAGTGTGCTGACCTGTTCTCAGCTCAGTATTTCCCCCCGAGGTTAAAATAAATACTGGAGATATGCTGCTTTTGGTTGATGCGTGCTTATGGAGAGATTCTGCAAAAAATGAGAAGGGCGAAGCCTCAGCGCTATCACCCAAGCCCCTCTGAACAGCCTGCCTGCTGGCTTGCCTGATATTTGCTGTAAGTGCTGGGTCACTAAGGAGCCCAGATCAGCAGGAGCATGGTTTTCAGATGTGCATTCAGCTGGCACTATGTGGAGCTCCGGTCTTCTTTGTGCAGCAGGTAGACAGGTGGGTGATGCCCCTCACATTAGATGTCACTGTGGCCCCAGTGCAGTAAATATCTCTTTGATTTCCCTGAAATGGTGGTGTTGCTTATCTGGCTGGCATAGTCCTGGAGTTTGGTAAAGATGGTCTGGGTGCTGGGGTGCTGCTTTTCTCTGCCTCTTTACTCCTCCACTATGAGCAGCAGTTGTTGTTCAGTTGCTCAGTCGTGTCTGACTCTTTGCAACCCCATGGACTGCAGCACACCAGGCTTCCCTGTCCTTCACTGTCTCCCAGAGTTTGCTCAAACTCATGTTCATCGAGTCAGTGATGTCATCCAACCATCTCATCCTCTGTCATCCCCTTCCCCTCCTGCCCTCAATCTTTTCCGGCATCAGGGTCTTTTCCAATGAGTCGGCTCTTCGCATCAGGTGGCCAAAGTGTTAGAGCTTCAGCGTCAGCATGAGTGAGCACTTGGGGCTGCCTTACTTTCAGTTTTCCGTGCATCTTGGTGAGCTGGAGAGGACTCCGGTGGTCCCATCTGTTAGGCTTTGGAAAGGAAGAGAGCAGAGCAAATATTGTAGTGTGACAGCAAGAGAAGACTGCTAGCTCTGTCTGATACAACAAGCTCATCACTGAGCCAGGGAATTGGCCAGGGCAGGGCGATGGGGTAGGAGGGATGGGTCTACAGGGGCTGGTGATTGGTATGGTGGGGCAGTAACTGGAAAGTTCCATTGACCTTTACTCTGAATCTTGGGTTGCCCTGCTCTCCCCTCCCCTGGTCCCTGCTGGTAAAACCATCCACCCTTTTGGGCTTTATAACTTCTCTCTCTCCTGGAAGCCTTTTCTTTGCCCTTGATCCCCACTGATTAAATTGACGTGCAGAAGATTAAAGACTGAATTGGGCTCTCTCTTCCGGGGAGGTGGGAGAGATCCACACCTGGTGGGACAGGAGCTTCCACACTGCCCAGGGAGGCAGCAGGCTTTCAGGTCTGGACCTTTGTGCTGCTGGCCAGCTGAGATAAAGAGGGTGGGAAGTGAGGTCCCCTTCTCCTTGAGACACACGATAGTTAAAGGGCAAAGGTGAGGGCTCGCTCTCCCATCAGTGTGGACTCCGTTTGGCTGTCCACTTGCAGAGAGCATCTATGATACCCCCCTCCCCAACCCCACCCACTTCCCCGGGCTGAGCAAGAGGCAGCTCCAGAGTCCCTTTCCTGGCACCCGATTGCAGGCCTGGGTCTGTGAACCTGCTGGGTGACCTGGCCCACATGGATCCCATGGATCTCTTGCACTTTTTTCAGTAACTTCTTGGAGAAATTTATAGGTGAGAAATATGATGGTTCTCTGAGCAGAACATTCAAACGAGACAGCTCGTTTGAATCCTTGTGAGAGATTCCAGCATCACTGCTTTCCCAGTGGGATTTGCTTACTGATATTGGAGGGGTGGAGTCAGTCTGGCAGCTGTCTGCCCTGTTTAAACTAGTGATGGGAGTCATATACTATTTGTTAGGCACTCCACACCTATGCAACCACACACACACACACACACCACACACACACACACACACACACACACACACACATACATACATACATTTACCCAGTGCTTCATCTTTACCAGACCTCCTGTTAAGCACTTTTCACACATTATTTCGTTTAATCCACACGGCAGCCTTTGAAGTCGGTACAGCAGTTCTCTCCATTTTGCACACGAGGAAACAGACCCCGGAAAGTTAAGTTGCGGCTGTCTGGCTCTGAGACCCATGGTCTTTCCCTTTACCCCAGCATGTCGGTGAAGTCAGCACGCCCTCTTCTTGCAAGAGTTTCATCAGATGCACTCTAACTGACTGATCGCTGTCGTCTGCACATCCTCTGGGCCACACCCAGCCCCTCCTTCTTCCCTGCTTCCAGGGATGGAGCCCAGGGCATTTAGACTAGCAGGCTTAGGCTGTTTATACTCTCCCAGCATCTTGCAAAAGTCTAGTACCTAGGAGAAATAAGGATGCTTTCTTTGCTGCTACCATTAGGAAGCCCTACAGCGAAACTGAACTGTTGAATCTAATAACTGGGGGGCTGTCACATTCTAAAAGTGGAAGATCTCAGTTTCTATAGGCTATTTATAGCCCCCCCCACCCCGACCCTGTGGCTGCTTCCAGTGCCACGAATTCCCTGGGGTTAGGAACCTTGAGTCAAAGGCAGACCTTTGCTTCCTGCCAGCTCCATCCAGCAACCACTTTTTCTCTGAACAGAGATGAGGCTGTTGTTCAGAGATCATGAGTATGTAAAATATTTTGTCATTTTCAGTATCAGTATTCACTCATTTCTGCGTTTCCCCCAGAATTTTTCCCCCACTGAAAACTTTCCTCAAGTGTTTCTTGCCTCCATTCAGGGTTCTCGGGTCCAATGGGGACTGGGCACCTATTCCTCCCCTCCCCATTCCTGTGGATGTCTGCATTCCTCAGCCTGTTCTTCCGCTGGGAACGTGTTCTCAGGACATTCCCTTCTCTTGCACATTATTCTCCAGCCTCAGACTATTTGGAATGTGCTCTTATGACAGTTTCAGAATGCAGTGATATTATAGCCATAGGAAATAGATGTTCCCACACTTTCCAAGTTGGAATCTTTGGCCGAGTCTCAGGGCTGGGTTGCCAAATAGATGTTGCTTGTGTTGTTATTATTGCTGTTATTGTGTTTTTACTGGGCCCCTGAGTGTTGCTGGGCCTTCCACAATGCACCCTGATGCAGGCTGGAGAATTGAAACACAGGCGACCTCTCTGATCGCCTGGCCCAGCGTTTTCTAACTCCACACCCCAGTTCCTGTCTGCTCATTACAGCCCTTGCTTAGACCTCTGATGTCATTTCCTGATTCACTTTCTCCTGTAGAAGTTGAGCAATTTCCTGCGGTGTCCCTCTCGCTCACCACTGATGCTGCTGTCCCCAGCTTCCACCCTGGAGGGTGACAAGACAGCACATGGTCACTGCACGCCCTACCCCTCCATGTCAAGAAACACCTTCCTGACTTTTTTTCTGAAGGAGAATCCTTGGAATTCTCTGTCCTGCTAACACCAAGTCACGTGAAAGAAAAAATCTCCAAATGTACAAATGGATGAATGTATTTTTTTTTTTTTTCAGTTCTGAACTGCAGGAGATTATAGTGGATTATTTCATCCTGGGACCAGTACCGTTTAAGGCTTTATCTCTGTTATCACTTCTGTCTTTTGTATTTATCTCAGAAGTATCAGACCAATCAGGCAGATGAGTTTCCCTTATTTCCCTCTTTTTTTTTTTTCCTGTATCTTCAAACCCAAATTCGTGATCTTAAAAATAAGACATCCAGTACAGTAAGCCAGAGCTTTCATGACTTAATAGCTCTTTAGCTTTTCTTTAAAAAACTCTGTTTATCCATCTTTTCATTCGTCTAGACATTTAATTTAAACACGTCAGTCCCATCTCCCAGATTTCAAGAAGGAAAATTCCACTGGAGGGGGGGTCTTTGTTGGGGGTCCCTGCTTCCCTTCCCCAGAGCACTTGGCGGGCTGTATCGCAGAGGGTGTAGCAGCCAGCAGGAGCAAGGCACTGACTTGGCTGTGAATCTTCAGCTGACCCCCCAGGACAGGGGCTCCTTTTATGAAGACCAGAGAGCAAAGAACCAAAGCCACAAGGGAAAGAAAGAGCCTCTCTTAGAGGAGGTTGCAATAGGAAGTAAGAAACCCAACTAGGTTGGAGGGCGCCAAAGCCCTCTGGGTAGGTACCAAGCTTTTAAGCAGTTGTGATGGGTAGAATAGGGCTTTATTAGATTTAAGACTCTGAAACACCAAGAAGTCCCAAGAGAGCTATAATTTAAGCACGGTTTTGCTTCTTTATGGACTCTGGAGAATTGGGAAATTTTTTCTCAGCTTCAAAACTTCTACGCTGGGGATGGGGGTGTGTGTGGAGTTAAATAGCTTTCCTCCCTGCTAAATAAAGTAACATGCATTTCCTGTAGAAAAATTTGGAAAATATGAAAAACATACAAATGTAGATAAAATTTGCCCATGACCTGTGGATAATAGCTGCTAATATTTTAGTGTCTGGATGTCAGTCTTTTTCTATCCAAATACAGAAATATAAAAACAATACTTAGAGGCCTTGGGTTCATATTCTAAATTGTGTTATTGTATCTTAAAACTTATGGTGGGTTTTCCCTTATTTATTTAAAATTATGTGAAAACATAGTTTTTTAAAGATTGTGCAGCATTTCCTTATGTGAATATCCTGTCACTTCTTATTCCTTAATCATTGGAACATTCAGGGTATTTCCAACTTTTTGTCATTATAAATAGAGTTGCAGTTGCTATCTTTTTATTTTAATCTGTATTTGCATCTTTGTTTATTTACTTGGATGGAATGCTGGAAGTAGAATTATTGGGTCAGAGGGTATAAACTGAGTGTTTTTAGCTCTCTTGTTTCATATTGCCAAGTTTCTTTCCAGAAAGGTTGCCACTTCTGTCCCGGGTGTGTAAAAATTCTAGGCAGTGTCTTCAAGTAGATGCATATGTTTCCGGCTTCAGCCTTCTTACTTATCTTCCCCACTCTGGTGCATCAGTCTTCTGCTGGGACATGTTTTACTCTCTTGGGGTCTTGGTCCCAGTGATCTATTATATATATTTTTTTAATTAAAAAATATTTATGTATTTGGCCATGTCAGGCCTTAGTTGCAGTGCCTGTCCTCTGGTTTCCTTATTAGGGATCGAACCCAGGACTCCTGCATTGGAAGTGTGGAGTCTGGACCACCAGGGAAGTCCCAGTTATCTGTTATATATTAATGAGCCTGATAAAGATGTCAGTTGCCTCAGTTACTAGGGGACGATTTTATTGGCTTGAATCTCCTCCTGTGAAGGAGCCCAATGCCCTGGAAGGAGCAGTGGAGTGACGTTTGGGACAGGGGTGTGGCCGGATTCACTCATCTCATTGGAAGGTGGGCAGCCGTTAACTGCTTCTCCTGACCTTTATCTCATCAGTGGGCAAGTGTTGGCCAGGAATCTCGGGTTAGGCCAGGTTGGCATTTAACTCATTTTCTGCTGCTGATCAGTAGGGCAAACTCCATGCAAAGTCCCTTTCTTTCTAAAAGTTTCACTTTTATCATGAATTAAATATTTAACATATTTTCACCTGCAGCACATACTTGGGAACTTGCAAGACATCTAGATCATGTAAAACTTGCCTCTTTTACTTTTCATTATGAACCACTATTTTCTTACTTGGATTATGTGAAGCCATGTTTTGGTTTTGTTTGACGTGTGTGTGTGTGTGTGTGTGTGTGAAAGGGAGAGAGAGGAAGAGAAATTGATTGTGTGCACACATAATTTTGATTTGCATTAAACAAAGTCTAGGAAAGAAGATGAAACAGGAAGCGAACGAGAAAATGTTCTGCCTCCCTGGGCGTCATTATATATTTAAACTAGCCACAGTTGAAAATAAGAACATTCAGTGTATGTAGGATTATAGCAATGTAACAATATGTTGCTGGCTGCAGTGTAAACGGATGAAGTAATTTTAGAAAGCAATTTTGTAATGGGTGTCAAGAGTTATAAAAGATCATAACCTATGATCTAGTCTTATTATGACTTGGAATTTATGTGGTATCCGAGAGCAAAAGAAGCAACAACGTATAAAAACATGAATTTTAGCATTAGAAAAATTGGATATCATCTAAGTGTCTAATCATGGAGACATGGTTTAAGTAAATTATAGTAAGTCCAGTCCAGTGATGTTATGCAACCATTAAAAACACTGATTATAAAGACTGGGTAGGAACATGGAACATGTTTATGATATAATTGAAAGTTTTAAGAAGGTTGACTATGTGGATCGGGGCATAAAAAAGCATGCAAAAGTGTAAACGATTGGCTGGAGTGATTTTTTTTAATGCCAGCATTGTTACATTGTGAGTTTTGCACTACAAACGGAAAATGCTAGGGTGGTTGGCGTTCTTTGGAAAGAGAGGGCGCTGAACAGGGTGTACCGAGGTCCCTTCCTGCACACAGTCTGCCCTCCATGTGTTGAGCTCCCTGCTAGGTGGTCTTGGTACTGAAGGTGGAGGGGCTGGCCTGAGCGAATGCTGCCTGGTGGTCTGACCCAACACCGAGAACACTTGCGATGTTGGCCCAAGAGATGGAACCAGTCATTGTCTGGGTGAGGGTCCCAGGATACGGTGTGTGTGTGGGGGTGCAACCCCTGGGACGTATCTCCCAGTGTCGCCGTTTACTCATTATTTTTACTTTGGGGAACTTGGTTAAAATGAAGAGTTTACAGGACAGGCTAGACTGTTACACCTGTGGAGTATCATGAGAGCTGGAGAGGACGTTTTGAAGGGGAGAGAGTATGTGCATTTTCATCAAGGTGTCCTGCCCCCTTATGGAGCGCGGGCTCTTTCTTCCCTCCAGGCCAGATGGTTGGGGCTGGGCCAGGGGCGTGGGGGGCTGGGGGCAGAGTGAATTGTCTTTGAGGGGCCTCTGTGGGAAAAGGGGAACAGCCCCTGGAGACTTGGTTGATGATGGAGGCAGGCTGAAGAGGTAGGGAGAGGGGCTTCAGAGCCAGGGGCAGCTAGTGCCCTGTACCAAATCTTAGCAGCTGCTGGGACGAGGATGTGCTGCCAGAGGACCGGGCTCAGGACCTCAGGTCTGCATGTCACTTCTGCGTGGGTTGATCCAACCACATTTCTGTGATGCTTTGTTCTCCTGCCGCTCATTCTGTGTCCCCCCACCCCTCCCACCTCCCACAGGATGATGAGCTCTGTGACTCAGCTGCTTCTCAGGACATCTGAGCAGCTTTTTTTCGCTTCCCTCCGCCGCCTCCCCAGGCTAGAACCACACTCAGGAGATATGTAACCAAGATTCTTCTTTTTATTATCTTGCCTTTTGATCCCTGTAAGTCCTCTCCCTCCCTTGAAAAAAGTGAAAGTTAGTCACTCGGTGATGCTGGACTCTGCGACCCCTTGGACTGTAGCCTGCCAGGCTCCTCTATCCATGGGGATTCTCCAGGCAAGAATACTGGAGTGGGTTGCCATGCCCTTCTCCAGGGGATCTTCCCGACCTAAGGATCAAACCTGGGTCTCCTGCATTGCATGCAGATTCTTTACCAACTGAGCCACTGGGAAAGCCCACCCTTGGATCCATGCAAATGGGCAGCCCCCTGTTCACAAATGTTGATGGTGGAAAGAGTTTCTTCTTTGGCCTCTGACTTGGATAAAAGACATTTATTAATCCTGTTGGCTAAAGGGGGGATATTGGAAAGGAAGCGTGAAGACAGATGCCAGTATTACCAGCTTATTGGCTGCACCCAGAAATGGTCGACTGTGTTATCTGCTGCAGTTTATACCCTTCCTCTTAGAGATGTCCCAGGAATGGTGACAGCCCCGAAGCCCCCAGAATGTCTGTTGCTGTGGCCGGGCTGGCATCATGGAATTTGCTGAGCTTTCCTGGGGGATGGGTGTACACTCACAGCAGGGCTGACCCAGCCTTTCTGCCCGGGACTCCTGAGTTCCCCTGATTCCCTGGGGGAAGCTGCATCCTTTCTCAGGGATCCATCCACTTCCTCTCCAACCAGCCTCTGACCTCTCTCTCCCCATTTGACCTGGCGTCTGTGAGACTTGAAGTCCCTCTTGTGGCGTTTGTTCCTAACCCTTGGCTTAAAAAGCCCATCTCATCTCGCTTTCCTGAACTCACTGCCGGGCCAGTGTGAGACTAGGGCTGGGATGGAGGCTTAGTTTGGGAAGCTGCCCACAGGGACCTCAGACCACGTGATGCACTGTGTGCGGGGAAGGGGGGTATCTCCCGCACCCCCACTCTTGGGGTCCCTCTGCCACTGTGCTGCTATTTCCTTCTCTGCCATCTTCTAAAACTTCTTCTTTCCACTTTTTCTCCTTTTCTCATCTCTTCTTTTACTCTCTCTTTCTAGCTGTGCTGTTTCATCTTTGTCCTGTTTCCCTGCCCACTATATTTTTTGTACCCCATCATTACTTATCGAGTTACCACCAGATCTCTGACCTGTCTGCCTCCTGCCTGAATCGTCTGCCCCACGTCCCAGTTTCTGCCTGACCTTACCTAGAATCTGGGATTCGCTCTTCCCTGGCATCTTGGTGTGTGAGCAGAGTATTTTTTCCCCTTGGGACAGCCTCTCAGCTCTGCAAGGCCCCTTAGAGAGTCCATCATGGCATCATCAACATCCTTAGAATCCGCCTCACCTTTTGGGAATGCGTGTCTCTGCCTGTGGGACTTTCCTCCTAGCCCGGAGGCCTGCGGGTGTGGCATCTCGGCTCACAGGCTGACCCAGGGTCTGCAGGGCATGGCCCGAAGCCAGCCATCTCTCCTCTGAGCTTAGTCATAGGCTCGGGGCCATGGCGGGCTTGGGTCACGGTGAATTTTGCTTTGTTGGAGCCAATGCCATTCTCTCAATTCATCCCACCCTCTCCTTCCCCCACTGTGTCCACAGGTCTGTTTCCTGTGTCTATTCAAGAGGGACCAGGGGTGAGTGGTGTCTGTCCCCGAGGGTCTGACAGTCGCATGGGGTTTTCTAACCCCTGGGCGTTGCATCCCACTTGTGCAGTGGGCTGAGCTCTCAGCTGGGACGTGCCTGCCTGTTGGAGGGTGCTTATCCTCGTGGGGAAGAGAACGGGGCTTTTACTTCGGCTAATCAGACAGGAGGAAGCCAGGATTGGGGAGGCCTAGGGCACGGCTTGTCTCAAATCGCTGGACCCTGTTCTGCAATCAGGGGAGGTGTTTGCAGATGGATGTTCTTCTGCTCCCTCACTCTTCCAATGGCAAATGGCTTCTGGGGAATAGTGAAGTAAAGGAAGTAAGGCTGGGGCTGAGGCCTCTGGGGGCTGCTCTCTGCACCTGAATTCCTAGCAGAGTTTATCCAAGTATTTGTACTGGAGCTTAAGTCCTTTCTGGACTTCCCTGGTGGCTCTGCGGTAAAGAATCCATCCGTATTGCAGGAGATGCTGGAGACATGGGTTTGATACCTGGGTCGGGAAGATCCCCTGGAGAAGGGCATGGCAACCCACTCCAGTTTTCTTGCTTGGAGAATCCCGTGGACAGAGGAGCCTGGCGGGCTACAGTCCACAGGGTTGGAAAGAGTTGGACACAACTGAAATGACTGAGCACTAAGTCCTTTCTGTGATATTTTCTTTTCATATAAAATTGGGTTGTGACCTACTTTACAAGGCTTTTCTGAAAAGTGATAATAATGCCTAGTGTTTATCAGTGCTTCATGTCTGCTGAGCGTTTCAATTCAGTTCAGTCGCTCAGTTGTGTCCGACTCTTTGCAGCCCCATGGACTGCAGCACGCCAGGCTTCCCTGTCCATCACCAACTCCCGGAGCTTGCTCAGACTTATGCTCATCAAGTCGGTGATGCCATCCAACCATCTTGTCCTCTGTCATGCCCTTCTCCTCCTGCCTTCAGTCTTTCCCAGCATCAGGGTCCTTTCAAATTAGTCAGTTTTTTGCACCAGGTGGCCGAACTATTGGAGCTTCAACATCAGTCCTTTCAATGAACACCCAGGACTGATCTCCTTTAGGATGGACTGGTTGGATCTCCTTGCAGTCCAAGGGACTCTCAAGAGTCTTCTCCAACACCACAGTTCAAAAGCACCAATTCTTTGGCACTCAGCTTTCTTCACAGTCCAACTCTCACATCCATACACGATCACTGGAAAAACCATAGCCTTGACTAGACGGACCTTTGTTGGCAAAGTAATATCTCTGCTTTTCAATATGCTATCTAGGTTGGTCATAACTTTTCTTCCAAGGAGTGAGTGTCTTTTAATTTTATGGCTGAAATCACCATCTGCAGTGATTTTGGAGCCCCCCCAAAATAAAATCTGACACTGTTTCCACTGTTTCCCCATCTATTTCCCATGAAGCGATGGGACCAGATGCCATGATCTTCGTTTTCTGAATGTTGAGCTTTAAGCCAACTTTTTCACTCTCCTCTTTCACTTTCATCAAGAGGCTTTTTAGTTCCTCTTCACTTTCTGCCATAAGGGCATTATTATCCCCGTTTTACAGAGGCAGAAACTGAGGCCTGGAAAGGTTAGACCGTTTGTGGCCACACAGTCAGTTAGGGGCCAGAACTGGGAATAGAACTCAAGCCCCTGACCCAGGGTCTGGGCTTACACTCTCTGTGAGTGTGAAAGATGCTTCGCACTCTGCCTGGCACATAGTGGAGCCTCAGTGAAGTTAGTTGAATACACGTTAATGGATTTTGGTGACCATTTGTGGAATGGAGTTGGTGGACGTTTCCAGAGTCTGGTTGGGTGGGATGTTGGGGGCCCTGGGGAAGGAAGGATGCCCGTGGGAGAGGGTGCAGGCCTCCGTGCTGGCAGAGGTGAGTCAGCCAGAGCCAGGCACCCGCTTTGCCCTCTTTCTCACAGCCTCTCCCTTCTGCCCTCCTGCCACGCAGGGTGATGTGAGCAGAGCCCAGGAATGCCTTATGTGGATCGGCAGAACCGAATCTGTGGGTTTCTGGACATCGAGGAGAATGAGAACAGCGGCAAGTTTCTGCGGAGGTACTTTATTCTGGACACGCAGGCCAACTGCCTGCTCTGGTACATGGACAACCCCCAGGTGAGAGGTGGCGTGGGAGGGCACAGGGGCTGCCCGGTCATCACTGGGGGTCCTCTCTCTCCGGCAGTACAGCCTACTGGTTGGAAGGCAGGGGAAAAATCCCACAGCACACATATACACGTACAACACACACACACAACACATACACAACTTACACACATAACACACACAATGCACACACAACATACACACATAACACAACACACATAACACACACAACGCACACACAACACAACACACACAATATATACATGTAACACACAACACACACAACAACACAACCTACAAATACAACACACAACACATACATATAACACACCACACACCACACACATGTAACACACAACACACAAATACAACACACACAACATACACACACAACACAACACACATACACATATAACACAACACATACAACACACAAATACAACACACACATAACACACAATACACACAACATACACATGTAACACACAACACACGTAACACACAACACACACAACAACATACAAATACAACACACACATGTAACACACAACACACAACACACAAAAACAACACACATACAACACACAACATACACATATAACACACAACACACACATATAACACACAACACACACAACACACAAATACCACATACCACACAACACACACAACACACATGTAACACACAACACACAATATACACACACAACACACAACATACACACAACACACTCCACACACACTACAAATACAACACACACAACACACAACACACACAACACACACAACACATACAACATACACATGCAACACACACAACACACACACACACAACACACACATACATGCACAAGAAGCCACCCCAGATTGTAGAAAAGGAAGCTTGTCTCTCCTGCCCCTTGGGGATCTGGTGTCTTTTCTCACCATCAGTAATTTTAAAAAATTTCAATGTATTTTATTTAATTATAACTCTATATAGTTTAGTTTTTAATTATGGCTATCATTACAACTGGCTTGCAGATTTCCAGAAATGTAACAATTGACTCCTGTGAGCCAGTATGAACTGACTCTGTCACAACTATGAAGTAGGTATTGTTATCATGTTTTATAGATGAGAAGATAGAGCTTCAGAGAGATTATTTGCTCTTTTTTTAAAATTAATTTCTATTAGAGTATAGCTGCTTTACAATGTTGTCTCAGTTTCTGTTGTACAGCAAAGTGAATCAGCCGTACATATACATGTGTCTCCTCTTTCTTGGATTTCCTTCCTATTTAGGTCACCACAGAGCATTGAGCTGTGGTCCAGTGGTTAAAACTCCGAGCTACCAATGCAGGTTCGATCCCGGTTGGGGAACTAAGATCTAGCATGCTGTGCAGTACAGCCAAAAGATTAAAAAAATTTTTTTTAATTAAGTTACATTAAAATTTAAAAAAGAGAAAGGATGCAGGAATTTCACCCTTGCAGAAGTCCAGCAGAGGCTGGCAGGGCTGGATTCTGGCTCTGGGCAGCGCTTCCTCTTTCCTCTAGGCAGGGCTGAGTCTCGTGGCCACTCCTGCTCTTCCAGTCTGGGGCCCCGCCCCAGCAGAGAATGTGACCTGGTTCCCCGAACTGGACAAAGGTTGGACCTGTTTGGACCCTGGGTGGGAGATGACTTTGGGGGCCACCCAGTTTGCCACAGATGAGAAACGGAGGCTCACATTGCAACTGCCTTTGGCAAGCACGCAGCGGGACAGGGTGCCTGGCGTAGGGTTCCTGGGAGGGGGTCAGGCACCGAGACGGCGCCTGAGGCTCTTTAGTGCTGTGCCTGGAATCCCTGGAGTCATCACTAGTCTGGGAAAAAGTTGCCCTGCTCCTGACTGGGGATCTCAGGTCTTTTTTTTCTGGCCCCGTGAGTGCTCTTGGCTCTTTCCTTCCTGCTGCCCTGGATGGGATGGGGCCCCAGAGCCTGGCATGGCCCCTGGACCCGGCAAGGTCATGGGTCACGGCCATGTTGGGGTTGGGGGCTGGCATGTGGCTGAGAGCTGGCTCTCGTTCAGAGACTTGGGAAGAGGAGAGGCTGATTGTTAGGGGAGGGCTTTGTGCCGTAAGATGGGAAAGTGCAAAATAACCGGGGGCTCATCCACTAGAGACCTTTGGCATGTATCCTGTGGATCCGATGGCTGAGAGAAAACGTTATAGATATGGACAACCTACTCAGGTCACTGCCACCAGCTGCCTTCTCCTGGGAAGTTATTGTTGCAGCCCCATGGACTGTAACCTGCCAGGCTCCTCTGTCCATGGGACTTCCCAGGCAAGAATGCTGGAGTGGGTTGCCATTTCCTCCTCCAGAGGATCTTCTTGACCCAGACATCAAATCTGTGTCTTCTGGCCTTGGCAGGAGGATTCTTAACCGCTGAGCCACCTGGGAAGCCCCTTTCAGGGAAAGACTTAACTTTAAATAGAAGCCCCGTGGTTCACCCACATCCCTGGTAGCCCTTCTGTGGGCGTCTTTCATTTAACATGCTGAGCGTGCAGAGCGAAACCCACACATAGTCTCTCCCATTCTGGGCGGACCAGGAATGCTGGCCTCCTAGGACGTGTTGGTCTTGGGTTTGCCTTTGGGCTCTGCTGCATCATTTTCCCGGCATTGCTCTGCACGGGTGCCCACGGCTGGGGCCACATGTCTGCTGGGAAAGGAAGTAGCGTTTAAGGTGCTGCCTCCCCACCATGAGAGGGATTGCAGTCAAGTCTTGGATGCCAGTAGACTTGGCTTCTGAAGGGCCAGGGCTGAGCCCTGGGCTGGGGTCTCTGGGTCTTATCCTTCCCCTTTCCTCTCTTTGTGTACCTTCTCCTGCTCACCTGTCTTATTAGCTCAGGGGATTACCTCTTGCTTCGTACTAGGACTGTTCTTAACCCAAATTCATGTGCTTGGGGAGGGTGGGAGGGAGGCTCAAGAGGGAGGGGCTGTATGTATACTTATAGCTGATTCATGTTGTTGTACGGTGGAAACCAACACACCATTGTAAAGCAATTATTCTCCAATTAAAAACACATGAGAAAAAAAAATTCAGGTGCTGGGGGAATCCTGCCCAGCTCTCTTCCCCTGAGAGTGGATGGATCACCCAGGACCACCGGGTCACCGTCTCAGATCTGGACTGTTGGCAGTGCTCAGGAGTTCCCTGGCTCTGTGCTGCCCTCTGATCGGCTGTCTGTGGTTCTAGAACCTGCAGTTCTCTGGGATGCTATGCCTCAGGCCTCCTTGCCAGGGTCTCTGGGGTCCACCTCTGAGGCTCTTCCCACCCTGCCCAGGGCAGCCTCCCTGACCCTCTGCACTGTCAGGATGCTCTCTGTGCTACAGCCTTCTTCGAGTCTGGATTACAAATAGAACTTGTGGTCCTTGCTCGGGATTCTTTACATTTTCCCTGGAAGCAGAGGTTTCAGCTGGCTGGCAGATGCCTAAAAAAGGAGAGACTTGCTGTGACATAGCAATAGTTCAGAACATCGTACTTCAGTTGTTAGCTTTAGCCCTCCATTTGTGTTAATGGCCAGACAGCCATCCTCTCTAAAAGCTAAATCTTTTTGTAAGCTGTAAAATGGTAGAGTGAGCATTTATTACTATGTGCCAGGCACTATTCTAAAGACTTCTTTGGGGTTTTTTTTTTTTTTTTTTTTTTTGAGTATATGCATGATTTTGGGCTTCCCTGGTGGCTCAGATGTAAAGAATCCATCTGTAATACAGGGGATCTAGGTTTGATCCCTGGGTTGAGAAGATGCTCTGGAGAAGGGAATGGCTACCCACTCCAGTATTCTTGCCTGGAGAATTCCATCGACAGAGGAGCCTGGCGGGCTACATGTATACCATGGGGTCACAAAGGGTCAGACACAACTGAGCAACTGACACGTAAATACATGATTTTATTGCATAATAGTTTGTAGACTTTTTGGATACAAGTACTCTAGGACCTTTTCCAACAGTAACATTTAGAAAAATGTTTTTATTGTCTTTGCCTCACTCTCAGACTTATACTTTTATTTTTTATTTAAATTTTATTGGTGTATAATTAATTTATAATGTTGTGTTAGTTTCAGGTGTATAGCAAAGCGAGTCAGTTTTATATATATCCACATGTATCCACTCTTTTTTAAGATTCTTCTTTCATACAGGGTCATTGGGTTTTCTTTTCATTCTGACAGGTCTAGTTGGCAGGCATCACTGTCCTCATTCTAAAGGTGGGATGGGTGAGGCAGAGAGGGGAGGAAGTTTGCCCGTGGTTATGTCATAAGAAAGTGGCTGAGCCGGGATCCTAACCCCGGCTATCTGACACCAGCTCCCCTGCTATTATGGCTGAGGCAGTCACCTTAGTGTTGCTTGGGAGGAAGGAGAGCTTGCATACTTGAGTCTCTGATTGAGAAAAAGAAGCCAGGGCACTCTCAGGGCTGGGAGGTCCTAGAGGGCATGTGCTTGTCTGGCTTTTGATCCCCAGTGTCCAGTATTTGATAAATGTGAGCTCATTGAATGAATGAATGAATGAATGAGGCTGTTAAAGCGATGCCTTTGTGAAATGGAGAGTGTCCAACACTGCTCTCCTGGGACTGGGACAAGAGCCTGTACCAAGCGAAAGCTCTGCAGAGTGAGGTGAAGCAGAGAGCAGGGGGTCAGAAAGAGAGGGGTGGAAGGTGATCCCCAAGAGCAAAGCTGGGTAAGGTTGGTCTTTTCCTGTGGAGAGGGACACTGGGGACCGTGTGTTGTCACTGAACGTCTTAAGTTTATAGGGGAAAGGAGACACCTACTATAATAGTTTTGGCATTTAACAAGCTGGGTTTTTTTCTGAACCCAAGTCTCTCGTCTATGCTTGTTTAAACCCCTTGGAAGTCTTTGTTTCGAAGCCTGTTTTTACTGCCACTGCTACCAGTATCACTAGCTGCAGTTACATTCACTGAGTGGGCGTGGTATACCAGCCATTGTGCAAAATGCTTTGCATGTTATCTCGTTAAGGTCCTCTCAGTAATCCTGGGACGTGGGAAATCCAGCATTTCCTCTTCAAGGTGCAGAGATGGTCAGCAGCTTTGTTCAAGGTCGTGCAGGTGGTAAACACAGAGCCAGGTCTGTCTCACTCCAGTGTCTACCCTCTTCACCTTTTTAAACAATATTAATTTGGCTGCATGAGATCTTTCAGTTGCGGCATGCAGGCTCTGAGTTGTGGCATGCAGGATCTAGTTCCCTGCCCAGGGATAGAACCCAGGCCCTCTGCGTTGGGAGCTCAGAGTTTTAACCACTGGACCACCAAGGACCACCACTGGTCCCTGTATTCTTCACCTTTGTCTGCCTCTTTCCTCCTGATACATGTGCTCAACCCTATGCTGATGTGGAGGAGATGACGTGAAGGGGAATTCAGAGAGGTCTTTGCCACCAGAAAACTTTAGATTTAGTTGGCAAAATGAAAACAGCATACATAAAACTACAGTGGTAAAAATGCCAGTCCGTCTTTACAACAAGGTAGCATGTCATCGGACTTCCCTGGTGACTCAGACGGTAAAGAATCTGCCTGCAATGAAGGAGACCTGGGTTCCATCGCTGTTTAGGAAGATCCCCTGGAGAAGGGAATGGCAACCCACTCCAGTATTCTTGCCTGGAGAATTCCATGGACAGAGGAGCCTGGCGAGCTATATAGTCCATGGAGTCGCAAAGAGTCGGACACAACTGAGTTACTAACACACACACACACACACACACACACACACACACACACACACCATGTCATTAAAGTGAACAGCCCAGATGCCACTAGTTTGGGTGCAGGAGAAGGAGTTGCAGTTTTGCAGGAGAAGGAGTTGCAGTTTTCCTCTGTGCTGCTGGTCCAGGGAAGATGGAGGGCCTGGAGGTGGAGTCTCGGATGGAACGTTCCCAGGCCTGGGAGATGAGAGATGAAGGATCAGGTTCTGACTCTGGCCCTGAGGTGTTTTGTATGTTAGGTGAGTCATCGTGGGCCCTTTGGGTGAGACCCGGCCTTTCGCCCTTCCATTTCCTAAGGGACTGAGACTAGAGCGGGATCTTTGAAATTCAGCATCATTATTTATCACATATTTGCTAAATATGCCCCATATGCCAGGCACTAGCCTAGATGCTGACGCTGCAACAGCGCCTAAGACAGAGTCTGGGCCTTTTGTGCAGCTTGCACTGTAGGTGAGGAGACAGAGGATTAGATAAAATTGAGGCAGGGAGAAAACTTCTGGGCCCCCTTCATGGAGGGGTGACTTAGATCCAGGTCTGCAAGGATGAGTGAGGTTAGAGTTGTAATCGCTACAGGTGATTCACATTTGTTGTGCATTTTGCAGGTTGAAGTGTTTGCACTTAACAGTAGCCTGGAGTGCTGCAGTCCATGGGGTCGAAAAGAGTCAGACACGATTCACTTAGCGACTGAACAGCAACAATCTCGTTATAGAGCAGGGGTGGCACCCAGGAGGAAAGGCGAGCTTGCCTGCTTCAAGGGCGTTCAGGGTTCTGAGTTCCCCAGAAGACCAGGACTCACCGAAGCTAGGATTCGTGGCAAGCTCTTTATTAAGAAGAGAGCTGGTAACAGGACAGGGAAGGGGAGGGAGCAGATGAGGGCCCTCGCTCCCGCAGAAGTTGGCAAAGATGGGCTTAGCCTTATGCTCTGGGGGACTCGAAGTTGTCCCAAGGAGGCTGGCTTCTGCACCCCCCAGGGTGGACTGTCAGGGTTCCGGCCCTCTGCAGGTGGACGGAATGAGTTCAGTAGCTGAGGATAGCCCTCAGATGCAAAACAGAGATAGGAGGCCATCGCCGCATCTGCTGGGGAGGGTCGGTCGTGGGTGTGTGTTCGGCGGGTATGTGTGCCAGACCAGGTACAGCCTTGAGTGCCTGATAAAGAGTCTGGAATCTGTGTGCTGAAGTATGCAATCAAGTTGCTTTTAACTCCAGACAGAGGTGGCACCAAACAGGTAGAGGATGAAACCCATTAGCTCTAAAGGACCCTATAAATGGAAAGTTTCAATATTATTGATTATGGCCCCTGACTTGGTTCATGCATTTAAAAATCAATCTACTGACAACATCCAGGACACAGATAATGCCTGAATAGGGACAGACATTGGCTGGATTTCCTGTCAAACATTACAGTGAAGTCATGGCAGGTTATTTTACTTTAATGTTGATCCCTATCATGACAGAAAAGGAGAAATTCCTTCATTAGGCTGCTCTACTCTATTACCAACTGATGTTTCAGTTGCATGGCAACACTTACATTCCGCTCTTGTGATGCCCTTTGGATAAGTAATTGCGAGAGTAAATTATATGGCCTCAAACAAAGGATAAATCGAAGCATGAAGACAGTATTATTGCACGTAGACAGTTGTTCTTGTCAGATTTACTCCATAGATTGTGTTTTCTCTCTTTTGCCAAAAAATAGGCAGATGCTCTGAAGCCTGGTAGGCTGCAGTCCATGGGGTCGCACAGAGTCGGACACGACTGAAGCGACTTAGCAGCAGCAGCAGCAGCTCTTATTTTCCAAAGGCCATGATGTGAATTGTGGATCACTGTAGTATCCAAAAAGATGACATCTCTCCTGGTAACTCTTGGACCCTGATAAAAGCCCTTTGCTTTTTTTTTTTTTTTTTTGAAGCTGAAAGCAGTTCTTTGCTTTGAAAGGGACGGAGAGCTTTAGCTGTATTGACATAAAGATGGATATTTGGCAGCATTTTAGTAGAAGGAATACCAAAGAGTGGTAGAAAATGATATTAACATATACTATGGCATGGACAATAATTTTGTCTTAAAGGCTAGGCAGAAATTGCCATGTTTAAAAACTTGTGCTTTCTGTATCAGAATCCTCCTTGAGCAAAATTTCGCTGAAATCCAACAATATTCAAAAGATTTTGGGGGAGTATACTACTTTATTAACACTTAATTTCTTTACCGAGAGTTCAAGTATGTACTCACCTTATGTTCAGATTTTTGAAATGAAGGTAAAATGGAGCAACAGCTTTAAGGTTGCGGTGTGTTGAACTCCGCATAGCATACTCACCAAGGACGCGATCTAGGGGACTGCTGTAACTATGCATTTAGGAGCCCAAGTACAGGGAACAGCCCTGGAATCTGAGGAAAAATGCACCATTCAAGACTGAACAGAGGCCCTTGGTTGCTAACAGAATCTCCCCTTGACTTCAGACTTGACACAAACCGAGGGAGTCTGTCAGGGTACAAACCCCACTGGATTCAGGACGAGCAGTAACAGGACAGATTGGTTCATGCCAGTTCAGATTGAGGGGGCCAGTCTGAAGCAGGCAGGGGTGGCCGGAGGCTGGGAAACGTTGCAGTTCAAGTCCAGGAATGGTAGATGGAAACAGCCGTTCTTCTGAGCATTGCTGATTTCAAACAAGTTCCGAACAACGTTTAAAAGATTTTGGGGAAATTTGCTGGCTGTCCAGTGGTTAGGACTCAGTGCTTTCACTGCTGTGGGCCCAGGTTTGATCCCTGGTAGGGGAACTAGGGTCCCTCCGGGGATTTTACGTGGCTTGGCCAAAGACTTTTGCACGATATGCTGAACCTATGAAAATGCCAAGAACCAGGAAGAAAACTTGCTTTTAAAACTGGCCAGTACACACACATGGTATATAATTCAAAATCTGGGAGAAATGATTTAGTGACCAGTCTCTCCCTCCCACTCCTGGATCCCAGTCACGTGTCCCCCTAACCAGAGGCGGCCAGTGTTTCCACGTTCTTGTGCGTCTGTCTATAAATATTCTCAGCATATAACTTTCGTGGTGTAACTTTCACACCGCATAGCATACTCACCAAGGATGCAATCTAGGGGAGTGCTGTAGCTATGAACTTAGGAGCCCAAGTACAGGGAACAGAGTGTTTTTTTGGGGGACAGAGTGTTTGTAATGCATGGATTTTATGTAATTGGTATATTAACTATCCATGTAAACACATGATTTCAAGGGTTAAGTGGAATTTCTGGCATGCTTTTGTCCATTCTGGGTTAGAGTAAGAATGCAGAATTCCTTTAGGAAAAAAAAAATTCCCCAAAGAAGATTTCAAGCAACAGATCTCGCTGCCTTTTTTTTTTCCCCCACCAAAATGCAAATTCTGCTTAGGGTAAATTATTAAGAAATTGATGTTTAAAAAAAAATTGATGTTTTAAGAATTAAAATAGTGTAGGGACTTTTTGAGACTTAGCATAGAATACTGTAAGTGCTCTCTGTGATTTCTTTGGTAATGTTAGTCATTTAGAAAGCTTCTTGTTTTTATAACAAGATGTGCTTTGTTTAAATTAAAAAGAAGTAAAAACTAAGAAGCACTTTGGGACAATTGTGTTAGTCGTTTGCATTCAATTCAGTTCAGTCGCTCAGGTGTGTCCGACTCTTTGCAACCCCATGGACTGCAGCACGCCAGCCTTCCCTGTCCATCACCAACTCCCGAAGCTTGCTAAAACTCATGCCCATCCAGTCAGTGATGCCATCCAACCATCTCATCCTCTGTCGTCCCCTTCTCCTCCCACCCTCAATCTTTCCCAGCATCAGGGTCTTTTCAAATGAGTCAGCTCTTTGCATCAGGTGGCCAAAGTATTGGAGTTTCAGCTTCAGCATCAGTCCTTCCAATGAATATTCAGGACTGATTTCCTTTAGGGTGGACTGGTTGGATCTCCTTGCTGTCCAAGGGACTCTCAAGAGTCTCCTCCAACACCACAGTTGAAAAGTATCAATTCTTCGGTGCTCAGCTTTCTTTATAGTTCAACTCTCATGTCCATACATGACTACTGGAAAAACCATAGCTTTGACTAGATGGACCTTTGTTGGCAAAGTAATGTCTCTGTTTTTTAATATACTGTTTAGGTTGGTCATAGCTTTTCTTCCAAGGAGCAAGCGTCTTTTAATTTCATGGCTGCAGCCACCATCTGCAGTGATTTTGGAGCCCCCCAAAATAAAGTCTGTCACCGTTTCCATGGTTTCCCCATCTATTTGCCATGAAGTGATGGGACCGGATGCCATAATCTTAGTTTTCTGAATGTTGAGTTTTAAGCCAACTTTTTCACTCTCTTCTTTCACTTTCATCGAGAGGCTCTTTAGTTCCTCTTCGCTTTCTGCCATAAGGGTGGTGTCATCTATGTATCTGAGGTTATTGATGTTTCTCCCTGCAATCTTGATTCCAACTTGTGCTTCGTCCAGCCTAGCATTTTGCATGATATACTCTGCCTATAAGTTAAATAAGCAGGGTGACAATATACAGCCAATATACTCCTTTCCCTATTTAGAACCAGTCTGTTGTTCCATGTCCAGTTCTAACTGTTGCTTCTTGACCTGCATACAGGTTTCTCAGGAGGCAGGTCACGTGGTCTGGTATTCCCATCTCTTTCAGAATTTTCCACAGTTTGTTGTGATCCACACAGTCAAAGGCTTTGGCGTGGCCAATAAAGCAGAAGTAGATGTTTTCCTGGAATTCTCTTGCATTTTCGATGATCCAACGGATGTTGGCAGTTTGATCTCTGGTTCCAAAGAATGTTCAAACTACTGCACAATTGCGCTCATCTCACATGCTAGCAAAGTAGTTTGCATTACTGGTTATTAAAATCCAAGCAACCGAAGAGACAAGCTATGAAGCTTAATAGAGGTTTTACTAATGTAGAACTGTGGTGATGACTGTTCTTAGTTTTCTTAAAATTTGTTTTTGGTTATCAGGCTTTGCTTTAGATTGGAACCTTCAGCGTTTGTTTAGTGTATCTGTTGTATACATCTATTTTTATATAGTTGTTTTGTATAGTATGTTTATTTATATATAAACAAATATATTTTTTATTATTTTTAAAAATGCCTCTAACACAAAGCAGGTGATTTTGCATTTGTGAGAAGTTCTGAGTATCAGATTCTGTTTCAGAATCCATTGTGTTAGTTACATCAGCCAAGCACAGGACAACTTGATGAACTCATTAAGCTGTGTGTGAGGAAAAAACATCCCCTTTTCTGAGCCTCTGTTACCTCTAGCTCTGACATTGTTGCTGTGAAGATAAATGAATAGGAGAGTGCTCTGACAAACTCTAAAGTACTACTTTAGAGATGCTACTTGTTCAGGTTTGTTCTGCCAGTGGCGTCAGGAGGTACAGGGAAGTGGGAGGGCCTGGGATTGAGGATAACAGTGAGGAATTTGTCCTAGCCCTTCCCACGGTATCTGCAGGGGGTGGCGTGGGGGGAACAGAGAGGAGGGGTCAGATCTGAAGGCTGTCTGAAGCAAGTCGGTGGCAGGCTTGGTGACTGACCCAAGGGTGAAGTAGAACAGTCAGCGGTGTGTTACCTGGTTGACTGGGGGAGAATGTGGAGTGGCTGATGGACGTGAGGATGTTGGGAAGAGAATCATTTAGAAGGGGGAGGGGATGTGATGATGGAGTTTGAGGCAAATGGGCTGGAGGCTGAGTTGAGCAAAGGGACAAGGAGACGGCTTGTTGAATTGAAGATTTTGGCACCATGTCCATGGCCATCAGTTGGCGTCTTCGAGCTTGAACGTGTCCAGGGGATTAAATAGAGCCCAGGCCTTCGACCAAGTCTGAGGTCACTATCACCAGCCTTGGAAGAGGGAAGTGAGGAGCTGGGGGTTGTGGTGGCCAAGAGACTGACACTTCATGACGTCCATCCTGGCTGAACCAGGGCTGGCGTGTGTCCACTAGAAAGAGACAGCCAGATAAGAGCATGAAAGCCTTACCCCAGTGCAGCCATTTAAGACACATGATTGACTTTTTATTTTATTTTTATTTTTAGTATTTTTTAAAATTCAAATTACTTATTTTTATATGGAGTAAATTTAAATTTACTTATTTTTAAACCAATATTGTGTTGGTTTCTGCCATATATCAACATGAATCAGCCATAGGTGTGCATATGTCCCCTCCCTTTAGGATTGACTTTTTAAAAAATGTTTATTTGGTTGCATTGGGTCTCAGCTATGACATGTGGGATCTAGTTCCCCGACCGGGGATCAAACCTGGGCCCCCTGCATTGGGAGCTCACAATCTTAGCCACTGGACTGCCGGGGAAATCCCAGGATTGACTTTTCTTGAAGGGAAAGATTGAATGCATATTTAACCTGGAGAATGGAGAGAGTAGCTTTTCACCTTTCCTCACAGCGTTCTCGTTTGGGCTTCCCTGGTGGCTCAGATGGTAAAGAATCCACCTGCAATGCAGGAGATGCAGTTTGATCCCTGGGTCGGGAAGATCCCCTGGAGGAGGGCATGGCAACCCACTCCAGTGTTCTTGCCTGGAGAATCCCATGGACAGAGGAGCCTGGTGAGTTACAGTCCATGCGGTTGCAAAGAGTCGGACACGACTGAGTATCTAAGTCAAATTGGTACCAGCAGCTGGAACTCCCGAGTGAGGGGAAGACATGTGTTGCTCTCAGGGCATCTGGTAAAGCATCACCCATCCACCTACCCACCCAGAGCTTGGGAGTATCTTGCTTACTTGCCTTTGGGTCATTCTCATGCCAGGCCAAGGCTGGGATGTGGACAGAGGGTGTTAGGGTCTCCCCCTCCCTCCATTCCCATCACACCACCCTGCTTACTTAGCAAGTCTTGCTGTTCCGAGTGTCTGTGTCTGGCCTTGGCTGCTGGTGGTTCGAGTTGTGGTTTCAGTCCGTGGGCGGCCTTGGTGGCTCGTGCCCCAGCTGAGGAATTCCATGTCCACCCCTTCCTCCTCCCTAGGTAACCTTGGGCCAGCTGGTCCTGTCTGCCAGGCACCCGGGAAGCACAGAAGAGAAGACGAGACGGGCCAGCCTCTCTCCTTCCCCCTGCTCACTCTCTGAATCCTGGTCTTTTGGAGTTTGGCATCCAAGAGCCAGTTTGACTAGTTCCTGCCCTGCCCAGTTTGGGCAACTGTGTAGGGCCTCTTGGTGTAACCCTGCTGGTCCTGCTCTTGTGTTTACCTTTCGGTGATAATCAACTTGTAGATGCTGAGCAGGTCCTGGTCGACGTGAAGAACTGTCTCATGGGAGGTGACCTGGTATAAAGGATGGTGCATGGGATTTGAGAACCAGGCAGGGTTGGGTTAGAGTCCTCACGAGACTACTCAGTACTTGTGTGACCTGGTTAGCAACTTGCGTCACCTGCTCCATCCTGAGTTTCCTCATCTGTGAAATGGGGTTGTCAGGGTGAAGTGAAGTGACCTTGCGCAGCAAGCCTGGTGCATAACAGACTCAAAACATTTGTCAGTTTCGCTTTCCTTTCTCTGGCTGTGCTTGACCGCAGGAGTAAGGGGCTCTGTCTGTCTGTCTTCACTTGACTCCTTGGGGAAGTCATTTTCCCAAGGTGAGGTTTGGAGGGCTCCTGGTGAATGACCAGGCAGCCGCAGAACCTTCTAGCGCTGACATTCCCTGAATTTAGGAATCTGGAGATGGGTCTTCTGGTCATTTCTGTGTTCCCGTTACTCTCACTAGAGGAAGGGGACATTTTTCTCTTTTGAGAAGAATCAGCATTGCTTCTAGAAAAAAAGGCTCCCCCGGGACGTACGCCCCATCTCTGAGGGCACCTCCATTCCTTCCTTGGTGTTCAGCTTCCCGCTTCCCACTCTCGGTAGTGGGCGCTCCCTTTGGGACCTTGGTGGCAGGAGAACCCTTGAGCGGAGAGCAAGGGTTGGCGGCGTCTTCATGAAACCATCTGGCTTCAATAGGAATGTGCCCTGTGCCCTACATTGTTCCAGAAAATTCAGAAGCCCCAGAAATGTACAGGCTGCTCCTGACTCCCAGATACCCAGTGGGGCCCTGGGATCTCCCCCCAGCCCCACTCTGCCCTTGGCCCCGGCTTCTTCCTCTTCCCTCTTGGAGCTGCTGCAGCCACAGGGTGACTCTCTGGGCCACAGCTGGGTGTGGCCTCTCTCCCCAGCTGCCTGGGCTCCAGCGCAGAGTCAGCAGGCTGGGTGGCGTCTGCAGCAGGGGTGGGGGTGGGGAGGAGTGGGGGGTACTCAGACCTGGCCGTGTGAGCTTAGAAACCTGTCGCTGCCGGGGCCCCTACCCTTTATGTTAAAACCCTGGGAAGAAATGCAGGCATTGAAGTGAAAGTTGCTAAGTCATGTCTGACTCTTTGTGACCCCCTGGACTATACAGTCCATGGGATTCTCCAGGCCTGAATACCAGAGTGGGTAGCCTCACCTTTCTCCAGGGGATCTTCCCAACCTGGGGATCGAACCCAGGTCTCTCACATGGCAGGCGGATTCTTTGCCAGCTGAGCCACAAGTGTGGGCATTACTTGTGGACAAATCTCTCCAGCTGATCCACACAGGCAGCCTCCCCATCAGCCTCTGTCTTTACTCCTGTCTGCTCAGAGGCCCCTGGTCCCCTCCCTAGTTCCTTCCTCAGTTCCTTCCCCCAGGTCCTTGACCCCCTTCTACTCTGGGCTGTCTCCTTTCATGCCTCCTGCACCCAGTTCCTATCCACAGGAACCGCACCCCTCCACCCCCCGCCCAGGACAGGGAAACTGCAGACTCAAGTGACACCCAAGTTCGAACTTGAACGTGTCTTCCCGTGGACACAGTGTTTCCCAGTGGAGAGAAGCTGTCCTGGTCATCTAGTGTCACATGAGTGTGTGCGTGTGTGCTCAGTCGCTCAGTTGTGTCTGACTCTTTGCGACCCCATGGACTGTAGCCCACCAGGCTCCTTTGTCCATGGGATTCTCCAGGCAGGAATACGGGAGTGGGTTGCCATTTCCTCCTCCAGGGGATCTTCCCAACTTAAGGGCTGGTTTGGGAACTTAACCACCTTGCAAATTGTGTTTTCATTTAAAAATCAAAGAGTCTCCTGGGTAGAGGAAAAAGACTCTACTCTTGTCCTCAGTGTGCTTAAAATCTAGCAAGAAGAGACATAAAGGCATAGTAAAATACCCTCCAGTATAAAACTCAGGGCTGGGGGATTCCCTGGTGGTCCAGCGGTTAATTCAGTACATTCACTGCCAGGGGCACGGGTTCTATCTCTGATTGAGGAACTAAGATCCCTCAAGCCACCAGGCATGGCCAAAAGAAAAAAAAAAAAAAATCCAGAGCTAGATTTTGTCCTGTAAACCAATTGTTCTCAAACTTGGGCCCATTGAGGGATCACTTGGGGACATTTAAAAAATGTGCATGTTCTGGGAATTCCCTTGCTGGTCTAGTGGGCTGTCACTGCTGAGGGCCCAGGGTTCAGTTACTGGCTGAGGAACCAAAATCCAACAAGCCATGTGGCAAACAACTGCAGCATGTTCTGACTGTCTTCCAGTTGATTCTGATTCAGTGTTTTTAGGGTGGGTCTTTTAAAACAAGCTCCCCAGGAGAGGGTGATGTGCATGAATTCAGGGAGGGGGCGGGCAGGCTGCTGTCAGACGATGCTGGGATGTGCTGCAATGCGGCTTCGTGAAGGCAGGGCCTCCCGTCTGTCCCCTGGAGGAGATGGTGCGTCCCCAGGTGGGCTCTGACACCTGGCCCTCCCCAGGTGCAGGCTCCCAGCCTTCCTGCCCTGACATCTGGCTGCTCAGCTCAGGCAGCTGGCACAGTCCTCCTGGACCTGGAAGTGTCCGGTCTGGAGCTGCCACTCTGGCAGCGAGCTGTTACCATTCACCTCCGAGGTCCAGCAATCGGAGTGGACACCGCACCGTCAGTCTGGATCAAGCCTCGGTGATCCTGGGTGATCTTGTTTTCCCCCTGTCACTCACTTCCCCCTGGGTGAGGAGCATAGTTGGGGGTGGAGCGGGGGGAACTGCATTTTCAGACATGCGTCAGATTTTCCTGGCCTCTGGTGGTGCAGGGAGGTGCCTGTGATCCTAGGAGCAGGCAGGCAGAGGGAGGACCATGGTGAGGGGCTGGGGACACCTCCACCCTGGGCTCGCTGGGCTAGGAGAACGACTGTGTCCTCTTCAAAGCCAGAGAGCTGAGGGCAGCCGGGGCTGAGGGTGGACTGCCCTCCCTCCAGAGGGTGGAGGGGAGATGAAGTCGTTGCAGTGGGATGGGTTCATATCTGGCAGGATGTGTGGGTTTGTGTCTTGAGTGGCTCCTCAAATCCCACTTGATCGCTCATAATTCCAGCTAGGGCTCTGGAGGCCTCTGGCTGTGGTCTGGGGTGAGGAGACTGAGTTGGGCAAGAACGGCTCCGAGACTTGGCGTCTGCGTCTGGTAATTAGCGCCGCTGGTCGGGGATGGAAGCTGCCCTGGGCCGGGCGCCGCTGTTTACCCTTATGTAACTCTCACAACCAGCCCAGGAAACAGGGCTGATGAGCCCCATCTTCTAGGTAGAGGAACTTGCCTGCGGGCCTAGGACAATGATGTCTAAGCTAGAATTCCAGCCACTTAAGTTAGACATGGCAGTATGCTGCTTCTAGGGTGTCGGGGTGGAAGTCAGGAGAAGCCGAGCCAGGTGTGTGACCTCGGGCAGGTCCCCTCAACACACGACTCACTTCCCTCAAGTACACAACAGGGGCTTGGGGTGGGCCAGGTGGCCAGTGCCCACGGTGGCCGGTGGCGGTTGTCCCCGGGGCTGTGCAGATGCAGCCAGCTGTGGGCAGCCTCTCTCAGCAGAGCTGTCTGCCTTGGGTGGTTCACAGCCTTCTCAGAGGCACTGTCAGCTGCTTACTGGCCTTTTGGGGTGCCGTGTTTCCTTTTTGGAATCGGATTTAGGGGGTATAGATTTCCCTGGTGGCTCAGACAGTAAAGAATCTGCCTGCAATGTGGGAGATCTGGGTTCGATCCCTGGGTGGGGAAGATCCCTTGGAGGAGGGCACGGCTATCCACTCCAGTATTCTTGCCCGGAGAATCCCATGGACAGAGGAACCTGGAGAGGCTACAGTCCATGGTGTTGCAGAGTCAGGCACGACTGAGGGACTAACACTTAGAGGTACTAGGCCTATCTGTTGTTACCCAACAGAGAGTTTTCTTTTAAAAAACCTCAACAAAACAATGCAGTCATTATGTAGTTTAAAAAAATGTGTAAATCCAGTCGTCCATATTCAAAATGCTGATTCAGATACTCAAGGGCAGCTTTTAGACTTATGGCCTCGTTTGCAAAAGAGAGGAGATGTCCTTTCTGGACCTCTTTCTCTAAATTTCTAGGGCTCTGAGAATCCTTTTATCACGGTTTTATCTCCATCCATTTTCTTATGAGTAGGAAGCTTCACACACTGCCTTACTTCAAGTGATGCCTGTGAATTTAGGTTGTTGCACTTGGAAAGACTCTTCCCTGTTATCTAAGATATTTCTTAAGGGTAGGCTCCTGGAATGACAAGTCATCCCACTGTTGACCCTTTAGGAAATTTACTAGATAGTGAAGGACCGGGAAGCCTGGCGTGCTGCTGTCCATGGGGTTGCAAAGAGTCGGACATGACTGAGTGACTGAACAATGATCTGCAGCCATTATTCTAGATTTGCCTTTGTTTATTGCTTAGAGATGACCCCAGGTCTTCAAAATAGGGGCTCCCAGGTTATTCTTTGAGGCTCACGGCAATAGTTTAAGAGGTCACCAGGAGCTCAGGTCCCGTGGGAGTGGATTCGCCAAGTTATATGTGAGAAACTCTCCAGCTGTGATTTCTAACCATGGCCGTTTCTTTGGTACGCTCCCACCCCTGTGTTTTCATCCCTTCATTTCTGACAGTGGAGCAGTTAGAGAGCCAAGAAACTGTGTCAGGGTAAAATGTTGCCAGACAAGGTGCCTGTGAGTTTCTTGATGTTGCATTTATTTTTTTTATACTGTACAGATATCATTCCATTTTAGTACTCATACCTGCCCTTTGAAATGGGCTGACGAACCATGTTTTTCTTTCCTTTTTTCCCCCCTATATTGTGTTACTCTGTACCATATTTATTAAGAAGAGAATTTGAAGTGTCATCAAACAAGATAAAGCCAACAGGGATATCAGAGCAGTCAGGACAATATGTATTTTATTTTATATATATATATATATATATAAACTAGCTAACACTTGTTCAGAGTCATAAAGATGACTATATAACTCTAAACAGGGACAAGTCCCAGTGTTTTTTTAAAAAATATTTATTTACTTTATTTATTTGGCTGTGCTGGGTCTTAGTTGTGGCGTGAGAGAGCTTTAGTTGTGGCACACAGGATCTTTTTCTTCTTTAGTTGTGGCATGTGGGATTGGTTCCCTGACCAGGGCTCGAAAGACCGCTGCATTGGGAGCATGGAGTCTTAGCCACCAGGGAAGTTCCTGCAAGTGGTCTTGTCTATTAACTCATCCTTAGAACTGTCTGGTGAGGTAGGTACTATTATGACCCCTGTTTTTACAGAAGGGAAAACTGAGGCTTAGAGATCAAGGAACTTATTCACAAAGTGGTGGAGCCCCCACTTTTAACCACTGTACTAGAATACCTCTCTAAAATAAATGAAGCTAAGGGAAATGTTAAGTCCACATACCGTGGCAAGAATTATCACTGTGGTGAGATGAAGAAAGGTAAGTGACTAGAGAACAAACTTATGGGGAGATGGTGGGGTGGGGGGAATAGTTAGGGAGTTTGGGATGGACATGTACACACTGCTGTATTTAAAATGGATAACCAACAAGGACCTACTGTATAGCACAGGAAATTCTGCTCAATATTCTGTAATAACTTCATTGGGAAAATAATTTGAAAAAGAATAGATACATGTACAATTGAAGGGTTTAGGGCTTCCCAGGTGATCCTAGTGGTAAAGAACCTGCCTACCAATGCAGGAGATGGTAAGAGATATGGGTTTGATCCCTGGGTTGAGAAGATCCCCTGGAGTAGGAAATGGCAACCCTGTCCAGTATTCCTGCCTGGAGAATCCCATGGACAGAGGAGCCTGGCAGGCTACAGCCCTTGAGGTTGCAAAGACTTGGACACAACTGAAGGGACAGCATGCACGTCTGCATAATTGAATCACTTTGTTGTACACCTGAAACTAATACAACATTGTTCATCAGCTGTACTCCAAAATAAAATCAAAAGCTAAAAAAAAAAAAGTAAGTGACCAGTCAAGATTGCAAAGCCAGAAAGTGGCATCAACAGAATGAGACTCTCAGCCTTCCTTAGTCCTGTATCCACTGCCTCGCATAGCATCCTTCTTCAAACACAAAACCCATGTCTTTCAGAACCTGGCAATTGGGGCAGGAGCTGTCGGATCTTTGCAGCTGACCTACATCTCGAAGGTAATGTCGGCCTGGAGCTTTGGGACTTCATGGTTTGTAAGTAGGTATAGTATCTAAACTAGAGGAAGCACACACCTCGGGCATCAGCTCCTGGGGGTGTTGCTGGGCTGTGATGTGCTCCCCATATGTCCGTGGAAGCCTGTAACTGACCGGGGCCGGGTGGCCTGTGGCAGCAGGTTCTTGGAGGGCGGTCTTGCAGCCTCTCACTTCTGGGACCCATCAGTCAGTGATACTACCATCTCCTGCAAAGGTGGGATGGGAGGTGGGTGGGCAAAGACTGGGACATGATCTTTTTTTTAAATTGGGACCAAAAGGAACACAACCACAACAGCAAAAAACCCAGTGACTGTAAAGGATTCTCTCAAAGTGTATGGTTTGACTGGCATGGCTCAGAAAGCGTTGGGGCGGCACTGAAAGCTTATCCATGGGCGGGACCGGATCACTGTGGAGCGGAGCCTGGGAGGGCCCCAACCACTCAGCAGCCAGAGAACAGCTGGAGGGGCTGGCAGGCCAGCCGACAGCCCATCCCCTGGTCCAGTCTGCACAGAAGAGGCGAGAGCAACCCCTCTTCTGGGCTGAGACCTGGGTGGGGCCTGGGGGGCTCCAAGTGGATGGTGCCCACTCGTAGCTGCTGAATTCAGCGTTGTGTAGTGGCTCCTCCTTGGAGCAGGCACCGTCGCTGACCTGTGATGCAGCAGTGATAAAAAAAAAAAGGCCGGGGGATTTAGAGCCTTGCTAGAAAGAGGAACTGTTTGTCCAGCAAGGAGAGCCAGGTGGCCCCCAGCCAGCACCGAGGTTCTGGAAGGCCCTCACTCAGCCCTCTTGGGGACCTCGGCTTCCTTGTCCACATTCTCCCCTCCTCAGGGGATGGGGCTTTGATCTGAGTGGCTCCTGTCCATCTCATAATAAGCTTTGGGGGTCCTTGGGCAGCCCTCCCATCTCAGCTGGGCCAAAGGGGAAGGCAACTGCAGGGGTTGTAGGTGGGAGTCCAGCAGAGGAGACTGGGTGCAGGGCAGTGTTTGGGAGCCTTAGAGCGAGGAGGGAAGGACCGGGAGAGGGGAAGGGCTTAGGAAAGCAGGCAATTTGCATGCTTTGTGGTCAGAATGTGGCTGGCTCCCGGAGGCCCCTCCGGCCAGGGCCCTGGGCCCTCCCCTCTCCTGTCCTGTCCTGTCCTGTCTTGCTGTGAGCTCATTAGGTCATTTCACTAGGAGGTTGGAAGAGAGAGAATTCAGAGAGCAGGGAGCAGAGAACCTCAAGATTAATGAAACTCCAAACCATCTCCCATTTGAGAGGGTTGTTTTTTTTTTTTTCTCCTTCAGGATGGGAGAAGAGGGACTACAGTCTCTTGCAGAATCGTGATTTATAAATGCAGCTCGGACGAGGGTTTCTCGAATTCTCGGCTTGGGAGGCTGCTTCCTTCAGCAGGAGGGACCTGCCTTTTACCCTCCGTGGAGGGGAGAGGCAGGCGGGGATGGGTTTTGCAAAACCCACAGCTGCCAGTGGGTCAGGTTTCTCGGAGAGCAGAGCCTTGAACTGCTTGCTGCCTGACCCAGTGCCAGAAAGCAGGGGTTTTCCCAGAAAAAAAAAAAAAAAACACGTTTAGCCTGTGCTGGTATCAAATTTGGCATTCCAGGTTATTTCTTGTTAACCCCTAGGTGTCCCGTCCCCGAGGAACCTGTTTCACCAGCAGCGGCAGCCTGGCCGTAGCGCGCGTGGCCTCTGCTAAGGGTGCTCGTCCTTGTGGGCTGGTGTTGGGAACATCCATCTTCAGAGAGGCTAACACAGAGGAAGGTTCTGCAGCTGATGTCGCAGCAGCAGGGCCAGTTCTCAGGCCACCTAGAAAAAGATGGATGCTGGCCTTTGACTCCACCCACCTCCCCACTTTGTTTGCAGGTCCTCATCTTCCACGCAGCCAGCTCCACCTCTGTTAACGGGAGTCCTGGCTTGACCCCTGAGGCCAACCAAACTGAAACGTGGGAGTCAGGAGCAGAGAAAGCGTTACTGCAAGGCCATGCAAGGAGATGAGGTGGCTCACGGCCTTCAGGAGTCTCAAGCTCCCTGAAGGGTTTCAGCAAAACGTTTTTAAGGGCAGATGAGAGGGTTGAGGGCCTCAGGGTGCACGTTTCTCTGACGGGCTGATGGTGTCATGGGAATTCATGTTAGCGGTCGACCTCGGGCTCCAGGAGACATGGGACCACGTACTCAAGGTCATCTAGTCCTTCCTCCGTTTGCTGCTGGTTGTTGGGGGGATGGGGTTCACATCTGCAAAACAACTCAGGAAATTTTCATCAAATACTATTATCTGGGTACCTGAGAGGGGATACAGGGAGGGGGGTGGGGGCGGGGAGGCTTTGTCTGCGGAAGGCCCCATAGGGTCCTGTTCACTTACACTTCCAGCTTGTGGCCTGGCTCTCTGTTAATTGCAACAAAGACCTTCCTGGAACAGGGCTCACTCCTGGCTTTTGACGGGCAGGGATGGGCAGGGTCATGGATCCTTAGGAAAGTCTGATGAGAAGCGTGGATTCATGTCCTGGGTAAATCACCTGTGTGTGCACACACCCTGATTTCTCCTGTGCCTCTAGGGCTCACTGACCCCTGGAAGCTGGTTCAGAGGCTCCGGCTTCAAGCCCGCTATGATTCTGGGTGGGTGAGTGCCTCTTCCCCGGGTCCTGATGCTGCCTCGTGGGGCAGGGTCTCCCTGGGCAGCACCGAGGCTCCAAGGCCTTCGGCTGCTGCTGCTGCTGTTGCTGGAGGGGCCCCAGCTCTACTTCCGGCCCAGGGGAGCCAGGGTGGGGCGGGCTCGCAGTGCCCCGGTGCCCCATGGCTTTGCTGCTCCTGTGGTCTGTGCACGATCTGATAAGAGCGAGTTCCTGAGAGTCTGTTGGGCTGGGGGGGCAGGGGGCGGCCTCGCCTGTGTCACTCTGCGGGTGACCTGTGCCCCGTCCCTGCCTCACCTCCCCTGCCCCCCGACCTCTCCCTGCCTCCTCACCCAGGACCCACTGGTCAACCACTGCTGTGCAGCGACTTACTTGTGGCCAGAGTCAGCCCATCCACCATGCCACTTCTTCAAGAGCCTTTCTGCTCCTTCACCACGTGTGAAGGAGCTGCATGGGCTGGCCTAGTCAGCAGCAGGTGGTGCGGTGGGGGCAGTGGTGCTATCCCTCCCAGGAGGTGGGGGTCCTGCCCCCCATCACCGGGATCTGGGGGGAGGCCAGAGCTATACTCCTCCAGAGTGAGTGAGACCCCCCTCTTAGCCCCCACCTTGGCCTTTCTTTTTGAGGGCATAGCAGCCAATAGATGGGACTTGCTTTGTTGTTGTTGTTGTTGTTGTGTTTTTTTGGCCACACCAAGGCATGTGGAATCTTAGTTCTCCAACCAGGGATCAAACCCATGCCCCCTGTATTGGAAGCCTGGAGTCTTAACCACTGGACCACCAGGGAAGTCCCTGTATTTTCTTTGTCATTCCAGGACTGTAAGAAGGAGTGTAGTTGCTTCCCCTCTGGCTTTGCCCATCTTGGGGCTGGTCAGAGATGTTGAGGGTCTTACCCTTGCTAAACAACCCATCAGGGTTGACCTAGAACTAGCGTCTTGTTAATTCAGCAAGAGCTGCTTGGCCAGGTAATCCTTCTGCGGTCACCACGAAGCAGATTACAGGTGTGCAGGCGTGTAATCACACGTACTCCCAACTGAACACTGGATAAACATGTAAAAGCAAATGGAAAGCCAAGTGATCTCTTTGAAAGCTTTGACTTCTGGTAATAAGCACGTTTTCCCTCGGATAGGCTGGTAATGAGCTGTGGTCAGAGTGGACCGTTTGTCACCCAGCCAGGGTCAAAGAGTCCGGAAGGCATGGACGGCCAAGGTAGTTCTGCGAGGGTCAGGGTCATACAGGAACCAAGGGCGGGGCGCACAGGAGCTCTGAGCTTGAGGACCTGCAGGAACACGGGTGCTGAGGGAGGAAGCCCATGAGTCACTGACAGATCAGAACATCAGATGCAAACAGGAGGAACACACACAGTGTGGCTCAGCTTGAATTCTGGGGTCTGAATCCCAGGAGAACAAGATGGCATGGGGGCCAGGGCTTGTTCGCAGGGCTCCAGCACGCAGATGCTAAATAGGCAGTGGGATTTTCATCCTCTTTGAAGGCAGATATGCAGGCTCACCTTTGTCTAAATCTTCATCATCTGGGAGATGATTTAAAGACTTTCTTAGGCTCTCTAGCGTACACCTAACATCATGGTAAACATCAGAATGACTCCACTTCCCTCATTGACTGTAATTGTTTGGCTGTGAGATATTTGAAAGGATTTTCATCATTTTCCTTTTTGAAATGATTTAACTGTGTGTAACTCAATTTATGATTGGCTTTAATTTCTCAGCTATCGTCTTGCACATCCAGGGATTCTTGTGAACCTAGAAAATCAAAGCTGCTAATTATTTTTGAATGTTGTGCGGTTTTTGTGAATGTTTAATTAGAATGTGAATGAAGTTGGCTTAATGTGACATCTTGTAGGCATTTAGTTAAATACTTGTTGATAAGGTTGGTGTAATGTCATATAGACATTCAGTTGAATAGTTATTACTATTGAGTGTGCCATATTCATTTTGCGTGTTGGAGGCCACGTCTCATACATGTTTTGGGGCCCGGAGAAGCTCACAAGGCCCTTAGCATTTTGTCCGTCATGCCAAGTATGAAAAGTGAAAGTTAGTCACACAGTCATGTCCGACTCTTTACGATCCCATGGACAGTAGCCCACCAGGCTCCTCCGTCCATGGAATTCTCCAGGCAAGAGTACTGGAGTAGGTTGCCATTTCCTTCTCCAGGGGATCTTCCCAACCCAGGGATCAATCCTGGGTCTCTTGCATTGCAGGTGGATTCTTTACCATCTGAGCTACTAGGGAAGCCCTTCATGCCCAGCATAGCATGGCTTGTATTGGTACATGGAGTGGGTGTAAACAGCCTGTCCTTGGTTGAGCAGCTTCTGCATGATAAGGTGGGTTAAGTGCTTCACCTGCACTGTCACATTTAATCCTCCCCATGGCCCTGTGAGAGCATGATTTATTATTACTGTTTGATGGACTAGGAAATGGTGAGACAGCTGGGACACCTGGGATGGGGCCCTGGTGCTCTGGCACCAAAGCCCAGGCTGTGCCGCCTGTCCTTCCTTTGATTTTTTATAGGCTGCCGCCTCGGTTCCCATCTTGAGTGTTCTGGGCAGTATTAATTTGGGTTGTTGAGAAATCTGGGCCAGGTCTGTAGAAAGAACTTAGAGCCAAGAGGGAGAATTCAGTCACCCTGGTGTGTCAGCTTGGTGTGTCAGTCACAATCAGATCCTGAGCCACTGTGAGCCATGATGAGACCTTAATTTTTTTTTTTTTCATGTTGGGTCTTTCCCTCTTGTTTTTATTTTATTTTGTTTGCCTGCACTCAGATCCTTTAGTTGCGGCAGGGCAGGATTTTTTCCAGGTGGCTCAGTAGTCAAGAATCCACCTGCCAATGCAGGAGACACAGGAGACATGGGATCGATCCCTGGGTTGGGAAGATCCCCTGGAAGAGGAAATGGCAACCCACTCCAGTATTCTTGTCTGGGAAATCTCATAGACAGAGGAGCCTGGCGGGCTACAGTCCAAGGGGTCGAAAAGAGTTGGACACGACTGGGCACATGTACACTATAGAACTCTCATTTGTGAGTTTATTTGGGATCTAGTTCCCCGACTAGGGATGGAACCTGGGTCCCATGCGTTAGGAGTGCAGGGTCTTAGCTACTGGATCACCAGGGAAGTCCTAAAACCTTAATTTAGACTCCAAAGTTTTCTTTAGCTCTTGGCTTCTAATGAGCTTCCTGTTAAAGCTAGAACCACTCCAGGAGCCCCTGGGTGAGAGCAAGTTGGACAATGCCCCAGAAATGCGGGAGTGGTGTGCATGAGTGGATGATAACCATGTGTGAATATTGGTTCCCAGCCTCGGTCCTGGGGGAAGGGGCTGTCCCCTTAGAAATCCCAGGACCAGTGGTGGAGGCCGGCTCCAGGGAGGTTCAGCCTTCATCAAGGGCAGTCATCTAATTCCATATGATGGAATATGCTTTCCTTTCCTTGTTCAGTGTATTTGAACTCAAATGAGACGGGCTCACAACAGTCACAGAATCAGAACGTACATGTGGGGCAGGCTTGAAAAGGCAGGATGACACAGCAGGAGGTAGAAAAAGTCCCGCTTTCTTATGCCCTTGCCTTCAATATGGGATGTGCCCTGATCCCATCAGCTGCTCTCTGGGCAGGTGGGAAGTGCTTATTTTCATGGTGAAGCAGTCAGGGTAAAGATAAGGGAAATTGATCTGTGTGTCTCAGTGCAGTGAGTGACTCACCTTTCTGTGGGCTCTGTTTGAAATCTGGGTATTTGTGACAATTCCACCTCTGATTCACAGAACTGTTTAGGGGAGGAGGTTTGGTGGTTGGGAGAGGAGTAGGGTCTTGCTAATGTGAAAGGTACATATATTTGTGGTCCAAAGAGAATTTTCTCAGGACTTAGTGGCTTGTGAACATTTTTGCAGATTCAACACAGACATCAAGATAGCAGTTATCTCTGAGGGGTGGGGCCGGGATTCTATCTACCAGAGAGGGGCACAGAGGGCTTCTAAGAAATAGGATCGATAGTGGGTGATTTCTTAATCTGGATGATGAGTGCAAGGTTTCCAGACAGCCATTAGTTTTTAAAATGCTCTCATATGTTTTTGTATACTCTTCTTTTTGTATCAAGTCTCCTAATGTATAAAATTTTGAAGGAAAAAACAACACAGCTTTACAACACTGTTGGAAACACACTCACGTTTCTTTTCTTTTTTCATCTGATTTAGGTGAGCATAGCCACCCCAAAGCAGAAACCCAAAACTCCGTTTTGCTTCGGTAAGTCCTGAGCAGAGGTTGGGTTTTCTGAACACTCCTCCAGCAGCTTCCTCTTTTGCGTGGAGACGGTCCTGTGATCGATCACATGTGACTTGTACCGTGTGTGTGTGTGAGGGACCGCTGTCCCAGCCATATCCCTGGGTGTCACATGATCTTCCTTTCCCTGGTCTCCCTGTGAAGATTGTTAATAACATAAGACGGAGGCACAGGCGCCCATGATGTCTCAGTTCTCCTGGCTCTCTGCCTGGCAGGGTGCCAGGTATCTACCAGAAGTCTTAAGGAACCTTTAACTCAGCAGAGGAATGGTACGGAGACTTGAGGGAACTAGAGAATGTTCTACTGAAAGTCTTACTGCCAATGAATGATGGCTGGGGGTGCCCCAGGAAGCAGAGCCTCTCAGTGATGCAGGTCACTGAAGCATCAGTATTTAACTGGCTTCTACTGCCTTCTCGGTGCTATACTAAGTGCTATGAGCAGAAGCTAACAAATAGCTTCTGTTTTATGTCTGGGGTGTAAGCGCCACGAAGGCAGGGATGCTCCCCGGCTTTGTCACTGGTATATCCCCAGCACTTAGCGTGTGCTTCCTGGCACAAAGTGGTTGCTCAGTAAATATTCTCTGAAGGAATGAGGGAATGAACTCACCCGATGCTCACCTCCTCCAGTTCTAGCTTATTTTTGCCAGGAGAGTAACATGGTCATTTAAGCTGTCCTCTTTTCCCACTCAGGTTGGTTCAAACTTCTTTGCAGACTTTCTCCCACTTCCTTCAACTATCATTGCCAAGCTCAAAAATCGGACTCTCAGATTTTGTGGTCAGCAGATCTAAAAAGAAAAAAGAAAAAAAAAAAAGAAGAACCCAGAAGTAAATTGTTGACCTCATAGAGTGCTGGGGAAGGACCAGGTTGAAAATGGGGTCTCAAAGTCACAGACTTGAACCCAGGCAACCTTAGTTCCGTGTCTCAACCACAGACAAGACCCCTAACCCGGGTCAGTTGAGCTAGTGGAAACCAGGAGCATGGGGGCCAAGCTTACATGTGTATTATCATGACTGTCCAGGCGTGTGTCTGGTGGACGGTGAATGAGCCGCCTTTCTGCACAGCAGCACACGAAGGCCATTAGTCTTGTGGCCAATGGAGTAATAATCCACATTTTATTTTTTGAGATTGAGAGCGTTCTGCTTCCCAGATACTCCCAGGTGACTTTGCACCATGTGGAACATCTTGGTCTCCTTGGCGGGAATCCTCTGCCCTGCCACATCAAACACCTTAGTTCTGGCGTGTGTGTTCTGACCTGGATTCTTCTCTCTTCGTCCCATACCTTTTGCAGTCATCAACGCCCTCTCGCAGAGGTATTTTCTTCAAGCCAACGACCAGAAAGATCTGAAGGACTGGGTGGAAGCCTTGAACCAAGCCAGCAAAATCACCGTACGTATGATCCTTCTCCTTTCCGGTGAGAGTCTTTCTGCAGTCGGCGCGTTTCGGGTGGGGAGTGGCCCAGATGGCGACGGGGACTTTCTCAGGACCCGTTCCAGACCAGTTCCCCTACCTCTTCGTACACCTTGGCCGACTAGCCGCAAGTTGAACTGAGAGCCTGAGTCTGAATCAGGTTCGACGGGAAGTTTATGGGGTGTCCCTGCTGTGCTTCCTGGGAGGGCTCCCAGGCGGTCGTGGTTTAGGTCATTCTGGGATGCTGATTCAGAATGTGGTGGGATTGGAAAATGGAGTGCTGACTCTGAGAAACAGATTAGAGGAAACTCACATGAGGGGGGAAGTCGGAACTTTTTCCTGGCTTGGGGGAGACTCTTCTGACTTTAAGAGGCCACCTGGGGACTAGCCCAGGCCGTCCATTGACCTGTCCTGGGAAATCCTAGCATTTATAAACACCAGCTTGCTGGCTGTTCTATGAGGACTCTTGTTTTCCTTGACTTGGCTAACGAAGAACTCCTTTCTTCTTCCTTAGAAATACAGAAAAAGAAAGGGAGATGGGTAGGAATAAGGAGAGGGGAAAACTGTTTCAGGGAAAAAAACTAGACCTTTAACCGATAATATAGGCCAACTTCTGGCATGTAAGCCACACTTTGCTGAAAAGCTTGATTTTCTTGATTTTCTGATATCTTCAGAAGTGCTAGCATTCTAGTGACTTCCAGTAAAAATCAGTATGTACTGGGGCAGATTATTCTCCCCAGTACCTCAGGGTTCCCGTGAATAATTTCATAGAAGAAACCTGTACACTTATCCAGCACTTGTGATGCTGCCTCTGAGCAGAGTACAATTCAGTCATCGATGTGGTTTTGCTTGTTGGCTCGTTTTTCTGATAAACCTTGGTAAGGCAGTGAAAAGAGAGGGGAATGGTGGGGGTCTGTGAAGGGGGGTAGCTGCTAACTCAGGCACGTCTGCTACCCACACGCTTGTGTGTGTCTGCAGAATGCTGACTTTATTAAAGGTTTTCTTTGTTCATGTTGGAGTCTTCACCTTTCTGGGTCTTCCACACTGGGGGGAGTTTCTTTCAGTGTCTAATACTTTCTTCTCATTCAGTGTTATCTCTCTCTATTTTTTTTTAAGTTTTTTTTGATGTGGATGATTTTTAAAAGTCTTTATTGAATTTGTTACAGTATTGCTCCTGTTTTATGTTTTGGTTCTTTGGTTGCAAGGCATGTGGGATCTTAGCTTGGGAAGCTGAGACCCAGTCGTACCCCCTGCATTGGAAGGTGAGATCTTAAGCACTGGACCACCAGGGAAGACCCCAGGGTGTCCTCTCTTGGGCCTGCCTGCTGAACTGGACTACACAGACTGGGAGGCAGCGGGGGCCTCTTTGTCCTGCTTTTGTGCCTTGAGCGTGGAGTTGCTCCAAGCGGCTAGTTCCATGCCCTCTTTCTGCCTGCTGGGATGGCCCAGCCTCTGCAGGGGCTCCATAACCTCTAGGGTCCCCCTGACTTTCCTATGCTCTGTTTATACCTCTCTTCACTCCTCCTGCCAAAGATCCTGTGGGACAGAAGGAAGAGGAGGGGAACCTGACTTCCTCATTACAGGCAAATTTCTCTTAGTGCACCTCGTGTGCAAAGTGAAGCATCTTGGGGACAGGGGATGCAGAGATGAAAGATACAGACCATGTATCCAGTGGGGCTTTCTCACCGGCCACACTGTTCACCCTTCTCATCACTCCTGTGAGGCGGCTGCTTTCACTGCCATTTTTATGATGAGGAAAACAGAAATCAGAGTCTTGCCCTAAGGCTGCTAAGTCGCTTCAGTCGTGTCCGACTCTGTGCGACCTCAAAGACGGCAGCCCACCAGGCTCCCCCGTCCCTGAGATTCCCCAGGCAAGAACACTGGAGTGGGTTTCCATTTTCTTCTCCAATGCATGAAAGTGAAAAGTGAAAGTGAAGTCGTTCAGTCGTGTCCTACTCTTCACGACCCCATGGACTGCAGCCTTCCAGGCTCCTCTGTCCATGGGATTTTCTAGGCAAGAGTACTGGAGTAGGTTGCCATTGCCCTAAGTCTGGAGTTTGCTAAATGACAGAGCTGAGATTCAAGCCTAGGACCTTCTGACTTCTGAGACCTGGAAGGGTTTATAAAAATACGAAAAACAAGCAGCAGATGTAAAAGAAGTTAGATGACATACCACTTTCACATTCATGGCTTCTTGTTAGCCTCATGAAAACCTCAAGTAGGGAGGGCAGGAGTGATCATCTGGTTTATAAATGAGGCAGTGGAAATGCCTGGAGATCAGAGTGACCCACCCAGGTTCAGGAGCCAGTAACCACAGATCACTGGTCATTGAGTGCTAGGTCACTGAGTCCTTATGATTGAAGATAATGGTCAGCATATGGTATTCAGCCAAAAGTGCAGACGCCAAGGGGGAAGGGGGTGGAGTGAATTGGGAGACTGGGATTGACATATGTATACTACCATGTATAAAATAGATAACTAATGAGAACCTACTGTATAGCACAGGGGGCTCTATTCGGTGCCCTGCGGTGACCTAAATAGGGAGGAAATGCAATAAAGAGGAGATATCTGTGTACAGATAGCTCACTCACTTTGCTGTACAGCAGAAACTAACACAACATTGTAAAGCAACCATATACCCCAATAAACATTTTTTAAAAAATAAAGAATTGGGTTTGCTCAGAGTAGTAGTATGCCTGTATTAATTTCCTAAGGGCTGCTGCGAAAGGTGGATGGCTTAGAGTAACAGAAATGTATTCTCCCACAGTCCTGAGAAGCCTGACATCAGGGTGTCGGCAAGGCCCTCCATGTACCCGTTGAAGGCTCAAGGGGAGAATACTTCCCTGCCCTTTCTAGCCCTCAGAGGCTTCCCTGGTTTGTCCTGCATCCCTCCACTTCTGCCTCCGTCACTGTGGGGCCTGCGTGTCTGTATGGTCCCTCCTCTTAGGAAGACGTGAGTCATTGCACTTAAGTGAAGTGAAGTCGCTCAGTCGTGTCCGACTCTTTGTGACCCCATGGACTGTAGCCCACCAGGCTCCTCCATCCATGGAATTTTCTAGGCAAGAGTACTGGAGTGGATTGCCATTTTCTTCTCCAGGGGATCTTCCCGACCCTTTGTACTTAGGAGGCACCCTAAGCCAGCATCAGTTCAGTTCAGTTGCTCAGTTGCGTCCGCCTCTGCGACCCCATGGACTGCAGCACGCCAGGCCTCCCTGTCCATCACCAACTCCCAGAGTTCACTCAAACTCATGTCCATTGAGTTGGTGATGCCATCCAACCATCTCATCCTCTGTTGTCCCCTTCTCCTCCCACCCTCAATCTTTCCCAGCATCAGGGGCTTTTCAAATGAGTCAGCTCATAGGGAGACATTATTCAACTCACTACATTTTTTTGAAAGGGTTAAAAACTGGACAGTGAAATTATAGCATACCTTCCCCTATCACAGTTAGACTATTCCTCATAGTCTTGCCCTGCCTGTGGGAAGAGAGTCCTTGCAAATTTCATTTCCTGTTGCAAATGGAACCCTGTGGATCTCCTCCATCAGGGCTCCCTTCACCAGAGAGGGGAAGGGATGGTGGAAGAGGGGCCTGTTTCACTGGGATCTTGGGAGACAGACAAGCCAAGAGGATGTCCTTGTTTTCAAGACCTGGTACATGGTTATTGGTGAGTTTGTTCTCTGCAGGCTGATTCACTGTAAGGAAGTGTAAGCTGTTTTGGAGAGCCAGGCAATTGGTCAGAGGGAGCCGATGATGCAGGGGTGTGAGCAGTGATAACCAGCAGTTCTCTGGGTGGGCTGACGGGTCGAGAGGCAACACGACAACCAAGCTGCCAGGGGTCCTTTCCCGGCCGTCGTGAACTCTGAAAGGCTACTCCCCTCCTCCTTAGCTGGGTTTCAGGAATTCACTGGTAGTGGTTTTTAGCAGTGGCGATGACTTTTAACGAGCTTTTGTTTACCTCATCTGTGAAATAGAGAAAGAGATGCCTGGCTGGTAAAGTAGCCTGAGATGAGTAGTAATGCAGAAAGAGAGGAGTACTTCCTCCGCCTGGCACTGAGTAGAGGCCCAAAGCAACTGTTGTCTCAGAAGGAAAGGAGGGAGGGGGTTTCTGGCCTCATCTGGAGAGGTGGTGGGCAGAGGTCACCCTTCTTCCTGTCCTCTTTCTGGGGCCCCAGTTTTTGATCACGATGGTCTTACTCCTTTGAATTAGATGCATAGGGGTGTGGTCCTTCATTCCCATCCTTAGCAGGCAGAGTTAGTTCTCCTATGGTTCTCCTATGACCCTGAGCTGTGAACTCCCCCCACCCCACTTCCTGGCTTACAGTAGTTTTTGAAAATTAATTAGGCTGCTCCAGGTCATGTATGGATGTGAGAGTTGGACTATAAAGAAAGCTGAGCGCTGAAAAATTGATGCTTTTGAACTGTGGTGTTGGAGAGGATGCTTGAGAGTCCTTTGGACTGCAAGGAGAGCCAACCAGTCCATCCTAAAGGAGATCAGTCCTGAGTATTCACTGGAAGGACTGATGATGAAGCTGAAACTCCAATACTTTGGCCATGTGATGCGAAGAACTGACTCATTGGAAAAGACTCTGGTGCTGGGAAAGATTGAAGGCAGGAGGAGAAGAGGATGACAGGATGAGATGGTTGGATGGCATCACCGACTCAATGGACATGAATTTTAGTAAACTCTGGGAGTTGGTGATGGACAGGGAGGCCTGGCATGCTTCAGTCCATGGGATCGCAAAGAGTCGGACCCGACTGAGCGACTGAACTGACTGATATCTTAGTTGCAGCATGTGGGATCTAGTTTCCTGACCAGGGATTGAATCCAGGCCCCCTGTATTGGGAGTGTGGAATCTTAGCACCAGTGAGGTCTTGCAATAGTGTTTTTGTTTTTCTTTTTTAAACTTTTTTTTTTAACAGTTTTAAAAGGTTACTTTCCATTTAAATGATTACAAAATATTGGCTATATTTTCCATGTTGTATAATATATCCTTGAGCTGTGAGCTCTTGAAAGATCTAGATTCTTAGGTCCTTCTAGCTTCCAAGGCTGTAGAAGAAGTGAAACAGGATGTTAGGTTTTCTTTTGGGGTCTGCAGTTACTTTCCTGGCAGACTCACATGGGGTCTTGGGGCCTTGTGAAGGACAGGCTTTGTGGTGTGGTGGGGACTGAACCAGCAGAGTTCAGGGACTTGGTCTCTGCTTAGATGTTAATATTAATCATGGCTTTGGGCAAATGATTGGACTGCTCAGGGCCTCTCTGGTGATGAAAGATTTTCCTATAAATGAGAAATGGACAAGGAGGAAGAAAAGTGGCAACATGAATGAGGATAAATGACCTCAGGTTGGGAGGATGGTCAGGACTGGGACAAACTGAGGAATCTGTTCCCCATCCAAAGATTGAACTGCTGCTTTGCTGGAAAACAAGATTGTTTTGTATGAAATATTTCAGATTTTAATTGCAGGTTGAAAAACATACTGGATAGGACAGACGAGACACAGTCGGGGCAAGTCTGCCTTTGGACCACCAGTGTGCAACCTGTGGTCTCAAACGTGCCCTAAAAATTCTGTGACTCTCTGATCAGCTGGAGAGGATCAAAGATAAATCATTTTGCAGGAGGGCGATATTTGTAAGTGCTAGTACCATTAATAAAAAGTTATTAAACCCCTGTGGTCCAGTGGTTAAGAGTCCACCTGCCAATGCAGGAGATACAGGTTTGATCCCTGGTCCTGGAAGATCCCACGTGCCACAGGGCAGCTAAGCCAGTGCGTCACAATTACTGAGCCCAAGCGCTGTAGCTTTTGAACCCGCATATTGCAAATACTGAAGCCCACACACCTAGATCCCAAGCTTTGCAACACGAGAAGCCACCGCAGTTAAAAGCCCAAGCACCATAAGGAAGCATAGGCCTGGCTCACTGCAACTAGAGAAAGCCTGTGCAACAGTGAAGACTCAGAACGGCTGAAAAAATATAAATTAATTAATTTTAAAAGAGTTTACGTAGAATATCTTAATTAAAAACTTTTGTATTTTTATTCATATTTTAAGTGTTTGAATTTATATCCTCTCATCGTTTGATGACCATGATAACTCTATGACTGTGTCACTCATTTAGTGACAGGTCAGAGGTTACACCCCAAGCCCTGGGACATGCTCCCCAAGTCCTGTACCATACGCCACAGGCGTCTCACCTACTGCCGAGCATCCTTTCTCCCGTCTTTATGTTCCTGGCTCCTTTTCATCCTCCAGGGCACTGTTTGAGCATCTCTTTCCCCTGGAGACTTACACCAACCGTGCCCACAAGGCCAACCAGTCCCCTCCAGTAGTTGCCCTGCTGTCAGTCTCAGCTCCTGTTTATTGTCTTCAAGGCACTCACCAGGATTTGTAATTATTCTGATTGTTAGTCTTGCTGTATGTTTGCGATCAGTCTCCCTGATCAGCATGGACGTGAAGTGTGTCTGTGTTTGCTGGTTTATCTTTGGTCTCTAGCCAGGCAGGGGCTGACTCACTCAGAGTAGGTGCTCAGCGCATTTGTTGAGTAAGTGTGTGCCTGTGTGTGTGTGTGTGTGTGGTGGGAGTGGTTTGCTGAATTCCTCATATCCAGGTTTGGATGGATGGAAGGACATGGGGGGAAGGGGTATCTTACCAGAACTTGGCACATTAACTTTCTTCTTCCTCCCTCCGTCCTTGGTCACCTCCCTGCTTTCTCTGGGCTTTCCTCCCCAGTTAACCACACTCATTCTTCACAGGTACCCAAAGCTGGGAACCTGCCCCTGACGACCGAAGTTCTCAAGAGCTTAGCAACTCCTCTGGCCTTAGAGAAGAAGCCACAGGTGGCCTACAAGACAGAAATCATCGGAGGGGTGGTGGTACACACGCCCATCAACCAGGTGCTGGGGCCTGGGGCTGCCAGGCTGGGGCACGGGGGGTCCGGGGGTGTCCATGGTGTGTCAGTGACATGACAGGAGGGCAGGACCAAGGAAAGGGCAGGGGTGGGGGAGCCCGTGTATGTGGGGTGATGGAGAATACAGACAGTGCAGAGACGAGGCCGCTGCATCTGAAGCTCTGTGGCCAGGATGGCTCTGCATCACCCATTGGGACTGGCACCTGTGAAGCCTGTGGGAAGCGGGGCCGAGGGTGGCTGGCAACAAGCTCACTGTGCCTCTGCCTCGTCTGGTTTGCTTTGGCAGCCCTTCCCTTTCTCTTGGGTCTGCCCGCCCTCCCCAGCCTTGCTCTGTGAAAGCACCCTGTACAGTGCCTGCCCAAGGCAAAAGTTTACTTTCTGGTTTATTTCTTATTTGACTGCCCTTGTGGGCCAAGAGGAAGAGGTGACTGGCCAGGGCTGGTGGGGAAGGCAGGTGGGGCCCTGTCAAGAGCAGAGAGGCGCTAACTCTGCCGTCCCCGTTTCCATGTAGAACGGCGGGGATGGGCAGGAAGTGGGTGAGCCCGGCTCCCACGCCATCCTTCGGAGGTCTCAGAGTTACATCCCCACGACCGGCTGCCGGGGTCCCACCGGGCCGCCCCTCATCAAAAGCGGCTACTGTGTGAAGCAAGGGAACGTGGTGAGTGTCCGCGAGGGGAACTGAAGGGGGTTCTGGGGATCCCCGGAGCCAGTGGGTGTGGGCGAGCCCGAGGGGAGGGCAGATTGCTGGGAGGAGGGTGGAGCCGGCCACGCCCACACCGGCCGATTCCTGGAGGGGCTCAAAGGAAATGAGCGCACTGCTGCCCGAGGTGCTCCCAGGCGTTTCCGCAGAGGAAGAAGTCCTTGGCTCCTCATCTCGGTCCCCCAAGCTGGGAGCCTGGCCTTTGCCGTCCCCAGGAGCTTAGGACCAGAATGCACCCCCCGGGACCTCTTCTAACATTCTGCTCTCTACCCTCTATTGCAGCGCAAGAGCTGGAAGCGGCGCTTCTTTGCGCTGGATGACTTTACCATCTGCTACTTCAAGTGTGAGCAGGTTTGTCGTGGCTCTGGGGCCCTCAGGAGACCGAGGGGGTCTCACACACAGGTGTGTGTGTGTGTGTGTGTGTGTGTGTGTACACGCGCGCATGTGTGTGAACAGAGATGTGGGCACACAGACTCATCTGTGTGCTGGGAGTGTGAGGCATCTTAGCTCCGTCCACCTGGTGTGGGCAGCTTTGCCATGATATTAAAGTGGCCTTAACGAACTCCCTCCCTGTGTGTGCTGAGACCCGCAGAGCATCTTAGATTTTTTTTTTTTTCCTCCTCTCTTGATTGTTTCGGGACCTTGTCTTGTTTGCAACTTGGTTTCAGCCAGTCATGTCTGATGATAATGGCTGGCTGGTCCCAGCGTGGCCTTGAGCAGACAGCCTCGTTCACTCTGTCTCCCCGTTTCCTCCCCCAGGACCGAGAACCACTTCGTACCATATTCCTCAAGGATGTTCTCAAGACCCACGAGTGTCTGGTCAAGTCTGGGTAATTGTCTCTGCTTCTTCTTCTCTGGTCAGAACCCCGTGTGCCATCTTAGCTCTCCTGTTACTACCTGTCTGAGGCTCTGTTCCAGAGCCTTCCTTTAAGAGCAGGAGGACTTTGTCTCCCTGACATCTGTGGCTGCCTGTTTCCATCCGAGCGGTCACAGCTGCAAGATGGTGCGCTGGGCCAACCTGCCCACTTTCCAGCCCTTTACTCTCACTGCTCAGATGAGCCTATGTAACAGTGTTCTTATGGGGGAAAAGAAAGAATATGGAACAGAGGAGAGAGAGGTCCTTCTCAGGTGTCGGATGCTCGTTGCCCAGGAGGACTGACCCTCGGGGGAGGGGGGCATTGTACCCTTAGTCAGTCATTTTTTAGCACATTTGCTCAGAGCCCTGTTTGTGCCAGTGCCTCTGACCTGAATTGTTATGCCTTTTCTCTTCTCTTCCTTTTGACAAAATCCTTGATACCTGCTTAAAAAAAATTTTTTTTATTTATTTTTGGCCGTGCTGGGTCTTTATTGCTGTGTGGGCTTTTGTCTAGTCGTGGCCAGCACAGGCTACTCTGTAGTTGTGGTGCACACACAGGCTTTTCATTCTGGTGGCTTCTGTTGTTGTGGAGCATAGGCTGTAGCACATGCAGGCTTCAGGAATTAGGCTCGTGGGCTCAGTAGTTCTGGTTCCTGGGCTCCAGAGCACAGGCTCAATCATTATGGCTTAGTTGCTCCATGGCATGTGGGATCTTTCCAGATCAGGGGTTGTCTCCTGCATTGGCAGGCGGATTCTTTACCACTGAGCCACCAGGGAGATCCCCTGATGTCTTCATAACATAGGGCTGATTCACGGCAATGCTGTCGGGCAGGAAGAAGAAGGAAATGGTTACCTTTCCAGGGCCACAGAGGGCAGGATGAATTTCGGACCTGGGGCCCATTCAATGGCTCTCCCATATCCGGCACCCATACCGGTGCCCTTGGAGCCAAGCTTTAGAGACCCAGGGGCATCTGGGCTCCTGGCGGTCCTCGCTCGGCCCTCCGTCAGCAGTCTGCAGGGGTAGTTTGCCGTGTCTCCCTCCCACGGACTGTGCGTGCAGAGCCGGTGTCACCAGGGGAGCTGTTGACGGCAGGCTGACTGTTCTCACATGAAGGCGTGGGAGGGTCTTGCATGAAAGCGAGGTGAGCTGTGGCCCACGGAAGTGGGGACTGTCGTGAGCCTTGCAAACAGCAGTTGCAGAGTTTAGAAGATAAGGAAAGTTCCCACCGACAGATTATCATTTGTGAGAGCAGCTACAGATGGAAGTTCCAGAAGTGTGGCTCCGGAGCTGACCATGGCTGGAGGAGAGATGGGACTTGTTCCCGACCCTGGAGGCCTATGCAGGTCAACAGGTGGGCTCGGGTGGCTTAGAGAACCCAGATAATGTTCAGTCCTGAGAGCGCTTCACACTTCACCTGAGACGCTGACCGGCAGAGTCAGACTGAACTGTGGGAAAGAGAACTGAGAGACAGGCAGATCCCCGGGGAAGGAAGCTCCCAGACTCTGCAGGTTCCAGGCCTGTGAGACTAGGCTTCTCCCCAGCCCAGTCAAGGGGGTTCTGGGCACCTGGATAGTCAGTTAATGTTTGTTGAATTGAATTGAATTAAAAGGCTTCATAGGAGAAGGAAATGGCAACCCACTCCAGTATACTTGCCTGGAGAATCCCAGAGGAGCCTGGTGGGCTACAGTCCATGGGGTTGCAAAGAGTCGGACACGACTGAAGCAACTGAGCACAAAAGGTTTCATACAGCCTGAGAAATGAGAAATGGATGCAAAAAGGGTGGGGATTTCCTCCCAGTTTTGCTTTTTCCTCCCCAGCAGTTGATTACAGGACTGTATGTACGTGCATTAATAGTCTGAAAGGTTAAACCGCTTTAGCCAGGAGGAAGTGCCATCTCCTCTCAGATACTCAGAAAGGGACTACAATAGCTAATGACATGCATTTCAGATGAGCACCGTGTGACTTTCTCGTTGTACCAGATACCGCATATAACTTGTAACTGATCTTTGTGGTGATAAGCTTGCTAGAGACGGGCTTCTGATTTCCATTGTACAGCTGGAGTGCAAAGGCTCACAAAGTTTTAAACATATTCCTGAAATACCATTTCCCAGTGGAGTCAGGATCAGGCCCTAAGTCTATCTGACCCCCCCACCCCCACCCCATAGCTGTCCCCTCTCCTGGGGGTCTTTAATCTCATGCTTCTCTTTTGCCCACATGCCCCTGTCACTGGCCACGCATCTGTCATTTCCTTTGAGGCCCTGATTCCTAAAGCCAGCCCTGTGATCAGTCCTGTCTTTTCTTTCTTACATTAAAAAAAAAAAAATTTTGGCCGTGCTGCTCGGCATGTGGGATCTTAGCTCCCGGACCAGGGATGGAATCCATATGCCCTGTAGAGTAAGTGCAGTCTTAACTGCTGGACCGCCAGGGATGTCTGCTGCAGTTAGTCCTTTCTTGGAATCATTCTAACTCTTGGCATGTAACACACACTTCAGTGTCTGACTCTATAGTTTTACTTTTTAATGTTCTTTTATAGGGAAGGAGGTGAATCTCCTGCTCCTGTATGTTCCCCAAGAGACTGGATACACCAGGCAGGCATTTCACCCTGGAAATCATTTCGGCCATTTGGAGGCTTGTGGCTAAGCATCAGCTACTTCTAGCCTTCTTCCTTGCAGAAGTCAGAGCCCTCTTACAAACCTCACCCCCAGTTTGAAGCATCTTTAAATGGTCCACACTCTCCTTCCCTTTCTCCTGTTTTGCATCTAGCCCCCTTCTGAGAGCAGGGATTTGGTGAAGTGGATATGGTTGCTGTGCGGATGGAGAAAGGCTTTGGAAATGAGAGATTTGGGTCCCTTAGGAGAGGCCTGGTGGTGGAGTAATTAAGAGTGTAGACTCTGGAATCAGACCCGGATTCATATCCTGACTCTGCCGTTTACTTACTTCGGTGCCGTGGACCAGTCACAGAACCTCTTTGAGCCCGGGTTTCCCCAGCGGGGAAAGTCTTACTGCCTCATTGAATGGTGGTGAAGATTGGATGAAATAGCGCATCTCAAAACACAAAGACAGGGATTTCCATGTGGTTCAGTGGTTAAGACTCTGTACCACCAATGCAGGGGGCATGAGTTTGATCCTGGTTGGGGAACTAAGGTCCCACATGCCATATGGCTCGGCCAAAAGATTTTTTAAAAAGCGCAAATAACAGATTGGTGGTTAACAGAGGTGGATGGTTGGGGGTAACCAAAATGGGTGGAGGGAGTTGAGTGGTACAAACCTCCAGTTATAAAATAAATAAGTCCTGGGGATGGAGTGTATAGCATGGTGACTATGGTTAAGGGCACTGTATTTGAAAGTTGCTAAAAGAGTTGATCTTAAAAGTTATCATCTTATCACAAGAAAACAAATTGTAACTATGTAGCGTGGTGAGTGTTGCCTAGACAGTGATCATTTGCTGCTGCTGCTAAGTCGCTTCAGTCGCGTCCGACTCTGTGCGACCCCAAAGACGGCAGCCCACCAAGCTCCCCCGTCCCTGGGATTCTCCAGGCAAGAACACTGGAGTGGGTTGCCATTTCTTTCTCCAGTGCATGAAAGTGAAAAGTGAAAGTGAAGTTGCTCTGTCGTGCCCGACTCTTAGCAACCCCATGGACTCCAGGCTCCTCCGTCCATGGGATTTTCCAGGCAAGAGTACTGGAGTGGGGTACCATTGCCTTCTCTGTGATCATTTGCAGTATATCCAAATATTGAATCATGTTGTACACTGGAAACAAATTTACTGTTTTTTTTTTTTATGAATATGCTGTTGTATGTCTGTTATCTCTCTATAATACATACAAATAAACATATGTATATAATATATATATTTAATGTAGATATAATGGATATTAACAGCTTGTGTATTTACATGGGTGTGTTTATATCTAGTAAGACTTTCATTACTTGACCCTAAAATAAAACCCCTCAAAATGGTACCTCTCACAAAGCACTTGATACATCTTGGCCACTAAAGAAATACAACTGTAGGCCATGTCGGGTGTGGTGCATATGAAGCAAGAGGTCTTAGAAGCAAAGGAGCTGTGTCTTGTGCGAACTGATGGTGGTGTGTATTGGGGAGGGGGTGTCCATGGGGATGGTTAAACCACTGGAGATCCTCCAGGGAGGGAAGCTGAAGGAAACACGGCAATGCTTTCTGAGGCAGGGGCTGCAGGAGGAAGGGCCTGTGAACCCCCTTTTTACCGTAGGCGGCACAGGTACCCGTCTTAGCTTGAATCAGGTCCCCGGTGGATGACCAGCATACCTGATAACGTCTTTCCCTCTCTCTGTCTAGTGATCTGCTGATGAGGGACAACCTGTTTGAAATAATAACCAGCTCCAGGACCTTCTACGTGCAGGTAAAAAGCTCCTCCCCCACCCCGAGAAATCGGGGACTTTCCTTCTCTGTGGAGAGTGTACTTGCAGGCCTACCTTTCCCTTTGCTTTCTCTTTTATTTTGTTCGAAGTTTCTCGGCAGTAAATTTAGGCCCCCAGTAGTCAGTCAGTCCGGGTCCCATTTCATTCTAAACAGGATGTTTGCCCCAAGCTTCCCAACCATAAAATAATAAGAGTGGCCCGAGCCATCTCACTGGGGACTGTGAGCTTGTACCAGCTGCTCTCGGCTCCCAGGCGCCAGCTAAGCAGAGAAAAGGAGAACTGGTCAGTGGTTTCACTTCTCCTTTGGAGGGTATTTATAAGCCCCGTCTGTGTGTGGATGGCGCTGCGTGCGGAAGGACCAAAGCACAGAGGGCCCTGTGCGGGGACCAGGTGCATAGCCAGCTGCACAGAGAAAGCCATTGTGTGGGTGCCGACCGTTCAGCTCTCAGAAGCGTCTCCCCTCCGCCCACGGCTTTGGAGTTCTCCCAGCTCCTCCTCAGATCATGGGAGCTGGAAAGGCAGATTTCCAGCCTCTAGCACGGCCTAGACTTTCAAGCCCTAGTCCCCACCCCGGCCCGCCTAGCGGTCAGTCCACAGACGGCATGTCCCCTGACTCCCCCGCCTTGTGATGATGCTGCCTTTCTAGTGCCAAGGCTGCTGTGGGATGTGTTGGTTGAAATTTGGGGCCTCCCCGCACAACGTTTCTCAGGGCTTCCTGCATGCTCCCCACTAAATGCCCTCCCTTTCACGAGGTCGCCTCTCAGCCATTTCGTGAGCAGCTGCGCCCTCCGGACGGGTCCCCCTGGCTGAGCCCAGCAGACCTGTTGACAGCCGGAGGCATCTGTGGGTTCCATTCATTCAGATGAACACCCGGGAAGAGCCCTGGAAAGTGCTGGGGCCTTTGAGCAGCCTCCGTGCTGTTCAGGGCCAAAGTCTGAGCTATAGGTACAACAAGAACTTCCAGTTCCTGGATTTGACAGATATTTGTAGATTCTTCTCAGAGTGCAGAGCATTGCCTCGACCTGGGGACCCGACGTTCAACAGAACAGATCCTGAACCAGAGAGGGAGACAGTCAAGAAAACCTGCAGTTAGAACAGTGTGATGAGGTGGGGGTCAGCGTGCTGGGGAGATGAACACAGGTGACCTCTTAGGGCAGTGTAACTATTCCCGGGTGTGCTAGTGGTAAAGAACACCCATCTGCCAATGCAGGAGACATAAGAGACAGGGGTTCGATCCCTGGGTCAGGAAGACCCCTGGAGGAGGGCATGGAAACCCACTCCAGTGTTCTTGCCTGGAGAATCCCCATGGACAGAGGAGCTTGGCAGGCTACAGTCCATAGGGGTCACAAAGAGTTGGCTCTGACTGAAGCGACTTAGCACGTGGGCAATAGTTCTGTGTGATACTGTAGTGGCAGATGTGTGAAATCGAATTTTACAGCAGAGTATTAACTTTTATATATGCAAATTAAAAAAATAATTTAGACGGTTGGGTGATCCCAGTATGGCATGCAGAATATGACCAAAGAACCTATGTGTGTTAATGAAGCAACCTCACTCATGAAGGTGGTGGTGGGGGGGCGGTAGGGGTGGGAAGAAAGTGTGAGAAGGGCTACCTTTAGAGTAAGTAGTGGTTGCTGTGGGAACTCCTAAGAAGGGTACCTCCCCTAGTCTCAGGGAATTAAGGGAAGTTTCCTGAAGGAAGATAGAGGAAAAGTGGCCCAGAGAGTTGTTCAATTGCTGTCATGTCTGACTCTCCATGACCCCATGGACTGCAGCATGCCAGGCTTCCCTGTCCTCCACTATCTCCTGGAGTCTGCTCGAGTTCCATGTCCATTGAGTCGGTGAAGGTGTCTAATCATCTCATCCTCTGTCGTCCCCTTCTCCTCCTGCCCTCAATCTTTCCCAGCATCAGGGTCTTTTCTAATGAGTTGGCTGTTCGCATCAGGTGGCCAAAGTATTGGCCCAGGGAGAGGGAACAGCAAGCAGCATATGAAAAAAAAAAGCCTAGAGGTGAAAGAGGCTCAGGTGCTGGAAAGCTGATATAGAGGGTCCTTGTTAAAAAACTGTATTTTATCCTGGGGGTTAGGCCCTTGGAGGTTAAGCTGGGGCACTGACCCAGTCAGATCTGCCTCTTAAAAATCCCATTTGCACAATGGCGTAAGTTTCAGAGCCTTGTTTTCCTCATCTGTAAAGGGGAGATGGTAGTCCTTGATCCTGGCCACTTCGACAGGGCCCTGGAGCCTGGCGATGCATGTCCTGGTTGGTGTGGTGTAGTGGCTTGGCAGTGTAGGGCACAGATAAGAAAAGCGTGAGACAGCAGCCAGCAGAGCAGTTGGGAGGCTATTGTCATGGTTTCAGTGCGGGATAAGGAAGCCTGATAGCGGATGGGTGAAGAAGAGTGGAAAAATTTGAAGAGTCCTTTCCAGGACTTTAAAGTTGATTAGATGTGGGATGAAGGGAGAGACGGGAGGTGAAGACCCTGCCCAGATGTCTGGCTGGAGCCTCAGGGCAACTGATGGCAGCCGTCACCGCGGAGGATGGACACACGGAAGGAGGGGCTGTCGAGGGCAAAGGGAAGCTTGCTCAGGTGGTTGTGGTTCCTGCAAGATGTCCAAGGTGACCTGTTAGGACAGCCCCAGATGGATGGTGCCTGACATGGTGGTGGTGCTAAGTAAACATATGCCAGGTGAACGATGATGCCAGGTAAGAGTCTAGGACAGAGCTTTGGCTGGAGATAGTGCTTGGGAAACATGAACTCAACCAAAAAGTGTTTAGAAGACACTGCATCGTTGGCAAGAGTGTCTGTACATTAACCAGAACCTTATCATCACTTCTGTCCCCCTTTTCCATCTGCTGTCACATTTCTAGGGTAAAAGAACCCTCACATGGCCCTGAATAAATAAATGAGGAACTGGGCAAATCTGGGTATAGCAGCAGACTCAGAAAGTTGGAGAAGAGTAGAGATTAAAGCTCTTTAAGAATATGTATTTATTCATTTAAAAACAACCACCGTTAACTCATTTGTGTTATCACAAGTAACATTTCATGAAAAATAACTCTGTTTCTAAAACAGAGAAGCAACAGGAGTAGCATCTTTTTTTTTTTTTTTTTTTTGTATTTTTGCAAATCTCTTTAATGGCTGGCTTATTGAAAGACAGCAGGGTTCTCAGATCTGCTTCTGCATTCAGTCTGTGGCCATATGTTGTTTTGATGGAAGAGTATGAAGAAAATCTGGCCCCGCAGAGACATGTATTTGGAAAAAGGGGATATTTTAATCTCTCTTTCAGATGACTGTGGCCAGTTTTGCTCTTTGAATGGATCATACGTGGCAGGGCTGTATCTGAAGGTGGGATTTGCTCCTGGAGAGAGGGTAGGGGTTATTAGCTGTTGGAAAGGAGGGCTGCAGAGGTTGGGAATAGAATTAAGAAGGGGCTGCCTAAAAATTCTGGGCAGTTGCAACAGAAGTAACCAGTAATATATATTGGAAGTCTCTTATTTTTTATTTTTGACTGTGGCATGAGGATCTTAGGTCCCTGACCAGGGGATTGAACCTGTGCCCCCTGCAGTGGAAACCACTGGCCCACCAAAGGAGGTTCTAGAAGCCTTTTATTGATGACCTGTTAGAATTCAGTGCTTAAAACTGTTGCATCTGTTATATGCTGATAGCAGATCCTCAATCAAAGCTCATCAGACTGCAATAAAAACCACAGTCTGCAGTGATTCATTTAATACCCTTTGTTCCTCTTGCCTCAAAAACTGCCCTCAAGGACAGAAACCCTACTTTTTCTTTTGAACCAAGCACCAGAAGCATAGCACATACTTAAGCAGACCCGTAAGAGATGAAGGTATAAGCTTGGCACTTCCCTTCCTGTTCTACTGAGTTTTCAGCCTTTTTTTTCAGTCTCAGTAATTCACCATAGGGTGGGTGGATTTCAGCTCTGGTTTTTACCTCTGGTTCATGAAACTACCTTTGTGATGTGGTTTTAAGATATTTTTGAGTTTCTGATGAAAGCTAAGCACAGGCTTTTCATAAAAGATAGATTATATGCATATACTGTAATCTTCACGTATAGTTTTGCAGGTTTCCCTGAATTTCTGTCGCCCGTGGAGTCCAGTTCTTAAAACTACTAATAGAGATTTAAACTGTGAGCTCAATAACATAATATTCTATTTCTTCTCATGTGGGATCAATATCTGCCTTTCTATTTGAAAAATATTTTAAGCACTAGAATAATGTTTATCCAGAGAAAAAGCAATATCTCAAAGGTGAGTTGAAATATAAGACAATTTTACTTTAAATGTCCAAACAAACTATAGACATAGAGAGGAGCATTTATGAATAACATTATTTATAATAGAAATAATGATCAATATCTTTTCAAGCAACCCAAGGAATCTGAGAGACTTCAAGACATATAGAAATATGTACAGAAATCCTTAGGAAGGCTGAAAAGAATACCACAGAAAACAGGTAGGCAGTGAAGACCTGGTCAGCTTCCCATCTGTAAACCATTTTATGGAGTTGATAAATAAGTATATTAAGAAAAAGTGTGTTATCTTATTTGATCCCAACAGTTTGATCCCTTTAGAATTATATGCAGTTTGAATATGAAGAAAATGAAAAAAAAAGTTGTAGGGGAGAAAGCCACAAAATATATTTATAATATTGGAATTTAAGGCTTCATTTGAGTCCCTCATATAAAAATAATAACAACAGTGATAACTAATATGAAGCCCTTTCTGTGTATCAGGCACTTTCAAACTGCTTTGGCTCAATGAGTTCATCTAATTTTTCCTAGTAGTTCTACTTGTGGAACAAGTCAGCTAGCCCTGCTGTACATAAAATGCCTTCTGGAAGAATCTTGGAGACTGTGTCCTGGTTTTCTTTTTGGACTCGGGATGGGTTTCTTTTTCTGGTTGTCCAGTAACTGGGAAAAGTCCCAGGGAAAGAGGGAGCAGGTGGATTTGCGTGAGAACGTCCTTCCACTGGGACGCCCTTGCTGCCTCTCTTTGGCCCAGTGCGCTGGGGTGTGAAACTGCTCCCCTTGTAAGTGTCCTGCACACATCGAACCAGGGAGGGTTGGTTTGGCGTGACAGGAAGGGGTAGGCGGGCAAGTTTGAGGGTTTTAAAAAAATCAGTTGTGTATTACCTTGGTGTGTAATGCAAAGAGAAAGAAACATTTTAGGGGTGGGGAGAGTGAGGGGTGTACGTGGAAACTTTTGCAGGGCCAGCCTGTGATTGCACTCACGTGTGCCCAGGCATGCACGTGCATGCTGGCAATTTGGGGTGACTCTACCCTAGGAAAGAGCAGGGAGACAAAGAGAGGGGAACAAATGTAAGTTTCTGGATGTCAGGCCTTCAGTCTTGGTCCCAACTCTGTGCCCGATACCTGATGCCACGTGCCACACTGGGTAAGGCCTCAGTAAACGTTTGCCAGGATCACTTGAGCCCGACCTGGTAACGCTGGAAGGCACTCAAAATTCCTGGGGCTCCAACCTGCTGTGGATTCTCCTTTCTTCACAGAGCCGCTGCTGCCCCCTTCTGGCGTTGCTCTGTATTTCTCTGGGGGAGTCCTTGGGCTACACTGAGCATTTTGCAGGATCTCAATTCCCCAACCAGGGATTGAACCCTCACCCTCAGCAGTGGAAGTGCGGAGTCCTAACCACTGGACCACCAGGGGATTCCCAGGGCAAGAACTTTCTAAGGGCTCAGCAGTGCGGTACGCATTGGTGAGCCAAGTGCTGCAAGTCTAGCAACTGTGCAGGCCTGGGTGGGACTCAGGACAGACCCAGATCGTTTCTTTTTTGAGAGAGGCCCTGTTCCTAGAGAAGCTGCCTCTCTGTGAGATTTTGCAGAGGATTTGGTTTCAGTGGGACCGGAGCTGGAAGTGGGATTATTTGTTCGGATAGCTATAGTAAAACAGAAAGATGACTGCTTTGGGTATCTGGGGAGTGGAACCAAAACCAGCCCTAAACTCTGGGCTCTGGTTTTCTGAACCTCATTTGACTTTTTTGTAAAACAGGAGGTAGGGCCAGGACGATCTTGTTCAACAGGGGGTGAGGGACTTCACCTCTAAGCTCTCCCTCTCTCACGACCACTGTCCACTTTATTGATAAGGTGACAGAGACAACTTTGCTGGGGGAAAACAAATATCCTCAGAGGTCTGAAAGCCACTTGGATGATCTCTGAGATCCCCTCCCGCTCCAATGGTGTGGTTTTCTGAACTTAGAATTGAGTTACAGACATGAAAGCTGAAGTCACAGTGCCGTTTGTGGCTCTGTAAGTGCCTTGGGTGTTTTGCAGGCGGACAGTCCGGAAGACATGCACAGCTGGATTAAGGAGATCGGGGCAGCTGTCCAGGCCCTCAAGTGCCACCCCAGGGTAAGTCACTTCCTTCCTGCTCACAGTCACTGTCAGCCTTGCGATGAGTTGTCCCGAGTGGGCGGGTTTTGGTGATGTAGGCAAACAGCCCAGAGCCCAGATGCAGCAGAAGCTCCAAGCTGTCTTGTTTGTTTTTCTCTTTCCACTGATCTGGGTACAAATTTTTATTTCTGTTCAGTCGTTGGAGGAGGTGAGGTAGAGTTGGATAGAGAACCAGGGGTTCTGATGTGTCCTACACATCTCCCTGCCAGGCAGTCCTTGACACCTGCGGAGTGAATGCTGCCGCTGGACATAGTTGATCTCTGTGGACATGTATCTCTGGGCCTGTGAGGAGGTGATCCTGGGCGGAGGGCCTCTTCCTGGGCCTTTCGGACGAATATTGTCAGGAAACCTTTTACTTTTATTTTTTTTCTCCTCCCTCTTTTATTTTCCACAGGAGATGTCCTTTTCTCGGTCCATTTCTTTGACCCGCCCCGGAAGCTCCAGCCTCTCAGGGGGGCCCAACTCTATCTTGTGCAGAGGGCGGGCACCCGGGGAGGAGAGAAAGACCCTCTGCAAAGCCCCCTCCCTGGCCTCCTCCTGGCAGCCCTGGACACCTGTCCCCCAGGCCAGGGAAAAGCTGCTTCCCACCGAAGAGACTGCTGAGGACTCTTTGTTCACGCCTCGACTTGGGGAGAGCAGTACGTCTGGGGTGCTGCCCAGCTCCCGGATAAGACACCGATCAGAACCCCAGCACCCCAAGGAGAAGCCATTTGTGTTCAACCTCGATGACGAAAATATACGGACCTCTGATGTGTGATGAGGCGCGGTGCCTGGGAGGGAGGGGGTGGGCTCAGATAAGGGGCCGTGACTCAGTGTCTCCATCTGATGCAGGACAATCAGAGACCTTCCTGGCACTCGCATCCCTGTGGAGTGGGAATCCCGCTAACTTTTTAAAGAAAATGAATGCAGTGTTTTTCATTTGGGAAGGTCACTAGGTTAGACCTCTAGGCTTGCTCAGTGTGCCTCTTGCTCGACTCTTCCACAGTCCACCTGGTGAGAGGAGGTTGGAAGTCCAGTTTCATTCCTAACCAATTTTTAGTTCCTTGTCTTTGTCTTAGCTTCTTCCCTTTGTTTTCAGGCCAGGCACAGAACCTTGAGGCCAGTCATCTGGTCTTATCTTATTCTTATACATTGGCGGAAGTTTGACTGTGAAGTGGGAGAGTGGTAACTAACCCAACTGAAAGGGTAGAGGGGGTGGTGGTGGTTAGGGGGGCGGGGGACCCAGGCTCCAGCTTGGTGAGGATACTTTTCTAAGGGACGGTCTTAAAATCTGGGGGCTGTGGGAGGCCCCAAATGTCAACCAGGGAGATTCCCCCACTCCAGGGGACTGCCATAAGGGAAGAAATAGGGGCCTTTTGAAGGTATGGGGGAATAATTCAACCCCAGTGCATCAGCCAATTTTGAGAATTACTCTTTTCTCTTTGAGATGTTCTTTGACCCCGAATACTGTCGCCATGAGAGACAGACCTGCCCTCCCCATTTCTGTGTCAGACCCTTAGGCTTATCAGTGTTCAGTGTTGAGAACAAAACAGACATTGCCCTTGACATGGTGTTAACTGAAGTGCGTGGATGGTTGATGAGTGTATGGTAATTCACTTGTGTGATCCATCAGATCTCTATCTTAGAGTTTGGGAGTTGCTATAAAGCAGGTGCCAGGAAGAGACGGAATTTAGTTCACCCAGCTAAAATGCTTTGATTCATGTTTTCCCTACAGAGGAAAAAGTCTCTTTTAGCAAAAACAGATTATCTCGGGTCCTGGCCTCTCAACTCTTCTTTCATGGGCTGATACTAGTCTAGTTTTCAGTGCTGTACATGGTATACCTGGCAGATTAGATTTCTTTCTGTTCTTTGTGTCGCCTTTTGGATGATGCCTTGTGTCTGTACTTGCATGATGACACCTCATTGTCTGATGAGGTTCTGTGTGCTTAACACCGAGGAGATAACAAAGATAGCCTTGAGAGATATTTATATTTTTAACAAAAATAGAAACTGTGCATAGAAACATTGATTTAGAGGCTCTGCATCGCTGGCTAGAGATTTCCCAGGTAGAAGAGCATAGATTGTATTTCCCATCCTGTATTTTAGGATGTACCTTCTTCCATTTGTCAAAAGATGCTATTTCCAGGTTCCTGGAAGAATCTGTCTCTCCAGCTTATGTGGTGAACTGCTACCAGGGTTCCCTAAAGGGAGGGAATTTGACTCATTTCTGTCTATAACTTTGTATCAGCTAGATCAATTAGTTTTTGTCTTTAAATTAAAAGTTAACAAATATAGTGGGCGACTAAGAGAAGCATTTTTACCTAAGTCAGTCCCTTCCCCTCCTGATGTTCACATCCAACTGCAGCAAAAAACATGTAGTCAGAAAATCCTTAGTGGCTTGAGGGAAATCTGTTTCTTTCAGGCAGGGTAGTTTCCTTGTCAGGTTGTCAACTTTTCTTGACTGAACCTGCTTTAGAGATAAGCTTCACTTAAATTGTTTGGCTCACTGGTCCTGGTTGGCAAAAGGAAATCTACCCTGAATTTTACTCTCTTTCTCTTTATTCTGCAGCCTCTTGTATACTTTTGTCTTAAAAATCCCTTGTTTGGGGGTTATTTATTTATGAGTAATCAGGTGACAACATATTTCAAGTCACCTGATTTCAAGAAGCCATTCCCAATTCTTCAAGTTCTTTGTCTCAGGTTTCATCTTCAAAGTTCCCGAAAGAAAATTCTTTGGCTAGGTTAAAGAAAGTGCTCAGAGATACGGAACTATAAAAATAAATTAGGAACTTTTGAGATCTCTTATACATTCCCTGACTCATGGAAAGATGTCATCTCTTGATGTGTCAGATGTGAAAATCTACCGATTTCCTCCTTTCTTTTCAATAAGCTCTCTGCTAGATTACTGCAGCTAAATTAACTGGCTGTTATAGTAAGCTGATCTGTTTCTTACTTAGTAAGAGCTGTTTTAAGAATGTATTAAATTAAACATACTTATAAATCCAGATTGTATTACCATGATAGAGGGAAAACAAGGATTCTAGTTGGCAGATACTTGGGAATTCCAAGTTAGAATGTTGTTAATGTAGCTCCAACACCAGATAAATATAATTATCTTCAGTGAAGCCTAGAGGCATGCTCCTTGCCAAATCTCATTTCAGAATTCCTTTTGTGTCCATTGTTTCTTAGCCTCTGGTTAATTTCACATCATACCTTTTAACGTCACTACACATGTGAGCCAAAGATGGTGCATATACGACCAAAGCCTTTGGTTTGAAATGTGAAAAGTGGAACCAAATGGGAAAAACAGGGCAGGGATGCAGGATCGGTTAGTAGTTAAGTGCATAGGCTCTGGAATAAGTCTTGTTTCTTTAAAAAAGGAACCAAAAAAGGTACTGCATTTTTGTGTATGTATGGGATAAAAGCATTTTCTGAGTTGCTGTTTTTCATAAGACTTTAGACGTGGTCTTCACCCACTGTGTCTAACAGTTTCAGGTTCTTGAAAGTTAAGGATTTGCTAGCTCAGAGTCAGCTGATGGCTGGTGAACGTAGATTGGCCTTTTGCATTCTGTGAGATGACAGTCTTACTAAGATGTTGTGAAAACAGAAGAGGCACACATTGGTTTCTGAATAGAATGCTGGGCTCCTAGAGAGTCCAACTTCATAGTTCACTTGAAGCAGGGGGTAGTGTTTTGGTTTTTCTTACCTCCCCTCCCCCACAATGTAATTGTGGTCTGATACGGACTAAAAGGATCCAATAAATAAGTGGCAGATTCAGTAGTTGAACTGTGAGATTTGATATGTTTGTTTTCACTGTTAACCAGATAGACATAAGGAGGTAGTAACTAGCCTTTTGGAAATTGAGTTTCCCAAATTAGCTTTGTTTATGAGCATCCAACATGTCAGAAATAGTTTCTACCAGCCATCACTTTCTTTTCCCTTACTTCCTTTTTCTCTCTGTGTTATTGCCTGCAGTAGTGAATTACAGTCACTCATGCCTGGTAGAGTTTGAATAAAGCGAATATTTGGCCAAAAACCATACTGTTTGACCCCTTACCCGCTGTTCCAGAAGGTGTGCCTATGATCCTGTGTTTTGAACCAGTCTGTTTCAGCTGAAGTGCACTGACTTGCAGGCTGAGCTGAGTGCATGGAAACTCTTAAGCTTCTCATTTTATGTGATCTCCTAATTGGTATGTAGCAAAAATAATTTTCTAAAACTGTTTTGTTGCTTGTTTTGTAATAAAACCACGTGAAATACTGAAATATGGTGCATGTTTTCCTAACGCTGACCGTCTGTCCGTGGGTGGGTGATGTGTCTTGTCAGTCTAACCCGGTTCTGGGTGTTACTGGTTTCATGAGGTGGGTCCCTGGGAGGGCGTGGGGGCGGGGGGGGGAGGGTCGGGGAAGGGCCGAGGACATGTCTCCATCTCCTGGGACTGGACAGGATGGGTTGAAAGGGGGGTTACAGGGCGTGTGTGGAGAGGACTGCCAGGCTCTGCCCCTTAAAGTTAGGGGCTGGCGAAGGCAGCACCCCAGTCCAGAGACTGCTGCTCATCTGAGAGGGTCCAGAGGGAAGGTGGGAGGCGAGCAGAATGGCCAGACCCCTGCAGCGGCCTGCCGGGCTCGGACCTTTCGTTCTGCTGTGGCTGCTGCTGCCCGCGCCAATTGGGCGCGGGGTCCAGGCCGGACGGGCCTGGCCCGTGCCGCGCTGCCCAGCGGCCTGCGAACCCATGCGCTGCCCTCCGCTGCCCCGGTGCTCGGCGGGGACCGCGCCGGTGCTCGACCGCTGCGGGTGCTGCCGGGTCTGCGCCGCGGCCGAGGGCGAGGCCTGCGGCGGGCCGCTGGGCCGGCCGTGCGCCCCGGGACTGCAGTGCCGCGCGCCGCGCGCGCCCCGGCTCCTCGGCGGCCTCCCGCTGGGCACCTGCGGCTGCCTGGAGGCTGGGGCGACAGTGTGCGGCAGCGACGGGCGGACCTACCCCAGCCTGTGCGCGCTCCGCGCCGAGAACCGCGCCGCGCGCCTCCGTGGTGCGCTCCCGGCAGTGCCGGTGCAGAAGGGGGGCTGTGGGGACCCAGGTGAGCCGCGGGCGCGCTCTCTCGGAGCCCTTCTCGCTTCTTTAACCAGTGAGTTCCCATTGCGGGGTTTGCAGCCGGCTCCTCCCGGCTGCCTTGCCAAAGGGAGTCAGTGCCTCCGAGCTCCCGATTTTATTCCCTCCTTAAGTGTGGCGGCTCAGGGGTAAAGAATTCTCCTGCCAGTGCAGGAGACGCAAGAGATGAGGGTTCGATCCCTGGGTGGGGAAGATCCCCTGGAGGAGGGCATGGCAACCCACTCCAGTGTTCTTGCCTGGAGAATCCCATGGACAGAGGAGGCCTGGTGGGCTACAGCCAATGGGGTAGCAAAGAGTCGGACACGACAGAGAACGCATGCTCCTGAAGTTTGGTGTCTGGTTACCGGCTCCCATGTGGTTGCTCCCCAATTTCCTCCCCATAGCTGTTGACCACCGTCTTCCCTTTTAAGTAATTTCCCAATCAGGATGACAGTTCTGGTCTCCTCAAGGTGTATCCTCATGGGGACCCCAGTGAATACACAGAGAGGGAGACAGTAGAGAGGAAAGGGAGGAAAACGGGAGAGAGGACGAGAGATTTGAGAGGTGATACTCCATGCGGGCAGGCAGCCAGGGTCCTACTCCTCCAACCCCTGCCCCAAGAATAAAGCATCTCTTCGCAGGGACCGAAAGTGCAGGCTGGCTCAGGAACAAGTTCAACTTCATCGCCTCGGTGGTGGAGAAGGTGGCCCCGTCCGTGGTTCATTTACAGCTGTTCCGCAGGTAAAAGGGGTCTGAGGAGGAAGCTAAAACCCTGGGCTAAGTTTCCTGAGAGCCTCTCTGCTCCATCCGCCCCTCCCCCCCCCCCCCCCGCCCCCACTCCCACGGCATCCGCCCTTCCAGCATCAGTTAGTTCTCCCAGCATCACTCAGTCTTAAAAACCGCCCTGAGAAAATCAAGGGGCTCAAAGACCTTGTATGATCTGTTGGTCGTTTCACCAAAAAGCCCTAGTCATAAGGATTCCGACTTGCAAATCTGAGCTATTTCTCTCCCTCAGACAAATTCGAGGTCAAATGCAAGAGCCAGGAGTCATCTCGATGGTGATCTTGCCTGGCATCTTCTGCATGAAAGGAATCCCAGACCCAGAGGGCAAGAGAAACTTGTCATATGTCAGTTCTAGGCCAGTTCGTAGTGGAAAATAGGTGGGGACCAGACTTCTCTGACTCCCTCCTTGCTTGGGTGCTGGATAAAGTGGCACTAGGTCCACTTTTGCCCCCAGGATTAGGTTTAGTCGCTGAGTCCTGTCTGACTCTTTTGCGACCCCATACCAGGCTCCTCTGCCTGTGGGATTTCTCAGGCAAGAATACTGGAGTGGGTTGTCATTTCCTTTTCCACAATTAGGTTAGTCCTCTTTGAAGCAGAGGACAGCTACTTTGAGCAGCAAGACGGGGGCATTCCTGGAAAAGGAGAATTGGAATCAGCTCTCAGTCCTGTTCCTAAGGGATGGCCAGGGCACTGAACACACAGAGTCTGGTTAACGTGGAGAGAATGGAAACAGGGAGAAGTACAATGTCTGAGGAAGCTAGAGTGAGAGAATGTTTGATAAATGCCAGGTTTCTCGTGCTTCCAGATTACAGCGGATGCCCTGATTTGCCTGCCCTTGGCTTATGCTGTTGTCTTGCTGAGACAGGTCGCCTCTCGGCAGTGAGGATGTTCCTGTGTCCAGTGCCTCTGGGTTCATAGTGTCTGAGGATGGGCTCATTGTTACCAACGCCCATGTCCTCACTAACCAGCAGCGGATCCAGGTGGAGCTGCAGAGTGGGGTCCAGTATGAAGCCACCGTCAAGGACATTGACCATAAACTGGATCTTGCCCTGATCAAGATTGAGCCAAATGTGAGTCTGCGTATTTGGGGATTTTCATCAACTTGCTGGTCTTTTCTTCCCCACCCGATCACACATCTTTTCTTCTTGCTATATGTTTCCTTCGTCTCCCACCCCTGTTCTCTTTCTTTCTGTTCGTCACTCCTTCTTTTTTTTATTTTCTTCCGTGCCCGTCTGTCCATCCCTAGCAATTTCTATTAACTACACAGCTGTCTTTTTTTCTCCTTCAGTTCCTTCTCCAACAGAGCCTGCTTCTGGGAAACTTATTTCTCTGCTGTCTTAGAACACCAGACATGACTGTAGTGGATTCCAAGCTGCTAAGATGTGCTTTGAGTTCCTTGCTATGCAAAGTGGTCCACACCCCAGCAGAACTGACATCATCTGAGAAGTGTTTAGACAACTCAGATTGACTGAATCAGAATCTGCCTTTTCTTTTTTTATTTTATTCACCTCTATAATCCTATGGTACTATGCTCTCTTTTATTTTCTTTCTCTTTAGTTTTTAATTGGAGGATGATTGCTTTACAATGCTGTGTTAGTTTGCGCTGTGCGGCAAAGTCAATCAGCTATTTGTGTACGTACATCCCCTCCATCAGGAGCCTCCCTCCCACTCCCCCCGCCATCTCACCCCTCTAGGTCATCACAGAGCACCGAGCTGAGCTCCCAGTGCTATGCCACAGCTTCCCACTAGCTCTCTCTTTCACACATGGCGGTGTGCATGTGTCAGAGTTACTCTCCTGATTCGTTCCACCCTCTCCTTCCCACCCTGTGTCCACATGTCCATGCGCTACGTCTGTGAGAACCTACCTCTTAGTATGATTCCCAAGAGGTTCATGTGCACAGTTAAAGAGAAAGACTGCTTTGAGTGACCTCCTTTCTGTTCACCTCCTTTCTCTTCATGGCTTGTTAACTTTGCAAACTCGTGAGCTGGATTAGGGCTGAGTAAACTGCTAACATCGGTTTATATTTGATCAATTAACTTCACTTTGTTTACTTATCATTATTTCTACAAGCAGTGATTGTAGATTTTAGAGATCGTCTGATCATCTTAACAAGTGAGAATCTGGTGTAGTCGGAGTGTAAGGAAGAAGCCTCAGGCAGTTGTAGAACCGAGGTGTGTGGTCGATTCTTAGATTCAGGGTGCTAAAATGGTAGTGCCCATGTCATTTATGTGTTATACACAAATGCTGATTGAGTCCATTCTTGATTTATCCACCTCATCCCTCCTCACCCACATACAGACTGACCTCCCTGTATTGCTGCTGGGAAAGTCATCTGACCTGCGAGCTGGCGAGTTCGTGGTGGCCTTGGGGAGCCCGTTTTCACTGCAGAACACAGTGACGGCAGGAATTGTCAGCACTACCCAGCGAGGGGGCAAAGAGCTTGGGCTGAAGGATTCAGACATGGATTATATCCAGACGGATGCCATAATTAATGTAAGTCACGGGGGTGGCTGTCCTCAGCCCGTAAGATGCAGTGGCCAGTAAGATCTCACCAGCAATGCAGTGAGAAGAACACTTCAGGGTACCTTTGTTTCCCTTCGGCCTTTCAGGGATGTCCAGAGATCAGGTCTACCCTCGTGGGAGGGATGGAGTGCCATGCTGTTAGAGGTCAGCCTGTGAGATGTGATAAGTGGCATCCATGATACTGGATGGTCTCTTAGGGTCTGTCACAGAGATCACCACTGCCATAGGAAGTGGTGGTCCCCTTGCTGTTGTTTTTTTAATTTTAAGATATTCATTTATTTGTTTATTTATTTATCTATCTGTCTGAGTCTTCGTTGTGGCACTTGGGATCTAGTTGGGGCATGTAGAATCTAGTTCCCTGACTAGGGATGGAACTTGGCCCTCCTGCCTTGGTAGTGCAGAGTCTTAGCCTCTGGACCACCAGGGAAGTCCCCTCTTCCTATCATTCTTTACCTGCACTGATTTTGGAATTGATGATGATGCAGCTTGCCTTTGCCTGTCCTGGGGGAATAGGGGCTCACTAGAGCAGGCTGCTTTTGATAAACCTCTTTAGGGACTATGTAGACGTGACCAGGAAAAAAGTACTGATGGCCTTTTCCAATTCTGTCTTCAGCACGGGAATTCTGGGGGGCCTCTGGTGAACTTGGTAAGTAGCCACTTTTTTTTGTTGCCTCACACCTCTTCCTAGCTTTCAGAGACTTGACATTTCATGGTGCAGATGCCCATGTTGCTGCTGTATCGAGACCTGTGGTCTGATGCTTTTCTATTATTGCACCGTAAGTGAAGAGTCAGGAAAATTTCAGATCTACAATGGGTTTGTCATCCTGGTGTGTGAGCTCATCCAGTTGAGGGTGCCAGAGTTTCCTTCACACCTACTTACATCTCTTCCATGTGTTCTCTGCTTTCCTTGGGTACTTAACAAAAGTCCTGGGTACTAAACCCAAATTATGTCAAACGACCACTGTACTGTGGAATGTATATCCTTGATGACCTCCTGCTTCTGCATGTGAAGAACTAACTCTCACCCCAAAATGCTAATTTAGTATTGACCTGCGTAGAGATGATAAAGGCATCAACAGCAGTCCATTGCTGTCTCATGTATTTAATTCTTAAATTTTAATCAATATCCCTGGTGGCAATGCCAGGGTTTCTAGTTGCTCAAATACATGTGACAACCTGAGAGGCCAATGCTGTCTGAAACACAGCCTGTGACCGTGGCCTCTGAGTCCCTTTGAGTGGGTCATTTTTGGCTCCTCTTTACATGTTACATTTGCTTGTAGGAGGATGCGTTGGGTGTGAAATCACTGAGCACTTTTTACTTATAACATTGCACGTGGTTTGGGGCCTGCTTTTTCCAGTAGACAATGAATTTACTAGAGCGGAGATGAAATGCTGAATTTCAAGTCACACTCCAGACCTATTGAATTATAATCTGTATTTCAGTGTGATAGGAAGTCTTTTTTTTTTTCTCCTGCCCATTCCCTAACAAAAGCTAAGGGATGATGAAATTCAGAAAAAGTATTTCCCACTTCATAAATTATGTTTAGGGGAGCTTTGTTCCTAAGGTCAATTTGCTGAATCTTCTGAATAGTTTCATTGAAGTGTGACTGAAAGTCAACAGCTTTTTGCCTTTTCCGTGTTTATTTTTAGTCTCATTTAAAGAATGGAAAGGCATATATTCCTTATCTTCATATCTGTGTTGAAATATAAACTGTGGTTCACTTTGAAAAATCAATGTAATTTGAGCAAGAAAAAAAAAAGTGAGCTCAGGATTAAAACCGCAAACTCCTCAGCAGGAATCTGTACTGGAGTAGGTCCCCTCTGTAACCCGCCACACTGCTGGTCCCCTAAGATGCTGCCTGCTGCTCCACCCTAAGCATCTCTAAGCTCTCTCTTCCTTTGCCTGTTCAGTCTGCACAGCTGGGCAGCTGAGCGATGTCCCCTCCTTTGGCAGGATGGTGATGTGATTGGCATAAACACACTGAAGGTGACTGCAGGAATCTCCTTTGCAATTCCCTCGGATCGCATTCGGCAGTTCTTGGCCGAATTCCATGAGCGCCAGCTGAAAGGTAAGGGGAGTTGGTTCGGACTTTTCTTCCCCTCAGGCTTCCTGGTGACTCACATAGTAAAGAATATGCCTGCAATGCAAGAAACCCAGCTTTGATCCCTGGGTCAGGGAAGATTCTTGCCTGGAGAATTCCATGGACAGAGGAGTCTGGCGGGCTATAGTCCATAGGGTCGCCAAGAATTGGATGTGACTGAGCAATTAAGGCTCTTGAGAAACCTATATGTAGGTCAGGAAGCAACAGTTAGAACTGGACATGGAACAACAGACTGGTTCCAAATAGGAAAAGGAGTGCGTCAAGGCTGTATATTGTCACCCTGTTTATTTAACTTATATGCACAGTACATCATGAGAAATGCTGGGCTGGAAGAAGCACAAGCTGGAATCAAGATCTCTGGGAGAAATATCAATAACCTCAGATATGCAGATGACACCACCCTTATGGTAGAAAATAAAGTGTAACTAAAAAGCCTCTTGATGAAAGTGAAAGAGGGGAGTGAAAAAGTTGGCTTCAGTTCAGTTCAGTCACTCAGTCGTGTCCGACTCTTTGCGACCCCATGAATCGCAGCACACCAGGCCTCCCTGTCCATCACCAACTCCTGGAGTTCACTCAAACTCATGTCCATCGAGTCGGTGATGCCATCCCACCATCTCATCCTCTGTGGTCCCCTTCTCTTGCCCCCAATCCCTCCTAGCATCAGTCTTTTCCAATGAGTCAAGTCTTCGCATGAGGTGGCCAAAGTACTGGAGTTTCAGCTTTAGCATCATTCCTTCCAAAGAACACCCAGGACTGATCTCCTTTAGAATGGACTGGTTGGATCTCCGTCCAAAGCGCAACATTCAGAAAACAAAGATCATGGCATCTGGTCCCATCACTTCATGGGAAATAGATGGGGAAACAGTGGAAACAGTGGCTGACTTTATTTTTTTGGGCTCCAAAATCATTGCAGATGGTGATAGCAGCCATGAAATTAAAAGACGCTTACTCCTTGGAAGGAAAGTTATGACAACCTAGACAGTATATTCAAAAGCAGAGATGTTACCTTGCCAACAAAGGTCTGTCTAGTCAAGGCTATGGTTTTTCCAGTGGTCATGTATGGATGTGAAAGTTGGACTGTGAAGAAAGCTGAGCACCAAAGAATTGATGCTTTTGAACTGTGGCGTTGGAGAAGACTCTTGAGAGTCCCTTGGACTGCAAGGAGATCCAACCAGTCCCTCCTAAAGGATATCAGTCCTGGATGTTCATTGGAAGGACTGATGCTGAAGCTGAAACTCCAATACTTTGGCCACCTCATGCGAAGACTTGACTCATTGGAAAAGACTCTGATGCTGGGAGGGATTGGGGGCAGGAGGAGAAGGGGACGACAGAGGATGAGATGGCTGGATGGCATCACCAACTCTATGGACATGAGTTTGGGTGAACTCTGGGAGTTGGTGATGGACAGGGAGGCCTGGCGTGCTGTGCCCCCACACAATTCATGGGGTCACAAAGAGTTGGACACGACTGAGCGACTGAGCTGAACTGAGCAACTAACACTTTCACTTTTCACCTTTTTCTTCCCCTCCAGTGCTTTTCAGGAGCCCTCAAAGGCCTTACCTGTGGTGGAGACACTCTTTTGAGTACTGCAGAAAACAGAGTCATGTTTCATGTTAGACCCGACTCCGATCACAGTGGGGCCAGGCAGCAATACCGGGGGCTAGGTGCAAGGCCTGGCATGAGGTGTACCCAGAAATATTCAGATTGAATTGCTGTGGAAAGGAAAGCCTGGGGCTGGAGGTGGGGCGGTGAGCCTGCGCTAATGACGAAGGTTCTCTGAAGCACGTTTGTCTTGGCTGACAGCCTGAGAGGGCAGTTATAATTGGAAGGAATATTCTGTGACTCCAGGTCTTTTAAGCTCTGCCAAAAGGAGAGAGGTCTTGTTGTCAGTAACACATTATAATTTTCCTTTCCAGGAAAGGCTCTCTCACAGAAGAAATATCTGGGTCTGCGCATGCTACCCCTCACAATGAAGTAAGCACAGGCTTGACTATGTCTGGGTTGTATTTCAGAAGTAAAAGTTACAGATAGAGAGTCTGAACGGGGAAGGTAGAGGATGTGGTCAGCAGATGAATCACCTACCACTTGTCATGGAGTCGGTGACCGTGTCTGCTGGCACCAACACACTGCACTTTCCACGGGACTCTTTCACTTGTGGCTGTATTTTTTTATTTCCTTTTCTTTTGGCTGCACCACGTGGCACATGGGATCTTCGTTCCCCGACCAGGGATTGAACCTGTCCCCCTTGCAGTGGAAATTCGGAGTCTTAACCACTGGACGGTCAGGGAAGTCACACTATGGCCACACTTTATAGTGTCCAGTGGTTCTAGGCTTTGGCACCGAGAATCAGGGGAAGAATGACTGTGGCCCTGTGACCAGCTAGATGGTGTCCTTGTCCCCTGGGTGTGAGCCTTGGGCAGAGCAGAGAGTCCCCACTGAGAGCTAGGGGCGGGCCAGGGCTAGTTCACTGTGCTTCCTAACCTCCTGGGGAAACTCTTGTCACTCTTCCTAGCCTGCTTCAAGAAATGAAAAGGCAAGATCCAGAATTCCCTGACGTGGCTTCTGGGATTTTTGTGCATGAGGTGATTCAAGGAACAGCTGCTGAAAGGTAAGAGCAGTGCAGGCCCCGGCCCAGGCTCCTCCATTCTCACTAGATGTGTCCCGTGGTAAACGTGTGTAGGATCCAGGCTCCTGTCCTGTACCGTGGGCTCCACCTGCAGAGGCCCTGAGGGGTGTGACTGACCAACTGCATTTTACGTTTTGTGCATGCTTGCATGCTAAGTCGCTTCAGTCCTCTCCGGCTCTTTATGACCCTGCGGACTGCAGTCCACCAGGCCCCTCTGTCCATGGGGTTCTCCAGGCAAGAATACTGGAGTAGGTTGCCATTTCCTTCTCCAGGAGATCTTCCCAAGCCAGGGATCAAACTTGCTTCTCTTAAGGTCTCCTGCATTGGCAGGTAGGTTCTTTACCTCTAGCCACCTGGGTAACCCCATTTTGCATTTTACTTAATTTTAATTGATAATTGAATTAAAACAAAACAGAACAGAAGCAATGTAAAATGTTTTCCCATGAAGCATACCTTTTTTTGTTGTTGTTCTGGGAAGATTGCATTTTACTTTAATAACTGCACTATGGAAGAAATTATCATCAGGTATATGCTGTTTCTCAGAGAAGGCAATGGCACCCCACTCCAGTACTCTTGCCTGGAAAATCCCATGGACAGAGGAGCCTGGAAGGCTGCAGTCCATGGGGTTGCTGAGGGTCGGACACGACTAAGCGACTTCACTTTCACTTTTCACTTTCATGCATTGGAGAAGGAAATGGCAACCCACTCCAGTGTCTTGCCTGGAGAATCCCAGGGACGGGGGAGCCTGATAGGTTGCCGTCTGTGGGGTCACACAGAGTCGGACATGACTGAAGCAACTTAGCAGCATATGCTGTTTCTAGAAGATTTCAAAGAGTGTAAAATATGTATAATAATTATTAAAATATGACATGTTAAAATGATATTTTAGATATACAGCTAAGACATTAAAGTACATTTTTATATATTAGTTCCATCTGTTTTAAAATTAGAGAAAAACTTTTTTTTAATGTGGCTACCAGTTCACATAAATTTAAACTAATTTCTCTAGAATTGCCAAATCTACTCTTTTGCTACCTTACTTAATAAGAATCAGAAGAATCTGGAGGGTTAGGAGTTTAGGAACATATTTTAGGTACTTTGAAATCCTGGATGACACTAAAGAATTCTCTGACACTATCAGAGGCCAGCACTAAACAAGTACATAAAGTGAATAAAGCAAAGGCTAGAGACATTTTGAGAGATTTCCAGTAACTACTGAGAGAAAAGATGACTCGGTCTACAGTCATTCTCCTGGTGTCTCTCTTATGCTTCTTGCATATCCTTCCCTCACCGTTTTTGTTTTTTTAAGGGCTCAACAGTCTGCTTAGATTATGTTAACTTTTCATAGGGCAAGAATCTATAGGGTACTAACTGTTCAGAACAGCTAAGTGTTAGGCTTCCAGTTACTATATTTGACTTGCCATTGGCTTTTCTAGGCTTTCTGGGTCCCTGCCCCCACTTATTTTTAACTTCTGGTTCAAGGCCAAAGCTATTTCTTTCAGCTTTTCGGTCCTTGTTCCTCAAAATTTGGTCTGTAGACCAGCAACAATGGCATTAGCTAGAGCTTTTTAGAATGACAGGAGTACCGCTGGAAAAGAATTTGAAAAAGAATAGATACGTGTCTAGGCATAACTGAATCACTTTGCTGTACACCAAAACTAACACAACATACTCCAATATAAAATAAAAAGTTTAGAAAGAATCAGAATCTGCTTTTTAAATAAGATCTTCAGAGGATTCGGGTGCACGTTACATGGTGGGAATTGCTGCTGCCTTGAAGTCTCTGATAAACTGGAAATCTTCCTGGTGTCACCCACTTATAATAGTGATTACATTCCGGTAATAACAGCTGGCATTTATCAACCACTTACTGTGTCAGGCATCATTTAAAGGGTCTGAGGGCCTAGAGGAGCTATCCCACGTTGAAGGTCAGGAAGGGTGGTGGTGAGGAGATACCCCTCGTCCAAGGTAAGGAGCAGCGGCTGCACTTTGCTGGAGCAGCCATGAAGAGTTACCCCACGCCCAAGGTAAGAGAAACCCAAGTAAGACGGTAGGTGTTTCAAGAGGGCATCAGAGGGCAGACACACTGAAACCATACTCACAGAAAACTAGTCAATCTAATCACACTAGGACCACAGCCTTGTTTAACTCAATGAAACTAAGCCATGCCCGTGGGGCCACCCAAGACGGGCGGGTCATGGTGGAGAGATTTGACAGAATGTGGTCCACTGGAGAAGGGAATGGCAAACCACTTCAGTATTCTTGCCTTGAGAACCCCATGAACAGTATGAAAAGGCAAAATGATAGGATACTGAAAGAGAAACTCCCCAGGTCAGTAGGTGCCAATATGCTACTGGAGATCAGTGGAGAAATAACTCCAGAAAGAATGAAGGGATGGAGCCAAAGCAAAAACAATACCCAGCTGTAGATGTGACTGGTGATAGAAGCAAGGTCCGATGCTGTAAAGAGCAACATTGCATAGGAACCTGGAATGTCAGGTCCATGAATCAAGGCAAATTGGAAGTGGTCAAACAAGAGATGGCAAGAGTGAATGTTGACATTCTAGGAATCAGAGAACTGAAATGGACTGGAATGGGTGAATTTAACTCAGATGACCATTATATCTATTACTGCGGGCAGGAATCCCTCAGAAGAAATGGAGTGGCCATCATGGTCAACAAAAGAGTCTGAAATACAGTACTTGGATGCAATCTCAAAAACGACAGAATGATCTCTGTTTGTTTCCAAGGCAAACCATTCAATATCACAGTAATCCAAGTCTATGCCCCAACCAGTAATGCTGAAGAAGCTGAAGTTGAACAGTTCTATGAAGACCTACAAGACCTTTTACAACTAACACCCAAAAAAGATGTCCTTTTCATTATAGGGGACTGGAATGCAAAAGTAGAAAGTCAAGAAACACCTGGAGTAACAGGCAAATTTGGCCTTGGAATACAGAATGAAGCAGGGCAAAGACTAATAGAGTTTTGCCAAGAAAATGCACTGGTCATAGCAAACACCCTCTTCCAACAACACAAGAGAAGACTCTATACATGGACATCACCAGATGGTCAACACCGAAATCAGATTGATTATATTCTTTGCAGCCAAAGATGGAGAAGCTCTATACAGTCAGCAAAAACAAGACCAGGAGCTGACTGTGGCTCAGACCATGAACTCCTTATTGCCAAATTCAGACTGAAATTGAAGAAAGTAGGGAAAACCACTAGACCATTCAGGTATGACCTAAATCAAATCCCTTATGATTATACAGTGGAAGTGAGAAATAGATTTAAGGGCCTAGATCTGATAGATAGAGTGCCTGATGAACTATGGAATGAGATTCGTGACATTGTACAGGAGACAGGGATCAAGACCATTCCCATAGAAAAGAAATGCAAAAAAGCAAAATGGCTGTCTGGGGAGGCCTTACAAATAGCTGTGAAAAGAAGAGAAGCGAAAAGCAAAGGAGAAAAGGAAAGATATAAACATCTGAATGCAGAGTTCCAAAGAATAGCAAGAAGAGATAAGAAAGCCTTCTTCAGCGATCAATGCAAAGAAATAGAGGAAAACAACAGAATGGGAAAGACTAGGGATCTCTTCAAGAAAATCAGAGATACCAAAGGAACATTTCATGCAAAGATGAGCTCGATAAAGGACAGAAATGGTATGGACCTAACAGAAGCAGAAGATATTAAGAAGAGATGGCAAGAATACACAGAAGAACTGTATAAAAAAGATCTTCATGACCCAGATAATCACAATAGTGTGATCACTGACCTAGAGCCAGACATCCTGGAATGTGAAGTCAAGTGGGCCTTAGAAAGCATCACTACGAACAAAGCTAGTGGAGGTGATGGAATTCCAGTTGAGTTATTCCAAATCCTGAAAGATGATGCTGTGAAAGTGCTGCACTCAATAGGCCAGCAAATTTGGAAAACTCAGCAGTGGCCACAGGCCTGGAAAAGGTCAGTTTTCATTCCAATCCCAAAGAAAGGCAATGCCAAAGAATGCTCAAACTACCGAACAACTGCACTCATCTCACACGCTAGTAAAGTGATGCTCAAAATTCTCCAAGCCAGGCTTCAGCAATATGTGAACCGTGAACTTCCTGATGTTCAAGCTGGTTTTAGAAAAGGCAGAGGAACCAGAGATCAAATTGCCAACATCCGCTGGATCATGGAAAAAACAAGAGAGTTCCAGAAAAACATCTATTTCTGCTTTATTGACTATGCCAAAGCCTTTGACTGTGTGGATCACAATAAACTGTGGAAAATTCTGAAAGAGATGGGAATACCAGACCACCTGATCTGCCTCTTGAGAAATTTGTATGCAGGTCAGGAAGCAACAGTTAGAACTGGACATGGAACAACAGACTGGTTCCAAATAGGAAAAGGAGTACGTCAAGGCTGTATATTGTCACCCTGTTTATTTAACTTTTATGCAGAGTACATCATGAGAAACGCTGGACTGGAAGAAACACAAACTGGAATCAAGATCTCCGGGAGAAATATCAATAACCTCAGATATGCAGATGACACCACCCTTATGGCAGAAAGTGAAGAGGAACTACAAAGCCTCTTGATGAAAGTGAAAGTGGAGAGTGAAAAAGTTGGCTTAAAGCTCAACATTCAGAAAGCGAAGATCATGGCATCCGGTCCCATCACTTCATGGGAAATAGATGGGGAAACAGTGGAAACAGTGTCAGACTTTATTTTTTTGGGCTCCAAAATCACTGCAGATGGTGACTGCAGCCATGAAATTAAAAGATGCTTACTCCTTGGAAGGAAAGTTATGACCAACCTAGATAGCATATTCAAAAGCAGAGACATTACTTTGCCAACAAAGGTTCGTCTAGTCAAGGCTATGATTTTTCCTGTGGTCATGTATGGATGTGAGAGTTGGACTGTGAAGAAGGCTGAGCGCTGAAGAATTGATGCTTTTGAACTGTGGTGTTGGAGAAGACTCTTGAGAGTCCCTTGGACTGCAAGGAGATCCAACTAGTCCATTCTGAAGGAGATCAGCCCTGGGATTTCTTTGGAAGGAATGATGCTAAAGCTGAAACTCCAGTACTTTGGCCACCTGATGCGAAGAGTTGACTCATTGGAAAAGACTCTGATGCTGGGAGGGATTGGGGGCAGGAGGAGAAGGGGACGACAGAGGATGAGATGGCTGGATGGCATCACTGACTCGTTGGACGTGAGTCTGAGTGAACTCCAAGAGTTGGTGATTCACAAGGAGGCCTGGCGTGCTGCGATTCATGGGATTGCAAAGAGTCGGACACGACTGAGCGACTGATCTGATCTGATCTGATGTACTTGTTCAAGCCCCCCAGTAATTTGGGGATATAGGTGTTATTTTACAGAGGTAGCAAATGGGGTGCAGAGGTTAATGACCTTGGAAGTTACATGCTGTGTCAGTCAGAAGGCAGGGATGTGGGACCTGGCTTGGCCCCTGGATTATCTTACTCTTGCGGCTGCTGTTATTGTTTCTGAGAGGCAGAGTGACGGGCAAGAAGATGGGTTTTCAAGTCTGAAACATCCAGGATGAAATCCTTTTTTAGCTCTTACAAGCTGACAGTCGTGGGGAAGCTCTCTTATTTGTCTGAGCCCCACTTCCCCATATTTGATGCATAGTTTGCATCCAGTAATACTTTACAGATTTCTTTTCTTTTTCTACTTACAGAACTATTGTGAATTAACTTCTTTCTTTGTGCACCATACCAGGCACCAACCCCTCCACCTATGTACTGCCCCCACCCCGCTCCCCCACCCCCCCCTCCCCCTTCCCCGCTCGCCCCTCCCGTCACCCCCCACCCCTGCCCCCGCCCCGCCCCGCAACTGCCCTTGTTCTCAAGGTTTTCTCTGCTTTTAGCTCTACCCTTGAACTTCTCTTCATATGCACTTCCTTTAAATTTCTCTTTTCTTTTTTTAAAATAAACTCCACATACCCTGATAATCCTCCCACATTATCATTTCTTCCCTGGGCTTCTTAGCTTCCTATTCCTCACTTTTTTTTTTTTTTTTTGCTGTACCTGGCGGCTTGTGAGATCTCAGTTCCCTGACCAGGGGTCTAATAACCTGCCCCCCTGGCAGTGAAAGCACAGAGTTCTAACCACTGGACTGCCAGGGAATCCCACCAATGCACCCCGTCCCCCCAATTCCCTCAAATGGTGTCTCCTGTGGTCATTTGACTTCAAGCCTGTTTTTGACTTTAAGACAGATCGTCCACATGGCTATATATTTACTGTAATGTTTCATATCTGGAACTAGTTTTGTTTCTAGAACATATATTCTATGTGAAACAAATATGTTGGAGGCTGAATATAATCACAACTTTGAGGGAAAGAAGCCTTAAATATTTAGAGCTTGGAGCTTCGTGACTGGTTTTTGACTTTCTGGAAATTGCTTCTGTAGTACAGCTCAGCATACCCTCCGGGTCCATAAATTGTAGATGAAGGTGGGGCAGGTAAGTGGGCTGTCAACACTCCACTGATCAGAGTGTAATTGTCTGGAAAAATATGTATTGCTTGGGCTTTTCACATTTATTGGTAAGGTTGAGGGTATGTTTCAGGTTAAGTGAGGTCAGGGATTAACAGAAAGGAAAAGCTCAACTTGCTATTTCAAACCAAAAAACATATGGGAGGAGCAAATTTCATACATATGATTCTGGTGGAATATGAATTTTAGAAAGGTGAATACGGTTGTTGTCCTCCAGTGATTCTGCAGCATATACTAGAACAGCCCCCATATTTGGAAGTGAAAAGTGAAAGTGAAGTTGCTCAGTTGTGTCCAACTCTTGCAACCCCATGGACGAGCCTGCCAGGCTCTTCCAAAAATGGATTTTCCAGGCAAGAATTACTGGAGTGGGTTGCCATTTCCTTAGGATCTTCCCAACCCAGGGATAGAACCCAGGTCTCCTGCATTGCAGGCAGACTCCTTACCATCTGAGCCACCAGGGAAGTGGCATATTTGGAAGGATGGAGGCTATTTCTGGTTCCCTGGTTTGCATGCTTAATGTCAGCACGATAGTAGTGCCTTAAGAGACAGACATTAAATTCTAGATGGGGATTAAGTCAAACTCTTACAGATTCATGGTCCTTTTTTCTCCCCTCCCAGCTCTGGGTTGAAAGACCACGATGTAATTGTCAGCATAAACGGACTGCCTGTCACCACGACAACCGATGTGATTGAAGCTGTTAAGGCCAATGATTCACTTTCCCTCCTGGTTCGTCGGAAAAGTCAAACTTTGATCCTGACAGTCACACCTGAGATAATCAATTAAAAGCCTTGCTTTAAAGATAAATTATCATCTAACAAAACCAAAGCTACATTACCTGGTTTGTATTGAGGATGTGCCAGTGATGGCAAGGGGTTTTAGGATCTCTTTCTTTTGAAGAAAAATGTGTGCTTTTAAAACACACATACACACATTCCAGAACCATCAGGTTGGGGGTGTTACAATCGCTGCTGAGAAGCCTAAGGGAAGTAGAAGGACATGGTGCCAGGAAGTCTGGGGAGCTGATAAAATTTTATTTAACAACAGGAAACAGCTGAAAACAGGCAGTTTCTAATTTATCCTGATGGAAGGACATTTTAGTACTATAAAACTTCTCTATAGCCATAAACTGGATATAACACCACACACACACACACACACACACACACATACATCTATCTACCAATATTAAGAAACTGAATCCAGAGTGCAAAGGAAATCACATTTTTAATATTATTCCTTTACTCAAACAGTTTTTCAGGTTTATCACATTTGGCCAGGGTTTGTAAATACAGAGGATGCTCATCACTTAGAAGTCACACTGAAAAGTAACCAATTTGGATGGTCACAGAGTATAGATTCTCAGGTTGTCAGCTAGCAGTGGAAACAACTCTGGTTCCCATCAGCTTTTCTGTGAGGAGGGCTTCTATAAAATATTCTATAAAATAGAAACTCTAATAATTTAGACTTTTACCTCTTTACCCAAGTTCTTCCTGGAAACATTCATGATCAGTGATTTTGAGTCTGAAAGCTGCCACAGTTTATTTATTTTTTAAAAATAACTTTTGATGGGGTTTGTGAATATCTTTAGGGATTTTTTTTTTTAAGTGTGAGATGAAGCAGGATTTGTGGTTTAAAGTAGTATCTTATTTGGGGCAGGATTTCAATTTTAGTTTTCCAGATTTTTCTTAAAAGTGAGTTTTTCTTTTTAAAAAGGGGCATCCTTGAACTCTCAAGTTCTATGCAGAAATTTTAAGTTTATGTGCATTTTTCTGGGGAGAAGGTTCAATTTCTTCAGGACCCATAGCAATTTAAAATATACTGCCTTAGACTACAGAGATTATAAATAAGAATCTATCGATTTACAGTTACAAAGAAGTTGAGGTCAATGTGGTACAGAACTTTCAAGACAAGAGAATAATCTGTTTTCATTTTTACATAATTGACACCATTTAATACCATAAGAAGAGCGGTCATATTAATCAGGGATAATAAAGCTGAAACTTTCAGGAAAACTGCTTCATAATGATAGAGAGTATCCAGTTATTTTAACTGGGATTCTTGGCTTTTATGTCAATAATTACGAGACTAAACTTTGAGCGGTTCTACCTTGATTGTTCCTAGAATTTATACACTGCCCAAATAGCAGGCTCTTTGTAAACCCCCCTTTTACTTTACACTTAACAGTTCTTTTCAACTCAGATTGTAAGGGATGGGAACTAAGTTTTAAAACCCACAAGTTTAGAACATTTTTTTTAATCCCCTGTGATGTGGGAACTTGAAAGCTTGGCTGTCTCTTTCCCTATGACTGACTGTTGTAGCCCACAGTGAGAAACTTCGGTACCATGCTTATTTTGACAAATGTGTTTGGTTTCTGTTTCCCACAAGTCACATCCTAATTCTATCTAGCACTCAGCAGTAATATTCTTTAAGGAAGAGTCTGTTTTTCTTTCCAAGGATGTGAGGCTCTTCATTTTATATTATGTAATCATGAAGAGGAGATTTAGAGTTACTTGTATGATTTTTTTTTTTAATCTGTCTATAACACGGGCTTTCTAAATTGGTAAATGATACCTTTTCAATAGGAAAATTCTGCCAAGAGTATAGCTGAACCCAGACATATCTGGAACTGTTGGCTTTCAAAACATAATTGGACATTAGAGGGAATTACTATACTGGATATATTGCCTCTCAGGAGTAATAATGATGAAACAATAGGGTTTATTAATAGGCTCATTTCAGATGCTCAGCTTTAAGCAAACAGATATTGAGTTTCATTCTATCTATTGAAAATACCCAAACAAGCGTTCCAGGTTGGCAACATTCATTCTGCAATTTAAATTCAGAAGGTCAGAATTTCAGCGTGTATTCAAATCAACTGCTGTTTCTACTTCTGCTGGACATTTTCGTTGGTTCAGCTTCTGATCTCCACTGCACGAAGACTCAGGGTCACAAAGGCACAGGCCAAAAACATCCTGTTAGGTCCAACTGCTCCAAAGGGTTGATGACATAGCAGCACACAAAAATAAAGAATAAGGAGACACTTCTGCAGCTTATAAGTTAATCACTATCCTTTATATTTTTGGTACATGAGGAAAGGTACAAACTTGATACCCACAATACTGTCTGCTTGTCATTTCTAGTCTGCAAGGTCAAATCTGGGTCAAACATCCACAGTCTGAAGCCACCTTCCTAATCAAAGCCATTCTCTCCAACGAGGGAAAATACTGGTCAGGCCTGATGTCGAGGAGTTCTGAGCCTGCAGAGATGAATCCAAGAGCCTTGCCTCTCTGGGCCACAACAGCAGCTCTTCTTAGTAAACGGTGCACCAATTGCTGCCATCACTGGGCATCAGCCCTCCAGTGATCAGCAAAATAAGGTCAACAAACCACCAAATCCCAAGTCCTCCAAGGGTCAAGAGCTTCCCCACTGCTGTGCCAGTGTGTCCCAGGCAGAAACGATCTACTCCAAAACATCCCAGGAAGAAAGAGTAGAGCAACGTGGTTATGAAGTAGTGTCCGGTATACCTAGACAGAGGGAATCAAGAGGAAGATGCTTACCATGTGAAAATGAAAACACTTAATGCTTTATTAGTGAATTTCACATAAGTGACAAGATGGGAAGACAGTCCCTCTGTGACTTCTTACCAAGCCCCTCTCCCCCAAAGGAAGATCTCTAGTTTGTCTAGATTCTCAAAAAGGTACTTGTGAAAGTATGGAGGGGGCTTCCCAGGTGGCGCTAGTGGTAAAGAACCTTCCTGCAATGTAGGAGACACAAGAGACGTGGGTTCAATCCCTGAGTTGGGAAGATCCCCTGGAGGAGGGCATGGCAACCCACTCCAGTATTCTTGCCTGGAGAATCCCATGGACAGAGAAGCCTGGCGGGCTACAGTCCATAGGGTCGCACAGAGTCCGACATGACTGAGTGACTCAGCACACACACACACAAGGTATAGAGGACCCAGAGGAACCAATACAGAGTTGGGCTGGATAAGAAACTATTAAGGACATTTACAGGACAGGTATCCTGGTTGGAGTGGTGTCTGGGCGCCCATCCCTTTCCTGTGTAGGTTCTTATCCTGAGGGAGGCTGCAGTTCGGAATGTAGTTCTCTCATGAGGTGTTATCTTCCCTTAAATGAACACTGATATCCACGCTGCTCTCCTGCTTTTTCATGGCACCCGAAAAATGGGACTTCTTGGAAGGACTTCTGTCTTACATACTGTGATGACATTCAATTGCAGATACTCTAATGGTATCACCTAACACAGTCACAAATCTCCATCAGCAAATGGTATACATAAGTTCTGTGCCTTCAAGTGGAGTTTACAGAAAGAACCCTAATTTGTTTTTTTAAAAGTTAATTAATTTTTGGCTGTGTCAAGTCTCAGTTGCGGCACTCGGGATCTTTGCTGTGGTGTGCAGGCTTCTCATTCTTAGCACGCGGGTTCAGTCGTTGTGGTGCGTGGGCTTAGCTGCTTCGCAGCAAGTAGGAGCTTAGTTGCTGGACTAGGGATCGAGTCCACATCCCCATTGGAAGGTGGATTCTTAACCCCCAGACCACCAGATAAGTCTCAATAACCCTAATTCTTCAAGATAATACTGCTTTTCAGGGAGGAAGGCCCGCACTTTTCATAATAAAATCTTTCCTCCTGAAATTCTACGGCTGTTTTCAAAGGATGTATGCCTATCGTAGGAGTTCTGAAGTTGGATCATCTGTTCCACCTCCTTCATTTTGTGAAGGGGACAGAGACTCTGGGTGCCCAGAGGTCCTTTAGCTGGTTGGTGAAAGGGACATTTAGAATTCACAGCCTCTGGCCTCCTGTCCAGTGTCCCCTACCTTATCACCTCATTGCTTGTGTCTGTGGAGTATGCACGGCAGTAATCATGCTGCCCCTTTAACACTTAAGGTAAAAGAAAAAAGTCAACATCAAGAGAGGACAGAACAGCCCTACCTCCATCTAAGTACCAGCTACTCCATGCAGACAGTACTTACTTTATACAAGGTTTGTTCTCTCGGAGGAAGGTCCTCGGGCTGGCACACTCGATTCCATCCAGGGCCCGGCACTGCACGCGAGTGTGCTCCACATCTCTGTAGGCCTGACCCCCAAACTGTGGGGTAACAACCACAACAGAACAACCAAACTAGCCAGAGCGAGCAACACAAAACATCTCTTCATATGAACTAACAAAAGCTGGCCCAGGACAATAACTATTCTAACAAAGGTGGGGGTAAAGCTGAGCTGAAGAGCGAGGAGTTTAGTGACCATACTTCAAGAGATTTTCAATGAGTCGATCCTAAATGGACATGGTTTTAAATAAACTCCCTTTCATTTTCTTTCCTTGTGACTACCTTCTTTGATAATATAGTACAGAAGTTTAAAATCAGTTTCACGAAATGCCATTTTGGATTAGCGGGACACAGTGCTTTAATTAATCCTATATTTACAGAAGAGAAGAGCACATGAGTGCATATTTGGGAATGGGTATTCAAAAAGTCAATGTGTAGAGACTATCATACAGAGTGAAGAAGAAAGAGAAAAATGTCGTGTATTAACGCATACATGTGCAGTCTAGAGATGTGGTACCAATGAACCTATCTGTAGGGCAGGAATAGAGACACAGATGCAGAGGATGGACTATGGATGTGGATGTGACGGTGGGGAGGGGAAAGGAGAGGGAAGAACGAATTGAGAGAGCAGAACTGATGCACATACGCTACCAAGTGTAAAACAGCTAGTGGGAAGCTGCCGAATGGCACAGGGAGCTCACCTTGGTGCCCAGTGATGACCTGGGGGCAGGGGATGGGCGGTGGGTGGGAGGGAGGCTCGGGAGAGAAGGCATATACGCATACATACAGCTGACTCACGCTGTTGTACAGCAGAAATTAAAACAACACTGCACAGCAATTATACTCCAATTAAAAAAAAAAGTCAATGTGTATTTGAAGTCTATTTTATGTATATTATAAATGAACATCGTTAGGAAAGAACTCAGCATGTCAACTGACTCAGGACTTTATGCAGGTCTCCAAACTGTGATTTTCAGCTCACATCCATAGTAATGTAATACATCTATATGTAAGTTTAAATTCCAGCAAAACATTTCAGAAGACCTCCGACCCTTTGTGTAACTGAATTCTAGCAGAGGAAGCACAGCTGGGCATTCTCCACATTGGCACCTTATTAAGTACTTCACTACTGTTCTTGCTGGAACATTCCTCAAAGGGAAGTGGGTGGAACGTGAGGATGTTTACTCTTTCCCCTCCCTTGGGATTTGGGGGCCCAAATGCTGACAGTCCCCCAGGACTTCTGGGAGAAGTGACAGTCTGAGCATCTTGACAGGATCAGCCCAGTGTTTTAATGAAAATGGGCAAAAGTAAGTATTGTATAGAGATCACTTATTTTTGCCTATTTTCATTAAACACTGGGTTGATCCTGTCAAGGTGCTCAGACTGATCTCTATATGATACTCTGGGCTTCCCTGGTGACTCAGTGGTAAAGAACCTCTTTGCCAATGTGAAAGATGAGGGTTCAATCCCTGTGTCAGGAAGATCCCCTGAAGAAGGAAATGGCAACCCACTCCAGTACGCTTGCCTGGGAATTCCCATGGACAGAGGAGCCTGGTGGGCTAGTCAATGGGGTTGCAAAAGAGTTGGTCACGACTTAGTGACTGAACATGAGCATACAGTGCTCACTCAAACTTTTATCAATAATTACCCATAGAACAAAATCTCATTGTATTGAAAATATTTCTTTACTTGTGATTGCAGCAAGAGTTGCCTTTTTGGCCTTGTTACTTTCAGGTTTATTTCCCTGTGTCTGATTTAGTAACAAGGAATATTTTCCCATAATTCTCTTATAGCTGACAGTGTCTTGACTTGCATTATGCAGCATAATATAATGGTGAGTCAACAGAGGGGAGGAAGTATATGAACTTCGCTGGTTCTGGGGAGACTGACTAGGAAGCATGCGTCCAGCTTCAGGGATATTATTAATGGAACTGAAGGGCTTCTTTTCATTCTAAGAGGCCATTGTTATCCAAGGCTCCTTCTGAATGCTACAACCCCCTACAAAGACATATAATGATGAAAAGTGAAAGTGTTAGTTGCTCAGTGTGTCTTACTCTTTGTGACCCTGTGGGCTGTAGCCCACCGGGCTCCTCTGTCCATGGGGATCTCTAGGCAAGAATACTGGAGTGTGTTACCGTTTCCTTCTCCAGGGGATCTTCCTAACCTAGGGATGGAACCTGGGTCTCCTGTGTTAGCAGGCGGAGTCTTTACCACCGAGCCACCAGGGAAGTATACTGATAGGCCTGATCTATTTCCTAAGGACGTGCTGGAAACTGCTTGCCTAGTGAAAAGAAAGGTCATTGGCAAGAGGAGCTTTGCCCCAAATGCATATGTAACAAAGATACTGCTGAATCCAGCATCAGTTTTAGAAATTGCATAAACCTTCCTTTTGCTCTTTCAGGAAAATACGTGCCTTGAAGGGTAGTCAGGGCTGATATCTGAGCTTCAAATCTGTCAATCACAATGGTCAAAGGAACTAAAGACAGATTGGTCTTTGCACCTGTGTAGTTTTGGCACAGAGCCTGCTTCTTTCTGAGAAGACTAAATGTCTTGTTCAACCACTGACCCTGATCACACTGGAAATTTTCAGTAACAGTCATTTCAATGAATTTTACAAAAATATAATTTCATACTCCTCATAGTTTTCTGTAATAGCATTTAGGCAATATTGTTTCTCTATGGAAGTTTGCTTATAAAACCAAACAAAAACCCACCTTGAGACAACCATAACCAAGTTCCTGGAATGCTGTTGTGTTTCCAACATGATCCACTGGGTCTTCACATTCTATAAATTCATCAGGTCTGTAATTCACCAGTAAGATCATCATTAAGGTCTTTCTAAATGGCTGTTTACAGATATATAGTCATAACAGGCAAGAGACATTTCTGCAAATTTTCTGGGGGTTAATGTCCCTCTGAGTCTTTCCCAAGACAAGAGATTCTGTCAATTAGGCTGAAGGACAGCAGGTCAAACAGCCATCCAATGACCCTTTGGTTAAGGCGGGGTGGGGATGAGGGGTGTTTCTGGTCCTTTTTCTACACCGATTCTACCTCTGCCAAGGCTTCATCTCTTCCTTAGGCAAACAGCCACAAGGCTATGGGGGCAAAATCCAGGCCAAAGGATTCCCAGCTCTCTTGCATTTTTCAAAAGCCTTTTCTTATTTGATTTAAAAAAGACATTAAAAGTTTTGACTTGGTTCTGCAACGCTAAGGTTACTGCTTTTATTTTTTTAAGGAGGTGCCACGTAGAGGAGAGTGATTTACTCCACTTGTGCACCACTCAGTACCAGCACGAACGAGGGTGTCTCCTTCGGTTAAAGGGAGCAGGTACAACCTCTTACCCTTCTTCCTCAGGCTATATAATGTCACTGTTTCCTAGTTCTCCTCTTTGGGGAGCCCAAAGGATCAGCCACCGACACAGAGGGGTTTTCCCCTGCAGGAGTGCGTTGAGTGAGAAACCTGTCATGGTTATTTTTCTCTCTTGTGTCGACGATCAGGTAGATCCTCCAGGTGGAGAGGGACTGGGGGGCGGAGGGAAAGCAGCCTACCTCCCCCCGTCCCCCCGCACAACCCCAGTGTATGCCAGGGACCCCATCTCCATCTCCACCCGCCTCGACGACAGGGTAGCTTACAGGTAAGAGCAAAGGATGACTGGAGAGTGGGGGTCGCCATACTCCCAGCTCGCAGCGCCGGGGGAGCCCTCCGGGTGGGTGGCGCCAGCGGATGTGAGCTCGGGCTCGGCGGTGGCGTTGTGCGAGTGGCTCCGAGACACACAATGCAGCAGCAGTAGATTTCCCAGCAGCAGAGCCGCCTGGCCGCACAGAAGTAAGTAACTCACCGGGTAACCCCCCAGCACCATCTTCCTGGGCCCAGAGGCGGAGATCCGGCCTCAGACCCCCGGCCCCAAGCCGGCAACCGCGGACCCAGGCCCTGCCTGGTCAAGGCCTCTCCGCGGAGCCCCACGCCTCGATGCCAAACAGCCAATGGGAGCTCAGATTTTTACGTCCCGCCCAACTCAGACAGCCAATAAGGAAAGGCTGCGCAGGAGGCGGGCCTGCGTTTCGTTTCTGCTGGTCAATTCCGCTTCTGGGGCTCACGCTCCGCCTTCTTTTCCGTGACGAGTGCTTCTTCCAATAGGCTCCCTCGACCCGCCCAGGAGTAGGCGGGCCTTGAAGCAGGAGGGCGGGGCGATGATGATGGGCGGGGTCGGCTCCTGAGAGGGTCTGAGGGGACCGGAGAGAAAGCCCGTTCTCACTCGCCCGGGACGGAGCGCTCCGTACGTCAGTCAGGCGAGCGGGCGCCGCGTCGGAAGCGAGCTCGGACCGGAGCCGAGTTGCGTCAGTGCCGAGCGCGCGCGCATCGCTGCCAGCCCTGGGGCCCTGGCGGGGCTGGGGAATCGTGGAGCGGGCGGAGGCAGGGGCGACCTAGTGCTGAAGAGAACCTGCGGGCTCGGGCTGAGATGGGGTCGGGCGTGGGCTCGCCCTCTGAGACTCTCCGCGTCCGGTGGCTTCTGTTGGTGGGCTTGCTGAGCCCAGCCCTCGGCGGAGCTCGGTCAGGTGGGTGTCCACCCCCAGGGACCTTTCGGGATTCCAGTTTCCTAGGGCCGGGATGCTCGGAATTTTTACCCCGCGGTGCATGAGAGTGGCGGGGCCTGGCCTGGGCACTGGAACCCGACCCGAGTCGGGAGGCGGAGCCGCTGGGCTGCCTGTGGACCAGGGCTCGGACCCGAGGCTCCGGGTCTGGGCGCCCCCAGTTCTCCTGGGCACTGTACTCGGGTCTGGTTCCCAGTCCTCGGTCTCTTGCCGAGCAGAGCCTTTTGGGGGTGAGCCCGACCCCCAGTCTCGCGCCAAGCTGGGTGCCCCCTCGTAAGACCCTCCTGGGGTGACTCTCGGTCCGACCCCGAACCTCAGGGACTCGGCTGAGAGCCTGGGAAGCTGGCTGAATGCGCGCGGAGGGTTTGAGAAGTGCTTTTGAGAAATGGAGCTGGGGTTTGCTTGAAGGGTAAATGTCACTGGGAAAGAGACCGGGAGATGGAACTTTTTGCTCCAGGTTTTCATGATTTGAAATTTTGACCATCATTTTATTAGCGGAGTCACCAGTAGGTACCACAGGGCTGAATTTAGCGATGAAATAAGAGGAGGGGGGAATTGCTTATTTTTGGGGCCATTTTGTTGTTTTAGTAAGAATACTTCTTCTTTTTTTTTTTTTTTTTGGAAACGAAGTGCTACATTTTTATAGCCAGTCTTTTATCTCCGTTTTTGCTGGGTTGGTAATGTCTCAAATCCAGGCAGATAATCCCTACTCTGCTTAAGTCACAGGCTTACGGTAAGAATTGAATCATTTACGTGAAATAGCTTTTGACTTGTGAAGCTCTCCTTAAATACATAAGGTATTTGTATTGGAGATGCTCAGACATAGTGGAAACATTTAAATTGCCAACACTAGCTTCTTTCTGAAAACACTCTTTTGTTTTGGCTCGTGTTAAATTATTGTTTGCATGGCTGTGTTTTCTTTATCAGCCATACAGTATGATGGAGAATGGGGTTTCTACTAAATCGTTATCTTGAGAGTTTTTCAAAGGTGAGGATTTCAGTGCAGGACTAAATTTAGATTTTTTTTCTCCTTATTTTATTATTTTTAAATTAAGAAAATTTGCACCATTGCAGGAATTTTAAAGCTCTCAGTACTGAAACTTTCTTGACTGGGAAGGTACCAAATCTTTTCTGTTTGAAACTGTTTTTGCTATGGTGTTCTATTAATACATGGTTAACATTTACCAGCGTTTAAGGGGCAGTAGGTTAAACATCTGGAGTTTTAGTAATCCATGATTCTGTTTGGAATACTTTAAATAAGACTGATTTTTAAAGTTTATGTATTGATTTTTACATTGCTGCATATAGATGGATGGAATATCCTTATGTTTTTTAACAACAGCTTTAACAGTTTATAGTGTAATAGTCCCTCACTTAAACACGTATATGCTTTCAAAATTTAATCAGCCTTCATTGAACACCTATGAACACCGAGCTCAGTGCTTGTGGAGGGGCACAGAGTGACCAAATGTGCTGAGTTTATCTGAAGGATGTAGGGGAAGGTTTTATTGAGAAAGTGATATTTGAACTGATCTGTATGGGTGAATATTCAAGGACAGGAATTCAAAGCAGAACGGTTTTTGCAAGAGTCTAGAAAGATAAGAACAGGACTAGTTAAGGAATGGTGAGAAATCACCAGGGGTCCACCTGAAAGGGAGGTGTGGATAAAACTAAGGTAAGTTGATACCAGTTGGGGAGAGTCTTCTGTGATGTGCTATGGGATTTGGACTTTACCCTGGAGTAAGTTCTTTGGGCAGGATGGTTTTTAAGTAGGGCTGTGGGCTTCTCAGGTGAAGTGGTAAAAGTTTACAGTGGTGAAGAACCCACCTGCCAGTGCAGGTCAAATGTAAGAGATGTGGGTTCAATCCAAGATCCCTTAGAGGAGGGAATGGCAGCCCACTCCAGGATTCTTGCTCGGAGAATCCCATGGACAGAGGGTTGCAAAGAGTTGGACACCACTGAAGCAACTTAGCATGCACTTAGCACGTGGTATAACTTAGATTTGCGGTCGCTGTAACTGGCTACACAGTGGAGGACAGACGATAGGAGGGAGGGACTGGAGGCTGGGATAGACCGGTTAAGAGGCTTTGTGCTAGTGTGCAGTGTAAATCATGTTTCCCTACGGGAATGTTCTTCTAGAATCAGCTGACCAGATTTTTGCAATACGGGATGTTTAAAACATGCGCTGAAACCATTTCAACTAATGAAAGAGGAATTTGAGTACTCAGTAAGAACCACCCACACATCAGTTACTCTAGGAGTTAAATAGATTTTGTAGGATTTTTTAAAAAGAATTTTTACTATTTATAACAGTTGTGTCAATGAGGAAGTGCAGTATACATTCCAAAAAGCTGACATAGTACACTTAAAAAAAAAAAAGAAAAACTAGGGCTGACAAAGGTAACTTTGTATCATTGAGGAAATTAGGCAGGTATGAAACCTCACTGGATTTTTTTCTTTTAAGGTAGTGATTATGATGTACAGACCTAAATCTTTTTTTTCCAAGACTACAATTCTAGAGGAAATGAGTTTTAAAGCTTACTCATGGTGAATCACTGTAAAATGAACTAGGTGGTAAGAACCTGGTCCATACTAATTTTGTTTTTAGGTGCTTGTGAATTGTTTGAATTTGGTATGTTTGTGCTAAATAGGAGAATTTAGTCTTTTAAATATAAAGATAATTTGTTTCACACTCTTATGTAAGAAAATAAGAGCATTTACAATGAAAATGTAAGCCAACAAAACAAGTTGCTGGCTTCCAATACTGTTTTCCAAACATACTTTGAATTTTACCTTACCAGGAGTTCCCTGGTGGGCCAGTGATTAGGAACTGGTTATTTCATCGAACCATAGGTTCGATCCTTAGTTGGGGAATTAAGATCCCACAAGCCACGTGGCGTAGCCAAATAAAAATAAAAAATAAAATTTACCTTACCAAAGTTGACTATGTATGTATATATTTTTAAATCCTGCTTTATTGTAGAATCCCCCCAAAGATGCAAACTCTTAAGTAACTGGAAGCTTTTTCTTTGGAATAGCCACAAGCTCAAATATACGACATAGATAGGCTCATGATATTTCTTTTTTTTTTTTCCTTGATGCCTAGTATACAGACTTCCCTGGTGGCTCAGACGGTAAAGAATCTGTCTACAATGCGGGAGACCTGGGTTCAATCCCTGGGTTGGAAAGATCTGCTGGAGAAGGAAATGGCAATCCACTCCAGTACTATTGCCTGGAAAATCCCATGGGCAGAGGAGCCTGGTAGGCTACAGTCCATGTGGTCACAAAGAGTTGGACACGACTGAGCGACTTCACTTTCCTTTCCTTTCTTATACAGCAGAGACTTGGAGTTATGCCATCTTTTGTGTCAGAACTATGGCCGACATAGTTCTGCCTCATAAGTAAATCCTGGTCCTCTTGGTATCACAGTAACTAACCCCTCCTACTACCCTGCCTTTGAATGGGGCCAACATAGACCAAATTAAAGTTGAATTGCACTTTGAATTGTATAGCCTTGTTCATATGTCAAGATGTTATTGTATCAATAGTTTATTTTTCATTTTGTGATGTGTCATTTGAGTCAAACAGTTTTCCCCAGAGTGAGTTAGGGAATGTGAGAAGTTCACCTATTCAGCTTTTTAAAAATATACAGTTGCTTTGTATTTATGTTGATTTTAACATAAAGAATTAGAGTATTTCAGCATATAGTAAGTAAAAATGATGTTACTGTCAAACATTTGTCATCAGTTCAGTTCAGTCGCTCAGTCGTGTCCGACTCTTCGCGACCGCATGAATCGCAGCACGCCAGGCCTCCCTGTCCATCACCAACTCCCGAAGTTCACTCAGACTCACATCCATCGAGTCAGTGATGCCATCCAGCCATCTCATCCTCTGTCGTCCCCTTCTCCTCCTGCCCCCAATCTCTCCCAGCATCAGAGTCTTTTCCAGTGAGTCAACTCTTCGCATGAGGTGGCCAAAGTACTGGAGTTTCAGCTTCAGCATCATTCCCTCCAAAGAAATCCCAGGGCTGATCTCCTTCAGAATGGACTGGTTGGATCTCCTTGCAGTCCAAGGGACTCTCAAGAGTCTTCTCCAACACCACAGTTCAAAAGCGTCAATTCTTTGGCGCTCAGCTTTCTTCACAGTCCAACTCTCATATCCATATATGACCATATGAAAAACCATAGCCTTGACTAGATAGCCCTTTGTTGGCAAAGTAATATTTCTGCTTTTGAATATGCTATCTAGGTTGGTCATACCTTTTCTTCCAAGGAGTAAGTGTCTTTTAATTTCATGGCTGCAGTTACCATCTGCAGTGATTTTGGAGCCCCCCAAAATAAAGTCTGACACTGTTTCCACTGTTTCCCCATCTATTTCCCATGAAGTGATGGGACCAGATGCCATGATCTTTGTTTTCTGAATGTTGAGCTTTAAGCCAACTTTTTCACTCTCCATTTTCACTTTCATCAAGAGGCTTTTGAGTTCCTCTTCACTTTCTGCCATAAGGGTGGTGTCATCTGCATATCTGAGGTTATTGATATTTCTCCTGGCAATCTTGATTCCAGCTTGTGCTTCTTCCAGCCCAGTGTTTCTTATGATGTACTCTGCACATTTGTCATACTGTAGGACAAAACCCATTCCCATACATGGGAAATGCTTCTTTCTCTTGGACATTTTTTTTTTCCTTTTCAAGAGATTTTTTTTTTTATGGTTTAACTTATTTTAGAAAGGATCCTCCCCACCCTTTCCTTTAGTAGTTCCTAAGAACTCTCATACAAGTAGAGCCCTAGAGAGCCCATTCCACTTCCTTTGATAGGTTGGAATCTTGTTATGAATAGAAGCTCCCACCTCGGCTGCTTAAGTGGGGAGGGTAAGCAGTGTATGAAGTGTATAATGTATCAATACAATAAGTTCTCTTCATGCAAATGAGTTCTGTCCCGAGAGTGCCTTCCTAAGTCCAACAAAGTTAAACTAGGTACCCAACTAACACAATCAACTGTATGATACTGTACTGTAATAGGCTTAGAAAACTTTTCACACAAATATACATAAAAAACAAGCACAAATAAAAACATTTGCAATCTTACAGTACAGTACCTTAAAAAGTGCAGTAGTGCAGCACAACAGCTGGCGTACATGGGCACGCTTGCATCTGTGAAAGTTTGCAACTTCAAGGTTTGTATGTAGGGGACTTATTGCACAGTGAAATATAGCATTGCATTAACATGGACAAATATGTGGGCATGAGGCTTTGTGGGAAATTGCTATGAAAGATGCTAATCATAAAAAATAAAGCTTATTTCAGGTAGTGCATGAAAATTTGCAATTATAAGCTCTGTGTATGTATAAGCTGTAAAGATCAAAAGAGGTCATTTACTCAGTATATTTATTGAATGTCTATTGCACTAGTGCAGGAAACAGGATGAATAATGTACCGCCCTTTGTTTCAAGAAACCTAAATTTCTTGGTAGAGGAATTTAAATCCTCTGTGGTATTAAATCTTATAAATGGTGTTTTTTCCTGAAGGACTGCTTACACACAAACAATGACAAAAGCCCTGTTTGTTTTTAAATGTAAAAATAGGTAAATGTAAAACAAAAGGTGATAACGCAAAAAATGTCAGAATATAGAACACAGCAGTGGAAATTATGATTATGTTTGAAGATAGCTATTAATGTATATGTTCATTTGGCATTGACCTTGTAAATGGAATGAAAATACATGGCTCAGAATCACAGTGATTTATGAATCTAATTAGTTTCTCTTCAAGAAATACTTCAGACAACAGAATTATCTTCAGCCTGTATGTTGAACCCAGGTTTATTTTCTGTAGTGGAAGTACTTAAGGGTGACTCTTTGTTGACATAGTAGTTGGGAAGGAAAAGAGAAAGTCCTTGGCTGAGGGTTCACATTTGTTTGCTTTGCATTTCGGTAGAATTCTTTTAACTTATTTCCGTCTACAGTCATAACGGAGGAAGGACTTCAGTGCCCGGGGCACAGAAAGCCAAACTGTGACAGCAGGTGTTTGCAGTCAAGTCAGGATTTGTTGTACCGAGTGGGAGACAAGTCTCAGATCCACTTCAGCTTGGCTTTTGAGTTTTTTTCCAAGGAGAAGAGCAAAAATGCTGGAATTTCTCATCATCTTCTAGCATTTCTTTTTTTAAAACCTTTAAATTTTTTATTGGGGGTATAACCTATTAACAATGTTTTGACAGTTTCAGGTGGGCAGTGAAAGGGTTCAGCCATATGGATTCATGTATCCATTCTCCTCCTGGGCTTCCTGGGTGGCTCAGTGGTAAAGAATCTGCCTGCCAATGCAGGAGACATGGGTTCAGTCCCCGGGGTTGTGAAGGTGCCCTGGAGAAGGAAATGGCAATCCACTCCAGTATTCTTGCCTGGAGAATGCCATGGACTGAGGAGCCTGGTGGGCTACAGTCCATGGGGTTGCAGAAGAGTCAGACATGACTTAGCGACTAAACAGCAACAACAACAACTCTCCCCCAAACTCCCCTCCCATCCAGGAACAACAGCAACAACAGCAACTCTCCCCCGAACTCCCCTCCCATCCAGGAACAACAGCAACAACAACTCTCCCCCAAACTCCCCTCCCATCCAGGCTGCCATGTAACACTGTTCCATCTGCTATACAGTGTCATTTTCTGACATTTTGTAATTGTGGTTCTGGGAGCCAGAATGTGTCTGGTTTATGATTCGCTGGCCAGGTGGTCCGTGGCAGGAGGCCTGTGAGCTCATCCTGCCCTGGAGAAATGATCTGAGTTTATACAGGAATGATAGATAGTATCTACAACAGAAGTTTCATCACCTCAACGATGTTACCGGCAACCACAGTCTTAGTCACCTGACTCTGGTTGATGTGTTCAGTTAGTGTAGGACTAAGGTCAGAGGGGACAAGAAAGGGGATAGAGTTTGGAATAGAGAGATTAATCATAAACTCAGTAAGGGGACTCAGTTTCACAGGTACTGTTATACAAGATGTAGTCAGACTTCCTCCAAAACACAGTACATAAAATACCTAAGGAATTAGCAGAAGAAAAAAGTGCTACTAACTCACATCTTTTTCTTTTACTAAGTATAGGACATTTTAAGTTTCCTGTTTCAACTCTTATCTCCAGCCCATGTTTCCTAGTAATGTGACTTTTGTCACGTTATACACAAGGTCACATAAGCATCAAATTCTGTCACATTTGAGCTGATTGTATTAAGATTTTACTTTGCATTGTGAACTGTCTGCAGCTGCTAAGCGTTTCAGTCGTGTCCGACTCTGTGCGACCCCATAGATGGCAACCCACCAGGCTCCTCTGTCCCTGGGATTCTCCAGGCAAGAGTGCTGGAGTGGGTTGCCATTCTACCAGTGGTTTTTTTTGGGGGGGTGATTTTGCTCCCTAGAAGGCATCTGGAGGATATTTTCTAGTTATCACACCAGTGGAGCTTCTGGATAGGGTGGGTAGAGGTCCTCACCACCCTGCTTTGGCCAGAAAGACACCCACAGCAAAGAGTTTTCTGGCCCCAAATGTCAATAGTGCTGAGGCTGAAGCTTTGTAGTACAGATAATGTGGACGCACGTCCTTGACAGTGACATGGGAAACTTGGTCTTTTGATTCCCATGAGAAAGGGCTACTAATTAAGGACTAAAAAATAAAAGGAATTTGGGGAAAATCTATGCAAGGTATGAGCGGGCAAAAGAATACAAATAAGCCAAGACTAGTGATAAAGGAGTGTTGAAAAAATATGGGAAGGAGGGTTTTCATACAACTAGTGTATATTTATTTTTGAATGACATAACCGTAATATGTGCATTTCTTATGATGTTTTGAACTCCTAAGGCATTCAGAAAGTGGATCTTTGGATTTTAAAACCAAGAAGTCAGTAACAGAATAATAGCTCTTATGTGTAGAAGTTATTTTGGTGTGATGTAGTTGTGAAAGTCTTTAAAAGATAAATGATTAATTTTGCTTTTTTTTCCAAAACAAGAATTGTGGTTGAAAATGTATGGAAGGAAAGGATGTGTCATATTCCTTTATTGGATTTTCATTCTTTGCTAACAATCTTGGTAAAAAAAAATCCATAGCTTCAGTCCTGGCTGGAAATTAGTCCTGACCTTAACAGGTTTCAGTGTGAGAGCTCTTTAGATATGTGCCTGCTCATTTGTAGTTATCTTTTCTGAGGTATTTCTTTTTCTCTGTGATGTTTGTTTCTGAGTTGTAACAAAGAAATTTCAGTTGAGTTGCATATGGTTTAGCTCCTAGCTAAGAGTTGCCTGAGCCTACTAACATTTATATCCCTGCCTGTAATGGTTTACTTAAAAAATCTTTTATTTTGAAATATTTATAGAATCTCAGGAAATACATATAAATGCACAGAATGATTGACTTTTCATCACACACAGCTTCTTGTCTGTTACCCATGGAAAGCATTTTATTCCTATCATTGCTTCTAGAGTGACCTAGTAGTTGAACAAATGACCATGATCTAGAACAAAAGTATTAAGGGAGTTTGAGAAAACTGAAGGTCCTTGAAAGGTTTATTTTGGGCGAGGAAATAGTTCTATACCTCAGTTAATTTAGGATTAAGGATATTTTTACTTAGTGCTTTGAAACCTGCATCTGTTAAGGCCATGGATTGCTTTTGAGATGGCTCCCAACTGACAACTCCAAATATCTGAGGGATATTTTGTCATAGCGTGTCATAAGGATGCCTTTTGTCAAGTAGCCCCTGATTGCTTTTGTGTGTATTGCAGTCCATTTCTAGTATTTTTATGTGATGATGTGAAGCTCCATTTAGTTGCTGTTGTGCCAAACAGGGTAAAGAGTTTGAAAACTGTTAGTGTGACGTGTTGTATTGAACATAAAATAAGTTATATTTTCCTGTTTACATTGTATCTTTAAAAATTTTAAACTAGACAAGATTATAGACATTTTATTGCACAGTGGTGTTTTGTGGAAGGTTAGACTTCATTTTAATCTGCATTTGAGACCTCTGAGGGACATAAGGCAGTTAAGGAGTGAATGACCATTAAGAGTTTGGATGGAAAGAAGGTGAGTGGGAGTAGAAGGTGTCATAATCTAGATGTGAAGTTAATGAGACTGATGGGTAGAAATTAGGTGCTGAGATTCTAGATAATCAGTACTTTAAGTAGTGTATACTTTTTTTTTTTAAGTTGAAGAAACACCTTTTTTCTTCCCCTTTTAATTTCAGCAGTAATTTGGGGTTTCAGAATACTTCCACTGCAGGGGGCGCGGGTTTGATTCCTGGTCAGGGAACAAAGATTCCCGCATGCTGCAGCCAAAAGGAAAAAAAAAAAGTAACAAACTCCTGTGTACCTAGATTTTAATATAATTAAATATAATCCATATTTTAATATAATTTCATATGTGTCCGATCCCTCAAAGGCACACTGAATTATTTTAATGCAAATCCTGGATGTCATGTCATCTTGCCCTTGAATATTTAGAATGAATCTCTATGACATCAGGACTTTTAAAGAAAACCTTACCCACAGTATGCTTATTACACTTTAAAAAATTAACACTAATTCCTCAAGATTTTCACATATCTATGCAGTGTTAAAATGAGACTGTATCAGATGCCAGCATGGGGGGTGTGTCTTCCTAAGGGATTTATATGGCCTGTTTTAATTATGTCCAAATTTTGCTTAAGTGATGACTTTATTTTTTTATAGTTATGTTATTTTTCAAATAATACATGATTATTTAATACCTTTGGTAATTTCAAAAATACCAAATAGGATCCTAACAATAAAATTTTGCATTTATACATAATTCTGCTTGATTACTTCAGTGACAATGAAACAAGATGACTTTGTGCTCATTGTTTTATTTACTTATTTATTTTCATTTTTATTCTTCTAGGTAGATCTTACTTTTTAAAATTGAAGTATAGGTGACTTACAATACTGTGTTATTTCCAAGGGTACAGCAAAGTGATTCAGTTATATATATTCAGATGATTTTCTATTATAGATTATTGTAAGATACTGAATTTAGTTCCATGTGCCATAGAGTAACATAAGGTCCTTTATTTTATTTTTATTTTTTTAGCTTTTATTGGAGTATGGTTGATTCACAATGTTGTATGTGTTTCAGGTGTACAGTAAAGGGATTCAGTTATATATATGCATGTATATTCATTCTTTTTCGGATTCTTTTCAGTAGTTCCTTGTTGCTATCTGTTTTACATACAGTGGTGTGTATCTGTGAACTCCACACTCCTAGTTTACCCCTCTCCCCTTTCAAGTGATGATTTTAGAAGCCAGGCCCGGTTCAGCCGGTTCAGTGTGATTCCACTCTGTGGTGAGCTGTACAGGTTGGAATTGGGAGAAAGTCTTGTATGATGGTTCTGAGTTCTTCATTTTTTATACATTTTAACTATTCAAGTTTTTAGAACAGATTAATAGCAGTAATTTCATTGGAGATAATTGCTACATTGTTAGCAATTTACTTATTAGAGTTAATACATCAGGCATTAAAAGTAACTTTTTCCTTTTATTGTCCTTGACCATTTTGTAGGCATCCCCATACCATCTCAGGATGACATTCATGTTGGGTGAAGGTAGGAAATGAGAGAGAAGTGAACAGAGCCTTCACTCCATTTCCCCACGGGAGCATTTTTTTTTCCTTTTGTTTATATCTTAAGATTTCTTTTAAGACAGAGGGTTAGGGTTTATAGCTAAAAAATTGTTTGAAAATGATAGCTGTGTATATACTGTTTCAGATCAGATCAGATCAGATCAGTCGCTCAGTCGTGTCCGACTCTTTGTGACCCCATGAGTCGCAGCACTCCAGGCCTCCCTGTCCATCACCAACTCCCAGAGTTCACTCAGACTCACGTCCATTGAGTCAGTGATGCCATCCAGCCATCTCATCCTCTGTCTCCACTGATCTCCAGTAGCATATTGGACACCTACTGATCTGGGGAGTTTCTCTTTCAGTATCCTATCATTTTGCCTTTTCATACTGTTCATGGGGTTCTCAAGGCAAGAATACTGAAGTGGTTTGTCATTCCCTTCTCTAGTGGACCACATTCTGTCAGATCTCTCCACCATGACCCGCCCATCTTGGATTGCCCCACGGGCATGGCTTAGTTTCATTGAGTTAGACAAGGCTGTGGTCCTAGTGTGATTAGATTGACTAGTTTTCTGTGAGTATGGTTTCAGTGTGTCTGCCCTCTGATGCCCTCTTGCAACACCTACCGTCTTACTCTTGGGTTTCTCTTACCTTGGGCGTGGGGTATCTCTTCATGGCTGCTCCAGCAAAGCGCAGCCATTGCTCCTTACCTTGGATGAGGGGTATCTCCTCACTGCTGCCCTTCCTGACCTTCAACGTGGGATAGCTCCTCTAGGCCCTCCTGAGCCCGCGCAGCCACAGCTCCTTAGATGTGGGGTTGGTCCTCCCGGCCACCGCCCCTGGCCTCGGGAGTGGGGTTGCTCCTCCCTATACTGTTTGGATAAAGGCTAACATCCTTGTTATTAAGAAATACATTTCTTCCCCTTTATCCTATCTGGTATATTGCTATTTTGCTATTTTCCTATAAAACTTTATATAAAACTGAATATTTTATTTTTTATTGCTAATTTGTTATTTTCTTATCTTTTGGTTGTGCTGCATGGCATGTGGAATCTTAATTCCCTGACCAGGGATCAAACTGACACCCCCGCATTGTCAGATAGAGTCTTAACCACTGGACCACCAGAGAAGTTCTAAAACTATACGTATTTTAATGTGAGAATGTCAGATGATTTTTCTATGAATCGAACACTCAGCTCTTTTTTTGAATATTTGGCTTTTGATTTCCATTGTATTTTGGGGGGAATGTAGTTTTTTAGGTTCAATTGTTATGTAATGTTTGTTGTTCCTTATTCTGTAGGCTTTCAACAGACCTCCCATCTCTCTTCTTATGAAATTATAACTCCTTGGAAATTAACTCGAGAACGAAGAGAAGCCCCTAGGCCCTTCTCAGAGCAGGTAAGTTATCTCTTGAGAAATATGTATGTATTTCAGTTTCACTCGTTTTAAGACAATAATGTTATTTTCATCACTGATTGGTTCAGTGAGTAATGTTGACCCATGCTTATGGCACTCGTGTCCATTGGACATTATTCTAGTAAAAGTGACATATTGATTCTTAGTAGCTTGTTTTTTTTTTAAAGACAAAATAATCAGCTTGAAACATAAGTGGGTGAAATAGTCAGTTAAATAAAAGTCTGTGACCAGTATTGGATGCTGGTTACATAGACCTCTGACCCTTACCTGACTGGTGATGGTTACAGTGGTCTTCTTACAACAAGAGTTCACCTCTCTCTTAGTGTATGACAGGTAGAGTACTGTATGCTGAATTTTCACTGACACTGGAGAATGTGTGTTATATGCATGTATTTTTATATCTGGGGATGTTTGCAAAAGTGAGTTTTATTGCCATATCGGAAGAAACATACTATACTAACAATGCACAAAATTTTTTGTTCAATACTATTTTTCTTTTATTGTAAAGTTCAGAAATAATGTATTTGGATATCAACTGATTTTGCAAACCCTTCAACTTCATCGAAATATAATTTAACTTTATTATGATTTACCAGTAACAAGTGATGAGGATAAAGAGTTTAGCATATTACCTCTAAATTGAAAAAGTATTTCTAGCTATGAGATAGGTCATACATTGTTTAGAGACTAGGCAGAGTGAAGAGTACACTGGAGTTAACATCAGGAACTTTCAGAGTTATCCTCCTTCTGGGCATTACCATGGATTGGGTAGATCATTCGTCTTCATTTACTTCTTTATAAGTAAGGAGTATATAACTCTAAGAGCTCCTTCCAGTGGAACGGTTTATAATTTTTCCTTGCTTTGTTTTGAACTGGACATTCTCCTCTTTAATTTTGTTTTGCCTTTATTAATTTGTGTTTTCATTATTATTTTCCCCCTTCACTTAGTAGCATAGGGACAGTGTTTTTCTGCTTCATCGTGTCTCTGATGATCTTCATCAGCTTTGCACTCATAGATACTTGAGATTGTAGTGAATGTCCCGTATGTACCCTGATAAATAATCGGGAAAGAGGTGGAAGCACCATTTAAGCCCTAGGGATATGATGTGAACAAAACAGACAGAATTATGTCCCTGTGGAGCTTCCATTCTCATGGGAGGAGAGACAGAGACAAATAAGTAATGTAATTGTAAGATTAATAATAGAGATTACTTAAGATGGTAAAGAGCCCATCTGCCAGTGCAGGTTAGACATGAGAGATGTGCGTTTGAGCCCTGGGTCAGGAAGATCCCCTGGAGGAGGGAATGGCAACCCACTCCAGTATTCTTGCCTGGAGAATCCCATGGACAGAGGAGCTTGGCAGGCTGCAGTCTATAGGGTTGCATGGAGTCGGACACAACTGAAGCAACTTAGCACACATGCAAGATGGTAATAATCATTGTGGGGAGCATTGAAGCAGCAAGGAACTGGGGAGTATTGAAATTGGGGGTGAGGGGTAGGAGGGTTTGTGTTTTTTAATAGGACAGCCTGGGAAGACCTTCCTAAGAAGGTGACTCCGTAGAACAAAGACCAGAAGGAAGGGAATGAGCAACGCAGGCAGCTATTTGGGGGAAGAATGTACTATCATAAATTCTCAGAATTCTTCTCAGGGGAGATGACAGTGGTGGTTTTATATCCTGTATTTGCCAAAGAGCAGAAAGGAATAGAAAGACACATGCCAAAACTGTGCAAGGAGATTGGTGTTTTTGTTGCCTCTGGAGATGGAGGTCCCCATGCAGAATTTGGAAGTAGAACCCCAGGACGTGGATCCGGTCTCAGCCTTAGGAGTCAGATGCTGAAGTGCCTGAGGAAAGTGGATCCTGCTGTTTCTTGGCAAAGTGTTCACTTGGAGTCCAGAAGCAGTAGGGAGAATAATAAGCACTTATTATTTAATTATTACTTAATTCTAATAATAAGGACACTTCTGATAATATTATTGTTCATTGAGTCCCTCCATGATTGTCTTTTTTATTAGATTTAAGTTTCTAGAGATCACATTAAGTGCTTTTGGCTAATGAAACGGTAAGTCACTGGGGAAGTTATTTTAATGTTTAAGGTAGAGAAGAGGATCCCACAAGCAGAGGATATGCAAGTTGACTTATCTCAGTTCTTTGATTCTGAGACACAGTCTTCATGAGGTACACTGTTATTTAATGTGCCGGTAATTAAGAAACAGACTGCTGCCAGTTAGACTACTTTGCCTCTGTACAATGTGTCCCAATTTCAGAGATGTTCACAGAGATGTGAGGGGGGAAAAGTAGGTTTAGAACCGATGAAATGTGTTAAGTCCTGTGAAGATGTAAAGTCATAAAAGTGTATTAATTTCATCTAGCTTTCAGATACCCAGAACAAGGGATAATCTTCTGAAACTAAGAGGTTCATTAGATTTAAACAAAAGAAAGAATTACTTTTTACTATAGGTAATACAGGAATGGATTTAGTAAAAATAATCCCTGAAGTTATAGCTCAATTGCAATTGTAAATGAATTGAAGAAGACTTTAGATAAACATGTGGGTCATTTTCCACTATAGGTTATTAAAAGAAGATAGGGATGATCAGAGTCCATTTTTGTTATTTATGGGCATATTTCAGGTTGTTTCATAAAGGAGTTCCAGTCAGTACCAAATTATTTTCATTCAGGATGGAATTTCTAGTGTCCTTTAAATACCTAAATACCTGTTGTTGCAAAGTTATTTAGAAGATAGTGTTTTATTGTTCTTTTCTCCTTTGTGCATTTAGGTATCTTATGTCATTCAAGCTGAAGGAAAAGAGCATATAATTCACTTGGAAAGGAATAAGTAAGAAATTTAATTTACTTTGCCTTTTTGGTAATTTTTTTTCTTTTTTAAATACTATATGGGTTTCTTTTCTAGTTAGATATTGCTTAGTAGGTTGTTCAGAAGGTGAGACTAATAAGAGTAGAAGTATGGAAAAATCCCTACAATTTTGCATTTCCACTGACACTTGAGCAAAGGAAAATAAATCTAAATTAAAGGAAGACAAGCTTGTACTTAAGAAAACTTTAAAATCATGACTGGCCCAACAAACCACTGAGCAGATGGTAAAGAAGTCTTTAGTAGCTTTATCTGTCTGCTAGAGCTGCCACAGTGAAATACTACAGACTTCAACAACAGACACTTATTTTCTCCCAGGATTGGAAATCTGAGATCAAGGTGCCAGCATTAATGTCTGGTGAGGACTCTCTTCTTGGGGTGCAGACCCTTCTGGCTGGCACTCACGTGACCTCTCCTTGGCTTGTGTACAGAAGCGGGGTAGATGGAGGAGCGAGCTCTCTGGTGTTTCTTCTTATGAGGACACTAATCCCATTGGCTTAGGGCCCCACCCTTATCACCTCATTTAACCATAATTTCCTTAGTGGGCCCCATCTCCAAGTATAGCCACACTGAAGATTAAAGCTTCAGCATAGGAATTTTGGAGGGGCCACAAGCAGTCAGTCCATAAGAGTGGTCTCTCGCCCTCCTTTTTAGTTTTGGCATATTTTCCCCTGATCCTGCCTTGGTAATCTGTGTACCTCTGTTGCTTTTTTGAAATTCTATGTTTCTGACTGTGCTGAGCCAACCATTGTCTTGTGGCTCATCCTTCCCTGTCCTCCCTTTGCTTATGAAGCTAAACTTCCAGTATCTTTTCATAGAGATTTCAGAAAAAAGCAGCCTAATAGACCCATTTACACGGAGGTGTGATTGACGGGATGTAAAGTGCTGCTCAGAGATGTGTCCCAGAACCAGTAGCAGCAGCTCCTGGGAGTTTTCTAGAAATGCAAATTCTCAGGTCCACCCCTGGAATGAAGCAGAATTTGGGGAGGTGTCACAGCCATCTGTGTTTTAACAAGCTTCCATCCTGGGCGATTTTTTACTGACCCCCAAGTTTGAATAACACTTTTTATCTTAGAAGAGAATCCTGAGCTGAAGAGAGTGAGATCTCTCTGGCAGGGCTTTAGGCACTGCGACAGATTCTTTCGGACAGAGAGGCGCTTTGTGTCCTGGGCACTGTACCCGATACTTTTAATTGTATTACTTATTAATTTTCTCAGAACTTCTGAGGTCCAGCTTGTCTCCAATGTAATGATGTCACTGTGTACAAGAATTTTTAATAGATATAAATATTTTCTACTCTTTCTATAGGAAATGGAAATTAAAACGATTGCAACATAATAACAGTTTCTTATATTCTCCTAGTTTCAGCTTATAAAGCATTTTCCTCAACTGTATGTCATTTATTAGACTATCATATCAATTTGATAATAGAGGAGTCTTGTGGTCCTTGCTTCACACTCAGAATGCTAAGGTTCAGGAAGTTCACTTGATTTACTCAGCATCACATAGTTTGTAAAAGGGGCACACATCCTAGTCATTTGACCTGATGTCTAGTGATGTATATGTGTGTGCGTGATGTTGTGTCTACATTCCTATGCCTCTTTAATTGGGGGGGCAAATGGTACTTTTCCAGGCATTTGTTGAGAGTTGCCAGGTCTTTGAATGTCTTTGAGAAGCAGTCATCAAAACTAATGATCACTAGTGAGAAAGAGTTAGGGTAGATAGCCTATTATGGCTCTGAGTGAAGAAGTGAGTATGTTTGAGTGCTTACTTTTTTCCTCCCAGGGCCTACCTTGTTTTGGACCATGAATCTCTTGGTGAAAACAATGAAGCCTCCTTACAGGGGGATGTACATAATTACTTACATTGGGGTATTTGGCTGGGACTGGGGGGTTGTGTGGCAGAAGATAGCACACCTCTTCTCTCCCTGTGCTGAAAAAATTTAAAGATAAAATAAAGGAGTGAGTTAGATAGAAGGTTAAAATATCCCTCTCATGGTTGATGAGGGCTGGGTTAGGGGATTTATCAGAGAATGAGAGCCCAATGGACCTGTGAGTCCTGAACCCTGGATTAGGCAGATTCAGCCACTCACATCAGCGCTGTGCACCATGGCAGTCCTTGTCCTAGAGGAGCATGGTGGAATTTGTTCCCACTGGCAGGCAGTGACTTCTAAGGAGGAAGAAGGGCAGAGCAAGGCCAAGTACCCTCTTCAGTTTATTCTTTTTAAATTCACCACCAGAGGGAGCAAAGAGTGTGTATATGTTGGGGAGAGAGGAGAGACGGGGCAGCGATTGAACATGGTTGAATAACTGAAATGACTCAGGACTCCACAGGCTCCTCCCGCGCTCACTCAAGGAGACTTTCATAAAGGTAAAGGGGACAGGACTCAGGACGAAGACAGCAGAGGAAATCATCGAAGGTTTAAGAACTTCCAAACAGAGTCCCTCAGGGTCCTTTCTCAGTTGTACAGATGTGCATGTGTCTTCAGATTACACATCACTGAGATATGAGTGAATCGTCACCTTTTCAGGATAGCCCAGGCATGTGTTTACCAAGGGGGTTGTTTTATGCCATACTGGTCACGTGGCTAAAGTCAGGCTGTGTAACTGATTAAACGGCATGCCAACCATCCATCTCTCCATCTCTTAAAATAGTCTGTAGACGCCTGGAGATTTAGAGCCTTAAGAGTTGCATTATAAACCGCTAGCTGGCACCTTGCATCCCTGACTTGTCCATAAGCCCTGAAGATAAGTATATTGCTGCTCCAATTCTGCTGCGAAGGACACAGAGCCTTTGCTTGACCTAACTTTGGTCATGCTACTGAACTTTCTCCTGGGCCCCATCTGTACAATTTGTTGGAGATAATCCGGTTTTAGCAAGAACCCTGCTAAGTGAGGTTAGCAAGAACCCCCCCACCCTACCATCCTTCCCAGGTGATGTCTGATCACCATGGTCTGCCTTCAGTAAGAATCCTTTTGATTGGTTTAGCCAGAGTCTCCTTCACCCCAGTGTTTCATCTTAGTAATTTTGCACCCACTGACCTCCCACCTTGCTCATTGGGTACAAATTCCCACCTGCCCATGCTATGCTTGGAGTTGAGCGTGACCTCTCTCCCCCACTATAATATCCCATTACAGTGGTCCCCATAACTTCTGCCAAGCTCCTAAATAAGATTGGCTTCACCATCTTTAACAAGTGTCGTGGAATATTTTTTTCTTTGACAGTCATGGTGGCATGACTCAGGTAGGATCAGATTCATCACTGGACCCCTGACCTCTCACTCTGGACACATTCAAAGCCCTCATCTTCAGTCCTGACTGATCGGGGATCCTTTGGTGAGTCTGATTCCTGAACCTTTGCTCCAGACAAATGTCCACCGAAACTGGTAAAGACAGACTTGGTTCTTAAGGTTTTGAGTGTATACTCTGAAGTTGGGTCAGAGTGCCAGGCTTCTTTTGACAGGTACCTCCTGGGCTGGCAGCTTTCCTTGGCTCCTTGTTCTGATTGGGGGTTACTCCCTGGCTCCCTGGCCTGAAAGTCCCTTCCTCTTGGCTCTATGTGAGGTCTCTTTTTTCTCTTTCTTGTATCCGGCTTCTCCCATTGGAACTTCTCAGCCAACTAAACCACCTCTTCTCCCATCCTGCTGACTCTCTGCTATGCCAGCTCTGTCTGCTTCCTTTCTTCTTAACATGTTTTGCTGAGCATAATTTGAAACTTTGCTGGTGTCTTTGGGAAACTTGAGAGCTTCCTGGATTGACTGCTCCTCCTTGTTGCTTCTGCTCCTCCTTCCTCTTTCTGCTACCGTCAATCTCCCCCGCCACCCCATTCCCTAGATCCTTTGATATGTCCCACTTTGAACCCCCACCTCCTACATCCCTCTGTCTACCCCTGACAGACTTCAGACTTCCCCTTCCACTGCAGAGCCTCAGCTTCCCACAGTCATTTTCATTTTTAGTTCCTTGCCCTCCATCAGGGGCTCTCACGACTCAAGTAGCTCTGAAAATAACTCTACTTGAGTCTGAAAAGAACAAATAGAAATAGGTTGTATGACTTACATGGGTTTTGGAAACATCCAGAAAGCAGTTAGATGTTTCCTCAGTCACCTGCCTGAAAGTTAGACCACGGCAAAGGAAGATTACGTACCATGGTGAAAGAAAATCTTAAAAATCTCCTCCAGAAATATTGGTAGGCAGGTAACCTTAACTTGTTTTATTTGCCAGAGTCAGTTCAGTTGAAAATACAAAATGTTGATAAACCACTGAGATTATATTGCTGCTTTACTAACTCATGGCTAAAATTTTAAAATGAAAGCCATGTTTTCTATTTGTGTCTGTCTGTATGTTTATATATGTCTATGTGTATGTATACATGTGAGATAGTTTATTCCTGCTGGAAATGAATCACATTAACTTATAAAATCCCTTAAATATCCAATTCAAGTAGGTTTAGAGGTGGAATGAGCACTTACATAAATTATTTTCTTAAAACTCTCGGGAACACAGACACTAACCCAAGTTATTTTTTAAGTTCACATGATCTCGAATAATCTTTTAGCTGGTTTTTATAGTGTAGATACAATTGTTGATAAACTCTGACAGCTTCAGAGTTGTCAGTATTAAATACGTAATGCAGATATGCAATTTTTTTCTACCTTTGTTTACTATTCAGATAAGCTTATGTTATCTCTACCAGATGTTTAAGATTATAAATTATAAATCGACCCAAAGAACAAGATGTATAATAAAAAAAGGAATTGCTTGATGTCAAGCATGGCAGCTAAAAACAAAGGGGGAAGAACCATAAATATATAATTTTTTTTTTTTTTTTGCTTTTGTGATTTTTTTTATTTTTGGATACTTGCCTGATTTGTCAATAAGAAAAAAAACTTAAGCTAGCTAGCTTTGTTTAATTACTGGCTCATGAAATTTTCATGACTCATTCAAGGATAATTGTTCAGAACAAATAAAATAAATAGATGTAAGTGGCATAGAAGTTAATAAGTGAACTTTTCAATGGTAATTAAGTTTTATGTCTTCTTAAAAATGGTTTCAAAAATTTTTTTTTCATAACTTGAAACCTAAAAGCTATACTAAGTTAACGATGGATAATCACTGACTAGATAATTTCTAAATACAATAAAATATTGAAATATTAATTGCTGAAGAGAAATTTAATTTTATTTACTTTGGCATCTTGTTTTTATGTGGTATAGAGAAGCTAATGTATTTGTGTCTGTTGATAAGCATGAGAAATTATACATCTATGAAAAAGATACATCTCAAGAAATTATGAAATAATGTATTCATAAACTTTCTACAGAATGATAGCATGTAGCAGACAGTTTGCAGTTGCCTGCTTTTTAGCTTTTCCTGAAAATTAGGATTACTAATGACTAAAATCGAATCAACATACGTAAATGAAGCTATTAGGAATAATAAAAGTAAAGAAAACGAACTATATGCAAGGAAAATAAGGTGTATTTTTGATAAGGAAGGATATAAAAAAAATGTTTTACTAAGGGAAAAAGAATAATTTTGTTCCAAAGTAGAATAAATGGTTGTTCCAGAATGACAAAGAAGAAAAATGTGGAACAAAAACTGAGTGATATAAAAAAATTTGTGGAAAAGGGACCTTGGGAAAAGAATCTTTCCTTGTGTGGTCAAAATTGGCCATTGTTGGATGGATTTATTGGTAAGGTTTTTTGGTTTGTTTGTTTGTTTAATTTGCCTAGTATTAATAGTACATTGATGCAAAACCAGAATTTGGTTTTCTTTTTCTGTTAAAATAGGGTTTCCTTAGATTATTTGTTTAGTTGTTTTTCTTTACATTTAAGTACATAGCTTGAGAAGATAAGATGTGTTTTAAGATAATTTCCTATGTGACATGTGTTTATCAGGTCTTTGATTATATGAGAAAACCAAATCTTCTCAGTATTAAGAGAACTAAGAGTTTTGTTTTTTTTTTTCTAAATAACTATGTAGCTTTCTGTGTTTGTCTTTGAAATTTTTTAATTGTGACTTTGGCTAAATGGACAGTTAAGTGTTGTTTCACAGTGACACCTGTGGTCCAGCTTAGTCAAATGTTGAAACCTTTTGGCGTGTTTGACAGTTTCCACAAATCAAGTTCTAGTTGGAGTCTTTTTGACCTCAAACTAACTTCGAGATTTCTCAAATGCATCTTGGAAAATCTCAAAGGATTTGTCTCTCTCCTTACAAAAAGGGATACTGAACTAATAAGGCTTATTTAATATGCTAATGCATCTTATTTTTCATGGCAGTATAAGTTATTTGCATAAGTCGGTTAAAAATCTGCCCTTGTTGGTTTTATTACCAAGGCTTTGATTATAATGTCATATTTGGGGAATGATGTGTGTTGAATCAGATATGACTAGATAGCTTTAAGGAACTAAGGTTGACTTTATGAAGGTAATTGTTTATGCAGCTCCCCTTGGAAAAACTGGCTTGTTCTGGCTTACAGGATTTCCTGCCTTACAGGTGAGTAAGGAAGATCACTTATGGCAGGGCCAGGAACCTCAGGATATTTGGGAGACCTCAATAAGAGAGTTTACCCAAATATATAGATATGGTAGGCATATCTGGTGGCAAGTTCTTGACTTGGCTTCCTAGCCTTAAGAGTCTTTGGTTCCTTCTGAAATGCTCTAGCAAAGCAAATTCAAATGAAATACTATATGGTCAATCACTGTTTTTACTGTACTTATATGAATAACTAGGCCAAATTTAATGAGACCAGACTTATGTGCAAACAAATTAGTCTTACTTTATCTTTCACAGAAATGGGGGTGACTATAGAAAGAATGTGGGGTTTTTTTGTTTGTTTCAATGGAAACCTGTAGTGAACCATTGCTGCTTTCATCTTGCATATTTTGCCAGCTTTACCAAATCCCGAATTCTTCTAGTTTCCTTCAGTATCTGGCTATAACCCTCTAAGTTATCATTTCCAATTTTTATCCTTTCTGACTTGGAGTCATTGAGAATTAAAATCACCCTTTTCTTGAAACTCTGAGCTGCAGCTGAAAGATTGATGGAGCCTTCAAAAAAAGGCTGTTTCAACAGATCACATGTAGGCAATCTTATGCCTTCTGTGGTGTGGGCCTCTCAGGAAGTTCATCAGAATATCTGATGCTGTCACCAGTGACATTGAAACCAGGAAAATTTGTCAGGTGGCCAGTGCTGCTTTCACTGTACCATCTGAAGATGCCCTAAAGAAAGTGAAAGTGAAGTCGCTCAGTCGTGTCCAACTTTTTGTGACCTCATGGACTGTGGCCCATCAGGCTCCTCCGTCCGTGGGATTCTCCAGGCAAGAGTGCTGGAGTGGGTTGCCATTTCCTTCTCCAGGAGATCTTCCCAACCCAGGGATTGAACCCGGGTCTCCTGCATTGCAGGCAGATGCTTTACCATCAGAGTCACCAGGGAAGCTCGAAGATGCCCTAAGCTCAAGTTTAAAAAAAATCTTGATGGCTGCCCACTGAGCTCAGAAACTCGGTTTCTAACTATTCAGCTTTGTTTTTCTTTTGTTTTCATAACAACTCCCCTCATTAACTGCCTGACTGCTAGCTCCACCCAGTAAATATCCCCTTCTACCAAGTTCCAACAGATGATTCAGCTGGTCTGTAATGAACAAAAGACAACTGAATGAGGAAATTGGCTTGTGTTATTCAGAGGAAAGAAGAATATCATTTCTTTCCTTAAACAAGAGAGGAGACTGACAAAGATTTTTTGCTTGATCAAACTTCAGTGAGGTTCCAGAACCTTCTCTAAGGCCTATCAGTGTGGTTTGTTGTAAAATCTAGTTTTAGAAAGAATTTCCCCTCTCTCGCCATATCTGATCACTCTGGATGTCTGATCAAGTTTTTTATCCTCCACCCCACTTCCCCTCCCAGTGATGTCTGGTTACCCTGGCTTGTCTTCAGCAAGAATCCGTTAGGTTGTTTTAGCCAGAATGCTCCTCACCTCTGATGTTTCCTCTTAGGAGTTTTCCATCCGCTGACCCCCACTGTGCTCCTTGGCTAAAAAATCCCACTTGCCCATGCTGTATTTGCAGTTGAGCCTGCTGTTTCTCCCCACCCTGCTGTAAAATGTCTTTGCGGTGGTCCCTATACTTAATACCGATAATAACGTCGACCTTACTGTCTTCAACAAGTGTCATTGGATTTTTTTTTTTTTTTGTAATAAAGCTAACCCTGTCTTTGCACGTGTGGTTTACACTGCGGATCTCCCTTAACATGGGAGGAAGATTCAAGGATCAGCAATAATTGCTTCTTTAAATAATGGACAGAAATTTTGCCCCTGTACTTAGAGATTAAAGGCAATGAGTGCTGCTTCTTTATGCAGGACATTTAAAAGAGGGTAAAATAATTTATTTTCTTCTGGAAATATGATGTACCATGTAACCAAATTTATACTTTTCCTATGAGACGAATCAGAAAACTTTAAGGACATTACAAATGTTTTTTGCAACCAGTGTTTTATGACCATGAGAACAGATGCACAACTCAAACATTTCTTTCTGATTGGAATGTACACAATTTCAGATGCAAGTCCATTCATGGGCTTTATGTTTTATGGCAGCTCCTTCTTTAAACAACAATTTATCAGGTGAATGTTTTTATTCCTGCTCATCTCTACTAGGAATAATGTCTTATAAAAGTTGTGTTCTTAGCTGTAAAGAGATAAAATAATCTTATATGGTGTGTTTTATTCTTCCTGCAGAGACCTTTTACCCAAAGATTTTGTAGTTTATACCTACAACAAGGAAGGGGCTCTGATCTCTGACTACCCTAATATACAGGTAATTTATTTTCCTCTTGACCATATACAGAATTTAAAACAATTATAATTTTAAAGTGCATTCTCTTCAGCTGCTCTGGACTGTTACCTGAGGGCGTCCTTTGATATGATAATATATGGTGTTGTCCTGGGGTGGGAGTGGTGGGTACATTGACATAGATTAAACTGTACCTTATAGCTCTTCTGGTTCTTCATGGTCAAGTGTTTTTTTAAAAGACCAGGAAAATAATCTTCTACTTAATGATAATCCTTACTGATCATGAAGGGGAAAAGTTTGATTTATATTTTGATTTTGCTGAAACTTGATGAATAAAGCACATCTCAACTTCCTTATTAAACCATTTGCTTACCATTAGTGAGTGAAGTGAAGTCCCTCAGTCATGTCCAACTCTTTGCGACCCCATGGACTGTAGCCTATCAGGCTCCTCCATCCATGGGATTTTCCAGGCAAGAGTGCTGGAGTGGATTGCCATTTCCTTCTCCAGGGGATCTTCCTGACCCAGGAATTGAACCCGGGTCTCATGCATTGCAGGCAGATGCTTTACCATCTGAGCCACCAGGGAAGCCCCAAAGAACAAACACTTGTTTGCTATTAGATATTCTACTTTTTTGTTGAGAAAAGAAGTGTGGTCCTCTCTGCATTAGAGAACAGAGTATTCCTGAAGATGGAACTGGAGGAATATGTGAAATAATTGACAGATGTTGACTTTGGCTTTATGTATTATTTATTTAGAGCATAAGCATTTCTAATTTTAGTTGAAAAGAATGTCTTAAAGTCTCTTTTGGCAGTTAGGTATTATCTGTTATTATTATTATTTATTTTGCTATAGTTTTCAGGAGAAATCTTTACCCCTGTTAAGCATGTATTATTTTTCCTCTGAGTTTTGTTAAATTTTGCTAGGTGGAGTTGTGTTAGTTTTGTACTTTTGCAGTACTCTTCAAATAAATAGAAGGCAAAAGCTTTATTTTAGATTATTTATGAGACTTTTTAAAAAAAAGGCAATGCTGACTTAGACCTATCCTTTTCTGGCCAATTTTCTGATTTTTTTTATCTTAGTGTTCTGTTTGTTCGTTGTTTTATTTTATTTTTTTGAAAAGTGCATTGTTTTATTTGTTATATTGTTTGTCTGGTGTTGAACAGCAAAATAGTAGAGCAGTTTAAATGTATTGATAGCATTATCCGGACCTCAGATCATCCATTCATCCATCCATCCACCCAGTCATCCTTCTGAAGATTACTATAGCATAAGACCAAAGACCACATAATTTATGCCACTCAGTGAAAGCAGTGATTTTTTAAAAAGGCGTTCTTTTTCTCTTGGAGAGGTTTCTTGGCCTGGATTTTGGTGACACACTGCTTGGACTTGATTCCTGTGTCTGTTATTTATTTGCTGGTCAAGTTTCTTTAACCTGTTTGTGCCTTAATGTCCTTACCTTAGAATGGTAATAATAATTGTAACTTCATGTGGTTATTAGAAGTTTAAATGAGTTAATACTGGTAAGATATTTACTAGTCAGTCCAACAACTATGAACTCAGTAAATACTTTTTGTTACTATTATTGAAAGTTTATATGCTTAAAACTGCTAAAAATAGATTCAGTTATATGGAAATTTATGCAACTTTTATAAAGTATTATGATTTAATTATGTTTTCTTGAGTGTTTGAAAAATATAAACTAAGATGAAGCCTTTCACTTATTGGCTATTGAATATAGATAGTTTCAGATAGATAAAAATGGAATAATTCTGAATTCAGATAGACAAAATTGTGACTGTGGATCTGAGCTAGCAATTAAAACTTTGGTACTAGGATTTTTCTGTGTGTGATAACATTGTGAGATATCATGGTGACATAGACATTTAACGTTAATAAAATGCAATAAAGTTGGACTCTGTGGGAGAGAGTGAGGGTGGGATGATATGGAAGAATGGCATTGAAACATGTAAAATATATTTGAACCGAATCGCCAGTCCAGGTTTGATGCATGATACAGGGTGCTCGAGGCTGGTGCACTGGGATGACCCAGAGGGATGGGATGGGGAGGGAGGTGGGTGGGAGGTTCAGGATGGGGAACACATGTACACTCATGGCGGATTCAAGTCAATGTATGGCGAAACCAATACAATATTGTAAAGTAAAATAAATTTAATTAATTTAAAAAATGCAATTAAGTCACACTGAAAAATGTAAATGCTTTCCCGAAGTGAGAAGCTTTACTGACAAATTTAACTTACAAACTTAATTTTGTGAGTTACTGTGTTACTATTTTGTAAGTGCTACCCCATCTGTAATAGAAGAGATATTTTTTCCCCCTCTGGTGAGAAGACAAACTCAAAGCTAGACTTTAACTTAAAAGTGCTAGAAAGAAAAACAGTGGTTGTAAATAACCCCACACTGGAAGAAGCTGTAAAATGTTGAAATTTAGCCTGTGTTGTTTAGTGCATAATTTTTAAATTTTTTCAGAAATTCTCACATTAGTTGCAGGAATAATAGGAAACAGTCATGTAAACCCTTCACCTACATTCTCCAAGTGTTAACATTTATCATACGTACTTTATCCTTTCCTCTCTATTTTTTCCCCCTGAAAATTATGTTGTACACCTGGTGTCCCTTTACCCTTTAAATATTTCAGTGTAAATATCCTAAAAGCAAGAACTTCAAAAGAAGTCACCATAGTATAGTTCTCAGCATTAGGAAGTTAACATTGAAGCAATACTGTTACTCAATTACAGACTTTATTGATATTTGTTTTAGTTCATTACCCTAATGATGTATTTTATAGTGAAAGAAAATTCAAGTTCATGTGTTGCACCAAGCAGTCTTCCATCCCTTTTAGTCTGGAAATCCTTGGTCTTCCCTTGTATTTCATGACATTGGCATTTTTGAGAAGTACAGGCCGACGTCTTGTAGAATGTCCTGCAATTTGAGTTTGTGTGGTGTTTACTCACAATCAGATTCAGGTTATGCACTTTTGGCAGGGATCCACCCTGAAGTGTTCCCTGTATCGTATTCTGAGCATGTCCTGTAATTAGTTTAGTTTATCACTGACAGTGTTAATGTTGATTATTAAGGAGTTATCTGCTCAGTTTCTTCTCTGTGAAGTTACTGTTTTTGCTTTTTTAGTTAATCTTTTGGGTAGATATTTTGAGGCTTTGAAACTATCCGATTTACTCACTGGCTTCAGTATTTAATATTTGCCTCAGTTGTTATGGTGGTTGTTAAAATGGTGATTTCCTAACTTCATCAGTGCCTTTGTATGCATTGATGGTTTCTCCTGCAAGAAGAGTTTTTCCTTCTTATTTGTTTACATCAGCATTGATGCACAGGTTCTTACTTTATCATGAGTGAAATTGAAGTCTTTTCATTTATATAAGGGCATTTTTTATACCTTTTGTGAATTGTCTATTTAACTCTTTTGCACCATCTTCTGTTGGATTTAATCTTTCCCCTTTAAAGTTTCAAAGTTCTTTGTATTATACTATAGTATAGTTTTAGCTATGATAAAATTTACAAATAATTCCCTCTAGTCTGTGAGTTGTCTTTTTACTTGGTGTTTCTTTTAATGTAGAAGTTTTAAAATCTTTTTTATTTTCTTAATGCAGTAAAAATGATCAGTCTTTCCTTCTGTTACATCAAGATTTTGAGTGATAGAAAGTCTTTCTCTACACCAGGTTAAAGAGGAATTCAGCTATGTTTTCTTTTAGTTCTTGCATAGGTTCTTATTTTTTAGTGTTTCGATTCTTAATCCATTTGGAGCTTTTTCTTCTTCTAATTTTTTTCTTCCGTATGAGTGCACATGTATCTCCCCATCCTGAACCTCCCTCCCCACCCCATCCTGGAGCTTATTCTTATGTATGATGTGAAGTATGGATCTACTTTTATCCTTTCTCAAATGTCTAATCTGTGGGCTAAGCACCATTGATTAAAAGTGCATCTTTTGCTCGGTGATTTGAGATAACCACTTTTATCATATAAGGTTCCACATGTATTTTGGTCTGTTTTGAGAATGTGTTCTGCTCCACTGGTTGGTCTCTCAGTTAATGCACCACCAGGACCCTACTGTTTTAATTATTAAGGGCTGGTGATATGTCATAATATCTGACAAGTTTAGTCCTCCTCCTCCTCCCTTTGGCTGTTTTTGTTTTGTTTTGTTTTTAATGCTTTACAATTGTTTTAAAGAGGAAAAAAAAATCTCCTTGTGTACTAAAAAAATCCCATGGATAGAGGAGCCTGGTAGGCTGCAGTCCATGGGGTCGCTAAGAGTCGGACACGACTGAGCGACTTCACTTTCACTTTTCACTTTCATGCTTTGGAGAAGGAAATGGCAACCCACTCCAGTGTTCTGGCCTGGAAAATCCCAGGGACGGGGGAGCCTGATGGGCTGCCGTCTATGGGGTCGCACAGAGTCGGACACGACTGAAGTGACTTAGCAGCAGCAGCAGCAGCATGCTTATATTTCCACTGGTCAATTTCTCGCTCAAAATGAAGAATAAAGAGTCTTTAATTTATCAAGATGATTAAATGTATAACTAACAATAATAATATAATCAATATGCTTAGGCAGAAAAAGAAAGTCAAAGTCACTGTTTTTGCCGTGTGCTGAATTGTTTTCCCCCTTGGTGTCATTAGTCTGTCACAAGGTCCTCTTCTGTATTGGATTTCAGTTGGCTGCTGTGGTGTCTTCTTAACCTGTGATTGAAAATGTTAAACATGACGTTATGCTGCCTTGTTCCGCCTCTAGGTTTAAAGGTTATTGGGGTAGAGTTGTTTGTACTTAGTATCCTCTGGACTGCTGCCTTAAAAATTTGGCAGAAATTCAAATTCTTTGTACCCATAGGGTGATAGTAGACAGTCCAAAGATAGTCCCAAGAATGCCATGTGATAATTATGGGATGCCAATAATAGAATTGGAGAAAGAAATGGCAACTCACTCCAGTATTCTTGCCTGGAGAATCCCACAGACAGAGGAGCCTGGCGGGCTACAGTGCATGGGGTGTCAAGAGTCAGACATGACTTAACGATTAAACCAGTAATAGAATAAAAAGTTTAGTTGATTGGCCTTAAATAACTTTTGGTTCTGCACTCTCTATGATGATTTTCAGCAAGGTAATAATATTTTGAAATTGACACTTTTTTTTTTAATCATTTAGAATCATTGTCATTATCGGGGATATGTGGAGGGCACTTACGATTCATCCATTGCACTCAGCGACTGTTTTGGACTCAGGTAAGGAACTTTCTTTATCAGCATTTTTCCATTCCCTTAATTCTTTTCCCTTTACCTATCTCTGTCTCCAGATCAAGTCATTTTAGGGTACTTAAATTTAGATTTTACTTTGATATTGCTGAAGGTCTTTCTAACAGTGTTTCAGATGTCATTCTTGGCATGTTTATTTAGGACAGTATTACAGGTGATGAATTTCATTACCTAAATAAAAAAAAATTCATTTTTTTGAGGCCACTAAATAAATTTTGCTATTTAAAAATAAAGCATACTTTAAATTTCTGTCCCCTTTTAGGCTTATATAACTTTTACTTCTGTTCTTTCATCTAAGTCTCATAATGACTGTGAAAAGGGGCTGATCGCTTCCATATTTAGGTGAGCAAGCTGAGGTTCAGAGAAATCATACCATGTGTCAAGTGAAGTGATAATAATATTAAATTTATGAAGGACCTGGCAGTATCACACTGGACTGGTTGATTGGTTACATGATTGATTGAACTAATAAATATTACTTTAAATTCTCAAGCAAACTATATGAGATGGCGATGAGTATGATCTCCATCTAAGCTATGACACTTGTAGAACAATTACTGTGTACCAGGCAGTGTCCTAAGCATTTTTTGCGTTCATTAAATAGTGTTTAGGACAACTCTAGGGAGAATGTCTACTAAGGCTAGTAGGAAACATATAGGATTCAAACTTTGGTCCTCTGGCCTCCAGACTTCACACTTTAAGCCACTATTCTGAATTGCCTTTCTTTATACAGTGATCTCACAGAGGGCTTAAGTAATTTTCAGGCCAGTTAGTAGCTGTCTTGAGCTTTTAATTTAGGGCTGCCCGACTCTAAAACCTCTATTTTTCTCAACACCATGTTATCCCTTCTTACATATGTTAAGAATTAGGACTTGAATTCATGTTTCTTAATTCCTTTTCCTGTGTATTTTTTTTTTTTCCATCCTAAAAAACTGTTTATGTGTAATACAACACTTAGAGGCTTGCTGCATATAGAAAATGTGAGTTATGGGATTGAACCCCTGCAGAACAGCTCTCATTTTGAGCACATCTTTTATCGAATGGATGATGTCCACCAAGAGCCTTTGAAATGTGGGGTTTCCAACAAAGTTATGGAAGAAGAAACCACAAAGGATGAAGAAGAGGAGCATCCTAGCATCACTCAGCTACTTCGAGTAAGGAACTAATGTATTTCTTCATGGCTCTGACTCAGGTTTAAAAATAATCATGTATTTGTGCATTAAACCAATACCTGTTATTACTGTGTTTTTGCCAGCTTTGTGCCAGACATTGTGATGGGTACCAGGGGATAAAAGGATGAGTAATATGTAGTTCCTGCCACCAAGTTGAGTACAGTCAGACTTCTGTGTTTTGGAAATGAGGGCTTAAGTCTTAAACAGTAACTATATTTCTTTTTGTCATTGCTCTCTAATAATCCATTACCGTGACTTTGAGAGAGCAGTGGACTTTTTAATGTTAACACCCTTTACACAGACTGGAGCTCTAAAGTGAGAGAGAGGGAGAGACAGAGAGGGAAAGAGAGAGATTGAGTTTTAGGACTTTAATGATCTCAGATGTTTTCCTGGGGCACTCGTGGTATCCCTGTTTTGAGACTTCTTTAGGATTCCTTGACTTCCTCCTCTTGACAGGGGTCTCTTAATCTGAGCTGTTTCTGGGACCAGAGGAACCTCAGTTGCAGACATAGGCAGCTTTCTCTATAATGAGATGATGTCCCTGTGCCTCTACAAGAGGCTTGTGCCTCTTCTAGAGTATTTTAATTAATTTATACTAATTTATGGCATTGTTTTCATCATCTGTTCTGACATTCATTCTTTTGATTCTTGGATGGTTCTTTTTAAGTTTAGTCATTGGAAAACACTTAAATTTTAGCTCATTCTATACTTTACTTGGGTGCTTCCCATGTGGCGTAGTGGTAAAGAATTTTCCTGCCAATGCAGGAGATGCAGGAGAACGTGGATTTGATCCCTGCGTCAGGAACATCCTATGGGGGAGGGCATGTCAGCCCACTCCAGTATTATTGCCTGGGGAATCACATGGGCAGAGGAGCCTGACGGGCTACAGTCCATGGGGTTGCAAAGAGTTGAACACAATTGAGTGGCTGAGCATATATGCACAGTTTATGTAAGTTTTTGAAAATCACAAAGCTACTCATTTTTTAAAAGTAGCAACCTTATATGTCAGTGCAAATTGTAACTCAATAAGACTGGAAGGAAAAAAATAAAGGACAAGAACAAGAAAATAAAGTGCAGACCTTGTCCTTCCTTCTTGGGTTATTAGCAGATATTCTTTTTTCCACTCTTGACAGAGTAGTAGGTCATCCAATTAAAATATACATGTATGTGTGTATAGTTTTGATATTAGAGAATCAATAATTCATCTTTGGAAACTTGAATAATTCATATTATCTTTAGGATTTTTCTCAGAGCACTACAGATGGCATATATCACTTTTAAAAACACATGTTTTTTTGCCTTATTGATGTAGGATGTGTTAAAAATCATTTTATGAAATTCTTAGCAGACATGAAACAAGTGATAAGATCATCGTGTGTTAAAAATAGGAGTCTTATATGTAGTCGTCTTATATGTAATCTGAAGATATAGTCTTTTAACTTTTTGCTTTCCTTTATGGTGTTTGTGTTTTTTGACAGAGAAAAAGAGACATCTTGCCACAGACCCGCTATGTAGAGTTGTTCATTGTTGTAGAGAAGGAAAAGGTAGGATTGGTGACAGTTTTTCTCTTTTTTCATAAAAAGAAGGTGAGAAGTGAGGATCCCATGAAGGAAATATGAAATATATTTGTATTGATTTTTATTAAATGACTTTTCCCTGTAATATTTATACATGATATTCATAATATGTCCAGAGCTGAATGTAGCACTGACATTACCTCTACCTTTATTTTTACTGGTGATGTTTTTCCACTGTTTCTTTTGGGTGATTTGCAAATGTTAAACTTCTCCCTTCTTAGGAGGGAGCAGAGTTTAGATGATAAGTTTCGAAGGGAACAGAGGAGAATGGGTCAGCTTAGCATTTACTATTTATTTCATTGTACAGGATAACACATGACATTTTCCTTATTTATACTTAAGACTGTGCTTTACTCAGCTAAGAAAAGTTACGTATTTATTTCAGCATTTACAAGATTATTAATTTTATATATAACTGCTATATATTTTAACCTATAGATTATTTGAAATGTTTTATCTGACTTCTGCCAGCTTTGCTGTTGCTGTGAACCAAATTGTTTGCAGAAACTTAACACAGCTGACAAGTCCTTTTTTGTAATCTGCAGAGGCAGTTTTGAGAATCTTTATGGTTTTTTAAAAAAACCCTTATTGTATATAGACTGGAAAATAACAAGCCATACTTTTAGGAGATAGAAATGTATTCTTATTTGTTCATTATAGGTTCATTATCCTCAAGTGTAGAAAGAAGCATAAGGGAATGTGAATAAGCATGAACTCTGTCTCTGATAATGTATTAAAGGTTCCAGTAGAATATGATGGACAAGTGATAAAAAAAGGAGACTTGAAATATTTTTTCTCATTACTTTCCCCACATAGGTAGAAAATGGTTTAAATAAAATATTTGGATTCTTATCTTGAGATTATAGAATTTTTTTTCTTATGTTGCTTTGGTGATCATGAGTTTTCTTCTTTGCCTTTTAGTATGATAACATGGGAAAAAACCAGACTGCAGTGCGAGAAGAGATGATAAGTTTAGCAAACTACTTGGATAGTGTAAGTTTACTTTCTATCAGCTGGGATTATTCTGTCCTTTCCTCTCACAGCCTCTGAATAGAATTTTAAAATTGTCTGATTTGGGGCTCTGATTATTCTAGAGGATAAGTAACTCAGTCTTTCTGGGGTTTGCTCTCGAATTTGTTTTGTAACTTTTCTATGTTTAAAAGGAAAGTATAATTTTAGAGAGAGTGAGACAAATAAGAGATTTCAAATTAGCATCTACTTTATCTTTAGTGTTGAGGAGAAATTCATCAGTTGATCTAAGAAAGAAATGAGAAGTTTATTTGAGCCAAATATGAGGATTATAACCCAGGAAGAGCATCTCAGAAAGCTCTGAGAACTGTTTTTCCCATTAGAAGTCAAAGCACAATTATGTAAGTTTTTTTGAGACAGAGGAATGTGCATTCAATGAGGTATTATTGACAGTTTACACAATCCAGACCTAAGCATCATCATGGCCCTAGCAAGGTCAAGAAGGAATGTTATCTTTAAGGAGTTGCCTTTTTGATGTTAGGAGAATGCTGCTGTTTATGGTTGAGCAGGTATTTCTGCCAATGGAGAGATTTGGTTCATGCCTTATGCAGATATACAAATGCACAGTGGGTGAGAGAGGAGGCCAAAGGGCAGAGAAAAATTTTTATGTGTAAATTTTTCTTGTCTTGCCATAAAATATGACTTTTATTTCACAATAGATAGACTGAGGTTCTCTGGCATTTATTCAGAGATCTTTGAATTTTTGCTAAGAGACTTATTTTAAATAAGGCTGTCTCCTGCTCTGAAACCATATATGACTCTGTGTGTGTGAGAGAGAGAGAAGAGGGAGGGATTTGATTTGAGATTTTAGAGTTTGTTCATCTAGTGGGAGATATTGAAGAATTAATGTTCCTTTTTTAAGTTTTTATTGGAATATAGTTGATTTATAATGTGTTAGTTTCAGGTATACAGCAAAGTAAATCAGTTATACATATACATATATCCACTCTTTTTTTTTCAGATTGTTTTCCCATATAGGCCTTTACAGAGAATAGAGTTTTCTATACTATACAATAGATCCTTGTTAGTTTTATATGCAGTGTATATGTCAGTCCCAATTTCCTAATTTATCCCTTCCCCCCTTATCCCTTGGTAACCATAAGTTTGATTTCCCCCACCTTACTCAACTTCTGTTTTGTACATAAGTTGATTTGTACCCTCTTTTTTTAAGAGTCCACATATAAGATCGTGTATCATACTGAGTGAAGTCAGACACAGAAAGACAATTGTCATACAGTATCACATTTGTCTTTGGAAAAATTTAATCTATAATATGAATATGAATACCAAACATGATGATGATGATGATGATAGTGATAATGTCCTATTGAATGTTTATAATGTACTAAAAACTGAGCCAAGTGACTTATATTTATTAACTCATTTATTCCTCACAGTATCTCTGTGAAATAGAGATGAGTTTTATAAACCTTTATCTGAAACCTTTGGGGTGCATGTCATTATAATTTTAGATAAGAGTTTAGAAAGGTAAAATTGTTCACTATACAGTATATGTATAACATGTAGTTCACTATGTATTGATATTACTTTACACCTCCAGAAGGATCCTGGGGTAGCACCTTGTAATCTAACTCATTGATATTTCTATAGTGAAATGTATGAATATTTATATTAAGTGAACTAAAGGTGAACAGTAAATAAGCTTTCATTAGTTTACTGCTGCTGCTAAGTCGCTTCAGTCGTGTCCGACTTTGTGCGACCCCATAGACGGCAGCCTACCAGGCTCCCCGTCCCTGGGATTCTCCAGGCAAGAACACTGGAGTGGGTTGCCATTTCCTCCTCCAAGGCATGAGAGTGAAAAGTGAAAGTGAAGTTGCTCAGCTGTGTCCGACTCCCAGCGACCCCATGGACTGCAGCCTACCAGGCTCCTCCGTCCATGGGATTTTCCAGGCAAGAGTACTTAGGGAAAGGTTTGGAACCAAAATACCAAAAACTTTAAATATCCAGAGTTTGTCAGCTTTTGGAAGGGAAGATAAAAAGGATTTCAAACCTTTGTTACTTTTGTTTTATGAATGAGGAAACTCAGACCCTTGAAAAGTTAGAGTTCCATTATATTGAAGGAAACATTTTTGATAAAGAGGAATCCTATTTTTAAGTAAGTATGTTACTTAATTATAAGTTCAAAGATATTCTCATATTCTTTATTATATTACTTTTATTGAAGTGTAGTTGATGTACAGTATTATATATATTACAGGGTACAATGTAGTGATTCACAATTTTTAAAGGTTAAACTCCATTTATAGTTACTACATTGAGTTGGCCAAAAGGTTCAGTTGGGTTTTTTCATACCTGTTTATGAAACACCTGACAGAGCTTTTTGGCCAACCCAATAAAATATTGGCTATTATTCCCTGTGTTGTACAGTATATGCTTGTATATCCTTGTAACTGATAGTTTGTATTTCTTAATCCTGTATACCCTCCCTTCCTTCTCCCCACTGGTAAGCACTAGTTTGTTTTCTGTATCTATGAATCTGTTTCTCTTTTGTTACATTCACTAGTTTGTTGTATTTTTTTTAGATTCCACCAAGAAGTGATGATGTTGTTATTTAGTCACTAAGTCGTGTCCACCTCTTTGCAACCCCATGGACCGTAGCCTGCTAGGCTTCCCTGTCCATGGGATTTCCCGGGCAAGAATACTGGAGTGGGTTGCCATATCCTTCTTCAGGGGATCTTCCTGGCTCACGTCTCCTACAGTGGCAGGGAGATTCTTTATCACTGAGCTACCAGGGAAGCCCTCCTATAAGTGACACCGTACTGTATTTGTCTTTCTCTCTCTGACTTATTGCACTAAGCATAATACCCTCCAAGTCCATCCATGCTGTTGTAAATGGCAAAATTTCATTTTTATGCTTGAGTAATAGTCCATTTGTGTGTGTTTGTGTGAACCCAGTCATCTGTTGACAGACACTTAAGTTGCTTCCAAATCCTGGCTATTGTAAATAATGTTGCTGTGAACATTGGGTTAAATATATCTTTTCAAATTAGTGTTTTGTTTTTCTCAGATATATACCCAGGAATTGTTTTCATATTCTTTAATAAATTTTGTATATTTTTATTTTTTTCTTCCCAGATGTACATTATGTTAAATATTCGAATTGTGCTAGTTGGGCTTGAGATTTGGACAAATGAAAATCTGATCAGTATGGCTGGAGGTGCTGGCGACGTGTTGTCGAACTTTGTACAGTGGCGGGAAAAGTTTCTTATAACACGTCGGAGACATGACAGTGCACAGCTAATTCTGTAAGTGATTTTTTTTAAAGGTACTCTTTATGATATGGTCAGAATAATAATTTTTGCTTTTTTCTTTTTTTTGCAATCATATTCTCTTAAAGTTTTTGAGCATTCATTTAAATGAGGAAAAAGTTTGATTTGTAGAATGAGTGCAGTGTTCTAATAAGACCTGTCTGTTGGATCTCTTGTGATCTTTATCCCACGTCCTCTTCCTCTTTCCCAGGTATACTTCCTTATTTTAGTATGGCGTGTTTTCTAGTTTCTTCTTGTGAAAGGATATATTGAAAGAAAAAAGTTCTGACCTTGTTCATGTCAGAAATGTGCTTTACAATCTCAAAACAGAATTTAAAAATTATCTCTGGTACACCAGAAACAAAATATTATAAATCAACTATACTTTAATTCAAAAAAATTATCTCAATTTGACCTCTGATTATCCTAGTGCTTAAGTAATTCATTGTTTCAGGGCTGTGCTTTTTCATTTGTTTTATACATTTTAGGTTATTTTGTCAGGTCTAACATTTTTGGCATGAAATCTTTTTCCTTCAGAATTTTGAAGGCATGGCCATTGGTCTTTTGACTTCCAAATTACTGTTGAGAAGCCTTAATTCATTCTTTTTTTTAAAAAATCACTTTAGAATGGGTGAATTTTTTTGTACGTAAATTCTATCTCAGTACAACTTCACTGAGAAACTTTAATGCATTCTGTTTCCTGTTTTTTAGTATATGCCTTTTTTTTTTTTTTTCCTTCCTTTCTGGGAACTTGTAGGATCTTCTCTAGAGGTTCCCAGACCTCTAAATTTTCTTGATGATATGCTTTGGTGTAGGTCTTCTATCACTCCTTGTGCTGTGTTCTTAGTGGGTAATTTCAGTCTTGAAAATGTAGTTCTAGGAATTTTTCTCAAATTATTTTGTAGGTGATTTCATCCTCTTTATTTTTATTCTTCATTCCTTCAAGGATTCCTTTTACTCAGCTGTTGAGTTTCTTGTGGTTGTCCTCTAATTTTTTATCTTTTGTTTCCTTTCTTCTCATTGTCTTTTTGTTCTATTTTCTGGGATATTTACTTAAATTTACCTTCTAAGGTTTTTATTGTGTTTCTCATTTCAGCTGTCTTATTTTTAATGCTTAATAGCTGTTTTTGTTTCCCTTAAAATTTTTATTTAGTCAAATTCTTATTTCATGGATATAATAGTGTTTTTAAAGTCTCTTTGCCATCCTTCTGATATATTTTAAACATTTTTCTTTTTTCTACATAGCATTTTCATGGTACTATAATAAAACTTAAGCTTATATGATTAGTTAATACAGATATATTCCAAAAGCTTATAGCAAAACCCTCACTTAAAATATAAAAAAATTTTTATTCTTCTTAGAAATTTTCTGGTTGATAGGCTGACTTTTTGCCAAAAAATATTTTATGTAATAATTTTTCCCTCCTTCAGTGTTGAATGGTACCTAAAATAATTTTTTCTGAGGTGAAATTTCCCTTGATTTTATTTTATTTTTTTTGTCATATGAGTTAATTTAGAGTAAGGCACTGAGAATGCCTACATGGATTTTTATGACCCCATAACCACAAAAGCTTGATCCCGACATTTCAATAAATTTTTAGTAAAATTGTACCCAGAAGTGTCCTCAAAGCCCGACAGTGAGTATGCCTTCTTGTTCACAAAAGACCAAAAGGAACGGACAACAAGCACTCCCTGTGCTTTGCCCAGCCACACCTACCAAGCTGTCTCTCTCTGTTTGGTCTTCGACTGCCATGTTAGAGGTGTTTCTCAGATATCTGATAATCCCTGATTGGTTGTAGTTGGGAATGGGATACTAAAAAGCCTTTTTTGAAGCATTGAGGACATAAATGCGGCTCACTACAGGGTGATCTGGCTAAAATGTTTCCATAGCAATCCCCTTATGTCAGTATCAGCCTCTTGTCCTGGCTGGTCAGGTGTCCCAGAGAATGGTTAATTCATTCATTTAAAAGATGTTTGTTATGTGTATAGCCTAGGCCCTTGCTTATGGCAGTGAACAAAAGAGACAATTCTTGCTCTCATGGAATTCATACTGTGTTGAAGGAGATTTATCTTGTAAGATAAATAAGTATATATATTGGGTCAGCCAAAAATTTTGTTTGGGTTTTACCCTAACAGCTTATAGTGTGCTAAATAACGATAAATGGTAAAGAGGAAAAATAAAGCTGAGAGCGTAGAGGTAGAAATATTGGAGGAGTGAGGTTGAAATTTTAAATAGCATGGTGAGGAAGGCCTCAGTGAAGAGATGACCTTTGTGTAAAGACCTGAAGGAGGTGAGGGAGTGTTATGGGTGTATATTGGGGAAGGCACAGGGACCAGGTCCTGAGATACAGGTGTGTTCCCGATGTTCAAGGAGTAACCTGGAGACCATCCTGACTCTTCTGTTCTCTGTGCTCCCTCCTCGCAGCCTCCTGTATGAATATGCCATTGAGTTTGTTATCTGTCTCTTTTCACTAGAATTTTTGAATAAATAAATATAATGCATTTTAGGAAGGTTTTTCATCTAAAAGGTAGAAAACAAGTTGGTTTGATATATCTAATGTATATCTTCATTTGTCTGAAAAATGAACTTGTGATGTCAACTTTCACTCTCTGAAGATAAAAAAAAGATAAGGCTTTAATTGAACTCTGATTTTTAAAGTGCTATTTATCTTTGTTATTTTTCTCCCAGTTTTTATAGATTTACCAGTTAGTTTAAGATTACCCAAAGAAATAGGAGCAACGTGTACCTTTTTTCTCCTCAAGTACATTTTATAACTTTTCCCTGTTCTCTTCATTTAGGAAAAGAGGGTTTGGTGGGACTGCGGGAATGGCATTTGTGGGGACAGTCTGTTCAAGAAGCCATGCGGGTGGGATTAACGTGGTATGTTTTCTTCTTGACATCTTTGTATGTTTGCATTATGAAATGTCCAGCAATCGTTTATTTCCTCTCCTAGTCCTTACAACAATATTTTGAGTGTTATAAGGGCCATAGAAGATCTGTTCTTGCCCTAGAGACTGGATTAAGTTTTCTAATACTTATTATGTGATCATTAATGCCTCACTTTTTATGAATTAAGGAACAGAGACTCCATCTGAGGAAATTAAGTTAGAACCATGAGCTTGTTTTCCCATCAACCACCATGAATGATCTATTGACACTCCTGATCTGTTGCTTAAATGGTCGATCTCCATCATCAGTATGTTAAGTCACACCAGTTTCTTACTAGACTGCAGTGTTTACAGTCTGATGGTGGTTGCTTGCTTTATCATGTCAGCTGTCAACATTGTAGTGGTGAATCTCCTTTTGTGAAAAAGTAATTTTAGAAGCAAACAAAAAAATAATCCTTTTTGCTCAGAAACTTAATTAATACCTTCCTGTGTTTGGACAGTTTGGGCAGATCCCAGTGGAGAAATTTGCATCCATTGTTGCTCATGAGTTGGGTCATAACCTTGGAATGAGTCATGATGATGGGAGAGGTTGTCACTGTCCTGTAAAGAGCTGCATCATGAATTCAGGAGCATCGTGAGTAACTGAATTCTTTTTATTCTTCTTCCTTTTTCTTTTTTAAAACCATTTATTGAACATTTGTTTAATGCTAAAAATAAACAATGAATGTATTGCTCATCAGTACTCAAATTTCTGGGAGGAAATCATTTTCCATGTTCTGTAAAGCATCAGTATAAATTTTCTTTCATCTGAATGATATAAGAACCCTACTCTAATTATTGATTAATTCATCTCATTTAAATTAATTTAATTTGAAGTATAGTTAATATAATGTGTTAACTTCAAGAGAACAGCAGAGTGATTCACTTGTAGATACATGCGTATATGTGTGTGTATGCTCAGTCCCTCAGTAGTGGCCAACTCTGCGACCCCCTGGACTTAGCCCACTAGGCTCCTCTGTCCATGAGATTTTCCAGGCAAGAATACTGGAGTGAGTTACCATTTCCTTCTCAGGGATCATGCTGAGTTAGGGATCTAACCCACATTTCCTGTGTTTACCTACATTGGCAGGTGAATTCTTTACTACTGAACCACCTAGGAAGCTCTATGCACACACACACACACACATTCTTTTTCTGATTCTTTTCCATTATGAATTATTGCAAGGTACTGAATATAGCTCCCTGTGCTATACACTAGGTCTTTGTTGTTTACCTGTGTTATATATAAGAGTGTATATATGTTAATTCCAAATTCCTAATTTATTTCTCCCCTCTGCCTTTCCCCTTTGGTAACTATAAATTTGCTTTCTGTCTGTGAATCTGTTTCTGTTTTATAAATAAGTTCATTTGTATCATTTTTTTTAGATTTCACATAAATGTGATATATGATATTTGTCTTTCTCTGTCTAACTTACATCACTGAATATGATAATCTCTAGGTCCATCTATGTTGCAGCAAATGGCATTATTTCATTTTTTCTTATGGGCTCATGGTATTCCATTATATACATATATACATACCACATAAATACATACACACACACGGCACATCTTTATCCATTTATCTGTCGGTGAGTATTTAGATTGCTTACATGTCTTGGCTGTTGTAAATAGTGTTGCTATGAAAATTGGAATGCATGTATCTTTTTGAATTAAGAGTTTTCTCCAGATATACATCCAGGAGTGGGATTGATTGCAGGATCCTATGGGAGCTCTATTTTTAGGTTTTTAAGGAATCCTCACATTGTTTTTCATAATGGTTGCACCAATTTACATTCCCACCAACAGTATTAGAGAGTTTCTTTTTGTTCACACCCTCTCCGGTGTTTATTATTTGTAGACTTTTTAATGATTGCCATTCTGACTGGTATGACTCATTGTAGTTTTGATTTGTATCTCTCTAATATTTAGCAATATAGCATCTTTCCATGTGCCTGTTGGTGATCTGTGTGTCTTCTTTGGAGAAATATCTATTTTAAGTCCTCTGCTCATTTTTTGATTAGGCGTTTTTTTTTTTTTTTAATGTTAAGCTGTATGGGCTCTTTGTATGTTTTGGAAAGTAATCCCTTGTTGGTTGCATCATTTGCAAATATTTTCTTCCAGTCTGTAGGTTGTCTTTTTGTTTTGTTTATGGTTTCCTTTTCTGTGCAGAAACTTTAAAGATTATTAAGTCCTACTTTTGTTTATTTTTTGTTTTTATTCTATAACCCTAGAAGAGGAATCCAAAAAACATTGCTGCAATTTATGTCAACAAGTGTTCTGTTCTGTTTTCCACTAAGAGTATCTGGTTTAATAGTATCTGGTTTTACATTTAGGTTTTTAATCCATTTTGACTTTATTTTTGGTGTTAGAGAATGTTCTAATTTCATTCTTTTACATATAGCTGTCCAGTTTTCCCAGCACCATTTATTGAAAAGACTGTCTTTTATCCATTGTATATTCTTGCCTCCTTTATCATATATTAATTGACCATAACTGTGTGGGCTTATTTTTGTGACTTTCTATCCTCTTCCACTGATCTATATGTCTGTTTTTTTTTGTCAGTACCATACTGTTTTGATGACTGTAGCCTTGTAGCATAGTCTGAAGCCAGGCTGTGTGATTCCTCCAGCTCTATCCTTCTTTCTCAAGATTGTTTTGGCTATTTGGGGTCTTTGTGTTTTCATACAAGTTAAAATTTTTTTTTGTTCCAGTTCTATGAAAAATGCCATTGATCATTTGATAGGAATTGCATTGAATCTGTAGATTGCTTTGGGGAATATGGTCATTTTTAACAATACTGATTCTTCCAATCCAAGAATGTGGTATATCTTTCCATTTGTTTTTGTCATCTTCAATTTCTTTCATCAGTGTCTTATTTTCAGGGTACAGGTCTTTTGCCTTTTTAGGTAGACTTATTCCTAGATATTTTATTCTTTTTGATGAGATAGTAAGTGAGATTGTTCACTTAATTTCATTTTCTGATATTTTGTTGTTAGTATATAGAAATGCAACAGATTTATGTGCATTAATTTTGTATCTAGCAACTTTACCAAATTCATTGATGAGCTCTTGTAATTTTCTGGTAGTGTCTTTAGGATTTTCTGTTTATAGAATCATGTCATTTGCAAAGAGTGACAGTTTTACTTCTCTTTCAATTTGAATTCCTTTTACTTCTTTTTCTTCTCTGATTGCTATGGCTAGGATTTCCAAAACTATGTTGAATGAAAGTGGTGAGAGTGGGCATCCTTGTTTTGTTCCTGAGCTTACAGAAAATGCTTTCAAGTTTTCACTATTGGGATGCTAGCTGTGAATTTATCATAATATGGCCTTTATTATGTTGAAGTATATTCCCTCTTTGCCCACTTTCTGAAGAGTTTTTGTCATAAATAGATATTGAATTTTATCAAAAGCTTTTCCTGCATCTATGGAAATGATCATATGGTTTTTATTCTTCAATTTGTTAGTGTGATGTGTGACCCAGTTAAAAAAATTAGGTCATTTGTATTTTTGTGGAAGAGCTGGATTTGTCATGAATACAAATCTTATCTTTCCTCAGGGTATGCTGATAGCTATCACCTCAGTAGGGGATTGGGACAGAAGATTGGGGTTCTGGAGCTAGAGCTGGGTATTTATTTGATGGCACTTCCTCTCTGCTCTGTGGCCAATATTGCCTTATTGGAGGTGGGGTTTGGTCCCAAGTTGCCAGAGTACAAGCTCTGAGGGTTGGGTCTTAGCCCGCTTTGTTCCCTTTACATGTGTGCTATCCCCCCATCTCAGCACCAGTACCCTCTGCCCAGAGGGGAGTAGTATTTGGGCAAGAGGGGCTGGTATGACACTTGGCATGGGTCTAGGCATGAGCTGTGGCAATCCAACCACAGAAAGAAATCCACAAAGGCAGTTTTGTTTCTTTCCTAATATGTATGTCTTTCATTTCCTTTTTTATTGCATTAGATAGGACTGTCAATTTTGCCTGATACTAATATACCTTCCACAGATTTTCTTTTTTGGTTGAGGTAGTATATATTTTCTGTTCCTTTACTTTGAACTTTTCTTTATTCTTATGTTTTAGATATATGCTTCTAAACAACCTACATGTAGGTTTTGTTTTATAAACCAGCCTGGAAATATTTGTCTCTTAATTGAATCATTTAATCTGCTTATATTTAAAATGATTACTAATGTACTATATTATGCAAATGTAGATGCCATTGATTATGATACCCTTACAGCATACCACTTAGAATGAAAAATGCCAATTAAATTAATACAAATTGTAAGATGAATTCAGGGTATTTTAAATGTTTAAAGAATATATTTTAGAAAAACACATCAAATTTGCTGTGTTATGACTGTGGATTTTAGTTCCCTGCCCAAATTTTCAAGCTTCTCATTTTTATCTCTGGCCAAAGCATGCAGAGATTTTCTTTTTGGGTGGTTATTGTTTGATAATTCTAGTATCTGGAGACTTTATTGAGTTTATCTGTTTTTTTTTCTCATAGTGTCTTTTCATTTTTTTTATAGTTGTTCTCATAATATCTTATGTCTTTGTGTTATGTTTTGATAATGCATTGGACATTGTATTTGAACAGGTTTTTGTAAGAATAATTTGAGAAGTAAGATTATGTTATCCTTAGTGTATTAAATCTCCTTTTTGAGGACAGATTTCCCACCTTCTACTTCCTATGCTATTTAATGAACATTAGTTGACTGTTGGAGAAGGCAATGGCACCCCACTCCAGTACTCTTGCCTGGAAAATCCCATGGATGGAGGAGCCTGGTGGGCTGCAGTCCATGGGGTCACTAAGAGTCGGACACGACTGAGCAACTTCACTTTCACTTTTCACTCTCATGCCTTGGAGAAGGAAATGGCAACCCACTCCAGTGTTCTTGCCTGGAGAATCCCAGGGACGGGGAGCCTGGTGGGCTGCCATCTGTGGGATTGCACAGAGTCGGACACGACTGAAACGATGCAGCAGCAGCAGCAGCAGTTGACCGTTAGAAGTTGGGCCTTATAAAATTTTTTTATTTAAAATTTTTTTAAATTTATTTTTATTTTATGTTGGAGTACAGTTGTCTTAACATAGGCCTTTATTTTTGATGCTAGAGTTTTCCCAGATAATCAGTTGAAGCCACCTCTGTTTAAAAGGTAGATAATCTAACTTTGTAATGTAATTTTTATTATTTAAGATGTTTGAGGGACTTGGTAGTATTCTCCTTACACACTGCTCTTAGATGCCTGGCCGTATGAGTGGTGGTCTTCCTGGGAGGTGTCTTTTCTAGAGACAGGTCTTCCTTAACTCTGCCTTCAGTATTATCAGACAGCCTCCATAATCAGAGTGCTCTTTTTTTTTTTTAATTAAAAAAATTTTGTTTTTTTCTGTCCACACTGTGTGACATGTGAGATCTTAGTTCCCTGACCAGGGATCAAACCCATGTCCCCTGCATTGGAAATGCAAAGTCTTAACCACTGGACTGACAGGGAAGTCTCCAGATTGCTCTGGAAAAAAAAAAAAAAATCTGAGTGCCATCACTTAGAATTCTTTCTTAGGACTTCCTATTCCTAGGCTACGGGGATTAGGATGGTAGTGGTGGAATTATGTTCTGGTTATTTCCAGATTAGTCATACAGAGAATGTTCTAAATGATAGTTGATTTTTGTGGGTCATATCCTGATAGACCACTTCCATTCCTTTTACCTTCTTTTGCATCAGTTTTATAAAACTCACTTCAATGTGATGGAAGAAATGTAGAGATGCTGTAGATTAATATCTTAGTACCCAGAGGTGATAGATAGAGAGTAGGAATGCTTTAATTGGTATTCAAGCCAAGAAAAGAGGAAGCTCATCCTTCTTATTATGTTGGTGATGGCCAAGGATGACTAGGGAAAAGAATATGTTTGTTTTATCATCCAAAGTGTTTGTGAAGGCCAACATGGAGATGTTTGTTGTTATCTTGGTTTACTAAGCTTCATAAGAAGTGGTGAAGATTTTGTGATCCTTCTCAGTACTGTAGTCAACTTCCTTGTGTGTGAAACAGATTTTTTTGTAGATTGCTTTAGAATCACACAAATAAAACATTGTTTCTATGAGAAAATGTGTCCCAAGGACTGAATAACAAGTTTATTTCAAGAATAATCTGTTTAGAAGTGGTGCACTCTGTAGATTAAAATTAGGGACTCAAGTATAGGAAATACACACATGTATGCACAATTCCTGTGACTATTAGCTAATTAATATATTCTTAGATTATTGAAGAATGTAAGAATATACATTGTTGCAGGCACTTGTATTAACCATATAAAGAATAATAATAGGAAATAAAAGTAATAAGAAATTAAAAAACGATTTGCTTGTTTATCAGATAATTATCTTATGCTCTAGTTTGACATTTCCACTTGACATCCGTTGGACTCAAACTCTTGTTGCTTTTAAAACCTGCTCCGCCCCCATCTTCTCTGTGTCAATTAGTAATAATGCCTTCTTTCTAGTTGCTGCCTCCTATGAGATTTTCCTGCCTAGCATAGCCAACCTGGTGATCTTATTAAGACATAAATCAGATCATGTGGTTCCTGCTTTATGCTTCTCATTGTGTCACTCCCCTGCCTTTTCACTCATCGTAAAAAGTCAGATGCATGCAATGGCCTCTTCCCACCTTTCTGATTGTACCCTCACTGCCTTACTCCACTCCAACCCTACTGGCTTCCTTATTTGATCCTTGAGCATAGCAGGCAGACTTCTCCCTTAGGGCTTTTGCACTTGCTATTTCTTCTCCCTCTAATGTTCTTCACCCCAAAAGCTAGTTTTCATTCAGTTGTCCCAGTGTTTGAAGCACTTGTTCTGACAGCTCTTTGAAAAACTCTACTCTGATCACTCTGCCCCCAGCAAAGGTCACCCTCTTTACCTCCTCACCTTTTCCCCCAGCGGCACGGCACATATCTTCTAATGTATTATTGAATTTATTTATCCATTGTGTTTATAGTCTGTCTCACTCAGTAGAATGTCACCTTCACAGTGGTGGGGATTTTATTTTTGGTCTGTTTTGTTTACTGTTTTTTCCCTTGCACAAAGAAGAGTGTCTTGTACATAATAGATGTTCCACAAATATTTGTTGAAGGAACAGACATTGTTCAAAAGGACTCCTTCTCCTCACAATGTTCTTAAGCAGAGAGTAGCAAGAAAAAGAAGAATATGGAAAACAAGTGTTTTCATTGTTGTGGGAAATCTTGTGCTAGGTCTTTACTTACTGTGTGACTGCTTTCCAGTCCTAAGAGCCAAGTGGCAGGACTGAATACTTCCTGGGAGGCTCTGGTCTGGTTAGCAAGGAAAGAGTTTGCCAAGAGGACAAGGTCTCCCAAGAAAGGATCTGTTTCTTTGATTCCCTGGATGTACAGAAGACATGGAATTGATAGGAATGTCTTCTCAGTCGTTACCATGTAACACAGTTCTCTTCCCCACGGCTGCTTTTGGCACCGTTGCTCAAACCAGTGAAAAGGAGATTCTTTCAGGGCACCAAATGCCTCTGATAAACTTTTAATATGACTTGGATTTCTCAAAGGTTCTTGTTATAGATGAGTGTTTCCCACTAGTCTTCAAAGTGAAAATAGCCAATGGGGCTATCTAAAAATGCTGTTATTGAGTAAAACAATAATTAAAAGAACTCCAGCAACACATAGAAACACATCAAAATTGTATTTATATAAATATCACATGGGGCTTCCCTGGTGGCTCAGTGGAAAGAATCCGCCTGCAAACAATGCAAGAGATGCAGGTTCAGTCCCTGGGTTGGGAAGATATCCTGGAGGAGGAAATGATAAGCCATTCCAGTATTCTTGCCTGGAAAGTCCATGGACAGAGGATTCTGGTGGGCTAGCGTCCATGGGCTTGCAAAAGAGTAAGACACAACTTAGTAACTAAACAACAATAAAATAAATCTATAGTTCAAAATGGACCATTTCTAGAAGCCCCCATTTCTAAATTCTTAGAAATTACCATCAGAGGCAATTAAACCTCAAACTGTGGCTGAAATTGTGCGCCAGTGCTTGCTGCTTCCCTGCGACAGTGGTGTGTGCCTCCTCACTGGGTGTGCACATTGGTGTCACAGGGTTCCTGGTGTTAGCGAGGGGCGCACAGGAACGCCATTCAGTAGAGTGACAAGAGGGTGGGGAAACAGAACTCACTTTGCGTTTTTGAAGGAACTTTTACTGTGGAAGATAAACTTAATTGTAGATAGGACTAGATAATTTTTGAGCAAACTCGGAGAGATAGTGAAGGACAGGGAAGTCTGGAATGCTTCAGTTCATTGGGTCAAATAGAGCTGGACACGACTTAGTGACTGAACAACAACAACAATTTTTGAGGTCTCTTCTAGATGATGAGATTTATGATTTTGTATTTTCTGTATCTTCTGCCATTTTATTTATTTTTGGTCACACTACATAGCTGGCAGGATCTTAGTTCCTGCACCAGGGATTGAAACTGAGCACTCTACAGTGAAAGTGTTAAGTGAAAGGGTTAAGTCCTAAACACTGGACTTTCTGGGAATTCCATCTGCCATTTTATTTACTTCTTTTTTTGCAAGTAGTCAGTTTCTTTCTTTTTTATAATTTTTATTTATTTGTTTATTTTTGGCTGTGCTGGGTCTTTGTTGTTGTGGGGGCTTTTCTCTGGTTGTAGTGAGCAGGGCCTACTCTCTAGTTCCAATGCACACGCTTCTCATTGAGGTGGCTTCTCCTGTTGTGGAGCGCGGGCTTTAAGGCCTGTGGGCTTCATTAGTTGTGGCACATGGGCTCAGCAGTTTCGGCCTCCTGGTACTAGAGCACAAGCTCAATGGTTGTGGTGCACGGGCTTAGTTGCTCCACAGTATGTGGGATCTTCTCAGATCAGGGATCGAACCTGTGTCCCATGCATCGGCAGGCAGATTCTTTACCACAGAGCCACCAGGGAAGCCCCCCTCTGCCATTTTAAATATTTACTTCCTGTTGGTTGAATACATGACTTAAGATTTTCAAAGTGTTTTAAGCTATGACTTAAGATCTTTTTCTTTGTGTTTATTACAGAGGTTCCAAAAACTTCAGCTCTTGCAGTGCAGATGACTTTGAGAAGTTAACTTTAAATAAAGGTGGAAACTGCCTTCTCAATATTCCAAAGCCTGATGAAGCCTACAGTGCTCCTTCCTGTGGTAATAAGTTGGTGGATCCCGGGGAAGAATGTGACTGTGGGACGCCAAAGGTCAGTTTAATATGTGATGTTTGCTTTGCAAGGTTACCTTGGGATTTGCAAAAAATAAAATAGCTCACTTTGCGTGACTGTAGCATAGTTTGGATACAGGAGTTGGTGATGGAATAGGGAGGCCTGGCGTGCTGCGATTCATAGGGTCGCAAAGAGTCAGACACGATTGAGCAACTGAACTGAACTGAGCATAGGAGGTAAAGTAAAATTCAGTGGCAAAATGAAGATTGGTATTTTGCTTGTGGGACTATGTTCCTGGGGGGTTAATTATCCCTTCCTTCCTAGAACATAACCAATGGTGTCATCTGTTCTGGTGTCCAGGAAAGTGCCGTGTTTATTTTTCTATTTTTGCTACCTTCTACCATTTCTGTTATGGTTATTGAGTCATTTATTTATTTTAAAGAATGACTCAGTTTTTCACTTGGCTCTTTACTTGTAAGTGTTCACTATTCTGTCACTGTCAGAAACATTTATTGCAGAAACATTTGTTTAGTTGACCTCATTTCAATAATAAATTGAAGCTGGCCCATTCTGCAGAATTCTTGGTTAACAGAGTTCTTGCTACTCAAGTTAGCATTCTCCCTCTGTTAACCTTCAGTTCACCTGCTGCTGTCTGGCTTTCTCATACCTGTTAACCACACCTAGAGCTGTAAGTCTGGACCCATCTTTATTATTAGAGTTCTGCATCTCAACCATTTTCCTGTCAAAATGGCCTACACAACACTGCCTAGACAAGGCTTAGGAGGAAAACAATTTTTAATTACATCTAAAAAATTTAAAAAAAGTTAAATTTAAATTTTAAAGGAATTGGTTCAGTTGTGTATAAGCTTTACTATAGTCTCAGTTTTTTCCACAAGTGGAATTTCTTTTTCCTTGCCTGATCACACAGTGCCTGGCTTTTGCCAGAAGACTTCGCATTGTAGAAAGGCAGTATGTTTTTCTTTGTGTGTTCGGTTTTATTTTGGGGCCATGCTACATGGCGTGCAGGATCTTAGTTCCCTGACCAGGGATCAAACCTGGGCCCTTGGTAGTAAAAGCACAGGGTTCTAACCACTAGACTGCCAAGGAATTCCCAGCAGTATGTATTTTATGATGAAATTGTGATGGGCCGTCATTGCACTATTCCTGCACGTTAGCAACCTCTGCTTAATGTTTTACATGGTACGATCCTCTCAGTAACCCTTGGAGATTCATTATTTCTTTATACCCTCATTTTCAAGTGAGGAAAATAAAGGCTGACGATGTTATGTTTAATCTCTAAATTAATGTTACACTGTTAGGATGACTAAGCTCTTCTTTCCAGGCATTCTCCTTAATTATTTTATATGTTTTGATTTCTCCTGTTTACTTCATTATCAAACTAACTGAAATAGTCTGTATTTGCTTCTTGAACTTTTGTACTACAAATTACTCTAGAAAAAAGTACCTCTTCCCCTTCAAATATCACAGTTATTTTTCTTGGTATTGAACTTTCAAATAGTAAGCACAAGCAAAATTGCCTTCATACTTTTATTTCTTCCATAGATTTTTTTAACTTCCCTCTGCTGTGGTAATTATTCTTATAAGTTTAGTGTGTTTCTCTATAGATTTTATTCTGTGTTTATAGACTTATGTACAGTATGTATATTTGTATCATAGTTGGGTTTGTTTTAGGATTTTATTTTTTTTACATAAATGAAATCTGACTTAGTATGTTATGTAGAATTTTTTTCTATTAATAAATCGTGGAGATTTTTTTCTATGTCATTGTTATTTGCACATAATCCTTTGATCTGTTGACTAATATTTTAGTATAAGGAATATATTATGATTTATTTTACCATACTCTCATTAAAGACAGTCACTCACTGTACTTAGTATTTTTTTGTAGTGAACAGTATATCCTTGTATATGCCCTGGGTATGTGTGTGTGTATATTCATATATATATATGAATATACACACACACACAGAAGTCTAAGATAATTACATAAACGTAGAAATATTGAATTGAAAAGCATGTTTTTTAAATTTTATTAGAGACTATCAAGTTTCGTGGAAGGAGGGTGTGTCGGTTTGTACTTTTGCCAATAGAATGTCATGGCATTTAGTGTGCCCCGCCTGCCTCCCCGCCATAATTTTGTAACTGAGCAAGGTACACATTTTACTCCTGTTTCAAGATTTTCATCATATAGCCCCTCTATGTTCTATTGTTTTTTTCTAGCATTTTTGTAATTTAAATTTTTTATATAAGCTCTATAATTGGGGGGAGGTTGTCATGTGGAGAGTACAAAACCATTTAAAATGGTACTTTCACCATAAACAAAATTCCTGTATACATAGTCTGTTTCCTGATTCTCTTTTCTTTTATGAAGCCATCTGTCTGTCTTACATAGTATTTTTGAAAAAAAAAAATTAACAACTTTACTGAAGTATAATTGAATACAAGGTAAAAAAACCCCCAAATTCGGACTTAGATAAGAAAAGGCTTTATTCAGAAGAAAGACTGTTGTAACAGGGAGAATACGCTGATCTCAGAAATCTGGAGGCATCTAAAAATCAAACAAAAAGACTTTTCTTTTATAGGGTAAAGGTGGGGCAAACGTAGATAAGCAGAATCTTTTACTGGGAAGCTGGATAAGCAGGGGCAAATGCCCAGTGAGGTCTCATAGGAAGTTGTCCTGTGGTCTGGTGATTTCCAGGAGAAGCTGATAAGGGGTGGGGATACTTGCCCTCAAGTACTTGGGGGAGGGGCAAGTATCACCAAATATATTATTTTGTGCAGACAAGTAGAGTTCAAGGGTCTACAGGAAAGAAAGAAGCCTCACTAAAGTTTGGTCAAGACAAAGCAAGAAGAAACAGGCAATTATGAACACTTGTCAACAATGAACTGCACCTGTTTAAAACACAGACGTTCTTTTAAAAAATTATTATTATCATTTTTTATCTTTATTTTGATTTTCTTGTCATACTGCATGGCATGTGGAATCTCAGTTTCCTGACCAGGGATGGAACCCATGCCTCCTGTGTTGGAAGTCTCAACCACTGGACCTCCAGGAAAGTCTCCCTTAAAACATTTATTATTGCTGTTATTTTTAATTTATTTATTTTTATTATTTTATTTGTTCTAATTTTTAAATTTGTAAAAGTTTTTCTTTCTCTTTTTGCCACACAGCATGGCATGTGCACTCTTTGTTTCTTAGTTCAGTTCAGTTCAGTTCAGTCGCTCAGTCGTGTCCGACTCTTCGAGACCACGTGAATTGCAGCACGCCAGGCCTCCCTGTCCATCACCAACTTCCGGTGTTCACTCAGACTCACGTCCATCGAGTCAGTGATGCCATCCAGCCATCTCATCCTCTGTCGGCCCCTTCTCCTCCTGCCCCCAATCCCTCCCAGCATCAGAGTCTTTTCCAATGAGTCAACTCTTCGCATGAGGTGGCCAAAGTACTGGAGTTTCAGCTTTAGCATCATTCTTTCCAAAGAAATCCCAGGGCTGATCTCCTTCAGAATGGACTGGTTGGATCTCCTTGCTGTCCAAGGGACTCTCAAGAGTCTTCTCCAACACCACAGTTCAAAAGCATCAATTCTTCACAGTCCAACTCTCACATCCATACATGACCACAGGAAAAACCATAGCCTTGACTAGACGGACCTTTGTTGGCAAAGTAATGTCTCTGCTTTTGAATATGCTATCCAGGTTGGTCATAACTTTCCATCCAAGGAGTAAGCATCTTTTAATTTCATGGCCGCAGTCAGCATCTGCAGTGATTTTGGAGCCCCCCAAAATAAAGTCTGACACTGTTTCCACTGTTTTCCCATCTATTTCCCATAAAGTGATGGGACCGGATGCCATGATCTTCGTTTTCTGAATGTTGAGCTTTAAGCCAACTTTTTCACTCTCCACTGTCACTTTCATCAAGAGGCTTTGTAGGTCCTCTTCACTTTCTGCCATAAGGGTGGTGTCATCTGCATATCTGAGGTTATTGATATTTCTCCCGGCAATCTTGATTCCAGCTTGTGTTTCTTCCAGCCCAGCGTTTCTCATGATGTACTCTGCATAGAAGTTAAATAAGCAGGGTGATAATATACAGCCTTGACGTACTCCTTTTCCTATTTGGAACCAGTCTGTTGTTCCATGTCCAGTTCTAACTGTTGCTTCCTGACCTGCATACAGGTTTCTCAAGAGGCAGGTCAGGTGATCTGGTATTCCCATCTCTTTCAGAATTTTCCACAGTTTCTTGTGATCCACATAGTCAAAGGCTTTGGCATAGTCAATAAAGCAGAAATAGATGTTTTTCTGGAACTCTCTTGCTTTTTTGATGATCCAGCAGATGTTGGGAATTTGATCTCTGGTTCCTCTGCCTTTTCTAAAACCAGCTTGAACATCAGGAAGTTCACATATTGCTGAAGCCTGGCTTGGAGAATTTTGAGCATTACTTTGCTAGTATGTGAGATGAGTGCAATTGTGCAGTAGTTTGAGCATTCTTTGGCATTGCCTTTCTTTGGGATTGGAATGAAAACTGACCTTTTCCAGTCCTGTGGCCACTGCTGAGTTTTCCAAATTTGCTGGCCTATTGAGTGCAGCACTTTCACAGCATCATCTTTCAGGATTTGGAATAGCTCAACTGGAATTCCATCACCTCCACTAGCTTTGTTCGCAGTGATGCTTCCTAAGGCCCGCTTGACTTCACATTCCAGGATGTCTGGCTCTAGATGAGTGATCACACCTTCGTGACTCTCTGGGTCGTGAAGATTTTTTATGTACAGTTCTTCTGTGTATTCTTGCCATCTCTTCTTAATATCTTCTGCTTCTGTTAGGTCTATAGCATTTCTGTCCTTTATCGAGCTCATCTTTGCATGAAATGCCCCCTTGGTATCCCTAATTTTCTTGAAGAGATCCCTAGTCTTTCCCATTCTGTTGTTTTCCTCTATTTCTTTTCATTGATCCCTGAGGAAGGCTTTCTTATCTCTTCTTGCTATTCTTTGGAACTCTGCATTCAGATGCTTATATCTTTCCTTTTCTCCTTTGCTTTTTGCTTCTCTTCTTTTCACAGCTATTTGTAAGGCCTCCTCAGACAGCCATTTTGCTTTTTTGCATTTCTTTTCCATGGGGATGGTCTTGATCCCTGTCTCCTGTCTCATACCCCTTATTATTTCCCAATCTTCCTTATGCCAACACTGATCTGCTATCATTGTACTACAGATATTGCTGTCATTAGTGTGCATTTCCTAGAATTTCATGTGAATGGAATGACTCTTCTTATCTAGATTCATTCACTCAGCATAGTTGTTTTGAGATTCATCCATGTTGAATGCTACTGTGTCAGTGGTTCATTCCTTTTTATTGTTGCTCATCATTGAGTAGTATGGAGATACTACCTGCTGTTTATCTATCTGTTGATGGTTATTTGGGTTGTTTGTACACCAAAAGCTGCTGTGAACATTCACGGTCACGTCTTTATATAGATTTATGTTTTCATTTCTCTTGGGTAAATACCTTGACGTGAAATGACTGGGACATATGGTGGGTGTATATTTGACTTTCCAAGGAACTTTCAAACTGTTTTCCAAAGTGGTTTTAGCATTTCACATTCTTGCAATCAGTGTACCTGAGTTCTGGTTCTTTTTAAGTCATTTCTTCCACCTCATATGGTCAGTCTTTTCGATTTTGGCTTTTCTGTTAGATGTGAAGTGGTGCCTTACTGAGGTTTTAATTTCCTTTTCCCTGATAACTAGTGATGTTGAACATGTTTTCATGCACTTATTTGCCATCTCTATCTCTTTTTTGGTGACATGTCTCTCAAACTCCTTCCTGCCTTTAAAGATTGGGTTGTTTTCTCATTATTGAATTTTGAGAGTACTTCTTATGTTCTAGATAACAAATACTTAATCAGATATATGATTTGCAAGTATATTCTCCCATTCTTTTCTTTTAAGTACTTTAACAGTATCTTTTGACGAGTAGAAGTTTTATATTTTGATGAAGGCAGTTTGTGCCTAATGGGTTGTGCTTTTCGTGTTGTATCTAAGCAATCTTTGCCTAATCCAAGATTGCAAATGTTTTATCCTGGAAGCTTTGTCATTTTAGGTAATGTATTTATTTAGGTTTATGATCCATTTTGACTTAATTTTTTTGTATGGTGCATGGTTTTAGATAATTTTCCAAATTTTCAGGTTTTTATTATGAAATAATTACAAACTGACAGAATGTTGCAGAAACAGTCTGAAGAGTCCTGTGTATTTTTCACCCACTTTCCCACAAAGGGTGACAAATTGTTTAGTGATAGAGCCAGTACTCTTGCCTGGAAAATCAATGGACAGAGGAGCCTGGTAGGCTGCGGTCTATGGGGTCGCTAAGAGTCAGATACAACTGAGTGACTTCCCTTTCACTTTTCACTCTCATGCATTGGAGAAGGAAATGGCAACCCACTCCAGTGTTCTTGCCTGGAGAATCCCAAGGACGGGGGAGTCTGGTGGGCTGCCGTCTATGGGGTCGCACAGAGTTGGACACGACTGAAGTGACTTAGCAGCAGAGCCATATCATATCAGTGATGCTGACATTGGTATCATAACTATTAATAATTTACAGACTTTATTCAGCTTTTACCATTTTTCACCTGCAGTTGTGTGTGTACTTTTATGTAGTTTTATGCCATATAGAGATTTATGTAACCACCACCTCAATTAAACAGAACTATTCCATCAACACAAAAGAACTCCTTCCTGCTACCTCACTGTAATCACATCCACCCTCACTCTGGCCCTTATCCCTGCCCCTGGCTTCCATCTGTCATTTTGCCATTTCAATAATGTTTGTCACTGCAATAATAATGGAATCATGCAACATATAACCTTTTGAGGCTGACTTTTCTCGCTAAGCGTAATGCTTTTGAGGTCAGTCTATGTTGTTGTTTCATTACTTTTTACTGGGGAGTAACAGTCCACTGTATGGATGTTACTTCAGCGATTTGGAGTAATGTTTAGGTTGGTATTTCCCCTGGCACAAAGGGCCTGTCTGAAGTTTGTTAAACTATTCATCCATTAAAAGATATCTAGGTTGTTTCTTCTGCTGCTGCTAAGTCGCTTCAGTCGTGTCCGACTCTGTGCGACCCCATAGACGGCAGCCCATCAGGCTCCCCTGTCCCTGGGGTTCTCCAGGCAAGAACACTGGAGTGGGTTGCCATTTCCTTCTCCAATGCATGAAAGTGAAAAGTGAGAGTGAAGTTGCTCAGTCGTGCCTGACTCTTAGTGACCCCATGGACTGCAGCCCTCCAGGCTTCCCCATCCATGGGATTCTCCAGGCAAGAGTACTGGAGTGGGGTGCCATTGCCTTCTCCGAGGTTGTTTCTAGTATTTTGCTATTATGAATAAAGCTTCCATGAATTATATTCTACTCTTTATCATCAGATAATTAAAGAAAAATATGGTCTTCATGAGTAAGAGATGAATCTCATCAGAGAAATGTATAATAAAGAACCAAATGGAAATTATAGAACTTACCAAAAAGTTTAATAAGTGAGATTCATGGATATAATTAATAGCAGAGTAAGATGACAGAAAAAGAGTCAATAAACATAAAGTAGAACAAAAGAAATAATCCACATCTAAAGGAAAAAGAGAAAAGATTAAAAAAAAATGAACAGAATATCAGGGACATGTAAGGAGTATCAGCTAGCCTAATGGAATTATAAATGAAATCTCAAGAGGAGAGGAAGGAGAGAAGAAAAGTATTCAAAGAAGTAATGGCTGAAAATTTCCCATATTTAACAGAAAACATTGAGTTACAATTCCAAAACACTAAGTAAAGCCAAATCAGAATCATTACAAAGAATGATCGTGGGTACATTATAATCAAAGTGCTGAGATAAACAGAAAATAAGGCAAGAAGTCAGAAGAAAATCTGAAACAAATAGATCAGTAGTGGCTGATTTTGGGGCCAGAATACAATAGAACAGCAGATTTCTGGTTCTGAAAGGAAAAAAAAACATCATCATAGAATTCTGTAACATAGGAAATTAATATTCTTCAATAATTAAAGCTTATTTCCCTTATCTCCTTCTTGCCTCCTTGTCCTCCTCCTCCTTTCTCCTTCCTTTCACAAACAATTCAGACTTCAAGACATTAGTTTCAACATAGGAGAGTAGCTGTGTCTGGGTGAGAGGTTGGAGGATGGGAGTGAAGAGCCATGGTGGCCCAAAGTAGGGTGAGAGAAGTCAAGCAGTATAATGTCCACATGGGTAAAAACCTACCCTGCAGAGAAGTCAGACCCTGAGCATGAAGAGAAGTGCATTTATGGATGCTTAATTTCCTGTGGAAATTGGAGAAGGAACGGGCTACCCACTCCAGCATTCTGATCTGGAGAATTCCACGGACCGTATAGTCCATGGGGTCGCAAAGAGTCGGACACGACTGAGCTACTTTCACAGTTTCCTGTGATCATTAAACATACTGTTATAGACTGAATGTTTGTGTTCCCCAAATCCATGTGTTGAAACCCTAACCCCCAAGTATATCTGTATTTGGAGAAAGGACCTCCAGGAAAGTAATTAAGATTAAATGAGGTCATAAGGGTGGGTCTTGATCTGGTAGGATTAATGTTCTTATGAAAAAGAGCTTGCTTGCTCCTGTCTCTTGACACATGCTCTGAAGAAAGGCCATGTGAGCACACAGCGAGGAGGCAGCTGTCTGCAAGCCAGGATGAGAGTCTGTGCCAGAAACTGAATTGGCTAGGACTTTGATCTTGGGTCTCTAGCCTCCAGAGCTGTGACATAATAAATTTCTTTTGTTTAAGTCATTAGTCTATGGTATCTTGTTCTGGTAGTCCCAGCAGACTAAAACACATACTCTCAGTCCTTTGAAATACGTTGAGATCTACATAATAGCTGAAGAGTCGCTGGTAAATCCAGAAGGATAGTAAGTGACTGTCTCCAGAGAGTACCTCTTACAGCCAGGTTAGAAAGAAGCATAGGTTGAAGGGAAGAATTTTGTTAACGAGTCTTGATGGCAATAATTTATTTCTTTATTGACAGTCATTTTCTCTTCTCAGGAATGTGAATTGGACCCTTGCTGTGAAGGAAAGACCTGTAAACTTAAATCATTTGCTGAATGTGCTTATGGTGCCTGTTGTCAAGACTGTCGGGTAGGGAATTCCTCCCTATTTGGAAAAAAAAAATAGGAAAAGGAAAAATGTGCCTGTATCAAAATTGGTTTTCTCTGATTTGTAAGAGAGCACTGTTTTTAGATGGAAAATTTAATTTTATGATTAGATGGAAAATTTTATGATACTTGTTTGCAGTTTTGTATCATCTTCTTTTATGGCAAATGGTCTAAAGAGATTTTTTTTCTGATTTATGAGTGACCTGTTTTTCATTAGAAATTCAGTAATAGAAAGTTGACACTGAAAGACCCTCTATCATTCTACCCCCTTCATTTAGCCATTGTTGATAATTTATTAATTTAGTCACTTTTTCCTATGTAAATATGAATATGTGTGTGTGTGTGTGTGTGTGTAAGTGGATAAACATGGGTATACATATTTTTACTATGTCCTTTTTTCAGTAATATACTATTGATTTTCTTCCATTCATTTAGTTCTATAGGTTTATATAGTTAGTGTTCCTTTATATGGCTGTACCATAATTTCTTTATCTGGTCAACTAATGATGGACATTTAGATTGCTTCCAATTTTTGCTTATAAGTAGAATTGCTGGAGTGTGCATGTGAAAATTTTGACACACGTTTTTATACTGTCTACGAATGTGCCAGTCTGTATTTGCCGGTGTAATCAATGCACTGATAACTGTGCAGTGTACAGTATTGATTATACTATATAATCATTATTTTTGTTTTCTCTTACTAACATGTCTTCCTTGGTGGCTCAGATGGTAAAGAGTCTGCTTGCAATGTAGGAGACCCAGGTTTGATCTCTAAGTTGGGAAGATCCCCTGGAGAAGGAAATGGCAACCCTCTCCAGTATTCTTGCCTGGAGAATCCCATGGACAGAGGAGCCTGGTGGGCTGCAGTCCATGGGGTTACAAAGAGGTAGACATGTCTGAGCAGCTAACATTTTGACTTCACTTATTAACATTTGTTGTCAGCCAGTGTTATAATCCAGGTTAGTTTGATAGGTGTAATGTGGTTTTATATCTTCATTTAATTTGCATTTCTTTTGGTCATCTATGATGCTCTGCTTTTTTCATTTTCCATATTTCATGACTTTTATAAATTGCCTGTTATTGGCCTTTGTTCACTGTTCTATTGGGTTATTTAATCTTCTGTTTTTATTAGACCTTCTTATAGATATAAATACTGTGGTTTCAAATTTGGTTAATTTGTGGGAATTTTCCTGACATTCCTGTTCAATTTCAATCCTATTATCCTAGTTCCGTCCAGGAGGCACTTTGTGCCGAGGAAAAACCAACGAATGTGATGTTCCGGAGTATTGCAATGGTTCTTCTCAGTTCTGTCAGCCAGATGTTTTTATTCAGAATGGGTATCCTTGCCAGAATAACAAAGCCTATTGTTACAATGGCGTGTGCCAATATTATGATGCTCAGTGTCAAGTCATCTTTGGCTCAAGTAAGATATTTTATTTATATTGATTGCTTTGCTTTTATTTATATATTTTTTATTTTAGTTTTTGTTAAAAATGAAAATTGAACATTATTGCTAAAATTGAAGTTCTGTTTTCTGTCTCCTATCTCGTCTCCATCTTTCCTTCTCCACAGGCAGTCAAGGTCATGAATTTGATGCATCCAAGTTCATTTGGTGATTTTTGCTTTTACTTTCTCACTGCCCTGTCCTGTGTATATTAACATTATATGTATATATACATGCACAGTATTGTATTTTAGCTTTAATAAACTCATGTAAATAGTATGGGGATATACACATGGGTCTTCTGTTTTCATTGTTCGCTCAAAATGTTTTTGCATTCTGTCTGTATTGCTGTATTTGGATCACAGAGCATTGTGTTATATAATTGGAATCCATTCTTTTCCTAGTAGTATATATATATTTTTTTATTTTGTGTGTCTTAAAAATTTTTTTTTATCAAAGTTACACATACACTAGATTATAGAGTCAAATTATTCATCAAGATTTTATGAAAAAGTAAAATGTACTTCCGGGCTTCCCAGGTGGTGCTGGGGTAAAAGAACCCACCTGCAAGTGCAGGAGATGCAAGAGATGGGGGTTCAATCTCTGGGTCTGGAAGATCCCCTGGAGTAGGAAATGGCAACCCACTCCAGTCTCTCCTGGAAAATTCCATGTACAGTAGAGCCTGGCAGGCTGCAGACGATGGGGCTGCATGACCGAGCACGCACTCATCAAAGTACTCCCACTTAATAGCTCATCCCTGAAGGCTACCACTATTAACCTTTTCTTCCTCCCTTCTAGTTAATTACTTTGTTACTGGCTCTAGGTCTTTAGATAATTTCTTGGTCATGCTACTTTTTTTATTTTTCCATTTTAGGTATTAAATGTTAATTTTTCACTGTGGAGGATAAGGATTAAATTTCTTCCCTTCTCTTCTCCCAACACTTGTCAACTCTTATCTACTCATGTTCATTTTTCATTTTCTATCTTCTTAATATGGATTAATTATAATTTTAGGTAGAGCTGTATTGACTCTTGTAATCTTGTGATTTATAACAAACACATAAAAAAATTGGTCTTTGTTCAGTTCCTGGCACGAACTCCTAAAAGCTTTGGAATTTCCCAAATGATAAGAGCCTTGAAAGTGTCTTTTGTTATGTCAACCAGGTGACTTTTTGGCAAATCCCTTGGTTACCTAAGGATGGGCTGGTTGCCAGAGAACAAACCCTATGGTTAGTGGTTGGAACTTTAAGTCCCCCTACCTCTGGGGAGGGGAGAGGGACTGGAGATGGAGTTACTCTCCAGTGGCCAGTGGTTTAATCAATCTGCCCATATAATGAAGCCTCTGTAAAAACTGGAAAGGACAGTTTGGAGAGCTTGGGACTTTAGTGAACTTGTGGAGAGGCAGGAAGAGAGCCTGGAACCTCCAAGCCCCTTTCTCCATACCTTGCCCTGTGCATCTCTTCCATCTGTCTGTTCCTGAATTATTGATATATTCTTTGATAATAAATCAGTAATCTAGAGAGTAAAAGTTTCTCTGAGTTCTGTGAGCTGCTCTAGCAAATTAAATCCAAGGAGGGGGTCATGGGAACTTTGACCAAATAGGGTTTGAGGAGAGACCCTCTCAGGAGAGACCTGCTCAGTCGTGTCCAACTCTTTACGCTCCCATAGACTGTAGCCTGCCAGGCTCCTCTGTCCATGGAATTTTCCAGGCAAGAATACTGGAGTGGGTTACCATGCCCTCCTCCAGGGGACCTTCCCAACCCAGGAATCAAACCCAGGTCTCTGCATTACAGGCAGATTCTTTACCATCTGAACACCAGGGAAGCCCTCTGATATATTGGTTTGTCCAAAGTTAATTGGTTTTTCTCTGTTATGGAAAAACCTGAACAAACTTTTGGCCAAACCAATATTTTGCACTAATGGACAGGTTTGTTGCTGTTTAGTCACTCAGTTGTGTCCAACTCTTTTGCAACCCCATGGACGGTAGTCCAACGGGCCCCTCTGTCCATGGGATTCTCTAGGCAAGAATATTGGGGTGGGTTTCCATTTCCTCTGCCAGGGAATCTTCTCAACCCATGGATCGAGCCTGTGTCTCTGCATCTTCTGAATTGCAGGTGAATTCTTTACTGCTGAGCCGCAGGGGAAGCCCTGATGAGCAGGTTATTGCAGACCAAAAAAAGTAATTACAGATGGGGGGGTCGTTGTTGTTAATTTAGCTGCATTTTCTTATATAAATGTGAGCATGTGTGTTTTGCTAGGGTTATTGCCATGTGACGTTTATCCTGTGCAAGTATTCTGCATCCATTTTCAGATTACTTGATCCTCTGCCTCTTTTTTATGCCATCTCCTTTTGCTGCATGTCCATTTTCTTTTAAACTGAACAATATTGTACTAGGTGTGTAAGATAGGCACATGAATTTCCATCATTATATGGATTCCATTATATGGAAAGTACTGCCATTTTGGCTGCAAAATATTTCCAAATAAAATATTTTTAGGAATATGTATAAGTGGCAAAGTTGAGCATTAAAGGATACATATATAAAATACAAGAAAACAAGAATGGATTGATACTTTGACAGTGTCATGGCTGTTTGTCAGTGTAATTAATACCTAAATTAAGCTTCCATATATAGTAAATTGGGCTGCCCTGGTAGCTCAGTGGTAAAGAATCCACCTGCCAATGCAAGAGATGCAGGTTTGGTCCCTGTGTGAAAAAATAATAGCTGGCAGTGTTTTCACCAACCCTCCCTAGCCTAATCTAACCAGGGGTGCAGTGGAGCTGTGAGAACAGTGAAAATAAGTAGACTGAAAGTGCTGCCATACTGTGCATGGTTTTTGACTTATTTATAATTTCATCTTCTTTAATGACACTTCTTTGAGGACTTGAGTGTTCGAGTCCGTGCTAATGTTTAAGTACCAACCAGGCTTTATCTTTACATCTTGTTGTTAATTATAAATGTGGAGCAAAATGTTTCACCTGTAGGTTCTGAAATTTTTTCATAGTTGTTGAGGCAGTTCATCCAGACATATGGACTGTTGTGGCAAATGCTTTTATTTCTGAATTAAATTGCCAAGTCTTAAAAACATTAAAAAAATTTAAAAATTTTATTGGTATATAGTTGATTTACAATTTTGTGTTAGTTTCAGGTGTACAAAATTTTTTTTTTTTTATGTTACAGAAGCCAAGGCTGCCCCGAAGGGATGTTTCCTTGATGTGAATTCCAAAGGTGACAGATTTGGCAATTGTGGTTTCTCTGGCCATGAATACAAGAAGTGTGCCATTGGGTAAGTGGAGGCAAAAAAAAAAAAACAATAAGAAAAGCACATGAAAGAATGTGATATCAGTCATCTGTAGGAAGTTTTATAGCTCCTTGTGACTGTTTTCTCCTCCTTAAATATATAACTTTTCAGACTTAACAATTTTATAAAACATGGCTTCAGAGAGACTGAATATGAATGGTAAAATAATGCATAGTTTTTGACGTTACCTGTCTAAAATATAATGTTTTTTATAATATCACTTTTGTTTATCCTTGTTCTATAGTAAAAACTCAAATAAACATTCTTCTTTTTCCTTTTGTTAAAAGATTTGGCTGCTAAACCCATATATAAAGGTACCTGCAAAATTAATTCAGAACTTCATAATTTTCTTCTGGCTCTATATAATTTTAAAGTGATTAATTAGAAAACTTTTTTGTTTCTATAACATTTGCACATTGTGAAAAATAATATTGCAAAGTTATAAACAAGAGAAGAGTTATCATGATCTCTCTTTCTGTATATGTCAACTAATTTCAGTGTATGTACATCTTCCTTTATTTTGATTCTATGCACTGTACACATACACACTAACGTTAATTTTACAAAATTGGAATTAGTCTATAATACTGTGCTTTCCAGATACACAGATAGATAAATGTAGGTATGTAAACATATAAATCATTCTGAATGGAGCTCTTCTGGTGGATGTGAGGGCAGGAAATTCCGACCAGCTGAGTTCACCCAGAGGCTTTGACCATGAAGCCATGGGGCTCTAGAGAATGAGCTGGATACTCACTGCTGCTGCTGCTAAGTCGCTTCAGTTGTGTCCGACTCTGTGCGACCCCATAGACGGCAGCCCACCAGGCTCCCCCGTCCCTGGGATTCTCCAGGTAAGAATACTGGAGTGGGTTGCCACTTCCTTCTCCAATGCAGGAAAGTGAAAAGTGATAGTGAAGTCGCTCAGTCGTGCCTGACTCTTAGCGACCCCATGGACTGCAGCCTACCAGGCTCCTCTGTCCATGGGATTTTCCAGGCAAGAGTACTGGAGTGGGGTGCCATTGCCTTCTCCGGGAAACTTACTAGACTGTATTATATCTGTTGCAGTGCTAACATTCTGTATCAATTATTTTGTTTTTTTGTAATAGTCATATTTTTATTCTAAAAATGGTTATAAAAAGCCAAAAAAATTAACTACATAATGCTGTGCTTCTCTTCTACCCACTTCACCTCCTACTCTGTTAGTTAATAGCAAAGCCACTGAGGTAAAACAATGCTCATGAAGAAGAAATAACAACTGTGACTTCCATGTTCCTAAATCTAACAGAGTATCTTTAGGTCTTCAAGCTTCTGGACCTTTCAGTAGCATTCATTTATGTTGAGCATTTTCTCCTTGAAGAAGCCCCTTTCGTTGGCTTTTGTGTGGAATGCTCTTCTAGTATTTTTCTGTTTCTGGATGCTTCTTTAATGTATTTATTTGTAGGCTTATCTTTCTCTATTGAGCCCTTAAATGTTGAGAAATACTTCCACTCTACTGATCTGGCCCTCTGCCACAGGGCCATGGCATGTGGTGTTCCTTCTGCTTAGTTTGCCCTTTTGTCTCTGCCAGATCTCATTTTAACTAACTTCTTTAAGATAAGAATAGCAAGGAGAGATAAGAAAGCCTTCCTCAGTGATCAATGCAAAGAAATAGGGGCAAACAATAGAATGGGAAAGACTAGAGATCTCTTCAAGAAAATTAGAGATACCAAGGGAACATTTCATGCAAAGATGGGCTCAATAAAGGACAGAAATGGTATGGACCTAACAGAAGCAGAAGATATTAAGAAGAGGTAGCAAGAATACACAGAAGAACTGTACAAAAAAGATCTTCATGACCCAGATAATCACGATTGTGTGATCACTCATCTAGAGCCAGAGATCCTGGAATGTGAAGTCAAGTGGGCCTTAGGAAGCATCACTACAAACAAAGCTGGTGGAGGTGATGGCATTCCAGTTGAGCTATTTCAAATCCTGAAAGATGATGCTGTGAAAGCACTGCACTCAATAGGCCAGAAAATTTGGAAAACTCAGCAGTGGCCACAGGCCTGGAAAAGGTCAGTTTTCATTCCACTCCCAAAGAAAGGCAATGCCAAAGAATGCTCAAACTACTGCACAATTGTACTCATCTCACTAGTAAAGTAATGCTTAAAATTCTCCAAGCCAGGCTTCAGCAATACGTGAACTGTGAGCTTCCAGATGTTCAAGCTGGATTTAGAAAGGCAGAGGAACCAGAAATCAAATTGCCGACATCCACTGGATCATGGAAAAAGCAAGAGAGTTCCAGAAAAACATCTATTTCTGCTTTATTGACTATGCCAGAGCCTTTGACTGTGTGGATCACAAGAAACTGTGGAAAATTCTGAAAGAGATGGGAATACCAGACCACCTGACCTGCCTCTTGAGAAATCGGTATGCAGGTCAGGGAAGCAACAGTTAGAACTGGACATGGAACAACAGACTGGTTCCAAATAGGAAAAGGAGTACGTCAAGGCTATATATTGTCGCCCTGCTTATTTAACTTCTATGCAGAGTACATCATGAGAAACACTGGGCTGGAGGAAGCACAAGCTGGAATCAATATTGCTGGGAGAAATATCAATAACGTCAGATATGCAGATTACACCACCCTTATGGCAAAAAGTGAAGAAGAACTAAAGAGTCTCTTGATGAACATGAAAGAGGAGAGTGAAAAAGTTGGCTTAAAGCTTAACATTTGGAAAACTAGGACCATGGCATCTGGTCCCATCACTTCATGGCAAATAGATGGGGAAACAGTGGAAACAGTGTCAGACTTTATTTTTTGGGGCTCCAAAATCACCACAGATGGTGATTGCAGCCATGAAATTAAAAGACGCTTACTCCTTGGAAGGAAACTTATGACCAACCTAGACAACATATTCAAAAGCAGAGACATTACTCCGCCAACAAAGGCCCGTCTAGTCAAGGCTATGGTTTTTCCTGTGGTCATGTATGGATGTGAGAGTTGGACTGTGAAGAAAGCTGAGTGCCGAAGAATTGATGCTTTTGAACTGTGGTGTTGGAGAAGACTCTTGAGAGTCCCTTGGACTGCAAGGAGATCAGTCCTGGGTGTTCATTGGAAGGACTGATGTTGAAACTGAAAGTTCAGTACTTTGGCCACCTGATGCGAAGAGTTGACTTTTTGGAAAACACCCTGATGTGGGAAAGATTGAGGGCAGGAGAAGGGGATGACAGAGGATGAGATGGTTGGATGTCTCACTGACTCAATGGACATGGATTTGGGTGGACTCTGGGAGTTGGTGATGGACAGGGAGGCCTGGCATGCTGCAGTTCATGGGGTCGCAAAGAGTCGGACATGACTGAGTGACTGAATGAACTTTACCAAGACTTCCTCAACTTCCTTTCCAGGGTCAGATGTCCCTCTTATAGATATGCTTAATGCCATGTGCTTTAAAAAAAATATTAGTCAATTTATGTTGTTCTAATTCATTACAAATTAATTATTCATAGAAACTATTTCATAGAGTATTTACAATATATCTTTCTTGATATAAAAAACAGTAGGTTGAAAGAAGTTAGAAAAACTACAAAGTATTTCAAAAGAGGGTATATGACTATCTTGAGTAGTCTCAAAACTAGCTGTAGCACTCTTTTTCTGGGGAATTTTTTTGTATATTTAAATTGCATGGGAAGGCTTTATTGCCTTACTATTGCCTTAACAAGAACAATCATTTAAAAATGATACTGCTTTAGAATAAGATAGATTCTGTAATAGGTAATTTTCTAGATAAAGGGAAAGTCAGATACAAAACCAGTCATAAGCACAGCACTTTCAAGATTCTTTTTATGATGTTTAAGAAAAACCAAGGAAGACTCTTTCCTGTACTTTGGGGAGTTTGATCTATCTTGACTAACATAATTAGGCTAAATCAAAATGAGAAAAGTAGCAATTTGAAAGTTAAAGGAAGGGTGACTGGGTTAAAAAGTTGCATGCTTCTTTTTCATTGAATTTGATATATTGTGTTTTCCTTATTGTTCAGTTCTTAATATTTTCTTAGTTACATTGTGATTTCTCCTTTGACTCATGAGTTATTAAAAATGTATTGCCCATTTCCAAGTATTTGGGAGTATTCTGGTTTTCTGTTTGTATTTGGTTTTTAGTTTACTTCCATTGAGAACATACTTTGTATGATTTCAGTTCTTTTCAATTTGTTAGGATGTGAATTACTGTCCAGCATATGGTCTGTTTTGGTCAATGTTCCATGTCAATTAAAAAGCAGAGTATTCTGCTGCTATTGGATATATTGTTCCATAAATGTCAAGTTAATTAATTGTCATATTCAAATCTTCTATATTCTGGGTGTATGTGCCTATTTATCTGTCTCCCCTTCAGTTTCTGAAAGGGATATGTACAGATCTCCAGCTATGATTATGAAGTTGTCTGCTTCTTTTAGTTCTGTATATTCTTCTTGTATGTGTTTTAAAGTGTGTTCTTTGGTGCTTATATTATTAGGTGCATACACATTTAGGATTGTTATATGTCTTCTGAAGGAACTGAATCTTTTATTATTACCAAAGTCTCTACTTTGGAATTTTTTTTTTTTGGCAGTATTTGTCACATAAACATTTTATTTGCTTATATGACTATTTGCCTGAAGCAGTGTTTCTATTGGTGCTTGTGATATAATATTTAAATGAATATAACAGTAAGCATCTCTTAGCTTTATTGGCTGTTTGCATTTCTTATTTTGTGAATTGCATATTTACATCTTTGCTATTATTTTTCTGTTGAAGTTACTATCCATTTAATGATTTGTGATCGATTTTTAAAAATATATTAAGAGTATTTATTTTTCTTTTTTAAAAAATTTATTTTTTATTGAAGGATAATTGCTTTACAGAATTTTGTTATTTTCTACCAAACCTCAATCAGCCATTTTGTTTTTAATATGTTACCAAGACTATACATGAGACATTGAATACATTATAGAAAAATGAATTTTGGTAGGTTCCAATAGATGCTAACCAAGATCTGTTTTATTCTATGCTTTGTTTTAGAGGTTTTCATAACTAATTTCAACTAACTATGTGACACTGGGGCTTCCCTGATGGCTCAGATGGTGAAGAATATGCCTCCTATGCAGGAGACCTGGGTTTGATCCCTGGGTTGGGAAGATCCCCTGAAGAAGGGCATGGCAACCCACTCCAGTATTCTTGCCTGGAGACTTCCATGGTCTGAGAAGCCTGGCAGGCTACATAGTTCATTGGGTTGCAAAGAGTTGGGCATGACTGAAGCAACTTAGCATGCATGCTTGCATGTGACATAGGCATCATTATATAGCTCTTGTTTTTCAGATGAAGAAACTGAACTTCAGAAAGTTTAAGCATTTCACTCAGATTGCCTCGTAAGTTAATGGTGACGTAGGAATGAATATGGGGACTTTCCTGGTGGTCCAGTGGCTAAGACTCTCTGCTCTCAATGCAGGGGGCCTGGGTTCAATCCCTGGTCAGGGAACTAGATACTGCATATCAGAATTAAAGATCCCAAGTGCTGCAACTGAGATCTGGTGCAGCCAAATACATAATTAATTTTAAAAAAAGAATAAATGTCAAGTTGGGACAAAAGAACTTAACTCTTAAGTGCAGGATGGAAGGAAGAGCAGGCTTAATAGCAGCATGTGCAAAAAGCAAATAGAGGTTTAAGCTAAGGATAAATTCAAGGACATCAGTAATATAATGTAGTTTCCATAAGAGCTTCTGTCATCCTGGGTTTCATAGAAGTATAATATCTCAGTGAAGTAAATGACGGTTCATCTTGTTCTTTGCTAATCAGACTGTAACTGAAGTTTCCTGTTTCACTCCGTGCACCGAGCTTCAATAGGTAGTGAGACAAAGTGGAACATACTTAAGAGGGGAGCTTCCTTGTTGCATGAGAAATAATTGTAGAATATTTCCCTGGTTAAGTAAGTCATTTGGACCTGCATGACAGTTGTCCTAAAAGGTTGCCATGTAGAGGAAAGAAAAGATATTATATGTGTGGTCTCATGTTGACCATCTGGGACCAATGAGGAAAAGTTATAGAGAGAAAGATGTTAACTCAGGAAGTAAAAGAATGTTATGATAGTTAGTGTGAGAATATTTAGGAGGTGATGAATTAGAGGAATTGAAAAATCATATCCTACAATGACTTGGTCATGATATCATAGGGGAGATTTAATAGGGTAGGTGCTTAGATCAAAAGACAAGCCATTAAGAAGGAAATTTCAGTGCAGCACCTTAAGAGTTGATGTTAGGGATACTTAATGTATCATGAAGGGATATAGGAAGAACATTAACTCACACACCCTTGGTAATAGGAATTGTAGTCAAGGAGGTCTTTGTAGAGTTCTAATACTGAATTAGTGAATTAATGAACTAATGAATTGAGTCTTTCAGTAAGTAAGAGTTAGCCAAGCAAAGGGCGATTGAGTTCCTTCAAGCTTGTTTAACATTACAAAATCTGACTCCTCTTTATTATAACCCAATAAAAAGACACCGTTGAATTTCAGTATAGTTCTGTTGTTTTCTATGTAAAAGCATTTATAAAATTATATCACATTTATTTATTTATTTTTTAATTTTATTTTATTTTTAAACTTTACATAATTGTATTAGTTTTGCCAAATATCAAAAGGAATCCGCCACAGGTGCAACTAAATTAGTTAGACTTTTTTGAGCCCTAAGCAGATAGTGAAGAGGGATTCTTAGGTGTCGGCATCATCACCCCCCGTACCCTAGGAATTTGCGTCTTTACAGGCACTTACGTCTTCTCTTTGCCATATTTAAAGAGCGCTACTTTGATCTCTGTTGCTGTCACACACTTTCTCTGTTGAGATTCCCTTCATCTAAATAGAAATAAACTCTCTGTACAAAAATATATAATTTTTCTTTTGTATGTACACCAGATGCATTGTAGTTTGCATTATTTCTCTTTCTTTCCAGGAATGCTTTGTGTGGAAAGCTTCAATGTGAGAATGTACAACAATTGCCTGTATTCGGAGTTGTGCCTGCTATCATTCAGACTCCTGGAAAAGGCACCAAGTGCTGGGGTGTGGACTTCCAGCTTGGATCCGATGTTCCAGATCCTGGCATGGTGAACGAAGGCACCAGCTGTGATGTTGGAAAGGTAATAAAAATGTTTTTTAAAACAAAGAAAAAATTTAAGAATTAAAAATAAAATCATTATACAAAGTGAGTGGTTCTTTTTTGGTTATAAAAGAAATCTCTACTCATTGTGGAGATTTGGAAAAACAGAAAGCCACCAAGAATAAAATTAAGAATGGCTATACCTCCTGATGATTTATAGCCATATAAAGCTTTCTTTTCATTTAAAATTTTTATTGGGATATAGTTGATTTACAGTTGTGTTAGTTTCATATAATGGTTTCTTTAACTATGGAAATGATCAGTTTTTATAATGGTCACTGAGTTGGAATATTCATTATCTGCATCTAATTTGGTAGTTTCCACAATTTCATTAAAGATACTTCTATATCCATAAAAAGAAGCTATAATTCTGTTATTCTGATTTCTTTCTTAGAGTCATGTATTATAACCTGTTGTTTCTATGTTGTAATATACTGGGCACCTCCCCCACCCCCACCCCCGCCACCCACCCCTTTCAATGTGCTGTAGTTTATTAGTCAGGGTACTACTTGTTGGGACATTTAGGGGATTTTCAGGAGTGTGTGTGTGTATGTGTACATGTGTACGTGACTATACTATAAGTGTTGTAATGCTTGTCCTCCCCACGCTTCCTGCTACTCTGACCACAGCTGTTTGGATCAGATGTGAGCCAAGAGTTAGCTGCTGAGTTACTACCAGTGCTTCTGGATGAGATGAGATAGGCCTAACTCCATTTGTGGGGGGAATACATAAGTAAAGAAAGGCAGTTAAGAGTAGAGCTGAAACTGAGAAGTCTCTGAGAGATGCCATAATGTAGGAGTAGGGCTAGAAGGGTGATAGCAAGCTTAAGCTACATAGGAGAGATCTAAGGGTGCAGGATTGTTGAACAAGTTGAAGAAACAAACTCATAGGAGAACAGAGGAGGAAAGAGCGAACACAATTGACTAATTATGGGACCATGGGACACATGAAAAAGACAGAGAGGCCCTCAGGTTACCTCAGTTTCTACCAAGTTTTCAATTCCCATTCTGTTGTTCCTCATTCTTACAAAAAGACTCGTGTTTTTCTGTCTGCCTTTGTCATGGGCTTCCCTTGTGGCTCAGCTGGTAAAAAATCCCCCTGCAATGTGGGAGACCTGGCTTCTGTCCCTGGGTTGGGAAGATCCCCTGGAGAAGGGAAAGGCTACCCACTCCAGTATTCTGGCCTGGAGAATTCTGTGGACTATAGCCATGGGGTGGCAAAGAGTCGGACATGACTAAGTGACTTTCACTTTGCTATGCCATTAATTCAGCTACTGAGGTTAGTATAAACAATGTTGAGGTAAAGGACTTTATAAGAAATTTCACAACATCCTGGTTGTTTTCTGAGGGTAAAGGCTAACCTACTGGGGTACATACGTTTAAGGTTTTATGTATAGTTTTGCCAAATTTCTTTTTAGAAAAGTTTTTCCCTGTTTACTTTCTGAGCAGTTTTCAATAGTTAGTGTTTCAGTTCTCTATATTGTAATCAGGATTAGGTACAATTGTTTTTAAACTGTCATTGGTCATTTTCTTTTTATTTTGTTCTTTCTTGACTGCTAGTGACATTAAATTTTTTAGTCTCCATATATTTATTCCTTCTTTTGTGATTTGCTTGTTAATATTCTTTGCTTATTTAAAAAATTGTGTGTTTTTCTTATCAATTTTTAAAGAGCTATAACATGTCATATAAAACTTAATATAATACATTTTAAAAATTTATTTGCCCAATTTATTACTTGCCTCTTTTGATTTTAGTATTTTTTTCCATGTTTACTTTTTTATGTAAACAAATCTATTTTTCTTTTCCTTTAAGAAAGGAAAAGTAAAGAAAGTCTGACTTTACTTTCAATTTTAAAGACTTTTCTTAGTATAGTATCAGAGAATTATTTTCTAGGACATTAAAAAATTTTTAAATGCTTATCTCTTTAGTCCAGTTTGAGTGTATAGTATGAGGTTGGCATTCTTTTTTTCATCATTTTATTCATTTAGAGATGATGACTGTATGCTGACTTCTAATGTTACTTTTTTTTTTTAGAATGATTTGTTATTTGCCTACACCTCAGGTATAATCTCTCTTTTAATTTGAAATCTTATTTAAATTGCTTATTAAATTTTTATATATACTTGGGCTTGGTTTCTGCTTTTTCACGTCATGTCCACTGACTGGTCTGACTACTCCTATGTCAGTAATTGACTTCTTTTAGTTTTTATCAGTTTTATAATGTATTTTTAATATTTGGTTATATAAATGCCCCTTCATTCTTTTTTCATAGTTTTCTTCGCTATTAATATTCATTTATTATTACAGATGAACTTGAGATCATTTTGTCAAGGTGCCAAAAAAAAATTAAAAATAAAAGCGCTTTGGAATTTTGGTTGGGATCAAATCAGATTTATAAATTTGTAATGGGGAAAAGTGACATCTTTACATTATTCAGTCTTCTCATAGAAGAACATGGTATGTCTCTCAATTTCTTGGGGGTTGTATTTTAAAGCTTTAGTTATAAAGCTCCTTTTCATTTTTTTGTTATTCCTAGGTATTTTATATTTTGATTGCTGTTATGAATAACACAGATTTATTATGTTTTCTAATTTGTTATGTTACATTTTTAATTTGTTTTTATTGGTAAGAGAAGCTATTTTGTTTATATTTTTATTGGCTATTATTGATATTCAGAAAAATATATTCATTTGTGTATATTTACTTTGTCACCAGCCATACGCTTAGTGTTACATATTTTTATTATTGTATTAGAATTTTTTAGGTAAGCTGTTATCTGTAAATGATAGAAAGTTGATTTCTTTTCTGATACTTACAATTTGAATTTTTTTCCTGTGTAATTGCAATGGTAAAACTTGCAGGATAATTTTAAATAATAATCATAATAGTGTACTTTGTCTTCTCCCTAACTTGACTGGGAATATGTACAGTCTTTCAGGGTTATATGTGATTTTGACTATTGACTTGGGATAGATAGTGTTTTTCATTTAATGGAGAATCCTTTTAATTATAATTAGTAAGAAGAAAAGAACAAATAGTTTTAAAATTTTATAAGTATTTTCCAATAGCTGTTTAAATAATCACTACATATTTTCCTTTGACTTGTTCATGTGCTGAGTTACGTTGATAAATTCCTTGACATTAAATTGTCTTTACAACCCTGGAGCAAACACTGGTAATGTAGATTTATTTCTCAGTCTTTGTGCTGGTGAATATACTTTTATATTTCTGAAGCTGTCCTCTTATGCTTTTTTAATTGATGAAAATTTACTCTGTGAATTTTAGTCAGTACTCTTAAATTTCACAGAAACTCAGCTAAGACTGAATTAAATCATAGCAGGAAATTTACTGATTCAAACCACAGAATCAAATACAGAGCTTTGGAACCCAGAATCTCAGATAATGTTCCTGTGGTTCTTTTACTGTATCTTTCATCTTTGTGTTCCATTGTTGTGCCCTCCACCTCCCCTGTAGCCAAGCCCAGCTTTATTAAAATACAATTGATATGCAACATTATGTAAGTTTGAGCTGTACAATGTGATGATTTGATATATATTGTGAAATAATTAGCACAGTAAGGTTAGTTAACACATCTGTCACCTCGCATACATTTTTTTTTTTGGGTGAGAACATTTTAAGATTTACCAACTTTCAAGAATATAATACAGTATTGCTAACTGTAATCACCATGCTGAATATTAGATCCCTAGAACTTATTCATCTTATAATTGAAAGTTTATACCTTTTGACCAACATCTCTCCATTTCTCCCATTCCCTGGCAACTACCCTTCCATTCTCTGAGTTCAGTTTTTAAAAAAATTCCATATATAAGTGAGATCATATGGAATTAATTTTTCTCCATCAGACTTATTTCTCTTAGTCTGAATGCTCTGAGGATCCATCCATATTGTTGCAAATGGCAGGACTGGTTGTTCAGGAGTGTGTTGTTTAATTTTCAGTTTTGTGAATTTTCCAGTTTTCCACTATACTACTGTGGTTGAAAAAGAAACCAGATAGGATTTTGATCTTCTTAAGCCTTGTTTGGAGAAGGCAAGAGCACCCCACTCCAGTACTCTTGCCTGGAAAATACCATGGACGGAGGAGCCTGGTAGGCTGCAGTCCATGGGGTCGCTAAGAGTCGGACACGACTAAGCGACTTCACTTTCACTTTTCACTTTCATGCTTTGGAGAAGGAAATGGCAACCCACTCCAGTGTTCTTGCCTGGAGAATCCCAGGGATGGGGGAGCCTGGTAGGCTACCATCTATGGGGTCACACAGAGTTGGACATGACTGAAGTGACTTAGCATAGCATAGCAAGCCTTGTTTTGTGGCCCAGCATATGGTTTATTACATGGAATGTTCTGTGTGTGCTTAAGAAAAATATATATTCTGCTGCTGTTGCATGAAATGTTCTGTATATATCTTTTGGTCTATTTTGGTCTATGGTGTTCTTCAGGTCTTCTGTTTCCTTATTACATTTCTGTATGCATCATCTATCCAATATTGAAACTGAAATCCCCTATACTGTTATTGTATTGCTATTTCTCCCTTCAATTCTGTTATTATTTGCATTAAATATTAGATGCTCCAATATAGGGTGCATATATACTTGTGATAATTGACCCCTTTATCAGTATATAGTAACCTTCTTTGTCTCTTGTGATTGATTTTGTCTGAAAGTGTATTATATGTGATACAACTGTTGCTACTTCTGTTCTCTTTTGGTTACTATTTGCATGGAATATCTTTTTCCATCTCTTTACTTTCAACTGGTGCATATCATTAAAGTTAAAGTGAATTTCTTGTGGGCAACATATTGTTAGATCATTTTTCTTTTTTAATACATTCAATCACTTTGTGTCTTTTGTTTTAGGAATTTAGTTCATTTATGTTTAAAGTAACTATTGATAGGTAAAGACTTATTTAACTGTCATTTTGTTAAATGTTTGTTGCCTGTTTTGTAGTTTTTTTGTTCCTCCCTTTCTGTCTTGTGATATATTTTATTATAGTGCATGCTTTAATTCTTTTCTCTTTATCTTTTGTGCATCTAAGTTTTTTTTTCCTTTTATTGGAACTTTATTAGTTTCCTTTGGTGATGTCATATTTGCTTGATTTTTCCAAGTAGCCTTGCATTGGTGTTTGTGTATTTGAAGGGGGTAAACACCTCTTCCAGTCTTTACAGAAAGATTTCAGCTGGTAAATACCTCCTGCCTGTTTTGTGTGTAGATGGGATTATCTCTGGAATCTTAGTCTGCCTGGTTTGGAGCTGGTTTCAAATCTGTCTCTAGATATGCCCTGGGACCTATGGTTGGTGAACTTTTTATTAGGAACTTGGTAGGGTATGGGTGCTAACTGGTCCCTGGGTATATTGAACTGCCCTTTTTAGGAGGTAGCCCCAAGACATGGTCCACAGTTGGGTCCCGATACAGCAGGCCTATTACCAATTGCATGGATGGGTGGCGCTCCTATCAGGAACCTAAGAAGGCTACTGTCTGTTCACTAATTGAGTCCCTGGATGGGCAGGACTGGTTTGTGGACTGTGATTGAAATGGACTGGAATGAAATCCCAGGAGCCATTTCACATTTTGCAGTCAAAACTGAAGTCTGTAGACCTGGTTCATGAGGCATGGATATGCATTTCCCCGGTGAGGTACTTGGATGTGCTGGGCTCCTTCCTGACCATGGCCTGACCAGTTCAGGATCTCATGAAGTACAGACATGACTGTCTCCTCTCTGATGTCTGTTCATACAAGGGAACTAATCCTATTGGACCAGGGTTTCACCATCATGACCTCAACACACCCTAATTACATACCTTTAGATATCACCACACATGGATTAGGGCTTCAGCATAGGTATTTTGAGGGGAACCCAAACATTGAGTGTAACAGACAGTCACTAGAATAGACTTTAGTTAATAGAGGTAGAAAAATATTCATTCTTGTCTCATGCCTATGTAGCTTTTGCTGTTGAGTTGTGCATTGTGTTCAGTATGCTAAAGTGTGGTTTACCTCAACATGTGTACAGTTTAGTTGTTTTTGGTTTGAATATAATAGAGAAATGATTGGTCAAGGTTCTCCAGAGAAACAGAACCATTAGGTTGTGTGTGTGTGTGCGTATGTGTGTGTGGGTATAAGGTTATTTTTTTTTTTTAAATAAGGCATTAGCTTATACAATTATGAAAGATAACAATCCCAAGATCTGCAGAGGGCAAGTTGGAGACTGAGAAGACCTGATGGTGTACTTCCCGTTCAAAGGCTAGCGAGTTTGAGTCCCAGAAAGAGTTATGATTCAGTCTGAGTCCAGAGGCAAGGAAAAAAAAAAAACAACCAGTGTCCCAGTTAGAAGGCAGGCAGCAGGAGAAATTCTCTCTTATTTGGAGGAGGGTCAGCCTTTTAATTTTATTCATGCCGTTAACTAATTGGACAAGACCAAGATAAGGAGGGTAGCTTGCTTTACATTTGATCAACTTATGTGTTAATCACTTCCAAAAACGTCCTACAGAAACATCTAGAATAATGTTTGATCAAATATCTAGGCACCCTGTGAGCCAGTCAAGTTGATGCATGAAATTAACATCACAGGTCCACATCTTGTTAGCTTGGGGTCCTTATGCATCTCCTTAAATTATACATAATCTTCAACATGATAACAGTCTTTGAGATAATCTTGAAGACAATAGCATGGTCATAAATTTGCATAACATGGTAGAACTGTGTACAACCATTGTATCTCGTGTGTAACCGAAAATGCACTAAATCCTACCTTGAGGAGATTAATTCTTTGGCCACTGTGTACTTTTCTTGATGTCCTGTAACTTAAATCCTGTCATGTAAAGTTAGCAATACTTAAATACTATGATATAAAGGTAATACATTGTACGTTACCTGAGGGACTAAGAGAGAGAAGAAAAAAGTATTTGATACACATACACACAAGCATGTTTATAACAAATTGAGGCAATGGTCATGATAATTACAGTTTTCATTTCTGTAATATAGTTGTAGCTGATGTTTCATTTGTTTTTTATTTTTGGCTGCACCATGTGGCTTATGGTACCTTAGTTTCCCAAGGGATCAAACCCATGCTTCCTGTAGTGGAAGCACAGAGACTTTACCACTGGACCACTAGGAAAGTCCTTATAGCTGGTATTTTTTAACTGTCTTCTTCCCTAATTCTTTATTGTCTTTGTTTTCAGCAAGGACTTCAGCTGGTTAGGATTTTTTGCTTGGCAGGATGCTGTAAAACCTTCATTCCTGAAGGCTCTGGACTGTTAGTAGTCCTGTCAGGATTGGGTGGTTGTAGTTTTCTACTGGTCTTTATAATGGTCATACTAAGAAACACCCTAAGGGATCTCCTATATTCCACACATACTCTTCCTTATTCCATTGTGGAGTAACAGTCCAGTTTTCCCTTGGGAATGGATCAGTCACATCAGCCCACGGTAACTCCCTTCTTTGTTCGTTCAGAGGCATGAGAAATCCGAAGTGAGTGGGTGGCAGTCTTAACTTCCAGTTCAGTGGAATCACTGATGGAAGCATTCTTCCCTCTAGAATTAAGACTTCTAGATTAACTGTAGAGCATAAAGTCGTGGGAGCAGGGAGCAAACATTTTGCTAGTGGGCCACTAAGAGAAATAGTGAGTGGTGCCACTCCATTTCCACACCTTGATTCCTGGACCTCTGTCTTAAACAGGCAGACACATAATAGTAATCATTACAGTCAGTTAGAACAAGTTATTGCAAGTTCAGAATGAAAATATGAATTGGAAAAAAAAACCTATAAAAGATGCTAGATTGCAATATTCATTTATCCTGTTTGTCTGCCAATTTCTCTCAAAATATAAAGGAACTAATTAGGGAATAGATTCCAAAGTGTGAAGTATATGAGATTGCATCAGTAGATAAAAATTTCAACAGATTTTGAAAAGTTGAAAGAGGAAAGAAAGTAGTTTGCCAGAGTAGTAGGACATACAACTTACAGTGCAGACTGATAGAGTGTGAACAAAGAGCCTGGATCTTAGCCTGGCAGAACCCTAAACAGATTGGTGATTTGGAAACAGTGATTATAGCTGAGAGGGGTGGGGGAAAACATGATATTGAAAATGGACTTACATTTAGTTGACTGATGGAGAAGCTAGTCCTTCTGTCTGTCTGCTTCTCCTGTCCTGTCAACAAAGCAACGAGTTGCCTGTTACCCTAGGAGCAGGTTGGAGATGAGAAGATAAGATTTTTTATATTAGTTGGTCATCCTCCTAAGAGATGTCTGTCTCCCTGTCCTAACCCTAGTACACTGTTCATCTTCATGCATATATAACTGAACTATAGATTTCTTGTTACATAAAGTTGGAGGATTTTGTGAGGAAGCTGAACAGAAAGACTGAAACAGAAAAATGGAGAAAAAAGGCTGCAAGGGTAAAGTAAAGATTTTAAAATCCAACTAATTTAAATCTCTAATTTAAAGAAAGAAAACATAAATGAATAGTTGTGGAGTTTCAGAGCCTTTTCTATAGTAGTGGGATTATCTCTGTCTGATTTGAAAAAATCCATTTGTGAATATTTTACTTTAGATTTTTACGTGTATATTTGTATAGAAGATTATAGTTTTGTTTTAGGCCTTTGTGTCATCTTTGTCCTTTTTGACTGTTAGTTCTATGTCAGTTAGTTAATTTCATCAAATATGCAGTATGGGAATTAACTATTCCTTAAAAGTATGAAAGAATTCATCAATGAAATCATCTACACCCAGGTCTTTTTTTCCCCCTGGCTAGTTTACTAATGCGTTCAAGTTTTCTTTACTCATTACTTCTTTTTCTTTCAGATCTGTAGAAATTTCGCCTGTGTAAATGTTTCTGTTCTGAATTATGACTGTGACATTCAGCAAAAGTGTCATGGACATGGGGTAGGTAATAGTCTCTTTTGGTTTGTTCACGAAAGTAGTGCTTGAATAATGAGAGTTCTCCGTGAGGTTGGTCAGTGAGATTTCTTAAGGTTTTTAGATATTGGGGAATTTAGACACCTGATAAATTCTTCATTCTTAAGAAGAATGTCTATGGATTTGCATGAATTTAATCTTTTCTCTTAGTTTCTATCCTTGAGTTCCTGATTTAGAACGTCATTCACAATTAATTAAAGTGGTATTTTGATTGTTTTGAAGGTATGTAATAGCAATAAAAATTGTCACTGTGACAATGGCTGGGCTCCCCCGAACTGTGAGACTAAAGGATACGGAGGAAGTGTGGACAGTGGACCTACGTACAACGGCAAGTAGTATAGAGGAAAATGAGTGTGATCGCTCTGTGGTCTATGTCAGAAATTGGGCATCCTTGTACCTTCCCCTCACTTCCCACATCAGTTAATCTGTTTGTGTCTTTATATTTAAAGTGGGTTTCTCATAGGCAGCATTTAGCGGAGTCTTGGCTTTTTTTTTTTTTTTTTAACTTGGCCAGTTTCTACCTTTTAATTGAGTTGTGTTGGCCAATTATATTTTGTTTGATTATTGATATGCTTGGGTTTAAATCTAACATAATGATATTTTTTCTGTCACAGTCTCCCTTCATATGATATTGTGCCATTTCAGGATGCTTCCATTTCTCTCCTCCTGGCTTTTGTACTGTATTATCATACTATATATGTTTTAAACCTATAATACATTGTTATCACTTTTGCCTTAAACAGTTGATTATTTTTAAAAGAAATTTAGATACTAGAAAAGGTCTTTATATTTACCCACACAGTTACCATTTCTGATGCTCTTCTTTTTTGTGTAAAGTCAGATTCCCATGTGATATCAATTCAGTTTCTGCTTGAAGGACTTCTTTTCACATTTCTTCCAGTGAAAAATTTACTTTTAGCTTTCTTATATCTGAAAAGGTCTTCATTTTGCCTTTTTTCTTGAATAATAACTAGGTATAGAATTCTAAGGTGACAGTTTATACCCCTTTTCCTTCTTAAAAGATGTTCCTACATTGTCTTCTGACTTGCATTGTTTTTCCTGAGAAATCTGTCATCTTTTTTTTTGTCTTCTGTTTGTAGTGTGTGTTTTTTTACCCTCTGGTTGCTAATAAGATTTTATCTCTAATTTTTAGTGTTTGATTATGGTGTGCTTGGGGTTTCTTAAACTTTCTGGATTTGTGCTTTTTTCTTTAAATTTGGGAAAAGTGTGGTCATTATTTCTTCAAATATTTTTTCTTTTTTTTCTCCATCCCTCAGGGACTCCAATTATATGTATATTTGGCTACTTGGAGTTCTTTCACTTCTCAGTGTTTTCAGTCAGTCAGTTCAGTCGCTCAGTCATGTCCAACTCTTTGCGACCCCATGAATCGCAGCACGCCAGGCCTCCCTGTCCATCACCAACTCCCGGAGTTCACTCACACTCACATCCATTGAGTCGGTGATGCCATCCAGCCATCTCATCCTCTGTCGTCCCCTTCTCCTCCTGCCCCCAATCCCTCCCAGCATCAGAGTCTTTTCCAATGAGTCAACTCTTCACATGAGGTGGCCAAAGTACTGGAGTTTCAGCTTTAGCATCATTCCTTCCAAAGAAATCCCAGGGCTGATCTCCTTCAGAATGTACTGGTTGGATCTCCTTGCAGTCCAAGGGACTCTCAAGAGTCTTCTCCAACACAACAATTCAAAAGCATCAACTGTTCGGCACTCAGCTTTCTTCACAGTCCAACTCTCACATCCATACATGACCACTGGAAAAACCATAGCCTTGACTAGACGGACCTTTGTTGGCACTTGGTTTAAAAAAAAAAAAATTATTCTTTGTGTTTAATTTTGGATAGTTTCTATTATTATTCTTCAAGTTTACTCTTCTGTGATGTCTGATCTGCTATTAAGTCCATACAGTGTATTTTTTATCTTTGATATTGAAGTTTTTATCTCTTTAAGTTCTATTTCTCCCTCCCCTTTCTTCTCCCTACTCTTTCTTTCTTTCCCTTTCTTTTCCTTCCTTTTTTCTTTTCTCCCTCACCCTCCCTTCCTCCCTTTCTTTCTTCTTTTCTTCCTTTTTTGTCTCTACGTAGCATGGTCAATCTTTATGCTAGCTTCTTGAACATGTAGAATACAGTTATAGTAATATCTAATGTCTTTGTCTACTAATTCTGTCCCCTGTATCATTTATTAGTTTTTATGAATTAATCTCCTCATTTGGGTCATATTTTTCTGCTTCTTTGCATGCCTTTTAACTTTTTTACTAAATTCCAGAAACTGAATTTTGCCTGTTGGATATTAGGTATTTTTGGATTTCTGCTGATGAGCTTTGGATGTAAGCTTAAGTGGACTTAAGTTACCTGGATGTAGCATGGTCCTTTGCTGCTGCTAAGTCGCTTCAGTTGTGTCCGACTCTTTACGACCCCATAGATGGCAGCCCACCAGGCTCCCCTGTCCCTGGGATTCTCCAGGCAAGAATACTGGAGTGGGTTGCCATTTCCTTCTCCAATGCATGAAAGTGAAAGTGAAGTTGCTCAGTCCTGTCCAACTCTGAGCGACCCCATGGACTGAAGCCTACCGGGCTCCTCCGTCCATGGGATTTTCCAGGCAAGAGTACTGGAGTGGGGATTCCATCACCTTCTCCGGTATGGTCCTCTAGAACCTTTTTTAAAGCTCTTTTTGGGGGGACCTGAGTAGCATTTAGCCTCGGATTGATTTTACCCCATTACTGAGGCAAACCCTTTCTGTTTATTCTATTCAATGCTGTTAACTATGGAGTTTTCCACTAAAAGTGGTAGGAACAGGCATTCTTTCTAGTCCTGTGTGAGTTGTGTGTGAGGTTTGTTCCCACTAATCCTTTCAGGTGATTCTTTTCTCTGGCTTCAGGTGATTTCCTTACATGCATACATTGATCAGTTCTCAACTGAGTATCTGAGGGGAACCCTCTAGAGATCTTTCAAGTTTTGTCTGTGCAGCTTTCTCCTTTCTGGTACTTTGCCTGTGAACTCTAGTTATCTTAACTTCTTCCTCAACCAGAATCCATTCCTCACCTCAAGGAAACCACTGGAGTTCGCTTAGGTTCCCACACCCCTCATCACAATCTGTTAACTTTCCCTAGGCAGCAAACTGGGGCAATTGTAGAGCTCACCTTGTAAAGCTCTAAGGGATCACTGCTCTTCATTGCCATATGTCCAGTGTTGTGAAAACCATTGCTTTAAGTATTTTGCCTGGTTTTCTGGTTGCTATAGCTAGCAGGATAAATCTGGCCCGTGTTACCCCATTTTGGCTAGAAGTGGAAGTCAGAACTATACATTTTAATTCATTGATGGATTGTGTCATAACTTGACTTAGCTGTTATCTAATTATTTGACATTTAGGTTGTCTCTAAGTTCTTGATATGCACTGATGACATTGTAGTGTACATCTTAATACTTACACATTTTTCCCAACTGAAGCATAAATTGCCATAATGAGATTATTAGATTGAAGAGTATAATCCTTTTTATGGTTCTTGATAAAAGTTCCAAATGAGCTTGTGTAATGCCACTGACAGTATGAAGGTGCCAATTTTAATATAACCTGGCCAATGTTGCTTTAAATTTTGTCTTTTTCTTATTAGGTATAAAATGATATATCAAATTGGCTTTAAGTTTTCATATTTTTATTTTTAATTGTGTTGAGTATTTTATGTAGTTTCATATGACTTTTAAAACAAAGTTTTGGTACTTTTACAAATTTAAAATTAGGATTATTTTATAGTTTACCACTTACATTCATATTTACTATATTCTTTCACTAAAGAACATGAAGCAGACAAAATTAATATTAACTAATGAATTTTTAAAATTATAAGACTTAAAGTCCATAAGCCACAAAAAATAAGATTGATAAATTTAGCTACCTTGGAATAATAAAATTATGCATGGAGAAAAGCATTGTACCATAAGACAAATGACAAAATGGGAAAAATATTGCCAATTTATCATAGACAAAACTTTTCTCCCTAATAGATAAAGGACTTTTAGAAACTGAGAAGAAAAAGAAATACAGTATTTCCTTAAACATGAAAAGTTGCTCAAATCATGGTACAAAAAGAGAAATCCAAATTAAAATCATATAAGATATAAGTTTTCACCTGCCAATTGGCAAAAATTCAGTAGTTTGACTCTATGGGTGAGGTTGTGAGGAATTCTTGTACATTGCTGGCTAGCATGCTAACTTTTTAAGAAAATTTATTTTATTGAAATATAGTTGATTTACAATGTTGTGTTAATTTCTGCTATACAACAAAGTGATTCACTTATACATATATAAATATATGCATTCTTTTTATGTTCTTTTCCATTGTGATTTATCACAGGATATTGAATATAGTTTCCTGTGTTATAGAGTCAGTTCAGTTCAGTTGCTCAGTTGTGTCCGACTTGTTGTAACCCCATGGTCTGCAGCATACCAGGCTTACCTGTCCATCACCAGCTCCTGGAGCTTGCTCAAACTCATGTCTATTGAGTTGGTGATGCCACCAAACCATCTTATCCTCTGTCGTCCCCTTCTCCTCCTGCCTCAGTCTTTCCCAGCGTCAGGGTCTTTTCTAATCAGTCAGCTCTTTGCATCCGGTGGCCAAAGTATTGGTGTTATATAGAAGGACCTTGTTTATTCAGTGTATATATAATAGTTTGCATCTGCTAATCCCAAACTCCCAATCCATTCCTCCCCCTCCTCATATCCCTCTTGGCAACCAGAAGTCTGTTCTCTGTGTCTGTGAGTGAGTCTCTTTCTGTTTTGTAGATAAGTTCATTTCTGTTATATTTTAGTTTCCACATATAAGTGATACCATATAGTATTTGACTTTCTCTTTCTGACTTACTTCACTTAGTGTGATAATCTCTAGGTCCATCCAGTTTGCTGCAAATGGCATTATTTCATTCTGTTTTATAGCTAAGTTGTATTCCATGGTATTTAAGTACCACATCTTACTTATCCATTCATCTGTCAGTGAATGTTTAGGTTGTTTCCATGTCTTGGCTATTGTGAATAAAGCTGTCAAGAATATAGGGGTGCATGTACCTTTTTGAATTATAGTTTTGTTTGGATATATGGTGTGCTAACTTGTAACTACCACTGTGGTAGACAAGTTGATGATGTCTTTAAAAAACAACAAGTGCATTTACTCTCCGATACATCAGTTCTACTTTTGGGAAATTATTCTATAGGTACATCTATGTGATATGACATGTATACAAGGCTATTCATTGTAATATGTTTTTGTAATAGCAAAGATTGGAAAAATGAAAGTATTAGTGGGTACTCACTGACTGAATAAACTATAGGGCATCCTTGCAATGGAGTTTTGTATAGCTATACAGAAAAAGAGGTGGTGCTCTGTGTATGGTTTGGGAAGATACGTAGTATGGCTAAGTGAAAAAATAACACATGGAATGGCATTTATGCCATGCTACCTTTTGTGTAAGAAAGGTTCACAATAAAGCATATTTTGTTCTTGCTTATCTTTGCATGAAGAAACACTGTAAGATTATAGAAGAAATTAATAAAAGTGGTTACCTTTAGGTAGGCAGAAATGAAGTGGGTAAGCAGGAGGAGTCAATAAGACTTCTCAGTGTTTTTCAGTTGAAAATCAGTGTGACTTTTGAACAATGTGAAAATGAATGTAAAATATATCATCATCTAGTATGTTTTAGTTAATACAAGTTAACTTCTAATTTAATTATCATTAATATAAACTCCTTCTCTCTAGAAAACAATGCTGCCTTGAGGGATGGACTCCTGGTATTCTTCTTCGTAATTCTTCCTCTTATTGTATTGGCTGTTTTTGTCTTCATTAAGAGAGACCAGCTACGGAAACGCTACTGCAGAAGGAAGAGATCACAGACAAATGAGTACTTAGATTATTTTTCTTTTAAATTCTTACTAAGTAATTTAATTATGTATGATGATAATCATATCATAAAAGATAGTTTAAAACTAGCATTCTAGTTTATCTCTGTATTCTTTTGACACGATGAGCAGGAATTAAAGGGTAAGTGGTGACTCAGCCACCTCTTATAACGGTGAGGGAAAAGGGTTATGATGACACCAACCTGTATACTACTGAAAATGGCCCCTGGGCTTCATTTTACTTGACTTTGATTTCTGATAGTGGGGTAAGTAGAATTTGGGGCTACAACTTCTGATTTGCATGCCATTAAATTTTTTTCTTCCTGTCTATTTCCAGTATCAGTTCTCCTAGAAGTATTCTTCAAGTCTGTTTTGAAAACAGATTTTATATATCATCAGCTTTTAAGAAATAATCTTTGATGGAAGAAAGGGTTTTCATAATTCAGACACCTGACATTTCTAGTCTACATGTTGGACTTTTGTACTGCTGTCTCTCAACAATCATTTCTAATACGTTGGCATTGGAATGTAGCATGTGTTAGCATGGACCTTGTAGTCAGACCTAAGTGCAAGTTCTAGCAAAGCTATCATTTGCTAGAATTATGAACAGAAATAATAAGTATCTAAGCCTTGGTTTACATCCTCTACATTGAGAATAATAATATTACCTCTCTCTGGAGGGCTTCATGTGAGGATTAAATAAGGAAATATTAACAAATAAAGCCCATAGCACAATGCAGTTATTTAATAGCTAGTTTTTATTATGGTAATATTTCCAAAATGTTCATATCTTGCCTGGAATGCTCACTTTTACTTCATTGCCCTGTTTCTCACTTACCTCACTTAAAAACTGCATAATATTTTCCTAGAGAATCCTCATGTTAGCTTTATTTTTTTAATGTGTTCTAAAACAGATGTAGATTTCTTTTTGTTTTTAAAATATAGTTTATTGAGACATAAGCCTCTACCCCCTTTTTTTTGAGCACACTGAGTGATTTGGCAGGATCTTGATTCTCTAAGCAGGGATTGAACCTGGGCCCCTGGCAATGAAAGCACCAAGTCCTAACCACTGGATTGCCAGGGACTTCCCCAGATTTATCTTTCTATCCTTTCTTTCTCTTAACTTTCTTTCACACTTCAGACTGACCAATCCATGTAGATAATTCCCCAGTCTGCATCTCTGAAATTTTAGTTTCATAGCAATAGCTGTCTCCTGTACATAGCTTACTTAGTATCCTTTTGGCAATGTCTAACTCTTAGCTGACATCTTTCCAGCCAGCTTGTTTTGCTTCTCTTGGACTTCCTAATATTCAGAGTGACTACTTTAGACCTAAGAATATTATTTTATTAGTCTCTGATTTCAGGAAGACTTGAGGAGTTTGAGAACACTGGCCTGATTGTCTAAATTATTTCTTAGTATTTCAGTTTATTTAATTGTAAAATGAGATTAATAAAGCTTTCTAGTACTCTAAGGATTAAAACTGGATGAGAACTATTAAAAATGCCATATGAATTTTAGCTGTCATCATGATCTTATCCACCACCACTACCAGTATCATTCTTCTGTGTTTGGGAAAATACAAGTCTGTATATTAATGCTATGTCATGTAGAAATGTCTTAATCTTAATTTAGCTCAAAAGTATTTGTATCTTTCAGATCAGGTGGCAAAAATCAAGCAAAAGATTCTAGACAGCCAGCGAGTGTTCCTAGACCTGCTTCTTCAGTGATTCCTCCCAGAAACGTAAGTTTAAATGAAAAATTCTTTTCCTTTATTATATTATGGTACCACACTTTTCGGGCTTCCCTGGTAGCTCAGCTGGTAAAAAATCTGCCTGCAACGCGGGAGACGTGGGTTTAATTCCTGGGTTGGGAAGATCCCTTGAGGAGGGCATGGCAACCCACTCCAGTGTTCTTGCCTGGAGAATCTCCATGGATAGAGGAGCCTGGCTGGCTACATTCCATGGGGTTGCAGAGTCCGACATGACTGAGCAACTGAGTGCAGCACATCACATTTTTAAAGCTTAAAAAATTGTTACATAATATCCCAGGTGGTGCAGTGGTAAAGAATCTGCCTGCCAGTGCAGGAGACACAGCAGAGTTGGGTTTGATCCCTGGGTCAGGAAGATCTCCTGGAGTAGGAGATGGCAGCCCACTCAGTATTCTTGCCTGGAGAGCCTGGAGGGTTACAGTCTGTGGGATTGCAAGGAGTTGGACACAACTGAGGGACTGAGCATGCACACATAGGAATAAACATAGATATTTTCCAAAGAATTTAGGAGTGTGGTCTGCAGATGGCCGCTGGGTTAGTTAATGGAATAGCACTAGGGTCCCTGGCTTAGAGGAGGTGGGAGGAAAACTAGACATTGAGAATGTCTTGCCTTGAAACCAAGCCTAGAAAATGACCTGGGTTTTATGCTGTCACTCTTTTTTCCTCTGTCTGCTATCTTTCTGTTTTCAATACCTGGCTTCCCCAGGGCATCTAACTAAAGATCTGGGGCTGAGCTCCTGGAATAATAGGTCTAGTTGTCTCAGCAGTGGGACCAGCAATCACTGTCCTTTGGAGTGTATTAGGGAGTACTGGGATAATAATATACTTTTTCTAACATGCATATATCCCTAAGAAATAACAAAATATTGCTTTATCTGCTTTTAAACGTATAATGTTTTGTTTGCTGTCTTACACATGTATCTGCATCATGCTTTTCCCCCTTAACATTGCTTTGTGGTTTATCTCTATCAGTAGATGTAGCTCTAATGCATTCATTTTCACTGTTGATATTATATTACATAAACTCCACACAGTTTAAAAATCCATTTTTCTTTTACCAGTTTCCAACTGTTCATTATTACAAATAAAGCTGAGATGAGCATTCTGTGTGTTACTCATGCATGTGTGTGAGTTCTAGGGTGGTACTAGTACAGTGGTTGCTATCCACATGTGGCTATTTAAATTTTATGTTATATTAAATAAAATTAAGAATTCTATTCCTCACTGACATTTTAGATGCTCAATAGATCACCTGTGGCCACTGTTGTAGGGGCACCATAGGCATAGAATGTTTCCATCATTACAGAAAATTCTTTTAGAGAATCTCTATATTCTGTTAGAGAATTTGGTATATCTGATATAGGGATATACCAAAGTTAAATTGCTGGGTTGAAAGATATTTGAATATTTACTTGAAAATGTCAAATTGTTTTCCAAAAGGATTATACCGTTGGGTGATTGCATTGTCAGTGGTGTATGAGCATTCCTTTCAAAGTAAATTTTGGCAGCATTTGGAACTGTCAAACTTTTAAAGTCTTTCCAATTACAAGGAGGTTAAATGATTAGATATCCTTCTAAAATGGAAGGATATGTATGGAACTTCCCTGTTCTTCTCCCTTTCCTTTTATAAAAAAGAAACAAATTATTATGCCCTTTTCCCTTAACCATAAGTCTCGGGGATTTTTCCATATTTCTGCATATATAGGATGATCACACAGTCCCTACATATACAAGTTAGAAATTATGTAATATATACTTTTTTGTCTTTGACATTTTTTTTCCCTTTTCTATTGTGGTAAAATATACATGCAATGAAAGTTGCCATTTTGACCATTTTTAAATATACAATTCAGTGGCATTAATTACATACACAGCGTTGTGTAATCATCACTGCTATTTCTAAAACTTTTTCTTTACCCCAGACAGAAACTCTGAACCTGTGAAGCAGTAATTCCCCATCCCCGATGACCCTGCTGTTCTACTTTTTAAAAATTGAGATAAAATAGGCATGTCACAGGCTTCCTTTGTGGCTCAGCTGATAAAGAATCTGCCTGCAATGCGGGAGACCTGGGTTTGATCCTTGGGTTGGGAACATCCCCTGGAGAAGGGAAAGGCTGCTGCTGCTGCTGCTGCTAAGTTGCTTCAGTCGTGTCCGACTCTGTGCGATCCCTACCCACTCTAGTATTCTGGCCTGGAGAATTCCATGGACTGTATAGTCCAGGGGGTTGCAAAGGGTTGAACACAACTGAGTGCCTTTCATTTTCACTTTCAGACATATCACATTATATAAGTTTCAGGTGTACAACGTGGTTCAATATTTGTATACAATATGAAATGAGCACCACAGTAAGTCTCATTAACATCCAATGTTGTACATAGTTACACATTTTTTCCCCTTGTGATGAGAACTTTTAAGATTTACACGCTTAGCAGTTTTCAAATATGCAATGAAGTATTATTACCTATAGGCACCATGCTCTACCTTACATCTCTGACTTATTTTATAACTGGAAATTGTTATCTTTAACCACCTTCATCTGTTTTTACCCATTTCCTTCTCTGCCCTCTGTCGTCTCCAATCTATTCTCTGTATCTAAGCATTTGGTTTTTTTTTAATTTTTAGATTCCACATATAATATTTGTCCTTCTCTGTCTGACTCATTTCACTTAGCCTGAATGCCTGTAGTCCATCCTTGTTGTCACAAATGGCAAGATGTCGTTTTGTTTGGTGGTTGAATAATATTTGTATATATGTACATGTGTTTGCCACAGATGGACCCTTAGACTCTTCCATATATTGGCTATCATAATTAATGCTGCAATGAACATGGGGTGCAGATAATTATACAAGTTAGTGTTCCATTTTCTTTGGGTAAATACTCAGAAGTAGGATTACTGGATCATATGGTAGTCATGTTTTTAATATTCTGAGGAACCTCCATACTGTTTTCTATGGTAGCTGTACCAATTTACATTCACATCAACAGTGCACAAAAGTTCCCTGTTTTCCACATTGAAATCAAGGGTATTTGAAAATTAATGGTATTTACAGTACTAGTTAGGTACTGTGTACGTTTGGCAATACATTTTTGGAAAGTTTTATTTAAAATATATTGACCTAGGAAATATTAATATGTTACCTTTTAACTAATGGAGTTGATCAGGGCCAAGATAATACTTTGTTATTATTGAATTTAAAAACTATAGCTTAAAAGGATTAAATATTCCACACTCAGGAGCAAAGATATGTTGAATAAGCAAAATATTTTAAATGTTAAGATTATAAGTCATCTATTCATTGATTTTTAAATAGATTATTTTTATGTGGAAAATAACCTATATAGAAAATATATTGATGAGTGCATTGTGGTAATAACTTTTTTTTTCTTTTTAGCCTATACAAACAAACAGATTTCCAGTACCAACTTACGGAGACAGGCAGCCTCACCAGTACCCATCAAGGTCTGAAGTGAATTCACTTAGATTACTTGACCAGGATAGAACCCAGGGTTAATGTCTCAATAGTTCCCTTGTATTTTAATGTAATTTAAGACATGGTATTTATTGCCAATAGTATAGATAAAGCACAGTTTGCAGAAAAGTTTTTAAGAGGTTTTATTTAAGTTTTGTCATATTAATGAAGTGTCAGAATGAAATTTTAAAGAGGCCCCAACAAGACACTGAACAGCTGCTGTAGCCTCTGGGATCCATAAGATTCAGAAGCAAGGACCTTTATAATAACCAGCAATGGTGAATCACATAGGTTTGACCAAACCTCCCATTAGGAACAGCTAGAAAAGCTAGACAATATAAGAAAATATGAAGGCATCAGAAAACTACTAAAGAAATGAAGGATTATTTTTTAAGGTCCAGGAGAGGAAGGTATTCCCGAGATGACCTCAGCTGTGGGTACCATTTTTCTGTCCTAGATTGTGTCTACCTATTCTGCATGGGCGAGGATAGAAAGCTGAGGAGAGCTTTCAACAAAGTAGGGCTGAGAGGACAAAAACTGGAGCCCTGCCAGGGAGATGGTACCCTAGTAAATATCCCAGGCTTTGTGTTGGGACCCAGGGGCAAGGGTGAATCAGACCCTCGACTTATTTCCTACAGGTTTGGTTGTTTTCTTTCACTGTTTGCCTCCAATTTAAAATAGCTTAATTGGTAAAGAATCCTGCAGTGCAGGAGACGCTGGTTTGATTCCTGGGTCATGAAATTCCCCTGGAGAAGGGATGGGCTACCCATTCCAGTATTCTTGGCCTTCCCTGGTGGCTCAGCTGGTGAAGAATTGGCCTGCAATGCAGGAGACCTGGGTTTGATCCCTGGGTTGGGAAGATCCCCTGGAGAAGGGAAAGGCTACCCACTCCAGGATTCTGGCCTGGAGAATTCCATGGACTCTATAGTCCATGGGTTGCAGAGTTGGATATGACTGAGCAACTTTCACTTTCACTATCTCAATTTACAAAGCTAGACATACAAGAAAAGAAAATGTGACTAAAACCAAGAAAATGTACTCAGAGGGTATCTAGTTAATAGAGTTTATTAGGTACAGACTTTAAAGTAGCTATGATGATCATATCACAGAATTAATAGTCAAGTTTGAGAATTTCACACAGAACTAGATGTACTGAACTTAAAAACCTAAAAAAAGAATCAAATGGAAATTCTAGAACTGAAAAGCACAAGAAAAATGAAGGACTCAATGTATGGGCTTAGCATCAAACAAGAAAGGAGATTTTATTATAATATTTTACATTGCATAAAATACTTCTTATCCCTCCCTACCCCCCCAAAAGTCCTTCAAATTATGATTGAATTGCACGCTGAGTAGTGTCCTCCAGTATAATCTTTATTATGCAATAAGAATGCACCGAAATCCAAGTGAACATCAGGAGAAGAATATATAAATTGTGAAACAGATGCTCACCAGGCAAAATTCAGTGATGGTTTTAAGAATGGTGTTATGAATGTAGCTTTATTTCATTCAGTTGAGACATATGATTAACTGTCTTTTTTACCTCTTCACAGGCCACCTCCACCACAGCCCAAAGAATCATTTCAGGGAAATTTAGTTCCAGCTCGTCCTGCTCCTCCGCCTCCACCTCCTTTATATAGTTCCCTCACTTAATTTTTTTTTTAGCCTTTCATTTTGCAGACATCTTCAGGGAACTGAGCTAATACTTTTTTTTTTCCTGATATTTTCTTGAAAAGCCTTTCTTCCTGCTGCAATTATGAATGAAAACAAAATACCACAAAACAGACTTTATTAATACAGAAAAACAGAACTTGAGTAGTGGGAAATGAGAAATAGAAGAAATGCAGTAAAGCCAGGGAATTTAGAATAACATTTTCATTTCCATTACTGAATACATTTTATTCAGTCATCTGTGAGGTTAATGCACCTGACATGAATTATGTTATTTTGAACATGTTATTATAATGATTCTCAAATTAACTGTATTGTTTCAAGTTTTGTCATTATGTGCTTAAATGTAACTCTGAATTTTGACCTTAGTTATCATTAGTGTAGTTTCTGGTTGAACATGTAATAGTCTAATACCTGTGAAAACTAATTAGCTGCCAATTAATATTTAATATTTTTAATCTTGCACAGACTAATAATCATCATACATTAGAATTTTGTGTATCTCATTCATTACATGAATAAAGGAATACTCTATTCAGAAGAATGCACAAAATACACAATTAAGATATCATAATACTATTTAAAAAGTGCAAAAACACACTAAAAGTGTGTATGTGTATATACATACACACAGTTGTTATCTTCCATTTTTATGAACATTCTATGGATAAATGCTTCTATGGATTCTATGGACAATGGATTCCATAGATCTATCTATGGATAATGAATATTAGCCAAGTTAATTTAAAAATAGAATTTCTATGATGAATCATGTTAAAATACAGCATCCTTTTACAGTAGCATCATTTTAAATAAATTATAAACTTTAAGGTACGAAGTATTTAATAGAACTAATCAGATATGCTGTTGATTCATAGCTGTAATAAAAAGCAGGAGCAATTATAATATCTTCAATCAATTGAGCTATCATAAAACCACTTGAGAATCTCATGAGCACTTTAAGTCCAAAATCTGAAACTTCAAAGATTGCTATTAATATACTTTTGAATGTTTACATTTACTAAGGTGTGCTTGATAATGTCTCTGTTGATTCTAATATTTTTCAAGAAATTAGGCTGGAGAAATAAAGAAAAAGTTTTTTTAGATAAGTGCAAGAAAATTAGTGGTATCTGCAAGTTGTTGTCTCAGCTGTGATAAAAAGTGAATTTTTACTATGGAAGAAATGGTATGAATGATGAAAATTTAAGCACCTAAAATTTTTTCACAACCTTTCATAATAAAGTTTATTAATAAGTTTATTAACTGAATTTCTTTAGTTTTTTAAAAAATTTTTGGTTTGTGTATATATATATATATATACATACAAGCATAAGATTTACAATAAATAAAATACTTGAAATTCTGATTTGTGTTGTCCATTAACTTCTTAAATACTCAGCTATTTATAACCTTATTAATTAAAACATACTAGTTTTAGATAAAACTACTAGTCAAATGTTTATAGATACTATCTCACTAATTTTCAAGACTTCTGGCAGATTGTGAACAAAGGCTTTTGGTTTGAAAAAGCCTTGAAAAACAGATTGGTTTTGAAGAAGACACATATCTTAGTCCTCTGAAGATGGTACATTATGTTAACAATCAGATATATAATAAAAATTGTAAACAATCCCAAATAGTCTTCAATTTAATCTCTGAATGAATTAATATACAACTAAAATGTTTTGTGTTTGTCACTGATATAGTTCCACAGATTTTGCAATTGTAAGTCATATCACTGAAATTTTACAGTTAGTAAATATTAACTCTGCAACTTAAAACTTTCTCAGGATTAAATAATTCCTTGGATCTTTGAATGTTTAGGATTTTTTTTTTTTTTCTGGCTGCACCACAGGTCAGGTAGAATCTTAGCCCTCTGACCAGGGATCGAACCCATGCCCCTTGCAGGGGAAGCATGCAGTCTTAATTGCTGGACCATGAGGGAATAAGCTATTCTAAAAGATTATTTGATCAGCCTGAACTTCTTTTGCTTTTATATGCATTTTTACATATTTTATATGCTTTTTTTTTTCCATGTAGGTTTGTCCTTGATTTATCTTGGATTGTTATTTTAAAAGTTGTAAAATTTCTTGGTCATAGATGCCACTTCAAAATTTGAAAATATTAAAGGTATTCTTTGCCATCTGCTAAAGATGTTTTAATAATCAAGGATAAATTATATGTAAGTTTGGTGTCACTGTATGGCTATGTTCACAGACTTATTATGTTGTTCAAGATAACTACATTTTCCCTTTCTGTCAGGCAAATGCCTGGGTCTACTAACTATATGCTGCTGAGTCGCTTCAGTCGTGTCCGACTCTGTGCAACCCCATAGACGGCAGTCTACCAGGCTCCGCTGTCCCTGGGATTCTCCAGGCAAGAACACTGGAGTGGGTTGCCATTTCCTTCTCCAATGCATGAAAGTGAAAAGTAAAAGTGAAGTCGCTCAGTTGTGTCAGACTCAGCGACCCAATGGACTGTAGCCTACCAGGCTCCTTGGTCCATGGGATTTGCCAGGCAAGAGTACTGGAGTGGGCTGCCATTGCCTTCTCCGACTAACTATATAGTTAAGCACAATCCAGGTTTTCTTAAGCACAGATCAGATTTTATGAAAGTCTATAAATGTTTACTGAAACTACTATCTTGCAGGTACCATATTAGATCATGTGACATATAAATTCTGGATAGGACATGCCTTCCATTATAGAGAGCCATATACATAAATAAGAATAAAGTCTGCTTTTTAAAAGATTTAAACAGGAAAGAGTAAGGAGGGGAAAACAAATGGGATACTGAAAATTCGTTCAAAATATTTAGCACCAATTAACAAGTCAAAGAATTTAGTATAACAGTTCTAATACTGTGAAGCGAGGTGAAACCAGCTTTTGGCTCAACTACACCCAAAAACTAAGATAATGGCATCTGGTCCCATCGCTTCATGGGAAATAGATGGGGAAATAGTGGAAACAGTGTCAGACTTTATTTTTCTGGGCTCCAAAATCACTGCAGATGGTGATTGCAGCCATGAAATTAAAAGACGCTTACTCCTTGGAAGGTAAGTTATGACCAACCTAGATAGCATATTCAAAAGTCGAGACATTACTTTGCCAACAAAGGTCTGTCTAGTCAAGGCTTTGGTTTTTCCAGTGGTCATGTATGGATGTGAGAGTTGGACTGTGAAGAAAGCTGAGCGCCAAAAAATTGATGCTTTTGAACTGTGGTGTTGGAGAAGACTCTTGAGAGTCCCTTGGACTGCAAGGAGATCCAACCAGTCCATCCTAAAGATCAGCCCTGGGATTTCTTTGGAAGGAATGATGCTAAAGCTGAAACTCCAGTACTTTGGCCACCTGATGCGAAGAGTTGACTCATTGGAAAAGACTCTGATGCTGGGAGGGATTGGGGGCAGGAGGAGAAGGGGCCGACAGAGGATGAGATGGCTGGATGGCATCACCGACTCGATGGACATGAGTTTAGGTGAACTGCAGGAGTTGGTGTTGGACAGGGAGGCCTGGCGTGCTGCAATTCATGGGGTCGCAAAGAGTTGGACACGACTGAGCGACTGAACTGAACTGACACCCAAAAAGAAGTGTTAGTATAGCGTTGGTTGTTCCTGTTGAGGTGCAAATTAGTGTTTACTGTTGACCCTTGAACCACGTGGGTTTGAACTGCACAGATTCACTTACCAGCGATTTTTTTTTATTCCCAATAAAAATACAGTGACACTCTGTATCTGCAGGCTCGCATCCGTGGATTCAACTAACTGCAAGTGGCAAAACAGTTCAGTATCCATGGTTGGTTGAATCTGCAGAGATGGAAACCAGAGGGCCAGTTTTGGGACTTGAGCATCTGGGCATTTTGGTATCCACCAGGGGTGCTGGAACCAATCTCTCCATGCATACAGAGAGGCCAACTGATTTTATTGCCATGTTTCTGCTCATTCTGTTCTTTTTCAGGCTGAAATAACCTTGTTGAAAGCCTTTGCGTCCATAAAATCGCATTTCCACTGTGAGTTTAGATGTGGGGTTTCTCCAAGTGAATTTTCTGTTACCACTGGACCTTTTTGTTTCTGTACCTGCCATTCTGTTAATTGATGTGAGAGACAACTCGTTCTTTGGGATTTGAAAAGAATTAAAAGATAGTGCATAGAGGCAGAGACTGGGTAGTGAGTCTGGGAGGGAGGAGGTCTTGCAGTCCAAGGTAAGAAGGCAATTTTCATTCAGGAAAGATCGGAAGTCGTAAGTGGTCCTAGCACAGGGGATGAGAGGAAAAGAGGCAGAAGCCTGAGCTACAAATTTAGAAAAATTTGAATACTCTGTTGTGGAATGTGGTTAGAATTTTCTACTGGAACATATGTACTGAAATTATGGGCAGGAATCTTGTCCATCTCATTCATAACCTGAGTATTCATTGTGGGTTAACTCAACAGAAGTTAACTCAACAAGGGCAGGCCATTATATGAATTTTAGCCAATGGCCTGTGAACCACATGGAAAGTAGACGCAGCCTGGTTACAAGGTGTATTTGGGCAGTGGATATAGAAAGTGTCATGGCAGATGCTTTGTGACGATACCAAAACCTAGTCACTTCCCTCTTTTTTTGGAATTCTTTTTTTTTTTTTTTAAATCTGCCCTTTTAAAAATTAAAAAACCCCGATTTTAGTAAATATGAATGCGTAACTCGTGTGTGTGCATGCACAGTTTTATATCCTTTATATCCAGCAAGTCGTGTCTGATAACAAAACAGCGGACAATAAATGTGTTAGTCCTTTTAGGTCCATCCACAAGAAGCAAAAGGTTTGTGGGAGGACGATGACCGCGACGGAGAGGGCTGGGGTGATCTGGAACCTTCAGATAACTGGGGTTGTGGGTGGGGGCATCGGGCCGTCGAGAAGGGCGGGCTGTCCGCCAAAGAGCGCAACAGAGGCCAGAACGCAAGGACTGAACAGCCGACGCGCCCCTCGGGCGACTGGTGGGCGGGGCGCTGAGTACCCAGCTCTTGCGTAGGTAGTCTCGCGAGAACGCGGCTCACCGAAGGCCAACGGTTGAAGGGTTTAGTGTCCTCTCAAAAAAAAAAAAAAGCCCAGAAGTCACGCTATGATCCGCTTAATGATATTGCTAGCGGGTCTCCGTGGCTTGCTAACGTCAAGACCCGGTAAGCCCATGGATGCCCTGGGACTCCGGTGTGGGGAGTGAGAAGGTTTTTCTTTTTTCTTCTTTACATGCGTAACCTGCTTGGGTCACACAGCGCGGCAACTGGACACTCAAGTCCCTTTCCTCGTTTTTGGTTTCTTTTGCCCACCAGGGAACCGGGCTGTTTTTAGGCGCTGCGTAGTAATAGAGAAGGGACTCCTGAGAGAGGAAGGTGATTTTAATAAGCTCAAGGACAAATCTCTGATGCCCTGACTCTAACTCTGAATTGGGGGCCTCCCCTTTTTGTAGTTCTGTTATACACTACCTCAAAATTTCTTGCACTCAGAAGCACTCCAAAAACTTCATGAACTCAGACGCCAAAAAACTGATCTTCCTCAGATATCATCTGCTCCAGTAAAATAACTTGCCCTGTGTACAATAATAGTTTGTCCTGCAAAAAATGTATACAGAAAATGTATACATATACAAAAAATGTCAGTTTTTGGAATTGTGCAAGATGGGGCCGCTTATGCCATGTCTACACGCTGGTCATCATGTTGACTTCTCCCGTGGTGGGAGTTTCAGGAGCTACAAAACCACTCAAAGGATATTATCTACAGCTTAGAATATTATCTCTAGCTCTTGAAGAGGAACTGAAGGTCCTTGACCGTTTTTAATGGCCAAACTATTATTATTTTTTCTTGCTTGATTACTTTGCTTTTGTATTCCGCCCCTGCCCCGCCCCTTCTCTGATTAAATTTCTTCTTTGGCTACAGTTTTTCTGTAGACAACAGGTAGGCAGAAGACATGGAAGGGAAGACTGTCCTGGGAAGACTCATAGGGTCCTGGTCAGTTACAGTAATAGACCTATTACGTGTTAATGTAAGTAACACATTTAAAAATGAAAACTGTTTTCCAAAACAAAGAATTTAGAGTGGTGTTGTGAATCTGCTTAAAAGGTTTGGTTTAATAGATGACAGCTAGATTCTCAGATCTACTTCTGCATATTTGAAGTATATGTGGTTGGGAAAGGGAGAAGTATTTTATGAGCCTTTTCAGGTAGTTACCAGTATTCCCCTTTGGCTGCAATACCAAATACACACTTGATAAATGGTAAAGGTTAGTTACAACGTGGAATGAACTTTTCTTAATATGTTAAGATCCATTGGTCTATTTTGAACTTTATTGGCTATTTTACCCATTAAAAAATGTATTATCTTTGTTTTTAAATTATTTTAAATTGTAATAAAATATAAAAAACATAAAATTTGCCATTGTCAGCCATTTAAAAAAATGAATGAACTTTAGAGTGTTTTAGATCCATAGCAAAACTGAAAGGTACAGAAATTTCCCATATACTTCCTGTCCCCACGTGTAGTCTCCGCTATAGACATCCTGCAACCGCAGTGGTATATTTGTTACAATTTATGATCCCACACTGACACATCATTATCACCCCATATCTGTAGTTTACCTTAGGGTTCACTTTTGATGTATATTCTATGGATTTTGACATATATATAATGACATGTATCCACCAGAGTAGTTTCTCTCCCCTAAAAATCCCGTGTTTCACTGATTCAGCTCTCCCTTCCCTCTTAAGTCCTGACAACCACTGATCTTTTTACCATTTCCATCAGTTTTACCTTTTCCATAATGTCATATGGTTGAAATCTTACAGTATGTTGCCCTTTCAGATTGACTTCTTTCACTTACTAATATGCATTTATTGTTCTTTCATGTCTTCCTAGGGCTCTATAGCTTATTTCTTTGTAACACTGAGTGATATTCCATTGTCTGTATATACCAATGTATTTATCCATTTACCTACTAAAAGACATCTTGGTTGCTTTTAAGTTTTGGTAGTTAAGAATGAAGCTACTATAAATATCTGTGTACAAGCTTTTGTTTGGACATAAGATTTCAACTCCTTTTGGGTAAATACCAAGGAGTGCTTTTGCTGGATCATATGATAAGAATATATTTAGTTCTGTAAACTATCCTCCAAAGTGGCTGTGCTATTTTATAGTCTCATCAGCAGTGAATGAAAGTTCCTGCTACTTCACATCTTTGCCAGCATTTTGTGTTGTCAGTGTTCTTCAGTTTGGCCATTCTAATAGGTATAGAATGGTCATAATCTCTATGACTATATAATGTCATAGTCTCTAGTGACATATGATGTAGAGCATTACTCTTCTTCTTATTTACCATCTATATATCTTCCTTTTTTTTCAAAAATATCTATTTATTTATTTGGCTGTACTGGGTCTCAGTTGTGACATTCAGGGTCTTCAGTTTTCACTGGGGTATGTGGGATCTTTAGATGCAGCATGCAGACTCTTAGATGCAGCATGCAGGATCCAGTTCCCTGACCAAGAATTTAACTTGGGCCCCCCCACCCCCCGCATTGGGAGGATGAAGTCCCAGCCACTGGACCACCAGGGAAGTCCCCCTAACCTTCTTTTGTATCCAGCATTGCTATACTAGTCTTTATTGTTGTGACCTCACCTATGAATAGAATAGTTCAAGAAAGTAAAGCAGGCTCACCCAATATCTCTTTATACAACTCTGCTGCTGCTGCTGCTGCTAAGTCGCTTCAGTTGTGTCCAACTCTGTGCGACCCCATAGACAGCAGCCCACGAGGCTCCCCTGTCCCTGGGATTCTCCAGGCAAGAACACTGGAGTGGGTTGCCATTTCCTTCTCCAATGCAGGAAAGTGAAAAGTGAAAGTGAAATTGCTCAGTCGTGTCCGACTCCTTGCAACCCCATGGACCACAGCCCACCAGGCTCCTCCATCCATGGGATTTTCCAGGCAAGAGTACTGGAGTGGGTTGCCATTGCCTTCTCCTATATATCTTCTTTAATGAGGTGTCTGTTCAGGTATTTTGCCCATTTTAAAGTGTTTTTTTTTTTTTTTTAAATTATGGTTGAGCTTTAAGAGATCCTTGTATTTTTCTGGGCTCCAAAATCACTGCAGATGGTGACTGTAGCCATGAAATTAAAAGATGCTTATTCCTTGGAAGGAAAGTTATGACCAACCTAGATAGCATATTCAAAAGCAGAGACATTACTTTGCCAACAAAGGTTTGTCTAGTCAAGGCTATGGTTTTTCCTGTGGTCATGTATGGATGTGAGAGTTGGACCGTAAAGAAGGCTGAGCGATGAAGAATTGATGCTTTTGAACTGTGGTGTTGGAGAAGACTCTTGAGAGTCCCTTGGACTGCAAGGAGATCCAACCAGTCCATTTTGAAGGAGATCAACCCTGGGATTTCTTTGGAAGGAATGATGCTAAAGCTGAAACTCCAGTACTTTGGCCACCTGATGCGAAGAGTTGACTCATTGGAAAAGACTCTGATGCTGGGAGGGATTGGGGGCAGGAGGAGAAGGGGACAACAGAGGATGAGATGGCTGGATGGCATCACTGACTCGATGGATGTGAGTCTGGGTGAACTCCGGGAGTTGGTGATGGACAGGGAGGCCTGGTGTGCTGCGATTCATGGGGTCGCAAAGAGTCGGACACAACTGAGCGACTGATCTGATATTATCTGATCTGTATATTTTGGATAACAGTTTTTTATCACGTGTGACTTTTGAAGGTGTTTTTCTCCTGGTTTGTAACTGCTCATTCACTTGACAGTGTCTTTCACAGAGCAAAAGTTTTTAATTTTAATGAAGTCCAGTTTATCAATTATTTTCTCATGCATCATGTCTTTGGTGTTATATCTAAGAAGTCATTGCCTTACCAATGGTCATCTAGGTTCACTCTTACATTAAGGAGTTTTATAATTTTGCATTTTACATTTAGATCTATAATCCATTTTAGGTTAATTTTTATGAAGTGTTAAAGCCTGTGTCTAGATTATTTGTTTTGCATTTTGAAATCCATTTGTTATAGTATCATTTTTTTAAGACTATCTTTGCTGCATTACGTTGTCTTTTCCTATGTCAGAGATCAATTGATTGTATTTATATAGGTACTTTTCTGGGATCTCTGTTCTGTTTGATTGACCTTTTTGTGTGTTCTCTCACCAAAATTACACTACCTTGATTACTGGAGCTTTACTATAAGTCTTTAAGTCACATAGTGACAGTCGTTTGATTTTCTTCTTCAGTATTGTTATTTGGGATCTTTCATAAATTTTAGAATCAGTTTATTGATAACCACAGAATATCATGGTGGGATTTTGATTGGAATTGCACTGAATCTATAGAACAAGTTGGGGAAAGATTGACATTTTGAACTTTTTGTTTGCTATTTGTCATCAAAGTTTTGTAGTTTTCCTCATAGAGATCTTACTCGTATTTCATTAGATTTATAGCTAAGTATTTATTTAACTTTTGGGGATGCTAATGTACATGACATTGTGTTTTAAATGTCAAATTCCAATGCTCATTTCTGGTATATAGAAAGTGAATGACATTTGTATATTAACCTTTTATGCTGCAGATTTGCTGTCTTAACCATTTTTAAGTGTATAGTTCAGTGGTGGTGAGTATATTCACATTGTTCTATGACATCTTTCTGGGAGCCTTTTCATTTTGCAAAACTGAAGCCCCATACCCATTAAACAAGTAATTAAAAATTGTGATAAAATATATGTAACATAAAATTTACCATTGTAACCCTTTTTCACTGATACTGCGTATTTGCTTTTTTAAGTAGAAGCTAATTAGAACATCTGTATTCAGTTTTCACTTTATTTTTATAGATTCTCTTTTTTCCTGGCTTTACCTTAGGTTTTATACTTTTATATATTTTTTGGTTACTAATTAATGTGGTTTTGTTTCAGTACAGAGAACTGTAACATTTCTTGTGAGGCCTTTCTCCTTTAACTTTTGTGAAATTGTTTATCTCTCCTTCAATTCTGAAGGACAGCTTTGCTGGGCATGGTATTCTTAGGTGGAATTTTTTTTTCAGTACTATATATTGAATGTATTATCCCACTCCATTCTGGTCTGCAAGGTTTCACTGAAAATCCACTGATAGTCTTATGGGAGTCTGCTTGTACATAATATTTTTTGTTTCTGTTGCTGCTTTTTTGAGAGTCTCTCTTTGTCTCTACTTTTGGGCAGTTTACAATGTATGTCAGTGTAATTCTCTTTGAATTCCTTTTTTGGCTTTCTTTTGGCTTTCTAGATTTAGATGTTAATTTTTTTACCCCAGGTGAGAAAAATTTTCAGTCATTACCTCTTTGAATAAGTTCTGCCCTCCACCCTGATTTCTTTTCCTTCTATGACTTCTATAATGTGTATACTGCTCTGCTTGATTGTGTCCCATATATCCATGAATCTGTCTTCACTCTTTTTCATTCATTTCATTCTTTCTTTCATTCGTAAAAAATATTTTGCTCCTCTGATTAGATGAATTCTCTTGATCTGTCTACAGGTTTTCTGATCCTTTCTTTCACTTGATCTAGTCTGCTCTTGAACCCCTCTATTGAAAATTTCAATTCCGGTATTGTATTCTTCAGCTCTCTGATTTCTATTTTTTACTGATTCTAAAGGGTGTCAGACTTTATTTTTTGGGGCTCCAAAATCACTGCAGATGGTAATTGCAGCCATGAAATTAAAAGACGCTTACACCTTGGAAGAAAAGTTATGACCAACCTAGATAGCATATTCAAAAGCAGAGACATTACTTTGCCAACAAAGGTCCATCTAGTCAAGGCTATGGTTTTTCCAGTGGTCATGTATGGATGTGAGAGTTGGACTGTGAAGAAAGCTGAGCACCGAAGAATTGATGCTTTTGAACTGTGGTGTTGGAGAAGACTCTTGCAAGTCCCTTGGACTGCAAGGAGATCCAACCAGTCCATTTTGAAGGAGATCAGCCCTGGGATTTCTTTGGAAGGAATGATGCTAAAGCTGAAACTCCAGTACTTTGGCCACCTCATGTGAAGAGTTGACTCATTGGAAAAGACTCTGATGCTGGGAGGGACTGGGGGCAGGAGGAGAAGGGGACGACAGAGGATGAGATGGCTGGATGGCATCACTGACTCGATGGACGTGAGTCTGAGTGAACTGCGGGAGTTGGTGATGGACAGGGAGGCCTGGCGTGCTGCGATTCATGGGGTCACAAAGAGTCGGACACGACTGAGCGACTGAACTGAACTGAAATGACTGATGAGCTCCTTATTGCCAAATTCAGACTTAAATTGAAGAAATTAGGGTAACCCACTAGATCATTCAGGTATGACGTAAATCAAATCCCTTATGATTATACAGTGGAAGTGAGAAATAGATTTAAGGGACTAGATCTGATAGATAGAGTGCCTGATGAACTATGGATGGAGGTTCATGACATTGTACAGGAGACAGGGATCAAGACCATCCCCATGGAAAAGAAAAGCAAAAAAGCAAAATGGCTGTCTGGGGAGGCCTTACATAGCTGTGAAAAGAAGAGACGAGAAAAGCAAAGGAGAAAAGGAAAGATATAAGCATCTGAATGCAGAGTTCCAAAGAATAGCAAGGAGAGATAAGCAAGCCTTCCTCAGCGATCAATGCAAAAAAATAGAGGAAAACAACAGAATGGGAAAGACTAGAGATCTCTTCAAGAAAATTAGAGATACCAAGGGAATATTTCATGCAAAGATGGGCTCCATAAAGGGCAGAAGAAAGTAGGAAGCAGAAGATATTAAGAAGAGGTGGCAAGAATACACAGAAGAACTATACAAAAAAGATCTTCACGACCCAGAGAGTCACGATGGTGTGATCACTCACCTAGAGCCAGACATCCTGGAATGTGAAATCAAGTGGGCCTTAGAAAGCATCACTATGAACAAAGCTAGTGGAGGCGATGGAATTCCAGTTGAGCTGTTTGAAATCCTGAAAGATGATGCTGTGAAAGTGCTGCACTCAATAGGCCAGCAAATTTGGAAAACTCAGCAGTGGCCACAGGACTGGAAAAGGTCAGTTTTCATTCCAATCCCAAAGAAAGGCAATGCCAAAGAATGCTCAAACTACCACACAATTGTACTCATCTCACATGCTAGTAAAGTAATGCTCAAAATTCTCCAAGCAGGCTACAGCAATCCATGAACCGTAAACTTCAGATGTTCAAGCTGGTTTTAGAAAAGGCAGAGGAACCAGAGACCAAATTGCCAACATCCGCTGGATCATCGAAAAAGCAAGAGAGTTCCAGAAAAACATGTATTTTTGCTTTATTGACTATGCCAAAGCCTTTGACTGTGTGGATCACAAGAAACTGTGGAAAATTCTGAAAGAGATGGGAATACCAGGGCACCTGACTTCCCTCTTGAGAAACCTGTATGCAGGTCAGGAAGCAACAGTTAGAACTGGACATGGAACAACAGACTGGTTCCAAATAGGAAAAGGAGTACGTCAAGGCTGTATATTGTCACCCTGCTTATTAAACTTATATGCATAGTAGCTCATGAGAAACACTGGGCTGGAAGAAGCACAAGCTGGAATCAAGATTGCCGGGAGAAATATCAATAATGTCAGATATGCAGATTACACCACCCTTATGGCAGAAAGTGAAGAGGAACTAAAAAGCCTCTTGATGAAAGTGAAAGAGGAGAGTGAAAAAGTTGGCTTAAAGCTCAACATTCAGAAAACGAAGATCATGGCATCTGGTCCCATCACTTCATGGGAAATAGATGGGGAAACAGTGGGTGACTTTATTTTTTTGGGCTACAAAATCACCGTACATGGTGATTGCAGCCATGAAATTAAAAGACGCTTACTCCTTGGAAGGAAACTTATGACCAACCTAGACAGCATATTAAAAAGCAGAGACATTTCTTTGCCAACAAAGGTTCGTCTAGTCAAGGGTATGGTTTTCCCAGTGGTCATGTATGGATGTGAGTTGGACTGTGAAGAAAGCTGAGTGCCGAAGAATTGATGCTTTTGAACTGTGGTGTTGGAGAAGACTCTTGAGAGTCCCTTGGACTGCAAGGAGGTCCAACCAGTCCATTCTAAAGGACATCAGTCCTGGGTGTTCTTTGGAAGGACTGCTGCCAAAGCTGAAACTCCAATACTTTGGCCATCTGATATGAAGAATTGACTTATTGGAAAAGACCCTGATGCTTGGAGGGATTGGGGGCAGGAGGAGAAGGGGACGACAGAGGATGAGATGGCTGGTAGGCATCACTGACTTGATGGACATGCGTTTGGGGAACTTCTGGAGTTGGTGATGGACAGAGAGGCGTGGCATGCTGCAATTCATGGGCTTGGAAAGAGTCAGACACGACTGAGCGACTGAACTGAACTTAACTGAATGATTAGTGCCATTGAACATCTTTTAATATGTATTGGGCATTTGTATATCTTTTTTGGAGAAATGAGTATTCACAAGTTCTTTGCCCATTTAAAAAATTAGGTTTTTGGTTTTGCCGTTGATTCAGGAGTTCCTCTTATATTCTGGATACTAGACCTTGAGTCAAGTGATTTGCAGGTATTTTTTTCTCATGCTGTAGTTTGTCGTCACTGTCTTGTGAGTGTTCCATGACTCACAAAAGTTTTAAGTTATGATGATAGGATCTAATATATGTGTATATATATATTTTTTTCTTTTGTTGCTTATGGTTTTAGTGTCAAATCTAAGAACAGGTTCAACAGTTATTGACTCTTGGCTAATTCTGCTTCAGTTTTATGTTCCCTACCACTTCCTCTATTAGGCAAATTATAAATATTCTATCATTTTATTATCTAAATATTTAAGTATATATTTCTAAATGACAAAATACAATTTTGAAATATAACCACAGCATCATGATCATGGCTTAGAAATTAATGACAGTTTCTTATATCATCCAGTTTTCAGTCTGTGTCCAAATTTTCAATTGTTTATGAGTGTAATAATTTTCCTTACAGTTTGTAATCACCAAGAAACAATATCCACACATTGCTTGAATCAGCATCCAAAATATACACTCATTGAGTTGGCTCCTCCCTACTCCATTTTATTTAGTGTCTGGCTTTTAGTACCATGTTGATAACTGATAATTCCGAATTTATATTTCTTCTCTTGCACTCTTTAGGCAGCCTATGAGATGATTTCCAGTGTTTCTCACATCCTGGGACTCATGCCCTTGTGTAATCCCCTCCTCTTAAATGTAAGCTATGTTTTATGATTTGTTTCTAGTGAATAAAATGTGGTCAATGGATGTCTTTTCTGAGATTAGAATATAGGATGACTGTGTCTTTTTCCTGGGTGCTCACTTTCAATCTCTTTTTCTGATCCCTTATTCTGGGGGAAGTAAGTTGTCATATTGTGAGTATCCTTATGGAGAGGTCTTTTGAGATTTCTCATTAACAGCCTGGAAAGACCCAATGCCTGTCATCAGCTAAGTGCATGAACTTTGAAGTGGATCCTGTGCTAGTCAAGCCTTGAAATTGTTGCAGCCCTGGCTGACACTTTGATTGCAGTTTTGCTAGAGACACTGAACCAGAGGCATTCAGTTAAGCTTTGCCCAGATGCCTGACCCAAGGACCGTAGGGATTAATAAGTGTTTATTGTTTTAAGCTGCTAAATTTGGGGATAATTTGTTATGCAGCAATAGATAATTAATATATCATCCTTCAGTTAAAATCAAAGTCAGATCATGTCTCTCTGCTCAAAATCTTCCAGTGGTTTCTTATATCTCCAAGAATAAAAATTAAAGCCCTAACTCTGACCTATTTTGCCCTGTAGGATCTCAACAGCTTGTTTCCCTCCTCTCTGACCTCATCTCTTAATCTTTTCCTCATTGCTCATGCTACTCTAACCACAGTTGTTTCCTTATGGCTTTTCAAACACACTAAGCATTTCCTTCCAAGAGTCTTAAATACTTGATATTTTTTCTTCCTGGAGTGTTCTGCCAAGATATTCATTTGTTCCCCTCCTCACCTTCTTCAGGTCTTTGTCCAAATGCCGTCTTCTCAGTGAGCCGTATTTAACCTCACCTTCAGCAATCACTATTCTGTCATGAACCTATGACATATTCTGTCATAACCCATGATTCTGTGGGTTAGTGGGACTGTTGTTCTGGTTTGGACCAGGTTAGCTAATCTGCAGGTCGTTTGTACTCTTTCCTGCAGCTGTTGTCAGCTCCTGAGTTGGTTGGCAGCTGAATGGTGTAGGATGGTCTCACACACTGGTCTCTCTGTTGGAATGTGTTCAGCTAGGGTGCCTTGGCCCCCTTTCACATAGTCCCCCACCCTCCTGTAGGCTTGCTCAGGCTTGTTTACATGCAATTTCAGGATTCAAAGGCAGTAGGAGGGCAAGCCACAGTGCACAAGCTCTTTTCAGGTTTGTTTGTTTTACATTTATTATTGTCTAATTGGCCAAAGTAAGTTACTTGGCCAAGTCTAGAGTTAGTTCCTAAGTATATCCATGGGAGACAGTACTTTCTGTTGTATCTATCACATCTGATTTCTGAAATTTTTTAGAGTTTTTCTAGAATTTCTCAACAACTATCACACTTTCATCTTTAGCTTATCAAGAGAATTGTTGAGACCTCTTAGCTGGTGATAGCACTTTACCAATTTCCCACCTTTTTTTTTGGTAAATGTTTTTCACCATAAAAATCTGTGATTTTTCACTTATTTTCTGGATGCCTTGTATTTGAATGTTCTTTTTTCCTCTTTTTTAAGAATATTTATAACCTGTTTTATATAATAGATTTAATTTTATTTAGGTAGTAATATTGTTTGTAGTATTTATTTATTTGTCTGCACTGAGTCTTAGTTGCAGCACATGAGTTCTTCGATCTTTGTTGTGGCATGCAGGGTCTTTCGGAGAAGGCCATGGCAACCCACTCCAGTACTCTTGCTTGGAGAATCCTGGGGACAGAGGAGCCCAGTGGGCTGCTGTCTGTGGGGTCACACAGAGTCGAACATGACTGAAGCGACTTAGCAGTAGCAGCAGGGTCTTTAGTTGAGGCATGTGGGATCTAGTTCCCTGACTAGGGATCAGACTCGGGCCTGCTGTATTGGGAGCATGGAGTCTTAGCCACTGGACTACCAGGAAAGTTCCTATTACCTGTTTTTAAATTGTTTTCAATATTTTTATTGGAGTACACAGGTGATAACTCATATTTGCAGAAGCAAGTCTTATATAAAAGAACATGCACAAATATTTAGTCAAGTTTAGGATGCAGTTATTAACTGTTTTTTTCTTTCTCCAGATTTTCAAAATTCATTTCTACAAATCATACTTCCAGAGAAAGTCCAAGCAAATACAAGTGAAAGTGATAATTCAGAAGTAGAAAATGTAAGAGATTTTCCATAGTTAATGCTGTTATATGAAATTTCTTATTTTTATTGCATAGCAGTGAAATACATAAATTCCATTAGAGTATAAATAGCCAATATCACTACTGATAAGGAATTTAAAGTTTTGATGGTAAAAGCAAATATATAAATCAGAATGTTCTAATTTTTCTAGAATTTGTCATTTCCTCGTGGTAAAATAATTTTTAAAAGTTCAAAGAGAGAATATAATGTAAAAGAATTAGTCTTATCTGAGTGGTATCTAGATGATTCAGATGAAGAGAATAATTTTCTCCAAAATTGCTAAGGAGAATCTGTCTTAAGTATAATCTTCTTTCTTAATCTCTACCCTTGCATTTACCAGTTTTCAGAGTATAAACTGATTATTCTGTTATTTTTATTGGAAAGATGATAGTTTATCCTGCTTATTGATTTATTTAACAGATATTTCTCTGGACTTGTGTGCATAGCTATATGCTAAGAGCCTTAGGAGATTAAAAAAAAATACAAAACAACATGCCTTGCTTACAAGTGACTGATCTTTTTTTAAAAAAATTTAATCAGTTAACTATTTTTGAGTGTGCTGGGTCTTTGTTGCTGTGTGTGGACTTTCTCTAGTTGTGGCAAGCAAGGGCCACTCTTTGTTGTGATACATGGGCTTCTCATTGCAGTGGCTTTTCTTGTTGTGGAGCCCAGGCTCTAGAGGCTTCAGTAGTTGAGGTACTTAGGCTCAGTAGTTGTGGCTTGTGGACTCTAGAGTGTGGCTCAGTAGTTGTGGAACATGCTATTCCGTGGCATGTAGGATCCTCCCGACCAGGGGTTGAACTTGAGTCCCCTGCATTGGCAGGCAGATTCCTGACCACTGGAGCCCCAGAGAAGTCCAGTGGCCAATCTTTTGATAACACTTTATTTTTAACAGTTTTAATGAGGTATAATTTAGACACCACAGAATTCACCCATTGTAAGTGTATAACTCAATGATTATTAGTACATGAATTATGTAAACATTACCATAATCCAGTTTTTAAAAAATTTTTTTTAAATTAAAAATTTTTTTTTACTTTACAATATTGTATTGGTTCTGCCACACATCAACATGAATCCGCCACGTGTTCCCCATCCTGAACCCCCCTCCCACCTCCCTCCCTGTACCATGTCTCTGAGTCATCCCAGTGCACCAGCCCCAAGCATCCTGTATCGAACCTGGACTGGCGATTCATTTCTTATATGATATTATACATGTTTCAGTGCCGTTCCCCCAAATCGTCCCACCCCCTCCCTCTCCCATAGAGTCCAAAAGACTGTTCTATACATCTGTGTCTCTTTTGCTGTCTCACATACAGGGTTATTGTTACCATCTTTCTAAATTCCATATATATGCGTTAGTATACTGTATTGGTGTTTTTCTTTCTGGCTTACTTCACACTGTATAATAGGCTTCAGTTTCATCCACCTCATTAGAACTGTTTCAAATGTACTCTTTTTAATGGCTGAGTAATACTCCATTGTGTATATGTACCACAGCTTTCGTATCCATTCATCTGCTGATGGACATCTAGGTTGCTTCCATGGCCTGGCTATTATAAACAGTGCTGCGATGAACATTGGGGTACACGTATCTCTTTCAATTCTGGTTTCCTTGGTGTGTATGCCCAGCAGTGGGATTGTTGGGTCATAAGGCAGTTCTATTTCCAGTTTTTAAAGGAATGTCCACACTGTTCTCCATAGTGGCTGTACTAGTTTGCATTCCTACCAACAGTGTAAGAGGGTTCCCTTTTCCTGATACCCTCTGCATCATTTATTGTTTATAGACTTTTGGATAGCAGCCATTCTGACTGGTGTGAGATGGTACTTCATTGTGGTTTTGATTTGCATTTCTCTGATAATGAGTGATGTTGGGCATCTTTTCATGTGTTTGTTAGCCATCTGTATGTCTTCTTTGGAGAAATGTCTATTTAGTTTTTTGGCCCATTTTTTGATTGGGTCGTTTATTTTTCTGGAATTGAGCTGTAGGAGTTGCTTGTATATTTTTGAGATTAGTTGTTTGTCAGTTGCTTCATTTGCTATTATTTTCTCCCATTCTGAAGGCTGTCTTTTCACCTTGCTTAGAGTTTCCTTTGTTGTGCAGAAGCTTTTAAGTTTAATTAGGTCCCATTTGTTTAGTTTTGCTTTTATTTCCATTACTCTGAGAGGTGGGTCATAGAGGATCCTGCTGGGATTTATGTCAGAAAGTGTTTTGCCTATATTCTCCTCTAGGAGTTTTATAGTTTCTGGTCTTATGTTTAGCTCTTTAATCCATTTTGACTTTATTTTTGTGTATGGTGTTAGAAAGTGTTCTAGTTTCATTCTTTTACAAGTGGTTGACCAGTTTTCCAAGCACCACTTGTTAAAGAGATTGTTTTTTCTCCATTGTATATTCTTGCCTCCTTTGTCAAAGACAAGGTGTCCATAGGTGTGTGGATTTATCTCTGGGCTTTCTATTTTGTTCCATTGATCTATATTTCTGTCTTTGTGCCAGTACCATGCTGTCTTGATGACTGCAGCTTTGTAGTATAGCCTGAAGTCAGGCAGGTTGATTCCTCCAGGACTAAAATTTTAAAGTTAGGACATGCTGCTACTTCAGTATCAGGATCTTATGTTTGGTATTTCTGCCTTTTATCTGACATATACATGTTTTGCTTCTTTCTGGTCTTACTTAAAAAAAAAAAAACCTTGAAAAATTTTGGCATGATATTGGAGTTACAAAAATTGCAAAGATGCTACCTTGAATTCCCATATAAGTTCATTCAGTTTCTCCTAAAATTAATGTCTTATATAACCATTTTCGACCATTTACTAGACCTTTTTAACAACTTGCCTTTTTATTATTTTTTTAAAGATTTGTATTGTTTCCTGGTTGTTTGTTATTTTCACTGATCCTATGTTCTGGTATTTATGTCTTTTTAGTTTTTACTGAATTTTCTTTTTAATGATATTATAATTCTTGCTTTTCACATGTTCTCTTTTTGAAAGATAAAGTCTCATCTCTTAGATTCACTGACTAACTGATATTGCAACTCACTACCATGTTTTAACTTGAGAATAGTAGAGTTCGAGTAAAAATCTATGCCAAATTTTAAGAATCTTCTGCTTAAAATATAGGAAATAGGGCATACATTTCAGGAAAATGGTTAAAATAAATGACTTTTGTGCTTAGTAGAGTAAGTTAAGCTTCACTGAAATAGAGTACCTTAATATCCCAGTGATGCAATTGAATAGATGTTATGACATGGCACGTAGTCTCTTCTTTTATTTATTTATTTATTTTTAGTCTCTTCTTTTAAAAGAGTTTAAAATTCAGTTACAAATAGGTTTCTAGTGCTTTATGACTCCTTATATTGAACTAATTTTGTGGAAATAGTAAGAATAGATTATATAATAAATGTTAAAAATTTTAATATATTATTGCAGATTTTAAATCACACATAGTCTGAGACTTTTAAAGCATTATTTGGAAGGATTAGTCAAAATAAAATTGTTGTTTTACCTCTTCTGTTACATTTGTCTTTACTCTCAGTTTTTCTGGATTCTCTAGGAACAGGTATCCTATAGTATTTCAATAGATGAGAAACCATATACTGTGCACCTTAAGCAAAGGTAACTTTTTATTTTTAGACTTAATTTTACTTATATGAATTCATTTGCTTATGATAAAAATAGAATATTAAAAGTCATGTAGTTATTAAACTGTTTAGTTGTCTCAGATGAACAAATGCTTCCTGTGAATTAATTTTTTGGTCCTAATGCCTCAAGTAGTCTTTAGTGAATAGGGAAGCTAAGAACGGGAAGAATAAGGATTCATCTGAAGATTAATCGGTATGATCTTAAGTTAGGAGAGCCAGCAGGATCTATATAATCAGGGTAGGATGTAATAAGAAAGAAGTAAGTCTGTAACTGTATCAGTTAGGGTTTGATCAGGGAGGCAGGTTCACCACCAAGAATATGAAATAAGGGATTTAGTATAGAAATTAGATCATACAGTACTGTGGGAGCTGGTGAATAGTTTATGGAAAAAAGTAATAGCTACATACCATCCCTAAGAGTATTGTGAAAATAATTTAAATAACTTTATATAGGGTTTAATTATTTGATGGAAAACCAGTTGAGAAATGCTGGCTTGGAAGCAATTTGTAACTTTCAAGAGGTTGATTTCAGTTAAATTTTGGGTGTAGAACTAGATTATGTGGTATTAAGGAGAGCTGAATTGTGAGAAACTGAACGTTTTAAGTGAAAATGGCTTTTCCAGAAATGTTTGGCAGAGAAAAAAGAAAAGAAAAAATGAAATGTTTTGGCTGGCAGGAAGTTTCTTAAAGAGAGAAATATAAACAATGATTCATTGTGTTATTAGATGCCAAAAAATGGCATTGAGTAAAAGAGTTAACCTACTCCTTTAGACAGAAGGGAAGAATAGTAAATGACAACTCTAAGAGCTTTTCAAGTGCATAAGAGAGAATGCATATTGCATTTGAATATATTATCAGAACTGTAAGCAGTAGTAAGAAATAAAGGAATTGGGGCCTGGGAGATGGATTGAGCATGTATATACTCTATTTTTGGAAATTACCTATATAATGATTAGGATGGTATGACAATTATGAAGCTATTGCAAAAGTTATATGAGATATAATAAGCATAATTTTGAACGTGTAAGAGGTTTTTTTTTTGAAATGTAACTGAGGTGGCAGAAAAAAATTAGATATTGGACACAATGGTAGAGATTTGATTGGAGCAGTGAAGGAATAGGACAAGTCTGTGTCAGAGGATATCCATAAGTGTCCAGTGGCAGTAAGGCTGATTGATTGATTGGTTGAAGTACAGTTGTCTTACAGTATTTTATTAGTTTCAGGTGTACAATGTAGTGACTATATATTTTTATAGATTACAAACTATATATAGTATTATAACTGGTAGTTCATATCTCTTAATCCCCTTCACTTTTATGTTAAAGGCCATTTTTATAAACCCACAGCTAACATCATACTCAATGATGAAAAGCTAAAAGCTTTTTTCTCTAAGACTACAAGTAAGACAAAAATGCCTGCTCTCACCACTTTTATTCATCATAGTACTGGAAGTCCTAACCATAGCAATTAAAAAGAAATAATTTTCTGAAGGAAATCAACCCTGAGTATTCATTGGAAAGACTGATACTGAAGTTGAAGCTCCAGTACTTTAGCCACCTAATGCAAAAAGCCAACTCATTGGAAAAGACCCTGATGCTGGGAAAGATTGAGGGCAGGAGGAGAAGGTGGTGACAGAAGATGAAATGGTTGGGTGGCATCACCAACTCAATGGACATGAGCCTGAGCAAACTCCAGGAGATAGTGAAAGGCAGAGAAGTCTGGCATGCTGCAGTCCATGGGGATGGAAAAAGTCGCACATGACTTAGTAACTGAACAACAACAATGTACATCCAGATTGGAAGGGAAGAACTATAATAGTCACTATTTTCAAATGGCATGATACCACAGAAAACCCTAGATATGCCACCAAAAAACTATTAGAACTAATAAATGAATTCAGTAAAACTACAGGGTACAAAATTAATGTATAGATCTATTGTATTGCTATGCACTGGAATGCAAAAGTAGGAAGTCAAGAAACACCTGGAGTAACAGGCAAATTTGGCCTTGGAATACGGAATGAAGCAGGGCAAAGGCGAATAGAGTTTTGTCAAGAGAACACACTGGTCATAGCAAACACCCTCTTCCAACAACACAAGAGAAGACTCTACCCATGGATGTCACCAGATGGTCAACACCGAAATCAGATTGATTACATTCTTTGCAGCCAAAGATGGAGAAACTCTATACAGTCAGCAAAAACAAGACTGGGAGCTGACTGTGGCTCACATCATGAACTCCTTATTGCCAAATTCAGACTTAAATTGAAGAAAGTAGGGAAAACCACTAGATAATTCAGGTATGACCTAACAGTGGAAGTGAGAAATAGATTTAAGGGACTAGATCTGATAGATAGAGTGCCTGATGAACTATGGACAGAAGTTCATGACATTGTACAGGAGACAGGGATCAAGACCATCCCCATGGAAAAGAAAAGCAAAAAAGCAAAATTGCTGTCTGGGGAGGCCTTACAAATAGCTGTGAAAAGAAGAGATGCAAAAAGCAAAGGAGAAAAGGAAAGATATAAGCATCTGAATGAAAAGTTCCAAAGAATAGCAAGGAGAGATAAGAAAGCCTTCCTCAGCGATCAATGCAAAGAAATAGAGGAAACAACAGAATAGGAAAGACTAGAGATCTCTTCCAGAGAAGGCAATGGCACCCCACTCCAGTACTCAAGTTTTCCAGTGCCTGGAAAATCCCATGGATGGAGGAGCCTGGTAGGCTGCAGTCCATGAGGTTGCTAAGAGTCGGACACGACCGAGCGACTTCACTTTCACTTTTCACTTTCATGCATTGGAGAAGGAAATGGCAACCCACTCCAGGCTGCCGTCTGTGGGGTCGCACAGAGTCGGACACGACTGAAGTGACTTAGCAGGAGCAGCAGCAGAGATCTCTTCAAGAAAATTAGCGATACCAAGGGAACATTTCATGCAAAGATGGGCTCGATAAAGGACAGAAATGGTATGGACCTAACAGAAGCAGAAGATATTAAGAACAGGTGGCAAGAATACACAGAAGAACTGTACAAAAAAGATCTTTATGACCCAGAGAATCACAATGGTGTGATCACTCATCTAGAGCCAGACATCCTGGAATGTGATGTCAAGTGGGCCTTAGAAAGCATCACTACGAACAAAGCTAGTGGAGGTGATGGAATTCCAGTGGAGCTATTCCAAATCCTGAAAGATGATGCTGTGAAAGTGCTGCACTCAATATGCCAGCAAATTTGGAAAACTCAGCAGTGGCCACAGGCCTGGAAAAGGTCAGTTTTCATTCCAATCCCAAAGAAAGGCAATGCCAAAGAATGCTCAAACTACCACACACTTGCACTCATCTCACACGCTAGTAAAGTAATGCTCAAAATTCTCCAAGCCAGTCTTCAGCAATATGTGAACCGTGAACTTCCTGATGTTCAAGCTGGTTTTAGAAAAGGCAGAGGAACCAGAGACCAAATTGCCAACATCCGTTGGATCATCGAAAAAGCAAGAGAGTTCCAGAAAAACATGTATTTCTGCTTTATTGACTATGCCAAAGCCTTTGACTGTGTGGATCACAAGAAACTGTGGAAAATTCTGAAAGAGATGGGAATACCAGACCACCTGACCTGCCTCTTGAGAAACCTGAATGCAGGTCAGGAAGCAACAATTAGAACTGGACATGGAACAACAGACTGGTTCCAAATAGGAAAAGGAGTATGTCAAGGCTGTATATTGTCACCCTGCTTATTTAACTTCTATGCAGAGTACATCATGAGAAACGCTGGACTGGAAGAAGCCCAAGCTGGAATCAAGATTGCTGGGAGAAAGATCAATAACGTCAGATATGCAGATTATGCCACCCTTAAGGCAGAAAGTGAAGAGGAACTAAAAAGCCTCTTGTTGAAAGTGAAAGTGGAGAGTGAACAAGTTGGCTTAAAGCTCAACATTCAGAAAGCGAAGATCATGGCATCCGGTCCCATCACTTCATGGGAAATAGATGGGGAAACAGTGGAAACAGTGTCAGACTTTATTTTTTTGGGCTCCAAAATCACTGCAGATGGTGACTGCAGCCATGAAATTAAAAGACGCTTCCTCCTTGGAGGGAAAGTTATGACCAACCTAGATAGCATATTCAAAAGCAGAGACATTACTTTGCCATCAAAGGTCCATCTAGTCAAGGCTATGGTTTTTCCTGTGGTCATGTATGGATGTGAGAGTTGGACGATGAAGAAAGCTGATCGTGAAGAATTGATGCTTTTGAGCTTTGGTGTTGGAGAAGACTCTTGAGAGTCCCTTGGACTGCAAGGAGATCCACCCAATCCATTCTAAAGGAGATCAGTCCTGGGTGTTCACTGGAAGGACGGATGCTGAAGCTGAAACTCCAGTACTTTGGCCACCTGATGCCAAGAGTTGACTCATTGGAAAAGACTCTGATGCTGGGAGGGATTGGGGGCAGGAAGAGAAGGGGACGACAGAGGATGAGATGGCTGAATGGCATCACTGACTCGATGGATGTGAGTTTGAGTGAACTCCAGGAGTTGGTGATGGACAGGGGGCCTGGCGTGCTGCAATTCACGGAGTCGGAAAGAGTCGGACATGACTGAGCGACTGAACTGAACTGAACTGATGCACTAATAATGAAATATCAGAAAAATAAATTAAAAAAATCCCAGTTACAATTGCAGCAGAAAGAAAAAAATACCTGGGAATAAATTTAATGAAGGGAGGTGAAAGACCTGTACTCTGAAAACTCTAAGACATTGATAAAGAAATATAAGAAAATGCAAGTAAATGGAAATGTATACCATGCTTACACATTGGAAGACTTAATATTGATAAAAGTCTATTGTACTAACCAAGGCAGTCTACTGCTTCAGCTCAATTCTATCAAAATACTCATGCATTTTTCAGGAAGTAGAATAGATAATCCTAAAATTTGTATGAAATACAGAAGATCTTGAATAGCCAGTTATATTTATTTTAGGTCATGGGAGAGAAGTGTAGGTTTCAGAGCCATCTTTTTTTAATATATATTAAGTATAAATGAGGCACCAGAAATGAAGAAGATGAAGAGGTGGGAGTAAATATTAATGAGAGGGAAAAACAACCAGAAAATGAATGCCAGGGAAACATTTAAGTGAAGAAGGATCCAGATGAAGGGACTTACACAAGGAGACAAGGTGATATGAGGGAAAAATCAGGGGTAAATGGTATGATTGAAGTTGAAGAGCAGATGGTTTAAAGAAGGGGAGTATGGTCAGTAGTGTGAAGTCCATCAGATAGTTTTATTTGACTCAAACTGCTTTTTCTTTTTGGATTTGACAATGAGGGGGTCATTATGTGGCATCAGTTTTAATGGCAGATTCTCAGCAGAAGCTACTCTGGGTGGTCTAGTTACATTACATTGGATTGAGAAGTGAGTGCCAGATGAGGAAACATAAGTAAAATAGCATGATGGGGACAAGGAATGATACCAGAGAAGGCTGAACTATGACTGTTACAGAATGCTCTTCTACTTCATTATAGTAAGATATATTCATGATAGTAAAATTGAGAAAGAATGAAAGAATAAAAAACTCTTATAATCCTACACCCATTTCATATCTTTGTAAAATTTAAAATGCTTTTCTTTTGTCTTATAGTTTGTTTTCCTTATTTTTTAAAGGAGTATAATAAGATGGGAAATATTATTTTGAGTAAATGCATATTACTTTAAACAAAAATTACACACAGGTCAAAAGAAAATACTACCTTTGTCAGGGATTGGCAGTCTTTTTCTCTAAAGACCTAGATAGTAAATATTTTAGGGTTTGAAGAGCATAATAGCTCTGTCAAAATGACTCATCTTTGCTGTTGTATCATGAAAGCTGCCATGAACTCTATGTAAGTGAACGGGTATAGCTATATGCAAATAAATTTTATTTACAAACACAGAGTTAGGTCAGATTTGGCTTTGAGGGTGCTAAGTTTGCTGACTGCTGCTTTATATTTTTTCAAAAAGAATAACTTAAAATTCTCTCACTCTTTTTTATATCCAGATTTTTTTTAGCAAATAATTTCATGGTTTATATGTATAATCAAGGATCTGTGAATTCTCAATCTTCAAATATTCAGGTAAGATTTAAATTTTATGTTTTAAAGATTTTTAAAAACCTTTTTTATACTGGATACTTTGCTAATATAGAAGATCTTATTCACAGAGGATATACGTAAAGTGACCTATGTATGCCTCATTTCACCCATTGTTAGGGTTTCTTGAAGTCTTGATAAATTAAAGATGAACTAGACTGACTTAGATAATCACGATGGTGTGATCACTCATCTAGAGCCAGACATCCTGGAATGTGATGTCAAGTGGGCCTTAGAAAGCATCACTACGAACAAAGCTAGTGGAGGTGATGGAATTCCAGTTGAGCTATTTCAAATCCTGAAAGATGATGCTGTGAAAGTGCTGCACTCAATATGCCAGCAAATTTGGAAAACTCAGCAGTGGCCACAGGCCTGGAAAAGGTCAGTTTTCATTCCAATCCCAAAGAAAGGCAATGCCAAAGAATGCTCAAACTACCACACAATTGCACTCATCTCACACGCTAGTAAAGTAATGCTCAAAATTCTCCAAGCCAGGCTTCAGCAGTATGTGAACCGTGAACTTCCTGATGTTCAAGCTGGTTTTAGAAAAGGCAGAGGAACCAGAGACCAAATTGCCAACATCCGCTGGATCATCAAAAAGCAAGAGAGTTCCAGAAAAACATGTATTTCTGCTTTATTGACTATGCCAAAGCCTTTGACTGTGTGGATCACAAGAAACTGTGGAAAATTCTGAAAGAGATGGGAATACCAGACCACCTGACCTGCCTCTTGAGAAACCTGTATGCAGGTCAGGAAGCAACAGTTAGAACTGGACATGGAACAACAGACTGGTTCCAAATAGGAAAAGGAGTATGTCAAGGCTGTATATTGTCGCCCTGCTTATTTAACTTCTATGCAGAGTACATCATGAGAAACGCTGGACTGGAAGAAACACAAGCTGGAATCAAGATTGCCGGGAGAAATATCAATAACCTCAGATATGCAAATGACACCACCCTTATGGCAGAAAGTGAAGAGGAACTCAAAAGCCTCTTGATGAAAGTGAAAATGAAGAGTGAAAAAGTTGGCTTAAAGCTCAACATTCAGAAAGCGAAGATCATGGCATCCGGTCCCATCACTTCATGGGAAATAGATGGGGAAACAGTGTCAGACTTTATTTTTTTGGGCTCCAAAATCACTGTAGATGGTGACTGCAGCCATGAAATTAAAAGACGCTTACTCCTTGGAAGAAAAGTTATGACCAACCTAGATAGCATATTCAAAAGCAGAGACATTACTTTGCCAACAAAGGTCCATCTAGTCAAGGCTATGATTTTTCCTGTGGTCATGTATGGATGTGAGAGTTGGACTGTGAAGAAGGCTGAGCGCTGAAGAATTGATGCTTTTGATCTGTGGTGTTGGAGAAGGCTCTTGAGAGTCCCTTGGACTGCAAGGAGATCCAACCAGTCCATTCTGAAGGAGATCAGCCCTGGGATTTCTTTCGAAGGAATGATGCTAAAGCTGAAACTCCAGTACTTCGGCCACCTGATGTGAAGAGTTGACTCATTGGAAAAGACTGATGCTGGGAGGGATTGGGGGCAGGAGGAGAAGGGGACGACAGAGGATGAGATGGTTGAATGGCATCACTGACTCGATGGATGTGAGTCTGAGTGAACTCTGGGAGTTGGTGATGGACAGGGAGGCCTGGCGTGCTGCGATTCATGGGGTCTCGAAGAGTCAGACATGACTGAGCGACTGAACTGAACTGAGACTGACTTAGTATATTCTACTCTGCAGCACAATTTAATTAGTTTATATTTTGTTGAATAAATGAATAGAAATTAAATAATAGTAAAAACAAGCACAAATATTATTGAATGCAAAATCATAGACTGAAATCTTTTCTTTTGTTTTACCCCCATTGGAGAAGGCAATGGCACCCCACTCCAGTACTCTTGCCTGGGAAATGGACGGAGGAGCCTGGTAGGCTGTGGTCCATGGGGTTGCTGAGAGTCAGATATGACTGAGTGACTTCACTTTCACTTTCCACTTTCATGTATTGGAGAAGGAAATGACATCCCACTCCAGTGTTCTTGCCTGGAGAATCCCCGGGACAGAGGAGCCTAGTGGGCTGCCATCTATGGGGTCGCACAGAGTTGGACACGACTGATGTGACTTAGCAGTAGCAGCATCCATCAATGAATCCTATTGATTCTACTTTTCAAATTATGTACTTAGAACCTACCTTCTTCCTCTGTCTCTGTCTGCTGATATACCACTGTTTTTCAAGTAAAGATCATCTAGTTTGGGTTATTGTGATAACTTCCTGAATAATCTCCCTGCTTCCACACTTTGCTCATTCCCTGGGTCAGGTCTCAACGTGACAACCAGATGAATCCTATTAATAAAACCTGAGCGAGTGAGTGAGTGAAGTTGCTCAGTCGTGTCCGACTCTTTGCGACCCCATGGACTGTAGCCTACCAGACTCCTCCGTCCATAGGATTCTCCAGGCAAGAATAGTGGAGTGGGTTGCCATTTCCTTCTCCAGGGGATCTTCCTGACCCAGGGATCAAACCTGGGTCTCCCACATTGAAGGCAGACGCTTTAACCTCTGAGCCACCAGGGAAGCTGGTTGGATCAAAACAAAACAAAACAAAACAAAAAACCAACCTGGTCAGATCTTGTTGCTTCTCTACTCAGAAGCCTTCATGGGATGAGTTATTGTTCACAAAGTGAAAACCAATAAGAGAAAGCCCACATGCAGCTTCAAAGACCCAGCACAGCCAAAAATAAAAATCAATAAATAAAAACCTTTAAATAGGGTAAAATGGTGAAAATCATTTTAGTATCCTGCAGGCTTTACACAGTCTGATCCTCTTTACCTCTGTGACCTCATTTCCTGTTACTCTTTACATTAGTAATTGTGTTCAAGTCACATTGGCTTCCTTGCTGTTCTTTAAACATACCAGACATGTTCTCCTTTCAAGAACTTTTCTCTATTTCCTCTGATCCATATGTTTGCTCTTTCCCAAGATACAATGTTTTACTTGCTCATTTTCTTCAGTTCTTTGCTCAAAACCATCCAATTAGTCCTTGAGTAGTCCAGATTTCAAATTTAAAAAAATGTTTTTTTTTATACTTTTAGCCATGGTGGGTCTTCATTGCTGCAAGTGAGCTTTCTCTAGTTGCAGCTGGCGGGGCTGCTCTCTAGTTGCAGTGGGTAGGCTTCTCATTGTGGTTTTTCTTGTTGCTGAGCTTGGGCTCCAGGGTGCAGGTGCTTCAGTAGTTGTGGCATACGGACCTAGCTGCCTTGCAGCATGTGGAATCTTGCTGGAATCATGTGCACCAGGGATCAAACCTGTATGCCCTGCATTGGCAGGCAGATTTCTTTACTATTGGACCACCAGGGGAGTCCAATTCCTATTTTAAATTGCACTCTTAATCTTCGTACTCTTTTACCTCTCCTGTTTTGTTTTTCTCCATAGTGGTTATCAATATATGATGTATCATATACTTTATTTATTGTTCCCTCAGTGCAATATAATCTTCATTTGACCAGAGCTTTTGGTCTGTTTTATTCATGATGCCTCCCTAGTGCCTAGAAAAATGCCTATCACATAGCATATGATAAAAATTTGTTGAGTATTATTGATATATATTACTTTACTTCTAATTGGAAAGGACCATTAATTTCCTTTTATTGCTCCTTCTTGCTCCCCTTACTTCTAACATAGAAGAGTGCATTAATAAGAAAAATTACATTGATTTATACCAAAATATATAGCACCATGAAATTGTAGAAATTATATAATCTTCCTTTTTTGTTTGTAATGATGTTTGCTATATCTCCATGTTAATTGCACTGTGGTCAGAGACTGAATTTGGTGTGATTTCAGTCCTTTAAAGTTTATTGTTGTGTTTCATGGCTCAAAATATGGTTTCATTTTTGTAAATGTTCTGTGTTCTTTAAAAAGAAAGTGTAATGTTACTCAGCCATAAAAAAGAATGATGTAATGCCATTTGTAGCAACAAAGATGGACCTGGGGATTTATATGTTAAGTGAAAAAAGATGGAGAAAGGCAAATATCATGTGATATTACTTATATGTGAAATCTAAAAAATGATATAAGTGAAATTATTTACAAAATGGAAATAGACTCACAGACATAGAAAAATAAAACTTGTGATTATCAGAAAGGATGGTGGAGGGGGAGATAAATTAGGACTTAGGGATTGATATATACATGTGATTATTTATAAAATAGATAAATGACAAGGATCTACTGTATAGCACAGTATATTCAATGTCTTGTAATAACTTGTAATGGAAAAGGATCTGAAAAAGAGTACATTTATATGTATGTATGTATGTATAACTGAATCACTTTGTTGTACACCTGAAGCTGCTGCTGCTGCTGCTAAGTCGCTTCAGTCATGTCTGACTCTGTGCGACCCCACAGATGGCAGCCCACGAGGCTCCCCCGTCCCTGGGATTCTCCAGGCAAGAACCTGAAGCTACTACTACATTGTAAATTAACTATATACTTCAGTAAAAAGTAGTTAAAAAAGAACTCTGTGCAAGAAAAGTGTATTACATATAGTTTTAAAGTGTAGTATTCTATCTCTATGAGGTTAACGTTCTATTCAAGTCCTCTATAGATTCTGAATGCTAGACTTACCTGTTACTGACAGAAATGTCTGCTTAAAAATCTTTAGTATGATTATGCATTTATTTTCATTATTATTTCATTTTTGACTTTTTATATTTTGAAGCTATGTTATTAAGTGAATACAGATTTGGAATATTTATATCTTCCTGGTGAATTGAAACTCTTATCATTAAGAAACGTCCCTCTTTATCTCTAGTAATGCTTTTTGCCTTAAAGTCTACATTTCCAATATTAGTATTGCTTCAGAGTTATCCTTTTGGTTTGTGTTGGTGTGGTATATCTTTTTCTAGATCTTCAATTTTTTTTTGTGACCTTAAATTTTAGACATCTCATTTTAGCAGACTATCAGAATTGAAAGAATATCCAGAGTCACAATCTTTGTCTTTTAATTAATGACCTAAATTTATATTTTGGAAAATAATTTTACCTAAAATATGATATAAAACCTTGGAAACAGGGTGTAAATTAATACACCAAGCATTGAACTGAAAAATGGCATTAATATAGTGAAAGTGGCAAACCTGGGAGATGTTTTTTTCTGAATGTCTTTTTATTCACAATGATATAAACAGTATACTGCTACTGCTAAGTCACTTCAGTTGTGTCCGACTTTCTGTGACCCCATAGACAGCAGCCACCAGGCTTCCCTGTCCCTGGGATTCTCCAGACAAGAATACTGGAGTAGGTTGCCATTTCCTTCTCTAATGCATGAAAAGTGAAAAGTGAAAGTGAAGTCGCTCAGTCGTGTCCGACTCTTGGCGACCCCATGGACTGCAGCCTACCAGGCTCCTCCATCCATGGGATTTTCCAGGCAAAGTACTGGAGTGGGGTGCCATTGCCTTCTCCGATAAACAGTATAGAGCCTATGAAAAGTATTCAGAAAGTTCTAAGTATAAAAAGTAAAGAAGTCATTAGACAGTTTTGTCAACTCCTAGGTAACTACTTTACTTTCTCCCTTCTAGGGTCAATGCTACTACCAAGGATATATTGAAGGATATCCGAATTCTTATGTCACACTTAGCACGTGCTCTGGACTGAGGTTATGTATATTTTGTCCTTAATATGCAAACACCATAGTTGTGATATTTGGCTGCAGTGAACTGGTTAGTTTATTCTAAGTGTGGAGCTGGTGGAGGATTTCCATGTGGAGAATATTCCCATGTGGATATTCCCATCATACCACTGAATGATATATTCCTCTGAATATGTTTCTTCTCTTATTTCTACTCAATTCCCAGACAGACCAGAGACTTTTCACAACTTCCTTGAAAGTTTAGATTTCCTGGTGTCCTTGCTTTTTTTCTTTATTGTGGAAATGACAGATGAACATGTTTGACTACAACAAATTGGAAGAGCTAAGTTCTGGGTAGCTTTTTTTCAGTGAATATTTTTGTACCAGTTACTAGACTAGTGTTTGGAGATATAAAAATGCATAAACGAAGCATGCCTTTTCACACGGGAAATCATCTGCAGAGAGAGGAAGCACTTTTGTATAGACAAATAATAATTATTATAGTACTTACTCATTTTTTCTAGTAATATCACTGTCTTAAACTCTCTAAGAGTCGTAAAGTTTCCTCCTTTGTGCTTGGAGGGCTTTCCATTCTGTCAGGACATTCTTCATCTTCATTTTTGTAGTATAGGATCCTTGTTTTCACAAATGAATTTTACTTGGTGCTTTTTACATGGAATTCTAAAATTTGGTTTTTAGAGAATAGTCGCTAGAACTGTTACCTATATTCAGGGAAGAATACTTATAAAAGTTGTTTACTCTTTATTACTTAAATTTCTTATTCAGATTATGTACATAAACAAAATTCATAAATGCCTTATAATTACTGCTAAATTTTATTTTATGGATAAAATTGCTCATTATGTATCCTTTTGTTATACAAGCAATGTAATCATTATAGTGCAAAACAGATCAAAATTTTTACAGATTTCTATATGCTATTGCTTTCATTAAATCACTGACTTGGAGGACAGGGGAGTGACTTGATCACGTAATGCTGTGTACACAGTACTGCTGCATACCTAAGCAACTGATTATGTAATTTCTGATTTAATAATTTCAGCTATGTTTATAACCATAAAGAAAATTAGATGGATAGTTTGTTTTTGGAATTGGGAAAATTTTTATTTTTGGTCTCTTCAGAGTCATCTCCAAAATACAAAGACTGTGGGACAAAATACAGAGCCCAAAAACATTCTGTATCTTTTCTTTCTTCTCCTTCCCCTCTTTCCTTCCTCCTCCTCATCCTCTTTTTGGAATTCTGTCAGAGTTTTATAATATAGAATTAATTATAGAATTGGTTAAAATTAGAATTATAAAATAGAATTAAAATCAGTAAAATTTTGTCCTTAATTTTACAGAGGAATATTACAGTTCGAAAATGTTTCTTACGGAATTGAGCCTCTGGAATCTGCATTTGAATTTCAGCATCTTCTTTACAAACTAGGGAATGAAAAGAATGAATTTGCAGTTCTTACTGAAAATAAAGATACAGAACAAAACCCAATGGACTATAACATTTTTATAAGTGAAAAAGTGAGTTGTGTATGTTTTATTACTCTTTCAAGGCAGTTATTGTTTCTATTTATTTTTAAAGGAAATTTATTAACCCGTTAGATAGCTGTAGCTACTTTTCTTTAACATTCTCACCTTTTCTTAGCCTTAACAACTTCCTTTGAAACATACATTACCTTTTTCTCTTTGCAACAATCATTTACTTTTTATAAACTATGCATATTAGTGCATATTCAATATAAATGTTAAAAACTCACTTCCTGCTTTTATCTCTGTATTCCTGGAAATTATCAATTAATCAAATATTTATGAAATCTGCATTTATAACCAAGAAATCAGCATTAATTAAATTATAGATATAATTAAAATGTCATAAGTTGAATTGCCATGTATGGCCAATGTAAATTGTTCACCTGTATAACTGCATGTTTTGGTCCTCACAAAAGTAGTTATGAAAGAGAAAATATTTTTGCCAAGTAAAAGTGGCATTAATATGCATAGTTTATACAAGAAGTATATGGAAGTGTTCACAATATATGTTCTCCTTGGCTTCTGTCAGTTTTTTTTTAAAAAAAATAGACCAAACTCATCAGAATTTAGCCAGACATGTAAAAATTAAGACATTTCTCAACCTCTCTTGCACCTAGGTAGAATTTTGTGACAAAGTTATAGATACTGACATGTGACAGATGTAACGTGTCACATCTAGATAGAGTATCCACGTTACATCTGTCACATGTCAGTATCTATAACTTTGTCACAAAATTCTACCTAGGTGCAAGAGAGGTTGAGAAATGTCTTAATTTTTACATGTCTGGCTAAATTCTGATGAGTTTGGTCTATTTTTTTTAAAAAAAAAACTGACAGAAGCCAAGGAGAACATATATTGTGAACACTTCCATATACTTCTTGTATACCTGTGGCGGATTCATTTTGATATTTGGCAAATCTAATACAGTTATGTAAAGTTTAAAAATAAAATAAAATTAAAAAAAAAAAAAACTTAAAAAAAAAAAAAAAAAAAAAGAAAGCTTATCCTCTTCTCTTTTGCCCTTTCCTGCTGGCTGCAGTGTGAACATATTGGTACATCCTAGTCCACAATGATGGCAATGATACTGTACGTAGCGGAGCAGTAAGGTAGAATGAACCTTGCTCCTGAGGAGTTTTTAAGACTAAATCACCATGCCTCTTCAGTCTTTTAATATAAGAGAGAAATAAACTCCAATTTGTTTAATCCATTATTCTTGTGTCTCTGTTATAGCTTCTAATCCTATATCCAAAATAATACAGGTCTGAAATGTACAATGAAATGTACATGGAGTGCCAAAGTACTCAATGCTATCACACAAACACATATATATTTTAAAATGAAATTTTATTTACTAAATATGAACAATTTTATTTTCATTCTAAGAATTTAGGAGAGTAATCTATAATGGCTTAGATTAACCAGTATGGTGGACATTGTTGGTGTTCTGGCCAAATTCTGTCAGATCCTTTTTTACTGTATTTTTGTATAGTGGGACATTTTGTCTTTGGTTGTGCTTTTTAAATATCTAAAATATGTTACTATATTTTAAAAGCTATTTTTACTTAAAAATTTTCTTCCAGTTTTCTTGAGGTATAATTGGCAGTGTGTTGGTATAAGGTATACAGCATAATAATTTGATAAATATATTGTGAAATGATCACTGCGATAAATAGTTAACATCTATCACAATATATAGTGTACAATTTTCTTTTTTTGTGCTGAGAACTTTTAAGATTAATTCTCTTAGAAACTGTCAAATATACATTGAAGTATTGTTAATTATAATCACCATGATGTGTATTCTATTTCCAGAACTTATTTATCTTATAATGGAAATTTATACTTTTTGATCACCTTCACCCATTTATCCCACTTCACAGTACCTACCTCTGGCAACCACCAACCTTTTTTCTGTACCTATGAGTCTGGTATTTTGTATTTGTTTTCTTCCCTAAGATTCCACATATAAGTGAGATCATATGGTATTTGTCTTGCTTTGTCTGACATTTCCTTTAGCAAAATGCTCTCAAGGTCCAATCATGTTGATGCAATGGCAAGGTTTCCTTCGTTTTAATGGCCAGTAACATTCCTTTGTGTGTGTGTGTGTGTGTGTGTGTGTATGTATGTATGCATGCACCAAGTTTCTTTATCCATTCATCAATTGATGGACATTTAGGTTATTTTCATGTATTAACTGTTCTAAATAATATTGCATTGAACATGGGGGTGCAGATAATCTCTTCAAGATGGTGATTTTTGTTTCCTTGGGATAAAGACCCAGAAGTGGAATTGCTGGATAATGGTAGTTTTTTCAATTTTTAAAATTTTTATTGGAGTTTAGTTCGTTTACAATGTTGAAATAGATTCAAGGGTACAGCAAAGTGATTCAGTTATACATATGTATGCATATATTCTTTTTCAGATTCTTTTCCGTTATAGGTTACTAGAAGAATTGAATATACTTCCCTGTTCATTTATATCACCTTTTTAGATCCACATATAAATGATATCATGTGATATTTGTTTTTCTCTGACTTACTTCACTTAAAGTGATAATCCCTACATCCATCCATGTTGTTGCAGATGACATTATTTCATTCTTTTTTTTTTTGGCTCACTAATATGCCTTTATATACATATAACACATCTTCTTTATCCATTCATTTGTTTATGGATATTTAGGTTGCTTCCATGTCTTGGGTATTGTAAATAGTGCTGCTCTGAACACTGGGGTGCATGTATCTTTTTGAATGAGAGTTTTTATCTTTTGTGGATATATGCTGAGCAGTGGAATTTGCTGGATCATATGGTAACTCTGTTTTTACTTTTTAAAGGAATCTCCATACTGTTTATTCTCCATAGTGGCTGTATCAGTTTACATTGCTAGCAACAGTGTAAGAGGGTTCTCTTTTCTCCATACCCTCTCCAGAATTTGTTATTTGTAGACTTCTTAATGATGGCCATTCTGACCAGTGTGAGGTAGTACCCCTTTTCAGTTTTGATTTGCATTTCGATTAGGATGTTGATCATCTTTTCATGTGCCTATTGGTGATCTTTATGTCTTCTTTGGAGAAAGGTTTATTTAGGTCTTCTTCCCATTTTTTTGATTGAGTTGTTTTTGTTAATATTGCTCTCTATGAGCTATTTGTACATTTTAGAGATTAATCCCTTGTTGGTTTCATTGTTTACAAATATTTTTCCCATTTCATAGGTTGTCTTTTTGTTTTGTTTATTGTTTCCTTTGCTGTGCAAAAGTTTATAAGCTTAGAAGTTTGATTAGGTCCCAATTGTTTATTTTTGTTTTTATTTCCATTACTCTAATAAATGGCTCCAAAAAGATACTGCTTTGATTTGTGTCAAAGAGTGTCATGCCTGTGTTTTTCTCTAGAAGTGTTACAGTACCCAGTCTTACATTTAGGTCTTTAATCCGCTGTAAATTTATTTTTGTGAATGTGTTGTTAGAGAATGTTCTAATTTCATTGTTTTACATGCAGCTGTCCAGTTTTCCTGGCACCGCTTATTGAAGAGACTGTCTTTTCTCTGTCTTATATTCTTGCTTCCATTGTCCTAGATTAATTGACCATAAGTGCATGGGTTTATTTCTGGGTTTTCTATTCTGTTCCATTAATCTATATGTCTATTTTTGTGCCAGTATCATACAGTTTTGATTATGTAACTTTGTAGTATAATCTGAGGACAGAATGTGATTTCCTCCAGCTCCGTTTTTCTTTCTCAAGATTGTTTTGTCTACTCAGGGTCTTTAGTATTTCCATATGAATTAAAAATTTTTTGTTGTAATTCTGTATAAAATGTCTTGGTGATTTCATAGGGATTACACTGAATTGCCTCAGGCAATATGTTCATTTTGACAGTATTGATTCTCCCAGTGTAAGACCATGGTATATCTTTCCATCTGTTTGTTCTGTCTTCAAGTTCTTTCATTAGCATCTTAAAGATTTTGGAATACAAGTCTTTTGACTTCTCAGGTAGGTTTATTCTTAGGTATTTTATTCTTTTTCATGTGGTGGTTAATAGGACTGTTGCCTTAATTTCTTTCCTAATCTTTTGTTGTTAGTATATAAAATGTAACATTTCTGTGTATTAATTTTGTATCTTATAATTTTACAAAATTCATTCATGAGCTCAAATAGTTTTCTGGTAGTGTCTTTAAGATTTTCTATGAATAGTAACATGTCATCTGGAGACAGTGACAGTTTTACTTCTCTTCAAAGTTAGGTTACGTTTATTTCTTTTTATTCTCTGATTGCTGTGATCAAGACTTCCAAAATCATGTTGAATATAAGTGGTATGAGTGGACATCTTTCTCTTGTTCCTGATCCTACAGGGAGTGTGTCCAGCTTTTCACCACTGAATATATGTTAGCTGTGGATTTGTCATAGTGAAATTGCTCAGTTGTGTCCAACTCTTTGCGACCCCATGGGCTGTAGCCTACCAGGCTCCTCCGTCCATGGGCTTTTTCAGGAAAGAATACTGGAGTGGGTTGCCATTTCCTTCTCCAGGAGATATTCCCAACTCAGGGATTGAACCTAGGTCTATCACATTGTAGGCAGATGCTTTACTGTCTGAGCCAAATTTGTCATATATGGTCTTTATTATGTTGAGGTAGAAAAGATTCTCTATGCTCAATTTCTGGAGAGTTTGCTTTAAATCATAAATCAATGTTGAATTTTATCAAAACCCTTTTCTACATCTATTGAGATGATCATAAGTTTTTATCTTCAGTTTGTTAATGTCATATATCACACTGCTTGATTTGCAAGTATTGAAAACTCGTTAGTCTCCCTGGAGTAAATCTCACTTGATCATGATGTATGATTCTTTTAATATGTCATTGGATTTGGTTTGCTGGTGTTTTGTTGAGGATTTTTGCATCAATGTTCCATGGTAGTCTAGTGATTAAGACTCCTTGCTTTCTGTGCAGGTGGTGCAGGTTCAACCCCTGGTCAGGGAACTAAGATACCATATGCTGCATTGTGTGGCCAAAAACTTAAGTCTAGGATCAGCTGACTTCACAGGATAATTCTACCAAACATTTAGTGAAGAGTTAACATGTATCCTTCTGAAACTATTCCAAAAAGTTGCGAAGGAAAGAACACTTCCAAACTCATTCTATGAGGCCACGATCACCCTGATACTAAAACCAAGCAGAGATACAGTAAAAGAAAATTACAGGCCAATATTGCTGATGAACATTGATGCTTTTGTTTGGAGTTTTAAAATTGCTGATTTAACTTTATTATTTATTTATTTTTTTGATTTAACTTTAATACTTATGGTTGTTTGGTTTATATTTTCTGTTTCTTCCTGGTTTAGTCTTGAAAGATTGTGCCTTTCTAATAATTTATCTGTTTTTTTTAGGCTTTCTATTTTATTGATGTTTAATTGCTCTTAGTAGTCTCTTATGATCCTTTGTATTTCTCTGGTGTCAATTGTAACTTCTCTTTTTTAATTTCTGATTTTATTCATTTGGACACTCTCCCTTTTTTCTTGATGAGTTTGGCTAAAGGTTTATCAATTTTGTTCATCTTTTCAAAGAGTCAGCTTTTAGTTTCACTTTCTATTTCATTTATTTTGCTCTGATCTTTATGAATTCTTCCCTTACACTAACTTTGGATTTTATATGGTGGTCTTTCTCTAATTGCTTTAGGTGTAATATTCTGTTGTTTATTTGAGATTTCTCTTGTTTCCTGAGGTAAACTTGCATTGCTGTAAACTGGCTTCTTAGAACTACTTTTGCTGCATTTACAGGTTTTGGATCCTTATGTTTTCATTTTCATTTCTCTTTTTGTATCCTTGTGTTTTCATTTGTTTCTACATACATTTTGATTTTCTCTTTGATCTCTTCAGTGATCCATTGGTTGTTTAGTAGCATACTGTTTACCTTCTATGTGTTTTTGTTTTTGTAGTGTTTTTCTTATAGTTGATTTCTAGTCTCATTGAATTGTGGTCAGAAAAGATGCCTGTTACTTTGATTTACTAAGGCTTGTTTTGTGGCATACCATGTGATCTATCCTGTAGAGTGTTCCATATGCACTTGAAAAGAACATGTATTCTGTTCTTTCAGATGGAATGCTCTATATATATCAATTAGGTTCATTTGGTCTGTTGTGTTATGTAAGGCTTATGTTTTCCTTATTGATTTTCTGTCTGGATGATCTGTCTCTTGATATAAGTGGGGTGTTGAAGTTCCCTACTACACTTGTATTACAGTTGATTTCTCCTTTTATATCTGTTAATATTTGTCATATATTGAGGTGCTCCTATGTTCAGTTCAGTTCAGTGGCTCAGTCGTGTCTGACTCTTTGCGACCCCATGAATCGCAGCACGCTAGGCCTCCCTGTCCATCACCAACTCCCAGAGTTCACTCAGACTCAAGTCCATCGAGTCAGTGATGCCATCCAGCCATCTCATCCTCTGTCGTCCCCTTCTCCTCCTGCCCCCAATCCCTCCCAGCATCAGAGTCTTTTCCAATGAGTCAACTCTTCACATGAGGTGGCCAAAGTACTGGAGTTTCAGCTTCAGCATCATTCCCTCCAAAGAAATCCCAGGGCTGATCTCCTTCAAAATGGACTGGTTGGATCTCCTTACAGTCCAAGGGACTCTCAAGAGTGTTCTCCAACACCACAGTTCAAAAGCATCAATTCTTTGGCGCTCAGCTTTCTTCATAGTCCAACTCTCACATCCATACATGACCACAGGAAAAACCATAGCCTTGACTAGACGGACCTTTGTTGGCAAAGTAATGTCTTTGCTTTTCAATATGCTTTCTAGGTTGGTCATAACTTTCCTTCTAAGGAGTAAGCATCTTTTAATTTCATGGCTGCAGTCACCATCTGCAGTGATTTTGGAGCCCCCCAAAATAAAGTCTGACACTGTTTCCACTGTTTCCCCATCTATTTCCCATGAAGTGATGGAACCAGATGCCATGATCTTCGTTTTCTGAATGTTGAGTTTTAAGCCAACTTTTTCACTCTCTTCTTTCAGCTTCATCAAGAGGCTTTTTAGTTCCTCTTCACTTTCTGCCATAAGTAAGGGTGGTGTTATCTGCATATCTGAGGTTATTGATATTTCTCCTGGCAATCTTGATTTCAGCTTGTGCTTCTTCCAGCCTAGCGTTTCTCATGATGTAATCTGCATATAAGTTAGGCACATATATATTTATAATTTTATATCTTCATATTATATTGATCCCTTGATTATTATGTAGTGTCCTTTTTTGGTTCCCTGTAACAATTTTTATTGTAAGTTTGTTTCTAAATGGGTCTATTTCATCTGATATAAGTATTGCTATTTAAGCTTTCTTTTGATTTCCATTTGTGGAATATGTTTTTCAATCCCCTCACTTTCAGTTTGTGTGTCTCTCTAGATCTGAAGCAAGACTCTTGTAAACAGCACTTATATAGGTCTTGTGTTTGTATCTATTCAATTGCTGTATGTGTTTTGGTTAGAACACTTAATTTCTTTGCATTTAAGATAATTATCAATATTAATGTTCCTGTTGCCATTTTGTTAATTGTTTTTGGATTTGTTTTGTAAATCTTTTTTTCCTTTTTCCTCTTTTGTACTCTCCTCTTGTGTTTTGATGACTGTTGAGTATTTTTAGTTGTATGTTTAGAATTTGTTTTCTTTTTTGTATGTATATCTATTATGGATTTTTGTCTGTGGGTCAGTTAGTTCAGTTCCTCAGTTGTGTCTGACTCTTTGCAACCCCATGGACTGCAGCACGCCAGGCTTCCCTGTCCATCACCAACTCCCAGAGCTTGCTCAAACTCATGTTCATTGCATTGGTGATGCCATCCAAGCATCTCATCCTCTGTTGTCCCCTTCTCCGCCTGCCTTCAATCTTTCCCAGCATCAGGGTCTTTTCTAATGAGTCAGTTCTTCACATCAGGTGGCCAAAGTGTTGGAGGTAACATGAGGTCTGTGTATATATGTGATTATTTCATGTTGCTGATACCTTAATTTTAAATGCATTTAAATAAACTTGCATTTGTACTCTCTTCTCACAATTACTATTTTCAGTATCACATTTTTACATTTGATTGTTTTGTGTATCTCTTAACTGCTCTTTGTTGATGCAGATGATTTTACTTTTGTCTTTTAACCTTCCCAGTTACTCTGTGTATGTATGAGTTCCTACCTTTACTGTATGTTTGCCTTTGCCGATGAACTTATTTTGTAATTTTCTTATTTCTAGTTGTAGCCTTTTATTTATTTATTTATTTTGTCTAGAAAAGTTCCTTTACCATTTGTTGTAAAACTGGTTTGACTGTGCTGATTTCTTTTCATTTTTACTTGTCTGTAAACCCTTTGATTTCACCATCAAATCTGAATGAAAGTCTTGCTTGGTAGCATACTCTTAGTTTTAGCTTTTTCCTTTTTATCACTTTAAATATATGGTGCCAATTTTTTCGCGGCCTGAAGAGTTTCTGCAGAAAAATCAGCTAATAGCCTTAAGGGAGTGCTCTTATATTAGTTGATTTTCTTTTCCTCTTGCTGCTTTTACTGTTTTCTCTTTATGTTCATTTTTTTCCGTTTTGATTATAATATGTCTTGGTTTGTTCCTTTTTGGGTTAATCCTGTATGATAGTCTCTGTGCTTCACCGTTTCATTCTTCAGCTTTCAGAAGTTTTCAGCTATTATTTTTTGAAATATTTGTCAGGCTTTTTCTCTCTGTGATCTTCTGGGACCCCTATAATGTGAATATTAGTGTTCTTGGTATTGCCCCAGAGATCTTTTAAACTGTCTTCATTTCTTTTCATTCTTTTTTTCTTTCTGGTCATCACCAGTGAGTTCTTCTACTCTCTTCCAGCTCACTGATCAATTCCTCTGTATCATTTAATCTACTATCAGTTCAGTTCAGTTCAGATGCTCAGTTGTGTCCGACTCTTTGCAGCCCCATGAATTGCAGCACGCCAGGCCTCCCTGTCCATCACCAACTCCCAGAGTTCACTCAAACTCATGTCCATCGAGTCAGTGATGCCATCCAGCCATCTCATCATCTGTCGTCCCCTTCTCCTCCTGCCCCCAATCCCTCCTAGCATCAGGGTCTTTTCCAATGAGTCAACTCTTCACATGAGGTGGCCAAAGTACTGGAGTTTCAGCTTCAGCATCAGTCCTCCCAAAGAACACCCAGGACTGATGTCCTTCAGAATGGACTGATTGGATCTCCTTGCAGTCTAAGGGACTCTCAAGAGTCTTTTCCAGCACCACAGTTCAAAAGCATCAGTTCTTCAGCGCTCAGCTTTCTTCACAGTCCAACTCTTACATCCATACATGACCACTGGAAAAACCATAGCCTTGACTAGACAGACCTTTCTTGGCAATGTAATTTCTCTGCTTTTGAATATGCTATCTAGGTTGGTCATAACTTTCCTTCCAAGGAGTGAGTGTCTTTTAATTTCATGGCTGCAATCACCATCTGCAGTGATTTTGGTGCCCCCCAAAATAAAGTCTGACACTGTTTCCACTGTTTCCTCATCTATTTCCCATGAAGTGATGGGACCAGATGCCATGATCTTCGTTTTCTGAATGTTGAGCTTTAAGCCAACTTTTTCACTCTCCTCTTTCACTTTCATCAAGAGGCTTTTTAGTTCCTCTTCACTTTCTGCCATAAGTAAGGGTGGTGTCATCTGCATATCATATTTCTCCTGGCAATCTTGATTTCAGCTTGTGCTTCTTCCAGCCCAGCGTTTCTCATGATATACTCTACATATAAGTTAAATAAGCAGGGTGAAAATATACAGCCTTGACATACTCCTTTTCCTATTTGGAACCAGTCTGTTGTTCCATGGCCAGTACTAACTGTTGCTTCCTGACCTGCATATAGGTTTCTCAAGAGGCAGGTCAGGTGGTCTGGTATTCCTATCTCTTTCAGAATTTTCCACAGTTTATTGTGATCCACACAGTCAAAGGCTTTGGCATAGTCAATAAAGCAGAAATACATGTTTTTCTGGAACTCTCTTGCTTTTTCGATGATCCAGCGGATGTTGGCAATTTGGTCTCTGGTTCCTCTGCCTTTTCTAAAACCAGCTTGAACATCAGGAAGTTCACGGTTCAGTATTGCTGAAGCCTGGCTTGGAGAATTTTGAGCATTACTTTACTAGCATGTGAGATGAGTGCAATTGTGCGGTAATTTGAGCATTCTTTGGCATTGCCTTTCTTTGGGATTGGAATGAAAACGGACCTTTTCCAGTCGTGTGGCCACTGCTGAGTTTTCCAAATTTGCTGGCCTATTGAGTGCAGCACTTTCACAACATTCTCTTTCAGGATTTGGAATAGTTCAACTGGAATTGCATCACCTCCACTAGGTTTGTTCATAGTGATGCTTTCTAAGGCCCACTTGACTTCACATTCCAGGATGTCTGGTTCTAAGTGAGTGACCATACCATCCTGTTTCTCTGGGTCATGAAGATCTTTTTTGTATAGTTCTTCTGTGTATTCTTGCCACCTCTTCTTAATATCTTCTGCTTCTGTTAGGTCCATACTATTTCTGTCCTTTATCAAGCCCATCTTCGCATGAAATGTTCCTTTGGTATCTCTAATTCTCTTGAAGAGATCTCTAGTCTTTCCTATTCTGTTGTTTTCCTCTGTTTCTTTGCACTGATAGCTGAGGAAGGCTTTCTTATCTCTCCTTGCTGTTCTTTGAAACTTTTCATTCAGATGCTTGTATCTTTCCTTTTCTCCTTTGCTTTTCACTTCTCTCCTTTTCACAGCTATTTGTAAGGCCTCCCCAGACAGCCATTTTGCTTTTTTGCTTTTCTTTTCCACGGGGATGGTCTTAATCCCTGTCCCTGTTCAATGTAATGAACCTCAGTCCATAGTTCATCAGGCACTCTATTTATCAGATCTAGTCCCTTAAATCTGTTTCTCTCTTCCACTGTATAATCATAAAGGATTTGATTTAGGTCATACCTGAATGGTCTAGTGGTTTACCCTACTCTCTTCAATTTAAGTCTGAATTTGGCAATAAGGAGTTCATGATCTGAGCCACGGTCATCTCCTGGTCTTGGTTTTGCTGACTGTATAGAGCTTCTCCATCTTTGGCTGGAAAGAATATAATCAATCTGATTTCGGTGTTGACCATCTGTTGATGTCCATGTGTAGAGTCTTCTCTTGTGTTGTTGGAAGAGGGTGATTGCTATGACCAGTGCGTTCTCTTGGCAAAACTCTATTAGTCTTTGCCCTGCTTCATTCTGTACTCCAAGGCCAAATTTGCCTGCTGCTCCATGTAACTCTTGACTTCCTACTTTTGCATTCCAGCCCCCTATAATGAAAAGGACATCTTTTTTGGGTGTTAGTTCTAGAAGGTCTTGTAGGTCTTCATAGAACTGTTCAACTTCAGCTTCTTCAGCATTATTGGTTGGGGCATGGACTTGGATTACTGTGATATTGAATGGTTTGCCTTGCAAACGAACAGAGATCATCCTGTCGTTTTTGAGATTGCATCCAAGTACTGCATTTCAGACTCTTTTGTTGACCAGGATAGGTACTCCATTTCTCTTAAGGGATTCCTGCCTGCAGTAGTAAATATAATGGTCATCTGAGTTAAATTCACCCATTCCAGTCCACTTTAGTTCACTGATTCCTAGAATGTCGATGTTCACTCTTGCCATCTCCTGTTTGACTACTTCCAATTTGCCTTGATTCATGGACCTGACATTCCAGGTTCCTATGCAATATTGCTCTTTACAGCATCGGTCCTTGCCTCTATCACCAGTCACATCCACACCTGGGTATTGTTTTTGCTTTGGCTCCATCCCTTCATTCTTTCTGGACTTATTTCTCTACTCATCTCCAGTAGTATATTGGGCACCTACCAACCTGGGGAGTTCCTCTTTTAGTATCCTATCATTTTGCCTTTTCATACTGTTCATGGGATTCTCAAGGCAAAAATACTGAAGTGGTTTGCCATTCTCTTCTCCAGTGGACCACATTCTGTCAGACCTCTCCACCATGACCTGCCTGTCTTGGATGGCCCCACAGGGCATGGCTTAGTTTCATTGAGTTAGACCGGGCTGTGGTCTGTGTGATATGGTTTAAGTGTGTCTGCCCTCCGATGCCCTCTTGCAACACTTACTGTCTCACTTGGTTTTCTCTTACCTTGGATGTGGGATATCTCTTAATGGCTGCTCCAGCAAAGCGCAGCCGCTGCTCCTTACCTTGGATGAGGGGTATCTCCTCATAGCCGTCCCTCCTGACCTTGAACGTGGAGTGGCTCCTCTTGGCCCTCCTGCACCCGTGCAGCCACTGCTCCTTGGACATTCAGTTATTCTTCACCTCTGGTCATTCTTTCTTTCTTTCTTTCTTTTTTTTTTACCTCTTTGTTAAGAACTTCTAACTTCTTGCTCTGTGCATCTATTGTCCTCCTCAGTTCTTTGGTCACATTATAATCATTCTTCTGCCCTCTTTCTTGGGTGGGTTGTCTGTTTCTACTTCACTTAGTTCTTTTGAAATTTTATCTTGTTCCTTCTACTGGAATGTATTTTTTTTGCCTTTTTTTTTTTAAAATCTAAATTGCTATTTGTGTTTTTATGTATGTGGTAGGTTGGTTACATTTCTCAACTTTGGAGAACTGGCCTTCTGTAGGGGATGTCATATGCATTCCAGGTCTTAAGTAGGTCTTGATGCTAATGTGTCAAGATTGCAGCCACTAGTAGCAGTGTTCACATGGTTGAATGTTTCCAAATATGCCTACTATCAGCGGTTATATCACCAGTGCGAGCTGCAGCCGTCCCCTGCTTATTGAGACTCTTCAGGATCAGTAGGTGGGTCTAGCTTAGGCACCTGTCATATTCTTTTGCCCTGGGTCCTGGTGCACGTAAGATTTTGTGTGTGCTCTTGGGACTCACATCTCTTTATCCCCTAGTCCTGTGAAGATCCTGAAATTAAGCTCCACTCTACTTCAAAGCAAAATGCTTTGAAGGGGCTCATCTTCCCAGTGCTGGATTTCTAGTGCTGCTTCCCAGACTAGGGAGCTTGACATGGGGCTCAAGAACTCTTATTCCCATGGGATAATCTGTGTAGTATAATTATTTTCCAGTTTGTAGGTTGCTGTAAGTTTCATTATTTTGTGAGTTTGCTCCTCCTACCTGTCTCTTTGGTTCCTTCTTGATATTTTTAGTTGTAGAAGATCCTTTCTGGTAAGTTCTAATCTTTTTCATGCATGATTATTCTGAAGATAGTTGTGATTTTGATGTGGTTGTGGGAGGAAGTGAGCTCAGGATCTATTTACTCTTCCATCTTGATAAAAGCTCTGTTCTCTAATTTCTATTTCATATTTCATCCTTTTGGTAGATTTGGTTTTAGTTTGCTCCTGTTTATCTAGTTTCTTCAGGTATAAAGTTAAGTTAGGCATTTATATTACAATTTTTCTTCTGTTTTAATTGTATCTCAAATGTTTTGATATGTTACCTTTTCATCTTCATCGTTTCAAAATTATTTTCTTATCACTAATTAGTACACTTTCTTTTCAACTAAAATAAGTCCCTTTAAAATTTCTTGTCGGACTGGTTTCATATTGATGAACTCTTTTATTTTTATTTGTCTGTAAATCTTCGAAGCTTTATCATTCAGAGTTGAAGAAAAGATAGTTATAATTTTTTTCTAGCATCCTGAATATATGGTGGTATTCTTTTCTGGCCTGCAGAGTTTTTTGCTGAAAAATTGCTAATAGTCTTATAGCAATTCCCTTGTATGTAAAACATTTTCTCTTGTGGCTCTTACTTTTGACATTAAAATTATAATATGCTTTGGAGTGGGGATCTTTGCATTTTTAGAAAAATGGGCTTCCTTAGTCCAAATGTCTGTTTTCTTACCCATATTAGGGAAGTTTTCAATCATTGTCTCTACAGAAAAAATTTCTACCCCTTTTTCTTCTCCTTCTAGGACTTCTGTAAATGCAAATGTTTGTTACCTTATTATTTTGTAGCCCCTTATGCTATCTTTCCTATTTTAAATTCTCTCTTCTTTTTGTTTCTCTTATTGAGTTCCACTGCATTTTCTTTGGGTTGACTGAGTTTTTTTCTTCTGCTTCACCTACTCCACTGTTGACCCTTTCTACTGTATTTTTCACTTGTTATTGTATTCTACAGTTCTGTTACTACTCTTTGATAGTTTCTTGTATTTTCTCTCTCTGTGTTAAAGTTCTCACTATATTCATTGACTCATCTCTCCAGTTCAGTGAGCATCTTTAAGACAAGTACTTTAAACTCTTTATCAGGTAAATTACCTGTCTCCATTTCACTGAGTTTTTTTTTTATGAGTTTTCTATCTTGTTCTTCCAATTGGAACACAGTCCTCTGTTTTTTCATCTTGCTTGACTTTCTGTGTTGGTTTTTATACAGTAGATGAAAAACCACCTCTCCTAATCTTGGCGTGTCCTTGTGTAAGAGTGAAACTTGTTGTTCAACCCTGCTCCAGCTCTTTGTCATCTCTCAAAACTTTGTGCTTATCCAAGTAGCATATTAGTGTCTTGAAGGGGAGATTCTTAGTACTTAGATTCTGGTTGTTTGGAAACTAGATCCTCAAGCAGCTGCTTTCAAAAGTATGCACATGTATATAGTCCTGTGGGATTGCAAGTGTACGGACTGTTCTCCAGGATATCTAGCAGTGTTTCCTTAGCAGCAGTCATAAAATCTGGGGCTTCAAATAAGTGTATATGCTCTTTTCTGGGAGATATTGGAGAGCTGGAGCAAGGCAAAGGGAGTGTGCCAAGATGGTGTCCACAGACTGCATTCCTTGAGAGAAGCTCTGTCGTTTGCACTGGATGTGTGCTAAACCTGAAGCCTTCCTCAGTATGTTATCTACACAGTGCTCTGGGATTCGCAGCTTGCCAAGAGCCATCCTTCAATAGTTGCAGTCCTTTGTGTCTCAGAAATGCAAGCCCCCTAGCCACCAGAGCCAGGCAATCAAGGAGCATTCCCTGGAGGGCAGCTTCAAAAACTGGGTTAATACTTTTAAAAACTAGGGCAGATGGAGCACTCAAAGATAGCACTCACCCTCTGAAGTGTCTGGGAAACATTACACTTAGCCAATAGATGTGCATGTAATTAGAAGTCTGCCTCTCAGGCTGCAGCCTTGATGATTATCTAAGAGGCCTCCATAACAGAAAGACTGTTGAAACTAATAAACAAATTCAGTAAACTTGCAGGATACAAAACAAATGTACAGAAATCTGTTGTGTTTCTATACACCACTAATAAACTGTCAAAAGTAGAAATAAACACCCATTTACAATGCATCAAAAAGGATATAATACCTAGGAATAAATTTAACCAAGGAAGTGAAAGAACTCTATATTGAAAATTACAAGATACAGGTGAAAGAAATGGAAGAAGACAGAAACAAATGGAAAGATATTCCATGCTCATGGGTTGGGAGAATCAAGGTTGTTAAAATTTCCATACTACCCAAAGCAATCTACATATTCAGTGCAATCCCTATAAAATTCCCATGGTATTTTTCAAAGAAACAGGAAAATAATCCCTAAGTTTGTATGGAACTACAATCACCAAATAACAAAGCAATCTTGAGAAAGGAAACAAAGCTGGAGTCTTCAAACTCTCTGATTTCAGAGTATATTACAAAGCTATATTCATTAAAATAATATTATACTGACATGAAAAGATATACCCAGATCAGTGGAACAGACTATAAATAAACCCAACAGACAGACATAAACCCAAATATGTATGTTTAATAAATTTATGACAGAAGAACCAAAAATATATGATGGAGAAAGGACAGACTTTTCAATAAACGATATTAGGACAACTGGACAGTGACATACAAAAGAATGAATGGATAACTTTTATACAATACACAAAATAAACTCAAAATGGATTAAAGACTTGAATATAAGACCTGAAATCATAATTCTTCTTAGTAGAAGATAAATGCACTAACTTGAAAACATATATGCACGCCTGTGTTCACTGAAGCATTATCTGCAGTAGCAAAAATATGAACCAATCTGAGTATCTGGATAAGTAATGATTAAATAAATTGTTATGTACATTTATCAATATAGTGGAATGTTACTCAGCCTTAAGAAGAAAGTGCTGCCATTTTTGGCAATATGGATGAATCTTGAGGATGTTAAAACTCAACATTGAAAAAACGAAGATCATGGCATCCAGTCCCATCACTTCATGGCAAATAGATGGGGAAACAATGGAAACAGTGAAAGACTTTATTTTCTTGGGCTCCAAAATCACTGCATCTATGAAATTTAAAGACGCTCCTTGGAAGAAAAGCTATGACCTACCTAGGCAGCATATTAAAAAGTAGAAACATTACTTTGCCGACAAAATCCATCTAGTCAAAGCTATGGTTTTTCCAGTAGTCTTGTTTGGTTGTGAGAGTTGGACCATAAAGAAAGCTGAGTGCTGAAGAATAGATGCTTTGAACCGTGATGTTGGAGAAGACTCTTGAGAGTCCCTTGGACAGCAAGGAGATCAAACCAGTCAATCCTAAAAGGCAATCAGTCCTGAACATTCATTGGTAGGACTGGTTTTGAAGCTGAAACTCCAATACTTTGGCCACCTGATGCAAAGAGCGGACTCATTGGAAAAGACCCTGATGCTGGAAAAGATTGAAGGCAGGAGAAGGGGACAACAGAGGGCGAGATAGTTGGATGGCATCGCTGATGCAATGGACATGAATTTGAGCAAGCTCCGGGAGTTGGTCATGGGACAGGGAAGCCTGGCGTGCTGCAGCACACGGGGTGGCAAAGGGTCAGACAAGACTGAACGACTGAACTGAACTGAGGATGTTATGTGAGTAAAATAAGCCAGACACAGAAAGACAAATACTACATCTCACTTTTATGTGGAATCTACAATAGTCAAACTCATAGACACAGTGCAGTGGTATTTTTCAGAGGCTGCAGACCAACAGAAACACGGAAATGTTGGTTAAAGGGTATAAAGTTTGATGTATGCAAATGAGTAAGTTCTGGAAATTTAATAAACAGTAGCATAACTGTAGTAAGCAATATTCTATTGTAAAATTTAAATTTTCTGAGAGGGTTGATCTTATGTGCTCTTACCACACACACACACACATACAAGAAAAAAGAAAATGGTAACTATATGAGAGTTGATATGTTAATTAGCATGATTGTGGCAGTTATTTCACATTGCATAAGTATATCAAAGCATCGTCTTATAATTTAAGTGTATATGTATGTATATATTTCAACTATGATTAAATAAAGGTCTAAATATTCTAAAAGTTTAGAATAAACAAGTTGTGAAAGTTTTCAACTCTTTAAATATTGTTGTTCTTTTTTCTAGCCAGAATCAACTGTTTCAACTGATTTAATTCCTCTTTATCTAGAAATGCATATCGTGGTAGACAAAGCTTTGGTATGTGTTTTACTTTTTCTTTGCACTTGAATATTTGATATGAATGTATGATTATCCCTAGCTAGAAAGGAACTTAAATATTCCAGTCTTCTTACTTCAATGTCACTCCCAGAGAACAGTGAAGAACCAAATATTCAAAATTGTACTAGTTCTATCAGAAATATTTTATTTGAAATCTTTATGTAAGAAACCTGCATAACAAAATGGTTTTATTATTATTTTTCTGGTAGTTCACAACTTTAGAGTCTCTCTCAATCCACAAAATTTTTAATGGTGATATTTTTAAGTGAAATTCTTTAAGCTTTAATTCTTGTTTTAGGGTACTTGAAGAGCAGCATGTAGTCTAGAAAATGTTTGGCTAATAAGATATTTATTGGCACAGAAATAATGATGGTATAACCATTTATGGTAAGCCTGGTGGGCTGCTGTCTATGGGGTCACACAGAGTCGGATGCAACTGAAGCGACTTAGCAGCAGCAGCAGCAGCTTACATTAAAGTATCAAGATTTTTTAATGGTTTTATTCATGCAGCTGATTGAGTGTAGTCTAAATGCTCCTCTAGATTACTTATTCCCATAAACAATTTGAGGACCTCTGAACTTCAGACTCTTGAGGTGATAACTCAGTTTGTTTTCAGTAAAATTTGCTTTATTTCTCCCATACTTCAAAGATTTCAGAAAACAGGGATAAAACATATTTTCTAGATTTTTTTCTGAAATATTTGATTATCATATCTGTGGAAAACCACAGAGAATGTGAATTATATTGATTTCTAATTCTATTTGTAGGATTGTAGAGCTTGTCAGGAAGTGAGTTGAGAGTTTGAGATAGGAGAGATTTAGGGAAGGATATTAAAATACTTATTAAATGAGTATTAGGGAAAACAGCAAAAGGAACATTAGGAGAAAGTTGAGATATTTCTGGTAAAGATGACTAAATTTCCAGGGAATATTTTGGTTTATGAAAATTATTTTGTTTCAGGATTCAGTTAAGTTCAGTCACTGAGTCGTGTCCAACTCTTTGTGACCCCATGAACCGCAGCACACCAGGCCCCGCTGTCCATTACCAAATCTTGGAGTCCACTCAAACCCATGTCCATCGAGTTGGTGATGCCATCCAGCCATCTCAGCCTCTGTTGTCCCCTTCTCCTCCTGCCCTCAATCTTTCCCAGCATCAGGGTCTTTTCCAGTGAGTCAGCTCTTCGCATGAGGTGGCCAAAGTATTGGAGTTTCAGCTTCAGCATCAGTCCTTTCCCTGAACACCCAGGACTGATCTCCTTTAGGATGGACTGGTTGGATCTCCTCACAGTCCAAGGGACTCTCAAGAGTCTTCTCCGACACCACAATTCAAAAGCATCAATTCTTGTTTCAGGATTATGTTGTTTTAAAAGCTTCTTGTCCAAATTGCCAGATTTGCTGGTTATAAAATGCTGATTAAGCATCTCTTTTCTATGTTTTTACAAATATTTATATATTCTTTAATAAGACAAATATTGAGCTAAATATGACATCTGTGTTACCAGATATTGGGCATGTAGAGAAGAATAGTGATATCTTCAGTCTCTTCACAAATTTTAAATTAATAATTGCAGCCTAGTGAATTCAGTGCCAGATTGAGGGAGTCTATGGTACAATAAAAACAGTGCAAATTTTCCAGTTCAAGATCGTGGAGTAAAAGAACATGTACTCATCTCTTCCTGCAAGAGCACCTAAATCGTAACAAGGTGTTGAACAGCCATTGACAGGATGATGCTGGAACCCCATGTCCAAAAAAAAGATACCCCATGCCCAAAGACAAGAAGCCACACACACACACACAAAAGAAGCCACAATGAGGCACTAGGAGAGGTGCAAACATGATAAAATAAAATCCTATACCTGCCAGCTAGGCCACCCACAATCTGGAGAACAATAATACCAAAGAAGTTCTCCTTCTTCACTGTGGTGATGATTCTGAGCCTCACGTCAGGCTTCCCAGCTAGGAGATCTGGCAAAGGGACTGGGAATCCCCAGAGAATCTGACTTTGAAGGCAGCAGGACTTGATTATAGGATTTCTACAGGACTGAGGGAAACAGAGACTCAACTCTTGGAAGGCACAAACAAAATCTTCCATATACCAAGACCCAAGGGAAAGGAGCAGTGACCCCACAGGAGACTGAATCAGACCTACCTGCTAGTGTTGGAGGGTCTCCTGTGGAGGTGTGGGTCAGCAGTGGCTTCCGCAGGGATGATGGCACTGGCAGCAGTCCTGGAAAACGCCTCTTGGCGTAAGTCCTTTTGGAGGTTGCCATTAACCCCACACAGAGTTCATAGACCCCAGGGCTGGGTTGCCACAAGCCAGGCAACTAACAGAGAGGGAGCACAACTCCACCCATCAGCAAATAATTGGATTAAAGATTTAATGAGCATGGCCCTGCCCACCAGAACAAGACCCAATTTCTCTCACTGCCAGTCCCTCCCATCAGGAAGCTTACACAAGGCTCTTAGCCTCATCTACCAGAAGGAAGACAGAAAAAGCAAGAAGAACCACACTCCTACAATGGCTAGAACAAAAGCCACATTACAGAAGTTACTCAGAATGAAAAAGCAGAACATTATGTTTCAGATGAAGGGACAAGAAAAAACTCCAGAAAAACAACTAAATGAAGTGGAGATAGGCAACCTTCCAGAAAAAGGATTCAGAATGGTGATAGTGAAGATGATCCAGGGTCTTGGAAAAAGAATGATGATGCAGAAAATGTTTACCAAAGGCCTAGAAGAACTAAAGAACAAATGAACAGAGATAACAGATACACTAGAGATGAAGAATCAATAGCAGAATAACTGAGGCAGAGGAATGGATAAGTGACCTGGAGAACAGAATGGTGGAAATCACTGCTGCAGAAAAGAATACAGAAAAAATAATGAAAAAAGTGAAGACGGCCTATGAGATGCTTGGGACAACATGAAACCCATGAGCAGTCACATTACAGGGGTTCTGGAAGGAGAAGAGAGAAAGGACCTGATAAAATATTTGAAGAATAATAGCTGAAAATTTCCCTAACATGGGAAAGGATATAGTCAACCAAGTCCAGGAAGCACAAAGAGTCCCAGGCAAGATAAACCCAAGAAAGAACACACTGAGACACATAGTAATCAAAATGACAAAAATTAAAGACAAAGATAAAATATGAAGCAAGGGAAAAGGACAAATAACATACAAGGGAACTACCATAAAGTTATCAGCTGATTTCTCAACAGAAATCTGGCTTTTTCTACAAGCAAGGAGTGGCACAATATATTTGAAGTGATAAAAGGAAAAAACCTACAACCAAGAATACTCTACCCAGCAAGACTCTTGTTCAGATTTGATGGAGAAATCAAAAGCTTTCCAGACAAGCAAAGTTTAATAGAATTCCTCACCATGAAACCAACGTTACAACAAACATTAAAGGAACTTCTCTAGGCAGGAAACACAAGAGAAGGAGAAGACCTACAGAAAATAAACCTCAAATAATTAAGAAAACAGTATAGGATCATACATACTGATAATTTACCTTAAATGTAAATATGAACCAAATGATGCTGTAAAGAGCAATATTGCATAGGAAACTGGAACGTTAGGTCCATGAATCAAGGCAAATTGGAAGTGGTCAAACAGGAGATGGCAAGAGTGAACATCAACATTCTAGGAATCAGTGAACTAAGACGGACTGGAATGGATGAATTTAACTCAGATGACCATTATATCTACTACTGTGGGCAGGACTCCCTTAGAAGAAATGGAGTAGCCATCATGGTCAACAAAAGAGTCTGAAATGCAGTACTTGGATGCAGTCTCAAAAATGACAGGATGATCTCTGTTCGTTTGCAAGGCAAACCATTCAATATCACAGTAATCCAAGTCTATGTCCCAACCAGTAACGCTGAAGAAGCTGAAGTTGAACGGTTTTATAAAGACCTACAAGAAAGACCTTCTAGAACAAACACCCAGAAAAGATGTCCTTTTCATTATAGGGGACTGGAATGCAAAAGTAGGAAGTCAAGAGTTACATGGAGCAGCAGGCAAATTTGGCCTTGGAGTACAGAATGAAGCAGAGCAAAGGCTAATAGAGTTCTGCCAAGAGAATGTGTTGGTCATAGCAATCACCCTCTTCCAACAACACAAGAGAAGACTCTACACATGGACATCAACAGATGGTCAACACCGAAATCAGATTGATTATATTCTTTCCAGCCAAAGATGGAGAAGCTCTATACAGTCAGCAAAAACAAGACCAGGAGCTGACTGTGGCTCAGATCATGAACTCCTTTTGCCAAATTCAGACTGAATTTGAAGAAATTGGAGAAAACCACTAGACCATTCAGGTATGACCTGAATCAAATCCCTTATGATTGTACAGTGGAAGTGAGAAATAGATTTAAGGGACTAGATCTGACAGACAGAGTGCCTGATGAACTATGGACAGAGGTTCGTGACATTGTATAGGAGACAGGAATCAAGACCATCCCCAAGAAAAATAAATGCAAAAAAGCAAAATGGTTGTCTGAGGAGGCCTTACAAATAGCTGTGAAAAGAAGAGACGCAAAAAGCAACGGAGAAAAGGAAAGATATTAACATCTGAATGCAGAGTTCCAAAGAATAGCAAGGAGAGATAAGAAGGCCTTCCTCAGCGATCAATGCAAAGAAATAGAGGAGAACAATAGAATGGGAAAGACTAGAGATCTCTTCAAGAGAATTAGAGATAGCAAGGGAACATTTCATGCGAAAATGGGCTCGATAAAGGACAGAAATGGTATGGACCTAACAGAAGCAGAAGATATTAAGAAGAAGTGTCAAGAATACACAGAACTGTACAAAAAAGATCTTCATGACCCAGAGAATCACGATGGTGTGATCACTGACCTAGAGCCAGACATCCTGGAATGTGAAGTCAAGTGGGCCTTAGAAAGCATCACTACAAACAAAGCTAGTGGAGGTGATGGAATTCCAGTTGAGCTATTTCAAATCCTGAAAGATGATGCTGTGAAAGTGCTGCACTCAATATGCCAGCAAATTTGGAAAACTCAGCAGTGGCCACAGGACTGGAAAAGGTCCGTTTTCATTCCAATCCCAAAGAAAGGCAATGCCAAAGAATGCTCAAACTACCACACAATTGCACTCATCTCACACGATAGTAAAGTAATATTCAAAATTCTCCAAGCCAGGCTTCAGCAATATGTGAACCATGAACTTCCAGATGTTCAAACTGGTTTTAGAAAAGGCAGAGGAAAGTGAAAGTGAAAGTGAAGGCTCTCAGTCATGTCCGACTCTTTGCGACCCCATGAATCTCAGCGTGCCAGGCCTCCCTGTCCATCACCAACTCCCAGAGTTCACTCAGACTCATGTCCATCGAGTCAGTGATGCCATCCAGCCATCTCATCCTCTGTCGTCCCCTTCTCCTTCTGCCCCCAATCCCTCCCAGCATCAGAGTCTTTTCCAATGAGTCAACTCTTCGCATGAGGTGGCCAAAGTACTGGAGTTTCAGCTTTAGCATCATTCCTTCCAAAGAAATCCCAGGGCTGATCTCCTTCAGAATGGACCAGTTGAATCTCCTTGCAGTCCAAGGGACTCTCAAGAGTCTTCTCCAACACCACACTTCAAAAGCATCAATTCTTCGGCGTTCAGAATACTGGCAACCAGAGATAAAATTGCCAACATTTGTTGGATAATGGAAAAAATAATAGAGTTCCAGAAAAACATTTCTGCTTTATTGACTATGCCAAAGCCTTTGACTGTGTGGATCACAATAAACCGTGGAAAATTCTGAAAGAGATGGGAATACCAGACCACCTGACCTGCCTCTTGAGAAACCTGTATCCAAGTCAGGAAGCAAGTTAGAACTGGACATGGAACAACAGACTGGTTCCAAATAGGAAAAGGAATACTTACGTCAAGACTGTATTGTCACCCTGCTTATTTAACTAATATGCAGAGTACATCATGAGAAACACTGGGCTGGAGGAAGCACTAGCTGGAATCAAGATTGATGGGAGAAATATCAATAACCTCAGATATGCAGATGACACCAGCCTTATGGCAGAAAGTGAAGAAGAACTAAAGAGCCTCTTGATGAAAGTGAAAGAGGAGAGTGGAAAAGTTGGCTTAAAGCTGAAGATTCAGAAAACTAAGATCATGGCCTCCAGTCCTATCACTTCATGGCAAATTGATGGGAAACAGTGGAAACAGTGGCTGACTTTATTTTAGGGGGCTCCAAAATCACTGCAGATGGTGATTGCAGCCATGAAATTAAAAGACACTTACGTCTTGGAAGGAAAGTTATGACCAACCTAGACAGCACATTAAAAAGCAGAGACATTACTTTGTCAACAAAGGTCCATCTAGTCAAGGCTGTCGTTTTTTCAGTAGTTGTGTATGGACGTGAGAGTTGGATTATAAAGAATGCTGAGCACCGAAGAATTGATGCTTTTGAACTGTGTTGTCAGAGAAGACTCTTGAGAGTCCCTTGGACTGCAAGGAGATCCTACCAGTCCATCCTAAAGATCAGTCCTGGGTGTTCATGGTAGGACTGATGTTGAGGCTGAAACTCCAATACTTTGGCCACCTGATGCGAAGAGCTGACTTGTTTGAAAAGACCCTATGCTGGGAAAGATTGAGGGCAGGAGGAGGAGGGGACGACAGAGAATGAGATGGTTGGGTGGCATCACCAACTCAATGGATATGGGTTTGGGTGAACTCCAGGAGTTGGTGATGGACAGGGAGGCCTGGCGTGCTGTGGTTCATGGGGTAGCAAATAGTCAGACATGACTGAGCGACTGAACTGAACTCAACTGAACCAAATGATATAGAGTCACTGGGTGGATGAAAACATGTGCATGTATGGTCTTCCACTTACCATATCACTCTACTTAATCCCCCAATTAGTGTGTAATTATTTTATACTCTTAGGTTCATCATGTTTCAATTATGACTCGAAATTACAATTGTCTTTTATGTTTTGTTTGCCTATTGATTGTGAAAACTGATAAACATATTTTACTCTTTTGATTATATAATGATTATTTGTTTTAATGTGATTGTATCATGGTTTGTCAACAGAAAATAATAGAATCCTGTATCATTAAAGTGAAAGTGAAGTCGGTCAGTCGTGTCTGACTCTTTGCGACCCTGTGGACTGTAGCCCACCAGGCTCCTCTGTCCATGTGTTTCTCCAGGCAAGAATACTGGAGTGGGTTGCCATTCCTTCTCCAGGGGAATCTTTCCTACCCAGGGATCAAACCCTGGTCTCCCACATTACAGGAAGATGCTTTAACCTCTGAGCCACCAGGGAAGCTCTAAGTAGCACTAAAACTACCATTTAATAGAAAATCCTGTAATCACTTTTTAAAAATTAAATGTATATCAGAATTTTCTTGGAATTAAAAAACAAATGCAATTGCCAAGGTACCGCTTTTGTTTGCCAAAGCTCCAGATGTGTTTCTAATGAGCAGCCATGTCTGAAAACAACTAGATTATATGGTGACGTTTTACTTTTTCTATTTCGTATTAGGTCATCTCATTTCATTTAGTTTGTGTGTTTTGATTTCTCTGTCTCTTTTTTGACATTGTTGTTCTTTCTCAAGCCTTGTGTGTGTGTATGTGTGTGTGTGTGTATATATATGTATAAATAGTGTGTATAAACTTCCCTGGTGGCTCAGACGGTAAAGCGTCTGCCTATGATGCAGGAGACCCGGGTTCGATTCCTGGGTGGGGAAGATCCCCTGGAGAAGGAAATGGCAACCCACTCCAGTACTCGTGCCTGGAAAATCCCATGGATGGAGGCGCCTGGTGGGCTACAGACCATGGGGTCGCAAAGAGTCAGACATGACTGAGCAACTTTCCTTTCTTTCCTTTCTTTCTTAGTGTGTATAATATATATTTTGGAAAATTTATGAATTTTGCCTATCTAAAATATTTATGACATTTTGATTCCACTTGTTTGACTCAGTATGAATAAAATGCTAGATTTCTAATTTATGTTCACTCAAAACTTTGATATAGTTCCATGTATTTTGGCATCTAGTATTACTGCTAAAATTCTAGAAAATTTATTATCTTAGTGATTTAAAAAAAAAAATTCGAATCAGGCTTGAAACTTTTAATCCAATTCTGAGAATTTAAAGATATATTATGTTGTTTAAAAAAATCCAGGAAATTAACATGTGATACTGTATTACTAACTGAAGTGCAGATTTTGTTCACATTTCACAAAATTTTATGCTAGTGTCCATTATTTGTTTTCACACATTATTCAAGACTCCACATTGTATTTAATTGCACTGAGAAGCTTCAGCTGCATGCAACAAGTTCTGGTAAATTCTCTTCATTTTTATTCTGTTGCAGATATTTTCTGATTTTCCTTCTTTAGGGCTTTTTAGATATATCCATCATTGAAAAGTGGACTTTTAATTACCACATACATGGGATTTTTAAAAGCATGTTGGGTATTAATTTCTCATTTTGGTATTAATTTCTCACCGAAATCCTTTCTTCTCTGCAGTCACCCTCTGTTTTTTTCAGTCTTCTAACTTTATTGAAGTTTTCAGTGGCTAAGTCAAAGAACTCTGTTGGTAAATGCCACATTGCACTTGAAAATATGTGGGTTATTTTCAAATATATTTTGATATTTATTTCTAATATAATTCCACAGTGATAAGAAAACAAACTGTGTATGATTTCAGCACCTTTATACCATGAAATTTTTATACCTTGTTTTATGTCCCTGGACCCTGGAGAAGGGAAAGGCTACCAATTCTAGTATTCTGGCCTGGAGAATTCCATGGACTGTATAGGCTATGGGATCACAAAGAGTGGGACACGACTGAATGACTTCCACTTCATTTATGTCCCTGGATATATTCCAGTGTCTCCTAGTTTATCACCTATGGGAACTTGAATAGAATTTTTATCCTACTGTTGTGTGAAAATTGTATAAATCTTAATTATATTGAATTGGCTCATAGTGCTCTTCAGGTTTACTATATCCTTCTACTTCTCTGTATATTCATTCCATTAATTTTTGAGAATCTGATATTGAAAGTCCAACTAAGAATCTTAATTTACCTACTTACTCAGCCATTAAAAAGAACACATTTGAATCAGTTCTAATGAGGTGGATGAAACTGGAGCCTATTATACAGAGTGAAGTAAGCCAGAAAGAAAAACACCAATACAGTATACTAACGCATATATATCGAATTTAGAAAGATGGTAACAATAACCCTGTGTACGAGACAGCAAAAGAGACACTGATGTATAGAACAGTCTTATGGACTCTGTGGGAGAGGGAGAGGGTGGGAAGATTTGGGAGAATGGCATTGAAACATGTGTAATATCATGTATGAAACGAGTTGCCAGTCCAGCTTCAATGCACGATACTGGATGCTTGGGGCTGGTGCACTGGGACGACCCAGAGGGATGGTGTGGGGAGGGAGGAGGGTTCAGGATGGGGAGCATATGTATACCTGTGGCGGATTCGTTTTGATGTTTGGCAAAACTAATACAGTGTTTCAGGTTTAAAAATAAAATAAAATTAAAAAAAAATACATAGTGGAACTATATGTAACCTTGTTCTGTATTTCCCAAATCTCCTGTAAATGTGTTATCATACTTTCATAATTAAAACAACAAGAACAACAGTGCATTACTGGAGCAAGACATAGAGACACAACTGTAACCCGAGATACTATAAGAGCGTGTAAGGAGGTGTTTGAAAATGTAGGTTTTATTATTATTTAGGCATGCTGATGCCAACAGATGGGGAGATGATTGCTATTGGAAAGACACTTTGTTTCACAGTTCCCAGGAGGAAAGGGTGTGCCACATCATGCCACGTGGGGAATCACCAAGAGTAGGTCAAGAGACAGAAGGAGCCATAGGAAAACATGGCAGGAACCTTTATTATGGTTCCTATAGGAAGAAATAGCAAGGCAAGGTAAACAGGTTTAGGATCGGCTAGTTTGGAAAGTTGCAGTGGGTTCTGGAGAATCGAGGTTGTTTAAAGGTATTTCGTACCTTGCCTTTGGATGATTAGGGCAGGGGAATTGGAGCGTGAGAACCTGGTGGCTCAGATCGTAAAGAATCTGCCTGCAGTGCAAGAGATACAGGAGACCTGGGCTAGATCCCTGGGCTCGAAAGATACTCTGGAGGAGAATGGCTACCCGTTCCAGTATTCTTTCCTGGAGAATCCCATGGACGGAGAAGCCTGGTGGGCTACAGTCCCTGGGGTCACAAAGACTCGGACATGACTGAGTGACTAACACTTTCACTTTTCACTAACCTGTAAAAGTGAAAAACTGAAAAAAAACCAAAAAAAAACCCTGATAAAGGAGATTGTTGGAGGTTGTGTTCTGATTTGGTTAGTTTGGCAGTGGGAGGAGGGTAGGGCCAAGGAAGACCTATTGTGAAACCTTTCTTTGCAAGGGCACATAAGACTGTTCTGTTCAGATAACTGAAAGAAGTTTAGGATGATTAATACACAAGGCTGAAGAGGGGAAAGGGAAAGAAATGAAGAACTGACATGATACTTGGATTTTATCCTAAAGGTACAGTCAATGAATGATTTTAATCAGGGTAATGACATGTTGATATTTTCATTTTAGAATCATGTTTGTAAACAGTGTAGGGGCAGGAATGCTGGTGAAAAGATTGAAGAAAGATAAAGCATTTAAGAGATTGTTGTAGTAATCAAGATAAACTTTTATAAATCAATAGATGGGAAAGGCCAATTTTAAATTACTGAGCTTCAGTTAGAAGAACTTGTAAATTGATTTGATTTATTCATTTTTTGGATAACTTTATTAAGCGTCACCTACATCTCCAGTTACTGTTTTATTTATTGGGAATAGAGTAGTGAACAAAACAGAAAAAGTTTTGCTGTCATAGAACATGTAGTATAATAAATGTGGGAGGTCATAAATGATAATAGAAGAATAGATAATGAAGAAGTGGAAATCTGAGGGGGAGCATATTTTTGAGGGAGGATGGTCAGTGTAGTTTTGAATATGCTTATCTTGAGGGTCCTGTGGAATATCCAAGGGATAGTGTGCATTCTTCAGAGCTTAATTCAGACTTCAGTAGTTATACTAATTTGTGTGTATATGTGTGGTTTTGTGTGGTAGTTTCACATATGTAGCCTTTCATAACTACCACCGCTTGGAATGGAGACACTCAAGAGCACTATCATCAGAAAGCTTTCTTATGTTATCCCTCTGGAGTCATTCCCATCTCTCCCTGCTTCCCTACTTCTTGACCTTTGGTAATCACTAATCAACTTCTCCCTCTGTGATTTCAGGAATACTGCATAAATGTTACCATGGAGTATATATCCTTTGAGATTTGTTTATACTTAGCATAATTTTTTTTAGGTTTACCCAAGATGTTCCATATATCAACAGTTCAGTAACGTCTCTTTTTTTCTTTTTATAACTAAGTAACATTTTTACTGAGTAGCATGTTATGAATGTACCAGTTTGTTTAACCCGTTGACCATTGAAGGACATATGAGTTGTTTCCACACATGCATGGATTTTTGTGAGCATCAATTTTTATTTCTTTAGGGATAAATGCCCATGAGTGCAATTGCTAGGTCTATTACCTGCTTTGAAACAAGTTGCCAAGCTATCACCCAGAGTGGCTATATGATTTTATATACTACAGTATGTGAGTGGTTCAATTTATATTCATTTTTTGTTGCTGTCTTATTTTGAAGTGTTCTAATTCCGAAGGAGCTTCAACCTGAGAGAGTAGATGGAGAGTAAATCTCAAACATATTGTATAATAAATCATATTAAAATTTTAAATTAATTATGTTTTTCAGTTTGATTACCTGGGCTCTGATAGCATGATAGTAACAAATAAAATCATCGAAATTATTGGCCTTGTAAATTCGGTAAGTATTTTCCTTTTCATACTAATCAGGAAAATTCATACTAAGTTTGAAATTGTAATTCACATTAACTTGATGTGCTGCTTTTGAAGAATTAAGTTGCCCATATAAATTGAGTGTGAATTTATCAAAGATTGAATTAATTTAATTATAAATGTAATTTAATACATAAAAATTAATTTTTCATGTATTTATCTTTCTTTTTTTAGATGTTTGCCCAATTAAAAATTTCTATCGTGCTGTCATCTTTGGAATTGTGGTCCGATAAAAATAAGATCTCTACAGTTGGTGAGGCAGAAGAATTATTGCATAGATTTTTAGAATGGAAAAATTCCTATCTTACCCTGAGGCCTCATGATATTGCATATCTATTCATGTAAGAATACTGTTTCAGTTTTCTTAGAAATCAAAGATTTGTGATATTGTTGTAGCTTAATTTAGGGAATTGTTTATTTTTGACTATTTAGACTTTGGTTATTTTTTATGCACTCATTCAGCCCTCATACTCTCTTTCTGGTTATCAGACAATAAAAGAAGATTACTAAAATTTATTTCTATGCTTAACATTTACTGATGAGATTGACATTTCAAGAGGTTAAACCAACTCAGGATTTTGATATCTAGGTTTTGGACCTACACTTAGTAACTCCAGAGTCAGTAATCTTAATCACTACATAAAAAGAAGGGATTTGCCCTGGGAAGTTTATATTATTATAATAAGTTTTGATCAAAGGCTTGGTAGAGTACTTGGTAGAGTATTTTATCCTAATGAATTTTCTACATTATTTTAAATGTTAGTTTTCTAACAATCAGTTGTAAGTATATACTTCATCATTGTATCCATATAAAATTTACTAGCACTTATGATCATCATGTCTTTCAATAAATCTGCATGTACATATTTTGAATTTGGCATGGTGATATTTCTTTTTGCATATGTAAGATTAATCTTTTCCCTACATCTGTTAATGGTGGGTTATTTTTCTTTTCATTTTTTTGACAGTCTGATGGATATAAAATTGAAATGTTTTTTAATTTCCTTTCTCCAAAGACTAGTAGATTTGAGCATCTTTTCACGTTTGTTAATCATTTGGATCTGTCCTTCTGAGATTGCCTTTTCATGTTATTTAACTAGTTCATTGTAATTTGTAAGGGTTTATTGAATGTTTAGATATTAATCCATTGTTTATGTATATCAAAAATACTTTTTCCATGTCTGTAATTTTTCTATAGATATTTAAATTTTTTTTTTGCTCCATAAAATCTTCAATGTTTTTAGGGCCAAGTTTGTTAATCTTATTTTTACTTCTGGATTTCCTATTTGATGAAGATCTCCTCCAGCCCTAAAGTTTAGTCTGCAAATTTTTGTTAAATAATAAATATTATTGTGTTTTATAAATGAGTTTTCAATGCATTTTAGTCTAATATTTGTATAACAAAAAATAAGTAAAATTTTATTTTCTTCCAGTTAAATAGCCAATTTTGCCATGAATTAAATTATTACCTTTGGCAAACATTTGTCAAGTCCCACAAACAACCTCTTGAAATGTTTAGAGATAAAAGTAAATCTATATATCAATGTGTTATTTGTAGACTTTTTGATACTAGTCATTTTCACAAGTGTGAAGTGATATCTCATTGTGCTTTTGATTTGCATTTCCTTGATAAAGTGATACTGAGCATCTTTTCATGTATTTCTTGGCTATCTATATGTCTTTGGAAAAATGTCTTTACAGGTCTTCCATTCATTTTAAAATCAGACACAGGAGACACAGGTTTGATCCCGGGGTGTGATGATCCCCTGGAGTAGGAAATGGCAACCCACTCCAGTATTCTTGCTTGGGAAATTCCATGGACAGAGGACCCTGGCGAGCTACAGTCCATGGGGTCTCAAAGAGTCAGACATGACTGAGCATGCATGCCTTTTATGATTTTTTAGTGTTGAGTTGTATGAGTTCTTTATATATTTTAGATATTAATCTATTATCAGATATATCATTTGCAAATATATTCTTCCACTCATTAGGTTGCTTTTTCATTTAGTTGATATCTTCCTTCACTGTGCAGAACAGTTTGGTTTCATGTAGTCCCATTTGTTTATTTTTTACTTTTATTTCCCTTGCCTGGGAAGACAGATGATAAAAAATACTGAGAGACTGATATCAAAGATTATATTGCCTATCTTTTCTTCTAGCATTTTAAAGTTTTAGGACTTAAATTTAATTCCTTAATCCCCTTTGAGGTTTTTTTGGATATGTTATGGAGAATTGTCCAGTTTTAAGAATGTGGCTGTCCAGTTTTCCCACCACAATTTATTGAAGAGGCTATCTTTTACCCCTTGTGTGTTCATACTTCTTTTATCATAGATTATCAACCTAATACACTTGGATTTATTTCTGGGCTGTCTATTCTGTTCCATGGATCTATGTGTCTGTTTTTTGTACCAGTACAGCACTGTTTTAATTAATATAGCTTTGTAGTATAGTTTGATATCAAAGAATGAAATATTTCCAGCTTTGTCCTTTTCCTCAGAATTGCCTAGCCTATTTGAGGATCCATTAAAATTATAGTATTCTTTGTTCAAATTTGGTGAAAAATGCTGTTGATATTTTGATAAAGGATTACATTGAATCTATAGATTGTATGAGATTTTAACATAATAATTCTCCTAATATGTGAACACATATGTCTTTCCCTCTGTTTGTGTTCTCTTTAGTATCTTTCATTAGTGTTTTACTAGTTTTCTGAGTATAGGTCTTTTATATGTTGGTTAGATTTATTCCTGAGTCTTTTAATTTTTTTTGATGTGATTGTAAATAAGATTGTGTTTTTATAAAGAAGTTTAAGTAGTTTTAAAAAAAATGATTGTTCTTTTTAAAAATGATTTTATTTATTTATTTTTGGCTGTGCTGGGTCTTCATTGCTGTGCACGCTTTTCTCTAATTATGGCGAGCAGGGGCTCCTCTCTAGTTGTGGTGCACAGGCTTCGCGTTGTGGTGTCATGACCTCTAGGGCACACTAGCTTCAGTAGTTGCAGCTCCTCGGCTCTAGAGCACAGGCTTAATAGCTGTGGCATATGGGCTTGGTTGCTCCATGGCATGTGGGACTCCCGGACTAGGGACTGAGCCTGTACCTACTACACCGGCAGCCAGAGTCTTTACCACCAAGTCACCAGGAAGCCCGAAACTGTCTTCTTCACTTCTCTTTCTGGTAAAATTTATTAGTGTATAGAAGCACAACTAATTATATTAATTTTGTATCCTGCAACTTTACAGAATTCATTGATGAGTTCTGACAGTTTTTTGTGGCATCTTTAGGATTTCCTATACATAGTATCATGTCATCTGCAAACTGTGAGTTTTGCTTCGTCCTTTTCCATCCTTTGGATTCCTTTTACTTCTTTTTCCAGTTCGAATGCTATGGCTAGGACTGCCAACACTATGTTGAATATAGTGGTGAGAATATAGTGAGCATCCTTGATGTGTTTCTAGTCTTAGAGGAAATGCTGCCAGTTTTTCATTCCTAGGTATGATGTTAGGTGCTGCAGGTTTGTCTTATACGACCTTTATTATGTTCCGTATGTTCTTTTATAGAGCTTCCCTGGTGGCTCAGTGGTAAAGAATCTGCCTGCCAATGCAGGGTTATGGGTTTTATCCCTGGACATGGGTTACATCCATCCCTGGGAAGATCCCCTGGAAAAGGAAATGGCAACCCACTCCAGTATTCTTGTCTGGGATATCCCATTGACAGAGGAGCCTCGTGGGCTACAGGCCATGGGGCCACAAAATAGTTAACTAAAATGTACCTTAGCCACTGAACAAAATGTTCATTTATACCCATTTTGTTGAGAATTTGTTGCCATAAATGCATGGTAAATGTTCTCAAGAGCTTTTTCTGTGTTGGTTCAAATGACTATTTTTTTTACTCTTCAATTTGTTAATATGCATGACATTGATTTGGAAAACTCAGCAGTGGTCACAGGACTGGAAAAGGTCAGTTTTCATTCCAAGCCCAAAGAAAGGCAATGCCAAAGAATGCTCAAACTACCACACAGTTGCACTCATCTCACACACTAGTGAAGTAATGCTCAAAATTCTCCAAGCCAGGCTTCAACAGTACATGAACGGTGAACATCCAGATGTTCGAGCTGGATTTAGAAAAGGCAGAGGAACTAGAGATCAAATTGCCAACGTCCGTTGGGTCATTGAAAAAGCAAGAGAATTCCAGAAAAACATCTACTTCTGCTTTATTGACTATGTCAAAGCCTTTGACCATGTGGATCACAATAAACTGTGGAAAACTCTGAAAGAGATGGGAATCTAGACCGCCTGACCTGCCTCTTAAGAAATCTGTATGCAGGTCAGGAATCAACAGTTAGAACTGGACATGGAACAATGGACTGGTTCCAAATTGGGAAAGGAGTACGTCAAGGCTGTATATTGTCACCGGGCTTATTTAACTTATATCCAGAGTACATTGTGAGAAATGCTGGGCTGGATGATGCACAAGCTGGAATCAAGATTGCTGGGACAAATATCAATAACGTCAGATATTCAGATGACACCACCCTTATGGCAAAAAGCGAAGAACTAAAGAGCCTCTTGATGAACGTGAAAGAGGAGAGTGAAAAAGTTGGCTTAAAGCTCAACATTCAGAAAACTAAGATCATGGCATCTGGTCCCATCACTTCATGGCAAATAGATGGGGAAACAGTGGAAATAGTGACAGACTTTATTTTGGGGGGCTCCAAAATCACTGTAGATGGTGACTGCAGCTGCGAAATAAAAAGACACTTACCCCTTGGAAGGAAAGTTATGACCAACCTAGAAAAGTTATGACCAACCTTTGTTACGCCAACAAAGGTTCGTCTAGTCAAGGCTATGGTTTTTCCAGTAGTCATGTATGGATGTGAGAGTTGGACTGTAAAGAAACCTGAGTGCCGAAGAATTGATACTTTTGAACTGTGGTGTTGGAGAAGACTCTTGAGAGTCCCTTGGACTGCAAGGAGATCCAACCAGTCCATCCTAAAGGAGATCAGTCCTGAATGTTCATTGGAAGGACTGATGCTGAAGCTGAAACTCCAATACTTTGACCACCTGATGCGAAGAACGGACTCATTTGAAAAGACCCTGATACTGGGAAAGATTAAAAGTGGGAGGAGAAGCAGACTGGTCTCCTTTAGGATGGACTGGTTGTATGTCCTTGCAGTACAAAGGACTCACAAGAGTCTTCAGCACCACAGTTCAAAAGCATCAATTCTTTGGTGCTCAGCTTTCTTTACAGTCCAACTCTCACATCCATACATGACTACTGGAAAAACCATAACTTTGACTATACAGACATTTGTAGGCAAAGTAATGTCTCTTCTTTTTAATATGTTGTGTAGGTTTGTCATAGCTTTTCTTCCAAGAAGCAAGCATCTTTTAATTTCATGGCTGCAATCATCATTCACAGTGATTTTGGAGCCCAGGAAAATAAAGTCTGTCACTGTTTCCATTGTTTCACCATCTATTTGTCATGAAGTGATGGGACCATGTTCCATGATCTTAGTTTTTTGAATGTTGAGTTTTAAGCCAGCTTTTTCACTCTCCTCTTTCATCTTCATGAAGAGGCTGTTTAGTTCCTCTTTGCTTTCTGCCATAATGGGGGTGTCATCTGCATATCTGAGGTTATTGATGTTTCTCCCAGCAGTCTTGATTTCAGCTTGTGTTTCACCCAGCCCAAACTTTCCCATGATGTACTCTGCATATAAGTTAAATAGCAGGGTGACAATATACAGCCTCGACATACCCTTTCCCAATTTTAAGATGTTGAACTTTGATGCATTAATAGTGAGACTGGTGACAGGGAATTTATCCCATTAGAAATATAGAAATTATGGTACAATCAGCATCCTTAAACTTAAGTAATGATCCTTCTTGATATCTTGATGTTATTTTAAAGCACCAATATATTTTTCATATGAGTAATGTGCTGCATGTTAACTCACTTCAGTTGTGTCTGACTCTTTGCGACCCCATGGGCTGTAGCCTGCCAGGCTCCTCTGTCCATGGGATTCTTCAGGCAAGAATACTGGAGTGGGTTGCCATTTCCTCCTGCAGGGGATCTTCCTGATTCAGGGATTGAAACCATGTCTCTTACATCTCCTGCATTGGCATGTGGGTTCTTTATAATTAATGCCACTTGGGAAGCCCCTGAGTAATGTAATATAGTAGAATAAATACCTTGAAATTTATGATCATTAACAGTAATTTCCTGTGGTCTCCATACTCCAGATTTATAATCTTAGTCCTAAAGGAGGAATAGTGAACATAGCAAGCTTAATTTTTTTAAACCTTTTACAATCTTTCCTTTATTCAACAAATGTTTATTGAGATAACATAGCATAGTGATTCAAATTTAAGCTCTGGAGGCCAACTGCCTGCATTTAAGTTCAGCCCTGTCTGTCACCTAGGGCAATTGATGTGTTCTGCCTCAATTTCCCTATATTTGCTTTTATTATTGTTATTCTTTCCCATCTTTACTGAGTTATAATTGATAAGTAAAAATTTTATATATTTAAGGGGTACAGTGTGGTTTTTTAATAGCATTTGAAGATTGTTTATTATTTATTTATTTTGGCTGTACTGGGTCTTTGTTGCTGTGTGAGGGATTTCTCTAGTTGTGACAAGCGGAGGTTACTCCCTAGTTGCAGTGTGCAGGCTTCTCTTTGTAGTGACTTCTTTTCTTGCAGAGCATGGGCCTCAGAGTATGTGGGCTTCAGTAGTTGTGGCCTGTGGGCTCTGGAATGCGGGCTCAGTATTTGCTGCATATGGGTTTTAATTGCCCCGAGGCGTGTGGACTCTTCCCAGAACCATGTCCCTTGCAGTGGCAGGAGGATTCTTAACCACTGACCACCAGGGATGTCCACAATGTGATGTTCTGATATATGTATACATTATAAAATTATAATCAAGTTGATTAACATATCCATCATCTTATACAGTTACCATTTTTTGGTGTGTGGTGAGAAAGTTTAAGTCTACTCTAGCAAATTTCACATATACAATACAGTATTATTAACTCTAGTCATCTGACTGTACATTAGATCTCTAGGACATATTCATCCTGTGCAACTGAAACTTTATACCTTTAACCATCTTCCCATTTCCCCCATTTCCCAACCCCTGGCAACCACCATTCAACTCTTTGCTTTTATAAGTTGACCCTGTTAGATTCCACATATAAGCAAGATCATACAGTACTTCACTTTTCATGTTTGGCTTACTTCACTTAACATAATGTCCTCCAGGTTTATCCATGTTGCAAATGGCAGGATCTCCTTCTTTCTTGAGGCTGAATTATATTCCACTGTGTTTGTACATCATATTTTCTTTATCCATCCATCTCTCAATGGAATTTAATTAAAAAAATGGGCTTCTTGGGCATCATCTTGCATGACTGGGGGCACTCACTATGTTCTCACCTTTCCTTGTGGGAGAAATCATGGCTGAAGGCATGTCTCTTGGCGCTGAGCTGTGCTGCGTTGGGGAAATGGTGACGTGGGCAGAGTGAAACTGTTTTTACCTAAGAATGTGAATGTTTCTGGATTTTTTTGCTCAAATGTGGTGTGGGACCCTTCCTTGGACTCTAAGGCCACAAAAATACTCTCATCTGTGAGTATTTCTCAAAATTGTCTCTGGAGAGAGAGATGAGGGTTAAAAGTTCCAAGTCTGCTATCTTTCTGATGTCATTGCAGAAGATTAATGTTAGTACATTATGTCTATCTGTTTATAGTTTAAAGGAGGAAGAAACAATGAGAGTAAGAGTGAGAACAAGAGTAAGAGTGAGAGAGAGATCCAAAGTAATGAATCAAATTAGAAGTGTGAAGGCAGATTTAGACATATTTAAACTCAAAGGAAGGTGGAGAGCATTACAGGTTATTGAAGCAGTGTACTTAGATATATAGTACACTTATATAGATATACTTATAGATAAGTTTGGAAGGAATGATGCTAAAGCTGAGACTCCAGTACTTTGGCCTCCTCATGTGAAGAGCTGACTCATTGAAAAAGACTCTGATGCTGGGAGGGATTGGGGGCAGGACAAGAAGGGGATGACAGAGGATGAGATGGTTGGATGGCATCACCGACTTGATGTACGTGAGTCTGAGTGAACTCCGGGAGTTGGTGATGGACAGGGAGGCCTGGCATGCTGCGATTCATGGGGTCTCAAAGAGTCGGACATGACTGAGTGACTGAACTGAACTGAATAATTCTTTTCAGAGTATGGAATTCATAGTTATAACTGTAGTGAAACCTCTGTATGAGGAGAGGGAAACAAGCAACATTGAAGAAGTAAAACATTAAATCTTGATAACTGATTTGATGTGAAGATTGGGTGGGCAGTATTAAGTAAAAAGTTATTATTGTATTCAGCTCATCAGGAGTATGGATAGAGTTTAGGGGAAAGTCTTATCTATTGGAAGGACTGTCTTGAATGAAGAAAGAATTTAAGCAATAATTTGATATTGGACTGTAAATCTGAACTTGGGTGTTAAGGGCAAATACTTGGGTACAAGTGCTAGAGGGTAGAGATGTACAGTATCAGAATAAGGGAGCAGTGGAGGGACAGTGCAATTGTGAAGTAAAGTGCAGTTGAGACTGAGGGGACATTTCAAATTGAGAATTGAGTATCAAGCTTTTCTACATACATCCTGGAATATTTGTTTTGGCTGGGGTTCTAAAGATGGAAGAATATGTTTGGAGCATCTATATCTTAGTAATTGAAAGTACAGCCCTGGATTCAAACTGTCTTAAGTTCATATCCTTCAGCAGTACTTATTAACTCTGCTGCCCTGAGCAAGTTATTTGTACTTTCTATCTGATATTTGATTTGTTCAGTGGGGACAAATAATATCTATTTCACTGGGTGGATTTGAGAATTAAATAGAATAATTTATATAAATCTCTAAGAATAGGGCTATTATTATATGGCAGGCTACATGGAGTCTTTTTCAAAGCAGAAAAAAATTAATTTAAGTTGTAGAACAATATAGTCATTACAGTAAGAAAATGGTGAGCTTACCTATATTTGAGTGAAAACTTTTAATCCATACATTAAAGCTACTTTTCATTGTTATTGAGCAAAATGCTTTTGATTGAAATGTTTGATCAAAGTCTTTGGTGCATGTGTGCATCCTCAGTTGTTAAGTCATGTCCAACTCTTTGTGACCCCATGGACTGTAGCCCACCAGGCTCCTCTGTCCAGGGGATTTCCCAGACAAGAATATTGGAGTGGGTTGCCATTTTCTTCCAGGGAATCTTCCTGACCAAGGGGTCAAACCCTGGTCTCCTGCATTGCAGGCAGATTCTTTACTGTCCCTTTACAGGAAAGCCTGTAAAGGCTTTGGTAACCTTAACCAAATGTCACAAAAACAGTAAAGTCATCAAAAATTTGGATTCACTGGATATGTTTTAGAAACCCAAAGTGCTTAATCTCATTTAATTAACACTGTTTTACAAATGTGAAACAAAGACATAAAGATTTTACTTCAATTTGCTTCAGGCTAGAATTTTATGAACTGTAGGAAAATTCTCAGTAAGAAATATCATATATGAATTGTCAAAATTAATTATCACTTAATACTTATTTATTTAGCTTTAGAGAGTATCCAGATTATGTGGGAGCAGCATTTCCTGGAAAGATGTGTGTTACCGGTTATTCTGCAGGAGTTGCTTTGGTATGTAATGACTTAACCTTATTTGAAAACAAGTACATTAAAAATTTTCCCAGAATTACAGCATATATTTTACACATTTTACATTTATATTTACATTTAGATATTGCATTTATATTTTCATCACTGTTAAAACTTTGAAATATGTAGAATTAGTAGAATTAATAGAATTCTGAAGTGCAAAGTATTTTATTACAGATATTTGGAAGTTAAAGTGGAATAAAATATCACAAATACACTTGTATTCCTTACTGTATTGAAGAGTGCATCATGAAAAGATCTGCAAAGATATTCCTATAACCTAAATAGATTTTTTTTTCTTGTAGGTATAAAATTGGAGACGTAGTCTTACAGATAAAATAACTTCAAAATCAAAAATATGATAAAAATTCTTTAAAATGTTTCAAACTTTTATGTTATTGTTCAGTTGCTCAGTCATGTCCAACTCTTTGTGACCCCATGGACTGCAGCATGCCAGGCTTCCCTGTCCTTCACCATCTCCCGGAGTTTGCTCAAACTTATGTCCTTTGAGTCAGTGACTCCATCCAACCATCTCGTCCTCTGCTGTCGCTTTCTCCTTTTGCCATCTATCTTTCCCGGCATCAGGGTCTTTTACAATGAGTTGGCACTTTGCATCCGGTGGCCAAAGTATTGGAGCTTCAGCATCAGTCCTTCCAATGAATATTCTGTGTTGATTTCCTTTAGAATTGACTGGTTGGATCTCCTTGCAGTCCATGGGACTTTCAAGAATCTTCTGCAGCACCACAATTTGAAAGCATCAGTTCTTTGGCGCTCAGCCTTTTTTATGGTCCAGTTCTCATATCCATACCTGACTACTGGAAAAACCATAGCTTTGACTATATGAATCTTTGTTGGCAAAGTACTGTCTCTTTCTTAACATGCTGTCTAGGTTTGTTATAGCTTTTCTTCCAAGGAGCAAGCATCTTTTAATTTCATGGCTGCAGTCACCATCAGCAGTGATTTTGGTGCCCAGAAAAATAAAGTCTGTCACTGTTTCCATTGTTTCCCATCATTTGCCATGAAGTGATGGAACCAGATGCCATGATCTTCGATTTTTGAATGTTGAGTTTTAAGCCAGATTTTTCACTCTCTTTTTTTACCTTCATCAAGAGGCTGTTTAGTTCCTCTTCACTTTCTGCCATAAGGGTGGTGTCATCTGCATATCTGAGGTTATTGATATTTCTCCTGGAAGTCTTGATTCCAGCTTGTGCTTTTTCCCAGCTTGGCATTTCTCATGATGTACTCTGCATATAAGTTAAATAAGCAGGATGACAATATTCAGCCTTTATGTACTCCATTCCCAATTTGAAGCCAGTCCGTTGTTCCATGTCTGGTTCTAACTGTTGCTTCTTGATCTGCATACACGTTTCTCAGGAGGCAGGTCAGGTGGCCTGGTATTCTTATCTTTTTAAGAATTTTCCAGTTTGTTGTGATCCACACAGTCAAAGGCTTTAAGTGTTGTCAATGAAGCAGACGTAGATGTCTTTCTGGGATTCTCTTTGCCTTTTCTATGATCCAGCAGATGTTGGCAATTTGATCTCTGGTTCCTCTGCCTTTTCTAAATCCAGCTTGAACATCTGGAAGCTCATGGTTCACATACTGTTGAAGCCTATCTTGGAGAATTTTGAGCATTACTTTACTAGCCTATGAGATGAGTGCAACTGTGTGGTAGTTTGGGCATTCTTTGGCATTGTGTTTCTTTGGGATTGGAATGAAAACTGACCTTTTCCAGTCCTGTGGCCACTGCTGAGTTTTCCAAATTTGCTGGCATATTGAGTGAAGCACTTTCACAGCATCATCTTTTAGGATTTGAAAAAGCTCAGCTGACATTCTATCACCTTCACTAGCTTTGTTCGTAGTGATTCTTCTAAGGCTCACTTGACTTTGCACTCCAGGATGTCTAGGTGAGTGATCACACCATCGTGATTATCTGGGTTATGAAGATCTTTTTTTGTATAGTTCTTCTGTGTATTCTTGCCACCTCTTCTTAATATCTTCTGTTTCTGTTAGGTCCATACCATTTCTGTCCTTTATTGTGCCCATCTCCCAGCTTTTCATGAAATGTTCCCTTGGTATCTCTAATTTTCTTGAAGAGATCTCTAGTCTTTCCCATTCTGTTGTTTTCCTCTATATCTTTGCATTGATCACTGAGGAAGGCTTTCTTATCTCTCCTTGCTTTTCTTTGGAACTCTGCATTCAAATGGGTATCTTTTCTTTTCTTCTTTGCCTTTACCTTCTCTTCTTTTCTTAGCTATTTGTAAGGCCTCCTCAGTCAACCATTTTGCCTTTTTGCCCTTCTTTTTCTTGGGAATGGTCTTGATCACTGCCTCCTGTACAATGTCACAAACCTCCATCCATAGTTCTTCAGGCCCTCTGTTTATCAGATCTAATCCCCTGAATCTATTTCTCACTTCCATTGTATAATTGTAAGGGATTTGATTCAGGTCATACCTGAATGGTCTAGTGGTTTTCCCTAGTTTCTTCAGTTTAAGTCTGAATTTTGCAATAAGGAGTTCATGATCTAAGCCACAGTCACTCCTGGTCTTGTTTTTTTCTGACTGTATAGAACTTCTCCATCTTCTGTTGGAAAGAGTATAATCAGTGTGATTTTAATTTTGACCATCTGGTGACGTCCTTGTGTAGAGTCATCTCTTGTATTGTTGGAAGAGGGTGTTTGGTATGACCAGTATATTCTCTTGGCAAAACTCTGTTAGGCTTTGCCCTGCTTCATTTTGTACTCCAAAGCCAAACTTGCCTATTACTCCAGGTATCTCTTGACTTCCTACTTTTACATTCCAGTCCCCTGTGACAAAAAGGACATCTTTTTTTTGGTGTTAGTTCTAGAAGGTCTTTTCAGGCTTCATAGAACTGTTCAACTTTAGCTTCTTTGACATTAGTGGTTGGGACATAGACTTGGATTACTGTGATATTGAATGGTTTGCCTTGGAAATGAACAGAGATCATTCTGTTGTTTTTGAGATTGCACACAAGTACTGCATTTTGGACTTTTTTGTTTACTCTGATGGCTACTCCATTTCTTCTGAAGGATTCTTTCTCACAGTAGTAGATGTAATGGTCATCTGAATTAAATTAGCCCTTTCTAGTCCATTTTAGTTCACTGATTCCTAAAATGTTGTTGCCCACTCTTGGCATCTCCTGTTTGACCACTTCCTTGATTTACCTTGATTCATGTACCTAACAGTCCAGGTTCCTATGCAATATTGTTTTTTATAGCATTGGACTTGACTCCATCACCAGTCACATCCACAACTGGGAGTTGTTTTTGCTTTGGCTCTGTCTCTTCATTCTTTCCTGAGCTATTCCTATAGCTTGGTTTTTATCTTGGCAATTTTGTTTGGTTCCGTTTTATAGTTTCTAGTTCCTTGGTTCAGTAATGTGTGTTTCCATTGACAATCTTTCTTAATTCCTTCAGCATTTTTATTAATTGCTCTTTGAACTTGGGTTCTGGTAGGTTTGGGATGTCTGTTACATTGTTTTTTTCAGAGGATTTATCTTTTTTTAATTGGGAGTAGTTCTTCTGCCTTTTCCTTATAGTTCTCTGACTATTAATTTAAGAGAAACAGTTATCTACTCTGGTCTGAAGGTCTGTTTTTATGTGGAACTGAAAGCTGAGCACAAAAGAATTGATGCTTTTGAACTGTGGTGTTGGAGAAGACTCTTGAGAGTACATTGGACTGCAAGGAGATCCAACCAGTCCATCCTAAAGGAAATCAGTTCTGGGTGTTCATTGGAAGGACTAATGTTGAAGCTGAAACTCCAATATTTTGGCCACCTGGTGTGAAGAGCTGACTCATTTAAAAAGACCCTGATGTTGGGAAAGATTGAAGGCATGATGAGAAGGGGACGAGAGGATGAGATGGTTAGATGGCATCACTGACTCAATGGACATGAGTTTGGGTAAACTCCGGGAGTTGGTGATGGACAGGGAGGCCTGGCATGCTGCAGTTCATGGGGTTGCAAAGAGTCGGACACAATTGAGTGACTGAACTTAACTGAACTGACCCTTTATGTAAGATTGTGTAAGTCCAATAGTTTTGGTTCAAGGGCTGTTTTGATATGAATGCTTGACATGTCTTTCTCAGGGTGTGCTGGGCCTTGTCCCCTTGATAGGGGGTGTGCTTGTGGTGTACTGACTGGAGCCTGCACTGGATGTTGGGTGGAGCCTCTTCTTTGCTCTGTGGTTGTCACAGCCTTGTTGGGGACAGAATCTGCTCTTCAGTTGTTGGAATGGAAGTTTCCAGATCCTTTTCTAAATGGTTGTATGAGGTAGGACTGGAGCACTCCTACTGGGACAGGAGCTGCTGTGAACTCCTCCCCAGGTGCTGTCCACCAAGATGTGTGATTGTGTGATGTTGCCCGCCACTTGATGTGTGTGCCCACTAAGTTTTCTGATTGTGGCACCTGGAATCATCTCTGTCATGGGAGTACCAATAATTAGCTCAGATGTCCCTCAGGCTTGAATGCATTGTTCTGGTCCCAAAACTCACTGGTTTTGGGTACCCTGGAAGTTTGCAAAACCCTCAGTGGTGGAAACCATGCTTTGTTGTGAGCATGCTGACAAGAAAACTGCTATGGTGCACTTGTGACCCTTGTTTTGTGTGTTGACAATGGGACTCTTACGGTGGACTCCCACATCATTCTGTACACACTCCCAGTCATGACCCAGACTATACTCCAGGCCCTTCAAGCTATCTCTGTATAGCCAAACTGAGTCCTTTCTCCAGACTGTCCACTGAAGCTTTGAGATTCAGAACTTGCCCACTTCACACTCATGAATATTTAGGCATGTGGGAAGCTTGCTGACATGCAAAGGCAGTCTGTGCTGGTCTCTCTGTGCTCTGCTGGGGCATAATCCACCTCCCACATTCTCCCCTTGAGTCTCTGATGCTCCCTCTCTGTCCCACCAGACCTCCCAGGTGGTAAAGGAGATTTCTAGAATAAGGGAACCTTTCTTCTTTCACAGCTCCCTGCCTAGGGGCAGAGGTCCCATTCCAGTTCCTCTTTTCCCTTGTCCCTTCCTCCTACTCCACTATCTAGGAATCCTTCTTGCAGATTTAGTTGAATGTGATCTTACGCCTGCTTTCAGTAGATTTTCTGTGAGATGTGTTTTGCATGTAGATGTATTTTTGATGTATTTGTGGGAGGAGCTAAGTTCCAGGTGCCTCTATTCTGTCATCTTCATCTCCTCCCACTCAGTAGCATTTTTAAACTTTATACTTTTACTTCTCCTCTTCTCCAGGTTCTTATTCTTTTTTAGTTATTAATTATAGTTTATGTGCTTTTACATCTCTTTTTATATTATATATCCTATAATGTATTTTATTATAATTGTTTTAGTATATTTGTTTTTCCACTTTTAAACTAGAGTGAATTATGCACCATCATGATGCTATCACAGTATCTAATTCTGACTATACACCTGCCATTAACAGTGACATTTATGCTGATTTTCTCATGTTTTAATGATGTTAATTAGCATTATTTTACTTCAGCTTCACTCCCTTTAGTATTTCTTGTAAGGCATCTCTAGTGATGATGAACTCCTTTAGCTTTTATTTGTTTTAGAATCATGATCTCTTCTTCATTTATGAAGCACAGCTTTGGTGGGCATAGAATTCTTAGTTGACAGTTTTTTCTTTTGATATTTTGAATATATAATCCTATTGTCTCCTCACCTGAAATATTTCTGTTGAGAAATATGCTCATAGTCTTATGGGAGTTCCCTTGTATATAACCTGATATCTTCTTTTTCTTTCAAAATTCTTTCTTTTTCTTTATTTTAATAATTTAATTGTAATGTGTACTCATGTAGCCCTATTTGGGTTCAACCTATTCAGGATCCTTTGTGTGTTATGCACTTGGAAATCCATTTCTTTCCCAGTCTTGGAAAGTTTTCAGCCATTTTGCTTTAAATGTACTTTCTGTCCCTTCCTTTTCTCCTTTTCAAGTTCCTAAGATATGGATATTAGTGTGTATGCATGTGTGTGTGTGTGTGTGTGTGTGTTCGTCCCATAGTTGTGTAGGCTTTCTTCTTTCTGTTTCATTCTTTTCAAGGTTTTGCTCTTCTGACTGAATAATTTTTAAATATTTTTGCATTCTAGATCACTGATTCTTTATTCTGCTTGTTCAAGCCTACTGTTGAAGCCCTAGGACATCTTTTTTTTAATTTTTATTTCTTCATTGACCTTATTTTCTTCATTCACCATTTTCTAATTTCATTTAGTTATCTGTTTGCTTTTGTAGTTCACTAAAATTCTTTAAGAAGTTTATCCTGAATTATTTCTCTGACATATCTCCTTTCCTTTTGGGTCATTTATTTGCAGCATTTTTAGTTTAATTTTATTGTGTTACAGTCACCTGATTTTTCTTACTTTCTTCATTCCTTACTTTGGTATCTGTGCATTTGAGTAATTGGTCTCCTCTTCCAGACTTTACAGGCTTATTTTGGCAGACAGTTCTTCACTAGCCAGTTCGGTTTAGGTTTTTGGACATGTACTTGGGCAGACAGGTTCTATTTTGGGGCAAGAGCCACTGTCCAAGCTCTGAAGTCAAGGATGAGGGGTATTAACTGTCAGATAGGACTGCTGGCATGGTTCCCTGCCCAAATGAGTCAGTAGGATATACTCTGTGGTTGTCTAGATTCACTGATCAGCCTTCTTAAAAGGTAAGGAAAAAGAACTTGACTCAGCAGTAGCTGCGGAATGAATTAGCTTTCCTGCCCTGACAAGGCAGCAGAGTAGGCCCTATGACTTGCATGCCTCATTATTTGTGGACACACGTTAGGCAGACTGTACCCTTAATTCCTTGGCCACATGGGACCACTGGGTTTTGTTCTAAAGATGGGGGAAAACCATGAGCTGTGCTCTCTGTTCAAGTGCCACTGTAAGCAGGATTGTTGGATAGATGGCACAGCTTCCTGTGTGCTCTGGCTAGATTCATTGGTTGGGCTTTCTGAAGGCTGTATTTAGCAATGGCAGGGCTATGAGTTTGTTTCCTTGCCCAGGTGGAATTGGAGAATCAGCTTAGCTCTTTGTGGGTTCAACCCAAGCTATCTGTTACTCCAGGTTTCCTGGCCAAACAGTGCCACTGGCTTTTCCCTGTGAACAATCAACTCTGCCTGCTATACTCTCTGTTCAAGTGTTGCTGCACTATGCAGCTACCAGGTATTCTAATGAGGCTTCTGGTTAGGGGTGCTGCTGCTGCTGCTAAGTCACTTCAGTCGTGTCCGACTCTGTGCGACCCCATAGACGGCAGCCTACCAGGCTCCTCTGTCCCTGGGATTCTCCAGGCAAGAGTACTGGAGTGGGTTGCCATTTCCTTCTCCAATTCATGAAAATGAAAAGTGAAAGTGAAGTCTCTCAGTCGTGTCCGACTCCTAGCGACCCCATGGACTGTAGCCCACCAGGCTCCTCCATCCATGGGATTTTCCAGGCAAGAGTACTGGAGTGGGTTGTCATTGCCTTCTTCTCTGGTTAGGGGTAGCCAGGGGCTATACCAGTCATTGCTGCTGCTGCTGCTAAGTCGTTTCAGTCGTGTCCGACTCTGTGCGACCCCATAGATGCCGGCCCACCAGGCTCTCCCGTCCCTGGGATTCTCCAGGCAAGAACACTGGAGTGGGTTGCCATTTCCTTCTCCAATGCATGAAAGTGAAAAGTGAAAGTGAAGTCGCTCAGTTGTGTCCGACTCTTTGCGACCCCATGATCTGCAGCCTACCAGGCTCCTCCGTCCATGGGATTTTCCAGGCAAGAGTACTGGAGTGGGGTGCCATTGCCTTCTCCATACCAGTCATTAGGCAAGGCTATAAACAGCTATGCTGACTGGGTAGAGGGTCCAGGGATAGCAAGGCTTTTCATTTGAGGACTCAAATCAGGCAGATCTGCACCTCATTGACTTCCCTGGTCATACACTTCCACTGTCCTGGCTCTGCAGATCTACTAGTTGGGACCTTCAGTTGCTGTGGATGGGAAGTTGGCTTGCCAAAGTCTAAGCACTGATTGTTGCAACCCTCACCCCTACCCCACCTTCTCTGTCATGATCAGATTTACAGTGGTCAAATCCCACTCATCCTTTGTGATCCTCATGGGGCAAGACCAGAGTAGGGCTCCCAGAAGTGACCCCCAGTACTGGGGGATCTAGATGTCCACTCTGTACTCTTTTCCCACTTGAGGCACCATAGCCTGGGAAGACCTCTCAGTGTTGTGCTGTATCAGTGTTGGGGAGGGGCTATACATTCATGTATAACTGCTCCTGCTCATCTTCTTATGAGATCTGTCTTGATCTCTGGTGCCGGTGTTACTTCAGCCTCACTTCCATGTTCTGGGATTTTCTCAGTGGTGTCTTGTCCATAAATAGTTGCAGTTGTTCTTGTGACAGGGAGTAAAGTTGGGAAAGACCTATGTTGTCATCTTGTTAATATCACTCCTGTTGTAATTTAATTCTGATTAGGGACCTGGAAATAAGCAAGGGTAATGAGACAAAAGTTCCAGGTATTGTCATTAAAAAGTGTCCTTTTTAAAATTTAGGGACTTTTTCATTGTGTAGAGGGAAGCTTACTCTACTGGCAAGAGAAGTCCAGTGATATTTGTCCATGACACTCTAGTTACCATTTCAAGTTTCAGATTTTGACTCCTGCATCAAATCTGGGAAGTTTGATAATTAAATTGGTGCTATAACCCTATGGTACTTATAACTAGGCCCTGAGCTTGGTCCTCAAATCAATAACTAGAGGAGATGATGAGTCACTACTGTGCTGCTGTAGAGGCTTTATGATTGCCTATTTACATTCTCAGTTGCTCATTTATAGTTTTTCCTTTCTGTTTCATAATGTGCTTCCTCTAGCACTTCCATAAGAAGCCAGTTGACCCCACAATATTTATTATAGCTTGTTTTTGTAAGAGTGAAGTGCCTTGATGAGCCTCACATCTTGGCCTCTACTTGCACCTTATCTTATGCCACATTTGGCAATAATTTGAGAAATTATGATGTTATTGCATATCGTGAATTACCATTGTCCTATTTCTACTTGTTAGGGAAGATAAGATATTTGTGCATTTGTTATATTTGTGACAGCCTAATCATAAGAAAGCTTTCTTGAGGATCTATTTTCCGTGGTTTCTCCTGATACTAGTTACTGTGTCTGAGAATATTGGCTGGAAGCACATAGTGTACTTACAACTGAGTAATTTGATTGTGTGGCCACTTTGTGAGCTGGGAAGTGGAGTATCATATGGGCTATCCTGAATGAACATGATAGCTGGTCTAAGAAATTAAATTAGGCAAATGGAAGATCATGGTCCATATAGCCAAAAATCTGATGTAAAAATAGCACATTTATGTAGTTATGACAATTATTTAAGGGTTATCTTAGGCATTCAATTGTTAAATCATGGCAAAACTAGACATAGGTTCATACGCATATATCTCAATAAAATTTTATAAGAAGAACGTCAGGTTCTTAGTTGTCTAAGGAACTGTATTTCCATATTCTTAAGTATTTGATAAAACAATAAAATGATTTTAATTAGAAAAATACTATTTTTACCACCCTTCAGTGAATTGTCTTTTATTTGAATTTTCTTTGTTGTTGATGTAGTTTCCCAAGGAGATGACTTTGGAGGCAGTTTCAGTTATTGTCACCCAGATGCTGGGACTCAGTCTGGGAATATCATATGATGACCCAAAGAAATGTCGATGTTCAGGAGCCATCTGCATAATGAGTACAAAAGCTGTGTAAGTTTTTCCAAAAATAAATTTTATTTGTTGAATTTATCAATAATTTGTTTAAATAATTCAAGTGAAAATTTTTAGTATTTGCTTATCATGCAAATTAACTATATAAATGGACCAAGTATCACAAAATCAAAATATGAAATTTTAAGCCTAAGAGTAGTTTGGTGGAAGGTTAGTATTAAGAACAAAATAACAAATCCAGTCTGCAAGATACATTACCAAAGGAATTTCCCATAGACTGTGTATTTTATGAAATCAATTAGGATCTATAAAAATATGCTGTAGCTCAAAACAAGTGACCTTTGCTTTTAGATTATATTAATATTCTGGGGAAATTTCAATCTAAATGACATAACATTTGTGTGACTTTGGATAAATTACTAGACCTTGCTTAGATTTATTTTTCTCATCTTTAAAATGGAAATGATTATGCCTATTGTTTTGTTTTCCAGAGTGATATAAGAATGAAATGAGAAAATAAAACGGGAAAGTGTTTTTTAAATTGTAAATTTTCACAAGTATGTGATGGATTAGTTACAGGGATTTATAAATTTGCCAGTGTTCCTTACATGGTATATCATACAAAGGCTATAGCAGGTGTCATTAGTATTCTAAAATTTTTCATTTGTAAAAAGGGTCTGTGCTAAGTATGACCTATTCATAACTGAAGAACAACCAAAAGTCAAAGGTGAAAACAAGCCATTACTTTTCGAAAACATACTCTTTTTATAGTTCTAAGCACGACATAAGGTTAGTTCTTACATTCTAAAAATGGCTCAAACACATACATATTTTTATATACAGACATATTACATTATAAACTAGTTCTACGTGTGTTATATGTAAAAATAATATTTATATGTATAAAGTAATTTTATTAAATTTCAATGTATAAATTATAATACTGTTTATTGAATCAAATATAAGATTTATATAATATAAACAATATGAGCATTGCCATCTTGGGCCTGTTGTCCATTTGGCCAACTATTTTCAAGTATGCTTATGACAAGATGCTTTGTGTAGCTCACCAGAGTCTGGTATTAATGATAATAAAAATAACAAATATTTACATTGTACTTGCTGTGTGCTAGAGGCTATTTCAAACACTTTACATATGTTGTGTCATTTGGTTTTCACAGCATCTCCTTAGGGCAGGTCCTAATATTCTCACCTTTACGGATGAGAAACTGAATTATAAAAAGGATAACTATCTGTGGTCAGATAGTTGGTTGTGGCAGTCCAGAGTTTTGAACCCAGTCATTCTGGCTTTAGAATATGTGTTAATAAACCTTTGGATTTGTATACTGCTTTATGATATATCAAATGCTTTCATACATATTCTCCATTTTCTTAAGGAAACTTTTTTGATGTGTGTAGGGCAAGTGTTATCTTAATTTTTACGAAATTTAACAATTTTATTTGCATCTATATGTAAGGTATATAAATGAATATATAAGATCCATCTATGAATGTATATAGATGTATCTTTTGCATTTCCACAGTACTTCTCATATATTATTTTATGTAATTTTCAAAGAAACCGTGTAAGTAAAGCAAATATTATTATTTCCAGTTGTCTTTTTCCTTATATTTTTTAATTTTTTTATGCTTTAAGGTTAACAATCATTTAATGTATTAACATTTTCACTTATAAACATACAATTTGCATATACAGGGAAAAACTGGTTCTGAAGACACCACAGAATACTAGAGACAGGCAAGCAATTGGAAGAAAAAAGAAAAGATCAGCCCTAGGGGAAAAAATGGAACCGCATTCTATGCCGGTGTCTGTAAACTTGGGAAGGAGAAAAAGATCGCACAGAATCACAATTAATGTAGAAAACAAACGTGGGTAATTCTGTATCAATGGCAGGAACTTCTCCCATGATCCAAATCTTGCATCCCAGTCAGGCCCATTTCATGAATGTTGATCCAAAACACAGTGGCTCACCTCTCCCTTTTCTTTAAGTCTAACCCTGAAGTTAACTCAAGAAATTAAATGAACAGAGCTAAGAAACAAGCAGACTGGCATGTGTTCAGTATCAATGGCCAGTTATTTAAAAGTGCACATGGAAGTAAAATGCTGACCAAGCATTTTCCTTTAATTAAAGTGAACAATTTCCTTCCAACTCACCTAACTTCTTGATTTAGGACTACCTAAGCAAGGCGACCAAAAGATTGGCATCTATGAGAATTGGGGCCAAGGAAATGAAGCATCTCAGCCCGTCTTTATGCTGAGCATGCATTTCCTCTCAGGATCAAGTTACTGGGGACCGTGAACTTCCAGACTCAACTACAGTTGCCCAGCGTGGCTTGCCCAGCTAGGGACAGGGACTGGAGATGGGGGATCACGTGTATGTCAGGACTTCAGTCCACAGCTCCCCCCAGTCTGTCAGGGGAAAGCCAGGGGAGCACAGGGAGACGATCTGCTTCAAGGGCATTTCAGTGACATAACTCAGTATCTGTGGTTCCAGTAATTCCTAGTTCAAAATTAACACTCTAGTGCAACATTAAAAACTGAGTTTAGTATTTTATTTGTAAAGGATACAGCTTGAATAATGCTTACCATCTGAACAAAGCTATTCTTATTACATATGATGTAAAATTAGTAACATTTTTAACTATCAAAACCAGTGTTGTCACACATAACATCTGGCAACTTTCCACCACATGACACATCAAAAGCGATGACAGCCAAGTATACTTCTTTTCAGCTGGAAGCAGACTCTCCAGTGTCAACAGGTACAGTGGAACTGGCTGGGAAACAGACCTGTGGTCACCACAACGCTCATTTGGCATCTAGTTTCCATACAGAGATAGATCTATTTAAGTCTGCCTCAGAGGTGGAGTGGACTGATAAGTGAAACAAAAAACTGTGTCAGTAACTGGCCACATAAAATATAAACACAGTTTGTGCTACTGCTGCTGCTGCTGCTAAGTCGCGTCAGTCGTGTCCGACTCTGTGCGACCCCATAGACGGCAGCCCACCAGGCTTCCCCGTCCCTGGGATTCTCCAAGCAAGAACACTGGAGTGGGTTGCCATTTCCTTCTCCAATGCGTGAAAGCAAAAAGTGAAAGTGAAGTCACTCAGTCGTGTCCGACTCTAGCGACCCCATGGTCTGCAGCCTACCAGGCTCCTCCGTCCATGGAATTTTCCAGGCAAAAGTACTGGAGTGGGGTGCCATTGCCTTCTAGGAGTGTATTTTATGGAAACATGGCCACATGGAGTATAGGGACAGAGACCTTCATTATGCCTTTGTAAATGTACATTTTTTAAAACATGCAGGACAGAAAGCTGGAATAAGTGAAGTTTTAAAATTTATATAGATAAAGAAATAAGAAATAACAGAAATGTAAGACCCTCAGTTTTTCAGAGCTTCACATATAAGTTGGGGCTCAAAATTAAGTGGTTCACTAAAGTCAGAAATAAAAGCAAGGCTGGTGTCCAAGTCAGTTAGGTAGAGAGGTATCTTGAGCAGGTCATTCATGTCTCTAGGCCGAAATTCCCATCTATAACCTGAGTTTCCCCCACCATGCAACACAGCTCAGGGACTGCAACAGTGCCCAGTCCTACACAGGACAGGAGATTAGCTCATCAACAGCCTTCAGAAGGACATAAAACACGTCCTCAGTGCAGCCCAACCCCCTGAAAGAGGAACACTGCAACTATGGCTCTAATTTCACTTTCCTCGCCATTCTCTTAATATTACTTTATCAACAAGTAGAAAAATAAGCTATAAGTAGGCTGAAGTGGCAATAAAGAATGCTCAAAGCAAACACTAAAAGCATGATGCCTCTGAATAAAATAAATCTACCTCCACACACTTTTTTGGAGTTGTTGTGCCTTCTTCAAGTTTTAAATGATAAAGCCCTAAAATGTTGACACTCAAGTCTACTCCTTTTTTGGGATGCTTTCCAAGTATTGCAACCAAAAGCAAACAAATAAGAGTAAAATGAAAAAGCACCGTTTTCAAGGGGGGAACTGCCATCCCACCCATCATCCTGAGCAGTTTGCTTTGCTGGAGCCCCAGAGGCTGTGGGATATCACACTGCTGCCTAAGGAAGGTTCCAGCCTATAACTCCTGAAGTAACATGCAGCCAGTTCTGGTCTGAGGTTTCAAAGTCTGACATTAAACCAAAAAACTGCAGTTTTTCTTGCCACAGTCATTCACTCAGTCCTACATCACCATGTTACCAGCAACACACTAAAATAAATTATCCCTTAAGAACTAAGGCCTAACTCTAAAAAGAAAATGGCCTTTCAAAACAAGTGTGTTCAAATAAAGTATTGAGAGAGTTTTATAAGGAAACTCCTCGAATGAGCCTGTGGCCTCATATAGTCCACATTTTAGCTAAACAGCAGTCGAAATCTTTCTCTGTGGTACTTCTATATACTTATAAGTATTTTGTCACTACTTTCAAAAGAACTATTAAACCTATTATTAAAAGCATTTATAACAAACAGAAATGCCCTGCAGGTTATATTATTGCACACAGGGATATCAGAAGCTATGCACGTCTAGGTTCCAAGGACTCTACAAGACCCAGAACAGAGACCCTAAGGCCATGACTGTGGCTGCTCCAGCCAGCATGCCCAGCGCCAGGTCACTGTCGTTGTTTTGATACCACTCACGAATGATTCCTTGGTTGGCAGGCTGCTGTCCATAAAGTCCTGCATATGGGTACTGATAGGGTACAGCGTAAGCCTGTCCATTTGCAGCATAGAGAAGTTGAGTTCCTTGTGGGTATGCGCCACTGTGTGGACCATAGCCACATGCCTGCTCAAGGGGTGGTGCAGCATAGTCTGTGTAAGAAGGTGGGGAGGGAGCCACAGCTGTCTTCCTCATACATGACTTCTGAGCCAACATAAACCAATATAATCCTGGAGTGTAAACTTCCAGTCCAAACAATCATCTGTGCTTTCTGCACAAAGACTGATGGTTTTCCCATCTCGGCAAACAATCTGCAGCATACAGTCTTTTGGCTTCCCATCTGGTGGCTGAATATCCCGACATTCATATCCCACGCACATGTTGATGCAGTCCACTGGCATGTGGACCTTGTCTTCTACGCTCTGCCGAGTTTGGTCATCATAATAGATCAGGTGACCATCTGACCACAGGTCAAACCAGTTCTTCCAGGCTTCAAAATGGTACTCGGTCACAGCAACCACCCACTCTTCACAAATGCCATTTTCTCACCTGCAAAGCCTCCAGCCACCACCGTGCACGGCAACAGGTCCGTAGCAAAAGGAACTGCCGGGTTACTTGGCTCTGGCTGCCTCATGCTAGTGTCCTGGCCGCCGTCCGCTGTCCTCCATGTGTTTTTTAAAAATGCCTTCGAGTACATAGAGCCTAACTGACTCTACATCAGATACACAGGTTATAAGTGGACAACTGTGGCTGATGTCAGTAATCTCATCAATGATTTATTGGTCACTTACTATAAGCCAGAGAGTTTAATTAGGCACTTATTAACATTTAATCCTCATAACAAGCCTGTGAAGTGGATGGATATTACCCCTATTTGGAGATAAGAAAACAGAGAGAGAGTTTAATCACTTTGCTTAAAATCTCATTACGTCTCAAGATTGGTACTAGTCAACAAGTTTATCTAACTCAAATCTTTGTTATTTTCTCTACTTCATGTTGATCTCATATAGAAGACAGTTAATATATTGGAATTCATTTAAACCAAGTAGCAAAAGAACATTAAAATATATTTGTACAAACTTCATTATTTCAGTGATCTTCCTAATACATTATTTTGATGACTTAATCTATATTTGCTTTTTAAAAGTAGGTAACTTTTAACATAGTCTGTACAACAGATGAATTCAGAAGTGAAGGGAGTAAGGACTCCCAGCAGCACAGTCCTCCCTGGTCACCAGCGCTACATGCTCTAGTGCTTCTCCCTGAGAGGGCTATGAGTGTCCTATTGCTGTGGACTAACTACTGTGGGTTGTCCGGTAGACTTGGCTGGATTGGCCCCTCTTCAATTGATTGCTAATCTCTGCCTCGTTCAGATGCCACCAGCCACTGGTGGGTGGAGCTGTGTCACAAGGAGGCTGGCTGTGGAACCTCATTGCTCAGTGGTTGCTGGAACTGGGATTGAGATGGGTGGCTGTGGGGCCAGGGGTCCTGCATGGACCTAGTATCTGTCTGCTGGTGGGTGGGACCAGTTCCTGAAATGGCTTACTGCACAGTCTAGTGTGTCCCAAAGCTGTTGACAGCCTGCTAGTGAGCAGGGCTGAATCCCAGGTTGGCCAAATAAGGGGCCCAGGGTGTCTCAAAAATACTGTTAATCTGTTCATGTGTAGGTCTAGAGCTCAGAGACTCCTGGGGCTGTTGCTTGCCTGCTGGTGGATCAGCTGGGTCCTGAAATGGCAGGCTCTGGGGCTCTGCTGGTACTGAGGTTGATGTTTGCCCACTGGTTGGTGGGGTCAGAGTTCAAGAGATACCAAGGTTAGTGATATGTCCTTGTTGGGGAGGCTGGTGGTGAGGGCAGAGCTGACTGGTGGGGGAGGCTGCTCTTGAGGAAGCTAGAGCTGAACTTACTGGTGGGTCACCCATCCAGGAGTATGAGTCTTGGCTTTACCATGTCTCCACCCCTCCCACTCATTTACTTATGGTTCCTTCTTCATATCTTTAGTTGTAAAAGATCTTTTCTGCTATTCTTCTAATCTTTCTCATCAGTAATTGCTCTGTAAATTGTAGATTTGATGTGCGCATGGGAGGAAGTTAGCTTAAGAGCCTTTCTATTCGTTGGAAGTCATTTGGTCATTTGGAAGCCATCTTGTCATTCTCCAGAATTACTCGGTTCTTTTCTTTCTTTCTATTTTTTTAGTATTTATTATTTTTGGCTGCCCTGGGTCTTTGTTGCCATGTGTGGGCTTTCTCTAGTTGTGGACAGCGGAGGCTACTCTCTAGTTGTGGTGCACGGGCTTCACATTGTGGTGGCTTCTCTTGTTGTGGAGCATGGGCTCTTGGGTATTTGGTCTTCAGTAGTTGCTGCATGGGAGAAGGCAGTGGCACCCCACTCCAGTACTCTTGCCTGGAAAATCCCATGGACGGAGGAGCCTGGTGGGCTGCAGTCCATGGGGTCGCTAAGAGTCGGGCACAACTGAGCAACTTCACTTTCACTTTTCACTTTCATGCATTGGAGAAGGAAATGGCAACCCACTCCAGTGTTCTTGCCTGGAGAATCCCAGGGACGGGGAGCCTGGTGGGCTGCCGTCTATCGGGTCGCACACAGTTGGACACAACTGAAGCGACTTAGCAGCAGCAGCAGCAGCAGTTGCTGTATGTAGCCTCAGCAGTTGTGTCTCAAGGGCTCCCAAGTGCAGACTCAGAAGCTATGGTGGCAGGGCTTAGTTGCCCCAAGGCATGTGGGATCTTTCTGGACCAGTGATTGGACCCATGTCTCCTGCACTGGCAGGCAGATTCTTAACCAGTGGACCAACAGGGAAACCCTAGTGTATTCTTAATATATATATATAGTGGAAATATTCAACAGGAGTTCTCTTAACCAATTTTAAAGTTATTACTTAGATGTGGTTACTATGTTGAACAGCAGATCACTAAAATTTATCCATCTTGTATAACTGAAACTTTATACCCATTTCCCCCTCCTCCTAGCCTCTTGGCAACTCTACATCTGTGGGTGTGAATCTTCTAAATATCTCATATAAATGAAATCATGAAGTATTTCATACTCTGTGACTAGCTTATTTCACTTAGCATAATGTCCTTGAGATTTCGTACTGTTGTTGCATATGGCAGAACTTGCTTCTTTTTTTAAAGATTGAATAATATTCCATTGTAAGTTATATTCCATTGCAAGTACGTACCACATTTTGCTAATCCATTCATCTTTCAATGACATTTAGGTTGCTGCCATATCTTTACTATTGTAAATATTGCTGCAATAAACATAGGAGTACAGATATCACTTACATATTCTAATTTCAATAGTTTTGGATATATACCTAGAAGCAGGATTGCTGGATCATATGGTATTCTATTTTTAATTTTTTGAGAAACCTCTTTACTGTCTTCAGCAGAGACTGGATTTACATTTCCACGAACAATGTACTACGTTTCCAGTTTCTCCATGTCCTTGCCAACAATGTTCATCTATTTTTAAAGGAATCAAGAGGGAGGGCACATACATATAATTATAGATGATTCGTGTTGTTGTATGGCAGAAACCAACACAACGTTGTAAAGAAATTTTCCTCCAGTTAAAGAAATAAGTTAAAAAAAGAATCATAGCTATCTTAACAGGTATGAGGTGATAGCTCATTGTTTTTTCTTTTGATTTGGACTTCCTTGATGATTAGTGATGTTGATGACCTTTTCAAGTACCCGTTGTTCGTTTATATGTGTCTTCTTTGCAGAAATGTGTATCCAAATCCTATGCCCATTTTCTAATTGGGCTGTTTAGTTTTTCCTGTTGAACTTGATTTTGTTTTAAGAGAATATGTGTTCAGTGAATGAAATCACATGTCCTCCTGAGGAATGACTGGCCTCTAAGCATTTGTTATGAACATTTATCATTACCTCTTGAATTTAGCATTTTGAAATTGATTTGTATAATATAGAATTGTGTTTTCAGAAGAATAATGCCAATAACATTATATGGATCCATTTTTAGGCAATCCAGTGGTATGAAGACTTTTAGCGATTGCAGTTTGAGAGACTTTGAACATTTCATTTCAAACGTGGGGGCCCAGTGTCTTCAGAATAAGCCACAAATGCAGGCTAATCCGGCAGCAATCTGTGGCAATGGCAGAGTGGAGGGAAATGAGGCCTGTGACTGTGGTTCTGAGGAAGTAAGTCTAATAATTTGAAAATTGATATATTTATTGTTTCTGTTCATCCTTTGTAATAAATGCTATATATCTCAAATATGACTGGGTGCCATGCAAAATATTGGCAATAATGAAATAAAGTTAAAATGCATACAAGAATATGCTATCTAGATTTAATAGGTTGAAGAGTTTTGGACAAATGTTAAGACTATTCCCCTAAAATTATTGCTGATAGGAAAAGGAAGTCTAGAATGAGCTTTTGGTTCCAGACTAAATATGTACAGTATTTTCAAATCTGTGCTTAACCTCTGGACATTTGATAAGTGTCTTACTGAAGATTAGTATGGGAGTAGACCATAAAGTATCCTTTAGGGTATTGCCTCACAATGGAGGGAAAACTATTAATGTTACAATCTGAACAGTGGGTGATTCTGATTCCCCCATATCACCCTTTTCCCTCTTCCCATTGATAACCACTAGTTTGGCCTTTATCTCTGAGGGTCTATTTCTGTTTTGTAATATTCATGCATTTTTAAATTTATATTCCACATGTAAGTGATAACATAGAGTGTTTTTCTTTGTCTTTGTTTGACTTACTTCACTAAACATAATACTCTCTGGTTCCATTCATGTAGTTTCATAATACTCTCTGGTTCCATTCATGTAGTTTAAATGGCAAAATTTCATTCTTTTTTAATGCCTGAATAATATATATATGTGTATATATATATATATATATACACACACACACGTGTGTGTGTGTATACATATAGTGTATATACATATATGTATATGTATGTGTATGTGTATATATATATACACATACATATATATATGCACACACACACCACATCTTTATGCATTCGCCTGTTGACAGACACTTATGTTGCTTCTGTGTCTTGGCAATTATAAATAATGCTTCTATGAACATTGGGGTGTATGTATAATTTTAAATTAGTGTTGTTTTCTTTGGATATATATTCAGGAATGGAATTGCTGGATCATAGGCTATGGTTTTTCCAGTGGGCATGTATGGATGTGAGAGTTGGACTGTGAAGAAAGCTGAGAGCCAAAGAATTGATGCTTTTGAACTGTGGTGTTGGAAAAGAGTCTTGAGAGTCCCTTGGACTGCAAGGAGATCCAACCAGTCCATCCTAAAGGAGATCAGTCCTGGGTGTTCATTGGAAGGATTGATGCTGAAGCTGAAACTCCAATACTTTGGCTACCTCATGCGAAGAGTTGACTCATTGGAAAAGACCCTGATGCTGGGAGAGATTGGGGGCAGGAGGAGAAGAGGACGACAGAGGATGAGATGGTTGGATGGCATCACCGACTCAATGGACATGAGTTTGAGTGAACTCCGGGAGTTGGTGATAGACAGGGAGGCCTGGCGTGCTGTGATTCATGGGGTCGCAAAGAGTCGGACACGACTGAGTGACTGAACTGCCTGACAGACTGATGGTAGTTTAATTTTGTTTTTCTGAGGAATCTCCATACTGTTTTCTGTAGTGGAAAACATAGTGTACAGTGGTTCTTTTCTCCAAATGCTCACCAGCAGTTGTTAATTGTGGTCTTTTTGATGATAGTAATTCTGACACATGTGAGATGATCTCTCAATCATGGTTTTGATTTGCATTTCCCTAATGTTTAGTGATGTTGCCATCTTTTTATGCACCTATTGGCATGTCTTTAGAAAAATGTGTATTCAAGTCTCCTGCTTATTTTTAAATCAGGTTGGTTTTTTTTGATACTAGGGTTTCCCTTATAGCTCAGTTGGTAAAGAATCTGCCTGCAATGCAGAAGACCCTGGTTCAATTCATGAGTTGGGAAGATCCGCTGGAGAAGGGATAGGCTACCCACTCCAGTATTCTTGGGTTTCCCTGATGGTTCAGCTGGTAAAGAATCTGCCTGCAATGTGGGAGACCTTGGTTTGATCCCTGGGTTGGGAAGATCCCCTGGAGACGGGAAAGGCTGCCCACTCCAGTATTCTGGCCTGGAGAATTCCATGGACTGTAGAGTCCATGGGGTTGCAAAAAGTCGGACATAACTTTCATTTTCACTTTTTTGATACTGAGGTTGGTTTTTTGATACTGAGTTGTATGAGCTGTTTATGTAGTTTCAATATTAACCCCTTATCAACCATATTATTTGCAAACATTTTCTCACATTCAGTAGGTTGTTTTTTTTCTTTAACCAATAGTTTCCTGTGCTTTTAAGTTTAATTAGAGCTCATTTGTTTATTTTTGTTTTCTTTGCCTTAAGAGACAGATCCAAAAGGTTGTTGCAGTTAATGTCAGAGTATTCTGCCTAAGTTTTCTTCTTGGAGTTTTATGGTTTCTGGTCTTACATTTATGTTTTTAATCTATTTTGAGTTTATTTAATGTATGGTGTGAAAAAATGTTTCCGTTTTATTCCTTAAATGTAGCTGTCCAGGTTTCCCAGCACTGCTTATTAAAGAGATTGTCTTTTCTCTATCGTATATTCTTGCCTCCTTTGTTGAAAATTAATTGATCATAAGTGCATGGGTTTATTTTTAGGCTCTCTGTTCTGTTCCATTGATTTGTATATCTGTTTTTGTGCCAGTATCATATTTTTTGTTGTTGTCTCTTTGTACTATAGTTTGAAACCAAGGAGTATGATATTTCCAGCTCTGTTCTTCTTTCTTCAGATTGCTTTGGCTGTTTGGAGTCTTATGTTTCCATACAAATTTTAGAATTATTTGTTTTAGTTCTGTGAAAAATGCCATTAATAGTTTGATAGAATTGCATTGAATCTGTAGATTGCTTTGAGTACTATGGCCTTTTTAGCAATATTAATTCTGCCAGTCCATGAGCACTGTATAACTTTCCATTTGCTTTTATCATCTTCAGTTTCTTTCATCTGTGTCTTATAGTTTTCCAAGTATGGGTGTTTTACCTCCTTAGATTTGTTCTTAGATATTTTATTCTTTTTGATGTGATTCTAAATGGGATTGTTTTTATATTTTTTTGTTAATTCATTATTAGTGTACAGAAATGCAACAGACTCCTATTGCTTTAGTATCCTGCATTTAACAAAATGGCAATAAGTACATATCTATCAATAATTACTGTAAATGTAATTGTACTAAATGCTGCAATCAAAAGAAACAGAATGACTGAATGGATAAAAAATAGGACCTGTATATGTAAGTATACTGCTTCCAAGAGACTCACTTCAGATCTGCCCATGGTCAGTTGCAAAGACACACACAGACTGAAAGTGAGGGAATCAGAAAAGGTATTCCATGCAAATGGAAATCAAAAGAAAGCTGAGGTGGCAATACTTAATTATATAAGATAAAACAGACTTCAAAACAAAGACTGTTAGACAAAGGATGTTATATAATGATTAAGGGATCAATCCAAGAAGATGTAACGTTTGTAAATGTATATGCATCCAACATAGGACAAGTGGTTCAGTGGTAAAGAATCTGCCTGCCAATGCAAGAGATACAGGTCACAAAAGAATCGGCCATGGCTTGGCTACTAAACAAGAATGAGTAACATAGGTGCACCTAGTTACATAAAGCAAATATCAGATGTAAGAGGAGACATTGACAGTAAACACAATATTAGTAAGGGACTTTAACACCTCACTTACATCTTTAGATCATTCAGACATAAAATCATTAAGGAAATACTGGTCTTAAGTGACGCATCAGACCAGATGGAATTTATAGATATAAATGCAGAATATTCCACATCAAAACAACAGAATACACTGTTTCAGCTGCCTTGTAACATTCTCCAGGGTAGGCCACAAAACAAGTCTCAGTAAATTTAAGAAAATTGAAATCATATCCAGCATCTTTTCTGACTAGAATGCTATGAGACTAGAAATAAACTACAAGAAAAAAGTACAAAAAATAGAAACATGTTGAGGCTAAACAATATACTGCTAAACAACTAATGGATCATGGAAGAAATCAAATAGAAAATTTAAAAATACCTGTAGACAAATAAAAACAAAACACAATAATCCAAAATCCATGGGGCAAAGAAAAAGCATTTCTGAGGGAATTTTTTAATGATACAAACTTACCTTATGAAATAAGAAAAATATCAAGCAACCTGTTTTTACACCTAAGGGAACTAAAAACAGAAGAAATAAAACCCAAAGTTAGTAGAAGAAGAGAAATAATAAAGATCAGAGTATAAGTAATTGAAATAGAGGCTAAAAAATTGAAAAGATTAATGAAACTAAGAGGTGATTCTTTGAGAAGGATGAAGGAAACTGATAAACCATTATCTAGACTCATCAAGAAAAAGAGAGAGCCCAAATCAATAAAATCAGAAATGTAAAAGGAGAAGCTACAGCCAACACCACATAAATTCAAAGGATCATAAGAGATTATTTCAGATAATTATATGCCAGTAAAATGGGCAAAATGGAAGAAATGTACAAATTCTTGGAAATGTGTACTCTCCTAATACTGAATCAGGGAGAAATAGAAAAGATGAACAAATTGCCAGTAATGACTTGAATCAGTAATAATAGTAATAAAATTAACAACAAAAAATCCAGGATCAATGGCTTCCTTCACAGGTGAATTCACCAAACATTTAGAGAACAGTGAACACCTGTTCCTATGATAATAAACAACTGTATGTATGTGTCTTTCCCTTAATACTTTTCTGTGTATTTGTGTGTCCTTATGCCAGTTCCACAGTCTTAACTAACGTACTTTTACAGTAAGTCTTAAAAACATTTTGTGTAAATCAATAAACTTTGGTCTTCTTTTTCAAGATACTTTTACTCTTCTAGGACCAGTTTGTTTCCATGTAAGTTGAAGAATTGGCATATAATTGTAGGGACTTTGATTTGAACTGTGTTGTATTCATATATCAATTTGAGGGGAATTACCTTCTTACCAATATTAGTTATGCCAATCTGTGCACCTTGTGTATCTCTTAACTTATTCAGATCTTCTTTACTTATTTCTTCTATAGATTGCTTATTTTGATAGTTTAAAAATTTTACTTAGCAATTATATCACTAGTATAAAAATTGCAGTGGACTTTTCTGAATTATAGTTTTTATTAGAAGTTCTGAGAGTGGCTTTCTTTCCTTTGTTCTTACTTTTAGGGAGAACGTTTTCTAACTTTTAACATTAAATATGATATTAGATATAAGCTTTTTTTTAAATAGATGTGCTTTACCATATTGAGGAAATTTCTTTCTGAGCGTTTTTTTTTTAATTGAATAAATTTGAAGTAAAATATTATAAGTTTAGGTTGTATAGTGTGTTACTGTGATATATTTATATATGTTTATGTATTGTTATCTGATTGCTGATATGGTGATGTTTACTACATTACATAATTATGGGGATTCCCAGCTGGGGTTTGCCTGCCAATGCAAGAGACAAAAGAGATGCAAGTTCAATCCCTGGGTCAGGAAGATCCCTTGGAGAAGAAACGGCCATCCACTCCAGTATCCTTGCCTGGAGAATCCCATGGACAGAGGAGCCTTGCAGGCTACAGTTCATGGGGTCTCAAAGAGTTGGATGTGACTGAGCATGTACACACACACACACACACACACACACACACACTCGCATAAGTATAGTACATTTGTTGTTGTTCAATTGCTCAGTCATGTCCGACTATTTGTGACCCCATAGACTGAAGCACGCCAGGCTTCCCTGTTCATCACCATCTCCCGGAGATTGCTTGAACTCATATCCATCGAGTTGGTGATGCCATCCAACCATCTCATCCTCTGTCGTCCCCTTCTCCTCCTGCCTTCAGTCTTTCCCAGCATCAGGGTCTTTTCTAATGAGTCAGCTCTTCAAATCAGGTGGCCAAAGTACAAGAGCTTCAGCTTCAGCATCAGTCCTTCCAACGAATATTCAGGACGGTTTCCATTAGGATTGACTGGTTTGATCTCTTTGCAGTCCAGGGCGCTCTCAAGAGTCTTCTCCAACACCACGGTTCAAAAGCATAAGTTCTCTGGTGTTCAGCTTTCTTTATGGTCCAGTTCTCACACCCATACTTGACTACTGGAAAAACCATAGCTTTGACTATATGGACCTTTATCAGCAAAGTAATGTCTTTGCTTTTCAACATGTATCTAGGTTGGTCATAGCTTTTCTTCCAAAGAGCAAGCGTTTTTTAATTTCATGGCTGCAGTCACCATCTGCGGTGATTTTGGAGCCCAAGATAATAAAGTCTGTCACTGTTTCCATTGTTTCCCCATCTATTTGCCATGAAGTAATGGGATCAGATGCCATGATCTTAGTTTTTTTTTTTTTTTTTTTTTAATTTTATTTTATTTTTAAACTTTACATAACTGTATTAGATTTGCCAAATATCAAAATGAATCCGCCACAGGTGTACATGTGTTCCCCATCCTGAACCCTCCTCCCTCCTCCCTCCCCATTCCATCCCTCTGGGTCGTCCCAGTGCACCAGCCCCAAGCATCCAGTATCGTGCATCGAACCTGGACTGGCATCTCATTTCATACATGATATTTACATGTTTCAATGCCATTCTCCCAAATCTTCCCACCCTCTCCCTCTCCCACAGACTCCATAAGACTGTTCTATACATCAGTGTCTCTTTTGCTGTCTCGTACACAGGGTTACTGTTACCATCTTTCTAAATTCCATATATATGCGTTAGTATACTGTATTGGTGTTTTTCTTTCTGGCTTACTTCACTCTGTATAATAGGCTCCAGTTTCATCCACCTCATTAGAACTGATTCAAATGTGTTCTTTTTAATGGCTGAATAATACTCCATTGTGTATATGTACCACAGCTTTCTTATCCATTCATCTGCTGATGGACATCTAGGTTGTTTCCATGTCCTGGCTATTATAAACAGTGCTGCGATGAACATTGGGGTACTCGTGTCTCTTTCCCTTCTGGTTTTCTCAGTGTGTATGCCCAGCAGTGGGATTGCTGGATCATAAGGCATGTCTATTTCCAGTTTTTTAAGGAATCTCCACACTGTTCTCCATTGAATGTTGAGTTTTAAGCCAGCTTTTTCACTTTCCTCTTTCACCTTCATCAAGGGGCACTTTTAGTTTCTCTTTGCTTTCTGCCGTAAGGGTGGTGTCATCTGCATATCTGAGGTTTTTGATATTTGTCCTGGCAATCTTGATTCCAGCTTGTGCTTCATCCAGCCTGGCATTTCGCATAATGTACTCTGCATGTAAGTTAAATAAGCAAGGTGACAATATACAACCTTGATGTACTCCTTTCCCAATTTGGAACCAGTCTGTTGTTCCATGTCCAGTTCTAACTGTTGCTTCTTGATCTGCATACAGGTTTCTCAGGAGGCAGGTAAGGTGGTCTGGTATTCCCATCTCTTGAAGAGTTTTCCAATTTGTTGTGATCCACACAGTTAAAGTGTAGTCAGTGAAGCTGAAGCATCTTTAGTGCTGTCAGTGAAGCAGAAGTAGATGTTTTTCTGGAACTCTCTTGCTTTTTCTATGATCCAACAGATGTTGGCAATTTGATCTCTGGTTCCGCTGCCTTTTCTAAATCCAGCTTGAACATCTGAAAGTTCTCGGTGCATGTACTGTTGAAGCGTATCCTGGAGAATTTTGAGTATTACTTTGCTAGCGTGTGAGATGAGTGCAATTGTGTGGTAGTTTGAACATTCTTTGGCATTGCCTTTCTTGTGTGCTTAGTCACTCAATGGTGTCCAGCTCTGCGACCCCATAGTCTGTAGCCCGCCAGGCTCCTCTGTGCATGGGATTTTCCAGGTGAGAATACTGGAGTGGGTTGCCATTCCCTTCTCCATGCCTTTCTTTGGGATTGGATATAAAACTGACCTTTCTAGTCCTGTGGCCATGGCTGCTTTCCAAATTTGCTGGCATATTGAGTGCAGCACTTTCACACCATCATCTTTTAGGATTTGAAAAAACTCAGCTGAAATTCCATCACCTGCACTAGCTTTGTTCGTAATGACTCTTCCTAAGGCCCACTCATTTTCACACTCCAGGATGTCTGGCTCTACGTGAGTGATTACACCATCGTGGTTATCTGGCTCACTAAGATATTTTTTTGTGTAGTTCTTCCATGTATTGTTGCCACCTCTTCTTAATATCTTCTGCTTCTGTTAGGTTGATACCATTTCTGTCTCTTATTGCACCCATCTTTGCTTGAAATGTTCCCTTGGTATCTCTAATTTTCTTGAAGAGATCGCTAGTCTTTCCCATTATATTTTTTCTCTGTTTCTTTGCATTAATCACTTAGGAAGGCTTTCTTATTTCTCCTTGCTAATCTCTGGAACTCTGCATCCAGATGGATATATCTTTCCTTTTCTCCTTTGCGTTTCACTATAATAAAGTCGGAGAAGGCAATGGCACCCCACTCCAGTACTCTTGCCTGGAAAATTCCATGGATGGAGGAGCCTGGTGGGCTGCAGTCCATGGGGTCACTAAGAGTTGGACACGACTGAACAACTTCACTTTCACTTTTCACTTTCCTGCATTGGAGAAGGAAATGGCAACCTACTCCACTATTCTTGCCTGGAGAATCCCAGGGACGGTGGAGCCTGGTGGGCTGCTGTCTATGGGGTCGCACAGAGTCGGACACGAGTGAAGTGGCTTAGCCGTATAGTAAAGTAGTATTGCCTATATTCATTATATTGTGCAGTAGATTTCTATGGCTTATTTATTATCTGTTACAAGTTTGTACCTTAAATACCATCACTCTTATTCCTTTGTTTCCACAACCTCTGGTAATGAGGATTTTACTCTGTTTTTTTTCACAGATTTAAAGTTTTTAGATTCCACATACGTGTGATATCACACAATTCTTCTTTTCTCTGTTTGACTTATCTCATTAGCATAATGTGCTCAAGGTTTGTACATGTTGTTGAAAATGGGAGGATCGCTTCCGTTTTCTTGGCTGAAAAACATTCCATTGTGTGTGTGTAGCACATCTTTTTTATCTATTAATCCATTGATGGATGTTTTGGGTGTTTCTATATCTTTGGTATTGTAAATAATATTGTGATAAATACAGAGTGCATATATCTCTTTGAAATTAAGCTTTCATTTTCTTTGGGTATATACTCAGAAGTGGAATTGCTGGACCATATGTTAGGTCTATTTTTAATTTTTTGAGCAACCTCCATATTATTTTGCACAGTGGACCAATTGGTTGGACCAATTTACATTTCCACCAACAATATATAAAGCTTCCCTTTTCACCACATCCTTTACAGTATGTGTTGTCTCTTGTATTCTTACTGATAACCATTCTAATAGGTGGGAAGTGATGTCTCATTGTGGTTTTGATTTGTATTTCTTGATGATTGGTGATGTTGAGTGTCTTTTCATATGCCTGTTGGCCATCTGTATGTCTTTTCAGAAAAACATCTAGTTCTTCTGTTCATTTTAAAATTGGAGTGTTTTTTTTTTGGTTATCAGATTGAATAAGTTCTTTATATATATTTAGTATTAACCCCTTATCTGATACATGCTTTGCAGAATTTTTCTCCCATCATGTAGGTTTTTTTTAAATTTTTTAATTTTGGTAAGTGTTTTGAGGCACAAAAGGTTTTGAGTTTGATGTCCCATTTGTTGATTTTTTTCTTTTGTAGTTTGTCCATGCTGTAGTTTGGCCTCATACTCCAGAATTTATACCCAAGATCAGTATCTAAGGTTCTTCCCTACATTTTCTTCTAGGGGTTTCATGGTATCAGATCTTATGTTTAAGTCTTTGATCCATTTTAAGCTAATTTCTCTGGGTATTGTGGGATAGGAGTCAATGTCATTGTTTTGCATGTGTTTCTCTAGTTTTCCTGGTTGTTGAAAAGATTATACTTTCCTCATTGGATATTCTTGACTTCCTTGTTGAATATTAGTATACCATATATGCCAGAGTTTAGTTTTGAATTCTCTGTTCCCTTTGGCTGATTGACACGTTTATTTTTGTCCCAGTATCATATTGGTGTTTGTTTTATTATATAAGTTTCAGATGTACAGCATTCTAATTAAACATCTGTATACATTACAAAGTGATCAGCACCACAAGTCCGCTTACCATCCAATGCCAAAGGGTTGACTCCCTTCACCCATTTCTCTTACTTCCTAAACCACTTCCTTCTGGTAACCACTAATCTGATTTCTGTATCTCTGAGGTTTTTTGGTTTTGTTTAGTTGGCTTTTTTGAGTGCTTTGTTCTTTTTTAGATTTTACATATGAATGAAATTATATGGTGTCTTTCTCCATTTGAGTTATTTCTCTTAGTGTAATACTTTCAAGGTTCATCCATGTTGTTGCAAACAGCAAGGTTTCATTCTTTTTATGGATGAGTAAGTATTCCATTGACTTCCCCTGTGGCTCAGTGGTAAAGAATCTGCCTGCAATGCAGGAGACCCTGGTTGATGCCTGGGTTGGGAAGATCCCCTGGAGAAGGAAATGGCAACTCACTCCAGTATTCTTGCTGGGAAAATCCCAGCAAGGAGGAGGAGGTGTCTGACAGGCTACAGTCTGCAGAGTTGCAAAGAGTTGGACATTACCGAGGGATGGAGCATGAAGTATTCCATTGTTTATGTATACTGGGCTTCTTTATCCATTCTTCCATCAGTGGACACTTAGGTTGGTTTCCATACTTGTGCATGTTTAGTCGCTCAGTTGTCCGACTCTTTGTGACCCCAAGGACCCCAAGCCTGCTGCCAGGCTTCTTACATGGGAGTCTCCCATGTAAGAATATTGCAAGAATATTGGAGTAGGTAGCCATTTCCTTCTCCAGGCGATCTTCCTGACCTGGAATCGAATCTGCATCTCCTGTATTACAGGTGAATTCTTTACCATCTGAGCCACCAGGGAAGCCCCTTAGGTTGTTCCCACATCTTGGTTATAAATAATGCTGCAATAAACAGAGTGCATATATTTTTTTCTAGTTAGTGTGTTTATATTATTTGGATAAATACCCAGAAGTGGAATAGCGGATTATATGATAATTTGATTCTTAGTTTTTTGAGTAATCACCATAATGTTTCCATAGTAGCTGCACTGATTTTTATTTTTTATTTATTTATTTTTTTTTTTATTTATTTTTTTTAATTTTATTTTATTTTTAAACTTTACATAACTGTATTAGATTTGCCAAATATCAAAATGAATCCGCCACAGGTATACATGTGTTCCCCATCCTGAACCCTCCTCCCTCCTCCCTCCCCATTCCATCCCTCTGGGTCGTCCCAGTGCACCAGCCCCAAGCCTCCAGTATCGCTGCACTGATTTTTAGTCCTACCAATAGTGGACTAGGGTTCCCTTTTCTCTGTGTCCTCTCCAACATTTGTTATTTTTTATTTTTGATAATAGTTATTCTAAAAGGTATGTGATATCTTATTGTAGTTTAATTTGCACTTTCCTAATAATTATGTTGATCATCTTTTCATGTGCCTGTTGGCCATCTCTGTGTCTTCTTTGGAAATGTCTGTTCAGGTTCTGTGTCCATTATTTTAGTCAGGTTGTTTGTTATTGAGTTGTATATGTGTTTTATGTATTTTGGATATTAACTCCATATCAGATATATGATTTGCAAATATATTTTCATTCAGTAAGTTGCTTTTTCATTTTGAGATGGTTTTCTTTGCTGTGAGGAAACATTTTAGTTTGATGTAGTCCCGTTTGTTTATTCTGCTTTTGTTTCTCTTGCCTTTCAATTCAGAGTGACAAAAACCTTACCCTTATGAGATTGATATCATTGAGATTATTGCCTACATTTTCTTCTAGGAATTTTATGGATTCATGTCTTATATTCAAATCAATCCATTTTGAGTTCATTTTTCTTTATGATGTGAGGTAGTAGTCTAGTTTATTTCTTTTGCATGTGGCCATACAGTTTTCTCGACACCATTTTTTGAAGAGACTCTCCTTTCTCTGTAGTGTATTCTTTGTTGTAAATTTATTGTCTGTGCATTTGTGGGTTTATTTTTGTGCTCTCAATTGTGTTCCATCGATCTGTGACTCTGTGCCAGTACCATTCTGTTTTGACTATGGTAACTTTGTAGGAAGCAAAACATACTGTTTTACTTACTGTAGCTTTATAGGAAATGTTTGTCCCTTGATATCTACAGGAGATTGGTTCTAGGACCCTTAAAGGATGCTAAAATCCATGCATGTTAAAATTCTTTTATAAATGGCACATAACCTACCAATATACGCCTACTATTTTAAATAATTTCTAGATTACTTCTAATACCTAATACAATGTAAATGCTTGTAAATATTTGTAAATAAAATGTAAATGCTATGTAAATAATTGCCAGAATGCAGCAAATTTAAGTTTTGCTTTTTGGAACTTTCTGGATTTTTTTCTGAATAATTTCAATCTGAGATTGGTTGAATCCATGGTGCATAACTCACACATATGGAGCACCAGCTATAATTTGAAATCAAAGACTATGATACTTCCAGCTTTGTTTTTCTTTCTCAAGATTGTTTTGGCTGTTGGGGATCTTTTGTGTTTCCACATACCTGTGGCTTGTATTACTGTGGCTTTGTAGTTTAGTTACAATTTCAGAAGCATGATACCGCCAGGTTTTTTTTTTTCCCCCCTCGGAATTATTTTGCCTATTTGGAGTCTTTTGAGCTTCCATGAAAAGTTTAGGATTGTTTTCTCTATTATTGTGAAGAATGCCTTTGATATTTTTATGGGGATTATGTTGACTCTGTAGATGGTTTTGTGTCATATAGCTGTTTGAAGAATATTAATTTTTCCAATCCATGAACATAGGATATCTTTCCATTTCTTCTTGTCTTCATATCTTTTTAAAAATTTTCTTCAGCAAAGTTTTGTGATTTTTATTAGGCAGATCTTTCACTTTCTTGGTTAAAATTATTCCTAAGTATTTTGTTATTTTTAATACTGTTGTGAATGGGATGGATTTTTAATATTTCTGTTTTAGAATCTTCATTACTAAAGGAATGTGGTTGATTTCTGTATGTTGACTTTGTATCTTGCCACTTAACTGAAATCATTGACTATGACTCTAGTTTTTTGATGGTTCTTCGAGATTTTCTGTATATAGAATCATATTATCAGCAAATAACCACAGTTTTACTTCTCTTTTTATTTGGTTAACTTTCCTTTTTTTTTTTTTTTTTTGTCTTTCCCAATTACTCTAGCTAGGTCTTCAGGAAAACTGAAGGACTGAAAATACCCAGTTTCAAAACTTAATAAAAACTATAATAATGGCAATATAGTACACACAAAAAATATACAAAGAGTTTATTAGAACAAAATGGAGACCTCAGAAATAAAGTTCCAAAAACTGAATAGGCATATTGAGAGTGGGTGTTATTGCCATGTTCTTGATCTTAGGGGAAATGCTTTCAATTTCTCTACATTAAGTGTAATCTTAGTTAGCTAAGAATTTTCAATTAAAAATTAGTGTTGAATATTGTCAAATATTTCTGTTTCTATTGAGCTGATCATATGAATTTTCTGGTTTTTTTTTCTTCTATTAATATGATGCATTTCATTCATTGCTTTTTGAGTACTAACCCAGCTATCATGCAACCTTGAGATTAGCCCCACTTGGGTTATTTTATATATATATATATATATATATATATATATATATATAAACATTTTAATTTACCATTTTGTTCAGGATTATGGAACTTATTTTTAGAAGGGGATTGTGGTCTGTAGTTTTTTTCTTTTTTTACAATCTTTTCTTCTGGTTTTTGTATCAGGGTAATTATGGGCTCATAAAAAGAGTTGGAATATGCTCCCTACTCCTACCTTTTGAAATAATTTGTTTAAGATTGGTATTATTCCCATTTATTTATTGCGAAAGAACACTCGACAGTAGATTTACCCCCTTAAATCTAACCCCCTAGAAATTTTATAGTTTTGGAATTTAATTTTAGATTTATGATCCCTTTGAATTATTATTTGTGTGTGTGTGTGTGTGTGTGAAATGTGTTGAGTCAATATCTAGAGTTTTTCATGTGAATGCCCAGTTGTTCCAACACCATTTATTGAAAACGCTTTTCTCCACTGATTTGTATTTGTTCCACTATCAAAGATTTTATTATCTCTATGTAGGTTAATTTCTGAGGTCTCCATTTTGTTCTAATAAACTGTTTTATCTATTTTTTTGTACGTACTTCAGTTCAGTTCAGTCGCTCAGTCTTGTCCGACTCTTCTGTGACCCCGCAGCACGCCAGGCCTCCCTGTCCATCACGAAGTCCTGGAGTCCACCCAAACCCATGTCCATTGAGTTGGTGATGCCATCCAACCATCTCATCCTCTGTTGTCCCCTTCTTCTGCTGCCCTCAATCTTTCCCAGCATCAGGGTCTTTTCAAATGAGTCAGCTCTTCGCATCAGGTGGCCAAAGTATTGGAGTTTCAGCTTCAGCATCAGTCCTTCCAATGAATATTCAGGACTGACGTACTACAGTGCCATAATTATATTTTTTATTGAGTTTTGAAACTGGGTATTTTAAGTCCTGCCGTTTTCTTTCTTCTTTTGCTCCTCCTCCTTCTACTTTCTCTTCCTCAACATTATGTTGTCTACTCTGTCTTTTGCCTTTCCATGTAAACTTTAGCATCAGTTTGACAATGTCAAAAAACAATTGCTGGACTTTTTATTGTAGTTTCATTGAACATCAAGTTGTGAAGAACTGACATTTTAACAATTCATGAACATGAACATTCTCTTCATTTATTTATACTTTCTTTGATTTTTTCAAGTTTTATAGTTTTCATCATACAGATCCTATAAGATTTTTTTTCTAGATGTTGTTACCAAATTGAAGACGTTTAGTTTGCTAACATTTTTATAAGTGATTTTAGATTTTGTCAAATGCTTTCTCTACAGCGATTGTGAGGGTCATTGATTTTTCTTCTTTAGTCTATCAGTATTATTGATTGTATTAATGGATATTTGCATAATAAGCCATCCTTTCATGCTTGTGATGAATCCTACTTGGTTGTATGATGTAATTATTTTTGTACATTGTTGGATTCAATTTCCTAATTTTTTTTTTTGTTGAGGATTTTTGCATCTGTGTTTATTAGATCTATTTATTGATTGATCTAGATTTATTTATGAGATATATAAGTTTATTGATATATAATTTTCCTTTCTTGAAATGTCTTTGGTCTTGATATTAGGCTAACACTGGCCTCATAGAACTCGTTAGGAAACATCACGTATCAGTGCTAGGAGAGTAATGTGTCTGTGATTCCATGGGGGAAAGGCAGTAGAAGCTCCATGTTCAGTGCTTTTCCTGAATTCTGTCCTCAGTGCTTTTTCTCTTGACTGATTTTAATTTGTATCCTTTCCATATAATAGGCCATAACTGTGAGTATTAACAGCTTTCAGTGTGTTCTATGAGTTCTTCCAGTAAATTATAAAACCTGAGTGTGGTTTTGCGAATCCACTGAGCTTGTGGTTGGTGAAAATGAGGACACTCTTGGGGACTGTTCTTTCTAACTTTTCAGTGGGTCTAAACTCTACTCACCCCTTTTAAATTTTTTTAAACTTTATTTTTTGACTGTGTCCCAAAGAATGTGGGATCTTATTTCCATGGGGGATCTAACCCGCATGCCTTGTATTGGAAGCATGGAGTCTTAACCACTTCCTCCAGGGAAGTCCCATACCTACCTCTTCCCCTGCCCTAATTTATTGAGGTATCATTAGCAAATAAAAATTGTATATGGTTTAAGGTTTACAGATGTACCATGTGATGTTTTAATGTATGTATACATTGTGAAATGGTTCCCATGATCAAACCAGTTGAAATGTCCATCATCTCACACAGTTATCATTAAAAACATTTCTATCTTCTTAGCAAATGTCACCTGTATAATGCAGTATTGTTAACTATAGATCCTGACAACAGACTCATTTTATCAATGAGAGTCTGTACCCTTTGATTTGTATCTCCCCTTTCCTCTCACCATTTAGGCACTGGAGGTGCCACTCTTCTCTGTTATAATATTTAGTTTCTAAAAAAAAAGTTATTTTATATATTCTTCCCAGTTTTCTAGTTGATTAAGAGTAAGTTCCACCATAGTATTTTAATTGTTTAAAGATGCAAAGTCTATAAATGTCGATAGCATGCATGTTCCCCCCCCAAATTAAAAAACTGTGTAACAAAGCTCTTGCCAAAGTTTATATTATTTCCATGACATAGTTTTATTGTGTATTCCACTCATTTATAGGAATGTGGACCTGATAACTGTTGTGATCCTCGTACTTGTGTGCTGAAACCAGATAAAGAATGCAGTGAAGGATCATGCTGCAACGACTGTGAAGTATGATTTTAGTTTGTTACCATCTTCTAAGTATAAAATGAAATGTGTCTTGGTTACTTTTGAATACAGACTCTTAGCTGTAACTCAAAATACATGACTTTTCATGTAAAGACAAAAATAAGTTCAGAGTGATGTGTCTAATTTTACGAATTATAGTTGGATGTTGAGTCCTCCTTATAATGCCATTATTCTCCCTAATGATGCTATTGGTTTTAAGCCTTGATTGACAGCTATGACAGAATTCTTTGATGTAGAACATCTTCATTGAAAGGGACTATTTTCATTTATTTTATCCAATATTTATATCTTTATAAAAATGATCTTTTAGGTTGTGATGGGTATTTGTGAGTATGTAATTGAAATATAAAGCAATTTCCAATAAATGCATAAATAATGAAACTCACTAGATATAACACTTTCCAAATGCTGCATGTCAGCACAAATTTAAACTATGGATTTATTATACAAAGACCATTTGACTTAAAGGTTTTATTTTAGCTTACATGATGAAGATGTTCATTCCTGTCCCCTGTTTTACTTTTCAGCTCTTCCAACATATATGTGACAGATTCATCACATGAGAACCCCTCTATTGAATGACCTGCCACTGGTTCTATGTTCTTCACTTTAGTTAACTGATATGGTTCCCCCCACCCACCCCTGGAATCTTAGCATGGTTAATTCTTTCCTCTGTGATCTTTATAGTATGAACTAGAAGCCATCAATTAAGAAGTAGGAGATAAATGCCCAATTAATGTTATTTATATAAATTTTAAGAATGCTATACATGCAAATGTTAATGACCCATAGGATAAGTCAGGAGAAAGTTTACTATTGGGTTCCTTATTTCCCAAAGAGTTTAGTAGTTGAACTGCCTTTTTAATCATTCTTTGCATTCTATTCTCAGTTGTTTTGGTTTCACATTTTCATAGAATTACCGATATTCCATACTTTAAAACTATGGTTTGAATAAGTATATTTTATTTAGAAAGCACCTAAATTTCACAATTTTACCTAAAGCAATAATTATCCCAAGCTAAAAGCTACTTTTCCTGCCTTCTAGCCAAAACTTGGGCTCTCATTGTATCATGTTTGTAATATACTTTTCCTTGTGCCTGTTCCTTACCTCTTGTTTTGGTTGATAACATTCAGTTTTTTCAATATGACTATTATAATTTTTATAACAGGAAGATACTGAGAGACACTAATGAATAAGTACTTCAAGCTATACATGGAATTAGAGCAAGATTAAATATTGGTAAACACAATAATCATATATAATGCTTTACTTTTTATATTTTAATTTCTACTAGTTTAGGGAAGCAGGTGCTCTATGTAGGCCCACTGCACATCCTGAATGTGACGTTCCTGAGTTTTGTAATGGAAGCTCAGGAAGGTGTCCGGCTGATATAACTATACTCAATGGACAGGAATGTGAAGGAGGAAAAGCTTATTGTTTTGATGGAGGCTGCCAAGATATTGATGCACATTGTGAGAGTATATTTGGAAAAGGTATTGTTTTGTGACATCTATATAGTTGGTCCTCAATATTTTCATTAACATTACCAAGACAGTGGTCAATTAGATATATTTAAATTATTTATTCTGTTTAAAGTTTCTCTTTTGGAGAAGGAAATGGCAACCCACTCCAGTACTCTTGCCTGGAAAATTCCATGGATGGCAGAGCCTGGTAGGCTACAGTCCATGGAGTCGCAAAGAGTCGGACATGACTGAGTGACTTCACTTTCTTTCTTTCTATAGTTCCTTTTAGAGAAGGAAATGGCAACCCACTCCAGTGTTCTTGCCTGGAGAATCCCATGGACAGAGGGGCCTGGTGGGGCTGCGGTCTATGGGGTTGCAAAGAGTCAGATACGACTAAGCAACTAACACACACACAAAATCTCTTTTTAGTTTTTGAACTTGTTAAGAATATGTTTCAGGTGTATGACTTAATATTTTGATATGCATATACAATATGAAATAATTGCCATAGTCATCTGATTAACATATTGCATGTATATACCCAGTAATATGCTTGCTAGATCCTAAGGTGGTGCACTTAAATTTTTGAGAAGCCTGTCTACTGTTTTCCATAATGACTGTGCCAATTTTCACTCCCATCAACAGTATATAAAAGTTTCATTTTCTCCACATTCTCGCTAATACTTATTATCTTTTTCTCTTTGATAACACACTATCCTAAAAGGTGTGAGTTGTGGTTTTGATTTACATTTCCCTGATGATTAGTGATGTTGAGTCCCTTTTCACGTATTTGATGGTCATTTGGCTTTTATTTGGAGAAATGTCCATTTAGGTCCTTTGCTCTTTTTAAATCTCTTTATCTTTCTTATTTAATTATGAGTAGCATATTTTAGAAATTAATCCCTTATCAGCTATATGGTGTGCTGATTTTTTCTCCCATTCTGTAGGTTTCATTTGTGATTTGTTGCTTACTTTCTTTGCTGAGAAGTTTTTTATTTTGATGCAGTCCTTCTTGTCTATTGTTGCCTGTGCTTTTGTGTCATCCAAAAAATATTGCCCAGATTAGTACCCAAGAGCTTTCTCTCTCTCTTTTTTCTAGTATATTTATAGTTTCAGGTAAGTTTAAGTCTCTTCAACCACCAACTTTATTGATGCACAATTGACATATAACATTAATAAGTTTAAGTTGTACAACTATTGGTTTGGTACTTTTATATATTTCAGAATGATTACCACCATAGTGTTAGCTAAACTTCCATTATGTCACATAATTACCGTTTCTTTTTCATGGTGAGGACATTTAAGATCTCCTTTCTTAGCAACTTTCAGGTATATAATTTGATATTACTAAGTATGAACATCATGCTGTGTGTTAGATTCCAAGCAGTTTTTTCATGTTATAACTGGAAATTTGTAACCTTTGAACACCTCCCCATTTTCCCCACCTTGCAGCCTGTGATATACATTATTGCTCTACTCTGTTTCTCTGAATTCAATTAGATTCCACATATAAGTGTTATCATAGAGTATTGTCCTTCTCTGACTTATTTCACTTAGCATAATGCCATGTTGCTTGGAGTCCATGTTGCTGAATATTTATATCTCATGTTTTCTTTGCTGATTCACACTATCAGGAAGGGGGAAATTTCCCATCCTCATTGCCTTCTCTGGTTCTTTTGCCTGGTCAAACAATTAAAATGACATAAGACAGATTAACTGGAGAAATAAAATTTTAGTTCATACATATGAGAATCCCACATAACATGAGAGACTCAGAGATCATATAAGAGGTTCAGAGACAGAAAGATAAAATAAATTGTCTGTGCTGTCCTGCACTAAGGAATGAGATAGGGTCCTGGGGCTTTTAAGGACAGGAGGGTCATTCACAGGATGATAAGAAGAGCAGATGTTTGGTAATTATATATTTGCCCTGCCATCCAGATCTGGCCAGTGAGATAGAATTTATCTTTGATAATAAATCTTTTTCTCAGGGAAAAAAGTCCCTAACTTAAATTCTTCTAGGTAGTTAAGGGAAGGGTAGTATATAGATATACTTTTTGATAGCCTTTAGCTCAAAATAATCCATATGCCAAAGTGGTACATTTTTTAATTGTTTCTTTTTCTGTGCAAAAACTTTTCAGCTTGATGAAGTCCCACTTTTTATTTTTGCCTTTGTTGCTAATGCTTTTGGTGTCATATTGAAAAAGTCATTACCAAGACCCATGTTAAATAGGTTTCCCCTTGTGTTTTCTTCTTTTTTTTTAACGTTTTTAACGTTTCTGTTTTTGCATTTAAGTCTTTATGAATTCATTTTTTTTTTTTTGAGCTGCGTGAGGTTGGGGATCAATTGCATTCTTTTGCATGTGGTTGTCCAGCTTTCTCAAAACTATTTGTCGAAGAGATTCTCCTTTCCTCATTGAGTATTCTTGACTCCCTTGTCAAATCTTAGTTTAGCATATTGTGGGGGTTTGTTTCTGGGCTCTCAATCTTATTCTATTGGTCTTTTTGTCTATTCTTATGCCAGTACTATAGTGTTTTAATTTCTATAGCTTTGTTATATAATTGTAATAAGGAAAGTGTACCTCTAGCTTTGTTCTTTCTCAAGATTGCTTTGTCTATTCAGGATCTCTTGATCTTTTCAAATTGTTTTTTTTTTTTATTTCTATGAAAAATACCTTTGGAATTTTGTTAGGGATTACCTTGAATCTGTAGATGGTATTGGGTGATATGGACTTCTTTTTTTCTTTAAATATTTATTTGACTCTCTCAGGTCTTAGTTGTGGCACACAGGATCTGTGTTACAACACAGAGACTCTCTAGTTGTGGCATACAGACTAAGTCCTTGCGGTGTGCAGACTTAGTTGCTCTGTGGCATGTGAGATCTTAGCTTCCTGACAAGGGATCAAACCCATGTACCCTACATTGCAAGACAGATTCTTAACCACTAGTCCATCAGGGAAGTCCCTACATGGATATTTTAATGATGTAAATTCTTTTGACCTGTGATAATAGAATATCTTCCTTTTTGTGTCTTCTTAGAGTTCTTTCATGAAGATCTTGTAATTTTCAGGGTATACATCTCTTACTTGGTTAAATTTATTCCAAAGTATCAAATTGATTTTGATGCTATTGGGAATGGAATTAAAAAAATTTTTTTTTCAGCTGTTGTTAGTGTACAGAAATTCAACTGATTTCTGTATGTTGACTTTCTTTTTATTTTTAAATGCTTGATCATAGCTTTGGTTGAAGTCCAAGGTACTTCTACTTTATTTTAATTATTTTTTCCCATCCCCATTAACTTCTCTGGTTCTTTTGCCTGGTCAAATAATTAAAATGACAGAAGACAGATTAACTGGAGAAATAAGATTTTAGTTCATACATATGAGAACCCCACATACATGATTTTAAATAGAAGCTCAGCAGGATTTCTTTCACCATTAGCTTTGTTAGTAGTAATGCTTCCTAAAACTCACTTGACTTCACATTCGAGGATGTCCTCTCTTGAGTGACCACACCATTGTAGTTATCTGAGTCATTAAGACTTTTTTGTATAATTATTCTGTGTGTCCTTGCCACATCTTCTTCATCTCTTTTGCTTCTGTTAGGTCCTTACTGTTTCTGTCCTTTATTGTGCCCTTCTTTGCATGAAATATTCCTTTGATATCTCCAGTTTTCTTGAAGAGATTTCTAGTCTATGCCATTCTATTGTTTCCCTCCACTTCTCTGTGTTGTTCGCTTAAGAAGGTCTTCTTATCTCTCCTTGCTGTTCTCTGGAACTCTGAATTCAATTGGGTATATTTTCCCCTTTCTCCCTTGCTTTTCATTTCTCTTCTTTTCTCATCTATTTGTAAAGCCCCATCAGACAACCTCTTTGCCTTCTTGGATTTCTTTTTCTTTGGGATGCTTTGTTACAAATCTGTCCACAGTTCTTCAGGAACTCTACCAGATATAATCCCTTGAATCTATTCATCACTTACACTGTATTAGGAATGTGATTAGGGTCATACCTTGAATGGCCTAGTGGTTTTCCCTACTTTCTTCAATTTAAGCCTGAATTTTGCAATAAAGAGCTATTGATCTGAGCCACAGTTAACCCAGGTCTTGTTTTTGCTGATTGTGTAGAGCTTCTCCATCTTCATCTGAAAAGAATAAAATCAATCTGATTATGGTATTGACCTTCTGGTGATGTTCATGCATAGAGTCCTCTCTTGGGTTGTTGGAAAAGGGTATTTTTTATGACCAGCATGTTTTTTTGACAAAACTCTGTTAGCCTTTGTCCTGATTCATTTTATATTCCAAGACCAAACTTGCCTGTTATTCCGAGTATCTCTTGAATTCCTGCTTTTGCATTCAAATCTCCTATGATGAAAAGGACATCTTTTTGGTTTTAGTTCTAGAAACTGTTGTATGTCTTCAAAGAACTGGTCAACTTTAACTTCTTACACACAGTTGCAGGGGCATAGACTTGGTTTACTGTGATGTTGAGTGGTTTGCCTTGGAAACAAATTGAGGTCATTCTGTCATTTTTTGAGGTTTCACCCAAGTACTGCATTTCAGACTTTCGTTGACTGTGAGGGCTGCTCCATTTCTTCTAAAGGATTCTTGACAATAGTAGTAGATATAATGGTCATCCTAATTAAATTTGCCTATTCCTATCTATTTTGGTTCACTGATTCCTAAGATGTTGATGTTCAATCTTGCAGTCTCCTTCTTGACCACGTTCAATTTACTTTGATTCATGGACTTAATATTCCAGGTTCCTATGCAATATTGTTCTTTACAGGATCAGACTTTATTTTCACCACCAGATATATCCACAACTAAGCATTGTTTCTGCTTTGGCCCAGCCACTTCATTCTATCTGGAGCTATCAATATCTGTCCTCTGCTCTACCCCAATAGCTCTACCCCTCTTCTGACCTGGGGGCTCATCTTCTCGTGTCATATCTTTTTGCCTTTTCATACTGTTCATGGCTTTTTCCAGGGAAGAATACTGGAATGGGTTGCCATTACCTCCACCAGTGGACCATGTTTTGTCAGAACTCTTCACTGTAACCTGTCCATCTTGGGTGGCTCTAAACAGCATGGTTCATAGCTTCATTGAAGGTGAAGCAAGCCCCTTTGCCACAACAAGGCTGTGATCTATGAAGGGGATTGTGCCTCATAGCATTTGATAATAAGGTAGAGGGAATCTAAATATACCATTTGGACTGTGGAAAGGCAAATTCTCTTACTTTGTAGACTTGGTCAGTATACTGGACTTAAGGAAATATTTAACATGCGATTTCACATTTGCAACATATTGCCCTTTTGGTGTTTCCATATTACCATGCAAAACCCAGACTGAGCTGAGAGAAAGTCCCTAACATGAGACAGGATATTCAAGGGAGAAATTAATAATAGGGCACATTGGTACCTTTAGAAGGAATATTTTACTAATATTTGGATTAGTAAAGATAGGGTTGGATGAAGAATATTCCTAACCTGGTAGTCTCAGATTCACAACTGAACTGATTAAACACTGTCAATACTCAGAATAATGTTATTTGCCTCACAGTATGTGCACAATCACCTTTGATGGGCTAATGTTTAAAAATTGTAGAAAGAGATAGAATTAGGACAAGGCAAAAAATTGAGTGACTAAATAATATCATCTTAATTTTAATAATAATCCACTAAGGTAGATATTATTACCTACTTTTATATTTTATAGATGGTCCGTTAGACTTAGCATGGTTCATTCTGGAGAAAGTAACTTTGCTAGGTGGAACTCTTAAGATTTTCCCCATCATTACTGTGGTATTTTATTGGAGATTCCTCCCTCTGAGTTGGATGAGAACCAGTGACTATATGGTGGACTATCATCCCTATGATTAGTTTATACAGAAAATATGAAGGGATTTTAAAGACTTAATTAAGGTCCATAATTCGTCAACTTTGAATCAATCCAAAGGAGATCATTCTAAGTGGAGCCTCAACTAATAATATGAGCCCTTAAAAGATGAGAAATGTCAGAAGATTCTTTGGTTGGCTTGGGAGAAATCAGTTCAGTTCAGTCACTAAGTCATGTCTGACTGTCTGTGACCCCATGGACTGCAGCACGCCAGGCTTCCCTGTCCATCATCAACTCCCAGAGCTTACTCAAACTCATGTCCATCAAGTCAGTGATGCCATCCAACCATCTCATCCTCTGTCGTCCCCTTCTCCTCCTTCCTTCAGTTTTTCTCAGCATCAGGGTCTTTTCCAAAGAGTCAGTTCTTTGTATCAGGTGGCCAAAGTATTGGAATTTCAGCTTTGGTATCAGTCCTTCCAATGATTATTCAGGACTGATTTCCTTTAGGATGGACTGGTTGGATCTTCTTGCAGTCCAAGGTACTCAAGAGTCTTCTCCAACACCACAATTCAAAAGCATCAGTTCTTTGGCACTCAGCTTTCTTTATAGTCCAACTCTCACATCCATACATGACTACTGGAAAAACCATAGTTTTGACTAAGTGGACCTTTGTTGGCAAAGTAATGTCTCTGCTTTTTAATATACTGTCTAGGTTGGTCATAACTTTTCTTCCAAGGAGCAAGCATCTTTTAATTTCATGGCTGCAGTCACCATCTTCAGTGATTTGGGAGCCCAAAAAAATAAAGTCTCTTACTGTTTCCATTGTTTCCCCACCTATTTGCCATGAAGTGATGGGACCAGATGCCATGACCTTAGTTTTCTGAGTGTTAAGTTTTAAGCCAACTTTTCCCCTCTCCTCTTTCACTTTCATCAAGAGGCTCTTTAGTTCTTCTTCGCTTTCTGCTTTAAGGGTGATGTCATCTGCATTTCTGAGGTTATTGATATTTCTCCCGGCAATCTTGATTCCAGCTTGTGCTTCTTCCAACCCAGCATTTCTCATGATGTACTCTGCATATAAGTTAAGTAAGCAGGGTGACAGTATACAGCCTTGATGTACTCCTTTCCTGATTTGGAACAAGTCTGTTGTTCCATATCCAGTTCTAACTGTTGCTTCTTGACCTGGAAACAGATTTCTCATGAGGCATCTCTTTAAGAATTTTCCACAGTTTGTTGTGATCCACACAGTCAAAGACTTTGGCAAAGAAATAGAGAAAAACAATAGAATGGGAAAGACTAGAGATCTCTTCAAGAAGATTAGAGATACCTAGGGAATATTTCATGCAGAAGACCTAACAGAAGCAGAAGATATTAAGAAGAGGTGGCAAGAATGCATAGAAGAACTATACAAAAAAGATCTTCATGACCCAGATAACCACGATGGTGTGATCACTCACCTAGAGCCAGACATCCTGGAATACAAAGTCAAGTGGACCTTAGGAAGCTTCATTATGAACAAAGCTAGTGGAGGTGATGGAATTCCGGTTGAGCTATTTCAAATCCTAAAAGATGATGCTTGGAAAGTGCTGCACTCAGTATGCCAGGAAATTTGGAAAATTCAGCAGTGGCCACAGGACTGGAAAAGGTCAGTTTTCATTCCAATCCCAAAGAAAGATAATTCCAAAGAATGTTCAAACGACCACACAATTGCACTCATCTCACACGATAGTAAAGTAATACTCAAAATTCTCCACACCAGGCTTCAACAGTATGTGAACTGTGAACTTCCAGGTGTTCAAGCTGGATTTAGAAAAAGCAGAGGAACCAGAGATCAGATTTCCAACATCTGTTGGATAATCAAAAAAGCAAGAGAGTTCCAGAAAAACTTTTACTTCTACTTTATTGGGAGAAATAAGCAGCCATTTTTGTGAGAGGGCCATGTCATTAGGACCTGAGCAGGAGTTCCTAGGGCCAAGAGCAACCCCTGGCAGATAGTAACAAAATGAAGCAACGGCTACAAAAAAAATGAATTCTTCACAGCCAATGAGGTTGGAAGAGGACTCTAGACTCAAATGAGGATGTAACTCCGGCCAGGAACTTTATTTCAGCCTTGAGACCCTGAACAAAGAACCTAAATGGGCTTTTCAAGACTTTCAGAAACTGTGACATGGGTGTTGTTTTAAGATTTTGGTAATTTTTTACACAGTGATAGAAAGCTAATACAATAACAAAGGAAAAATAGGTAAATATGTATGGATTGGCAATTTTGGTCCCTTCACTTCAGACTTTCTGAAGGTATGAAGTTTCTTTAATGAGGTTTTTTTTTTTTTTTTTTTTTTTTTTATAGACCTGGCTTTTTATACATTCCTACTCAGAATCTAGGAGAACAAGAATAGTTTTCTTGTATTCTCTCTCTTTTGCCTTCTTTCACAGAGCTCTCTTAAGATTTATACTTTTACAACTCTGGTTGTAAAAAAAAAAAGTATGGTTCCTCGGATGGTAAAGAATCCACCTACAATCCAGGAGACCTGGGTTTGATCCCTGGATCAGAAAGATCCCATGCAGAAGGGAATGGTAACCCACTCCAGTTTTCTTGCCTGGAGAATTCTTTGAAAGAGAAGCCCAGTGAGCTACAGTTCATGGAGCTGCAGAGTCAGACGTGGTTGAGCAACTAACACTTTCACTTTCAATTCTCCTCTACCCTCATAGTATCTTTTGAGTTACAAATGACCAAAATGAATTAAAAGGAGAAATAATCATGAGCAATACTTTTCACTTCATTTCTCTCTTCTTAAAACTTCCCTAGGGAACTTTTGAATAGATGACAATGATAGAGAAAAAAAAGCAAAGAAACATATGAAGAAATTGAGGAAGTTTTAATTTAAATATATTTAAGTTTTAATTTAAAGGAAGTTTTAATCCAAATATATTTCTAACTTTGACAGGTTCAAGAAATGCTCCATTTGCCTGCTATGAAGAAATACAGTCTCAAACTGATAGATTTGGGAACTGTGGCAAATCAGGAGCCAGATATACATTTTGCCCATGGAGGTATGCTATGCAAATAGTGAAAATTCCTATCTTATATACTATAAAATTCTGTTTTTAGTTTTTCACTATGTATGTCATTAATTCCAATGGTTTCGGGCATCACATGTGTTCAGGAGTTAATCTGAAATCAAAATCTCTAGTCTTGACACCATTCTTGTACTACAGACTTATTAAATTTCAACCTGATTTTTAAATATTTATATGTAGATGATTACTAGGCTCCAAGATCTTATCCAAGGTTGAAATTAATGATAGCCATTGCACCTTTCCTGTCTGAACATACTCATTATTTTAAAAATGAAAATACTATCCCCATTCATTTGAATGCTTGCCCAAGCTGAAGACTGCCCAGTGTCTCTAAAATGAAGTTCAATTTCTCCTGTGTCTGAAGAGCCCGTTCTTTGATGTTTTGGTCATGAATTTCTTTTCACAAATATTTTTAAAGAACCTACCATATGCTGGCCACTAGCTAGTTAGATACAAGTTAGCAAAACATAATGATGATCCTTGTACTCATGGAATTTACAGGCTGGTAAACATATCATCTGGAGAAGGAAATGGCAGTCCACTCTAGTATTCTTGCTTGGAGAATCCCAGGGACAGAGGAGCCTGGTGGGCTGCCGTCTATGGGGTCGCACAGAGTCAGACATGACTGAAGCGACTTAGCAGCAGCAGCAGCAGCAGCAAACATATCATGTAACTTTATGCTTCTTGTAACGTTACTTCCTTCTTAAGTAATGCTTATGCTATGACTGTTTGGAAATACCTTACTTTGCCTGTTGAAATTCTACTAACTTGTAAGCTTGGACTCAGATGGCATCTTCTCTATGAGGTTTCCCTGACTACTAAGTTAGAATATATCTTCATCTTAAATATCTGTAAGAATCTGCTTATTTCATTCACAGCACATTTAATAAGATTTATGTCATATTTAGTATTAGACTGTAAGGTCTTTGAGGGTAGAGGTCACAACGTAGTTTCTGCCCCTCTACAGAGAGATATAAAATGCTTGAGTGACTTGTTTATTTGACTATCAGTACATCAATCTGTACAGTGAATAAAAAGATCATTAGTGTCATTGAAAGATAAGCATGTATCAGTGGCTTTACATTTTACTTTAACTGTTAGTAGGAAAGTTTTACATTTCCTAAGATATATTGCCATAAATGGAGAACCATTCTTTATTTTTTTGGTCAAAGAAAGAAAATATGAAGCATTCATAATAAATGCCTAATGTCTAATAATCATATATTTTTATTATGTTTGCAGGAATCTTATATGTGGAAGATTAATCTGTACCTACCCACTTCAAACTCCTTTCCTTCGAGACAGTGCTTCTGTGATTTATGCTTTTGTGCGAAGTACTATATGTATAACAATGCTCTATGAAACAACGAATGCACAAGATTCACTCATGGTCAAAAGTGGCTCTATTTGTGATAAAGGGAGGGTAAATAGCTTAAAATCAATTAAAAAATCTGTTCTATTTATTTTCCTTGTGGCTCAGTTGGTAAAGAATCTGCCTGCAATGCAGGAGACCTGGGTTAGATCCCTGGACTGGGAAGATCCCCTGGAGGAGGACATGGCAACCCACTCCAGTATTCTTGCCTGGAGAATCCCATGGACAGAGGAGCCTGGAGGGCTACAGTCCATGGGGTCACAAAGAGTTGGACATGACTGAGCGACTAAGCACACACATGACCAAATAACCTCAAATATTTGGATAAGGAGAAAATGAGTAAGCTTCAGTTGGTCTCTGAGGGAAATGGGAGTGTTTGTTCCTTTTTAGAATTTCAGTGTTGTAAGCAAGGAAGCTCCAAGAGTTTTGGGACAGGAGTGTGGAGGAGAGAGGTCTTGGGAATACTTGTAGTTAAATATTCCATAACTTGGGAATTCACTTTTATTCTTGGAGAAGAAAGAAGAAATCCCATTTAATTATATATATCTCTTTGTGACCTAGTAGATAAGAGTACAACTTAGATGGTGCCTCAAGGAATAAATCTTTACCTCTTGGGTTTTGAAATTTTGCAGGTTACCCAACCAGTTTGAGATATCACAGCTGTGTGTAAAATGGGGATAATAATATTTACTCTATGGAGTTATTGCAAAGATTCAATGAAATGATACTATAAAGTATGTAGTACAATGCTCAACACATAGTAAGAACTAAATATAGGTTGGCTATTATTCTTGGTTGTTGTTATAATTGGTTATCTGTGAGAGCAAACAACCAAATATGGAGAAAGCATGGAATAAATTTACTTCAGAATCTCATTTAGTTCCTAGCCAGAAATTTGCTCATGAGGAACTATCATATAGTATAAAGTGTAGCCTTTGAAGATAGAAGCACAGAGATCTGAATTTTGACTCTTCCTCCTTACCTGACAGATGATTTTGAATAAAATATTAAATATGTAAAATAAATGTATATATTTTGGTGATTTTTGGTGATCTGATAGTTTAAATGAAGTTTACCACAGATAAAGTATATAGTCTTTATATTGACTTCCTCTTCATGCCTAGAAGTCATGAATATCTCCTTAAAGGACAGATATGCCAGGGAGCTCAGTAGATGTATTTATGCCATGGAGTCAAAGCAATTAAAAAATGAGACACAGTCAATGGATGCTTTGAAATTATTTGTAATTTAGTAAGAACATAATTTTTTCTATAACATGGCAGTTCTTCTCAGTGAGGCCATATGAAAACAAATTTTACCATGTAGTTTTTAGTGATACTATAAATCATATATGATAAAACACTCTCGGGAACTTTGTTTTTGTCAGTAATGTCATTAAGTAGCAGGACTTCGTCTCAGTTTCAACTGAGGCAGACAAACAAATATAGTACATTCTAAAAAGAGTTGTTAGATGCACTGTGGGGGCCAAGAACTAATGAGAAGACTGAGCACATTAAAAGCTTACAGGGTTAGTGTGTCAGGATTTAGAAAGTGTTTGTGAGGTCATTTCTTTGAAGACTATTGTACTTTGATGTTTAAAGGAAATCATTTTATCATTATTTCATTTTAACCTTGAAACAAATCTTGAATGCTTTAGAAAAAGTATTATTGTACTCATTTAAGAAAACTGCAACTTAGGAAGTTGATATTGCTAGAAATAAAGAAGTTAGGAATATATCCTTAATCCTCTGATTATTATACTTTATAGTTAAAAGAATTAATATCTGGATATTAAAATATTCTGCAATAGAATGTTAGATATCTGTAGTAAAGTTAGATGAAAACTTCACATATCTTTTTTAGGGGACTCTAATAATGCCAAAAAATGCTCAAACTACCACACAATTGCACTCATCTCATATGCTAGTAAAGTAATGCTCAAAATTCTCCAAGCCAGGCTTCAGCAATATGTGAACCGTGAACTTCCAGATGTTCAAGCTGGTTTTAGAAAAAGCAGAGGAACCAGAGCTCAAAATGTCAAATTCCGCTGGATCATAGAAAAAACAAGAGAGTTCAAAAAAAAATCTATTTCTGCTTTATTGACTATGCCAAAGGCTTTGACTGTGTGGATCACAATAAACTGTGGAAAATTCTGAAAGAGATGGGAATACTGGAGCACCTGACCTGCCTCTTGAGAAACCTATATGCAGGTCAGGAAGCAACAGTTAGAACTGGACATGGAACAACAGACTGGTTCCAAATAGGAAAAGGAGTACGTCAAGGCTGTATATTGTCACCCTGCTTATTTAACTTATATGCAGAGTACATCATGAGAAACACTGGGCTGGAAGAAGCACAAGCTGGAATCAAGATTGCCGGGAGAAATATCAATAACCTCAGATATGCAGATGACACCACCATTAGGGCAGAAAGTGAAGAGGAACTAAAAAGCCTCTTGATGAAAGTGAAAGAGGAGAGTGAAAAAGTTGGCTTAAAGCTCAACATTTAGAAAACGAAGATCATGGCATCTGGTCCCATCACTTCATGGGAAATAGATGGGGAAATAGTGGAAACAGTGTCAGACTTTATTTTTTTGGGCTCCAAAATCACTGCAGATGGTGATTGCAGCCATGAAATTAAAAGACACTCACTCCTTGGAAGGAAAGTTATGACCAACCTAGATAGCATATTAAAAAGCAGAGATATTACTTTGCCAACAAAGGTCCGTCTAGTCAAGGGTATGGTTTTCCCAGTGGTCATGTATGGATGTGAGAGTTGGACTATGAAGAAAGCTGAGTGCCGAAGAATTGATGCTTTTGAACTGTGGTGTTGGAGAAGACTCTTGAGAGTCCCTTGGACTGCAAGGAGATCCAACCAGTCCTTCCTAAAGGAGACCAGTCCTGGGTGTTCATTGGAAGGACTGATGCTGAGGCTGAAACTCCAATACTTTGACCACCTCATGCGAAGAGTTGACTCATTGGAAAAGACCCTGATGCTGGGAGGGATTGGGGGCAGGAGGAGAAGGGGACGACAGAGGATGAGATGGCTGGATGGCATCACCAACTTGATGCACATGAGTTTGGGTGAACTCCAGGAGTTGGTGATGGACAGGGAGGCCTGGTGTGCTGCGATTAATGGGGTTGCAAAGTGTCGGACACAACTGAGCGACTGCACTGAATAATAGCTCATATTTAATGAGAACTCCCATTTATTGATTTATTTCTATGTAAACTTTTTATATAGGCAAGGAATACAGGATATTATTTAAACTGTGCTCTTAAGGATGGTTTTGTTAGATTTCAGGTTAATGTAATAAAAAGTGGTTTTTCTTTTGGTTCTGATTTTTATTTCAGTCTTGATTGATTTGTTACTTCCATATCCCTGCCCTGAATCATTTTTTGGACTGTCTTCTTAAGAACAATTTTGCATTCACAATAAAATTGAGAGGAAATTATATAAAGATTTCCCTTATACACTCTGGCCCCACATAAGCATATGTTACCATGTTATTAACTTCTTCCATTCAGTGTGTTATATTTGTTACTACTGATCAGCCTACATGGACACATGTTTATTACACAAAGGAAATAGTTTATATAAGCCTTCACTCTTGGTGTTGTACATACCAGTAGTTTATGGCCTATATTATTTTTCCTCTCTCTAAAGAACTTTATTTTAAAAACTTCTCTCATTTTCTGTATGTCTGAGAAAGCCTTTATTTCTCTATAACTTTTGAAGGAAAATTTCACAGTATATGGAATTCTAGATTGGGGATTTTTTTTCTATCAGTATTTTACTCCACTCTCTTCTGACTGTCTGGCTTCTGAGAAGTGAGATATAATTCTTATCATTGTTTCTCTATAGGTAAGTTTTTTTTTTTTTTAATCTTGCTTTTTAAAAGATTCATTCTTTGATTTTCTGTTTGGATATGATATGCCCAGGTGTAGTGGGTTTCTTTTTGTTGTTGTTGTATTTATCCTGCTTATTGTTTTCTGAATTTCCTAAAACTGTGGTTTCATGTCTGATATTAATTTGGGGAAAATTCTCAGTCATTATTGTTTCAAATGGGGTCTCCAGGGGGCACTAGTGGTAAGGAACCCACTTGCCAATGCAGGAGATATAAGAGACTCAGGTTTGATCCCTGGGTTGGGAAGATCCCCTGTGGGAGGGCATGGCAACCCACTCCAGTATCCTTGCATGAAGAATCCCCAAGGACAGAGGAGTTGGCAGGCTACAGTCTATGGGGTCGCAAAGAGTAGGATACGACCGAAGCGACTGAGCATGCACATTGTTTCAAATATTTCTTTTGTTCCTTTTTCTTCTGGCATTTCCATTACATATACATTATGCTTTTTTGTAGTTGTCCCTTGAATATTCTTTTTTTTGTCTTTGTTATTTTTGCTTTTTTGTTTTCAAGAATTCTTTTGATATATCCTCTAGCTCAGCGATTCCTTCCTCAGATATGTGAAGTATACTAATAAGCCCGTTAAAGGCATTATTCATTTTTGTTAGTGCATTTTTTCATTCCAGCATTTATTTCTTTTCCCTTGGGATTGCTGTCTCTCTGCTTCCATTGCCTATCTGTTCCTGCATGCTATCTACTTTGTCTGTTAGAGCCCTTAAGATGTTAATCATGAGTAAGTGAGTCTTTGCTAAGTTGTATCTGACTCTTTGCGACCCACCAGGCTCCTCTGTCCATGGGATTCTTCAGGCAAGAATACTGGAGTGGGTTGCCATTTCCTTCTCATAATTGTTTTAAACTCCAAGGCTGATAATTTCAGTATTCCTGATAATGTCTGGTTCTGATACTTGCTCCATTTTTCAAATTGTGTGTTTTGGCTTTTAATATAACCTTATCTGTTTTCTTGAGAGCTGAGCATGATGTGCCAGGCAAAGGAACTGCTGTAAATGGACCTTTAGTAATGTGGTGGTGAGGTGTTGTGGCAGGGAAGTATTCTTCAGTCCTATGATTAGATCTGTCTTTCAGTGAACCTGTGCCTTTGGATTGTGAACTTCACAAGTGTTTTTCAGGGTTTTGTTTTTTTTTTTTTTTCTTCCTTTATATGGGACAGTATGGCTGGAGCAGACTGGAGTTGGGTATTTCTCTTTTCACACATGAAAGGTTAAGAGCAGACTGATATTGGGTATTTCCCTTCTCCCAGATCAAATAGGCTCTGATAGAACACAAGCAGATTAGGCTATAATTATTAATAACTCATTTCTCCTGAGGGCCAGCCTTGTTAAGAACAGGCTGCTCTGGCTACTTCAAAATGGTTTCTTTTCCTCTCCTTCTGCAAGATAACAAGAAAAAATTTTCTCTAATATTTACTGTGAGAACATGGTTGAGCTCCTGGATATACATCACATGAAACAATGGGGGTTCCTCATGACTGGGTGCCTCTGGAGTTTTTAAGTCTCAGGGTTGTCCTTATTGCTGCTGCTGCTATGTCGCTTTAGTCGTGTCCAACTCTGTGCGACCCCATAGATGGCAGCCCACCAGGTACCGCCAATCCCTGGTATTCTCTATGCAAGAACAGTGGAGTGGGTTGCCATTTCCTTGTCCTTATTGAGGCACTCACAATTCATCAATTACTTTCTTTCCCTGGCACTGGTATCTGAGCTTTCTGCTTGTTAATCTTTGCTCTGGTAAGCTGTGACTCCCTGTATTTGCTTGTCTATCTCTCCAGTTGGAGAGCAGTGATTTGCCACCAAACCACTTTTATGAATCCTAAAAGAGTTTTTGCTTTTTCAGTCTGTTCAACTTTTTCATTGTTTTTAGGATGGAGTGGCAACTTCCAAGCTTCTTATTACATGGGGAAGTAAGAACATAAACCTGAATCATTTCTTAAAAATTTATTTTTAAAAATACTTTAGTTTTTAGAAAAGTTTTAAGTTTACATCAAAAGTTGCGGAAAATGCAGGGAATTTCCATGTACCATTTACCCCTACATAAATGCAGACTCCACCATCCACAATGCTACACCCAAAGTCCATAATTTACATTAAATTTGTCTGAAAAATCCCTAAATATTTGTAGCTTAAACTATACATTTCTAAATAACACTTATGCCAAAGGAGAAATCTCAAAAGAAATTAAAAAACACTTTGAATTAAATGAAAATGAGAATATAACATAAAAATCTGTGGGATGCAGCAGAAACGGTACTTAATGGAAATTTACTGCACTGAATAACTGTTGTCCTATGTTATAAAATTACTGATGGTAATGTTAAGATAACTGGACTCCTCTAACTTGGAAAAAAATTTGTTTGTTTTTCTTTAGATTTGTGTAAATCGTCAATGTGCAGACGTAGGGCCGTATATAAACCGAGTAAACCAGTGTTCAGCAAAGTGCAGTGGAAATGGAGTAAGTAACCACATGATTCATATTTCCCCAAATTATATCTCTCTTAGGTACTTTTCAGCATCAGTCATTAATTTATTTAACATTTATTAGGTTTCTACCATGTGCTAGGACCTGTTGTATCTAGCTATATGGGGCTGAATCAGATTATTAAATTTGTTGCCATTTGCGTTAGGGAATATTTTACAGCATTAAATTGCTGATGCCTTTAGCAAATTTATTATTATAGTTGGGTACTTTTCAGAGGTGTTAAATATTCCAATAAATGCATTGACCTCATTTCAGGAAGGTAATTATGGTAAAATTTGTGTGTCTGTGAATACATAGTGTGAGGGAAATCTATATGTTTTATCCCTCTTTTTATAATAGACTTTCCTCCCCATTGAGACCAATTTATTTCCCATACCAAAAAAGTAAGAGTGCAATGGATAAAAGGTTAGATTGTTAATCTCAAGTGATAGTGGAACACACCTATTTTATTTTATTTCTTCTTTAAAAATTGTGATTGGAATATAGTTGATTCACAGTGTTGTGTTAGCTTCAGGTGTACAACAAAATGAATCAGTTATACATATACATAGCCATTCCTTTTTAGATTTTCCCCATATAGGTTATTAACGAATATTGAGTAGTGTTCCCTGTGCATACAGTAAATCCTTATTAGTTTTCTGTTTTATATACAGTATTGTTTACCTGTTAATCCCAAAATCCTAATTTATCCTTCCCTCACCAACTTTCACCTTTGGTAACTATAAGTTTGTTTTTACATCTGTAACTGTATTTCAGTTTTGTAGCTAAGTTCATTTGTAGCCTTTTTTTTAGACTCCAGATGTAAGTGATATCATATAACATTTGTCATTCTCTGTCTGACTTACTTAATTCAGTATGACAATCTCTAGGTCCATCCATGTTGCTTCAAATGGCATTATTTTTTTTTTTTTTTTCCATTGTACACATGTAGCACACCTTCTTTATCCATTCCTTTGCCAATGGACATTTAGGTTGCTTCCGTGTCTTGACTATTGTAAACAGTGTTGCTATGAACATGGGGGTGCATGTGTACTTTTGGACCAATGGCTTTTTTTGCAGATCTAGAACAAAAAGAAGATCTTAAAATTTGTATGGAACACAGGAAACACAAAAGACCCCAGATAGCCAAAGCAATCTTTAAAAATTAAAATCTCGAAAGAAAAATAAAACTGGAAGAATCAGACTCCTTGACTTTAGACTATACTACAGAGCTATAGTAATCAAAGCAGTATGGTACTAGCAGAGAAATAAAAATATAGATCAATGGAATGGGATATAAAACCCAGAAATAAACCCATAACCTATGATCAATTAATCTATAAAAAAAGAGGCAAGAATACATGGAAAAAAGACAATCTCTTCAATAAATGATGCTTACTGAAAAACTGGACAGCTATATGTAAAAGAATAAAATTAGAATAGTCTCTAGTATCACACAGAAAAATAAACTCAAAATGGATTAAAGACCTAAATACAACACCAGATACAATAAAACTCTTAGAGGAAAACATAGGCAGAACACTCTATGATATGAAAAGAACAATGATATCTTTTTGGACCTACTTCCTAGAGTAATGGAAATAAAAACAAAATAAACAAATGGGACTTAATTGTACTTAAACGCTTTTGCATAGCAAAGGAAACCATAAACAACTGGAAAAGACAACCTACTTAATGCATATTTGCAAATGATGTAACTGATAAAGGATTAATCTCCAAAATATACAAATAGCTCATACAGCTCAATATAAAAAAGAAAAAGACAAAATGAAAAAGTGGGCAGACCTAGTTAGACATTTCTCCAAATAAGACATACAGATGACCAACAAGCACATGAAAAAAATGCTCAGTGTTACTAATTGTTAGCGAAATGCAAATCAAAACTAAAATGAGATCACCTCACACTGGTCAGAACTGCTATCATCAAGAAAATTTATAAGCAATAAATACAGCAAAGGATGTGGAGGAAAGGGAAGCCTCCTACACTGTTGATGGGAATGCACACTGGTACAGCCACAGGGAGAATAGTATCAAGGTTCCTTGAAAAACTAAAAACAGAACTACCATATGACCCAGAAATCCCACTCCTAGGCATATATCTGGAGAAAACCAAAATTCAACAATATCCTTCAGTTCAGTGTTCATTACAGCACTATTGACAGCAGAACATGGAAACAAACTAAATGTCCATCAAGAGAGGAATGGGTAAAGAAGATGCAGCACATATATACAATAGAATTTTACCCAGCCACAAAAAGAAGCAAAACTGTGTCATTTGCAGAGATGTGGAGGAACTTAGAAACTGTCATACAGACTGAAGTAAGTCAGAGAAAAATATCTTTTATATGTGGAATCCGGAAAAATGATACAGATGAACTTATTTGCAAAGCATAAAGACACAGATAGAGATCAAACATATGGATACCCAGGGAGGAAGAGGGGGTGGGGTGAATTGGGAGATTGGGATTGATGTATATACACCATTGATAATATGTATAAAATAGATAACCAATGAGAATACTGTAACTCTACTCAATGCTCTGTGATGACCTAAATGGGAAGGAAATCCAAAACAGAGGGGTATGTATGAGTATAGCTAATTCACTTTGCTGTACAGTAGAAACTAACACAAGCTTGTAAAGCAACTATACTCTAATAAAAATTAATAAAAAATGAAATAAAATTTCTTATAGATAATATAGTTTTTTTCCGCTGATAGCTTCTTATCATTTGCCTATATGAGTTCCATCAATTTCCTCTTCCATTTTTGTGTTTTTGTTTTCTCAAATTATTTTATGTTGTGAATTTGTTACCAAATTGAAATAGCTCTAGTTATTTTTTTCTACTTCTTTCCCTTTAATCTTTATGCTACAACAGAATTTTACAAAATCTATTCTGATGCAGAGTTGCAGTTGTTTTTGTTTGTTCGTTTGTTTGTTTTAGTTTTATCTGTCTATATATCTCCTTGCTTAGTTGCTCAGTAATGTCCGACTCTTTGAAACCTTTTACATTGTGGCCCGTCAGGCTCTTCCATTCATGGGATTTTTCAGGCAAGAATACTGAAGTGGGTTACCATTTCCTACTCCAGGTATATCACCTTACTGAAAGTTTAATGTGCATTTAAGGTAGAAGAGCTCCTTTCAAGATTTCTGTAAGGCAGGTCTAGGGGTGATGAACTCTCAGCTTTTGTCTTTGGAAAGTCTTTATTTCTCTTTCATATCTGAATGATAACTTTGCCACATAGAATATTCTTGGGTGACAGTTTTTGTCTCTGAGTATTTTGGGAATGTTACCCCTCTGCCCCCTGCCATCTCTGTAGAGTTTTTCTGCTGATAGACTAATGGGGATTCCTTTGTAGGTTACCATCCCTTTTTTCTGGGCTACCTTTAAAATTCTTTTATCAGTGACCTGTGATAATTTTAGTGTGTCTTGAAGGTCTTTTTGCATTCAGATTATTAGGAGATTTTTATTTTCATGTCCTAGTATATCCAGTTCCTTCCCCATGTTTGTGAAGTTCTCAACTATTATTTATTTAAAAATGCTCTCTGTTCTTTTCTCCCTTTCTTCTCTGGGATACCCTTTACCCAGATTGGCTTGCCTAAAAGAGTTGGATAGCTCTCACAGAATTTTGTCATTTTTATATCTTATTTCTCTTGCCTATTCTACTTGTATCATTTCTAGATTTCTATCTTCATGCCCATGTTAGCTCTCTCTTCCATATGGTCTACTCTATTTTTAGAGATTTCTAATGCATTCTTCATCTCATTTATTGAGTTCTTCAGCTCCAGAATTTTTATTTGGTTCTTTTTTAGAGTTTTTTTAGAGTCTGAGTCTTACTGGTAAAGTATTTCTTTTGTTCTTTAATTTTATTCCTGAGGTCACTGAACTGCCTTTCTGAGTTTTCATGTAACTTCTTGAGTTTGTTCATGACAGCTATTTTGAATTCTGTATCAGTTAGGCTGCAGTATTTTTTTACTTAAAGTTCAATTTCTAGATAATTCATTTTCTTTTTGTGAAATTGTGTTAACTGGTTCTTCATGGCTCCTGATGAGTCTTTCCTTTTCTGGTGCATTTTAAGTAGGGAATACCTTTTTGCTTGATTCTAATGATTCTATGAGTTAGAAATTAGAGAGCTTTGTTTTATTTTCCAGTAGGTGGTGGAATAGCATACGTATTGGGGTTTTCTTACAGGAGCTGTTTCTGGTTATTTTGTACTTTAAAGCCCGCACATTCCGCCCTCCAGCACTTCTGTCAGAGTTGTTGCCTGTGCCCTCATCATCACTTTTCTTGTGCCTTAGGGGTTCTGTCAGCATCACTGTCCTTGCTGCCTAGAGCACTGGGAAGGTGGGCTCTTCCCTCCTGTCCAGGATCACCTGATTCTCAGGCTCCACCACCACTGTGGGAGGGGAAGAGTGATGCAGGAGCCAGGGTCATGCCGCCACTTGTAACGGGTCTGATGTTTTAGAGTTTGTGGGCTCCCTTGCTACGGGTTAGGCTCAGCAGCGGGAGGAACAGTGTCGCACGTCCCAGCGCTGCTGCTCCTCAGTTACCTGCGGCTGCAGGTGTGGCTGTAGCCAGGGGGCCAGTGTTATCCGTGCCACCTGCTCTGCTACCCCCGGGTTCTCTGTGGTTGCAGACTTAGCTGTCATGGCTGGAGGTCCAGGTTTGCAGGTACAGCCTCTGCTTTCTCTCGTTTCTGCCTTCTCTGTCTATTCCAGTTTACCCACCCTTAGCTTTAAAGATATGTAGAATTTTCTAGTGTGCTGGTGTATTGGGCAGAGACAACTTTGTTGCAATGTGGATGCTTTACAGGTTGTAGATTGAAGTGGAACAACAGAGGTAGCTTTTCACTTCGCCTTATTGCTGGCATTATCCCTTGGTTTAACCTTGGGGTCTCATAGATGCAAGCCCTGTTGGCTTTCAAAGCTGGATTCTGTGGGGCTCATTTCTCAGGTGCATGTCTGAAAAGTTGGGGTGCCAGAGGTGAGGTTGAAATCCTTTGCTGCTCTGCCGGAAGCTAGGGGTTTTGAATTCCCTCCTGGTTGTGGGTCGCTGGGTGTGGGGTTTATGGCAAGATGGTATCTCAGTGTCTCCTAGTTGCTTCCATGTGGGTTTTTCCTCATTCACTTGGTATGTTGGAATCAATTAGCTTGTGTTGGACTCTTTTTTTCCTTAAGAGGAAACTGTAGTAGTTGTAGATTCAGCGAGTCCATGGGATGAGGTGAGTTCAAGGCCCTCCTATGTCACCATCTTCAGCCGTACTTTTCCAGCTTCTTTTAATTGGTATATTAGAACGTTAACATCCAAAGTGATGATTGATATAGTTGGAATAATAGCTATCATGTTTGTTACTGTTTTTTATTTATTGCCTTGTTCTTATTTTTGTCTTTACTCTTTCTTCTTTTTGCCATTCTAGTTGAGCCTTTTGTAGTATATGATGCCATTTTATTTCTTAACACATCAGTTATATTTTTTGGTTTACTTTTTTACTGGGTTGCCCTAGTGTTTGCAGTATACATTTTACAACTAACCTAAGTCCACTTTCAGGTAACACTATACTGCTTGTAGTATAAGTAATCTTACAATAAGAAAATAACCCATGTCCTCCCTCCTGTCTTTTGTAGCATGCTGTCGTTCATTTTACTTACACAGAAACATACATAATTGATTACAAAGCTGCTATTATTTTTTTGAACAGTCTGTTTTCTATTAGATCAGTTAAGAAGAACAACAGAAATTTTTTTTGTTTACTTATTCCATCTCTAATACTCTTTTCTTTATGTAAATCTGATTTCTCTGACCTATACAATTTTTCTTATCTTTGATCTTCTTTTATCATTTCTACCACAATAGGTTTACTGGTGACAAATTTCTCAGTTTTAGCTTGTCTGAGAAAGTCTATTTTTCATTTTTGAAAGATTAATTTTGCAGGATATGAAATTCTAGCTTGATGATTCTTTTCTTATAAACACTATAAATATTTCACTCCATGCTTTTCTTGCTTGCATTATTTCTGAATAGTAGTCCAATGTAATTTTTGTCATTGTCTCTCTATAGATAAGGGTATTTTTGGTGTCCTTTGGCATCTTTCAAGGTTTTCCTTTATCTTTGACTTTCTACAGTTTGAATATGATACCTACATGTAAACTTTTGGCATTCATCCTGCTTGTTGGATTCTGAGTTTCTTGGGTCTTTAGTTTGGTATCTAACCTTAATTTTGTAAAATTTTCAATCATTATCGCTTCCAGTGTCTTTCATATCTTTCTTTTTTTTGCCTTCTAGTATACCCTGGAGAAGGGAAAGGCTGCCTACTCTGGTCTTCTGGCCTGGAGAATTCCATGGATTGTATAGTCCATGGGATCACAAAGAGTCAGACGTGACTGGGTGGCTTTCACTTGCGCTGCCATTTCACATGAGTTATCCCCTTTGTTTCAGTATCCTATCATTTTGCGTTTTCATACTGTTCATGGGGTTCTCAGGGCAAGAATACTGAAGTGGTTTGCCATTCCCTTCTCCAGTGGACCACGTTCTGTCAGATCTCTCCACCATGACCCGCCTGTCTTGGGTTGCCCCACGGGCATGGCTTAGTTTCATTGAGTTAGACAAGGCTGTGGTCCTAGTGTGATTAGATTGACTAGTTTTCTGTGAGTACGGTTTCAATGTGTCCGCCCTCTGATGCCCTCTTGCAACACCTACCATTTTACTTGGGTTTCTCTTACCTTGGGCATGGGGTAACTCTTCACGGCTGCTCCAGCAAAGTGCAGCCACTGCTCCTTATCTTGGACGAGGGGTATCTCCTCACCGCCGCCCTTCCTGACCTTCAATGTGGGATAGCTCCTCTAGGCCCTCCTGTGCCCACGCAGCCACAGCTCCTTGGACATGGAGTTGGACCTCCCGGCCACTGCCCCTGACCTCGGGCGTGGGGAGAGTGAAAAAGTTGGCTTAAAGCTCAACATTCAGAAAACAAAGATCATGGCATCTGGTCCCATCACTTCATGGGAAATAGATGGGGAAACAGTGGAAACAGTGTCAGACTTTATTTTTTTGGGCTCCAAAATCGCTACAGATGGTGACTGCAGCCATGAAATTAAAAGACACTTACTCCTTGGAAGTAAAGTTATGACCACCATAGATAGCATATTGAAAAGCAGAGACATTACCTTGCCAACAAAGGTTCGTCTAGTCAAGGCTTTGGTTTTTCCTGTGGTCATGTATGGATGTGAGAGTTGGACTGTGAAGAAAGCTGAGCGCCGAAGAATTGATGCTTTTGAACTGTGGTGTTGGAGAAGACTCTTGAGAGTCCCTTGGAGCAAGGAGATCCAACCAGTCCATTCTGAAGGAGATCAGCCCTGGGATTTCTTTGGAAGGAATGATGCTAAAGCTGAAACTCCAGTACTTTGGCCACCTCATGTGAAGAGTTGACTCATTGGAAAAGACTCTGATGCTGGGAGGGATTGGGGGCAGGAGGAGAAGGGGACGACAGAGGATGAGATGGCTGGATGGCATCACTGACTCGATGGACGTGAGTCTCAGTGAACTCCAGGAGTTGGTGATGGACAGGGAGGCCTGGTGTGCTGCGATTCATGGGGTCGCAAAGAGTTGGACAGGATTGAGTGACTGATCTGATCCCCTTTGTTGTTGTCTCACAGTCTTTGGAACTTCTGGGATTTTTTTTTCCAGTATTTTTTTCCTCTTTGTCTTTTAATTTTGGAAGTTCTATTGAGAAATCCTTAAACTCAGAGATTATCCTCAGCTCTGACAAGTCTACTCCCTATCCCATCTTCATTTCTGTTATAGTTTTTAATCTCTAGCATTTCTTTTTGATTCTGTCTTAGAATTTCTCTCTGTCTGCTTCCATTATCTACCTATACTTGTTTGCAGTCTATTGTATTTGTTAAAGTCCTTAAAATATTAATTATAGTTAATGTAAATTCCAACATCCTCATTGTAGGATGCTCTGATGCTTGCTCTGTTCAAACTGTGTGTTTTGCTATTTTTTAAACCCTGTAATTTTTTTCCTGATAGCTGTACATGATGACTGGGTAAAAGGAACTGACATAGTGAAAGCCTTTAATAATATGTGGTAAGCTCTATGGAAGAGGGGTGGAAGCATTCTATAGTCCTGTCATTAGGTCTGTCTTTTAGACTTAATATACTTTTGGTCTGTGAATTTCACAAGTGTTTCTCAGTTTTTCCCTGCTTCTTAGATGGAATATGATTGGTAAGTAGGCTAGAGTTAGAATTTTCCCTTCACCTATATTAGATAGGCACGGAAAAAAAGAAAACTCAATAAATTTAGGCTCTGATATAGTAATTTCTCTTAAGGTTAAACCTTGTCAAAAAGAACAGAGTATTCTGGTATGTTTCAAAACTTCTTCCTTTCCCCTCCCCCTGCTGAAAATGCAAGGGAATTTTTCTCTGTTATTTACTGTGAGAATCTGGTCTAGCTCCTAGAGGTAAAATTCACAAAAGCGTAGGGCCCGTTGGACACTCTTAGAGTTTTTAACTCTCAGACTTGACCAAACTGAGCCTCTGGTAGTATATCTGTTTCCTATTCTGGTACTGAATCTCATGGGGATTTCTGCTCCTGGGTTTCCATTCTGATAATTTGTGGTTCTCTGTGTTTGCCTGTTTGCCTCGACCATTTTGGAGGCAGCAGTTTGTTTTGTGACCTTTAGTTCTCTGACATAAAAATTGTTGATTTTCAGTTTGTTCTTTTTTTTTACTTGTTAAGATGGAGTAGTGACTTCCAAGCTTCTTACATGCCAGATCAGAAAACAGTGTTCTGCTTTTGTTCTCACAAAAATTTAAAAAAACTGTCTCTGCTAGTATAACTGCTGCTGCTGCTGCTGCTAAGTCGCTTCAGTCGTATCCAACTCTGTGTGACCCCATAGACGGCAGCCCACCAGGCTCCCCCATCCCTGGGATTCTCCAGGCAAGAACACTGGAGTAGGTTGCCATTTCCTTCTCCAACGCATGAAAGTGAAAAGTGAAAGTGAAGTTGCTCAGTCGTGCCCGACTCTTAGCGACCCCATGGACTGCAGCCCACCAGGCTCCTCCGTCCATGGGATTTTCCAGGCAAGAGTACTGGAGTGGGGTGCCATTGCCTTCTCTGGCTAGTATAACTAGAGAGATATAAATTGGGCATATATAAATGGAAATTATAGTAAGATACATTTCTGAAGATGAAATAAAGAGTACTTTACTAAAACTTCACAGAAATCTTTCAATTCAGTGGTAGCTACTCCACTCAATCAATCTTGTATAATTTAAGAGCTTAAAAAATAACTGTAAATAATAAGATTGATAATTTCGTTTCACAAATACCAGATAACTATTTCATGAATAGACTGTTAGGTAGTCTGATGTTAAGTAAATTGGCAAGGCAAATTAGCTTTCTATGGGTTGACTTCCAGAAAATTAGCTTAAAGCCAAAAATCACACAACATTAAAATAATTAATATTGGAATAATAAAAAGCAGGTTGCAGTGTGAAGTCAGTAAGTTAAAAAAAACTCACATTTGAATACAAATGTAAAACACTATCCAAATTAAAATATATTCTTTCTGTTAATAACTTTAAGGGGTCACAAATTTAAATATGCCAACAGACAAGATCAATGAATGAGGTTAATTTGATATTCAAAGAAAGACATTAAACTAGTTATGTTATCATTGATACACCTACCTAGTTGTATTGCTTTGTTATTTAGTTACAAGGTCTTTTATCTGATTCTCTTAGAACCCCATGGACTGTAGCTTGGGGTCTTAAGTTACAGACAGGCTCCTCTCTCTGTCCAAGGGATTTCCCAGGCAAGAATGTATCAGTAGATTTCATTCTTTACCCATGGCAGTAGACTTACAAGGCCTTTAACTATAAAGTTCGGAGAAGGCAATGGCACCCCACTCCAGTACTCTTGCCTGGAAAATCCCATGGACAGAGGAGCCTGGTAGGCTGCAGTCCATGGGTCGCTAAGAGTCGGATATGACTGAGCGACTTCACTTTCACTTTCCACTTTCATGCATTGGAGAAGGAAATGGCAACCCACTCCAGTGTTCTTGCCTGGAGAATCCCAGGGATGGGGGAGCCTGGTGGGCTGTTGTCTATGGGGTTGCACAGAGTCGGACACGACCGAAGTGACTTAGCATATATATATACATAAATTCACTGATAGGTTTAACTTTATAATTATACTAGTGTTACCACATTAGTTTTGACTGTTCTGTTGTTACCAATTTATAGTGTTTGATTTGTTTATTCTGGACTCAATCATGTTTCTTTCTTCAAACTCTCATTTTTATTTTTACTTGCAATATATATATATATATATATATATAAAAACCCACTCTGCTTCATTTTTCTCCTTCACCCCAAATCTTCTTGAGCAATGAATGCTATAAATATTTCTTTGAACACTCTGGGCATTTCAGATAAAGCTTATCTGGAGCCTACATTTGTCCAACAGGACAATTATTGATCTGCTAACAATCTAATCTTACTCCTTCAAATTCATGGACATTGCTTAAATAAGCAGTACTTATTCATCACTGAAGACTTTGAAAATTTAGAAATCTAAAGTAGAAAGCAAAAAATTAACCGTATTTTTTACAATACAGACTTAACTCTTCTCCTGCAAGCTTTGTTTCTTTGTCCATGTATGTACATGTATTGTTCTTGTTCAGTAGCTAAGCTAAGTCGTATCTGACTCTTTGTAGCCCCGTGGACTGTAGCACACTAGGCTCCTCCGTCCTTCACTATCTCCTGGAGTTTGTGCGAATTTGTCCATTGAGTTGGTGTTGCTTTCTAACCCTCTCATTCTCTGCTACCCCCTTCTCGTCTTGCCTTCAATCTTTTCCAGCATCAGGGTCTTTTCCTTTTCAATGAATAGGCTCTTTGCATTAAGTGACCAAAGAATCGGAGCTTCAGCATCAGTCCTTTCAATGAATATTCAGGGTTAATTTCCTTTAGTATTGACTGATTTGATCTTCTTTCAGTTCCAGGGGTGTCACAAAAAAGTCTTTTCCAGAACCACAGTTCAAAAGCATCAGTTCTTCAGTGCTCAGACTTGTTTTACGGTCCAGCTCTCTTATCTGTACATGACTACTGGAAAAACCATAGCTTTGACTAACTGGACCTCTGTCAGCAAGGTGATGTATCTGCTTTTTAATGCTCTGTCTTCCCTGTTGGCTCAGATGATAAAGAGTCTGCCTGCAATGCAGGTGACCCAGGTTCAATCCCTGGGTTGGGAACATCCTCTGGAGAAGGGAAATGGCAACCTACTCTAGTATTCTTGTCTGGAGAATCCCGTGGACAGAGGAGCCTGGAGGGCTACAGTTCATGTGGTCGCAAAGAGTCAGACACAACTAAGCGACTAATACATTCACTTTACAGGTTTGTCATAGCTTTTCTTTCAAGGAGCAAGTGTCTTTTATTTCACGGTTGCAGTCACTGTCCACAGTGATTTTGGAGCCCAAGAAAATAAAATCTATCACTGCTTCCACTTTTTCCCCTTCTAGTTTCCATGAAATAATTGGACTGGATGTCACGATCTTAGTTATTTTAATGTTCAGCTTCAAGCCAACTTTTTATAAATTCATTTATTCATTCATTCTTCAAATATGTTTATGTATGTAAATGTGCAGATTTATTCATTGAGTCACTTATTCAACAAAGAAGACATGGTGCTATCTATAAAGGGAACTAGGAAGCTTTTTAAATCCCACATACTTTCACTCTTAAAAACTTTTCTATGCTTTAAATATTGCCTCTTGATGAAAGTGAAAGAGGAGAGTGAAAAAGTTGGCTTAAATCTCAACATTCAGAAAACTAAGATCATGGCATCTGGTCCCATCACTTCATGGGAAATAGATGGGGAAAGAGTGGAAACAGTGTCAGACTTTATTTTTTTGGGCTCCAAAATCACTGCAGATGGTGATTGCAGCCATGAAATTAAAAGACGCGTACTCCTTGGAAGGAACGTTATGACCAACCTAGATAGCATATTGAAAAGCAGAGATATTATTTTGCCAACAAAGGTCCAACAAAACCAAAGGCTATGGTTTTTCCAGTGGTCATGTATGGATGTGAGAGTTGGACTGTGAAGAAAGCTGAGCACCGAAGAATTGATGCTTTTGAACTGTGATGTTGGAGAAGACTCTTGAGAGTCCCTTGGAGTGCAAGGAGATCCAACCAGTCCATCCTAAAGGAGATCAGTCCTCATGCTGAGGCTGAAACTCCAATACTTTGGCCACCTCATGTGAAGAATTGACTCATTGGAAAAGACCCTGATACTGGGAGGGATTGAGGGCAGGAGGAGAAGGGGACGACAGAGGATGAGATGGCTGGATGGCATCACTTGACTCGATGGACATGAGTTTGAGTGAATTCCGGGAGTTGGTGATGGACAGGGAGGCCTGGCGTGCTGCAATTCATGGGGTCACAAAGAGTCAGATATTACTGAGCAACTGAACTGAACTGAACTGAAAATCATTATAAAAAACAATATTTGTACAATTATGTATAATATATGTACAATTGACTGTGGAACCTACAGATATGGCGGGTCAGCGGTCCTATACACTTTATGCAAAGGAATTTGATACCTGCAGGGGTCATAGAACCAATTCCCCTTGGATTTTGAAGGAGGTCTGTAACTTTTTAAATCATTCTCTTATGTTAAATGTCATGTGATATTTGATTCTTCATTATTATCAAAATTTGCTTTGATGTACAAACTTGTATCTAAATATTTGTAAACATTCTTGCTGTTTCTATAGGCTAGATCCCCAAAAGTAGAATTATAGACTGTAAGGGAGTAATTCCTTTTATGATATTAACCTAAAAATTTTAAGTGCTTTCCAATGAGTTTCATAAATTTCCTCTATGGGAACAGGCATATAAAAAATTCTTCTTTCATTTCTTCTTCTCAAGTATAAGCACTATTTTATAATATTAGCTAACTTGATACATAAGAGAAGGTTCTTCACTATACATTTTTTTTTGGCCACTTGTAAGAATTATTTTTTAAATTGAAAGATACTTGCTTTATAATGTGTTGATTTCTGCTATACAACAATGTGAATAAACTATAATTATACATATGTCCCTTCCTTCTTGAGCCTCACTCCACTCCTCCATTCCACTCCTCTAGGTCATCACAAAGCATTGAGTTGAGTTCCATGTGCTCTACAGCTGCTTCCTACTACCAATCTATTTTACACATGGTAGTATATGTATGTCAATTCTACTCTCTCAGTTCTTCCTTCCTCTTCCCCTACTGTGTCCACAAGTTCATTCTCAGTCTGTGTGTCTGTCCTGCCTTGCAAACAGGTTCATTAGTGCCAATTTTCAAGATTCTGTATATATGGATTAATATACAATATTCATTTTTTTCTTTTTGACTTACTTCACTCTGTATAACAGGCTCTAGGTTCATCCACCTTACTACAACGGATTCAAATTTGTTTCTCATTATGGCTGAGTAATATTCCTTTGTATATATGTACTACAACTTCTTTATCCATTCATCTATTGATGGCTATCTAGGTTGCTTCCACATCTTAGCTACTGTAAATAGTGTGCAGTGAACTTTGGGGTACATGTGTCTTTTTGAGTTATGTTTTTTTCAGGGTATATGCCCAGTAGTGGAGTTGCTAGGTCATATGGTGGTTTTTTCCCTAGATTTTTAAGGCGTCTCCATACTGTCTTCCATAGTAGCTGTATCAATTTACATTCCCAATGACAGTGCAAGAGGGTTCTCTCTTACCCACATCCTCTCCAGCATTTATGTTTATGATGGTGATTATGTTTGTGATTATTTGGTGATGGCCATTCAGACTTGTGTACAGTGATACCTCATTGCAGTTTTGATTTGCATTTCTCTAATAATGAGCTTACTCCTTGGAAGAAAAGCTATGACAAACCTAGATAGCAATTGAAAAGCAGAGAGATTACTTTGCTGATAAAGGTCCATTTAGTCAAAGCTGTGGTATTTACCATAGTCATGTATGGATGTGAGAGTTGGATCATGAAGAAGGAAGGGTGAATGCTGAAGAATTGATGGTTTTGAACTGTAGTATTGGAGAAGACTCTTGAGAATCTCTTGGACAGCAAGGAGATCAAACTAGTCAATGCTAAAGGAAATCAGTCCTGAATATTCATTGGAAGGACTGATGCTGAAGCTGAAGCTCCAGTACTTTGGCCGCTGATGCAAAGAGCCAACTCATTGGAAAAAACCCTGATGCTGGGAAAGATTGAAGGCAGGAGGAAAAGGGGATGACAGAGGATGAGATGGTTGGATGGCATCACCAACTCAGTGGATATGGGTTTGAGCAAACACAGGGAGGTGGTGAAGGACAGGGAAGCCTGGTATGCTGTAGTTCATGGGATCACAAAGAGTCGGAAGTGACAAGCAACTGAACAACAACAACAATAATGAGCATGTTGAGCATCTTTTCATGTTTGTTGACCATCTGTATGTCTTCTTTGGAGAAATGTCTGTTTAGGTCTTCTGCCCATTTTTTTTTATTGGGTTGTTTGTTTTTCTGGTATTTAGCTGCATGAGCTGCTTGTATATTTTGGAGATTAATCCTTTGTCAGTTGCTTCATTTGCAATGATTTCCATTCTGAGTATGGTCTTTTCATCTTGTTTAATGTTTCTTTTGCTGTACAAAAGCTTCTAAGTTTAATTAGATCTCATTTGTTTATTTTGTTTTTATTTCCATTACTCTAGGAGGTGGGTCAAAGAGGATCTTGCTGAGATTTTTATCAAAGAGTTCTCTATGTTTTCCTCTATGAGTTTTATAGTGTCTGGTCTTACAATTAGGTCTTTAATCCATTTTGAGTTTATTTTTGTGTATGGTGTTAGGAGGCATTCGAATTTCATTCTTTTACATGCTGTCCAGTTTTTCCAGCACCACCTTTTGAAGAGGCCATCATCCTTTCTCCATTGTATATTCTTGCCTCCTTTTTCAAAGATAAGGTGCCCATAGGTATGTGGGTTTATTTCTGGGCTTTCTTTCTATCTTATTCCATTGATTTATATATTTTTTGTGTGCCAGTGCCATACTGTCTTGATTACTGTAGCTTTGTAGTATAGTCTTTGAAGTTAGGAAGATTGATTCCCCCAACTCCATTTTTCTCAGGATTTCTTTGACTATTCATGCATGGTCTTTTGTGTTTCTATACAAGTTGTAAATTTTTTTTGTTCTAGTTCTCTGAAAAATTACTTTGGTAATTTGATAGGAAGCATATTGAATTTGTTGATTGGTTTGGTCATATAGTCATTTTCACAATATTGATTTTTCTAATTAAAAAACATAGTATAGCTCTCCATCTCGTTGTGTTCTTTGATTTCTTTCATCAGTATCTTATATGTTTCTGCATATAGGTCTTTTTTTTAATTTAATTTTATTTTTAAACTTTACAAAATTGTATTAGTTTTGCCAAATATCAAAATGAATCCGCCACAGGTATACATGTGTTCCCCATCCTGAACCCTCCTCCCTCCCCTTACCATCCCTCTGGGTTGTCCCAGTGCACTAGCCCCAAGCATCCAGTATCGTGCATCGAACCTGAACTGGTGACTCGTTTCATACATGATATTTTACATGTTTCAATGCCATTCTCCCAAATCTTTCCACCCTCTCCCTCTCCCACAGAGTCCATAAGACTGTTCTATACATCAGTGTCTCTTTTGCATATAGGTCTTTTGTCTCCTTAGGTAGGTTTATTCCTAGATATTTTATTCTTTTCATTGAAATGGTGAGTGGGATTGTTTTCTTAATTTCTCTTTCTGATTTTTCATTGTTAGTGTATAGGAATGCAAGAAATTTCAATATTAATTTTATATTCTGAGGTTTTTACTAAATTCATTGATTAACTCTAGTTATTTTCTGATGGTATCTTTAGGGTTTTCTATGTATAGTATCATGTTATCTGCAAAAAGTGAGAATTTTCTTTCTTGTTTTCCAGTCTTGATTCCTTTTATTTATTTTTCTTTTCTGATTGCAGTTGCTAGGATTCCCAGAACTATATTGAATAATAGTGGTGAGAATTGGCACCCTTCTCTTATTCTTGATCTTAGAATAAGTGCTTTCAGGGTTTTACCATTGAGAATAATGTTTGCTGTGGGTTTGTTTTACATTGCTTCTATTATGTTGAGGTACGTTCCTTCTTTGCCCACTTTCTGGAGGTTTTTTTTTTTTTTATCATAAATGGGTATTGAATTTTGTCAAAAGCTTTCACTGCATGTATTGAGATTGTCATATGGTTTTTATCTTTCAATCTGTTAGTATGGTGTTGCTGCTGCTGCTAAGTCACTTCAGTCGTGTCTGACTCTGTGTGACCCCATAGACGGCAGCCCACCAGGCTCCCCCATCCCTGGGATTCTCCAGGCAGTAACACTGGAGTGGGTTTCCATTTCCTTCTCCAGTTAGTATGGTGTATCATTGATCAATTTACATATATTGAAGATTTCTTGAATCCTTGGGATAAACCTCCCTTGATTATAGTGTATGATCCATAGTGTATATCATAGTGTATTGTTGGATTCAGTTTTATAGTATTTTGTTGAGAATGTTTATCTGTGATATTGGTCTGCCCACAGTTTTCTTTTTTTTGCAATATCTTTTTCTGGTTTTGGTGTAAGGGTGATTGTGGCCTCATAGAATGAGGTTGGAAATGTTCTTCCCTCTGCAATTTTTTGGGTAGTTAGAGCATTTCTAAATGCTTGGTAGAATTCACCTGTGAGACCATCTGGCCCTGGGCTTTTGTTTGTTGGAAGATTTTGATCACAATTTCACAGTTTGTGATTGGTCTGCTCATATATTCTATTTTCCCCTTGTTCAGTCTTGGGAGGTTGTACTGTTCTAAAAATTTGTCCATTTCTTTGGGGCTATCTATTTTATTGGCATATAGTTGCTCATTGTAGTCTCATATGATTTTTTTTTTTTGTATTTCTGCATTGTCTACTGTAACTTCTTTTTCATTTCTAATTTTATTGTTTTGAGTCTTCCCTTTTTTCTTGATGAGTCTGGCTAATAGTTTGTCAATTTTGTTTATCTTCTCAAAGAACCAACTTTCAGTTGTACTGATCTTTGCTATTTTTTTTCCTTCATTTCTGCTCTGATCTTTATGATTTATTTCCTTCTACTAATTTTGGGAGTTCTTTGTTCTTCTTTTTCTAGTTTTTTTTAGGTATGTGGTTAGGTTGTTTATTTGATGTTTATCTCATTTCTTGAGGTAGGATTGTATTGCTATAAAACTCTCTTAGAACTGCTTTTGTTGTATCCCATAGATTTTGGATAATTGTGTTTTTGTTGTCATTTCTAGGTATTTTTTGATTTCCTCATTGATTTCAGTGATTACTTGGTTGTTTAGAATTGTATTATTTAATTTCAGTGTTTGTGTTTTTTTACAGTTTATTTCCTGTAATTGATATCTAATCTCCTAGCATTTTGGTCAGAAAAGATGCTTGATACAATTTCAGTTTCTTAAATTTACTGATGCTTGATGTGATGCATGTGATCTATCCTGGAGAAGGTTCCATCTGCACTTGAGAAAATAGTGCATTCTGATGCTTTTGGGTAGAATGCCCATCCCAGGTGGCAGTAGTGGTTAAGAACCCTCCTGCCAATGCAGAGGATGTAAGACACAGGTTCGATCCCTGGGTCGGGAAGATCCCCTGGAGGAAGGCAGGGCACACCACTCCAGTATTCTTACATGGAGAATCCCATGGTCAGAGGAGCCTGGTGGGCTACAGTCCATAGGGTCACAAAGAGTAGAACATGACTGATGATGCACGTTCTCTAAATATCAATTAGGTTCATCTGGTCTAATGTGTCATTTAAGGCTTGTGTTTCCTTATTAATGTTCTGTCTGGATGATCTGGTATAAGTGGGATGTTAAACTCCCCACTATTATTTTGTTAATGTCAACTTCCTTTTTATATCTGTTAGCATTTGCCTTCTGTATTGAGTTACTCCTGTGTTGGGTACATAAATATTTATAATTGTTATGTCTTCTTGTTTTGATCCCTTGATCATTATGTAGTGTTCTTTGTCTCTTGTAGTAGCCTTTATTTTAAAATATATTGTGTCTGATATGAGAATTGCCACTCCAGCTTTCTTTTGACTTCCTTTTGCATGGGCTATCTTTTTCCATCCCCCTTCGTTATGGTTCTAATTAAGTCTTCTTTGTCTGTTGCTGAGATTGAACATATATTCATGTGTTTAATACTGTGTGTTGATCATAGAATTATCTGTTTCTGCCTTTTACCCATTGGGTTTCTACTTCCATGTGGTATATAAGCTGTGGTGTCATGTATATTATTCATTTTAGGATATACAGTGGCTATTTTATTGATCCAACTATTCTCATTCCATTATAATATTGTTTTGCATTTTATAACTGTTGGTAAAAATCAAAGATTTATGTTGATATGTGTCAAATTTCCTAATTATTCCATTTTGGATTATTTATTCAAAATCCTTTGTTATTTTCAGGATAGTTTTATGTCTTCTTTACATGATGTTACACACTCCTTGTTTTAATTATTTACTTGTATCACATAGTTTTGTTACTGGTGTGATCAGACGTCTTTTTCATTACAGTTACTATGTAGGAAAAGTTAAGAATATTTGCCTATTTATTTTTATTCAGTCAACTTACTAAACTACAGAACATTATTGAAGTTTCTGGTAGACACTTAACTCTTGAAAATAGCAATAAAATTACCCTTTTATTTCTAGTAGCTGTACTTTTAGTTATTCATATTGCTTTATTATATTGATGGGATCTTAAAGGAAAAATTAAAATCATAGGGGTTATTTTCTATGTACCTTGGAAGTCATCCTTGCCCTCTGACACATGTGTCTCAGATACACCTTGGGTTATTCAGTACCACTTATGTAATCAGTCACTTTTGAGAAGCTTTGGCACTATTGAAAAGGGAATCATATTCAAGACCATAATTAGATCCCTAAGAGTACACACTTTATTTTTTCATGTGAGGACTTAAGACATACTAGAGATACACTGAGGCTACAATCTCCTGTTTTTAAAAAGCAGAATTATCCTTTTCTCAGAGAGGCTCATGGATTTTGGATGGTATGAAAGAATACATGGATCTTTAATCACACTTTTGCCATAAACAACTAGAAAGCTGGGAAGAAATGTATGAAACTGCAGTTTTCAGATACTAGATAGTAGGCAGGATAGGGCTTTGTTCCATGAGAGAAGGGAAACAAATGAGATGTGATTTCCCTGGTTCTCTTCTTGTTGTCAGATTTTGGACTGCTGTGCCTTGGGTAGACATGGGCTCAGTAGGTTGAAGAGACAGAAATTGGAGTTAAGAGATTAAAGTAGGTAGAATTTTGGAGGCAGAGTTCCAGGGAAGAGGCACTGGTATGCAGAAACAGCTTCAGAAGTTTGCATAGAGGTCCTTATGGGCCTATTGATGAATATCAAACCATACAAGACCAGGCAAAGAATGACAAAACTATAAGCTGAACAATTATCAGTGTTTACAGAAGGCTGGAGTTATCTGAGTTACAGTCAATCAGAGTGAAGCTATTTCTTTGAAAACCTGGGATATTCACTAGAGATACCAGAAAAATCATGCGCTGCTGCTGCTGCTGCTGTTGCTTCAGTCGTGTCCGACTCTGTGCGACCCCATAGACGGCAGCCCACCAGGCTCCCCCGTCCCTGGGATTCTCCAGGCAAGAGTGCTGGAGTGGGTTGCCATTCTACCAGTGGTTTTTTTTGGGGGGGTGATTTTGCTCCCTAGAAGGCATCTGGAGGATATTTTCTAGTTATCACACCAGTGGAGCTTCTGGATAGGGTGGGTAGAGGTCCTCACCACCCTGCTTGGCCAGAAAAACACCCACAGCAAAGAGTTTTCTGGCCCCAAATGTCAATAGTGCTGAGGCTGAAGCTTTGTAGTACAGGTAATGTGGACGCACGTCCTTGACAGTGATATGGGAAACGTGGTCTTTTGATTCCCATGAGAAAGGGCTACTAATTAAGGACTAAAAAATAAAAGGAATTTGGGGAAAATCTATGCAAGGTATGAGTGGGAAAAAGAATACAAATAAGCCAAGACTAGTGATAAAGGAGTGTTGAAAAAATATGGGGGGTTTTCATACAACTAGCGTATATTTCACTCTCACTTTTCACTTGCCTGCATTGGAGAAGGAAATGGCAACCCACTCCAGTGTTCTTGCCTGGAGAATCCCAGGGACGGAGGAGCCTCCTCGGCTGCTGTCTATGGGGTCGCACAGAGTCGGACATGACTGAAGCGACTTAGCAGCAGCAGCAGCAGCAACAGCGTATATTTATTTTTGAATGACATAACCACAATATGTGCATTTCTTATGATGTTTTGAACTCCTAAGGCTCTCAGAAAGTGGATCTTTGTATTTTAAAACCAAGAAGTCAGTAACAGAATAATAACTCTTATGTGTAGAAGTTATTTTGGTGTGGTGTAGTTGTGAAAGCCTTTAAAAGATAAATGAATAATTTTGCCTTTTTTTTTTTTTAAAACAAGAATTGTAGTTGAAAATGTGTGGAAGGAAAGGATGTGTCTTATATTCCTTTATTGGATTTTCATTCTTTGCTAACAATCTTGGTAAAAAAAAAAAAAAAATCCATAGCTTCAGTCCTGGCTGGAAATTAGTCCTGACCTTAACAGGTTTCAGCGTGAGAGCTCTTCAGATATGTGCCTGCTCATTTGTAGTTATCTTTTCTGAGGTATTTCTTTTTTCTCTGTGATGTTTGTTTCTGAGTTGTAACAAAGAAATTTCAGTTGAGTTGCATATGGTTTAGCTCCTAGCGTAACAGTTGCCTGAGCCTACTAATATTTATATCCCTGCCTGTAATGATTTACTTAAAAAATCTTTTATTTTGAAATATTTATAGAATCTCGGGAAATGCATATAAATGCACTGAATGATTGAGTTTTTATCACACGGAGCTTCTCATCTGTTACCCGTGAAAAGCATTTTATTCCTATCCTTACTTCTAGAGTGACCTAATAGTTGAACAAATGACCATGATCTAGAGCAAAAATATTAAGGGAATTTTAGAAAACTGAAGGTCCTTGAAAGGTTTATTTTGGGTGAGGAAATAGTCCTATACCTCAGTTAATTTAAGATTAAGGATATTTTTACTTAGTGCTTTGAAACTTAGTGCTTTTCTGTGTACAGTTCTTTTGTCTCCTTAGGAGAGTTTATTCCTAGATATTTAATTCTTTTTGTTGGAATGGTGAATGGGGTTGATTCCTTAATTTCTCTTTCTGATTTTTCATTATTGATAAATAGAAATGCGAATGATTTCTGTGTGTTGATTTTGTACACTGCAACTTTGCTAAATTCACTGATTAGCTCTAGTAAATTTCTGATACTATCTTTAGGGTTTTCTATGTACAGAATCATGTCATCTGCAGACAGTGAGAGCTTTACTTCTTTTCTGATCTGGATTCCTTTCATTTCTTTTTCTTCTCTGATTGCTGTAGCTAGGGCTTCCAGAACTATATTGAATGATAGTGGTGAAAGTGGATATCCTTGTCTTGTTCCTGATCTTAGGGAGAATGCTTTCTATTTTTCACCATTGAGAATAATGTTTGCTGTAGGCTTATCATATATGGCTTTACTATGTTGAGGTAGGTTCCTTCTATGCCCATTTTTTGAAGAGTTTTAATCATAAACAGGTCCTGAATTTTTTTTTTTAAGGTCCTGAATTTTGTCAAAGGCTTTTTCTGCATCTATTGAAATAATCATATAGTTTTATCTTTCAATTTGTTAACATGGTGTATCAGATTGATTGATTTGCATATATTGAAGAATCCCTGCATTCCTGGAATAAACCCAACTTGATCATGGTGTATGAACTTTCTGATGTGTTGCTGAATTTTGTTTGTTAAAATTTTGTTGAGGACTTTTGCATCTATGTTCATCAGTGATATTGGCCTGTAGTTTTCTTTTTCTGTGTTGTCTTTGTCTGGTTTTGGTATCAGGGTGATGGTGGCCTCATAGAATGAGTTTGGAAGTGTTCCTTCCTCTGCAATTTTTTGAAAGAGTTTTAGAAGCATAGCCATTAGCTCTTCTATAAATGTTTGATAGAATGCTCCTGTGAAGCCATCTGGTCCTGGGATTTTGTTTTTTGGGAGACTTTTGATCACAGCTTCAATTTCAGCACTTGTCATTGGGTTGTTCATAATTTTTATTTCTTCCTGGCTCAGTCTTGGAAGATTGAACTTTTCTAAGAACCTGTCAGTTTCTTCCAGGTTATCCACTTTATTGCCCTATAGTTGTTCATAATAGTCTCTTATAATCCTTTGTATTTCTGCATTGTCTGTTGTAACCTCTCCTTTTCATTTTTAATTTTGTTGATTTGATTCTTCTCTTTTTTTCTTGATGAGTCTGGCTAAAGGTTGGTCAATTTTATCTTCTCAAAGAACCAGCTTTTAGTTTTATTAGTCTTTAATATTGTTTCTTTTATTTCTTTTTCATTTATTTGTGCTTAGATTTTTTAAAAATTTATTTATTTATTTAAATTTTATTTTATTTAACTTTACAATATCGTATTGGTTTTGCCGTATATCAAAATGAATCTGCCACAGGTATACATGTGTTCCCCATCCTGAACCCTCCTCCCTACCCCCTCCCCATACCATCCCTGTGCTTGGATCTTTATGATTTCTTTTCTTTTACTAATTTTGGGGTCTTTTTGTTCTTTTCCCAGTTGTTTTAGATGTAAAGTTAGGCTGTCTATTCAATGTTTTTCTTGTTTCTTGAGGTAGGATTGTATTGCTATAAACTTCTCTCTTAGGACTGATTTTGTTGCATCCCATAGGTTTTGAGTTGTCATTTTTTCATTGTCATTTGTTTCTAGAATTTTTTAAATTTCCCCCTTTTTTTTTTAACTTTTTAATTTTTATGTTCATTAGTGATATTGGCCTGTAGTTTTCTTTTTTTGTGGGATCTTTGTCAGGTTTTGGTATTAGGGTGATGGTGGCCTCATAGAATGAGTTTGGAAGTTTACCTTCCTCTGCAATTTTCTGGAAGAGTTTGAGCAGGATAGGTGTTAGCTCTTCTCTAAATTTTTGGTAGAATTCAGCTGTGAAGCCGTCTGGACCCGGGCTTTTGTTTGCTGGAAGATTTTTGATTACAGTTTCAATTTCCGTGCTTGTGATGGGTCTGTTAAGATTTTCTATTTCTTCCTGGTCCAGTTTTGGAAAGTTGTACTTTTCTAAGAATTTGTCCATTTCTTCCACGTTGTCCATCTTATTGGCATATAATTGTTGATAGTAGTCTCTTATGATCCTTTGTATTTCTGTGTTGTCTGTTGTGATCTCTCCATTTTCATTTCTAATTTTATTGATTTGATTTTTCTCCCTTTGTTTCTTTTTTTTTAATTTATTTTATTTTTAAACTTTACATAACTGTATTAGTTTTGCCAAATATCAAAATGAATCTGCCACAGGTAAATGAGTCTGGCTAATGGTTTGTCAATTTTATTTATCCTTTCAAAGAACCAGCTTTTGGCTTTGTTGATTTTTGCTATGGTCTCTTTTGTTTCTTTTGCATTTATTTCTGCCCTAATTTTTAAGATTTCTTTCCTTCTACTAACCCTGGGGTTCTTCATTTCTTCCTTTTCTAGTTGCTTTAGGTGTAGAGTTAGGTTATTTATTTGACTTTTTTCTTGTTTCTTGAGGTATGCCTGTATTGCTATGAACCTTCCCCTTAGCACTGCTTTTACAGTGTCCCACAGGTTTTGGGTTGTTGTATTTTCATTTTCATTTGTTTCTATGCAAATTTGATTTCTTTTTTTATTTCTTCTGTGATTTGTTGGTTATTCAGCAGCATGTTGTTCAGCCTCCATATGTGGGAATTTTTAATAGTTTTTCTCCTGTAATTGAGATCTAATCTTACTGCATTGTGGTCAGAAAAGATGCTTGGAATGACTTCTATTTTTTTGAATTTACCAATGCTAGATTTATGGCCCAGGATGTGATCTATCCTGGAGAAGGTTCCATGTGCGCTTGAGAAAAAGGTGAAATTCATTGTTTTGGGATGAAATGTCCTATAGATATCAATTAGGTCTAACTGGTCTATTGTATCATTTAAAGTTTGTGTTTCCTTGTTAATTTTCTGCTTAGTTGATCTATCCATAGGTGTGAGTGGGGTATTAAAGTCTCCCACTATTATTGTGTTGTTGTTAATTTCTCCTTTCATACTTGTTAGCATTTGTCTTACATACTGCGGTGCTCCTGTGTTGGGTGCATATATATTTATAATTGTTATATCTTCTTCTTGGATTGATCCTTTGATCATTATGTAGTGACCATCTTTGTCTCTTTTCACAGCCTTTGTTTTAAAGTCCATTTTATCTGATATGAGTATTGCTACTCCTGCTTTCTTTTGGTCCCTATTTGCATGGAAAATCTTTTTCCAGCCCTTTACTTTCAGTCTGTATGTGTCCCCTGTTTTGAGGTGGGTCTCTTGTAGACAACATATGTAGGGGTCTTGTTTTTGTATCCATTCAGCCAGTCTTTGTCTTTTGGTTGGGGCATTCAACCCATTTACGTTTAAGGTAATTACTAAGAAGTATGATCCCATTGCCATTTACTTTATTGTTTTGGGTTCGAATTTATACACCGTTTTTGTGTTTCCTGTCTAGAGAATATCCTTTAGTATTTGTTGGAGAGCTGGTTTGGTGGTGCAGAATTCTCTCAGCTTTTGCTTGTCTGAAAAGCTTTTGATTTCTCCTTCATATTTGAATGAGATCCTTGCTGGGTACAATAATCGGGGCTGTAGGTTATTTTCTTTCATCCTTTTAAGTATGTCTTGCCATTCCCTCCTGGCTTGAAGAGTTTCTATTGAAAGATCAGCTGTTATCCTTATGGGAATTCCCTTGTGTGTTATTTGTTGTTTTTCCCTTGCTGCTTTTAATATTTGTTCTTTGTGTTTGATCTTTGTTAATTTGATTAATATGTGTCTTGGGGTGTTTTGCCTTGGGTTTATCCTGTTTGGGACTCTCTGGGTTTCTTGGACTTGGGTGATTATTTCCTTCCCCATTTTAGGGAATTTTTCAACTATCATCTCCTCAAGTATTTTCTCATGGTCTTTCTTTTTGTCTTCTTCTTCTGGGACCCCTATGATTCAAATGTTGTAGCATTTAATATTGTCCTGGAGGTCTCTGAGATTGTCCTCATTTCTTTTAATTCGTTTTTCTTTTATCCTCTCTGATTCATTTATTTCTACCATTCTATCTTCTACCTCACTAATCCTATCTTCTGCCTCTGTTATTCTACTATTTGTTGCCTCCAGAGTGTTTTCAATTTCATTTATTGCATTATTCATTATATATTGACTCTTTTTTATTTCTTCTAGGTCCTTGTTAAACCTTTCTTGCATCTTCTCAATCCTTGTCTCCAGGCTATTTATCTGTGATTTCATTTTGATTTCAAGAGTTTGGATCAATTTCACTATCATTATTCAGAATTCTTTATCAGGTAGATTCCTTATCTCTTCCTCTTTTGTTTGGTTTGGTGGGCATTTATCCTTTTCCTTTACCTGCTGGGTATTCCTCTGTCTCTTCATCTTGTTTACATTGCTGAGTTTGGGGTGGCCTTTCTGTATTCTGGCAGTTTGTGGAGTTCTCTTTTTTGTGGCGTTTCCTCACTTTTGATTTCTTCAGTAACCTGTTGGTTATTTAGAAACATGTTGTTTAATCTCCATGTGTTTGTGTTTCTTACAGTTTTTTTCTTGTAATTGATATCTAATCTCAGAGTGTTGTGGTTGGTGAAGATGCTTGATATGATTTCAATTTTCTTAAATTTACTGACGTTTGATTTGTGACCCAAAATGTCTATCCTGGAGAATGTTCCATGTGCACTTGAGAAGAAGGTGTATTCTTCTGCATTTGGATGCTATGTCCTGAAGATGTCAACGAGAGTCATCTCATCTAATATATCATTTAAGACTTGTGTTTCCTTATTAATTTTCTGTTTTGGTGATCTGTCCATTGGTGTGAATGGGGGAATAAAGTCTCCTACTGTTATTGTGTTACTGTCAATTTCTCCTTTATGTTTGTTAGTGTTTTTTTTTTTATGTATTGAGGTGCACCTATTTGTGTGCATAGGAGGTATAATTGTTATGTCTTCCTCTTGGATTGATCCCTTGATCATTATGTAGTGTCCTTCCTTATCTCTTGTAATCTTTATTTTAAGGTCTATTTTTCTGATGTGAGGATTGCTACTCCTGCTTTCTTTTGCTTCACATTTGCATGGAATATATTTTTCCATCCTCTCACTTTCAGTCTATATGTGTCTTGAGGTCTGAAGTGGTTTTCTTGTACACAGCATATATATGGGTCTTGTTTTTGTATCCATTCAACCAGTCTGTGTCTTTTGGTTGGAGCATTTAATCCATTTACATTTAAAGTAGTTATTGATATAGATATTCCTATTGCCCTTTTCTTAATTGCTTGGGGTTGATTTTATAGATCTTTTTCCTTCTCTTGTATTTCTTGACTATATAAGTCCACATAGTGTTTGTTGTAAAGCTGGTTTGGTTGCACTGAATTCTCTTAACTTTTACTTGTCTGAAAAGCTTTTTATTTCTCCATCAGTTTTGAATGAGAGATCCTTGCTGGGTATAGTAATCTTGGTTGTGGATTTTTCCCATTCAGTACTTTAAATATATCCTGCCATTCCCTTCTGGCCTGCAGAGTTTCTGCTGAAAGATCAGCTGTTAAGCGTGTGGGGTTTCCCTTGTATGTTACCTGTTGCTTTTCCCTTGCTGCTTTTAATATTCTTTCTTTGTGTGTAGTCTTTGTAAGTTTGATTAGTATGTGTCTTGATGTGTTTCTCCTTGTGTTTATCCTATGTGGGACTCTTTGTGCCTCTTGGACTTGACTGTTTCCCTTTCCATATTCGGGAAATTTTCAACCATCTCTTCAAAAATTTTCTCATACACTTTCTTTCTCTCTTCTTCTTCTAGGATCCCTGTAATTCAAATGTTGGTGCATTTGATATTGCCACAGTCCATGGGGTCGCGAAGAGTTGGACGCGACTGAGCGACTTCACTTTCACTTTTCACTTTCATGCATTGGAGAAGGAAATGGCAACCCACTCCAGTGTTCTTACCTGGAGAATTCCAGGGACGGGGGCTGCCGATGATGGGGTCGCATAGAGTCAGACACGACTGAAGTGACTTAGCAGCAGCAGCAGCAGCAGCAGAGGTCTCTGAGACTATCCTCAGTTCTTTTCATTCTTTTTACTTTATTCTGCTCTTCAGAAGTTATTTTCAGCATTTTATCTTCCAGCTCACTGATTCGTTCTTCTGCTTCAGATATTCTGCTCTTGATTCATTCTAGATCATTTTTAATTTCAATCATTGTGTGTCTCTGCATGTTCATTCTTTAATTCTTCTAGGTCCTTGTTAATTGATTCTTGAATTTTTCTTCATTTTGCTTTCAAGGTTTACTATCAGTTATCTGAATTCTTTTTCAGGTAGCTTGCCTCTTTCCTCTTCATTTATTTGGACTTCTGTGTTTTTAGTTTGTTTCTTCATTTGTGTAGTAGTTCTCTGCTTTTTCATTTTCTAACTTATTGTGTTTGAGGTCTCCTTTTCTAGGTTTCAAGGTTGAATTCTTTCTTCCTTTTGGTGTCTGCCCTGTAAGATTGATCCAGTGGTTTGTGTAAATTTCTTATAGGGTGAGATTTGTGCTGAATTTTTGTTTGTTGTTTTTCCTCTGATGGGCAAGACTGAGAGAGGTGGTAATCCTGTCTTCTGATGATTTTGTTAGTATTTTTGTTTTGTTTGTTGTTTAGATGAGGAGTCCTGCACAGGGTGCTTTGGCGGTTGGGTGATGTTAGTCTTGTATTCCAGTGGTTTCCTTTGTGTGAATTCTCACTATTTGATACCCCTTAGCGTTAGTTCTCTGGTAGTCTAGCATCTTGGAGTCAGTGCTCCCACTCCAAAGGCTCAGAGCTTGATCTCAGGAACAAAGTTTCCACAAGTGGTTTGTTATGGCATTAAGTGAGATAAAAACAAATATCAAAAAATGAGAAACCAAACTTGGACCCCAGACAAATGGCAGTTACAGAATCAGGCAAATAATAATTGAAATAATGGAATATTCACATATACATATACACCCATGAGCAAAGTCAAAACATTCCAACAACAATAAAGTACAATAGATTGACTCAGTGAACAACAGAAATAAAAAATTATATTTACTAATTAAGAACAAAACTAACTAAAGCACAAACTGGAAAACAAAACTAAAGCAAAGTGCCAAGTGGGAAATAAAGGAATTAAAAAAAAAAAACAATGAACAAATGTGTTGAGAGGAAAAGAAAGAAAGAAAAGAGAGAAAGAATAGATATGCAAAGTTAAATAGAGGCAGATCGAGAAGATTTATATAAAAGATTAACTGCAAGGGGAAAAGAGCAGTACAAAAGGCAAACAAAGGAATAAATGTAGAAAGAATATAATAGATTAAAAAAAATTAAAAGTTAAAATTATAAAAAAGAGGAAAAAAAAAAGAGAGAAGAAAAAGAAATGGAATAAAAGGAAAACTCCACAGAACTGCAAAGGCCCAATGTAGAGGCAGAGGTTAATAACAACAATAAAAAGTGTGACTGAATATACATATATACATATACACCCATAAGCAAAATAAAAACAGTACAACAAATATAAAGGGCAATAGTTTGACCTGGCAAACAAAGGAAACCAAAAATTATGTCTACCAGAACAAAAATAACTAAAGCATAAACTGGAAAACAAAACTAAACCAAGGTGCCAATTGGGGTATAAAGCAATGAAAATAAAACTAACAAATATGTTGAGACTAAAGGAAAGAAAGAAAAGAAAGAATAGACATGCAAAGTTAAATAGAAGTAGATAAATAAGATTTATATATATTAAAATTAACTGCAAGGGGAAAAGAACAGTAGGAAAAGCAAACAAAGGAATAAATTTAGAAAAAATAATAATAGGTTTAAAAAATTAAAATTAAAAAAGAGAAAAGAAAAAAAAAAACACCAAAACTGTCCAGAACTGCAAAAGCCCAACAAGAAGGCAGAGGTTTATAACAACAATGAAAAAATTTGAATGAGGGGACAAAAAAAAAAAAGCTCAAAAGCTTAGTTAGATTTCAAGTGCCAATAAAATCAACAACTACAATGGGGGGGCGGGGGAGGGAAAAAAAGAGGAAAAATCCAAAAAAAATCTACAGAACAAGTCAAAATGCAAGAATAATAAATGTTTTTTCTGAGTCGCTGCTGTCAGCGTCCTTTCCCTCGCTGGGAGTCACAGTCCACCTCACCTCCCTAGGATGCCCTCCAACACTGTGCTGGTCTCTGGACTTGCTGTGGGGGCAGCTCAGATTCTAATCTGCTCCTACTCCTGTGTGTTCTTGCCTCCAATGTCCACAGCTGTCAGAACTAGTGTGTTTTCTTTTGTGGGAGCTCTCAATGTCCTTTTATATATGTTCCATAGACACAGAGTCTGCCTAGTTGATCACATGGATTTAATCTGCAGCTTGTACAGCTGGTGGGAGGGCTTTGGTTCTTCTTCCTTAGTCACACTGCCCCTGGGTTTCAACTGTGGTTTTATTTCCACCTCTGGATGTGGGTCATCCACTGGGGTTTGCTCCTGAGGCTGCCCTGGAGGACTTGGGTGTGCCCCAGTGAGGGCCAGGTGTGGAGGTGGTGCAGCTGCTCGGCTTGCAGGGGTTCTGGCAGCACCAGGTACTCAGCAGAGTTGGCGGCTAGGGTAGCAGGAAATATAGTCCTCTAGAAGGGTGGATATGGGAAAACTCTTTAATAGTATAAACAATAGAGAAGAAATAATGGAGTTAAATCATTATCAACAGATGCTAAAACTAGTGGGTGAAACTCTTATGAGGACCCAGATACTTACATTTGTCCATATTACATACACAAGTTATCTCCTCCAATGGAACCGTTATAACTTACAGTGGAAAAAACTTGGAAGACATCACCTAAATGAAGTGATCCAAATGTAACAACACAATGACAACATGTGTACCTAGCAAAGTAATGCTCAAAATCCTCCAAGCCACGCTTCAGCAGTACGTGAACAGTGAACTTCCAGATGTTCAAGATGGATTTAGAAAAGGCAGAGGAACCAGAGATCAAATTGCCAACATTTGTTGGACCCTAGAAAAAGCAAGAGAGTTCCAGAAAAACATCTACTTCTGCTTTATTGACTATGCCCAAGCCCATGACTGTGTGGATCACAACAAACTGTTGAAAATTCTTAAAGAGATGGGAATACCAGACCACCTGACCTACCTCCTGAGAAATCTGTATGCAGGTCAGGAAGTAACAGTTAGAACTGGACAGGGAACAACAGACTGGTTCCAAATCAGGAAAGGAGTATGTCCAGGCTGTATATTGTCACCCTGCTTATTTAACTTATACGCAGAGTACATCATGTGAACTACCAGGCTGGATGAAGCACAAGTTGGAATCAAGATTGCCAGGAGAAATATCAATAACGTCAGATATGCAGATGACACCACCCTTATGGCAGAAAGAGAAGAAGAACTAAAGAGCCTCAATGAAAGTGAAAGAGGAGAGGGAAAAAGCTGGCTTAAAATTCAACATTCAGGAAACTAAGATTATGGCATCTGGTCCCATCACTTTTGGTAAGTAGATGGTGAAGCCATGGAAACAGTGAGAGACTTCATTTTTTGGGGGGGGGGTTCCAATATCACTGCAGATGGTGACTGCAGCCATGAAATTAAAAGATGCTTGCTCCTTGGAAGAAAAGTTATGACCAAACTAGACAGCATTATTAAAAAGCAGAGACATTACTTTGCCAACAAAGGTCCATGTAGTCAAAGCTGTGGTTTTTCCAGTAGTCATGTATGGATGTGAGAGTTGGACTATAGAGAAAACTGAACACCAAAGAATTGATGCTTTTGAATTGTGGTGTTGGGAAGACTCTTCATAGTCTCTTGGACTGCAAGGAGATCCAGCCAGTCCAATCTAAAGGAAACCAGTCCTGAATATTCATTGGAAGGACTGATGCTGAAGCTGAAACTCCAATACTCTGGCCACCTGATGCGAAGAACTGACTCACTGGAAAAGACCCTGATGCTGGGAAAGATTGAAGGCAGGAGGAGAAGGGGATGACAGAGGATGAGGTGATTGGATGGCATCACCGACTTGATAGGCATGAGTTTGAGTAAGCTCTGGGAGTTGGTGATGGACAGGGAAGCTTGGTGTGCTGCAGTCAACGGGATCATACAGAGTCAGACATGACTGAGTGACTGAACTGAACTGACAACATGTGTCTCTTGAGAAAGGCAATATTATTTCAATGAGATATTGGGTTGGCCCAAAATTCATTCTGGTTTTTCTGTAAGATGTTCTAGAAAAGCATGAATGGACTTTTTGGCCAAGCCAGTATTTCAGAGTAAACACACACACACACACACACATTACAACATGAAAGTGATATGACAGAAGCTAGGGCAGTGGAAACTGCAAACAGAACACTTTTTTTCCATGTATATCTTAGCCATGGAATACAGGAATTAGAATCACATTCTTAAATTGAGATGTTAGAAATTGAGAGGTGTTTTATATCATTTTCAGGAGTAGCATAGCCTAGTGGTCAAGGGCAGAGACTGAAACCAGATTTCTTTGGTTTAAATTCTGTCTCCATCAACAAAGCCAAAAGCTGGTTCTTTGAAAGGATAAATAAAATTGACAAACCATTAGCCAGACTCATCAAGAAACAAAGGGAGAAAAATCAAATCAATAAAATTAGTAATGAAAATGGAGAGATCACAACAGACAACACAGAAATACAAAGGATCATAAGAGACTACTATCAACAATTATATGCCAATAAAATTGACAACGTGGAAGAAATGGACAAATTCTTAGAAAAGTACAACTTTCCAAAACTGGACCAGGAAGAAATAGAAAATCTTAACAGACCCATCACAAGCACGGAAATTGAAACTGTAATCAAAAATCTTCCAGCAAACAAAAGCCCAGGTCCAGACGGCTTCACAGCTGAATTCCACCAAAAATTTAGAGAAGAGCTAACACCTATCCTACTCAAACTCTTCCAGAAAATTGCAGAGGAAGGTAAACTTCCAAACTCATTCTATGAGGCCACCATCACCCTAATACCAAAACCTGACAAAGATCCCACAAAAAAAGAAAACTACAGGCCAATATCACTGATGAACATAGATGCAAAAATCCTTAATAAAATTCTAGCAATCAGAATACAACAACACATTAAAAAGATCATACACCATGACCAAGCGGGCTTTATCCCAGGGATGCAAGGATTCTTCAATATCCGCAAATCAATCAATGTAATACACCACATTAACAAATTGAAAAATAAAAGCCACATGATTATCTCAATAGATGCAGAGAAAGCCTTTGACAAAATTCAACATCCATTTATGATAAAACCTCTCCAGAAAGCAGGAATAGAAGGAACATACCTCAACATAATAAAAGCTATATATGACAAACCCACAGCAAACATTATCCTCAATGGTGAAAAATTGAAAGCATTTCCTCTAAAGTCAGGAACAAGACAAGGGTGCCCACTTTCACCATTACTATTCAACATAGTTTTGGAAGTTTTGGCCACAGCAATCAGAGCAGAAAAAGAAATAGAAGGAATCCAAATTGGAAAAGAAGAAGTAAAACTCTCACTGTTTGCAGATGACATGATCCTCTACATAGAAAACCCTAAAGACTCCACCAGAAAATTACTAGAACTAATCAATGACTATAGTAAATTTGCAGGATATAAAATCAACACACAGAAATCCCTTGCATTCCTATACACTAGTAATGAGAAAACAGAAAGAGAAATTAAGGAAACAATTCCATTCACCATTGCAACGGAAAGAATAAAATACTTAGGAATATATCTACCTAAAGAAACTAAAGACCTATATATAGAAAACTATAAAACACTGGTGAAAAAAATCAAAGAGGACACTAACAAATGGAGAAATATACCATGTTAATGGATTGGAAGAATCAATATAGTGAAAATGAGTATACTACCCAAAGCAATTTATAGATTCAATGCAATCCCTATCAAGCTACCAATGGTATTCTTCACAGAGCTAGAACAAATAATTTCACAATTTGTATGGAAATACAAAAAACCTCGAATAGCCAAAACTATCTTGAGAAAGAAGAATGGAACTGGAGGAATCAACCTACCTGACTTCAGGCTCTACTACAAAGCCACAGTCATCAAGACAGTATGGTACTGGCACAAAGACAGAAATATAGATCAATGGGACAAAATAGAAAGCCCAGAGATAAATCCACACACATATGGGCACCTTATCTTTGATAAAGGAGGCAAGAACATACAATGGATTAAAGACAATCTCTTTAACAAGTGGTGCTGGGAAAACTGGTCAACCACTTGTAAAAGAATGAAACCAGAACACTTTCTAACACCATACACAAAAATAAAGTCAAAATGGATTAAAGAGCTAAACATAAGACCAGAAACTATAAAACTCCTAGAGGAGAACATAGGCAAAACACTCTCCGACATACATCACAGCAGGATCCTCTATGACCCACCTCCCAGAATATTGGAAATAAAAGCAAAAATAAACAAATGGGATCTAATTAAACTTAAAAGCTTCTGCACAACAAAGGAAACTCTAAGCAAGGTGAAAAGACAGCCTTCAGAATGGGAGAAAATAATAGCAAATGAAGCAACTGACAAACAACTAATCTCAGAAATATATAAGCAACTTCTACAGCTCAATTCCAGAAAAATAAATGACCCAATCAAAAAATGGGCCAAAGAACTAAATAGACATTTCTCCAAAGAAGACATACAGATGGCTAACAAACACATGAAAAGATGCTCAACGTCACTCATTATCAGAGAAATGCAAATCAAAACCACTATGAGGTACCATTTCACGCCAGTCAGAATGGCTGTGATCCAAAAGTCTACAAGCAATAAATGCTGGAGAGGGTGTGGAGAAAAGGGAACCCTCTTACACTGTTGGTGGGAATGCAAACTAGTACAGCCAGTATGGAGAACAGTGTGGAGACTCCTTAAAAAACTGGGAATAGAACTGCCTTATGACCCAGCAATCCCACTCTGTGCATACATACTGAGGAAACCAGAATTTAAAGAGACATGTGTACACCAATGTTCATTGCAGCACTGTTTATAATAGCCAGGACATGGAAGCAACCTAGATGTCCATCAGCAGATGAATGGATAAGAAAGCTGTGGTACATATACACAATGGAGTATTACTCAGCCATTAAAAAGAATACATTTGAATCAGTTCTAATGAGGTGGATGAAACTGGAGCCTATTATACAGAGTGAAGTAAGCCAGAAAGAAAAACACCAATACAGTATACTAACGCATATATATGGAATTTAGAAAGATGGTAACAACAATAACCCTGTGTACGGAACAGCAGAAGAGACACTGATGTATAGAACAGTCTTTTGGACTCTGTGGGAGAGGGCGAGGGTGGGATGATTTGGGAGAATGGCATTGAAATACGTATAATATCATATATGGAACAAGTCGCCAGTCCAGGTTCGATGCACGATACTGGATGCTTGGGGCTGGTGCACTGGGACGACCCAGAGGGATGGTATGGGGAGAGAGGAGGGAGGAGGGTTCAGGATGGGGAACACATGTATACCTGTGGCGGATTCATTTTGATATTTGGCAAAACCAATGCAATATTGTAAAGTTTAAAAATAAATTAAAAAAAAATAAATTCTGTCTCCACCACTTACTAGCCATGTGACTTTTGGCAAGTTAAATATCTATGCCTCCAGGTTATTCATCTTTAGAGTGGGAATAATAATTGTCCCAGCCTTACAGGACGGTTGTGAGGGTTTAATGAGTAAATCAATGTAAAGTGCTCAGAATGGAGGCTCACACATTGCAAGCACCATAAAGCTGTTTCTATCGTTAATTAGTTAATTACAAAGATGATCTGATACCCTCTTGGAATACAAAAAACTTTTGCTTAAAAATCAAACAAACAAAAACTAATGAAGTAAACAAACGATCCTGGTCAAGGGCAGTTCTATGCTGTTAAATGTTTACCAAGTAGCTTGAGGAAGCATCAAGTCCTCATCTATGTACACAGATACTTCAGACCACCACATGATGTTACTGAAAATGGAGATGGGAAGAAGTGTACACAGTCGTCCTTGCGAGCTGATACTGGCTGGCTCTAACACACTGCTGGAGTGGTGTCATTTTCAATAGAATTTAAGTAGATGGTTCTGGAATTGCACACTAAATTTTCAGGTGAACATTTGAAGGTGTTAAGTTTTCCAGATATTTCAAATATTGTGAGCCTCACTTTATAGCTCCTTTTTAGCATGTGTGTGCATCTGTGCATACTTTAGGCTAAGAAACCAAGCATTGGATTTGTAGAATTATCTCTGTAAATAGATCAAAGAAACAAAATTACACTAGATGAAAATACCAGAGTAAGCCTGATGATCCATCAGATAATTTTGCTTTCTATGAGAAAACATTTTTAAATGACTATCTGAATTTAAAAAAATGATTCTAGGTGTGCACTTCCCAGATGATATGCAATTGTACTGAAGGCTATGTACCTCCAAATTGTACCACGAGAGCCAGAATATCGCCTGGGGAACAGGGCAAGTATCTATTTCTTTTATATATCCAGTTAATAGAATCGTCAAATTGCTTGCCTTCACAAAAACATAGTTAGGTTTTTGCCACTTAGAAAGAAACCAATATTTGTAATTAAAAGGTAAACAAATAGGCTTCCAAAAGAAATAGAAACCAATATGCTTTCTTAATCTTGCTTTTTTCCCCCTAATATTAACTTTTCAATATGACTGAAGCTGAGTATCTTTATAATTTTTATTTACTTTTGTCTGACTTTCTCCTTTATATTATCCTTCAACCCTTTCCCACGTTTATGGTTGATCCTGTGATCTGAGCTCTATACCAGCAACACACCCTGTGTCTAGCACTAATATGTGTCTGTTATAGAAGAAATAAAGGAAGTAGAAGATAAACCTTTAGTCTGAAAGAGTTTTCAGTTTAAATGATAAAAATCTATTAATTCCTGTTAAAGAGATGACAGAAAGATGCTAAAACAGTATTTTGTTTGTTTATCATGACTTTAGTTTTTGTCATTCATTCACTGATTTAGCAAATATTTCTTGAATTCCTAATATATACGCCAGATGCTTATCATATGACACTAGGCATGTACAGATAGTAAAACAAAGCCTCACTCCTCATGGAACTTAAAGAATACCCAGTGCTAATTAGTTGCAGAATTAGAGTTAGGGATCATGTCTCCTATTTTTTATGCCTGTGCCATTTTAGTAACACTGCAATGACTCCACGGGTAAAAACAGATCCCTAATGTTGGAGAGCCAGCACTCTAATAAAGATAAATAAGATATGCACAGGTATAGTAGGATTCTGTGATAATGCACCTTGTAATAATGTACGTTTGTTGGTTATATGTCTCTGAAGTTATGGGGTTCTACTTATACTGGGATTTTGCTGTAGCTGCTGTATAAGGTAGAATACATTAGAACTTCCTGGAACTTAGTGTCTGTTCTTTTAGAATGAGAGTTTATAGAGACAATCTTAAATATTATGATTCTATTATTATTATTTTTATTCATTTATTTTAATTAGAGGCTAATTATTATTATTTTTCATTGTTACTTGAATTATGATTAAAATTAAGAACATTGTGATAAGTTTGCTATAACTTAAAAGTACACAGCTTAATTTTTTTCTCTGATTTTTTATGTATTTTTATTTTTAGGTTTACTCACGAAAAGAACTTCTGAGAAGGGCGGGAAGAAGCAGTGGCTTCTGGCTATCTACGTTGCTTTACCTGTTCTTATTGTAGCAACCGTAATAGTTGCTTCGTGGAAGCTTTCGAAAAAGTGGTTTAGCAAGAAAGAGGAGTCCCAAAGTAGTGGGTAAATTAAATTTGTGTTCTGAAGTTAAACCATTTAAATCTAGTCAGATATAAGGCAATATTATGAACAGCAACAATACTTCACATTTTATAGGAATTTTGAATGCTACATCAATATCTCATTTAATTGTTTGAGATAGTTTTGGATATCCTTATTTTAAAGTTTCAAAAAGTTCAGAATCTGGTTTAATAACTTTGCCTCTGTAATTGAGACAGGAAGAGTGGAAATGCATCCACATCTGTTGCTTTCACATGCCCAGTGGTTCTTGTTTCTATTATACACAAGCTAAACTTTTCCAATATATCATGGCTTTCTCTTTGTTGAAATTTCTGCTTTATATACTCTGAAAGTGAAAGTGTTGGTCGTTTAGTCATGTCCTACTGTTTGCAATCCTGTGGACTGTAGCCCGCCAGGTTCCTCTGTCCATGGGATTCTCCAGGCAGGAATACTGGAGTGAGCTGCCATTCCCTTCTCCAGGGAGTCTTCTTGACCCAGTGATCGAACCTGGGTCTTGCTGTGCATTGCAGGCAGAGTCTTTACCATTTGAGCCACCAGGCAGTGAATAAATATATAACATTCAGTGTAGTTATATATTCTTGATGTATTTACTTTTCATCATTAACAGTTGTATCTTAAATTCTATTTTTACTCTTTTATATTGTTGTATCCCAGCTTGCTTTATGCAAGTTAGATTTACCTATTACGTATTTTTCATCCCTTATTTTCAGTCTTTCTTAGATTTTAGTTGATATCCTATAAACAGCCTTTATATGAAAAATATAGTAGTAGACTTTTCATATTTATATGCTTAATGTATGATCGCAGATATTCATGTTGAAATTTACAATCTTATTTTCTTCCTACTTACTATCCTCTTTGTTGGCATGATTTCCTTTTCCCCAATTCCATTTTTTTATTATGATTTTTCTGGTTTCTTTTACTATTTTGTACATTTTTAATTCTGTTTTTATTGTTTGAATGGTTTTTGGTAACTTGTATTTGTAGCAAATGTTATATATACAATGTCTTAATTTAATCATTATATGTAGTCTTCTGAATAAGACAAGGATCTTGGCCTTGTAACACTAATCTATCTTTTTTGATCTATTTATCATTTGGTTTTTCAGTTTCCTCCAAATAAATTTTGTGTTTTTTTTAAAATTATCATTGTTATATTTAGTTAACATTTATTAGAATTTCCTGTTACATTTTCCAGATTCTTTGCTTTACCATTCCTTTCTTTTAAATTTAGTTCTGAGATAATTTAAGAAATATAAAAGGCTTCCCTCTTAGCTCAGTTGGTAAAGAATCTGCTTGCAATGCAGGAGACTCTGGTTCTATCCCTGGGTTGGGAAGATGCCCTGGAGAAGGAAATGGCAACTCACTCCAGTATTCTTGCCTGGAGAATCCCATTGTCAGAGGAGCCTGGCAGGCTACAGTTCATGGGGTTGCAAGAGTCGGACACAACTTAGTGACTAAACCACCACCAAGAAATATAAAAAGTTGCAAAAGTGGCATAGAGTTTCTTGGCTCTATCACTTCAGTTCAGTTCAGTCACTCAGTCATGTCCAGCTCTTTGTGACCCCATGAATTGCAGCATTCCAGGCCTCCCTGTCCATCACCAACTCCCGGAGTTCACTCAGACTCATGTCCATCGAGTCAGTGATGCTCTATCACTTAGGTTTTATCAATGATAGCATCTTACATTAACTGAATTTTCACAGCCAGGGGACTGGTATTGGTATAGTTTTATCAGTTAAACTATAGACCTTAAAGCTCAGCATTCAGAAAACTAAGATCATGGCATCTAGTCCCATAACGTAGATGGGGAAACAGTGGAAACAGTGGCTGACTGTATTTTTTTGGGCTCCAAAATCACTGCAGATGGTGATTGCAGCTATGAAATTAAAAGACGCTTACTCCTTGGAAGGAAGATTATGACCAACCTAGATAGCATATTCAAAAGCAGAGACATTACTTTGCCAACAAAGGTCTGTCTAGTCAAGGCTATGGTTTTTCCAGTAGTCGTGTATGGATGTGAGAGTTGGACTATAAAAAAGCTGAGTGCCGAAGAATTGATGCTTTTGAATTGTGGTGTTGAAGAATACTCTTGAGAGTCTCTTGGACTGCAAGGAGATCCAACCAGTCCATCCTAAAGGAAACCAGTCCTGAATATTCTTTGGAAGGACTGATGCTGAAGCTGAAACTCCAGAACTTTGGCCACCTGCTGCGAAGAACTGACTCATTGGAAAAGACCCTGATTCTGGGAAAGATTGAAGGCGGGAGAAGAAGAGGATGACAGAGGATGAGATGGTTGGATGGCATCACCGACTCGATGGGCATGAGTTTGAGTAAGCTCTGGGAGTTGGTGATGGACAGGGAGGCCTGGCATGCTGCGGTTCGTGGGGTCACAAAGAGTTGGACCCGACTGAGCGACTGAACTGAACTGATAGACCTTATTCATATTCACCAGTGTTTACAGACATATATATAGTCCATGGGGTGGTCACAAAGAGTCAGACATGACTGAGAGACTTTCACTTATATTTTGAGTATGTGTGTGTGTGTGTGTATATATATATATACATTTTTTTTCCCCATGGATCACAGCCTTGTGATGAAGGGGCTTGCATAACTCAATGAAATGCTGTTCAAGCCCACACAAGACAGATAGGTCATAGTGTAGAGTTCTGTTAAATTCTGGTCCACTGGGGGAGGAAATGGCAAACCCACTCCAGTGTTCTCAGTGCGAGAACCCCATGAACAGTATGAAAAAGCAAAAATATATGACACCGGAAGATGAGCCCCCCTGGTCAGAAGGTGTCTGATATGCTACTGGGGAAGATCAGAGGGCAATTATTAATAGCCCCAGAAAGAATGGCCAATATGCTACTGGGGAAGAGCAGAGGGCAATTATTAATAGCTCCAGAAAAAATGGAGTGGCTGGGTCAAAATGGAAATGATGCTCAGTGTGGATGTGTCTGGTGGTGAAAGTCAAGTCCAATGCTGTAAAGAACAATATTGCCTAGAAACCTGGAATGTTAGGTCCCTGAATCAAGGTAAATTGGACATGGTCGAGCAGAAGATGGCAAGGTTGAACATTGACATCTTAGGAATCAGTGAACCAAAATGGGTGTTAATGGGCGAATTTAATTCAGATGACCATTATATCTACTATTGTGGGCCAGAATCCCTTAGAAGAATTGGAGTAGACCTCATGTAGTCAATGAACGCGTCTGAAGTGCAGTACTTGGGTGCAATCTCAAAAACGACAGTATGATCTTGGTTCGTTTCCAAGGCAAACCGTTCACCTTCACAGTAATACAAGTCTATGCCCCAACCACTAATGCTGAAGAAGCTGAAATTGACCGATTCTATGAAGACCTACAAGATCTTCTAGAACTAACACCAAAAACGGTGTCCTTTTCATCACAGGATTGGAATACAAAAATAGGAAGTCAAGAGATACCAGGAGTAGTAGGCAAATTTGGTCTTGCAGTACAAAGGCAGGGCAAAGGCTAACAGAGAATAGTAGCTGCCTTGGTCTCCCCAGATGGTATCACCTCATTTTGGGGAGACTTCTTTCTCTGCCTGGCTTCCCATTGCTGTGTTACAGCATGGAAAATCTTCCTTGCAGTAAGAAGGGGCAGTCATGGGTCTTTATTTCCTTCTCTCATAGATCACTATCTTGCCTAATATTCAGTATCTGAAAACCAGTGTTTAACATGTCTTGTCCAGATTTTCAGTTGTTTCAGGCAGAAGTGTAAATCCTGTTACTCCATTTTGATCAGTATTGGAACTGTATCTTTGTGGTTTGTAACTGCACTTTCGTAGGTATCTCTCCATCTCATAGTCTGTTTGATTTTCTCAGATCATTCTCTCATATCAACATTTCTTCCTTCTCAGTCCTGTTCTAGACTTATGGATTCTGTTTTTGCAAAAATCTCTATGGAGATTCTAAATATTCTCAGAGTTTTTTTTTAAATCATTTATATTTCTTGGTGTGTGAGCTCATTGTTTGGCTATGGCTGCTGATGTTAATTACTAGGGCTTTGTCATCATAGACTCTTTTCTCTTCAATATTTATGATTTTCCCATGAGAATTCAGCATGCCCTGTGTTGAAGACTCACACCTGTGGGTGGTTTCATTTTTGCTTCTTTTAAAGCAAAAATATTTAAAGCAAATGCTCTGCATGGTATTCAAGCATTTGTAGGAGTGTGAACTGGCATCCTGAAAGTGCATTTTTTGGAGGCTTGGGACTCCTCAGTGATGCACTTTCCCCCATCTGTCCTTGCATGTTGCATATTCCCATTTTCCCTGCTGCATTCCAAAGGCCACTGGTCAGGATTTTTACTATCCCTGTTGAATGGGTGGTATGACCCTTCATGGCTCCCAGGTTAAGTGGCTCCAGTTAAGGAGCTCACTTAGTTTCCCTACATGCAAAGTCCTCATAACTCCTTCTAAGGAATAACTATTGAATCTCTAGTCCCAAAGTTGTATCACTGGTTTAGACACCCCTGCAGTCATTCACTTTTAGCTCTTGTTTACTCTTTGAACTCTCTGTTTCTTCGTTTTTACTAGCACCAACAGAATTCTTTTCTTATTAACCTCAGTTATGTGTTAACTGTTCATGCTATTTTTTTTCAGACCTCCTCTATGAGGAATGGAAAGGGAAATTTTCCCACTAGTTCAGTCTGTCAGATTGTCTAGAAGTCCGTATGGATTTTACCTTATAAAATGTAACATTTCTTTATCAATGAATAAAAAGTTAAAAGTTGGGGTATAAAGGTCAGAATCAGGCATTCAGGATCAAACCTATATTCTGTGTTCAGAAGTGATAAAGAAAAATCAAATCTGTGCCTTCTTGATAATGTCCTCATTGCAGGTTTGAAATATACTTTTTATGGATGAGGTATGCAGGTATATAAGAATGTTTACTTATTTGCATCTCTGTTTAGTGACCTTGCACATTGTTTTCTTTTTTGGTAACTAATCTTGTAAAAGAGATAATACAGCTTATAAAATGGCCTGACTTTTATTTATGCAGTTGACAGGCTCTCTTACGACTAATTTTGGACACTATTTTCCATTCGTTTAATGTCCAGGTCAGAAGGTGACACTCACAGAAATGTCACCAGGGAGGTAAACTGTAAGGCATCTTAAGACACATGTTGAAAATTAAGTGAAATGAGTCGCCAGTCCAGGTTCGATGCACGATACTGGATGCTTGGGGCTGGTGCACTGGGACGACCCAGAGGGATGGTATGGGGAGAGAGGAGGGAGGAGGGTTCAGGATGGGGAACACATGTATACCTGTGGTGGATTCATTTCAATATTTGGCAAAACCAGTAAAATATTGTAAAGTTTAAAAATAAAATAAAATTAAAAAAAAAGAAAAAAGAAAACTAAGAATGAATTAGTAATTCACAATGTCTAGCTACAGTTGGTAAAGTAATCCTCTGGAAACCAGGCTACTAATATATGTAATTTAGTTTATAGTAAATTAGTCTTCTATTCATTTAAATAAATACTATTTTTTTCTGAGGAAACAAGGAATAAAATGGCTGACTCTAATAAAATTTAGAATATGTATAATTAGTAAAGAAAAAAGGATGTATGTGGGGTTTAGTCAGTTGTGTCTGACCCTTGCAACATCACTGACTGTAACCCTCCAGGCTCCTCTGTCCATGAGATTTTCCAGGCAAGAACACTGGAGTGGGTTGCCATTTCCTTCTCCAGGGGATCTTCCTGTCCCAGGGATTGAACCCAGGTCTCTGTATTGCAGGCAGATTCTTTACTGACTGAGCTACCAAAGAAACCACAGCTTGGGTTATATTCACGTACAGCTTGGGTAAACAAGCAAATGCTTGATATTTGATAGATTGTACATGACTAAACTCATGTATAAATTTCTATAGTAGTTATGAATTGGTAAGAACTAATTATATCTACTTCCTGTGTTTTTTTTTTTTTAATCAGTAATGGATAGCATATTGTCCCCATTAATATTTCTTAAATAATAAATTCAGTCCTTACTGATTTATAACTGGTCTACCAACATTCAGGGTTTCCCTGGTGGCTCAGCGGTAAAGAATCTGCCTGCAATGCAGGAGACCCAGGTTCGATCCTTGGGTCGGGAAGACCCCTGGCGGAGGGCATGGCAACCCACTCTAGTACTCTTGCCTAGAGAATCCCACAGATAGAGGAGCCTGGCAGGCTGCAGTCCATAGGGTTGTACAGAGTCAGACATGACTGAGACGACTGAGCAGCAGCAGCATACCAACATTTCAGTTTATCTGATATAACTTTTCAGTCCCCTTACTTTCAACCTTTTATTTAATTTGGTCTCTTGAAAATAGCCTGCCAATGATATTTTAAAATCTGTAACCTCAAGTGTCTCAGTAATTGAATTTAGTATGTCTATATACTTATATTTGCTGATATGTTTAGAGTAAATTCTGCCATTTTGTTTTGTTTTTTTCTATTTCTCATGCTTTTTCTTTTTCTTTTTTTTTCTATTTTGATACTCACATTTATTATCACTCCCTTGTCTTCTAACACACTGGTACTGAAGACTCTTAAACAAACACAGACGCTTTCAAGAATTAAAGTCAAAGTAATTTAGGGAAGAAGGTGGCCAGAACTCTTTTGGATCATTTCTCGGTTTTCCTGTTCACATTGCATGGCAGATGCAGTAGAAGAATCTTATAGACAGAAGACAGTTCCAAGTTTGTGGTCTGAACAATTTTAATTAAAAATTTAATTAAAAAGGAGTAAATTTGTGTCATGCACTGATTCCATGCTCAAAGCACTGCCTGGTACATAAATATTCACTGATTGAATGAATGCATCTGGTCATTGGAACATTTATTTACTTTCTGCCTTTTCCCAGAATTTTAGGCTAGAAGGGTCCTCAATCATCATTTCAGCTCCCTTGTTATACCCTTTAAAGACTGAGTTTTGAGGGATTTATGGATTCTCCCTTGGCTACATATATAGCTGCTAAGCTAAACCAGGATAAGGACATAGGCACCATTCTTTTCTTTCTTGTATTCCATTATATTGATTGTGCTTTCAATGTTTTTTCTTTCCTTCTATCAATTTGGTCATTGTGTGTTCCAGTTGTATTCTTTTAGTGATATTCTTTAATTATTATGTTATTATATTGTGTTTTATTAAATTATTTAAATATAAAGTTATAATTTTAGATATAAAAGTACTTATAATCTTCTTCTAACAATTTATGGATATTAGCCCATTAAACCTTATACTCTTTTATTCACTCTTTCATAGTATTATCATTTGGTTTTTAGTTACTTCTGAATTTTAACCTGATACAAATATGTCAGTATTATCATTATTATTATATTTAATCATTATGATATTTAATCAAAACATACTAAGATTTAACTACATTTTTGTCACTTTATTTACTCATTATTCTTTTTTGAATTTAATTCCATATTTTGATGTTCAATCTCCCTTTTGGTGAAGTACATCTCTTAACATTTCCATCAGTGAGTCTTGGTGTAGCAAACTGTTTATCTTATCCACCTAAAATTATGCCTATTTCATTCTCAAATGTGGGTTTAGGTAGTATGGACTTCTTGTGTGTGTGCTGACATCTGGGTTTTATTTTTTTAAATTTTTAATTGGAGGATTATTGCTTGTTGTATTGGTTTCTTAGTATGAATTTCGATGTTGAGAGTTATTTTGTTTCCACTAATTAAAGGTATGTAAGTGTAGTGTGGCATTTATTACTGATGATGATAAATCTTTTGTTAGTGTGTTGATTTATTTACTCCTTTAAGATTAATATGAATTTTACCTAGTTTTTATATTTCTGTTGCTGTGTAACAAATTACCATACACTTAGTAACTTAAATCACATTCATTTCCTGTGTGGAAGTTCTGTAAGTAGGAAATCCAGGTGGATTTGACTGGGTTGTTACAAGGCTGACCTGAAGGCCAGGCTGCCACAAGGCTGACCTGAAGGCCAGGCTGGGAAAAGGTTGTAAGAAAAATCCAATTTCTTGCAGCTTTAGGTCTAAGGTCTATCTTTCTGTGTTGCTTGTCTGCTTGGGGCCCTTCTCTCTCTTTCAGAGGCCACCTGCATTGCTACTCAGGTACCTCCTTTCACCTTTAAAAAAGTAAGGGCATAGAAGTCTTCCTAAGGCTTTGACTGTCTCTTAACTTCTCCCTTCTACCAGCAAGAGAAAACTCTACTTGTAAAGCACTGACCTGACTGGGTCAGGCCCACCAAAATGATCTCTCTGTTTTAAGGCCAACAGATTTGGAGCTTTAATTACATTTGCAAAATCTTTTCAGAGCAGTACTTTGAAGAGTATTTAAATAACCAAGGAATGGGAATCTTAGGAGGCCATTTTAGAATTCTGCCTATCACAACCTCTACATTTATACATTGGCCTTAGAGTTGTTATTTTGTTATAATGTATTCTGGTAGAGACTTTTTGTAAAAAATCAGGAACTTGACCCAATATTTTCCCGTTTACCTTTTATGCTTTCTATTTCCTCTTTTTCAAACTATCATTAGAAATATCACTTCCTTCCCTTAAATTTTCATTAGAATTTTGTGTTATTTTTACACCATTTCTCTATGTGTCAAATAGGAGGTGGAGATTACCCTGGCAGTACAGTCTGCCTAATTGTTTAGAAGTCAGTGAGGGTTTTAAATCACCACCTGCAGTAATTTGTTTACCAGTGGGTAACACATCAGAATCAAGCATATATTCTGAGAAGTGACAAATCAGTTTTATTGCTCCTCTTTCTATTTGGGAATTTGAAATTTGTGTTCTCTATGGACATGGTATATGGATAAAAAGCAATGCTATTATTTGCAGACTGTAACTTGGTAATCTTTTGAAATGATTCATTAGTGGTGATGAGTGGTATAAAAGAATTAATGTAGGTTACAAAATGGCCTGACATTCATTGGTTACAGAGGCACACTTTTTTTAAAGTATTAACTTTGAAGCATTATTTTTCACTTTCATTTAGGTCCACATCAGAAAGTAGCAGCCAATCAGATACTGTCAGGTAAGTGAATTAGAAAGGATTTCTTAAGATGAACAAATTGATATTCAACAAGTAATTGCTAAGTATTAACTGCACAGCAACAATTGATAAGGTATACTACACATATAGCTTCTAAAAGAGATGGTTGGTTCTCTTTCCCCTTAATATTTTTAGTAGTGAACAAAGAACCTGTCTGCCAGTGCAAGAGACATAAAAGACACAGGTTTGATCCCTGGGTCAGGAATACCCCCTGGAGGAGAGCATGGCGATCCACTACAGTATTCTTGCCTGGAGAATTTCTTGGACAGAGGAGCCTGGGAGGCTACAGTCCATAGGGTTGCAGAGTCAGACACAACTGCAGCGACTTAGCACAGCACACACACACACACAAATTCCTTTTAGTATTTTCTAACCAATAACCAGTGAGTGTTTGTCTTAATAAATGCTTTCTTCAGTTTGTTAATGTATTTTGGGAATTTATTCTGGGGAAACAAAGGAGTAAATAATTGGTGAAATGTTTATGGTGCTAACTCATAAATGGAGAAGTTCACTTCTTTATTTGGAGACTTTAGAAACCCAATATGTATGCTCTTGAACAACTGAATGAGTGCTTACCCTGGTCACCTGAGAAAAATTTGCTGAAGAAAAAGGTTGTAAAGGGAATAATAATTCTGTGTGTTACATAGCCTTTCAGAATTACAAAGTAGTTTTTAAAAAACTTTTAAATTTTGTATTGGGGTATAACTAATTAACCAAAAATTAATTGTGACAGTTTCAAGTGAAGAGCAAAGGGACTCAGTCATACATACAATTACAAAGTAGTTTTAATTAAGTCTCCCTCCATTTCCTGAAAGGTGGATATGTCTGTGTAATAATACAATAACTGTTTAGTTTTCCACATCCAGCAGTTTGGGATGGTGTTGTTCCACCTGCGTCCGTGTGCGTGTGCGTGCTCAGCTGCTTCAGTGGTGCCCAACTCTTTACAACCCTATGGGCTGTAGCCTGCCAGGCTCCTCTGTCCGTGGGACTCTCCAGGCAAGAATACTGGAATGCGCTCCTGTGCCCTCATGATTCCAAAGTATACTGCTGTCCCAGACACACCCAAATGTACAGAGTAGGATGTCTAGGTTGTACAACAGGGCCATTTAATTTCATTTATTCTGAATAGGTCTTCCTCTTCCATTATAATGCCTTCTTTTCTTATCCTTTATCTCTCTTTCATTATTATGATCTTTTCCTTTCAGTGACACTTATGGAGTCATGAGTTACTCTCACTAAGCTAAAAATAAAAATTGATTTTCATTAGTATGTCCTCTCAGTGTCAGGGAGTTATCATATGATCCTTAAACATAGTTACCTTTTCCTCACATTGGATATATGTCTTATTACACTGTTATCAAAAGGATAAAGGCCATATTTATCTTGCTCCACACTGCATAGCCAGCATGTAGCACAGTTCTTGGTTTATGGTAAGTGCTCAATAAATGTTTGTTGAATAAAGGAATTAATTAATTAAGCTTTTCCACAGACATGCACACAGGCGGCCAGACAAAAAAAAATCCACAAACACAAAAGTATAAAGACAAATATGCAGACACACACACGTATGTATGTATAACGCTTTAACTGCCTCCATTTCTCCCTCTCATACTCTCTCTCATCCTGGAACCTTGTCAACATAATTCATCTCTTCTAGGATATTAATTCACCTACACGGAGTGAGGGATGATAGCATAACCCACTGGAATATGTACATTTCAACTAGAGTAGTTCAGGTATAAAATGGCTTGATTGTCATTCTTAAGGTAGGCATGTTTCTTCGTATTAACTTTAGACATTTTTATTTTTATTTAGATCGAAGTCAGAAAGTAGTCCCCAAACAAATCGCAGCAGGTAAGTGACTTAGGAAATGTTTTTTATAAGTAAGTCAAAGTTGAAAATGAACAAATAATTGCTTAATATTTTTGAGCAGCTACAATTGATGAAGTACTGTAGTAAAAACAGCTTATTAATATTTTCCATTCTGGGAATGAATATTAATGAACTTAGTCTTTTCTTCAGTTTACTAAATTTTTATTGGTTGCCTACTTTTTTGATACATAGGGAAAAACTAGTTAAGTCTAATGAGAGACAAGATATTTATAATTATTTTGTGAAATTAACAGAATCGGAGCATTTTTTGTGCATGTTTTATGATGAAATACACAAAGAGAAATATTTATTTATTTTTAGATCACATTTATACTCAAAAACTCAATATGAACAACTGAGTAAATTATTTCCACTCTTAAGAGGAGTTTATCTAAGAGACAGTTATTATAAACAAACTGAAATTCTACATGTTTCACACTCCCCACCCCAATCCAACAGCCCACAATTGTGTTAATACAGAGTTCTCGTGAGTTTTCAGTTTCCTATGTGGTCTTGTGATTCTTCCAAAGTCATCAAATATTTACTGATCTGCTAATCTTCTTTTCTCCCTTATAGAGTTTTCATTTACTTGTACTGCTTGGCATTTCCCTTAAAGTGTCTTCTTTTATTTACATTCAATCCACTGGTATTCCAAAATCTACTTTATACCCACAGGTGGTTTTCAGGCTGCACCACTGCATTAGACAGTTTCCATCCTCCCTGATGACGTCACTCCCTCCATTCAGGAAGCTGTTGACATTTCTATTTCCTTTATTTTGTTCCTTTTTTTTTTTTTAATAATGTCTCCTAACATAGTTACTCTTTTACAGACATTGCTTCCTCCAAACTAAGTGTGAAGAAAAAGGCAGATGTTCTTTATTGCCTCCACTCTCACCATTACCGACAGATCTGTAATATAGTGCTCAAACACTCCCTGGAAAAGGAACTGGCAACCCACTCCAGTACTCTTGCCTAGAGAATCCCATGGACAGAGGAGCCTGGTGGGCTACAGCCTACAGGGTCCCAAAGAGTCGGACACTACTGAGCGACTTCACTTTCACTTTCTTGGAGAAGGCAATGGCAACCCACTCCAGTACTCTTGCCTGGAAAATACCATGGATGGAGGAGCCTGGTAGGCTGCAGTCCATGGGGTTGCGAAGAGTGAGACACCTCTGAGCGACTTCACTTTCACTTTTCACTTTGATGCATTGGAGAAGGAAATGGCAACCCACTCCAGTGTTCTTGCCTAGAGAATCCCAGGAAGGGCGGAGCCTGGTGGGCTGCCGTCTATGGGGTCGCAGAGTCGGACATGACTGAAGCGACTTAGCAGAAGTAGCAGCAGCAGCAGCTCAAACACTAATACTTCCAAACTGATGCTCCCCTAGTGCATTACTTTGCCAATAAGCTCTGAAATTGCTTGAATATAATGACCATGCGTACTTTGCTAACCAACTTGTGGTTAGCACCTAGGAAGTAAATGCTCACTAAATACTTGTGTAGTGGATGAATATCACATACATCTTGAACTTCACATACACACATGATTGACGTTATAACTCCAACTGTCCCCTCACATTATCTCTCATGGTAGAATATGTCATTTGCATAGTCATCTTCTACTGGAAGTGGTATTCAAGACAGGGATAATCACCATCCTAGGACAATATATATCACATTTGAAGTGTGTGGTCTGGAGTGTTAACCCATTAGTCTAGCTTGTGTTTCAGTTCAGTTGCTCAGTTGCGTCCAACTCTTTGTGGTCCCATGGACTGCAGCATGCCAGGCCTCCCTGTCCATCACTAACTCCCGGAGCTTACTCAAACTCATGTTCATTGAGTTGGTCATCCAACCACCTCATCCTCTGTCGTCCCCTTCTTCTCCCACCTTCAATCTTTCCCAGCATCAGGGTCTTTTCAGAAGAGTCAGTTCTTCGCATCAGGTGGCCAAAGTATTGGAGTTTCAGCTTCAACATCAGTCCTTCCAATGAATATTCAGGACTGATTTCCTTTAGGATGGACTGGTTGGATCTCCTTGCAGTCCAAGGGACTCTCAAGAGTCTTCTCCAATGCCACAGTTCAAAAGCATCAATTCTTCAGTGCTCAGCTTTCTGTATAGTCCAGCTCTCACATCCAAACATGACTACTGGAAAAACCATAGCTTTGACTAGATGGACCTTTGTTGGCAAAGTAATGTTTCTGCTTTTTAATATGCTGTCTAGGTTGGTCATGACTTTTCTTCCAAGGAGCAAGCATCTTTTAATTTCTTAGCTGCAGTTACCATCTGCAGTGATTCTGGAGCCCCCCAAAATAAAGTGTCACTGTTTCCATTTTTTGCCCATCTATTAGACATGAAGTGATAGGACTAGATGCCATGATCTTAGTTTTCTGAATGTTGAGTTTTAAGCCAACTTTTTCACTTTCCTCTTTCACTTTCATCAAGAGGCTCTTTAGTTCTTCTTCTCTTTCTGCTATAAGTGTGGTGTCATCTGTATATCTGAGGTTATTGATATTTCTCCTAGCAATCTTGATTCCAGCTTGTGCTTCATCCAGTCCTTGTGTTTAGCATAAACCAAAAACCATTCTTGGATTATTCTTTCTGTTAAATTTAATAAGCTAGCAGACATATTTGCTCTGCCTCACTGTTATAGCACCCATTATGTTTTCCTTTTTTCACTATTTTAAAAAGTTTGAAAACCAGTGGGAGATGTTGATAGAACCAACTCCTCAGGTAAACACTACCAGGAGAAAAAAAAATTTTTTAAGCCAGAAATCAGATGGGTTATATATACAGTAGTCTGACAAATCCAGATATACAAATCCCTTTATTGGTTTGAGGGAGAACTAACTGTATTAACCCAGTCCAGTATTCTTGCCTGGAGAATCCCATGGACAGAGGAGCCTGGAGGGCTACAGTCCATGGGGTCGCAGAGTCAGACACGAATGAATGACTAACACTTCACTTTCTACTAAGCTAAATAGGGCAGTTTCATGGTCAGAGTAGTAAGCAAAATCTCCCTTAAGTTTTGAAGATATAAAATAGCAGAGGTAGGAAAGGATAGGAAGGGTAAACTTATGCCACTCTTATCACTGAATTCTCTCCGTAATCTTACTACCTATTTTATGTTCTCTGTTGATTAAACTCAGTTAATTTATTTTCAACTTATATTTTTACTCTTTCATTCTTTTGGTTGGGGGATCAGAAATAAGAAATCTGTGGATATAAAAGTAGAAAAGAGGCTCAAGAGTTTGGTTTTGACTTTTGATAATAATGAGTATTAAAAATGTAGCAGATATTTCCTTTTTTACTGCAATTTGAAGGGAAACAAGAAACTGCTGTAACAATCTATTTTTTTCAGAGTGTATTGTCTCAAGTTTAAATTTATTTAGATCCAAATCACAGAAAAGCAGTGAAACACTTAATAGTAGGCAAATATATTAGGAACTATCTCTTAAAATAAATATGCTTTAAATTAAAATGAGGCTTATAATCCACAACTAATTCCGAAATATTTATTGGTGAATTGGTAAAGTACTTCACCAAAAATAATGCATTAATCTTTACTAACCTTGATTACTGAGTATTTAAATCGTTTTTAAAAGACCTTTAGTCTCTTTTCTTCAGTTTAATAAAATTCTTATAAGTTTGTTGGGAACTTGCTTTTGTGGATAAAATGAAATTAGATCAGATCAGATCAGATCAGTCGCTCAGTCATGTCCGACTCTTTGCGGCCCCATAAATTGCAGCACACCAGGCCTCCCTGTCCATCACCAACTCCTGGAGTTCACTGAGACTCACGTCCATCGAGTCAGTGATGCCATCCAGCCATCTCATCCTCTGTTGTCCCCTTCTCCTCTTGCCCCCAATCCCTCCCAGCATCAGAGTCTTTTCCAGTGAGTCAACTCTTCACATGAGGTGGCCAAAGTACTGGAGTTTCAGCTTTAGCATCATTCCTTCCAAAGAAATCCCAGGGCTGATCTCCTTCAGAATGGACCGGTTGGATCTCCTTACAGTCCAAGGGACTCTCAAGAGTCTTCTCCAACACCACAGTTCAAAAGCATCAATTCTTTGGCGCTCAACCTTCTTCACAGTCCAGCTCTCACATCTATACGTGACCACAGGAAAAACCATAGCCTTGACTAGATGAACCTTTGTTGGCAAAGTAATGTCTCTGCTTTTGAATATGCTATCTAGGTTGGTCATAACTTTCCTTCCAAGGAGTAAGCGTCTTTTAATTTCATGGCTGCAGTCACCATCTGCAGTGATTTTGGAGCCCCCCAAAATAAAGTCTGACACTGTTTCCACTGTTTCCCCATCTATTTCCCATGAAGTGATGGGACTGGATGCCATGATCTTCGTTTTCTGAATGTTGAGCTTTAAGCCAACTTTTTCACTCTCCACTTTCACTTTCATTAAGAGGCTTTTGAGTTCCTCTTCACTTTCTTCCATAAGGGTGGTGTCATCTGCATATCTGAGGTTATTGATATTTCTCCCGGAGATCTTGATTCCAGCTTGTGTTTCTTCCAGTCCAACGTTTCTCATGATGTACTCTGCATATAAGTTAAATAAGCAGGGTGACAATATACAGCCTTGATGAACTCCTTTTCCTATTTGGAACCAGTCTGTTGTTCCATGTCCAGTTCTAACTGTTGCTTCCTGACCTGCATACAAGTTTCTCAAGAGGCAGATCAGGTGGTCTGGTATTCCCATCTCTTGAAGAATTTTCCACAGTTTATTGTGATCCACACAGTCAAAGGCTTTGGCATAGTCAATAAAACAGAAATAGATGTTTTTCTGGAATTCTCTTGCTTTTTCCATGATCCAGCGGATGTTGGCAATTTGATCTCTGGTTCCTCTGCCTTTTCTAAAACCAGCTTGAACATCAGGAAGTTCACGGTTCACATATTGCTGAAGCCTGGCTTGGAGAATTTTGAGCATTCCTTTACTAGCGTGTGAGATGAGTGCAATTGTGTGGTAGTTTGAGCATTCTTTGGCATTGCCTTTCTTTGGGATTGGAATGAAAACTGACCTTTTCCAGTCCTGTGGCCACTGCTGAGTTTTCCAAATTTGCTGGCCTATTGAGTGCAGCACTTTCACAGCATCATCTTTCAGGATTTGGAATAGCTCCACTGGAATTCCATCACCTCCACTAGCTTTGTTCGCAGTGATGCTTTCTAAGGCCCACTTGACTTCAGATTCCAGGATGTCTGGCTCTAGGTCAGTGATCACACCATCATGATTATCTGGGTCGTTGACTCTAATAAGATACATGATATGCAAATTAGTTTATTAAATGAATTCATGATTAAGTCACTCACTTTATCCATTAGGTACTATAGGCAAAATGCTAAGGCCTGTGAGTTTACAAGTACCAAAACCAAAACACTGTTTACAATATGAAAAAATAAAAAATGATTGGCTCCAAGATATGGAAAAAGTAAAATTGATATGTATTTAAATTTCTAAAAACAATGCAAAGATTTAACTTGTTATATTCAAGAACATTTTGTTGTATGTGGAAAAAATGTTAGATTTTCTCATTTGCAAGTACTTCTCATTAAATATGATGCTTCTCCAGAAATCACAATTGCTAGCTAATAAGTTACTCACAGTTTAGTAATTTCATAAGCATAATTATAAAATTTATTCCTAGAATTCTTTTTTTTTTACCATATGAATTTTTCATTTGGCAGTATGCCAACTGCATGTTTTTTCAGTGGAAGGTAATTTACTTGTTTATCCGTAGCTAAGCAGAGAACACTCTTGCGAGTCCCTTGGACTGCAAGGAGATCCAACCGGTCCATCCTAAAGGAGACTAGTCCTGGGTGTTCATTGGAAGGACTGATGCTGAGGCTGAAACTCCAATACTTTGGCCACCTCATGGGAAGAGTTGATTCATTGGAAAAGACCCTGATGCTGGGAGGGATTTTGGGCAGGAGGAGAAGGGGATGACAGACGATGAGATGGCTGGATGGCATCACTGACTCGATGCACATGAGTTTGGGTGAACTCTGGGAGTTGGTGATGGACAAGGAGGCCTGGTGTGCTGCGATTCATGGGGTCGTAAAGAGTCGGACACAACTGAGCGACTGAAATGACTGACTGAACTGAAGCACATGTGTCTTTGTTCTCTTCCACAGTAACTAACAATTCCTTCAGAAGGCAATGGATATCACTCGGGGTCTCACTGAGAAATGAAAATTCGACCTTTTCTTCCCTGGTCACAGCTGATGGAAAACAATAAACCAAGATGGACCAATTTGCAGGAGTGTCTGTTTTTATTTCCTCTCCCACTCCGAGGCATAATTTTGCCATGTCAGGGCCTTTGACTGAAGACAGTCAATCTGAACTTCCATGACTCCCTGAGCTCTTCTCCACAGCTCTCCCCACCACCCACTTGGGTTTATTGCCTAGGCCCCTAGCGGCTGGGGATATGCATCAACTGCTGTTACTCAGGGAAGGATATGTGTGTGGACTGTGTTCCTCCTCCTGGTCCTTCTCACTGGACTTGGCTGACTGCATGCAGATCTCAGTTAATACAGCTATTTGCCCCCTCTCCCTCCCCACAACTGCAGAACCAGGGCTAAGGTAAACTGTGCTTGCTCAGGCCTCACATTCTGCTTGCCACCTTTCTCATGCCCCTCGGTTGAGTGACCCACAGGATGAATCCCAGAAGACAGAAGGACCCAGAGAGCTTGGGCTTTGGTCTCAGGAGCAAAGATTAATACCTTATCAGAGTTTGATACAAAGATTGATAAATTGAGTTAGGAAAAATATCTCTCATTTTCCTTTTTCTGAAACTATGTATTAAATTGTTCAGTTTTTCAATAAATATTTGGCAAAATTCATCAATGAAACTAGATTTTTTTTTGTGGGAAGATTTTAAATTATGGATTCAATATCTTTAACAGAGAACTGTTTAGACTTTCCATTTATTGTGATTTTTTTTCAGAAGTGGTAATTTTAAAGCAGCTTATCCTTTTCATTTAATGGTCAATCTTTTGACATAAAGTTGTTCGTAATATCCTTTACAGTGTCTATAGGAGCTAAAGTTATGTCCCTTCTTTCATTCCTAACTATGGTGATACTATATGCATCTTTGTTTTCTGTTTCATTGATTTATGTCTTAAAATTTGCTCATTTCCTGGATTCTTGAGGGGAAAGTTTAGCTCATTGTTTTTAAATCTTTTCTAATTTATTTAAAGATATATATTTGCTCTATGAATCTCTTTAGCTACATCTCACAAGTTCTGATGTGTTAGTTTGATCTCAGAATTATGGATTTCTTAGAAGTATGTTGTTTCATTTCTGAATATTTGGATATTTTCAGTTTCATCTTTTCTTAATTTAGTCATGGTCAGAGAACATACTTGCATAATTCTCATACTCTGAAACTATTGTTTTGCTATGATCCACTCTATGGTCTATTTTGGTGAATGTTCCATGTGCACTAAAAATGCACGTTTTGTAGTTGTCAAATATGTAAATGTCAAGTAAAGCTTATGAACATTCTTTTTGAAATCTCATATATAAATGAGATTATACAGTATTTATCTTTCTGTGTCTTAACTAACTTTGCAAATGTCCTCTGTGTTTATCCATGTTGTCACAAATGGCAGGATTGAGAAAGGGCAGGAGTGAGTAGGGTGAGATTTCCTTCTTTTTCACAGCTGAATAAATATATCATGTTTTCTTTATCCATTTGTCTGTTATGGACACAGGTTATTTCCATATCTTGTCTATTATGAATTATGCTGCAAAGAACATAGGTATGCATATATTTCTTTGAGATACTGACTTAATTTACTCCTGATATATGCCCAGAGGTAAGACTGCTGGATCATATGGTATTCTATTTTTAATTTTTGATAAACTGCCATACCGCTTTTCCTAATGGCTGTACCAGCTTATATTCTCTCTTCCACAGCATACTGCAGTTCCAATTTCTCCACACACACACTTGATAATACTTGTCCTGTTTATCTTTTTGGTAATATCCATTCTAAAAGTTGTAAGACTTTATCTTGTTGTGGTTTTTATTCGTATTTCCCTGATAATTAGTGATGTTCAACACTTTTTCATGTATCTGTTGGTAATTATATGTCTTCTTCAGAAAAATGTCTATTCAGCTCATTTTGCCCATTTTGTAAGTGGAATATTTGTGATTTTTTTGGCTATTGAGTTTTACATGAATTCCAAGTATACTTTTGTTATTAACCCCTTCTCAAATATATGATTTGCAAGTATTTTTCCCATTCTGTATGTTGCTTTTTCATTTGTTAACTGTATCCTTTGCTGTGAAGAGCTTTTTAGTTTGCTATAACAAGAGAAGAGAGTGACCAACTACAAGACAAATACAAAACTGTTAATAAAATGACAATAATAAATCCTTCCCCATCAATAATTACTTTAAATGAGAGTGGGTTAAACGTCTCGATAAAAAGATACAGAGTGGCTGAATGATTAAAAATGAGAGCAAACTCCCACTGTATGCTATTGACAGGAAACTCACTTTAGACTGAAGGTATACATAGGCTTAAAGCCGGAGGAAGAAAAAGATATTGCCCACAAATGATAACCAAAAGAAAGGAGTGGTTATATTTAAATCAGATGAAGCAGACTTCACATCAAAAACCGCCTCTAGAGCCAAAAAAAAGATCATGACACAATGATAAAAGGATAAATTCAACAGAAAGATATAACAATTGTAAATATACATGCACCCCAAATCAGAGCACCTTGTGTATAAAACAAGTATAGACAAATCTGAAAGAAGAAATTGACAGCAATGCAATAATAGTAGGAGATTTCAGTACCCTATTTTAAATAATAGGTAAAACACACAGAATCAATAAACAGCAGACTTGAACAGCAGTACAGACAATGTGGACCCAACAGGCATGTACAGAACTTTTCACCCAAAGCAGAAGAATGCACATTCTTGATTATATATTCCCCAAACATTCCCCAAACAGGTCAGAAAACAAGTCTTAAATTTAAGAAGATGGAATCCATAACAAGCATCTTCTGCTTTATATTAATATTTTTTCATATGCTGTGTGATCTGCTCCCATTGAGGCTGCATGCAGTTTTTCCCTGCCTGAGCTGTTGTAGTTGTGGAACATGACCAGGCAAGAAAGCCACACAAACTCTTAGCTCTTACTAGATGTAAAGGTAATCTTCCAAGAGTAAACTCTATTCAAGTTCGTGTCTGCCTTTGGTCATTTTCCAGGTCCTTTGGGTTTTTAAAGGTATTTTGCCAGGCATTTATAATTGTTTTCTGTGTGAAGAATCAGACTACACATTAGTGTAATCTTTACCAGATGTCATCCCCACGGCTGGACTTGGTAAATCACAGAATATATTAAAAAAAAAATTTCTTGGAAAACTGCCAGATTGTTCTCTGGAATGGTTATTACTGCTTACATGCCTACAAACCAAGTCTTATGTTTCTCTTCATTCTTACCTGCACTTGATGCTATTCGCCACCCTGCTGCTAAGCTGCAAAGTCACTACAGTCGTGTCCAACTCTGTACGACCCCATAGACAGCAGCCCACCAGGCTCCCCGTCCCTGGGATTCTCCAGGCAAGAACACTGGAGTGGGTTGCCATTTCCTTCACCAATGCATGAACGTGAAGTCACTCAGTTGTGTCCGACTCTTCGCAATCCCATGGACTGCAGCCTACCAGGCTCCTCCATCCATGGGATTTTCCAGGCAAGAGTACTGGAGTGGGGTGCCATTGCCTTCTCCAATTCACCATCCTAATTTTTGCTAATTTATTGGATAGAAAGTGATATATCATTGTTGTTTTAATTTGCTCATTTGTGATTACTATTTAGCCTAAAGATCTCTTTATATCCTTTTAGGCATTTACTTATCATGCTTTATGAAAAAAAAGTATTCATAATGTTTTCCTATATTGCTACTGGATTTTTTTGTCCCCTTCTGTCTCCTCCCATACCTTTGTCTATTTGTGTGTGTGTGTGTGTGTGTGTATGTAGACGGGGGTGCTCAGGTATGTTGGATATCATAGATAGTAATTCCTGGTTGGTATTAAACTTTGCAAATGTCCTCTCCTTGTTTTTCACTTTTCTCTTAACTTTTTAATACTTGGGTCCTTTCTAAAGCCATTCTCTTATTTTTCAAATTAAGAGAAAGAGTTTTCCCATTATCCCTTTAATTAATTTTCTTCTAATTATTTTAATTTTTCTCCTTCTGGAAAATACTATTATTAACACTTCTCTACTCCTTATCTCTTAATTATAGTTTTGTCTTTTCTATTTTTTTTAATCCTTTCATCCTGGGAGAGTTTGTCAATTGGAGCAATAAGTGTCTGCTGCTGCTGCTGCTAAGTCACTTCAGTCGTGTCCGACTCTGTGTCACCCCATAGATGGCAGCCCACCAGGCTCCCCGGTCCCTGGGATTCTCCAGGCAAGAACACTGGAGTGGGTAATAAGTGTCTATGCTACTATTTATAATAAGACTTGTGATTTTATTTCTTGCCACTTGGTTATTTTAAAGAATTATTTGTTAGTGTTATGTCAGGAAACGTTTAACAGGAGGCTTCCTGTGTGCTGTTTTGGATCTGTCGGGAATTCTCTGTTCCTTATTAATTCCTGAATATTTGGGAATTTAAAAAGCATGCTGATATTTATTCAGTTTAGTTCAGTTGCTCAGTCGTGTCTGACTCTTTGCGACCCCATGAACCGCAGCACGCCAGGCCTCCCTGTCCATCACCAACTCCCAGAGTTTACCCAAACTCATGTCTATTGAGTCAGTGATGCTATCTAACCATCTCATCCTCTGTCATCCCCTTCTCCTTCTGCTTTCAACCTTTCCCAACATCAGGGTCTTTTCAAATGAGTTGACTCTTCGCATCAGGTGGCCAAAGTATTGGAGTTTCAGCTTCAACATCAGTCTCTCCAATGAACACCCAGGACTGATTTCCTTTAGGATGGACTGGTTGTAACTCCTTGCAGTTCAAGGGACTCTCAAGAGTCTTCTCCAACACCACAGTTCAAAAGCATCAATTCTTCAGCACTCAGCTTTCTTTATAGTCCAATTCTCACATCCATACATGACTACTGGAAAAACTGTAGCCTTGACTAGATGGACCTTTGTTGACAAAGTAATGTCTCTGCTTTTTAATATGCTATCTAGGTTGGTCATAACTTTCCTTCCAAGAAGTAAGCGTCTTTTAATTTCATGGCTGCAATCACCATCTGCAGTAATTTTGGAGCCCCCCAAAATAAAGTCAGCCACTGTTTCCACTATTTCCCCATCTATTTGCCATGAAGTGATGGGACCAGATGCCATGATCTTAGTTTACTTAATGTTGAGCTTTAAGCCAACTTTTTCACTCTCATCAAGAGGCTTTCACTTGCATCAAGAGGCTCTTTAGTTCTTCTTCACTTTCTTCCATAAGGGTGGTGTCATCTGCATATCTGAGGTTATCTGATATTTATTAGTCACCAGGTAATGTAACAGAGAAGGAAATGGCAACCTACTCCAGTATTCTTGCCTGGAGAATCCCAGGGATGGTGGAGCCTGGTGGGCTGCGGTCTATGGGGTAGCACAGAGTCGGACACGACTGAAGGGACTTAGCAGCAGCAGCAGGTAATGTAAGAAAAAGCCATTTTTAGCAAATGGCATTATGATACATTACCTTTGCACCTTCTCCTCACTGTAATTGGAAACTACTTCAAAAACCGTCAATCCAAGTCAAAGATACAACCAAAACCAGGCACCACCAACCAGCCTCATGTGAGAACTGTAACTTGCGCAGCTTTTCCTTCCTTCACAAGAAACCGAATGCTCTCTCCTCAGCCGCGGCTGCCCACCAGCTGAACGCTAGGTGCGCCCTCCCGGAGGCAACCAGGAGCTGCTCCCAGCCTTTTCTTCGCGCGGCGCGGCCATCTCCCACCCGCGCTGGGCCCCCATTCGCCGCAACGCCTCAACCGTCACTGTTGGGCCAGTGTGGCTCCAGGTCAGCGGAGCCATGTTCCTTCTTCTGGTCCTTCTCACCGTCCTCAGGGGACTGCACGGAGGCCCCAGTAAGTCCAGAACCTTGCCTTCTCGGGTTGGAGGACTGCCCTTTTCGGTCCAGAGTCGGGCCCCAGAACTCCCTTCCACCCCGTCTGACCCTTGGCCTCGAGGTCTGCAGCCAAGGAGGCAGAGGCAGCGTCAGCGCGAAAACCTTTTCATTTCTCTGGGTGATTTCCTTGTCTGTAAAATGGGAAAAAAGGAAAGATGTGGTCTTTTTGACATTCAGACTTTTGCTCTTCTAGAAATAATTGCACCTCCATGAAGAAGCCATTTATCAATGAGTTCCTCCTTGGTAACTGCAGTCCTCCACCTTCTCCGTGGAAAATTGCAGATCACCTTTGTCTTCAGTATTCTGTATCTTTTTTTCCCTTGTAAATGGTCCCAGTTTCTTGATGCATTCCACTTTTTAAATTTCCATATCTCTTAGGTCAGTGTAATTTGTTACTGATACTTAGTCAAAATGCCTGCCTAAAGATAGGAAAAGAGAGAGAATCAAACCTTAAGATTATAAAGGGTTAAGAAATGCATGGGTAAGAAGGACCAAAAGACAGGAGAAAGGGAAAGCAAATGCATATATTACACGCAAAAACGTTGGTAATGTAGACAAACACATGAAGAATTGGATTTAGAAATGAAAATGTAAGATTACGAGTATCAGAATAACTTTGCTTGTTTTTCTTTTAGATCTTCATAAAAAGTTTGTGCAGACCACAATTCCTGAAAAGATTTCAACGTCTGAGGCAATCAAAGATCCAGGAAATAATGTAATTGGGAAATAATATTTATATTTCTTAAATTGTGTGAAATTGCTTTTAGTATCAAGACCATAGCTGCTGATGTTGGGCAATAATTCAGTTCTTGGAGGCAGAGCTGAGTGCTCAGACCAGGTTCACAAGGAGGAACATTTTGATGAGAGGTGTTGAGGCATAAAAAAAAAAAAAAAAGCATTTATTTGGTGTTTGTTAGGACTGCAGCCTGGGAGACACAGATCCAAGAAGCACTTGAAATATGTTCCACCAGACTACAAAATGGTGTAAGAAAGCTACTAGGTTCCATAAATTGTTAAGAATTAGGATTGGAGCTGGCAAGAAGTAAGGGTGTCCATTAAGCAAGAATCTGGGTTGGAGTTTGAAATGATTACATAGCTGGGAAAAAGAGAGGGGGCCCGTGAAACTACCGGGTTGCATCCAGCAGCTGCTAGCAGATACGGTTTTGAAAATGGTTGGTGGTGTCCTTGAGTTTGATACAGTTCAGAAAATTCATATTCTCAGTGATGCAAGAATTTGTCTGAAACCCCATCCACTGGTGGACACCTGACTCCATTTGGGATGCCTGAACCATAGTTATTCCACTTTGATTGTCAGATGATCTTAAACATGTCATCACTATTTTCTCCACCCAAAACCATGTATTTTACTTATTAATTCAACTCAATAAGAGAATCTCTGCGAAAGTTTCCTGTTGTCTAAGTCTCATCTGGAAGTTATTTTACTTGCGAAACCTTGTGAGCAAGGCTCTTTTTTGTTTCACTAGAAAAATACTATGGAAAAACAAAAAGAAAATTTTCTTTTCTGCATAGTGATTACTTGCACCTATGGCTGTGCTCCAACAAGGTGACACACGTCCATCTTTCATGTTTCTGTAATTGCAAAGGGAGCTGTTTCATTCTTTAACTGTTGCAGTGGATTTTAATCTGGCACTTGAAAATTTGCTTACAATTTTGAAATAAATACTTATGGTAGTTGTGCATTTAGTCATTTGGGCAGAAAGACTGATGATATACAGTGTGAAAAACTATTCTTGTGCCTGCGACAATTTCTTATATCTTCTTCCTCTGAATTTTCCTTAATCCCCCAAATTTGTTATATCACCTTCTTTGGCATTATATGAGGAAATCATTTATTTCTTTTGCTTAGCCATTAGTATATGCAGGTTTATATTTGACTTTCCACCAAGTTTGATGTTTAGAACAATTGCAGACCATACAAAGAACTTCAAAAAGGAACTTCTCTTCAGTTGAGAAATTTCTACTGTTCAAAATATTCATTACAATATTTACACTTGCGTTTTGGCATTTTGGGATTTAAATATATGCAAATAAAAATGTAGATAATAGTTTAAAAACATTTAAAGAATTGAAAATATTGAATTGAAAATCTTGCGGCTGTGTCAGTGAAACTGTCAGAAGTCTAAACTCATAACTAATCATAAAAGAACTGAACTGTTGAAAAGATTGTGAACTTGTGAACAAACTATAAACTGAACTTGATATGTTACTCAAAACAAATGATGACCTTATAATTTGCTTGTAAGGGCCAATTGTAAACCCAGTCTTTCTGAAGAAAGCCAGCTAATCTTATATAAGTTTTGGGAAGCCTAGCGCGCAGGGACCCATGGGCTTTCAGAAAGGAGACTGTTTAGGTATAGACAGGCTTTCAGTTGTGTTGGTGCAGTTAGTTGAGGTAGAATACTTGTTGGTCTCACTTTCAGAATCCTCCTTAGTGGATTGATGCACTTACTGACTCCTGTCTAGAAGCTGTGGCTGTCACTAATTGGCTGACTTTTAGAAACTTGGGGTTGTCATTGATTTGCAAATTTTCAGAAGCTAGTTATTTGAGTGTGGCTGTTGTTAACTGGACGATTTTCTGATTGTACATGGTGATAAAAATTATCTCTAATGGTAGTTACACAACTTGAGATTTTGGCCAAATGATAATTTTTTCCCCCTCGCCTCCCCCTCCTCAGTTTCTGTCTATAAAGATTTAATTTTATAGTTAATTTTAAAAATTGAAGAATAATTATCTGCAACATTATGTTAGTTCCAGGTGCAAAATATAGTAATTCAGTATTTCTGTACATTACAAAATGATCACCTTGATAAACCTAGTTATCATCTATCACTGTACAAAGTCATTACAATATTATTGACAATATTCCCCAGACTGTACATTTCATCCTTATAACTCACTTATTTTGTAACTGAAAGTTTGTATCTGTTTATCTTCCTCACCTATTTCATTCATCCCCCTAACCCTCTTCCCTATGGCAGCTACCTGTTTGTTCTCTGTATCTGTGGGTCTCTCAGCTTCAGTTCAGTTCAGTCACTCAGTCGCGTCTGACTCCTTGTGACTCCATGAATCGCAGCATGCCAGGCCTCCCTGTCCATCACCAACTCCTGGAGTTCACTCAGACTCACGTCCATCGAGTCAGTGATGCCATCCAGCCATCTCATCCTCTGTCGTCCCCTTCTCCTCCTGCCCCCAATCCCTCCCAGCATCAGAGTCTTTTCCAATGAGTCAACTCTTCACATGAGGTGGCCAAAGTACTGGAGTTTCAGCTTTAGCATCAGTTGGTTCATTTGTTTTGTTTTTTATATTCCACATATAAGAGAAGTCAAGTGGTACTTGACTTTCTCTGTCTGACTCATTTCACTTAGCTTAGTACTGTGTTGTAGGTCCATCCGTGTTGTAATTGGCAAATTTTCACTTTTTGGGTAATACTATTTTGTGTATAAAACCATATCTTCACCTATTCATCTATTGATGGGCACTTAGATTGCTGCCATATCTTGGCTGTTGTAAATAATTGCGGTGAACATGGGGTGCATGTATCTTTTTGAATTAGAGTTTTTGTTTTCTTCAGGAAAAAACTCAGAAGTGAGATTTCTAGACCCTATGGTAGTTCTGTCTTTAATTTTTTGAGGACCCTCTATAGTACTTTACATAGTGGCTGCACCAGTTTACATTCCAGCCAACATTGTATGAGGGTTCTCTTTTCTCCACATCCTCTCACACGGTTATCTCTTGTCTTTTTTATCATAAGTGTGAGGTGATATCTCATGGTTTTGATTAGCATTTCCTGATGATTAGTAATGTTGAGGATTTTTTCATGTGCCTGTTGGCCATCTGTATGTCTTCTTTGAAAAAATATCTATTCATATATTCTGCCCATTTTTTAAATGTGTTGTTTGCTTTTCAGATGTTGAGTTGTGTAAGTTCTTTGTCTACTTTGAATATTGGTCCTTTATCGTATATATTTTTTGTGAATATTTTCTCCTGTTCAGTAGGCTTTTCATTTTGTTAGTAGTAGTTTCCTGCCCTGTGAAAAGCTTTTTAGTTTGATATAGTCCTGTTTGTTCATTTTGTTCCCCCCTGGTTTCCTGAGGAGATATTTTAAAAAATATTGCTAAGACCACTGTCAAATGAGCATTACTGCCTCTGTTTTCTTCTGGGAGTTTTATAGCTTTAGGTCTTACATTTAAGTCTTGAATTGATTTTTCAATTTATTTTTGTATATGGTGTGAGAAAGAGGTCCAGTTCGATTCTTTTCCATGTGGTTGTCCATTTCCCACCACAATGTATTGAAGAGGCTGTCTTTTTCCTATTGTATATCCTCCTTCTTTGTCTTACATTACTTGACCATGGACACGTGGGTTTGGTACTACACTGGCTGTTGTGTTTTTCCGATCTCTGTGTCTGTGTTTGTACTAGGAACATACCGTTTTGGTTACGTTATGTTGTTGTGTCATAGAGTTTGAAATCAGGGAGTGTGATATCACCTGTCTTGTTTTTCTTTCTCAAGATTGTTGGCTATTCAGGTCTTTTGTGGTTCCATAAACATTTTAGCATTATTTATTTTAGTTCTGTGAAAAATGCCATTGGTATTTTGATAAGGGATTGCATTAAATCTGTAGATTGCTTTGGGTAATATGGTCATTTTAACAATATTAATTCCTATTATCTATGTACACAGTTTCTTTCCATCTGTTTATATCATCTTTAGTTTCTCTCATCAGTGTCCTATAGTTTTCTGAGTAGAGGTTTTTTACCAGCTTGGTTAGATTTATTTCTCGGTATTTTATTCTTTTTGATGCAGTTGTAAATTGGATTGTTTTCTTAATTTTTATTTCTGATAGTTTGTCAGTGTATAGAAATGCAGCAGATTTCTGTATATTAGTTTTTTTTTCTTGCAACTTTGCTGAATTCATTTATTACTTCTAATAGTTTTTTGGTAGCCTCTTTAGGATATTCTATATATAATATCATGTTACACGCAACAGTGACAGTTGTACTTTTGCCATTTTTATTTCCTTTTACTTATTTTTTGTCTGATTAATCTCACTAGGACTTCCAATACTATGTCAAATAAAAGTGATGAAAGTGAGGATCCTTGTTTTGTTCCTGATCTTAGAGGAAAAGCTTTCAGATTTTCATGATTGAGTATATTAGCTATGGGCTTGTCAGACATGGACTTTATTATGTTGAGGTGTCATAGTGATGTTGGGTTTTATCAAAAGCTTTTTCTGCATTTCACAATTTTTAAACTCTTGAATTTGTTATTATGATATATCATGATATTTGACTTACAGATATTGAAATATCCTTGTACCTTTGGAATAAATCCCACTTGATCTTGGTGTATGGATTTTTAAAATATATTGTTTAATTTGTTTTGCTAATATTTTGTTGAGGATTTTTGCACCTATGTTCATCAGTGATATTGTTCTATAGTTTTCCTTTTTGTGGTGTCTTTGTCTGGTTTTGGTATCAGGCTGATACCTCATTGAATAAAATAGAGAGTGTTCCTTTCTCTTTAATATTTGTGAGTGCTTTGAGAAAAATAGGTGTTAAGTCTTCTTTTAATGTTTTGTGGGTTTCACCTATAAAGCCATCTGGTCCTGGACTTTTGTTTGTTTGGAGTTTATTTAAGTTACTGATTCAGTTCATTACAGTCTATTCATATTTTGTATTTCTTATTGATTTAGTCTTGAGAGATTGTACATTACTAGTAATTTATCCATTTCTTCTGAATTGTCCATTTTACTGGTGTATAATTGTTCTCAGTACTCTCATGATTTTTTCTAGCTCTGAGGTGTTTGTTAGATTTAGTCTTGAGAGATTGTACATTTCTAGTAATTTATCCATTTCTTCTGAATTGTCCAATTTACTGGTGTACAATTGTTCTCAGTACTCTCATGATTTTTTTGTAGTTCTGGGGTGTTTGTTAGAACTTCTTTTTTATTTCTGATTTTATTTTGGCTCTTGTTTTTCTTGATGAGTCTTACTGAAAGTTTTGTGATTTTTATTTATCTTTTCAAATAACTAGCTCTTAGTTTTATTGATTTATTTTAAAATTTCTATGTCATTTATTTCTCTTCTGATCTTTTTGATATCTTGCCTTCTACTAACTTTGGGTGTTGTTTGTTCTTCTTTTTATATAGTTCCTTTGGTGTAAGGTTAGATTATTTATTTGAGATTTTTCTTGTTTACTGAGATAAGATATTACTAAAAATGTCCCTCTTAGAACTGCTTTTGCCACATCTCATATATTTTGGATTAGTTTGTTTCCATTTTCATTTGTCTCCAGGTATTTTTTGATTTGCTATTTGATTTCTGCTGTAATACATCAGTTGTTTAGTAGCATATTGTTCAGACTCCACATGCTAGTGTTTTTTTGCAGTTTTTTTTTCTTGTTCTGATTTCTAGTCTCAGACCTCTGTGGTCTGAAAAAAATGAGTGATTTGATTTCAGTTTTCTCAAATTTACTGAGACTTGTTTTTGGCATAGTATGTGGTCTCTTCTGGAAATGCTTCTAGTGCCCTTGAAAAGAGTATTCTTCTTTTGGATGGAATTTTCTGTAAGAATCTCTCAAGTTCATTTGATAGTGTGTCATTTAAGGCCAGTGTTTCCTTATTAATTTAAATTTTCTGTCTCTATTATCTGTCCATTGATGTCAGTGAAGGGTTAAAAACCCTACTGTTGTTGTGTTACTCTCAATTCCTCCTTTTTTGTTTGTTAATATTTGCTTTATGTATTTAGGTACTCCTATGTTGGGTGCATATATATTTACAATTATTATATCAACTTGTTGCCTTGATCCCTTTATCATCTGGGCTGTTGGACTGTTATCCCTATTGTCCTATATTCCACTGCCTTAATTAATGTAGCTTTATTACAAGTTTTAATATAGGTGAGTACTGGTACTCATACTTTTCTTTCAATACTTTGAAGAGGTCATTCCATTGCCTTTTGTTAGTCACATAATTTATTAAGAATTGTTCTGAACATAATGTGTCATTTTTCTCTTATTGATTTTGAGTGTTTTCTCTTTTTATTTTGTTTTAAATTTTTGAGTATGACATGCCCAGGTTTGCTTTCTTTATGTTCATCCTGCTTTGGAATTATATAATAATTTGCCACTGTGAGTTGTTATCGTTCATAAGCTTTGAAAGTGTCAACCGTGAATTCTCCAAGTGTTATTTCTTAGTCTTACCTTTCTCCTTATTTTTTGGATTATAATTGCATGAGTGTTGGAGTGGAGTGAAGTGACGTGAATTGAAGTCGCTCAGTCGTGTCCGACTCTTTGCGACACTATGGACTGTAGCCTGCCAGGCTCCTCCATCCCTGGGATTTTCCAGGCAAGGGTACTGGAGTAGGTTGCCATTTTCTTCTCCAGGGGGTCTTCCTGACCCAAGGATCGAACCCAGGTCTCCCTCATTGTAGGCAGATGCTTTATAGTCTGAGCCATGAGGGAAGTACATGAGCGCTAGACATTTTTAATTGGTCACATTTCTCTTGTTTCCTTCTTTGCATTTTTCTCTGTGTTTCAACATGGATATTTTCTACTGACCTGTATTCCTGTCACCAATTTTAACCCCTGCTAAGTCTAATCTTCTTTTATACCCTTTCATTGAATTTTTAATAACAGATACTGGTTTTTTTCTGCTGTACAATTTTAATTTGTTTCTTTATTACAGATTCTACACTTTTATTGAAATTCTCCATGTTCTCATTTTAATCAAAGTTATTTAATAGGTATTACTTGTGGGCTTGTTGCTATTCTCTATTTTTTATTTATTTATTTTAAATTTGATCCTGTTCTTTAGCATTTGTTATCATTTTTTTTTAAAGGAAAAGTTGGTGTATTTGTTTGCTAAGGCCCCTATAACAAAGAAACACAAACAATGTGTCTTAAGTGACAGAAACTTATTGTCTCATAGTTTTGGAGGCTAAAAGTCCAAGATCAAGATGTTGGCAGCATTGGTTCTTTTTGAGTACTATGAGGGACAGATCTGTTCCCAGCCTCTGCCATTAGCTTATAGAGACTGGAGATTCTCCCATTGTGTCAGATCAGATCAGATCAGATCAGTTGCTCAGTCGTGTCCAACTCTTTGCGACCCCATGAATTGCAGCACGCCAGGCTTCCCTGTCCATCACCAACTCCCGGAGTTCACCCAGACTCACATCCATCGAGTCAGTGATGCTATCCAGCCATCTCATCCTCTGTTGTCCCCTTCTCCTCTTGCCCCCAATCCCTCCCAGCATCAGAGTCTTTTCCAATGAGTCAACTCTTCGCATGAGATGGCCAAAGTACTGGAGTTTCAGCTTTAGCATCATTCCTTCCAAAGAAAGCCCAAGGCTGATGTCCTTCAGAATGGACTGGTTGGATCTCCTTGCAGTCCAAGGGACTCTCAAGAGTCTTCTCCAACACCACAGTTCAAAAGCATCAATTCTTCAGCGCTCAGCCTTCTTCACAGTCCAACTCTCACATCCATACATGACCACAGGAAAAACCATAGCCTTGACTAGACAGACCTTTGTTGGCAAAGTAATGTTTCTGCTTTTGAATATGCTATCTAGGTTGGTCATAACTTTCCATCCAAGGAGTAAGCGTCTTTTAATTTCATGGCTGCAGTCACCATCTGCAGTGATTTTGGAGCCCCAAAAAATAAAGTCTGACACTGTTTCCACTGTTTCCCCATCTATTTCCCATGAAGTGATGGGACCAGATGCCATGATCTTCGTTTTCTGAATGTTGAGCTTTAAGCCAACTTTTTCACTCTCCACTTTCACTTTCATCAAGAGGCTTTTTAGTTCCTCTTCACTTTCTGCCATAAGGGTGGTGTCATCTGCATATCTGAGATTATTGATAGTTCTCCCAGCAATCTTGATTCCAGCTTGTGCTTCTTCCAGTCCAGCGTTTCTCATGATGTACTCTGCATAGAAGTTAATAAACAGGGTGATAATATACAGCCTTGACGTACACCTTTTCCTATTTGGAACCAGTCTGTTGTTCCATGTCCAGTTCTAACTGTTGCTTCCTGACCTGCATACAAATTTCTCAAGAAGCAGATCAGGTGGTCTGGTATTCCCATCTCTTTCAGAATTTTCCACAGTTTATTGTGATCCACACAGTCAAAGGCTTTGGCATAGTCAATAAAGCGTAAATAGATGTTTTTCTGGAACTCTCTTACTTTTTCTATGATCCAGCAGATGTTGGCAATTTGATCTCTGTTTCCTCTGCCTTTTCTAAAACCAGCTTGAACATCAGGAAGTTCACGGTTCACATATTGCTGAAGCCTGGCTTGGAGAATTTTGAGCATTCCTTTACTAGCGTGTGAGATGAGTGCAAGTGTGTGGTAGTTTGAGCATTCTTTGGCATTGCCTTTCTTTGGGATTGGAATGAGAACTGACCTTTTCCAGGCCTTTGGCCACTGCTGAGTTTTCCAAATTTGCTGGCCTATTGAGTGCAGCACTTTCACAGCATCATCTTTCAGGATTTGGAATAGCTCAACTGGAATTCTATCACCTCCACTAGCATCCCACTCCAGTATTCTTGCCTGGAAAATCCCATGGATGGAGGAGCCTGGTGGGCTGCAGTCCATGAGGTCGCGAAGAGTCGGACACGACTGAGTGACTTCACTTTCACTTTTCACTTTCCTGAATTGGAGAAGGAAATGGCAACCCAGTCCAGTGTTCTTGCCTGGAAAATCCCAGGGACGGGGGAGCCTGGTGGACTGCTGTCTATGGGGTCACACAGAGTTGGACACGACTGAAGTGACTTAGCAGTAGCAGCTTTGTTGGTAGTGATGCTTTCTAAGGCCCACTTGACTTCACATTCCAGGATGTCTGGCTCTAGGTCAGTGATCACACCATCGTGATTATCTGGGTCGTGAAAGGTGTGTGCAAATTTCCTTTTTTTATAAGGATACCACTTACATTGGATTAGGGCCACACTAATGGCCTCTCCCTAACTTGATTACCTCTGTAAAGACCTTGTCTCTGAATAAGGTCACATTCTAAAGTTAGGTTTCACATGTAAATTTGGATGGAGGGAGAAAACAATTGAACCCAAACAGTTGGATTTGTGTATGAAAGTTTGTAGAAGCTCTGGATGATGTCTTTTTGAAATTTTTTCTTCCGGTCAGTTTTGTATATTTCTTATTAATTGCAGAATTTTGTTGTTGTTTTTCTCCTTTATTTTCATCATATTTATTTAATACATAGACATGTCTGTGATCTTCCTCTGTTCTCTCCTACATTCTCTTCCAGAGGAATTTCATCGCTTGCATTCGATAAGGAAAGTGCTGCAGCTACTGCTAAGTCGCTTCAGTCGTGTCCGACTCTGTGCGACCCCATAGACGGCAGCCCATCAGGCTCCCCCGTCCCTGGGATTCCCCAGGCAAGACCACTGGAGTGGGTTGCCATTTCCTTCTCCAATGCATGAAAGTGAAAAGTGAAAGTGAAGTTGCTCAGTCATTTCCGACTCTGTGCGACCCCATGGACTGCAGCCTACCAGGCTCCTCCGTCCATGGGATTTTCCAGGCAAGAGTACTGGAGTGGGGTGCCATGCCTTCTCCGAAGCAAAGTGCAGTGGTAATTATTGTGTTATCTTGCCACAGGTGTAGTACATTTCTTGTAGTTCTGTCTTTTAGAAGTGTGTCTTCCAATGAACAGGAAAATTTACTTTATAGGAGGGCTGGGAGTGAGCAAGAAATGGTTTCTCTCAAGTGAGGTGGGCATCTTGGCATTTACCTTGGGCATGGTGAGTTGGTGGTGTGTGTCTTAGACTAGAGATGATTATCAGCAAGCTTATTCCTCAGATGTGTGAGTACTGGTGAGTAGCAGGCATGTGGGAATGCTACCACCTAGTTCTCAATTCAGAATTCTGAAGATTTCAATATCCACATGGCAATGGAAGCACATAGAATAGTTATGTATTATTATTAATTTTGTCAATCTCAAAAGGATAACTTAGAAAAAACATTATTTAGCATAATTTTTGTAGGTGTTATTATTGATTTTTTTTGATGCTTGTGTACAGGTGGCTTATGTCATTACAATAGGAGGAAATCCATATTTTGTCCATCTCACAAAGCAGTAAGTAATTATTTTATCTTTTAAAATTTTAATTTTTTGGTGTATTGATTAAAAAAATAATTATCCATAGAATCATTTTAATTCAATTGTTTATTAGATATGTGTATTAATTTGATACCTATTGTATGTGAGTTTTTGGGTAAAGTCCTAAGCACACAAAAAGCAATGAAACAAGTAGTCTTAGTTAAATAATTTGTAATAAAGATGTATTCAGACACATCAATAGATAAATGAAGAATTGTTTTATAATGCAACATTGTGATAAATGTGTAGATAGTATTCTTTGGAAATCAGGGAAGGCTTTTTTGCAAAGAGATGACTTGAGGAAAGATACTTTAGTTCTAAAAGAAGTGGGGTAGTATTGGGGGGTATTCTGTTTTGAGGAAATCATCTGCAGGTTGATACAGAATAGATTTTGTGGTGTGCAGAAATTCAGTGTGAGAATGACTGTAGAAGATCTATAATGCCATGGTAAGGCTATTAGAAGCCATAAATATTTTTAAGCACGTACTTATATAGGTCCATTGAGTCTCATAGTCTGTTTTTGAGGGGGTAAAAATGGAATTGGAATGTCTAATTATACAATTATATAATAGTGTAAGTGCATGATGATAGTAGCTTGAAGAATGATCATTGCACTGGAAAGAAAAATTCAGTAGATCTTGAGGACAGATTTGGTAGGATGATTGGGAAACAGTGAGGAATTTTGGATAATTTAGTTGTTGCTTAAGAAAATTGGCGGGTTTGTGTAATAAAATGAGGGGTATTAATGAAGGAGATATTTATCTGAGGGGTGAATTTGGTTTGCATTGCTTGTAAGATATTCACGTGGCTTTTTTTCCCCATTAGGTATACAAATATAGGAATTTGAATCGCTAAGGAGAGATTGGCAATATAGATTTAGCAGTAATTAAAAAAAATGCAAACTTACAGAGTGCTTACAAATATACAGGTGGCTAAAGATGGAATCTTGGGAAAGACCAGTGTTTCTCTTTATGGTTCTGCCAAAAGAGATCAAGCTAGAACAGTCAAGGAGGTAGGAAGTGAAGCATGAGTGATGTGTGATGTAAATTAAGTGAATAGACCAAGTGGCCACAGTTTTAAAAATGATACCAGAAGTCCAGTGCAATGATTACTTTAAAATTTTCTTTTGGATTTGACATTCTGGTGGTTATGGATCTTTTCTAGAGCAGTTAAGGGTGAGTAACAATTGACAAAGTGAAGAAACTGTGTGTAGAGTACTCTTTTGATAAAATCTATTGAGAATTGAAAATATGTAGGGAATAGTGAGAGGAAGACACAGGGCTGAGGGACAGTTATTCAGGATGATAATGACTTGACAGTAAACTTCTCAATAGTATTAAGATAAAAACAGTAGAGAGGAAGAGCTTGAAATTACAGTACTAATAAAGTGATGTATCTTCAATACATGGCACAGAATAAGATGCATAGTACAGGTGTGATGATTTGCTTTGAACAAAAGAAGCAATCATTCTCAAAGATAAGGAGTGAGGATGGGTACAGGGGATCTGACAGTGAGGTGACATGGAAGTTACTGAGATGATTGACAGGAATGATGTCAAGTTTTTATATAATTACTGAGGAGAATGAAAGAAAATTCTGACCAGGGTTATTGAGAAGAACTTGGTACTCAGTTAAGGTTCAGTTCAGTTCAGTTCAGTTGCTCAGTCGTGTCCGACTCTGTGACCACATGGACTGCAGCATGCCAGCCTTCTCTGTCCATAACCAAGTCCTGGAGCTTGCTCAAACTCATGTCCATTGAGTCGGTGATGCCATCCAACCATATCATCCTCTGTCGTCCCCTTCGCCTCCTGCCTTCAGTCTTTCCCAGCATCAGGGTCTTTTCCAATGAGTCAGTTCTTCACATCAGGTGACCAAAGTATTGGAGTTTCAGCTTCAGCATCAGTCCTTCCAATGAATATTCAGGACTGATCTCCTTTAGGATTGACTGGTTTGATCTCCTTGCAGTCCAGGGGACTCTCAAGAGTCTTCTCCAACACCACAGTTAAGGTTAGTGAATGTGAATTTTTTAATGATGTTAAGAAAATCTTATAAATTTTGGCCTAACCCTACATTTTAACTTTGAGATTCAAGTTTAAAGTCTAGAATTAATGAGCAATAATGACAAGGATTTGAAGGTTCTACGCTGAAAATTGATACCTGTCTTATTTCACTGTTTGATATTTCTAGCAGTTTGGGTTGTTCATTATCATGCATTTTTGTATTATGTCACTGTAGTTAAAATACCTCCTTCTGCCCCAAACTTATTTAAATGACCAGTATCTGGGCAATAGGATATGCCAAGATAATTGGCACTACTTTAAATTCCTCCTTTAAAAAGAAAATTTGTATTATGAAGAATAATTTTTCTTTGTTTTCTATTTACAATTTGACCATGTTTTTGTGATTTCTGCCTAGGTCATTTTTATCTTCAGCTTCTGTTGTTTATTTTTATGACAAAAATGACGTCCGACATCATCAGCCTTTGTCAGCTCAGGTAAGACTTAGGTTTCTTTGTTATATATTTCTTATTCTGAATTTTCCTTAAAATATAAATATTATGAAATTATTAAAATGTTATTTCACACATTCAGTGAAATTAAATAAACTGGACTAGTTCTTATTTCTACCTGGCACAACTCATTGTGTCATGGCCATTCATATTAAAGTCCTAAGGCAGTGAAAGTAAAAAATACAAGTGAGGTATCTGGAATGTCCATTTAAAAAAGAAGTTAACCATTTTTTTTCTGTGTGTTTTTTTTTTTTTTTTCCCCCTCAGATGGATTGCAATTATCATGGATATGTTGCAGGTTTTCCAAATTCTCTTGTATCACTCAACATTTGTTCGGGACTCAGGTTGTAACCTATTTAGAGATACTCCTTTTGCCAGTATTTGATCTTGCTAAACTGTAATATTTATCCTCCAGTACTTTTTCTAGTTCTACACTCACCTTTATTATTTCAATTTCCTATGGAGTGAGCCAGAATTACTGACAAAATAAAGTTAGTCACCCTGGCAGTATCCATTCCAGATGGGAGTCTACACGTTGATTCTAACAGGCTATGCTGCTTGAGGCTTTGAGCAATCTTGAGTACAGGTAGTGTTGATTGGGTCTCTCCATACTAGTCTTCTCAAATTCTTTATGTTTTTGCTGCTGCTGCTGCTAAGTTGCTTCAGTCGTGTCTGACTCTGTGCGACCCCATAGACGGCAGCCCATCAGGCTCCCCTGTCCCTGGGATTCTCCCGGCAAGAACACGGGAGTGGGTTGCCATTTCCTTCTCCAATGCAGGAAAGTGAAAAGTGAAAGTGAAGTCGCTCAGTCGTGTCCGACTCTGAGCAACCCCATGGACTGCAACCTACCAGGCTCCTCCATCCATGGGATTTTCCAGGCAAGAGTACTGGAGTGGGGTGCCATTGCCTTCTCTGCTTTATGTTTTTACAGGTATCTTAACTTTCTAGAATGATTGACAATGCGGAATGCCTGAGTCTGACTGATACTTTGGCTCTGCTCACAGTCATTCTCAGGCAGATAGTACCTTTAACTCAGCCACACAAATGATTTAGAACATGAAGTATCAAGGGAGATATAGGGATTTCAAAGAGAAGGAAGGGACCTAAACTCAGGAGAAGAGTGCCTATGGCTAAAATCTTGGTTAGAACATCAACACCCTAAGTAGAAGTCTTAACCTGTTTAAGCACATAGATGTGTCATAGATGTGTGTAGATGTGCCTATATATTGGCACTTGCTGTCTACCTCAACAAGGATTAAATTGTATGCTTCTGCTGAATTTGCACCCCCTGAAGGAGTGGAATTCAGGGTTGAGAGCAGAAATGCGGCACTCTGTGCTCTGTGAAGACTGGCAGAACAGGTCTTCAGGTAGTTAGATATTCTCAGGAGCTGATTTTATGAGCCCAATTTTTGTATTTCCTCATAGCTAGAAAAGCAATAAAATCCTTCATGGTAATGGCTATTTCCTGTGACTAGCAGAAGCTTCATGAGACTAGCAGAAACTTTCTACAAAAAATACGTGCTTGATCGCATGTACACCACCTTCACAAAAATCACATATAAACTCTCCTTCCCTGCTACCTCCTTAGAACAGTTAGAGATATCTGAGCTATCTAATATCACCCGGGCTGCAGTCCTCGTTTTGCTCCCAAATAAAACTTACCTTGCAGCTCTATCATTGTGCATTTTTTTATGTTGACAGATGCATGCCACTAAAACTGGTTTCTTTAAGATAATCAAAATATTTCTATTAGAATATTTGTAATAAAAAGCCAGACATATACTGTGTTATTACTGTCCAGTTCTAGAACAATACCTCAAAGAATAAAGACAGAAATAGAAAAAACAAGATGACTTTAAATGTAAAAAAAATTGTTTTTTGGCCAACATTTCTTATTAGAATTACAGTTCCAGTAGGGTAATTTCAGATTTGTTTTGATTATTTTTACCATTCAGGGGAACACTGCAGTTTAAAAACATCTCATATGCACTTGAACCAGTTGAGTCAGTATCAGGATTCATGCACATGATTTATGAAGAAAAAAATGATATAAGTGCTGTCCCTCTGTTACTGGAAAATGACTCTTACAGCTATGAGCGATCACAGTATAAAGTCAGAAAAAGTTCAGAAGTAAGTGTGGACTCCTTATTATAATGTATTCTGTGTAATTTTATAAAATGAAAAATACTTTCAGAGCAAAATTTGGTGGCTTGTAAATTTTAAGTTTATCTTACTTTTTCATGATGGCATTTCATGAATTTTCAGATGGCTGCAGAATGAAATTTTTTGTTATGCTTCTTGTTAGATGAAAGTTTAGCAAAAACTTAGGTAATTGATTTTGGAAACAGATATGTGAATATAAGATTATATAAACCAAAAAGCTAATTTTCATATGTGGACATTTGGATAATTAATGTAAATTCTTCCTTTTCCTGAATTATTCTGGTAATTTGAGTGAATATGTGATCTGAATTTCTAAATGAGTCTTTGTTATATGAGAATTCAGAAATGGATAATAATAGTTAGTGGCTTGCATAAGGTACGTGTAAAGCAAACTGATGAATTCTTCCTCCACAAAGACCTGTAAGCTGCCATAAATAACATTCCTGGCTCCAGTGAACAGTCAGTGATTGTAAACTTTAGTAATATTTTTCTAAACCATGGTTTGTCAAAAGTAGTTTCTAATAACTGATAGCGAAAAAATCTGCCCACATGAAAGATTACTATGAAAAATGATCACAAGGCTAAGGAAAGGAAGGCTTCCTGGTGGCCCAGTGGTAAAGAATCGGCCTGCCAATGCAGGAGACAAAGGAGACATGGGTTTGATCCCTGGGTTGGGAAGATCCCCTGGAGAAGGAAATGGCAAACCACTACAGTATTCCTCTCTGGATAATCCCATGGACAGAGGAGCCTGACAAGCTACAGTCCATGAGGTCACAAAGAGTTGGACAACACTGAATGAGCGCACAAGGAAAGGAAAATTTTATGTTATAAACTTAATATTTCTAATATCAGCTATTGTAAAAATCAAATTATGTCTGAGTATTATATACAGCACTGACTGTCACTGAAATTCTTATTAACCATAGGCATATTCTGGACTGGAATTTTCTGAATAGTACATAAAATTTGTATTTGAAAATCACCTTAATATATATTCAGTAGCAACATGCCTCTCAGTTTATCTGAACATAATTTCAATAGAACATACACTTTTGGAAATTTCTCAGGACTCATGTTATATGTTTTTCAGAGATTTGGCCATACCAAATTATTCCCCCGATACATTGATATGTATATTGTTGTGGATAAAAATCTGGTAAGTTCTTTTTTTATTTTTTAATATAAATTTATTTGTTTTAATTGGAGGCTAATTACTTTACAATGTTGTATTGGTTTTGCCATACATCAACATGAATCCGCCATGGGTATACACATGTTCCCCATCCTGAACCCCGCTCCCACCTCCCTCCACATACCATCCCTCTGGGTCATCCCAGTGCACCAGCCCCCAGCATCCTGTATCATGCATCGAACCTGGACTGCCAATTCGTTTCACATATGACATTATACATGTTTTGATGCCATTCTCCCAAATCATCCCACCCTCTCCCTCTCCCACAGAGTCCAAAAGACTGTTCTATACATCTGTGTCTCTTTTGCTGTCTTGGATATGGAGTTATCATTACCATCTTTCTAAATTCCATATATATGCGTTAGTATACTGTATTGGTGTTTTTCTTTCTGGCTTACTTCACTCTGTATAATAGGCTCCAGTTTCATCCACCTCATTAGAACTAAATCAAATGTATTCTTTTTAATGGCTGAGTAATACTCCATTGTGTATATGTACCACGGCTTTCTTATCCATTTGTCTGCTGATGGACATCTAGGTTGCTTCCATGGCCTGGTATTATAAATAGTGCTGCAATGAACATTGGGGTACACGTGTCTCTTTCAATTCTGGTTTCCTCGGTGTGTATACCCAGCAGTGGGATTGCTGGGTCATAGGGCAGTTCTATTTCCAGTTTTTTAAGGAATCTCCACACTGTGCTGCATAGTGGCTGTACTAGTTTGCATTCCCACCAATAGTGTAAGAGGGTTCCCTTTTCTCCACATCCTCTCCAGCATTTATTGCTTGTAGACTTTTGGATCACAGGCATTCTGACTGGCGTGAAATGGTACCTCATAGTGGTTTTGATTTGCATTTCTCTGATAATGAGTGATGTTGAGCATCTTTTCATGTGTTTGTTAGCCATCTGTATGTCTTTGGAGAAATGTCTGTTTAGTTCTTTGGCCCATTTTTTGATTGGGTCATTTTTCTGGAATTGAGCTATAGGAGTTGCTTGTATATTTTTGAGATTAGTTGTTTGTCAGTTGCTTCATTTGTTATTATTTTCTCCCATTCTGAAGGCTGTCTTTTCACCTTGCTTAGAGTTTCCTTTGTTGTGCAGAAGCTTTTAATTAGGTCCCATTTGTTTATTTTTGCTTTTATTTCCAATATTCTGGGAGGTGGGTCATAGAGGATCCTGCTGTGATGTATGTCGGAGAGTGTTTTGCCTATGTTCTCCTCTAGGAGTTTTATAGTTTCTGGTCTTACGTTTAGCTCTTTAATCCATTTTGAGTTTATTTTTGTGTATGGTGTTAGAAAGTGTTCTAGTTTCATTCTTTTACAAGTGGTTGACCAGTTTTCCCAGCACCACTTGTTAAAGAGATTGTCTTTAATCCATTGTATGTTCTTGTCTCCTTTGCCAAAGATAAGGTGTCCATAGGTGTGTGGGTTTATCTCTGGGCTTTCTATTTTGTTCCTTGATCTATATTTCTGTCTTTGTGCCAGTACCATACTGTCTTGATGACTGTGGCTTTGTAGTAGAGCCTGAAGTCAGGCAGGTTGATTCCTCCAGTTCCATTCTTCTTTCTCAAGATAGTTTTGGCTATTCGAGGTTTTTTGTATTTCCATACAAATTGTGAAATTATTTGTTCTAGCTCTGTGAAGAATACCATTGGTAGCTTGATAGGAATTGCATTGAATCTATAGATTGCTTTGGGTAGTATACTTATTTTCACTATATTGATTCTTCCAATCCATGAACACGGTATATTTCTCCATCTATTTGTGTTCTCTTTGGTTTCTTTCACCAGTGTTTTATAGTTTTCTATATATAGGTCTTTAGTTTCTTTAGGTTGCAATGGTGAATGGAATTGTTTCCTTAATTTCTCGTTCTATTTTCTCATTATTAGTGTATAGGAATGCAAGGGATTTCCGTGTGTTGATTTTATATCCTGCAACTTTACTATATTCATTGATTAGTTCTAGTAATTTTCTGGTGGAGTCTTTAGGGTTTTCTGTGTAAAGGATCATGTCATCTGCAAACAGAGTTTTACCTCTTCTTTTCCAATTTGGATTCCTTCTATTTCTTTTTCTGCTCTGATTGCTGTGGCCAAAACTTCCAAAACTATGTTGAATAGTAGTGGTGAAAGTGGGCACCCTTGTCTTGTTCCTGACTTTAGGGGAAATGCTTTCAATTTTTCACCATCTAGGATAATGTTTGCTGTGGGTTTGTCATACATAGCTTTTATTATGTTGAGGTATGTTCCTTCTATTCCTGCTTTCTGGAGATTTTTTATCATAAATGGATGTTGAATTTTGTCAAAGGCTTTCTCTGCATCTATTGAGATAATCATGTGGCTTTTATTTTTCAATTTGTTAATGTGGTGTATTACATTGATTGATTTGTGCATATTGAAGAATCCTTGCATCCCTAGGATAAAGCCCACTTGGTCATGATGTATGATCTTTTTAATGTGTTGTTGGATTCTGATTGCTAGAATTTTGTTAAGGATTTTTGCATCTATGTTCATCAGTGATATTGGCCTGTAGTTTTCTTTTTTTGTGGGATCTTTGTCAGGTTTTGGTATTAGGGTGATGGTGGCCTCATAGAATGATTTTGGAAGTTTACCTTCCTCTGCAATTTTCTGGAAGAGTTTGAGTAGGATAGGTGTTAGCTCTCCTCTAAATTTTTGGTAGAATTCAGCTGTGAAGCCGTCTGGACCTGGGCTTTTGTTTGCTGGAAGATTTCTGAATACAGTTTCAATTTCCATGCTTGTGATGGGTCTGTTAAGATTTTCTATTGCTTCCTGGTTCAGTTTTGGAAAGTTGTATTTTCCTAAGAATTTGTCCATATATTCCAGGTTGTCCATTTTATTGGCATATAGTTTCTGATAGTAGTCTCTTATGATCCTTTGTATTTCTGTGTTGTCTGTTGTGATCTCTCCATTTTCATTTCTAATTTTATTGATTTGATTTTTCTCCCTTTGTTTCTTGATGAGTCTGGCTAATGGTTTGTCAATTTTATTTATCCTTTCAAAGAACCAGCTTTTGGCTTTGTTGATTTTTGCTATGGTCTCTTTTGTTTCTTTTGCATTTATTTCTGCCCTAATTTTTAAGATTTCTTTCCTTCTACTAACCCTGGGGTTCTTCATTTCTTCCTTTTCTAGTTGCTTTAGGTGTAGAGTTAGGTTATTTATTTGACTTTTTTCTTGTTTCTTGAGGTATGCCTGTATTGCTATGAACTTTCCCCTTAGGACTGCTTTTACAGTGTCCCACAGGTTTTGGGTTGTTGTGTTTTCATTTTCATTCGTTTCTATGCATATTTTGATTTCTTCTGTGATTTGTTGGTTATTCAGCAGCGTGTTGTTCAGCCTCCATATGTGGGAATTTTTAATAGTTTTTCTCCTGTAATTGAGATCTAATCTTACTGCATTGTGGTCAGAAAAGATGCTTGGAATCATTTCAGTTTTTTTTTTTTTGAATTTACCAATGCTAGATTTATGGCCCAGGATGTGATCTATCCTGGAGAAGGTTCCATGTGTGCTTGAGAAAAAGGTGAAATTCATTGTTTTGGGGTGAATGTCCTATATATCAATTAGGTCTAACTGGTCTATTGTATCATTTAAAGTTTGTATCATTTAAATTCCTTGTTAAATTTCTGTTTAGCTGATCTATCCATAGGTGTGAGTGGGATATTAAAGTCTCCCACTATTATTGTGTTATTGTTAATTTCCCCTTTCATACTTGTTAGCATTTGTCTTACATATTGTGGTGCTCCTATGTTGGGTGCATATATATTTATCATTGTTATATCATCTTCTTGGATTGATCCTTTGATCATTATGTAGTGTCCTTCTTTGTCTCTTTTCACAGCCTTTGTTTTAAAGTCTATTTTATCTGATATGAGTATTGCTATTCCTGCTTTCTTTTGGTCTCTATTTGCGTGGAATATCTTTTTCCAGCCCTTCACTTTCAGTCTGTTTTTGTCCCCTGTTTTGAGGTGGGTCTCTTGTAGACAACATATATAGGGGTCTTGTTTTTGTATCCATTCAGCCAGTCTTTGTCTTTTGGTTAGGGCATTCAACCCATTTATGTTTAAGGTAATTATTGATAAGTATGACCCCATTGCCATTTACTTTATTGTTTTGGGTTCGAGTTTATACTCCTTTTTGTGTTTCCTGTCTAGAGAAGATCCTTTAGCATTTGTTGAAGAGCTGGTTTGGTGGTGCAGAATTCTCTCAGCTTTTGCTTGTCTGTAAAGCTTTTGATTTCTCCTTCATATCTGAATGAGATCTTTGCTGGGTACAGTAATTTGGGCTGTAGGTTATTTTCTTTCACCATTTTAAGTATGTCCTGCCATTCCCTCCTGGCCTGAAGAGTTTCTATTGAAAGAGCAGCTGTTATCCTTATGGGAATCCCCTTGTGTATTTGTTGTTTTTCCCTTGCTGCTTTTAATATTTGTTCTTTGTGTTTGATCTTTGTTAATTTGATTAATATGTGTCTTGGGGTGTTTTGCCTTGGGTTTATCCTGTTTGGGACTCTCTGGGTTTCTTGGACTTGGGTGATTATTTCCTTCCCCATTTTAGGGAAGTTTTCAACTATTATCTCCTCATTTTCTCATGGCCTTTCTTTTTGTCTTCTTCTTCTGGGACTCCTATGATTCGAATGTTGGGGTGTTTGACATTGTCCCAGAGGTCTCTGAGATTGTCCTCATTTCTTTTAATTCATTTTTCTTTTTTCCTCTCCGATTCATTTATTTCTACCATTCTATCTTCTACCTCACTAATCCTATCTTCTGCCTCCGTTATTCTACCATTTGTTGCCTCCAGAGTGTTTTTGATCTCATTTATTACATTATTCATTATATATTGACTCTTTTTTATTTCTTCTAGGTCTTTGTTAGACCGTTCTTGCATCTTCTCAATCCTTGTCTCCAGGCTATTTATCTGTGATTCCATTTTGTTTTAAAGATTTTAGATCATTTTCACTATCATCATTTGAAATTCTTTATCAGGTAGATTCCCTCTCTCTTCCTCTTTTGTTTGGTTTGGTGGGTATTTATCCTGTTCTTTTACCTGCTGGGTATTCCTCTGTCTCTTGTTTATATTCCTGTATTTATATTTATATTATATATAAATATATAATATTTATATTCCTCTTTATATTCATCTCTATTCCTCTTCATCTTGTTTATATTGCTGTGTTTGGGGTGGCCTTTCTGTATTCTGGCAGTTTGTGGAGTTCTCTTTATTGTAGAGTTTCCTCGCTGCTGTGGGTGGGGTTGTACGGGTGGCTTGTCAAGGTTTCCTGGTTAGGGAAGCTCGTGTCGGTGTTCTGGTGGGTGGAGCTGGATTTCTTCTCTCTGGAGTGCAATAAAGTGTCCAGTAATGAGTTATGAGATGTTAATGGGTTTGGGGTGACTTTGGGCAGCCTGTATATTGAAGCTCAGGGCTATGTTCCTGTGTTGCTGGAGAATTTTCATGGTATGTCTTACTCTGGAACTTGTTGGCCCTTGGGTGGTACTTGGTTTCAGTGTAGGTATGGAGGTGTTTGATGAGCTCCTATTGATTAATGCTCCCTGGAGTCAGGAGTTCTCTGGTGTTCTCAGGATTTGGACTTAAGCCTCCTGCTTCTGGTTTTCAGTCTTATTTTTACAGTAGCCTAAAGACTTCTCCATCTATACCGCACCATTGATAAAACATCTAGGTTAAAGATGAAAAGTTTCTCCACAGTGAGGGACACCCAGAGAGGTTCATAGAGTTACATGGAGATGAGAAGAGGGAAGAGGGAGATAGAGGTGACCAGGATGAGATGAGGTGGAATCAATAGAGGAGAGAGCAAGCTAACCAGTAATCACTTCCTTATGTGCACTCCACAGTCTGGACTGCTCAGAGATGTTCACGGAGTTACACAGAGAAGAGAAAAGGGAGGAAGGAGACAGAGGTGGCTAGGAGGATAAAGCGGGGAATCAAAAGGAGAGAGACAGATCCAGCCAGTAATCAGTTCCCTAAGTGTTCTCCACTGTCCGGAACACAGAAAGAGATTCACAGAGTTGGGTAGAGAAGAGAAGGGGGAGGGAAGAGATAGAGGCAACTTGGTGGAGAAAAAGGAGTGTCCAAAGGGGGATAGAGCAGTCAAGCCAGTAATCTCGCTCCCAAGTAAAAATGGGTACTGAAGATTGGGTTCTTAAAGGTACAGATTGATAACAAATACCAAAAAGCAAAGATTAAAAGTCTAGTGTAGAGGTTGGGTTTTCAAAAATTCAATATTAAAGGAAAAAAAAGTCACAAAAATTATAATATATATATATGAATTTTGCTTTAAAAAATAGGGTCTCTTTTTTTCAAAGTAATAATAGGTTATAAAAATGAAAATTAGAGGAGTAATAGAGGACTTAAAAATAAAAAAAATTAAAGAATGATAGTAAAAGTAGTAAAAATATATCTAGGACTTTCTCTGGTGGTGTTGTGGGCAGTGTGGGGTCAGTTCATTTTCAGATATTTCCTTGATCCAGCTTATATTTCTCAAGATCTATAGGCCCCTTCCTATATGGTCAGTACTAACTACAGGGTTTTAATTTATTGCACCTGTCACTTCCAAGGAGGTTCCCTCGGTTTTAGTTTCTGTTTGCTGGTCTCTTCAGTGTCTGATTTCCGCCCTGACACAAGGAGGCAGTGGTGGACACTTTTTTAGGCTCACTTGTTCAGTCGTGCTGTGGGGAGGGAGGGATGCTGCAAACAAAAGCACTGGCGTGTGCTCGCAGTATCTCAGCCACATTGGGTTTGCCCCCGCTCAGAGCGTGTGTGCTTTCCCTGTCTACACTGCTTAGGCTCTAGGTTGCTCTGCTGGGAACTGTCTAAGGCCAGCCCTGGGTTGTATGCACTTCCCAGGTCTAAGCCGCTCAGGTTCAGGCACTCGGGTAGTCCTCAAAGGCGCAGACTTGCTTGGGCCAACATTTTGTGCCCTTCCCAGGTCCGAGAAGCTCAGGTGACCAGGTGTTTGGTGAGTGCGGTCTCTGCGACGTATCGCCTCCCCTGTCCCTGCCGCTCGGTTTTCTGGGTGTACAACCTGCTCACCTTCTCAGGCGGATGTTGACTGTCCAGAATCCTGAGAAGTCTTTTTTTTTTAAAATTTTTAAAATATAAATTTATTTATTTTAATTGGATGTTAATTACTTTACAATATTGTATTGGTTTTGCCATATATCAACATGAATCTGCCACAGGTATACACGTGTTCCCCATCCTGAACCCCCCTCCCTCCTCCCTCCCCGTACCATCCCTCTGGGTCGTCCCAGTGCACCAACCCCAAGCATCCAGTATAAGAAGCCTGCTTGCACTTTGGTAGATAATGCCTCTCTGGGGCTGCAATTGCCCCCTTCCAGCTCTGGCTGCCCTCACCTGCCTGTCACCGGAGGGTGATGGGCCGGCCTGCAGCTGGCTAGCTGTGCTCAGTCCTTTGTTCTGTGAGCGGGCCTGAAGGTGTCTTAGGTAACGGCTTTTCACGTGGTAGCTATCCCACAGCCTGGTTTGCTAGCCCAAGTTAGTTCCCTCAGATTGCCCTTGGAGCATTCAGGCCCAGTCCTTACTCTAAGCAGTGCAGCCCTCACCTCCCCGCCCAGCCGCCGCTTGCTAGTGGCAGATGCAAGCGTCTACGCTGCTTCTCCGCTGGGAGTTACTGTTGGGCACGTAATCTGTGGGTTTTAATTAATTACTTATTTTTCCTCCCGGTTATGTTGCCCTCTGTGGTTCCAAGGCTTGCCACAGACTTGGCAGTGAGAGTGTTTCCTGGTATTTGGAAACTTCTCTCTTTTTTAAGACTCCCTTCCCGGGAAGGAGCTCTGACCCTACCTCTTTTGTCTCTTTATCTTTTGTATTTTTTCCTACCTCCTTTCGAAGACAATGGGCTGCTTTTCTGGGTGCCTGATGTCCTCTGCCGGTGTTCAGAAGTTTTTTTATGAAATTTACTCAGCGTTCAAATGTTCTTTTGATGAATTTATGGGGGAGAAAGTGGTCTCCCTGTCCTATTCCTCCACCATCTTAGGACTGACCCCAGTTTTTTCTTTTTTTTGCATTTATAGTTTTAAATGATTTAATAATTGTCTTTAACTTGATTTCAATTATATAATGAAAATTTAAAAACCATTTCCTGTTAAATGTTTATTATTTTGATTTTACCATAAATGAATTCTTAAAAATTGTGACTATACCAAGTTTTTGTTAATTCATTTATTTTGTATTATAGGCGCACTTAATCGCTTTTTTAAAGTGAACTATCTTTTCATTTTTTAAAGCTTGCCTGCTAGTTTTCTTTCTTTCTTTTTTTTTTTTTCCAGAAGGGCTACATCCTCAATGGAAATGTAGATTAGAATTCCTCCAAACTCTCAAACCCCACATACAATAATATTTAATTTCCTTAGCTTAATTGGAAGAGTAGCCTACTACAAAACAAATACGCCACTTCTTTTAAGCAAAAAGAGAAAATGAGTTATCTGTTTTGTTCTCTAAGTTCTAGGTAAACAAGTTATATTTTGTTCAACTAACTTCAAGGTCAATGAAATGACAATTCTCGTAATGAGGATGCATGACTGTACTTCAGGTCTCATAGATTTAGGTTTTGAGTTTATACAACATAAGTGGTTAGTAGATTTTAAACTAGAAAGTTACATTTGACCCATATTGGTAGATTTGAGGGCAGCTGATGGAAGCAAGTCATACTTTTCTCTGGAGGAATGCAAGTTCAAGCAGGATTCCTACAGATGAATATCAGCCATATATGAGCTCAAAATTCATAAGAGATTTAACTACCATGTCAAGGGTTAGCAAAACAAAAAATCATACATTAGGCCCAGAAAACTTGTAGATATTAAAATTTTAAGATAAGTTATAAAATATATTTTTTCCCAGAAGGAAGTCACTGGTTCTGGAGAGGTAAATATGAGTCAGGAAAGCTGAGCTAACTCTTGGCAGAGGTCACAGAGATTGAAGTGTGTGACTCATTAAAGAACTGGAGGATTTTTTACCATGGCTAAGGTGACCAACACATACACTAAAATCATATTTCTATAAAATTACAAAGCAGTTCAAAGTAGGAGAGCAGAATTTTAAGCACAATTATCATACTGCTGCTATTGCTAAGTCACTTCAGTCATATCCGACTCTGTGTGACCCCATAGACGGCAGCCCACCAGGCTCCCCAGTCCCTGGGATTCTCCAGGCAAGAACACTGGAGTGGGTTGCCATTTCCTTCTCCAATGCATGAAAGTGAAAAGTCAAAGTGAAGTCGCTCAGTCGTGTCTGACTCTTAGTGACCCCATGGACTGCAGCCTACCAGGCTCCTCCGCCCATGGGATTTTTCAGGCAAGAGTACTGGAGTGGGGTGCCATTGCAAGGAAGGCAAAAAAGGGGAAGAAAAATGTTGTACATTAAGTATTGCATAAATATGGAACAAATTAAAAGCTAAGATTAAGATAAAATATTTCAAGTAAAATATGTAAATAACTATAGTAGATGTAGAGAGACTAAGTACTGCAGTTAAATCCAATGTTAAGGACTTCCCTGAAGGTCCAGTGGTTAGGAATCTACCTGCCAGTGCAGGGGACATGGGTTTGATCCCTGGTCTGGGAAGTTTCCACATGCTGTGGAGCAAACAAGCCCTTGTGTCCTGCAGCTACTGAGCCCACACTCTAGAGCCCGTGAGCTGCAACTACTGAAGCCCACGTGCCTAGAGACTGTGCTCCACAAGAGAAGCTACCACAATGTGAAGCCTGCACACTGCAGTGAGAGAGTAGCCTCCACTCACCATAACTAGAGAAAGCCCACACATAGCAACAAAGTCCCAATGCAGCCAATAAATAAAGAAAATCCAACCATAAGGTTTAATTAAAACAAAAGAACAGAGTAGGATGCAAGACATACATACACATAACACACACACATACATACATACATATACCCTCTGCTTACAACTGACATATCAAAAATAATATGATATGTCATGAAAGTAGAAGGCTGTAAAACTATACTGTAAAAAAAATTCTAAAATCAAAGACAAAGTAGACTTTAAGGTAAGTGTAAGTTGTCTCTTACTGTGTGGCATACCTCTCCAGCATTTAGTGGTTTAAACCAGTAATTGTTTATTTATTTGACTGGAAGCCCAGAGACCCTTTTGGACTTTTATCAGACCCTTTTATCTAATCTGGTGGCCTTTCATTAATACAGTGATCTTAAAACCTTTGTAGTCATCCTTTTTTTTTTTTCTTAAAATGGGATTACTTTTTAGCCACCTTTTTTTCCTCACACAGAAAATGTTCTTTATTACGATACAGCTAAAAAAGGTTTCAACAACTGCATTTAAGCAAAATATATGTTGCTATGTGGTTACCTGTGGCGGGTTTGAGAATTGACTGTGATCTTCATGAAGCCTGGTGGGGAGCTTGCAAAAGATCTCTTAGTGCCTTTTCTTGAAATAGCCCACCAGTGTGAAATTATTCACTTCTCAAACTGTTTCCTAATGAAAGAGTACAGAGTTTATTTTATTTGTTTAGCATAATATCCTAAACTTTCATCTATGTTGTAACATGTAGCATTATGTCCTTTTTTAAGGCTGCAAAATGTCCCATTATGTCCCCCTATACAATATTTTCTTTATCCAGTCACCTGTTAATAGACTTTTGACTTTCTTCCACTTATTTGCTATTGTGAGTAACAATGAAAGGAACACGCATGTGTAAATATCTCTTTTGAGATCTTTCTTCTTTAAAGGTTTGGTAAAATATGTTAGTGAATCTACTGCATCTTGGATTTTACTTTATTATGTGGCTTTTGATTACTGGTTCAATCTAATTATTCATTATTGATCTAGTCACATATTTAATATTTTTGTGTATTTCAGTCTTGATTGGTTAGGTTTCTAAGAATTTATCTTGGCTTTACCAATTAGCATGTACCTATACATAGTAGTTGCCGGGGTCCAGCCCCAGCTGATCCAGGGTATTCGAAGGAGAGATGGCGTAGGCGAGGGTCAGGAAACAACTGCTTAATTAAACGTTAATTAAGGATATAAAGAGTAATAGAATGAGGATAGCTCAGTAGGAAAATTCAGTGGAGAAAAGAGGCTGAGTAGCTTGGTTTACGCGGGGGACCAATAAAACTTCAAGACAAGAAGTATGCACCACTTAAGTAGGCCACAGGCGTCCTTCCGTTCTCCCGAAGGAGAGGAGACACTGAGGCCTCCCCAGTCGGATCTTAGAAGCCCAGGCATAATTAGTAAGCATGGTGGGTTCCGCGCTCCAGATGGAGACTCAACCAGAGTGAGAGAGAGAGAGACATGGGGAGACCAGTCTTTCGAGGAACTGATCCCAATTCTTTATTTTCCATGGTCTACTTTTATACACTGAGATGTTATGCAAAAGTCACGTGGGGTCAGCAGTCCTGACTTTTATCAAAGTCAGGTGCTTCATACAAAAGTATACAGAGGTCTTAGGGGTGTTACATCATCTTCTGGCCGGGGGGCCTGCTGACAATTTATGACCCTCTCCTTGTGACAGCGGTCAGTCAACCAGGACACTTATTTCTCCAGGGGTGATTATTCTTAAAACAGACACCACCCAAATAAAGTTACATTCCTATAGGGTGAGGATGTAGTGGGTTTTAGTTAAGGAAAGAATTTACTTAGCCTAAGGTCTAACGTGATTTATATCAAAGGTTAATACTTATTTCTTTTATATATTCATTAATGTGTGTAAGGGCAGGGGATATGGAGACTTAGCAACAAACATTGGCTCAACAAATGAAAAAACCCTTCACCAATACAATTTCTAATCAGCCCATTATACTTATACTAATAATTTTCTAACTTTTCTAAAGAACCTGTTTTTAGAAGGTTTAAAGCATCTCGTGCCTCTCACGGTTGGGAGGCTGTGAGCAATCACATGTGGCCGGACAAGCCTGTCAGGCAGGCTAGAGAACCTTCAGAGGAGTTTGTAGGTTAAAACACTCCTATCACGCCCAGGAATTATTATTAACTGGAGCTCTAAGTTAACTCCTTCTCCGAAAGAGGTGGTGGGGGACAGCCCCCCGTAAAGTCAGAGGTGTAGGTGAGAGCACAAAGTAGTAAAGTAGGCAGGCTCTGGTTATGGGGGTAGATGCTTGAGGATTTCCAGGGGGACTCCTGAGGCTCGATCCCGCCTTTGCGTATGTCAAGCCTCCTTCCTCATGACCTTTGCCATGGGCGGAGTGCCTCACGCCGGCCCCCAACAAGTAGTCTCTTAAAATCCTGTTTATTTTTGTGATATCCATTGTAATGTCTTCTTTTCATTTTTAATTTTAGTTTTCTGTATATTCACTTAAAATTTTTAAATTTTATATTGAAGTATGGTTGATTTTCAGTGTTATACTAGTTTTGGGTGTACAAAAAAGTGATTCAGTTATTTATATATATATATATATATACACACACACACACACACACACATGTATATATTAACACATACATTATATATATATATATGTATATTTATTTGTTTTCAGATTCTTGTCCCATATAGGTTATTATAAAATACTGAATATACTTCCCTGTGCTACATGGTAGGCCCTTATTGATTATCTATTTTAAATATAGTCAGTTTAGTTCAGTCCTTCAGTCATGTCCGACTTTTGCGACCCCATTAATTGCAGCATGCCAGGCCTCCCTGTCCATCACCAACTCCCGGAGTTCACTCAGACTCAAGTCCATTGAGTCAGTGATGCCATCCAGCCATTTCATCCTCTGTCGGCCCCTTCTCCTGCCACCAATCCCTCCCAGCATCAGAGTCTTTTCCAATGAGTCAACTCTTCGCATGAGGTGGCCAAAGTACTGGAGTTTCAGCTTTAGCATCATTCCTTCCAAAGAACGCCCAGGGCTGATCTCCTTTAGGATGGACTGGTTGGATCTCCTTGCAGTCCAAGGTACGCTCAAGAGTCTTCTCCAACACCACAGTTCAAAAGCATCAATTCTTCGGTGCTCAGCTTTCTTCACAGTCCAACTCTCACATCCATACATGACTACTGGAAAAACCATAGCCTTATTAGATGGACCTATGTTGGCAAAGTAATGTCTCTGCTTTTGAATATGCTATCTAGGTTGGTCATAACTTTCCTTCCAAGGAGTAAGCGTCTTTTAATTTCATGGCTGCAGTCACCATCTGCAGTGATTTTCGTGCCCACAAAAATAAAGTCTGACACTGTTTCCACCGTTTCCCCATCTTTTCCCATGAAGTGATGGGACCAGATGCCATGATCTTCGTTTTCTGAATGTTGAGCTTTAAGCCAACTTTTTCACTCTCCTCTTTCACTTTCATCAAGAGGCTGTTTAGTTCCTCTTCACTTTCTGCCATAAGGGTGGTGTCATCTGCATATCTGAGGTTATTGATATTTCTCCTGGTAATCTTGATTCCAGCTTGTGCTTCTTCCAGCCCAGCATTTCTCATGATGTACTCTGCATATAAGTTAAATAAGCAGGGTGACAATATACAGCCTTGATGTACTCCTTTTCCTATTTGGAACCAGTCTGTTGTTCCATGTCCAGTTCTAACTGTTGCTTCCTGACCTGCATATAGGTTTCTCAGGAGGAAGGTCAGGTGGTCTGGTATTCCCATCTCTTGAAGAATTTTCCACAGTTTATTGTGATCCACACAGTCAGAGGCTTTGGCACAGTCAATAAAGCAGAAATAGATGTTTTTCTGGAACTCTCTTGCTTTTTCGATGATCCAGAGGATGTTGGCAATTTGATCTCTGGCTCCTCTGCCTTTTCTAAAACCAGCTTGAATATCAGGAAGTTCACAGTTCACATATTGCTGAAGCCTGGCTTGGAGAATTTTGAGCATTCCTTTACTAGCATGTGAGATGAGCGCAATTGTGCGGTAGTTTGAGCATTCTTTGGCATTGCCTTTCTTTGGGAATGGAAAGAAAACTGACCTTTTCCAGTCCTGTGGCCACTGCTGAGTTTTCCAAATTTGCTGGCATATTGAGTGCAGCACTTTCACAGCATCATCTTTCAGTATTTGGAATAGCTCAACTGGAATTCCATCACTTCCACTAGCTTTGTTCGTAGTGATGCTTTCTAAGGCCCACTTGACCTCACATTCCAGGATGTCTGGCTCTAGGTGAGTAATCACACCATCGTGATTATCTGGGTTGTGAAGATCTTTTTTGTACAGTTCTTCTGTGTATTCTTGTCACCTCTTCTTAATATCTTCTGCTTCTGTTAGGTCCATACCATTTCTGTCCTTTATCGAGCCCATCTTTGCATGAAATGTTCCCTTGGTATCTCTGATTTTCTTGAAGAGATCTCTAGTCTTTCCCATTCTGTTGTTTTCCTCTATTTCTTTGCACTGATTGCTGAAGAAGACTTTCTTATCTCTCCTCGCTATTCTTTGGAACTCTGCATTCAGATGCTTATATCTTTCCTTTTCTCCTTTGCTTTTTGCTTCTCTTCTTTTCACAGCTACTTGTAAGGCCTCCCCAGACAGCCATTTTGCTTTTTTGCATTTCTTTTCCATGGGATGATCTTGATCCCTGTCTCCTGTACAATGTCATGAACCTCCGTCCATAGTTCATCAGGCACTCTATCTATCAGATCTAGTCCCTTAAATCTATTTCTCACCTCCATTGTATAATCATAAGGTGTTTGATTTAGGTCATACCTAAATGGTCTAGTGGTTTTCCCTACTTGCTTAAATTTACGTCTGAATTTGGCAATAAGGAGTTAATGATCTGAGCCACAGTCAGCTCCTGGTCTTGTTTTTGCTGACTCTATAGAGCTTCTCCAATCTTGGCTGCAAAGAATGTAATCAATTTGATTTTGGTCTTGACCATCTGGTGATGTCCTTGTATAGAGTCTTCTCTTGTGTTGTTGGAAGAGGGTGTTTGCTATGACCAGTGCGTTCTCTTGGCAAAACTCTATTAGCCTTTGCCCTGCTTCATTCCGTATTCCAAGGCCAAATTTTCCTGTTACTCCAGGTGTTTCTTGACTTCCTACTTTTGCATTCCAGTCCCCTATAATGAAAAGGACATCTTTTTTGGGTGTTAGTTCTAAAAGGTCTTGTAGGTCTTCACAGAACCGTTCAACTTCAGCTTCTTCAGCGTACTGGTTGGGGCATAGATTTGGATTACTGTGATATTGAATGGTTTGCCTTGGAAACAAAAATAGATCATTCTTTTGTTTTTGAGATTGCATCCAAGTACTGCATTTTGGACTCTTCTGTTGACCATGATGGCTACTCCATTTCTTCTAAGGGATTCTTGCCCAGAGTAGTAGATATAATGGTCATCTGAGTTAAATTCACCCATTCCAGTCCATTTTAGTTTAGTTTTTTTTTTTTTTTTAATTCTTGATGCCTCACATGATATCTGAGCATTTGAATTAGCTATCTCTAAGCAAGGTCCGATGCTATAAAAAGCAGTATTGCATAGGAACTTGGAATGTCAGGTCCATGAATCAAGGCAAATTGGAAGTGGTCAAACAGGAGATGGCAAGAGTGAAGCACCTGAATGCAGAGTTCCAAAGACTAGCAAGAAGAGATAAGAAAGCCCTCCTCAGTGATCAATGCAAAGAAATAGAGGAAAACAACAGAATGGAAAGACTAGAGATCTCTTCAAGCAAATTAGAGATACCAAGGGAACATTTCATGCAAAGATGGGCTCGATAAAGGACAGAAATGGTATGGACCTAACAGAAGCAGAAGATATTAAGAAGAGGTGACAAGAATACACAGAAGAACTATACAAAAAAGATCTTCACAACCCAGATAATCACGATGGTGTGATTACTCACCTAGAGCCAGACATCCTGGAATGTGAGGTCAAGTGGGCCTTAGAAAGCATCACTACGAACAAGGCTAGTGGAAGTGATGGAATTCCAGTTGAGCTATTCCAAATACTGAAAGATGATGCTGTGAAAGTGCTGCACTCAATATGCCAGCAAATTTGGAAAACTCAGCAGTGGCCACAGGACTGGAAAAGGTCAGTTTTCTTTCCATTCCCAAAGAAAGGCAATGCCAAAGAATGCTCAAACTACCGCACAATTGCGCTCATCTCACATGCTAGTAAAGGAATGCTCAAAATTCTCCAAGCCAGGCTTCAGCAATATGTGAACCGTGAACTTCCTGATGTTCATGCTGGTTTTAGAAAAGGCAGAGGAGCCAGAGATCAAATTGCCAACATCCTCTGGATCATCGAAAAAGCAAGAGAGTTCCAGAAAAACATCTATTTCTGCTTTATTGACTGTGCCAAAGCCTCTGACTGTGTGGATCACAATAAACAGTGGAAAATTCTTCAAGAGATGGGAATACCAGACCACCTGACCTTCCTCCTGAGAAACCTATATGCAGGTCAGGAAGCAACAGTTAGAACTGGACATGGAACAGCAGACTTTTTCCAAATAGGAAAAGGAGTACATCAAGGCTGTATATTGTCACCCTGCTTATTTAACTTATATGCAGAGTACATCATGAGAAATGCTGGGCTGGAAGAAGCACAAGCTGGAATCAAGATTACCAGGAGAAATATCAATAACCTCAGATATGCAGATGACACCACCCTTATGGCAGAAAGTGAAGAGGAACTAAACAGCCTCTTGATGAAAGTGAAAGAGGAGAGTGAAAAAGTTGGCTTAAAGCTCAACATTCAGAAAACGAAGATCATGGCATCTGGTCCCATCACTTCATGGGAAAAGATGGGGAAACGGTGGAAACAGTGTCAGACTTTATTTTTGTGGGCACGAAAATCACTGCAGATGGTGACTGCAGCCATGAAATTAAAAGATGCTTACTCCTTGGAAGGAAAGTTATGGCTAATCTAGACAGCATATTCAAAAGCAGAGACATTACTTTGCCAACAAAGGTCCGTCTAGTTAAGGCTATGGTTTTTCCAGTAGTCATGTATGGATGTGAGAGTTGGACTGTGAAGAAAGCTGAGCACTGAAGAATTGATGCTTTTGAACTGTGATGTTGGCGAAGACTCTTGAGCATCCCTTGGACTGCAAGGAGATCCAACCAGTCCATTCTGAAGGAGATCAGCCCTGGGCGTTCTTTGGAAGGAATGATGCTAAAGCTGAAACTCCAGTACTTTGGCCACCTCATATGAAGAGTTGACTCATTGGAAAAGACTCTGATGCTGGGAGGGATTGGGGGCAGGAGGAGAAGGGGACGATAGAGGATGAGATGGCTGGATGGCATCACTGAGTTGATGTACATGAGTTTGAGTGAACTCCAGGAGTTGGTGTTGGGCAGGGAGGCCTGGCGTGCTGTGATTCATGGGATTGCAAACAGTTGGACACGACTGAGCGACTGATCTGAACTCAACTGAAATGTTTCTAGACTTTACAGACTCCCTTTTACAGAGATAGTCCTTCACCATTAAAATTAGTTTAAGGCTTTGGGAGTGTCACCAGGTAGTGTCTTTGGGTAAATAGGGTTTGCAGTAAGACTCTATTTTTGTTGTGTGAGGCTACTGCCTGAGGGCTGAGGTCACATGGGTGGAGTGCTGGCTAAGAACAGTAGTATAGGATTCCTTGCTTAGTTCTCTGTCCAAGTGCGTCTATAGGATGGGCTCCACAGTTGCCTGGATTCTCTAGTCAGGCATCCTAGATGATCAGGACTGGTCTATACTCAGCAGTAGGCAGGTCTATGAATTAGCTTCCCTTACCTGGTGTGCTGGAGAAGACACTGGCACCCCACTCCAGTACTCTTGCCTGGAAAATCCCATGGATGAAGGAGCCTGGTGGGCTGCAGTCCATGGGGTCGCTAGGAGTCAGACACGACTGAGCGACTTCCCTTTCACTTTTCACTTTCAAGCATTGGAGAAGGAAATGGCAACCCACTCGAGTATTCTGGCCTGGAGAATCCCAGGGACGGGGGAGCCTGTTGGGCTGCCATCTATGGGGTCACACAGAGTCGGACACAACTGAAGCGACTTAGCAGCAGCAGCAGCAACCTGGTGTGCCAGCAGAATGAGCACCATGGCCTCCATGGCTCATGCTAGAGGACCTGAATCAGACAACACTTTACACTGAATTCCCTGGTCAAATAAGCCTGCCAGTTTTGTTCTGCAAAAGCAGAAAGATATAAGCTGTGTCCTCTGTTCAGTATTCCTATAATCAGTGTTAATGATATGTGCTACACAGCATCCTGTATACTCAGGTATGGTCCCTGAACTGAAGGCTATATTCAGAAGCGGACTGGGCTCTGAATTGGTTTCCCTGCCTGGGTGAAGTCCCTGTACAGGTTCCAGTTCCAATCAGCCTTTTGTCAGGGGATCAAATTAAGCAGAACTATGCAAAATGTTCACTGACCTGGTGGGCATTGTAATTGTGCAGATTGATAGGAGACTGGATGGGCTCTCTCCTCAAGGACTGTTCTAAACTGGAGTTGTAGGATGTGCTGTGCTGTGCTTAGTGGCTCAGTCATGTCTGACTCTTTGAGACCTCATGGACTATAGCCCACCAGACTCCTCTGTCCATGGACTATATCCCAACATGCTCCTCTGTCCATGGGGATTCTACAGGAAAGAATACTGAAGTGGGTTGCCATGCCCTCCTCCGGGGATCTTCCAAACCCAGGGATCGAATCCAGGTTTCCTCCATTGAGGGCAGTTTCTTTACCATCTGAGCCACCAGGGAAGCCCAGGAATACTGGAGTAGGTAGCCTATCCCTTCTCCAGAGGAACTTCCTGGCCCAGGATTCAAACTGGGGTCTCCTGCATTGCAGGTGGATTCTTTACCAGCTGAGCTACCTGGGAAGTTGCAGGATGGGCTACACAGATTCCCATATCTCCAGTTAGGTTTCCTCATCAGACTAGGTGAGGCTGTATTTCACTTCGGGTGGTGGTATAAATGAGTTCCTTGCCCAGTTAGGGCTGCAAAACAAGCCCTGGACTGGAAATTATATTTTTGGATCAAATAAGAAAGACTGTACTCTAACCTCCCTGGACACTCAGGGCCATTGCCTTGGCTCTGCAGGCAAGAGAGCCACTGGCTGGGCTCTCTGCTCAAGTACTACTGTAATTGGAGCTGCAGGGTAGGCTAGTGAGATTCCTAGAAGCTCTGGTTAGGTTTTTCTGTTGGCAGGGTTGGAGGTTGTTTTCAGCATTAAGCTGATCTGTGGATTAGCATTTTGCCCAGAGATATTTTATATTTGACATTACATATTATATATCATTAGATATGACATATAGATATTATATAATTTATGTATAGTTAATACTTATGGCACAAATATTATTTATTATTCCTGTTATATATTTAATTTTATTGAATAAATGTTAAGTTTCTTGAGCATAATAATGGTATAGTACACAAATAGCAGAAAGTTCTTATTCTTAAGAACTATTTGCTGAAGTGTTTTTACTTACTGTCATTTGTAATTCAACAAAATGAACAATGTATGCCCAGTTCCGCATCCACAGACAGGTAGAGGAAGGTATATAGAAAGAACAAATGGTAGCAAATATTAATAATAAATTAATCTAGGTGAAGGATATATGGATAGTCCTTGAATTTTAAATTTTTTCTAGATTGATTTTTTTCAGAATAAAAAGTAAGCACTATTTGTAAGAATTAATGAATCCTTAAAATAGGATATATGGAACAATGGACTTGTTCAAACTTGGGAAAGGAGTACAAGCCCATATACTGTCACCCCGCTTATTTAACTTCTATGCAAAGTACATATGCCAGACTGGATGCACCACAAGCTGGAATCAAGATTTCTGGGAGAAATATCAGCAACCTCAAATGCAGATGATACTACTCTAATGGCAGAAAGTGAAGAGGATCTAAAGAGACTCTTGATTAAGGTGGAAGAGGAGAGTGGAAAAGCTGGCTTAAAACTCAACGTTCAAAACACTAAGATCATGGCATCTGTTCCCATCATCTCATGGCAAATAGAAGGGGAAAAAGTGGAAAGAGAGACAGGTTTTATTTTCTCGGGCTCCAAAATCACTGTGGATGGTGACTGCGGCCATAAAATTAAAAGACACTTGCTCATTGGAAGGAAATCTATAACAAATCTAGACAGCATATTAAAAAGCACAAGCATCACTTTGGCAACAAAGGTCCATATAGTCAAAGCTATGGTGTTTCTAGTAGTCATGTACAGATGTGAGAGTTGGACCATAAAGAAGGCTGAGCACAAAAGAATTTATACTTTTGAATTGTGGTGTTGGAGAAGACTCTTGAGAGTACTTCAAGGGGATCAAGCCAGTCCATCCTAAAGGAAATCAACTCTGAATATTCATTGGAAAGACTGATGCTGAAGCTGAAGCTCTAATAGCTTGGTCATCTGATTCAAAGAGTCGACTCACTGGAAAAGACCCTGATGCTGGGAAAGATTGAAGGCAAAGGAAAAGAGGGCAACAAAGTATGAGATGGTTAAATAGCATGACCGACTCAATGGACACAAGTTTGAGCAAACTCCAGGAGACAGTGAAGGACAAGGAAGCCTGGAGTGCTGCAGTCCATAAGGTAGCAAACAGTCACCACAGCTTTAGTGACTGAACAACAACAACAGAAATGGGAGAATTTAATTGTATGTAAATCATATCTCAATAAATTTGATGTAAAATTTTGAGTTGGGTAACACTAAAAAACACATATGTCAAAAAACTGTATACCAACTTTATCACTATGTCATAAAGAAAGAAGAATGCAATATATGCATTATCAGCAGAAAGTGGTACTGACTTATTTATATAACCATATTTAGTATCTTCCTAGTAAGAGTTATATGCATTTTGGAAAAAAGAACTCTGGTGAATCCTCAAAATTTTTGATTGCCACTTGAGCCCTTTTTTATCTAGGTGAATCCAGTTGTTCAATATTTAAACTATCTGAATATAAAATACTGAAGGTATAACTTTGAACTCATATAGAACCTATCTGCTTAAAATATTACCTTATAGCAAAAATCAAAAGGAAATACCATGTGGGCATGAACAGGAAAAATAGAAAGCTATTAATTAGCTTCATTTATTACAATAATGGAATGGATTAAATATTTCCATTAATGTGCAAAGAATCTCAATTTAGATGACATTTGTGAGACAGCTTAAAAGTAGCACTGTTAGGTATAAAATATTTTTTAAAAGACTAGCAAATGTGTCAAGATTAGCTGTTAAAAAAAGAAAATCAGGATGATATTACTAACAGATAAAGTTTGGGATAGAACAATGCAAGTAGGAGAATGAAAGAAATATTTTATATTGAATGTTACAATTCAAATTAAAGATGAGTTTCTAATAATGAGCATTTAGTAATGAGTAAATTATGATTAAAGTATAAAAATAAAACTCTGATAGTAATCAGAAGAATCTAAGAAAAACTAGAGTGTGTGCATGTGTGTGTTAGGCTTTAACAGATAGACAGGAAGTAAATTTTAACATATAAAGATCAAATTATTTATCAGCTTGCTTTACTAAATACTTACTGTAAAAACCAATTTGCGAAAACTATCATAATATATTAAAACAATAGGGAATAAAAGAGGTAAGGGAAAACTAATACAACTTAAAAATTAAGTACAATTTTGAGTAATTTTTCAAGGGGAAAAACAAAACACAACTATAGTTGTTTCTTAAAATATTACCTTATAGCAAAAATTAGCTATTTAATGTTGTGCACTTCCCTGGTGGTTCAGACAGTAAATAAGCTGCCTGCAATGCAGGAGACCCAAGTTTGATCCCTAGGTTGGGAATATCTCCTGGAGAAGGAAATGGCAACCCACTTCAGTATTCTTGCCTGCAGAATCCTATGGACAGACGAACCTGGTAGACTACAGTCCATGGGATCTCAGAGTTGGACATGACTGAAGCGACTTAGCACATATAATATTTAAAAAATTTGGAGGATATGTATTAATCAAAAGAGGCTAAGTTGTGCTATGGTAAAAAAAAATCCTCCAAATCTTAATGGCTAGCCATAGTTTAATTTTCATTCATTCAATCCATGTCAACCATGCTTCTGGCTGACTCTCCAGACTAGAAAATGCTTAGATACTTTGGCATTTCTAGATTGATTGTTTCTTTTCCAATTGCCAAACCTGTCAGGCGAGTGTATGCTCCTTGGTTCTTTATCTCGTCACAACAATGATTTGGAGCGACGGACATTAAAGCCCTCGGTATGTCACAGCTCTCAGGTCTCAGAACAAACCATGTCATAGCTCTTAGACAAATCAGTGTTACAGCTCTATTTTATTTAGAAGATAGCAGGAGAATCCATCCTTGAAGAAGAGAAGAGAGTGGAGGAGCACATCAGTGTGCGTGGTGGTGGTGGTGGGGTGGGGGGGGGGAGAGAGAGACAGAAAGAGCATGGGCACGCGGGAGAGAGAGAAAGAGAAAGAGCATACTCACGCGGCGTGGGGGGCGGGGTGGCGGGGAGGTGAGGTAGAGGGGGAGAGAGAGAGAGCGAGAGCGCTTGGCTCCTCCTTTTATATGTTTTCTTCCCCCTGGGCCTGCTCTATGCAAATGGGGCTCAGCGAGGAGCGCTGTTCTACTTGAAGTCCTCACTCCAGTCCTCGGACCTTTCTTTGACCTTCTTTTGTTCTATTTTCGCGGGCTTTTCCCTTCCTTGTCTTTTAGCTACTGCCATTTTGGACTCCTTTTCCTTATTCTATCTACCTAACAAACCCATAGAAGTGCCAATTAGAGAGATGTGAGCTACATTAAGGAAATGCTTCTCAGAAGTGACCTGCATCACTTTTGCCTTCATTGTCTTGGCCAAAGTGAATTGGCTGGCTGTGCTTGTCTTTAAAAGAAGGGTTCTTGAATTAAATACTACACTTGCTCTTAGCCAAAAGGAACATGAAATTGGACAAACTTCGGAAGATGGTGAGGGACAGGTAAGCCTGGTGTGCTGCAATCCATAAGGTTGCAAAGAGGTGGACATGACTGGGAGACTAAACAACAGCTTGAGTTAAAAGAGAACTGAATATTGGTAAACAGGGATAATGCCTGTCGCAGAGGATAGCATCAAAGCTAAACAGTGAGGAAATTCATACTCTTAAATAGTTTCTATTAGAAAAATAAGAATGAAAAAATTTGAATGAAGCTTTCAATTTGAACTTTTAAAGTTGTTTGAAGTTGTTGAAAAGATAAATAGGCAGAAAGTGTGATTAAGCGAAAAGACAGAAAACATGCTATGGTATTAAAAAGGACTAAGATGTGGCCTTTGGGGGAGATTAAAACAAACAAATGAAAATTTCACAAATTCTCCAATGGAGATAAGAATTTAAATCTTCATATTGTACATCCTGATAGTTCATATGGTAAAGACCCCTTTACAATGCAATGCAGGAGACCCCTTTTCAATTCCTGGGTCGGGTTGATCCGCTGGAGAAGGGATAGGCTACCTGCTCCAGTATTCTTGGGCTTCCCTTGTGACTCAGCTGGTAAAGAACCAACCTGCAATGTGGGAGACATGGGTTCAGTCCCTGGATTGGGAAGATCCCCTGGAGAAGGGAAAGACTACCCACTCCAGTATTCTGGCCTGGAGAATTCCATGGACTGTATAGTCCATGGGGTTGTGATAGCTTACGGTGAATGATGTCGGATTCGTGATGTCCAAGGAAGATTTAGCTTTGGGACCAGGGACCAAGCTTTATCACTCAAGAGCTTTTGCATAGCAGAGTTTTATTAAAGTGAAAAGGGGACAAAGAAAGCTTCTGACACAGACATCAGAAGGATGATGGAGAGTTCCCCCCTCCCTTAGTCTAAGCAAGGGAGTTATATACTTTTTAAATTCAGTCAGTTCAGTTCAGTCGCTCAGTCGTGTCCAACTCTTTGTGACCCCATGAATCGCAGCACGCCTGCGACCCCATGAATCGCAGCACGCCAGGCCTCCCTGTCCATCACCAACTCCCGGAGTTCACTCAGACTCATTGCAATAAATCAGAAGAATGTTGCAAAGTTGTAAAAATTTTACTAGACCCACTCCCACAATTTACATTTTAAGATAACAGGATTAGACAGAAGGTTTTCAGGAAGTAGAAACTGTCCTCAAGCTGGATACATTGTTGTTATATAATCCTTAGTACAGAGTTTAAACTGAGTTGTTTGTTGTGTAATCATCAGGCTTAAAGAAAAAAATGTTTTATATGACTAAGACTAAGAAATGTAGAGAAAAAAAGACGTTTGTCCTTTCCTCCTTGAGAATTCCAGACCCCATCTCCTCTTCAGGGACCCCAGACTTCTTATCAACCAGCCTAGGAATTGACTCTCAGTCGCAGAGTTGGACTCGATTTTCACTTTCACATCACTTTCATTGAACATCTTAACACAATCAAACCCAGGTGGTGCTAGGGGTAAAGAACCCATCTGCCAATATAGGAGACATCAGAGATGCAGGTTCGATCCCTTGGTTGGGAAGATCTAGAGGAGGGCACTGGCAACCCACTACAGTTTCCTTGCTTGAAGAATCCCATGGACTGAGGAGGCTGGAGGGCTGCAGTCCATAGGGCTGCAAAGAGTCAGGCATGACTGAAGCAACTTAGCACAACATGCATGCATAAGTCAATTATATTTCAAGAAAATGAAAATATAAAGAATTTGGATCAATTTCCAATGTTAAATATAGATAATTTTAAAGGAGAGTTTTAAAAAAATGTTTTAGGAAAATATAATTCATAGGCGAATATAATTCTAGAGTGTAGAAACAAGCAACTTAATTTTAGGTAGTGCTTTAATATATAGTAAGCAACATTTATTTGCTCAATTTTGATAAAGTATGCATGCATACACACATGACCCATAAGGCCATATTTCTGAAAGCTACAAACTTCTAAACAAAATATTATATTAAGTTTGCTAGTATATTAATAAAATGTAATGGTTTATTCAAAGAATATAATAATGGCTTAATATTAAGTAATAATGAAGTGTATTGCATCAATATGTCAGAAGACAAAAATGATTATTTTGGTATGCTTCAGAAATGCTTTATATCAAAATTCAACTTTATTTTTAATAAGTTTTATAAATGGGAATATTTATAAGTGTCTCTCAACATAATCTAAAATATCCATCTTAAACTGGACACATTTAATGATGAAATATTTGAGAATTTCCAGTGAAAAATCATGAGCAAAGCTCACATTTCTGATATTCACCATTGTTTTTTAACATTTTCCTGGCATTTTTAAGCAGTTAGACATAGAAAGAGGTGTTTGGAATAAAGAAGCATTAAAAATACAAGTTACATGGTGATGTCAGAGGATGTATCCTAACATAATGTCCATGATCACTTTAATAGTAAACCTTTTATTAAAGATTTTCCCTCTTTATGCAAACATTTTTTAGTTCATGATTATATGTATTATTTTAGAAATAAGTACATTATGAAATAACACAAAAACTTTTATGATTCAATTTTCATGAACAATAAATAATGCCAAAAGTTAAGTGCGTTAAACATTATTTAAAACATTATTTACATGGGAACACATGTAAACTCATGGCTGATTCATGTCAATGTATGGCAAAAACTATTACAATATTGTAAAATAATTAGCCTCCCATTGAAATTTAAAAAATCATGTTATTATATATTTTTAGTTATCTATTATGTAAATAACATAGATTTGGGTAATTTATTCAAAGTATTATTCATGCATATGCAAAGTACCATTCATTTACATATATAAAGGTAAATAAGCATTTCATGGATTTCAGTTGGAATGTAACCTTCTGGTTACTTTAGTATATAGCATATTGTACATGTGTGGTATATTAATAGTATCCATTATTTTTAAATGATAATGTATCTTTTTCAGTTTGATTACATGGGCTCTGATATAAACATTGTAACACAGAAGATTATTCAGATCATTGGCCTTGTTAACACTGTAAGTTATTTAAACTATTTTTAAAATTTATTTTGTAAAAATATAGATAATATGAATTGATGTATGTAATATTTTGCCATACTTTTGAAAAGTTTCCACATTCAAAATATTGAATTAAATGTCTTAAATATTTATTTACAAAAATTTAATACAATGTTCAAATTTATATAAAAATTTTCATTTATTTTCTCCATTTAGATGTTTATCCAGTTAAAACTTACTGTTAGAATATCTTCCATAGAGGTTTGGTCAGATAAAAATAAAATTTCTATTGAAGGACCTCCTCATAATGTTTTATATAAATTTTTAACCTGGAAGTATGAATTTACCTCCCGACCTCATAATATTGCATACTTATTTGCGTGAGTATAGTATCTCATATTTCTATAAATAAAGAAATAACCTCAAATGATTTTATATATTAATTATGAAAAATAAACATTTACTTAATGTACACTGAGTTCTGTAAATTTGGTAGACACCATAGGATGAGCAAAAAATGTAGGTTAAAATCTTTGTCCTCAAGTAGCTAACCAACATAAAATTACCTGAAAAAAGTAGTTACATAAAAGTATTGAAATAACTAAAGGAGGTTAATTATGAGTGACATAATTTTGTTTTTTTACTTCTCTTGGCTTATAAACTTTTACTGTTATCTCTACATTCTTTTCTCTCATCTGATTAATTTTTGTGATTTTATTTTCTAAATCACATGAATATCTAGATTCTAATGCAGAGAAAACTTATTTATGCTTAGTAATAATAATATGCTTAGTAATACATTTAGTGAAAAGATAAATGAGGAAGTCACAGAAAATGAATTTTTAGGATCATAAATGTAGAGGGAACCTGCATAAAATTATAAGCATTAGTCAATGGTATTTTGCATAAATTATCATGCCTCATACTTCTTATTATTCTGTATACTTATCAGATTGAGAGTTTACAGATATGTATTGAAACATTCTTATCATTGAAAGTTTGAGAAAAATATATTCAAATAGTAAGATTCAGTGTAGCATGGTACTTAGGATATCATATTTGTTAAATAATGTTTGCTGCTATAAAAATTATTAATAATACTATTGAAAGGTAATTATAAAGAAAATTGTTATTTTTTAGCTTCAAGGAAAATCCTACTTTTATAGGAATCACAGTTCCTGGAGAAATATGTGGTAAGATTGCTGTTGGAGGAGTTGCTCTGGTATGTAATTACTAACAAGTTGGCTCTGATTATTCTCATGTTCCAAAATTTCTTAAATATTTCAAGGCATGACTATATATATTGCTAAGTTTGTTCATCCTTTCCAGTACTCTTGCCTGGAGAATCCCATGGATGGAGGAGCCTGGTAGGCTACAGTACATGGGGTCGCGAAGACTCAGACACGACTGAGCGACTTCCCTTTCACTTTTCACTTTCACGCATTGGAGAAGGAAATGGCAACCCACTCCAGAATTCTTGCCTGGAGAATTCCAGGGACGGGGGAGCCTGGTGGGCTGCCGTCTATGGGGTTGCACAGAGTCGGACACGACTGAAGTGACTTAGCAGTTAGCAGTTAATAGTGTTATTATTACTAATTAGGATCATAATTTAAATTAAACTGTATATAATTTCTTTAAAAATAAGAATATTTACAAACTGAACAGATTAAAATTTATTGCTTTAAAAAGCATTTGGCCTTTGTAAGTCTGTTTGTATTGAGCAGTGGTATGCTTGCTATGGAATGAGGTTCGTGACATTGTACAGGAGACAGGGATCAAGAGCATTCCCATAGAAAAGAAATGCAAAAAAGCAAAATGGCTGTCTGGGGAGGCCTTACAAGTAGCTGTGAAAAGAAGAGAAGTGAAAAGCAAAGGAGAAAAGGAAAGATATAAACATCTGAATGCAGAGTTCCAAAGAATAGCAAGAAGAGATAAGAAAGCCTTCTTCAGCTATCAATGCAAAGAAATAGAGGAAAACAACAGAATGGGAAAGACTAGGGATCTCTTCAAGAAAATCAGAGATACCAAGGAACATTTCATGCAAAGATGAGCTCGATAAAGGACAGAAATGGTATGGACCTAACAGAAGCAGAAGATATTATGAAGAGATGGCAAGAATACACAGAAGAACTGTACAAAAAAGATCTTCACGACCCAGATAATCACAATGGTGTGATCACTGACGTAGAGCCAGAGATCCTGGAATGTGAAGTCAAGTGGGCCTTAGAAAGCATCACTATGAACAAAGCTAGTGGAGGTGATGGAATTCCAGTTGAACTATTCCAAATCCTGAAAGATGATGCTGTGAAAGTGCTGCACTCAATATGCCAGCAAATTTGGAAAACTCAGCAGTGGCCACAGGACTGGAAAAGGTCAGTTTTCTTTCCATTCCCAAAGAAAGGCAATGCCAAAGAATGCTCAAACTACCGCACAATTGCGCTCATCTCACATGCTAGTAAAGGAATGCTCAAAATTCTCCAAGCCAGGCTTCAGCAATATGTGAACCGTGAACTTCCAGATGTTCAAGCTGGTTTTAGAAAAGACAGAGGAACCAGAGATCAAATTGCCAACATCCGCCGGATCATGGAAAAAGCAAGAGCGTTCCAGAAAAACATCTATTTCTGCTTTATTGGCTGTGCCAAAACCTTTGACTGCGTGGATCACAATAAACTGTGGAAAATTCTTCAAGAGATGGGAATACCAGACCACCTGATCTGCCCCTTGAGAAATTTGTGTGCAGGTCAGGAAGCAACAGTTAGAACTGGACATGGAACAACAGACTGGTTCCAAATAGGAAAAGGAGTACGTCAAGGCTGTATATTGTCACCCTGTTTATTTAACTTATATGCAGAGTACATCATGAGAAACGCTGGACTGGAAGAAACACAAACTGGAATCAAGATTGCCGGGAGAAATATCAATAACCTCAGATATGCAGATGACACCACCCTTAAGGCAGAAAGTGAAGAGGAACTAAACAGCCTCTTGATGAAAGTGAAAGAGGAGAGTGAAAAAGTTGGCTTAAAGCTCAACATTCAGAAAACGAAGATCATGGCATCCGGTCCCACCACTTCATGGGAAATAGATGGGGAAACAGTGGAAACAGTGTCAGACTTTATTTTTCTGGGCTCCAAAATCACTACAGATGTTGACTGCAGCCATGAAATTAAAAGACGCTTACTCTTTGGAAGGAAAGTTATGACCAACCTAGATAGAGTATTCAAAAGCAGAGACATTACTTTGCCAACAAAGGTTCGTCTAATCAGGGCTATGGTTTTTCCTGTGGTCATGTATGGATGTGAGAGTTGGACTGTGAAGAAGGCTGAGTGCCGAAGAATTGATGCTTTTGGACTGTGGTGTTGGAGAACTCTTAAGAGTCCCTTGGACTGCAAGGAGATCCAACCAGTCCATTCTGAAGGAGATCAACCCTGGGATTTCTTTGGAAGGAATGATGCTAAAGCTGAAACTCCAGTACTTTGGCCACCTCATGCGAAGTGTTGACTCATTGGAAGAGACTCTGATGCTGGGAGGGATTGGGGGTAGGAGGAGAAGGGGACGACAGAGGATGAGATGGCTGGATGGCATCACTGACTCGATGGACGTGCGTTTGAGTGAACTCCGGGAGCTGGTGATGGACAGGGAGGCCTGGCGTGCCGCGATTCATGGGGTCGCCAAGAGTCGCACACGACTGAGTGACTGATCTGATGCTTGGTTCAATATTTATTATAGAATCAATGCTACTTTAATTATTAAACATATTTTCCTCAAAATTAATGACCAGAAATATCAATAAAAATAAATATGAAATAAATATCAAAATATCTAATAAAATAATTTTCTTCAAAATTAATAATTTGTATACATTCATGTGCTTTTTAAAATTAAGTGACATTGATTATTTTTCTATTTCAGGGTAGCTTTTATTACTGTATTCAATTCTTTTTTATGTGTTTAGAGGAAGCAGGCGGTTGCTGGAAGGAACAGTCATCAGATATTCATAATCTGTTGTTTTCTGTTGAGTTTTATCCCTTTTACAGCAAGCTATATAAAAAGTAGCAACGGGAGCTAATTACAGTGCTCCAGAAAAATAAGGCTACACTGTGATTTTTATACCAACGCACTTATATATTTAGTTGACTTTTAGTAGCATGTACAGTACTCTTGCCTGGAAAATCCCATGGGTAGAGGAGCCTGGTAGGCTTCAGTCCATGGGGTCGCTGAGTCGGATACGACTGAGCGACTTCACTTTCACTTTTCACTTTCATGCATTGGAGAAGGAAATGGCAACCCACTCCAGTGTTCTAGCCTGGAGAATCCCAGGGACGGGGGGGCCTGGTGGGCTGCCATCTATGGGGTTGTATAGAGTCGGACACGACTGACGTGACTTAGCAGCACAGTGATTCAAACTTCCATCCACAGAACAGATTTAAAATCTGTACTGGTATGTACTTGCTACCACAATTAAAAAGACATATTGATTGATTAGATAAATCTAAAGCCAGTTCTGGAGCTTATTTATTAGCATAGCTAAAGAAGAATCAGGTATTTCCTAGGAATTTGTTTTTATTCTCAGTCTTTGCTCTTGGTCCCCTTTCACCAAAAGCCTGAGGAAAGGCCAATATTTCTGTTTTTGTGCCAGCACCATGCTATTCTGACTTCTGTAGCTTTTTTTTTTTTTTTTTTCTATAGTATGAAGTCAGGGAGCCTGATTCCTGCATCTCCATTTTTTCTTTCTCAAGATTGTTATTCAGGGTCTTTTGTATTTCCATAGAAATTGTATAATTTTTTATTATAGTTCTGTGGAAAATGCTTTTGGTAATTTGATAACAATTGTATCAAATCTGTAGACTGCCTTGGGTATTTTTTTTTTAATTTTATTTTATTTTTAAACTTTACAAAATTGTATTAGTTTTGCCAAATATCAAAATGAATCTGCCACAGGTATACATGTGTTCCCCATCCTGAACCCTCCTCCCTCCTCCCTCCCCATACCATCCCTCTGGGTCGTCCCAGTGCACTAGCCCCAAGCATCCAGTATCGTGCATTGAACCTGGACTGGCGACTCGTTTCATACATGATATTTTACATGTTTCAATGCCATTCTCCCAAATCTTCCCACCCTCTCCCTCTCCCACAGAGTCCATAAGACTGTTCTATACATCAGTGTCTCTTTTGCTGTCTCGTACACAGGGTTATTGTTACCATCTTTCTAAATTCCATATATATGCGTTAGTATACTGTATTGGTGTTTTTCTTTCTGGCTTACTTCACTTTGTATAATAGGCTCCAGTTTCATCTACCTCATTAGAACTGATTCAAATGTATTCTTTTTAATGGCTGAGTAATACTCCATTGTGTATATGTACCATAGCTTTCTTCTCCGTTCATCTGCTGATGGGCATCTAGGTTGCTTCCATGTCCTGGCTATTATAAACAGTGCTGCAATGAACATTGGGGTACATGTGTCTCTTTCCCTTTTGGTTTCCTCAGTCATTTGACAATATTGAGTATTCCAATCCAAGAGCATGTTATATCTTTTCATCTATTTATGTCATCTTTGATTTCTTTTCTCAGAATTTTTAGTTTTTGGAGTATAGGTCTTTTGTCTCTTTAGGTGGGTTTATTGCTAAGTATTTTATTATTTTTGATGCAGGAGTTGTTGTCAGTTGCTCAGTCGTGTCCAACTGCATGTCAGGCTTTCCTTTGCTTCACCATCTCCTGCAGCATGCTCAAACTCATGTCCATTGACTTGGTGATGCCATCCAACCATCTCATTCTCTGTAATCCCCTTCTCCTCCTGCCTTCAGTCTTCCCCAGCATCAGGCCTTTTCTAATGAGTCAGCTCTTTGCATCAGGTGCCCAGAGTATTGGAGTTTCAGCTTCAGCATAAGTCCTTCCAATGAATATTCAGGATTGATTTCGTTTAAGATTGACTTGTTTGATCTCCTTGCTGTCTAAGGGACTCTATACTTTGTTCCATTGATCTTTGGACCACCTTCATGGCAGAAAGTGACAAGGAACTAAAAAGCCTCTTGGTGAAAGAGGAGAGTGAAAAAGTTGGCTTAAAGCTCAACATTCAGAAAACTAAGATCATGGCATCTGGTCCCATCACTTCATGGGAAATAGATGGGGAAACGGTGTAAACAGTGTCAGACTTTATTTTTTGGGGCTCCAAAATCACCAAAGATGGTGATTGCAGCCATGATATTAAAAGACGCTTACTCCTTGGAAGGTAAGTTATGACCAACCTAGTTAGCATATTCAAAAGCAGAGACATTACTTTGACAACAAAGGTCCATCTAGTCAAGGCTATGGTTTTTCCAGTGGTCATGTATGGATATGAGAGTTGGACTGTGAAGAAAGCTGAGTGCCAAAGAATTGATGCTTTTGAACTGTGGTGTTGGAGAAGACTCTTGAGAGTCCCTTGACTGCAAGGAGATCCAACCAGTCCATCCTAAAGGAGATCAGTCCTGGGTGTTTTTTGGAAGGAATGATGCTAAAGCTGAAACTCCAGTACTTTGGCCACCTCATGTGAAGAGTTGACTCATTGGAAAAGACTCTGATGCTGGGAGGGATTGGGGGCAGGAGAAGAAGGGGACAACAGAGGATGAGATGGCTGGATGGCATCACCGACTCGATGGATGTGAGTTTGGGTGAACTCCGGAAGTTGGTGATGGACAGGGAGGCCTGGCATGCTGCAATTCATGGGGTCCAAAGCGTCGGACACGACTGAGCGACTGAACTGAACTGGGCATACCATGTTGTATAAATTTCTTATTCAGGCTTAATTGCCAAACATTAATATTAGTTTCAGGTGTAAAACATAGTGATTTATTTGTATATATTGCAAAATGATCACCACAAAAATCTAGTTAACATCTATCATCACAAATAGTTACAGAATTTAATACTGTTTTGATTACTACAGCTTTGTAATATAGTTTGAAATCAGGAAACATGATACCTCCAGCTTTATTCTTTGTTCTCAAGATTTCTTCAACTATTTGGGGTCATTTAGATCAGATCAGATCAGTTGCTCAGTCGTGTCCGACTCTTTGCAACCCCATGAATCGCAGCACGCCAGGCCTCCCTGTCCATCACCAACTCCCGGAGTTCACTGAGACTCACGTCCATCGAGTCAGTGATGCCATCCAGCCATCTCATCCTCTGGCGTCCCCTTCTCCTCCTGCCCCCAATCCCTCCCAGCATCAAAGTCTTTTCCAATGAATCAACTCTTCGCATGAGGTGGCCAAAGTACTGGAGTTTCAGCTTTAGCATCATTCCTTCCAAAGAAATCCCAGGGTTGATCTCCTTCAGAATGGACTGGTTGGATCTCCTTGCAGTCCAAGGGACTCTCAAGAGTCTTCTCCAACACCACAGTTCAAAAGCATCAATTCTTCAGCGCTCAGCCTTCTTCACAGTCCAACTCTCACATCCATACATGACCACAGGAAAAACCATAGCCTTGACTAGATGAACCTTTGTTGGCAAAGTAATGTCTCTGCTTTTGAATATGCTATCTAGGTTGGTCATAACTTTCCTTCCAAGGAGTAAGTGTCTTTTAATTTCATGGCTGCAGTCACCATCTGTAGTGATTTTGGAGCCCAGAAAAATAGAGTCTGACACTGTTTCCACTGTTTCCCCATCTATTTCCCATGAAGTGGTGGGACCGGATGCCATGATCTTCGCTTTCTGAATGTTGAGCGTTAAGCCAACTTTTTCACTCTCCTCTTTCACTTTCATCAAGAGGCTTTTGAGTTCCTCTTCACTTTCTGCCATAAGGGTGGTGTCATCTGCATATCTGAGGTTATTGATATTTCTCCCGGCAATCTTGATCCCAGCTTGTGTTTCTTCCAGTCCAGCATTTCTCATGATGTACTCTGCATATAAGTTAAATAAACAGGATGACAATATACAGCCTTGACGAACTCCTTTTCCTATTTGGAACCAGTCTGTTGTTCCATGTCCAGTTCTAACTGTTGCTTCCTGACCTGCATACAAATTTCTCAAGGGGCAGATCAGGTAGTCTGGTATTCCCATCTCTTTCAGAATTTTCCACAGTTTATTGTGATCCCTACCATTCAAATTTTAGCATTGTTTTATTTTGGTGAAAATTGCCATTAGAATTTTGATAGAGGTTGCACTCAACCTGTAGATGGCCTTGGGTAAAATGGACATTTTAACAATATTAATTCTTAACAATAATTATTAACAATATTAATTCCATGAACATGGAATATCTTTTCATTTATTTGTGTCTTTCTCAGTTTCTTTCTGGAGAAGGCAATGGCAACCCACTCCAGTACTCTTGCCTGGAAAAATCCCATGGATGGAGGAGCCTAGTAGGCTGCAGTCCATGAGGTTGCTAAGAGTCGGATGCGACTGAGCGACTTCACTTTGACTTTTCACTTCCATGCATTGGAGAAGGAAATGGCAACCCACTCCAGTGTTTTTGCCTGAAGAATCCCAGGAAGGGCGGAGCCTAGTAGGTTGCCAACTATGGGGTTGCACAGAGTTGGACACGACTGAAGCGACTTAGCAGCAGCAGCAGCAGCAGCAGCAGTATCTTTCCTCATTGTCTTACAGTTTTCAGTGTATAATTCATATCCTTGATTATATTTTGTTCTTTTTAATATGGTTGTAAATGGGAGTGTTTACTTATTTTACTGATAATGTACTATTAATATCTAGAAACACAACAGACTTTCTTATATTGACTGTGTGTCTAGAACTCTACTGAATTAATGTATTAGTTCTAACTGGATTTGTGTGTGTGTGTGTGTGTGTGTATGTATGTGTAGTTTTAGGATTTTATATATATAATATCTTGTAATTTGGCAATAGTTGCAGTTTTACTTCTTGTTTTCCCATTTTGGATGTCTTTTTTTTTCCTTGTCTCATTGCCCTGGCTAGGACTTCCATACTACGCTGTATAAAAGTGGTGATAGTGGGCATTTTTGTCTTATTCTTGTTCTTAGAGGAAAAACTTTTCATCTTTTTAACAGTGAATGTGATGTTAGGTGTGGGCTTGTTGGATGTGGCCTTTATCATACCCATTTAGTTGGGAGTTCTTAAAAATCATAAATGGATGTTGACTTTTGTCTATTTTCTATTCATTATCCTTGTTCCCTGTTTCTTTTTAAAATCTTCCATTTTCCTTTTTTTGCCTTCTGTGGGTTTAACTGCACATATTATATTATTTCATTTTCTCTCCTTTCTAGAATAGTAATTACATTAAAAAATTTAAGCAGACACCCTAGAATTTATAATATATACATTTACAAGTACTTTTATTGTAATGTAGTTTGAATTAACTACACTAAACTAACTTAACTAAACAAGCTAATCTACTTTGAAAAAATTTCAGGGTTACCTGGGATATGTTTTCATTAGGTATGGAAATACATGCAGATATGAGAATGGCTGTCATCCAGAAGTTTACCGTACTTACAGTTCCCTAGAAACAAGAAATATGCTACAGCATTCAGGGGCCACATAAAAAAGCACCAGGTTTGATCAAGAAGCATAGAAGGCAGAGGGAAATGTGGTCAAGAGCCTCTTACGGTTTCATTGGGAAGAAACGGGAGAGATTAAACAGGTCTCCAGTTGGCTAGTTTCAACAGGCCATGAGGCATAGAAGCTGTCCTTAGTTGTCTGGTACCTAGCCCTGGTGTGACCTTGGCAGGTGGATAGCAGCCTGGTGTATGTGAGTCTGATAAAGTGGATGGTAAGGTATATGGGCTCTGGATTTACTGGTTTGTGTATGAAAGGTGCATTTGTAGGTGAGCTGTCTACTCTGTGAAGCAATTGGAGAACTCTTAAGAGGGGCAGACCTCCAAGTTGGTAGGGCTCTAGATATGAAAGCATCAGAATACAGAAAATATGATATTAATAAAGTTAGTCCTGTTGTGCTTTCAAATATTATCAAACTTTTGACATAGTAGAAGAGACTTTTAGGGCCTAGGGCATAAGTTTTGCTAAACAGCATATAAAACATTTTATTATGAGAGTTAAAAGGAGAAACACAAGTAAAAATATAAGGATTTCTTGTAAGCCAACCTGTAACTAAATTTCCCATTTGTATAATATCAGCAAAAGAAATATATCTGAAATTTCTAGAGTCTCTAACAGTGTTTGTGCAGTTATAAATTGTATTAAAAATTATGTGGTTTTTTTTACAATAATATCCTGGGGTATTTGGGGAGTAAAGGTGGCAAGTCAGTCAGGCAATTTATGTTGTTGGAGAGTGTCAGTAGATTAGTTTGGTAAAGCACATATAAAGATTCATGGGTTTTGTATGTATTCAAAGAGAATGGTGGTTGTGGTGGTCATGGTCAGGGATGTAGGGTGGGAGGTTGTACTGTGGTAGAAAACTAGAGAAAGTAGTAGGAGAAGGCACTGGGGAGTGAGTGGCCCTCTTCCTAGGGTCAAGGGGCTTCACTAGGGAAAGCAATAACCTCCACCAGTTTTTATAATAGCACAGATTTTCATTTAGACATGGAGTGTAGGGATATATACTTTGATAGAAAACAGATAAGTATACCCTTGTCATGGGCTATACAGAGAGCAAGCTCAGGAAGTGCCATAGAGTCCCTAATTCAAAGTAAGAAAACCATTACATGACCTGTGTGCCATTTGTGCCTTGGGAGCGGCAGTCCCTGGGCATGCCTGGGGTGGTAGTAGTTTTAGTGTCTGAGGAGAAGTGGTCTCTGTGCAGGATGCAGAGTCATCTCCAACAGGCAGGTCTTAGGCTGGAGTGATGTTATTTGAGGTGATAACCATCTCTAGCAGTGAGATCCTGGACCAGTGCAATGTTGTTTGGGGGTATAGAACTAAGATATCCTTTTAAAGTTGATACTGACTTGAGTTAATGCACGTTTTATTTTCATGGCTCTGTGGTATTAAAATGATGCTAAAGGCCTTGTGTCATTTGAAGGCAATGTTGGGCCTGTGACTTTGACTTATAAATATCTGCTAACTCCAGGGGCTTGTGGATACACAGCAACCAAAAGTGATGTTGGCACCTCTGCAGAGCCTGACTGGCACAGCCCCAGTTACGTGTGGCTTGATCTAAAAGTGTTCAACAGTCTAAGGTTTTGCCCTATTAGATGATGGCAAGAATTCTGTTATAAATAGGTTTTAAATTATATGACCTGAGTTTGGTTTATGTTGTTAAGAGAAAGTCAGGTTCTTTGCCATTTGAAATATTTATACCTGTGTTTAGGGCTCCATAATCATGCTGAAGGCAGGCACCCTAATTTGGCCAGTCAGTATGGGCCTTTTGCCTCAGTTGTTGGTTTGGTTGATGAGAGGCAAGCTGGTGAAGTCTTTGGTTTGTAAGGTTTGTATTAGCCAAACTTGAAGGCGTGTGGGCCTCAGCATTTGCCATACCTGGTTGGAAAAGTGGCTTACTTGAAGGATTTGGGCCTCCAGATTGCAAACCAATGAAAATATTGAGACTAACAGTAATGAGATGAACAGTCAACAGAATGTTGTATAGCTGCACTTGAGAGGCTTTTGTTTTTTATTTGTTTGTTTTTGTGGTAATGAAAGTTTAGGCTCAAATGGATCTCATATCAGATTAGCAACTGCTTAGACCATGAGGAAATCTGTGGTTAACAGAACTCAGAAGAATATGGATCTGGATCTGGTCTCCAACCCTTATGGGTTGGGGCAAGATAAAAATTTCCAGCTGTAGGGGAGACATAATTAAAGGGACTTACCAGTGAGTCCTTATATACATGAAGATGAGACATAACCCCCTTTAAAAATAGGGAAGGGAAATGGAAAAATGTTTTAAAGTTTGTGTGGTATGAGTCAGACAAGGATCCTTGAATTAAGAGATTAAGAGCTTGGGCAATATAGATACCCATTTAAGAGTTAATTTGTTGGACCAGAATTTGAAAAAGAATTGTTTGAAGAAACCATTATGTCTCTCAATTAAACCACTGATCTGGACCCTATGCGGACATGAAAGTTTTATTGAATGTCTTTTCCAAGAGATCAGCGTTATGTCTTCTGAGAAATAAAATGTGTTCCTTGGTTAGTATTTCTCTTTTCCTTGGTTACCATTAATGATGTCTGTAACTAGGAAGAGAATAAAATGTGTCCTGTCAAGGGCTTCTGTTTTGTCCTAAGAACTGCTTTTGATCAAAACCTGGGAGCCAAAAAAACAAACCAAAACAAAACAAAAAAGGGACCTAGAGAGTGTCATACTGAGTGAAATAAGAGAAAGAGAAATATCATATGGCATTCCTTATATGGAGAATCTAAAAAGAAATGATACAAATGAAATTATTTATGAAACAGAAAAAGACTCATAGGCTTCAGTTCAGTTCAGTTCAGTTCAGTCGCTCACTCCTGTCTGACTCTTTGCGACCCCATGAATTGCAGCATGCCAGGCATCCCTGTCCATCACCAACTCCCGGAGTTCACTCAGACTCACATCCATCGAGTCAGTGATGCCATCCAGCCATCTCATTCTCTGGCGTCCCCTTCTCCTCCTGCCCCCAATCCCTCCCAGCATCAGAGTCTTTTCCAATGAGTCAACTCTTCGCATGAGGTGGCCAAAGTACTGGAGTTTCAGCTTTAGCATCATTCCCTCCAAAGAAATCCCAGGGTTGATCTCCTTCAGAATGGACTGGTTGGAACTCCTTGCAGTCCAAGGGATTCTCAAGAGTCTTCTCCAACACCACAGTTCAAAAGCATCAATCCTTTGGCGCTCAGCCTTCTTCACAGTCCAAGTCTCACATCCATACATGACCACAGGAAAAACCAAAGCCTTGGCTAGACAGACCTTTGTTGTCAAAGTAATGTCTTTGCTTTTGAATATGCTATCTAGGTTGGTCATAACTTTCCTTCCAAGGAGTTAGCATCTTTTAATTTCATGGCTGCAGTCACCATCTGCAGTGATTTTAGAGCCCAGAAAAATAAAGTCTGACACTGTTTCCACTCTTTCCCCATCTATTTCCCATGAAGTGATGGGACCAGATGCCATGATCTTTGTTTTCTGAATGTTGAGCTTTAAGCCAACTTTTTCACTCTCCACTTTCACTTTCATCAAGAGGCTTTTGAGTTCCTCTTCACTTTCTGCCATAAGGGTGGTGTCATCTGCATATCTGAGGTTATTGATATTTGTCCCGGCGATCTTGATTCCAGCTTGTGTTTCTTCCAGTCCAGTGTTTCTCATGATGTACTCTGCATATAAGTTAAATAAGCAGGGTGACAATATACAGCCTTAATGTACTCCTTTTCCTATTTGGAACCAGTCTGTTGTTCCATGTCCAGTTCTAACTGTTGCTTCCTGACCTGCATACAGGTTTCTCAAGAGGCAGGTCAGGTGGTCTGGTATTCCCATCTCTTTCAGAATTTTCCACAGTTTATTGTGACCTACACAGTCAAAGGCTTTGGCATAGTCAATAAAGCAGAAATAGATGTTTTTCTGGAACTCTCTTGCTTTTTCCACGATCCAGCGGATGTTGGCAATTTGATCTCTGGTTCCTCTGCCTTTTCTAAAACCAGCTTGAACATCTGGAAGTTCACAGTTCACGTATTGCTGAAGCCTGGCTTGGAGAATTTTGAGGATTCCTTTATTAGCGTGTGAGATGAGTGCAATTGTGCAGTAGTTTGAGCATTCTTTGGCATTGCCTTTCTTTGGGATTGGAATGAAAACTGACCTTTTCCAGTCCTGTGGCCACTGCTGAGTTTTCCAAATTTGCTGGCCTATTGAGTGCAGCACTTTCACAGCATCATCTTTCAGGATTTGGAATAGCTCCACTGGAATTCCATCACCTCCACTAGCTTTGTTCGCAGTGATGCTTTCTAAGGCCCACTTGACTTCACATTTCAGGATGTCTGGCTCTAGGTGAGTGATCACACCATCGTGATTATCTGGGTCGTGAAGATCTTTTTTGTATAGTTCTTCTGTGTATTCTTGCCACCTCTTCTTAATATCGTCTGCTTCTGTTAGGTCCATACCATTTCTGTCCTTTATCGAGCCCATCTTTGCATGAAATGTTCCCTTGCTATCTCTGATTTTCTTGAAGAGATCTCTAGTCTTTCCCATTCTGTTGTTTTCCTCTATTTCTTTGCATTGATCGCTGAGGAAGGCTTTCTTATCTCTCCTCGCTATTCTTTGGAACTCTGCATTCAGATGCTTATATCTTTCCTTTTCTCCTTTGCTTTTTGCTTCTCTTCTTTTCACAGCTATTTGTAAGGCCTCCCCAGACAGCCATTTTGCTTTTTTGCATTTCTTTTCCATGGGGATGATCTTGATCCCTGTCTCCTGTACAATGTCACGAACCTCAGTGCATAGTTCATCAGGCACTCTATCTATCAGATCTAGGCCCTTAAATCTATTTCTCACTTCCACTGTATAATCATAAGGGATTTGATTTAGGTCGTACCTGAATGGTCTAATGGTTTTCCCTACTTGCTTCAATTTAAGTCTGAATTTGGTCATAAGGGGTTCATGATCTGAGCCACAGTCAGCTCCTGGTCTTGTTTTTGCTGACTGTATAGATCTTCTCCATCTTTGGCTGCAAAGAATATAATCAATCGGATTTTGGTGTTGACCATCTGGTGATGTCCATGTATAGAGTCTTCTCTTGTGTTGTTGGAAGAGGATGTTTGCTATGACCAGTGTGTTTTCTTGGCAAAACTCTATTAGTCTTTGCCCTGCTTCATTCTGTATTCCAAGGCCAAATTTGCCTGTTACTCCAGGTGTTTCTTGACTTCCTACTTTTGCATTCCAGTCCCCTATAATGAAAAGGACATAGGCTTAGAGAATGAATTTATGGTAACAGAGTTGGAGGGTAGGGTGAGGTGAAGGGATAGTTAGGGAGTTTGGGATGGACATGTACATTGTCTCCTCTGAACTGTTCTTGCCATTCCCTCACAATGCCAGCTTTCTCTTGATGCATCAAGAACCCAAATACTATTTTTAGAGCAGTTTTAGGTTCACAGCACCATTGAGCTGGAATTCCATGTATTCCTTTCACCTGCACATGCACAGCCGTCTTTGGTATCAGCATCACTCACCAGGGTGGTATACTTCTCACAACTGGTAAACGTACACTGACCCATTAAAACAGCCAGAGTTCATATTTGCCTTGGGGTTCAATCCTGGTGTTCTACATTCTATGGATTTGGTCAAATAATGACATGTATCCATCACTATGGTATCATGCACAGTATTTTCACTGCCTTAAAAATCCTCTGTGCTCTGTCAGTTAATTTCTCCCCTCCCCACCTGCAACCATGGATCTTCTATTTTTTTCCCCCAGAATGTCATATAGTTGGTATCATACAGTATATAGTCTCTGCAGGTTGGCTTCTTTAATTTAGTAGTATGCACTTAAATTTCTTCCTTGTCTTTTCATGACCTTGCAGCTCATTTCTCTTTAGGGCTGAATTCCATTTGGAAAAGGCAATGGCAAGCCGCTCCAGTACTCTTGCCTAGAAAATCCCATGAATGGAGGAGCCTGGTGGGCTACAGTCCATGGGGTCGCCATGAGTCGGTCGCGACTGAGCGACTTCATTTCCACTTTTCACTTTCACGCAATGGAGAAGGAAATGGCAACCCACTCCAGTGTTCTTGCCTGGAGAATCCCAGGGATGGCAGAGCCTGGTGGGCTGCTGTCTATGGGGTCGCAGAGAGTCGGACATGACTGAAGCGACTTAGCAGCAGCAGCAGCAGCAATATTCCATTGTCTGAAACATGCCCCAGTTTATCTATTTACTTACTAAAGGACATCAGGAATGCTTACAAGTCTTGGAAGTTATGAATAAAGCTGCTGTAAACATCTATATAGATATTGGGAATGGCCCAAAAGAAAACAACCATGCCTACTGAGGATGTTTTAGTTATCTGTCATTATAGATAACTAATTAGTTATCTATTCCTATTGCTGTGTAACTGGTTGTACCAAACCGTATCACATGGAAACATCACACTTCTGTGGATCAGTAATCTAGAAACAGTTTAGTGGGTGAAATTAAGATGCTAGTTGTGATACTCTTAAGGTTTAACACAGGGTATTTGCTTTCAAGCGCTATCATGTGGCTGTTGGAAGACCTCAAAAACTATTTCCCAGCTCACTTCTGAGGGCCTCTCCACAGGCCTGCTTCATGATATAGTAGCTGTCTTCCCTCAGGGTGAATGAGAGAGAAAGACATAGGATCCAAGAAGTCACTTTTTTTATATTGCTTTTCTTGGAAATGATTTGTTGACTACTTATGACTTCTGCTTTATTGACTATGCCAAAGCCTTTGATTGTGTGGATCACAACAAACTGTGGAAAATTCTGAAAGCAACAGGAACACCAGACCACTTTACCTACCTCCCAAGAAATATGTATGCAGGTCAAGAAGCAACAGTTAGAACTGGACATGGAACAACAGACTGGTTCGAAATCAGGAAAGGAGTACATCAAGGCTGTATATTGTCACCCTGCTTATTTAACTTATATGCAGAGTACATCATGTGAAATGCCAGGCTGGATGAAGCACAAGCTGTAATCAAGATTGCTGGGAGAAATATCAATAACCTCAGATATGCAGATGACACCACCCTTATGGCAGAAAGTGAAGAGGAACTAAACAGCCTCTTGATGAAAGTGAAAGAGGAGAGTGAAAAAGTTGGCTTAAAGCTCAACATTCAGAAAACGAAGATCGTGGCATCTGGTCCCATCACTTCATGGGAAATAGATGGGGAAACAATGGAAACAGTGACAGACTTTGTTTCCTTGGGCGACTGCAGCCATGAAATTAAAAGATGCTTGCTCCTTGGAAGAAAAGCTATGACCAACCTAGACAAGATATTAAAAAGCAGAGACATTACTTTGCCAACAAAGGTATGTCTAGTCAAAGCTATGGTTTTTTCGAGTAGTCATGTATGGATGTGAGAGTTGGACTATAAAGAAAGCTGAGCACCAAAGAATTGATGCTTTTGAACTGTGGTGTTGGAGAAGACTCTTGAGAGTCCCTTGGGTTGCAAGGACATCAAACCAGTCCATCCTAAAGGAGATCAGTCCTGAATATTCACTGGAAGGACTGATGTTGAAGCTGAAACTCCAATACTTTGGCCACCTGATGCAAAGAACTGACTCATTGGAAAAGACCCTGATGCTGGGAAGGATTGAAGGCAGGAGGCGAAGGGGATGACAGAGGATGAGATGGTTGGTGGCATCACCAACTCGATGGACATGAGTTTGAGCAAGCTCCGGGAGTTGGTGATGGATAGGGAGGTCTGGTGTGCTGCAGTCCATGGGGTCACAAAGAGTTGGACATGACTGAGCGACTGAACTACCTGACTGAATGACTGGAAATGAGGACCTGTCACTTCTGCTATATTAAATTATTTAGAATCAAGTCAGAAAGTCCAGCCTACAGTCACTGGAATGGGAATACACAGGCACATAAATATCATTGGGACCTAGTTTAGATACTGTTTACTATAAAGAGAATGTAGGATTGATTATTAAAAGATTATAAAAGCATTTTGTTTAAAATAATTCAAAGAAGTAATGCCTTGTGATGGTTAAGCCCTATTTTATTTGCTAAGATAGGTGGTATTGTCAGTTAATAGTATCTTGAAATTAAAGTGCTGTGTTACTCATCCATTCATATTTAATAATACTTGTATAACTCAACTACAGATGTATCTGCATAAGTATCTTGGCTGCATTTTATGAATGAATTTTATATACTGATTTTCGATTAAATACATAATTTTTTACAACTGAATATGTTCCTTAGCTAACTAATTTTCTTTTATTTCCCTTATATTTAGTATGTAGAGGGTTTATCGTTGGAGGCATATGCTGTCAGTATCGTGCAGTTGCTTGGCCTTAATGTGGGAATGAGTTATGATAATACTGAGATCTGCCATTGTTCAGGGGATGTTTGCACAATGTCACCAGAAGCTTTGTAAGACAATTTTATTTATTAAATACACACTGTACTTAAATTTTTTTTGGGGGGGTGGTTAGAAACTTTATGTTTCTATTAGTCAAACTGAGTTAATTGATAGTTATAGAGAACTATACCCAACTTTAGGATACACATCCTTTTCAAGTACATACACCAAAATAGTCCCAAATCCCCACACGTCTCTATGCCTCAGGACATTTCTCTTCCTCCTTCCTACCTTCCAGAGTCTGACTTCAGTTTTTATCTGCTGGCTAGATTGAAGGTACCCTCGGGGGCACGACGTGTGAATTGTGTAATTTCAGTGATTCTGTGTGAAATCAAATGCTTTAATATTTGCATTAAACAATGTAGGGAAGGATAGTGCAATTCATGTGAGCAATTTTTTTTTAAATTTGAAACACATTAAGTTGCAAATAAGTAGCTATGCCCCTCTGAGAGAGACTACTGAAAAAAAGAAAAAGCTTTTTTTTTTTTTTAATTAGTATCATTTAAGGGGTCCTGCATTTTCATTTTGCATTGATTCCTGCAAATCATGTAGCCACTCCTGGTTGAGCCACATTACTACCAAGACTTGTTATGCTCAGTTTGTTTAACCTGAATCATTTTGGGGTTGTAAAATTACCTCATATTGGTTTTAATCTGAATTTTCAAGGAAGCTAATGATGTTGAACATATTTTCATGCTTTATAGCTTTGTGCTTTATATCTTATTCGAAGAGCCTATTTAAACATCTGCCCATTAAAAAAAATAAATTAGATTTTCTATGTTCTGGTTATTAGTTCTTTGCCAGATATGTGATTTTTGAGTATTTTATCCTCTAGGGTACCATTTTTAAGATAACATTTTTAATTTTGGTGAAATACAGTGAGTCAAATTTTTCTTTATGCATTGTGGTTTTATAATTCTTTTATTCAGTTTTGTAATACATTTCAAGTTGATTATTGTGTATGTGTTTAACTTTATTTTAATTTTTGCCCTATGGATTTCCAGTCATTCCAATAGCACTTGTTGAAAAGACCTTCCTTTCCTCCTCTTAAGTGCCTTGGAGACTTTGTAAAAAACCTATTTATCATAAATGTGTGAATTTTTATTGGACTCTCTATTTTATGTCATTAATCTGTATGGTTATCCTTATCGAAAAGCTTGTTATCTTTGTTACTGTAGCTTTATATTCAATTTTTGAAATCAGGTAGTTTAAGTCCCAAGTTTTTTTATCTTTTCCAGAATTGTTTTGGGTATTCTAGGTCCTTTGCTGGAGAAGGCGATGGCACCCCACTCCAGTACTCTTGCCTGGAAAATCCCATGGATAGAGGAGCCTGGTAGGCTGCAGTCCATGGGATCGCTAAGAGTCGGATACGACTGAGTGACTTCACTTTGATTTTCACTTTCATGCATTGGAGAAGGAAATGGCAACCCACTCCAGTGTTCTTGCCTGGAGAATCCCAGGGATGGGAGAGCCTGGTGGGCTGTCGTCTATGGGGTTGCACAGAGTCGCACACGACTGAAGTGACTTAGCAGTAGGTCCTTGGCATTTTCTTAAACATTTTTTTTTTGGTTAGATTTCCAATTCTTATGAAACTTTTGAGATTTTAAAAATTTGAAATATAGATTGTTTATCACATTATATTAGTTTCGGGTACATAGCATAATAATTATGACTTTTGGTGAATATAAATATATAAATCTCTGAATCACGGTGTTAATCAGGCTATGCCACATTTCCATCTGCATGGAAATTTCTTTTGTGAACTTTGCTATGCTTAGTCGCTCAGTTGTGTCTGACCTTTGAGACCCCATGGACTATAGCCTGCCAGGCTCCTCTGTCCATAGGGATTCTCCAGGAAAGAGTATTGGAGTGGGTGCCATGTCCTCCTCCAGGGAATCTTCCCAACCGAGGGATCAAACTCAGGTCTCTCAAAGAAAATGCTCTTGAAGGTAATACAGACATGTCCATATTTGCATTTACATAAAAAATACAAAAATGATATTAAATAAATAAAAGTATGCTCAATACTGAGGCCAAAAATTTTAACTGCAGTTGTTTGACACTAGAAGTTAAATAAAGAATATCAGTTTATATGTTTAAATATTTAATAAGGATCATTGGAGAGGTAAATAACTGTTCTTTAAAACAGGTTGAATGGCCACAGATTTTTTTTTTTATTACAAGAATTTTCTTGGTGAAATTTTAAAAGTGTGGTAAATATCTTAGCAATTTAAAAATGCTTTTATATTTTTTTATATGTGATTATTATTTTCCATGAGAATATTGCTTTCTAAATCTCTATTCAAAGCATCATATGTTGGGAGAAATGTGTATATATAGCAATAATTTTTGTCATACTGATGTTTTTATATTTTAGACAATCTGGGGGTGTAAAGGATTTTAGCACCTGTAGCCTGGATGACTTTAAATATTTTGCTGCATATACTGGCATTGAATGTCTTCATAAAATCCTTCCTGATGAGCCAGTTTACAAACAGAGGAGGGTGTGTGGCAATGGAATACTGGAAATGGGTGAACAATGTGATTGTGGCACTCCACAGGTTAGTGGAAATTTTTTCAAATTTTATTTCCCATACATGTGAATGAGAGGTGGAAAAGAAGGTAAAGAATACCTTAGTTTTTAGAAGAATATTTGAAAAAAGTCTTCTTTTGGGAAAATGGAAACCTTTAAGTTTTCTCATTTTTCCATTTTTGAAGTGGAGAGCAAACATCTTTTAGTTAATATTTGTATTCAAATGTTGCCCTCTTACATTCTTTAGTATGTGCATCAGCTCTAATCCTATAATTATTGACCACAAAGAGTGTATAAGGAGGTGAATAAATATGCCTTTAACAATAAGCAGTAGCAAAAACAGTCAAGAACATCTAAAGATGAGACTGTTACCACTGGAATAGCAAAATATATTATTTGCTATTATAGGAATAAAATGGCAACCCACTCCAGTATTCTTGCCTGGAGAATCCCATGGACAGAGGAGCCTGACAGGCTACAGTCAACGGGGTTGCAAAGAGTCAGACATGACTGAGCGACTTCACTTCACTTCTCATAGGGAGAAAAATATTTGTATTGACAGGTTATCCCAATTAAAAATATTTTAAAATGAAATCTATTACTTGCAGAAGACATAAATATAGAATTAAGATCAAACCAAAGCGAAGATGAAAGATGATAGAAGAGCAATACATAGATAACAAAAGAGTTCTTTTTACACTATATTATGTACATATATACACACTATATATGGGTAAGACTCTTGAGAGTCCCTTGGACTGTAAGGAGATCCAACCAGTCCATTCTGAAGGAGATCAGCCCTGGGATTTCTTTGGAAGGAAGGATGCTAAAGCTGAAACTCCAGTACTTTGGCCACCTGATGCGAAGAGTTGACTCATTGGAAAAGACTCTGATGCTGGGAGGGATTGGGGGCAGGAGGAGAAGGGGACGACAGAGGATGAGATGGCTGGATGGCATCGCTGACTCGATGGACATGAGTCTCAGTGAACTCCAGGAGTTGGTGATGGACAGGGAGGCCTGGTGTGCTGTGATTCATGGGGTCGCAAAGAGTCAGACACGACTGAGCGACTGATCTGATCTGATGCCACCCTCATGGCAGAAAGTGAAGAGGAACTAAAAAGCCTCTTGATGAAAGTGAAAAGAAGAGAGTGAAAAAGTTGGCTTAAAGCTCAACATTCAGAAAACTTAGTATCATGGCATCTGGTCCCATCATTTCATGGGAAATAGATGGGGAAACAGTGGAAACAGTGTCAGACTTTATTTTTCAGGGCTCCAAAATCACCAAAGTTGGTGATTGCAGCCATGAAATTAAAAGACGCTTACTCCTTGGAAGGAAAGTTATGACCAACATAGAGAGCATATTCAAAAGCAGAGACATTACTTTGCCAACAAAGGTCCGTCTAGTCAAGGCTATGGTTTTTCCTGTGGTCATGTATGGATGTGAGAGTTTGACTATGAAGAAAGCTGAGCACCAAAGAATTGATGCTTTTGAACTGTGGTGTTGGAGAAGACTCTTGAGAGTCCCTTGGACTGCAAGGAGATCCAATCAGTCCATTGTAAAGGAGATCAGTCCTAGGTATTCTTTGGAAGGAATGATGCTAAAGCTGAAACTGCAGTACTCTGGCCACCTCATGCGAAGAGTTGACTCACTGGAAAATACTCTGATGCTGGGAGTGATTGGGGGCAGAAGAAGGGGGCAACAGAGGATGAGATGGCTGGATGGCATCACCGACTCGATGGACGTGAGTTTGAGTGAACTCCGGGAGCTGGTGATGGACAGGGAGGCCTGGCGTGCTGCAGTTCATGGGGTTGCAAAGAGTCAGACATGACTGAGTGACTGAACTGAACTGACTCCTTGGAAGGAAGATTATGACCAACCTAGATAGCATATTCAAAAGCAGAGACATTACTTTACCAACAAGGGTCCATCTAGTCAAGGCTATGGTTTTTCTAGTGGTCATGTATGGATGTGAGAGTTGGACTGTTAAGAAAGCTGAGCACCGAAGAATTGATGCTTTTAAACTGTGAGGTTGGAGAAGACTCTTGAGAGTCCCTTGGACTGCAAGGAGATCCAACCAGTCCGTTCTAAGGGAGATCAGCTCTGGGTGTTCATTGGAAGGACTGATGCTAAAGCTGAAACTCCAATACTTTGGCCACCTCATGTGAAGAGTTGACTCATTGGAAAAACCCTGATTCTGGGAGGTATTGGGGGCAGGAGGAGAAGGAGATGAGAGAGGATGAGATGGCTGGATGGCATCACCAAGTTGATGGACATGAGTTTGAGTAAGCTCTGGGAGTTGGTGATGGACAGGGAGGCCTGGTGTGCTGCAATTCATGGGGTCGCAGAGAGTCAGACACGACTGAGCGGCTGAACTGAACTGAACTGAACTGATGCACATATTTATGTATCTGCATGTATATGAATATATATGTATCTAGATGGATCTCTACGTATGTGCATCTATATAATAACCATGATGGCACTAAAGATGGAAGAGTTGAAATAAACTGGTTCAAGGTTTCTATAATTTATCTGAAGGAAATCAGTATTAACTCTATATAAAATAGAGTTAATAACTCTGATTATAGTATTTTAAAGATACTTACTGTAAATCCTAAAGCAAATATTTTAACATTATGGAAAGGCATATAAAAAAGCCAATAGAAGAATTAAAATAAAATACTGATCATAGTTCATGAACACAAAATAAAGCAAATCATTGGAGCAAAACCAAGATGAGACAAATAAGAAATAAGCAGCAAAATGACAAACTGACATATAGACATATTAATAATTAATATAAATAGGCCAAAATCTGAATAAAAGCAGAAACTGTCAGACTAAATAAAAATCAAGAACAAATTACATGCTATCTGTAAGGATTGTATTTTAAGCCCAAATGCCTTCTAAAGTAGAAAGTAAAATAGCAGAAAAGAATATAACAGGAAAACAGTAAATATAAGACAGCCAATATATTTAGTTTTTAAATACTAAATACAAAAATAAAAACTATATATAATAATGCCTAGACAGCGTACTAAAAAAGTAGAGGCATCACTTTGCTGACAAATGTCTGTATAGTCAAAGCTATGGTTTTTCCAATAGTCATGTGTGGATCTGAAAATTGATCCATAAAATAGGTTGAGTGCAGAAGAATTGATGCTTTCGAAATGTGGTGCTGGAGAAGACTCTTGAAAGGCCCTTGAACTGAAAGGAGATCAAACTAGCAAATCCTAAAAAAAAATCAACCCTGAATATTCAGTCTTGGAAGGATTTGTGCTGAAGCTGAAGCTCCAATCCTTTGGCCAACTGATGTGAAGAGCTGACTCATTGGAAAAGACCCTGATGCTGGGAAAGATTGAAGGCAAAAGGAGAAGGGGGCAGTGGAGGATGAGATGGTTAGATAGTATCACTGACTCAATGGACATGAATGTGAGCAAACTCCAGGAGATAGTGTGGGACAGAAGAGCCTGGCATGCTACAGTCCATGGGGTTGCAAAGAGTTGGATACAACTTTTAGTGACTGAACAATGACAGTTACATCAACATTGACAAATGCTTCAAAAAGATAAAAAGTATATAAGGAAGACATAACAATAATAAGTGTATATGGTCATATATATATGTTTAAAATATGTGAAAATTTATCATAATTTACACATATATTAGATATTTGGATATCTTAAAGCAATTACTGATAGAACTAAAGGGATACAGTGACAAATAAATGATCATATTTGGAGGCTTATTTCATATCTGTCAGTAATTTATAGAACTAGATAAAAAATAAGTAAGGATGTATAAGACCTGAACAGTACTATCCACCACCTTAATATAATTGGTATTTATAGGCCAATAAATAAAGGAGGAGGAAATGGCCACTCCACTCCAGTATTTTTGCCTGGAGAATCCCTTGGGCAGAAGAGCCTGGCAAGCTATAATCCATAGGGTTGCAAAGAGTCAGACATGACTAAAGCGACTTAACGTAGGCCAATATATTAGACAGCTAGATTTAAACATTCTTTTTAAGTGCACTTGCAATATTCGTCAAGATAATTGAAAGGCATTCAATGCAATTTACCACAATCACAGAATAGATGAAGAAAAAAACTTGAGAAAATTTAGCAGCAATTCATTATAAACTCTCTCAGCACTCCACCAATAGAAGAGAACCTCCTCACTCGAATGAAGTACATCTCTCAAAAACTTGCAACTATTATCACACTTTCTGGTGAAAGATTCATTATTTCTCCCTAATATATGAAGCAAGACAAAAAGATGCATTCTTCCTGTTTCCTTTCAACACTGCAGTGAGTGCTTCTGCCATTGCAGTAAGGCAAGACAAAGAAACTCACATGAATGAAAAGAAAGATTAAAACTATCTTTGGTCAAATTATACTGGGCCACATGAGTAGAGATTCCTAAATAATCTACTCTCAAAGGCTTCTAAAGCTAATTAATAAATGCAAATGAACCCAAATTCCATAGATTTCTACGTAAAAACAATAAACAAATGGAAAATGAACTAAAACATGCAATTCCATATACATTGTCTTAAAAACATTAGAGATAAATTTAACAGAATAAATGCAAGAGCTGTGCAGTAAAATCTTTCATTGCTCAGATAAATGAAAGATTGAAATGGAGACATATCTCACTTTCATGGAGTGGGAGATACAGTATTGTTAAAATGTCAGCTCTGTATCATAATCCCAATCCAAACTCCACCATCTTTCTGTGGAAATTTACAAGCTAATACTACATGTATCTGGAAATGCAGAGCCTAAAACAGTCAAAGCAAAAGAACAAAAATGGAGCACATACACTAATTTTCTGAAAATTTCAAAATTGTTTATAAAGTTGTAACAAGACAATATGGTATTGGCCAAAACATAAATATACCCTTTAATGAAACCATACAGAGAATCCATATATAAAATGTTTATATGGTTAATTGGTTTTCTGCAGTATATTGAGGCAGTTCAATGGGTGAAAATCTTTCCAACAAAAGTAATGCATGAACTAGAAATCAATGTACATAAACATTGATATCTCATCATACAGAAAAACTAACTGAAATGGATCAAATACTTTAAATATAAAAAAGCAAAAATCCTAAAGCTTTTAGAATAAAACATAGGAGACAGTCTTTCTGACTTTGTGATAGGCAAAAAAGTCTTAGAGAAGGCAAATAAGAATGAGATTTTAAAGAAAAACAATGTAGTTGTACTTCATCAAATTTATTAGAAGAAACTTTTTCTTTCAGGCTCTTTTAAGAAAAATAAAATGCTAGAGTCTGAAATAGGAGAAAACATTTATAATTCATATATTTTCAAACATATATATGCACTATATATATATCTGTGAATATCAAAAGCCAATTCAAAGGACTCTTATTCTATTACATCAAAAGATAAGAATTATTTCTAGTCTGACATGTGAGAAGCTTAGAAGTCACTACTTAGTATTTGCAACAAGTAAAAAGCTCTTATATCCATCAGAGAAGTGAGGTCACAGAGCAAATAACTGCCCCCCGCAAAACTGGAAAAACCAACAGGTGAATGCAGAGAATCACAACTACTGGAGTAGTAACCCACAAGCTAAAACCTTTTGGGAACCAACATCTGGGTAGGAAAACCTGAATTGTAATTGACAAATTTCTGGAGGCTTAATGTGAACTCATAGTTTAAAACTCCTTGGGAACACAGTCATAGGAAGGCTCTCACACTTTACCTCCAGAAACTTGAACTGGTTGTCACAGTGAATACTGGAGAAAAGTCTTATGTTTCTGGCAGAAGGAGAGGAAAAGGAAACATTTTGAAATAGCCAGAGCATTCTCTGCTTAAGAAAGGGAAAGAGAAGTTAAGGAAGCAATTCAATTCACCATTGCAACGAAAGGGATACAATACTTAGGAATAATCTACCAAAAGAAACAAAGACCCATATATAGAAAACAGTAAAACACTGGTGAAAGAAATCAAAGATGACACAAATAGATGGAGAAATATACCATGCTCATGGATTGGAAGAATCAATATAGTGAAAATGAGTATACTATCCAAAGCAATCTACAGATTCAGTGCAATCCCTATCAAGCTTCCAACAGTATTTTTCAGAAAACTAGAACAAATAATTTCACAATTTGTATGGAAATACAAAAAAGCCTCAGCCATTAAAAAGAATACATTTGAATCAGTTCTAATGAGGTGGATGAAACTGTAGCCGGTTATACAGAGTGAAGTAAGCCAGAAAGAAAAACACCAATACAGTATACTAACACATATATATGGAATTTAGAAAGATGGTAATGATAACCCTGTATGGGAGACAGCAGAAGAGACACAGATGTATAGAACAGTCTTTTGGACTCTGTGGGGGATGGGGGCAGATGATTTGGGAGAATGGCATTGAAACATGTATAATATCATATAAGAAACAAATCGCCAGTCCAGGTTCGATGCAGGATACAGGAAGCTTGGGGCTGGTGCACTGAGATGACCCAGAGGGATGGTATGGGGAGGGAGTTGTGGCGGGGGGAGGGGGGTGGGGAGGTTCAGGATTGGGAACACATGTACACCCGTGGTGGATTCATGTTGATGTATGGCAAAACCAATACAATATTGTAAAGTAAAAAAATTAAAAAAAAAAAAAAAAACCTCGAATAGCCAAAGTAATCTTGAGAAAGAAGAATGGAATTGGAGGAATCAACCTGCCTGACTTCAGACTATACTACAAAGCAACAGTCATCCAGACAGTATGGTACTGGCACAAAGACAGAAATATAGATCAATGGAACAAAATAGAAAGCCCAGAGATAAATCCATGCAGCTATGGACACCTTATGTTTGACAAAGGAGGCAAGAATATACAATAGAGAAAAGATAATCTTTTAACAAGTGGTGCTGGGAAAACTGGTCAACCACTTGTCAAAGAATGAAACTAGAACACTTTCTAACACCATACACAAAAATAAACTCAAAATGGATTAAAGATCTAAATGTAAGATCAGAAACTATAAAACTCCTAGAGGAAAAAATAGGCAGAACACTCTCTGACATAAATCACAGCAGGATCCTCTATGACCCACTTCCCAGAATATTGAAAATAAAAGCAAAAATAAACAAATGTGACCTAATTAAACTTAAAAGCTTTTGGACAATGAAGGAAACTATAAGCAAGGTGAAAAGACAGCCTTCAGAATGGGAGAAAATAATAGCAAATGAAGCAACTGACAAAGAATTAATCTAAAAAATATATAAGCAGCTCATGCAGCTCCATACCAGAAAAATAAATGATCCAATAAAAAAAATGGGCCAAAGAACTAAACAGACATTTCTCCAAAGAAGATGTACAGATGGCTAACAGACACATGAAAAGATGCTCAACATCATTTTTTTATCAGAAAAATGCAAATCAAAACCACAATGAGGTACCATCTCACGCTGGTCAGAATGACTGCTATCAAAAAGTCTACAAGCAATAAATGCTGAAGAGGATGCAGAGAAAAGGAAACCCTCTTACACTGTTGGTGGGAATGCAAACTAATACAACCACTATGGAGAACAGTGTGGAGATTCCTTGAAAAATTGGAAATAGAACTGCCATACGACCCAGCAATCCCTCTGCTGGGCATACAAACCAACAAAACCAGAATTTAAAGAGACACATGTACCCCAATGTTCATTGCAGCACTGCTTACAATAGCTAGGACATGGAAGCAACCTAGATGTCCATCAGCAGATGAATCGATAAGAAAGCTGTGGTACATATACACAATGGAATATTACTCAACTGTTAAAAAGAATGCATTTAATCAGTTCTAATGAGGTGGATGAAACTGGAGCCTATTGTACAGAGTGAAGTAAGTCAGAAAGAAAAACACCAATACAGTATATTAATGTATATATATGGAATTTAGAAAGATGGTAACAATGACCCTATATGCAAGATAGCAAAAGAGACACAGGGATAAAGAACAGACTTTTGGACTCTGTGGGAGAAGTCAAGGGTGGGATGATTTGAGAGGATAGCATTGAAACATGTATATTACCATATGTAAAATAGATCACCAGTCCAGGTCAGATGCATGAGACAGGGTGCTCAGGGCTGGTGCACTAGAGCAACTCTGAGGGATGGGATGGGGAGGGAGGTGGGTTCAGGATGGGGGACACATGTACATCTATGGCTGATTCATGTCAATGTATGGCAAAACACACTAGAATATTGTAAAGTAATTAGCCTTCAATTAAAATAAATAAATTAATTAAAAAAATGAAAGTCTGCCCTTGCAAATACAGTTGTGTTGAAGAAGACAAACCCCCCAAACTAAGAATAACCAAACCTTTGATTCAAAGAGACAGTAAGGGGGGGAAAAAAAAGCTAAGAAAGGTATATTTAAACTGTCAGTACAGGATTACATGAGTCAATACATGAAATAAATAACCTTTTAGAAATACAGTATTGTTGCCTGTGGTGAAGCTGTTTGTTGAAAATACCAACTAAAATACCAGTAAGGAAAAAGATGGGAAACTCAGCAGGAAACTCAAACTTCTAATGTTGGTCAATTGCAGAGTTTAGAACAAACTTATTATTGAAATAACTGGGAAAATTGATCTAAGACACTGAATCTTATAAAATGCAAATGTGTATGGGACCAGCTCCCAGTGAAATCAGAGGTCTGGATAGACCAGCCTGGCTTCTGGACCACTTTTGAGGGGACAGAGGTTTGAGGTTTTGTTTGACGGCTTCACATCAGAGACATTCCATATGTAAACATTTATTATGAAAGCGATAATATAAGAAAATGATAGTTAACAAGATACAGAATAACTATTTCCTGTAAGGTTTTGGCCCCACAGCAGTGTATTACTATTGTTCAAATTTAATGGATGTAGTGAAATGACACATTTCTTTTACAAACTACTGAATGAGATGTTGATTTCAGTAAGTCTCAGATAAAGAAAGGAATTACTGAAGCTGTGGGTTTTAGGACCTGCTTAGACTTTGTAAATAAATTCTGTATTGCACTTTTGTAGGATTGTACCTAGTCATACATGATTGAGTAACAAAGCGTTTGTTTACAGACATGTACTCATCCAGACTGCTGTGATGCTAGATTATGTAGGAAGAAAAAAGATAAAGTATGTGGTTCGGGAGCATGCTGTTCAACGAGTTGCCAGGTAGGAGGCAAACTGTATTTTATAATATCTAGGTATTACATTTCTTGAGATACTTGTTTTAAGGAGATGGAAGACATGTCAATATTATATTTAGTCCTTCCTATCATATTTTGTCCAAGCAGTATTGGAGCCCTGTCAGCCTTCAGTCTCCTCTGTAATCTATTATATCTAGGACTCTCCTGTACATAATGCCTGACTTCTTTCTTTTCTGATTTGACTTTCCATTTGTTTACCTCGTTACAAATCCTTCTTGTACCCATTGGGGTTTCTCTGTGATCAACATACATCTTGGACAACCTTATTAAGTTCTTATTTTCTATCATTCTACTTCACATGAGTGCAGGAGGTTAGATTAGTTTTTTTATTGACTGACTTCTCTTTACTGTATTCTGGTAAAAACCCCCGTTCCTTCAGAATTCATTCAGATACTGTTACAACCATTTGATTCCATTCCTTAAAAAAAAAAGCATTTAATGAATCCCTGAAAATTGCCCAGCACCCAGAACAATCCACTGGCATCCCTAGGAGTAAGAAATAAACTCATGAACAGGGTAAATGGCATGCATTCTTAAGATTGGAGGAGGAACATGATCTTATCTTTAAAAAAAATTTCCCCCAAGTTTATTGATACATTCAACATGTAACATTATTTAAGGTATACAATGTAACAAATTGCTGTAAGTTTGAATTGTAAAATGATGAGCACAATAAGGTTAGTTAACACATCCTCCACTTCACATACTGAGAACACTTAGGATTTACAGTTTTAGCAACTTTCAAGTAGATAATAACATTATTGTTAACTATAGTCACCATGCAGTACATTAGATCCTTAGACTATTTTTTTTTTTCATTTTATAGTTGATAATTTGTATCCTTAACTTACATCTTCCCACTTTCCTTATCCCACATCCTCTGGCAACCACCAATATGAGGAGTTTGGCTTTTTAACATTTTGCATGTGAGGTCATACAGTCTTTGTCTTTCTCTTGTCTGACTTATTTCACTTAGCACAATACCCTCAAGGTCCCCACTTGTTGCTGCAAATGGCAAGATTTCCTTATTTTTCTTTTTATGGCTGAATATTATTCCACTCCATTTCTTTGAATACATTCATCTATTGTTCAACACTTAGGTCATCGCCATATCTTGGCTATGGTGAATAATGCTGCAATGAATATGGGGGTATACCTATCTCTTCAAGACACTGGTATTGTATCCTTCAGATATATAACCTGGATCAAAGTAGTTCTATTTTTACTTTTTGAGAAACCTCCATGCAGTTTCTCATAGTGACTGTAACAATTTATATTCCCACCAACAGGGTGCCAGGGTTACCTTTTCTCCACATCCTAGTAGCTTCAGTCGTGTCTGACTCTGTGCGACCCCATAGACGGCAGCCCACCAGGCTCCACCGTCCCTGGGATTCTCCAGGCAAGAACACTGGAGTGGGTTGCCATTTCCTTCTCCAACATCCTCGTAAACATTTGCTATTTGTTGTCTTTTTGATGATAGCCATTTTGACAGATGTGAGGTGATACCTTATTGTGAAATTTTATTTGCATTTCCCCGATTAGTGATGCTGAGCATTTTTACCTGTGCCTGTTGGCCATCTATATGTCTTCTTTGAAAATATGCCTATTCAGGCTCTCTGTCCATTTTAAAATCAAGTTTTTTGCTTGCTTGTTAGTTTTTTTTTTAATATTGAGTCATATGAGTCTGTTATATATTTTGGATATTAACCCCTTAACAGATGTGTGTGTGTGTGTGTGTGTGTTAAGTTACTTCATTTGTGTCTGACTCTTTGTAGCTCTGTGGACTGTAGCCCACCAATTGATAGGATTTTCCTGGTGCTCTGGTGATTAAGAATCCACCTGCCAATGCAGGGGACACGGGTTTGATCCCTGGTCTGGGAACTAAGATCCCACATGCTGCAGGGCAGCTAAGCCCGTGTGCCACAACTCGAGAGCTCTCACGCTGTAACTGCGGAAGCCCCCATGCTCTAGATCCCATGTGCTACAATAAGGGGAGCCACCACAATGAGAAGCCAGCGCACCCCAACTGGAGTGTAGCCCCTGCTTGCCGTAACTAGAGAAAGCCCATGCAAAACAACAAAGACCCAGGGCAGCTGAAAATACATACATTAATTAATTTTAAAATGCCTTATAAAAGAGAAGACAGAGTCGACTGCAAGGATTAGAGCAGAAGGAAAAGTGGAGAAAAATAAATAGGACTGAAAACACAGTGATTTCTTAACCAGTATCAAAGGAAAATTGGTTCCAGTTAAATGTAACAGCTGAACATCACTTTACTTTACTCATATCCTTAAAAGTAATGTATAGCAATGCAGAACAGAAAAAATAACAACAAAAATATACAGATCAAAGGTCAGTGAACTTTGGATGAAATAGAAGAGTGGTGCTATGAGCTGATATGCATTTACCGTGTGTTTGCAGCTTGAAATTGTTCATTCATTCATTAATTTAGAAAATAGTTTACTCCACACTGTCTTTTGGTGGGTATTGTAGAGAAGAAATCTTCATACAAACAAACATTAAAGATACAGCTTTGTATAATGATAAATGATTTAAAAATAAAGTAAGCTAATAGAATAGAGTGACTGAGAGTGTATTTTAGCCAAGCTAAACAGAAAATGTCACTCTAGGTAGTGACATTTGAGTTAATACATAAATGACAGGAGCTACCCCACGCCCGAGGCCAGGGGCGGCGGCCGGGAGGACCAACCCCATATCCAAGGATCTACGGCTGCGCGGGCACAGGAGGGCCTAGAGGAGCTATCCCACATTGAAAGCCAGGAAGGGCAGTGGTGAGGAGATACCCCTCGTTCAAGGTAAGGAGCAGTGGCTGCACTTTGCTGGAGCAGCCGTGAAGAGATAGCCCACACCCAAGGTAAGAGAAACCCAAGTAAGACGGTAGGTGTTGCAAGAGGGCATCAGAGGGCAGACACACTGAAACCATACTCACAGAAAACTAGTCAATCTAATCACACTAGGACCACAGCCTTGTCTAACTCAATGAAACTAAGCCATGCCCGTGGGGCAACCCAAGATGGGCGGGTCATGGTGGAGAGTTCTGACGGAATGTGGTCCACTGGAGAAGGAAATGGCAAACCACTTCAGTTTTCTTGCCTTGAGAACCCCATGAACAGTATGAAAAGGCAAAATGATAGGATACTGAAAGAGGAACTCCCCAGGTCAGTAGGGGCCCAATATGCTACTGGAGATCAGTGGAGAAATAACTCCAGAAAGAATGAAGGGAAGGAGCCAAAGCAAAAACAATACCCAGGTGTGGATGTGACTGGTGATAGAAGCAAGGTCCGATGCTGTAAAGAGCAACATTGCATAGGAACCTGGAATGTCAGGTCCATGAATCAAGGCAAATTGGAAGTGGTCAAACAAGAGATGGCAAGAATTAATGTCAACATTCTAGGAATCAGCAAACTAAAATGGACTGAAATGGGTGAATTTAACTCAGATGACCATTATATCTACTATTGTGGGCAGGAAACCCTCAGAAGAAATGGAGTAGCCATCATGGTCAACAAAAGAGTCCGAAATGCAGTACTTGGATGCAATTTCAAAAACGACAGAATGATCTCTGTTCATTTCCAAGGCAAACCATTCAATATCACAGTAATCCAAGTCTATGCACCAACCAGTAACTCTGAAGAAGCGGAAGTTGAACGGTTCTATGAAGACCTACAAGACCTTTTAGAACTAACACCCAAAAAAGATGTCCTTTTCATTATAGGGGACTGGAATGCAAAAGTAGGAAGTCAAGAAACACCTGGAGTAACAGGCAAATCTGGCCTTGGAATACGGAATGAAGCAGGGCAAAGACTAATAGAGTTTTGCCAAGAAAATGCACTGGTCATAGCAAACACACTCTTCCAACACAAGAGAAGACTCTACACATGGACATCACCAGATGGTCAACACTGAAATCAGATTGATTATATTCTTTGCAGCCAAAGATGGAGAAGCTCTATACAGTAAGCAAAAACAAGACCAGGAGCTGACTGTGGCTCAGATCATGAACCCCTTATGACCAAATTCAGACTTAAATTGAAGCAAGTAGGAAAAACCACTAGACCATTCAGGTATGACCTAAATCAAATCCCTTATGATTATACAGTGGAAGTGAGAAATAGATTTAAGGGCCTAGATCTGATAAATAGAGTGCCTGATGAACTATGGACAGAGGTTCGTGACATTGTACAGGAGACAGGGATCAAACCATCCCCATGGAAAAGAAATGCAAAAAAAGCAAAATGGCTGTCTGGGGAGGCCTTACAAATAGCTGTGAAAAGAAGAGATGCAAAAAGCAAAGGAGAAAAGGAAAGATATAAACATCTGAATGCAGAGTTCCAAAGAATAGCAAGAAGAGATAAGAAAGCCTTCCTCAGTGATCAATGCAAAGAAATAGAGGAAAACAACAGAATGGGAAAGACTAGAGATCTCTTCAAGAAAATTAGAGATACCAAGGGAACATTTCATTCAAAGATGGGCTCGATAAAGGACAGAAATGGTATGGACCTAACAGAAGCAGAAGATATTAAGAAGAGGTGGCAAGGACACACAGAAGAACTGTACAAAAAAGATCTTCATGACCCAGATAATCACGATGGTGTGATCACTCACCTAGAGCCAGACATCCTGGAATGTGAAGTCAAGTGGGCCTTAGAAAGGCTCACTGCGAACAAGGCTAGTGGAGGTGATGGAATTCCAGTGGAGCTATTTCAAATCTTGAAAGATGATGCTGTGAAAGTGCTGCACTCAATAGGCCAGCAAATTTGGAAAACTCAGCAGTGGCCACAGGACTGGAAAAGGTCAGTTTTCTTTCCATTCCCAAAGAAAGGCAATGCCAAAGAATGCTCAAACTACTGCACAATTGCACTCATCTCACATGCTAGTAAAGTAATGCTCAAAATTCTCCAAGTCAGGCTTCAGCAATACGTGAACCGTGAACTTCCTGATGTTCAAGCTGGTTTTAGAAAATGCAGAGCAACCAGAGATCAAATTGCCAACATCTGCTGGATCATGGAAAAAGCAAGAGAGTTCCAGAAAAACACCTATTTCTGTTTTATTGACTATGCCAAAGCCTTTGACTGTGTGGGTCACAATAAACTGTGGAAAATTCTTCAAGAGATGGGAATACCAGACCACCTGACCTGCCTCTTGAGAACTCTGTATGCAGGTCAGGAAGCAACAGTTAGAACTGGACACGGAATAACAGACTGGTTCCAAATAGGAAAAGAGTACGTCAAGGCTGTATATTGTCACCCTGCTTATTTAACTTATATGCAGGGTATATCATGAGAAACGCCGGAGTGGAAGAAACACAAGCTGGAATCAAGATTGCTGGGAGAAATATCAGTAATCTCAGATATGCAGATGACACCATCCTTATGGCAGAAAGTGAAGAGAAACTAAAAAGCCTCTTGATGAAAGTGAAAGAGGAGAGTAAAAAGTTGGCTTAAAACTCAACATTCAGAAAACGAAGATCATGGCATCCGGTCCCACCACTTCGTAGGAAATAGTTGGGGAAACAGTGGAAACAGTGTCAGACTTTATTTTTCTGGGCTCCAAAATCACTGTAGATGGTGACTGCAGCCATGAAATTAAAAGACGCTTACTCCTTGGAAGAAAAGTTATGACCAACCTAGATAGCATATTCAAAAACAGAGACATTACTTTGCCAGCAAAGGGTTGTCTAGTGAAGGCTATGGTTTTTCCTGTGGTCATGTATGGATGTGAGAGTTGGACTGTGAAGAAGGCTGAGCGCCAAAGAATTGATGCTTTTGAACTGTGGTGTTGGAGAAGACTCTTGAGAGTCCCTTGGACTGCAAGGAGATCCAACCAGTCCATTCTGAAGGAGATCAGCCCTGGGATTTCTTTGAAGGGAATGATGCTGAAGCTGAAACTCCAGTACTTTGGCCACCTCATGCGAAGAGTTGACTCATTGGAAAAGACTCTGATGCTGGGAGAGATTGGGAGCAGAGGAGAAGTGGATGACAGAGGATGAGATGGCTGGATGGCATCACTGACTTGATGGACGTGAATCTGAGTGAACTCCGGGAGTTGGTGATGGACAGGGAGGCCTGGCGTCCTGCGATTCATGGGGTCACAAAGAGTTAGATATGACTGAGCAACTGAACTGAACTGATAAATGACAAAGGGAAGAATTTGTGTAAAAGATTTCAAGAAAAAGAAGCAATAGAAAGATCTTGAACTGGGAATTCAATAAAGGAATAAAAGTGATTTGTTATACTCTTCAAGTTTAATGATGGATAAGGAAAGAGTGTATTGGTCCTTGTTTATGTGCTTCTCCAGAATTGTTAAGCCATGTTTTTCTGCTCAGTGCTTCTGATTAAAAAACAAAGGTCTAATTAATATTTATTTCCAAAATATGGATTCTTTGTTAGAAACACCGATTCAAATAATAATTATTTAACAAGACTGATATACGTGTTTCTAAAATGTGGTTGACAAGTCAGACATTTTGTAATCTATCTCCTGTTTTAAAGGCAATGAAATAAAACTCTGGTAAATCAGTTTGTACAAATTAAGAATTCATTGAAATATGACTATTTATCACTCGATTTGCTATAGCAGTGTGGTAGGAGATGGTACATTGGACTGAGTCTATGGCACAATCTCAATCTTTGTGGCCCTGGTTTTATTCTCAGTTCTAGTGACAGATTGACCTCAGCTGCCATGTTTCATGTATTATTTCCAGGGAAAACCTCCCTAACAGAAAAAGTACATACAATTTTTGATAAAGCTTTGGTCACCTTAGTAATGTACCAGCTATCTTTATTTGTTTTGCTTTTGTCTGTCTAGCTTCCCAAACCTTAATGAAGCATTAGCTTATAAATTTTGCCTCAAGTCCTGTTTTGTGGAGGGCCCCTACTAAGACAGAAGAGGTCGGAGATGTAGGCGAAGGCCAGGTTTTATAGGGTCATGGTATGTTACTTATCTATCATTGCTTAACAAGTTAGCCTCAAACTTAAATTATCCTCACAGTTTCTATGGGTCAGGAATCTGGACGAGGCTTTCTTAGGGCTGGCTCAGGGTCTCCCACAACTATGCTGAAAATAGCAAGGACATAGAAAACATTTACCACACTATCAAGCAACTGGACTAAATTGACATCTACTGAACACTCCACCCAGCAACAGCAGAATATGCATTATTTATAATAATACATATCTTTGAGGATGGACATGCTAGGCTATAAAACCAGTCTCAGTATACTTCAAAAGGCTGCTGCTGCTACTGCTAAGTCGCTTCAGTCATGTCCGACTCTGTGCGACCCCATAGACGGAAGCCCACCGGGCTCCCCTGTCCTTGGGATTCTCCAGGCAAGAACACTAGAGTGGGTTGCCATTTCCTTCTCCAATGCATGAAAGTGAAAAGTGAAAGTGAAGTCACTCAATCATGTCCAACTCTTAGTGACCCCATGGACTGCAGCCTACCGGCTCCTCCATCTATGGGATTTTCCAGGCAAGAGTGCTGGAGTGGGGTGCCATTGCCTTCTCCATCTGGAATCATACAAAGATTTCCCTCTGATGACAGCAAAATTAAATTAGAAATCAACAAATGAAGGGAATTTAATAAAATCCACAAATACTGGAAATTAAAAAACACACTTACCAATAATCACAGTGTCAAAGAAAAAATAGTGTTAAAACATTAGGCATTTTGAACTGAATAAAAAGCAACATATCAAGAGGTGTACAGCTAAAGCAGTACTTAGAGGGAAAATTTTAGCTTTAAATACTTAAATATATTGAAATATCTAAATATTTAAAGAAACTATTCTATAAGGTTGTACTTTATAAATGTACAAAAAAGAGAGAATTAAATCCAGAGTCAGCATCATGAAAGAAATAATCATGGTTGAGAGGAAATTACTGAAACCAAAGTTGCTTCTTTCAAAAGGAATCAGCAAAAATGGACAAACCTTTACCTAGACCATGAAAAAAAGAGAGATAACATATCACCAGAATTAGAAATGAAACAGGAGAATCCATACTGCTCTTACATGATTTAAAATAATTATAAGAAAATATACTAAGCTAGTATATCCAAGCAAATTAGACAAATGGAAAAATTCCTAAGATGCAAAGTACCGAAACTGAGTTAAGAAGAGATGGAAATTCTGAATAAGCAAGTGTAAAACTGAATTAGGAACTTAAAATCTTTCCACAAAGTAAATCCCAGATCCAGATATCTTCACTGGTGAATATTATCAAACACTTAAAGAAGAAATAATAATGTTTGATAACATTGTGTATTGGTGTATGATGTGTATTGTATGGTGTATTGTGTGGTATACAATACACCACAATCTCTCCTGGAATGTGTAAGAGAGAGGAATACTTTAAAACTCATTCTAGATGATGGTGTTACCCTGACACCAATGCCAGATGAAGGCCTCACAAGAAACTATAGATTAATATTTCTCATGAATACTGATGCAAAAATCCTTTTCAAATTACAAACAGAATCCAGGAACTTGTGAAAAGAATGCCACCATGGCCAAGAGGGATTTATTTCAGTAGTGCACATTGATTTAATTAATGTAGTACACCACATTATTTAAATAAAGGAAAATAAAATACATGATCATTTCAAAATATGCAGAAAAACGATGTAGCAATATAACTAATGGAACATGCTGTGTATAGGACAGAGAACTGTACTAAATGCACTGTAGCGACCTGAATGGGAAGGAATTCTGAAAGGGAGAGGATATATGTTTGGCTCTTGAGAATCCCTTGGACTGCAAGGGGATCAAACCAGTCAGTTCTAAAGGAAATCAATCCTGAATATTCATTGGAAGGACTGATGCTGAAGTTCCAATATTTGGCCACCTGATACAAAGAGCTGACTCATTAGAGAAGACCCTGATGCTGGGAAAGACTGAAGGCAGGAGGAGAAGGGGATGACAGAGGATGAGATGGTTGGCTGTCATCACTGACTTGATGGACATGAGTTTGAGCAAGCCCTGGGAGATGCTGAAGGACAAGGAAGCCCGGCGTGCTGCAGTCCATGGGGTTGCAAAGAGACGGACATGATCAAGCGACTGAACAACGACAACAAATACGTATGGCTGATTCATTATGCTGTACAGTAGAAACAAAATGCAACGTTGTAAAACAACTATGCTCCAATAAAAATTAATTAAAAGTAGAAAATGTAATAGCCACTCATTTATAAAATTGTCTTCAAGTTATAAATAGGAAGGAACTTAACCTGACACAGAGCATCTATGAAATACCTACAGCTAACATCATACTAATATAAAAATTCTGAGTCCTTTCCCCCTAAAATCAAACAAAAAGCAAGAATACAGACTTCCATTACCTCTATTAAATGCTGTACTAGAGACTCCAGACAGTATATTCAGGTAAGAAAAAAGAAATAAAAGACATTCAATTTGGAAGGGAAGAAATGCAACTCGCTTTCTCTCTTTGCAGATAACATGATCTTGCATATATATAATAATCCTAAGGAATCCATCAAAAATACCCTTTAAAACAATTAAATGAGTTTATAAAAAATCATGAGATACACAGTCGCAGTACAAAAATGAGTTGAATTTCTATGTAATTGCAATGAACAATCTGAAAATGAAATTAAAATCCCATTCACAGTAGCATAAAAATATTTAGGAATATTCCTTTTTTTTTTTTTTAAGCAGAGTCTTTTAAAACATTTTATTTATTTATTTGGCTGTGATGGGTTCTTGCATTGGAGAAGGAAATGGCAACCCACTCCAGTGTTCTTGCCTGGAGAATCCCAGGGACGGGGACGCCTGGTGGGCTGCCGACTATGGGGTCGCACGGGGTCGCACAGAGTCAGACACGACTGAAGCGACTTAGCAGCAGCAGTGATGGGTTCTAGTTGCAGCACACAGGATCTTCACTCTTCTGTTAAGGCACCCAGACTTTCTAGTTACTCTTTGGCATGTGGGATCTTAGTTTCCTTACCAGGGATTGAACCCTCATCCCCTGCATTTCAGGGCACATCCTTAACCACTGGACTGCCAGGGAAGTCCCAGGAATACTCTTAACAAAAGAAATGCAAAAGAAATACACTTAAAACATTTGTGAGAAAAAGAAAAAAAATCTGAGTGATGGAATACTCCATGTGAATGGATTGGAAGACTCAGAATTGTTATGATGACAATTCTGTCCTTTCTTAGAGGTCCCCAGTACTGTCTCTAGGTTTAATGAAGCAGTAGAGAACTCAAAGGACTCAGCATATAGCATACTCATGACTATTGCTTTATTATTTATTTATTACAAAGGACACAGAGAAAAATCAGTTTTTCATCATGGATTTCCTTCTTCAATGTTTTCTAATTTTCAGTGTGCAGATCTTATATATCCTTAATTAGCATTATTCCTAAGCATTTTATTATTTTTGGTGCTATTATAAATAAGATTTTTTCTTAATTTCTTTTGTAGATAGTTCATTTTTACTGTAAAGAAACAATTGATTTTTGTATGTTGGTTTTGTATCTTGCAACTTTACACAATTCATTTTTATTTAACCGTTTTTTTGGTGAAGTCTTTTTTATGTTTTTCTATATATAGGACGTTGTCATCTGCAAACAGAAATTGTTTGAATGTCATTTATTTATTTTTCTTGACTCATTGCTCTGGCTAGGACTTCCAGTACTAAGTGGAATAGGAGTAGCGAAAGAGGGAGTCCTTGGCTTGTTAGCTGTGGGGTTATCCTATGTGGACTTTATTATGTCGAGGTGCATTCCTTCCTATAGCTAAGTTGATAGTTTTATTATCATGAAAATATTAACTTTTGTCAGAGTTATTAACAAAGTTATATTAACTTTTTCTGCATCTATTGAGATGATCATGTTATTTATTTATTTATTTTTTTTTGGTTTTTTTTTTTAAATTTTATTTTATTTTTAAACTTTACAAAATTGTATTAGTTTTGCCAAATATCAAAATGAATCCGCCACAGGTATACATGTGTTCCCCATCCTGAACCCTCCTCCCTTCTCCCTCCTCATTCCATCCCTCTGGGTCGTCCCAGTGCACCAGCCCCAAGCATCCAGTATCGTGCATCGAACCTGGACTGGCAACTCATTTCATACATGATATTTTACATGTTTCAATGCCATTCTCCCATATCTTCCCACCCTCTCCCTCTCCCACAGAGTCCATAAGACTGTTCTATACATCAGTGTCTGTTTTGCTGTCTTGTACACAGGGTTATTGTTACCATTTTTCTAAATTCCATATATATGCGTTAGTATACTGTATTGGTGTTTTTCTTTCTGGCTTACTTCACTCTGTATAATAGGCTCCAGTTTCATCCACCTCATTAGAACTGATTCAAATGTATTCTTTTTAATGGCTGAATAATACTCCATTGTGTATATGTACCACAGCTTGCTTATCCATTCATCTGCTGATGGACATCTAGGTTGCTTCCATGTCCTGGCTATTATAAACAGTGCTGCAATGAACATTGGGGTACTCGTGTCTCTTTCCCTTCTGGTTTCCCCAGTGTGTATGCCCAGCAGTGGGATTGCTGGATCATAAGGCAGGTCTATTTCCAGTTTTTTAAGGAATCTCCACGCTGTTCTCCATAGTGGCTGGACTAGTTTGCATTCCCACCAACAGTGTAAGAGGGTTCCCTTTTCTCCACACCCTCTCCAGCATTTATTACTTGTAGACTTTTGGATCGTAGCCATTCTGACTGGTGTGAAATGGTACCTCATAGTGGTTTTGATTTGCATTTCTCTGATAATGAGTGATGTTGAGCATCTTTTCATGTGTTTGTTAGCCATCTGTATGTCTTCTTTGGAGAAATGTCTATTTAGTTCTTTGGCCCATTTTTTGATTGGGTCATTTATTTTTCTGGAGTTGAGCTGTAGGAGTTGCTTGTATATTCTCGAGATTAGTTGTTTGTCAGTTGCTTCATTTGCTATTATCTTCTCCCATTCTGAAGGCTGTCTTTTCACCTTGCTAATAGTTTCCTTTGATGTGCAGAAGCTTTTAAGGTTAATTAGGTCCCATTTGTTTATTTTTGCTTTTATTTCCAATATTCTGGGAGGTGGGTCATAGAGGATCCTGCTGTGATGTATGTCAGAGAGTGTTTTGCCTATGTTCTCCTCTAGGAGTTTTATAGTTTCTGGTCTTACATTGAGATCTTTAATCCATTTTGAGTTTATTTTTGTGTATGGTGTTAGAAAGTGTTCTAGTTTCATTCTTTTACAAGTGGTTGACCAGAGTTCCCAGCACCACTTGTTAAAGAGATTGTCTTTAATCCATTGTATGTTCTTGCCTCCTTTGTCAAAGGTGTCCTTTGACAAAGCTAAGGTGTCCATAGCTGCATGGATTTATCTCTGGGCTTTCTATTTTGTTCCATTGATCTATATTTCTGTCTTTGTGCCAGTACCATACTGTCTTGATAACTGTGGCTTTGTGGTAGAGCCTGAAGTCAGGTAGGTTGATTCCTCCAGTTCCATTCTTCTTTCTCAAGATCGCTTTGGCTATTCGAGGTTTTTTGTTTTTCCATACAAATTGTGAAATTATTTGTTCTAGCTCTGTGAAGAATGCTGTTGGTAGCTTGATAGGGATTGCATTGAATCTATAGATTGCTTTGGGTAGTATACTCATTTTCACTATATTGATTCTTCCAATCCATGAACATGGTATATTTCTCCATCTGTTAGTGTCCTCTTTGATTTCTTTCACCAGTGTTTTATAGTTGATCATGTTATTTAAATCCTTCATTCTGTTCATGTAGTATATTGCATTTATTGATTCATGTATGTTCAAGTGAACTTGGATCCCAGGGCTAAATTTCATTTGATGATGGCATATGAACATTTTAATGTGCCATTGAATTTGGTTTGCTAGTATTTTGTTGAGAATTTTTGCATCTGTTTTCATTGGCATGAAGTATTTTTCCCCTTGAGATGTCTTTGCCTGACTTTGTTCTGAGGGTAATTCTGGTCTTGCAAAATGAGTTTGAAAATGTTTTCTTGCATTCAATTTTTTTTTCAAGAGATTAGGGAGGATTGGCCTTAATTTTTCTTTAACTGTTTGATAGAATTCAATGGAGAAGCTGTCAGATCATCCCAGGCTTTTCTTTCTTGGGAGGTCTTTGATAACTAATTTAGTGTCTTTGCCCATTATAGGTTTGTTCAGATTTCCAACTTTTTCATGATTCAACCTTAGAAGGTTATTTCTAGGTTTCTCTTAGATTATAAAATTTGTTGGTATATAATTATAGTCTCTTATCATCTCTTGTATGTCTGTGATATCTGTTCTAATGCCTCCTCTTTCATTTATAATTTTATGAGTTGTCTCTTTTTTCCCCTGTTAGCCTAGCTAAAAATTTGCCAATTCTATCTTCTCAAAAAGACCAGCTCTTAGTTTTCTTTGATGTATTTTTTTAATTGTTTTTCAAATCTCTATTTTACTTATTTCTGCTCTAATATATATTATTACCTTCCTTCTGCTAACTCTGAGCTTGGTTGTTTCTTCAAGTTGGAAAGGATGCTTGATCTGATTTCAGTCTTTTTAAATGTTTTAAGACTTGGCTTTGTCTTATGCTCTATCCTGGAGAATGTTCTACATGTACTTGAAGAGAATGTGTATTCTGGTGCTACTGGATGGAATGTTCTCTGTATGTTTGTTAGGCCCATTAGGTCTGTAATGTTGTTCAAATCTAGTGTTTTGCTATGGATTTTTCTGTTATGGATGATCTAGCCAATATTGAAAGTGTGGTAATGAAGTCACTTATTATTATTACTACACAGTAATAATAATTGTGACTTTCTGTCTTTAGTTCTGTTAATGTTTGCTTTGCATATTTAGGTATTCTAAGGTTGGGTGCATATGTATTTATAATTGTTATATCCTCTTGATGAGTTTATCTCTTTATCATTATATAATAACATTCTGTGTCTCTTGTGACAGTTTTTGACTTAAAGTCTATTTTATCTGATATTAGTGTGCCCTCTGATATTTTATCTGATATTTCATCTGATATTAGTGTGCATCACTGACTCAATGGACATGAGTTTGGGTGAACTCCAGGAGCTGGTGATGGACAGGGAGGCCTGGCGTTCTGCGGTTCATGGGGTTGCAGAGAGTTGGACACGACTGAGCGACTGAACTGAACTGAAGTATGCCCTCCCTGCTCTCTTTGCCATTTTCATGGACTACTTATTTCCATCCTTTCGCTTTTCGTGTATTTATATCCTGAAGGCTTAAATGAGTTTCTTGTAGGCAGCGTATAGTTGTCTTGTTTTTAGTTCATCTGTTTACTCTGTGTCTTTTGATCGTTGAATATAATTTATTTACTTGCAAACAGCAAAAGAGACACAGATGTATAGAACAGTCTTTTGGACTCTGTGGGAGAGGGCGAGGGTGGGATGATTTGGGAGAGTGGCATTGAAACATGTGTATTATCATACGTGAAACGAATCGCCAGTCCAGGTTCGATGCGTGAGACAGGGTGCTCGGGGCTGGTGCACTGTGATGACCCAGAGGGATGGGATGGGGAGGGAGGTGGGAGGGAGGTTCAGGATGGGGAACACATGTACATCCGTGGTGGATTCATGTCAATGTATGGCAAAACCACTAGAATATTGTAAAGTAATTAGCCTCCAATTAAAATAAATAAATTTATATTAAAAATAAATAAATAAAAGAAACACTTGCACATAAAAAAAAAGTATTGTTTGACAAGGAAGGATTTGCTATTGCCATAGTGTTGCTTTCTGTACATTTTGTTGTTCTTTTGTCCCATTTTTCCTCTTTTACTGTCTTACTTTGTGATGAGTTTTTGTGTGTGTGTGTGATGGTATGCTTTGTTTCATTTGTCTTTGTATTTTGTGTTTTGACTAACAGTATTTTCTTTGTGATTATCACAAGACTTATAAAAACATTTTATAGTGATAACAGGCTATTTAAGATAACAGCTTCAATTTCATATAAAATTCTATGCTTTTACTTCTTTCTCCCCACATCTCATGCTATTAATGCTGTTATAACATTTTTTGATAGAGTGCATCCTTGAGCAAATTGTTGTAGTTCTAGTTATTTTGAATGCTTTTATTTTTTAACTTTTATATCAGAGTTATAAGTGATTAACATAGCACCACATTACGTATATAGGGCTTCCCAGGTATCTCAGTGGATAAAGAATCCGCTTGCAACACAGGAGGTGCAGGAAACATCGGTTTGATCCCTGGGTCAGGAGGATCCCCTGGAGGAGAGCATGGCAACCAATTTCAGTATACTTGCTTGGAAAATCCCACGGACAGAGGAGCCTTGCAGGCTACAGTCCATGGGGGTCACAAAGAGTTGGACACACTGAAGCAACTGAGCATGTGTGCATATTATGTATAGTATTGGAGTATTTGAACTTTACTGAATACGTACTTTTGCCAACGGTTTTTATACTCTTACATGTTTGCATGAAGCTAACTGGCATCTTTTCATTTTGACTTAAAGAACTCTCTTCAGAGGGCATTGTGTGTGTGTGTGTGTGAGAGAGAGAGAGAGAGGTCTAGTGGCAATGAACTTCCTCAGCATTTGTTCTTCTGGTAAAGTTTTTATCTCTGCTTCATTTGTAAAGGACAGCTTTACTAGATATAGTTTTCTTAGCTGGCAAATGTTTTTCTTTGAAATTGCCGCCCCACTCTTCGTGCCACAAGGCTTCTGTTCAGTAGTCTTACAGTCTTATGTGGCTTCCCTTGTGGTACATCTGTTTCATTTTCTGTCAGTTTTCTTCCCTTTCTCTTTGCTCCTTTTGGGACTAACATATGCATACAGTGTTTATTTCGATGATGTTCCATAAATACCATAGAGTTTCTTTATTTTTTCTTCTTTGTTCTTCCAGCTGAATAATGTAAAATAATTGCCTATGAGTTCATTGTTTCTTCTGCTTGATCAACTGTGCTCTTGCAGCTTTTGTGTGAAAATTGTCAGTTCACTTTATTCTTAAGATCCAGAATTTATCTTGTTCCTTTAAAACAAAAAAACTCTCTTTATTCGATGTCTCATTTTGTCCATGTATTATTTTCCAGATTTTATTTATTTGTCTATCTGTTCTCTCTTATAGTTCATTGGACTTATGATGATTAATTTTTCTGTCAGGCAGTTTGTACATCTCCATTTTGGGGTGTCTTCCACAGAGATTTATTTTGTTTCTTTGGTGGTATCTTGTTTCCTTGATTCTTTATGTTCCTTGAAGTCTTGGCATTGCTGTCTTTGCATCTGAAGAAGTCGCCATCTCCTCCTGTGTTAACCAGCTGGCCTTGGGAGACAAGTCAGGCACCAGTCAGCCCAGCTAGAGTTCAGAGCGTCTCTCAGACCTTTCCTGTGGGTGTGTTTACTCCATTCCTCTCACTCCCTCACAGTGGGAAAGATTAGGACTGTATGCTTTCTCTCAGTCTTGCAAAGCCAGTATGAATGTGGAAAGCCTCCCATTTATTTTCCCCAAGATAGTGCCTTGGAGTGTTCAAAGTTGCGCACCTTCTCTGAGTTAGGAGGTTCCGGCCAGCTGCTGACATCCATGTGCACCAAGTTGTTGGGGATTCACGTGCGCCATCTGCTGGAGAGTGTGGGTGCTGGCTGTAGATGGGGTGTGTGGCTTGCCTGAGCTGTGTGTCCTCAGGCGAGGCATCCTATTGGCAAGAGCCTGTGAGCCAGTTCTTAGGATGCTGGTTGTTGTGCTCCACACACTGTTGCTGTGAGCTCCCATCCCTTTTCCCTATTCCTCAGTCTCTCCAGGGCCTTCCCTGGTGGCTCAGTGGTAAAGAATCTGCGTGCCAATGCAGGAGACCCGGCTTCGATCCCTGGGTTTGGAGGATCCCCTGGAGAAGGAAATGGCAGCTCAGAACCTGGGAAACAAGGTGTCTCCAGACTATTCAATGGTGCCAGTTCCCTCAGTGTTCTGGGTGGGGCAGGATAAAAGTGGGCCTCATGGCCAGTGTCTCGCAAGGCTGGGGAAACCCGGCTCTCACATCACTTTCACTTTCCTCTGTTGGAGAAATCACAGGCCACCTTGGGTGAGAGGTGATGTGGATGAAGTGCAACTGTTCTTCTTACCCACTTCAGTGCATCAACTCGCAGATATTTTTACTCTCCAGGGGACTGGAAATTTTTTGGGGGGGATTCTGTGGCTCCCACAAAGGTGTTCTTATCCATGGTATATACAGTCTGAAGATCACCTATTTCCCCACTCTACTGATACCTCTCTCCTCTTCTTTTCCATTATTGATCATAGTATAGTATTAATTATTCATATTAATGGTAACTTGAAAAATTAATCAAAGTGTTGAAGACAGCTAGTATAGTGATGTAGAGTCATTACTGTGCCCAAAGGGAATACATTTTCTGCCTCAGAAATCATATTTACATGCCCACAGGGATACCTGAATAACTGCTGGTGAGACTGGGGCAGTGTTTATGATTCTAATTAGTCTCTGAGCCCAATTATGGAAAGGGATAAGCCCTTTCCAGGCTATGATTTTTCTGATATAGTAATTTTTTTACGATGCAGTTAAGACTGGTGTAATGGTCAGAAACAATAAATTTAACCCATTTATCCCTGGTTCAGTTGTATACAGGGACACACCCCTGTACCCAGATTATACATTTTATGTACAGACTGACAGTCTTGGCAAGAATAAAAATATATGTAGAACAACAAGAAAAACAAAATAAAAATATTTTAGGAGTAAATGATGTGAAACAAGGAGTCAGAAGGTTTAAAAAATTAAGGTTATTTGGGAATTAAGAGAGCCATGGAAAGAAAAATAAACCCACTTTAACGAAGGAAGCAAGTACAATGATAAAGCTTGGTTCAAATAACTTTTGAGGAACTGGGTATTTAAATACTGAAGAAGAAGTTAGGTGAAATAAGCCCTTCTAATAAACCTATGTACTGTATGATTCCAACTATATGACATTCTGGAAAAGGAAAATCCTAGAGACAGTGAGAAGATCAGTAGTTGTGAGGCACGGAGGAGGAGATGAATCGGAAGAGCATGAAGGACCTTAGGGCACTGCAAGTGCTCGCTTATCTCCACCTGGAATGTGGAGCAGCAGGAAAGAGCTGTAATATACATGGGGTTTGAGTGGTTATGATGTGTCAGCGTAAGGTCGTCAACTGCAACAAACGCATCATGTACTTGGTTGTGTGCAGCAGGGGTTATAAGGAAAATCTCTGTACTTTCTATGCAATAAAGTTTTAATGATAAAAGAAATTAGAATTAAAGGAAGATTGCCAATTATACACATATGTAAAAAAAAATCTGCATTCTGAAAAAGCAAATAAAATACCTTCTCATTATATGTGTTTTCTTTTAGAAACAATTTTAATTATTGGTTTTGATTTGAATGTTAACTCTATAAGCTTAGGTGACACAAGTATTGTGTTTTGTCTTCCCACCCATCGCTTGGAGAACTTGTGTCAGATTTGCTGCAGGTAGTGGATACTTGTTGACAATAAGAGAAGTATCCAGAAACTCTCTTTGTGAGGTGTGGCAGTAAATGTTATATAAGCTGGGGCTTCAGTCCAAGGATGGAGTCCCAAAGAATCGGACACGACTGAGTGACTGAACAACAACTAGGACCTTGAAGCTGGAAAAATTTTGACTTAGTTGTGTAAGATACTGATGATAGCCATGAGGGTATTGGGGCTTGGGCTGAGTAAAAGGCTTTGCAGTGGTGGTATTTAGATATTTTTTTGCAAAAGTAGATATGCATAAAGGGTACCCTGGAGCTATGAGCTAATAGTAAGCACTGAAGAGATTAGAGATATATAATTGGGCAAGTCATTTTTTATAGTTGTTTTCAATGTGGTATGTAAAACAAACCTTCTCTTGTGTGTCCTTCAAACTTTTTTCTAAATGTTTATGAAGCATATTTATTGTTTTGTGAACGGTTGCTTATTTTCTGCTTACGGATGGCGTATGGAGAAGCCGGAGGTTGCACGTGTTGAGTATATTCTTAGTAAGTTGAAAGTAATTTTTATAATCGTTCCTTATCTCTACTTTCTTACTTTTTAATAATTATTGTAGTCTCCTTACCGTTCAGTTTCTCATATCTCACACCATCAACACCCACTCCTTTATGCATAGTAAATACAATCACCTAAATGTCTGTGCAGCACTTACACGGTTAACATGAAGACTGTTGGCTCATTGCTCTTAGCTACTGGGGTAAAAATGGGTGGAAATTTCAAGCCTGAAGAGAAAGAAAACTACTTGGGTATCATTGATGTATAATTTTTCCTTATGTTTCTTTTTTTTCTCCAGATAAAACCAGTTAATACACCTTGCAGAGAAGCAGCTGATGAATGTGACTTTGTAGAATTTTGTAATGGGAATGAATCAATGTGTGTGCCTGACACTTACGCACGTAATGGAGAGCCTTGTGCATCGGGTGATGCCTTCTGTTATGATGGACGGTGTAGGTCTACTAACAAACACTGTAGCAGATTAATTGGAGAAGGTAATGACCACAGTTTTCCTTGTAGTTTCTAAATTCTGATTATCCCAAATGGTGTTATTTAATGCTATAAAAAATGTAAGTGTAATTTTAAAATAAGTGTATAGTATGTATGTATGTGCTAAGTTGCTTCAGTCGAGTCTGACTCTTTTTGCGACCCTATGGACCATATGGATTGAAGGCAGGAGAAGGGGACGACAGAGGATGAGATGGTTAGATGGCATTAGCAACTCAATGGACATGAGTTTGGGTAAACTCTGGGTGTTGGTGATGGACAGGGAGGCCTGGCCTGCTGCGGTTCATGGGGTCACAAAGAGTCGGGCACGACCGAGTGACTGAACTGAACTGAAGGACCATAATCCACCAGGCTCCTCTTTGCATGGGATTCTCCAGGCAAGAATACTGCAGTGGGTTGTCGTGCCCTCTTCCAGGGGATTTTCCCAACCCAGGGATTGAACCCATGTCTGTTAGATCTACATGCATTGTGCAGGCAGGTTCTTTACTACCAGCACCACCTGGGAAGCCCATGCTACGTATAGGCCCAGTGTATATTAATGTTAAAGGAAGTAAAATTTTCTTGATTCTGAGAAAAAGCTTCAGGAGGAGGAAATAGCAACCCACTCCAGTATTCTTGCCAGAGAATCCCATGGACAGAGGAGCCTGGTGGGCTACAGTCCATGGGGTCACAGAGTCAGATATAACTGAAGCAACTTACACACTCACACTGTTTTCCACAGTGGCTCCGCCAATTTACATTCCTGCTGACAGGAATGAGGATTCCTTTATTCACATTGTCTCCAGTATGTGTTATTCATGTTCTTTTTGATGATAGCCATTCTGACCAGGTGATATTGTTGTTTTATTTGCATTTCTCTCTTTGACGTCTTTTCATGAACTTGATGGCCATTCACATTTCCCTTTTGGGAAAATGTCTCTTCAGTACTTCTGTCCACTTGAATATTTATTAATCATTACTTTGTTATGTGGTGTCTGCAACAAAAGCAGAACAAGTTTATAGTCAATGACAAATGGTTCAGTTGAAGCAGATCATCAACTGTTAGGTCAGATACAGAAGAGAAACAGCTACCCAGCAAAAGCTGGCTGAAACACAGCTTTGGATCATATCATTTCTGATGCTTTATCTATTTTCTGTGATATATCAAATTATCCTTCAGAATCATACATGGTTCAGTTTTTTGATGGGTTGGTTCTAAAAACAAAAAATTCATGCTGATTTTCAGAGCTTGAACTGCTGTTTCCTCTGTCAACTGCATCAGTCACAGTTTGATCAGAGAAGCAGAACCCCTAGGAGATACGTGGAATGTGGGATTTATGTAGAAGTTTGAGCTTATGATCCACCTCATCAGCTCATTGTTTGACTTCTACTTTAGCTGATTTTTATTTTTCCTCTAAACATTTTCCTAAAAATGTGACGAGAAACTGCCAAATCACCATGCACTATATTAATACATTCAAGAGAGCAGAGCAACAACATGGTTCAAAATGATGTCTGGATACCAGCTCCAGGATGACTCTTCCAAGCTTTCATTAAAATAGTCATGAAAATTCTGTAAAAGACAAAATGCATAAAATGAAAAATGAAAAGAGGTAAACAAAATGATGACAATATCAGAATGAACTCTATTAAACCTTGAAGTACATGGAATAAGATTGATGAGAATCTTCCTGTTATGGGTTGAAATGTGTCCCCCTCAAAATGATATGTTAAGTCTGTTAAAATACTCAAAGAGTACAATTTAACTGATCTAAGAAAGTGAAGAGGACTACTAAAAAGCCTCTTGATGAAAGTGAAAGAGGAGAGTGAAAATGTTGGCTTAAAACTCAACATTCAGAAAACGAAGATCATGGCATCTGGTCCCATCACTTCATGGCAAGTAGATGGGGAAACAGTGTCAGACTTTATTTTTGGGGGCTCCAAAATCACTGCAGATGGTGACTGCAGCCATGAAATTAAAAGACACTTACTCCTTGGAAGAAAAGTTATGACCAATCTAGATAGCATATTCAAAAGCAGAGACATTACTTTGCCAACAAAGGTCCGTCTAGTCAAGGCTATGGTTTTTCCAGGAGTCATGTATGGATGTGAGAGTTGGACTGTGAAGAAGGCTGAGTGCCGAAGAATTGATGCTTTTGAACTGTGGTGTTGGAGAAGACTCTTGAGAGTCCCTTGGACTGCAAGGAGATCCAACCAGTCCATTCTAAAGGAGACCAGCCCTGGGGTTTCTTTGGAAGGAATGATGCTAAAGCTGAAACACCAGTACTTTGGCCACCTCATGCAAAGAGTTGACTCATTGGAAAAGACTCTGATGCTGGGAGGGATTGGGGGCAGGAGGAGAAGGGGATGCCAGAGAATGAGATGGCTGGATGGCATCACTGACTCGATGGACGTGAGTCTCAGTGAACTCTGGGAGTTGGTGATGGACAGGGAGGCCTGGCATGCTGCGATTCATGGGGTCGCAAAGAGTCAGACACGACTGAGCGACTGAACTGAACTGAAGCAAATTTTATTTTTTTGCTTCATGAAGCAGACAATCTCCCCTCTCAGGAGTCCAGATAACTATGAAACAAGGAAACAGGACTGTGAGCTTGTATAAAAGAAGGCAATCAGGGAATAAAGGAAAAGTATTTGGCTTCCACCAATTGACTGGAATTGCATATCAGACCTTATTTAGAACAAAGAAATCATTACAGATTCTTGGCGGTTGGGTTTGGCTGGCTGGATATACTGTGTTTCTGGTCAAGGGGAGTATTTATAGGGCTGTGAAAGTTATCTATGTTTTGGTTTGCTGACTTGGCATCCCACCAGGAATGGCTCCATCTTGGGCCTAGAAATTTATTTCAATAAGTCCTAATATCCCCAGTAGCTCAAATATGGGTTTATTTGTAAATGGAGTCTGTACAGAGACAATCCAGTGAAAGTGAGGTCATTAGACTGGTGCCCTTATAAAAGGGGAAATTTAGGCATTCCACAGAGGGGAAGCAATCTATAAACAAAGTGAGACGATGGCCAGGTGACTGGAGTGATACATCAATAAGCCAAGGAATTCCAGGGATTGCCAGTAAACGTCAGAAGCTAGAAAAGACAAGGAAGGATTCTCCTCTAGATACTTCAGAGAGAGGACAGCCCTGCCCACATCCTAGCTTCCGACTTTAGTCTCAAGAACTGTGAGAAAACAAATTTCTGTTATTTTATGCCACCTAGTTTTTGATGCTTTGTTACAGCAGCCCCAGGAAACTAATAGGCTAGCAATGCTTCCTCACATGGGATAATTCATAGTATGGTCCTATGACAACTCTTTTTAATGTATTCTTCATCCTAGCTCACCCTCTTCAGGTTGGCGTGTAAACTGTGCTAAAAACTCCCATGGGCACCCATCGTCTACCTTGAAAATTCCTTCAGATTTGCCTTGTATGTGTGGTTGTTGCTCTTCAGTTGCTCAGTCATGTCCAACACTTTGCAACCCCATGGACTGCAGCACGCCAGGTTTCCCTGTCCTTCATTTTTGAGTTAGCTTAAACTCATGTCCATTGAGTCAGGGATGCATTTCATCCTCTGTGCCCCCTTCTCCTCTTGCCCTTAGTCTTTCCCAGCACCAGAGTCTTTTCCAGTGAGTCGGCTCGTCGCATCAGGTGGTCAAACTATTGGAGCTTTAACTTAAGCATCAGGCCTTCCAATGAATATTCAGGGTTGATTTCCTTTAGGATTGACTGGCTTGATCTCCTAGCTGTCCAAGGGACTCTCAAGACTCTTCTCCAGCACAATAGTTCAAAAGCATCAGTTCTTCAGCACTCAACCTTCTTTATGGTTCAGCTCTCACATCCACACATGACTACTAGAAGAACCATAGCTTTGGCCATATGGACCTTTGTTGGCAACGTGATGTCTCTGTTTTTTTTTTTTTTAAATATATTGTGTAGGGTTGTCATAGCTTTTCTTCCAAGGATCAACTGTCTTTTAATTTCATGAGTTCAGTCACTCTCCACAGTGATTTTGGAGCCCAAGAAAATAAAGTCTGTCACTATTGCCAATTTTTCCCCATCTGTTTACCATGAAGTGATGGGACTGGATGCTAAAATCTTAGATTTTTGAGTGTTGAATTTTAAGCCAGCTTTTTCACTCTCCTCGTTCATCTTCATCAAGAGGCTCTTTAGTTCTTCTTTGCTTTTTTTTTTTTTTCTTTTCTTCTTTGCTTTCTGCTGTTAGAGTGGTGTCATCTGCATATCTGAGGTTATTGATATTTCTCCCTTCAATGTTGATTCCAGCTTCTGCTTCATCCAGTCTGGCATTTCACATGATGTACTCTGCATATAAGTTAAAATAAGCAGGGTGACAGTATATAGCCTGGATGTACTCCTTTCCCAATTTGGAACCAGTCTGTTGTTCCATGTCCAGTTCCAACTATTGTTTCTTGACCTGTATACAGGTTTTGCAGGAGGCAGGTAAGGTGGTCTGATATTCCCACCTCCTTCAGAATTTCTGCATTTTGCTGTGATCCACACAGTGAAAGGCTTTAACATAGTCAATGAAGCAGAACTAGATGTTTTTCTGGAATTCTCTTGCTTTTTCTATGATACAGTGGATGTTGGCAATTTGATTTCTGGTTCCTCTGCCTTTTCTAAATTCAGCTTGTACATCTGAAAGTTCTCAGTTCACATACTGTTGAATCCTAGTTTGAAGGATTTTGAGCATTACCTTGCTAGTGTGTGAAATGAGATCAGTTGTGCGGTAGTTTGAGCATTCTTTGACATTGCCTTTCTTTGGGATTGGAATGAAAACTGACCTTTTCCAGACCTGTGGCCACTGCTGAGTTTTCCAAATTTGCTGGCATATTGAGTGTAGCACTTTCACAGCATCATCTTTTTAAGATTTAAAATAGTCCAGCTGGAATTTCATCACCTCCATTAACTTTGTTTATGGTAATGCTTCCTAAGGCCCACTTGAATTCACACAACCGGATATCTGGCTCTAAGTGAGTGATCATACCAATGTGGTTATTCGGGTCATAATAATTCAGTCCACCTTTTCTGTACAATTTCTTTTTTCTTTTAGGGGCTAGAGGTGCTCCATTTGCTTGTTTTGATGAAATAAATGCAAGAGGAGATAGATATGGAAACTGTGGCAGGGATTTTTGTATGTTTAGGTATGTATTTAGAAAATTATAATTTTGTTTGGAATATAGCTTGTATATTGCTAAGATTCTGGAATACATGTACAAACTAAGATGCCATTTTATAACAGGTTTTCTCTGTTTTATGATCTGAGCTGAACAATATTACCTACTTCCTACAGATAACATGTGTCCTATAGCTATAATATTATATCAATGATCATAAAAATCATGTCTATTGATGGGATGAGGTAGTCATTATGTGAAGTCCTTTATATATGCTTATATTTATACTATGTATTTAAATGTATATTTATATATATCAAATGTTTGTAGTCAGAATAATTTGCCCCATTTTACTAATGAAAAAAATGGAACACCAGTAATCACTTGCTCAAATTTCAGAAGCTAATATAGAACAGATCAGGGCTGTCAGATTGCAAAAATGGTTTATTTTTCCCTTGCTACATTTCATCACAAAACACAGAGAGCCACATCATACATGAATTGACATGCTCCTAAAATTCACTTACAGAAAACATTTGAAATTTGGATTTAAATTATCAAAATACTTTTTAAAGTTAGCTGTATCAGCAATCTACTTTATTTCTGTAAATAATAAGAGTTTTTTCTTCTTCTTTATGCTTTTAGTCACACATTGTGCGGAAAATTAGTTTGTGCCTGGCCATACAAAACTTTAGTATCACAACCAAATTTATCTGTGATCTATACGCATGTACGAGATGAAATATGTGCATCAGCATTTCTGAATGCTGAGAAGTTACCTAGAGATACGTTTACCACAGTTCAAAGACCTGAAGACAGAGATAAAACATTTGTAGAAGATGGCACTATATGTGGTCCTGAAATGGTAATTAGAAGTAAAAATTTTAAGTGTTTTAACAATTATATTTTATACTTATGCTGATTTTGACAATATACCAAACAATGCTTTTTAAAATAGCCTTATAGAGGTATCATTTATCATAAAATTCGTTCATGGTAAGTGCACAGTTCATTCAGTTCAGTCACTTAGTCGTGTCCCACTCTTGGTGATCCTATAGACTGCAGCATGCCAAGCTCCCCTGTCAATCACCAACTCCCAGAGCTTACTCATGTCCATCGAGTTGGTGATGCCATTCAACCATCTCATCCTCTGTCATCCCCTTCTCCTCCCACCTTAAATTTTTCCCAGCATCAGGGTCTTTTCCAATGAGTCAGTTCTTCACATCAGGTGGCCAAAGGACTGTAGCTTCAGCTTCAGGATCAGTCCTTCCAATGAGTATTCAAGATTGATTTCCTTTAGGATGGACTGGTTGGATCTCCGTGCAGTACAAGGGACTCTCAAGAATCTCCTCCAACACCACAGTTCAAAAACGTCAATTCTTTTGTGCTCAGCTTTCTTTATAGTCCAACTCTACATCCATACATGACTACTGGAAAAACCATAGCTTTGACTAGACGGACCTTTGTCAGCAAAGTAATGTCTCTGCTTTTTAATATGCTCTCTAGGTTGGTCATAACTTTTCTTACAAGGAGCAAGAGTCTTTTAATTTCATGGCTGCAGTCATGATCTGCAGTGATTTTGGAGCTGCCAAAAATAAAGTCTGTCACTGTTTTCACTGTTTCCCCATCTGTTTGCCATGAAATGATCGGACCAGATGCCATGATCTTAGTTTGCTGAATGTTGAGTTTTAAGCCAACATTTTCCCTCTCCTCTTTCACTTTCATCAAGAGGATCTTTAGTTTTTCTTCACTTTCTGCCATAAGGGTGGTGTCATCTGTATATCTGAGGTTACTGATATTTCTCTCAGCAATCTTGGTTCCAGCTTCTGCTTCATCCAGCGGGGCATTTCACATGATGTACTCTGCATGTAAGTTAAATAAGCAGGGTGACAATATACAGCCTTGATGTACTCCTTTCCCAATTTGGAACCAGTCTGTTGTCCCATGTCCAGTTCTAACTGTTGCTTCCTGACCTGCATACAGATTTCTCAGGAGGCAGGTAAGGTTGTCTGTTATTCCTATTTCTTTAAGAGTTTTCCACAGTTTGTTGTGATCCACAAGTCAAAGGCTTTGGCATAGTCATTAAAGAAGAGCTAGATGTTTTTCAGGAACTCTCTTGCTTTTTCTATGATCCAGTGAATGTTGGTAATTTGATCTCTGGTTCCTCTGCCTTTCCAAAATTCAGCTTGTACCTCTTGAAGTTGTCAATTCACGTACTGTTGAAGCCTAGCTTCGAGGAATTTGAGCATTACCTTGCTAGCATGTGAAATGAGAAGAATTGTATGGTAGTTTGAACATTCGTTAGTATTGCCCTTCTTTGGGATTGGAATGAAAATTGACCTTTTCCAAACCTGTGGCCACTGCTGAGTTGTCCACATTTGCTGGCGTATTGAGTGCAGCGCTTTAAAAGCATCATCTTTTAGGATTTGAAATAGCTCAGGTGGAATTCCATCACCTCCACTAGCTTTGTTTGTAGTAATGCTTCTTAATGCCTACTTGACTTCACCCTCCTGGATGTCTGGCTCTAGGTGAGTGAACCCACCATCATAGTTGTCCAGTTTACTATGACCTTTTTTGTATAGTTCTTCTATGTATTCTTGCTACCTCTTCATAATTTCTTCTGCTTCTGTTACTTCCTTGCTGTTTCTGTCCTTTATTGTGTGCATCTTTACATGAGATGTTTCTTTCATATCTCTTAATGTTCTTGAAGAGATCTTTAATCTTTCCCACTCTACTGTTTTCCTCTATTTCTTTGCATTGTTCACTTAAGAAGCCTTTCTTTTCTCTCCTTGTTATTCTCGGGAAGTCTGCATTCAGATGAGTATATCTCTCCTTTTCTTCTTTGTCTTTTGCTTCTTTTCTTTTCTCAGCTATTTGTAGGGCCTCCTCAGACACCATTTGACTTCTTGCATTTCTTTCTCTTGGGGATGTTTTTTTGTCACTGCCTCCTATACAGTGTTATGAACCTCCATCCATAGTTCTTCAGGCATTCTATCTAACAGACCTAATACCTTGAATCTGTTTTATCACCTCCACTGTATAATCATAATGGATTTGATTTAGGTCATGCCTGAGTGGCCTAGTGGTTTTCCCTTCTTTCTTCAATTTCAGCCTAAATTTTGCACTAAGGAGCTCATGATCCAAGCCACAATCAGCTCCAGGTCTTGTTTTTCCTGATTGTATAGAGCTTCACCTCTTTGGCTGCAAAGAATATAAATAATCTGATTTTGGTATCGACCATTTAATGATGTTCATGTGTAGACTTGTCTCTTGTAGGAAGAGGATGTTTGCTGTGACCAGTGTGTTGGCCTTTGCCGTGCTTCATTTTGTATTCCAAGGCCAAAACTTGCCTGTTAATGAAGGTATCTCTTGATTCCTCCTTTTGCATTCCAGTCTGCTATAATGAAAAGGACATCTTTTTTTGATGTTAGTTCTAGACATCTTGTACATCTTCATAGAACTGTTCAACTTCCTTCGGCATTATTAGCTGGACATAGACTTGTATTACTGTGAAGTTCAATGTTTTTCCTTGGAAACAAACAGATCATTCTGTCATTTTTGAGATTTCATTCAAGTACTGCATTTCAGATTCTTTTGTTGACTATGAGGGCTCCTCCATTTCTTCTAAGGGATTCTTGCCCACAATATTAGATATAATGATCATCTCAGTGAAATTTGCACTTTCCCATCTGTTTTAGTTCACTGATTTCTAACGTGTTGATGTGTACTCTTGTCATTTCCTGCTTGACCATGTCCAATTTACCTTGATTCATGGACCTAATATTCCATGTTCCCATGTGATATTGTTGTTTACAGCATCAGAGTTTACTTTCACTACCAGACACATCCACAACTGAGCATCATTTCCACTTTGGCCCAGTCTCTTCATTCTTTCTGCAGCTATTTCTCTGCTCTTCTGCAGTAGCACACTTAAGTCTAGTTTTCTAGTTATTTATTGTGTGTGTACTCAGTCAATTGTATCAGACATTTCTGTGACCCCACAGACTCCTCTGTCCATGGGTTAGTATTCCAGATAAGAATACTGGAGTGGGTCTCCATTTCCTCCTCCAGGAGAGCGTCCCTACTCAGGGACTCAGGGATAGAGTCTGCGTCTCCTGTGTCTCCTGACTTGGCAGGTGGATTTTTTTTTTTTAACCATTGAGCCACCTGGGAGGCTTGCAGGACAATAAGTGTGGACCATTATCAAGAGTATAAATAAGTATATTGCCATTAAAAGTGAAGAAACAGTAAAAGTTTTGTTTCTGAATTTGAGGAGACATGTGGAGCCAGTTACTAGTTTAAAATGTTTCATTTCAGTTTATAAAAGCATATAGCTAATGAAGTGAAGATTAGAAATGCATCAAGGCTATGGTTTTTCTATTAGTCATGTATGGATGTGAGAGTTGGACTGTGAAGAAAGCTGAGCACCGAAGAATTGATGCTTTTGAACTGTGATGTTGGAGAAGACTCTTGAGAGTCCCTTGGCCTGCAAGGAGATTAAACCAGTCCATTCTAAAAGAGATCAGTCCTGGGTGTTCTTTGGAAGGAATGATGCTAAAGCTGAAACTCCAGTACTTTGGCCACCTCATGCAAAGAGTTGACTCATTGGAAAAGACTCTGATGCTGGGAGGGATTGGGGGCAGGAGGAGAAGGGGACGACAGAGGATGAGATGGCTGGATGGCATCACTGACTCGATGGACGTGAGTTTGAGTGAACTGCAGGAGTTGGTGATGGACAGGGAGGCCTGGTGTGCTGCAATTCATGGGGTCGAAAAGAGTTGGACACGACTGAGTGACTGAACTGAACTGAACTGAAGGAAAAAAAAAGCTTTCTCATTTATCATCAGAAAAGCATAACCACAATTAATTTTTCTCATTATTTAATTTATCCCTGAATAATTAATTTTTACTTCCCTGGATCTTGAGTTAGCAGTTTGCTTTTGTATGGCATTTTATTTTTGGATATAAAGGATTCCAGTGAATTCTGATTCAGCCGTATGATATATCTAATTCACACCACAGTGAAATTGTCTAATCAGTGTCAGCTGAAGTTCCATATCCTGTACCTGTGAGTCCAATTCTTAAATTCAAACAGTTTGGAATACCTTATAGGATCCTTTCTACATGTTAGTGAAGACTTAGTTTCTATCCTGTATCTGAAAGCACAAACTACCAGTTGATCAAAAGCTTATGAAGTTTGAATGCTTAATTTATTAGAGTCACCAATAGTATGAAAATGGAGAAAAACAAAATCTCTTATTGGAGCACAGGAGTGTGATAACTGTTGATTAAGAGTTTGATCAAAGTTTCTCTTGAGGATAAGAGAATATTATGGAGAGAAATGAACTTGATTTTCTATGAGCTTTCAATTCATTCTTGTAACATATACAATATATGCTGAGACCAATAGTTTTGCTTATATTAATAACATTTAAAATTAACCTAGGGAATGCTGGCTGAATTTCTTTGACAGTTCATCCTATGCACCTCTTTTTAAAAAATTTATTTATTTTTTATTGAAGGATGATTGCTTTACAGAATTGTGCTGTTTTCTGTCAAACCTCAATATGAATCAGCCATAGGTATATATATATATATATCTTCCCTTTTGAACCTCCCTCCCCATCCCACCCCTCTACGTTGATATAGAGCCCCTGTTTGAGTTTCATGAGCCATACAGCAAATTCCCATTGGCTATCTGTTTTACATATGGTAATGTAAGTTTCCATGTTGCTCTTTCCATACATCTCACCCTCTCCTTCCCTCTCCTCATGTCCATAAGTCTATTCTCTATGACTGTTTCTTCATTGTTGCCCTGTAAATAAATTCTTCAGTACCATTTTTCTAGATTCCATATATATGTGTTAGAATATGGTATTTATTTTTCTCTTTCTGACTCACTTTACTCTGTATAATAGGTTCTAGGTTCATCCACCTCATTAGAACTGACTCAAATGTGTTCCTTTTTATGGCTGAGTAATATTCCATTGTGTATATGTACCACAACTTCTTTATCCATTCGTCTGTCGATGGACATCTAGGTTGCTTCCATATTCTGGCTGTTGTAAATAGTGCTGCAGTGAACAATGGGATACATGTGTCTCTTTCAATTTTGGTTTCCTCAGGGTATATACCTAGGAGTGGGATTGTTGGATCATATGGCGGTTTTATTCCTAGTTTTTTAAGGAATCTCCATACTGTAATCCTATGCAGCTCCTACATTGCTATTTAACTGAGAAGTAATGGAGACTATCATAAATTAGGAGTTTGGAGTTAAGATATACATTACTATGTATAAAATAGGTATACAACAACAGTCTACTGTATACCACAGGGGTCTATATTCAGTGTGTTGCAGTAACATATAATACAAAAGAATCTGAAAAAGAATCATCATTGCATGTGTGCTCAATCTTGTTCGACTCTTTGTGTCCCCATGGACTGCATCCCACCCAGGCTTCTCTGTCCATGGGATTTTCCAGGCAAGAATACTGAAGTGGGTTGCCATTTCCTACACCAGAGGAAAAAGAATATATACATACACATCTGAATTACTTTGTTGTACACCTGAAGCTAACACAACATTGTAAATTAGCTATACTTAAATTTTAAAATGAATCAAAAATAAAGATATAAAATTCTTCTCAGTTGCAGTTAGGAACAATAGTTTCTGTTATTTTGTAAAAAGCCCTTACAGTGTGATGCATTTTCATTAAAAATTTAGTATCTTACAAAAATAAATAAATAATGGCGAATACCAAACAAATTTAAGTATTTCTAGCATTCTTCTGTTTATGAGATAGGAGGTCAAATCCATTGCTTTCTGTTCGCAATCTCAGAAATTTCAAAAATAGTTTTAGGTATTAAAAAAATGACCCCCAAGTTTTTTTGACTTTAGACTCAGAACTGGTAAGATAAAAATCACCACAGTTGCCCAAGGTGGTATGGTCACTTAATTAAAAAGGATTATTGGTATATAGTAAAATTTGCTTAGCTCCCTGTTAACCAAAGTGACAATACAAGAGCTCCCATATCAATAGGTGAGTGTAGTAAAATTATACAGAACTTTAGCTCTTTCAAAAATATGTGGAAGTTTTAAAATTAACCATTTACATGATACAAAGCCAGAAAATTATTTTGGTGAACTACTGAATCTCTCCCATTTAGCTGAATTACAGAAATAAAGAAAAATTGTACTACCTATATTCCTAGAAAATTCCATGGATGGAGGAGCCTGGTGGGGTACAGTCCATGGGGTCACAAAGAGTCGGACACGACTGAGTGACTTCACGACGATGACCTCTATTAAGAGCAAATTAAATACTTCACAACCAATTTCTAGGTATACAATTCTTAAAAATCCAAATTCTAATTTTACATCAATACAGTATTCAGTTCAGTTCAGTCGTTCAATCATGTCCAACTTTTTGTGACCCCATGAACCGCAGCATTCCAGGCTTCCCTGGTAGACACCAGCTGCTGGAGTCTACCCAAACCCATGTCCATTGAGTTGGTGATGCCATCCAACCATCTCATCCTCTGTCAGGCTCTACAGTATTCACAGACACATTCTAAAATTATCTTATGATTGATCCTACCAAAACTGAACAGTTGTTACTAAAATTTTTCCTAAAAGCTTATACACACATTATACGGTTCCTTAAAGTCACACTCATTTTCTTTTTAAAGTGGTAAAAATAAACAATTTATACAACCCAAAGGTATAGCCATTCTGTAATATGTAAAATAAGTAAAATTGTATGTGTATACACATGTATATGCATATATGCAAACATTCACATATATATTTATATATTCACAAATATTCAAATATTTATATATTCACAAATATATATATATATATACATGTATATATCATGGGTGGGCTTCCCTGGTAGCTCAGCTGGTAAAGAATTTGTCTGCAATGCAGGAGACCTGGGTTCGATCCCTGGGATGGGAAGATCCCCTGGAGGAGGGCATGGCAATGCACTCCAGTATTCTTGCCTGGAGAATCCCCATGGACAGAGGAGCTTGGAGGGCTACAGTCCATGGGATCACAAAGCATCAGACAGGACTGAGCAAATAAGCACAGCACAGCATATATCATGGGCAGACTTACTGACTGGTTAAGAATCAGAAATGATATCAAAACAACTCAAAACCAAACTGAGAAGGAAAAGAAAACTCAAGAGAAATGGAGAGTGAGCCAAAGTAAATCTTTGATGCCACTTGTAAATTACCCTACAAGGCATGTGCATATAAGAAAATACATGTCCATACTTAAATAGCTTAAAGGGAACTTTTGCTGGGTAAAGAAATTTGACTATGGCAAACTACTTAGGTAGTTCACTGGGGGCTTGAAGACTTTCAGAAATGTTAAAAACATAGCTTGTATACAAATACAAATTTGAGCACCTATCAAACACAGTAATGAAGGAACAAGTTCAAAGAGTGTTTGAAGGACTACATATTTAGAGCCATTGGGCAAAAGACGGTTGAAATACAACTGCTAGGTTTAAAGTAAAATCTGCTAATGTCCTATAGAGCAGTAAAACCATAATTTGGGGATTATCTTTTCAGTCAGACAAAACTCATTTATATATTTGCCAGACAAAATCTGTGTTATCATGTAACTTCCAAAATCTAGGCTCTTATCAGTAGTGACTAGCAAGTTATGGAAAATGCATTCCTTTAAATAATTAATCTTTGTGTTTCCTTTAATGAATGTTCAAAAATGACTTTGGGGTGAGTGTAGTTCTCCCATTGTCTCTATTTACAAGTTGTGGACAATTTTAACAGGTTTATTAAGCAAAATTGCACCAATATTTGTTTTTAATGATCTGGTGTTGGAGAAGACTCTTGAGAGTCCCTTGGACTGCAAGGAGATCCAACCAGTCCATTCTGAAGGAGATCAGCCCTGGGATTTCTTTGGAAGGAATGATGCTAAAGCTGAAACTCCAGTACTTTGGCCACCTCATGCAAAGAGTGACTCATTGGAGAAGACTCTGATGCTGGGAGGGATTGGGGGCAGGAGGAGAAGGGGACGACAGAGGATGTGATGGCTGGATGGCATCACTGACTCGATGGACATGAGTCTGAGTGAACTCCAGGAGTTGGTGATGGACAGGGAGGCCTGGCGTGCTGTGATTCATGGGGTCACAAAGAGTCGGACACGACTGAGTGACTGAACTGACTGAACTGAACTGATATCTCTTTTAAACAGCAACATTACTTTTAAGTAAATTTTATACAGATAATTTTTTATGTTGTGCAATGTATAATCAAGTGTTTTTGCATGCACTGTAGGGAGTAAATTTTTAACTAGCATTTGAAGATCTCTTGTGAATACTAGTTTGGATTGAGTAACATATTATTTGAACAAAATTTTTGTCGTATGGATTGTTTGATCTCTGGTTGCTCTGCATTTTCTAAAACCAGCTTGAACATCTAGAAGTTCACTGTTCATGTATTGCTGAAACCTGGCTTGGAGAATTTTGAGCATTACTTTACTAGCATGTGAGATGAGTGCAATTGTGCGGTAGTTCGAGCATTCTTTGGCATTGTCTTTCTTTGGGAATGGAATGAAAAATGACCTTTTCCAGTCCTGTGGCCACTGCTGAGTTTTCCAAATTTGCTGGCATATTGAGTGCAGCACTTTCACAGCATCATCTTTCAGGATTTGAAATAGCTCAACTGGAATTCCATCACCTCCACTAGCTTTGTTCGTAGTGATGCTTCCTAAGGCCCACTGGACTTAACATTCCAGGATGTCTGGCTCTAAGTGAGTGAACATACCATTGTGATTATCTTGGTTGTGAAGATCTTTTTTGTACAGTTCTGTGTATTCTTGCCACCTCTTCTTAATATCTTCTGCTTCTGTTAGGTCCATACCATTTCTGTCCTTTATCGAGCCCATCTTTGCATGAAATGTTCCCTTGGTATCTCTAATTTTCTTGAAGAGATCTCTAGTCTTTCCCATTCTGTTGTTTTCCTCTATTTCTTTGCATTGATCGCTGAGGAAGGCTTTCTTATCTCTCCTTGCTATTCTTTGGAACTCTGCATTCAGATGTTAACATCTTTCCTTTTCTCCTTTGCTTTTTGCGTCTCTTCTTCTCACAGCTATTTGTAAGGCCTCCCCAGACAGCCATTTTGCTTTTTTTGCATTTCTTTTCCATGGGGATGGTCTTGATCCCTGTCTCCTGTACAATGTCACAAACCTCTGTCCATAGTTCACCAGGCATTCTATCAGATATAGTCCCTTAAATCTATTTCTACTTCCACTGTATAATCATAAGGGATTTTATTTAGGTCATACTTGAATGGTCTAGTGGTTTTCCCTACTTTCTTCAATTTACATCTGAATTTGGCAATAAGGAGTTCATGATCTGAGCCACAGTCAGCTCCCGGTCTTGTTTTTGCTGACTGTATAGAACTAGCTTCTCCATTTTTGGCTGCAAAGAATATAATCAATCTGATTTTGGTGTTGACCATCTGGTGATGTCCATGTGTAGAGTCTTCTCTTGTGTTGGAAGAGGGTGTTTGCTATGACCAGTGCATTCTCTTGGCAAAACTCTATTAGTCTGCTTCATTCAGTATTCCAAGGCCAAATTTGCCTGTTACCCCAGGTGTTTCTTGACTTCCTACTTTTGCATTCCAGTCCCCTATAATGAAAAGGACATATTTTTTGGGTGTTAGTTCTAACAGGTCTTGTAGGTCTTCATAAAACTGTTCAACTTCAGCTTCTTCAGTGTTACTGGTTGGCGCATAGACTTGGATTACTGTGATATTGAATGGTTTGCCTTGGAAATGAACAGAGATTATTCTGTTGTTTTAGAGATTGCATCCAAGTACTGCATTTTAGACTCTTTCGTTGACCATGATGGCTACTCCATTTCTTCTAAGGGAGTCCAAGGCAGAGGAACCAGAAATCAAATTGCCAACATCTGCTAGATCATTGAAAAAGCAAGAGAGTTCCAGAAAAACATTTATTTCTGCTTTATTGACTATGCTAAAGCCTTTTACTGTGTGGATCACAATAAACTGTGGAAAATTCCGAAAGAGATGGGAATATCAGACCACCTGACCTGCTTCTAGAGAAACCTGTATGCAGGTCAGGAAGCAACAGTTAGAACTGGACATGGAACAACAGACTGGTTCCAAATAGGAAAAGGAGTACATCAAAGCTGTGTACTGTCACCCTGCTTATTTAACTTATATGCAGAGTACATCATGAGAAGTGCTGGGCTGGAAGAAGCACAAGCTGGAATCAAGATTGCTGGGAGAAATATCAATAACCTCAGATATGCAGATGACACCACCCTTATGGCAGAAAGTTAAGAGGAACTAAAGAGCCTCTTGTTGAAGGTGAAAGAGGAGAGTGAAAAAGTTGGCTTAAAGCTCAACATTCAGATAACTAAGATCATGGCATCTGGTCCCATCACTTCATAGGAAATAGATGGGGAAATAGTGGAAACAGTGTCAGACTTTATTTTTTTGGGCTCCAAAATCACTGCTGATGGTGACTGCAGCCATGAAATTAAAAGACGCTTACTCCTTGGAAGGAAAGTTATGACCAACCTAGATGGCATTTTGAAAAGCAGAGACATTACTTTGCCAACAAAGGTCTGTCTAATCAAGGCTCTGGTTTTTTCAGTCGTCATGTGTGGATGTGAGAGTTGGACTGTGAAGAAAGCTGAGTGCCGAAGAATGACACTTTTGAACTGTGGTGTTGGAGAACTCTTAAGAGTCCCTTGGACTGCAAGGAGATCCAACCAGTCAATTCTAAAGGAGATCAGTCCTGGGTGTTCATTGGAAGGAATGATGCTAAAGGTGAAACTCTAGTACTTTGGCCACCTCATGCGAACAGTTGACTCATTGGAAAAGACTCTAATGCTTGGAGGGATAGGGGGCAGGAGGAGAAGGGGACGACAGAGGATGAGATGGCTGGATGGCATCACCGACTAGATGGACATGAGTCTGAGTGAACTGCAGGAGTTGGTGATGGACAGGGAGGCCTGGCGTGCTGTGATTCATGGGGTCGCAAAGAATCAGACACGACTGAGTGACTGAACTGAACTGAACTGATGGATTGTTTTTGGAAAAACTTTCTTAAATTGTATTGATTGTTTCTGTAAAATATCTAAATTTATATTAATTTTTAACTTATTATGATCAACTCGATTTTTTTTCTGATTGTAGATGAATGTTTTAATTGAATAATATTAGTACAATATTATATTCTGCTATAATACAATACATATAGTTATCATGTATGTTATACATAAGAATAAGCAAACAGTATTAACAATAATATAATTGTTTTATATCTATAACAATAATATAATTCTATAATTATAGAATGTTCAGAAAGTTCTAATATTCTAGAAACAATATAACCAACAACAGTTTAAGGTTCTAATTTATCCTAGAAATTATTAATTCTAAGAGCTACACTGGAAAATTAATGTACATATTTTTGAAAGAAAGTCTCTAGCCTCTAGTCTCTAGTAAATTCAAATTTACTTTTATATAATACTTTTTGATAATATCATAGTATCTGTCACATCTTGCTTATTTGAAGAAATCAAAGAGGACACTAATAGATGGAGAAATATACCATGTTCATGGATTGGAAGAATCAATATAGTGAAAATGAGTATACTACCCAAAGCAATTTATAGATTCAATGCAATCCCTATCAAGTTACCAACAGTATTCTTCACAGAGCCAAAATAAATAATTTCACAATTTGTATGGAAATACAAAAAACTTCGAATAGCCAAAGCAATCTTGAGAAAGAAGAATGGAACTGGAGGAATCAACCTGCCTGTATTCAGGCTCTACTACAAAGCCACAGTCATCAAGACAGTATGGTACTGGCACAAAGACAGAAATATAGATCAATGGAACAAAATAGAAAGCCCAGAGATAAATCCACACACCTATGGACACCTTATCTTTGACAAAGGAGGCCAGAATATACAATGGATTAAAAACAATCTCTTTAACAAGTGGTGCTGGGAAAACTGGTCAACTACTTGTAAAAGAATTAAACTAGAACACTTTCTAACACAATGCTGCTACTGCTAAGTCACTTCAGTCGTCCGACTCTGTGCGACCCCAGAGACGGCAGCCCACCAGGCTCCTCTGTCCCTGGGATTCTCCAGGCAAGAACACTGGATGGGTTGCCATTTCCTTCTCCAATGCATGAAAGTGAAAAGTGAAAGTGAAGTTGCTCAGTCGTGTCCGACTCTTAGCGACCCCATGGATCGCTAAGGAGGACCAGGCTCCTCCATCCATGGGATTTTCCAGGCAAGAGTACTGGAGTGGGGTGCCATTGTCTAACACCATACACAAAAATAAACTCAAAATGGATTAAAGATCTAAATGTAAGACCAGGAACTATAAAACTCCTAGAGGAGAACATAGGCAAAACACTCTCCAACATACATCACAGCAGGATCCTCTATGACCCACCTCCTAGAATATTGGAAATAAAAGCAAAAATAAACAAATGGGACCTAATTAAACTTAAAAGCTTCTGCACAACAAAGGAAACTATAACTAAGGTGAAAAGACAGCCTTCAGAATGGGAGAAAATAATAGCAAATGAAGCAACTGACAAACAACTAATCTCAAAAATATACAAGCAACTCCTATAGCTCAATTCCAGAAAAATAAATGACCCAGTCAAAAAATGGGCCAAAGAACTAAATAGACATTTCTCCAAAGAAGACATACAGATAGCGAACAAACACATGAAAAGATGCTCAACATCACTCATTATCAGAGAAATGCAAATCAAAACCACTATGAGGTACCATTTCACACCAGTCAGAATGGCTGTGATCCAAAAGTCTACAAGCAATAAATGCTGGAGAGGATGTGGAGAAAAGGGAACCCTCTTACACTGTTGGTGGGAATGCAAACTAGTGCAGCCACTATGCAGAACAGTGTGGAGATTCCTTAAAAAATTGGAAATAGAACTGCCTTATGACCCAACAATCCCACTGCTGGGCATACACACCGAGGAAACCAGAATTGAAAGAGACATGTGTACCCCAATGTTCATCGCAGCACCGTTTATAATAGCCAGGACATGGAAGCAACCTAGATGTCCATCAGCAGATGAATGGATAAGCAAGCTGTGGTACATATACACAATGGAGTATTACTCAGCCATTAAAAAGAATACATTTGAGTCAGTTCTAATGAGGTGGATGAAACTGGAGCCTAGTATACAGAGTGAAGTAAGCCAGAAAGAAAAACACCAATACAGTATACTAACACACATATGTGGAATTTAGTAATATGGTAACAATAACCCTGTATACAAGACAGCAAAAGAGACATTGATGTATAGAACAGTCTTATGGACTCTGTGGGAGAGGGAGAGGGTGGGAAGATTTGGGAGAATGGCATTGAAACATGTATACTATCATGTATGAAACGAGTCGCCAGTCCAGGTTCGATGCACGATACTGGATGCTTGGGGCTGGTGCACTGGGACGACCCAGAGGGATGGTATGGGGAGTGAGGAGGGAGGAGGGTTCAGGATGGGGAACACATGTATACCTGTGGCGGATTCGTTTCGATATTTGGCATAACCAATACAATACTGTAAAGTTTAAAAATAAAATAATATTAAAAAAATACTGTATTTGAAAAAAAAAAAAGAGAGACGCTGATGTATAGAACAGTCTTTTGGACTCTGGGAGAGAAGAGGGTGGGATGACTTGGGAGAATGGCATTGAAACATGTGTAATATCATATATGAAACGAGTCGCCAGTCCAGGTTCGATGCACGATACTGGTTGCTTGGGGCTGGTGCACTGGGATGACCCAGAGGGATGGTACGGGGAGTGAGGAGGGAGGAGGGTTCAGGATGGGGAACACGTGTATACCTGTGGCAGATTCATGTTGATATATGGCAAAACCAATACAATATTGTAAAGTTAAAAAATAAAATATAAAAAAAAGAAAACATACAGATACATACAAGATCTGAGGTCTCTCTCCTCTTGAAATCTAAATGACATTAGCTCCAATCTCTATTTCTGAGTTCTGATCCTCCTCTTTCTGTCTACCCTGTTGTTATTATGATCCAAAAGCAAAACAGCGAAGAACAAAACTCTTTTGTAAACTATTGATTTTATTGAAAAATTCTGAGTAATTGGAAAAGGTCACATAATTTAATGCCATGAATTAGGGCAATATAAACATACACATTAAACATTCCTTTTCTTAGAAGGCCATTTAGCCATCTCTCTCATGAGAGTCTCTCATCATTCTGTTACCTCATATAATTTCCTGTTATCCTTGCTTTGCTTTTCTCCTCATTTTTTTCCCCCACATGGAATAGTAATATGCCTCATTTGCTCCTTATACCCGTGATTTTATTATCTCAACCTCCCATGTGAAATTTCTCAGCCCTAACTGCTCATGGTAATCGTCTAAACTCTGCCCACAGAAATCTTGATATAATGGTGTCAGGTACAGCCAAGGCCTGGGTATTTTTTTAAATGCTCCTCACATAATGATTGAACTCAAAGGACTAACCAGATTATTTTTCTGGATATTTTTCTTTCTAAGAGGACTTCTGGTGCTAGATGGCAATAAAATAAAACTTTCAACTTCTTACATGACTATACTTTTACAGTATGAAGGCACATAGTTTATTTCATATTTATTTCAATGCTGTGACAATTATAACTTTATGTTTTGAATTTTTATGACAATTCTTGGTAATATGAGTCCTTGAATTTTTTCTCATGTATTATCTATATGCACAGTCTAATTTGATAGTTTGACTGAATTTGTTTTTCAATTTCTTTGCTTTGTTTTAGTATTGTTTGAACTTTTCCTGTGTAGAGGTTAAATACCAAATCAATACTACAATATGCAGTAATGCTGTTGATTGTAATTCACAAGGAGTAAGTAATTTCAGTTTTTAAAGTAATTTAAGTAATTTCAGTGATTTTAAGTAACATGCTTTAAACAATTTAGTCAAGAGTTTGGAGATTTAAAGAAACCTTCTGAGTAATTTTTTATCATCTTCATGCTGCTTGGTGTGATTTAACAGTCTATAACTTACAGGTTCAATCTTACTTTCTTGAGAAATATTGCCAAACTGTTTATTAGAGAAGATGTAGAAACATTTAAGATGATTCTGGACATATAAAATGATTGGTAAATATGTGGGCTGGATATGCTATAGGTACTGTGTTTATCATTTAACCAAAATGATCTTATTTTTACAGAGAAAAGGCAGGAACTGGTAAATAAGGTCATTAGAAGTGTCTTGTTCATTAATTTAGTGTCCAGACTTTTCTGTGAAGTTAGGAAGTACATGATAATTAGTGGCATGTTATTGTTGATTGATAATATCTTGGTCTGGTTGTGTGGAGAGTTGAAAGAATTTTTAAAAATGATTTGGCAACAGAAGCCAGATATACTTTCTACAGTATAGGAAATTTCAAGGTAAAATTTGTGACAATTTGTTGAATTTATATATTTAAGATAAATTCTCTGTTCAATAAGTATAGAATATTTATTGGTCTCTACAGAAAACCAACTTTGTACATAAAAATTGTTCTATTTTCTAATTATTCCAGGTATGCAACAATTTAAACCATTGCCATTGTTTGATGGGGTTTGCGCCTCCTAACTGCAAGCCACTTCCAGAAGCGTTTGGAAGTGTTGATGATGGACACCAGCACAAAGTTGGTTAGTGTCTTTAAAACTTTGTTAATCTAAGGCAATACGTAAGAAAATGAAGTTTAGGTTCCAAGCCACATTGCAAAACAACTGATGTCAACAAATATGGTTTTAATTTACTCATAAGATTTTAAAAAACTAAGACAGTTTTAAGTTTGTACTTCTGTATCACTGTTGATATTGTTTACTAACAAAAATTGTACCTAGTGGTAGGAAATTTGAAAAGAAGAAATTACAGTGTACCTAATTTGATCAGTTAATTTGGATTATTCACTTTGGATTGTCTCACATATGCTTGGTTTAAAATGGTGTTAAGTCATCATTGCCATCTTTCAGGCCACTCCTTTCTCTTGCATTGTAGGGGCTCCAACCTAAAGTTTAAAATTTTTCCTTGAGAATATCCCCACCCCTAGGGTTCCTGAGTATTGTTTTGAGATCAAGTAGGTCTGGATGAGACTGGGAACAACTGGAGGATATTCCTGATTTCAGAAGAGGATGTCTGTCTACCTTTACCCCTTTTCCTTTTGGGTCAAATAAATGATGAACTCCTGGGCAGGCTTATATGCAGCTTGAATACCAAGGAGAGGCATACATAGGGGAGTAACTTCTTAGACAATTAAAATACAGATATATCAGACTGTGTGTAGACCAAAAAAAAGGAAATATAATCATTTAACATGTAACAAGCAACTATATATATTATTTTCACATAAATATGTAGAAAAAATCAGTATTTATTTCAAATTTGATATTATTCTATATTGTGTACTTTTGTTATATAAGTGAAGTGAAGTCGCTCAGTTGTGTCTGACTCTTTGCAACCCCATGGACTGTAGCTTATCAGGCTTCTCCGTCCATGGGATTTTCCAGGCAAGAGTACTGGGGTGGATTGCCATTTCATTCTCCAGGTTGTTGTATAAACTGCTATTATTTAAGTGAAACAGCAATAGAACTAACTGCTGATCAATAGTAGTTTATAGAAAAACCAATTAAAACTAACAATATATGAACAAAAATAATACTTTATAATGAGAATATAATGTATTCTATAATACAGCAATTTACTTTGCTGCTGCTGCTGCTGCTAAGTCACTTCAGTCGTGTCCGACTCTGTGAGACCCCAGAGAGGGCAGCCCACCAGGCTCCGCCATCCCTGGGATTCTCCAGGCAAGAATACTGGAGTGGGTTGCCATTTCCTTCTCCAATGCATGAAAAGTGAAAAGTGAAAGTGAAGTTGCTCAGTCGTGTCCGATTCTTCACGACCCCATGGACTGCAGCCTACCAGGCTCCTCTGTCCATGGGATTTTCCAGGCAAGAGTACTGGAGTGGGGTGCCATTGCCTTATCCAAGCAATTTACTTTACCTCTTTTTAAAAGCCCTGTACTAGATATTTAAGTTTTGCATGGCTATCTTTTTTTTTCTTAAAATACATAAATGTAAGATTTTTAGAAAGGAGAAAGAATAAAAATATAACAGGAATAATTAAAGATACCCTCATATTTAATGAAAATAACATTGACATGCTTCTTTCAGTGCCATAATACAGTCACACATATTTTTTGTTTTATTCTCCAGTTATACTTTTCTGAACTGCTTGCAGCCTTTAAGGTATCCTTCTTTGAAGTGATAGCAAAGTGGAATAGAATCAAATGTAAAATTCATTTTGACTTGAAGCTTTGTTTTAACAAGCCCAAATTTCTGAATTGTATCAGTTCATTGTAATGGCATTATGCTAAGTATCTTGACAAAAGCAGTTGAGCATAGGATACTAAGGGTTTTCTTTACTAGATAAAGCAGGTTTTCAGGCTTGGAAAAACTATTAATATTTTGCAGCTCTCCAAACATGTTCAATCACTTTGATGCTACAGGCTTGGTCTGATAGGCCACCTCTCTGTCAGTCAGCTCTTTTGAATATTTAAATTTATCACATAGGCTATCCATGTCTCAAATGCCCATCATTTTTATGCACTCCGAAGCACACTGGATGTTAAATATTTCTTTTTCAGGGAACATGGCTTAAAGCATAGAAGTAATCTTAGTTGGTGAAATCTAATTTGAATTCCATATAAGTTACCGTTTTAAAAAAGGAACTGAGGAAGTCCTTCCTAACTTGCTTACCCATTGCTGGTTACACTTTTTGAGTTCCAAAGCAGTCTTTATTTCCAAAAGCATGAGTCATTTTTTCAGTGTATGAATTGTTGTCACAACCTATGCAAATCGTAGAACTCCCAAGGCGTATCAGTACATCCTCTTCTGGAATTCTGAAGGCCTCTTCACAGATCATCAGATTGCTTTGGAAAAGCAGCATATAAATTTCCATTTCATTGCGAACTTTCTTTTCTCTGTTCTTATCCTCCATGAATTTCAACATTAGAGAAGTATTTTCTTCTTGTCCAGCCTTTTAAAAAATAAGATTTTACATTAGGTAAATATTTTAGCGTGGGCTTCCCAGGTGGTTCGGTGGTAAAAGAATCTGCTTGCCAATGCAGGAGACCCTGATCTGATCCCTGGGTCAAGAAGATACCCTGGAGGAGGAAATGGTGACCCACTTCAATATTCTTGCTTGAGGAATTCCATGGCCAGAGGAGCCTGGTGGGCTACCATCCATGGGGTCGCAAAGAGTCAGCCATGATTGAACACACACACACTGCACTACAAATATTTCAACATATCTTCTATGGCCAGCAAAGAGTACAACCATCTTGTACACTTGTTTAAGGAAGCAATATCTTTCCACGATGTGAAGTAAAAAAAAAAAAAAAAAAAAAAAAAATTCTTGTTAAATGCTTCTGCACATTTTGAGGAAACTAAAAGTGATTGAAATTTTCATTATGAAAACCTTTATATCACAGAAAAACAAATCATAACCCTTTCAGTGTTGTGTATCAGGTGGACAGTACATTTGGCAAGTTAGATCTTCTTCTTTTCTTCAGTAAGAAATTTATAGACTGAATGGAACTTGCAAAGATTTACATTTGCTCTGTTTGCTAAATATGCATATAGATGAGCAAAGGCTAGTTTGTGTTTGATCAGGATAACAAAAATCTCTTTATTTTATATGGTTTTATTAAAATTTTTATACAAACTCAGAAGCTTATTTGAAATTCTCTTCTGGAAACTAAATTACCTAAGAGCTGGGGCAGTGTGTGCTACTACATTTACTTGCTAAAATGTGACAGAGTCATTGCTTCACTGTAAGGGATCAACAGATGTTATCAAAACTTTCAATTTTCCTCCCACTAGTCATTTTAGTTACAATCTGTGAATCTGGAAATGTAACTTCATTGTTTTGTAGAGAAATCAAGAAATTCAATGAATAGATAAAACATGTTTGTTCTACAAGAACAAGAACTACAAGTGTGCCCAGAACTAATCCAGCAGTAGTTATTTTTATCTGAACACTGCCATCTTTCAGATCAGATCAGTCGCTCAGTCGTGTTCGACTCTTTGCGACCCCATGAATTGCAGCACGCCAGGCCTCCCTGTCCATCACCAACTCCCGGAGTTCACCCAGACTCAAGTCCATCGAGTCAGTGATGCCATCCAGCCATCTCATCGTCTGTCGTCCCCTTCTCCTCTTGCCCTCAATCCCTCCCAGCATCTGAGTCTTTTCCAAAGAGTCAACTCTTCGCATGAGGTGGCCAAAGTACTGGAGTTTCAGCTTTAGCATCATTCCTTCCAAAGAAATCCCAGGGCTGATCTCCTTCAGAATGGACTGGTTGGATCTCCCTGCAGTCCAAGGGACTCTCAAGCGTCTTCTCTAACACCACAGTTCAAAAGCATCAATACTTTGGCGCTCAGCCTTCTTCACAGTCCAACTCTCACATCCATACATGACCACAGGAAAAACCATAGCCTTGACTAGACGAACCTTTGTTGGCAAAGTAATGTCTCTGCTTTTGAATATGCTATCTAGGTTGGTGATAACTTTCCTTCCAAGGAGTAAGCGTCTTTTAATTTCATGGCTGCAGTCACCATCTGTAGTGATTTTGGAGCCCAGAAAAATAAAGTCTGACACTGTTTCCACTGTTTCCCCATCTATTTCCCATGAAGTGGTGGGACCGGATGCCATGATCTTCATTTTCTGAATGTTGAGCTTTAAGCCAACTTTTTCACTCTCCACTTTCACTTTCATCAAGAGGCTTTTGAGTTCCTCTTCACTTTCTGCCATAGGATGGTGTCATCTGCAAATCTGAGGTTATTGATATTTCTCCCAGCAATCTTGATTCCATTTTGTGTTTCTTCCAGTCCAGCGTTTCTTATGATGTACTCTGCATATAAGTGAAATAAACAGGGTGACAATATACAGCCTTGACGAACTCCTTTTCCTCTTTGGAACTGGTCTGTTGTTCCATGTCCAGTTTTAACTGTTGCTTCCTGACCTGCATACAAATTTCTCAAGAGGCTGATCAGGTGGTCTGGTATTCCCATCTCTTGAAGAATTTCCCACAGTTTATTGTGATCCACACAGTCAAAGGCTTTGGCATAGTCAATAAAGCAGAAATAGATGTTTTTCTGGAACTCTCTTGCTTTTTCTATGATCCAGTGGATGTTGGCAATTTGATCTCTGGCTCCTCTGCCTTTTCTAAAACCAGCTTGAACATCAGGAAATTCATGGTTCACATATTGCTGAAGCCTGGCTTGGAGAATTTTGAGCATTACTTTACTAGCGTGTGAGATGAGTGCAATTGTGCGGTAGTTTGAGCATTCTTTGGTATTGCCTTTCTTTGGGAATGGAATGAAAACTGACCTTTTCCAGTCCTGTGGCCACTGCTGACTTTTCCAAATTTGCTGGCCTATTGAGTGCAGCACTTTCACAGCATCATCTTTCAGGATTTGGAATAGCTCCACTGGAATTCCGTCACCTCCACTAGCTTTGTTCGTAGTGATGCTTTCTAAGGCCCGCTTGACTTCACATTCCAGGATGTCTGGCTCTAGGTCAGTGATCACACCATCATGATTATCTGGGTCGTGAAGATCTTTTTTGTACAGTTCTTCTGTGTATTCTTGCCATCTCTTCTTAATATCTTCTGCTTCTGTTAGGTCCATATCATTTCTGGGCAGACAATTTTTTTTTTTTTAATTTAGGAAACAAAAATGTGTAATTGATTTAGATACTTGCTTATCTCAACCCAGACATTTGAGATTTCATCTCCATATGTGTTTCTCCAGTTCCTTCTCCACCATACCCAATTCAAAATATTTTTTATTAAGATATAAGTGATGTGTAGCATTATATTAGTTTCAGGGGGTACAACATAATGATTTGCTATTTTATACATTGTAAAACAATGTAGGTCGTCACTACAGTAGGTCTAGCTAACACCTGTCAGCATACTTATAGTTTTTCTTTTTTTCTGGTATGGAGAACTTTTAAGGTATGCTCTGTTAACAACCTTTAAATAAGCAATGCTGTATTATTCAATACTTCTACACACTCAGCAGAGATGTCAGCAAAGCAATTTCACACTAGGTCTGAAGTGTAGGGTGCAAGACCTCTGCCCTCAGCACTCTATGAGCAAGTGAAATAAGATTAAGCACAAAGGAAAAAGAAAAAGGAGGCAGAGACAAGATGACTTGGTAGAAAGACGTAAGCTCTTGCAAAAACACCAAAATCACAACTAACTGCTGAACAGCCATTGAAAACAAATTTTGAAACATACAAAGAGGTACCCTACATCCAAGTACAAAGCAAAAGCCACAATGAGACAGTAGGAGGGGTGCAATAGCGATAAAATAAAATCCCATACCCACTGGGTGGGTGACCCACAACCTGGAAAATAATTATATCACAGAACTTATTACACAGAAGTGAAAGTTATGAGCGCCTACATGGGGGTCCCTAGCTTAGGGGTCTGTCATCAGGAGGAGGAACTCCCTGAGCATCTGGCTTTAAAGGCCAGTGGGGTTTGATTGCAGTGATTCCATAGGACTGGGGGAAACAGAACCTCCACTCTAGAGGGCACACACAGGTTCTTGTGTACAACAGGTCCCAGTGAAAAAACAATGACCTCATAAGAGCCTAAACTATCATAGCACTATGCTTATTTCAAGTGGTAGTAAGTAGTAAGGTTATGCTCAAAATCCTTCAAGCTAGGCTTCAGCCATATGTAAATTGAGAAAATTCCAGATGTGCAAGCCGGGTTTCTGAGAGGCAGAAGAACCAGAGATCAAATTGTCAACATTCGTTGGATCATGGAGAAAGCAGAGTTTCAGGAATATATCTACTTCTGCTTCATTGACTACACTAAAGCCTTTGTGTGGATCACAACAAACTGTGGAAAATTCTTAAAGAGATGGAAGTACCAAACCAACTTACCTGCCTCCTGAGAAACCTGTATGTGTGTCAAGAAACAACAGTTAGAACCAGACATGGAACAACCCATTGGTTCAAAACTGTGAAAGGCATACAACAAGGCTGTATATTATCACCCTGCTTATTTAACTTCTATGCAGAGTATATAATGCGAAATCCTAGAAGGACAGAAGGAATCACAAGCTGGAATCAAGATTGCCAAGAGAAATATCAACCACCTCACATATGCAGATGATACCAGTCTGATCACAGAAAGTGAAGAGAAACTAAAGAGCCTCTTGATGGTGAAGGAGGAGAGTGACAATGCTGGCTTGAAATTCAACATTCACTGTGGTGGATTATGTAAAGTTTAAAAATAAAATAAAATTTAAAATCTTCAAAACAAAACAAAACAAAACAAAACAAAACAAAAAAAAAAAAGAAATTCAACATTCAAAAAACTAAGATCATGGCGTTTGGTCCCATCAATTCATGGCAAATAAAAGGGGAAAAACTGTTACCAGTGACAGATTTTATTTTCTTGGCTCCAAAATCACTGCAGATGGTAACTGCAGTCATGAGATTAAAAGACGTTTGTTCCTTGGGAGGAAAGCTATGACAAACCTAGACAGTGTATTACAAAGCAGAGACATTGCTTTGCTGACAGAGGTCCATCTAGTCAAAGCTATGGTTTTTCCAGTAGTCATGTACAGGTGTGAGAGTTGGACCACCAAGAAAAAAACAACGGTGGATAGACAGGCATACAATAGACATTCTTGTTCCTAAAGGGAGAAATGGGAAAGGAGAAAAGGGTGACAGGTCTCAGGAAATACAAATAAAACTTAGCAAGGCAAATTACATTCGATGTTAAGGTTGGAGAATAACCCTCTTAGTTTTGATGTTCTGTCCTCCAGAGCCTTTGGGGTGGGAGCATAACCCAGATGCAGTAGCTTCTACCCTACCTCTTCAGCTCTGGACAGAGGCCCACCCATACAGCTCTTTGGAGTAAACTGCCCCTGAGCCACTGGGCAACGGAGTTTGGCTGGTCAAAACTGAGGAAGAGACAGCTCCTGGCCCCATGATGGGAGAGGAAGCCTTGATGATCTCTGAGTCACCCTCTGCATTCTTCTCTTTTCTTGAAGGATAAAGCATATTGGCAGCCAGTTGGTTCTATGGCCCTGTGCTGTTCCCTTTGGTCTGACCTGGCAGTGTTTCTGCTGATATCATCTCATCCTTATTCCTGCCTTCTTCTGAGATGGTTCACATGCACAATCTATTTATCAGATGATTTTTCTGTCCACATTTTGGAACATATCCCCCCCCCTTTTTTTTGGCAAAATTCATAGACTGAGAATTCTCCAAATCTTTAAATTCTGGCACCTCTCTGCCTAGCACTAACTTCTTCACTTTGTCTCCTCTGCTCACATCTTACTCTAATGAGTCAGGGTATCCAGGCTACATATTTGACATTTTTCTTAGAAATATCCTCAACTAATTATCCAGTTTCATGACTCACAAATTCTATCTTCCATAAAACACAAGATTACAATTTAGCCAAGTTTTTGGTCACTTTATAACAGGAGTTGCCTTTTTTTTTTTTTTTAAAACTCAACAATATTGTATTGGTTTTGCCATATATCAACATGAATCCACCACAGGTATACACATGTTCCTCATCCTGATCCCTCCTCCCTCCTTGCTCCCCATACCATCCCTCTGGGTCGTCCCAGTGCACTAGCCCCAAGCATCTAGTATCGTGCATCGAACCTGGACTGGCGACTCATTTCATATATGATATTATACATGTTTCAATGCCATTCTCCCAAATCATCCCACCCTCGCCCTCTCCCACAGAGTCCAAAAGACTGTTCTATACATCAGTGTCTCTTTTGCTGTCTCGTATACAGGGCTATTGCTACCATCTTTCTAAATTCCATATATATGCGTTAGTATACTGTATTGGTGTTTTTCTTTCTGGCTTACTTCACTCTGTATAATAGGCTCCAGTTTCATCCACCTCATTAGAACTGATTCAAATGTATTCTTTTTAATGGCTGAGTAATACTCCACTGTGTATATGTACCACAGCTTGCTTATCCATTCATCTGCTGATGGACATCTAGGTTGCTTCCATGTCCTGGCTATTATAAACAGTGCTGTGATGAACATTGGGGTACACATGTCTCTTTCAATTCTGGTTTCCTCAGTGTGTATGCCCAGCAGTGGGATTGCTGGGTCATAAGGCAGTTCTATTTCCAGGTTTTTAAGAAATCTCCACACTGTTCTGCATAGTGGCTGCACTAGTTTGCATTCCCACCAACAGTGTAAGAGGGTTCCCTTTTCTCCACATCCTCTCCAGCATTTATTGCTTGTAGACTTTTGGATCACAGCCATTCTGACTGGCGTGAAATGGTACCTCATAGTGGTTTTGATTTGCATTTCTCTGATAATGAGTGATGTTGAGCATCTTTTCATGTGTTTGTTCGCTATCTGTATGTCTTCTTTGGAGAAATGTCTATTTAGTTCTTTGGCCCATTTTTTGATTGGGTCATTTATTTTTCTGGAATTGAGCTGTAGGAGTTGCTTGTATATTTTTGAGATTAGTTGTTTGTCAGTTGCTTCATTTGCTATTATTTTCTCCCATTCTGAAGGCTGTCTTTTCACCTTTCTTATAGTTTTCTTTGTTGTGCAGAAGCTTTTAAGTTTAATTAGGTCCCATTTGTTTACCTAAAGAAACTAAAGACCTATATAGAAAACTATAAAACACTGGTGAAAGAAATCAAAGAGGACACTAATAGATGGAGAAATATACCATGTTCATGGATTGGAAGAATCAATATAGTGAAAATGAGTATAGTACCCAAAGCAATTTATAGATTCAATGCAATCCCTATCAAGCTACCAACAGTATTCTTCACAGAGCTAGAATAAATAATTTCACAATTTGTATGGAAATACAAAAAACCTCGAATAGCCAAAGCAATCTTGAGAAAGAAGAATGGAACTGGAGGGATCAACCTGCCTGACTTCAGGCTCTACTACAAAGCCACAGTCATCAAGACAGTATGGTACTGGCACAAAGACAGAAATATAGATCAATGGAACAAAATAGAAAGCCCAGAGATAAATCCACGCACCTATGGACACCTTATCTTTGACAAAGGAGGCAAGAACATACAATGGATTAAAGACAATCTCTTTAACAAGTGGTGCTGGGAAAACTGGTCAACCACTTGTAAAAGAATGAACTAGAACACTTTCTAACACCATACACAAAAATAAACTCAAAATGGATTAAAGATCTAAATGTAAGAGCAGAAACTATAAAACTCCTAGAGGAGAACATAGGCAAAACACTCTCCGACATACATCACAACAGGATCCTCTATGACCCCCCTTCCAGAATGTTGGAAATAAATGCTTTTTCTTATCCATTGTTTTTTTTTCTGTCTAAAATCTCACCAGAAACAACTTTCATGTGAATATTTCTACCAGCATTCCATTCATGATTATCTTTGTATTGTCTAAAAAAGATGTAGGCTTTCTCTCCTGCTCTCCTCTTTTGCCTCTGAACCCTCACCAGAGTTGCCTTTACCTTCCATATTTCCACCAACAATCTCTTCATATTCAGTCAGTTCAGTTCAGTCGCTTAGTCATGTCTGACTCTTTGAAACCTCATGGACTGCAGCATGCCAGGCTTCCCTGTCCATCATCAACTCCTGGAGCTTGCTCAAACTCGTGTCCATTGAGTCTGTGATGCCATCCAACCATCTCATCCTCTGTCATCCCCTTCTCTTCCTGCCTTCTCTTCAGATTAATCTAGGTGTTTTCCACAATGTGCCTCAAAATTCCTCTAGCTAGTATCTATTATGAGTTCCTAAGCCATTTCCACATATTTAGGTATGTGTCATAACAACATCTTGTTTCTTGGAACCAAAATCTGCATTAGTCAGAATTCTCCAGAGAAATGGGACCATTGACGGTGCAGGAGGAGAAGCTTTAGAAGGAATTGATTGGCCCATGTGATTCTGGAAGCTGACAGATTCCAAGATCTACAGAGTCAGTAAACTCAGGTCGAGGAGAGCTGATGGTGCAGATTTTGTGTGAAGGGCTGAAGCCTTGAAGGTCAGGCAAAGCTGATGTCTCAATTTGGGCAGCTCAAGCAGGAAGAATCTTCACTGGAGGATCAGTGTTTTTGTTTAACTAAGACCGCCAGGATTGAGGCCCACCTGCATTAAAGAAAGCTACTGCATTACCCAGTCTACTGATATAAATGTTGGGCTTCCTGGGTAGCTCAGATGGTAAAGACTCTATCTTCAATGCAGAACACCTGGGTTCAATCCCTGGGTAGGGAAGATCCCCTAGAGAAGGGAATGGGAGCTTACTCCAATATTCTTGCTTGGGAAATCCCATGGATAGAGGAGCCTGGTGGGCTACAGTCCATGGGGTCACAAAGAATCAGACACAACTGAGCCACTAACACACACACTGATTTAAATATTAATTTCATTTGAAAACACCCCACAGAAACACCTAGAATATTACTTGAGCAAGATCTGAGCTCATTGTGGCCCAATGAAGTGGATTCAATCCCTGGGATGGGAAGATCCTCTGGAAGAGGGCACGGCAACCCACTCCAGTATTCTTGCTTGGAGAATTCCATAGACAGGAGAGCCTGGCAGGCTTGCAAAAGAGCTGGACACGAGAGTGACAGAGCACATACACTCTTTAGTGTACATCAATTATTCTAAGTAAACCTGGAATTTATTGATGGTAGAATAGCTGCCTGGAGAAACTAGGTAATCATGTAACTGTGTAGTTAACAGTGCAAAAGTGAAATGACTATTTATGAGCAGTCTTGTGTCTACACAGAACTTCTCATCTTGTTTTTCTATCACCCATCTGAATGTAGTATGGAGTTGGAGGAGAAGGGGGGAAAGTTTTGGGAGTTGCTGCTGCTGGATGCTGGCTCCTTTATACCTGATATTTACCCATGAAGTTTGCTAGGGTCACATCTGTGTTTTGGGGAGTTTGATATGACAATTAAACCCTTGAGTCATAAAGGCTGAGACATTTGGGGGAAGTAAAAGGGAGGAGGTGAAAAGCGGTGAATTAGTATGCTCAAAATTCTCCAAGCCAGGCTTCAGCAATATGTGAACCGTGAACTTCCTGATGTTCAAGCTGGTTTTAGAAAAGGCAGAGGAACCAGAGATCAAATTGCCAACATCCGCTGGATCATCAAAAAGGCAAGAGAGTTTCCGAAAAACATCTATTTCTGCTTTATTGACTATGCCAAAGCCTTTGACTGTATGGATCACAATAAACTGTGGAAAATTCTGAAAGAGGTGGGAATACCAGACCACTTGACCTGCCTCTTGAGAAACCTGTATGCAGGTCAGGAAGCAACAGCTAGAACTGGACATGGAACAACAGACTGGTTCCAAATCGGGAAAGGAGTATGTCAAGGCTGTATATTGTCACCGTGCTTATTTAACTTATATGAAGAGTACATCATGAGAAATGCTAGGCTGGATGAAGCACAAGTTGGAATCAAGGTTGCTGGGAGAAATATCAATAACTTCAGATATGCAGATGATACCACCCTTACGGCAGAAATTGAAGAAAAACTAAAGAGCCTCTTGATGAAAGTGAAAGAGGAGAGTGAAAAAGTTGGCTTAAAGCTCAACGTTCAGAAAACAAAGATCATGGCATCCGGTCCCATCACTTCATGGGAAATAGATGGAGAAACAGTGGAAACAGTGGCAGACTTTATTTTTTTGGGCTCCAAAATCACTGCAGGTTGTGACTGCAGCCATGAAATAAAAAGATGCTTACTCCTTGGAAGGAAAGGTATGATCAACCTAGACAACATATTAAAAAGCAGAGACATTACTTTGCCAACAAAGGTCCGTCTAATCAAGGCTATGGTTTTTCCAGTAGTCATGTGTGGATGTGGGAGTTGGACTATAAAGAAAGCTGAGTGCTGAAGAATTGACACTTTTGAACTGTGGTGTTGGAGAAGACTCTTGAGAGACTCTTGGACTGCAAGGAGATCCAACCAGTCCATCCTAAAGTAGATCAGTCCTGAGTGTTCATTAGAAGGACTGATGTTGAAGCTGAAACTCCAATACTTTGGCCACCTGATGTGAAGAACTGACTCATTTGAAAAGACCCTGATTCTGGGAAAGATTGAAGGCAGGAGAAGGGGATGACAGAAGATGAGATGGTTGGATGGCATCACCGACTCAATGGACATGAGTTTGAGTAAACTCCGGGAGTTGGTGATGGACAAGGAGTCCTGGTGTGCTGCAGGGGGTCTCAAAGGGTTGGACATGACTGAGTGACTGAACTGAATAGTTAAATGACTGGATGCCCTGAGGTATCTTTGAAAGGAGGTAGAATCCTTGAGGCAGATTGTTGGGGACTAGTTTAACCCATGGGAACTGGAGACTCAGAGTAATTAATTAAATGAAGATCTCAAGCTGAAAGAAGAATTTATAGAAAATAGTCTTTGTTGGCAGGTATCAATACATAGTGCTCGTTAAAACTAGATAGTAAAAGGGAAAGAAAGACCTTTTTTTTTTTTTGGTCTGGGGAAATCCTACTTACACTTTCAAGGCCACTTTCATATCTTATTCATTTTCAAAATAACCACGTGATCTCCATGATTACCCAGAAGACTACACATGAGGTTGAGAATCAGTCTGCCGGATACAACTAGAGATGCTGATCTCTTCATCTGATTCTTTGTCTAATTACAAATATCATGTAATTTTTATCTTGAAGATACTGGGAACCCCAGGCACATGCACAGAGCTGACTGAAAAATAAAATGTTGCTCCTACTATGAACTCTCTTTAAAAACCACGGGAAAAAAGGAGAAGAATTGGGGCTAGCCTAAGAGGAGAATTTTGAGCCTCAGTGATCATCCACACTGTAGCTGGCGAGTTGCTCTTCTGACTGTCAGCTCCTCCATGTGGCTAAGAAGTGATAGAGCAAGAAGTGAAGTGAAGTGAAAGTCACTTAGTCGTGTCTGACTCTTTCCGACCCCATGGACTATAGTCCATGGAATTCTCCAGGCCAGATTACTGGAGTGGGTAGCCGTTCCCTTCTCTAGGGGATCTTCCTGAGCCAGGGATTGAACCCAGGACTCCCACATTGCTGAAGCGTTCATATCAAATAAAAGGAAGCAAGCAAACAAATTATGAAGAAAGCAGGACTCAATACATTAGGACTCCAGGAAGGTGAATACAGATGTCAGCTGAGAATCTATAAGAACAGATGAGGAAAATGTAAATATTAGCACTTGTCAATCAGAAATGCATCAGAAGCAGATTTAGCCATGCATTCTATAAAATCTAGAGTCATTTTAACAATTTCCTATTGCCACATATTTGATTAAAGAACTTGGTTAAATAAGTTATTTAGAGTACTTCTAATTTTTAGAAAAAATTCTAGTAATATAAGAAAAATGCCACATAAAGTGTGAAAATTTTAGGTGCTCAGTTGTGTCCAGCTTTTTGTGACCCCATTTAGTGTAGCTCCCCAGGCTTCTCCGTCCATGAAATTCTCTAGGCAAGAATACTGGAATTGGTAGTCATTTCCTTCTCCAGAGGATCTTCCCAACCCAGGGTTGAACCCGGGTCTCCTGCATTGCAGGCAAATTCTTTACCATCTGAGACACCGGAGAAGCCCAAATGCCACACACCCCAGATTTAATTCTCACATACAGGTAAAATCCCAATACTCTTTATGATATATATGTTTGAGCCTCAGAAACCCTGTATCAGAACAGAATTGAAGAAATACTTGCAGGTGTTAAATATGCAGTCCATGAAAGAACAATGCCTTCAGTCAAGGAAATCACCATATGGTAGAAGTTTGAAAACACAGAAACATCCGTAAAGCTCATTTAATATATTAGTTTAGGTTTTCAGATTTTATTATATTCACAGTCTATATGAATGAATTGTTTAGTGTTTGGGAATATGGTTGGTAATGATAGCTTTGCACCATTTCATTTGGTTAATAAAATCTCTGACACAGTTTGAAATGATATTTTCCATTCGAGGTAAAAGTTTTTTGAAGGAAAGATCTCTTGGTCATCCAAAACACAGACTTCAACTCGTTTTCTACATTTCTATACCTGTGTTCATCATTGCTGCTGCTCTTATAATAAAGCAGGATAAAATAAGAGAGCTGTGCTACAAAGGAGAACTTGAAAGTGAAAGGTATATATGTTTTATTCTTATCAAATAAATAAGTCAAGAAAAAAGTATTCATGGTTCATCTAGAATATGCTAAGACTATAGGTAAAGCGATATGAGGAGAGGCACACAGATACATTTCAAACTGGCTTGGTGTCCTTCATATTTTTTTCTGGTTTTACTACATTTTACCAGCAGGATTACTTGAGGAGGATGGGTGCCGAGGGTATGGTGGAGATTTATTCAGCCTCTTAATCCAATATGATAGTTTCCGCTCAGTTGTTTCTGACTCTTTGCGACCCTATGGACTGTAGACCACAGGCTCCTCTGTCCATGGAATTCTCCAGGCAAGAATACTGGATGGGTTTATTATTCCTTCTCCAGGGTGTCTTCCTCACCCATGTCTTCTGCATTGCAGGTGGATTCTTTACCATCTGAGCCACCAGGCAAGCTCTTAATCCTGACTCTGTCTATATGGTCATATTGTACATGAGAGAATCATGAGAATAAATAATAACACTGCATTTAAAAATAAATTTTAAACATATAGAGCCTCAGACCAGTGGTAAATAACTTCATTAAAATACCCCACTCCACTAGAGATAAGATCTATGAATATGCCTGCATAATATTTATTTTCCTAATTCTTTATATTGCTGATTGGGCAAGTCATTTCTCAACTAGAAATTACATGTGTAGTTCATGTTAATCAGGTTAGACAGGAGGAAGCGTCATGAAATGGGGAGAAAATTATGTTTAATCTCAGAAAACCTGGCTTCAACTCCTAAATATTGTATATCTTGATAACTATGATACCTTGAGCAAAGGGTTTAATCTTTATGTCCTTAAAATTATTCTCTGTAACTGTATAAAATGTGAGATAATAGCTTTCCAATTTATCATAAACTCCTGGGTACACCGAATTAATAAATGACATTATCATATTATCTGTAATCCATTACACAACAATTTAAGCATCATTATTGAACCCCTTATTCATAATTTACTATATTTTCCCACTGCTGCTGCTGCTAAGTCGCTTCAGTCGTGTCCGACTCTGTGTGACCCCATAGACGGCAGCCCACCAGGCTCCGCCGTCCCTGGGATTCTCCAGGCAAGAATACTGGAATGGGTTGCCATTTCCTCCTCCAATGCATGAAAGTGAAAAGTGAAAGTGAAATCACTCAGTCGTGTCCGACTCTAGCGACCTCATGGACTGCAGTCTACCAGGCTCCTCTGTCCATGGGATTTTCCAGGCAAGAGTATTGGAGTGGGGCGCCATTGCCTTCTCCATATTTTCCCACAGAGGTATTTATCTTTAGTTTTACCTTCTTGGAATTGATATAAAGAGAAGATGAGTATGTGTTATGAGAGGATGAAAGAAATCTATAGAAATGTATAGAAAATAAGCTGAAATTTTGGACTGCTACTTTATGGTTTTGGCTTAATTTGGGTGAGAGTTAGGATTACCATAGAATCAAGGGGCCTGCCCGCAAATATGTGGGCTTATACCATAAATATTTGAGTAAATGTGAAATGAGAATGAGAAGATTAGGTCAACATAGCAAGATGGCTGGTGGCGTTTCTCCTAATATTGAGCTGGTAGTTGTTTTATTGCTCTTATTTCCCTGGAAGGAGACATTTTATTTAGTGAATCACTCTATTTCTCTGAAGAACATTCTTCATTCAAATAGTCACTTGATTAAGATTTTAAAAATTTCTCACTTTTTAAAAATAAACATTATCGATGTTACAGATCTGTGTCAGAAGAAAGCAGCACTAACAGCAAGTCATTCCCCAGTGTCAGGTGAGTATAGCAGGATTAACCATTCTGCATTGTACCTTTCGATCATTGTACAAGGAGCACTTAAAATCGTTAATTTCAAACCAAGCTTTGTTCATAATATTCTTATATGGTCCCCATTGTAGATGATTTTATAGTACTGAATAATAAAACTTGGTTTCATGATGTCTCAACCCTCCCTGACCCACACCAAAGGAGTGATTTCACACTAGCATTTATGACCACATAATTTTTGTTTTATTTTGAGATTTTGTAAGAAGAACTTATATCTTGATGATGTTTTACTGCCACATGAAAAGAAGACTGATACTGTAAAGATGTCAGATGTGCTTATAGTTATATTTTTATGTCAGAAAAAAATTATTGTTAATAAGATAGAGTCTTGGAGTTTTCATTCATTTTACTGTCTTAAGATCTCAAGTAACCACTGAATTTGACAACCATCAAGGAATGAAGAAAATAAACTAAACCCAAATTAAGTGGGAGGAAGGAAATAATAAAGGTTAGAGCAGATATGAGGAAAAGGAAGACTAGAAAAGCAATTTTAAAAATCAACAGGTGTAAGCATTTTTTTTTTTTGAAAAAAGAAAAAATTAACAAACCTTTAGCTAGGCTAACTAGTACAAAAAGGGAGAAGACTAATACAATAAAACCAAAAGTAGTATCATTATAAATACTACAGAATTAATTTTTTTATAGTTTATACTTCCTTAAAGATTACTATGAACATTTGTATGCTAAGAAAGTGAAAAACCAAAAAGAAATAAACACATTCCTGGAAACATGTAACATGTCAAGATTAAATCATGAAGAACTAGAAAGTGAGCAGATTAAAACCTAGCAAGGAGAGTGAACCAGTAATTAAAACCTTCACAACAAAGAAAAGCCCAGGACAGATTGGTTTTACTAGTGAATTCTGCCAAACATTTAAATAGGAATTAAAGTCAATATTCTAAAACTGTTCCAAAAAGTATAAAGGTGAAAACACAAACTCATTTTATGAGGCCAGCATTACTCTGATACCAAAATTGGTAAGGACTCCACAGAAAAAGGAAACTACAAGTTAATATCTGTGATGAATATAAATGCAAAAGTTCTCCACAGATACTAGCAAATCCAAATTCAACAGTGCATGGAAAGGATTATGCACCATGGCAGTGATATCATGGGAGTGCAAGGATGGTTCAACATATGAAAATTAATCAATGTGATAACACACACCACATTAACCAGATGAAGAATGAAAATGACAAGATTGTCTCAGTAGATATAGGGAAAAGATTTGACAAATTCAAAACGTTTTTATGATATATCCTTTCAACCAATTAAGAACAGAAGGAATTTACAACAGAGTAAAAGCCATATATATGAGAAACTCATGCTAATTTATACTCGCTGTTTCCATTGTTTCCCCTTCTATTTGCCATGAAGTGATGGGACCAGAAGTCATGATCTTAGTTTTCTGAGTGTTGAGTTTTAGGCCAATTTTTTCAACCTCCTCTTTCACTTTCATCAAGAGGCTTTTTAATTCTTTGCTTTTTACCACAAGGGTGGTGTCATCTGCATATTTGAGGTTATTGATAGTTCTTCCGGCAATCTTGATTCCAGCTTGTGCTTCATCCAGCCCAGCGTTTCTCATGATGTACTCTGCATATAAGTCCAATAAGAAGGGTGACAATAACAGCCTTAACATACTCCTTTCTGCCGAGGTCCAGCCCCGGCGGATCCAGGGAGTGCGAAGCGGGGACGGTGTCGGCGAGCATCAGGATACAATAGCTTCAATTAGATATTAATTAGAGATATAAAGAGTAATAGAATGACGATAGCTCAGTAGGAAAATTCAGTGGAGAAAAGAGGCTGAGTAGCTTGGTTTACGCGGGAGACCAATAAAACTTCAAGACAAGAAGTTTGCACCACTTACGGAGGCCGCAGGCGTCCTTCCGCTCTCCTGAAGGAGAGGAGACACTGAGGCCCCCCCCGGTCGGATCTTAGAAGCCCAGGCAAAATTAGTAAGCTTGGTGGGTTCTGTGCTCCAGATGGAGACTCAGCCAGAGTTTGAGAGAGAGAGTGACGTGGGGAGACCAGTATTTTGAGAAACTGATCCCAATTCTTTATTTTCCATGGTCTACTTTTATACACTGAGATGTTATGCAAAAGTCATGTGGGGTCAGCAGTCCTGACTTTTATCAAAGTCAGGTGCTTCATACAAATGTATACAGAGGTCTTAGGGGTGTTACATCATCTTCTGGCCAGGGGGCCTGCTGACAATTTATGACCCTCTCCTTGTGACAGCGGTCAGTCAACCAGGACACTTATTTCTCCAGGGGTGATTATTAAAAAAGACTCTACCTTCCGAAGGTACCAGATAAAGTTACATTCCTATAGGGGGAGGGTGTAGTGGGTTTTAATTAAGGAAAGAATTTACTTAGCCTAAGGTCTAACGTGATTAATATCAAAGGTTAATACTTATTTATTCTATATATTCATTAATGTGTCTAAGGGCAGGGGATGTGGAGACTTAGCAACAAACATTGGCTCAACAAATGAAAAACCCTTCACCAATACAATTTCTAATCAGCCCACTATACTTTTTTTTTTATACATAGTAGTTTGTACCTTTTTTTTTTAATTTTTAGTTTTTATTTTATTTTTAAACTTTACAAAATTGTATTAGTTTTGCCACATATCAAAATGAATCCACCACAGGTATACATGTAGGGATGGTATGGGGAGGGAGGAGGGAGGAGGGTTTAGGATGGGGAACCACTATACTTATACTAATGGTTTTCTAACTTTTCTAGGGAACCTATTTTTAGAAGGTTTAAAGCATCTCGTGCCTCTCATGGTTGGGAGGCTGTGAGCAATCACATGTGGCCGGACAAGCCTGTCAGGCAGGCTAGAGAACCTTCAGAGGAGTTTGTAGGTTAAAACACTCTTGTCACACCCAGGAGTTTTTATTAACTGGAGCTCTAAGTTAACTCCTTCTCCGAAAGAGGTGGTGGGGGACAGCCCCCCGTAAAGTCAGAGGTGTAGGTGAGAGCACAAAGTAGTAAAGTAGGCAGGCTCTGGTTATGGGGGTAGATGCTCGAGGATTTCCAGGGGGACTCCTGAGACTCGATCCTGCCTTTGCGTATGTCGAGCCTCCTTCCTCATGACCTTTGCCACGGGCGGAGTGCCTCACGCTGGCCCCCAATACCTTTCCTGATTTGAAACCAGTCTGTTGTTTCATGTCCAGTTCTAACTGTTGCTTCCTGACCTGCATACAGGTTTCCCAAGAGGCAGTTCAGGTGGTCTGGTATTCCCATCTCTTGAAGAATTTCCCACAGTTTGTTGTGATCCACACAGTCCAAGGCTTTGGCGTAGTCAATAAAGCAGAAATAGATGTGTTTCTGGAACTCTCTTGCTTTTTCTGTGATCTAGTGGATGTTGGCAATTTGGTCTCTGGTTCCTCTGCCTTTCTAAATCCAGCTTGAACATCTGGAAGTTCATGGTTCATGTACTGTTGAGCCTGGCTTGGAGAAGTTTGAGCATTACTTGGCTAGTGTGTGAGATGAGTGCAATTGTGCAGTCGTTTGAGCATTCTTTGGCATTGCCTTTCTTTGGGATTGGAATGAAAACTGACCTTTTCCAGTCCTGTGGCCACTGCTGAGTTTTCCAAATTTGCTGGCATATTGAGTGCAGCACTTTCACAGCATCATCTTTCAGGATTTGAAATAGCTCAACTGGGATTCCATCACCTCCACTAGCTTTGTTTGTAGTGATGCTTTCTAAGGCCCGCTTGACCTCACATTCCAGGATGTCTGGCTCTATGTGAGTGATCACACCATCGTGATTATCTGGGTCGTGAAGATCTTTTTTGTACAGTTCTTCTGTGTATTGTTGCCATCTCTTCTTAATCTCTTATGCTTCTGTTAGGTCCATACCATTTCTGTCCTTTATTATGCCCATCTTTGCATGAAATGTTCCCCTTGTATCTCTAATTTCCCCTTGTATCTCTAATTTTCTTGAAAAGATCTCTAGTCTTTCCCATTCTATTGTTTTCCTGTTTCTTTGCATTGATCACTGAGGAAGACTTTCTTCTCTCTCCTGCTATTCTTTGGAACTCTACATTCAAATGAGTATATCTTTCCTTTTCTCCTTTGCCTTTTACTCCTTTTCTCTTAACAGCTATTTGTGAGGCCTCCTTAGACAGCCATTTTGCCTTTTTGCATTTCTTCTTCTTGGGATTGGTCTTGATCCCTGCCTCCTCTACAATGTCAGGAACCTCTGTCCGTAGTTCTTCAGGCAATCTGTCTATCAGATCTAATCCCTTGAATCTATTTCTCACTTCTACTATATAATTGTAAGGGATTTGATTTAAATCATACCTGAATGGTCTAGTGGTTTTCCCTATTTTCTTCAATTTAGGTCTGAATTTGGCAATAAGGAGGTCATGACCTGAGCCACAGTCAACTCCAGGTCTTATTTTTGCTGACTGTATAGAGCTTCTCCATCTTTGGCTGCAAAGAATATAATCAATCTGTTTTCAGTATTGACCATCTGGTGTTGTACATGTGTAGAGTCTTCTCTTGTGTTGTTGGAAGAGGGTGTTTGCTATGACCAGTGTGTTCTCTTGGCAAAACTCTATTAGCCTTTACTCTGCTTCATTCTGTACTCCAAGGCCAAATTTGCCTGTTACTCCATGTAACTCTTGACTTCCTACTTTTGCATTCCAGTCCTCTATAAGGAAAAGGACATCTTTTTTGGGTGTTAGTTCTAGAAGGTCTTGTAGGTCTTCATGGAACTGTTCAACTTCAGCTTCTTCAGCATTACTGGTCAGGGCATAGACTTGGATTACTGTGATATTGAATGGTTTGCCTTGGAAATGAACAGAGATCATTCTGTCGTTTTTGAGATTGCACCCAAGTACTGCATTTTGGACTCTTTTGTTGACTATGAGGGCTACTTCATTTCTTCTAAGGGATTCTTGCCCACAGCCATAGATATAATGGTCATCTGAATTAAATTCACCCATTCCAGTCCATTTTAGTTCACCGATTCCTAAAGTGTTGATGTTCACTTTTGCCATCTTCTGTTTGACCACTTCCAGTTTGGCTTGATTCGTGAACCTAACACTCCAGGTTCCTATGCAATGTTGCTTTTTACAACATCAGACTTCACTTCCATCAGCAGTCACACCCACAACTGGGTGTTGTTTTTGCTTTGGCTCCGTCTCTTCCTTCTTTCTGGAGTTATTTCTCCACTGATCTCCAGTAGCATATTAGGCACCTACCGACCTGGGGAGTTCATCTTTCAGTGCATCTTTTTGCCTTTTCATACTGTTCATGGGGTCTAAAAGTAAGAATACTGAAGTAGTTTGCCGTTCCCTTCTCCAGCGGACCACGTTTTGTCAGAACTCTCCACCATGACCCGTCTGTCTTGGATGGCCCTACACGGCATTGCTCATAGTTTCATTGAGTTAGATAAGATTGTGGTCCATATGACCTGATTGGTTAGTTTTCTGTGATTGTGGTTTTCTGTCTGCCCTGTGATGGAGAAGGATAAGAGGCTTATGGAAGCTTCCTGATGGGAGAGACTGACTGAAGGGGAGACTGGGTCTTGATCTGATGGGTGGGGCCATGCTTAGTAAATCTTTAATCCAATTTTCTGTTGATGGCTGGGGCTGTGTTTCCTTCCTGTTATTTACCTGGCCCAAACTATGGTGGAGGTAATGAAGATAATGGTGACCTCCTTCAAAAGGTCCCATGCACACACTGCTACACTCAGTGCCCCCAACCCTGCAGCAGGCCACCTCCAACCCACACCTCTGCTGGAGACTCCTGGACACTCATGGGCAAGTCTGGGTCAGTCTCTTGTGGGGTCTCTGCTCCTTTCTCCTGTGTCCTGGTGCACACAAGATTCTGTTTGTGCCCTCCAAGGTCTGTTTTCCCAGTCTTGTGTAAGTTCTGGCGGCTCTATGGTAGGGTTAATGGCAACCTCCTCCAAGAGGGCTTATGCCATACCCAGGTCTGCTGGACCCAGAGCCCCTGTGCTGGTGGCAGTCTACTGCTGACCCATACCTCCACAGGAGATACTCTAACACAGTTCTGTCTCAGTTTCTGTGGGGTCTGTGGGTCCTGATGCACCCAAGGTTTGTTTGAGCCCTTGAGCGTCTCTGGTGGGTATGGGGTTTGAGTCTAAACACAATTTCCCCCCTCCTATCATCTTGCTGGCTCTTCTCCTTTGCCCTTGGATGGGGGTTATCTCCTTAGCATCACTCCAATGCCACACAGCCACTGCTCCAGTGGTGAAACAGTGACAGGCTTTTTTTGGGGGGGATAGGGAGGGGCTCCAAAATCACTGTGGATGGTGATGGCAGCCATGAAATCAGAAGATGCTTGTTCCTTGGAAGGAAAATTGTGACCCACCTGGACAGCATATTAAAAAGAAGAGGCATTGCTTTGCCAACAAATGTCCATCTAGTCAAAGCTATGGTTTTTCCAGTAGTCATGTATGGATGTGAGGGTTGGACTATAAAGAAAGCTGAGCACCAAAGAATTGATGCTTTTGAACTGTGGTGTTGAAGAAGACGCTTGAGAGTCTCTTGGAATGCAAGGAGATCCAACCAGTCCATCCTAAAGGAAATCAATCCTGAATATTCATTGGAAGGACTGATGCTGAAAATGAAACTCCAATACTTTGGCCACTTTATGTGAAGAACTGACTCATTAGAAAAGACCCTGATGCTGGGAAAGATTGAAGGTGAGAGGAGAAGGGGACAACAGAGGATGAGATGGTTGAATGGCATCACCAAGTAAAGGGACATGAGTTTGAGTAAATTCTGGAAGTTGGTGATGGATAGGGAGGCCTGGTGTGCTACAGTCCATGGGGTCACAAAGAGTTGGACATGACTGAGCGACTGAACTGAACTGAATTTATACTCAAAATGAAAAACATTGAAGCAGTTCCTATATTATCCCTTAAAAAGAATGAAAGAATGCCATTTGCAGCAACATGGATGGATCTAAAGAATGTCATACTGAGTGAAGTAAATCAGACAGAGATGGAGAAATATCATATAACCTTCCTTATATGTGGAATCTAAAAAGAAGTGATACAAATGAACTCACAAAAGAGAAACAGATTCACAGACTTCCAACAAGGACCTACTGTATAGCACAGGGAACTCTGCTCAATGTTATGTGGCAGCCTGGATGGGAGGAGAGTCTGGGGGAGAATAGATACATGTATATGTATGGTTGAGCCCCTTTGATGTTCATCTGTAATTAATCAGCTATAACCCAATACAAAATAAAAAGTTAAAAAATCTACAAATTTAATGAAATGTCTATCAAAATTATAATGGCATTTTCACAGAAATATAAAAAATTAATTTATGTGGAACCACAAAGGACCCTCAGTAGCCAAAACATTTTGAGAACAAAGCTGGAGGTATCAAACTTCCTGATTTTAAAATACATTGCAAATAGTAATTAAATACTGTAATTAAAAGAGCATGATACTATTACAAAGACAGATACCAATGAAATGAAATAGTGCAGGATTCAATCCCCACATACGTAATCAAATGATCTTTGAAAGAGGTGCCAAGAATACACAGTTGGAAATGGTGTTGGCAAAACTGGATATCCACACAAATAAGAATGAAATTGAAACTTATATAAGACACAAAAATAAACTCAAAATGGATTAAAGTCTTAAATGTAACCCCAAACTATAAAAATCCTAGAAGAAAACATAGGGAGAAAGTTTCATATCATTGGTCTTAGCAATGAATTTTTGGATTAATACCAAAAGTACAGGCAACAAAAGCAAAAAATAGACAAATAGGGCTCCATCAAACTAAAACCATCTGCATAGCAAGGGAAACATTTAATAGCATCAATGAGCAATCTATGGAAAGGGGGAACATATTTGTAAACCAAGTTTCAGATAAAGGATTAATAACCAAACACATAAGTTACTCCTACTATCAAAACAAACAAACAAACAAAAAAAACAACCTGATTTTAAAATGGGCTAAAGAGTTGAATAGATGCTTCTCCCAAAATGCCATATTATGACGAATAGATATAGTAGGAACAGATAGTTCAGGTCACTCATCATCAGGGAAATGCGAATCAAAACCACATGAGGCATCACCCATTAGAATGGCTATTATTTTAAAAACCCATAAGCCAACAAACGTTGACAAGAATGCAGAGAAATTGGAATCATTTTACATTGTTGTGGTGGTGGTTTAGTCGCTAAATCGTGTCCGACTCTTGTGACTCCATGGACTATAGCCTGCCAGGCTCCTCTGTCCATGGGATTTCCCAAGCAAGAATACTGGAGTGGTTTGCCACTTCCTTCTCCATTACATTGTTGGTGGGAATGCAAAATATTGTAGCCATTGTTCAAAACTGTTGGAGATCCCTCAAAAAATTAAAAATAGGACTACTGTATGACCCAGCAATCCTACTTCTATATATATTTCCCAGAAGAATTGAAATCAAGGTCTCAAAGAAGTATTAGCACTTTCATGTTCATTGCAGCACAACACAAACTCAGTGTTCATCACTGGATGAATGGATAAAGAAAATGTGGTATATACATATAATGGAATGTTCAGCCATAAAAACGAAGGAAGTCCTGCATATATTACCACATGGTTGAACCTTGAGGACATTATGCTGATTAAAATAAGCCAGCCACAAAAGGACACATCACTGCATGATTCCACTTAGGATATCTCAAGTTGTGACCCTCCTAACCGAGAGCAGAATTTTAGTTGCCTCAAACTGGGTTGAGGGGATAGTGGGATGTTGCCAATCAATGAGAATGAAGTCTTAGTTGTACAAAATCTAGACATCTGCTGTATACCATCATCCATATTGTTAACAGTGTTGTTCCCAGGTGGCACAAGTGATGAAGAATTCACCTGCCAGGAGATGTGAGTTTGATACCTAGGTTGGGAAGATCCCCTAGAGGAGGAAATGGCAACCCATTCCAGTAGTCTTGCCTGGAAAATCCCATGGAGAGAGGAGCCTCATGGGTTATAGCTCATGAGGTCACAAGAAATCGGACACAACTGAGTGTGCATGCAGCAGAACAACACTGTATGCTTAAAAATTTAAGAGAATAGATCTCATTTACTTGTTTTTAACCTCAGTAATAAAGTTTTTTTAAAAAAATTTAGGAAGCTTTGCTTCACAAAACACACCCTTGTGAAAGGGAAAAGGGAATTCACAACATGGGAGACGAAGTTTGTAATACATATTTCCAATAAAGGACTCACACACTTGACACTTCCTGTCAAGCAATAACAAAAGGCAGGAGCCTAATAGGCAAAACATTTGAAAAGATGCTTCACAGAAGATGATATAAAAGCTCAAAACCTGAAAAATTGCTTAACATCATTAGTCATCAGAAAAAGGCAAATTAAAATAAAAACAAGTGTTCCCTATACCCGTATAAGAGTGGCTAAAATTAAAAGAACTGGCAATGTCAAGGGTAGGTTAAAATGTCAAGCAACAAGGACTTAACACACTGCAGGCAGTAGCATATATTTTATTACTTTAATACTTTTATTCCTGTTCAGCAGTTTAGCATCTCCTAAAGCTATCAGAGTGCAGGTCAGGAAGCAACAGTTAGAACTGGACATGGAACAACAGACTGGTTCCAAATAGGAAAAGGAGTATGTCAAGGTTGTATATTGGCACCCCGCTTACTTAACTTCTATGCAGAGTACATCATGAGAAACGCTGGGCTGGAGGAAGCACAAGCTGGAATCAAGATTGCTGGGAGAAATATCAATAACCTCAGATGACACCACCCTTATGGCAGAAAGTGAAGAACTGAAGAGCCTCTTGATGAAAGTGAAAGAGGAGAGTGAAAAAGTTGGCTTAAAGCTCAACATTCAGAAAACTAAGATTATGGCATCCGGTCCCATCACTTCATGGCAAATAGATGGGGAAACAGTGGAAACAGTGTCAGACTTTATTTTTTTGGGCTCCAAAATCACTGCTGATGGTGATTGCAGCCATGAAATAAAAAGACACTTACTCCTTGGAAGGAAAATTATTACCAACCTAGACAGCATATTAAAAAGCAGAGACATTACTTTGCCAACAAAAGCCCATCTAATCAAGGCTATGGTTTTTTGTCAGGGGACATTCAACTTTAAGGGATCCAATATGTTGCATTTTCTTCCTTTGTGTGCCGTTTCTCAAGGACTCTCTGTTCCTTATCAGTTTCTGGAGTACAGGAAGGAGTAGAGCTTCGCAGTTCTCAGGACTGAGATCATGGGAAAGAGCACCTGCTTGGATTCCCTTCAGTGACTCTCTTCAGCAATCTTGTACTTAATAGACTATCCATTTTATTGCAACTGGTGGAATTTCATTCTTTTTAATGGCTGAGTAATCATTTTACTGAAGCATGCATTTCTGCTAATAAAATGCCCTTGTTCCACTAGAGACTTGGGTCCCCCATGTCCTTCTTTTGTTTCCAGCAAGTTCTTTGGAGTGTGGAGGCCTACCGAGCTCACTTTCTTGCCCTGGCTTTCAAGACCTCCTTGAGAGGATGCCCTGTGCCTTCGTGAGTGGTACAGGTCCTGTGTATGGGCTTTATTGGCTTTCCATGTGACCCAGGGGATATTGCTCTTTCTCTCTCTTTTTCTCTCTTTCTTTTTGATTCCAGTGCCCCCAGGTCCCAATCTGTAAAAGACCATAAGAGTTTTTCCAGTAGTCATGTGTGGATGTGAGAATTGGACTATAAAGAAAGCTGAGTGCAGAAGAACTGATGCTTTTGAACTGTGGTGTTGGAGAAGACTCTTGAGAGTCCCTTGGACTGCAGGGAGATCCAACCAGTCCATCCTAAAGGAGATCAATCCTGAGTCATTGGAAGGACTGATGTTGAAGCTGAAACTCTGATACTTTGGCCACCTGATGCGAAAAGCTGACTCATTTGAAAAGACCCCGATGCTGGGAAAGATCAAGGGCAGGAGGAAAAGGAGACAGAAGAGGATGAGATGGTTGGATGGCATCACTGACTCAATAGACATGAGTTTGGGTGAACTCTGGGAGTTGGTGATGGACAGGGAGTAGTTCATGGGGTCTCAAAGAGTCGGACATGACTGAGCGACTGAACTGAGCTGAACTGAAAGCTATCAGGGTTCAATTAAATGTATAATTTTTATTTTTAAAATTATCATGCTTATTAGATTTTACATTTATTTTATAAGTAATTAAAAGTGTTTCCTAGAATTTTGACAAAGGATTTCCATCAATTTTGAGCCTAGTTATCTAAAATATTTTTCTTTCCTTTTCCATTTAACTTGAATCTGCTTGTCTTTACTTCTTCTTTTATACTTTTAACTTTAAGGCTTATTCTTTTCAAACATCAGTAATCTATGTATAGGTACTGTGCTAAGTTGCTTCAGTCATGTCTGACTCTTTTCGACTTCATAGGCTGTAGCCTTCTGGGCTACCTCTGTCCATGGAATTCTCTAGGCAGGAATACTAGAGTGGATTGCCATGCTGTCCTCCAGAGATCTTGCCAATCCAGAGAGCAAACCCACATCTCAAGTCTCTTGTATTGGCAGGTGAATTCTTTACCACTAGGGCCTCCTGGGTAGGCTTCAGTATATTTAACATAAACTCATTCATAATACTTTTTATGTACGGGGGTAGAGAAAATGTAGAAAAAGATTCTGAAATTCATGTAAAGGGAAAATAGGGATAACCAAATAAACTTTAGAACTAACTAGGAATGAATTGGAGAAGGCAATGGCAACCCACTCCAGTACTCTTGCCTGGAGAATCCCATGGATGGAGGAGCCTGGTAGGCTGCAGTCCAAGGGGTCGCTAAGAGTCAGACATGACTGAGCGACTTCACTTTGACTTTTCACTTCCATGCATTGGAGAAGGAAATGGCAACCCACTCAAGTGTTCTTGCCTGGAGAATCCCAGGGACGGGGGAGCCTGGTGGACTGCTGTCTATGAGGTCGCACAGAGTTGGACACTACTGAAGGGACTTAACAGCAGCAGAAGCAATGAAGTAAAATATAGAGATTTTTATTTTCAAAAAGCCAAAACCTACAGAATATACGTGCATGGGTGCTTAGTCGCTTCAGTCATGTCTGATCCTATGGCCTGTAGCCCACCAGGTTTCTCTGTCCATGGGATTCTCCAGGCAAGAATACTGGAGTGGGTTGCCATTCCCTCCTCCAGGGGATCTTCCTGACCCAGGGATTGAACTGGTGACTCTATGTCTCTTACATTTGTGAGCTGGTTCTCTACCACTAGCACCACCTGAGCTTCCCCTTCTGATTTTTAGTGATGATCAAATATTTATTAAAATATCCAAAATACATTGGTAGGTATATGAATTAAAAATAAATTTCTCATCACAATACCCACAGAAAACTTCCATTAACTTCCATATAATAGGTATATATATATCCTTAATAATTTTTATAAAGAAATAATATAAAGCCACTTATTTATACCCCTTTTTCTTACTTGGAGACTAATTATGGGAAACTTTTATATCTTAAAATCTAGGCCTATATCATCATTTTGTGACAAATAGTATTTAGCCTAAAAATGAAAAATAACATTTTAGAAATCCATTATTATGAATCTTTACACTGTAATAAACATCCTTATATAGATATACATTTTGGAATAATTATCCAATTATAACCTCAGTGTAAATTCCTAGAATGGAGGTTGATCAAAGCATAAATATAATGTGTACACTCTTGTTTTTTGACTGCCAAATTACCTGGTTGTAATGATCACTATCTATCTGTATCAAGCTGTAACATTTTTAAGTTAGTTATTTTTAATCATTTGGACACTGAGTGATATGCTTTCTAAGTCTTAGTATATCTTAAATTTTATTTTCTTTCACTATCATGTTAAATTTTCTTAATTTTCCACTTGTCCTTTAGTAATGAGCTCTTTCTTTTTTTGTTAATTAATTTATTTTTTAATTCAAGGACAGTTGCTTTACAGATTTTTGTAGGGGGTCATAGAGAATCTTGCTTTGATTTATGTCATCGAGTGATCTGCCTTTGTTTTCCTCTAAGAGTTTTATAGTTTCTGGTCTTACATTTGGGTCTTTAATCAATTTTGAGTTTATCTTTGTGTATGGGGTGTTTTATTCTTTTACATGTAGCTGTCCAGTTTTCCCAGCATCATTTATCGAAGAGGCTGTCTTTGCCCCATTGCATATTCTTGCCTCTTTTGTCAAATATAAAGTACCCATAGGTGCATGGGTATATTTCTGGGCTTTCTATCTTGTTCTGTTGGTCTATATTTCTGTTTATGTGCCAGTTCCATACTGTCTTGATGACTGTAGCTTTGTAGTATAATCTGAAGTCAGGAAGGTTGTTTCCTCCAGCTCCATTCTTTCTCAAGACTGCTTTGGCTGTTCAGGGTCTTTTGTGTTTCCATGTGAATTGTGAATTTTTTAGTTCTAGTTCTGTGAAAAATGCCATTGGTAATTTGATAGGGATTGCATTGAATCTGTCGATTGCATTTGGTAGTATAGTCATTTTCACAATATTGATTCTTCCTACCCAGGAACACATCCGTTTATGTAATCTTTGATTTCTTTCATTAGTGTGTTATAATTTTCTGTGGGTAAGTTTATTCCTATATATTTAATTCTTTTTGTTGCAGTGATGAATGGGATCGATTCCTTAATTTCTCTTTCTGATTTTTCAGAAAATTGATTTTTCTATCAATCTGATAGATTGTTAGTATATAGAACTGCAAGTGATTTCTGTGTATTGATTTTGTATCCTGCAACTTTGCTAAATTCACTGATTAGCTCTAGTAATTTTATGATACTATCTTCAGGGTTTTCCATGTACAGTATCATGTCATCTGCAAACAGTGAGAGCTTTACTTCTTCTTTCCTGATTTGGATTCCTTTTATTTATTTATTTTTTCCTTCTCTAATTGCTGTAGTTAGGACTTCCAGAACTATGTTGAATAATAGTGGTGAAAGTGGACACCCTTGTGTTGTTCTTGATCTTAGGGGGAATGCTTTCAGTTCTTCACCATTGAGAATAATGTTTGCTGTAGGCTTATCTATATGGTCTTCACTGTGTTGAGATAGGTTCCTTCTATGCCTGTTCTTTGAAGAGTTTTCATCATAAATGGGTGCTGAATTTTGTCAAAGGCCTTTTCTGCGTCTATTGAGATGATCGTATGGTTTTTATCTTTCAGTTTGTTAATTTAGTGTATCACATTGAATTGTGTATACTGAAGAATCCTTGCATTCCTGGAATAAACCCAACTTGTTCATGGTGTAGGAGCTTTTTGATGTGTTGCTGAATTCTGTTTGCTAAAATTTTGTTGAGGACTTTTGCATCTATGTTCGTCAGTGATATTGGCCTGTAGTTTTCTTTTTTTGTGTTGTCTCTGGTTTTGGTATTAGGGTGATGGTGGGTGGCCTTGTAGAATGAGTTTGGAATTGTTCCTTCCTCTGCAATTATTTGAAAGAGTTTTAGAAGGATAGGTACTAGCTCTTCTCTGAATGATAGAATTCTCTTGTGAAGCCATCTGGTCCTGGGCTTTTGTTTTTGGGGAGATTTTTGATCACAGCTTCAATTTCAGTGCTTATAATTGGGTTGTTCATAGTATCTACTTCTTCCTGGTTCAATCTTGGAAGATTGAACTTTTCTAAGAATCTGTCCATATCTTTCAGGTTATCCATTTTATATATAGTTGTTCATAATAGTCTCTTATAATCCTTTGTATTTCTGCATTGTCTGTTGTAACGTCTCCTTTTTCATTTCTAATTTTGTTGATTTGATTCTTTTTTTTTTTTTTTTTGACTTTACAATATTGTATTGGTTTTGCCATACATCAACATGCATCCACCACGGGTGTACACGTGTTCCCCATCCTGATTCTTCTTTTTTCTTGATGAGTCTGGCTAAAGTTTTGTCAATTTTGTTTATCTTCTCAAAGAACCAGCTTTTATTTTTATTAATCTTTAGTATGTTTTTTTTTAATTTCTTTTTCATTTAGTTCTGCTCAGATCTTTATGATATCTTTCCTTCAATTAATTTTTGGGTCTTTTAGTTCTTCTTTTCCCAGTTGTTTTAGATGTAAACTTAGGTTGTCTGTTCGATGTTTTTCTTGTTTCTTGAGTAGGATTATATTGTTATAAACTTCCCTCTTAGAACTGTTTTTGCTGCATCCCATAGGTTTTGAGTTGTCATGTTTTCATTGTCATTTGTTTCTAGAAATATTTTGATTTCCCTTTTGATTTCTTCAGTAACCTGTTGGTTATTTAGAAACGTGCTGTTTAATCTCCATGTGTTTGTGCTTCTTACAGTTTTTTTCTTGTAAATTGATATCTAGTCTTATAGCGTTGTGGTCAGAGAAGATGCTTGATATAACTTCAATTTTCTTAAATTCACTGAGGTTTGATTTGTGACCCAAGATGTGATCTATCCTGGAGAATGTTTTATGTGGCCTTGAGAAGAAGGCTTATTCTTCTGCATTTGGATGGAATGTCCTGAAGATATCAGTGAGATCCATCTCATCTAATGTATCCTTTAAGACTTGTGTTCCCTTATTAATTTTCTGTTTTGATGATCTGTCCATTGGTGTGAGTGGGCTGTTAAAGTTTCCTACTGTTATTGTGTTACTGTCAATTTCTCCTTTTATATCTGTTAGTGTTTGTCTTATGTATTGAGGTGCTCCTGTGTTGGGTGCATTGATATTTATAATTGTTATGTCTCCCTCTTGGATTGATCCCTTGGTCATTATGTAGGTCCTTCCTTATCTTCTGTAATCTTTATTTTAAGGTCTATTATGTCTGATGTGAGGATTGCTACTCCTGCTTTCTTTTGCTTCCCATTTGCATGGAATATATTTTTCCATCCTCTCACTTTCAGTCCATATGTGTCTTTAGGTCTGAAGTGAGTTTCTTGTAGACAGCACATATATGGGTCTTGTTTTTGTATCCATTCAGCCAGTCTGTGTCTTTTGGTTGGAGCATTTAATCCAGTTACTTTAAAGTAATTATTGATATATATGTTCCTGTTGCCATTTCTTAATGGTTTGGGGTTGATTTTGTAGGTCTTTTTTCTTCTGTTGTATTTCTTGACTATATAAGTCCATTTAACATTTGTTTTTAAAGCTGGTTTAGTTGCACTGAATTCTCTTAACTTTTGCTTGTCTGAAAAACTTTTTATTTCTCCATCAATTTTGAATGAGATCCTTGCAGGTACAGTAATCTTGGTTGTAGATTTTTCCCATTCAGTACTTTAAATATATCCTGCCATTCCCTTCTGGCCTGCAGAGTTTCTGCTGAAAGATCAGCTGTTAAGCGTATGGGGGTTCCCTTGTATGTTACTTGTTGATTTTTCCTTGCTGCTTTTAATATTCTCTTAGTCTTTGTAAGTTTGATGAGTAGGTTTCTTGGCATGTTTCTCTTTGAGTTTATCCTGTATGGGACTCTTTGTGCCTCTTTGACTTGATTGACTATTTCCTTTTCCATGTTGGGGAAAATTTCAACTATAATCTCTTCAAAAATTTTCTCATAACCTTTCTTGTTCTCTTCTTTTTCTGGGACCCATATAATTCGAACCTTGGTGTGTTTGGTATTGTCCTAGAGCTCTTTGGGACTATCCTCAGTTCTTTTCACTCTTTTACTTTATTTTGCTCTTCAGAAGTTGTTTCCATCATTTTATCTTCTAGCTCACTGATTGGTTCTGCCATAGATATTCTGCTACTGATTTCTTCTAGAGTATTTTTAATTTCAGTCAGTGTATTGTTTGTCTCTGCATGTTTATTCTTTAATTCTTCTAGGCTGTTGTTAATTGATTCTTGCATTTTCTCCATTCTGTTTTCAAGGTTTTTGATCATCTTTACTATCATTATTCTGAATTCTTTTTCAGATAGCTTGCCTATTTCCTCTTAATTTATTTGGACTTCTGTGTTTCTAGTTTGTTCCTACAATTGTGTAGTATTTCCTGGCCTTTTCATTACTTTTTAAAAAAGGTACTGTGTTTGAGATCTCCTTTTCTAGCCTTCAAGTTTGAATTCTTTCTTACATTTGGTTTCTGCCCTCCTAAGTATGGTCCAGTAGTTTGTGTAAGCCCTGATTAGGGTGAGAGTTCTGCTATTTTTTTTTTTTTTTTTTTGTCCCCCTCTGATGGTCAAGGCTGAGTGAGGTGGTAATCCTATCTGCTGATGACTGGATTTGTATTTTTGTTTTGTTTGTTTAGCACCACCTGTGCAGGGTGCTACTGGTGGTTGGGTGATGCCAGGTCTTCTACTCAAGTGGTTTCCTTTGTGTGAGTTCTCACTATTTGATTAACTTTGTATGCCCCTTGATGAAATTGAAAGTGGAGAGTGAAAAAGGTGGCTTGAAGCTCAACATTCAGAAAACTAAGATCATGGCATCTGGTCTCATCACTTCATGGGAAATAGATGGGGAAACAGTGGAAACAGTGTCAGATTTTATTTTGGGGGGCTCCAAAATCACTGCAGATGGTGATTGCAGCCATGAAATTAAAAGACGCTTACTCCTTGGAAGGAATGTTATGACCAACCTAGATAGCATGTTCAAAAGCAGAGACATTACTTTGCCAACAAAGGTCCGTCTAGTCAAGGCTATGGTTTTTCCAGTAGTCATGAATGGATGTGACAGTTGGACTGTGAAGAAAGCTGAGTGCCGAAGAATTGATGCCCTTGAACTGTGGTGTTGGAAAAGACTCTTGAGAGTCCCTTGGACTGCAAGCTGATCCAACCAATCCATTCTAAAGGAGATCGGTCCTGGGTGTTCTTTAGAAGGAACGATGCTAAGCTGAAATTCCAATACTTTGGCCACCTCATGTGAAGAGTTGACTCATTGGAAAAGACTCTGATGCTGGGAGGGATTGGGGGCAGGAGGAGAAGGGGATGACGGAAGATGAGATGGCTGGATGGCATCACCGACTCTATGGACATGAGTTTGAGTGAACTCTGGGAATTGGTGATGGACAGGGAGGCCTGGCGTGCTGCAATTCATGGGGTCGCAAAGAGTCGGACATGACTGAGCAACTGAACTGATGGTTAGTTCTCTGGTAGTCTAGGGTCTTGGAGTCAGTGTTCCCACCCCAGTGGCTCAGGGCTTGATCTCTGGTCAGGAACGAAGATTCCACAAGTGGTTTGTTATGGCATTAAGTGAGACTAAAACAAATACCCAAAATGAGAAGCCAAAGATGAACCTCAGACAAATGTCAGTTACAAAATCAGGCAAATAATAATTAAAATAATGATATATATACCTATACATATACACTCATTAGTAAAATCAAAACAATCCAACAAAAATAAAATATAGTAGATTGACCTGCCGAACAAAAGAAACCAAAAATTATATCTACCAGTTAAGAACAAAACTAACTAAAGCACAAACTGTGAAACAAACTAAAGCAAGGTGCCAAGTGGGGAATAAAGCAATGAAAACAAAACTAATAAACATGTTGAGAGGAAGAAAGAATAGATATGCAAAGTTAAAGGTAGATAAGGAAAGTTTATATTCATTAAAGATTAACTGCAAGGGGAAGAGAACAGTAGGAAAAGCAAAGAAAAGAATAAATGGAGAAAAATATAGTAGGTTTAATAAAATTAAAAGAAAAAGAAAAGAAAAAAAAAGGAAGAAGCAGAAAAAAAAAAAAAAAAGAAAAAGGAAAACTCCACAGAACTGCAAAACCCAACATAGAGGCAGCGGTTTATAATAACAATAAAAAGTGTGACTGCATATACACATACACATATAGACTCATAAGCAAAATCAAAACAGTCCAACAAAAATAAGACAATAGATTGACCCATTGAACAAAGGAAATAAAAAATTGTATCTACCAGTTAAAAATGAAACTACTGCTGCTGCTAAGTCGCTTCAGTCGTGTCCAACTCTGTGCGACCCCATAGACGGCAGCCCACCAGGCCCCACCGTCCCTGGGATTCTCCAGGCAAGAACACTGGAGTGGGTTGCCATTTCCTCCTCCAATGCATCAAAGTGAAAAGTGAAAGTGAAGTCGCCCAGTCATGTCCGACTCTTAGCGACCCCATGGACTGCAGCCTACCAGGCTCCTCCATCCATGGGATTTTCCAGGCAAGAGTGCTGGAGTGGGGTGCTATTGCCTTCTCCAAAAAAGAAACTAACTAAAGCATAAACTGGAAAACAAAACTAAAGCAAGGTGTCAAGTGGGGAATAAAGCAATGAAAACAAAAGTAACAAATATTTTGAGAGTAACGGAAATAAATAAATAAATAAAGAATAGATATGCAAAGTTAAATAGAGCTACAGAAAAAAGATTTATATACATTAAAGATTAACTGCAAGGAAAAAAGAACAGTAGGAAAAGCAAACAAAGGAATAAATATGGAAAAAATAATAATAGGTTTTTAAAAAGTTAAAAATTAAAATTAAAATAGAGGAAAAAAAAAGAAAAAAAAAAAGGAAATCTCCATAGATTTCCAAAAGTCCAGTGTAGAGGCAGAAGTTTATAGGAACAAAAAATGTGACTGAGAAAGAGAAAAATAAAAGTCAAAAGCTTAATTAGATTTCATATTGCCAATAAAATCGACAACTACAATGGGGGGAGGTGGTGGGACAGGAAAAAATAGAAAAAACAAAAAAGTAAAAAAAAAAATCCAAAAGAGTCTACAGAACAAGTCAAAACACAAGAATAATAAATGTTCTTCTTGAGTCACTGCTGTCAGCGTCCTTTCCCTCGCTGGGAGTCACAGTCCACCTCACCTCCCTAGGATGCCCTCCAACACTGTGCTGGTCTCTGGACTTGCTGTGGGGGCAGCTCAGATTCTAATCTGCTCCAGTCCTGTGTGTTCTTGCCTCCAATGTCCACAGCTGTCAGAACTAGTGTGTTTTCTTTTGTGGGAGCTCTCAATGTCCTTTTATATATGTTCCATAGACACAGAGTCTGCCTAGTTGATCATGCGGATTTAATGTGCAGCTTGTACAGCTGGTGGGAGGGGTTTGGGTCTTCTTCCTTAGCCACACTGCCCCTGGGTTTCAACTGTGGTTTTCTTTCCATCTCTGCATGTGGGTCGTCCACTGGGGTTTGCTCCTGAGGCTGCCCTGGAGGACTTGGGTCTGGCCCAGTGAGGGCCAGGTGTGGACGTGGTACAGCTGCTTGGGTTGCAGGGGCTCTGGCAGCACCGGGGACTCAGGGGAGTTGGCAGCCAGGGCAGCATGAAATATAGTGCTCTAGAAGGGTATGGCAACCAGTATTGGCCAATATGCTCCAGTATCCTTGCCTGGAAGCCTGACAGGCCACAGTCCACAGGGTTGCAAGAGTTGGACAGACCTAAATGACCCTGTGTGTATAAAGGCAGGACATTTTTGCCTGTGTCAGCTCTGCCCCAGTGAGGGTTGAGCATGAAGTTGGCACAGCTGCTTGGCTTGCAGGGACCCTGGTGGTGCCAAGTGTGCAGGGACATGGACTGCCTCCACCACAGGAGTTATGGCTCTATCAGAGTCTTTTCCGAGCCTCTTGTAGCTGGGGATCAGAAGGCCTCTTTGGCCAGCTTTTCTTCATATCTCCTCCCATTCAGGCACTTAGAGGGCTCCCTTACTCGGGGTCCTTCTCTATTGTTCGGTGTGTCAGGCACACAGAGGGGCCCCCCTGGCTGGGGTCCTACTGTGTGGTCTTGCACATCAGTCACTTAAAGGGGCACCCTGTGTGGGGTCCTACTCTGTAGTTCAGTGTGTCAGGTGTTTGAAGGCCAGCCTCTCTATTGTCCAGCTGCTGATGCAGGCGTGTGCAGAGAGAGAGGCCGTGGTGATGGCTCCACCCCCTACACGTGACTCAGCCATATTGCCTTGCTTCCATGGCTGCCTGGCTTTCCTCCACAGGCTTTTCCCACCACAATCTCCTCCCTCACATCCTCTCAATCCGTCTCTCTGCAGTCAACAGCAGCCCTTGCCCTGGGATTTCTCCGCAATCCCTAAACTTCAGCTTGCAGCTGCTGCCCCTTCCAGGGGACCTGCGTCCCTGTCCAGGGTATGTATGGCTGTGGCAAGGACTGTCTGAGACTCATTCCATTTAGGCTGCCACAGATTGGCTGTTTTACTCTCAGCCTTAAGTGTTTTCCCTCTGACTCAGACAGATGCCCCGATGATGTGGGGAGTGGACGCCTGCTTCAGTTCCCCCGCCTGCAGAGGGCAGGTCCAGTCCTACTCACACTCCTGTTTTCCCCCCAGTTCCTTGTCCTACTGAGTTTTGCGTGCGTCTATTCTTTTCCTCTGGTCTGGGACTCCTGTCCACTCTCAGCTGGTGTCCTGCATGCACTTCTGTGTCTGAAGGTGTATTCCTCATGTATCTGTGGAGAGAGATGTACTCCACGGTCCACTTACTTCTCTGCCATCTTGTTCTCCGTAATGAGCTCTTTCTTTAATGAGAATGCATAGAAAGACAAATATGTAATATAATATTAATAGTAACGGATTAGAGGCACTTTTGAGGCTCTATTTATTTTAAGAAATGCTGAGTGTATTTTTACCTTCTCTTAACTCTCTCCACTGATTTTTCTGTTACGTTTGAATGTTAGATCTAGCCTACTGTTAATTAATTCTTGTTTTTTAAACATTATTTTCTTGGCTCCAAAAATATTTTATCATTTTTAGTTTTGTGCTGAGTTTTACAACAAACATTTTGACTTTATTTTATGCTTAAGCATTTCCATTAATCATAATTCTGAAGGATTACCTTAGATTTTAATGAGAGTAAGATCCTTTTCTGTCCAGAGAGCTTGCAATGCCTGTATCTTGCCATTACTCCCCTCTCTTGATTTATTCAATAAATTGTACATGATTGTGTATGCAAATCATTCTGCTTATTATAGTAGTAACAAGTAATAAACATTCATGCATTTTTTTATTCCAAAGAAGCTTTATTGCATTGAAACATTTTCAGTTTACAGAAAAATTGAGAAAAGAGTACAACTTTCCATATATTTTACACTCAGTCTTCTCTATTATTACCATCTAATATTAGTTGATAAGTTACAATTGATAAGGCAATTTAATATATTATTATTAACTAAGGTCCATACTGTATTCATATTTTCTTAGCTTTTAATAGATGTCCTTCTTCTGGCCCAGAGTCCATTCATGAGACATCATTATTTTTTGTTTAATGTTTCCTTTGGCTCCTCTTGGCTCTGATTAGTTTTTAAGTTTTTTGTTTTTGATGTCCTTGTCATTGTTGAAGACTATTGGTGGGGTATTTTTTAGTGTGTCCTTTCATGAGAATCTAAATATTCCTTTAAAACTATTCAAAACAATAAAAACTAACAATTAATATTAGCACCCAGGATGATCATTGTTAAATTATTTCAATATATAGATGTATAGACAGGTGTGTTCATGTGTGTTTGTGTTTTTATCCTTTATAGAATGTGATTGTACTTAGAAATATTGTATCTCTTTCTTTTTTGTTCTAAACTAAAATCAGTTTATATACTTAGAATGGAATTTTAGAGGCACTTTGCTTTATTGACCTAAATAGTTACCAAAAATTGATAAATAAGCACTTAGGATATTTTAGGAAGACATAAGACTAAGACTATTTGCAGCTGAGTTAACAGATGATTTTTTTTTCTGGAATTGATTATTATTTACTTGATCCTCTCTCTTCAGTTTCCATGCCTTTTAAATAAATTGCTTGTATTAGAAATATGTGGGCTCAAAAAAATAGTAACACTGTTATTTCATTTTGTGCTTTATCTTGTTTTCCCTTATAGCAACAGTCACTGACAGTCTTGCCCTATAGAGAGGATAGTACCAAATAAATCACCAGAAACTGGCCTAAACCAAGAAGGAAAACAAAAACAAACAAAAAAAAACAACAAGCATGTTTCTATGTCCCCTCTGTTGTCAGTGCTGAGGGTTTAAATTGTGAAATAATAAATCATCTGCACCTGAATCACCCTAATTATGTCTGGTGTTTTCTCTGTATTTTCAGTTTCAACTTCCGCTGTATCTAACTTGAAAAAGACTCTGAGTCAGCTAAAAGCAGTCAAAGACCCTCACCCCACAAAGCCCTGAGAGCCTGCCAGTTGTGTCTCAAGACCCCAGCAGAGAGAGTATCCCTTTTCCTTTCTGCTCTTTCAGTTGACCTGAAGCTCTCCCCCACTTTCCTCCTTCCTCCTTCATGGATTTCAGCTAGCCTATGACTTGTCCTAGTGGCATTTACTCAGGAGTTGTTGAATCCAGTCTTTCTCTTGTTACCACTTCTCCTCTTTCAAAGCTGTGTACCTGCTTTAGTGTGTTCAGATTCCTGTTTACCAAGAGGAGGTTTACCATGAAGCTAAGGGCTTCCCTGGTGGCCTAGACAGTAAAGAATCTGCCTGCAATATAGGAGACTGGGGTTCAATCCCTGGTTGGAAAGATCCTCTGGAGGAGGGCACGGCAACCCACTCCAGTATTCTTGCCTGGAGAATCCCGTGGACAGAGGAACCTGGCGGGCTACAATCCATGGGATTGCAAAAAGTCAGACATGACTGAGCGAGTAATACTTTAAAGGAAGCAAAAGCATCAGGGCCACTTACTTGCAAAGGTTCTTTTCAAAGTCATGAACCTAATTTTTATGCATTTTTTGAGAAATGGTGTGTTACTGGGGTCTAGTAGAGATGGAATATTTTACCATGGGACACCAGGTGGCCATCCATTTGAACTGCTCATTACGGTCTGCCAAGTCGTAGAGTTGGACTCCTGTGTCATTCAGCACAGGAGCAGTGGTGTTCCTCCTCTAGCTTGTGCGTGTGGCCTTATATTTGTCCGGGTCCAATCAGGAGATCAGGGATTACACAGTAATTTAAATAGGTAGTTTAATAATATACTCCATTGGAGAGCCATTATAAAGATATCATGAGAACTCAACAGGTATCTTAGGTCTGAGGGAAACTACCCAAGGAAGGATACGCTTGGAATAGTGGCCACTCTCCCAAGGCTGAGGTTCAGACCTCATTGGAGAAGGTGTAATTTCTACCTACTTGATGGCTTGGGCCAGAGGTGGTCCACAGACATGGAGAAAAGCAGAAAACATAACTCCAGCTGGTGCTGCTGAGAGAACCAATGCCACTTCATGTGCGAGCTGGAGTGTACGGTGCCTGAATCAGGGTCGGTGTGGGTAAACCACAACCGTTGCAGGGGTTGTACAAAGTCTGTGGAGGTGGTGCCGGCAGGAGCAAGACCTGAAGTCCATGATGCGGTATCAGTAGGATCCAAGAATGTGGTTACTGGACCCAGGGAGGCCAGCGAGATCACCTAAGGGAGACATACTCTGATAGCGTGAGCACCTGGGATAAAGCATCATTGGATGTCTTCTTAGGCCGCCGCTGCTCACGCCCTGTGCAGCAGGGAAAAAAGCCAAACACTGCACGTGGGCGGAGTCTGTTCTTCCTTCAATGTGCCTCTGGTGCCCTCTGCTGGCTAGTCTTACCATTGCCTTCACTGACGGAGAAAATAGTGTTCAATCCATTATTGCAGAGCAGGTAGTGAAACTGGAAATCTGGATCTGAGAAGGAATAAATGGGTCTAAACCAGAGATTTCTCTTTTTATCACAAGAACAATTGTTTAACTTTTAACCTACATTTTCCTTTTTTATTTTTTCTTTTGAGGCCACTTGTTGAGCTTCTCTAGTCAGTTTTTCTGTTTTCTTTTGGAGAACTATCCCTTTGGACCATGACAGAAGTTTGGCAGCTGTTGCCCTTTAATTCCTTGCAGAAATGCCAGCAAAGTTATTCCCTTCAGTCCCAGAGAGTCAAGTTTAGGATTCGCCAGAGTCATCATAATAGCTGAAGTGGCAGGCTTAAAGTATTGCATCTAATAATTGGTGAATTTAGGGCTGTTTAAAATTGTATTTCTGTTAGAAGTAAGGAAACCAGGTTGCTTCCACAACATTCCAAAATCATGAGCTACTTTAAAAGTATCATCAGTGTAAACAGTGGCAGTTAAATTTTCTCCCAGAGTAATGGAGCATGGACTAAAAATAACTGAGTGCATGCCCAGTTGGAGCAAATTATGAGCAAGACACAAGAGGACCAAAATCCTAACTGTCCCCATGTTTGGTAAGTCTGCCTTCCTGGCCCCTGGGGGCCTCAGGACCCTCATTCAGACAACACTTCCTTCTCCCCTTTGCCCCTTCCTTCTGACAGCTGCTACTGTCCCCTCTCCATCCTCTCCTTTTGTCCTGTCCTTCCGAGAGGTCGGACCGTGGTCGGCTACCGCATCACTCCTCTCAGCTTGTGGGACCAGCTCCCTCTGGCCACCAGTGGCTCATTTAGACCGTGACCAGCAGAGGTGGGAGAGGTTTGCCTCACAGCACACAGCCTTGGGGGCTCTTCCTGACCAGAGATTCATGAGGGTGATAGGGGAATCACCTCGTATCATGTCGTGGCCAGAAGTCCGATCGTCCCAATATCCTCATCTTTATTTTCCTGCTGGAGAGAGAAGCCCCGAGGGAAAGGGCTGAAGCGGCAGATTTCTGTGTTGTATGCATAGGCGTGAGTCCCACACACAACGTACAAGCTTCCCTGGAGGCTCAGTTGGTAAAGAATCTGCCTGCAATGCGGGAGACCAGAGTTTGATCCCTGGGTGGGGAAGATCCCCTGGAGAAGGAAATGGCAAACCCACTCCAGTATTCTTGCCTGGAGAATTCCGTGGATAGAGGAGCCTGGTGGGCTGCAGTCCACTGGGTCTCAAAGAATGGGACACTACTGAGCGACTAACACTTTCACTTTCACAACGGTACAACTGGCTGGATTCTGGGCTCGATGACCTGGCAGGCAGTGGGTGGGGTGCTCCTCCTTCGCTGGCCCTTTCTGGAAGCCCCGGGGTGGGTGCCTGAATAGACATCTGTAGGGGGTGAGTGGAAAAGGCAATCTCTCTGTCTCTTTTCCCTTTTTAGTCATTATTTTATCCCTCTTTTCCTCTCCCTTGGACCTCATGCCTACACTCCCATCCCCTTCATCGTGGAAACCCCTTGTCTGTGTGTCTGACTCTGAGGAGGGAATTCTGTGATCCCCTTGGTGGTTATACCAGGCCTCGAGTTCCCAGGGTCTCTCATTGTTAGCCTCCAGGCTTATATGGAAACATAGAAAATGCCCAGGGAATCCCCACAAATTCTCCTCAGGGCTGCATTCTCAACAATAGAAGATTGTGGAGACAGTTAAAAAAAAAAAAAAAAAAAAAACCCTGATTTTCTTTTGCAATGCAGCCTGACACCAACGTGCCTCAGGTGACCAGGAGACGTGGCCCTAGCATGGGGGATCCTTTAAACTTGGACACCAGTTTGCAGTTGGACCAATTTAGTAAGAAGTCTCAAAAATGGAGGGAGGTCGAGTATGTGCCCTCTTTATGAGACTTTATCGAGAGCCCTGACTGAAGGGTTCCTGTCGTTGAGTGAGGACCTTCTGTTCCTGTGCTGCCCCCAAGAGACTCGGAGCCAGACCTTCTCAGGGACCCCAGTCTTTCAACCGGCAACGAGCCATTGGCCCCTCAAACCCCCTTTTCAGGCCCCCATTTTTTTCCTTTCATCACTGCCTTCAGCCCCACCCCCCCCCCAGCCTTCCATCTTACCTTGTCAAATCAGAACCCTCCCAAATTGGAGCCTCCAGAGCTTTCCCCAGGGAGGCTCTAATTGAGCTCAAAGACAGCCCCCACCTCCACCCCACAAGGCCTTTTAATTCTTCTGGGAAGTAGAAGACTCCCAGCTGCTGGGAGTTGAGTGACGACTCAAGGGCGTGTCCCCTTCTCAAAGAACCCTGACAAGTTTAAGGATGAACTGACCAGGCTGGGGTTGACATTCTCTTTCACCTGGCAGGACATCATGGTTACTCTGGCCCCCTGTTGTACCCGTGATGAAAAGGAGCAGAGACTGAGAAATGCCAGGAGACCCTCAGATAGCCTGCTTGCCACCAGTCAGTGCCACCAAACTTATCAGGCAGGTGGGGATGAACCCCGAATATGACTCATGCTGGGACTATGAAGACAATGTAGGCAGGCTGGGAGGAGACATTATGCTACTTGTGTGTCGGAAACCATGAAAAGGTGTATAGCGAAGGCTTTAAATTATAAGGTCTGAGAGATTACACAGGAAAAAGATGAAAACCTGGCCGTCTTCCTGAGCCAGGTGACAGGGACTTCAGGAAGGACATTCACCCAGACCCTGAGTCGGCAGAAGGGAGGTTGCTATTGGCCATGCATTTTATCTCCCAGGCCACTCCTGACATCTGGAAAACATTAGAAAAGCTTGAGGCTGGGCCACGAACCCTGTTGTCAACCTTGGTAGAGGAGGACTTCAAGGTCCATAATAAGCAATACTTCACAGAAGAGGCCAGAAAAGATATGAGACAATTTTAAAAAAAGCTTTTGACTGTATTGATTCTCCCATGACCTCAAGGGGACCCTGGAGGACCAAGAAAGCTGACTCAATGTAAGCTGTCTGGGCCCAAAGCAGCATGTCTTTTGTTGAAAGGGAGGGCACTGTAAGGAGGGATGTCCTTCTAGCAAATCTCTCCTATGAGAGATTCCTGCACACCGTCTGATGGGGCCAAAGTGCCTCTCCAGGTCCACATCCCACTTGGTCCATCCTCATGACTCCAGAGGAGCTGTGGGTCACTTGCGATGTGGTGGGAAGCAGAAATTAATTTTTGTTAACACTGGAGCCTCCTGCTCTGTTCTGGCTTGGCTGGCTGGCCCCATCTCCAACCCTAATTGCACTGTGATGGTAGCTGATAGATGGCCAATGGTAAGGCAATATACATCTCCCCTTGCCTGCAGAATCGGGTCTATTATTATTACTCACTCCTTTTTGTATATGGCAGAATGCTCTGACCCTCTTCTCTGGAGAGATTTGCTAAATCAATTAGGAGCTAGTATGAGGACGATGCTGTGAGAGTGCTGCACTTAATATGTCAGCAAATTTGGAAAACTCAGCAGTGGCCACAGGACTGGAAAAGGTCAGTTTTCATTCCAATCCCAAAGAAAGGCAATGCCAAAGAATGCTCAAACAATTGCACAACTCCACTCATCTCACCCGCTAGTAAAGTAATGCTCAAAATTCTCCAAGCCAGGCTTCAGCAATATGTGAACTGTGAACTTCCAGATGTTCGAGCTGGTTTTAGAAAAGGCAGAAAACCCAGAGATCAAATTGCCAACATCTGCTGGATCATCGAAAAAGCAAGAGAGTTCCAGAAAAAAACATGTATTTCTGCTTTATTGACTATGCCAAAGCCTTTGACTGTGTGGATCACAACAAACTGTGGGAAATTCTGAAAGAGATGGGAATACCAGACCACCTGACCTGCCTCTTGGGAAACCTGTATGCAGGTCAGGAAGCAACAGTTAGAACTGGACATGGAACAACAGATTGGTTCCAAATAGGACAAGGAGTGTGTCAAGGCTGTATATTGTCACCCTGCTTATTTAACTTCTATGCATCAATTTCTATGCAGAGTACATAATGAGAAATCCTGGGCTGGAAGAAGCACAAGCTGGAATCAAGATTGCGGGAGAAATATCAATAACCTCAGATATGCAGATGACACCACTCTAACAGCAGAAAGTGAAGAAGAACTGAAGAGCCTCTTGAGGAAAGTGAAAGAGGAGAATGAAAAAGTTGGTTTAAAGCTCAACATTCAGAAAACTAAGATCATGGTGTCTGGTCCCATCACTTCATGGCAAATAGATGGGGAAACAGTGGAAACAGTGTCAGACTTTATTTTTCTGGGCTCCAAAATCACTGCTGATGGTGATTGCAGCCATGAAATTAAAAGACGCTTTCTCCTTGGAAGGAAAGTTAGACAGCATATTAAAAAGCAGAGACGTTACTTTGCCAAGAAAGGTCTGTCTAGTCAAAGCTATCAGAGAAGGCGATGGCACCCCACGCCAGTACTCTTGCTTGGAAAATTCCATGGTTAGAGGGGCCTGGTAGGCTGCAGTCCATGGCATCTCGAAGAGTCGGACACGACTGAGCGACTTCACTTTCACTTTTTACTTTCATGCACTGGAGAAGGAAATGGCAACCCACTCTAGTGTTCTTGCCTGGAGAATCCCAGGGACAGGGGATCCTGGTGAGCTGCCATCTATGGGGTCACACAGAATCGGACACGAATGAAGCAGCAGTCAAGGCTATGGTTTTTCCAGTAGTCATGTATGGATCTGAGAGTTGGACTATAAAGAAAGCTGAGTGCAGAAGAATTGATGCTTTTGAACTGTGGTGTTGGAGAAGACTCTTGAGAGACCCTTGAACTGCAAGGAGATCCAACCAGTCCATCCTAAAGGAGATCAGTCTTGGATGTTCATTGGAGGCACTGATGTTGAAGCTGAAACTCCAATACTTTGGCCACTGATGTGAAGAGCTGACTCATTTGAAAAGATCCTGATGCTGGGAAAGATTGAGGACAGGAGGAGAAGGGGACAACAGAGGATGAGATGGTTGGATGGCATCACCAACACAATGGACATGGGTTTGGCTGGACTCCGGGAGTTGGTGATGGACAGGGAGGCCTGGCATGCTGCAGTTCATGGGGTCACTAAGAGTCGAACACGATGGAGCGACTGAACTGAATTGAACTGATGTGCTTAGGACAAGGTGAAGTCCAGGGAGGTAGAGAATTCAAACAGAGACTGCATCTGTTAGCAGCCCCTGGGGAACCACCTTCTGCTCATCAAGATACTCCCCAGGCATCCCCTCAAATTTAAAAGCAATTAAATCTTGGATTTTGTGATACCTTGGTTCCAGGATGGCAAAATGTGTCATTTCCCTGATCTCCCCTGGCTCCCCCTGCCCTTACACCCCCTCCCACAATAAGAATGATTAAGGCCTGGGGAAAAATACCCCTGGAAGGACATATCTTTAAATCTGAGACTCTGATGAGGACACAATCACTGCTCATCACATTTTTCAAACATGGACTCATTAAGCCCTGCCAATCCTCTTGCAACACCCCAGACCTCCCCATTCATAAACCTAATGAGGAATATCAGTTTGTGCAAGACTTGCAAACACTAAATGTGGTTGTCATTCCTATTCACCCAGTGGTGTCAAACCCACACACCCTCTTGTCCAACTGCCTGCCAGGGGACACTCAGTATTTCTGTTTTGGACCTCAAAGCTGCATTTTTCTCTATTCCCCTACATCCATACTCCTCATACCTTTTTGTCTTTGAATAAGACATTGACGCCCTGGAGGCTACCCAATATACCTGGGCAGTATTTCCGCATGGTTTTTGGGATAGCGTCCACCTTTTTGGAAACATGTTAGCAAGGGAAATGAGGGAATTCATGCATAGATTGATGATTTATTGATATTTAGTGAGACTAAACAGTGTGCTAAAAAGCAAAGATCACTTTGCCAACAAAGGTCCATATACTCAAAGGTATGGTCTTTCCAGTAGTCATGTATGGATGTGAGAGCTAGACCATAAAGAAGACAGAGTGCTGAAGTATTAATGCTTTTGAACTGTGTTGTTGGAGAGTCCCTTGGACTACAAGGAGATCAAACCAGTCAATTTTAAAGGAAATCAATCCTGAGTACTCATTGGAAGGACTGATGCTGAAGCTGAAGTTCCAATACTTTGGCCACCTGCTGTGACAGGGGACTCATTGGAAAGGACCCTGAGAGCAGGAAAAAATTGAAGGCAAAAGGAGAACAGGGTGGCAGAGGATGACATGGTTGGATTGCATCACTGACTCAATGGACGTGAATTTGGGCAAACTCCAGGAGATGGTGAGGAACAGGGAAGCCTGGGGTGCTGCAGTCCATGGGGTCACAAAGAGTTGGACCCAACTTGGCAGTTGAACAACAAATGGTGAGACAAAACAGGATTTAGATCCAAATACCGTTAGGGTTCTAAATTTTGTGGCAGAAAGAAGAAATAATGTCTCCCCAACCATGGCTCAGATCTCACAGTCATGGGGCTCAGTGTTTAGGGTTTGTTTTGACCCCAGGGGCAGGAGTCCTGATTGTTGATCAAAAACAGCAATTAGTGCATTACCTTCTCTGACCACACATTGGCAGCTCCAAGGCTTTCCCAGGATTCTATCCTATCTGGATTCCAAATTATGGCCTTCCAGCAAAACCCCAATAATGAGGCTCTTAAGAGACAAAAGAGAGCCCCTTCAATGAATAGGGACCACCTGTGGGCTTTTGCAGCTTTAAGATAGTTGAGCAGAGCACCAGTGCCGGGGTTTCCGAATTTGGACAAGCCCCCAGTATGTTCATGAGAGGTAAGGGGTAGAACTAGGAGTCCTGACACAAAATCTGGGGCTGAATTGGACACCAGGGACTTAACTTCTCGACACAACTCGACTCTGTGGCCCTGGGATGGCCAGGCTGACTGTGGGCAGGAATAGCCTCAGCCCTGTTGGTTATGACGCTTCCAATCTCACCCTGTGACAACACTGAGTGTTAACCTTCACCATGTACATTCTGTGCTGGAAGTTAAGGGACATTATTAGTTGACTGGGGAAAGGCTAACAAGATGTTGGACCCTCCTAAAGGACACCCCGGCATTACCTTGTTGTTGTTCAGTTGCTAAGTCGTATCTCACTCTGAGACCTCATGAATTGCAGCATGCCAGGCTCCTTTGTCTGACATGACCTTCAGTTCAGTCGCTCAGTCGTGTCCAACTCTTTGCGACCCCATGAATCGCAGCATGCCAGGACTCCCTGTCCATCACCAACTCCCGGATTTCACCCAAACTCATGTGCATCGAGTCGGTGATGCCATCCAGCCATCTCATCCTCTGTCGTCCCCTTCTCCTCCTGCCCTCAATCCCTCCCAGCATCAGAGTCTTTTCCAATGAGTCAACTCTTCGCATGAGGTGGCCAAAGTATTGGAGTTTCAGCTTTAGCATCAGTCCTTCCCATGAACACCCAGGACTGGTCTCCTTTAGGATGGACTGGTTGGATCTCCTTGCAGTCCAAGGGTTTCTCAAGAGTCTTCTCCAACACCACAGTTCAAAAGCATCAATTCTTTGGCTCTCAGCTTTCTTCACAGTCCAACTCTCACATCCATACATGACCACAGGAAAAACCATAGCCTTGACTAGACGGACCTTTGTTGGCCTTAAGGTGTGCCAAACTCTGAACCTGGCAACTCTGTGTTAGGTGGTTGAAAGTGGAGATTTTGTACACCAGTGTGTAGAGACCATAGAAAAAACTTACTCTGGTGAGTCTGATCTTCTAGATGAAACCTTGAGGTCTAGTGATTTACTGAGAGGAGCAGTTTTGTAGTAATGGGAACCTGAAAGGCAGGGTATACCACAGTTAGTCTAGATGAAGTCATGGAAAACAAGGCCCTGCTGGGCATTGGCCCAGAAGGTTGAACTAACTGCATTACTAAGGGCTTTGCAATGAAAACGGATAAGAAATTAAATAGTTTTACTGATTCTAAATATGGGTTTCACATGATACGTGATACACGCTCATGCTGCCATTTGGAAAAAAGGGAAATGTTAACCAATAGATATAAACCCCCACAAAACATACAGATTTGATTCTGGCTCTTTTAGAAGCAGTACAGCTCCTGACCTGGGAGGCAGTAATTTACTGTAGGGGCTACCAGAGGGAGGGATCTTTTGTGAGCCAAGGAAACAGCAAAGCTGGTGGAACTGACAAGCAGCAGCTCCACTGAAAGAACCCGAGCAAGTCACGGCCCTGGGGATTGGCCACCCTTCCGTGAACTCCCTAGCTTCCCCCACAATCCTCCATAGGAACAAGAAAATGCTAAGAAATGTGGCTATCAGAAAGGAAACACAGGCTGGTATAAAAAGGAGGGTAAGGTTCTAATCCCTGAGGCCCCAAAATGGAGACCAAGAGCTTATCTGACGCCACCCACCATGGGAAGGATGCACTATGGAACGTGAGGCCAAAGGCTTTTTCAGAGAAAGGGCTTAAAAGAACAGTAAAACAAGAAACCTTTGCCTGTGATTTCTGTGTATATAGTAACCCACTGACCCATTCAGTCCAATAACTCACAGACCCATCAAATCTCCCTTTGTTACTCGGGCCAGTTCATTGCTGATGGACATACCTGGGGTGGGAGTGGGGGAGAGACTGGCAGTTACATTTCATCCAAATGATCCCAATACCAGAATATAGTCCCCAAATCCCTCCAGGGTAATAATGGGCATTCTTTTATACCCCAAGATCACAGAGGGGCTCAAAGGGGCCCTAGAGATAGACTACAAGTGATATACCTCTTGGCAACCCCTGTCTTCAGGGAAGGTAGAGACAGTGAACCCTCCTTTAAAGAAAATCTTAGCAGAGCTCTGTCAAGAGACTCATGAGCCCGGGACGACCTTGCTTCCTATTGCACACCTCAGCGTCTGTGTAGCCCTATGAGGGGTCTGAGGCTTAGCCCACTTGAAATGACTCATGGGAGGCCTTTTTTTATTTTTATTTTTTAACCACTGACATGCTGCTAGATAAGAAACTGAGCCTGTATAATGGCAGTACACTATTAATCACGGACAAGTTCAGAAGGCAATCCAGGACTACGCCCACAAGACAACTGCCAGCTCCCACTAAATATACAGCAGAGGGTCACTTTCTTCAAAAATAAACCCCAGGGTTTAAGTTCTTCTTAAAACCTGGAAATAGAGGTCCCTGGAAGACCAACTATTACCAAAATGGAGGGGCCCTATAAAGTAATGGTAGCCACCCCCAACTGCTGTCAAACTGGGGTGGATATCTTCTTGAATACATTCACCCAGACTAAAGCTCTTACTTTCGTAAACCCTGTAGGTCACAAAGGAGCAATAGACTTGCGAGTGTATTTGCTTGGAAGAAGAAATAGCCAGACCTCTCTGAATGGGTAAGAAAGAGGTTTGTGTCTCATGTGGATGTTCACTCAAGGGTGATCTCAGCAGGGAACAGTTTTTAATAGCCCAAGTGGAGAGGATGACCCATTCTGTGGATACTAGTCAGCCTTTTTCCTAGCCATGCCCCTTTTCACCCACGGGGCTCATGAGCGAGGTGATAATGGTGGCAGGATGGGTTTAGCGATGTGGACCTCCACTCACCAACCTCAACCTGGCTGCACCACTGCTGAGTGCCTAGCCTTCCAGCCCAGAGGAGCCCAGGGTATGGCACTGTTCTCCAGAATGATCAGCCAGCCACCTGGGGACAGGTTGATTACATTGGGCTGCTTCCATCAAGGGTTGGCAGGGTTGTTTCCTTATTGGAATAGACACTGTGGATTCAGATTTACCTTCCCTATATGTAATGCTTCTGTCAGAACTACCATCCACTGACTGACAGAATGACTCACCCATGATCATAGTATTTCTACTCAGCACTACTTCTGATCAAGGAACTAACTTCACAGCAAAAGTATTGCAACAATGCCCCCTGGGCTCATGGAATTCACTCGTTCCCCAGCATACTGAAGCTGCTGGCCTGATAGAATGGTGGCATGGCCTTTTGAACACTCAATTACAGTGGTAGTATTTTTCAGGTCTGAGGCCAGGCTCTAAATCACTGTCCAACATATGATGTTGTTTCTCCAAGTCAGAATTCATGGGTCCTAGAATTGAGGGTAGAAATAGAAGTGGCATCTTAACTATCACCCCAAATGATCCACTAGCAGAATTTTTGCTTCCTGTTTCCCGACTTTAAGCTGTGTTGGCCTAGAAGTCTTAGTCCCAGAGGGAAGAATGCTTTCACCTGGAAACACAACAGTGATACCTTAATTCGAATTAAAACTGCTACATGGCCACTTTTGTTCTTTGTACCTCTGAATCAACAGGAAAACAAGGGAGGTAAGGTATTGGCTGTAGTTAATGATCTTGAATACAAAAAGCAACTGGACTACCACTCAACAATGGAGGTAAAGAAGAGTCTGTATGAATTAAGGAAACCCTGTGGAACGTCTCCCAGCATTGGCATGCTCTGTAATTATGGTCAATGAAGAACGATGACCCAGAAAGGACTACTAATGGAACGGACCTTTCAGAAATGAAAGTTTGGATCACCAAAGCATCAGAGTAGTACCAGCTACAACCATGTGACCAGACTGAAATTTCATGAGTGTATTCTCCTTATTTTGTTATGAATACATTTGTCTATATGTAAGCATATATATTACGGAGAAGGCAATGGCACCCCACGCCAGTACTCTTGCCTGGAAAATCCCATGGATGGAGAAGACTGGTGGGCTGCAGTCCATGGGGTCGCTAAGAGTCAGACACGACTTCACTTTTACTTTTCACTTTCATGCATTGGAGAAGGAAATGGCAACCCACTCCAGTGTTCTTGCCTGGAGAATCCCAGGGATGGGGGAGCCTGGTGGGCTGCCGTCTGTGGGGTCCTACAGAGTCGGACACGACTGAAGTGACTTAGCAGCAGCAGCAGCAGCCAGCATATATTAAGCAAAAATACGTTTTCTTTCATCTCTTATTCCTTTATCATGTAACATAAAATGTATTGACTTTTATAAGTATTTACATATTTTTAATTTTTTTATTAATGCAAAAGATTTATTCCAAGTTAGTTATTTTATGCAGCAGTTTTCTCCCTCAACATACTTGTGAAACCACATCTTTTAAATCTGTAAATAACATTATCAAAATAATCTTATCTTTGAAATTTTAATCTTTGAAATCTCACAAAATTTTATATTTTAAAATACACCCTGAATATCAAGGCTGCAAGAATAACACATTTCCTATATCCAAATATTTCACAGCTGTACCCAGAAAGAAAAAAAAAAAAAAAAAAGGGAAAAAGCCACATAAGCTTGGCTAAGGGCTAACATTACCTGAGTGGCCAGAAATAAAATATCCAAATTATTAGCATTAATACAATTATAACTTCAATAGTCACTTTGTCATTGACAATGATTGCTTGAGCACAGGGGTGAGTACCCCAAGGGCTGGTAGTAGAAGCTGTTGCTGCAGACCAGTGTCTCCTCTCTGCACTGCCAGCTCCCGCCTGTGCATTGCCCCATATATACTGTGTATGTGTGTGTTTTAAAAATCTTTCCCACTACACAAAGTTCTCTCTATTAAGCAGATAACAGGGAGGAACAACAACAAAAGCTTAACAAGCCAATCGCTAGCTCTCTGTTTAGGATTTGCTTATTTCCCTTGTGCATGAAGTATTCAACAATAACATAAGAAAAGGAAAAGGAAAAGAACAATTTCTTCTGTATAACCCCTAAGCACACAAGCTGAGTTTACTGGGTCAGATTTGACTGTGAGCATTTTATATGCGTACTTCCAGGCATCATCATCAGATGTTTCACAGCTACTTGTCTGCATATCTGAGTCCTCAAACTCTGCTCTGCAAGTGCTTCTCCAAGGGGAGAATAGGCTGGAACTTTGACTCTGCAAGAAGCCATTCTTCCCAAAGTTATTTCTTCTCAGCTGCTCTGTCTTCCTGTGGAACTCTCTGAGCTCATCGTCTGTGAGGGAAAGGCAGTTCTCATAATTTTCAGAATATTCCTGCCATCCCATTGCGTTCGGTAACCTGTGCTCTGCTTCCAAAGAGTGAGAGAGGACCTCCCCTTCCTCTTCTATAGGGAGAGCAAGGCCATTCTGATGACAGCCTTCCTCTCCATTTTCCTTTGGTTCAGGTGTGCTATTGTCCTCCAAACCTTCTGACTTGTCAAGGCTCTGCTCTCTGAGAAGTCTCCATTCCCGTCATCCTCTGAGTCTTCCAGAACTCGCTCTTCCTGTCAGGAGTTCGGCGGGTCAGCTTGGTCAGATGAGAGGAGCTGATCTCAATCGGAGGAGTGGTGCTGGCGGGGCTCTCTTTGGGAGAACTTAAAACTGTACCAACAGCCAGTACTACTGGTTTGCTAACAGAGATTGGACTGCTAAAAGCAGACTCTCGACTAGAGGAAAGGGATCCTGATTTATGTTTCATTCTGTTAGCTTTCCACGTACTGGCCTTGGATGGAGGTGGTACAGGCTTGGGAACCAGGTTCTTATAACACTTGGAACCATGGTTGACGATTTGCTTCCATTTGCATCTTCCATTTGCGAGATCCTGGTTAGGTGAGTACAGCTGAGAAGGCAGCAGCAAGATCTTTTTTGGAAACTTTTTTGATGACTAGCATTTTGGAGGGCTGCTTGGCACGAGGTGGGTTTTCCCACACTCCAGAAAGTGTCCCAATGGGTCTGCATGGCTGATTCTGTTTGCCAGCTTCTGGATTCAAAGAAGGAAAGTCTTCCTCTTTAAACTGCAATTTTTCCACTTTATCTTCTTTCTTCTCTTCCCTAATATCTGTAGGTGGCTTTTCCTGAAAGGTACAGCCTTTCTGGGAGTGGAAGCTGCCATCCCAGTGGCGATGGCTTTCTGTGCCACCCCCACTATGTTGGCTTATGCCATCATGACCTCAAGAAGAGCCATGCCAACCAAATCAGCTCCTTGTGATTCCAGCATATGCTCCCTTAGAGACACCAGAGTCCACAGAATCATGGCAGAACAGGGAGGGCTGGTGCCAAGAATCTCCTGTCATTTGATGAGGTCTATTGTTGAAAAAGCCATCAGAGGAAGTAGGTCTACTATGGCTTACTCCAAATCTACCATTTCCTCTGGGTAGGTGCTCTCTGTGTTTTTCAAAAGTCGCTGTAGGTGACTTAGCTGACTGTGGTGTTGAGAAATTTAGCCAAGCAGGAACAAAGTCATGCTGTGCCATTTAGGCCCAGTGTCTCTTTTCAACAAGGTGAGGCATCCAACCTCATGGCTAGGGTCCCAGAGTGTATAACCTCTGTGGTCCTGCTTCCTGAACCTCTTGAGTTGCCAACTGGATTTCCATGAGGTTCTTTTGTTAAAAGGGTACTTAATTAGGCTGGCCAACAGAATGCCTTATGATGAAGCACAAAGAAGCCAGGCTCTGTGTGGATCAATCTCTCAGTCCCCTCAATTGCTCATCTTAAACTATCTAGTTCCTGACATTTTCCCCAAAGCGGAAGGGGAAAGGGGAAGGGGGAGGGGAACATAAAAGCATTTGTTACCTTTCAAAAATGGGGGGAAGAGCTATATCAATGTTCAGCTCATTCAATTTCCTTGAGTGATGGCACTATGATGTTGCTTAAACCCAATAATACATGGACATTTGCTCAGTGAATGCAAATACTGTTCATAACAAGTCATAGCTTAGAAAGACAGATGGACTTCTGTTTGGTCAAATAATGTCATTGAAGTGATAGATCAAAAATAAAACATTGAAGAGCTATAAAAGATCTTCTGAGTAGTCAACTCTAGTAGCAATACATCCACATTACAAAGCCCTTAATTTATAAATCTCATTATTCTTACACAGCTGCTAAAAATAGTCTCCAGGTATGAGTTTATATTTGTCTTATCCTTCAAAATCTAAGGACATAAGAAACCTTGCTTAAAAACAAAACAAAACAAAAACAGACAGGAACTTGATATGCTTTCCCCTCCCAGAATAGCAGGTTTCAAGGCAAATTTCTTGGTATAAAGCTCCCAAATGTTTCTTCTATTTCTTTGGTCTTCACTATTTATAAATTCACAGCAAAATTAAAACAAGTAGAAGGGCAGGGCTTAAGAACAGTCATGCAGAAAGTTCCAAAGTGAGGTTTTCTTCTTGTCAGTTGTCTATATTTCACTTGTTCTGCCCATTCCTGAAGACTAAATAGGAATTTTATGCTTCAGTAGAGAAGTCATTTTGGATCCATTTTCATCATTCAGTTCAGTTCAGTCACTCAGTCATGTCCAACTCTTTGCGACCCCATGAACCGCAGCACGCCAGGCCTCCCTGTCCAACATCAAATCCCAGAGTCCACCCAAACCCATGTCCATTGAGTCGGTGATGCTATCCAACCATCTCATCCTCTGTCGTCCCCTTGTCCTCCTGCCCTCAATCTTTCCCAGCATCAGGGTCTTTTCCAATGAGCCAGAGCTTTGTATCAGGTGGCCAAAGTATCGGAGTTTCAGCTTTAACATCAGTCCTTCCAATGAACACTCAGGACTGATCTCCTTTAGGATGGACTGGTTTCATCTCCTTGCAGTCCAAGGGACTCTCAAGAGTCTTTTCCAACACCACAGTTCAAAAGCATCAGTTCTTCTGTGCTCAGCTTTCTTTATAGTCCAACTCTCAGATCCATACATGACTACTGGAAAAACCATAGCCTTGACTAGACAGACCTTTGTTGACATCATTACTCAATCATTTAAAAGGTTACAGGAATCTATCACTTAGGCTCCTTCCTTCTTTCATGTGCACATGTCATTAAGACTCCAGTCCCTGTAAATATTTTTAATTTTACATCATAATATTTAAGTTATGAAATATCAGAAGAGTAAATATCACTCAAGGATTTTCTCTCTTCTGGAAAGAAATTAGGACATTTTGGGTTGTATGCAGGGTAGTTATATCACTTTAGGCAGTTATGACCTTTATTTGGAGATTAAGTATGGCTGTAGGAGATGCATATGGGTGCCAAGTTGGCAAGGGGGATGACTTGTCATGGTTAATTTTATGTGTCAACTTGGGGATTTCCAAATGTCTGATAAAACATTATTTCTGAATGTGTATGTGTGTCTTGGGAAGAGGTTAGTATTTGAATCATTAGACTGAGTGAAGCAGTCTACCCTCAGCAATTCTAGTAGGCACCATTCAATTTGTTGAGGGCTTGACCTGACCTGCCTCTTGAGAAACCTGTATGCAGGTCAAGAAGCAACAGTTAGTACTGGACATGGAGCAACCGACTGGCTCCAAATAGGAAAAGGAGTATGTCAAGGCTGTATATTGTCACCCTGCTTATTTAACTTATATGCAGAGTACATCATGAGAAACGCTGGGCTGGAAGAAACACAAGCTGGAATCAAGATTGTCGGGAGAAATATCAATAACTTCAGATATGCAGATGACACCACCCTTATGGCAGAAAGTGAAGAGGAACTCAAAAGCCTCTTGATGAAAGTGAAAGTGAAGAGCGAATATGTTGGCTTAAAGCTCAACATTCAGAAAACAAAGATCATGGCATCTGGTCCCATCACTTCATGGGAAATAGATGGGGGAACAGTGGAAACAGTGTCAGACTATTTTTTTGGGCTTCAAAATCACTGCAGATGGTGACTGCAGCCATGAAATTAAAAGACGCTTACTCCTTGGAAGGGAAGTTATGACCAACCTAGACAGCATATTCAAAAGCAGAGACATTACTTTGCCAACAAAGGTTCGTCTAGTCAAGGCTGTGGTTTTTCCTGTGGTCATGTATGGATGTGAGAGTTGGACTGTGAAGAAGACTGAGCGCCGAAGAATTGATGCTTTTGAACTGTGGTGTTGGAGAAGACTCTTGAGAGTCCCTTGGACTGCAAGGAGATCCAACCAGTCCATTCTGAAGGACATCAGCCCTGGGATTTCTTTGGAAGGAATGATGCTAAAGCTGAAACTCCAGTACTTTGGCCACCTCATGTGAAGAGTTGACTCATTGGAAAAGACTCTGATGCTGGGAGGGATTGAGGGCAGGAGGAGAAGGGGACGACAGAGGATGAGATGGCTGGATGGCATCACTGACTCGATGGATGTGAGTCTGAGTGAACTCCAGGAGTTGGTGAGGGACAGGGAGGCCTGGCGTGCTGCAATTCATGGGGGTAGCAAAGAGTTGGACACAACTGAGCAACTGAACTGAACTGAACTCAGTAGAACAAAAAGATGGAAAAAGGTCAATTTGCTCTCTGCTTGAGCTGAGACATCTACTTTCTCCTATCTTCAGACGCCTGTTGGCACTCTTGGTCCTCAATTTTTGGACTCAGATTGAGACTTACATAATTGGACCCTCATTTCTCAGGTATTGACTTGTATTGAATTACACTATCAGTTCTTTCCCACTTCTTCGACTGGGAATCTTCCGCTGCAGATGGCAGATCTTGGGACTTCCTGGGTTCCTTAACCACGAGAGCCTATTCCTGTAATAAATTTCCTCACCCTCCTTCCTCTCCCACCTATCTGTATAACTCCTATTGCTTCTGTTTCTCTGGAAAACCCTGACTCACATATTTGTATTACTATAGCTTCTTCTTGAAGCTCTCCTCCTGAAGGCAGGAGGAGAAGGGGATGACAAAGGACAAGATGTTGGATGGCATCACCGACTCAAAGGACATGAGTTTGAGCAAGCTCTGGGAGATGATGAAAGACAGGGAAGCCTGGTGTGCTGCAGTCCACAGCATTGCAGAGAGTCAGACATGACTGAGCAACTGAACAATGAACAACAAAGCTTCTTTTTGTGTGTGCATTCTAAGTCACTTAAGTCATGTCCGGTTCTGTGATCCTAAGGACTGTACCCTGCCAGTCTCCTCTGTCCATGGGATTCTCCAGACAAGAACACTGGAGTGGGTTGCCATGCCCTCCTCCAGGGGCTTTTCCCAACCTAGGGATCAAACCCACATCTCCTATGTCTCCTGCATTGGCAAGCAGGTTCTCCACCACTAGCACCACATATGTTCTTCTTTATATTTACTAATGCTTTTTTAAAGCATTAGTGTTAGTCTATCAAACTTTCTTTTGTATAGAGTTTCACAGTATATGTATCTTGTACTTTGAACCTTTATATATCTGAAATTGTCTTTTATAAGCAGCACATAGTTGAAAAATTTTTTCCAGATCCTAAGCTTATTGTCTTTTGATTGGTTGTGGACCTGAGACTATAACATCACTACATACCATTGCAACTTAAAATAAAACAGTGGTCAAATACAAAAAACCTCGAATAGCCAAAGCGATCTTGAGAAAGAAGAATGGAACTGGAGGAATCAACCTACCAGACTTCAGGCTCTACTACAAAGCCACAGTTATCAAGACAGTATGGTACTGGCACAAAGACAGAAATATAGATCAATGGAACAAAATAGAAAGCCCAGAGATAAATCCACGCACATATGGACACCTTATCTTTGACAAAGGAGGCAAGAATTTACAATGGATTAAAGACAATCTCTTTAACAAGTGGTGCTGGGAAATCTGGTCAACCACTTGTAAAAGAATGAAACTAGAACACTTTCTAACACCATACACAAAAATAAACTCAAAATGGATTAAAGATCTCAATGTAAGACCAGAAACTATAAAACTCCTAGAGGAGAACATAGGCAAAACACTCTCTGACATACATCACAGCAGGATCCTCTATGACCCACCTCCCAGAATATTGGAAATAAAAGCAAAAATAAACAAATGGAACCTAATTAACCTTAAAAGCTTCTGCACATCAAAGGAAACTATTAGCAAGGTGAAAAGACAGCCTTCAGAATGGGAGAAGATAATAGCAAATGAAGCAACTGACAAACAACTAATCTCAAAAATATACAAGCAACTCCTACAGCTCAACTCCAGAAAAATAAATGACCCAATCAAAAATGGGCCAAAGAACTAAATAGACATTTCTCCAAAGAAGACATACAGATGGCTAACAAACACATGAAAAGATGCTCAACATCACTCATTATCAGAGAAATGCAAATCAAAACCACTATGAGGTACCATTTCACGCCAGTCAGAATGGCTGCAATCCAAAAGTCTACAAGTAATAAATGCTGGAGAGGGTGTGGAGAAAAGGGAACCCTCTTACACTGTTGGTGGGAATGCAAACTAGTACAGCCACTATGGAGAACAGCGTGGAGATTCCTTAAAAAACTGGAAATAGACCTGCCTTATGATCCAGCAATCCCACTGCTGGGCATACACACTGAGGAAACAAGAAGGGAAAGAGACACGTGTACCCCAATGTTCATAGCAGCACTGTTTATAATAGCCAGGACATGGAAGCAACCTAGATGTCCATCAGCAGATGAATGGATAAGAAAGCTGTGGTACATATACACAATGGAGTATTATTCAGCCATTAAAAAGAATACATTTGAAGCAGTTCTAATGAGGTGGATGAAACTGGAGCCTATTATACAGAGTGAAGTAAGCCAGAAAGAAAAACATCAATACAGTATACTAACGCATATATATGGAATTTAGAAAGAAGGTAACAATAACCCTGTGTACGAGACAGCAAAAGAGACACTGATGTATAGAACAGTCTTATGGACTCTGTGAGAGAGGGAGAGGGTGGGAAGATTTGGGAGAATGGCATTGAAACATGTAAAATATCATGTATGAAATGAGTTGCCAGTCCAGGTTCGATGCACGATACTGGATGCTTGGGGCTGGTGCACTGGGACGACCCAGAGGGATGGAATGGGGAGGGAGGGGGGTTCGGGATGGGGAACACATGTATACCTGTGGCAGATTCATTTTGATATTTGGCAAAACTAATACAGTTATGTAAAGTTTAAAAATAAAATTAAAAATAAAACAGTGGTCTTTAATCATGGTATTGCATGTCTTATATTGTAAATTTTCCTTGTCTCATGCTTACTCATTAACAGAGTTAATGCTTACTAACAAAATTAATATGAGGTAACTAAAACAAAAGTAAAAAAATAATAATAATAAAAAATAAGAAATATGTAACATGCAAACTCATAAACATGCATTCCTTACAAATAAGTTATTTATGGTATTATATAATTTATATATGAAAACTTTCTTTTCTTGACAGGTGAAAGCCATAATGTGCAAGTTTTGAATCCCAGATAATCAGTGCATATTTGTTTTCTTTTCCATTTTTTCTGTTCATCAAAGATAATTACTCTGGAAGAATAAATGAAGGAGAAAACATCACTTGTATGATCAATCAAGTTAAAAATGATGATTAATTCAGCAAATGGTATGAGGTACTTATTTTGAAGTAGAGTTCTATCATGTAATTCATTTGTAACCAGCATTTGAATACACAAATGCTAAAGAATTAAGCATTATTAGAAAAAAAATAGCACTGCAAGAAATGTTTTAAATGACAAATTTACCATGTCTATGATATAGCTTACAATATTGAAAAATATCCTTCAATTTGATTTTTATTATATGTAGCTTATTATCTCCATTTAATATACACTTATACTATTTCTATCTATGTAATACTTTAAATTTTCTGTTTCTGTTTCTCCCTCTCATTCTAAAATTAGTTGCTACTTACTGTGATGTCATGGACTCTTTGTTTTCCAGGCTAGTCTTTGGGCTCACTCTCACTTTCCAGTTGCCTATATATTTAAAAATAAAAATGATCATTTAAAACTGTATTTTCTTCAAAGATAGTTCTACAACACTCTCTAGTATCTAGCAGTATCGAAACAGTTTTGAATCCCTATCTGAGATTTGAGAGCAGCCACTACTTTAGAATATCTCACCACTGAGAGTCTTTCTCAATGATAAGCAAGGCTAACATGAGAAAAAGAACAGTAATAAAGGTTTACCTGGAAATGAACTCAGATCATATTTATATATATAAAACATTATTAGCTAAATAGCTTTACATTTTTTTTTACCATTCACATTCTGCTCATTTTCCCACAATACACTTTTCCAATATAAGAAAATTCCTTTAATATGTTTAAGTATTTTCTGAATTATGAGACTATTTTATGTGCCACATATAATTTCAGCAGTTTTACATAAACTTTTCAAAATATTTCTATGAAATGTATTCTCTTTTAATTTATATTATCAATTTTAAATATGTTAATAAAGTTCTTTAAATATTCTAATAAAATTCACTTCATCTTGAGTAAAATGAAGGGCGTAGATATAAAACTCAAAGGTAGAAATTATTTCATAGCAATTTCCATGAAAGGAAGTAAACCAATTTTAATATTTGTTTTACTCTTGAAGAATATTTTCAGATATTTATTAGGTTATTAAATAAAAATTTTTTTTCTGTAGCCATGGCTATAATAACCTAGATTTTTCAGTTTTACTATTATATATTTTACTTTAATATATTTTTATTTATATTTTAATCTTTTCCACCTCTGGCTGCCTCTGTTGAAGTTCCCTAAAGCCTAACTACTCTCCTAAATTTCCATGCTATGCCTTAATAAAATGTGTTTGCAAAACTCTTTGAAATATATAAATATTAAAAAGTAAATGATATTTAATACATACTTAATAATTAAGATCAAATAGTAAAAGAAGATAATCATTAACCAGAAATCATTGCTACTTAAATTTACTCTGAACACAGTCCAAGTTGTTTTAAGATTAAAAAACATTTTTATTATTCATTATATTGATCATTAATATATTGCATATTAAATTTACATGGAAAGATAAATATGTAACCTGAATTACTACTAGTTGAATCACCATAATGTTATATATTGATAAGTTACTATGTAGGCCAACTAACTGTAAAAGTAATGGATCTTAAATATGAAATTAATATACTCATCGCTTGTATAATCCTCAGTTCTCCATTTTTTCCTTTGGAAATACACTTTTACCAGTGTGGCAATTAGTACACAGAGAATAATGAAAAAAGGAATGAATAAGAAAAATGGCCATCTTGTAGGTTTAGAACGGTAAACATTCTCAATATAGCGACTTTCTAGGAGAGAAAACACCAGTGATTTGAAAGTAACTACCAGGAATATAGCAAAACCATTTCTTCATTTTATTATAACTATCGGAATAAGCATTTAAAGCATTTAATAATTTTACAATTAACATTTTTATATGAAATGGATAAGTTGACATCAGAAGTGCGCAAAGTTAGACTCGTCTGTAATAACTCTTACATAACAGTCCTCTACTCCTTGCTTATTTATTAAGAACCTCCTATTCCATGTGGTTCTCTTTTCAGATCTGTCTCATAATATAGATGAAAAGAATTATAGTGATTCAATTAAGAATTGCATTTTCCCTCAGTGCTCTATTTTTGGAAGAAATATTGCAAATTCTTTTATTGCATTGATATGTATTTTCATGCTTCATTTAAGAAACTGCTTGTCTCAAGGTCATGTAGACATTTCCCATGTTTCTTTCATGTTAGCTTCTACATTTGGATTTATCATCTATCCCCTATGAATTGTGAAGTAAGTTATAATTCTGAGATTCATTTGGTCTTATGTAGATATTCAGTTGTTAACATACAATGTGTTGAACTGACTTTCCTTCCCTTTTGAACTATTTTTGTCCTTTTCTTGACTACTGTAACTATATACTAAATCTATATTAAGTTCAGTTCAGTTGCTCAGTCATGTCTGACTCTTTGCAACCCCATGGACTGCAGCATGCCAGGCTTCCCTGTCCATCACCAACTCCCAGAGCTCATTCAAACTCATGTCCATTGAGTCGGTGATGCCATCCAACCATCTCATCCCCTGTCATCTCCTTCTCCTCCTGCCTTCAATCTTTCCCAGTATCAGGGTCTTTTCCAATGAGTCAGTTCTTCGCATCAGGTGGACAAAGTATTGGAGCTTCAGCTTCAGCATCAGTCCTTCCAATGAATATTCAGGACTGATTTCCTTTAGGATTGCCTGGTTTGATCTCCTTGCTGGCTAAGGGACTCTCAAGAGTCTCCTCTAACACCACAGTTCAAAGGCATCAATTCTAAGGTGATCAGCTGAGATCGCATCCATCTCTCTCACATCCACACATGAATACTAGAAACTCTAGTAAAGTCTCTTTTTTAAAAAAAATATAAATTTATTTATTTTAATTGGAGGCTAATTACTTTACAATATTGTATTGGTTTTGCCATACATAGACATGAATCCGCCACGGGTGTACTCATGTCCCCATCCTGAACCCCCCTCCCACCTCCCTCCCCATACCGTCCCTCTGGGTCATCCCAGTGCACCAGCCCCGAGCACCCTGTCTCATGCATCGAACCTGGACTGGCGATCCATTTCACATATGATAATATACATGTTTCAATGCCATTCTCCCAAATCGTCCTACCCTCGCCCTCTCCCACAGAGTGCAAAAGACTGTTCTATACATCTGTGTCTCTTTTGCTGTCTCGCATACAGGGTTATCATTACCATCATTCTAAATTCCATATATATGCGTTAGTATACTGTATTGGTGTTTTTCTTACTGGCTTACTTCAGAAACTCTAGTAAAGGCTCTTAAACTCCCCAGATCCTTGCTTCTACCCCCAAAAATAGTCTCTCACTGGATATAGGATAATATATAAAACTATATTATCCTAAGTTTGATATAAGGCAAATAGACTACATCATCCTTCTTTGTTCTTTTTCAGAGCTCTTTGGTTATTCTAGCACTTTTGTGTGTATTTTAGAATCAAATTTTTGATATCTAAAATATTGCATGCTTTTATTATTGGGTATTTTGATCTATAGATTTAATTTGGTGAGAATTGACATGTTGGCAATAATAAACTTTTCCACAGATGAACATGGAATATTTATCCATTTATTTGTGTGTTTAGTATCTATCTGCATTTTTGTTTGTTTCAGTGTAAAAGTATTGCACATATTTTGTTGAGCTTATTCCTAATATTTTATATTTTGATAGTATTATAGATGGGACTGATTTTAAGTTGATTTTCATTTTACTGCAGCTAGTATATAGCAATATTACTGACTTTTAAACATTTTCTTTGACCTTTCAAAGGGTTTTTATTACTTCTAAAAGTGTTCTTGTAGAATCCTGAGGATTTTTGATGTAATTAATCATATTGTCTGCAGTTTAATCTCATTCTTTCTAATCTTTATGCTCCTGATTTTTTGTTCTTTACTTATTGCACTGGCTAGGACTTAGAGTACAATACTGACATGGTGGGAGCAGACTTCATGGCCTTGCTCTCAGTTTTTTGGAAAAAAATATAATTATAAAATATATCAGCTAAAATCTTTTTGTTGATGCTTTTTATATTGATTTCATATTAAGTTTATTTCTGTTGATAGTTTGTTGCCTTTTAAAAATTCATAAATAGTTGTTGAATTTTGTCAAATGACTTTCATGCAACAAATGAGAAAATGAATATACTTTAAAATATTTACTAATTTTATGAATTGTACTGATTGACTTTCAAATCAATGTTTGCATTTATGTTAATTAAATATATTGTTCTGTAATTTTTTCTTTTTTAACTTTCTTTTCTGGATTTGTCATTAGGGATATGTTTTCCTCATCCAGTGAGGTGACAGGTGTCACTTTCACCACTGTTTTTTAAAATGATATTTCTTCCTGGCAAAACCATGCCAGAATTAACCTGTGAAAACTGTATATCTTGCTGCTGTTAATTTTGTTGGTTTTTAAAATCACAAACACACAGAACATGAAGTTTTGGCTTCTGATTTCTTGGTTATACTCTTTATATTACACTATGATTTAGAATTCTTTGTCCACATGGTATAGCCCTTATAACACTTTTCACAGCTGAGTAGCTTTATCAGTATACTTGTTACCCATACTCAATTAGGATTTGAAGAACATATGTATTTTGATCATTTTCAGTCTGAGCTGATGTAATTCCTTAAAAATGTGTGGATTTCTTATGTATCAAATGAAAAACACATTCCATTAAATGAGACCACATCCACAAGTCTTTCTGACATATGTCTGTCTATACTAGACCCTTGTGCTGCTGCTGCTGCTGCTAAGTCGCTTCAGTCGTGTCCAACTCTGTGCGAGCCCATAGACGGCAGCCTACCAGGCTCCGCCGTCCCTGGGATTCTCCAGGCAAGAACACTGGAGTGGGTTGCCATTTCCTTCTCCAATGCATGAAAGTGAAAAGTGAAAGTGAAGTCGCTCAGTCGTGTCCAACTCTTTGTGACCCCATGGACTGCAGCCCACCAGGCTCCTCTATCCATGGGACTTTCCAGGCAAGAGTACTGGAGTGGAAGGCTGCCATAAAATAACCTATTGTAGCCTTATTGTTTGTGAGTTTCATAAGGCAGTCCAATACAATACTTAAAAGGGCTTTTTGTATAGATGAAGGTGTCTAAGAAGCATCACTTTAAGGTTTTTCTGAGGTCTTAACAGAGGGGTTTAACATATGCTTGAAAATCTTTATCTGAGATCAAATTTTATTACTAATATCGTAAGTTTAGTTGTTAGCCACTTCTTACTTTTAAAAATGTTTTTCTGGAAGATTTCAGGAATAAAAATGTTTTATTTTCATGCTAAAAAGTCTAACTCTTTTATGAATATAAATATACATTTTACTTGAAAATTTAACTTTTCCTTCATTATTAATTACTGTCTCCTTGCATTTTATCATAGGTAACTTCAGTTGCCCAACCTGGAAATCACTACAGTCTTCCTAGAAATCTTGTTGACGAGAACCATGAATTCTATTTTTCACATTACCACAGGCAGCAAGGGTGCCTCACAATTCACCAGTTCATAATAAATGCTCTCATTTCTCCAAATTCTAATAATGTGTTTTAAGCTGTCTTTGAATTGCTCACCAAGAGTCCTCTTGAGACAATGTCAACATAAACTTATAGTCTTCAAAGGTTTCCTGTTCTGCCTTCCACGAACCATCCAATTCCAAAGCTAATGGCACATGTTTTAGACTCTTGTTATACAAATATAAATACACCATCTAGAGAGCACTTGTGCAAGAAAGTACCCCCAAATTTAGGAACTTAAACAATCATTTCATTTGAATTTTGTGTGGCATGAGTTTGTGCAGGGCTTAGTTGCATGCTTGTATTTTTGTGTCTCAAAGTCAAATTTCAAATACAGCCAATCATCTTCAACAGAATGAGTATTCCAATAATGAGAGTTCCAAGAATTAGTATTCTGAAAAGCCCAATCAGAAGGCCAACTTGGATGCTAAGAAAGAATAGTCTCCTCTTCTCATGGGGGAAAAGGCATGTGTGTGTATGGATAGAAGCAGTTAATTACAGTGAATCTGAAGATAAGCTAATTGTTCCCACTAAAATAGAAATAGCTTGCATCAAACCTGGACTGGTGATTTGTTTCTTATATGATATTATACATGTTTCAGGATACAGGAAGCTTGGGGCTGGTGCACTGCGATGACCCAGAGGGATGGTATGGGGAGGGAGGTGGGAGGGGGGTTCAGGATGGGGAATATGTGTACACCTGTGGCGGATTCATGTTGATGAATCCAATACAATACAAATACAATACAAAACCAATACAATATTGTAAAATTAAAAAAAAAAAGAGAGAATGTTGATTCCATAAAGAATACAGACAATAAAAAAAAGTTAGCTGTAAAATAGAAATAGCTTGATAATACATGTTATAATTTTCTTTTTTACTTAGTCTCTAATAAATGGTATTAAATACTATATTTCAAAAGTTGGAATAAATGTGGAAATGTTAAGAACTAAGTCTGGCTCAAAATCTGGAGAAACCTGCTTTGCTTTTCTGTAAATATAAATTTTTGTATAAAGGTCCTAAGCAACACTGGATATACTGGCGTGCTCTAAAATCCACCTCTACTTTGAACAAAAGATTGTAGGAAATTACATTTCCTATGCTCCTGAACCTTCTGTCTTCTGGTTAGATTTAGCTGATGGGATTCATGGATTCACTGGATAAAATTTGGAGAGCAGGCAGACTGAAATCCTCATGGTATTGATCCATCTCCATCTCCAGCATCTGTAGTTATGTCTCTGCATCCTCCATACCTTCAGCTCTTGCTGAAGGGTACCTCTACCTGTCTTCTGGATCCTGGTATCCCTAACCGTAGTCATATGTCATGCAAAATGGCTTAGATTCTGGTTCTAGTAATACCATCTCCATTTATTGTCCTTTCAGCCCTATGAAGTGGTAATGGATTCCTGCATTGCTAATCTCTGCACTGCCTCACAGTTCTCTGATTAGCTTTCATATCTGCTCTTATGTGTTACCCTACCTCATGTTTTGTACTTAATTCCTTCTGTATGAAAGACTAAAGTGATTTCTGTTTTCTTGCCTGGGTCCCTACTGGCATATCTTATTTATAACATATATTTTGTATAACACGTTAGCCTCTGGAAGTAAAATAGCCATCTATGATTTATTATTTGATGTCCGATCATAATCTAAATATAAATTAGTAGACAAAATATTTACCTTGTCAAATTTAACACATTAAAACATTGTCTGAATTATAACTTCAATTTGTTATCAATACTTACCAGCAACAGGAGTAGTACCTGCATCAGTGAAACCAGGTCCACCAGTTGCAGGTTCTGCGGGTGGAAAGTTGCCACTGTCAATGCTCCCACCTTCCCATCCTGGAACTGAATGTTCGCAATTTGGAGGTAAATATGAAGGGTTACAGTGACAATTCTTTTTATTATTACACACCTGAAACAGGAGAAATATCACCTTATAAAGTAAGTAGCTACAATTATTTGTGTTCATTAAAATTTTGAAAAAATACATAGGTTAGATAAGGTTGATTTTCTTACCTGGTTTATGAATGTGTGTGTGTGTGTGTGTGTGTTTAGCTATGTGTTTGCTTTCCAAAGATCACTGTCAATGATATATACTCTATGTCTCATAGTACTGATACTTACACCTTGATTGTTGCATTTTTCTGGATTACAGTCATAGTTCAAGAATGAAGAATCTACACATTGCTTATTCTTGCAAATCTAAAAAAGGAATGTCCCAAAGTAAGTTAATTGAACCACCATCTGTACTTGGCATCTAACTAAAAGGATTCCGTATTGTACAGACATAAGAGGTATTCATTTCATAATAAATATTAACATACTACCAATAAGTGGTTAATTCATACTGCTACTGAGTTTCTAGCACTAGATGAGACTGATTATCTGAAAGTTAAAATAAAAAGCATCTTCTATGCTTATACTAGGATAGGAAGTACAGACATGAAATAAAAGCAAAGGCAATATGTCATAAATACTATAATAAAATAGTTTTATGAAATAATAAAAAACAAAGAATATATGAGGGCAGCAAAACATTTTTGTTGAGCCCTGATGTTGAACAGGACTCAATCAAACATAGAAATGAAAGACAAAGTACTTGTACAAAAAGAATAAATCTTCAAAATGACTACATCATACCTACTATGTAACTTTTAAAAAATATTAAGGGAAGTGCAACTGTTACACAAAGAACATCCATTCAAATATTAATTAACTAAATATTTGAGTCTTACAATGCACTTTACCCTGAGAACGCAGCAGTGAATAGCAATAACAAAAAAACCTTATATTGCTCATATTGCTGTAAAAGGTAAAGAAATACACACACACAAACACACACACAATCTACATGTGATGTGACAGAAGTTATTATGGAGGATATGTTTGTGTCTTGTAATCTTGATCAGAAAGTTGGTCTATAACTTTTAAATAATCAGTCATATTTAGAGATTTAATTGGAAGATGGAAGGCTGATAAAAAGGAAGTTTTGAAAAAGAGAATGCAAACGTGAGAGAAAATATAGAGAGACAAACTAGAGCAACATTGCAGTAGTCTAGAAAAATGACAACCCAGAGTGAAACTGAGTGCTTAGTGGTGTTGATCAAAAACAGTGGTTGTATTTGAGATAGAGTTAATTCACCAAGTTTAGTGATAAATTGTATATAAAGAATGAAAAGAGAGATAGGCAATGACACTATAATACTATAATACTGGTATGTCTAACTTTCTTGGTTATGGTACAACTGATGATATAAGAAAGCTAACATAAAGCCCCAAATTATAGAAATATTATTTTTTGAGACTTCATTTTACTTGTAATATCAAGTAATACCGTGTACTTGAGATAAAAGGAAAATCATTTTTGCACAGAAAATGTGAGATAATGTGATTTCACAAAAGTAACCCAAACCTGAAGCCAGAGATTCCCGCTGAGGTCATCAGTGGCAAAGGATGTAGGATTTAAGTGATTATATGCACCATATGCCAGTGACAGAATTAAAAGCAGATTTTTACCAAATCCTGAAAAATTAATCTGGAGCGTGACATCAGCAAAATGGTGCGCTGGGCACCCCAAGTGTTGTTCTCCCTTAGAGATGTTAGAGGAAGAAGATGAAGCAGAAGGAGGAGGAGGAAGGGGAGGAAGGGGAAGAGGGGGAGGGGAAGAAGAACTGGCTAAAGCAACCCATAGGAGCTCTGGAAGTAGTCAGAGGACTACAACAGCTAAGCAAATGACCAAACAAATAGCCACACCAAAACATTAGAAAACTTTGTAGCATTTTGTTCACCCTGTCCCACTACCTCTGGTGCATGGCACAGTCTAGGTTTGGAGAAGGCAGCAGCAGAGTTTCCAGAGGATATCTTATTTTTCATATTCTCATCTGTCTGGGAACTGCTTAAAGACTGGTTTCTGTTCCACTTGACTCAAATCTCAGCTGGACACTGCTCAGGAAAACTAAGACTTGCAGACATGGGGGGCAGAGAATGAATGGAGACATACTGTAGACAATATAAGGCTCCAAGGCTACCGTGGTGAGACTATTTGGAAAAATAAAGCATCTAAAATGTCCATGTATACGAGGGATGAGAAAAGCCACAAAGACATGCATCTTCACAGGAAAGATGCATATTCACAAAACCCTCAGAGAAAACAAATTTTCTCCTCAGGCTACTCTCAAGGCTCAGAGCACCCAAGAAATTACAGAAGGACTACCTGAGCACAGAGCCAGACTGTAAACTTGGGGAGAAGTGGTTGTGTTTTCTGCAGTCCAATTTTTAACGACAATGACCACAAAAAAATCACATCCTATCAAAAGAGGAGAAAAAGGATGAAAGACTATACAGTGGAGATAAGACAGTCTTACCCACAAGTGGTACTGGGAAAACTGGATAGGAACACAAAAAACAATAAGATTAAAACATTCCCTCATAGTATTTATAAAAATAAACTCAAAATGGCTTAAAGGCCGAAATGTAAGGCCTGTAACCATAAAACTATTAGAAGAGAACATAGGCAGGATACTCTGACATAAATTGTAGCAATATTTTCTTGGATAAATATCCTAAGACAAAAGAAAAAAAAGAAAAAAAATAAAAAAATAAATGAGACCTAATTAAACTTAAAAGCTTTTGCACAGCAAAGGAAATTATCAATAAAGCAAAAGACACCTATGGAATGAGAGAAAATATTTGCTAATGATGTGACCAACAGGATGTTAATATCCAAAACGTTGTTGTTGTTGTTTAGTAGCTAAGTCATGTCTGGTTCTTTTGTGATCCCGTGGACTGTAGCTTGCCATGCTCCTCTGCCCATGGGATTTTTCAGGCAAGAATACTGGAGGGGGTTGCCATTTCCTTCTCCAAGGGATTTTCGTAGCCCAGGAATCAAACCCACGTCTCCTGCATTGGCAGACAGAGTCTTTACCACTGAACCACCAGGGAAGTCCATCCAAAATGTATAGCTTATTCAAAATAAATAGCTTATTCAACTCAATATCAAAGCAAAAATAAAAACGAAAACAGAAGGCCAAATACACATATTTCCACATAAAATATAAAGTTGGCCCACAAGTGTATGAAAAGATGTTCAACATTTCTCATTATAAGAGAGATACAAATCAAAACTACAATGAGGTATCGCCTCACACCTGTTTGAATGAGTTTCATCAAAATCTCTACAAATAACAAATGTTGGGGAAGATGTGGAGAAAAAGAAGCCCTTGTATACTTTTGCTGGCAATATAAATTGGTACAGCTACTATGGGAAACACTATGGAATTTCCTTAAAAAAGTAAAACTAGAACTACCATACAACCCAGCAATCCTACTCCTGGGTATACATCTGGAAAAAAGAAAGACATTAATTCAAAAAAATATATATTTCTCAATGTTCACAGCAGCACTATTTATAACATCCAAGACTCAGAAACAACTTAAGTGCCTATCAACAGACTACTGGATTATAAATGTGATTTTAAAAATATAAATCTATATAAATATATTTATAAATAATGGAATATTTATAAATAATATGTAATATTTAGAAATACGAATGTGGAATATTACTCAGGCATAAAAAGAAGGAACTACTGTCGTTCTCAGTAATGTGGACGAGCTTAGTGAAATGAGTCAGATGAAGGAAGTCAAATACTATATGATATCACTTATATGTGGAAACTTAAAAAGGATACAGATGAATGTATATGCAAAATTGAAACAGAACTCTCCAAAGGGGAGATCCAAGTGGGGAGGGATAAATTAGGAGTATAAATTGTATAGTACAGTACAAATTGTATAGTGTACAAATACTGACAAATGGTATAGTATATAAGGTGCTATTTATAATGTAGATAGGCGACAAAGATATACTGCATAGCACAGGGACTTATTATTTTGTAATAACCTAATATGGAATATAATCTGCAAAACACTGAATCACTATGATGTACACCAGGAACTAACGCAATATTGTAAATCAATTATTTCAATTTAAAAGAATTAATGGAAGGTTCATTATAGAAAATGGAGAGTAATCGTATTTCAGATTTTCATCCCTTTGATTGATCTTTCCTTTACTCTGTGAATCCTTTATTATTTTTATCACTAAAATGAGCATATGTTTCTTTAAAGTTTTTTTTTACTTTAATCATTATTTTTAAGTAATTATATAAAAATATGATTCACTACATTAAAAATATATGAAATGATAAAACTGTCAATGAACAGTATGATTCTCAACTCAGTTAACATATGTGAAAAAATAGTAAATAGCAGGTTATGTTTTTTCTTTTAAAATTTCTCTCATTTTCAAAACTTTCCATTTCCTATTTTTTGAAATTAAATACACATTTAACTTGAGAAAAATACCACATATGCATTTAAAATTTGAAATTAGTATATTACCTGGTAATAAAAGACCACACACCTTACTTTCACCACAAACAGTTCCATCTTTTACCCACATCATTCCTTCATCTTCATCACCGTATTCATAATGCAGTCCAACGCAGATCTTTCCATTTATGTTGGAATACATAACAGAGGCATTTTCAACAGAAATGACCTCTCTTTTATCATATGTACATAGTAATTTTCCACATCTCACATTCCTATAATTTAGCAACAAATAAAAATCATTAGCTTTCAATACAGAGAAATATTAGAATATCAATTCTAAAGGAAAAAGATTTAAATAAAGCATGAAGAGAAAGAAAGATTGTGCTAAGTTGGGTCCGACTCTTGCGACCCTATGGACTGTAGCCTGCCCGGCTCCTCTGTCCATGGGATTCTCCAGGCAAGAATACTGGAGTGGGTTGCCAGTTTATTTTTCCAGGGGCTCTTCCCGACCCAGGAATTGAACCCAGGTCTCCAACATTGCAGGTAGATTCTTTACCAACTGAACTACATTGAAAACCCAAATAAAGCGTTACTGCTGCTGCTGCTGCTAAGTCACTTCAGTCGTGTCCGACTCTGTGTGACCCCATAGACGGCAACCCACCAGGCTCCCCCATCCCTGGGATTCTCCAGGCAAGAATACTCGAGTGGATTGCCATTTCCTTCTCCAATGCATGAAAGTGAAAAGTGAAAGTGAAGTCTCTCAGTCGTGTCCGACTCCTAGCGACCCCATGGACTGCAGCCCACCAGGCTCCTCCATCCATGGGATTTTGCAGGCAAGAGTACTGGAGTGGGGTGCCATTGCCTTCTCCGAAATAAAGCGTTAAGTCTTGCTAAGAGATTATGCAATTAATTGTGAAACTGAAAATTATGAGGGTCTTTCCTGTGTTATTAACAATAACAACGTCTTAGTAATTATGAGCTACTTCTTACTTTGTGCTGTGCTGTGCTTAGTCATTTGGTTGTGTCTGGCTCCGTGAAACCCCTTGGACTGTGACCCACCAGGCTCCTTTATGCATGGGAATTCTCCAGGCAAGAATACTGGAGTGGATTACCCATGCCCTCCTCCAGGGAATCTTCCCAATCCAGGAATTGAGCTCAGGTCTCCCGCATTGCAGGTGGATTATTTACTGTCTGAGCCACCAGGGAAGCCCATGAATCCTGGAGTAGGTAGCCTATCCCTTTTCCAGGGGATCTCCCTGACCCAGGAATCCAACCCAGGTCTCCTGTATTGCAGGTGGATTCTTTATCAGCTGAGCTACCAGGGAAGCCCCACTTCCTATTTAGTCATCACTTTTTTTTTTAATTTTATTTTATTTTTAAACTTTACATAATTGTATTAGTTTTGCCAAATATCAAAATGAATCCACCACAGGTATACATGTGTTCCCCATCCTGAACCCTCCTCCCTCCTCCCTCATCACTTTTAAACAATTCTTTATTATTATTATTATTATTATTTTTTGGCTGTTGTTCTTAAACATGATTCTGAGCTTATTCTATCTAAAAATTAGTAAAGTTTTAAAAATTATTAACATACTTACATTTCCTTTTCTATTTTTCAAACATAATACATATTCTCCACATCATGGGTCCCAAACTGACAAAACATTAAGGCATACACTTAAGAAGCAGTATATGGAATAAATATTAATGTTGAATCACTAAGATACATCATGATGATAGTGTCTAAACCACAGACAAAAATAACCAGAAAATCAAGTGTGTGTGTGTGTGTGTGTGTGTGTGTGCAGTTGTGTCTGATTCTATGCCTGACAGGCTCCTCTGTCAATGGAATTTTTCCAGGTAAGGATACTGGAGTGGGTTGCCATTTCCTTCTCCAGGGAATTTTCCTGACCCAGCATCTCCTGCATCTTCTGCATTAGCACGCAGATTCTTTACGGCTGAGCCACAGGGAAGGCAACCCAAAAATGAAAAAAAAAGCATTAATAATCACATGAAAGAGTGGTAATTTCATAAATCAGTAGGGAAATGCAAATTAGAGAGTAAGATACCTCTTTAGAATGACACGTAAACAAGGCAACAAAAAGTTGTGACGGTACAAAACGCTGCAGATGCGGAGAATTTATAACTCTGAAACACTTTTGTTGGAAATGTAAAATGGTACAGTAACTTTGGAAATTATGTGGGCAACTGCTTAAAATGTTTAAATTGTCATGTAAGTGAAAGTTACTCAGTCATGTCTGACTCTTTTGCAACCCCATGGACTGTAGACCGCCAGGCTCCTCTGCTTATGGAATTCTTTAGGCAAGAATACTCGCATGAGTTGCCATTCCCTTCTCCAGGGGATCTTTCCAACCCAGGGATGAACCTGGGTGTTCTGCATTGCAGCAGATTCTTTATCATCTGAGCCACCAAGTAAGCCCTGAACTTTCCACATGACTCAGGAACTCCACTTCTAAGTGTGCATCCATGGGAAATTTAAAAATATGTGTTTACATAAAGACTTGCACCTTCATCACTTATTTATTTTAATATAAATTTATTTATTTTAATTGGAGGTTAATTACTTTACAATATTGTATTGGTTTTGCCATACATCAACATGAATCCGCCACGGCTGTACACGTGTTCCCCATCCTGAACCCCCCACCCTCCTCCCTCCCTGTACCATCCCTCTAGGTCATCCCAGTGCACCAGCCCCAAGCATCCAGTATCCTGCATGGAACCTGGACTGGCGATTCGTTTCATATGTGATATTATACATGTTTCAATGCCATTCTCCCAAATCATCCCACCCTCACCCTCTCCCACAGAGTCCAAAAGACTGTTCTATACATCAGTGTCTCTTATGCTATCTTGAATACAGGGTTATCATTACCATCTTTCTAAATTCCATACATATGTGTTAGTATACTGTATTGGTGTTTTTCTTTCTGGCTTACTCCACTCTGTATAATAGGCTCCAGTTTCATCCACCTCATTAGAACTGATTCAAATCATCACTTGTTATATCTCAAGAGAAAAAATACATGGCTTTTCAAAGAAAACAAACAAAATATTTCATAAGAATGTACAAAGCACCATTGTTCTTAATGTTTTTACTTGAAGTATACTTGATTTGTAATGTTGTTAACTACTACGTATAGCAAAGTGATTCAGTTATATATATATATATATTTTTTAATATTCTTTTCCATTATGGCTTACTATAGATATTGAAATATTGAATACAGTTCTTTGTGCTATATAGTAGGACCTTGTTGTTTGTCCATTCTCTGTATAATAGAGACATCCATAGCAGCATTGTTTTTAATGACCCAAAACTATTAGAAACATTCTAAATGCCCATAAGCTGGCACATAATTTTAGGATATAATATTATCCAGTAATAAGAAGCTACAAACTAGTGTAATAGGCTACAAAATGGATGAAACTAAAAAAATAAGTAAAATAAACCAAGTAAAAAGACCACATAGTATGTAATTTTTCTAATATAAGAACTCCAGAAAAGGTAAATCCAAGGAAAGAGAAAGTATTGCTAGGAACTGGTTGCTAGGAACTGGGATCACTTTAAAGTGACTTTGGATTCTACTGACTTTTGCACTTTTATAAATTTATCACAAAGTACATAAGTTATTCCATTAAAGTAGATTGATTACATTTTAGTTAAGTATTTTAAGTATTATTACATCTGTTACAAATTATTTATGAGCTTCTATGTCAAGTTGTTGCTGTTGTTGTTTTTCAGTCTCTCAGTCCTGTGTGATTCTTTGCATCCCCATGGATTGCAGCACACCAGGCTTCCTTGTTCTTCACTATTTCCTGGAGTTTGCTTAAACTCATGACCATTGAAGTGATGCCATCCAATCATCTCATCCTCTGTTGTCCCTTTCTCCTCTTGCCTTCAATCTTTCCCGGCATCAGTTTAGTTCAGTTCAGTCACTCCGTCGTACCCAACTCTTTGCAACCCCATGGACTGCAGCACGCCAGGCCTCCCTGTCCATCACCCACTCCTGGAGTTTACCCAGACTCATGTCCATTTAGTCGGTGATGCCATCAAACCATCTCATCCTCTGTTGTCCCCTTCTCCTCCTGCCTTCAATCTTTCCCAACATCAGGGTCTTTTCAAATGAGTCAGCTCTTCACATCAGGTGGCAAAAATATTGGAGTTTCCGCTTCAACATCAGTCCTTCCAATGAACACCCAGGACTGATCTCCTTTAGAATGGACTGGTTGGATCTCCTTGCAGTCCAAGGGACTCTCAAGAGTCTTCTCCAACACCACACTTCAAAAGCATCAATTCTTATGTGCTCAGCTTTCTTCACAGTCCAACTCTCACATCCATACATGACCACAGGAAAAACCATAGCCTTGACTAGATGAACCTTTGTTGGCAAAGTAATATCTCTGCTTTTCAATATGCTGTCTAGGTTGGTCATAACTTTCCTTTCAAGGAGTAAGCATCTTTTAATTTCATGGCTGCAATCACCATCTGCAGTGATTTTGGAGCCCAGAAAAATAAATTCTGACACTGTTTCCACTGTTTCCCCATCTATTTCCCATTAAGTGATGGGACTGGATGCCGTGATCTTAGTTTTCTGAATGTTGAGCTTTAAGCCAACTTTATCACTCTCCACTTTCACTTTAATCAAGAGGCTTTTGAGTTCTATATAGTCATGATCAATAACAGAAAAGGCTTAAGAATATAAGTTGGGGATGGTAGCTGTAGAACAGGGACTAGAGAATGGGGGCATGGGATGGGGCACTCTACACCTGGAGGAGGAATAAAAGCACTTTTGTTATCCATATCCCTGAGACACAAACTCATTAAAAGAAAGGCTTATGTAAAAACTAGAGAAGGTCCACCCCCCACCAACTATAAAACGATAGTAACAAGTCCCCAGCAGAAATAGAAGTAAATTACAACTGAGAGAGCTCCAAGATACATATTCCCTTTGAGGGCTGGGATAAAAGGAAGCTCCAAATTTAAGAAGAGAGAAAGAAATTACTTCATTAATGGAATCTGAAGATTCTGGTGCCTATAGCTACAACAAACATTAGACACAATCTATCTCCTAAAAATATTAACATATATTCTTACATTAAAAGCTTATTTGCTTCAGTGCCTACTACCCTATATAACATGACCAACTTTCAACACAAAAAAGTACTAGTTATATTAAAAGGCAAGGAAAAAAAAAACAGTCTAAAGAGATAAAATAAGCATCAGAAACAAATCAAATATAAAACAGATCTTGGAATTATTAGATATGAAATTTAAGATAGCTTTGGTTAATATTTTAAAGGTTTAAAAAGCAAAAGTCAACAACATGAAAGACCAGAGAAACAACATCAACAGAGATATGAAAACTGTAAGAACAAACTATAAGAATAAAGAGAAAATAAAAGCATAAAAAACCTAACAAAAATTTAAAAATGGCTTCCAAGCTTTCATCAATAAAACGCAATCTAAGCCACAGAAGAAAAACTTAAGAGAACTCAGTGATAGATTGATAGAAACTTCCCAAACTGAAACACAATAAAACAAAATAATGGAGAAAAAATAGAAAAACCCAAGAACTATAAGACAATTAAAGAAAGTGTAACATACTTGTAATAAGAGCAGCAGAAGGAGAAGAAACAGAATAGGAAAAATGTTGAAAAAAATAATGAACAAGATCTTCACAAAACTATTGACAGACAAGAAAACACAAATACAAGAAACTTAGAAAATGCCAAGCAGGATAAATATCAAAATAAAAACCATCTATAAATATATCACATTCAAACTAAAGTAAATCAAAATCAATGAGATACTCTCAAAGGCAACTAGGTTGGGGCACACCTTACTTAGAGGAACAAAGATAAGGATTACAGCAGACTTTTCATTTAAAAATCATGCAGTTAAGATTTGGAAGGAATTTTTGACTGCTATAAGAAAAGAAAAATCTAACTAAGAATTCTCTGTCCAGTAAAATTATCTTTCAAATAATAGAGATTTTTCAGACAAAAAGTGATAGAATTCTTTGTGAGCATATCGTACTTGCAAGAAATATTTTTTAAAAAGTCCTTTACGCAGAAGAGAAATTTGTGTCAGAAACTTAGATCTACATTAAAAAGGGACAGCATCAGAAAATGAAAAAATTGAAAGAAAAATGTGTGTATTTTTCTTACTCTTAACTGAGCTAAAAGATAATTATCTTCTCAAAGCAATAATACAAAGAATGTATTGGATATTTATTGTATATGTATAAGCAAAGTAAGTAACAAGAAGCCTCACAAGGGACTGGATGGAAGAGTTGGGAAACTATTATAGTACACCTTCACTACACATGAAGGCGTGTATAATTACAGCATTTGAATGTGAACTATTACCCTGTTATTTGAAGGTAGTACATCAGTAATCACTTTTAATGGAAATGGTCTATAAACAATCAATTAAAAGCCAGACATTGTCAGAGTGAATAATAACATGGCTCAGGATTTTTAACATCTGAAAACAAATTAATGTAACAAATTATATCAACAGGAAAATGCACCAAAAACAGATTCATGAAAATAGATGTACGAAAAGCACTGAAAAAATACAACCACCATGTAAGATTAAAAATTCTCAGAAAAGTAGAAATATAGGGGGGATTTCCAAATCAGATACAGGGTATTAACAAAAAAAAACTACAGCTAACAATAAACTTCCTGGTAATGGCTAAATTTGTCTCATAAAATTGGAAATAAGTAAATCTTTTCTTTCTCTACTTACAGTTCAACATTTTGGTAGATATGTATACAGTCAAGCAAGAAAAAGAAATTAAAGATATGCTAATTAGAAAAGGATAATTCAGACTTCATTTGCAGATTCCATGATCCTGGACATGGAAATACTAAGAAGCTCACACACAAAAAGAGAGAAAGAGAGAATTTATGAGGTTCACACAATATAAAAGATCAATATATGATTTGCATTGTTATTTTTTATTATTATTAGATACTGGCAGTGAACAATGAGAAAATAAAATTTAGAGAACCATTCTGTTCACAATATTTTCAAAAGCAAAACATTCAGCAATATACTTAAAATACATGCAACACTTGAACACTGAAAACTAAAACCTGATTGAGAAAAAGGAAAGAACACTGAAATAAACCCAGACATTCTATGTTTATCACTTTGCAGTGCAATATTGCCAAGCTGGCAATTCAAACAAACATACACATGCACACACCACAAATGAATCCATGGAAAACTGATGATACATGAGGAGTAATGTCTGTGAATTTACCAGTGTCAATTTCCTGGCTTGGATATTTTACTACAGGTAAGATATATAAGTTATTTGAGGTGTTACCATATGGGGAAAACAGCTGAAGTATACAGGGGTCCTCTGTATTCTTTCTAGGTTATTTTTGAAATTTCCCAAGAATCTGCAGTTAGTTCAGAATAAAAAGATACATAGGTAAAATTCAGTGATAAGAAGGCTCAGTTCAGTTCAGTTCAGTCGCTCAGTCGTGTCTGACTCTTTGCAACCCCATGAATCGCAGCACACCAGGCCTCCCTGTCCATCACCAACTCCCGGAGTTCACTCAGACTCATGTCCATCGAGTCAGCAATGCCATCCAGCCATCTCATCCTCTGTCGTCCCCTTCTCCTCCTGCCCCCAATCCCTCCCAGCATCAGAGTCTTTTCCAATGAGTCAACTCTTTGCATGAGGTGGTCAAAGTACTGGAGTTTCAGCTTTAGCATCATTCCTTCCAAAGAAATCCCAGGGCTGATCTCCTTCAGAATGGACTGGTTGGATCTCCTTGCAGTCCAAGGGATGCTCAAGAGTCTTCTCCAACACCACAGTTCAAAAGCATCAATTCTTCAGCATTCAGCTTTCTTCACAGTCCAACTCTCACATCCATACATGACCACTGGAAAAACCATAGTCTTGACTAGACGGACCTTTGTTGGCAAAGTAACGTCTCTGCTTTTGAATATGCTATCTAGGTTGGTCATAACTTTCCTTCCAAGGAGTAAGCGTCTTTTAATTTCATGGCTGCAATCACCATCTGCAGTGATTTTAGAGCCCCCCAAAATAAAGTCTGACACTGTTTCCACTGTTTCCCCATCTATTTCCCATGAAGCGATGGGACCAGATGCCATGATCTTCGTTTTCTGAATGTTGAGTTTTAAGCTAATTTTTTCACTCTCCACTTTCACTTTCATCAAGAGGCTTTTGAGTTCCTCTTCACTTTCTGCCATAAGAGTGGTGTCATCTGCATATCTGAGGTTATTGACATTTCTCCCGACAATCTTGATGCCAGCTTGTGCTTCTTCCAGCCCAGCATTTCTCATGATGTACTCTGCATATAAGTTAAATAAGCAGGGTGACAATATACAGCCTTGACATACTCCTTTCCTATTTGGAACCAGTCTGTTGTTCCATGTGCAGTTCTAACTGTTGCTTTCTGACCCTAAACCATTCCAAATAAACTGCCATTACTGACTACAAGGCATGCATTGAATCATTGGTCCACTTTATGAACTGATGGAAACATTAATGCAAAGAGTGCCTACTTTGCCCCATGTATCTGAAACACAATTCAGGAAAATCTGTCTGCATTTCTCCTGGATACTTTAAACTGCCTAATGTACCACCTGTAGATCAGCAAATAGATTTTATTAAGCTTTCTCTATCTTATGGACATCAACATGTCTTGGTAATGGATTGTATTTTTTCTCATTGGATTGAATCCTTCCCTTGTAGACAGGTTACTGCTACTTCTGTGGCTGTGTGTGTGGTCAGTTGCCTGACTCTTTGCAACCCCATGGACTGTAGCCCACCAGTCTCCTCTGTCCATGGGATTTTCCAGGCAATAGACATGAGTTTGAGCAAACTCAGGGAGATAGTAAAGTACAGGGAAACCAGGAATGCTGCAATTCATGGGGTCCCAGAGAGTTAGACATGACATGGTGACTGAACAACAACAGTAGGAACATATATATTGATAATTACCTTAAATGTAAATGGATTACATGCACCAACCAAAAGACATAGACTGGCTGAGTGGATACAAAGATAAGACATATATGTAAGCTGTCTACAAGAGACCCACATCAGAACTAAGGACACACACACACAGAAAGTGACAGGATGGAAAAAAGATATTCCACGCAAATGGAAAATAAAAGAAATCTGTTGCAACAATATGCACATCACATGATAGACTTTAAGACAAAGACATAAGAGACAAAGAAGAACACTACATAATGATCAAGGGATAAATCCAAAAATAAGATATAATAATTGCAAATATATATATGCACCCAATATAGGAGCACCTCAACATGTAAAGCAAATACTAACAACCTTAAACGGAGAAATAGACAGTAACACAATAAGAGTGAGGGACTTTAACAACCCACTTTCATCAATGAACATATCATTCAGACAGAAAACTAATACAGAAACAAGAGCCTTATTGACTCAGAGAATGAACTTATGGTTGCCAGGCTTGGGAGAATGGGGGAAAGGGATAGTTAAGATGTTTGGGATGGACATGTACACACTGTTATATTTTAAATGGATGACCAACAAGATTCTACTGTATAACACAGAGAAATATGCTTAATGCTATTGAAAGCCTGAATGGGAGGAGAGTTAGGGGAAGAATTAATATATGTTTATGAATGGTTGAGTCCTTTTTCTGTCCACCTGAAAGTATCACAAGATTGTTAATCATCAATTATATGCCAATATAATAAAATAAAAAGATTTTTTTTAAAAAAACATAGTATGTTCTTTGACATTCACCTTAATAATTTGTATATGTTTTGATCTCCTTAGGCAAAGGCAACAGAAGCAGAGAAACAAATGGGACCCATCTGAACTAAAAAGAATTTACATAGCAAAGGAAACCATGGTCAAAACACAAAAGCAATGTGGAAGAAGATATCTGTAAAGGGGTTAATATCCAAAATATATAAAGAACTTATACAACTCAATAGAAAAACCCACCAATTCAATTAAAATATGGGCATAGGACCTGAATAGGGCTCCCCTGGTGGCTCAGTTGTAAGGAATGCACCTGCAATGCAAGAGATATGGGTTCTATCCCTGGGTCAGGAAGATCCCTTGGAGAAGGAAACGGCACCCACTTCAGTATTCTTGCCTGGGAAATCCAATGGACAGAGGAGCCTGGCATGCTACAGTCTATAAGAGTAACTTATAGAGTAACTCTATAAGAGTTGGACATGACTTGGCAACTAAACAACAGCAACAACAACAAGGACCTGAATAGACATTTTCCCAAAGGCATACAGAGAGACAAAAGGTACATGAAAAGGCATGAAACATTACTAATCATCAAGGAAATGCAAATCAAACCCACAGTGAGGTATTATCTCACATCTGTCAGAATGGCTATTTTCAAAGAGACCAAAGGGGGTGAAACAACGACAATAAAAACACGGGTTGGTCAGGATGCAGAGAAAATGTAGTAAACTCTTAGTGGAAGTTGGTTTTGTAAATCAAAAACAGTATGGAGTTTCGTAAAACAAAAAAATTAAAATACCATACAATCCAACAGTTCCACTCCTAGATATTTATCTGAAGAAAAGGAAAATACTACTTCAAAGAGATATAGGTACCCCGATGTTTATTGCAGCATTATTTAAAATAGCTAAGATAGGGGCTTCCCTGGTGGCTCAGATGGTAAAGAAACTGCCTGCAGTGCAGAAGACCTGGGTTTGATCACTGGGTTGGGAAGATCCCCTAGAGAAGAAATGACAACCCACTCCAGTATTCTTGCCTGGAGAATTGCATGAACAGAGGAGCCTGGGAAGCTACAGTCCATGGGATTGCCAGGAGTCAGACATCACTGAGAGACTAACACTAAGATATGGAGGCAACTAAGACTAAGATATGGAGGCAACCTAAGTACCCACCATTAGATGAATGTATATAGATGTGATACATGTATGTTATTTGTATATATATATATATATACAAATAATATATATATTGTCATACATATATGACAATATTAGCCACAAAAAAATGGAATCTTGCTGTTTGCAAGAACATGGGTAGACCTGAAGAGCATGTTGCTTCATGCATTTTTGAAATGAATCAGAGAAAAACAAATATCATATGCTTTTACTTGTATGTGGAATCTAAAAATAAAACAAACAAAGGTGAGAAAAACAGAGATATATTCACAGATTCAGACTAGTGGTTACTAGATTGGAGAGGGATATGGAAATCTCCAAATGGGTGAAGGGGATTAAGAGGTGCAAACCACCAGGGGTATAATAAAATAGATAAGCCACAGGGATGTAATAGTGCAGCACAGGGAGTATAGTCAGTATTGTCTAATAACTTTGTACTGTGTGTAATTTATAAAAATATTGAATTATTATGTTTTACATCTGAAACTAATACAATGTTTGTAAGTAGGTATACAGAAAATCATAAATGTTATGCAACACTTAAAACACGATATAGGTGCAAATAAAGCACTAGATATCAATGCCAAAGTGACCCAGATAATGTAGTTAGCAGATAAGCACCTCAGAGCAGCTAATATAAAAAGATCAATGATTTAAAAGAGAATATAATCACAATAGCTAGAAAGTTTCCTTTAGTCAGAATATGTTTTAGCAATTGTGAAACAAATTTTTTGTGCTTCTGGGCTCGAGCATATAAGAAAGCAGTTCATAAATGCAAGATGTATTTTGCCATAAAATGATCACTATAAGTTCATGTTTTAAAAGCAGAGATACGACAAGTGGATATAGAAATAAATATGTGATACTTGTATGTTCTACCTTTGTTCACTGAGAAGACTTAGAGATCATGAAAAACAGTAGAAATGGGCACAACTGGTGCTGAGATGTTTGTTTTCTAAGTACTCTTCTCTGATAAAGGGCAACTGGAAATTCCTTTGTTTATTTAGAGAAATAGCTGAATCCACAGCAAGGGTAAAAAAAAATATATAATAAGTGTCCTAGGATGTCTGTTTTTTTGTGCTAGAGAAATTTGTAAGTTTTTAAAGTATCATACAGACTTTTGAAAAAAACACTGTGGCCAGTTAAAGTAAACTCTCACTAGCCAAAACTGAGACAATTTGAGAAAGTAAGCATTGAAATAAATGATAGTAATATATTCTACACTATTGAGTCAAGTAACAATTGCCGAGTCTGAACTGATAGAGACAAATACAGAAATAAACAAGTAGGAGGGAATATTTCTTTCTACAATACATTTTTAGCTTAAAGACAGGCAATAATGGAATTAGAAAATTATCAGTGAACTTTAAAACTAGAGGGCAAAAGTTTGAAGAACAGAATATGCCTATAGTCTCAGTATTAACTCCCCCCCAAATTATGCATTAGACACAAAGGGAAAGAGTAACTTTACAACTGAGAGACCTAAAGAAAATTAACTTTACCAAATAGTTTAACCTAACATATCCAGCACAGAGAGAAATCGGGATGCACCCTTTGAAAATTGCACTCGATGGTGCAACACCACGTTAGTGGCAAGGATGACAGAATTTATAACATGAACCTAACTAACTATCAAACCCAGTTTGAGAAAAAGTTTACAAAATAATTGGCCTGTAGTATTTTTTTTAAAAAAAGTAAAAATAACAAATAAAACGTTCTAGATTAAAGTTTAAAAATACATTATGACTAATGCAAACATGTGACTCTAGATTTGCTCCTGAACGAAGCAAAGAACTGTAAATACTTTACTGAGATAACGAATGAAGTTTTATTGTGAATTTTGACAGCTACAATATAGCCATTAAAAAATTTTGTCCCCAAGAAAGACACAATGGTTTATTTAAGGATAATGAAGCATAGTATCCAATTTACATTCAAATGGTTTAGGAAAATAATTTTGAAAGGAGGAAAGGAGAGGAGAATTTGAAAAACAGAAGGACAAAGCAACTGGGCAAAATGCAAGCCACTGGCAAATATGAGTAAAGGTTATATGAGAAATCTTCTTGCTATTCATGCAAACAAATTTTTTTTTTATAGAATTTTAATTTTAGATATCAAACCATGTTTGAAATAGCATAAAAATATCACAGTAACATTCTAGTTCTAATATATATATATAATAATCAGTAATTAGAACTTCCCAGATGGTGCTAATGGTAAAGAACCTGCTTGCCAATGCAGGAGACGTAAGAGACTTGGATTTGATCCCTGGGTGGGGAAGATCCCCTGGAGGAGGGCATGGCTACCTACTCCAGTATTCTTGCCTGTAGAATTCCATGGACAAGGGAGCCTGGTGGGCTCCAGTCCTGGGTGACGAAGAGTCGGACATGACTAGAGTGACATAGCAGGCACATAGTAATTAACAATTAACACTCATATTGTGCATACTGCGTGTCAGCCCCATTCTAGGTGTGTTTATTAGAGTATCTAAATTCCACAGTGGCACAAGCCCAGTGATGTTAGTGAAACTGGTATTCATGTTTTACACCTCAGGAACGTGAGGCACATGTCCAAAGCCACAACAGTAGGTAACCATCGGGATTGGTCCTTGAAACCAAGATGGCTGCCTGTAGAGCACATGTTCTTAAACACAGTGCTTTACTTCCTGGATAGCAGAAATTCATGCATTTTTATTACATCACTAAACCATGGTTGCCATTTGTAAAATTAAAGTGATAGCATGCAAAAATGAAAATTACCTTTCAAACTAACGGGGAATTAATGTACTATAGGTAAATGAAATGCTCTGTGGGACAGTACAAGTGATAGTTTGGATGTGTGAGAAAGATAAGTGCAGACGTTCTGTACTTATTTATAGTTTGGTTAAATATAGTCTTAGTTCATGATAAAGTGACATTTTGCTTACGTATAAAGTAAATTATCTCATGGTATTTTCAAATTTAAGACAATAAATAGCATTTCTCAGATAGATTTCCTGGAACATACTCAGAGGTACACGGTGTGAACCCAGTAGGAGTTACGCCACAGTTCCCAGACAGATCGTTCATAGAATTAAGCCTCTGGAAACACTCTGCAGGAGCAAAAGATGTGCCTGAAAAAAACAATGTGTGGTTAGTCATACTGCTGCTGCATTTAAAATAATTAATGAGTACATTTATTCTGAGATTGCCTAAAATATTGCACAACATAAGAGCATAATACAAAATTGAAAATAAAATAGTTTTAATTAAAGTCACACACAAAAAAAACACTTCAATGAAATATTTAAATATTGAAAGCATCCTGTCTACTACCCAAACAGATACCTTAGGATTAACTACAGTATGCAGTTTATCTTCTAACTTTTAGTAAGTCTGAAACATATATGTATATAAGAAACATTTTTAAACAAATAATTGACTTATTGGTCAATAGTGTTTCTGTGTAAATGTGTTTTCAAGACAAATCATTACAATGACATCTTTTGTTTTCATCCTACTTTCCCCAGACCAAAAAATCTTGGAATCACAACTGATTTATTTTCATACTATCCAATCCACACACATTATGTGCTTAATTCTCATAGGATTCTATCTACTTAAAAAGCAGTTTATCATTACTCTAATGGGAAGATTAAGCCAAAAACCTTTGATTTAACCACAAAGAAATATGAGAACATAAAAGGAGCCTCAGCATCAGGATCTCAGTTGGAAGTCCTAGAGGCAGTAGTAAACTGCAAAAAAGCAATTGATTTTCATCCCAGAGGTCATTTGCAAACCTAGTTCTGTGTGAGAGGATCAAAATTATAAGCTTTCCCAGGGGAAACAGAACATAAAGAAGGCCAAATTTGGAGGATCATTTACTATAGTGATAAAATTAGAGACTTGGGGGGCCTCAACATATAGTACAGTCCCCTCTTAAGACATTTTCCTGCTTCTAAACATATGAATCTGGTCCCATCACTTGATGGGAAATAGATGGGGAAACAGTGGAAACAGTGTCAGACTATTTTTTTGGACTCCAAAATCACTGCAGATGGTGACTGCAGCCATGAAATTAAAAGATGCTTACTCCTTGGAAGGAAAGTTATGACCAACCTAGATAGCGTATTAAAAAGCAGAGACATTACTTTGCCAACAAAGGTCCGTCTATTTAAGGCTATGGTTTTTCCAGAGTCATGTATGGATGTGACAGTTGGACTGTGAAGAAAGCTGAGCGCCAAAGAATTGATGCTTTTGAACTATGGTGTTGAAGAAGACTCTTGAGAGTCCCTTGGACTACAAGGAGGTCCAACCAGTCCATCCTAAAGGAGATCAGTCCTAGATGTTCATTGGAAGGACTGATGCTGAAGCTGAAAATCCAATACTTTGGCTACCTCATGCGAAGAATTGACTCATTGGAAAAGTGCCGGGAGCCGGCGAGAGACATTCCACTCGTGACAAAGGTCATGAGGAAGGAGGCTCGGCATACGCAAAGGCGGGATCAAGCCTCGTGAGTGCCCCCGGATATTCTCGAGCATCTACCCCCAAAAACCAGAGTCTGCCTACTTTATTGCTTTGTGCTCTCACCTCTGACTTTACTGGGGGCTGTCCCCCACCACCATCTCGCTCTCTCTGTCAAAGAGTTAACTTACAGCTCCAATTAATAAAGTTCCTGGGCAATTAAGAGTGTTTAAATCCAAACCCCTCAGATGGCTCTCTAACTCGCCTGACAAGTTTACCCGGACACCTACAGCTATGCATACGATTGTTTACAGTCTCCCAGCCTCGAGAGGCATGGGAAGCTTAAGATATTCAAATAGCTTAGAGCCTCTCAGAGAGTTAGAAACTGTCAGAATAAAACTAGTAAAAGATTTCATTGATGAGCCAATGTTTGTTGCCAAGTTTTCACAACCCCTGAATTGTATCCTTGAATGTGTATTAATTAATATAGTTGGTATGTAGAAAAAATAAGTAGTGGCCTTGGTGTTAGTAACTTTAGACCCTTAAGGTAATAAATTCTTTCCTTTGTAAACCCATTACACATCCGCCCTATAGGAATGTAATCTTATCTTCGGAAGATGGCGCCAAACCTTAAAACAATTACTCTTAGAGAAAATAAGTCTTTGTTGATAAGTCCTTGTCAAGAGTCATAAAATGTTAATAGGCCTTCTGGCCAGAAGATGATGTAAATCACCTAAACCATTTGTATACGATAAATTTGCAGAAAAGAAACCCTGGTTTTTGATAAGCATCAAAGACTGCTGACTTTGCATCCCCTATTATCCTCTATGTGTAACTTAGGGTATAAAAGCCCCTGTTGAAAATAAAGCTACGGGCCTTGCTCACCAATGCTTGGTCTCCCCATGTCATTCTTCCCTTTAACTTCCAGCTGAGTCTCCATCTGGAGCGCGGAACCCACCATGCTTACTAATTATGCCTGGGCTTCTAAGATCTGACCGGGGAGGCCTCAGTGTCTCCTCTCCTTCGGGAGAACGGAAGGACGCCTGCGGCCTACGTAAGTGGTGCAAACTTCTTGTCTTGAAGTTTTATTGGTCTTCCGCATAAACCAAGCTACTCAGCTTCTTTTCTCCACTGAATTTTCCTACTGAGCTATCCTCATTCTATTATTCTTTGTATCTCTGAATAAATAAATAAATAAATAGGTCGCCTACTCCGTCTCCCCTTCAAATACCCTGGATCAGCCGGGGCTGGACCTCAGCAGAAAAGACCCTAATGCTGGGAGGGATTGAGGGCAGGAGGAAAAGGGGACGACAGAGGATGAGATGGCTGGATGGCATCACTAACTCGATGGACCTGGGCTTGGGTAAACTCCGGGAGTTGGTGATAGACAGGGAGGCCTGGCGTGCTGCAGTTCATGGGGTCGCAAAGAGTCGGACACGATTGAGCGACTGAATTGAAGTGAAACATGTAAAGAGAAGGAAATTAAAATATAAGTAAATGACTTCCAGAAAGCAGAGCATTATTTGTCTGCAGTTTCTGCACTGTGGTTACATACATACAATCTCTCAATTGAAAGTCCTGGAGAGTTATACCCTAGAAATAAGAGTGAACTAGATATACAGTGAACTTAACAAAAACTCTAATGGAACCTTAACAATTTTGGTTTCTAATTCAATTAAAGTGATTGGTCTCTTACTTCATATACTTAGCAGAAGAAAAGATGGATGTATTCATATAAGCTGTAGTGTTTATATGAGAAGCATTTAAACTGAAAACAGTTTCTGTAAGTCAAAAAGGTAGACGAAGACAGAGAAAAAAACTTTTAACAATATGTCTTTATATAAAGCATTCAAGAAAAAATATAAAACAAAGACATCTACATATGTTAAAATAATTACGAGAACCAAGGTACGTGTACACTAAAATTAATTATAGAGATATAAATCTTTAAGAAGGCAGGGCATCAAAAATAAATACTTTGAAATAATTATGGAGAGACAAACAAATATAAATTGAAATTTAGAAATCTGTATAATGTACAGTGTTTACAGCACAGTCACAAGATGCTTAGGAACACTAAGCAGAACTACAGGCTCACAAACACACATTCAAACATATAATATGGAGACTGATAAAAACGAAAGACCAAAAAAATCTTCATGGCTTAAAGAGAAAAGAGATACAATATGATAGATTTTTTCTTCAGAAATATGCAAGTCATATAACTATGGAGTCATCTCTTTAAAATGCTGATGGAAACAGAGGTTCCCTTTCAAGATGGTGAAGTACACACAGAAAAATCTTGAACTCGCAACTTTTCACAAACACATCAAATCTACAGCTTCATATGGAACAATTTCTAGTGAAGAAAAGCTAGAAACTGGTGGAATGACCACTTTACACTGAGCAAACAAGAGAAAGGCCACACTGAAGCAGGTAGGAAAGGCTGAGACACACTCTTGCCATAAACTCACCCCAGCACACCAATCCCACAATTGGGAGGGAACTCAAAACCAAGAGTTCCTCCCTGAGGCGGTGAAGTATTTGACTCACATCAGGCGCCACAACTTTTAAATCCTGTACCTGAAAGATGAGCCCCCGCCCCCGAAACCTCCAACTTTGATAACAAACAGAGGCTCATGTCTATGAGACCTACAAGGCTGTAGAGAATTGTGAAATGCTTCTGATGGCCAGTGTGGTTTATGCTCAAGGCTCCCACAAGACTGTAACTAAGGGAGAAAGAGTTCTTAACCGGCTACCATATCCAGGGCAGGACAAGAGGGAACAGTTAGAGGAGCCCAGTCCTTCTGTAAGAGAGGCCTGTGAGCTTACCTCAGGAGCTGTGTCCTGAGGGTCAGGCTTCTGATTAAACAGGGACCTGCTGGGATCCTTCACTGAGACTTTGGAGGGTGAGCGCTATCTTTCGGTTCTCAACCTGCCACACCTCAGAGTGCCAGAATTCCCCAGAAGGGAGCTTTCACATACATCTTAGGCTCTGGCTTTTTACATGTGGTGCTCTCATTTTTGTGGCTTCTTCCCAGGGACAGTCCTTGGTCATCTGATTCTAGTGACCAGAGGCACTTGCTTTCCTGGGTCCCCTGGAATGGTAATGAGAAATGGAATATTTCCTGCTGTATAAGTAACTAGGGTATCACAGTCTTCGGGGATTGCAGCCCTCCAATGTGAGCAGGTGAACCTTGAGGGAACTCAGGAAGGAGAATACCTGAGATCTAGCAGTCATCAGACTACAGCCGTACCCTATAGTAAGCCCCAGGGAAGCTCATGATGTCAAAGACACAGAATACTGGCTCCAGATAGCTGAGGTGCATATCAAAGGAATGATTTCAGTGAGCCCAGATTCTTGCATCTTCCCATACATAGAAAAGTGCTAGATTCATTAACTTGGGTTATCTGGTTTTCTTTAATTAACAATAATCTTTTGATATTTGGTTTTCCTGTCATTTGTTGCAAAAGGTCCATGTAACCTGGCTCCTTCCCTCGCCTCTTTGGGGTAGTTTTCTCAGGGTTACTTGAGATGCTCTCTCTTGAGCTTGAAGCCCTAAAAATTCCAACCGAATAAAACAAAACTCTCAATTTTTAGGTTGTGGATGTTTTTCAAGTCGACAGTAATAATGGGAGAGAGAGTTTCTAGCCAGTTAATGGCCCTAGAACACGGCACAAATAACTGGCTGAAATGCACACTCAGTCTTGCTGTGAAATAGACCTTCGTTTGTCTGGAAGCTCTGGCTTGAAGGGATGGCATCAGATTTGGGTGAGATTCTATTTCTGTGATGGAATCCTGGTGGATACAGTTCTTAAGACAGAGGGCTCTGTGATGTTTTACCTTGGAGATATTCTCATCTTTCTTCAGCAGCATGGTAGCCAAAAGCCTTACAGCTAATGAAGAGGTCTGGCCTATTTTGAGCTTTGTTAAAAGCAACAAAGCGTAGTCAGACAATTATTCAAACTTTTACTTACCTAGAAAATCTCTATTCCGGGGGTGTTTTTCTAAGAGGAGTGTGAAAAAGCTGGCATGAAACTCAAGATTCAAAACACAAAAAACATGGCATCGGGTCCCATCACTTCATGGCAAATAGAAGGGGAAAAAGTGGAAGCAGTGACAGATTTAATTTTCTTGGGCTCCAAAATCACTGCAGACAGTGACTGCAGCTGTGAAGTTAAAAGACACTTGCTCCTTGGAAGGAAAGCTATGACAAACCTAGATAGAGTATCAAAAAGCAGAGACATCACTTCGCCAGCAAAGGTCTGTATAGTAAAAGCTATGATTTTTCCAGTAGTCAAGTACACATGTGAGAGCTGGACCATAAAGAAGGCTGAGTGCTGAAGAATTGATGTTTTCAAATTGTAGTGCCAGAGAAGACTCTCGAGTGTCCTTTGAACTGCAAAGAGATCAAATCAGTCAATCCTAAAGGAAATCAACTCTGAATATTCTTTGGAGAGACTGGTGCTGGCCACCTGATGTGAAGAGCTGATTCATTGGAAAACACCCTGATGCTGGGAAAGATTGAAGGCAAAAGGAAAAGAGGGCAGTAGAGGATGAGATGGTTAGACAGCATCACCGACTCAGTGGACATGAATCTGAGCAAACCTCTGGAGCTAGTGAAGGACAGGGATGCTGCAGTCCATGGGGCTGCAAAGATTTGAAAAAATATAGCGACTGAAAAACAATAGCAAGAAAAAGAGCTCAGCTCAGTGGGAAAAAGAGCCTCACACCCAGGGAAATACTGAAATAATAGCCATATGACAGAACACTATAGCAGTTGAGGCAAACAAGAGCCTTTTGGGAATTTAAAAGGAAACTTTGGAGAACTAGATGATCATAAGGAATGTTGAAAAGCTCAAATATGCAACTGGATCTGAAAAGATGTACACATTCCAAGAACAATTCTAGGAAAGAGAAGTCCCCAGTCACTCCTCTGGATTATATTTAAGTTCTGAACTAGCAAGAAGTGAAAGCTATGCCTGTCTTGCAAACCACCTGAAGCTTGAAACTGTCCCTTGGCACTGTGGATAGAAAATAAACAGTCAAAGCATTGAAGGGTATCTGACAGGTTTCAGCTTGGCACTAAATTGTGCTAATTAGGAGTTATCCCTGGGAAGCCTGACTTAAAAAGAAGAATTTGGGGAGATTAAAAATTAAAAGAAAATTTAAAAAAATTAAAAGAAAAAGAAAAAACTAGCAAAGAGCTCAGTGGCTGCATATAGTACAGAATACAGAACCTGAAAATTTAGTCCAGGAAAGTCACTAAACAAATAGTCAGTAAGACAATAAGAACAACAAAAGCCCTTGGAGAAATCTGAATCAAAATTGTTGAAATACATTGTCTAAAATTTCTAAAAATTAAAAAGCTTTAAAAAATAATTTTACATGACATGCAAAAAAATGAAAGTATGCTGCTGCTGCTGCTGCTAAGTCACTTCAGTCGTGTCCAACTCTGTGTGACCCCATAGACAGCAGCCCACCAGGCTTCCCCGTCCCTGGGATTCTCCAGGCAAGAACACTGGAGTGGGTTGCCATTTCCTTCTCCAATGCATGAAAGTGAAAAGTGAAAGTGAAGTCGCTTAGTCGTGTCTGACTCTAGCGACCCCATGGACTGCAACCTACCAGGCTCCTCCATCCATGGGATTTTCCAGGCAAGAGTACCGGAGTGGGGTGCCATTGCCTTCTCCGGAAAGTATGCTACACACCTAGAAAAAAAAAAAAAAGCCAATGGGAAATATCCTCACAGATCTCAAATTTTGAATCCAGTACACAAAGACTTAAAATAGCTATTAAAGATATGTTACAATTACCAGAGGAAACCATTTCTTAAAAACTAAATGGGAAATGCTAATATAGACTTTTAAATAAAAAAGGGAACCAAATAGAAATTCTGAATTGAAAACTATCTTAACTAAAACGAAAGACTTCACTACAGAAATTTTAAAATCAATAGATTTAATCTGGCAGGCTTTATTGACCTAAAGATAGACCAGTGGAGTTTATCCAGTATGAGGAAAGAAAGAAAATCAAATAATGAAAAGTAAAGAGAGCTTAATGGATCAGTGGGGTAACATCAAGCATATGAAATATTGGCACATAGGGATTCCAAAAATGAGGAAAAAATAGAAAAGGGTGGTGAAATATTTTAAGAAATGACTGAAAACTTTTCATATTTAACAATGTATCTATATCTATCTACATATTTACAAGAAGGTTTAAAAAAATACACATAGAATAATCGTAAAGAGATCCACAGATCAAGGTCAAACTGATTACACTCTTAATTAGGGATGAGGGAAGCCAGGTGACAGAATTTTGAAAGGAAAAGGCTAAAGATTCTATATTCAGCTAAACTCTCCTAAAAAAATTAGGAGAAATTGTAGCATTCCAAGACAAACACAAGGAGAAAGACCTTTAGCAAACCTTTCCAGTAAGATCTACTAAAGTGCATCCTTAAGGCTGAAATCAAAGGGCAGTAGGAGGTAACTAGGATCCACATGAAGTAACACTTCATGCTAATATAGTAAACTATCAAATAAAGTAAAAGAAAATATAATAGGTAGTACAAATATATTTATTGTTTGGACTTTCTTCTGTAGATTTTAAAAGACCATTGCATAAAAACAATTATTATAAAACTTTGTCATTTAGACTTAGGTGAAGATACTTGGCAGAAACAGAACATAAGCTAAGTTTTGGTTTACTGTTGAAATGAAATCAATATTAATTGAATGTCTTAAGATAGTAATTGTAACACCCAAGCAAACCATTCAGAAATAACTAAATACATACAGTAAAATAAATCACAGAGAGATTGAACTATTACACTAGAAAATCTCTATTCAACACAGATGTTATTGAGGAACAGAAGGTAAAATAAAATATTGAAAACACATAGCAAAATAGCAATTGGAACTGCTACCTTATATGAGTAAGCACTGCAATCAAAAAGAAGCGATTGGCAGAATAAATCACAAAACATGATGCAACTATATGAAGGTTGGAACAGTCAGGCAGATTAGGCAAGACAGAGATCGCCTAAGTACAACCAGGCAATTCTATGAGCCAAGGCTGTTTTATTCTGGATTCACCTTGTTATCTTGGGTGTGGCCCTTCTACTGATTCAGAACCTTGCAGATATTTATCTTCTCTTCACTGAAAGCTTGCTAGGGATAAATACATACTCTTTAGTCCTCAGAATAGCTTCCTAGCCTACCAACAAAGGCACTTCTAAATGTAGCAAAATCTTCTAGAGGAAGACTAAGAACTTTTAAGGGAAAATTCCTCTACCATTTGGTCTTTGATCATCCTGTGGCTGTACGAAAATTCATAATGCCTTTCTAATTTTTTAAATCTAATTCACCAAGTTTCTGAGCAGCTGCCGAGTTCCAAGGATGAGGATGCCTCAAAGAAAAATAATCTATGGTTTTGACAGCTCCCTCTCCTTAAATTCCAACTGCTAAAACTTTTCTATTTGATCTCTTTTTTTTTTTTCCTTGAAGATCTCTGCTAAGCCAAGACTGATCTTCAACATTCAGAAGCTGCATATGGCCGTAGGAACATAAATAGCTGTCAGTTGTTCCCTAAGACAGGCAAGGTTTCTCTCCTATAGAGATTTTTAAATTTGTTGTCATTGGTTTCACTATATTCTACAGCCTTTAAAAATATATCATAAATGCAACATGCCTTGATTTTTCTAGTCATTTTCTTGTAATTGCTTCTGTCACTACTTGATATATTCTTTCTCTCAATTTAATACTGAACACAGGATTTATATTTAATGTAACTTATAAGTATGTAAATATAAATAACCAGCCTTACTATTTGTTTTCACATCCTATGTTATTTAGTTTACTCTGTTCTTGCCTTCTTTTGGGTTAATCAAATATGTTAAATGCTTTTGTTGTTCTCCTCTTTATTAGTTTTTAGTTTTTAATTACTATATTATTATTCTTGTATTTATCTTAGATTACAAAACAAATATTTGAGTTATATCAATACTTAATTAGTCTGGATGCTGCATTTTATTGAAATGACTGAGTTTTATTTCAGTTATTTTTCCTGGGGATGTTATCTTTTTCTATTTTTATTCTCCTAGAGTTTAACATTATTTTTGACATTTTATTTATTTTATTTTAAAAATTAATTTAAGTATTTTTGACATTTTAATTGCTTCATTTCATAATATCCTTTGTCCTTTTTAATATATACATATAAAGATAGGTATATTAGTCAGTTTCCAGAAAAATACATATAGAGGAAGTCAAATTAAAATAAATACCTTCACCAAATATGTCAAAACATTGTTTTATCCCATCCACACATATTCCTCTGATACAGAGCCATTGATTCTGTCCACACGGATGCCCATCCTGAATATACATATCTTCTTGACATGCTGCTGATGAACCATTGCAATATTCATGGAGATCACATTCATCAGTGGAACCCCTACATATGTGTCCTTTTGGTATAAACTGGTGGGATGAGTTAAACAATATTGAGTAAAGCAGAATGTGAGCATTTAAATATTATAAAAAATTATAGCTTTACTAATATAGGTAATAAAATGTTTAAAGGCTCTTACAGCACAAGATTCACAACACAGTCCAGTATCACAAGATGACCCAGGCTGGAGTCTACACGTGTCAGCGACACAGCACGTACCTGGCTGGGCGTCACAAGCCTGAAAGGCAAATCAAATGCTCTGAAATATCTTCCAACTTTACATTAAACAGATATCTAACAAGGACAGCATATTACATAATATATAGACAGATGCTTAACTTAAATGTTGGCAAATGGAAAAATATAAAGCCACTTACTCATTAATTTATTTAACATTTATTCATTACCTAATGTGCTAAACCAAGTGTTCTGTATATCACTAAGCTTGACTATTTTGGTAGGATTTTCTGAGGTCCTGGAGTCCACCAAAGCCAAGACATCAATAACCACAAGTTTATTTCGGGAGGAGGGAGAGAAAATTGGAAGATGGGATTGACACATACACTACTATTTATAAAATAGATAACAAATAAGGACCTACTGAATAGCACAGGGAACTCTATTCAATACTCTCTAATGGCCTATGTGGGAACAAAATCTAAAAAAGAGTGGATATATAGTCAAGGCTATGGTTTTTCCAGTAGTCATGTATGGATGTGAGAGTTGGACTATAAAGAAAGCTGAGTGCCGAAGACGGAGAAGGAAATGGCACCCTACTCCAGTACTCTTGCCTGGAAAATTCCATGGACGGAGGAGCCTGGTAGGCTGCAGTCCATGGGGTCGCGAAGAGTCAGACACGACTGAGTGACTTCACTTTCACTTTTCACTTTTCACTTTCATGCATTGGAGAAGGAAATGGCAACCCACTCCAGTGTTCTTGCCTGGAGAATCCCAGGGACGGGGGAGCCTGGTGGGCTGCCGTCTGTGGGGTCGCACAGAGTTGGACATGACTGAAGTGACTTAGCAGAGAGCCGAAGAAATGATGCTTTTGAACTGTGGTGTTGGATAACACTCTTGAGAGTCCCTTGGACTTCAAGGAGATCCAACCAGTCCATCCTAAATGAGATCAGTCCTGGGTGTTCATTGGAAGGTCTGATGTTGAAGCTTAAACTCCAATACTTTGGCCACCTGATATGAAGAGCTGACTCATTGGAAAAGACCCTGATGCTGGGAAAGATTGAGGGCAGGAGGAGAATGGGATGACAGAGGATGAGATGGCTGGATGGCATCACCGACTCAATGGACATGGGTTTGGGTGGGCTCTGGGAGTTGGTGTTGGACAGGGAGGCCTGGTGTGCTGCAGCTCATGGGGTCTCAAAGAGTTGGACATGACTGAGCGACTGAACTAAACAACTGATTGCTGATTTGCTGTACAGCAGAAATGAACACAACACTATAAATCAGCTATACACTATCAACTTTTTTTTAATTAAAAAAAGTGAAATAAAATTAAAAAGCTAAGAAATTGAGATTTTTGGCTCTTATAACAAAGTTATTTCACAAGATGTGAAATAAACATGTTATGATTTTAAAAGTTGATTAGTTCTTAGTCAATTTTTATGAATCTACTCTATTTTGATGTCTTTACCTTTTAAAGGATATTCAAAGTTTGCTTATAATTATCTAAGGATGAAGAGATACAAAATGATATTTCTGAACTTAGTTGAAATTATCACCTTTAATTGTTCATCCATATGTATTACTGTCTTGTTTTATGTTATAATTCATCTGTAACTGGTGGTTCTGTGTTTTAAAATTCCATTTTTAGAGTTAATAAAAAGCAACTGATAAGAAATAAGGATGGAGAGAGAGAAGACAGACACACAGGCGCATGCGCGCGCGCACACACACACACACACACACACATGCACATTTTTAAATACCTGGGGATTTGAAATAGAGTTAATTGGGCAAAAATTTTCAATAAGTTACAAAAAATAAATCATGGATTTTAGTAGTCTTATATGGGTTATGGCATGATACTTCCTAGGGCACACAAAGTTTGCAGTATTTTCCAGAACTATTTTGCCTAATTAATGTCATTCCTATCTTTATGAGATTCCAGAGGGTAAAATTTTCTCAGGCAAGAATACTGGAGTGGGTTGCCATTTCCTTCTTCAGGGGATCTTCCTGATCCAGGGATCCAACCTGCATCTGTTGCATTGGCAGGTGGATTCTTTACCTCTGTGCTACCTGGGAAGCCCCAGGAAAACTGGACAGATGCATGTAAATCAATGAAGTTAGACCACTCCTCCACACCATACACAAAAAGAAACTTAAAATGGCTTAAATAAAAGACACAACATCATAAATCTCCTAGAAGAGAACATAGGCAAAAAATTCTCTGGCATAAATCATAGCAATGTTAGGTCAGTCTCCCAAGGCAATAGAGATAAAAGCAAAAATAAATAAATGGGACCTAATCAAACTTCCAAGTTTTTGCACCACAAAGGAAACAAACTAAGTCAAAAGACAACTAGCAGACTGTGAGAAAGTATTTACAAGTGATGCAACTGACAAGAGCTTAATTTCCAAAATATACAAACTGCTTGTACAACTCAACAACAGAAAACCAATAAACTCAATTGAAAAATGGGCAGAAGACATAAATAGACATTTCCCCAAAGAAGACATACAGATGGCCAATAGACACATGAAAAGATACTCAACATCATTAGTTATTAGAGAAATCCAAATCAACACTATAGTGTGATATTACCTCACATGTTCAGAAAGGCCATCATTAAAAAAAACAAAACTCTATAAATAACATGCTGGAGAGGGTTTGGAGAAAAAGGAACCCTTCCACATTGTTGGTGGGATTGTAAGTTAGTGCAGCCACTACAGAAAACATCATAAAGATTCCTGAAAAACTGAAAATATAGTTGCTCTATGATCCAGCATTCCCACTCCTGAGCACATATCTGGAAAAACTATCATTTAAAATTAAAACTATCACTAAACTATCGTTTAAATATATCATGAATTCCTATATTCACAGCAATGCTATTCACAGTAGCCAAGACATGGAAACCACCTAAATGTCCATCAACAGATGCATGGATAAAGACAATGTGGTACATATACACAATGAAATACTACTCAGTCATAAAAAATAATGAAATAATGCCATTTACAGCAACATGTTTTGACCTAGAGATTATCATACCAAATGAAGTAAGTCAGAAAGGGAAAGACAAATGCCATGTGATATCACTTATATGTGGAATCTAAAATATTACACAAATGAACTGATCTATGAAACTGAAAGAGACACACAGAACAGAGGACAGGGGTGTGGTTGCCAAGGGTTCTGGGTGGAGGAGGAATGAGTTTGGAGTTTGCGTTAGCAGATGCAAACTATTACATTATAGAATGGATAAATAATGAGGTCCATGGGTCTCCCACATTATAGGCAGACTTCACTATCTGAGCCACCAAGGAAGCCCCATTGTATAGCACAGGAAACTAGATTCAGTACCCTATAATAAACTATAATGGAAAAGAATATAATAAAGAATGCATTTACATACACACATATATAAAACGAATAACTGTGCTGTACAACAGTAGTTAACACAACATTGTAAATCAGATATACTTCAACAGTTGTTTTCATAAAGAGTTCTATGTTTAGAAACTGTAATTTGCAGCTCCACAAGCCAATCATGTTATTGTTTTAGTCGCTAAGTCATGTCTGACTCTGCGACCCCTGGCCTCCAGGCTCCTCTGCCCATGGGATTTCCCAGGCAAGAATACTGGCATGGGTTGCCATTTCCTTCTCCACGGGATCTTCCCAATCCACTGATCTCACCCGAGACTCCTGCCATGTCTCTCCTGCATTGCAGATGGATTCTCTACAACTGAACCACCAGGGAAGCCCAAATAATATATATATATATATATATATATATATATATATATACACACACACATATACATATATATATATATAACTTTGCTGTACAACAGAAGTTAACACAACATTGTAAATCAGCTATACTGCAATAAAAATAAAACTTTTTACAAAAAAGAAATACTAAGGAAGTGTATACACAAGAGGGGAAGCATAAACCTTGGTCAATTCAGCTAAAGGATTAAGACCCTGAAAATCATCAGTATGAATAATCTACAAACTGCTGAATTCACATATAAAAATATATGTGTAGTCATTAATTTAATATAATCCCAATATGCATTCTTAAGGCCTTTGTTAAAAAGCAAGTTTGATAAATTAGGTGAAATAGCAGTATTATACTATAAAATTAATACTTTTTGGTGTAATTCTGGTATATAGTTTTCCAAATTTGTACCAACCTGCTTATTGCCACAGTCACATTGTTCTCCCTCTTCAACTTTTCCGTTACCACAAACTGCACTTTTGTATGTTGGATCTAAACGTGGCTGGTTTTGAAGACACTGGGACTTTGGCTTTGAAATAAAACGTAAAAAATCTTCCACACTGCAGTTACTAAAGAACTTCACACCACTGGAATGACTAAAAACACATCGACATTACATTTTTATGTAACCATTGCTTCCTGAAAATTGCTTAGCCTCAGATACAAGTCTATAATTTAGCAATAAATATAGCTAATATAAAATTACTAAATTTTAAGGTAATGGGCTCAAACCTTAGTTATGTGGATTATTACACAAAAATGTTATTCACATGAGTATCATGAAAAAAATTAGAGAATTTTGGACAAACTGCCAATGTTTTTTATTTTTTTGTGGTTGCTCCCAGATGGAACATACTCTTTTAGTCATATTAACCACAAATAAGAGATATATTATTATATTGACAACAATTCAGATAACGTCTATCTAAATGCTAGAAAACAAAAGGAGAAAAGTTGATAGAACTTGAATATTACTGAGAAGCAGGCAGTGCCAGATGTTTATTTTGTGTGAACTGGCCTATAGAGGGCACACTTCCTGACAATGAAAGCAATGTTGTCATTAGAAAGAGATGGCCAATCATAATTACACCCAACTGGATAATTTATTTGCAGCTTGAACCTTTCACAGATTAGCTGGATGTTCTCATTCTCCTGTCTCCCGTTTTTCCTTGATAATAGAACTTCTGATTTTCAGCTGAATACATGACTTCCCTGTATGATACCTACATTTCCCTTTTGTAAACCATAGGAGCAGACCACTGGCCTTAAAATGAAACCATGAATTTAAGTTACATGAAGTAATGTTTACAGCCATGCTTTTTATCTGCACCTTTATTGTACTGGCAAGAGGCCTCAGTTCCTGGCCATATGGCTCTCTATAGAAAGTTACTCAAGGGTCCTCATGATATTGCACCTACCTCCAACCCGAGTGCCTGATCAAAGAGAGAACACAGAGAGATTTGCAAACTTTTTAATTATATAATCTTGAAAGTCACACACCATCATTTCTACCAAGGTCTATTTGATGAAATCAAGTCACCAAATCCAACCCACGTTCAATAGAGGGAAATCAAACTCTACATGTGTATACCTGTGGCGGATTCATGTTGATGTATGGCAAAACCAATATAATATTTTAAAGTAATCAACCTCCGCCAGTCCAGGTTCGATGCACGATACTGGATGCTTGGGGCTGGTGCACTGGGATGACCCAGAGGGATGGTATGGGGAGGGAGGAGGGAGGAGGGTTCAGGATGGGGAACACATGTATACCTGTGGCAGATTCATTTTGATATTTGGCAAAACTAATACAATTATGTAAAGTTTAAAAATAAAATAAAATTAAAAAAATAAATAAATAAAATAAAGAAAAAAAAAATAAATTTATTAAAAAAAAATAAAACGTTCATGTTAAAGTGCCTCTGAAAAAAAAAAGATGAATAAATTTTGAAAATGTACAACAATGTCATTGCAATTAACAGTACAACATTTTACACTTGAAATGTGGTAAGAGAGTAGAATTTAATTATTTTCAACATGAAGAAAAAAGAGAAGAAAATGATAAGACATGAAGTAATTGATATGCTAATTATCTTGATTGTGATTATAAAAAAAATAAAGACACAAAGTTCCTAGTTCCTAAAATTTCAAAGAAAGTCAAAATTTCAGGCATATCATGTAGCACATCTGAGTTGCTGGAGACACAGACTGTATAAACCATGGACTATTGATTGGAAGTCCCCAGAAAAATTACAGTCTTTTAAAAAAAATCAGTGTGTGACATGTATTTTCTATGGATTATAGAAACAAAGTAACACGTTAAACTCCTTAAGTTTTGCTATTTAATAAGCCACATTTTAAGGTTAAGACTGAGTACAACTGCCTCAGAAAGGCATGTGTTCAGCCAGGATAGGACTCAGTTCTATGTAAATCACTGAATGTGATTTTGCCAAAAGTCATTAAACACCAGTAATTCTAGGACATGTTTCCCATCAATTTAAAGACTACCAACAAATCTTTTTCAAATATGCTGTTTACTCAGATTTTCCTTTAAATAGTGATAGGTTTTTCACATCAATTTTTTGCCAGTCAATAATGATCAAAATGGTCATGTACGGATGTGAGAGTTGGACTATAAAGAAAGCTTTTGAACTGTGTGAGGTGTTGGAGAAGACTTTTGAAAGTCCCTTGGACTGCAAGGAGAGCAAACCAATCAATCCTAAAGGAAACCAGTCCTGAATATTCATTGGATCGACTTATGCTAAAGCTGAAGCTCCAATACTTTGGCAACCTGATGGCAAAGAGCTGACTCTTTTGAAAAGACCCTAATTCTGGGAAAGATTGAAGGCAGAAGGAGAAGGGGATGATAGAGGATGAGATGGTTGGATGGGATCACCAATGCTATGGACATGAGTTTGAGTAAGCTCCGGGAGTTGGTGATAGATAAGGAAGCCTGGCGTGCTGCAGTTCATGGGGTGGCAGAGTCAGACATGACTGAGCGACTGAACTGATCAAAATGTCTGTGTCCTCCAAAATTTCACAATCATGCTATTAAAATGATGCAATACATTGAAAGATAAGATTAACAAACATTTTTTTGCAAGATTGTAATTTTTCAAGTTAAGCTTTTTAAAAAACCTTTCCACAGATGCATGGTTTCTATATGTGTATTAATAATTTCACCAATTTTATACAGGCCATCATTTTATATTTTTAAGTAAAATGTCTATTTTTTCCTATCTACACAAGAATCAAAGTTCTATTATGTCAAAAAATTAATGAAAAAATTTCAATACTCATTACTACTGCAAATTAAAGTTTGTTGATTAAGTTGTTTTGGGAGAGAAATTGGAAGGTGAAAAAAGGCAAAATATTTGAGATAATATAGAAGAAATTAAATGTATTGTTAATTAAAATGATGTATTGTTGGGTTTATAGCCCAAGAAAAAAAGGATAAAAGTCTGGCTTCAGTCACTGATTGGATGGTGGTTTCCCTAAATCTCCTGACTATTTGGTCCTAACTCTATAAAATCTCATAGCATATTCTAAGAATATTGAGGATAATAACAAAGAATTCACTAGGCCTTTGAGGCACATTAAGTACTGCAAAGGGCCTTCTCTAGTGACAAAGAAAAAGCCAAACCTGTGTCTTCTGCATTGCAGGTGGATTCTCTACCACTGAGCTTCCAGAGAAGCCCCTGCTTATATTATCCATCAGTTTTTTGTAGGTTGTCCACTTTTTTCCATTTAAGCCCCTAGCATATTCAGTTCAGTTCAGTTCAGTCGCTCAGTCGTGTCCGACTCTTTGCGACCCCATGAATTGCAGCACGCCAGGCCTCCCTGTCCATCACCAACTCCCGGAGTTCACTCAAACTCATGTCCATCGAGTTGGTGGTGCCATCCAGCCATCTCATCCTCTGTCGTCCCCTTCTCCTCCTGCCCCCAAATCCCTCCCAGCATCAGGGTCTTTTCCAATGAGTCAACTCTTCACATGAGGTGGTCAAAGTATTGGAGTTTCAGTTTTAGCATCAGTCCTTCCAATGAACACCCAGGCTAGCATATTAATCATAGTTAAACTCTCAGTCTAATAATTGCAAAATCTTTGCCATATCTGAGCCAAGTTCTCATGCCTGCTTTTTCTCATGCTTTCTCATGCTCTGCTTTTCCTTGACCTTAGTTTGACTTGTAACTTTGTGTTGAAAGCTGGACTTGTGGTAGATGTCAGAGGCTTCAGATTCTTCAGGTGTCTTCTGTTGTCTCCCTATTGTCTATGGGTTTTACCAGTAACTCGATCTAAAATGGAGTCTGTGTCTGGCAGCTCTCATGGTGTAATGTATGGCTTTTCTACCAAAGCCCTGTGCACGTGGTGGTGAGGTGGTGAAAAGCATCTTTGAAATCAGTAGATGTCAAAATTTCAGGCTGAGCCAGGTAGAATGAAGAAGATTCATGTTAAAAGGCCTTACTAAGTCATTCTTGTATAATCACAAGTCTGTATTTGGCTTATCAAATCATGCATTAAGCTATAAAATCATGCAAGAAACAAAGTGATGAATGTAAAGCGTGACCTACCTCTACATTTATCATTTTGTTACCTGCTTGATTTTATAGCTTAATTCATTATTTGATAAGCCAGAAATGGCAAGTAGGTCACATAGGGGGCTTCCCTGGTGGCTCAGATGGTAAAGAATCCGCCTGCAATGTGGGAGAGCTGGGTTCAGTCCCAGGGTTGGGAAGATGCTCCGGAGGAGGGCATAGAAACCCACTCCAGTATTCCTGCCCAGAGAATCCCCATGGACAGAGCAGCCTGGTGGGCTGCAGTCCATGGGGTCACAAAGAGACGGACATGACTGAGTGACTAAGCACATAGGTCACATGTGAGAAAGTGTGACATTAGATTACAAGAAATACTGAGAGATGCATGCAGCAGGGGCATTGGATTATATATTTTGATTTGGGATCAGTGACCACAATTTATATTTGACTATTAATAATTATTTTGATAGCAGAGATTTCATAAACAAAATACACAAAGCTTGTTTTCACATAAACTATGTATGTAAAGCATATAAAAATGAAGCATCTTACACAGCTGCTGGGTTCATTATGCAGACCTCTCCTGGGCAATGGCATTTGTTAATGTCATCATAAGGTATTCCCATACTAAGGCTCAATAATTGAGCTATTATAACGGCAAGTGATTCCAGGCTTATGGTGCTGGAGTGCTGGGAAAAAAAAACACACACTTATACATTCACATATATGAAGTATAATGTAATTATTAGAAATAGTCACATGATGAAATGCAATTGAGACATCAAATATGTCAATCACAGAAGGTATCATTATCAATATAAGGGAAAATATAAAAAGCAAAATGTGAAATTTTACCAAAATGCAAATGTATAGTTCATTTGTTGGCATCAGGCCAAGAAAATATTTATAGCAATAACTTGTTATTCATATATAACAATAGTGCAATGTTTTACTTTTAAAAGAAAGTCAAAAAAGACACCTACTTATATACACACAGTGCCAGTAATAAATGAATAGTGTTCATTTATAATTTAATTATTAAGAGATAATATTTTATATGATGTTTCACACATTTTCAAAAATCATAAATTAACCCTTATATTAATTTAGATTATGGTAATAATGACTCTTGCTTTTTTTTTCTTGCTTTTTCTTGCCTTTTTTCCTTTTTTTTTTTAAGAATAGCAAATAAAAGCAGAAAAAAAAGAAAGAGTCATTTTTACCATAGTCTAAATTAGCAAGAGAGTTTCAAAAAAACATCTGCTTTTGCTTTATTGACTACACCAAAGCATTTGACTGTGTGGATCACAACAAACTGTGGAAAATTCTTAAAGAGGTGGGAACACCAGATTACCTGACCTGCCTTCTGAGAAATCTGTATGCAGGTCAAGAAGCAACAGTTAGAAATGGACATGGAACAACAGACTGGTTCCAAATTGGGAAAGGAGTACGTCAAGGCTGTATATTGTCACCCTGTTTAACTCATATACAGAGTACATCATGTGAAATGCTGGGCTAGATGAAGCACAAGCTGGAATCAAGATTGCCGGGAGAAATATCAATAACCTTAGATACACAGATGACACCACCCTTATGGCAGAAAGCAAAGAAGAGCCTTTTGATTAAAGTGAAAGAGGAGAGTGAAAAAGTTGGCTTAAAGCTCAACATTCAGAAAACGAAGATCATGGCATATGGTCCCATCACTTCATGGCAGATAGATGGGGAAACAGTGAAAACAGTGAGAAACTTTATTTTCTTGGCCTCCAAAATCACTGCAGATGTGACTGCAGCCATGAAATGAAAAGACGCTTACTCCTTGGAAGAAAAGTTATGACCAACCTAGACAGCATATTAAGAAGAATAGTTTGCCAACAAAAGTCCATTTAGTCAAAGCTAGTTTTCCCAGTAGTCATGTATGGTTGTGAGAGTTGGACCATAAAGAAATTTGAGAGCTGAAGAATTGATGCTTTTTTTAAATATAAATTTATTTATTTTAATTAGAGGCTAATTGCTTTACAATATTGTATTGATTTTGCCATACATCAACATGAATCCACCACAGGTATACACGCGTTCCCCATCCTGAGTGTCCCCTCTCTCCTCCCTCCCTGTACCATCCCTCTGGGTCATCCCAGTGCACCAGCCCCAAGCATCCAGTATCATGCATTGAACCTGGACTGGCGACTCGTTTCATATATGATATTATACATGTTTCAATGCCATTCTCCCAAATCTTCCCACCCTCTCCCTCTCCCACAGAGTCCAAAAGACTGTTCTATACATCTGTGTCTCTTTTGCTGTCTCGCATACAGGGTTATCGTTACCATCTTTCTAAATTCCATATATATGCGTTATATACTGTATTGGTGTTTTTCTTTCTGGCTTACTTCACTCTGTATAATAGGCTCCAGTTTCATCCACCTCATTAGAACTGATTCAAATGTATTCTTGTTAATGGCTGAGTAATACTCCATTGTGTATATGTACCACAGCTTTCTTATCCATTCATCTGCTGATGGACATCTAGGTTGCTTCCATGTCCTGGCTATTATAAACGGTGCTGCGATGAACATTGGGATACACATGTCTCTTTCAATTCTGGTTTCCGTGGTGTATATGATGCTTTTGAACTGTGTTGTTGGAGTAACTCTTGAGCGGCCATTGGACAGTAAGGGGATCTAACCAGTTAATCCTACAGTAAATCAGTCCTGAATATTCATCTGGAGGACTGATGTTGAAGTTGAAACTCCAATACTTCGGCCATCTGATGTGAAGAACTGACTCATTGGAAAATATCCTGATGCTGGGAAAGGTTAAAGGCAGGAGGAGAAGGGGGCAACAGAGGATGAGATAGTTAGATGGTATGATTGACTTGATGGACATGAGTTTAAGCAAGTTCTGGGAGCTGGTGATGGACAGGGATGCCTGGCATGCTGCAGTCCATGGGGTCACAAAGAGTCGGACATGACTGAGCAACTGAACTGAATAATGAATGAAAATAAGAATACTGACCTTCCACAGTTTTTTAAACTTTATTTTAAAAATAAAATAAGGGAGAGAGGGAGAGAGGGCCAGCGAATAGGAGGAGAGAAGGGGACGAGGAATGATTGATGCTGTGGGGAAGAAAATGAAGGATTCTGCTAAATTTCAAAGATATAAATAATAGGATATTATAAAAATACAATAATAAGACACTTTTATTAGCATAGTTTTCAGACTTTCTAGGTTTCAGGATAATGTAGAAAATGCCTGTAATCTCTCACTCAGTATATCTTTACAATTGTTTCTTTTTCTCTTGTTTCCCATTAGCATTTATAGCTCAGTAAGATGGAAATAACAACATCCAAACCATCTCACTTTAGTTATTTATGTGTGTGTGTTAGTCATTCAGTGATGTCTGACTCTTCAGGATCCCATGGACTGTGGCCCACAAGGCTCCTCTGTCCATGGGATTCTCCAGGCAAGAATACTGGGGCGGGTTGCTGTTCCCTTCTCCAAGTTATTTGTAAAACTTGGAGAAATAATAAAATAAAAATCCCAATATGCAATACTCTTTTATTCTTTATCTTCTGATTAGTGCATATGTTCTGGTCTCTGCTTTCCTTGTACGATAGAGTCAAAGACATGGTTTCACATTTGAGATGATATTTCGTTATATTTCCTTTCTGATAATTTTACTTCTATTAGTCAGCTTGTGTTGCCCTCAGAAACATTATAGAATGAGTATCTTCCTAAAGTTGCTCAAGATGCCAGTGGATTTAGTTTCTTGTAAGGTCTCTCTCCTGGTTTCTGGAGGGCTGTCCCCTTCTCTTCCCACAAAGACACCAATCCTATTGGATTAGGTGCCCAGGCTTATGACCTCCTTTAACCTTAGTTACCCCTTAAAGGCCCCTTCTCCAAATACAGCTGCATTGGGGGTTAGGGTTTCAGTATATGAATTTTAGGGGGACACAGGCTATAACAGAGTAGCATGAAAACCCTGAAACCTGTACAGACTGGAGTATGAGACTTTTCTAAAGGATACTGTTATGATTAATTCTATGGTAAAATAAACAGAAATAAAGTCATGGAAAAAGAAAAATTATATTTAGCATTACACAGATATACAGAACAGTCTTTTGGACTCTGTGGGAGAGGGAGAGGGTGGGATGATTTGGGAGAATGGCATTGAAACATGTATAATATCATATAAGAAACAAATCGCCAGTCTAGGTTCAAGGCAGGATACAGGATGCTTGGGGCTGGTGCACTGGGATGACCCAGAGGGATGGTATGGGGAGGGAGGTGGGAAGGGGGTTCAGGATTGGAAACATGTGTACACCCGTGGTGGATTCATGTTGATGTATGGCAAAACCAATACAATATTGTAAAGTAAAAAAAAAAATAAAAAAAAATTAAAAAAAAATACTTATTAGAAAAGATTTAGAACTAAGCAGACTTGTTTCTTTTAGTGAGTAATATCTGCTTAGGGCAATAGTTTTCAGATAAGAATAGCATCTGGGTAATATTCCATTGTGTGTATGTACCACAACTTTCCTGTCAATTTATCTGCCAATGGACATCTAGATTGCTTCCAATCCTAGCTATTGTTAATAGTGCTGCAATGAATATTGAGGTACATGTGTCTTTTTCAGTTCTGGTTTCCTCAGGGTATATGCCCAGTAGTGGGACTGGGGTGGATGGACTTGGGTTCTATTATACAGAATCAAGTAAGTCAGAAAGAGAAAGACAAATACCATATATTAACACATATATATATGCAATCTAGAAAGATGGTACTGACGATCCTATGTGCAGAGCAGCAAAGGAGACACAGACATAAAGAACAGACTTTTGGATTCAGTGGGAGAAGGAGAGGGTGGGATGACTTGAGAGAATAGCTTTGAAATATATACATTACCATATGTAAAATAGATAACCAGTGTGAGTTTGATTGGAGGAGAAGGGGATGACAGAGGATGAGATGGTTGGATGGCATCACCGACTTGATGGACATGAGTTTGAGCAAACTCTGGGAGTTGGTGTTGGACAGGGAAGCCTGGCATGCTACAGTCCATGGGGTTGCAAAGAGTCGGACATGACTGAGCGAATAAACTGAACTGAACTGTGAGTTTGATGTATCAAGCAGGACACCCAAAGCTGGTGCTCTGTGACAACCTGGACGGATAGGGTGGGGAGGGAGGTGGATGGGGATTCAGGAGGGAGGGAACACAGGTATACCTATGGCTACCAGTCCATTCTAAAGGAGATCAGCCCTGGGTGTTCTTTGGAAGGAATGATACTAAAGCTGAAACTCCAGTACTTTGGCCACCTCATGTGAAGAGTTGACTCATTGGAAAAGTCTCTGATGCTGGGAGGGATTCGGGGCAGGAGGAGAAGGGGACGACAGAGGATGAGATGGCTGGATGGCATCACTAACTTGATGGACGTGAGTTTGAGTGAACTCCGGGAGATGGTGATGGACAGGGAGGCCTGGCGTGCTGCAATTCATGGGGTCGCAAAGAGTCGGACATGACTGAGCGACTGAACTGAACTGAATGCTTATTGATGTATGGCAGAACTAACACAAAATTGTAAAGTAACTATCCTTCAGCTAAAATATTAAAAAAAAGAACAGCATCTGACATCTGTTATAGCCTTGTTTGTGGCTTCTTTTGCCCAATATACATGTTTTGAGACTCAACAATGGTAAATATAACAATACTTCTTTTTATTGCTTATAGTATATGAAGCATTATATGAAGCAATAAAAAACATGTTTATCAATTTCATGGATAACCAATATTGTTAAGATGTCAGTCTCCCTCAAATCGACCTAAAGATTCAATTCAAAACCAGTGTCCAAGCAGTTTTTCTTGAAATTGACAAGCTGATTTTAAAAGAGAAAGTCAGCAAACCTAGAAAAGCTAAATTAGTCTGAAGAGGCAGTAGTAGGGTTCACACTATCATTTTTTATAATTTGCCATAAAACTACAGCAAGTTTTATTTATATTGAGACAAGGAGGTGTTGGAGAAAGGAAAGACATAAAGCGGTCTATCTATCTATCATCTATTCATCATCTCTATCATGCACATATCTTTTAATGTTAAGTATATATTTATACTTAAGTACTAGCCATTGTATTAATCAGACTTCTTTTGAGAAATAAAACCAATAGCATACATATAATAATGAATATCATATATGAAGAGGTTTATAATAAGGAATTGGTTCAGACAAATATAAAGACTGGCAATCCAAACCTTCAGTGTGAGCTGGAAGCCTGGAGACACAGGAGAGCTGATGGCACAGGTGGAGCCTGAAGGCACTCTGATGATAAATTTCTTCTTGCTTGAAGGGGATGGTCTTTTTCTTCTATTCAGGCCTTCAACTGATTGGATGAGGCCAACCCACATTGTGGAGGGCAAGGTGCTTTACTCAGATTTCACTGATTTAAATATTAATCTAATCAAACCTCTCCAAAGTGACATAAAATTAAGCACCACAAAAATTTCTCAAACTAGAGGTTGAGGTTCCAAATGTAACTTTTCTTTCGCCTTTCCACTTCCCCTTTGCCTCCAAGGCCAGGTGCATCACTTCCCTCTACCTAGTTTTTAAAGAAAAGTCTTAAGCATAATCATAGATGTTTCCATCATTCATGGTATGTATCTAGTAAGTTAGCAAGCCCTATATGTTCTGCTTTCGTGATATATACCAGATAAAAATTACTTCTCATGAATCCAAGAATAAGACACTAGCTAATATCTCAGATGACCATTATATCTACTACTGTGGGCAGGAATCCCTTAGAAGAAATGGAGTAGCCATCATGGTCAACAAAAGAGTCCATAATGCAGTACTTGGATGCAATCTCAAAAATGACAGAATGATCTCTGTTCGTTTCCAAGGCAAACCATTCAATATCACAGTAATCCAAGTCTATGCCCAGACCAGTAACGCTGAAGAAGCTGAAGTTGAACAGTTCTATGAAGACCTACAAGACCTTCTAGAACTAGGGACTGGAATGCAAAAGTAGGAAGTCAAGAAACACCTGGTGTAACAGGCAAATTTGGCCTTGGAGTACAGAATGAAGTAGGGCAAAGGCTAATAGAGTTCTGTCAAGAGAACGCACTGGTCATAGCAAACACCCTCTTCCAACAACACAAGAGAAGACTCCACACATAGACATCACCAGATGGTCGACACCAAAATCAGATTGATTATATTCTTTGCAGCCAAAGATGGAGAAGCTCTATACAGTCAGCAAAAACAAGACCGGGAGCTGACTGTGGCTCAGATCATGAACTCGTTATTGCCAAATTCAGACTTAAATTGAAGAAAGTAGGGAAAACCACTAGACCATTCAGTTCAGTTCAGCCGCTCTGTCACGTCTGACTCTTTGCGACCCCGTGAATCACAGCACGCTAGGCCTCCCTGTTCATCACCAACTCCCAGACGTCCATTGAGTCAGTGATGCCATCCAGACATCTCATCCTCTGTCGTCCCCTTCTCCTCCTGCCCCCAATCCCTCCCAGCATCAGAGTCTTTTCCATTGAGTCAATTCTTCACATGAGGTGGCCAAAATACTGGACTTTCAGCTTTAGCATCATTCCTTCCAAAGAACACCCAGGACTAATCTCCTTCAGAATGGACTGGTTGGATCTCCTTGCAGTCCAAGGGACTCTCAAGAGTCTTCTCCAACACCACAGTTCAAAAGCATCAATTCTTCAGCACTCAGCTTTCTTCACAGTCCAACTCTCACATCCATGCATGACCACTGGAAAAACCATAGCCTTGACTAGACGGACCTTTGTTGGCAAAGTAATGTCTCTGCGTTTCAACATGCTATCTAGGTTGGTCATAACTTCTCTTCCAAGGAGTAAGCGTCTTTTAATTTCATGGCTGCAGTCACCATCTTTGGTGATTTTGGAGCCCCCAAAAATAAAGTCTGACACTGTTTCCACTGTTTCCCCATCTATTTCCCATGAAGTGATAGGACCAGATGCCATGATCTTCATTTTCTGAATGTTGAGCTTTAAGCCAACTTTTTCACTCTCCTCTTTCACTTTCATCAACAGGCTTTTTAGTTCCTCTTCACTTTCTGCCATAAGGGTGGTGTCATCTGCATATCTGAGGTTATTGATATTTCTCCCGGCAATCTTGATTCCAGCTTGTGCTTCATCCAGTCCAGTGTTTCTCATGATGTACTCTGCATATAAGTTAAATAAGAAGGGTGACAATATACAGCCTTGACGTACTCCTTTTCCTACTCAGAACCAGTCTGTTCCATGTCCAGTTCTAACCGTTGCTTCCTGACCTGCATACAGGTTTCTCAAGAGGCAGGTCAGGTGGTCTGGTATTCCCATCTCCTTCAGAATTTTCCACAGTTTGTTGTGATCCACACAGTCAAAGGCTTTGGCATAGTCAATAAAGGAGAAATAGAAGTTTTTCTGGAACTCTCTTGCTTTTTCGATGATCCCATGGATGTTGGCAATTTGATCTCTGGTTCCTCTGCCTTTTCTAAAACCAGCTTGAACTTCTGGAAGTTCGTGGTTCATGTTTACTTAGCCATAATAAACTATAGAAAGTTAATTGCATATTAATCTAAATAGAATCTCATTTATACATCTTAGCCAAGTAAATTAAATCATACCGTACCAGAGCAACACCTCCTCCATAGTGTTTATCACACATCCTCCCTTGAAAGGTTGCACCAATATAATTTGATTTTTCTCTGTAACTTAAGTGTAAAAAAGCATAATCATATAACTTTGCAAAATTAAGCACAATTATAATTAAATTTAACTAGTACTTTGCTTTGCTTACTCAAATAACAATTTCAGATATTTCCACTTAACAACACTAGGATAAGAAAGCATAGAAATGGATGATATGTGTCTGCTTATTTTTAAAATAGTAATATAGATTAAAAATAATAAAAAGTGAATTATCATATGAATTTTTAGACAGTGATGAAGATTCTTTTTTATATAATTTTTTCAAAATGTACAGATTCTTAAAAAGTAAACATAATAAAAATAAAAAAAATTCCTTAAAACTAGAAAGCTAAGACATTTCAGTTGACAAATGGGCAGAGTAAGCTTCTGGGTTGAAACCTCCCCTTAATCAGATGTAATTAGCCTGGTCTAACCATGCAAAGGTATGTATATTTGTGGAAGAAAAATAATATAAAAGGTTAAAATTTTATAATTATATATATGATTTTTACATAATATGATAATATATAATACATATGGGTCCTGAATATTGATAAGAGAAAAACAAAGAGATTATTAAATAGAAATGGAGGCTTGTATTTTTAAAAATGTGGTTGATTGTGAATATAGTACATTAGAGATATTGAAATGTACAGTAGTGTTTCCACATCGTTATTTGCTTTTGTTTTATAGAAACAAAGCATAAAAAGAAGGCTACATCTCTAAATTCATAGACTACATTTCTTCAAATAGATATTGCTAATATTTTACATTTAGTTAAGTGTTAGTTACTCAGCCGTGTCCGACTCTTTGTGACCCCATGGACTGTAGCCCACCAGGTTCCTCTGCCCATGGTATTTTCCAGGCAAAAATACTGAAGTGAGTTGCCATTTCCTACCCCAGGGGATCTTCCCAACACCAGGATTGAACTCAATCTCTTGAGTCTCCTGCATTGGCAGGCAGGTTCTTTACCCTTAGTGTCACCAGTTAGGCACATTTAATGATATGTTCTATACTCAGTGTAAGAAGACATACTTTAATAAGATTGAAGTGGGTTTTACCTATCAGCCAATATATAGAGTAATTGATATTCATAATTCTGCTATAAAACTTATGTTGTGAAAAATACTATTCACAGGATATTGTATGTAAAGAAATGACAAGATATTTTTTCCTTAATGGCCTGTCAGAAATTAGGTCAAATTACAGATGCTTTCTTTCTTTTTTTTAATTTTTTTAAAATTTTTATTTATTTATTTATTTTTAATTTTATTTTATTTTTAAACTTTACAAAATTGTATTAGTTTTGCCAAATATCAAAATGAGTCTGCCACATGTGTTCCCCATCCTGAACCCTCCTCCCTCCCCATATGCTTTCTAATGTGTAATATTTAGTAATGACAAGATATACTTACACAAGTAAAAACGCCACATCATGTGGACGTAGAACAAGATAAGATCGTTTCCATTTTACAAATCTGTGTAATAATTCATTAGCATCTCCAGTTACTGGAATTTTATTTTCATCTATCCAAAGCTCTAATGAAGATAGAAGTACTGTAATATTAAATGAAGTAAAAATCTAAAATAGGAGACATAAAGAAAATATGTTTAAACTATATGGCTTAAATACATTTGGGAATTTATCTGCAAAAATAAACACTATACAAGACAGACACATTAAAAATATAAACTGCAAATCTGAATTGGATCTTATAAATTATATTAGTGAGTAATAAATATCACAAGTAAAACAAGTAATAAGGAACATTTTGATATGCTTGTACTTAATTAAGCCAGGCCAATGTCAAGTGCTTTACTTAATTTAATCCTTACAAAACCCTAAGTAGGTATGTATAATTATTAATTTCTGCAATTAAAGAGTTAGAAAACTTAAAATGGTTATATATTTGCCCTCTTTCACACAACATGTGTAGTCAGGCAGGGTGATTAAAAAAAAAAAAACACTCTAAAAACTGTTTAGGTAACACAAGCAAATGCATAAGTAAACACTTACAGCATTGGTCAATCCAGTCAACTGGAAAATCTTTTGAATGACAATAGTCGTATCAGCACCCATATGATTATACTGAAAAAGATAATTTGCATTTTAGATCTAAATATATATATATATATATATATATATTGCTTACTATCTAATAATGGTTATTATACTTAAATTGTAAAAGTTAAGAAATTTTTTAAAATTACCAATTTATTAGTTTTTAAACATTATCTATTATTATAGATAGCATGATATATATTAAGTGTGAAAATGAAAAACAAAAAAAAGACACTACAAACTTTCACAGAAAGAAGAAAACTTTCTAAATTCACTTATGAGGCCATTTCATGGGAAATAGATGGGGAAACAGTCAGACTTTATTTTTTGGGGCTCCAAAATCACTGCAGATGGTGATTGCAGCCATGAAATTAAAAGATGCTTACTCCTTGGAAGGAAAGTTATGACCAACCTAGATAGCATATTGAAAAGCAGAGACATTACTTTGCCAACAAAGGTCCATCTAGTCAAGGCTATGGTTTTTCCAGTGGTCATGTATGGATGTGAGAGTTGGACTGTGAAGAAAGTTGAGTGCCGAAGAATTGATGCTTTTGAACTTTGGTGTTGGAGAAGACTCTTGAGAGTCCCTTGGACTGCAAGGAGATCCAACCAGTCCATCCTAAGGGAGATCAGTCCTGGGTGTTCATTGGAAGGACTGATGCTAAAGCTGAAAATCCAATACTTTGGCCACCTCATGTATAGAGTTGACTCATTGGAAAAGACCCTGATGCTGGGAGGGATTTGGGGGCAGGAGGAGAAGGGGACGACAGAGGATGAGATGGCTGGATGGCATCACCGGCTCAATGGACATGAGTTTGAGTGAACTCCGAGAGCTGGTGATGAACAGGGAGGCCTGGTGGGCTGTGATTCATGGGGTCTCAAAGAGTCGGACACGACTGAGCAACTGAACTGAACTGAAACATTATCTATTATTATAGATAGCATGATATATATTAAGTGTGAAAATGAAAAATAAAAAAGACACTACAAGCTTTCACAAAAAGAAGAAAACTTTATAAACTCATTTATAAGGCCAGCATTATCCTAATATCAAAACCACTCAAAAATAGCATGAATACAAGAAATTTATAGGCCAAATTCCTAATGAATATAGGTGGGAAAATTCTCAAGAGAATATTGGCAACATGAATTCAACAACACACTGAAAGGATCATACACCATGATCCAGTGAGATTTATTCCAGGGATCCAAGAATGGTTCAATCTCTCTGAATCAATTAGTGTGATACACCCCATTAACAAAATTAAGAATAAAAAAATCATATGATCATCTCAATAGATGCAGAAAAAAGCATTTAATAAATTTCCATCTGCTTTCAGGATAAAAACTCACCAAAGTAAATATAGAGAGAATACACCACAACATAATAAAGGCCATGATCAACATCACACTCAGCAGTGTAAAGTTGGAAACTTTCCCAATAAGACCAGGAACAAGAGAAGGATACCTGTAGTTGCCACTTTTATCTAGCATAGTACTGGAAGTCTCAGTCAGAGCAATTAGGCAAGAAAAACAACTAAAAGGTATTCAAATTGGGAAAGAAAGAAGTGAAACTGTCACTATTTGCAGGTGACATAAATAGAAAACCCTAAAATGAAAGTGTTAGTTGCTCAGTTGTGTCCAACTCTTTTGGACTGTAGCCCACCAGGCTCCTGTCTATAAAATTCTCCATGAAAGAATACTGGATTGGGTAGCCATTCCTTTCTCCAGGGGTTCTTTCCAACCCAGGGATTAAAGCTGGGTTTCCTGCATTGCAGGCAGATTCTTTACCATCTGAGCCACCAGGGAAGCCCATCAAAAAACTGTTGGAACTAGAAAGAAATTCACTAAAGTTGCAAGATACAAAACCAATATACAAAAATTGGTTATATTATCTCTCGACAGTAATAAGCTATCAGAAAGCAAAACTAAGAAAACAATGCCATTTACAACAGCATCAGAAGAATAAAATACCTAGGAATAAATTTAACCAAGGAAATGAAAGATCTTTTCACTGAAAACTATATAAAGACATTGATTAAAGGAACTGAAGAAGGGAGAGAGCAAGGTGGTGGAGGAGTAGGAGGACATGGAGTACTTCTCTCCCCACAGATACATCAGGAATACACCTGCAGACACAGAAGTACATGCAGACACCAGCTGAGAGTGGACAGGAGTACTTGACCAGTGGAAAAGAATTTATAGAACCACACAAAACTCAGTAGGATGAAGGAACTAGGGAGAAAAATAGGAGTGTTAGTAGGACTGGACCTGCCCTCAGTGGGTGGGGAAAGTGAAGCAGGGGTCCAATCCCAACATCGGGGCAATTGTCTGAGTCAGAAGAGAAACATTTAAGGTTGAGAGTGAAACAACTGAACTGTGGCACCTAAATGGAATGAGAATCAGACAGTCCTTGCCACAGCCATACATACCCGGGACAGGGATGTAGGTTCCCTAGAAGGCGCAGTGGCTGGGAACTTGAGTTTAAGGATTGTGGAGCAATTCCAGGGTGAGGGCTGCTGTTGACTGTGGAGAGACGGATCAAGGGGATGCAAGAGAGGAGATTGTGGTGGGAAAAGCCTGTGGAGGAAAGCCACGTAGCCATGGAAGCAAGGCAATATGGGTGTCACATGGAGGGGTGGAGCCATCGCCATACCCTCTCTCTCCACACACGCCTGCAAGAGCAGCTGAAAAATAGAAAGGCTGGTCCTCAAACACCTGACACACTGCACTACAGAGTAGGACCCCACCCAGGGTGCCCCTTTAAGTGACTGATGTGCGAGACCACACAGTAGGACCCCAGCCAGGGGGGTGGGTTCCCTCTATGTGCCTAATGGGTCGAGCAACAGAGAAGGACCCCAGGCAAGTGCCTGAACAGGCAGAGATGCAGAGAAAAACTGGCTATAGGGGCCTTCTGATCGCCAGCTACAAGAAACTTGAAGAAAGACTCTGATAGGGCCATAACTCCTGTGGCAGAGGCAGTCTGTGCCCCTGCACACTTGGCACCTAGGGTCCCTGCAAGCCAAGCAGCTGCACCACCTTCATGATCAACCCTCCCTGGGGCAAAGCCGCCACAGGCATAAAAAGTCTTGTGTCTATGCACGCAGGGTCACTTTGGGCATGTTCAACTCTTTGTGACCTTGTGGACTGTGGTCTGCCAGGCTTCTCTGCCAGGGCAGTTCTCCAGGCAAGAATACTGGAGTGTATTGGCCAATACTGGTTGCCATACCCTTCTAGAGCACTATATTTCATGCTGCCCTGGCTGCCAACTCCCCTGAGTCCCTGGTGCTGCCAGAGCCCCTGCAACCCAAGCAGCTGTACCACGTCCACACCTGGCCCTCACTGGGCCAGACCCAAGTCCTCCAGGGCAGCCTCAGGAGCAAACCCCAGTGGACTAGCCACATGCAGAGATGGAAAGAAAACCACAATTGAAACCCAGGGGCAGTGTGGCTAAGGAAGAAGACCCAAACCCCTCCCACCAGCTGTACAAGCTGCGGATTAAATCCATGTGATCAACTAGGCAGACTCTGTGTCTATGGAACATATATAAAAGGGCATTGAGAGCTCCCACAAAAGAAAACACACTAGTTCTGACAGCTGTGGCCATTGGAGGCAAGAACACACAGGAGGAGGAGCAGATTAGAATCTGAGCTGCCCCCACAGCAGGTCCAGAGACCAGCACAGTGTTGGAGGGCATCCTAGGGAGGTGAGGTGGACTGTGACTCCCAGCGAGGGAAAGGACGCAGACAGCAGTGACTCAAGAAAAACATTTATTATTCTTGTGTTTTGACTTGTTCTGTAGACTCTTTTGGATTTTTAAATATTTTTTTCTTTATTTTTTTCCCTCCCTCCCCACCCCCAAAAAAACCCTGATGTGCAGTTTTCAATTTTTTTGGCACTATGAAATCTAATTAAGCTTTTGAGCTTCTTTTTTTCTCTTTTCTCAGTCACTTTTTTTTTTAAATTGTTTTTATAAACCCTTGCCTCTATGTTGTGCTTTTGCAGTTCTATGGAATTTTCCTTTTTTTTCTTCCTTTCTTCTTCCTTTTATTTTTCTCCTTTTTAAATTTTAATTTATTTAAAACCTATTATTTTTTTTTCTACATTTATACCTTTGTTTGCTTTTCCTACTGTTCTCTTCCCCTTGCAGTTAATCTTTAATGTATATAAATCTTCTTTATCTACCTCTATTTAACTTTGCATATCTATTCTTTCTTTCTTTCCTTCCTTTCCATTCAACATATTTATTAGCTTTGTTTTCATTGCTTTATTCCCCACCTGGCACATTGCTTTAGTTTTGTCTTCCAGTTTATGCTTTAGTTAGTTTTATTCTTAACTGGTAGATATAATTTTTGGTTTTGTTCACTGGGTCAATCTACTGTACTTTATTTTTGTTGAACTGTTTTGAATTTGCTTATGGGTGCATAGGTATATATTTTGTTATTTTAATTATTCTTTGCCTGATTTTGTAACTGCCATTTGTCTGAGGTTCATCTTTGGTTTCTTGTTTTTGGGTATTTGTTTTAAGCTCACTTAATGCCATAACAAACCACTTGTGGAATCTTCATTCCTGACCAGAGATCAAGCCCTGAACCTTTGAAGTGGGAACACTGACTTCAAGACCCTAGACTATCATAGAACTCACCCTAGGGAGTATCAAATAGTGGGAACTCACACAAAGGAAACCACCTGAATACAAGACCCAGCATTACTCAACAAGCATTAGCATTTGTTTCTAAACAACAAACAAAACAAAAATACAAACCTAATCATCAGCAGATAGGATTGCCACCTCACTCAACCTTACCAATCAGAGGAAAAAAAAACCAAAACTTAGCACAAAACTCGAACCAAACTTAGGAGGGCAGAAACCAAAAGGAAAAAAGAATTCAACCTTGAAGCCTGGGAAGATGAGACCTCAAACACAAGAAGATAAAAAATAAAAATAATGAAAAGTAGAGAAATACTACACAAATGAAGGAACAAACTAGAAACACAGAAGTCCAAATAAATGAAGAGGAAATAAGCAAGCTACCTGAAAAAGAATTCAGAATACTGATAGTAAAGATGATCGAAAACCTTGAAAACAGAATGGAGAAAATGCAAGAATCCATTAACAAAGACCTAGAAGAATTAAAAAATAAACACACAAACAACACAATGATTGAAATTAAAAATACTCTAGAAGGAACCAAGAGCAGAATATTTGAAGCTGAAGACTAAATCAGTGGGCTGGAAGACAAAATGGTGGAAATAACTTCTGAAGAGCAGACTAAAGTAAAAAGAATGAAAAGAACTGAGGATAGTCTCAGAGACCCCTGGGACGATATCAAATTTACCAACATTTGAATTATAGAGGTCCCAGAAAAAGAAGAGAAAAAGAAAGAGTATGAGAAAAAATTTGAAGAGATTATAGTTGAAAATTTTCCCAAACAAGGAAAAGGAAATAGTCAACCAAGTTCAAAGAGGTGAAAGAGTCCCATACAGGATAAATCCAAGGAGAAACACATCAAACACATACTAATTAAACTTATAAAGACTAAAGACAAAGGAAATATATTAAAAGCAGCAAGGGAAAAGCAACAGTGGCATACAAGGGAAACCTCATAGGTTTAACATCTGATCTTTCAGCAGAAATTCTGCAGGCCAGGAGGGAATGGCAGGATATTTTTAAAGCACTGAAAGGGAAAAATCTACAGTCAAGATTACTGTAACTGGCAAGGATCTCATTCAAAATTGTTGGAGAGATAAAAAGTTTTTTAGATAAGCAAAAGTTAAGAGAATTCAGTATGACCAAGGCTTTAGAACAAATGTTAAAGGGACTTATATAGTCAAGAAACCCAAGAGAAGAAAAAGATATACAAATGAAAACAGTTAAGAAAATGGCAATAGAAACATATATATGAAAATTACTTTAAATGTAAACAGATGAAATGCTCCAACCAAAAGACACAGACTGGCTGAATGGACACAAAAACAAGACCCAAATATATGCTGTCTACAAGAAACTCACTTCAGATCTAAAGACACATATAGACTGAAAGTGAGAGGATGGAAGAATATATTGCATGCAAATGGGAAGCAAAAGAAAGCTGGAGTAGCAATCCACATATCAGACAAAATAGACCTTAAAATAAAGAAGTTTACAAGAGATAAGGAAGGACACTACATAATGATCAAGGGATCAATCCAAGAGGAAGACATAACAATTGTAAATATCTATATACCCAACAGATGGTGATTTCAGCCATGAAATTAAAAGATGCTTACTCCTTGGAAGGAACGTTATGACCAACCTAGATAGCATGTTGAAAAGCAGAGACATTACTTTGCCAACAAAGGTGCATCTAGTCAAGGCTATGGTTTTTCCAGTGGTCATGTATGGATGTGAGAGTTGGACTGTGAAGAAAGCTGAGCGCCGAAGAATTGATGCTTTTGAACTGTGGTGTTGGAGAAGACTCTTGAGAGTCCCTTGGACTGCAAGGAGATCCAACTAGTCCATTCTAAAGGAGATCAGCCCTGGGTGTTCTTTGGAAGGAATGATGCTAAAGCTGAAACTCCAGTACTTTGGCCACCTCATGCGAAGAGGTGACTCATTGGAAAAGACCCTGATGCTGGGAGGGATTGGGGGCAGGAGGAGAAGGGGACGACAGAGGATGAGATGGTTGGATGGCATCACCGACTCGATGGACATGAGTTTGAGTGAATTCCAGGAGTTGGTGATAGACAGGAAGGCCTGGCGTGCTGCAATTCATGGGGTCGCAAAGAGTTGGACACGACTGAGCGACTGTACTGAACTGAACTGATGCACCCAACACAGGAGCACCTCAGTACCTCAGACAAACACTAACAGACATAAAAGGAGAAACTGACAGTAACACAATAACAGTAGGAGACTTTAACAGCCCACTCATACCAATGGACAGAGCATCAAAACAAAAAATTAATAAGGAAACACAAATCTTAAATGATACATTAGATGAGATGGATCTCATTGATATCTTCTGGGCATTCCATCCAATGCAGAAGAATACACATTCTTCTCAAGTGCATGTGGAACATTCTTCAGGATAGACTACATCTTGGGTCACAAATCAAACCTCAGTAAACTTAAGAAAATTGAAATTATGTCAAGAATTTTCTCCAACCACAACGTTATGAGACTAGATATCAATTACAAGAGAAAAACTGTAAAAACACAAACACTTGGAGATTAAATAATATGTATCTACAAAACAACTGGTTACTGAAAAAGTCAAAAGGAAAATAAAATTTCTAGAAAAAAATGACAATGAAAGCATGACAACTCAAAACCTATGGGATGCAGCAAAAGTAGTTCTAAGAGGGAAGTTTATAGCAATACAATCCTACCTCAAGAAGCAATAAAAAGCATCGAATAGACAATCTAACTTTATGCCTAAAACAACTGGAAAAGGAACAAACAAATCCTCAAATTAGTAGAAGGAAATAAATCATAAAGATCAGAGCAGAAATAAACATAAAGGAAATGAAACAATAGCAAAGATTAATAAAGCTAAAAGCTGGTTCTTTGAGAAGATATACAAAATTGACAAACCTTTAGCCAGACTCATCACAAAAAGAAGAAAGAAGAAGCAAATCAACAAAATTAGAAATGAAAAAGGAGAGGTTACAACAGACAATGCAGAAATACAAAGGATTATAAGAGACTATTATGAACAATTATATGGCAATAAAATGGATAACCTGGAAGAAATTCTTAGAAAAGATCAATCTTCCAATACTGAACCAGAAAGATACATAAATTATGAACAACCCAATTACAAGCACTGAAATTGAAGCTGTGATAAAAAGTCTCCCCCAAAACAAAAGCCCAGGACCAGATGGCTTCACAGGAGAATTCTACCAAACATTTAGAGAAGAGCTAGTGCCTATCCTTCTAAAACTCTTTCAAAAAATTGCAGAGGAAGGAACACTTCCAAACTCATTCTACAAGGCCACCATCAGCCTGATACCAAAACCAAAGACAACACAGAGGAAGAAAACTACAGGCCAATATCACTGATGAACATAGATGAAAAACTCCTCAACAAAATTTTAGCAAACAGAATTCAGCAACACATCAAAAAGCTCATATACCATGATCAAACTGGGTTTATTCCAGGGATGCAAGTATTCTTCAATATACAGAAATCAATCAATGTGACACACCATATTAACAAACTGAAAGATAAAAACCATATGATCATCTCAATAGATGCAGAAAAAGCCTTTGACAAAATTCAGTACCCATTTATGACTAAAACTCTTCAAAAAATGGGTATAAAAAGAACTTACCTCAGCATAGTGAAGACCATATGTGATAAGCCTACAGCAAACATTATTCTCAATGGTGAAAAATGGAAAGCATTCCCTCTAAGATCAAGAACAATACAAGGGTGTCCACTTTCACCACTATTATTCAACATAGTTCTGGAAGTCCTAGTTATAGCAATCAGAGAAGAAAAAGAAATAAAAGGAATCCAGATCAGGAAAGAAGAAATAAAGCTCTCACTGTTTGCAGACAACATGATACTATACATACAAAACCCTAAAGATAGTATCAGAAAACTACTAGAGCTAATCAGTGAATTTAGCAAAGTTTTAGGATACAAAATCAATGCACAGAAATCACTTGCATTTCTATATACTAACAACAAAAAATCAGAAAGAGAAATTAAGCAATCAATCCCATTCACCATTGGAACAAAATAATTAAACATCTAGGAATAAACTTACCTAAGGAGAAAAAAGAACTGTACACAGAAAATTATAAGACACTAATGAAAGAAGTCAAAGATGAAATAAACAGATGGAGAGATATTCCATGTTCCAGAGTTTGAAGAATCAATATTGTGAAAATGACTACACTACCAAACACAATCTACAGATTCAATGTGATTCCTATCAAATTACCAATGGCACTTTTCACAGAACTAGAACAAAAAATTTCACAATTCATGGAAACACAAAAGACCCTGAATAGCCAAAGCAGTCTTGAGAAAGAAGAATGGAGCTGGAGGAATCAACCTTCCTGACTTCAGATTATACTACAAAGTTACAGTCATCAAGACAGTATGGCACTAGCACATAAAAAGAAATATAGACCAATGGAACAAGATAGAAAGCCCAGAAATATACCCATGTACCTATGGGTACCTTATTTTTGACAAAGGAGGCAAGAATATGCAATGGGGCAAAAACAGCCTCTTTGATAAATGATGCTGGGAAAACTGGATAGCTACATGTAAAAGAATGAAACACCATACAGAAAGATAAACTCAAAATTGATTAAAGACCTAAATGTAAGACCAGAAACTATAAAACTCTTAGAGGAAAATATAGGCAGAGTACTCGATGATATTAATCAAAGCAAGATCCTCTATGACCCACCCGCTAGAGTAATGGAAATAAAAATAAAAGTAAACAAGTGAGGCCTGATTAAACTTAAAAACTTTTGCACAGTAAAGGAAACTGTAAGCAAGGTGAAAAGACAACCCTCAGAAAGGGAGAAAATAATAGGGAATGAAACAACTGACAAAGGATTGATTTCCAAAATACACAAGCAGCTCATACAACTCAATACCAGAAAAACAAACAAACAAATTAAACAAACAAATTAAAGTGTGGGAAAAAGGCCGAAACAGAGTCAGACACAACTAAAGTGACTTAGCACACACACAGGCACACAACCAATAATCAGCCATGAAATTAAAAGATGCTTGCTCCTTTGAAGGGAAGCTATGACAAACCTATGACAAGCCTAAACAGCATATTCAAAGGCAGAGATATCATTTTGCTGACACAGGTCCATATAGTCAAAGCTGTGGTTTTTCCAATAGTCATGTACAGATGTGAGATTGGACCATAAAGAAGGCTGAGTACTGAAGAATTGATACTTTTGAATTATGGTGAGGAAGGAAGAAAAGTCAGTCAATACATGTCAACACTGAAGTACATCATTTGTTAGAAATATATATGACAAAGATTTGGAAGCAGCCTTTGTAAAATGATGAAAACAAATAATTAAAAATATTCTTCATGGAAGTGAAATCAGCAAAAGGGAGAACCAGAAAACACCAAGCCTTTGTTTTTCTCTGGAAATATCAAAAGACAATCAGAAAATGGTTGATATGATAATCCCATTGGAGCCTCTGGAAAACCTATGGAAAACATCCAAAGGTCTACAGCAGCCAAGCCAATGTCCAACCAAGAAAAACCCACCTTGAAAATGATAGGAAATCGTGTGGTATTTACTCTCCTATGCCCTACTTCCTCCCCAGCATGGCATGATTTAGTCTGGAGGAAAGGCCCATCTGTTCCCCAATTTCCTCTCTTATACTAGGTGGAGCAGAGAAGACCTTATTTGCAATTTTCTAACCTATCTGGAAGGTGTCCAAATGATTGTTTTCTGTGTCACCTAATCCAGTTTTCAGGTAGCAAAAAGGGGTGGTCAATGCTTGTTAAAACTTCAAGGTTATGACAGACCCACAGATACTTGGAACAAGAGATTACAGGTGGAAATATACAGATATAAAGCCCTGAAAAGAAGCTGGGGTGAGATTTTTTGGAAATTGAGATATTGAAAAGCAGCCATGTATATAGTGAATCCCACAGGCCCAGGCAAGACATATGGTCAGAGAGACCTGAGAACATCTTAAACTTTCACCACATGGACTAAGAGGTAACCCAGATTGCCGGGAGCTGGCATATTGCATATTGAGTGCATATTGCATATTGAGTGCAGCACTTTCCACAGCATCATCTTTCAGGATCTGGAATAGCTCAACTGGAATTCTATCACTGCCGGGAGCCAGCGTGAGGAATTCCGCCCATGACAAAGGTCATGAGGAAGGAGGCTCGGCATACGCAAAGGCGGGATCGAGCCTCAGGAGTCCCCCTGGAAATTCTCGAGCATCTACCCCCCAAACCAGAGTCTGCCTACTTTCTGCTTTGTGCTTTCACCTACACCTCTGACTTTACGGGGGGCTGTCCCCCACTACCTCTCTCTGAAAAAAGAGTTAGCTAACAGCTCCAGTTAATAATTCCTGGGTGTGACAGTGTTTAACCTACAAACTCCTTTGGAAATCCTCTAGCCTGCCTGAATAGGTTTTTCCGGCCACATGTGATTGTTCAGAGCCTCCCAACTGTGAGAGGCAGGAGATGTTCTAAACTGTCTAAACACAGATTCCTTTGAGTAGTTAAAAGATTGATTAGAAATTGTATTGGTGAAGGGTTTTTCACTTATTGAGCCAATGTTTGCTGCTAAGTCTCCATACTCCGTACCTACTGTGTCCTTGGCAGTGTATTGATTGATATAATGGGTGTATAGAAATGTAAGTAGTAGCCTCAATGTTTGTAACGTTGGACCCTTGAGTTAATTCTTTCTTGATTGAGCCCACCTCACCTTTGCCCTATAGGAATGCAGCTTTGTCCAATGCTTTTTTGGAGGCTGGTGCCTGACTTTGGAATAATCACCTTTAGAGAAAGATAAGTTTCTTAAAATGTTAACAGGCCTCCTGGCCAGAAGATGATGTAATTCACCTGAACTTTTGCATATGATAAGTTTGAAAGCCTGGCTTCGATTAGGACCAGGAACTGCTGTCCTTGCATGACTCCACCCCTTCCCCCATTATCCTCTATGCACAACTTAAGGTATAAAAACTACTTTGGAAAATAAAGTGCGGGCCTTGTTCACTGAAACTTGGTCTCCCCATGTTGCTCTCTCTTTCAAATTCTGGCTGAGTCTCCATCTGGAGCGCGGAACCCACCATGCTTGCTAATTATGCCTGGGCTTCTAAGATCCGACCGGGGAGGCCTCAGTGTCTCCTCTCCTTCGGGAGAACGGAAGGACTCCTGCGGCCTACGTAAGTGGTGCAAACTTCTTGTCTTGAAGTTTTATTGGTCTCCTGCGTAAACCAAGCTACTCAGCTTCTTTTCTCCACTGAATTTTCCTACTGAGCTATCCTCATTCTATTACTCTTTATATCTTTAATGAATAAATAATTAAATAGGTCGCCGACGCCGTCCCCGCTTCGAATACCCTGGATCAGCCGGGGCTGGACCCCGGCACCAGATAATCAGTGAAAGGCTACCCTGACATAGAGCCAGTTCCAAAAAATGGTTTAAAAGGTGGTTATTTTTTTAAAATGCTGAATTTTCAATAAAAATCACAAGATACCTTAGTCAATTTGGGCTACTATAACAAAAACACCATAAAACTTGGTTTCAAACAACAACCATTTGTTTCTCACAGTTCTGAAGGCTGGAAAGTTTAAAGGTTAAGTCTCCAGCCACAGACATCAATTCCGTGTTGATGAGAACATGCTGTGTCCTCACACGGTAGAAGAGGTGTCCTTTCTTTTATAAGGGCACTAATCCCATTCACCTTCATGACCTAAGCCATTCCCAAAGGCTCCACTGCCAAATAACATCACTATGTGCATGTTCTTGCTTCTTGCTCAGTTGCTTCAGTCATGTCAGACTCTTTGTAACCCTATGGACTGTAGCCCATCAGGCTCCTCTGTCCATGGGATTCTCCAGGCAAGAATACTGGAGTGGGCTGCCATGCCCTTCTCCAGGATATCTTCCCCACCCAGGGATAGAACCCATGTCTCCTGCAGCTTCTGCACTGCAGGCAAATTCTTTACTGCTGAGCCCCTGGGGAAGCCCCACCACCATTATTCATCAGTATACATGTGAACAGAAAAGAAACATTCAGTCTATATTATAAGGCAAACTAGCAAACAACAACAAAAGCATAGCTCAAGGGAATGAAATAAATTGGCAGAAACCAGTCCTGAGAACTTGGAGACTTACTAGACAAAGTCCCTAAAACGACTGTGTAAAATATGCTCAAAGAGCTAAAGGAGATGGACATGTACACACAGCTTTATTTTGAATGGATAACCAACAGGGGATTACTGTACAGCACAGAGAACTCTGCTCAATGTCATGTGGCAGCCTGGATGGGAGGGGAGCTTGGGGTAGAATGGATACATGTGCATGTATGACTGAGTCAATCTGCTGCACCTGAAGCTATCACAATATTGTTAATTGCTTATACTCCAAAATAAAATAAAAAGTTTTTTTAAAAAGCTAAAGGATAAAAAGAACGAAGTCAGGAAAATGATGTATGAATAAAATGAGAATGGAAACAAAGATATAGAACTATAAAAGAAATCAAAAAGAATTCTGGCATTGAAAATGCAGTAACTGAATTAAAAGTTGAGTAGATGGGTTCAACAGCAGATTTAAAGGAGCATAAGAAAGAATCAGTAAACTTGAGAACAGGATAATTGAAATTGTTGAGTCTGAGAACCAAAAAGAAAAAAGAAAGGGGGGAACTTGTGGGATACCATTATGTAGTACAATATACAAATAAAGAGAATCCCAGAAAAAGAAGAGAAATTATCTAAATAATGGCCAAAAGCTTGTCAAATTTGATGAAACACATGAACCCACAAATCCTGGAAGCTTAACAAATTCTAAGAACGATAAAGCCAAAGGGACTCACACCAAGACACATTATAATCAAATTATCTAAAGCTAAGAACAAAGAGAATACTAATATTGAAGACAATAAGAAAAAAGCAACTAACTATGTAAAAGGGATGATAATAAGATTACTAGCCAATTTCTTAGCAAAAACTGCAGAGGCCAGAAGACAATGAGATGCTATATTTAAAGTACTGAACACAAAATGGAAAAGGCACCTTGGAAGACAGCTTGGCAATTTCTCACACACACAAAACACCAAACAAACAAACAAAAAGACTGTTATCGTATGATGTAGCAATCATGCTGCTAGATATTTACCCAAAGGAGATAAAATATATCCATGAAAAAACGTGTGCAGGGATATTTACAGCAGCTTGATTCATAACTGCCAGAATGTGGAAGCAACTGAGATGGCCTTTAGAAGGTGAATGGATAAACAAACTGGGATATATACAGACAGTACAATGTTACTAAGTTCTAAAAAGAAATTAGCTCTAAATCCATGATAAGGCACGTAGTAAAGTTAAATGCATGTTACCAAGGTAAAGAAGACAATCTGTCATGGCTACAGACCTCACATTTCAACTACGTGACATTCTCAAAATAGCAAAATTATTGAGATAGTAAAAAGATCAAAGGTTACTAGATGTTACGAGTATGCTGCTACTGCTGCTATTAAGTCACTTCAGTCGTGTCCGACTGTGTGACCACATAGACGGGAGCCCACCAGGCTCCCCTCCCTGGAATTCTCCAGGCAAGAACACTGGAGTGGGTTGCCATTTCCTTCTCCAATGCATGAAAGTGAAAAGTGACAGTGAAGTAGCTCATTTGGGTCCGACTCTGAGCGACCCCATGGACTCCTCCATCCATGGGATGAATCCCAGGCACCTCTGTCCATGGGATTCTCCAGGCAAGAGTACTGGAGTAGGTTGCCATTTCCTTCTCTGGTTATGAGTATGAGAATGATGAATAAAAATTACTCAGAAACTATTCTGTATGTAACAGATGTTTTCATTTATGTTAATTATATAAAATGAAAAATAAACTAATAGAGAGATGATTTTCTATTTACTACTGATACCAGAAATTTAAATTCATTGAAGCATAAATTATTGTCTTGTGTTAAAAATTTATTCCAACATTTTTTATAACCTCCCATTGCTAATATAAATTAACATGAGACAAATAAATGAAAGTATACTTACCAAATCTTTTTCAACTACTATATGCATTTCTATATACTGAGAGAAGTCTGGAAGAGGCTAAAAAAATCACAAACAGGTAAAAATTGAAGAATTATTTAAATATTTTAAGTACTATCACTACTTCACAAATTCAATGTTAGAAATTCAATTTTATATATGAAAATAGTCACTTTCAGACTACTGTCTTTGTTGCCTCTTTTGCATCTGTTCAATCAATTAATTTACTCAGAAAATAATCAGCTAATTTACTCAGAAAATAACTTTACCTTCTATTGGTACAGGGCTACTCACTTGATTCTCTGCTCTGAAGGACATCTTCCCTTGATCACCATTATATGTGAATTTACATTAGTTTAATGATTCCATCATACATTATTATGCGTTATGATTTTATTTGTGACCTTGAAAGAGTAAGGGCACCTCTCTGTTTGGAGGGGTGGAATTTCATCTGAAGATAAAGCTAATCCTTGTATAAATGACCTCAGAAAAATGTGAGCAACAGAGAAACAAAATGACTGAGTTTCTTAAACTGTGTCATAGATGTCTCAGGATGTGGAATCTGGTTACTGTGTCATCACAGACCATGGTGGTTAACTTAGGCACAAATGTGAGGCCCAGTGGGCTTATGATCTGTGTGATTTACACCCTGCCAATTTCTAGGGACAAAGTAATACTTGTTTTAACTACCATTAGTAAAATATTACTTGTTTCCATCATTATTTTTATATGAATTTAACCTAGGAGGAATATACTAAGGAAAACTTATGAGACAGTCTTTGTGGACACTCTAAGATTGTAGTGTATTTAACTCAAAATAGTTACTAATACCATCAACAAGCAATGGACAAATATATAGAAGCAGAAAAGGAGAATCAAATTTCAAAAATTGAGAAAACATTTATTATGCTTAAAGTCTGCATTTTTTTTTTCTTTTTACACTGATATTTAATTCCTTGAAAGTTCAAAACTATCACATTTTACTTAAACCATTTTCCTTAACATAAAGAGGAGCAATAAAGAGGGAATAACTAATCTGGGACTTAGCAAAGATGAGAAAAGTGAAGACTATAGTAATTTAAAGGGAAAAAGTTAATAAGGTCATTAAAACAAATTCAGGGCTGCATGATTATTCATTTTTTCCACTTTAAAAATTCTACTAAAGCCTTGAAGACTTGTGTTTTTTTTTTTAAACAATGCAAATGAAATCCCCTTACAGTCTAACTGATTTATTATAATTTCCATCCAAAGGTAAGCACCAAATGTTTCATGATAGTTTTGCTTATAGGACTCCATCCTGTCATTTAGGATGAAACAAGGAAAAGACACTACTTTACTGGAGGATAAACACAAGCATTTATATTAATGTGTTAGGGTTATATTAATGATTTGAAGGATTCAAAGTTATTTCTTTGTTTTAATCAATGTAAGTTGCTACTGATGCTGCTGCTTAGTTGCTAAGTCGTGTCCGACTCTTTTGTAACCCCACGCTGCAGCCTGCCAGGCTCCTCTGTCCTCTGTCTATAGGACTTCCCAGGCAAGAATACAGGAATGGGTTGCCATTTCCTTCTGCAGGGGACTTTCCTGACTCAGGGTTCGAACTGTGTCTCCTGCATCACTTGGATTGGCAGGCGGGTTCTTTACTATTGCACCACCTGGGAAGCCCAACATAAGGGTTAGCTGACTTACATTTCCTGAAGTAATCCTTATTTATTTTCATCTTTGAGATAAGGACTGATTATATTTAGTTGATAATAATTTATTCATTTATTTTCTGGACAATAAACTTTCAAGAGAAAAGATACATAGTCTATTTTAGAAAAACAATTAGAAATTTAAGACAAAGGTGCATAAAATAATGCCAAGAAATGTGTGCATTGGAAAGGTGGGCAGGTGCTAAGATTTTAGAAGATCTCAAAAGCTATTTTATTTAGTAAAAGAAAGTAGTCAATAAAGAAAACCAATTTCTTGGATATGTGTTATATGAGGTTGACACCAATTACCTGAAAATTTGCTTTGGTAAAGTAAACACTAAAGAATTGGATCTAGGGAAGAAGACTAGAGAACACTGCTAAGTAATCCAATTGCAATATATTTGGAGTAAAGAGTTAAAATTAGAAGATGCCAAAGATCACTGGTAAGAATATTCAGGGAGTGAGAAGGGCATGAAGATGTTGATAGATGACAGACAGACAATACAGATAGAAAAACATATAAGTAGGTAGAGAGTTAATGTGTGTGTTTGTGTATTTTGTTTAGCTTGGGCGATTATCATGTGCTACATAAGCTCAATAACTAAGAAAAAATGGAATGAGAGTGGGAGATCTATAAATTACTGTAGATAAAGCCATGAAAAAATATACAAGATAATATATAAGACAAACAAAAACCTGAGACTTAACACAGGAAATACTGGAGAAGGAAATGGCAACCCACTCCACTGTTCTTGCCTGGAAAATCCCATGGACGGAGGAGCCTGGCAGGCTATGGTTACTGGGGTCGCAAAAAGTTGGACACGACTGAGCAACTGAGCACAACACAGGAAATATCATTATCTAGAATATGAATGTATAAAGAAAAGAGAGAGAAGGCGATACATAGAGAGAGGCAGGAGAATTTTATCAGAGAGTAAAGTGAGTTGAAAATTCTGGGGAGTTTTTATGTTATTTCACCATTAACATTATACTCTATGGTAGTGGACTGAAACAACACAGAATCAACACAATCTCAGCTTTCATTTTTGGGAAATGAAAACAAGTGAATGCTAACATTTATTTGGAAATTGACAGCATCAAGAATAGCCAAAACAATCTTGAAAAACAACACTACTGAAGGATGTACACTTACTAATTTCAGAACTTATTTCAAAAATATCGCAGTAAATAAAAAGTGACTCTGGCATAGGAATAGACATAAAGATCAATGGAATATTATTGCATGTGCAGAAATAACCCCTAAATCTATAGTCAACTGATTTTGAAATAAAAGGGCTGGGCCATGAAAATTCAGTGAATAAAAGATGAGTCTCTTCAACAAATGGTGTTGGGAAAACTAGATATGCATATGAAAAATGATGAATTTAGAGCCCTTCCTCCCTTTTTACAAAAAATTAAATTAAGTTGGATCATATATTGAAATGTAAGAGGTTAAAGAATAAAACTTTTAGAGGAAATATGAAATAAATTTTGTAAATCTGGTATGATAGTTAATTTTATCTGTGAACTTGACTGGACCACAAATGCCCAGATATTCGTCCAAAAATTATTCTGGATATTTATGTGAAAATAATTTTGGATAAGACAAACATTTAAATTGGTGAACTTTCAGTGGAGTAGATTATCCTTCATAATATGTGTGCACCTCATCTGGTCAGTTGAAAGTATTAACAGAACAAGGACTACCTTGTAAGCAAGAATGTACACATTGCTGTATTTAAAATGGATAACCAACAAAGACCTACTGTATAGCACAGGAAGCTCTGCTCAATGTTATGTGGCAGCCTGGACAGGCAGCGGGCGGAAGTTTTAGGGAGAATGATAACATACGTAAGTATGGCTGAGTCCCGTTGCTTATCCACCTGAAACTATCACAACGTATTAATCAGCTATACTCCAATACAAAATAAAAAGTTAAAAAAAATTCCTTCCAACTGACTGCCTTTAGACTGAACACAACTTTTCCATGGTCTCCAGCCTGCCAGTATGCAGTCTACTTTAAATTTTCTCATTCTCTCTGTGTGTATTTATATCAAATATATGTATATGTGTGTATCCATACATGCAGACACACACACACATGCATCTTGTTGGTTCTGCTTTTCTAAAGAAATGTTTGTCATGAAAGACACCATTTTAACTATTGTAGCTGTGGAACTGAGATTGTTGAAAACCAAACACAGAATCTCACTTTGTGAGTGAATGGACTGCAACACAGGTTGAACGTCTACCCTCACAGGGTATCTACTGAAAGAAGTAAGATCCTAAAAATTGGAAAGTGGGTGTATGAGAAACTCTGATGAAGCTGGAGTCATTAACCTTCTAAACTCTGGTGAGTCTTTGTTGAATGAAGAAGTCCCTCCATCTCTGGATAAGGATATAAGGACAGTATAATGGCCTACCCTAAGGCAGTTGCCATAAAAGACACTTGTGATTCTTCTCAGGATCCTAGATAGGTGTCTTCAGTATTTATGTGAATGTCACTCATGCTTATTTTATCAGAATTCAGACATAATGGATATGGAGAAAGGAGTGCATCTGCAGGCAACAAAGGTCTGTATCACGGGGGAAAATGCCATTAATGGTGGAAAATGCCAGCTTGGAGTTCTGCAAAACTGAGTGACTAGTTTTGAGGCTTACAACACAAGCTCTGAAGTGTCTGATGTGTCTTGCTCTCTCTCAATAATTTGTAAGCAACTGGTTTATCATAAAAATACATTGTTTATATGGCTGCATAGTAATAACCACATAGTTTACTCAATAGATCACTCACCTCTACATTTTGTATCTTATAGGGCTTTTCTCTTAGCTCAATTTCTCTCTCAGTATATACAGAAGAACTTGAATCCCTAGGTTTTATTTGGTAAACCATATGTTCAAAACCAATTGAAGGCTCCAAGGGCTCAATTCCATAACTTACATTTTCAAACTGTAGTAAGCCCCTACAAATTCCAAAAAATAAGCGAATAAATAAAATAATTCATTTTCTTAAAGTCAATAAAATGAAATAATCAGTTTTTTAATAGTATGTAGATTATTTTCAGTCTTAGCCTTGGGTGGTGAAGTAGGAAAAACATTACCAAGAATCCACAGATATACTGAGTGGAATGAGTAGTAGTAATGCTGTTGGCATTTATCTAGCTATAATTAATACTAATGGTTTCCACATATACTAAAAATAAACCCTTAATTCAGGAGGGGAGTAGGAGACATTGCAAGAGTTTTTATACCATGCTTTTCTAATGACAGTTTTTCATAATAAGCCATGCCTCACTTTAAAACTTAGCAAAGATCAATGAAACTAAAAGCTGATTCATTGAGAGGATAAACAAAATTAATAAACCTTTAGCCAGACTCATCAAGAAAAAAAAAAGAGGACTCAAATCAATACAATTAGAAATGAAAAAGAAGTTATAACTGACACTACAAGTTGCTACAAACAACTATATGCCAATAAAATGGACATCTCAGAAGAAGTGGACAAATTCTTAGAAGGATACAGGTTTCTAAGAGTGAACCAGAAAAAAATGGAAAATATGAACAGAATAATGACAAGTACTGAAATTGAAACTGTGATTAAAACTTCCAAACAAAAGGCCAGGGACGGAAAACATAGCAGGTGAATTATTTCAAGCATTTAGAGAAGAGTTAACACCTATTCTTCCCAAATCATTCCAAAAAATTGCAGAAGGAGGAACACTCCGAAGCTCATTCTATGAGGCCATCACCACCATGACACCAAAGCCAGACAATGGTGTCACAAATAAAGAATATTAAAGGCCAATATCACTGATGAACATGGATGCAGAAATCCTCAACAAAATACTAGCAAACAGAATCCAACAACACATTAAAATAATCATACACCATGAACAAGTGGGATTTATCACAGGGATGGAAGGATTCCTCAACACATGTAAATTGATCACTGTGATATGCCACATTAACAAACTGAAGAGGGAAAGTCATATGATCATTTCAACACACACAGAAAAAGCTTTGACAAAACTCAGCACTCATTTATGATAAAAACACTCCAAAAAGTGAACATAGAGGGAATATACTTCAACATAATAAAGGCCATATATGACAAACACACAGCAAACGTCATTCTCAACAGTGAAAAACTGAAAGCATTTCCTCTAAGATCAGGAACAAGACAAGGATATCCACTCTTACCACTTTTATTCAACACAGTTTTGGAAGTCCTAGCCAGGACAATCAGAGAAAAAAAAATAAATAAAAGGAGTACAAATTGGAAAAAAAGTAAAATTGTCCTGTTTGCAGATTAATGGTACTATGCACAGAAAATCCTAAAGATACCACCAGAAAACTACTAGAGCTCATTAAAGAACTTGGTAAAATTGTAGGATACAAAATTAATACACTAAAATCTCTTGCACTTCTATACATTAGCAATGCAAGATCCAAAAGAGAAATGAATGAAACAATCTACTTACCATCATATCAAAAAGTACCAAATAACCAACAATAAACCTATCTAAGGAGGCAAAAGACCTATACTCAGAAAGCTCTAAGATATTGATAAGAGAAAGCAAAGATGACACAAACAGATGTAGAGATATACCATGTCCTCAGATTTGAAGAATCAATATTGTCAAAACGACTATACTATCCAAAGTAATTTACAGATTAAATGCAATCACTATCAAATTCCCAGTGGCTTTTTTCACAGAATTAGAACAAAAAAATTTAAAATTTGTATGAAAACACAAAAGACCTTGAATGGCCAAAGCAATCATGAGAAAGAAAACTTGGGCTGGAGGAATCAGGCTACCTGACTTCAGAATATACTACAAAGCTACATTCATCAAAACAGTATGGCATTGGCACAATAATAGAAATACTGAAACTGGATAGAAATTTCAGAGCTAAACCTATGACCTCTGGTCATCTAATCTATGAAAAGGAGGCAAGATATACAATGCAGAAAGGACAATCGCTTCAATAACTGGTGATGGGGAAAAGAAAACTGGACAGCTATATGTAAAAGAATAAAACTAGAGCATTCTTTAATACCATACACAAAAATAAACTCAAAATGAATTAAAGACCTGAATATAAAACTGGATTCTGTAATACTCTTAGAGGAAAACACAGGAAAAACACTTTCTGGCATAAATTGAAGCAAGATCTTTTTTGATCCACCTCTCAGAGTAATGAAAATAAAACCAAAAATTAATGGAACATAATATAACTTAAAAATTTTGCACAGCAAAAGAAACCATCAACAAAACAAAAATATAAGCTCACAAAATAGGAGAAAACATCTGCAAGGTATTAATATTTTAAATATATAAACAGTGCATGCAGCTCAATATCAAAAAGCACAACAAACTAATCAAAAACAGGGGTGGAAGATCTAAACAGACATTTTTCCAAAGACTATATACATATGGCACATGAAAAAAATGTTTAATATCACTAATTATTCAGATCAGTTCAGTTGCTCAGTTGTGTCCGACTCTTTGCCACACCATGAATTGCAGCATGCCAGGCCTCCCTGTCCATCACCAGCTTCCGGAGTTCACTCAAACTAAAAAATGTTTAATATCACTAATTATTAGAGAAATGAAAATCAAAACTACAATGAGGAACCACCTAACACTATTCAGAATAGCCATAATTAAAAAGTGTACAAATAAATTATGCTGGTGGAGGAAAGGGAACCCTCCTACATTGTTGGTCAAATTATAAATTGGTACAGCCACTACGAAGAACAGTATGGTAGCTCCTTAAAAAACTAAAAATAGAGCTACCACGTGACATAGCAATCTGACCCTTGGGTAGATATCTGGAGAAAAGCATAATTTGAAAAGATATATGTGCCCCGATATTCATTGCAGCACTATTTATAACAGCCAGGACATGGAAGCAACCAAAATGTCTACTAACAGAGGAATGAATAAAGAATATGTGTTACATATCTACATTGAAAGATGTATATATAAAAAGGATATAAAGGCCATAAAAGCCATAAAAAGATGAAATAATGCCATTTGTAGCAACATGGATCGACCTAGAGATTGTCATACTGATTGAAGTTGGTTGGAGAAAGACAAATATTATCTGATACCACTTATATGTGGAATTTAAAAAAATGTTACAAATGAGCATATTTACAAAACAGAAATAGTCACAGATGTAGAAAGCAAACTTAAGGTTAGCGAAGGTGATGGGTGGAGGGAGGGATTAAATTGATAAATGCGAATTGACATATATACTCTACTATATATAAAATAAATAACCAATAAGAACCTCCTGAATAGCACAAGAAACTTTACTCAATACTCTGTAATATTCTATATGGGAGAATAATCTAAAGAAGATTGGAGATATATTTGATATTTGGCAAAACTAATACAATTATGTAAAGTTTAAAAATAAAATAAAAAAAAAACAAAAAAAATAAATGTGTATATGTATAGATATACACACACGTGCCTGACTCACTTTGCTGTACAGTAGAATCTAACATAACTTTGTAAATCAACTGCATTTCAATAAAAAAATTAAAAATAAAAATGAAACTTCTGAATATAATTTCTAAATTTGACAATTATTTCTTAAAAATTCCAGTTGCAACCATAAAATTATATATCACAACCTGAGTCCAGTACACGTGCTAATGATCGCCATAGAATTTGGATAACCTTCAATATATCCTTGGTAGTAGCAAAAATTCTGAAAAATAAAGAAAAACATATACATTTTTATTAGAATACTTCATGTTAAATATATTATTCTCAAATATTTAAAACATATATACATATACTGTATGCATCAAACACTTACTATTTCTGAGACAGATGTATAAGATTATTAGATGGACATTTAACCTCAGTTTTCCAAAATTGTGCCTAAAAGTTTCTAAGAATAAGTACATTTCCATGATCTTTTCTATTATAAATTAAACATGACAACCCCTATCATTAGGATCAAGGAAAAAATCATCAAAAACTTATTTTTTCAAATTCTTCTGACTTATTTTTTCAAGGTAAATATAAAAATATAAATAAATCCAAAACCTTCCAAATTTATTCAATTAAAAATTACTTTATTACAATGGCAGAGTAGATTATATTGGATTATAAACTCCCAAATTTACTGAAAAACTAATTCACACATTTTGAAAGCTCAATGAATTCAGAGTACAAACACAAAGAGATCCATAAACAGACGCATAAGCAAAAACATTAAAAATCAAAGAATCAAATCTTGAAAGCAGCATAAGAAAACTATTTACCTTAAAAGAGAACTCCAATGATATTTGCATCAGACTTCTCTGTAGAAACTACAAAGTTTAGGAAGCAGAGGGCTAACATAATGTACTTAAAGAAAAAAAAAATTACTCAAGAGTTCTATATCAAGCAAGGCAATGTTTAAAAATAAAATAAATTTATTTCCATATGAACAAAAACTTTTGAGAATTTGTTATTACTTGCTCAGCCTTACATGGAATACTTAAGGAAATTCTTCAGGTTGAAAGTAAGTGATCTCAAATAGTAATTCAAATCCACATAAAATTTCAAAGAGAACTCAAGAAGGTTACTATGTAATTTAAAAAGCATACTATGTAATTTAAAAAGGCATATTTTCCCTTTCATTCTCTTAACTGATTTAAAAATCAGTTGAGTAAAGTAATATGTATATATGCTTCCCTGATGGTTCAGTTGGTAAAGAATTTGCCTGAATGCAGGACATTGAATACAATGCAGGAGACCCAGGTTTGATCCCTGAGTAAGGAAGATGCCCTGGAGAAGGAAAGGGCAATCCAGCCCAGTATTCTTGCCTGGGAAATCCATGGACAGAGGAGTCTGGCAGCTATAGTTCATGAGGTCACGAGAGTTGGACACCACTTAGTGACTAAACCACAAAATGTATATAGCATAGTATTTGGTCCAAGAAATAGAATATATTTGCTGATAACAGCATATAGAAGGTGAGTGGAAACAAAGAAGTACTAGGTTAAGGAAAGGACTGCAGATAGTAAAGTAACTATAACAGTGAACTGTTGGGATTGTACATTAATAGATGTAATATGTACAACAATAATACCATAGAAGGGGGCAAATAAACAGTTTTATTAGGAAAAATGTCTCTGTGTCTCACTGGAATTAAGGTAAATATAAATCTAAAATTGCATCAGTTCAGTTCAGTCGCTCAGTTGTGTCCGACTCTTTGAGACCCCATGAACCTCAGCACACCAGGTCTCCCTGTCCATCACCAACCCCCAGAGTCCACCCAAACCTATGGCCATTGAATCAGTGATGCCATCCAACCATCTCATTCTCTGTCATCCACTTCTCCTCCTGCTGTCAATCCCTCCCAGCATCAGGGTCTTTTCCAATGAGTCAACACTTCCCATGAGACGGCCAAAGTATTGGAGTTTCAGCTTCAACATCAGTCCTTCCAATGAACACCCAGGACTGATCTCCTTTAGGATGGACTGGTTGGATCTCCTTGCAGTCCAAGGGACTCTCAAGAGTCTTCTCCAACACCACAGTTCAAAAGCATCAATTCCTGGCTATTATAAACAGTGTTGCGATGAACATTGGGGTACTCGTGTCTCTTTCCCTTCTGGTTTCCTCAGTGTGTATGCCCAGCAGTGGGATTGCTGGATCCCATCAGCAGATGAATGGATAAGAAAGCTGTGGTACATATACACAATGGAGTATTACTCAGCCATTAACAAGAATACATTTGAATCAGTTCTAATGAGGTGGGTGAAACTGGAGCCTATTATACAGAGTGAAGTAAGCCAGAAAGAAGAACACCAATACAGTATACTAACACATATATATGGAATTTAGAAAGATGGTAACAATAACCCTGTGTACGAGACAGCAAAAGAGACACTGATGTATAGAACAGTCTTATGGACTCTGTGGGAGAGGGAGAGGGTGGGAAGATTTGGGAGAATAGCATTGAAACATGTAAAATATCATGTATGAAATGAGTTGCCAGTCCAGGTTCGATGCACAATACTGGATGCTTGGGGCTGGTGCACTGGGACGACCCAGAGGGATGGAATGGGGAGGGAGGAGGGAGGAGGGTTCAGGATGGGGAACACGTGTATACCTGTGGTGGATTCATTTTGATATTTGGCAAAACTAATACAGTTATGTAAAGTCTAAAAATAAAAAAATAATAAAAAAAAAAGCATCAATTCTTCGGAGCTCAGCTTTCTTCACAGTCCAACTCTCACATCCATACATGACCACTGGAAAAACAGTAGCCTTGACTAGACGGACCTTCGTTAGCAAAGTAATGTCTGTGCTTTTCAATATGCTATCTAGGTTGGTCATAACTTTCCTTCCAAGGAGTAAGTGTCTTTTAATTTCATGGCTGCAGTCACCATCTGCAGTGATTTTGGAGCCCCAAAAAATAAAGTCTGACACTGTTTCCACTGTTTCCCCATCTATTTCCCATGAAGTGATGGGACTGGATGCCATGATCTTCATTTTCTGAATGTTGAGCTTTAAGCCAACTTTTTCACTCCTCTCCTCTTTCACTTTCTTCAAGAGGCCCTTTAGTTCTTCTTCACTTTCTGCCATAAGGATGGTGTCATCTGCATATCTGAGGTTATTGATATTTCTCCCAGCAATCTTGATTCCAGCTTGTGTTTCTTCCAGCCCAGCATTTCTAATGATGTACTCTGCATTGAAGTTAAATAAGCAGGGTGACAATATACAGCCTTGACATATTCCTTTTCCTATTTGGAACCAGTCTGCTGTTCCATGTCTAGTTTTAACTGTTGCTTCCTGATCTGCATACAGATTTCTCAAGAGGCAGATCAGGTGGTCTGGTATTCCCATCTCTTTCAGAATTTTCCACAGTTTATTGTGATCCACACAGTCAAAGGCTTTGGCATAGTCAATAAAGCAGAAATACATGTTTTTCTGGAAGTCTCTTCCTTTTTCCATGATCCAGCAGATGTTGGCAATTTGATCTCTGGTTCCTCTGCCTTCAAACCAGCTTGAACATTTGGAAGTTCACAGTTCATGTATTGCTGAAGCCTGGCTTGGAGAATTTTGAGCATTACTTTACTAGCGTGTGATATGAGTGCAATTGTGCGGTAGTTTGAGCATTCTTTGGCATTGCCTTTCTTTGGGATTGGAATGAAAACTGACCTTTTCCAGTCCTGTGGCCACTGCTGAGTTTTCCAAATTTGCTGGCATTGAGTGCAACATTTTCACAGCATCTTCTTTGAGGATTTGAAATAGCTCAACTGGAATTCCATCACCTCCACTAGCTTTGTTTGTAGTGATGCTTTCTAAGGCCCACATGACTTCTCATTCCAGGATGTCTGGCTCTAGGTGAGTGATCATACCATCGTGATTATCTTGGTTGTGAAGATCTTTTTTGTACAGTTCTTCTGTGTACTCTTGCCATCTCTTCTTAATATCTTCTGCTTCTGTTAGGTCCATACCATTTCTGTCCGTTATCGAGCCCATCTTTACATGAAATATTCCCTTGGTATCTCTAATTTTCTTGAAGAGATCTCTAGTCTTTCCCATTCTGTTGTTTTCCTCTATTTCTTTGCATTGATCACTGAGGAAGGCTTTCTTATCCCTCCTTGCTATTCTTTGGAACTCTACATTCAGATGCTTATATTTTTCCTTTTCTCCATTTCTTTTCACTTCTCTTCTTTTCACAGCTATTTGTAAGGCCTCCCCAGACAGCCATTTTGCTTTTTTGCATTTCTTTTCCATGGGGATGATCTTGATCCCTGTCTCCTGTACAATGTCACGAACCTCAGTCCATAGTTCATCAGGCACCCTGTCTATCAGATCTAGTCCCTGAAATCTATTTCTTACTTCCATTGTATAATCAAAAGGGATTTGATTTAGGTCATATCTGAATGGTCTAGTGGTTTTCCCTACTTTCTTCAATTTAAGTCTGAATTTGGCAATAAGGAGTTCATGAGACTTCCCTGGTGGCTCAGATGATAAACCCCAATCAATAAATCCAATAAATAAATGCAAAGGTTGTCAGATTAGGTTAAAAAAAAAGACACAACTGTGAACTGTTACTAGATAACTGGCTTTAATTTCAAAGACATAGACTGATTAAAGGAATAAAAAAGAATATCATGCAAATAGCAATCTTGAGCAAATGGGATTGACCACCTTATACCAAGTTACTCTGGTGGTGACTCAGATGGTTAAGAATCTGTCTGCCAATACAGGAGACATGGGTTCAATTCCTGTGTCTCCTGGGGTCGAAGATCCCCTGGAGGAGCAAATGGCAACCCACTCCAGTATTCTTGCCTGGGAAATCCATGGACAGAGGAAACTGGTCCATGGGATCACAAAGAGTTGGACGCAGCTAGCGACCAACATTATAGTGTATATCAGACAAAACAGACTTTAAAAACAAAAAACATGTTAGTAGATAATGAGCAATATTTTATAATAATACAAAGTTCAACACATCAGGAAGATATAACACTTGTAAACACAGGTAACGTACCATAGTACATTAAAATTTGGTAGATATAAGTCTTTAACTTATAGTTGAAGACTTCCTTTTTCTTTCTATTCCACTTTTAGTGATCCATGGAACAGCTAGGTAGAAGATTAACAAGGAAATACAAGATTTTAAAAAATAAATTAAGGGAACCCAGTTAATTTATGCCAACATCCGTTGGATCATATAAAAAGCAAGAAAATTCCAGAAAAACATCTACTTCTTCTTCATTGACTACAATAAAGGCTTTGACTTTGGATCCAACAAACTATGGAAAATTCTTAAAGAAATGGGAATACCAGACCACTTTACACGCCTCCTGAGAAACCTGTATGCAGGTGAAGAAGCAACAGTTTGAGCTGGACATGGAACAATGAAGGTTCCAAATTGGGGAAGGAGTACGTCAAGGCTGTATATTATCTCTCTGCTTTTATGTGGAGTAATTTTATGCAGAGTACTTCATGTGAAATGGATGAAGCTCAAGCTGGAATCAAGCTTGCTGGGAGAAATATCAATAACCTCAGATATGCAGATGACATAACCTTTATGGCATAAAGTGAATAAGAACTAAAGAGCCTCTTGATAAAGATGAAAGGGGGGAGTGAAAAAGCTGGCTTAAAACTCAACATTCACAAAAGGAAGATCACGCCATCAGGTCCCACGACTTCATGGCAAATATATGGGGAAACAAAGGAAACAGTGAAAAACTTTATTTTCTTGGGCTCCAGAATCACTGCAGATGGTGACTGCAGCCATGAAATTCAAAGACACTTGCTCCTTGGAAGAAAACCTAGGACAAACCTAGACAGTGTATTAAAAAGCAGAAACATCACTTTGTCAACAAAGGTCTGTATAGTCAAAGCTATGGTTTTTCCAGTAGTCATGAATGGATGTGAGTGTTGGACCATAAAGAAAGCTTAGTGCCAAAGAATTGATGCTTTTCAACTGTGATGTTGGATAAGACTCTTGAGAGTCCCTAGGACAGCAAGGAGATCTAACCAGTCCATCCTAAAGGAGATCAGTCCTGGGTGTTCATTGGAAGGACTGATGCTGAAGCTAAAGCTCCAGTACTTTGGCCACCTGATGAAAGAACTGACTCATTGGAAAAGACCTGATGATAGGAAAGATTGAAGGCAGGAGGAGAAGGGGATGACAGAGGGTGAGATGTCTGGATGGCATCATCCATGCAATGGACATGAATGTGAGAAAACACAGGGAGATGGTGAAGGACAGGGAAGCCTGGCATGCTGCAGTCCATGGGGCTGCAAAGAGTCAGACATGACTGAGTAACTTAACAACAACAAAAGTAAACCTAGCAGACATCTGTAAAATGCTCTGCCAAAGAAAAACAAGATACGCATTCTTCTTAACCTGTACATATTTTCCAGGAGAGATCATATGCTCATGCATTAAAAAAGCCTCAATTTAAAAGTACAGAACTAGTAAAAGTATGCTTTCTGATAATAATGACATTTTTTTAGAAATAACTGACAGAAAACATTTGGATGAACTCACAGACATGTGGAAATCAAACATTGTATCTCTAAATAACCCATGGATTAAAGGAGAAATCAAATATGAAACCAGAAGATATTTAAGGAAAATAAAAATGAAGAAACTCCATACTTAAAAAGTATAGGATGTGGCGAAAGTTAGTTCTTTTGATAAATGTATATAGATTGACACATATATTAACAATGAAAAAAGATAAAGTAATACCAATCCAACCACCTATAACTCAGGAAAAGGAAGAACAAGCTAAATCTAAATTAAGCAGAACAAAGGAAATAATGTAGAGTGAAATTAAATAGGAATAAATCTATCAATGAAAGCAAAAGGTGGTTCTTTGAAAAGTTAAAATTGACAATTCTTAAGATACATTGACTACTAAAAGAACAAAATTACTAAAATCAGAAATAAAAGTGGGGTATTACTACCACCCTTATAGCAGGATTATTTAGGGAGTGCTAAGAATCATCATATGCCAACATTACACGATGTTGGTAAATTGATAAATCTATAGAAAAGCACAAACTACCTTCTCTGTCCATGGTGCCTCTTCTAGCATCAGCACTCGTGAACTAAAAGAGAGCCTTATCCACTGCCATGGCTTCTGCACAGTGTTGTGTCTGATATAGAAACTTATTTTTCAGTGAATTAAGTGTAGCCATTGGTTTATGTGGGCTTCCCTCATATCCCAGTCAGTAAAGAATCTGCCTGCAATGCTGGAGACCCGGGTTTGATCCCTGGGTCAGGAAGATCCCCTGGAGAAGGAAATGGCCACCCACTCCAGTACTTTTACCTGGGGAATCTCATGGACAGAGAAGCCTGGCCAGTACAGTCCATGAGTTGGACACGACTTAGTAACTAAATCACCACCACCACCATTGGTTTATGTACATATCTAACCATATATTCTATCATCTGGAAGTGGCTGATCTAACTTAAAGGTAGACTAGCTTACTGAACACTTTTACCATGGTAGTTGGGAGACATTACTCTGAAAGGCTGGGGTTCTGTTTGCATCAGAGACCAGTATATGGCAAGTTTCACTGAGAGCTTCAATACATTTGTCCAGATGTAAGGTGTTGCAATGGGAGTCTCACCTTCCCAACATTATACCTAATAACTATTTTGTAGCTTTTTTGCTTTCTACCATAGCAACTTTTAGCTCCCAGCCACCAGTGGGGAATTTATTCACCCGGGGACACAACAATGATTCTACTACTTTGGAAGATGAAACTTCCACCTGGATATTTTGAGCTACTGTACAAATGGCAATGTACAAATGAGCAAGCTAACCCAGAGGCTGGAGGGACTGACTCTGAACACAGGATGGAAAACTGTTGCTTAAAGAAGTGCTGTGTCTTCAATTTACTTGAATATAACAGTAACCAAAATAAGATATGATTAAGGATGCAGACCCTTTGGGAATGAAGATTTGTGCTTTTCTGCTAGGTAAACATCCATAAGAAGCTTAGGTAGGTCCTGCTGAGAGCAATGGAAATGGGGAGCAGGTGGTGGGAAAAAGAAGTCATACACAGCAATCATAACTGATCACAGAAGCGAAGACTAGCAGCTTTGCATATGTTCTTTTGGCTTGTCACATGCATATGTATCTTTATTTGTATGTACCAACCATTTTCTTCTTTCCCCCCCTCTTCCTATTATCAGCTTACATACAAGTGGTTGGAAGTTAACTTTACAAGTTAATTTAACCTCATGTTAACACAGTATTCAGAGGGACTGTGACAATTTGTGGAGCGTTTAATATTGCTACCAATGGACACAATGACACGTGATTGTGTGTCTCATCAATTTGTGGAAGAATGAAAATCGCTTTAATTGTGAAAAGTTTGGTTGAATGTTAACTAGAAATAGGTGATTCTGTTGTTTTTTCAGAGTTCAAATACATACATATGGGGGGCTTCCCTGGTGGCTCAGTGGTAAAGAATCTGCCTGCCAATGCAGGAGACGCAGGTTCAGTCCCTGGTATGGGAAGATCCCACATGCCATGGAACAACTAAGCTTGTGTGCCACAACTATGGGGCCTGTGCCCTAGAGCCTGTGCTCCACAGCAAGAGAAACTACAGTAGTGGGAAGCCTGCACCACCACCACAAAGAGTAGCCCTCTCTCGCCACAACTATGGAAAAGCCTGCACAGCAATGAAGACCCGGCACAGCCAAAAAAAAAAAAATTTTTTTTTAAATGAGTGCATATGGAAACTGAATAGTCTAAGTTGTAAGGCTCTGTTGATTATTAATGCATTGCAACTCAGTTTCAAATTAACCTTTTGCCTGCTTTGTACAAATGAATATGGGCCCCTTAATTATTTTTTCCTTTGCTATGGAGCAAGCTTTGCTAGTAAGGGGTGCTGGTGAGCATGGGAAGACAGCTTTGCTGTCTGGTTCCAGGGTGCTAGCTTGGCAGGCTCCTACAGAGAGTACAGCTGTGGCAAAGCCAGGATGCTTCAGTGACTGGTGGTCACTAACACCCTTCAGCCGGTAGTTTCCATCCGTCCAGGCCCCTCTCCTTCCGCAGTAAAGTGACTTTGGTGAGACATCTTGTGAGCAGCTCTCCTGGCTACCCAAAGGGCAGATGTCCCTTGGATGGTTCTGAAGAAAAGTTTCACAGCAACATCATTTGGAACAGCACCACAGTGACTTCTGCTATTTGAAGATCCATGGTCATGCCATTTTCAGCAATCCCAACTCTGGGGTAAAGAAACAGGCTTTTTTAACCCATCCTAAGGTTGCCAACCACCTGAACTGCCTCTTGAGAAATCTATATGCAGGTCAGGAAGCAACAGTTAGAACTGGACATGGAACAACAGACTGGTTCCAAATAGGAAAAGGAGTACGTCAAGGCTGTATATTGTCAGCCTGCTTATTTAACTTATATGCAGAGTACATCATGAGAAACGCTGGACTGCAAGAAACACAAGCTGGAATCAAGATTGCCGGGAGAAATATTAATAACCTCAGATATGCAGATGACACCACCCTTATGGCAGAAAGTGAAGAGGAACTCAAAAGCCTCTTGATGAAAGTGAAAGTGGAGAGTGAAAAGTTGGCTTAAAGCTCAACATTCAGAAAACAAAGATCATGGCATCTGGTCCCATCACTTCAAGGGAAATAGATGGGGAAACAGTGGAAACAGTGTCAGACTTTATTTTTTGGGCTCCAAAATCACTGAAGATGGTGACTGCAGCCATGAAATTAAAAGACGCTTACTCCTTGGAAGGAAAGTTATGACCAACCTAGATAGCATATTGAAAAGCAGAGACATTACTTTGCCAACAAAGATCCATGTAGTCAAGGCTATGGTTTTTCCTGTGGTCATGTATGAATGTGAGAGTTGGACTGTGAAGAAAGCTGAGCTCTGAAGAATTGATGCTTTTGAACTGTGGTGTTGGAGAAGACTCTTGAGAGTCCCTTGGACTGCAAGGAGATCCAACCAGTCCATTCTGAAGGAGATCAGCCCTGGGATTTCTTTGGAAGGAATGATGCTAAAGCTGAAACTCCAGTACTTTGACCACCTCATGCAAAGAGTTGACTCATTGGAAAAGACTCTGATGCTGGGAGGGATTGGGGGCAGGAGGAGAAGGGGACGACAGAGGATGAGATGGCTGGATGGCATTGCTGACTCGATGGACATGAGTCTGAGTGAACTCCGGGAGTTGGTGATGGACAGGGAGGCCTGGCATGCTGCGATTCATGGGGTCGCAAAGAGTTGGATATGACTGAGAGACTGAACTGAACTGAACTGAAGGTTGCGAACTGCTTCTTCTGATATTCCTATGTCCTTTAAAGTTCTCTTTACTTCTTGTTTTTGAGTCTAATCCCTGTTACAGTTAATAATTCTCTATATTAAACTTTCTATGTGCAAATTTTTGAGTGATTTCTTTAGACATAGACTAACAGTTTCTTACATTTTTTAGATACTTCATTGGTTTATCATCATATTTGTATTTCTTGACTGTGGGTTCATATACAGCTTCATCTGCATAAATCATACTTTATACAATCAAGAGAAAATATCTTCCTTTCCCCCCGGTTTCGACTACTTTCCTGCAAATGTGGTTTATATTGTCCAGACTGATAACATACCTATCTTCAAAATTATCAGTAAATTATATCAATCTTATACATAAGTTGATTGGAAAAGTTGGAAATCAATAAATAAATCATTTTAGGTCAGCAGAGAAAAAATTTTGATAGAGTAATCAAAAGTTTATTATTTTTATACAATTTCCTTTCCCAGTTTTTTCATATTTTTTTCATTGTCATTTTTTTGCCCTGTTTTCCTTTACCATACCTTGTTTAGTCTTCTATTAGCACTCAAAATGAATGTGTATAAACAGCAGCAGTAAGAATGTTGCTGTTGTGTGTGTCTCCTACAAATTTTGATTTGATCAAGTTGATTGATAGTTCTGCTCAAGTCATCAACATATATTTGGTGAGTTTCTTCCTACTTCACCTATTGATTATTGAGAGAGAGAGACACACACACAGAGAGAGTGTGTGTGTGTGTGGGCATGCATATTCAGTTGTGTCTGACTCTTTGTGACTCTATGGACTATAGCCTGCCAGGCTCCTCTGTCCAGGGGATTCTCCAGGTAAGACTACTGGAGCAGATTGGCATTTCCTACTTCAGGGATCTTCCCGACTCAGGGATCAAACCCTCATCTCTTGGGTCTCCTGCATTGGCAAGTGGATTCTTTACCACTAGCACCACAGAGAGAAAAGTCTAAATCTTTAATAATAATAATTTGTTTTTTCATTTCTGTCAATTTCTGCCTCCTAAAGTTTGACATCTATTTTTATATGCATACATATTTCAGATTGTTACGCCATCTTGTAATTTTACTTTTTGACCACTGTGAGTATCTCTCTGTCCTGAAGAGATCATAAAGTAAGCTGCAGACATGGGGAACAACCCTGTGATGACCAGCCTAGACAGCATATTAAAAAGCAGTGACATAATTTTGCCAACAAAGGTCTGTCTAGCCAAAGCCATGGTTTTTCCAGTAGTCATGTATGGATGTGAGAGTTGGACTATAAAGAAAGCTGAGCAATGAAGAATTGATGCTTTTGAATTGTGGTGTTGGAGAAGACTCTTGAGAGTCCCTTGGATTGCAAAGAGATCAAACAAGTCCCTCCTAAAGGAAATCAGCCCTGAATATTCATTGGAAGGACTGATGCTGAAGCTGAAACACCAATACTTTGGCTACCTGATGCAAAGAACTGACTCATTGCAAAAGACCCTGATGCTGGGAAGGATTGAAGGCAGGAGGAGAAGAGGACATCAGAGGATGAGATGGTTGGATGGCATCACCGACTTGATGGACCTGAGTTTGAGTAGGCTCTGGGAGTTGCTGATGGACAGGGAAGCCTGGAATGCTGCAGTCCATGGGGTCACAAAGTGTTGGACATAACTGAGTAAGTGAACTGAAATGATCAGGGAACAAATTCTGTGTCTGATAGGTTGATTTGGTTTCTTATAGATAAGCCTTTAGTTAGTAAGATTTTAGGGATAAAAATCATTTGTGGAATGCATGAAAAACAAATTTATATGCTTCTAGCCTAATTTAATAAACTCTCCTGAGTTTTCCTACACTGAAGATAGGGTTGAAGCTTTGGCAAACATACTTTGCCAATATGGCATTTGAGGCCAGCATTCAATAACTTACTACATTCAGGTTATTACTAAAACAGTCTTTGATTTGTCTTTTTAATTATACATTTGTCTTTCATGACTATCTCCTGGGGAGGGAGGAAATAGAGTTATGTGTTAGGTATATAGAATCACATAAAAATTAGGTGTGGGACATTGCGGCCACGTGCATATTATCGTCTCTATTTTTTTTTTTTTTTTAGTTCTGTCTCTCTCCCTCTTGAGGTTTCCCAGGTAGCTCAGTGGTAAAGAATATGCCTGCCAGTGCAGGATACATAGAAGATGTGGGTTTGATCCCTGGAGAATAAAATGACAACCCACTCCAGCATTCTTGCCTGAAGAATCCTATGGACAGAGGAGCCTGGTGGGCTATAGTCCATAGGGTCACAAAGAGTTGGATATGATTAAGCATGCACACACTCTCCTTTACCACACTCACACACACACAAAATGCCACACAGTATGTCTATTATATATGTATATATGCATAAGTGTATATATCATAAGACTTCTAGACAGTATGCATTATTTATACATTTGTATAGAGAACTCCATAGACGATTCACATGTATTTGCCTACTCTGTTGGGCAAAAGTTAAAAAACACACCATATTTATTATTTTCCCTGTTAAGAGCTGAGTCTATAAAAATGCTTTCACTTCAACATAGTGGTATAATTTGCTACATAGAAATCAGAATTGCAAACAAAAAATCAAACAGGTATTTGTGCATGCTAAGTCGCTCAGTCGTGTTCGACTCTTTGTGACCCCATGGTCTATGTAGCCTGCCAGACTCCTCTGTCCATGGGATTCTCAGGCAAGAATACTGGAGTGGGTTGCCATGACCACCTCCAGGGGGTCTTCCCAACCAAGGGATCGAACCCACATCTTCAGCATCTCCTGCATTGATAGGCGGGTTCTTTACCACTAGTGCCACCTGGCTGGCAGCAAGTAACTGAAACCAGGCAAAGAGAAAGCAGTGATAAAAGGATGATGGTGCTCACCCAGTCCTACCAGTCACCACCTTAGTTAACCAGACCTTCTGGTGCGGGTATTAGAGGCTGCACTGGACGAGCCTCTTTGTTCCCCAGTTGCCACACGTGCACAGCACTTGTGGTCATCTCTTTTCTGCTCTCCCAGGCTAGCAAGGCCTTCCACCTCTTTCCCTGGTTCACCCTCTATACTGCTAACTGAACAGCCACTGGCGAGTGTGAACATGGCTAGGCTAGTTCTTGCTGATATTTCCCCAGCAGCTCCCTGTGTCAGTAGGGATGAAGTCCACATGGATTTCCATGACACAGCATATCTTTCATGGCCTGGCCCACTCATATCCTTCTCCTGCTTGCTGTGTTCCTGCCCAGGTGTTTCATGCTATGCACATACTTAGCTATCTCAGAGTCACTGGTCCTAGACCCATTCCCCATGAGGAATGGAGATATGCCTCCTGCCATCTTAAAACCAATTTCCTGGGCCACCTTATTCCATTGAAGGCTTGGCTTAAAACCATTTCTGTGTGGATTTCTCCGAGAGTAGGTATCACCATATGTTTCAGGTATTGGTGAGGCAGGGTAAATGGAAAAAGCAAAAACAGCATTTCAGGAATGGGTAATCCCTGAAGTTCTATGCATCCTTCTATATTATTTTTTACAACAAATCACAAGCTGTATTAAATGAAGCTCTGGATATTCCAAATAGATGAACATGTAGTATATTCCTTAATGTGCATGAAATGTAACATGTGTACTTCTTTGGTCCCTGAACATACTTCAGATAAGTCTTTGGATTCTCCGTTTCTTCCAGATTTAGCTTTCCTGACTCCAGTCATGTTCTCTCATTGTAAGTATCTCACTCCATATTCAACCCTTTTACCACATCCACGTGCAGCATCATGAAAAGAAAGAAAAGAAAGTGAAGTCGCTCAGTCGTGTCCGACTCTTTGTGACCCCATGGACTGTGGCCTGTCAGGCTCCTCCATTGATGGGATTTTCCAGGCAAGAGTGCTGGAGTGGGTTGCCATTTCCTTCTCCGGGGATCTTCCCGACCCAGGAATCGAACCTGGGTCTCCTGCATTGTAGGCAGACGCTTTACCGTCTGAGCCACCAGAGAAGCCATCATGAAACAGTAGCTTAAATGCATCGCGGTCATAAGCGGTTTAACCATCTGTGTCGCACAGCTAACTGGAAACACATCATCAAAAGGAAATGGTTATATTTATGCCAAAACAAAACTCCAGCCCTTTCCATTCTAGCACCATGTGGACCCTAAGTAAGATGATCACAGAAGCTCATATAATAAAGGTAAAACAGACAGTAAAACGTACCTGGAACTCATGTTCAAGAGGTTTCATACTTCCTGTGCCACTGTAACCATAAACTCTAAAATTACGAGGTAAGAAAGCTCTGTAAAATAAGATTTTCATGGAAAATTAAATAAGTATCTAAGGGAAAATGTGTTTCCTAGATTTTATTTTGAAAAGATATTTCTTTTATTATATTTATTATAGATAGGAAGAGAGAGAGAAAGGGAGAGAAAGGAGACAGACAGATTCTCTGAATACAAGAATTTCGTTCTAATTTTGGAGAAGGAAATGGCAAGCCACTCCAGTGATCTTGCCTGGAGGATCCCATGGACAGAGGAGCCTGGCAGGCTACAGTCTGTGGGGTCACGGGAGTCAGAACCAACTTAGCGACCCTACTACTACTACTAAAAGTTTGATGTATGGCAAAACCAATGTTGTAAAGTAAAAAAAATAAAAATAAAAATAAAGTCAGAATTCTGAATAACAACAACAACAACAAAAAAATAAAATTCACATTGGAGAAGGAAATGGCAACCCACTCCAGTATTCTTGCCTGGAGAATTCCATGGACAGAGGAGCCTGGCGGGCTGCAGTGCATGGGGTCACAGGGAGTTGGACATGACTGAGTGACTAACACACACACACACACACACACACACACACACACACACAGTTCTAATCTGGCTCAAAAATTTCTAGTCTTCAGACCTCTCCTCATTCACCTCACTGTCACACTGTCCTCCCTGCTGTTTTTAAACACAACGGGCAAACCTCCATCTCAGGGTATTTGCACTAGCTGTTGCCTCTTCCTGGGATGTTTTTCAACATAGCTGGTTGTCTCACCTACTTCAAGTCTTTGCTTATATACCCTCATCTCCCTGAGGTTTCTCTCAACAAGTTTATAAAACTTGGCAACTTTCCCAATTATCAAAGCATATGGTTTTCAAATGACACTTCTTACTTTGCTCTATAATTTTGCTTAAGCATGTGTCACCTTCTAGTATTCTTTCTAATCCCCTTTTTAAATCACATTATTTTTAGTCTCATCTGATAATATAAAAGTCATATGCATTTTGTTTACTCATGTAATTCAAGCTCTTAAAAAATATCTGGAAAATAACAGTCAACAAATATTGAACTAATGTGATATGAAGTCAACAGACAAGGTGGGGATCTCACTTTAAAGGGGCTGGTGCACTGGGATGACCCAGAGGGATGGTATGGGGAAGGAGGTGGGAGGGGGGTTCAGGATTCGGAACATGTGTACACCCGTGGCGGATTCATGATGATGTATGGCAAAACCAATACAATACTGTAAAGTAATTAAAAAATACATTATTTGTAAACATGGGAAGAGGATGTTTAAAAGTCTCTTATAAAAAGAAAAGGTAGGTGTCGGCATTTCATTTTCATTTTCCCAATATGTATAGTATAAAGACTGGGGACTCATGGCAGTCTGGATCTGTTAAAGCAAAAGTTAAAAGAGCCAAACCACTGACAAGCAGAACAAAATTTTTCTCATTCCTGTAGCAAAAAGAAAAAGCAACACACAATGGAGTGGAGCTCCAGGGGATGCACAGATTCTGGGTTGAAAGCTCTATGAAGAGACTTAACTAGTGATATGCAGGTACTGTTTTTTTTTTTTTTTTTTTTTTTGCAAAGAAAGAAGTCATGTATCTATGCTTGGCCAAGGGAGGAAGCTATTACTGAGGAGTCTAGAAACCAGCAGAACTTTTGGTGGCTGTGCAGTTCTGGAATAAACATATGAATATTTAAGTTGTATCAAATACATAGCTTCTTTCCCTGTAAAATCATTTGCCAAATTTTGAAGTTGCACAGAGTAGCCAAGGAGCTAAACTTAAATCTCCGAAAATAAGACCATTTTTTTTTCAAAATTGGTGGTATAGACTCAATAAATCCTATTTTATTCAAACATGATAAAAGCAAAGAAAAATTACACCTACATTACTAGTTTTAAAGGCTGATGAAAACCAAACTAAAACCTTCCAAGTATTTAGAAGAAAAAGATGTACCCTTCAAGGAAGAGCACTAAGACTGAGAGCTTAAGTTGTCAATACAAATGAGGAAAGAAAGCCAGGAGACAATGAAATAAATACTTTTAAAGGACAGAAGTCACTTTAAAAAGGTCATCCCAGAAGTTATTCCAGCAAACATGTTTTTAAGAATAAGGTTAGACATAGGTGAAAAAAAAAAGAAAAATGTACATATGAACACCAAGAGGGAAAAGAGAGGGTTGGAATGAATTAGGAGACTGGGATTGATGTATATACACTGTTGACGCTGTGTATAAAATAGATAATGAGAACCTTCTGTATAGCACAGGGAACTAACTACACTCAGTGGTCTGTGGTGGCCTAAATGGGAAAGAAATCTGAAAAAGAGGGGATATACGTATATGTATTGCTGATTCACTTTGTTGTACAGTAGAAACTAACACAATATTGTAAACCAACCATATGCACATAAAATTATCTTCTTTCGTGTTTTTGATTTTTTAAGATTTATTTTTAATTGGAGGATAATTACTTTACAATGTTGTGTTGGCTTCTGATGTACAGTGCGAATCAGCCATAAGAACACATATATCCCTCTCCCTCCTGAAAGTGCCTCTTCAGCCCCTTCCACCCTATCATCTAGGTCATCACAGAGCACCAGGCTGAGCTCTCTGTGCTACACAGCAGCTTCCCACTAGTTATCTGTTTCACACATGGTAGGGCATATGTTTCACTGCTACTCTCTCAATTCATCTAATTTTTTTTTAAGAGGTTTAACTGCCCACAAAGGGAAAGGTGAGGTGAAGATGGAGCAGAGAGAGATTTGAAAGATGCTGGTCCTGAAGATTCAAATGATAAGGTTACAGGCCAAGGAAAGCTGGCAACCATCAGAAGCAGGGAGGGGTGGAAGACACACTACACCTCATAATCCCCAGGGAGCCTAGTCCTGCTGACATCTTCATTTTGTCTCAGTGATACTAATTGCAGAATTCTGGCCTCCAAAAATGTAAGGCAATAAATTTCTGTTGTAATCCACTCCATTTGTGGTGATTTGTTACAAGTGACACAGGAAACTATATGTGTATGTTCTAGAAAATTTAGAAAAATGCATAAATGTACATAGAAAAAAAATCACTTGCAATCCCACTGCTCAGGAATTTTACTGTGAACTTTTTTGTGAACTTCTTTCTAAATCCTTTACTTAAAAAAAATATATATATATATATATATAATCATTTTTGTATATTTTCAACTTAAGTAAATTTGATATACAATAAATTGAAATATTTAAAGTAAGAAAAAGAATAAGGCTAATGTTTAACCCTGAATGCACGCTAAGCAAAAACAAGCAGACCTACAATAGAAGTGAAGAGAATTCCTGAGACATACAGAAACTAACTGCAGATAGAAACAAGTGTAGGAAAAATGAAAAGCACCAGAATGGGTAAATTCATGCTTAATTATAAAGGGACATTGACTGTACAAAAATAATCCTATTAGTACATTGGAGCTTAAAAGCATATGAGAAAAATAATGAAAAAGCAGAAGACAAGTGAAATGAAAAAGGCTTAATGATCTAACATCGTATGTGTGTGTGTGTGTGTTAGTTCCTCGGTTGTGTCTGACTCTTTGACTCCATGAACTGCAGCCCACTTAGGCTCCTCTGTCCATGGAATTCTCCAGGCAAGAACACTGGAGTGGGTAGCCACTTTTTTTCCAGGGGGTCCTTGCAATCCAGAGATTGAACCAATATCTCCTGCATTGCAGGCAGATTCTTTACCATCTGAGACACCAAGGAAGCCTCCAACAATGTAGAGTAACTTGTAAAAGTAATAATTTATATTAGATTCAATAATTCAGGAACTAATATGATAGTCTAGAGAAACTACTAAAGAATAGTAAAAAGATACATAACAAAGAATTATTTAATTTAGAGAAAATGGTATCATATAAAACATAGATTCATTAAAGTGGAGACAATGAAGGAAAAAGAAATATAAAATAAAATGTACAAAAGACAAAAATGACTTCAGACGTAATATGGAAAATCAAAGGATCAAGAAAAACAAGAGCATCTTAAAACTGTTGAACACAGCTAGACTTAGTACAGTACTTAATACTGTGTGATATCTGTACAGATATATAGGGCTCGGGAATAAACCTAAAATTAGAGAAAATAGTCCAGAAAGAGATCCCCATCATAAACACTCTTTTGAATTATGACAAACATTTCATTACAGTGAAATGGGAAAATTATATTTTCAGTAGCATGTGCTGGATTCATTGGAGGCTAATACAAAAAAATATTCAAATCTGGATTCCCATGCTCATGAAACACACAAACATCAATTCTGGATGAATCCTAGAGTTGAGTATGAAAGTGAAAACAATAAAAACTATTAGACAAAAGTGCAGCTTGAATTCATGACTGTATGGAGACAAAGATTTCTTTTAAAATATGAAAATAATAATACCTACAAAGAAAATAATAATTTGGATTGCATTAAAAGAGTTTTAGACTCAATTAAAAAAATTCCTGATGAATAAAAAATTGAAAGGGAATGACAGGAAAAATTCCTCCAAAAGCACTATTTAGATTCAATGAAGTCACAATCAATATCTATGGACATTTCTTTGTGGAAGAGTTTTTTGTAAGATATATGAAAATGAAAGTGGTAAGAAAAGCCAGAATATTCTTGATGAAGATAATATAAAGAGACCAACTAAAACTTTTAAGGACCCATAGAAAAAAATACCACTACAGTTTTGATTTTTCTTTATTCCCAAATATGGTATGCTTTTTTTTAAAACTAATTTCCTCAGCTTGTATGGGATTGAGTTTGGGTAATTACAGTTATATTCCAAGTCCTTAATACATTCTGATGTAGAAACTAATTTAAAAATCACTGTTCTTTCCACTCAAAAATCCACTATGTTCTTTCAAATATAGTTGAATATGAGAACTTGAAAACAAGTCATATTTATGTATTAATGAAAATTTCAAGATAATTAGTATATATGCTTAAAAGATTTTCCTGAAGCATGAGACAAATAGCCAGCAACTGAAAATATTAAAGAATGGAAAATAATTACTTTCTGAATAAATATAAACAGTAATTATAAATAGAACAAAGAAAAGGTGATAAAATAATGTAGGTCACCTACTTTTGCATTAGGTTCACAGTGTACGTTTTCCCTTCAATTAAAATGATGTAGGATACCTGGCAGGAGAGTGGATTAAAAAGGCAAAAGAAAAGTGAGAAAAATGTTATAAAGGAAAACTACCTTCTTTGTTACCAATAATCACATCCTAAAGCACACTAATAAAATAAAAAGAGGAAAATATATAATTTAATACTGACTTATTCCAATGGAATCAAATATTAAAATATTTGCTTCATTTGTACAGTTTTTTTTAATGTTTAGCCAATAAGATAGAACCTAAAACATTGATTATTTTAATCCAGAAGTGTGTTTGTTTAATAATGAAGTCATTGCAAAATTTGCACTTAAAAGAATATAACTACTCAATTGAAAATTTATGTAGTATAGCAAAGAATTAACTGCACATATTTAATATTTATAGATTTTATAAAATTTGTTTCAAGTTTGGATACAATATTCACTGATTTTGTTAATATTGATAAATTTTGCCTGATAAATAATGGTTGTATAGTAAATGATAACTTTACTATTTGCTTTGTACAATTTTTCTTATTTTTGTGCTAGACCTTTCTGCTCCCTTGTGATTTAGGTGTTCCTCTTGTAGGTATATATTTTAAAATCCAATTTGACATATATGTGATTTCTGATAAATTTAAGTTTAAAGTTTAATTTAAAATTTAATTCTCCATTGTATCAAGACATATGTATGCTTTGTATTCTTTTATTTGTTACAATTACAATTGCATGTTCAATTTATTTTGAGTTATACATATTCATACTTTCACCAGTTCCTGCTTTTATGTTGTTCTTTGTCTCAGTTTCAGTGTCTACCTGCTGAAGTACATTATTTAAAATATTTTCTTCTCTTGTAATCTGAAAGTGTTAATGTAATCTAATTTCTAATAAACTGCATTTATTCTGTGTTGTGATACCTGATCTCAGTTCATCTATGTTTAATGTATCCTATTCTCCAGACTTTTTCTCTCTCTTTTCTAGGAATTCTAATTATTCTGTATCTATAAGCCTCTAATTCTCCCTTTTTTGTTTAGCCATTTATATATTGTATCTGTTTATTTCTTCAGCTGTCTCTGGTCTACTTAATTCTTGATTTTACACACATATCTTTCACATAGAAATTCCACTCAGTTATTTTTAAAATCTTTTAGTCTTTTTAAGTTGAATATTCTCTTATGATAATTTCTTAATTATAATAATTATAAATATAACACATTGCATATTGTGATTGTAGCATTTGTGAAATCCGTAGGTATGATAACCTCATCAGTTCAAAAATACTATTAATCCCTTATTATGTATTCATTACTGTTCTAGGCATTGGAATTAGAGATGTTAACAAAATAGTCAAAAATTTTTCCTCATGAATTTGACAGTTGAGGAAAGATTTTTTTCTACTTCTCTTATGGGAATTACTGTCATAGAATCTGGTGAAACCTGGTTGAAGACATTTCCCTCTTAAGTAGATTCTGTGTATATTTTCTAATATGACCAAGTAATCCCATAGATTTTTTTCATAAAAGATAAAACACTCTTTAAATGCTGTTAAATGTCTTGTTTTTTATTTAAATAATTTAAAGTTTTCATTAAATACATACTCCCTTATAAATTATATATTGACAATTTTAAGCTTGTAATATCTGTTAGGGTGAGCAGTAAGTAGTTACTAAGTAAGTATTTGCATTCAAATTATCTAAACATTTACTACTCAATCACAAAGAAGATTCAGGTGTACCGTTTCAAAAATCATACTTCATTTCTTTAGAAATTATTCTGGAAATTAATAAAAAAGATAAGAATCTTTCAATTGATTCAAAGAATAAAAAAGAGAAAACTAATACTTGAACCAAGACAAACTAAGATGGCATGAAAAAAATCCTTTATGATCAACATGTTTGCAATCAAGATGTAAAAATTATTCATGTAACATTTCATTACATCAAATGCTTATCATTCCATATAAGGATACCATAGGTTTACTAAAGGACAACTAAAATCCTCCAAATCTTGCATGGTGAGTGAGGGTCAAGAGACTCTAAGTGGATCAAGTCAGAGATTATTCAGACACTCAAGAGGGAAACATTTAGAAGATGGGCCTTGGGACTTTAATATAAGCATCATTTCATCATATTTCTATGAAACACTGTTAATCTTGGTTCATTTTCAAAAGGGCTTTTTCACTTAAGAAAAATTAGGGATAAATATAAAATTCAGGAAGTGAGCAAGGATGAAAAACACCAGGTTTACTTATTAGGAACAAAATATTCACATGCTTTTTTTAGTTCGTGGGAAATGTTAGTGCTTTAATTACATGTGTTTCTACTCCTCCACTTGATGTTGACCGTATTTTCTCCGGAACTGTAAACTGCACACGTAGTCTTTCAGAATCTGTAAGGTGCAAAATGTTTTACTGGGGCAACATCCATCACCTCACAGCTTCCCTCGTTATTTCCTCATCTAAACCCATAATATTCTACACGCTATCCCTCATTTCTGCTCTCTTTTCAAATACCCTCAATATCCACTTTCTTCTAGAATTACAAATCTTTTCAAGAGAAATAAGTATGCTGCTTTAGGAATATTGTCCTGTGGGCAGGTTCCCGGTAACCCTGAGGCAATAGGTCCAAGTATTATTAGAACAAAGAAAGTCAGATCCTTTGGACTTTCCAAATACCGAGCGGAGAGATCAAAAACTCAGGGCAGTCTATGAAACAATCATCTTAAGGCATGTGCTCCAGCACCGGCATCGGCATCGCACATATTTACTACGGTCTCAAGAAGAGTGGTCAAGACCCTCACAACCAAAGTGGATTTTGACTGGGGAAGGAGGCAATGCGAGACTGTTTTCGGGCTTACATAGTTGGAGCTCCCGTCAAGAAAGCGTTTTCACAGAGATAGCCGGCCTCTTAGAAACGGAAAGGAGCCCTGACACTCCCAACAGGTCAGAAGAGAGATTTTGTACTTACTGTCGTCTGTCTGAAGCCCGGTGAGCCCCAGGAGCAGAGACAGAAGGCACAACATGGCTTGATGTCCTGAATGCCGCCCGAATGACGGCCGTTGGCTTGACGACAGGACGGTTGGGGAGCGCGAGGAGGCGCCTCACCGCCACGGCCACGCACACTGCAGGAGGCAGGCGGCTGGGAGAGCCCTGGGTCCAGACTGCGGATGCTGTGTGCTCTTCACCGTGGGCGACCTGGGCCCCTAAGCCTGTGCAGGAGGCTGCAACCCAGTGTGACTCTGCCTTCTGGCTAAGAAAGTGCAGCATCACTTTTGAAACAGAAGGTTGAAGAGCTAATGAACAGGAAGGTTCATCTGTACCTTAACTGAACTTTTATATATAATATAATGTGTACAAATATATATATTTATAAATAAACATATAATATATTTATGTACAGCTCAATATTCAAGTGAACAGACCAGTATAATTAATACCTAGATCCAGATCAAAAAATAAAATATAGAAATACTAAAGCTGCCAGACTGTGAAAACTGTCAGTAGCCCCTGACAATCACTACTTTTAACACAATAGTTTTGTCTGTTTTTGAACTTATATAAATGGAGCTAATCATCATGTATTCTTTTTATGTTTAAGTTCTTTTAACATTAGGAGATCCATTCATATTGTGAATAGTAACAGTTATTTTTTTCTCTTGTTGCTGTATATCATGCATTGAATGAATATGTTTATCTGTTTTTTTTTTCTATTTTACTATTGATTATAATTTTATTCATTATAGTTGCAGCTATTAGAAAACATATTTGGCATAATACCATCCAGGTCCATATCTGTTGTTGCAAATGATATTATGCTTGCTGAAATAAGTCAGACAGAAAAAAGAAAAATACTGTATGTTATCACTTATATTTGAAGTCTAAGAAATAAAAAAAACGAGTATAAAGAAACAAACTCACAGATATAGCAAGCAAAGTATAAAGTGGGGAGAAGAAAGTGGAGAAGAGAGTGAATGGGGTATGAGGATTAAGAGGTACAGACTCCTTTGTATAAAATAAATCAGCTACAGGGATATAATGCACAGCACAGAGAATATAGCCAATATTTTATAATAACTTTAAGTTGAGTATAATCTATAAAAATTCTTGAATCACTATGTTGTACACCTCAAACTAATATAATTTTGTAAATCAACTATATTTCAATTAAAAAAATATTTTGGATCAGTGAAAATAACCAAAAACCAAAACCAAAATCAAAACAAACTATGTTTGGCCCCTCTATTTCATTAAGGTCTGTCAATTTTTGATTCTTGTATTTTGAAGATGTATCATTTTTTAATGTGCCCATTTAGGGATATTTTGTTTTCTTGATAAATTGACCTTTGTCATTATAAATACCACTTTTTACTTAGGTATATGCCATTTGGTGATTTACACTGGGTGTATTCTAGAGTAAAGTTGCTGGATCACAGAGTATATGTTAGTAGGTACATTCAAAAAGTTTTCTAAGATTACTGTACGAATTTGTATTCCCACCAGAAATGTACAAGAATTACATTTCATATCAATGCTTACTTTTTTTTTTGCCTTTTAGGTTTTTTTTTTTGCGGTGCCTAAATATTACATTAAAAAATTTTTTTTTTACTTTACAGTCTTGTATTGGTTTTGCCATACATCAACATGCATCTGCCACAGGTGTAACATGTTCTCCATCCTGAACACCCTCCCATCTCCCTCCCCATACCATCCCTCTGGGTCATCCCAGTGCACCAGCCCCAAGCTTCCTGTATCCTGCATCGAACCTGGACTGGTGATTCATTTCTTATATGATATTATACATGTTTTGATGCCATTCTCCCAAATCATCCCACCCTTGCTCTGTCCCACAGAGTCCAAAAGACTGTTCTATACATCTGTGTCTCTTTTGCTTTCTCGCATACAGGGTTGTCGTTACCATCTTTATAAATTCCATATATATGCGTTAGTATACCGTATTGGTGTTATTCTTTCTGGCTTACTTCACTCTGTATAATAGGCTCCAGTTTCATCCACCTCATTAGAACTGATGCAAATGTATTCTTTTTAATGGCTGAGTAATACTCCATTGTGTATATGTACCACAGCTTTCTTATCCATTCGTCTGCTGATGGACATCTAGGTTGCTTCCATGTCCTGGCTATTATAAACAGTGCTGCGATGAACAATGGGGTACACGTGTCTCTTTCAATTCCGGTTTCCTCGGTGTGTATGCCCAGCAGTGGGATTGCTGGGTCATATGGCAGTTCTATTTCCAGTTTTTTAAGGAATCTCCACACTGTTCTCCATAGTGGCTGTACTAGTTTGCATTCCCACCAACAGTGTAAGAGGGCTCCCTTTTCTCCACATCCTCTCCAGCATTTATTGCTTGTAGACTTTTGGATCGCAGCCATTCTGACTGGCATGAAATGGTACCTCATAGTGGTTTTGATTTGCATTTCTCGGATAATGAGTGATGTTGAGCATCTTTTCATGTGTTTGTTAGCCATCTGTATGTCTTCTTTGGAGAAATGTCTAGTTATTTGGGCTATTTTTTGATTGGGTCATTTATTTTTCTGGAATTAAGCTGCAGGAGTTGCTTGTATATTTTTGAGATTAGTTGTTTGTCAGTTGCTTCATTTGCTATTATTTTCTCCCATTCTGAAGGCTGTCTTTTCACCTTGCCTATAGTTTCTTTTGTTGTGCAGAAGCTTTTAATTTTAATTAGATCCCATTTGTTTATTTTTGCTTTTATTTCCAATATTCTGGGAGGTGGGTCATAGAGGATCCTACTGTGATATATGTCAGAGAGTGTTTTGCCTACATTCTCCTCTAGGTGTTTTATAGTTTCTGGTCTTACGTTTAGATCTTTAATCCATTTTGGGTTTATTTTTGTGTATGGTGTTAGAAAGTGTTCTAGTTTCATTCTTTTACAAGTGGTTGACCAGTTTTCCCAGCACCGCTTGTTAAAGAGATTGTCTTCTCTCCACTGTATATTCTTGCCTCCTTTGTCAAAGATAAGGTGTCCATAGGTGCGTGGGTTTATCTCTGGGCTTTCTATTTTGTTCCGTTGATCTAAATTTCTGTCTTTGTGCCAGTACCATACTGTCTTGATGACTGTGGCTTTGTAGTAGAGCCTGAAGTCAGGTAGGTTGATTCCTCTAGTTCCATTCTTCTTTCTCAAGATTGCTTTGGCTATTCTAGATCTTTTGTATTTCCATACAAATTGTGAAATTATTTGTTCTAGCTCTGTGAAAAATACCATTGGTAGCTTGATAGGGATTGCATTGAATCTATAGATTGCTTTGGGTAGTATACTCATTTTCATATATTGATTCTTCTGATCCATGAACATGGTATAATTCTCCATCTCTTAGTGTCCTCTTTGATTTCTTTCATCAGTGTTTTATAGTTTTCTATATATAGGTCTTTAGTTTCTTTAGGTAGGTATATTCCTAAGTATTTTATTCTTTTCATTGCAATGGTGAATGGAATTGTTTCCTTAATTTCTCTTTCTATTTTCTCATTATTAGTGTATAGGAATGCAAAGGATTTCTGTGTGTTGATTTTATATCCTGCAACTTTACTTTATTCACTGATTAGCTCTAGTAATTTTCTGGTGGAGTCTTTAGGGTTTTCTATATAGAGGATTATGTCATCTGCAAACAGTGAGAGTTTTACTTCTTCTTTTCCAATCTGGATTCCTTTTATTTCTTTTTCTGCTCTGATTGCTGTGGCCAAAACTTCAAAAACTATGTTGAATAGTAGTGGTGAGAGTGGGCACCCTTGTCTTGTTCCTGACTTTAGGGAAAATGCTTTCAATTTTTCACCATTGAGGATAATGTTTGCTGTGGGTTTGTCATACATAGCTTTTATTATGTTGAGGTATGTTCCTTCTATTCCTGCTTTCTGGAGAGTTTTTATCATAAATGGATGTTGAATTTTGTCAAAGGCTTTCTCTGCATCTATTGAGATAATCATGTGGCTTTTATTTTTCAATTTGTTAATGTGGTGTATTACATTGATTGATTTGTGCATATTGAAGAATCCTTGCATCCCTAGGATAAAGCCCACTTGGTCATGGTGTATGATCTTTTAATGTGTTGTTGGATTCTGATGGCTAGAATTTTATTAAGGATTTTTGCATCTATGTTCATCAGTGATATTGGCCTGTAGTTTTCTTTTTTTGTGGGATCTTTGTCAGGTTTTGGTATTAGGGTGATGGTGGCCTCATAGAATGAGTTTGGAAGTTTACCTTCCTCTGTAATTTTCTGGAAGAGTTTGAGTAGGATAGATGTTAGCTCTCCTCTAAATTTTTGGTAGAATTCAGCTGTGAAGCCATCTGGACCTGGGCTTTTATTTGCTGGAAGATTTCTGATTACAGTTTCAATTTCCGTGCTTGTGATGGGTCTGTTAAGATTTTCTATTTCTTTCTGGTTCCGTTTTGGAAAGTTGTACTTTTCTAAGAATTTGTCCATTTCTTCCACTTTGTCCATTTTATTGGCATATAACTGCTGATAGTAGTCTCTTATGATCCTTTGTTTTTCTGTGTTGTCTGTTGTGATCTCTCCATTTTCATTTCTAATTTTATTGATTTGATTTTTCTCCTTTTGTTTCTTGATGAGTCTGGCTAATGGTTTGTCAATTTTATTTATCCTTTCAAAGAACCAGCTTTTGGCTTTGTTGATTTTTGCTATGGTCTCTTTTGTTTCTTTTGCATTTATTTCTGCCCTAATTTTAAAGATTTCTTTCCTTCTACTAACCCTGAGGTTCTTCATTTCTTCCTTTTCTAGTTGCTTTAGGTATAGAATTAGGTTATTTATTTGACTTTTTTCTTGTTTCTTGAGGTATGCCTGTGTTGCTATGAACGTTCCCTTTAGCACTGCTTTTACAGTGTCCCATAGGTTTGGGGTTGTTGTGTTTTCATTTTCATTTGTTTATATGCATATTTTGATTTCTTTTTTGATTTCTTCTGTGATTTGTTGGTTATTCAGCAGTGCATTGTTCAGCCTCCATATGTTGGAATTTTTAATAGTTTTTCTCCTGTAATTGAGATCTAATCTTACTGCATTGTGGTCAGAAAAGATGCTTGGAATGATTTAAATTCTTTTGAATTTACCAAGGCTAGATTTATGGCCCAGGATGTGATCTATCTTGAAGAAGGTTCCGTGTGCTCTTGAGAAAAAGGTAAAATTTATTGTTTTGGGGTGAAATGTCCTATACATATCAATTAGGTCTAACTGGTCTATTGTATCATTTAAAATTTGTGTTTCTTTGTTAATTTTCTGTTTAGTTGATCTATCCATAGCTGTGAGTGGATTATTAAAGTCTCCCACTATTATTGTGTTATTGTTAATTTCCCCTTTCATACTTGTTAGCATTTGTCTTACATATTGTGGTGCTCCTTTGTTGGGTGCATATATATTTATCATTGTTATATCTTCTTGGATTGATCCTTTGATCATTATGTAGTGTCCTTCTTTGTCTCTTTTTACAGCCTTTGTTTTAAAGTCTATTTTATCTGATATGAGTATTGCTACTCCTGCTTTCTTTTGGTCTCTATTTGCGTGGAATATCTTTTTCCAGCCCTTCACTTTCAGTCTGTATGTGTCCCCTGTTTTGAGGTGGGTCTCTTGTAGACAACATATATAGGGGTCTTGTTTTTGTATCCATTCAGCCAGTTTTTGTCTTTTGGTTGGGGCATTCAATCCATTTACATTTAAGGTAATTATTGTTAGGTATGATCCCATTGCTATCTACTTCATTGTTTTGGGTTCGAGTTTATACATGGTTTTTGTGTCTCCTGTCTAGAGAATATCCTTTAGCATTTGTTGGAGAGATGGTTTGGTGGTGCTGAATTCTCTCAGCTTTTGCTTGTCTGTAAAGCTTTTGATTTCTCCTTCATATTTGAATGAGATCCTTGCTGGGTACAGTAATCTGGGCTGTAGGTTATTTTCTTTCATCACTTTAAGTATGTCTTGCCATTCCCTCCTGGCCTGAAGAGTTTCTATTGAAAGATCAGCTGTTATCCTTATGCGAATCCCCTTGTGTGTTATTTGTTGGTTTTCCTTTGCTGCTTTTAATATTTGTTCTTTGTATTTGATCTTTGTTAATTTGATTAATATGTGTCTTGGGGTGCTTTGCCTTGGGTTTATCCTGTTTGGGACTCTCTGGGTTTCTTGGACTTGGGTGATTATTTCCTTCTCCATTTTAGGGAAGTTTTCAACTATTATCTCCTCAAGTATTTTCTCATGGTCTTTCTTGTTGTCTTCTTCTTCTGGGACTCCTATGATTCGAATGTTGTGGCATTTAATATTGTCCTGGAGGTCTCTGAGACTGTCCTCATTTCTTTTAATTCGTTTTTCTTTTTTCCTCTCTGATTCATTTATTTCTACCATTCTATCTTCTATTTCACTAATCCTATCTTCTGCCTCCGTTAGTCTACTACTTGTTGCCTCCAGAGTGTTTTTGATCTCATTTATTGCATTATTCATTTTATATTGACTCTTTTTTATTTCTTCTAGGTCCTTGTTAAACCTTTCTTTCATTTTCTCAATCCTTGCCTCCAGGCTATTTATCTGTGATTCCATTTTTATTTCAAGATTTTGGATCATTTTCATGATCATTATTCGGAATTCTTTATCAGGTAGATTCCCTATCTCGTCCTCTTTTGTTTGGTTTGGTGGGCATTTATCCTGTTCCTTTACCTGCTGGGCATTCCTCTGTCTCTTCATTTTGTTTACATTGCTGAACTTGGGGTGGCCTTTCTGTATTCTGGCAGCTTGTGGAGTTCTCTTTATTATGGAGTTTCCTCATTGTGGGTGGGGTTGTTCAGTGGCTTGTCAAGGTTTCTTGGTTAGGGAAGCTTGTGTCGGTGTTCTGGTGGGTGGAGCTGGATTTCTTCTCTCTGGAGTGCAATGAAGTGTCTAGTGATGAGTTACGAGATGACAATGGATTTGGAGTAACTTTGGGCAGCCTGTATATTGAAGCTCAGGGCTGTGTTCCTGTGTTGCTGGAGAATTTGCATGGTATGTCTTACTCTGGAACTTGTTGGCGCTTGGGTGGTGCTTGGTTTCAGTGTAGGTATGGAGGTGTTTGATGAGCTCCTATTGCTTAATGTTCCCTGGAGTCAGGCATTCTATGATGTTCTCAGAATTTGGACTTAAGCCTCCTGCTTCTGGTTTTCAGTCTTATTTTTACAGTAGTCTCAAGACTTCTCCTTCTATACAGCACCATTGATAAAACATCTAGGTTAAAGATGAAAAGTTTCTCCACAGTGAGGGACACCCAGAGAGGTTCACAGAGTTACATGGAGAAGAGAATAGGGAGGAGGGAGTTAGAGGTGACCCGAATGAGATGAGGTGGAATCAAAAGAGGAGAGAGCAAGCTAGCCAGTAATCACTTCCTTATGTGCGCACCACAGTCTGGACTGCTCAGAGATGTTCATGGAGTTATACAGAGAAGAGAAGAGGGAGGAAGGAGACAGAGGTGGCCAGGAGGATAAAAGGGGGGAATGAAAAGGAGAGAGACAGATCCAGCCAGTAATCAGTTCCCTAAGTGTCCTCCGCCGTCTGGAATACACAGAGATTCAGAGATTTTGGTAGAGTAGAGAAGAGAAAGAGGAGGGAGGAGACAAAGGCGACCTAGTGGAGAGAAAGGAGAGTCCAAAGGGGGAGAGAGCAGTCAAGCCAGTAATCTTTCTCCCAAGTAAAAATAGGTACTGAAGATTGGGTTCTTAAAGGGACAAAATAGAAGACTGTTGAGAGTCCCTGGGACTGCAAGGAGATCCAACCAGTCCATTCTGAAGGAGATCAGCCCTGGGATTTCTTTGGAGGGAATGATGCTGAAGCTGAAACTCCAGTACTTTGGCCACCTCATGCAAAGAGTTGACTCATTGGAAAAGACTCTGATGCTGGGAGGGATTGGGGGCAGGAGGAGAAGGGGACGACAGAGGATGAGATGGCTGGATGGCATCACTGACTCAATGGACATGGGTCCGGGTGAACTCCGGGAGTTGGTGATGGACAGGGAGGCCTGGCGTGCTGGGATTCATGGGGTTGCAAAGAGTCAGACACGACTGAGTGACTGAACTGAACTGAACCAAAAAGCAAAGATTAAAATTCTAGAATACAGGTTGGATTTTCAAAAGTACACTATTAAAGAAAAGAAGAAGACAAAGAAAAAAAAAGTCACAAAAGTTATTAATATACATATATGAAGTTTGCTTTAAAAAATAGTCTTTTTTTGAAAAGTAATAGTAGGTTATAAAAATGAACATTAAAGGAGTAATAGAGGACTTAAAAAAAGTTAAAAAAGAAAAAAAAAGAAGAAGAAGAAGAAAAAAGAAAAGAATGATAGTAAAAATAGTAAGAATATACCTAGGACTTTCTCTGGTGTTGCGGGCAGTGTGGGGTCAGTTCATTTTTGGATAGTTTCTTGGTCCAGCTTATATTTCTCAAGATCTATAGGCCCCTTCCTACGTAGTCAGTACTAACTACAGGGTTTTAATCTATTGCACCTGTCACTTCCAAGGCGGTTCCCTCAGTTTTCGCTTCTGTTTGCTGGTCTCTTCAGTGTCTGATTTCCGCCCTGACACAAGGGGGCGGTGGTGGACACCTTTTTAGGCTCACTTGTTCAGTCGCGCTGTGGGGAGGGAGGGACGCTACAAACAAATAACACTGGCGTGTGCTCGTAGTGTCTCAGCCACACTGGGCCTGCCCCCGTTCATGGCGCGTGCACCCTCCTTGCCCACATAGCTCAGGCTCTAGGTTGCTCCGCTGGGAACTGTCTGAGGCCAGCCCTGGGCTGTATGCACCTCCCAGGTCTAAGCTGCTCAGGTTCAGGCACTCAGGTAGTCCTCAGAGGCGCAGACTCTGTTGGGCCTGCGTTTTGTGCCCTTCCCAGCTCCGAGCAGCTCGGGTGATGAGGTATTTGGTGAGCACGGTCACTGCGACTTATGGCCTCTCCTGTCCCTGCTGCTCGGTTTTCTGGGTGTACAACTGGCGCACCTTCTTAGGCGGATGACTGTCCAGAACCCCAAGAAGTCTTAGTAAGCAAAGAAGCCTGCTTGCAGTTTGGTAGATAATGTCTCTCTGGGGCTGCGATTGCCCCCTTCCAGCTCTGGCTGCCTGTCACTGGAGGGGGATGGTCTGCAGCTGGCTAGTTCTGTTCCGCCCTTTGTTCTGTGCGTGGGCCTGGTGGTGTCTTGGGGCTTTTTGCGTGGTAGCTATCCCACAGTCTGGTTTGCTAGCCCAAATTAGTTTGCTCTGATTACCCTTGGGGGCATTCAGGCCTGATCCTTACTTTAAGCAATGCAGCCCACGCCTCCCTGCCCAGCCCCTGCTTGCTAGTGGTGTGCAGGCATCTGCGCTGCTTCTCTTCCGGGGGAGTTACCGTTGGGCTCATAATCTGTGGGTTTTAATTATTTACTTATTTTTCCTCCCTATTATGTTGCCCTCTGTGCTTCCAAGGCTTGACACAGACTCAGTAGTGAGAGTGTTTCCTGGTGTTTGGAAACTTCTCTCTTTTTAAGACTCCCTTCCCCGGAGGGAGCTCAGTCCCTACCTCTTTTGTCTCTTTTTTTGCCTTTTATTTTTTTCCTACTTCCTTTTGAAGACAATGGACTGCTTTTCTGAGTGCCTGATGTCCTCTGTCAGCATTCAGAAGTTGTTTTGTGGATTTTACTCAGTGTTTAAATGTTCTTTTGATGAATTTGTGCGGGAGAAAGTGGTCTCCCTGTCCTATTCCTCCGCCATCTTAGGACGGCCTCCTGTTTTTGTTTTAATGCTTATTTCATTTTAGTCATTTTGGTGGACCTGTAGATGTTGTACTTTTTTGCTTTAATTTTTATTTTCATGGTTGTTAGTGAGTTTTAGCACAAGTTTATATGTTTCTTTGCTATTTATATAGTTTTGGTAAATGTCTGTTTGAAAACTTGGTCCATTTTCCAGTTAAGTGGTCATGTGTCTCTTTTATTACATGTAGATCTTATTAATAGATTCTAGATGTGATGCATTCATTGTATATAATAGTCACAAATATCTTCTTCACTGGCGTTTGTATCATTGGACTTTTTGTAGATATCCATTTGAGATCAGAAATTTACTTTTTTCCCAATTTGCTGGGATTTTCATAATAAATATCTTGTCAGGGAAGTTGGGTTTTATCTAAAGCTTCATTTTGTATAAATTGATCATATAGTTTTTTCCATTTTCTATTGATGTTGTGAATTAAACTTACTGATTTTCCAGTGTTGGACAGACTTGTATTCCTGGAATACATCCTATCTTGTCATGATGCATTAACCTTTTTATATTTTTCTAGATTAATTTGTCATCATTTTCTTTAGAATTTTTCCATTCAATTTCATAAATATTTGCCTGTCATTTTCACTTTAATGAAGCTACTGTTTTTGGTATCAGAGATGTGCTGGAGTTATAAAATAAATTGGGCTATATTATCCCTTTATTCTTTGAGTTTGTGTAAGGCAATGGCACCGCACTCCAGTACTCTTGCCTGGAAAATCCCATGGATGGAGGAGCCTGGTAGGCTGCAGTCCATGGGGTCGCTAAGAGTCAGAAACGACTGAGCGACTTCACTTTCACTTTTCACTTTCATGCATTGGAGAAGAAAATGGCAACCCACTTCAGTACTCTTTCCTGGAGAATCCCAGGGACGGGGGAGCCTGTTGGTCTGCCGTCTATGGGGTCGCACAGAGTTGGACACGACTGAAGCGACTTAGCAGCAGCAATGTTATGATGTTTTTTTCTTTTAATATTTCTTAAAACTTAGAAGAGGAGTGATTTGGATAATTCACTCAAGATGGTAGAATAGAAGGATTTGATCTCAGCCCCTTCTTAAAAAAAAACACCCAGATCACAGCAAAGTACTGAACAATCATTGTCAAAAAATTTTGTTTGTGCTCAGTCACTCAGTCATGTCAGACTCTTTGTGACCTTACAGAATGTAGCCTGGAAGGCTCCTCTATCCATGGGATTTTCCCACCAAGAATATTGGAGTGGGTGGACATTTCCTCCCCCAGGGGATCTTCCCAACCTAGGGATCAAATCCCCATCTCCTGTAGTTCCTACATTGGCAGGCAGATTGAGCCACCTGGAAACTCCTCCCCAAACTATGGAACCTACCAAAAAAGGGTCCCCTGCATTCAAAGAAAAAAAGAAACCACAACAAGATGGCAGGAGTGGTGCAATCATGGTAAAATTAAATCTTATCCTGGCTAGGTGGGTGACGCACAAAATGGAAAACAATATACCACAGAAGTTATACCACAGCAGCGAAATTCCTGAGTCCCACATCAGGCTTCCCAGCTTGGGGGTGTCTGGAAATGGGAGGAAAAGTCCCCAGACAATATGGCTTTGAGGGCCAGTGGGGTTTGATCCTAGGACTTCCACAGGACTGAGGGAAACAAACTCCACTACTAGAGGGGGCACACAAAGTCTCCTTTGCACCAGGACCCAGGGGAAAAAGCAGTGACCCCATAAAACTGAGCCAGACCTAGCTGCTGGTATTGGAGGGTCTCCTGCAGAGGTGGGGGCAGCTGTGGCTCACTGCAGGGACAAAGACACTGGCAGCAGCAGTTTGGGAAAGAATCTATTGCTGTGAGCCCTCCAAGAGGCTGCCATGAGCCCATCAAGCAGCCTGTGGTCCCCAGTGCTGGGTTGCTTTGGGTCAAACAACCAACAGGGTGGGAACACAGCCCCACCTATCAACAGACAAGTGGCTTAAACTCTCCCTAGCATAGCCCTACACCTACAAGAGGGACAAGACCAAGCTACACCCACCACTGAGCAGGAATCAGTTCCTCTCATCAAGAACCCTGTTCTAGCATCTTAGCCTCATCCTTGAGAGGGCAGACAGCCAAAGCAACAACTATAACCCTGAGCCTGCAGAATGGAAACTGCGATCACAGAAAGTTAAGTCAAAATTGGCAGAGGAATGGGTCCCAGATGAAAGAACAAGATGAAACTGCAGAAGAACAGCAAAGTGAAGTGGAGATAGCCAACTCCCAGAAAAAGAATTCAGAACAATGATAGTGAAGATGATCAAGATCTCAGAAAAAGAATGAAGACAAGAATTGAGAAGATGCAAAAAATATTTAACAAAGACATAGAGGAACTAAAGAATAAGCAAACAGATATGAACAATACAATGACTCAAATAATTAAAAAAAAATAGAGGAATAAATAGCAGAACGAATGAGGCAGAAGAACAGATAAGTAACCTGGAAGACAGAATGGTGGAAATTACTGCTACAGAACAAAATAAAGAAAATAAATGAAGATTTTTAAAGAGATTTCTGGGACAGCATTAAAGGCACCAGTATTCATATTACATGCATCCCTGATATTTGAAGAGATAACAGCTGAAAAATTCCCTCACATGAGAAAGGAAATAGGCACCCAAGTACAGGATGTGTAGAGTTTCAGGCAGGACAAACCCAAGGAGGAACACGCCAAGACACATAGTAATCAAATGGATGCAAACTAATGACAAAGAAAAAATACTAAAAGCAACAAGGTAAAAAATGATAATATACAAGGGAATTCCCACAACGTCATCAGCTGATTTCTCAGCAGAAACTCTGCAGGCCTGATGGAGTGGCATGATAGATTTAAAGTGATGAAGGGAAGAACCTGTGCTGTGCCATGCCAAGTTGCTTCCATCATGTCCAATTCTTTATGACCCCATGGACTGTAGCCCACCAGGCTCCTCTGTTTGAGGGATTCTCTAGGCAAGAATATTGGAGTCGGTTACTAGAGAACCTATGACCAAGAATATGCTTGCCAGCAAAGCTCTCATTCAGATTTGATGGAGGAATCAAAATCTGTACAGATCAGATCAGATCAGTCACTCAGTCATGTCCGACTCTTTGCGACCCCATGAATCGCAGCACGCCAGGCCTCCCTGTCCATCACCAACTCCCGGAGTTCACTCAGACTCACGTCCATTGAGTCAGTGATGCCATCCAGCCATCTCATCCTCTGACGTCCCCTTCTCCTTTTGACAAGCAAAATCTAAATAAGAGAATTCAGCACCACCAGATTAGCTTTGCAACAAACACTGAAGAAACTTCTGTAGGCAGGAAAGAGACAAGCAACTTAAAACAACCTTCTTATACATATAGGCTGCTTTCTAAAAGTAGAGTGATTTGGATTTAGGATTTTCTTTGTGAGACAGATTTTTATTGTTGTTGCTTTCTTGCTATGTTTTGATTTTTACTTATACATCTCCTTTCTTTACCAATATTTGGATATTCTCTTTATATTTATTAAGAAAAATTCTGTTTCTAATGGAAATGGTCCACTTCTTCTAAGATGTTGGTTTTATTGGCCAGAGTTGTTCAAAGATCCTTCTCCCATATCATCCTTTTAAGTTGTGTAGAAGTTGTAGAGCCTTCCCCTCAACATCCCGGAACTTGGAAGGGGAGCATGTGAGAATCATGAGCTATTGGAGAGAGCGGACCCAGGGGTCCTCTCTTGAGATGGGAGTGAGTCCCAGGACTTTGGGAATCTGAGGGCAGTCAGTGGCAGGAGTGCATGATGGAATGTTTGTTTGGGATGGAACAACCTTCCAGGTTCGAAAGAGACCAACTTTCTTGTTTCCTACCAGAGGATTATGGAGGTAGAAGGACTGAAGATGAGCAGGACCCTGTGGGGCCCTCTTGGACACAAAAGTCTTTCCGTGTGTCCAATTTCTTATTTGAAGGAATAAGGCTTTCAGCTTCTTCACCCTTCCATGAGTTCAAAAGGGCATATTCAAACAGTTGCTAACCAGGGAAGTGAGGGGAGGCAGGAGGAAACATTGCTGCAGCAAGGGGCCTGGTGCTGGTCCCTCCTCGGGTGATGTGCTAGCAGTTTGTACATGTCTTTGAGTTCTTCAGCAGGAACTAGGGCCCCCTCAACCCAGATGGAGGAGGTCACTGCAGGCTGAGCACAAGCAAGTGGACCCACACTGATTGGAAAGGCTGATGGCTGAGATGGGTGGAACACAGCCCTGTTATCTCACCACCAACTAGTCAGGGGGAAGTTCCACACCTTGCAGCCCTTGCCCCAAATTTTACCTATAAAAACTCTTCCCCTAAAAATATCAGTGAGCTTGGGGTTTTTGAACATCAGCTGAAGGTTCTCCTTGGCCCTTACAATAAAACTTTCTCTGCTCCAAACTCTTAAGTTTCTACTCTGAGTCGGACACATGAAGTTGGGTTCGAGAACAGAATCAATAGACACCAGCCTGCATACTTTCACTCACAGGATTTACTTTGCTTTGTGAAACTGAAAGCTTTGGGCCATCACAAAAGAAAGAAGAGAAGATTTTTTTTTCTTTCTTGAATCATGCCAGTTTCTTGCTAGTATCTTTTCTCCAAGCTGTGGGGTTTTTTTTTTTTTTTTTTTGTTGTTGTTGTTTAGTCATTGCTGTAAAAGAAATATAGAAAAATAGAAATGCTACATTTTATAAGTTGTTAATAAAAGCTTTCTAATTTCACTTCACAGCTACATGCATATCAATTAAATAGTATACAAAGATAATTTATACTGTCACAATTTATATCTGTGCTCCACACAATTTTCAAACCCAAGTTTTTTTGTTTCTTTTAATTTTTTCCCCTAAATCATCTGTGATAGCCACATTAAAAGGCAATGGTATAAACTAGTGTTAATATATGTCTCATTTACACAAATTTTATATGGGTCGAAGAAAATCATGAGCAATCCAACATGTGAAGAGGGAATAATAACCATCATTATTAACAATGATTATTTTCTCTATTTTTATATACAGAGGAAGAGAACTTCCAATAGTCCTCTGTGCCTCTCCCACAGGTGTCCCACATACATATCTTCAAAACAAACTCCTTTTTTACTCCCTTCTACTTCATCACTCCAACACCAAACTGGTTCTCACTGGCTATACAGTATGTCAATAGTAAAAGGTATCATTATCCATTGTGTTGGACTGTTTAAGTCTTTGCAGATCTCTTTTATTCTAGACCAAATACATCCAGCCAGTGAGCACTTCAACCAAGTCTACTCCTGTTAGGTCTCTCAACACTTTGTTATTTTTTCCATCTTATCCAGTCCTGCCCTCTTCACAATTTTACTGTTCATTCTGTTTCATTAGTCTCCATTCTGACTAAATCTGACTGCATTTTCTAATTTATCCCAGTGAAACTTGTAAAAAGCAGACCATATCATGCTAAATCCTCCTTTACCTCTTCAAAAATACTTCAACTACATTCCTATTCAGATAAATGAGAAAATGTAACCTTTGTATCATGGCATATCAGACTTAGCTCATGATTACCTATGCAGACATTCTCTTTCATCATCCATAAGCTGTAAAGTAAATTTTTTAATATTTTAAGAGCACACATTAGGAACAGAGAGCTCTGGATTAACTATGTAGCCTTGCTGTCTTCCTGCTCTAAAAGCAATGAACATCATTTAAGCACTGTTTCTTACACTCGGCATCCAAACTGTCAACTCACTCTATTGGTTCACATTCAAAATGTATTCCTAAAACCATCTTTACTATTCCTGGTATGAGGTAACATCCTTTCTGTCTCCTGGATCAGTCCTGAGGTTTTTTTTTTTTTTTTTTTTTTTTTTCTCGTTAGATCATTCATGTGCTTGAAAAGCTCCTACCTGGGTTCATGCATTGATAGCCCTGCCAGCTCGATGCCCGGGTGACAGAGAGGTGGTTTATGGCTGCAGTGGAGCTGTGAAACTACCTGTGGGAAGCTCTCTCTTTACCTGTGGGAAAGCGTGAATACCTGGCTTCTCTTTTTGCTGAGATAAGGGCAGTTGGATTTATGATGGACTGTTTACAATTTAAAATAAGGAACTTTGTGCCAGAGGTGTCTCTCTGGCCCCCAGTGTATGCCTGTATTCCTCTCTCGTTGTGCTGCATCCAAATAAAAGCCTTCTGTGAGTTGACTCAGGTTACTCCTTTCAAACACCTAAACTGCATAACTATTTGTACCTCCCTTCAATTCATCACTGACCCATCACTTGCTCAACAGGGCCTACTCAGCTGGCCATATTTAAAATTGCCCCCCAGTTCCTCCTTCTCTCATCTTTTCCATATAATGAATTACCTTTCAGCACACTTTACAATCAACTTTTAAAATATGTTTATGGAATGAATGTGTCAAATTCTGGAGGTGTCCTTAATATTACCATAAAGTACTGCTGGCAGGAGAAGGCTGTGAGAAACAGGAAAAAAAAAAAAAATGCAAACGAAAGCATGAGATTGAAGCTATGACTTAAGAGTTGGAAAAAAAAAAAAAATCCAGGAGATGGAGAGCTCAGTGTATTGCTCTAGGAGAAAATGAGTAAAGTTGTGTGGAGGTGAGGAGTGCAGGTGAAGGCTCTTAGCATGATGACAGAACTACGATTGTAGGACATGAGAAGAAGACAGCCAAGGGCCAGAATCTTCACCTAAGATGTGGGCTTTTAATAACTTGCTGAGAGAAGAGGTAGAGGCTACTCTAGGCAGAAATAAGACTACTTTACAGTGAGGCTATGAGTTATAAATATTTTTTTTGGTGGCAGAAAATGAAATAGAGATCCAATGACTTTATTCCATTGGTCACATATGGCAGGTAAGTAAAGAGATGAACTTGTGGTCTCATTCTTCGATGAGTTTCTGATTCTTTTCCTTTACTCCTAGTGATGTCTAATATGTGAAATATCATATATCATGATTTCTTTATACATTTGATTTAGGAATATGAACAGTATATACAGAAGCCTTCTTTATCGCATCTTATTGTAAAGAATTATTCTTCTGCCTTGGAGGGTGAATGCCTTTTAGCATTTGCTTGGCATCTACTAGGTCCTCAATAAATGTACATACCATTCCCATCCCCAGTCTTATATCAGAAAATATGTGGCAAAATTTTGGAGTTCTTAAGAGTTTCAGGACTTTTCTGGTGGCTCAGATGGTAAAGAATCCACTCGTAATGCAGGAGACCTGGGCTCGATCCCTGGGTAGGGAATACCCTGGAGAGGGGAATGGCTACCCCCTCCACTATTCTTGCCTGGAGATTTCCAAGGACAGAGGAGTCTGGCAGGCTACAGTCCATGGGGTTGCAAAGACTCAGACACAACTGATTGACTAACACTTTCACTTTTAAGAGTCTGATTATCTGAATCTCAAGCTCAAAAACTGACTACCATTCTATACACGTAGGGAATTACTTATAATCTTTATATCTGTTTTCTTATTTCTAAAATAAGGAGACCAATAACCAGGGAGTCAATGAGGAAAAAATAAAAGTGTTGGGAGCAATGGGTATAAAACTCATTTAGACAATCTGCTAACACAGATTGGTGTCTTAAATACACCAAACAAATATATGATTGCTCATAAATATTTTAAGAATGCATTTAAAATCCCTTTAAAGTCATTTCTTTTTACAAAAATTGTGGCTAATGAATCTGGATAATGTGAGTTAACATGAAATGTTTCTATAGAAGTATAAAGTAATATCAACACCAAATGCTTTGTTTTAGTCTTTCTTTTAGTATATGATAGTAATGACTAGATATCAAATGATGAAATTATTAAAAACAATAAATGGAAATAATATATTTCCTATACTGAAGTACTGTTAAAATATTTAAAAAAATAATGAATTATATCATTTTGTCAATAATTTGATTATTTCACTTCACCTTCACCTGTACTACTGACTGCTGTTACTATTGCTGATTTCTGATGGAGACTTATATGAAAGAAATAGATTTGTTTTAAAGCTAGGAAACACTGTAATCTTAAATAAACTCAAGAAAACAAAAACAGAGAGACTTTTACTAATTACTCAGTTAATATGTACCAATATCCACTTTTCTTCCTATATCCCATTTAGGGGTCATATATCCTACAAATGTAAACTAGACTTACTATGATCATTTTATATACATTATATATACAAAGTATTATACTCATGAAACTAATATCATATAGGTAATTATATCTCATTTTTGAAAAAGAAGTAATTAAATTCTGTTCTAAAAAAAGGAAAAACTGAGCTGGTACCTTAAATATAATTTCAGAAACACACGAGCAATATTAATTTCATGTAACATAGGCCATGTCTTTAATATGTGCTTTCCCTCGCTCTTTGTGATCTTATATTTTCTCACCTTCCCCATATTCTATGCTGCCCCATCTCTATTCATCGTCATTCAGTTTAGTTGAGCTGCTCAGTCGTGTCCAAATCTTTGCGACCCCATGGACTGCAGCATGCCAGGCTTCTCTGTCCATCACCAATTACAATTCATCGTAACTGGCCCAATACATTCTACGCTGACCCATTTCTATTTATTGTCTCTGGCCCCATATTCTGTGCTGCCCCATCTCTATTCATCATTCAGTTCAGTTTAGTCACTCAGTCATGTCCAACTCTTTGCAACCCCATGAACTGCAGCAGACCAGGCCTCCCTGTCCATCACAAACTCCTGGGGTTTACCCAAACTCATGTCCATTGAGATGGTGATGCCATCCAACCATCTTATCCTCTGTCATCTCCTTTTCCTCCCTTCCCCAATCTTTCCCAGCATCAGGGTCTTTTCAAATGAGTCAGCTCTTCGCATTAAATGGCCAAAGTATAGGAGTTTCAGCTTCAACATCAGTCCTTCCAATGAACACCCAGGACTGATCTCCTTTAGGATGGACTGGTTGGATCTCCTTGCAGTCCAAGGGTCTCTCAAGAGTCTTCTCCAACACCACAGTTCAAAAGCATCAATTCTTCGGAGCTCAGCTTTCTTCACAGTCCAACTCTCACATCCATACACAACTACTGGAAAAATCATAGCCTTGACTAGATGGACCTTTGTTGGCAAAGTAATGTCTCTGCTTTTTAATATGCTGTCTAGCTTGGTCATAACGTTCTTTCCAAGAAGTAAGCGTCTTTTAATTTCATGGCTGCAATCACCGTCCGCAGTGATTTTGGAGTGCCTCCACCCCCGCCCCTCCCAAAATAAAGTCAACCACTGTTTCCCCATCTATTTCCCATGAAGTGATGGGACTGGATGCCATGATCTTTGTTTTCTGAATATTGAGCTTTAAGCCAACTTTTTCACTCTCCTCTTTCACTCTCATCAAGAGGCTCTTTAGTTCTTCTTCACTTTCTGCCATAAGGATGGTGTCCTCTACATATCTGAGGTTTTTGATATTTCTCCCAGCAATCTTGATTCCAGCTTGTGCTTCCTCCAGCCCAGCATTTCTCATGATGTACTCTGCATATAAGTTAAATAAGGAGGGTGACAATATACAACCTTAATGTACTCCTATTCCTATTTGAAATCAGTCTGTTCCATGTCCAGTTCTAACTGTTGCTTCCTGACCTGCATACAGGTTTCCCAAGAGGTAGGTCAGGTGGTCTTGGTATTCCCATCTCTTTCAGAATTTTCCACAGTTTATTGTGATCCATACAGTCAAAGGCTTTGGCATAGTCAATAAAGCAGAAATAGATGTTTTTCTGGAACTCTTTTACCTTCCAGCATATTCTGGCTTCTTGGCACCACCAAATGTCAAGACAAGGAAAATGGGGTTGCTTAGGAAGTAGACAGAACCTTCTAAAGCAATTATAGCCAACATGGCTTTCTACTAGAAAGATACTGAGGATTTACTGAGTAAATTCAGTTGTTCCTGGGCCTATATGGGCATGAAGGATACCCAGTGCCTAAAGTTTGAAAAAAAAAATCTGGTATATTTGTAAACATTTGGTAGAATTATAAGCATTATCAGTGACTTATAAGCCACCATTTGGTGGCTCAAATGGTAAAGAATCTGCCTGCAGTGCAGGAGTGAAAGTGAAAGTCGCTCAGTCATGTCCGACTCTTTGAGAGAGTTCATGGAATTTTAAAGGTGTGGGTAGCCTTTCCCTTCTCCAGGGGGTCTTCCCAACCCAGGGATCAAATCCAGGTCTCCAGCATTGCAGGCAGATTCTTTACCAGCTGGGCAACAAGGGAAGCCCTTGGTGCTGGAGATGCCTGTTCAATTCCCTGGGTTGGGAAGATCCCCTGGAGGAGGGCATGGCAAATCACTCCAGTATTCCTGCCAGGAGAATCCCCATGGAAAGAGGAGCCTGGCAGGCTACAGCCCATGGATTCACAAAGAGTCTGACACGACTGAGAGACTAACACTTTCACTTTTAAGAATCTGAACCCTGGAGTACGATTATCTAATCTCAAGCTCAAAAACTGACTACCATTCTATACACGTAGGGAATTACTTAAATTCTTTATATCTGTTTTCTTATTTCTAAAATAAGGAGACCAATAACCAGGGAGTCAATGAGGAAGAAATACAAGTGTTGGGAGCAATGGGTATAAAACTCTCATTTAGACAATCTGTTAACGCAGATTGGTGTCTTAAATACACCAAAAAAATGCATGATTGCTCATAAATATTTTAAGAATGCATTTAAAATCCCTTTAAAGTCATTTCTTTTTACAAAAATTGTGGCTAATGAATCTGGATAATGTGAGTTAACATGAAATGTTTCTATAGAAGTATAAAGTAATATCAACACCAAATGCTTTGTTTTAGTCTTTCTTTTAGTATATGATAGTAATGACTAGATATCAAAATGATGAAATAATTGGAAACAATAAATGGAAATAATATATTTCCTATACTGAAGTACTGTTAAATATATTTTTAAAAAATATTTAATGAATTATATCATTTTGTCAATAATTTGATTATTTTACTTCACCTTTACCTGTTAGACTGACTGCTGTTACTATTGCTGGTTTCTGATGGAGATCTGTATGAAAGAAATAGAATTGTTTTAAGGTTTGGAAACACTGTAATCTTAAATGAACTCAAGAAGTCAAAAACAGCTAGACTTTTACTAATTACTCAGTTAATATGTACCAATATCCACTTTTCATACTATATCCCATTCAGGGATCATATATCCTACTGGGGTATATTTACCAATGGTAGCCTAACTTTTAAATATGTTAAATTCATTTTTGTGAATGATTTAAAGAAGTATCTAAATTCTTATTTTTTTTTTTTTTTTTACTTGCAGCTTCCCAGTTTTCCTAGCACCATTAGTTGAAGAGACTGTCTTTTCTCCATTGTATATTCTTGCTTCTTTTGTTGCAGATTACTTGACCATAGGTGTATGGGTTTATTTCAAGGCTTTGTATCCTATTCCACTGATCTGTATTCCTATTTTTGTGCCAGTACCATACTGTTTTGCTGACTATAGCTTTGTAGTATAATCTGAAGTCAGGAAGGCTGATTTCTCCAGCTCCATTTTTCTTTCTCAAGATTGCTTTGGCTATTTGGGGTCTTTTGTGTCTCCATACAAATTTTAAGGTTTTCTCGTTCTAGCTCTGTGAAAAATGCCACAGAAAATTTGATAGAGATTGTACAGAATCTATAGATTGCCTTCAGTTCAGTTCAGTCGCTCAGTCGTGTCCGACTCTTTGCGACCCCATGAATTGCAGCACGCCAGGCCTCCCTGTCCATCACCAACTCCTGCAGTTCACTCAGACTCACGTCCATCGAGTCAGTGATGCCATCCAGCCATCTCATCCTCTGTCGTCCCCTTCTCCTCTTGCCCCCAATCCCTCCCAGCATCAGAGTCTTTTCCAATGAGTCAACTCTTCGCATGAGGTGGCCAAAGTACTGGAGTTTCAGCTTTAGCATCATTCCTTCCAAAGAAATCCCAGGGCTGTTCTCCTTCAGAATGGACTGGTTGGATCTCCTTGCAGTCCAAGGGACTCTCAAGAGTCTTCTCCAACACCACAATTCAAAAGCATCAATTCTTTGGTGCTCAGCCTTCTTCACAGTCCAACTCTCACATCCGTACATGACCACAGGAAAAACCATAGCCTTGACTAGATGGACCTTTGTTGGCAAAGTAATGTCTCTGCTTTTGAATATGCTATCTAGGTTGGTCATAACTTTCCTTCCAAGGAGTAAGCGTCTTTTAATTTCATGGCTGCAGTTACCATCTGTAGTGATTTTGGAGCCCCAAAAAATAAAGTCTGACACTGTTTCCACTGTTTCCCCATCTATTTCCCATGAAGTGATGGGACCGGATGCCATGATCTTCATTTTCTGAATGTTGAGCTTTAAGCCAACTTTTTCACTCTCCACTTTCACTTTCCTGAAGAGGCTTTTTAGTCCCTCTTCACTTTCTGCCATAAGGGTGGTGTCATCTGCATATCTGAGGTTATTGATATTTCTCCCGGCAATCTTGATTCCAGCCTTAGGTAGTATATTCATTTTGACAATATTGACTTTTCCAATTCATAAACATGGTATGTCTTTACATCTGTTTCTGTTTTGTTCAATTTCATAGTTTAAGTACAGATCATTTGTCTCCTTACATAGGTTTATTCTTAGGTATTTTATTTTTGTGATGTGATAGTAAATGAAATTCCTTCTTGAATTTTTCTTTCTGATCTTATAAATGCAAGAGATTTCTGTGTATTAATTTTATAACTTGCAACTTTAACAAATTCGTTGATGAACTCTATTAGTTTTCTGGTGGCATCTTTAAGATCTATGTACAGTATCAGGTCATCTGCAAGCAGTGACAGTTTAACTTCTTGCTTTCCAATTAGGATTCCCTTTATTTCTTTTTCTTCTCTGATTGCCATAGCTAGAACTTCCAAAACTGTTGAATAAAAGTGGTGACAGTGGACATCCTTGTCTTCTTCCCGATCTTAAGAGAAAAGGCTTTCAGCTTTTAACCATTGAGTATGATGTTAGCTGTAGGTTTGTCATATAAGGCCTTTATTATTTTGAGATATGTCCCCTCTATCCCCACTTTCTGGAGGATTTTTATCATAAATGGTGTTGAATTTGTCAAAAGCTTTTGTGGCATATATTGAGATGAGCATATGGCTTTTATTCTTCACTTTGTTAATGTGGTACATCACACTGATTTGCAGATTTTTTTTTTGTAGCACTATTTATAACAAAGATATGGATATCTATCAACAGATACATACAATGGAATATTTTACTCAGCCATCAAAAAGAAAGAAATAAAGCAATTTGCTGCATTTTGGATGGACCTAGAGATTGTCATATTATGTGAAGTAAGTCAGACAGAGAAGGAAAAATATTGTATGACATCCTTTAAGTTCAGTATCTAAATGAACTTGTTTACAAACAGAAACAGACTTACAGACTTAGAGAGTGAACTTATGGCTTCCAGGGGGTAAGGATGAGGGGAAAGCCTAGATAGTGAGTTTGGTATGGATATGTACACATGGCTATATTTAATATGGATAACCAATTAGGTCCTACTGTATAGCACATTGAGCTCTACTCAATGTTATGTGTCAGCCTGGATGGGAGGGAAGTTTGGGGGAGTATACATGCATATGTATGGCCGAGTCCCTTTGCTGTCTAGCTGAAACTATTACAACATTGTTAATCTGCTATACTCCAACATAAAATAAAAAGTTAAAAACGAAATATGTTAAGCATTTTAAAAATGTCAAACTTAAATCCATCTATTACTTTTCTCTATGTTATCTACATGGAAGACAGGATGAAATATTAAAATATCTATGATAATGCTTCTCCAAAGTTAAAGACAATTTACACATGAATTCTTAAATTATCATGGCTTCGATTATATTATTTCTATCAAATAACTATGTGAATAGTTATCTCACTTCTGTTAATGAGCTCCTTAATGAGGCCTCTCTTTCAGTTATGTCTGTTTACACTTTGTGGTATTCAGGCAGCCTCCATTTTCCCTTTGGCTCCTATACACACTCAGTTCTTGTTGAAGAGTAACATTATGGTGTAAAGTTTCCTTGTAATGGCTACAATTCTTTGGCTACAGATGGTAAAAATCAGGTTTGAATATCCAATTTGGGATTATAAATTCTGAAAGGACACCTTGTTGAAATTAGATACACTTGCACAGCTATTTCTTTCTGTCTGTTGATGTCTCTTAACTAACAGATGCTGGTTTTGAGAGATTTTTAGGTTTTTTACTTGAAAATGAAACTAGAATGGTTGAGAGAGGTACTCTGGGCCATGTGTAAGCAAAGCAGTTCTTTTGGAAAGAATGAACATAGACAAAAAGAGATTATGTCAATCATAAAAGCCTTTGGGTGATGGAGAGAATGACCAAGTTCACAACCATCCAGTTCCTTACTACCCTTTTGTGTTTCAGCTCTACATCATTTCTTGCCCTTGTAGCCCTGAAACAATTGACTGATGCTCTTAAAACTTAGGCAGATTTTGTTATTTATGGTCAGTGATATCTAAGTATACCATTTCTTCCAGAAGTCAGTTTCAGCTTTGCAACTATTCAGATTTTTTGAACGTGTCTTAAATAAGAGCCCAGGAAGACTTATGCCAAATATCATTCAATTAAATCAATTTATAACAATTGAATGATTATATAAATGTCCATATGAATCATGCAGAATACTGCCCTGAATTTACTGGTTGCTGCTAACTTGTTCATAACTAAGATTAACTTACTTGGTAAGCAGAGGTGCTGATAGAAATTTTATATCATTTTATCTCCGATAAACATACGAGAAACAAAAATGATTTACTTTACAATGAAGAAATGAGACCCAATCTTTACACTTACTTCTGCATTCTCATCTTCCTAAATATTTACTAAGCAAATTGTGCTACAGTAAAGAAAAAGCTGTATGAATGTGAAATAAGGTTAGAGAGAGAAAGACAATGTATGATCCCATTTATATGTAGTTTGAAAAAACCAAAACAAACAAACAGAAACCTCATAGATACAGAGATCAAATTGGTGGTTGCCATAGGTAATGGGTTGGAGTGGTGATGAGAAAAACGGGTAAGTAAGTTCAAAAGGTACAACTTCTATATAAAAAAATAAATGTCATGGGGATGTAATGGGCAGCATGCTGACTATAGTCAACAATAACTAACTGCATATATGAAACTTTCTAAAAGAGTAGATCTTAAAAGACCTCATCAGGAGGAAAACAAAAAATTTGCAACTATATAACAAATGTTAACTAGACTTACTATGATCATTTTACATTATATACAAAGTATGATACACATGAAACTAATATCATATAAGGTGATTATACCTCATTTTTAAAAAAGAAGTAATTAAATTCTGTTCTAAAAAATGGAAAAACTGAGTAAGTACCTTAACTCTAATTTCAGAAACACACGAGCAATATTAATTTCGTGTAACATAGGCCATGTCCTTCATATGTGCTTTCCCTTGCTCTTTGTGATCTTATATTTTCTCACCTTCCCCATACTCTATGCTGCCCCATCTCTACTCATTGTCATTCAGTTTATTTCAGCCGCTCAGTCATATCTGAATCTTTGCAACCCCATGGACTATAGCACGCCAGGCTTCCCTGTCCATCACCAATTCCAATTCACATCACTGGCCCCATATATTCTATGCTGACCCATCTCTATTTATTGTCTCTGGCCCCATATTCTGTGCTGCCCCATCTCTATTCATCATTCAGTTCAGTTCAGCCACTCAGTGGTGTCCGAATCTTTGCGACCCCATGAACTGCAGCATGCCAGGCCTCCCTGTCCATCATCAATTCCTGGGGTTTACCCAAACTCATGTCCATTGAGTTGGTGATGCCATCCAATCAACCCATCCTCTGTCGTCCCCTTCTCCTCCTGCCCCCAGTCTTTCCCAGCATCAGGGTCTTTTCAAATGAGTCAGCTCTTCGCATTAAGTGGCCAGGGTATTGGAGTTACAGCTTCAACATCAGTCCTTCCAATGAACACCCAGGACTGATCTCCTTTAGGATGGACTGATTGGATCTCCTTGCAGTCCAAGGAACTCTCAAGAGTCTTCTCGGACACCACAGTTCAAAAGCATCAATTCTTCTGTGTTCAGCTTTCGTTATACTCCAACTCTCACATCCATACATGACTACTGGAAAAATCATGGCCTTGACTAGATGGACCTTTGTTGACAAAGTAATGTCTCTGCTTTTTAATATGCTGTCTAGCTTGGTCATATCATTCCTTCCAAGAAGTAAGCGTCTTTTAATTTCATGGCTGTAATCACCATCTGCAGTGATTTTGGAGCCCCCCAAAGATAAAGTCAGCCACTGTTTCCACTGTTTCTACTTGCCATGAAGTGATATGACTGGATGCTATGATCTTCGTTTTCTGAATGTTGAGCTTTAAGCCAACTTTTTCACTCTCCTCTTTCACTCTCATCAAGAGGCTCTTTAGTTCTTCTTCACTTTCTTCCATAAGGGTGGTGTCATCTGCATATCTGAGGTTATTGATATTTCTCCCAGCAATCTTGATTCCAGCTTGTGCTTCCTCCAGCCCAGCATTTCTCATGATGTACTCTGCATATAAGTTAAATAAGGAGGGTGACAATATACAACCTTGATGTACTCCTATTCCTATTTGGAATCAGTCTGTTGTTCCATGTCCAGTTCTAACTGTTGCTTCCTGACTTGCATACAGGTTTCTCAAGAGGTAGGTCAGGTGGTCTTGGTATTCCCATCTCTTTCAGAATTTTCCACAGTTTATTGTGATCCACACAGTCAAAGGCTTTGGCATAGTCAATAAAGCAGAAATAGATGTTTTTCTGGAACTCTTTTACCTTCCAGCATATTCTGGCTTCTTGGCACCACCAAATGTCAAGACAAGGAAAATGGGGTTGCTTAGGAAGTAGACAGAACCTTCTAAAGCAATTATAGCCAACATGACTTTCTACTAGAAAGATACTGAGGATTTACTGAGTAAATTCAGTTGTTCCTGGGCCTATATGGGCATGAAGGATACCCAGTGCCTAAAGTTTGAAAAAAAAAATCTGGTATATTTGTAAACATTTGGTAGAATTATAAGCATTATCAGTGACTTATAAGCCACCATTTGGTGGCTCAAATGGTAAAGAATCTGCCTGCAGTGCAGGAGTGAAAGTGAAAGTCGCTCAGTCATGTCCGACTCTTTGAGAGAGTTCATGGAATTTTCCAGGCCAGAGTACTAGCGTGGGTAGCCTTTCCCTTCTCCAGGGGGTCTTCCCAACCCAGGGATCAAATCCAGGTCTCCAGTATTGCAGGCAGATTCTTTACCAGCTGAGTCACAAGGGAAGCCCTTGGTGCTGGAGATGCCTGTTCAATTCCCTGGGTTGGGAAGATCCCCTGGAGGAGGGCATGGCAAATCACTCCAGTATTCCTGCCAGGAGAATCCCCATGGAAAGAGGAGCCTGGCGGGCTACAGTCCATGGATTCACAAAGAAGCTGACACGACTGAGAGACTAAGAACACACACACACACACAGACACACACACACAAACACAAGCATTAAGCCAATCCATACGAGTCCCTATTTATATTATTCTGAATAACATTTGAATTTTCTCATAAAGCCTTTCAAATATTAAATATAAAAAAGAATGTGTTTACTTACCCCCCACTTATTGTTCCCTCTTTGTTCCAAAATCTCTTCATTTTATTCCATTTAAGAGCAATGATAGCAGTTAAAATGAAGAAAGGTAAGAATACGTAGAAACTGATCATCAGGTTATTTTTTTGAGAGGCACGACGTCGTTTTATCAAGTATGCAGTTTTAGCTGAAGACATAACAATATCTTTTAACTTTTAAAAAATGATACATTTTAGTAATTTGAATTACAAAAATTTGGAATTCAAATAATATAATCATAGAATAAATAAATTTAAACCTAAAAGTGCTTTCCAAACTTCTGTGACTATACCCCAAAGTGCATTATACATTTCTTTTAAATATACATAATTTAATCTTTATATGTATATTTAATGTTTATGTGTTACATTCTAACGTATTTCATTCTATCATACTATCATATTCCTATCATACTGCACTGCTACTTAGAATATATTAGATTGATATTACCATCTAAGAGATTCCTCTATTTAAAAAAAGGAGCAAAAAAAAAGAAAAAAAAGCTCCCCTGGAGAAAGGAATGGCTACCCACTCCAATATTCTTGCCTGGGAAATCCCATGGACACAGGAGCCTGGCAGGCTCCCTGGGGTTGCAAAAAGTCAGACACGACTTAGCAACTAACACTAACACTCTCGCTCTCAGCGTGGATTTTCTAGTTCCAAGTCACCCTTTGGGGAATGGCCTCGTTTTACACTGCTTTGTGTAAAAATAAAGACTAGTATTTAAGACCAAAAAAAAGAAATGTTTTAAAAATTATTTAGTTAAAATTACAGATAGAACTGAGGCTAATTAAAAAGAAACAGTAATAGTAGATGAGGTTAAATTTACATAACATATGTATAAAGTGATATTGTTTTAATTTTGATTGCATTAATTTAAAAAGTTGATATTCCTCTTGGTGTTACAAAGATATTGGATAAAACTAGAAAAGTAAATCTATTGGTCAAAATAAGCAAAAGGAATAAACCAGAAAATTAAAATTGAAAAAATATAAATCAAGCAATCAGAATTACCACCAAACCAATTATGATGATATTGTGTGTATTCGTGGACATACTCAATTGTCTAAATCTTTGCGACCCCATGGACTGTAGCCTGCCAGGTTCTTTTGTCCATTGAATTTTTCAGGCAAGAATACTGGAGTGGGTTGCCATTCCCTTCTCAGTGGATCTTCCCCTCTCATGGATCGAACCCAGATCTCTTGCATCTCCTGCATTGGTAGGTGGATTCTTTACCACTGCACCACCTCATATTAAGTGTAAACTAATTTAATGCCCTCTCAAAACGACAAGAGAATCTCTCAGCTCGGGCCTCTGTGATGACCTAGAGGGGTGGAGATGAGAGGGAAGCTCAAGAGGGAAGGGATATATGTATACTTATAGCTGACTCATATTGTTGTACAGCAGAAACTAACACAACATTGGAAAGCAATTATACTCCAATTAAAAAATAAATTAAAAAGCATCTGGTTTTCAATAACTTTTGTATATGAATCCAAATTTTATTTTCCCATGTGTAGCACGACATTTTAAATACCTTGCAATATTAAAACAAGCAAAAAAAAAACTTTTAACGTATATGCAGAGTACATCATGCAAAATGCTGGGCTGGATGAATCACAAGTTGGAATCAAGAATCTCTCTCACTGGGAGAAATATCAACAAGCTCACCTATGCAGATGATACCACTCCAACAGCAGAAAGTGAAGAGGAACTAAAGAGCCTCTTGATGAGAGTGAAAGAGGAGAGTGAAAAAGTTGGCTTAAAGCTCAACATTCAGAAAACAAAGATCATGGCATCTGGTCCTATCACTTCATGCCAAACAGAAGGGGAAAAAGTGGTAGCAGTGTCAGATTTTCTTTCTTTGGGCTCCAAAATCACGGGATGGTGAAGGCAGCCATGAAATTAAAAGGTACTTGATCCTTGGAAGGAAAGTTATGACACACCTAGACAGGGTATTAAAAAGCAGAGACATCAGGGAGAGGGTGGGATGATTTGGGAGAATGGCATTGAAACATGTATAATATCATATATGAAGCGAGTCGCCAGTCCAGGTTCGATGCACGATACTGAATGCTTGGGGCTGGTGCACTGGGATGACCCAGAGGGATGGTATGGGGAGGGAAGAAGGAGGAGGGTTCAGGATGGGGAACACATGTATACCTGTGGCAGATTCATGTTGATATGTGGCAAAACCAATACAATATTGTAAAGTTAAAAAATTAAAAAAAAAAAGCTAAAAAAATAAAAAGCAGAGACATCAATTTTGCTGACAAAGGTACATCTAGTCAAGACAATTGTTTTTCCAGTTGTCATGTACGGATGTGAGAGTTGGACCATAAAGATGGCTGAGTGCTGAAGAATTGATGCTTTTGAGTTGTGGTGCTGGAGGAGACTCTTGAGAGTCCCTTGGACAGCAAGGAGATCAAACCAGTCAATAAATCAACCCTGAATATTCACTGGAAGGACTGATGCTGAAGTTTCAATACTTTGGCCACCTGATGTGAAAAGCCTACTCATTGGAAAAGACTCTCTCTGATGCTGGGAAAGATTGAAGGCAAAAGGAGAAGGGGGCGACAAAAGATGAGATGGTTGGATGCCATTACTGACTCAGTGGACATGAATGTGAGCAAACTCTAGGAGATAGTGAAGGACAGGGAAGCCTGGCAGTGATGCAGTTCATGGGATCGCCTAAGAGTCAAATGTGACTTAGTGACTGAACAGCAACAAATCTAGAAAACTGCTGTATAAATCGAAAAATTTGGGAAACCATGGTTAAAATTAAGATGACACATTAAAATGTTCATGGCTAGATTTGAATTAAAAAATCACATGCAAAATTTTGATTGACAACATAATCTATAGCTGTGATATTTATAATAGCAGTACAAAGTGACAGTTTACATTTAATTAGGTAAAATAAAGTGAAAATGTTAGTTCCTTAATTGCATCCTCCACATGTCCAGTGCTTAATAGCCACATAGACAGTGGGGCTTTAAGGATACAGAAGACTCTGTTGGAGCAGTGATTTAATTACTAACATTCATCAGTTTCTAAATTCCAAAATCCATCATCGATACTTCCTCCTGGTGATAAGGATACTTCCTCACAATCTGGGGGCACATATCCAACATCACAGTGACAATGTAAGCGAGTATTGCAAATCTGGAATGAAACCAAAATAAAGAAGACCATTTTATATGTCATATAAAATTTAAATGGATTAGTATTGATTGTGAGCCAAAGCAAATGATTAAAGTAATGCAATTTGGTATGTTATAGGCTGTTTTTACTTTAATGTGGAAAATAAGTATAAAGATAAAATGCAATGCAAGAAATGTCCATTCAGTGCTTTTTAAATGTTACAGAGGGTTTCTCTAATTTATCTCTTCAATAAAAGTAGACAACATTCTTGATACACCTGAAAATATAGAACTGTCTCTTTTAAAAAGGCATAGAAATTATGAAGCTAAAAATTATAGCAGGAGTTGAAATTTATTATGAATTGTGCCAGATATTTTATAAAACTTTTGTAAGAGTCAACTTTTATGAAACACGGGGAGAAAACTAAAGGGTGGAGCTTACTTATTCAGGTACAGTTATAAAAATTGATTTTGCTAGAAAATAGGAAGGCTAGGCGGCTTCCCTGATAGCTCAGCTGGTAAAGAATCCACCTGCAATGCAGGAGATCTCGGTTCAATTTTTGGGTTGGGAGGATCCCCTGGAGAAGGGATAGGCTACCCACTCCAATATTCTTGGGCTTCCCTGGTAGCTCAGACAGTAAAGAATTCAGCCTGCAACGCAGCAGACCTGGGTTTGATCCCTGGGTTGGGAAGATGCCCTGGAGGAGGGCATGGCAACTCACTCCAGTATTTTTGCCTGGATAAGCCCCAAGGACAGAGGAGCCTGGCAGGCTATGGTCCATGGGGTCGTAAAGAGTCAGACACGACTGAACAACTAAGTGCAGCACAGCACAGGAAGGCTAGAATATATTTATAAATATGACCTTATGGATAAATCAAAAGATGGGTCAGAAGCAGAATAAGGAATCTAGGGATAAGTTCAGGCAAAATTAAATTGAAATTAAATAATAAAGGAATGGAACATAAAAGAAATTGTAAATAATAGGATGTGTAAATAGGAAGTAAATTTTGATACAAGACACACAGACAGGTCAATTTTTCCAGGATTACTATAGAAAATATGAAGCATCAAAATAATGGGAGATACTATCAATAACCTCAGATATGCAGATGACACCACCCTTATGGCAGAAAGTGAAGAGGAACTCAAAAGCCTCTTGATCAAAGTGAAAGAGGAGAGTAAAAAGTTGGCTTAAAACTCAACATTCAGAAAACGAAGATCATGGCATCCTGTCCCATCACTTCATGGGAAATAGATGGGGAAACAGTGGAAACAGTGTCAGACTTTATTTTTTTGGGCTCCAAAATCACTGCAATTGGTGACTGCAGCCATGAAATTAAAAGACGCTTACTCCTTGGAAGAAAAGTTATTTCCAACCTAGATAGCATATTCAAAAGCAGAGACATTACTTTGCCAACAAAGGTCCATCTAGTCAAGGCTATGGTTTTTCCAGTGGTCATGTATGGATGCGAGAGTTGGACTGTCAAGAAAGCTGAGTGCCGAAGGATTGATGCTTTTGAACTGTGGTGTTGGAGAAGACTCTTGAGAGTCCCTTGGACTGCAAGGAGATACAACTAGTCCATCCTAAAGCAGATCAGTCCTGGGTGTTCTTTGGAAGGACTGATGCTGAAGCTGTAACTCCAATTCTTTGTCCACCTCATGCGAAGAGTTGACTCATTGGAAAAGACTCTGATGCTGGGAGGGATTGGGGGCAGGAGGAGAAGGGGACAACAGAGGATGAGATGGCTGGATGGCATCACTGACTCGATAGGCATGAGTTTGAGTGAACTCTGGGAGTTGGTGATGGACAGGGAGGCCTGGCGTGCTGCGATGCATGGGGTCACAAAGAGTCAGACACGACTGAGTGACTGATCTGAACTGATATACATGTAACACTAAATATATCTATTTCCAAAAGTATGCAGTCTCTATCCAACATTGTAATAGCTTATGTTTCATATTGCAATTTTGTACAAAGTTTAAAAGTTTTTAGCTCATAAAGTGTGCAGTGATCTGATAGAATACCTAGAACATGCACACATGTATAAATAATGAAATTTGGTTTCTACGTTTAACTGAAATTCTCCAAAGAAATTTCCACATCCATTAATCTGAAGCTTATTATTATCTTGTAGGATGTTATGATATGTATTTTAAAACTATACATAAAATAGAGTAACAATTACATACCCCATGTCCTCTGCATCTGACAAGTGGGTCACAATCTTGATACTGCGTGTATTGATGGATTGCCCTGCATGCTCCATTGTCACAAAACTAAAATGATGAAACAACCAACAACTTTAAAGTCAGGAATTCATTGACTGTATTTATTATAAGAAATTAGATACACAATATGATATATACTTAGGATGAACTTGAATTTCATAACATCTACTCATTCTAATAAAAAACTTGAAGTCAAACATCAAGTTTTCACAATAAGATATTGCTTCCATTGAAGGAGGAGGCTTGTGAGTTTACTAATAGCCAATGAAAATGATTAAAGTATTGTAATTTGGTATGTTACAGGAGGTTTTTATTTTAACGTGGAAAAGGATTTTAAAAATAAAATACAAGAAATGTCCATGCAGTGCTTTTCAAGTGCCATAGAGATTTTCTCTAGTTTGTCTCCTCAATAAAAGTAGACAACACTCTTGATACACCTGAAAACATAGAACTTTTCTATGTCTTTTCTACAAGGCATAGAAATTATGAAGCTAAAAATTATAGCTGGTATAAAAACAAAACAAGCCAAATTTTAATGAGCATTTGAAATGGGCCTTTGCACTTTCTATGCATTTTTATATATATGCTCACATAGACCTTGAGAGAGATAATTTTTACCCACATTTTATATTTGATGAGAATTAAATGTACACTTTTTAGGGCATGTCACCACTGACTGACAGAACCAGTGTGCAAGAACTACTTTAATCATAGAGCCCACTGATCAATGCTCAATACCAGTGCTTCAACCAGTCATTTTTACATTCTTCTAACTTTAATAACAGTAGCTCTTGTCTTTTACAAAAGCAATGTTCTCCTTCATACCTCAGTTTATCTATCTTTGAATTTGAAATAGAAATTATACCCAAGTCATAGGTTATAAGGATGAAATAATTTATTACACATAAAGGAACAAAAATAGTTTGGGACATAGCAAATGCTCACTAAATACAAATTTGTGTTTTAGTTATTTATTTAACCTGATTTTGATGTAGACTGCATGTTAATATTCCTCTATCAAAATTTTAATTTAATTTGAATACTCTGGGGGACATGTTCTAAGATTGTCTGCCCACTTTTCTCAAGTTATCTGAGAACATCCAACAGATGATGGAGTCTAGAAACATTCATTATTTTCTATCACTATTGGCAAGTAAATATATGGACAAAGGTCCGTCTAATCAAAGCTATGGCTTTTCCAGTAGTCATGTAGGATGTGTTCAGTTCAGTCACTCAGTCGTGTGCGTGTGTGTGTACAGGTACATATATACTGGGATGTGTGTGTCTACACATGTGTATATATACACTGGGGTATGTGTGTGTGCACATGTACATATATACTGGGGTACGTGTGTGTGTGTGCACAGGTACATATATACTGGGATATGTGTGTGTACACACACACACACACATATATATATATATATATATATATATATATATACTGGGGGATGTGTGTGTGTGTGTGTGCACAGGTACATATATACTGGGATGTGTGTATGTGCACATGTACATGCATACTGGGATATGTGTGTCTACACATGTGTATATATACACTGGGGTATGTGTGTGTGCACATGTACATATATACTGGGGTACGTGTGTGTGTGTGTACAGGTACATATATACTCAGATATGTGTGTGTGCGCACATGAACATGCATACTGGGATATGTGTGTGTACACATGTATATACACACTGGGGTACGTGTGTGTGCACATGTACATATATACTGTGGTACACATAGATGTGCATATATATATATATATATATGCTGCTGCTAAGTCGCTTCAGTTGTGTCCGACTCTGTGCAACCCCATAGATGGCAGCCCACAAGGCTCTTCCGTCCCTGGGATTCTCCAGGCAAGAACACTGGAGTGGGTTCCCATTTCCTTCTCCAATGCATGAAGGTGAAAAGTGAAAGTGAAGTCGCTCAGTCGTGCCTGACTCTTAGCGACCCCATGGACTGCAGCTTACCAGGCTCCTCTGTCCATGGGATTTTCCAGGAAAGAGTACTGGAGTGGGTTGCCATTGCCTCCTCTGATACACACACACACACACATACACACACACATATACACACACACATAGTGGGGTATACCCACTATGATAACCTGATACCTATGACTCTAATACCAACCAAGTGTCCAAGAATTCAATTCAACTCATTCTGACATTATCTATCTGCAGTTAGAATCAAATCCCACAAGTTAAAAGGCTCAGTCCTACAAGACTCTTCCCATTTCAGACACCAGATTCATGTCTTTATCCTTCTGACCAACTGGCTATAAATTAAGAAGAAAAGCGCGGGCGGCTGCCACCGGTGCGCTAAGGCGCGGCTGAGAAGAGCTACCCCACATCCGAGGTCAGGGGCAGAAGCTGGGAGGACCCCATGCCCGAAGGGCAGCGGCCAAGAGGAGTTACTCCACGTCCGAGGTCAGGGGCAGTGGGCAAGAGTGCCAGGCTGCGACGGTGCAGGAACGACCGGGAGGAGCTACCCCGCGTCCCAGGTCAGGGGCGGTGGCCAGGAGGAGCTACCCCAGACCTGAGGCCAGGGGCGGTGGCCAGGAGGACCAACCTCACGTCCATGAAGCGGTGGCTGCGTGGGTGCAGGAGGGCCTAGAGGAGCTATCCCATGTTGAAGGTCAGGGAGGGCAGTGGTGAGGAGATACCCCTCGTCCAAGGTAAGGAGCAATGGCTGCACTTTGCTGGAGCAGCCGTGAAGAGATTCCCCACGCCCAAGGTAAGAGAAACCCAAGTAAGACAGTAGGTGTTTCAAGAGGGCATCAGAGGGCAGACACACTGAAACCATACTCACAGAAAACTAGTCAATCTAATCACACTAGGACCACAGCCTTATCTAACTCAATGAAACTAAGCCATGCCTGTGGGGCAACCCAAGATGGGCGGGTCATGGTGGAGAGATCTGACAGAATGTGGTCCACTGGAGAAGGGAATGGCAAACCACTTCAGTATTCTTGCCTTGAGAACCCCATGAACAGTATGAAAAGGCAAAATGATAGGATACTGAAAGAGGAACCCCCCAGGTCAGTAGGTGCCCAATATGTTACTGGAGATCTGTGGAGAAATAACTCCAGAAAGAATGAAGGGACGGAGCCAAAGCAAAAACAATACCCAGCTGTGGATGTGACTGGTGATAGAAGCAAGGTCCGATGCTGTATAGAGCAATATTGCATAGGAACCTGGAATGTCAGGTCCATGAATCAAGGCAAATTGGAAGTGGTCAAACAAGAGATGGCAAGAGTGAATGTCGACATTCTAGGAATCAGCGAACTAAAATGGACTGGAATGGGTGAATTTAACTCAGATGACCATTATATCTACTACTGTGGGCAGGAATCCCTCAGAAGAAATGGAGTAGCCATCATGGTCAACCAAAGAGTCCGAAATGCAGTACTTGGATGCAATCTCAAAAATGACAGAATGAGCTCTGTTCATTTCCAAGGCGAACCATTCAATATCACAGTAATCCAAATCTATGCCCCAACCAGTAACGTGGAAGAAGCGGAAGTTGAATGGTTCTATGAAGACCTACAAGACCTTTTAGAACTAACACCCAAAAAGATGTCCTTTTCATTATAGGGGACTGGAATGCAAAAGTAGGAAGTCAAGAAACACCTGGAGTAACAGGCAAATTTGGCCTTGGAATACGGAATGAAGCAGGGCAAAGACTAATAGAGTTCTGCCAAGAAAATGCACTGGTCATAGCAAACACCCTCTTCCAACAGCACAAGAGAAGACTCTAGACATGGACATCACCAGATGGTCAACACCGAAATCAGATTGATTATATTCTTTGCAGCCAAAGATGGAGAAGCTCTATACAGTCAACAAAAACAAGATCAGGAGCTGACTGTGGCTCAGATCATGAACTCCTTATTACTAAATTCAGACTTAAATTGAAGAAAGTAGGGAAAACTACTAGACCATTCAGGTATGACCTAAATCAAATCCCTTATGATTATACAGTGGAAGTGAGAAAGAGATTTAAGGGCCTAGATCAGATAGAGTGCCTGATGAACTATGGACAGAGGTTTGTGACATTGTACAGGAGACAGGGATCAAGACCATCCCCATGGAAAAGAAATGCAAAAAAGCAAAATGGCTGTCTGGGGAGGCCTTACAAATAACTGTGAAAAGAAGAGAAGCGAAAAGCAAAGGAGAAAAGGAAAGATATAAGCATCTGAATGCAGAGTTCCAAAGAATAGCAAGGAGAGATAAGAAAGCCTTCCTCAGCGATCAATGCAAAGAGATAGAGGAAAACAACAGAATGGGAAAGACTAGAGATCTCTTCAAGAAAATTAGAGATACCAAGGGAACATTTCATGCAAAGATGGGCTCGATAAAGGACAGAAATGGTATGGACCTAACAGAAGCAGAAGATATCAAGAAGAGGTGGCAAGAATACACAGAAAAACTGTACAAAAAAGATCTTCACGACCCAGATAATCACGATGGTGTGATCACTGACCTAGAGCCAGACATCCTGGAATGTGAAGTCAAGTGGGCCTTAGAAAGCATCACTACGAACAAAGCTAGTGGAGGTAATGGAATGCCAGTTGAGCTATTTCAAATCCTCAAAGAAGATGCTGTGAAAATGTTGTACTCAATGCCAGCAAATTTGGAAAACTCAGCAGTGGCCACAGGACTGGAAAAGGTCAGTTTTCATTCCAATCCCAAAGAAAGGCAATGCCAAAGAATGCTCAAACTACCGCACAATTGCACTCATCTCACATGCTAGTAAAGTAATGCTCAAAATTCTCCAAGCCAGGCTTCAGCAATATGTGAACTGTGAACTTCCTGATGTTCAAGTTGGTTTTAGAAAAGGCAGAGGAACCAGAGATCAAATTGCCAACATCCACTGGATCATGGAAAAAGCAAGTGAGTTCCAGAAAAACATCTATTTCTGCTTTACTGACTATGCCAAAGCCTTTGACTGTGGATCACAATAAACTGTGGGAAATTCTGAAAGAGATGGGAATACCAGACCACATGACCTGCCTCGTGAGAAATCTGTATGCAGGTCAGGAAGCAACAATTAGAACTGGACATGGAACAACAGACTGGTTCCAAATAGGAAAGGGAGTACGTCAAGGCTGTATATTGTCACCCTGCTTATTTAACTTATATGCAGAGTACATCATGAGAAACGCTGGACCAGAAGAAACACAAGCTGGAATCAAGATTGCTGGGAGAAATATCAATAACCTCAGATATGCAGATGACACCACCCTTATGGCAGAAAGTGAAGAGGAACTCAAAAGCCTCTTGATGAAAGTGAAAGTGGAGAGTGAAAAAGTTGGCTCAAAGCTCAACATTCAGAAAACGAAGATCATGGCATCTGGTCCCATCACTTCGTGGGAAATAGATGGGGAAAGAGTGGAAACAGTGTCAGACTTTATTTTTTTGGGCTCCAAAATCACTGCAGATGGTGATTACAGCCATGAAATTAAAAGATGCTTACTCCTTGGAAGGAAAGTTATTTCCAACCTAGATAGCATATTCAAAAGCAGAGACATTACTTTGCCAACAAAGGTCCATCTAGTCAAGGCTATGGTTTTTCCTGTGGTCATGTATGGATGTGAGAGTTGGACTGTGAAGAAGACTGAGCACTGAAGAACTGATGCTTTTGAACTGTGGTGTTGGAGAAGACTCTTGAGAGTCCCTTGGACTGGAAGGAGATCCAACCAGTCCATTCTGAAGGACATCAGCCCTGGGCTTTCTTTGGAAGAAATGATGCTAAAGCTGAAACTCCAGTACTTTGGCCACCTCATGCAAAGAGTTGACTCATTGGAAAAGACTCTGATGCTGGGAGGGATTGGGGGCAGGAGGAGAAGAGGACGACAGAGGATGAGATGGCTGGATGGCATCACTGACTCGATGGACGTGAGTCTGAGTGAACTCCAGGAGTTGGTGATGGACAGGGAGGCCTGGCGTGCTGTGGTTCATGGGGTTGCAAAGAGTTGGACACGTCTGAGCAACTGAACTGAACTGAACTGAACTGATGGCTCCCTCTCTGGTTTGATAATTTGCTAATTTGGCTCACAAAACTCAGGGAAAGACTTCCCTTATGTTTACTAATTTATGGGAAAGAATATAATTCAGGAACATCCAAATGGAATAGATGCACAGGTCAAGTTATGTTGTTGGGCAAGAGGAAGTGTCATGGTCTCCATGTCCTCTCCAGGCACATTCTCATTACAACACATTGTGTTCTCCAACTTACAAACTATCTTGAGTCTAATCATTCAAAATTTTTACAGAGTCCAGTTTCCAGCCATATCATTCCCTTTGTTGATGCTGTGAGTGGAGCTTAAAGCTCCACCCCATTAGTCAATTCGTCTTTCTGGTGACCAGCATACTCTGAAGCATCAAGAGGCACCACCCTATTACCTCATTAGCATAAATTCATATTTCTTTGGATGAATCTCATTATGAATAACACCAAATATTCCTGTCAGGAAATTCTAAGGTTTAGGAGCTCAGGGCCAGAAATCAAGGGAAAAGGCCAAATTAATTTTCTTGTGTATGTTAAACCACGTTATACTATTATACCATTACATTACTTTTTTTCTATTTAATGAATAATTAAATTAGTTAATAATTTTACATATTTACTCTGCCATATTTATGGTAAACATGATTGCATTTTGTTTTAAATGATGCTTAGAGGGATGACATATTACTTCATAATGCAGTCAGCATCAGTATGTTCCTTTGTGATTGAAAGTGAAAGTTGCTCACTCTTGTCCAACTCTTTGCCAACTTCATGGACTGTAGCCTGCCAGACTCCTCTGTCCGTGGAATTATTCAGGCAAGAATACTGCAGTGGAGAGCTGTTCCCTTCTACAGGGGATCTTCCCAGCCCAGGGGTCAACTGTAGCCTTCCAGACTCCTCTGTCCATGGAATTCTTCAGGCAAGAATACTGGAATGGGTAGCCTATCCCTTTTCTAGGGGATCTTCCCAACCCAGGAATTGAACTGGGGTCTTCTGCATTGTAGGCGGATTCTTTACAAGCTGAGCTACCAGGGAAGCCATTATATTTATGTTAGACTATCTTTTGCCATTCTGAGATAAGGTTACTATTCACTTCCAATTTCCTCTATTCTTCACTTTTTAAAAATACTGTATTTTAATGTAATTATTTTAATTAAAATGTGAAATAATTGTTTCCCTTTTTACTTTCATGTACTAGCTTTTAATGACACTGTTTTAAAAAATTCTTTATGTTTATAAAAGTACTTAGGAAAAATATATAAAATTTAAACTCTGTTTTATTATTGTATCTTGTAGAAGGTCCAATTTTAAACAAGTATGTTTTTGAAGAAAGAACTATGGGAGTAGGCTAATGAGAAAATATTTTAGTTTCATTTCAATTTAATTCTAGTCAATTACTGCAATTTGACTAATTCTAGTCAAATACTGCAATGCTAAATGTTGGCTTTTTTTTGTTTTCCTTGTTTTTCTCATTATTTAGTTTGTTCTGACCCATTTTTTTTTCATGTATTATTTGATACTTTTTGTTCTTTGATTACACAAACTGTCACAGACCAGATCCTTGCTTACTGGACAAGTTTAGATTTTCAAATGTGACAAAACAAATTCAACTAACTGTAGCAAAATTCACAATAAAAAGATAGACAGTGAAGTAAAGGTTCCTTTAGCCAATAGAAAGTGACCTTTTAATTTTACAATGATATAGTAACCAAAATTTATACCATTAATTACAAATTAAAAAATTTTAAGCTCTTTCTCTCTCTCTCTGTCTCTCCCTCTCTCTTTCACACACACACACACACACACACACACACACTCAGACATCCATACACCATATATAGAATCAAGTAAAAATTTTATTTACCTTATTTTCATCACACATGCTTCCATTAGCTGCAACAGTAGGGTCCGGAGATCTACGCATTCTTAGATTTGCTGACATACATATATGGCCTCCAAGGTAGGTATATTGAACATTAATGTCATTCCTTGATACTATAGCTGAATGTGTCCAGTGGCAAACTAACTTTCCACAAAGATGTTGGCTATCAATAAAGAAAAAAAAAAAACTCCTAATGTCCACAGGTCTCTTAGAGACACAAGAGATTAGATAAAAAAAAAACAGTACCAAATATGAGGATAATTCAAAATTTACTGAGATCATAACACCAAAGCTATTCAGAACGTACACCAACTAATAAAGTGCAACATATAAATTCATCTATATAAACCAGGTTAATCTTTCATTTGCATTAAGTGACTCTTGGCAGTATACAAACACACAGACACTCACACAGGCATTTGAAAAATGTATAAATTTCTAAGTACATACTGAAAAAAACAAGTTCTTCCTAGACAGTTTCCAAAATCATCGTCTTGAAAATTCACTTCTTCTGTACACTGATAACTAGATTCTTTAGCATCTAAAAACATAAACACATTTCCAATTACTCATCTTTAAAAAATTAAAAACTAAAACTGTGGTAAATTAATATTGAAATATCTAAACAACAATGCCTAGTCAATGTCATCTCTTACAAATTTCAGTATTGTCTATTGGCTACACAAGAAAAAGAAACACTTACTGAAAACTACCCGCTTAAGAACAGGAGAGCTGGTATGTCAGAGCAGAAATAATTGAGAAATCCCACAGTCTTCTGCACTCTCTCATCTTCAATTCTAAATTCCACTCACTTTCTCCCAACCACCTCAAATTTGACTAATATCCTATTCATTTTCTCCTGTTCTTTTTGGGTCTGTTTTACCTCTTGACATAGTTCAAAGTTACAATGATTTCAATTTTATGTTCAAATTTGGATTTAACAAACAGTCCTTTTTATTTTGGTGTTTTACTGACTTTAGAAAAAATATAGCTGAAAAATAAAGCTCAGAGGAAAAGATAAATTATTACATTTTCCAAACAAAGTGATGCACTGCTTTGTTCTATCTTGGCATATTCCTCTAAAGCAATAGGAAGATTTATTATTGCACGTTTGTAAGTCGGAAGCTCTCATATCAGGTACACAAAATTCAGATATCCCATTGCAAAATTCTGGAAAATCACATGGATCAGTGCTTCTCCTACACTCTGTTCCTCTTTCAAGTATCTGTGAGAAAAGGAAAAACACATATTTGCTTTGAAGTAGTATGCTGCTGCTGCTGCTAAGTCGCTTCAGTCGTGTCCGACTCTGTGCGACCCCATAGATGGTAGCCCACCAGGCTCCCGTCCCTGGGATTCTCCAGGCAAGAACACTGGAGTGGGTTGCCATTTCCTTCTCCAATGCATGAAAGTGAAAAGTGAGAGTGAAGTCGCTCAGTCGTGTTTGACTCTTAGTGACCCCATGGACTGCAGCCCACCAGGCTCCTCTGTCCATGGGATTTTTCCAGGCAAGAATACTGGAGTGGGGTGCCATTGCCTTCTCCCTGAAGTAGTATAACAAATGTAAAAAAATTAAATAACAGCATTGAATTTGTAGCTATCATTTTCATTACCGTTATGTTTGTAAGTATTTAAGCTATAAATTTGCTTAAAAGTTCTGGTGAAAGAGTTTGGAAAGAACCCAAATGCCCCCTAATATGTAAACAAACTGTGGTATGGACAATGGGATGTGTTCAGCCACATAAAGGAATGGAGTACTGATGTATGGTACAAGGTGACTGAAACTCGGAGACACTGTATTTAGTGAAGTAACCAGACACAAGGTTTCCCACTGTATGGTTCTAGTTCTATGAAATGTCCAGAGTAGGGAAATCCTTAGAGACCGAATGCAGTGCTGGTTGCCGGGAACTGAGGGGAAGGGAGAGAGGAGAGCAGGTGCGTCATGGGTCGGGGTCTCCTGTTTGGGTGAGGAAGCGGCTGTGGAACCAGGTCAAGGCGGTGGCTGCACAACACTGTGAATGCACTAAATGCTACTCAGCGCACTAAAGGCACTTGAAAATGGCTAACTTTTCACTGTGTGACTTGAACTTCAATTTAAAAATGGCCCTAGTGAATGTTTTCCTAGTTACAATGCTTTGGTTATCCTGAGTATTCACTTCAAGATAAACAGAAAATATCTGAGATAACACTATGCATATCTGTTTTTCAACTTTTGATTCCTGGGGACTAATCCATTGCACTCCCGAAATATTTTAACTAACTCAGATGCTGGTCTTTCCATGTTTCTAAAATGTTTCTTAGTGGACACCCTTGTCCTTTTGCCCTTCAAGTAATTTTCTTTTCAGGACTAACTCCACTTCTACTATGAAACTGCTTCTGATTCAGGATGACAATCAGAACACTTCTCCCTAGACACAGTGGTGGGAAATTTAACTTAGAATGTAATGGTAGGTCAGGGCTTCTGCCACTGCCAGGGGTGGACATAGGTGTTGGGAAAGAGGGGATCCCTCTGCTCTTCTGAAATACCACACAGTATAGACTAGAAAAGCCAGGATCTGCACTGAGTGATCAGTACTGCACACAGGAAAAGCTTGTCTGAGAACTGCCAAGGAAAAGCAAGGATATCCAACTCACGTATAGCACAAGAATCTTGTTGCTCCTGTTTTAAACAAAGATTCACTTGAGCATGATGCTGAACTCATGTCATATGTAAGCTTCCTGAGTGCTTGTTTCTTATTCTTTGCTCATCTGTTCATCATCAAGATACAACTGACCCATGATAATTGCTGGTGTGCAGTACCAGACACAGGTCCTTAAAACTTCAGAGAGGAAAGTCTGGGTACTGGCTAAAACATGTTAGTCCCCATTATGTGTCGGATAATAGCACGTTAAGGTGTTGGTCTTCCATATCTTTGCACTTGGACTTGTGTCCATCTAAACTGAAAATTTATAAGAAAAAAAAAAACACTGGATCAAAGCATTACATTTCAGACCATGTCAGTGGAAAGTAGAATGGAAAGCAGACAAGATAAAAAAATAAAAAGCCTTTTAAGGTTATGGTCAGTAATGAGAGGCACCTGCGACCCTTGAAAAGACAGCAAAAGCTAGATTTTATGCTATAATATGTAAGAAATTTAATGGGAACTAACATAGGACATTGAAGCATGCCTCAAGATTGAGGAGGAAAGTCCTGGGCAGATGGTGGCGGTGGGTATATTCCCAGAACTAGAATTGAGTCACAGGTGCCTTCAAGTGTGAAAAATGAAAAGGCTGTCCGGGGCTACCTTCTACAGACCAATAAATGCAGTCCTGGATGTTAAAAACAAAAGATGATAGCTGGAGTTACAGGTTTTAGTTGGAACTTCTTTACAGATTTCACTGCTGTTAACCCTGAATCTCTCCCTAGAAACTTATACTATGAATTTTCACTGGACCAAATGCAGGAATTATCTCTGTTGCAAAGAATTATCCTTTGATATGTAGGTAGAGGGCAATGGTGGGTGTATACTAAGTCACTTCAATCATCTCCAATCCTTTGTAACCCTGTGGATTGCAGGGGCCAGGCTCCTCTGTCCATGGGATTCTCCTGGCAGGCAGGCTCTTTAGCACCACCTGGGGAGTCCAGATGGAAATGGACTGTATAGAAAATTCAACTGCTCAGTCTCACTGATTTGGAGACAAAGACAAAGTTGAGAGTTCTGGGGAAGGAAAGAACAAAACAGTTTATTGCTAAGAAGTGGAAACCCTAGCCTGGCCTCTACATTAATGTGCCTTGAAACAAATGAACATTGGTTTTAAGAACTAGCCCACTGAGTGAAAAAGAGCATGCAGAGAACAGGGTGAAATGGTGTGGGGAGAGATTTGCATTGGCAGTGGAAAAACAGACCTGACGACAAAACCTCTAATCAATCAGCATTCATGTGTGTCATAGCCTCCTAAATTGACACACAAAAAGGTGAGTTGCTAAAATGAAGCCCTCCCTAGAACAGAGATCTTACCCAGTCTCCTATCAGAGGTGGCTATGAAGGAAAATTGAGGGGAAAACTGCCCAAGGGAAGTCAAGGATTCAGTGAGTGATGGACAAAGTTAATCTTCAGTATTAGATATGCTACATATTGCTGACTATTCCCTATGAATTCCTTTTTTTCTGCTACTTCCAAAGTGAGGGGTTACTAGTATAATTGTCTGTTTATTCAAATATTGTATCTCAAGTGTGTGTGGGGTGGCTTACTCATAATTTTGTCATAAGTAGATTGTGAGAAGCTACATTCAATTATGACCAAGAGGAACTCACAACACCCAAATTACCTGAAGTTGTTTTCTGAGTAGGGATTGAAGCAATAAGGTTAGAGGTAGGGCTAAATAGTTGATTGGAAATGATCTAAAGACCTCTCAATTCTGAAATCAACTGTGTATGAATCAAGAACATACAGTAATATATTTGAAAGATGAGTAAAAATTATCTGAAAAAAAGCTAAAAAGCCCACAAAAGTAAGAATTTCATGGAGGAAAATAAGGCAATATTCTGAAAACTTACCATACAAGTTTTTTTTCCACAACATGGTCCAGAACCACAGTCTGCGTTTCCAATCAGTACACAGTTTAAAGGATCACAGCATTTAGGATGCTCACATTTCTGAAAGCAAAGGCAATCAAGTTAAATAATTTTCAACTAAATCATTTCACTTATGTCATAATATCTTAAGACATGTCTCTACATCACCGTATAATTTTTATATCTGTATCTATTTTTAACACCTCTTCACCTAGACAATGTATTTTGATATAGAAAAAAGTGGTAATGAAATCATTCATGATTCTATGCTGAAGATTTGACTGTTAAAAATGTAATGCAAAACTAATACAATACTGTAAAGTAATTAACCTCCAATTAAAATAAATAAATTTATATTTAAAAAATGTAATGCAATTTATTTCAATCTTTTTGTGTTTGTAAACATATGGACAATAAATTTTGAGTTTTTTTTTCATTTGTGTGTGTGTGTATGTGTGTGTTACTTGCTCAGTCGTGTCCAGCTCTTTGTGACCCCATGGGCTGTAGCCTTGCGAGGTTCCTCTGTTCATGGAATTCTCCAGGCCAGAATACTGGAATGGGTAGCCGTCTCTTCTCCAAGGGATCTTCTTAATCCAGGATCGAACCTGGGTCTCCCACATTGCAGGCAGATTCTTTACCATCTGAGACACTAGGAAACTACTTATCTGTCTTATCAATTCTCCTCAAGATGTTCTGTGACTATATAAGTGTTTTTGGATGTGACAAAATAGAGGTTTCCAAATAACAACAGCATATTGTGGTTGTGTCATTTCAAAGAAATTTTTTTCACTTTTTACCTCTTGTATATTAAAGATTGATTCTAAAAGTTACTAGTTCAAAGAATTAAAAAGTGTTAAGAGCTCTTGGAAGGAAAGTTATGACCAACCTAGATAGCATATTCAAAAGCAGAGACATTACTTTGCCAACAAAGGTCTGTCTAGTCAAGGCTATGGTTTTTCCTGTGGTCATGTATGGATGTGAGAGTTGGACTATGAAGAAAGCTGAGCACTGAAGAATTGATGCTTTTGAACTGTGGTGTTGGAGAAGACTCTTGAGAGTCCCTTGGACTGGAAGGAGATCCAACCAGTCCATGCTGAAGGACATCAGCCCTGGGTGTTCTTTGAAAGGAATGATGCTAAAGCTGAAACTCCAGTACTTTGGCCACCTCATGCGAAGAGTTGACTCATTGGAAAAGACTCTGTTGCTGGGAGGGATTGGGGACAGGAGGAGAAGGGGACGGCAGAGGATGAGATGGCTGGATGGCATCACTGACTCGACGGACATGAATCTGAGTGAACTCCGGGAGTTGGTGATGGACAGGGAGGCCTGGCGTGCTGCGATTCATGGGGTCGCAAAGAGTTGGACACGACTGAGCGACTGATCTGATCTGATCTGAAGAGCTCTTTCATAATACACATTTATTTCCTTCTTTTTATAGAGTTTAGTTAGTGTAAGAGTGATATAAGACTGATAATTAATATATTTTTAATTTTATTTTTTAATATAAATTTATTTTAATTGGAGGTTAAAGCAATATAATATTGATAAGTAATATTTTAAAATGAATAAAGTGAATAGGCACAAATAACTAAGTGTTTATATCTGTTTCAATTTCACGTATCTTCACAATTTACTTTATTTCATATGTTTATGCATCCTTTTTGTTGAGATATTCTATTTAGTTCCTTTATTTCTAAGCACTTTTGTATTAATAATATTAGCCCCTAGCCACTAATATATTTTATATTGTTTTGCAATTTGTCATGACAACTTATTTCTATTTGGGCAGGTTTTAAAAATATTTTTATTACTGTGATATTGTGAAATCTGAAAATTGCCACTTTTCTTTTGTGATTTGTTCCAAGAGCTTCTGTATAAAATTTTCTTCCACATTAACCCCAGTAAATATGTGAAGGTGTAAAATGTTTCTGTTATATATATAAATATATATCTACATGTATGTATTTTTATTTTACATTAGTATTTTGAGTAGTATGTTGTAAATGTAACTATAAGTGGAATATATCTGTTCTGCTAAAATTCTTATAGAATAGTAATTTATTAGATATTTTATTATACCTGGATACTTGTCCTTTATAAAATGAAACATAACGCAGTTACACTAATGGCATATTACTAAAGTATATCCCAAATTCTATTCTTATTTAACACTTGTAATATCTATAAGAATCAGATAATAATCATTTTTTCTTTTTCATGTTTCATTATTAAGAAGATTGTGTTATGCTTCACAATATAAACATGGCAATGAAAAACAGCAAGTGAATTTAGTGAAGATGGAATATTAAACCCTCACTAAATATTAATATTGTGGAAAATAAAACAAAAATTAGTGACGTGATAGCCTAATATCGAAAATCTAGAATCAAAGAGAGAGCCTACAGTAGACAGTGTATTTTGAGAGCACTCAATGTATAATGGAAATCTAGACTAAAGACCTAGATTTGCCAACATCCACTGGATCATAGAAAAAGCAAGAACTCCAGAAAAACATCTACTTCTGCTTCATTGACTACGCTAAAGCCTTTGACTGTGTGGATCACAACAAACTGTGGAAAATTCTGAAAGAGACGGTAATACTAGACTATGTGACCTGCCTCCTGAGAAATGTGTATGCAGCTCAAGAGGCAACGCTTAGAACCAGCCATGGAACAACAGACTGGTTCAAAATTGGGAAAGGAGTACGTTAAGGCTGTATACTGTCACCCTGCTTATTTAAGTTATGTGCAGAGTACATCATGAGAAACGCTGGGCTGGAGGAAGCACAAGCTGGAATCAAGATTGCCGGGAGAAATATCAATAACCTCAAATATGCAGATGACACCACCCTTATGGCAGAAAGCGAAGAAGAACTAAAGAGCCTCTTGATGAAAGTGAAAGAGGAGAGTGAAAAAGTTGGCTTAAAGCTCAACATTCAGAAAATTAAGATCATGGCATCTTGTCCCATTACTTCATAACAAATAGATGGGGAAACAATGGAAACAGTGAAAGACTTTACTGTTTTGGGCTCCAAAATCATTGCAGATGGTGACAGCAGCCATGAAATTAAAAGACTCTTGCTCCTTGGAAGAAAAGCTCTGATCAACCTAGACAGCATATTAAAAAGCAGAGACATTACTTTGCTGATAAAGGCCTGTGTAGTCAAAACTATGGTTTTTCCAGTAGTCATATATGGATGTAAGAGTTGGACTATAAAGAAAGCTGAGTGCAGAAGAATTGATGCTTTTGAACTGTGGTGTTGGAGAAGACTCTTGAGAGTCCCTTGGACTGCAAGGAAATACAACCAGTCCATCCTAAAGAAAATCAGTCTTGAATACTCATTGGAAGGAGTGATGCTGAAGCTGAAACTGCAATACTTTGGCCACTTGATGCGAAGAACTGACTCATTGGAAAAGACCCTGATGCTGGGAAAGATTGAAGGCTGGAAGAGAAGGGGACAACGGAGGATGAGATGGTTGGATGGCATCACTGACTCGATAGGCATGAGTCTCAGCAAACTCCTGGAGTTGATGATGGACAGGGAAGCCTGGTGTGCTACAGTCCATGGGGTCTCAAAGAGTCGGACACAACTGAGTGACTGAACTGACTGAGGTGGTTTATATGCTCAAGAATATTCATAAAAAGTGACTCCAAATTAAGAGATGAGAGTTGACCAAAAATAATAACACGACACTGGAATGTAACAGATGTGGTGGTGCATTTATTATAATCCATGAACCTATCAGTTCAGTTCAGTTGCTCAGTCGTGTCCGACTCTTTGCAACCCCATGGACTGCATCGTGCCAGGCTTCCCTGTCCTTCACTATCTCCCAGAGCTTGCTCAAACTCATATCCCGTGAGTTGGTGTTGCCATCCAACCATCTCATCCTCTGTTGTCCCCCTCTCCTCCTGCCTTCAATCTTTCCCAGCATCAGGGTATTTTTCAGTGAGTCAATTTGTTTGCATCAGGTGGCCAAAGTATTGGAACTTCAGCTTTAGCATCAGTCTTTCCAATGACTATTCAGAGTTGATTTTCTTTCGAATTGACTGGTTTGATCTCCTTGCAGTTCAAAGGACTCTCAAGAGTCTTCTCCAACTTTATAATTTGAGAGTATAAGTTCTTTGGTATTCAGCCTTCTTTATGGTCCAACTCTCACATCCATACATGACTACTGGAAAACCCACGGCTTTGACTATATGGTTCTTTGTGGGCAAAGTGATGTCTCTGTTCTGTAATTCAATTTTGTGAAACCAAGCTAAAATAAATGAAGTTCCCCCAATGCAAGGACTGAAATGAGAAGATGAAGATGTGAACAACAGCATACATTTAATAACTCAGTGATTTAAATCAGTCACTTGAAAGGAATTCATGGATAATTTAGGTGATAATTATACTACTGTTGGAATTGATGTTTATGATACAGGAAGATGGGTAATATTTACACAGTAAGGAAAATCTTCATTCAACTCAGGCTGCATTTAGCCTATTCTTAAATTCTTCAACTTCAAATTCTGGATGAGCCAAGTTATCACATGCCCCCCATCTTAGATGTTTGACTATATGGAACAATTTTTTTTTCAAGTTTTCCCCCTTTATGTCACGTCTGCATTTGTGAGATTACGTGACAAACACAAAAACACACACCAGTCTTTTTCACTAACCTCCACGGTGCCACAGTCACATTGTTCAGGTGGCTCCAAAACCCCATTGCCGCAGATGGACTGTCTTCCTTGTGGAACCACTTTGGGAACTGTTCGATTCTGAAGACATTCAAATTTAGGCTGCGAAGTTGTATGTTTAAATTCCTCTGTGCTGCAACTGCTGAAAAACTTTATGCCATGGGAACGTCTAAAATTAAATTGTATTTGTTAGTGAAAAGGAATGAAATCAGTATCAAAATAACACTCTTCAATAACATGCTGTGAATTATTTACTTCTTCATTAGAGAATAGCTAAGAAATGGAGAGCGCTTTATTTTTAATTCAATTAGTAATAAAAGAATAAGCTCATTTCTATTCTAATTCACTATACCAGACGTCTAATAAATAGAGGATGTTAAGGAGGTTGCATGATTGAGGACATGTTAAACAAAACAGTGCTTGTTGACAAAAAGGCTCTATTTAAGTACAACTTACTGTTTATTACTTTCCTTATTATTTACAACACTGTCAAGATTATAATCATTATAGTAAGAAGAACTAATTATTATTAAGAAAATGATACATACTAGGGATAATATAGAAAACTGAAAGAATAAACACAATGTTTGATTGAATTAATTAGAAGTCAGAATTATTTTTATTTTGGTAACAAAATTAAAACAGCTCAACATGAAGTATATAGAATACATAAACCCTAGATTCTCTCCAGTTTGATATTTCTATATTTCTAGTACACTGTTTAACGAGTTTTTGCTTAAATTAGTAACAAACTCATACTTAGAGAAATGACATGAGAAACAAATTTTGTTTCCTAAACAAGTTGAATAATAATAATTTTAATGTATAACTCATATAGAGAACTGAATTCTCTTAAAACAGACCTTCAATAACAGGAAACAAAGATATGTTGTTAACATCTAATTCTTTTATCAGGTTCAAATTTCCCCTTCATCACGGTACTGGCACTCTACAGCAAAAAGATCCACTTCAGAACCAGCCACTGCCTTTAGTACTCCTATCGCCTTAGTCTAGTTGACTACATTTTTTTGTGGCATTTCTGACATTCAAAAGTTTTATAGTCTCAGGCTGATTATTCGGGAAAATGTGCCTCCTTTTAGGTTTATGAAATGTTTCCCAGTACTTAAGACTGAGGTTATGTATCTTGTTAAACGCATCACAGAAGTGTTGCTGAGTCTGTCTGCTCCATTGCATCCTAACAGCACATGATTCCAACTTGTGATGTTTTTGAAAAAAGTCATTTTGATTAGGTGATTAAAGTCTATACTCTAACATCTCTTTCTCTCCTTATCTCTTAATAATTATTTGGGGAGAAGTTTTATGTATATATATCCTTCCTAGTTATGTTTTCAATATATTCACTATGTATATATATCTTTTATAACCTTATTTATAATATATCCATTCAATATATTTATTCACTTCAAACAATATTTTCATGTATTTATATGAATATGGACTCAAATTTTCCTAGTACACTAAAGGGTGTTTTAATCCTTAATTAACATTACATATGACTTTCAGATTGTCCTAGATTTGCCTGTTGGAAGACTCCTTCAAACTGTTTTGTGTCCATGAGGCACATATCCAAATTCTTTGAACATCTTCTTATATTCTGACACAAATGCTCATGGCTCATTTGTATCTTGTCTATCTTAGTCCTGGAATCAGGCACATGATGTCTCCAACTTTGTTCTTTCTCAAGGTTATCATGGCTATTCAGGGTCCATTCAAATTTTAGGATTGAATCACTGCAGATGGTGACTGCAGCCATGAAATTAAAAGACGCTTACTCCTTGGAAGGAAAGTTATGACCAACCTAGATAGCATATTGAAAAGCAGAGACATTACTTTGCCAACAAAGGTCTGTCTAATCAAGGCTATGGTTTTTCCAGCGGTCATATATGGATGTGAGAGTTGGACTGTGAAGAAAGCTGAGAGCCGAAGAATTGATGCTTTTGAACTGTGGTGTTGGAGAAGACTCTTGAGAGTCCCTTGGACTGCAAGGAGATCCAACCAGTCCATTCTAAAGGAGATCAGCCCTGGGTGTTCTTTGGAAGGAATGATCCTAAAGCTGAAAGTCCAGTACTTTGGCCACCTCATGCGAAGAGTTGACTCATTGGAAAAGACTCTGATGCTGGGAGGGATTGAGGGCAGGAGGAAAAGGGGATGACAGAGGATGAGATGGCTGGATGGCATCACCAACTCAATGGATGTGAGTTTGAGTGAACTCCGGGAGTTGGTAATGGACAGGGAGGCCTGGCGTGCTGCGATTCATGGGGTCTCAGAGAGTTGGACATGACTGAGTGACTGAACCGAACTAATTTTATATCTGGGAAAAGTATCATTGCAATTTGAATAGGGATTATATTGAATGTGCAGACTGATTTGGATAATATAGATTTTTGCTGTTCAGTCACCCAGTTGTGCCCAACTCTTTGCAAATGGCAAAACGCCAGGCCTCCCTGTACCTCGCCATCTCCCGAAATTTGCCCAAGTTCATGTCCACTGTATTGGTGATGCCATCCAGCCATATCATCTTCTGATGCCCTCTTCTCCTTCCTCCCTCAATCTTTCCCAGCATCAGGGACTTTTTCAATGAGCTGGATATTAGCATCAGATGCCCAAGATACTGAAGCTTCTGCTTCAGTTTCAGTCCTTACAATGAGTATTCAGGGTTGATTTCCTCTAAGATTGACTTGTTTGATCTTCTTGCTGTCCAATGGACTCTTTAGCAGCATTCCTTCCACAGTTTGAAGGCATCAATTCTTTGGTGCTCTGCCTTCCTTACGGCCCAGCTCTCACAAGTATAGATGACCTGTACTTGTCATCTATAGCCCTGTCTATATGGACCTTTGCCGGCAGAGTAATGTCTGTGCTTTCAATACACTGTCTAGGTTTGACATAGCTTCCCTGGTGGCTCAGATGGTAAAGCATCTGACTGCAATGTGGAAGACCTGGGTTCGATCCCTGGGTTCGATCTCCGGGGAAGATCCTCTGGAGAAGGAAATGGCAACCCACTCCACTACCCTTTCCTGGAAAATCTCATGGACAGAGGAGCCTGGTAAGCTATAGTCCATGGAGTAGCAAAGAGTTGGACATGACTGAGTGACTTCATGTTTTTTTCCCCCTGCTTAGAAGCAATTGTCTTCTGATTTCATTGCTCCAGTCACAATCTACAAAGATCTTAGGGCCCAAGAAGAGGATATCTGTCACTACTTCCACTTTCCCCCTTGTATTTGCCATGAAGTCATGGGGCCAGATGCCATGATCTTAGCTTAATATTTAATTTTAAGCCGGCTCTTTCACTGTCCTCCTTCACCCTCATCAAGAGGTTCCTTAGTTCCTCTTCACTTTCTGCCATAAGGGTGGTGCCATCTGCATATCTGAGGTTATTGATATTTCTCCTGACAGTCTTGATTCCAGCTTGTGCTTCTTCCAGCCCAGCGTTTCTCATGATGTACTCTGCATATAAGGTGTATCAAGTACTTAAAGGGCTCCCCTGGCTGGGGTCCTTCTCTATTGCTCACTGCATCAGGTACTTAAAGGGCCACCCTCCCTGGGTCTTCCCCAACTGGTCAGCTGCTGGTGCTGGCAGGTGGGGAGAGAGGCTCTAGTGATGGCGACGGCTCCACCCCTTGCCCACGACTCAGCAGTGTCGCCTTGCCTCCACAGCTGTCTGGCCTTTTGACTCAGCAGTGTCGCCTTGCCTCCACAGCTGTCTGGCCTTTTGACTCAGCAGTATCACCTTGCCTCCAAAGCTGTCTGGCCTTTTCCCCCACAATCTCCTCCCTGACGTCCCCTCAAGTTGTCTCCCCATAGTCAACAACAGACCTTACCCTGAGACTGCTCTCCAGTCTATATGCTCCAGCTCCCAGCTGCCACATATTCCAGGAGACTTGTGTCCCTGTCCAGGGAAGGGAGGGGCTGCCCCAAGGATTGTCTCTGTGGTTCTCATTCCATTCAGACTGTCATAGATCAGCTGCTGCATTCTCCTACAGCTTCCACTGTCCCAAAATCTTTCCCTGCTGTGGGGATCTGACTGATGCTTCAGTTCCCCTATACCCTGCATGCAGGTTCAGTCCTGATCACGCTCCTCCTTCCTTTGTCCTGCCATGTTTTGCATCAATCTATACATTCCTTTTCAGTGGTAAGGGACTCCTGTCTACTTTCAACTGGTGTTCTGAGAGAACTTCTGCAACTGAAGGTGTATTCCCGATGCATCATCCATGTAGAGAGATGTACTCTACACCCACCTCCTCCTCAAACACCTTAACCATGGCTGTGTACTGTTGAGTTAGGCTTGCTAATATTTTGCTGAAGACTTTTGCATCAAAATTCATCAAAACCATAACATTAATTTTTTTTCATGCTATCCTTGTTTGTTTCAGTATGAAAACAGTGCTGGCCTCATAAAATATTGATTGAAAAATTTCCCTCCTCTTCTATTTTTCAGAAGAGTTTGAAGATTTGTAGGAATTCTTCTTGAATATTTTGTATAGCTCACCAGGGAAACTAGTGGTCCTGGATTTTTGGTTGCTGGAAGGTTTTTGGTTCCTGATTCAATCTCCATATGGGTAATCAATCTGTTCAAGTTTTGTATTTCTTTATGATTCAGTATTGGAAGGTTCTATGTTCCTAGATTATTATTCATTTCTCTTAGATTTTCCAAATTGTTCATGTATAATAATTGTTTATAATAGTCTCTTATAAGCTTTTGTTTTATGTAGTATTATCTGCAACATATTGTCCTTCATTTTTAATTTTTAAAATTTGAATCTTTTTGCTCTTTTTTTTGAAGAGTTTTGAGCTAAAAGTTTGTCAATCTTGTTTAAAATCTCAGAGAACGATTTCTTGGCTTCACTGATCTTTTTCTAGTATCTTTTTATTATCTATTTCATTTATTTTCACTGTGACTTTTGATACTTCCTTTCATCTACTAACTTGGACTTCATTTGTTCTTCTTTTTTCGAGTATAGATTAGGATGGTTTTTTTTTTTTTTAAGCTTTTCCTTGAAATAGTGATTTATCACCATAAACTTCTACTTACAACTGTTTTGTCTGCATGGCATAAATTTCAGTATGTTGTATTTCCATTTTTGTTGCTCTCAAGGTCCTTTTTGAGTTTTCTTTTCTTTCTTTGTTGGCACATGATTATTTGGTGGTACCTTGTTTAGTCTTCACATATTTTTGAGTTTTCCAGTTTTATTCTTTTAATTTATGTCCAGGTTTATACTATTGGGGTTAGAAAAGATGTTGAATATGGTTTTGAAATTCTTTAATTGGTTGAAACTTGTTTTGTGGTCTAACATATGATCTGTTCATGAGAATGCTTCAAATACACTTGAGAAGAATGTGAGTTCTATTTCTACTGGGTGGAATGTTCTGTAATACGGGTCAATCTATCAGGCCTAACGTTTCATTACAGCCAATGTGTCTTTCTTGACATTCTGCCTGGATGATCTATCTGATGAAATACATAGGTACTTAAAAGTTTCCTACTATTACTGTTTTACTGTCTGTTTGTCCTTTTATTCCTGTCCATATTTGCTTTAAGTATTTAGTTTATTCTGTGTTGAGTGCAGGCTTCCCTGTGACTCATTGGTAAAGAATCTGTCTGCCAAGCAGGAGACGTGGGTATGATCCCTGGGTCAGGAACATACCCTGGAGAAGGAAATGGCAACCTATTCCAGTATTCTAGTCTAGGAAATCCCCTGGACAGATGAGCCTGGTGGGCTATAGTCTATGAGGCTGCAAAAGAGTTGGACATGACTTCGCAAGTAAACAATGAAACAATAAAAACAACAAATGTTGAGTGTATGTATATTAATAAATGTTATTTCTTCTTACTGTATTGTTCCTGATATAAATAAGCAGTACTCTTCTTTATCTCTTACTATCAGTATTTGTTTTAAAGTTCATTTCTTCTGATATTAGTATAGTCACTCCAGCTTTCTTTGGGTTTCTATTTACGTGGAATATCTTTTTCCATCCTTTCAATTTTAGTTTGTGTGTCCTTACACCTGCCTGGAATCACTTGTAGGTATGAGAGTGGTGGGTCTTGCTTTTCATTCATCATCCATCCTGTCTTGTGACTGGAAAATTTGATACATTTGCTTTAAAAGTAATTATTGATGGCATGGACTTATTGTCATTTTGCTCCTTCTTTTCTGGCTATTTTGTAGTTCCTCTAATGCTTTCCTCTGCCCTTGCTCTCTTCCTGCATTCCTTCTTTTTTTTTTCTCTTTTGTGCTTCCACTTTTTTTTTTTTTTTTGGTTATGGGTTTGGTTTGATTTTTGTTTTGTTTTTGTTTTATGGTTACCATGAGGCTTGCACATAACAATATATATCTCTCACAGTCTAAGTAGATAACAAAGTTTCGAATGCACTCTATATTTTGACTTAGAATATATTTATTTTCCTCAACAGGTTTTATGCTTTGATAACATTTTATAACTTTTTATGTTACATATAGCTTATCACAATATTATAGTTGTAATTTTCATGACACTTGACTTTTATGCAAACCATGTTACCTTTAATTACCTGCTTTGAGAGTGAAAGTGAAAGCCACTCAGTCATGTCTGTCTCTTTGCAACCCCATGGACTATATATAGTCCATGCATTTCTCCAGGTCAGAATACTGGAGTGGGTAGCCATTCTATTCTCCAGGGGATCTTCCCAACCCAGGGATCAAACCCAGGTCTCTCACATTGTAGGCAGATTCTTTACCAGTTTAGACACAAGGGAAGCCCAATTGCCTACTTTACTTATTCAATTATTCTGAATTTCAGTATATATTTACTTTTACCATTGAGACTTATACTTCTTATGTTTTCCTTTTACTAATTAGTACCTTTTCTAAACATTAAAGAACTCCATTTACTATTTCTACTAAGGTCGGACTAATGGTGTTAAACTCCTTTAGATTTTGCATGTCTGTAAAACTCTTATCTCTTCTCTTCAATTCTGAATGACCACTTTGCTTGGTAAAAGTAGTCTTTTTCTTTCAGCATTGTGCATTTACCATACCACTACCTACTGGCCTGCAATGTGACTGCTGTCAAAGCTCCTCATGTTCTTATAAGAGGTTCTGCTGTATGTAACAAGCTGTTGCTTCTAAGACGGTTCCTTGTCTTTAATGTTTGATGTTTTAATTATGTTTCTTGGTGTGGGTCTCATTGAATTCATCTTATTTACAATTCTGGGCTCTTTGAATCTGGATATCTGTCTCCTTTCCCAAGTTAGGGAACAATTTAGCCATTATTTCTTCAAAAAAGTTTTCTGTCCCTTTCTCACTCTTCTGGAACCTATATAATGTGATTATTGGTCCACATGATATTGTCTTATAATTCCCTTACCTTAATGTTTGTGTAGTAATTTTTCCTTTTGCTGAGTTTGTTAATCCTTTCTATGCTCTTTTTAGTTTATCACTACAATATTCTATTGTATATTTCAGTTCAGTTTTGTATTCTTCAGTCCTCTGACTTCCATGCAGTATTTCTTTATATTTCCTGTGGTTTTATGTTCTCACATTGTTCATCCAGTCTTCTCTTTATCTTGGTGAGCATCTTTCAGTATACTATTTTGAATTCTTTACTGGATATTCATTTATATCCATTTGATTATGGTCATTTTATGACATATTATCTTATTAAATTATCTTATTCTTTTGTTTGGAATGTATTCTGTTGTTTCTGCATTTAACTTAATTGTCTCTTGTTTATCTAACTCTAGACAAAACAGCCATCTCTCCTAGTCTTGAAGGAGTGGCTATAAACAAGATGAATCTAGTCATTCAAGTCGATCCTAGATTTTTCTTTTCTTTGAAAATTTTCATACTGTCCAAGCACCAGCCAATTTCATGATCAGTGTCTTTGAGTTGTTAAGGGTATGATCAGACCTGTCAATGTCCTAAAATGAAGGACCTGACTTAGCACCTAGGATTGGGGTGATTGGAAACCCGACCTTCAGTTAGCAGCCTTTAAAGTATGCAAATTATACACGCTTCTGAGTGTAAGCATAAGTTCCACAGCTCAACAGAGGAAGGCAATATAGAGAATGATGGGTGGCATTCTCAAAATTTGGGGTGCTTTCTTCAGGAACTGGAGAAAGCAAATGGGATGGTGACATTAGTCCCACTGGGCTCTGCTTGTTGAGAGAATCACCAAAGGCTGTAAGATGTGTGCCGAAGAGGAAGCTTCCCTTTCAGACAAAATCTCCTGGACATGCTAATAGGCCATTTTCACAGAAAGTCTGCGGTGTGTTTCAGTCTCCTCTCTGGGCAGTGCCCTGGGGAGACAGCTGGCCAAGAACTTACTTCTTCAATTGAGATTATTAGAGTCCCATGGGACCCAGCAAGCAAGTCCCTCTGACCAGAGCTTTCTCATCTCCCTTTCTCTCAAACTTACTGAACTGCTGTATACTATGAGAATCATCATTTACCGAATACCATTGGCAAAGCTGCTCCAATCTTTGCTCAAAATCTGCTCCAGTCTTTGCTCAAAACCTATCACCCTGCACATTTAGCAAGAGTTACCATAAATCTCTAAAGTAAAGGGTCCAGAAATAAGAAAGAAAGCAACAAACAAATGAAAAAAAAATAAACACACACACACACACACAAATAAATAAAAGAAAGAAAGAAATAGCTGGGTCCAAGATGGTGAGCAATCAGAACTGCAAGAGATCGTGAGTCTCATTATATGTTTATTTTACTACATTAGAGTATTAAATGACACACCTACCAGTGCCCATAAATGGACATTATTGTTCAAAAAGGATTGATAAATGTAGGCACCCCACTCCTTTGAAAAAGCCCTGCCCCTTCCCTGGAGGACTAATGCATATGGTTCTGCATCACTAGCCTTACTCTTCCTTCCTTCGTCTTTACTTTTTAAAAGTAAATCCCTATCACCACGTGGGTGAGAAGTTCATCTGTGAACTTTCTCGTTCTTTGTCCATTGAAGAAATTTTATCTGTTGAGGTATCTCAGCTTCCATTTCATTACTCTGCTTCTTGAATAAAACAAAACAAGAACCATCCCCTGTCCAGCCAGAGAAGCTAGGGTCCATAGGACTTAATTCAGTAACAGTATTACCCTATTGTTATTCTGTGTGAAATTTTTAACATTCATGTTACAAAGCATATTTTATTATCCATGCTGCATAAATCAATTAAAATGTGTTTTGTTACATTTATCATAAAATCCCAATTTCTGCATCATGATCGCTTGCTTAGCTCCTTTCCTACATTTTCTAGTCCTTCCTGGACCTCTTTCTCTGAATCATGATTCTTTAACCTGATTGTATTTTACCATCTTTAAAAAAATTCTATGCTTTTAATATTCTTCCATATAATTTCAGTCATTTCTTTTGGTTTGTTTTATCCTTTCCAGTCTTTTGAGCTTTTAACATTTCTTCATATCCACGTACCACTTCACTGTCTTTCCCTGAAAAGTTTTCAACGAGTTCTTCATGTGACCAGACTTATTTCTTCTGTTTCAGGTCCCAACATGCGTTTTGTCTCATAGAAAGCTTCCTAGACCCCTCTTTTTTAATCATAAAGTTTCTCTTCTCCATGTATTCCCTGTTTATTTTTCTCTCAGCACTTAATATAAGTCATTTAAATTTTGCTTATTCTCATGTTGACTTTAAAATTCTGTCCCTGATAGACTAATACAAAATATATAACACTTTTCTATCTTGTTAATCATTCACATGACAGACTAACACAATTCTTGTAACAGTACATGCTTAAATTTTTTTTGATAGGATGAATAAATCTCACATCAAGATTCCAGTGCTTCACAAGAACTCATCATCAATGACTTGACACTACAGCACTGAGCATAGAAATATGAAGCACATTTCCTACAATATCAAATACTCATTCCTTTAATAAACATTAAAATAATTCATAGGTATTTAGTAAAAATGCTTTTATCTATGTTATATCAAAGATATAGTACATCAAGGAATGCTATAAATATCTCCCAAAAGAAGACGAAGTTTTGATAAAAATCACGCCTTACATTGCTTCAGGATTCATTATGCATGCAATTCCTGGACAGGAACATTCATAGATGTTATTATTATACTTTAATCCCAGCATAATTCCAAGTAACTGCGTGAAAAGAACTGAAAATGCCTCTAAAGTTATCATCTTCGAATACTAAAGGGAATAAAAAACAGAATGGTTGCTCAAGTTATTTTTTTCAATCCCTGGTTTTTTCATGTAATTGTGGCTATATTAGCTAAATGCAAATACAAATGTAATAAACTTTTATATAAAGCTCATTATTTTCTTAAGAACATTGGCAAAGTTAGATTTTGTTATTCTTTTAGGATAATATTACTCTCAATACAAATGGCATTCATATATAAACAATACTATTAATAATATATGCTTTCATTACATGCTACTGATTTAATTCTAATAAACTGAAAAAGTATTCTGAGAAGATTAATCATTGTTTCAGTAACTATAATACTTTTAATTTAAACACTTTGAAAAATACACAGATTCTTAAGAGTTTAACTGACAGTCAGTTTTAATGTCAGAAATAGTTTTAGGATAAAATCAGTTTTTTCCTAAAGGCAAAATACTAGCATTAAAACAATAAAACTTGAGTAGTGATGAAAGCAACACACAAAGCCCTGGTTGGTAATCAATGATGTTTTTAACTCTCTCCATAGTTTTGCCTTTTCCAGATTGTAATAGATTTGGAATGATATAGTGTGTAGACTTTTCAAACTGGCTTCTTTTACTAACCACTATGCATTTAAAATTCCTCCATGTCTTTATATTGCTTGATGACTAATTTTCTGAATACTGAATAAAATTTCTCTTTATGTCTTAACTTGTTTCTTTATCCACTCATGTATCAAAGCACATGTTGTGTGCTTTTAATTTCTGGCAATTATAAATAGAGTTGCTATATGCAATCAGGTCCAACTTTCTATGGATACAAGTTTTCAGTGAAATTTTCTAAATGGTATAGGGGATAACTACTGGATCATGAAGTCAGGCAGCGTTGAATTTTATGAGTACCAAACTGTCTAAAGTCTAATTCATCAACATGAATGACAGTTCCTATGCTCCAAGTCCTCACAATATTTGGTATCATCAGTTTTGCACATGGGCACAAAACTGAATAAGAACAGCAAGTTAAATTCTTGCCTTGTTCCAAATCTTAGTGGAAAGTACTTCATCTCTAAACATTAAATTTGATGTAAGCTCTATTTTTTTCTAAATGATCTTTGTGAAGTTCTAGTTTGCTTCTCTCACTATTTTGGTGAGCTTAATCATAAATTGTCTTAAAATTGTCAAATGCATTTTCTGCATCTATTGATATAATCAAATAATTTTCCATTTTAGTGTAATGATAGGATCAACTAACTTAATTGGCTTTAATTACTTATCCTTAAGCATCTGAAGTATCTTAAGACCATTATATCTACTACTGTGGGCAGGAATCCCTTAGAAGAAATGGAGCAGCCATCATGGTCAACAAAAGAGTCCGAAATACAGCACTTGGATGCAATCTCAAAAATGACAGAATGATCTCTGTTCGTTTCCAAGGCAAACCATTCAATATCACAGTAATCCAAGTCTATGCCCCAACCAGTAACTCTGAAGAAGCTGAAGTTGAATGGTTCTATGAGGACCTACAAGACCTTTTAGAACTAACACCCAAAAAATATGTCCTTTTCATTATAGGGGACTGGAATACAAAAGTAGGAAGTCAAGAAACACCTGGAGTAACAGGCAAATTTGGCCTTGGAATATGGAATGAAGCAGGGCAAAGGCTAATAGAGTTTTGCCAAGAGAACGCACTGGTCATAGCAAACACCCTCTTCCAACAGCACAAGAGAAGACTCTACTCATGGACATCACCAGATGGTCAACACTGAAATCAGATTGATTATATTCTTTGCAACCAAAGATGGAGAAGCTGTATACAGTCAACAAAAACAAGACCAGGAGCTGACTGTGGTTCAGATCATGAGCTCCTCATTGCCAAATTCAGACTTAAATTGAAGAAGGTAGGGAAAACCACTAGACCATTCAGGTATGACCTAAATCAAATCCCTGTGATTATACAGTGGAACTGAGAAATAGATTTAAGGGACTAGATCTGATAGAGTGCCTGATGAACTATGGACGGAGGTTCGTGACATTGTACAGGGATCAAGACCATCCCCATGGAAAAGAAATGCAAAAAAGCAAAATGGCTGTCTGAGGAGGCCTTACAAATAGCTGTGAGAAGAAGAGAGTGAAAAGCAAAGGAGAAAAGGAAAGATATAAGCATCTGAAAGCAGAGTTCCAAAGAATAGCAAGAAGAGATAAGAAAGCCTTCCTCATGGATCAATGCAAAGAAATAGAGGAAAACAACAGAATGGGAAAGACTAGAGATCTCTTCAAGAAAATTAGAGATACCAAGGGAATATTTCATGCAAAGATGGGCTCGATAAAGGACAGAAATGGTATGGACCTAAGAGAAGCCGAAGATATTAAGAAGAGGTGGCAAGAATACACAGGAGAACTGTACAAAAAAGATCTTCACAACCCAGATAATCACGATGGTGTGATCACTGACCTAGAGCCAGACATCCTGGAATGTGAAGTCAAGTGGGCCTTAGAAAGCATCACTACGAACAAAGCCAGTGGAGGTGACGGAATTCTAGTTGAGCTACTTCAAACCCTGAAAGATGATGCTGTGAAAGTGCTACACTCAATATGCCAGCAAATTTGGAAAACTCAGCAGTGGTCACAGGACTGGAAAAGGTCAGTTTTCATTCCAGTCCCAAAGAAAGGCAATGCCAAAGAATGCTCAAACTACCGCACAATTGCACTCATCTCACATGCTAGTAGATTAATGCTCAAAATTCTCCAAGCCAGGCTTCAGCAATATGTGAACCGTTAACTTCCAGATGTTCAAGCTGGTTTTAGAAAAGGCAGAGGAACCAGAGATCAAATTGCCAACATCCACTGGATCATAGAAAAAGCAAGAGAGTTCCAAAAAAACATCTTTTTCTGCTTTATTGACTATGCCAGAGCCTTTGACTGTGTGGATCACAATAAAGTGTGGAAAATTCTGAAAGAGATGGGAATACCAGACCACCTGATCTGCCTCTTGAGAAACCTATTTGCAGGTCAGGAAGGAACAGTTAGAACTGGACATGGAACAACAGACTGGTTCCAAATAGGAAAAGGAATACATCAAGGCTGTATACTGTCACCCTGCTTATTTAACTTATATGCAGAGTACATCATGAGAAACACTGGGCTGGAAGAAGCACAAGCTGGCATCAAGATTGCTGGGAGAAATATAAATAATCTCAGATATGCAGATGACACCACCCTTATGGCAGAAAGTGAAGAGGAACTAAAAAGCCTCCTGATGAAATTGAAAGAGGAGAGTGAAAGAGTTGGCTTAAAGCTCAATATTCAGAAAACGAAGATCATGGCATCTGGTCCCATTGCTTCATTGGAAATGGATGGGGAAACAGTGGAAACAGTGTCAGACTTTATTTTTTTGGGCTCCAAAATCACTGCAGATGGTGATTGCAGCCATGAAATTAAAAGATGCTTACTCTTTGGAAGGAAAGTTATTTCCAACCTAGATAGCATATTGAAAAGCAGAGACATTACTTCATCAACAAAGGTCCATCTAGTCAAGGCTATGGTTTTTCCTGTGGTCATGTATGGATGTGAGAGTTGGACTGTGAAGAATGCTGAGCGCGAAGAATTGATGCTTTTGGACTGTGGTGTTGGAGAAGACTCTTGAGAGTCCCTTGGACTGCAAGGAGATCCAACCAGTCCATTCTGAAGGAGATCAGCCCTGGGATTTCTTTAGAAGGAATGATGCTGAAGCTGAAACTCCAGTACTTTGGCCACCTCATGTGAAAAGCTGACTCATTGGAAAAGACTCTGATGCTGGGAGGGATTGGGGGCAGGAGGAGAAGGGGACGGCAGAGGATGAGATGGCTGGATGGCATCATTGACTAGTTTGAGTGAACTCCAGGAGTTGGTGATGGACAGGGAGGCCTGGCGTGCTGCAATTCATGGGGTTGCAAAGAGTCAGACACGACTGAGCGCCTGAACTGAACTGAACTGAAATACCTGAAAATTTCAGAAGTAAATATCGATAGAGTAATAAAATATTAAAAAATTAATCATGATTACATATCAATACAAACAATAAACCTAAAAATTTGCTGAGGGTTATTAAAAAGAGACTTTATCCGGCAAAAGAAACAATCAGAAATGCAGACACAATTTTTTTTCACAGAAGCAAAAAACAAAAACAGAATGTAGAAAGGAATACTGTGACAAAATAACCAACATATGCGCTATGCATGTCTCAGAAAGAGAAGAGAGAAAGGGAAAGAGAGTGTATTCAAGAAACTCAGTGTCACAAATGTTAGGAATCTAAGCACATGCAGATTTAAGAAGCTTAAGGAACTCAAACTAGGAAAATCCAAAGGGTCCCTACAAAGAAAATCACAACTAGCTGTTGAACAACATCAACAGGAGGATGATGGAACCCACAAAAATGGATACTCCATGTCCAGAGACAAAGGAGTTTTCTCTTTTTTGTTTGTTTGTTTGTTTTGTTTTGTTTGTTTTGATTTTTAAAACAAGATGGTAGGAAGAGCGCAATCATGACAAAATGAAATCCCATATCCAGCTGATGCTGGGTGACCCACTAACTGGAGAGCAACAATACCAAAGAAGTTCTCCCATTGCTGTGAAGGTTCTGAGCCCCATGTCAAGCTTCACAACCCAGGGATCTATCCAAGTGACTAGGAATCCCAAGAAATCTGACTTTGAAGGAGAGCAGGATTTGACTGCAGGTCTTGCACAGGACTGGGGCAAACAGAGAGTCTATTCTTGCAGGGCACAAACAAAATCTTGTGTGCAACAGGACTCAGGGGATAGGAGCAATGACCACACAGGAGACTGAATCAGACCTACCAGCTAGCTTTGGAAGGTTTTCTGCTGAGATATGGGTTGTCAGTGGCTCATTGCCGGGATAGGGACATTTGAAGCAGCAGTTCTGGGAGGTGCCCCTTGGCAAGCGCCTTCTCGGAAGTCACCATTTGCCCTACCACAGAGCCTGTAGGTTCCTGCCCTGCATCACCTCAGGCCAAACAACTAGCAAAGAGGGAGCACAGGCTCATCCATCAGAAGACAACAGGATCAAAGTGTAATTGAGCACAGCCCTACCCATCAGAGCAAGACTCAGTTTTTCACACTACCAGTTCCTCCCATCAGTTCCTTCCTCAACAACCAGAGGGCAGGCAGAAGAAGAAAGTAGAACTGCAATCCCACAGCTTCCAAAAGAAAAATCACAATCACAGAAAGTTAATCAAAATGAAAATGTTGAGGATTACATCTCCAGATGAAGGAAAAGATGAAATCCCAGAAAAACAACTAAATGAAGTAGAGATAGGTAACCTTCCAGAAAAAGAATCCAGGACAACTATATTGAAGATGACTCAAGATCTCAGAAAAAAGAATGAAGAATATGCAAATGTTTACCAAAGCCCTACCTAGAAGAACTAAAGAATAAACAGAGATGAACAATACAGTAGAAGCAATCAACAGCAGAATTAACAGGCAGAAGAATGGATTAGGGCTCTGGAAGACAAAATGGTGGAAATCACTGACGCAAAACAGAAAATAGAAAAAAATAATGTAAAGAGATGCAGACAGCCTAAAGAGTCCTTTGGGGCAACATTAAATGCACAAACATCATATTACAAGGATAGCAGAAGGAGAAAAGAACAAGTTACCTAAGAAAACATTTGAAGAGATGGTAGCTGAAAATTTTCCTAACATAGGAAAGGAAACAATTAACCAAGTCAAAGAAGCAAAGAGAGTCCCAGGCAGGATAAACCCCAAGAGGAATACACTGAGACACATAATAATCAAAGTAACAAAGATAATATACTAAAAACAACTATGGAAAATGACAAATAACATACAAGCAAACTCCCTTAAGGTTATCAGCTTATTTCTCAACAGAAACTCTACAAGCCAGAAGTCAATGGCAAAGTATATTTAGAGTGGTGAAGAGGAAGAAACTACAACCAAGAATCCTCTACCTAGCAAGACTCTAGGTTCAGATTTGATGGAGAGATCAAAAGGTTTACAGCCAAGGAAAACATAAGAGAATTCAGCACCACAAAACCAGCTTTACAGTAAATGCTAAAGGAACTTCTCTAGGCAGGGAACACAAGGGAAGGAAAAGATCTATAAAAGATAAACCCAAATGGTAATAGGATAATACATGTTGATAATTACCTTAAATGTAAATGGATTAAATGCACCAACCAAAAGACAAAGACTGCCTGAGTGGATACAAAAACAAGACTGGTATATATGCTATCTACAAGAGACCCTTGTCAGAGCCAGGGAAACTTACAGATTGAAAGTATGGGAATGGTATTCCACACAAATAGAAATAAAAAAAAAAGCTGGGGAAGGAATGATATGTTCAGAAAAAGTAGACTTTAAAACAAAAACTGTTATAAGAGACAAAGAAGGACCCTACACAATAATCAAGGGTTCAATTCCAGAAAAATATATAACAATTATAAATGTATACAGAACCAACTTAGGAGCACCTGAATATGTAAGGCAAATACAAACAACCATAAAGGAAGAAATTGACAGTAACACAATAATAGTGGGGGCTTTAACACCCCTTTTTCCTCAATGGACAGATAATGCCTATAGAAAACTAATAAGGAAACAAAGGCTTTCAATTCCAATACACTTTAGATCAGTAGGACTTAACTGATATTTCTAGAACATTCCATCCAAAAGAGACAGACTACACATTCCTCTCAAGTGCACAGGGAACATTCTCCAGGAACGACCACATGCTGGGCCACCAGGTGAGCCTTGGTAAATATAAAAAAAACTGAAATCACATCGAGAATCTTTTCTGATCACAATGCTATGAGATTAGAAATAAGCTACAATAAAAATCTATTAAAAAAAACAGAAACATGTGACAGCTAAACTATATGCTACTAAACAACCAATGGATCACTAAAAAAATCAAAGACAAAATAAAAAATTACCTAGAGACAAATGAAAATGGTCCAAATCCTATGGGATGCAGTTAAAAGCAGTTCTGAGAGGGAAGTTTATAGAAATTCTACCTCAAAAAATAAGAAAAATCTCAAATAAACAATGTAAGCTTACACCTAAAACAAATAGAAAAAGAAGAAATGAAACCTAAATTTAGTAGAAGGAAGAGAATCATGAAGATAACAGCAGAAATAAATGAGATATAGACAAAGAACACAACTGTGAATATCAATGAAACTAAAAGCTGCTGATTGGAAAAGATAAAACTAAATTGAGAAATCTTAAACCAGACATATCAGGAAAAAAAAGTGAGAGGACTCAAAACAATAAAGTTAGAAATGAAAAAAGGGAAGATACAACTGACTCCACAGGAATACAAAGGATCATAAATGGAAAACCTGGGTGAAATGACAAATTCTTAGATACAGTTTCCCAAGACTGAACCAGGAAGAAACAGAAAATATGAACAGATGAATCACAAGCACTGAAATTGAAACTATGATTAAAAACTTCCAACAGGTGGGAGGGGGGTTTAGGATGGGGAACACGTGTACACCCGTGGCGGATGCATGTTGATGTATGGCAAAATGAATACAATATTGTAAATTAATAAAATAAAATAAAATAAAAAGAAATTTCCCAGTTAAAAAAAAAAAAAAAAAACTTCCAACAAACAAAAGTCCATGACCCAATGGCTTCACAGGTAAATTCTATCAAACATTTAGAGAAGTTAACACTTATCCTCTGAAACAGTTCCAAAAATTGTAGAGAATGGAAAACTTCCAAACTCATTCTATGAGGCCACTATCACCCTGATACCAGACAAAGATATCACAAAAAACAAAATTACAGGCCAATATCACTGATGAATACAGATGCAAAAATCCTCAACAAAATACTATCAATTCAAATCCAACAATACATTAGAAAGATCATTCACCATGATCAAGTGGGATTCTTTCAAGGGATGGAAGGATTTTTCAGTATATGCAAATTAATCAATGTGATACATCACATCAACAAATTGAAGAATAAAGACCAGATGATAATCTCAATAAATGCAGAAAATCTTTTGACAAAATTTAGCAATATTTATGATAACAGCTCTCCAGAACCTGGGCAGAGTGGAAACATACCTCAACATAATAATGACCATATATGGCAAACCTACAGCTAACATCATACTTAATTGTGAAAAGCTGAAAGCATTTCCTCTATGATCAGGAAAAAGACAAGGATGTCCACTCTCACCACATATATTCAACATAGCTTTGGGAGTCCTCAGTTCAGTTCAGTTCAGTCGCTCAGTCGTGTCTGACTCTTTGCGACCCCATGAATTGCAGCACTCCAGGCCTCCCTGTCCATCACCAACTCCCGGAGTTCACTCAAACTCAAGTCCATCGAGTCAGTGATGCCATCCAGCCATCTCATCCTCTGTCGTTCCCTTCTCCTCCTGCCCCCAGTCCCTCCCAGCATCAGAGTCTTTTCCAATGAGTCAACTCTTCGCATGAGGTGGCCAAACTACTGGAGTTTCAGCTTTAGCATCAGTCCTTCCAAAGAACACCCAGGGCTGATCTCCTTTTGGATGGACTGGTTGGATCTCCTTGCAGTCCAAGGGACTCTCAAGAGTCTTCTCCAACACCACAGTTCAAAAGCATCAATTCTTCGGCGCTCAGCTTTCTTCACAGTCCAACTCTCGCATACATACATGACCACTGGAAAACCATAACCTTGACTAGATGGACCTTTGTTGGCAAAGTAATGTCTCTGCTTTTCAATATGCTATCTAGGTTGGTCATAACTTTCCTTCCAAAGAGTACCGTCTTTTAATTTTATGGCTGCAGTCACCATCTGCAGTGATTTTGGAGCCCCCCAAAATAAAGTCTGACACTATTTCCACCATTTCCCCATCTATTTCCCATGAAGTGATGGGACCAGATGCCATGATAGTTCTAGCTACAGCTATAAGAAAAGAAAATAAGGTAAAGGCAATCCAAACTGGAAAAGAAGAAATTAAACTGTCACTGCTTGCAGATGACATGATATTTATTGTACATGTAGGATCCTAAGGATGGTTTCAGAAAACTACTAGAATTCATCAATGAAATTGGTAAAGTTGCAGGCTACAAAATCAATATGGACAAATTTGTTGCATTTCTACACACTAGCAATGAAAATGAGAAAGAGAAATTTAAGAAACAATTTCATGGATTATCACATCAACAAGAATGAAATACATAGGAATAAGACCACCAAGGGCTTCACTGGTAGCTCAGATGGTAAAGAATCTGCCTGCAGTGGAGAAGACCTGGGATTGATCCCTGATGAGGACGATCCCCTGGAGAAGGGAATGGCTACCCACTGCAGTATTCTTGCTGTGGAATTCATTCCACGGCAGGGCAAGAAGCAAGGGTCAGAATTGAACATGAAACAACAGACTGATTCAAAATGAATATGTCAAGGCTGTATATAGTCACCCTGTTTCTTTAATTTCTGTGGAGAATTCATCATGCAAAATGTCAGGCTGAATGAATCACAAGCTGGAATCAAGATTGTCAGGAGAAAATTCAACAACTTCAGATATGCAGATGATACCACTCTAATGGCAGAAAATGAAGAGGAACTAAAGAACTTCTTGATGAAGATGAAAGAGGAGAGTGAAAAAAACTGTCTTAAAACTCAACATTCAAAAAACTAACATCTTGGCATCTTGTCCCATCACTTCATGGCAAATAGATGGGGAAAAAGTATAAACAGTGACAGATTTTATTTTTTGGGGGATCCAAAATCACTCCGGATGGTGATTGCAGTCACAAAATTATAAGATGCTTGCTCCTTGGAAGAAAAGCTATGACAAACCCAGAAAGCATGTTAAAAATCAGAGACATCACTTTGCCTACAAAGGTCTGTATAGTCAAAGCTATGGTTTTTCCAGTAGTCATGTATGGATGTAAGAGTTGGACTATAAAGAAGGCTGAATGCTGAACTGATGCCTTCAAATTTGTTTCTGGAGAAGACTCTTGAGAGTCCCTTGGCTAAGAATAATATGTCAAATGGGCTTCTCATGTAAAGAAAATATCTGCTGATGCAGGGAACACAAGTGATGTAGGTTCGACCCCTCAGTTGGAAAGATCCCCTGGAGAAGGAAATGGCAACCCACTCCAGTATTCTTGCCTGGCAAATTCCATAGACAGAGGAGCCTGGCAGGCTACTGTCCATAGGGTTGCAAAGAGCTGGACACAATTCAGCACACACAATATGTCAGACAGAGAAACATAAATACCATATAATTTTTCTTATATGTGGAATCTAAAAGCAAATGAAAAAGCATAAAACAGAAACAGAGTTATAAATATAGAGAAGAAACAAGTGGCTTCCAGAATGGAGGCATCTGGGGAAGGAAAGAAATAGGTGAAAAAGATTAAAAGATACAACTTCCAATTGCAAAATAAATGAGTCATGGGTATGAAATGCAAGGTGTGGGGAATCTAATTAATACCTATGTAGTATATTTGCAATCAAGAAAATTAGAGATATCAAGGGAACATTTCATGCAAAGATGGGCACAATGAAGGACAGAAATGGTATGGACCGAACAGAAGCAGAAAATATTAAGAAGAGGCGGCAAGAATACATGAAGAACTATACAAAAAAGATCATCATGACCCAGATAACCACGATGGTATGATCACTCACCTAGAGCCAGACATCCCGGAATGTGAAGTCAAGGGGGCCTTAGGAAGCATCACTATGAACAACCCTAGTGGAGGTGATGGATTCCAGTTGAGTTATTTCAAATCCTAAAAGATGATGCTGTGAAAGTGCCGCACTCAATATGCCAGCAAATTTGGAAAGCTCAGCAGTGGCCACAGAACTGGAAAAGGTCAGTTTTCATTCCAATACCAAAGAAGGGCAACGCCAAAGAATGTTCAAACTACCACACAATTGAACTCATCTCACACCTTAGCAAAGTAATGCTCAAAATTCTCCAAGTCAGGCTTCAACAGTACATGAACTGTGAACTTCCAAAAGTTCAACCTTGATTTAAAAGGCAGATGAACCAGAGATCAAATTACAAACATCAATTAGATCATAGAAAAAGCAATATTCCAGAAAAACCTCTACTTATGCTTCATTGTCTACACTAAAAGCTTTGACTGAGTGGATCACAACAAACTGTGGAAAATTCTTCAATAGATGTGAACACCAGTCCACCTTACCTACCTCCAGTTAGGACTGAATACAGAACAACAGACTGGTTCACAACTGGGACAGGAATATGTCAAGGCTGCATATTGTCACTCTGCTTATTAACTTACATGCAGTGTACATCATATGAAATGCCGGGCTGGATGAAGCCCACACTGAAATCAAGATTGCCAGGAGAAAAAACAGTAACCTCAGAGATGCAGATGACATCACACTTATGGCGGAAATCGAAGAGGAACTAAAGAACCTTTTGATAAAAGTCAAAGAGGAGAGTAGAAAAAAACCTGGCTTAAAACTGAACATTCAAAAAACTAAGATCATGGCATCCAGTTCCATCACTTCATGGCAAATAGATGGTGAAACAATGGAAACAGTGAGAAACTTTATTTTCTTGGGCTCTAAAATCACTGTAGATGGTGACTGCAGCCATGAAATTAAAAGATGCTTGCTCCTTGGAAGAAAAGCTATGACAAACCAAGACAGCATATTAAAAAGGAGAGACATTAATTTGCTGACAAAGGTCTGTATAGTCAAAACTGTGGTTTTTCCAGTAGTCATGTATAGATGTGAGAGTTGGACCATAAAGGAGCCTGAATGCCAAAGAATTGATGCTTTAGCTGTGGTGTTGGAGAAGACGGTTGAAAGTCCCTTGGACAGCAAGGAGGTCAAACCAGTTAATCCTAAAGGAAATCAATTCTGAATGGTCATTGGAAGGTCTGATGGTGAAGTTGAAGCTCCGATACTTTGGCCACCTGATGCGAAGAGCCGACTCATTAGAAAAGACTCTGATGCTGGGAAAGATAGAAGGCAGGAGGAGAAGGGGACAAGAGAAGATGAGATGGTTGGATGGCATCACTGATTCCATGGAAATGAGTTTGAGCAAAATCTGGGAGATGGTGAAGGACAGGGAAGCCTGGCATGCTGCAGTTCCATGGGCTCGCAAAGAGTCAGATACAACTGAGTGACTGAACAATAATCTTTGTATAATGATGTATCATTTCTAGACTTATTGTGATAAGCATTTTGAATAGTATAGAAATATTGAATTAATATTTTGTATAACAGAAACTAACATAGGGGTGAAGTGAAAGTTAGTCACTTAGTCATGTCTGACTCTTTGTGAACCCGTGAACTGTAGCTCACCAGGATCCTCTGTCTGTGGAATTCTCCAGGCAAGAATACTGGAGTGGGTTGCCATTTCCTTCTCCAGGGGATCTTCCCAACCCAGGTCTCCCACATTGCAGGCAGACTGTTTACCAACTGGGCCACCAGGGAAGTCAATATAGGGATATAGGTCAATTATAATTCAAAACAAACAAGCAAACTAAAAAAAGGGACTAGATTTATGGATACAGGGGATAGAGCTTGAGAGGAGGGGAACTGGATGAAGGATATCCAAAGGTGTTGATACTAAAAAGAACTGCTTTAACTAAACAAGAAAATCATGTAATGCAGGTAAAAAATGGGCTAAGGTCTTGAATAAACATTTATTTCTCCAGAGATGATGTACAAAACACCAAAAAGGATATGAAAAGGTGGCTCAATATCACTAGTGATTATAAAGCTACAGTCAAAAACAAAATGTGATATCACCACATACCCCTTGGAATAATTAACATCAACAAAGAATAACAACTGTTAATGAGGGTGGGATGAATGAAATATGAAATGTGAAATGCTGGTGGGATTATAAAATGGTGCAACCACTCTGGACCTCAGCATTATGAGTCTTCATAATATTAAACATAGAAATACCATATGATCCAGCAAACCCACTTCTAGGTATATCTCCAAAATAACTGAAGCTACTATCTCAACGAGATTTCTGCATTCCCATCTCTCATGTTAATTGTAGCATTATTCACAACTACCAAGATACGGAACCAAACTAAGTGGTCACTAATATATGAATGTGTAAAGAAAATGTCTATATATACAAATGGATAATATGATATGATTTATATATGTATATGACTAACATGAAATATTATTCAGCCATAAAAAGAATGAAATCCTGCCCTTTTCAAAAACATGGATGAAGCTGGATGTATTATTCAAAGAGAAATAAGCCAGACACAGAAAGACAAATATTGTATGCTCTACCTTATATGTGGGATCTAAAATATATCATACTCAGAGAAGCAGAGAGGAGAATCGTGGTTGCCAGGGGACTATGGAAAATGAGGCTGTCTGGCCAACGTGTACAAGGTTTCATTAAAGCAAGATAAAGATTCTACACATCTACTTCACAACAATGCAGACAGACTTAACACTACTGCACAGTGAACATATAATACTTAAGATGGTCAGTTTTACATGATGTGTATTTTACCAAAATAAAAAAATTAAAAAAATGACAATGTGAGGTTTAAAGTAAAAAATACAGCACTGTATTAAAATATTAATTTAATAAGATGTTAGATATACTCTACACACTTTTGTTCTTAAAGAAGTTACTAACTTTCAAAACATGATATAATTACTGAAGAGAAGGGACATACCAGAGCAAGTCCTGCAGCAAACTTTGGATCACATGCCATTCCATGATATGTTGCTCCTACATAATTAGGATGATCCCTGTAACTAAATAATAACATTTTCCTTGTGGATAAATGCACTTTAAATTATCAATAACTTAATGATCTTTAAGAATTAGATTCCTCAATAAAGCTGCTTTCTTTAAAACATGAATATTGTGTATCATGTCTAATGCTCTCAATCATTTTGTAGCTGGGTAGTCTCCCCTGGTGCCTCCAAATTAAGTTCAAAAGTCAACTTTAACATTGTATGATGCACGGCTTAAAATCCAGCAGGGCCTCATCCTTCCAGAAATTAATCTCCACTGCTGTCAACACTGGATGGACAAAGTCCTAAGACATAAAAGTCGGGATAGATTACTGCCATGAATTTGCATGTAGTAAAACCTCAGATGGCATAAACAGTGTTGGATTGGAGGACGGAAGAGAAGTGAGCAGCACAGTCATCAGGGAAAACAGAGATGGGACGCATTACGTGTCCACACACATGCTAATCCTTAGTTAAAGCTGCTCCTGAACCTCCACACCTGACCTTAAATTCCACAGAGACACCAGAGATTTATAGATGTATCCATATTACTTAAGGCCTTTTGGAATAATGTTTTTGTTTTTTTCCATCCAAAATAATCAAATCAGCATATAGAAAGACTCTTGAAAGTTACAGTGCAAGCAGCTAAATAGCTACACCTTAGGTCACGATAGAAATTCCATAAAGTCACCACATTACCATACTTACGTTTTCTAATGTAGGCAGATTTATATGGATTTATTGCATTCTGTTTGGAGAAGGAAATGGCAACCCACTCCAGTGTTCTTGCCTGGAGAATCCCATGGATGGAGAAGCCTGGTAGGCTGCAGTCCATGGGGTCGCACAGAGTCGGACACGACTGAAGCGACTTTGCAGCAGCAGCGTTGCATTCTGTTAACTAATGTATGCTTTATTTAATGTTAAAATGCTGGTCTTGGTTATTTATCTCTGCAAAATTCTTTAAAACCATACAGGCCCTATATTTTCCCAAGGCTTTCCATATTTTCAGTTCTTTAAACTCGGAAGTAAGCAGACCGCTCAGGATAATGGCCTACCATGCTTTAGTGTCTTACATTGAATCATCAGATTTATAGTTTGCATTCTGCCAACACAGTCATATAGTCATTTTTTGAGCTATCTTTGTTATTCTAAATAATAAATTTTGTGTACAATTTTGATAGTTCACTTACAAATAGTTTGATAAACTTTATACCAATGTAAAGTTTAAAAAATATAATAAAATTTAAAAAAAATAAAAAATAAAAGCTTTAAAAAAAAAAAAGAAAAGAAAATAAATTACTTACATTAATAAGTATGCCAAATCATGGGAGCTTTGTGATAAAGATTTTTCTCTCCAGGACACAAATCTTTGTAGTACATCATGTGCATCTCCATCAGTTGAAATCTTATTTAGATCTGACCAGATTTCCAGAGAAGTTAATATAACAGACACTTGAAGCTGAGAATACATCTAAAAATAGGAGATTCATGATATATGGCTATAAGTAATCATAAATATAATACTATACATTTATATGCAATGCCAATATATCTGATTAACTATAATTTTTTCAGATGAAATTCACTGGTGGAATAAGCTAGTTTGAAGGAGTATACATTTTATCAAATTGCACATGTCAGACTTCACTGGTGGGCTGTAGTTAAGAATGTTTTTCCCTGCAGGGTCATGGATTCCATTTCTGGTCCAGAAAGATCCCACATGCCGCAGGGGAACAAAGACCATGCATGGCAACTATTGAGCCAATGAGGCACAAGGAACAAACCCACGTGCCGCAACTGAGAACCAACGCAGCCAAATAAGTACATGAGTATTTTAAAAAGTGCACATGCTAGTTATTCAAACAATGCTACCGTATTTACATGAATGATTCTTATTTAAATATAAAACATAAATACTCACAGTGTTGATTAGACTAAAAACATAGATAATTTTCTCAGATGCAAGTGCCACTTCAGAACCCATATAATGATACTGAAAGGCAAATTTTATTTTTTAATCATCAGTGAAAATGACTAAACTACCACATTTCAATGGATATAAAAATGTTAAAATAATGCAGCATGCAAACAAAAAGACAAAATTATAATTAAGACTTAACATGTACTTAATAAGTTCTAGACTTAAACCTAGGGACATTATATAGTAACCAATAATATAAAATAGGGCTTCCCAACTGGCTCAGAACTAAAGAATCCACCTGCCAATGCAGGAGATGTGGGTTTGATCCCTGGGTCAGGAAGATCCCCTGCAGAGGGAAATGGCAACTCACTCCAGCATTCTTGCCTGGGAAATCCCATGGACAGAGGAGCCTGAAGGGGCTACAGTCCATGGGGTTGCAAAACAGTTGGATATGACTTAGTGACTGACTAAACAACAACAATATTAAAATAAGATGGTGATTATATTCCTCTTTGCCACATGTAGTTATTTAGCATCAAAAGTTAGGATTCCAAGATTGCATAATTAATAAGGGTTCCTTTTTATTCACATCCTTGGCAACAATTGTTACTTGTGGCTTATTTGATTATAGCCATTCGGATAAGAGTGAAGTGATATCTTTTAGTAGTTCTGATTTGCATTTCAGAGATGTTGAACATCTTTTTTGTGCTTATTAACCATCCGTAGGTCTTCCTTAAAAACTGTTTGGTTCTCTTGCACACTTTTATTTATTTTCTTTGTATATACTTCCTTTTATGTTTTTTTTTAAATTTATTTATTTTAATTGGAGGCTAATTACTTTACAATATTGCATACTTTTAAATCGGGTTGTTTTTTATATTGAGTTGTATGAACTGTTTATATAGTTTGGATATTAACCCTTTATCAGTCATTATTGGCAACTACTCTTTTCCCATTCTACAGGCTGTCTTTTCATTTGTTTATTGTTTCCTTTGCTGTGCAAAAGCTTTTAAGTAGTTACTATTTGCTTATTTTTCCTTTCACTTTCTTTGCCTGAGGAGACAGATAAAATAACACTATTATGATTAATGACTGAGAGTGTTCTGCCTATATTTTCTTCCAGGAGTAATATGTTTTCCTGTCTTACATTAAGTCCTTTTTTCATTTTGAATTTATTTTTGTAGATGGTGTGAGAAAATGTTCTACTTTCAGTCCTGCATACATAGGTGTCTTGTCTTCCCAGCATCACTTATTTTTAGGACTGCTTTTTTCTTCAATGTATAGTCTTACCTCCTTTGTTGTAGATTAATTGACCATAAGTGCATGCATTTATATCTGGGCTCTTTATTCAGTTCCATAGACCTATGTGTCTGTGTTTATTCTTGTATCATACTATTTTGATTACTGCAGCTTAGTGGTATAGTCTAAAGTCACAGAGTGTGATACTTTCTTCTATTATTTCTCAATATTGATTTGGCTATCTGGGATCTTTCATGTTTCCATACAAATTTTAGAATTACTTGTTCTAGTTTCATGAAAAATGCCATTGGTATTTTGACAGGGGTTACACTTAATCTTTAAATAGCCTTGGGAGTATGGGCACTTCAACAATAGTAATTCCTGAGATCTATGAAAACAGTGTGTCTTTCCATCTGTTTAGGTACAAGTCTTTTACGTCTTTGGATTTTTTTCCTAGGTATTATTCTTTTTGATGCAATAGTAAAGGAGATAGTCTTCTTAATTTCTCCTTCTGATAGTTCATTGTTAGTAGACAGAAATGCAACAAATTTCTGTATATTAATTTTGCATCCAGCATCTTTACCAATACATTAATTAGCTTTAGTAGTTTTTGGTGTTGTCTTTAGGATTTTCTGGAGAAGGAAATGGTAACCCACTCCAGTACTCTTGCCTGGAAAATCCCATGGACAGAGGAGCCTGGTAGGCTACAGTCCATAGGGGAGCAAAGAGTTGGGCATGACTGAGTGACTTCACTTCTTTTCAATTCAGGATTTTCTATGTATAGTATCATGTCATCTGAAAACATTGACTATTCTCTTTCTTCCTTCCCAAGTTGGATTCTATTTCCTTTTCTTTATTGATTACTAAGGCAAGGACTTCCAGCACTATGTTGCATAAAATTTGCAAGCAAAGACATGCTTGTATTGTTCCTTATCTTCAAGGAAGTGCTTTCAGTTTTTCACCATTAAGTATGATATTAGGTGTGGGTTTGTCATACATGAGCTATATTATGTTGAGGACCATTCTCTTTATGCCTCTTTTCTATAGAGTTTTTTATCATACATGGAAATTGAATTTTGTAAAAATCTTTTTCTGTATCTACTGAGATGATCATATGGTTATTATGTATCTGTTGGCCATCTGTAGGTGTACCGCACTAATTTTTTTTGTGGATACTGAAAAACCGTTGCATCTCTGGGATAAATTTCACTGTGGTAAAATGTGGTGTATGATCCTTTTAATATAGTGTTGAAGCTGGTTTGCTAACATTTTGTTGAGAATTTTTGCATCTATGTTTATCAGTGGTATTGGCTTGCTATTTCCTTTTTTAAAAAAGATTTATTTGTGGCTATGTTGGATCTTCATCGCTATGCATGGAGTTTCTCTACAGTGTGTAGGCTTCTGATTATGGTGGCTTCTCTTGTTGCAGAGCACAGGCTCTTGGCCAGCAGGCTTCAGTAGTTGCAAGATGTGGGCTCAGTAGTTGAGGCTTGCTGGCTTAATTGCTTGAAGACATGGGATGTTCCCAGAGCAGGGACTGAACACATGTTCCCTGCATTGGCAGGTGAATTCTTATCCACTGAAGTACAAGTAACCATTTGATATCACAGTAATCCAAGTCTATGCCCCAACCAATAATGCTGAAGAAGCTGAAGTTGAAGACCTACAAGACCTTCTACAACTAACACCCCAAAACGATATCCTTTTCATTATAGGAGATTGGAATGCAAAAGTAGGAAGTCAAGAGATACCTGGAGTAACAGGCAAATTTGGCCTTGGAGTACAAAACAAAGTAGGGCAAAGGCTAACAGAGTTTTGCCAAAGAACGCACAGGTCATAGCAAACACCCTCTTCCAACATAAAAGAAGACTCAACACATGGACATGACCAGATGGTCAATACCAAAATCAGATTGATTATATTCTTTGCAGCCAAACATGGAGAAGCTCTATACAGTCAGAAAAAAAACAAGACTGGGAGCTGACTGTAGCTCAGATCATGAACTCCTTGTTGCCAAATTCAGACTTAAATTTTAGAAAGTAGGGAAAACCACCAGACCATTCAGGTATGACCTAAATCAAGTCCCTTATGATCATACAGTGGAAGTGACAAATATATTCAAGGGGTTAGATCTGATAGAGAGAGTGCCTGAAAAACTAGGGATGGAGGCTTGTGAAATTGTACAGAAGGCAGTGATTAAGACCATCCCAAGAAAAAGAAATGCAAAAAGGCAAAATGGTTGTCTGAGGAGGCCTTACAAATAGCTATGAAAAGAAAAGAAGCTAAAGACAAAGGAGAAAAGGAAAGATGTACCCATTTGAATGCAGAGTTCCAAAGAATAGCAAGGAGAGATAAGAAAACCTTCCTCAGTGATCAATGCAAAGAAAAAAGAGGAAAACAATAGAATGGAAAAGACTAGAGATCTCGTCTTGAAAATTAGAGATACCAAGGGAACATTTCATGCAAAGCTGGGCACAATAAAGGACAGCAATGGTATGGACCTAAGAGAAGCAGATATATTAAGAAGAGGTGGCAAGAATACACAGAAGAACTATACAAAATAGATTGTCATGACCCAGATAATCACAATGGTGTGGTCACTCACCTAGAGCCAGATATCCTGGAATACAAAGTCAAGTGGGCCTTAGGAAGCATCACTACGAACAGAGCTAGTGGAGATGATGGAATCCCAGTTGAGCTATTCCAAGTCCTAAAAGATGAGGCTGTGAAAGTGCTACACTCAATATGCCAGCAAATTTGGAAAACTCAGCAGTGGCCACAGGACTGGAAAAGGTCAGTTTTCATTCCAATCCCAAAGAAAGGCAATGCCAAAGAATGTTTAAACTACTGCACAATTGCACTTATCTCACATGCTAGTAAGATAATGCTCAAAATTCTCCAAGCCAGGCTTCAACAGTACATGAACTGTGAACTTCCAGAGGTTCAGGCTGGTTTTAGAGAAGGCAGAGGAACCAGAGATCAAACTGCCAACATCCACTGATCATCGAAAAAGCAAGAGAGTTCCAGAAAAACATCTATTTCTGCTTTATTGTCTATGCCAAAGCCTTTGACTGTGTGGATCACAATAAACTGTGGAAAATTCTGAAACGAATGGATTACCAGACCACCTGACCTGCCTCCTGAGAAATCTGTATGCAGCTCAAGGAGCAACAGTTAGAACTGGACATTGAACAATAGACTGGTTCCGAATTTGGAAAGGAGTACGTCTAGCCTGCATATTGTCACTCTGCTTATTTAACTTATATTCAGAGTACATCATGCGAAATGCCAGCCTGGATGAAGCACAAGCTGGAAACAAGATTTCCAGGAGAAATATCAATAACCTCAGATAAGCAGATGAAACTACCCTTATGGCAGAAGGTGAAGAAGAACTAAAGAGCCTCTTGATGAAAGTGAAAGAAGAGAGTAAAAAAGTTGGCTTGAAACTCAACATTCAAAAAACTAAGATCATGGCATCCGGTCCCATCACTTCATGGCAAATAGATGGGGAAACAATGAAAACAGTGAAAGACTTTACTGGTTTGGGCTCCAAAATCCCTGCAGATGGTGACTGCAGCCATGAAATTAAGATGCTTGCTCATTGGAAGGAAAGCTATGATCAACCTAGACAGCATATTAAACACCAGAGGCATTCCTAGCAAAGTCCATCTAGTCAAAGCTATGGTTTTTCCAATAGTCAACAATGAAGGTGAAAGTTGGACTATAAAGAAAGCTGAGTGCCGAAGAATTGATGCTTTTGAACTGTGGTGTTGGAGAAGACTCTTGAGAGTCCCTTGGACTGCAAAGAGATCAAACCAGCCTATCCTGAAAGAAACCAGTCCTGAATATTCATTGGAAGGACTGATGTTGAAGCCGAAATTCCAATACTTTGGTCATCTGATGTGAAGAATTGACTCACTAGGAAAGACCCTGATGCTGGGAAAGATTGAAGACGGAAGGAGAAGGGCATGACAGGTGATGAGATGGTTGGATGGCATCACTGACTAGATGGACATGAGTTTGAGTAAGCTTCGGTCATTGGTGATGGACAGGGAAGCCTGGTGTTCTGTAGTCCACGGTGTCACAGAGTTGGACATGACTGAGTGACTGAACTGAGCTGAATTCCCAGGGAATTCCTGCAATTTTCCTTTCTTTTTTTTATGATATCTTTTTCTGACTTTCCTGTCAGGTTGATGCTGTCCCCATGGAATAAGTTCAGAATGGTTCCATCCTCTGCAATTTTTTGGAATAGTTTGAGTAGGATAGATGCTAACTCTTCTCTTAAGTTTTTGGGGAAATTCACCTGTGAAGCCATAAACGTTTGTTTTTTGGGAGTTTTGTTACTGCAGATTCAATTTCATTACTTGTAATTATTCTGTTCACATTTTGTATTTCTTCCTGATTCAGTCTTGGGAGATTGTACATTTTTAAGAATTTTCCCACGTCTTCCAAGTTGTGCATTTTATTGGTGTATAGTTGTTCAGAGTAGTCTCTTATGATCTTTTATATTTCTTGGTGTTTGTTGTAACTTCTGCTCTTTCATTTCTTATTGTATTGACTTGGGACCTCTCTTCTTTTTCCTTGATTCAGTTCAGTTCAGTTCAGTTGCTCAGTCGTGTCCGACTCTTCGCGACCCCATGAATCGCAGCACGCCAGGCCTCCCTGTCCATCACCAACTCCTGGAGTTCACTCAGACTCACGTCCATTGAGTCAGTGATGCCATCCATCCATCTCATCCTCTGCCGTCCCCTTCTCCTCCTGCCCCCAATCCCTCCCAGCATCAGAGTCTTTTCCAATGAGACAACTCTTCGCATGAGGTGGCCAAAGTACTGGAGTGTCAGCTTTAGCATCATTCCTTCCAAAGAAATCCCAGGGCTGGTCTCCTTCAGAATGGACTGGTTGGATCTCCTTGCAGTCCAAGGGACTCTCAAGAGTCTTCTCCAACACCACAATTCAAAAGCATCAATTCTTCGGCGCTCAGCCTTCTTCACAGTTCAACTTTCACATCCATACATGACCACAGGACAAACCATAGCCTTGACTAGATGGACCTTTGTTGGCAAAGTAATGTCTCTGCTTTTCAATATGCTATCTAGGTTGGTCATAACTTTCCTTCCAAGGAGTAAGTGTCTTTTAATTTCATGGCTGCAGTCACCATCTGCAGTGATTTTGGAGCCCCCAAAAATAAAGTCTGACACTGTTTCTCCATCTATTTGCCATGAAGTGATGGGACCAGATGCCATGATCTTCGTTTTCTGAATATTGAGCTTTAAGCCAACTTTTTCACTCTCCACTTTCACTTTCATCAAGAGGCTTTTTAGTTCCTCTTCACTTTCTGCCATAAGGGTGGTGTCATCTGCATATCTGAGGCTATTGATATTTCTCCCAGCAATCTTGATTCCAGCTTGTGTTTCTTCTAGCCCAGCGTTTCTCATGATGTACTTTGCATATAAGTTAAATAAGCAGGGTGACAATATACAGCCTTGACGTACTCCTTTTTCTATTTGGAACCAGTCTGTTGTTCCATGTCCAGTTCTAACTGTTGCTTCCTGACCTGCATATAGATTTCTCAAGAGGCAGGTCAGGTGGTCTTCTGGTATTCCCATCTCTTTCAGAATTTTCCACTGTTTATTGTGATCCACACAGTCAAAGGCTTTGGCATAGTCAATAAAGCAGAAATAGATGTTTTCCTTGATTAGTCTGCCTCTCTTCTATTCTTCTTTTAGTACCTATTTCATTAGTTTCAGTTCTGTTATTTATGATTTCTATCCTTCTACTAATTTTGAGTTTTATTTGTTCTTTTACTAATTCCCTTAGGTGTAAGTTTAGGTTGTTTATCTGAGATTTTTCTTGTTTCCTGAGATAAGCCTGTATCAAAACCTGCGTCAAAAACTTCTCTCTTAGAAATGCTTTTGTTGTATCTAAGATTTATGGACGGTTGTGTTTTCATTTGTCTCCAGGCAGAGATTTGATTTTGTGGTGACCCATTGACTATTAAGCAGTACATTGCTTAGCCTCTATGTGTTTAGTTTTTTTTTTTTTGGAGTATTTTTCTTGTAGCTCATGTCTAGTCTCATAGCACGTGGTCAGAAATGATGCTTGGCATGATTTCTGAAATTTACCAAGGCTGCTTTTATAGGCTAGCATGTGATCTATTCTGTAGAATGTGCCATGTGCAGTTGGAAAAATTTGCAATCTGCATCTTTTGGATGGAATGTTCCATATATATAGAATGTGTCATTTAAGGCTTTTGATTTCTTATTGATTTTCTGTCTGGATGATCTGTCCATTGATGTAAGTGAGGTGCTAAATTGCCTACTGTTATTGAGTTACTGTTAATTTCCCCTTTTATGTCCATTAATATTTACTTTAGGGTTTTGGATGCTTCTATGCTGGGTGCACAGATATTTACATTTGTTATACCTTCTTGGATTGATCCCTGTCATTATGTAGTGTCTTTGTCTCTTGTAACAACCTCTTTTTCAAATCTATTTTGCTAGATATAAGTATTGGTACCCTGACTTTTTTTTTTATTTCCTTTTGCATGGAATACCTTTTTCCATTCCCTCACTTTCTGTCTGTGAGTCTTTAGATCTGAAGTGAGTTGCTTCTCGGCAGTGCATATATGAGTCTTGTCATGTATCCATTTAACTATTCTATTTTTTTTTTTTCTTGGAGCATTTAGTTCATTTCCATTTAAAGTAATTATTGACATGTGTGTTCACATTTCCATTTTGCTCATTGCTTTGGATTTCTTTCTGTAGGTCTTTTTTGTTCCTTTCTTCTTCTTTTGTTCCCTTCTCATATGATTTGATGACTACCTTAATATTATATTTGGGAATCTTTTACTTTTCTTGTGTGTATATAGCATACATTTTTCTTTTACAGTTACCATGATGTTTTTATGTATCAATCTATACATACACATATGTATTTATATATGATTAAGTTGTTGATCTCTTAAATACATTTCAAATACATTTTTAACAATAAATACATTTCAAATACATTTTTAACAACCATGTATGTATATTCTCCTCCCCTCACAATTACTACTTTTAATATCTTATTTAACATCTAATTTAAGTATCTCCTGACTCCTTATTGTAGATATAGATGCTTTTGTTAAAAGACAAAATTCTTCCTACCTTCCTTCTAGCTTTGCATGTGAGATGATTTCCTACATTTACTGTATGTTTGCTCCTACTAGTGAGCTTTTCCTTTCATAATTTTTGTATTTCCAGTTTTGGACTTTTCGTTCATCTTAGTAAAACTGCTCTAACATTTCTTGTAATGCTAGTTCCTGACTCTTTTAAGTTTTACTTGTCTATAAAGATTTTGATCTCTAAATCAAATTTGAAGAGCCTTGCTGGATAGAGTATTCTTGGTTGTAGATTTTTCACTTTCAACATGTTAAATACTTTGTGCCACTCCCTTCTGGACTGCAGAGTTTCTACTGAAAAGTCAGCTGATAGCTCTATGGATATTCTTTTTGTTGTTTTTCTTTTCCTGCTTTCAGTGTCCTTTTTTCATCTTTAACTTTTGTCATTTTAATTACTATCTCTCTCTTCTCCTTCTGGGGGGCCTATAATGTACATATTAATGTGCTTAATGTTGTCCCAGAATTCTCTTTCAAGGTTCTCATTTCTTGTCATTCTTTCTTTTTTCTGTTCAACATCAGTAATTTCCATTATGCTGTCTTCCAGCTCACTGATCCATTCTTCTGTATCATTTAGTCTACTATTGGTACCTTCAAGTGTATTTTTCATTTCAGTGTTGTATTCTTCATCTATGTTTGGTTGTTCTTCATGTTAATATTTTCTTGCTCTGTGTATGCATTCTTCTTCTGAGTTTTTTGATCAGCTTTACAAGCACTACCCTAACCTCTTTCTCGAGTAGGTTGCCTATCTCCATTTCACTTAAACATTCTTTTGGGCTTTTTTCTTGTTGCTTCATCTGGAACATGTCTGTCTAAGTGTTTGCATTTGTATGTACCTGATAGATTGATTGTGCTTCTTAATGCTGGGGAAGTGGCCTTTTGCAGGCACTATGTGTTTCAGCACCCGACTCAACTTTCATCACCTTTGGTGTATACTCTAGTGGCGTCCCCTGTGTGGCTGTGTGGGTCTTTCTGTTGCTGAAGGCTGACTAGGTGAGAGGTCTGTTAGTCTTGTTTGGCCCCTGGTCCAGTTGGTTGGCAGTTCTGCCTCATGCACTGGCTGCCAGGTGCTGGTTGGCAGGACCAGGTCATAAGGCAGCTGACCGTGAAACTCCAGGGAGCTCTGGGATAGTGCCGGCTCAGTGCTGTATGGAGTCAAGGTGCGGAACATTCCAAGGCCATGGCACTTCCACTGCTGGGTGAAGCCTGGTCCTGGGGCTAGTGCCTAGCTGCTGATAGGCAGAGCTGGGGCCTGGAGCCTGTTGGAGGGCCCAGGGATCCCAGAGCTGATGTCATCATTTTCTATTATGGCTTTTATAAAAGTTATTTAAAGATTTGAAAATTTCATTTTATGCAAAAATTCTAGAACTTCATGACACTTACTGACTTATACAAAATTACTGGTAATAATGGACAAAACAGGTTTTTTTTTTTTTTTAACTTATGGCCTGTAAGTGTTTGCTAAAACTAATTGTATAAATGAAAAGTTCCAAAATCAAATGTGTTCCTATGTATTATTCTTCTCCCTTTACAATTTACTAGATATTTACCCAGTGTGTTCTACAGAATGTTTACCATCAAATCATAGCCTCCCTCTCACCAACATTATGTTTTTCATAGTTAATTAGCAGTTAACTTTTTAGCATTAAATAATATCACACTGTCTGAATGTACCACAACTTATCCACTCACTTACTAAAGAAAATCTATGTTCTTTCCAAGTTTTATAAATATGAATAAAACTACTATAGCCATCTAAAAAATGATTATTTCCACCAGAATACCCAAGCAATTACACAGCACAAAATATTCTTATAAAAGATTATGTTTAATAAAAGGATCTTCTTCAATTTAGTAATAAATAAAACACTTTAAAATGAAAATTGACTTAAGGAAGTGTTTTGCCACAATTTGGGGGTGAACCCAGAAATATATGCAACTAGTTATAATCCAACAGATTGCTAGATCTCTCCTTACATACAAAATTTTACATTAGTTCTAATAAATATTGTTATTGCTCCCCTTATGTCGTTGGAAAGCCAACTGATAACATGTCTTTATGTCCTGTCACACTGATACATATATTTTGAACAGAGTAATGTATTTCTGCATTGCAAAGATTATCTTTATATTCCTTTACAATTTAAACAAAAAGGTATAAGGAAAATGTATCAATAATGCTTACCAAAGCTTTATCAATAATGACATGTATTTTCAGAACTCTTTTCAACAGCACAACTGAATCTTTCTGCAAAACAGAGGACATGAATTGATAAGATTTTAAAAATCTTATCTTGTTTGTAATTATCATGTACATTATACAATTATATATATGTATATATATCTGTATTTATATATACACACACAGGTATAGATAGATAGATAGGTAGATTATAGCTACAGATGCAAACATGTAAAGATATAATTACAAGAAATATAAGGATCAATGCCCACTGAGTAAATAATCTGGGAGAATTTGCATAAACATTTTGAGAACAAATCAGAAGCTTTTGCCTTATATTCTTGATAATTAGAATCCTCAAAAAAAGTTACTAAAATGAGGGAGGATTTTTGTTTCTTTCCCCTCAAAAACTTCTTCTAGGTCCCTGATTTAACCTTCAAGCTAAACAAATTTCCATCAACTTTCCCCCAAATGTTCGTCTATTTTATCATCATTTTTTTACTTACAATTATTTACCATGGTCTACTCTCAATAAAATGCATGTATTTTAAGGCCACAGTTACATGAACTGGTAGCAATGTATACAAACATGCATCCATTACTACCAGTAAAATAAAGAATGTTCCATTACCCTATAAAGTTAATAGCTTATAAGGCTCAAGGCAACCAGTGACCTGCTTTCTCTCACCATAGGTTACAATAATTTATCCTAGAATTTTATATAGGTGAAATCATATTATATGACTTCTTCTATATCTGGTTTCTTTAACTCAGCACTTGTCCGTGTTGCTGTGATTATTGGTAATTTATTTGTTTTTATTGTTACCAAGGGTGAGATTTTAGAAACATAAAACAATTTGTTAATATATTTAGCTGTTGATGACCATTTGGATTATTTAAACATCTTAGCTATTGTAAATAATGCAGATGTGAATATCCATGTACAGGTCTTTGGATAGTTATTGTTTTTCATTTTTCTCGGTTCAATGTTTAGAACTGGAAAATCTGATTCACATGATACCTGTATATGTATATAGAAATATAAAAATTTGATTGTTTTCTAAAGTTATTAGGTTGGCTAAAATGTTTGTTCAGGTCTTTTCATTACATCAAATAGAAAAATCTGAACAGATCTTTTGGCCAACTCAATAATTTGATCATTCTGCATTTTTTTTGCCAAGAACTAATGTCAACTGCTCCACACTCTTGCCTTCATTTGGTATTGTCATTCTTTTGCATTGCATCCTTTCCTGTAAGTATGTGCTGGGAACTCATTGAGATTTTAATTTGCAGTTCCTGTGTAATTAATGATGTTGACCATCTTTTCACAGTCTTTTGGCTCATTAATTTGGTTTTACCTAAGTCCCCTACTAGAAATTTTGTTTGGTTTGACACTTAAGTTTAGCCTCTAATTCAATTTTTTAGAATAAGGATTTCCATGTGGAAATCCAATCTTTGTGCATAATTTGATGAAGACATCATTTTTTACTTTCCAAAGACCTTAGCACCTTTGCATATAATCATTTGGGCAAGAGCACATGGCTATACCTCTCCTCTATGGTATTCCACTGTTCCACACATAAACCAATACCACAGTATGTATCTCCAGAGCAGAAGTCAGAAAACTATAGCCTATGGTATACCCTCCTCAGTTCAGTTCAGTCTCTCAGTCATGTCCAACTCTTTGGACCCCACGAACTGCAGCATGCCAGGCCTCCCTGTCCACAACTAACTCCTGGAGTTTACCCAAACTCATGTCCATTGAGTCAGTGATGCCATCCAACCATCTCATCCTCTGTCATCCCCTTCTCCTCCTGCCCTCAATCTTTCCCAGCATCAGGGTCTTTTCAAATGAGTCAGCTCTTCGCATCAGGTTGCCAAAGTATTAGAGTTTCAGCTTCAACATCAGTCCTTCCAAGGACTGATCTCCTTTAAGATGGACTGGTTGGATCTCCTGGCAGTCCAAGGGACTCTCAAGAGTCTTCTCCAACACCACAGTTCAAAAGGATCAATTCTTAGGCACTCAGCTTTCTTTATAGTCCAACTCCCACATCCATACATGACCACTGGAAAAACCATAGCCTTGACTAGATGGACCTTTGTTGGCAAAGTAATGTCTCTGCTTTTTAATGTGCTGTCTAGGTTGGTCATAACTTTCCTTCCAAGGAGTAAGCGTCTTTTAATTTCATGGCTGCTATCACAATCTGCAGTGGTTTTGGAGTCCCCCCAGAATAAAGTTTGACACTGTTTCCACTGTTTCCCCATCTATTTGCCATAAAGTATACCCTCCTGCTTGCAAAAAATATTTTCTTGGAACACAGCCATACCTGTTTGTTTATAGTTTACCTATGCTGATTTCAAGCTACAAAGGCTGAGTGAAGTAGCTGTAAGAGATCATATGCCTCACAAGCCAAAAATATTATCTGATCCCTTAAGAAAAACAACGTAAGTCCTTCATCTAGTTCTCTTTTTCAACCAACTGTTTGACTTCATAAGGATATTTGCATCTCCATAATTAATCTGAGAATCAATTTCTACAAAAATGTTTTTCTGGAATTTTGACTGGAATCATATTGACTCTACACATCAATTTGGGGAAAATTAATATCTTGTCTTTTTTTTTTCCTGTAACTTTGCTAAAGTCTGTTAATTAGTCTTGATTGTTTTGATGGAGATTCTTTAGCTTTTATGTCCAGAGTTATCTCACTAAAGAACTAGGGTGATTGTTTTCCTTTCAAAAAATATACCCTTTATTATTAGTCTTTTTCCTATTGCAAAGCCTAAGAATCCAGTAAAATGTTGATGGAAGTATAATGAAGACAAACAACCTTGCATTATTCTGAATCTCAGGGGTCATTTTCATCAGTTTGGGCACTAAAAAAATACACCATACACTAGATGCTTAAACCACTAACAGTATTTCTGACATTCTAGAGGCTGGAAAGTTCAAGATTAAGGCACCAGCAGATGTGATGGCTGGTGAGTTCACTCTTCCTAGTTTGTAGATCTTTTATGCTCATGTGACAGGAGAGCAAAGAGAGGGATCCCATGCCTCTTCCCTTTTATACGAGAGAATTAATCCTATCATGAGGGCCCTACCCTTATACCTGCTGTTGTTCAGTCACCCAGTTAAGTGCAACTCTTTGCAACCCCATGGACTGCAGCAAACCAAGCCTCCTGGTACCTCACCATCTCCTGAAATTTGTCCAAATTCATTTCCATTGGATCAGTGATGCCATCCAGCCATCTCATCCTCTGATGACCCTTATTCCTTCTGCCCTCAAGTTTTCCCAGCATCATGGACTTTTCCAATGAGTCAGCTGTTTGTATCAGATGACCAAGATACTGAAGCTTCAGCTTCAGCATCAGTCCTTTCAATGAATATTCAAGGTTGATTTCCCTTAAGATTGACTGGTTTGATCTCCTTGCTGTCCAAGGGACTCTCAGGAGTCTTCTCCAACACCACAGTTTGAAGGCATCAATTCTTTAGCAATACTGCCTTCTTTACAGCCCAGCTCTCACAACCATAGATGACCACTGGGAAGACCACAGCCTTGACTTATACAGACCCATGTCAGCAGAGAAATGTCTTTGCTTTTCAGCACACTGTCTAGGTTTGTCATAGCCTTCCTGCCAAGAAGGAAATGTCTTCTAATTTCATGGCTGCAGTCACCATCTGCAGTAATCTTAGAGCCCAAGAAGATATCTGTCACTACTTCCACATTTTACCCCTCTATTTGCTATGAAGTCATGGGGCCAGATGCCATGATCTTAGTTTTCTTAATATTTAATTTAATTTTATTTATTTATTTTTAATTTGATTTTATTTTTAAACTTTACATAATTGTATTAGTTTTGCCAAATATCAAAATGAATCCGCCACAGGTATATATGTGTTCCCCATCCTGAACCCTCCTCCCTCCTCCCTCCCCATACCATCCCTCTGGGTCGTCCCAGTGCACTAGCCCCAAGCATCCAGTATCGTGCATCGGACCTGGACTGGCAACTCATTTCATACATGATATTTTACATGTTTCAATGCCATTTTCCCAAATCTTCCCACCCTCTCCCTCTCCCACAGAGTCCATAAGACTGTTCTATACATCAGTGTCTCTTTTGCTGTCTCGTACACAGGGTTGGCTGGCTCTTTCACTGTCCTCCTTCACCCTCATCAAGAGGCTCTTTAGTTCCTTAGTTCCTCTTCACTTTCTGCCATTAGAGTGGTATCATCCATATATCTGAGGTTGTTGATGTTTCTCGCACCTATCTTGATTCCAGCCTGTGACTCATTCAGCCTGGCATTTCTCATGATGTGCTAAGCATATGGGTTAAACAAACAGGGTGACAGCAGACAGTCTTGTCATACTCCTTTCTCCATCTTGAACCAATCAGTTGTTCCATACAGGGTTCTAACTGCTGCCTCTGGACCCGCATAAGGTTTCTCAGGAGACAGGTAAGATGGTCTACTATCCCTGTCTCTTTAGGAGTTTTCCATATTTGTCCTGATTATTCATTGGAAAGACTAATGCTGAAGCTGAAACTCCAATACTTTGGCCACCTGATGTGAAGAGCTGACTCATTGGGAAAGACCCTGATGCTGGGAAAGATTGAAGGCGGGAGGAGAAGGGGACGGCAGGGGATGAGAGGGTTGGATGGCATCACCGACTCGATGGGCATGAATTCGAGTAAGTTCCAGGAGTTGGTGATGGACAGGGAAGCCTGGTGTGTTGCAGTCCATGGGGTCGCAAAGAGTCATACACAGCTGATCAACTGAACTGACTGACAGTTTGTTATGATCTACAGTCAAAGGCTTTAGCACAGTGGATGAAACAGACGTAGATTTTTTCTGGAATTCCCTTGCATTCTCTATGATTCAGTGAATGCTGGCATTTTGATCTCTGGTTCAAATTAATCCTATGATTAGGGCCCCACCCTCATACCTAATCTAACTCTAATGTCTGAGATCCTACTACCATCCTACCAAAAGGTTTCAAAATACGAATTGTGGGGGAACACAAGCCTGCAGTATATAACAGGAGTAAAGCATTCAGTCATTTACATTCTTTATGTTAACTGTAGATGCTCTTCATTATCCAGGATGTTTTCAATTCCTATTATTTACTATGAATGTGTTGTATGAATGTTGGCAAATAATGTTTCTGAAAGTATTGCTATGATTCTGTGGTTTTCTAGCTGTATCTTTTTAATGGAGTCAATTGCTGTTTTGCTGTACTGATTTAAGTGATGTTGTCTCAAAGTCCCATAGATACTATGGTCTTTTGATGCTTTTTTTTAAAATTTTATTTTATTTTAAACTTTACATAATTGTATTAGTTTTGCCAAATATCAAAATGAATCCGCCACAGGTATACATGTGTTCCCCATCCTGAACCCTCCTCCCTCCTCCCTCCCCATACCATCCCTCTGGGTCGTCCCAGTGCACCAGCCCAAGCATCCAGTATCGTGCATCGAACCTGGACTGGCAACTCGTTTCATACATGATATTTTACATGTTTCAATGCCATTCTCCCAAATCTTCCCACCCTCTCCCTCTCCCACAGAGTCCATAAGACTTTTGAACAATCAAATGTTTTTATAGTTTAATGGCAACTTGACTGGATAACAAAAGATGGATACTGTTTACCTCCTAGAGAAGCTGTTTTCTGTCTCTGTTTTCTTGACTATCTTATAAGCAGTTCATTTTGGCAAATGCTAATGCCAGCCTGACTGACTTTTTCTACTTTTGTAAGTGACTTTCTTTGAGGCTGAGATGCCTATAGCATTATTCATCATTTATTGATAAAGTCCAAAATATATTATATCTTGGTGTCACCAACTTTCATAAAGATTTCTTGAAATCTGTAAATTTTCAAATTCAGGAATTCTTTATTCAACACAGCTTTCTTCTCTCATAAGTTGGATTACATTGAGTGTGATTTTATTCATCAATGACAATATTGGTTATCTTGAATTTCCATTAGTAATCTTTTACACACTGTTAGAGTTCCCTAGAGAAACAAAACTAATATAATGTGTCTGTATATTTGCACATTTAATATACTTATTAAAATTAGATTTATTACAAGAAATTGCCTCATATGCTTATGGAGGCTGGAAAGTCTAAAACCTCCAGTAGGCTGCAGACCTGAGGAGAGTTGATGCTACAGTGCTTGTTAGAAGACTGTGGCCCAGAGAGTCCTGTCTTATGCAGAGGAAATTCCATTCTTTTCTTAGATTCATGACATCATTATCAGATGAGGTCTATGCACCTAATGGAGGACCATCTGCTTTACACAAACTCCACTGACTTAGTTAATCTTTTTCAAACAAACCTTCAAAGAAATACCCAGAAAATCTGACTAACCATCTAAGGACTGTGGCTCAGGGAAGTTGATACATAAAATTAACCATCACACAGTTTTGCCTTTCTCTCCCATCATTTTTTTTTTCCTCTCCCATCATCTTTATGAGCTTCCCTGATAGCTCAGTTAGTAAACAATCCACCTGCAATGCAGGAGACCCCAGTTTGATTCCTGGATCTGGAAGATCCGCTGGAGAAGGGATAGACTACCCACTCAAGTATTCTTGGGTTTCCCTTGTGGTTCAGCTGATAAAGAATTTGCCTGCAATACGAGAGACCTGGGTTTGATCCCTGGATTGGAAAGATACTCTGGAGAAGGGAGAGGCTACCCACTTGAGTATTCTTGGATTTCTCTTGTGGTTCAGCTGGTAAAAAAATTGCCTGCAATACGAGAGACCTGGGTTCAATCCCTGGGCTGGAAAGATCTCTGGAGAGGGGAGAGGCTACCCATTCCAGTATCCTGGCATGGAGAATTCCATGGACTGTATAGTCCATGGGGTCCCAAAGAGTTCAACACAACTGAGCAACTTCACTTTCACTTCCCATCATTTCTAGGTCATTGCATTCTCTATTTCCTTCAGTTCAGTTCAGTCACCTAGTCATGTCTGACTCTTTGCAACCCCATGGACTGCAGCATAGCAGGCTTCCCTGTCCATCATCAATTCCAGGAGCTTGCTCGAACTCATGTCCATTGAGTCAGTGATGCCATCCAACCTCCTCCTGCCTTGAATCTTTCCAAGCATCAGGGTCAATTCCAATGAGTCAGTTCTTCACATCAGGTGGCCAAAGTAGTGGAGTTTCAACTGCAGCATCAGCCCTTCCAATGAATATTCAGGACTGATTTCCTTTAGGATTGACTGGTTGGATCTCCTTGCAGTCCAAGGGACTCTCAAGAGTCTACTCCAACACCACATTTTGAAAGCATCAATCCTTCCACGCTCACCTTTGAATATAACATTCAGTTCCGTTCAGTCACTAAGTCTTGTCTGACTCTTTGCGACCCCATGAATTGCAGCACGCCAGGTCTCCCTGTCCCTCACCAACTCCCGGAGTTCACTCAGACTCACGTCCATTGAGTTGGTGATGCCATCCAACCATCTCATCCTCTGTCATCCCCTTTTCCTCCTGACCCCAATCCCTCCCAGCCTCAGAGTCTTTTCCAATGAGTCAACTCTTCGCATGAGGTGGCCAAAGTACTGGAGTTTCAGCTTTAGCATCATTCCTTCCAAAGAAATCCCAGGGCTGATCTCCTTCAGAATGGACTGGTTGGATCTCCTTGCAGTCCAAAGAACTCTCAAGAGTCTTCTCCAACACCACATTTGGAACAAGAACACTCAATTCTTTGGCGCTCAGCCTTCTTCACAGTCCAATTCTCACATCCATACATGACCACAGGAAAAACCATAGCCTTGACTAGATGAACCTTTGTTGGCAAAGTAATGTCTCCGCTTTTCAATATGCTATCTAGGTTGGGCATAACTTTCCTTCCAAGGAGTAAGTGTCTTTTAATTTCATGGCTGCAGTCACCATCTGCAGTGATTTTGGAGCCCCCCCAAAATAAAGTCTGACACTGTTTCCACTGTGTCCCCATCTATTTCCCATGAAGTGATGGGACCGGATGCCATGATCTTCGTTTTCTGAATGTTGAGCTTTAAGCCAACTTTTCCACTCTCCACTTTCACTTTCATCAAGAGGCTTTTTATTTTTAGTTCCTCTTCACTTTCTGCCATAAGGGTGGTGTCATCTGCATATCTGAGGCTATTGATATTTCTCCCGGCAATCTTGATTCCAGCTTGTGTTTCTTCCAGTCCAGCGTTTCTCATGATGCACTCTGCATATAATTTAAAGAAGCAGGGTGACAATATACAGACTTGACATTCTCCTTTTCCTATTTGGAATCAGTCTGTTGTTCCATGTCCAGTTCTAACTGTTGCTTCCCGACCTGCATACAGGTTTCTCAAGAGGTAGGTCATGTGGTCTGGTATTCCCATCTCTTGAAGAATTTTCTACAGTTTATTGTGATCCACACAGTCAAAGGCTTTGGCATAGTCAATAAAGCAGAAATAGATGTTTTCAGGAACTGTCTTGCTTTTTCCATGATCCAGCAGATGTTGGCATTTGATCTCTGGTTCCTCTGCCTTTTCCAAAACCAGCTTGAACATCTGGAAGTTCACAGTTCATGTATTGCTGAAGCCTGGTTTGGAGAATTTTGAGCATTACTTAACTAGCGTGTGAGATGAGTGCAATTGTGCGGTAGTTTGAGCATTCTTTGGCCTTGCCTTTCTTTGAGATTGGAATGAAAACTGACTTTTTCCAGTCCTGTGGCCACTGCTGAGTTTTTGAAATTTGCTGGCATATTGAGTGTAGCACTTTCACAGCATCATCTTTCAGGATTTGAAATAGCTCAACTGGAATTCCATCACCTCCACTAGCTTTGTTCACAGTGATGCTTTCTAAGGCCCACTTGACTTCACATTCCACGATGTCTGGATCTAGGTGAGTGATCACACCATTGTGATTATCTTGGTCGTGAAGATCTTTTTTGTACAGTTCTCCTATGTATTGTTTCTTGCCACCTCTTCTGCTTCTGTTAGGTCCATAGCATTTGTGTCCTTTATCAAGCCCATCTTTGCATGAAATGTTCCCTTGGTATCTCTAATTTTCTTGAAGAGATCTCTAGTTTTTCCCATTCTGTTGTTTTCCTCTATTTCTTTGCATTGATTGCTGAAGAAGGCTTTCTTATCTCTCCTTGCTATTCTTTGGAACAATGCATTCAGATGCTTATATCTTTCCTTTTCTCCTTTGCATTTTGCTTCTCTTGTTTTCACAGCTATTTTAAGGCCTCCCCAGACAGCCATTTTGCTTTTTTGCATTTCTTTTCCATGGGGATGGTCTTAATCCCTATCTCCTGTACAATATCATGAACCTCTGTCCATAGTTCATCAGGCATTCTGTCTATCAGATCTAGTCCCTTAAATCTATTTCTCACTTCCACTGTATGATCATAAGGAATTTGATTTAGGTCATATCTGAATAGTTGAGTGGTTTCCCCTACTTTCTTCAATTTAAGTCTGAATTTGGCAATAAGGAGTTCATGATCTGAGCCACAGTCAGCTCCTAGTCTTGTTTTTGCTGACTGTATAGAGCTTCTCCATCTTTGACTGCAAAGAATAAAATCAATCTGATTTCGGTGTTGACCATCTGGTGATGTCCATGTGTAGAGTCTTCTCTTGTGTTGTTGGAGGAGGGTGTTTGCTATGACCAGTGCGTTCTCTTGGCAAAACTCTATTAGCCTTTACCCTGCTTAATTCCGTATTCCAAGGTCAAATTTGCCTGTTACTCCAGGTGTTTCTTGACTTCCTACTTTTGCATTCCAGTCCCCTATAATGAAAAGGACATATTTTTTGGGTGTTAGTTCTAAAAGGTCTTGTAGGTCTTCATAGAACCGTTCAACTTCAGCTTCTTCAGTGTTACTGGTTGGGGCATAGACTTGGATTACTGTGATATTGAATGGTTTGCCTAGGAAACGAACAGAGATCATTCTGTCGTTTTTGAGATTGCATCTAAGTACTGCATTCTGGACTGTTTTGTTGACCATGATGGCTACTCCATTTCTTCTGAGGGATTCCTGCCCACAGTAGTAGATATAATAGTCATCTGAGTTAAATTCACCCATTCCAGTCCATTTTAGTTACCTTAGGCTTTTATGATAATGTCTATTCTGTTATTCACCAGTTCTATTGTCAATGGCTTTCATTTTCAAAAGGCTTTGTTTTTCTTTTATGTCTATTTCTTGAGCACTTCCAGGATCTTTAAACAGACTATGAAAGGGTAGACTTGTGAGTACTAAAGAATGGATCTCTGGGATTGTATTATTTATATAAGAATTTTACTGCTGTAACTTACAATAATAATTTGAACTCTCTAGGTTTCTGCTTCCTTCTGAAGAGAGGGATAATTGTCCTCACTCTCAGAATTGTAGAAAGAATTGGAAAGACAGGGCATACTGTCAAGGTCTTACAACAACAGGTGGCACCTAGTACATAAATATATAACAATATCAATATTGTTTTTAACTCATTTTGTATCATGTAATTTGTGTTATATTTTATATTTATATTTGTTTTTATGTCCCATGTTTATTACTTTTGTATTCTTCTTTCAGAATACATTCATTTCTTTCATGTCAAACTTTTGTTGAACAAATGGTGGGGATAAGTGACCTACACTATATTTGGTTATTAAGAAATGACCAATTTTTCAAGAATGATATTGCTCCTTCTCTGAGAGAGAAGAAGTCCATGAGAGATACCTGTTCAGCTCAGGTTTATCAAGATGGGGATTCAGACAGTCTTCTCCCTTTACTCCTATCTGAATTCAAATACTATTGGGGACACTTTGAGGCCCCGAGTTCAAGCTGGAAAAGGAAACAGCTAGCATTTTCATCTACCTTGGTCTTTGCATGAGCAAAGCCCACACATCATGTTAAACCACTGACAGGAATTCGTCACTTCAAAATCTCATCATATTTGACCTAATAGTGTTTACTCATGAGGAATACAGTTTGAGGATAACAGCTTACAAAGTTGTCCCATCTCCTGATTTGACAGATAATTCAGTGTATTTGACAACTACTCCTTAGAAATGTGGTTGTGTTGTGGCCTAATCTTCTCATTCCTGGTGAGATTAGAGTCTCTCTCTGTTATTCTAAGTGTGGCTTGTTTTACACATTAGGAAGGGTATTAACAATAGGGAGGAAAGAAATGGTTTTAATGAAAAATATCAGTTATATAGTTCTGACTGGGTAAATAATTACAGGCTGAAAACTACCTTGCCTTATTTTAAGTAATTTTTGTGTTGCCTTTCAATCTTCAATATTGGTGCTAAGTAGTTTCATGCCATTCTACATTGTGTTTATACAGAAGAAATCAGATATTTAAAAATGCTGATTCAGAACCCCTGCTTAAATCATTTTGATTCTCAATTTCATTTGTATTGGAACTCATACTATATCACCTGTATTGTTATTTTAATTGCATATCTTATCTCTCAAATTTCCTTGTCATTTTCGTGTATACTTTAGTTGTGTGTGATTTCTGGAATTTTGTATGATGAACTTTCTAGTTTTTACACCTGTGTAGCATGCTTTTAATTCCCAAGAACTGTTATCTGCTGAATTTTATTTTTTAAACAGTGCTCTGTTCTTAATTTGTGGATGAAATATTTTCTTCACTCTTTCTGAGTATGGGCTTCCCAAGGGGCTTAATCAGTAAACAATCTGCCTGCAATGTGGGAGACCTGGGTTCGATCCCTGGGTTGGAAAAATCCCCTGGAGGAGGACATGGCAACCCATTTCAGTGTTATTGCCTGGAGAATCCCATGGACAGAGGGGCCTGACAGGCTGCAGTCCATGGGGTCACAAAGAGTTGGACATGACTGAGAGACTAAGCATAGCACACCTCTCTGAGTATATTGTCATGTTGCTTTCTTCACTCTCTCTCTCCATTCCTTAGTGCCTCAAGATTAAACACTTTGAATTTTTCCATGACAATATCTACCATATTAAATTGTTTCATCCTATGTCTAGTGCTTCTTCATATTAGGCATTGACAGCATATTGCAACATCCATGACCACATATGGAGCTTATGGGCTGCTGTCTTTAGAGACTGTAAATTATCTGGAATGTTTAATGGGAAACCTTGCTGTCAACATGCTTAGTTTTGATTCTTTGGGGTGGTTCAATTCCCTCCTGGATTCTAATGAACATCTTAGAATGTTTAAAACCATTTCCCAACATCTAGTGTGTCAAGTTTAATATATTCACACTAATTTTGGTATCATAACCACCTTCTATTATGATTTACAAAGACATCTATGCCTGGTGACCCCACCTCACACATTCCACCCAAGAAAAGAGTCTTAGACCAGCTGTGAGTTTACAGCAGAAACAATTGTTTAGGAGAGGAAATTAGGTTTTATACGTATTTTTAAACTTATTTTCAACCATCTGTCTTCCTAGACCCACCCTTAATATCATTTCCTTAGGTATTTGGACTCACAGTTAAAAAGACATTTCAGTAGTTGCCTTGTGCAAGGGTCCCCAGTCTTGGGCCACCAATCAGTAACAGCAGTGATATCCCTGGTGTCTTCTTAGTTCTGAAATTTTAGTGTCTTTTATTTCATATTGCATTCTATTTTGTATCCAAATTTTCCATTTTTAGCTCCAATTACCTTGTTTCAGTACATGAGAAACTATTGGTAGCAAATACTAATAGTAGCAGTAAGAGCAATATTTATTGATATTCATCAATCACTTACATTTCTGACATACTATGCTAAGTAATTTTTAATTACAAATTTATTGAAACTTTAAAGTACCCGTGTGACTTGGGTATTATTTTTGTTACTGGATTTTTACAGATGAGAAGATTTAAATATAAAAAGATGATATGCTGCTGCTGCTAAAGTGCTTCAGTCGCGTCCGACTCTGTGAGACCTGATAGATGGCAGCCCACCAGGCTCCCTCGTCCCTGGGATTCTCCAGGCAAGAGTACTGGAGTGGGGTGCCATTTCCTTCTCCAATGAATGAAAGTGAAAAGAGAAAGTGAAGTCGCTCAGTTGTGCCCGACTTGTAGCGACCCCATGGACTGCAGCCTACTAGGCTCCTCCGTCCATGGGATTTTCCAGGCAAGAGTACTGGAGTGGGGTGCCATTGCCTTATTACTCAGCCAAATACTTGTGGCTACAGCCTAATTGACTAGAACTTCAAGCTATGGCAGCTGGAATTGTATGTTACCTTTGCCTCTGTCAACCCCTCTCTTATCGTTGACTTTTCAAGTCATGTTGGGGGGTTCAAATGCAGGGCTGTGTGTCTTTGCCATAACATGTCAATCCATTTGGGTTTTCCCGCTGCCATAGAGGAGGGTTCATGGAAACCTTTGAAGTTATTTTATGTGACAGTGCTCTGCTCAGTTTTGAAAATGGTCTTCAACTGTGTCAGTGTTGTACTGCAACAGGCAGATGGCATAGGGTTGGGAGTCACATCTCAGTTCTATTAAAAAAGGATATTTTCATTTCTATACATAACTATATTTTATCATTTTTATGACATTCTGAAAGGGTAATTTTTAAAATCTGCATTTATACTAGTATATTTGGCAAAATAAAAAATATTAAAGCAACAATGAGATGAAGATCATAAAAAATTAAATCCACATTCCATATTACAATTTTGCTTTGCCTCTCTAAACAGGATATCCAATTTTGTTATGAATATGTGGACAGAGTTTCATTTTCGTAACTTTTGATTGCAAAATGTAAAGCTGTGCAAACATTCTAAGTAGGAAGTTAGACTATATATCTAAAAATCTTGGAAATATGCCTATTTCTAGATAAAAGCATTTTTAAGAAAAGTGTGAATGTACAAAAATCTGGTACATTCATGCAGTATTTCTTGATTGAAGTTAAGAATATAAATATGCAAAATATACCATAATGTTATAAAGCATATGTTTTAAATTTATTTATATATAACATATATGTATATGAAAAACAATATATCAAAATGATCATCCTGGATTTCACAATAGCTTTTTGTTTAGAGAATAGTATTATGGTCAGTTCTTATTATCCTTCTGCTTATATTTAAATTTTTAATAATATTAACTAACATTCATTTAAGATAATAATAAATGCAATGTAACTTAATGATAAGTGAAAACTTATATTATCCTGTTAATAGCACAAATGAAATTTCAAAGAAAAATACATGATTAGATAATTTTTTTCTTAAATCTTCCTTTATAAATCATCTTTATAACTAGACACAGTAAAAGAATTAGAACCAATGCCTTAAAGTTCTAAGAACACTATGTCTAGGCAATGAGATATGGAACAATTCTTGCTTCATTTGTACTTTTGCATTTTCTATCAAAATTAACTTTTATTTTTACAAAGTTAATAAAGTTACTAAATGGCAAAACAGTCAACACTTACAATCAGCAAATTGGAGTACCATTATATTTTTAGGATGGAAATTCAGTTTAAGAGTGGAACTGTGCTACCCTAGAACTGCAATGACTCCTAAATGCAATAATAAATAGAAGAAGGTAGAAAACTGGATTTACATGTTAATCAAGCAAGATGGAACTATTAGATATTAAATGGCAAAGGTCATTATCAAATTTCTACTTAATATTTTCATTTAATATTTGTGTATATTTGCATAAAATACTTAAAAGGAATATCTGCAGAAAATACTTAAAATTAGGTATATGTGAGAATTTTGAATTATATATTTACAGCTGTTACACTTTTAATATTATATGACTACACAAAATATATTTAAAATAAATACCTTATAAGAGAAGGCTTTATTATAACCAGTATTACTTTAAATTTGTTTTCCAAATGTAACAGATATCAATGTGAATATGTTTATCACAGTTTGCATACACAAGTTACTTACATTTGATTTCACAAGAATTTTGTAGGATTGATCTGCAGATATGGGAGAAAAATCACTTTTTTTATCTCTGAATGGATAAATCACATGCTCATATGTAGTTGAAGATTCCAGTGGTTCAATTCCATAACTGACATTCTCAAACTGTAATAATCCCCTGAATATTGAAACACATAACAAAGAAATTAAAAGTATGGATTTCTTAATAATAAACATAAATAAATATTAAAAGAAAACATTAAGTAGAAATTTGATAACGCTTTTGTCATCTAATATCTAATAATAGCCCCATCCTACTTCCATCAACATGTAAACCCAATTTTCTACCTCCTTCTATCTATTATAGCATTGAAGAGTCATTGCAGTTCTAGAGTGGCTCAGTAATAGGGATATTTCTCATTCCAATGACAGCTATTTCTGAATGAATTTTATAATTGCAAGCCTGGGAGAGACACAAAGAGTATAGTGGAAAAGATAAGACAAGCAGGCACAGAAAGTAGATGAGAAGAAACACAGTGTCAGTGTCTCTTTTCTTTGTCTTCCATCTACCCTTCAAGAAGTTTCTAAAAGTTAAAGGGTACACTAGATATCGACTATGGTACATCTCTCGAATATGTCATTACCTGAGTCCAGAGCAGGTACTAAGTGTCACAACTGAATTTGGAATCTCTGTGGCATATCCTTGATAAAAGCAATGGCCCTGCACAGGTAATATAAAGATACACCAGTAATGATTAGCAAACAAAGAGTTTGATTTTTTTGATAACCCTCATTCTAGACATCATCAAATATCAAATTTAAGCATTCCATGATACAATTCAACTGACACTTCATTTCCTTTTTATCTTTCTACAGTCTTTTCCCCTTGACACTCTTCTGACTATAAATAATCACAACTCCTATTCTTTCCTAAGGGATTTTTGCTGTAAATCTGAAGTTTCCATAAATAACATTCTGATCTATATCTTGTCATTCTCAGTCCACATTTTGAATATATAGTCTAAAAATGCTACCTCAAGGTAATCACCAGCATTAATTTGACTTCCACTGTGAGCATTTCATTTGTTTTATTCTAAGTAAGACCAAACTATCTTAACTGACATTTCTTAACTATTTTTTAATATCTTACCATGTTGATCATCCTTACTTGAAAGTCTCTTCTCAATGGACTTTTAAAACATTACTTTTCCTACGTTCTCCACTGATACAGTCTTGTACTGAATATTTCCTTCTCTTCCTTAAGAAGTGTAGTGATATCTAGAATCAGCCTTGTTCCTCAGTTAATCCTGGACTATGAACACGCTATTATTATCACATTCTCACATACGAATGTGATTCTATGGCATGTGTCCATACACACAAATCCATCAGTAAGCATTCACTCATCTCAATACTCGACTTAACTCCTATCTCCAACCGATAGTGGCAGAGCATACACACTCCACTGTCAGACAACAGTAGCAGCCAGTTCTGCCCACAGTGGTGTCAGTAAACTATGCCACAAACCTTCACAAAGACGTAGAATGCAAACCAGGTCCCAACATTTTACCCAGCAGAAGACAGCATCACAGTTTATACATCTCCTGGCCTTGCATGCCCAATAAGAGAAAATGATCCTCGTGAGATAACTCTCAACACTCCAAACTCAAAGAAGCAAAGAGTGGCCTAGATTAAAGACTTTCCTCTCTCAGGGGCACTAGCAGAGACAGATTGAGAAGCATATTGATAGCCAGTGACTGACATACAGCTAGAGGAAATGTTCTCCATTATATGGTTCCCTCATCAACCAACATTACGAAGCAACAGAGGGTGGCCCAGGAAAGAAACTTTTCCTGCCATGGGCTGCCCTGGCAGAGATCCAGTGAGCTCCACATAAGCCAGGAAGAATGAAGGACAACAAACTAATACCAAAAGTTCCAAGAAGGCTAAATGGTCACTGGAGCAACAACCATACTAAATTTGAACTTAAACTGGGTGATTGCCTTCAACAATAGAAGATTTCAATGACAAGGATACAATCTAAAACTGTATACTATATCAAGAACCAAGAATATCACAACAAAATGGGAGAAGACACCAGATGCTGCATATTGAGATTAGCCACATACTGGAATGATTCAATGGATTTTAAAGCAGCTGTGAAAATACTCATTCAATGAACATTTTAAAAGCATCCTGAAACAACTGAAAGAATAAGGAAATTTCAGAAATGAAATAGAAGCTATTAAAAATAACAACTAAGAAATTAGAACCAAATAATATAATTTATTAAAAAAACCCAAACAAACAAAGAAAACAACCCAAACTGGGTAGGAACAAATGCAGAGTGCAGATGACAAGGGACGGAATCAATGAACTTGAGACAGATGCGTAAAATTTACCCAATATATAAATCACAGGAAAATTAATTAAGAAAATGAATAGAGTTTCAAGAACACATGGAACATTACCAAACGTTTTAAAATATATATCAGAATCCATAAAGGAGAACCAGAAAGAATTAGCAGAGTAGAAAAATTATTCAAAGAAATAAAGACTTAATACTGGTCAAAAGATGGTGGTTTAGAAATCCCTGGATCTGCTATCCTCCAACAAATACACCAAGTGAGTAGCAATTAATGCACCAATTCCATCTGTGAGAGACAATGAAATAACAGACTGGCTCGTGCACATCTTTTGGTGAATGCAACATCAGATGCACCAAAGCCAGTAGGGAGATTTGGGATGCCTCTTCACCAGAGACTGCCCCAGAGATTAGATTAGATTAGAAAGAGATAATCTAGCTTCCAGATTGACCAGAAGAGGGTGTTGTTCAAGCAAGCAGTGCCCCAGTGTTTTTGAGAATACGCAAGCAACAGGGTCACCAAACCTGGGCAGTCTAGTCACCCAAAACACAATGGAGATCGTGGCTTGGATTACTTAACACCACTGACTCCCTTCCCTGCTTGTCCACACTCATCACAGAGTGAGAAGAAGAAAAAGCCCACCTCTCTGCCTCCACTGCAGGAGACAATAGTTTACGGATTGAATGCAGTGCTCCCACTTCACCAGTACTACCCCAAGAACCAGCATCTGTCTCTCCAATCTTGCAGCACTGTAGCTGTGGTACAGTCTGCGGGAGAACAGAGGCACTGACCTGGGATGACGGAGCATCCCTTCTGAGACAGAGCCAGAGCAGGAAAACCCCACAGAAGTCTGCTTCTACCTGAAGAGAGAAACAGCTGGTAGAGGACCCCCATATCACTGGCCGGGCTGGTTTATGGGGGTGTCCTTCTATACACGGCCACTCACGAAGACCCTGTGAGGGGACTGCTTTCCTAATGAGCAGACACCAAAGTAGAGTGTTAAGTAAAATGAGGAATAAGGAAATGATATTTCGAACAAAGGAACAAGATACTGGCTGAAACTGACACTAGTGAAATAAAATTAATGTACCTAATAAAAAATTAAAAATAAAGATATTCCCATAAAGATGCTCATTGAGGTTAGGAGAACAATGCATGAACCAAGTGAGAGTTTGAAAAAAAAAAAAAAAAACAGATAAAATATTAAAAGTATCAAACAGAAATCATGGAGCTGTACAATAATTGCTGCTGCTGTTTACTTGCCAAGTCGTGTCCAACTCTTGCTACCCCAAGGACTGTAGCCCACCTGACTCTTCTGCCCATGGGACTTTCCAGATGAGAATACTGGAGTGGATTGCCATTTCCTTCTGCAAGCGGTTTTCTTACCTCATAAACTGAACCCGTCTCCTGCATTGGCAGGCAGGTTCTTTACCACTAAGCCACCAGGGAAGCCATAGAATAATAACTGAACTGAAAAAATTCACTAGAAGTCTTCAACAGCAGATTGCATCAGACAGAAGAAAGACTCAATTCAACTCCAACAGATCAAAGGAGCAAAGGAAGACAGTAGAAAGTGATCAAATCTTACAGGAGTTATGGGATAGTAATTAAAGTTTCCACTTTGGAAACTAGAAAAAAAGAAAAGCAAATTAAATCCGAAGTAAGCAACAGAAAAGAAAGATTTAGAATTGATAAACTTTTCGCCAGGCATGCTAAGAGAGATGATACTAATTACTGACATCAGTAGTATAAAAGAAGTATCTTAACTATAGCCTCATGTACATTAAAAGAATAATAAAGGAATGAGATAAACAACTCTATATCCACCAATTTGAAATCCTGGATAAAATGGTCCAACTATTTGAAACACACCATTTGTCAAACCTCATGTAAGAGGAAATAGACAAGCTGACTACATCTGATTCTCTTAAAGAAGTTGAATAAAATTAATCACCTGCCAAATCACAAAGCAGCAGGCAGGCCCAGATGTTGTCACTGTTGAATTCTGCCAAACACTTGAGTAAACCATATCAAATCTCTACACATTCCTTCAGAATATACAAACAGAACAAATACTTCTAACTCATGCCATGTGGGCCAATGTTATACTAAAACCAAAAGAACCAAGAACACTTAAAAAAAAAGAGCTAAACATTAAAATCTCTCATTAGCATATATGCAAAAATTCTCAACAACATATTAGGAAATAAAAGTCAACAATAAATTTAAAAATTGTAAACCAAAACCAAGTGGGATTTATCCCAGATATGCAAAGGAGTTTCCACATTCAAAATTCAAGTAATAAAAGCAATTACTACATAGGTTAAAGAAGAAAAATATTAGTAAATTGAGCAATGCTACAGAGTATAAAGTTAACATACAAAAATCATTTGTGATTCTACAAACTAACAAACTGTCAGAAAGAGAAATTAACAAAAAAATTCCACTTACAATGGCATCCAAAAGAATAAAATTTTTTTGATTAAATTAAACCAAGAAGAGAAAGACCTGCACTCTAAACCAATAGTACACTGATGAAAGAAATTATGACACAATGGAAAGAGATCCAGTGATCATGGATTGGAGGAATTCTTATGGTTATAATACCCATACCACCTAAAGCAATCTACAAGTTCAATGTGATTCCTATACAATATCTAACGACATTTTTCACAGAACCAGAAAAAATGATCCTGAAATTCTTATGTATCCACACACACACACACACAAATCCGAATAGGTAATAACCTTGATAAGGCTGAGGTATGACATTTCCTGATTCAAATGACATTAAGCCTTCTCTTTCCCTCAATCTTTTCCAGATGAATGGTCACCTATTAAGTTTTGTCCTTAACATATTAGAATAAGAAGAACAAAATAAACCTGAAGCAAGGTATCAGGGAGAAAAGAAATTCAGCAAAAAGCTGTGACATTGAAAATAACAGTAAAGAAAATCAAAGCAAGAAACAGTCTGTTCTTTGATATGTGCAATAGATTGAAAATTCTCTAGTAAGATTGACAGTTAAGAAAAGAGGAGTCACATATCATCAATGATTGAAATCAACCAACACATCACTAAAGCTCCTGTAAGTCATCAAAAGAATAATAAAGACTATTACAAAATTCCATGCAGAAATGCCCCGAAGATGATACAGACCAATTACTTAAAGAACTACAACCTACCAAAGCAATTAAAAAAAAACAGATAAATAAAATAGCCTATAACTATTAAAAAAATTGAATTGCTAATTTAATAGCTCCCAACACACACACAAGCAAAATCCCAAAGCCCAGGGATTTCACTGTAGAATTTTACCAAGTACCTTAAGAATTATCAAGTATTTTATACAATGTCCTCCTGAAAAGCAAAAGAGAATGCATTTCTTTTTGATGTATTTAATGAGGCCAGTATTACTCTAATCTAAAAATTAGACAAAGTCACTACAAAAAAAGAAAATCATAGACCAATGTTTTTCATGAAACTTGACCCCCAAAATTCTCAAGAAATTGTTAGCAAATCAAACCCAGGCATGAATAAAAATTTCATACAACAAGACCAAGTTTGGATTTTTCTAGGTATGAAAGATATTTTCTAGGTATTGTATCAATATTTGAAAATCAGTCAAAGCAATACACTATCTCAACATCATATGATCATATCAACTAATACAGAAAAGCCATCTTATACAATTAATTATAATCCCCATCATGGGGCAGAAAAACAAACAGATTCTTACCAATCTAGGAACAGTGAATTTCCTTAACTTTGTAAAGACCATATTAAAAAAAAAAACAACCCAAAAACCTATTTCTAACATTATCCTTAGTGGTGAATGACTGAATACGTTATCCCTACAATTCAGAAAATCCAAAGTCGTAAGAAGTCCTATTTGATTCAACTCTTGTACTATAGTTAATACATTATTCCTAGTCAGAGGACCAAGTTCAGTGTGAGACTCACCCTCTGTGCTTCCTTTCTGTCAGAGGAAGAATCGCTGATTTTTCTTTTAACTGTCTAATGTCTGAAACCAGGTGTCTCATGAATTCTGTCCTACTTTCTACTTGCAGATGGTGAGAAAGAGAAATGTTGTACCACTTACCATATTTTAAACATCATTCTCTCTGAATTGTAGCACAGCAACAGAATTTGAACAAACACTCGCATTTGTATCTTCTCCATCATCTAGTCTGGCAAAATATATACCTTAGACTAAAGCTAACTTCTTCATATTCTTTTAAACATTTTTTGACTCTTATCTGCACTGGGGGATATAATTCAAATTCCTGTGGTTTTCATGTAAACATATTAGGATTTAGTGCTCAATATGCTATTGCAGCTTTATTTTTCTGTGCTCTTTCTGTGAAGTGGTTTCCACTGTTCCCTCCACTACTCAGCTTCTATGACACTTTCATCAAAACTTCACCCTGTATTTAGAGGCTTTTGAGTTCCTTTTCCCACTTCTTTCTGCTCTCAAATTCCTACAACTACTTCCAGAGAATGTAAATGACCTTTTCAATTAAGTGATTCCTGAGTTTCACATTCTAAAATGCTCATTCTATTCGACATGTTTTCATAGCAACAGCCACATTATGTTTGGGTTTGTGATCAATCTGCTTGCCCAACAATCTGGCTGAACATAAGGGAGGCTCATTCTTCCCACCAATGATGCCTTTACCCAAAAGGATAAAAATCTACAAAACATAAAGTAAAACTTACCTTTATAAATGAAGAATCTGGATATAGCACCCTCGATTTGTTGTATGAATACACCAGGAGGTTAGAGTCTACAAATGACCTAATTCAACCAAAACAATAAACTTTGTCTTAATAACAGCATTAATAAAAGTAACTTTCAGAGTTATGACATTTAAAAAAAAACATTACTTTCCAATTTATGAGCTTAAATATGCAAAAATTAAATGGCTTCCTTGGACTGCAAGAAGATCAAACCAGTCAATCCTAAAGGAAATCAGTCCTGAATATTGACTGGAAGGACTGATGCTGAAGCTGAAGCTCCAATACTTTGGCCACCTGATGCAAAGAATGGATTCACTGGAGAAGACCCTAATGCTGGGAAAGATTGAAGGCAGGAGGAGAAGGGGGTGACAGACAATAAGATGGTTGGATGGCCTGAGTTTGAGTAAGTTCTGGGAGTTGATGATGGACAGGGAGGCCTGGCGTTCTGAAGTCCATGGGGTCGCAAAGAGTCAGACAAGACTGAGGGACTGAGCTGAACTGAAGTTGGTTCATCTCTCCATTGTCTACCTTTCTTTCTGATAGCATATTATGTATATAAGAAAAAACAAGAACCAGAATGACCAGATACAAGTGTGGGCACTGTAATGACACAGATTGATGTCTAGTAAAATCCAGGACTTCCAATATCCAAAGCAAAGTTTTTATAGATTCAACCATCTATACATCTCATGGCATAAATGCTTTTGTTATAATTTGCTAATAAGCAGCCATGGGTTGATAAATAACAAAAAATTCATGCTTATTTCATTAATTTTTTTTTCATAACTTATCCTATGCTAAAAAACAACCTCCAAATTCCCAGTGCTTTAAAATTAAAACAAATGTTGTTTACAAGGTTACTGCAGATTCAACTCCACAATGCCTTCCTTCTGGAACCTAGGAAAAGACATGGTCCCTCTATGGAAACTGCTTCTCTTGAAGCAGTAGGAGAAAAATTGTAGAACCACACAATACATCTCAAAGTCTTTGTTTGGAAGAAGGATTCTAGTCTTTGGCTCAAATATCATATGTTATTTTTACATAAATGTGATATAAATGGAGTTTGGAGCTATAAGCTTCTTACTAGGTGGCTGTTGATTATCTTGGAACAATCTAACATGTTTATGGTAGGAATGAGATAGGGTGGGACCTGAACTCTTTACTGGAGTACTTGACCTGGGCAAATGTCTCCTTGAGTAACAAATGATAAAGGAACTATAAGGGACTAAAAATAACTGCCTGCATGAGGAGTCTGGGTAAGTATGAGCAAATAAGACACAAAAAGGCCACAAAGTGACTACCACTTCTGAGGTGCCAGGAGAAAAAACAAGGCATGGCCTTAGAAAGCATCGCTACAAACAGAGCTAGTGGATGTGATAGAATTCCAGTTGAGCTATTCCAAATCCTGAAAGATGATGCTGTGAAAGTGCTGCACTCAATATGCCAACAAATTTGGAAAACTCAGCAGTGGTCACAGGACTGGAAAAGGTCAGTTTTCATTCCAATCCCAAAGAAAGGCAATGCCAAAGAATGTTCAAACTACCACACAATTGCACTCATCTCACACGCTAGTAAAGTAATGCTCAAAATTCTCCAAGCCAGGCTTCAGCAATATGTGAACTGTAAACTTCCTGATGTTCAAGCTGGTTTTAGAAAAGGAAGAGGAAGCAGAGATCAAATTGCCAACATCTGCTGGATCATGGAAAAAGCAAGAGAGTTCCAGAAAAACATCTATTTCTTTTTTTTTTAATTTTATTTTATTTTTAAACTTTACAATATTGTATTAGTTTTGCCAAATTTCGAAATGAATCCGCCACAGGTATACCTGTGTTCCCCATCCTGAACCCTCCTCCCTCCTCCCTCCCCATACCATCCCTCTGGGTCGTCCCAGTGCACCAGCCCCAAGCATCCAGTATCGTGCATCGAACCTGGACTGGCGACTCGTTTCATACATGATAGTATACATGTTTCAATGCCATTCTCCCAAATCTTCCCACCCTCTCCCTCTCCCACAGAGTCCATAAGACTGTTCTATACATCAGTGTCTCTTTTGCTGTCTTGTACACAGGGTTATTGTTACCATCTTTCTAAATTCCATATATATGCATTAGTATACTGTATTGGTGTTTTTCTTTCTGGCTTACTTCACTCTGTATAATAGGCTCCAGTTTTATCCACCTCATTAGAACTGATTCAAATGTATTCCTTTTAATGGCTGAGTAATATTCCATTGTGTATATGTACCATAGCTTTCTTATCCATTCATCTGCTGATGGACATCTAGGTTGCTTCTATGTCCTGGATATTATAAACAGTGCTGCGATGAACAACATCTATTTCTGCTTTATTGACTATGCCAAAGCCTTTGACTGTGTGGATCACAATAAACTGTGGAAAATTCTGAAAGAGATGGGAATACCAGACCACCTGATCTGCCTCTTGAGAAACTTGTATGCAGGTCAGGAAGCAACAGTTAGAACTGGACATGGGACAACAGACTGGTTCCAAATAGGAAAAGGAGTACGTCAAGGCTATATATTGTCACCCTGTTTATTTAACTTATATGCAGAGTACCTCATGAGAAACGCTGGACTGGAAGAAACACAAGCTGGAATCAAGATTGCCGGGAGAAATATCAATCACCTTAGATATGCAGATGACACCACCCTTATGGCAGAAAGTGAAGAGGAACTAAAAAGCCTCTTGATGAAAGTGAAAGTGGAGAGTGAAAAAGTTGGCTTAAAGCTTAACATTCAGAAAACGAAGATCATGGCATCTGGTCCCATCACTTCATGGCAAATAGATGGGGACACAGTGGAAACAGTGTCAGACTTTATTTTGGGGAGGCTCCAAAATCACTGCAGATGGTGACTGCAGCCATGAAATTAAAAGATGCTTTCTCCTTGAAAGGAAAGTTATGACCAACCTAGATAGCATATTGAAAAGCAGAGACATTACTTTGCCAACAAAGGTCCGTCTAGTTAAGGCTGTTTTTCCAGTGGTCATGTATGGATGTGAGAGTTGGACTGTGAAGAAGGCTGAGTGCCGAAGAATTGATGCTTTTGAACTGTGGTGTTGGAGAAGACTCTTGAGAGTCCCTTGGACTGCAAGGAGATCCAACCAGTCCATTCTGAAGGAGATCAGCCCTGGGATTTCTTTGGAAGGAATGATGCTAAAGCTGAAACTCCAGTACTTTGGCCACCTCATGTGAAGAGTTGACTCATTGGAAAAGACTCTGATGCTGGGAGGGATTGGGGGCAGGAGGAGAAGGGGACGACAGAGGATGAGATGGCTGGATGGCATCACTGACCCGATGGACGTGAGTCTGAGTGAACTCCGGGAGTTGGTGATGGACAGGGAGGCCTGGCGTGCTGCACTTCATGGGGTCACAAAGAGTCAGACACAACTGAGCAACTGATCTGATCTGATCTGTGCATGATGCTTGTACCAGCACCACCAAGGGAACCTGCAGACTGTTGCAGAGAAGCTAATTCTGACTCCATGTTGGAACTGTTTCTGTGACTTGCTTTTCATTGTTTTTGTTACTATTAATTGAATGGCTTGACTCAGAGAATCCTGCCCCTCTGACTGACTGTAAACTGGAGTGCCTTTGTTCAGAATCACGTGCTGTAGATGGCAGGAAGGAAGAAATTAACACATCCTCTGCCTGAGACTTGGCATTCTAGGAGGTGTTTCCAAGATTCAAGGTCTTTTTACTTTGCTACCTCACCTCCCCCATCTGTGATCTATAAAAGAATCTGGCATCCAGACCCCAATAACACAGTTATTTTGAAGTGCTAGCCTGCCATCTTCTCGGTCAGCTGGCGCCCCAAATAAAGTCTCTTCCTTGCCTCAATCCCTCATCTCTTGGATTCATTGGCCTCTCCTGTGGTGAGCAGAGTGGTCTTGGACCACCAATCCCCCCTGACTTTCACCTCACATGAGGAACCAGCTTGCCCTCCTCAGACAGTGAGCAAGGGAACCTGTTGCTTGTTTTCACTCCCTCCTGCTGCAGCTCCAGTCTCAACAAAGCCTTGCCTGAATTCCTTGTCTGGCCACCTAACAATTTCTACTGACTAAAGAGTCCAAGGACCCTAGATTTCTCAAGGATTCCAAACATCAAGAAGCCTCTGAACACCAGGATAGAGAGAAACTAAAGCATTAACAGAGTGCTTTCTTCATCACTACTTTTATTTTTTTGTTGTTTTTATTTATTTATTTAAAATATAAATTTATTTATTTCAATTGGAGGTTAATTACTTTACAATCACTACTTTTCAATTCATATCTACTTTATTTGCTCTCATTCTTTTTTTTAAAAAGATTGTTAGTGAAGTATAGTTAATTTGTAATGATGTATAAGACAAAAAGATTCAAATATATTATATATATATACATATATATATATATGCTGAAATGATATACTATGTATATCTTTATATATCAGTGTATATAATGATTAAAGAATCTGAATGGCCCAGATGGGTTTAGGTGAAAGCATCTAGAACATGAATTCTGGAATAAGGGCAGAGCTACATTTTATAACTGTAAGCATTTAAATGGAGGTGGCAGAGTGGGAATCCAACAGTAATTCCTGGAAAAAAAGAAATCAGAAGTAAAAACCTTCACAGATATTTGACAAGAATTATTAAAATGAGAAAAAATTAGTTTGTAAGTTTATTCATCCTAGGCTTTTTACCAAAACCACACCTTTTGCTTTTTTATATGAAACAACACACCAATCTGCCTTTATCAGTGATATAAGGAAAATCACGCTTCCTTGGTAACTCAGATGGTAAAGAATCTACCTGCCATGCAGGAGGCTTGGGTTCGATCCTTGGGTTGGGAAGCCTCCCTGCAGGAGGGAATGGCAACACGCTCCAGTGTTCTTGCCTGGAAAATCCCATGGACAGAGGAGCTTGCTGGGTTATAGCCTATGGGGTTGCAAAGAGTCAGACATGACTGAGCAACTAAGCACATAAGGGAAATACAAGTGAGCACTGAAAGAAAAACAACGTCCAACAAAAGGAAATTGAAAAACAAATCAAAGGCAAAATTTAAAAGCTAGCTTCTAATGAAGTAGCACTGATGGACAAGAACAATCTTAAGTTCAAGAAAAATTAATAAGCTTTCCAAGCAGACCATTTGGAGAAGGAAAAAAAAAAGATAATATGAAACTAAAATACACGATGTGTGAATGCTATGTCCCTTCAGCTGTGTTCAGCTCTTTGACTCTACAGACTATAGTCCACTGGTCTCCTTTTTCCATGAGATTTTGAAATTTTGAAAGCAACATTACTTGAGTGGGCTGCCATGCCTTCCTCCAGGGGACAGTTCCAACTCAGGAATCAAATCCACATCTCTTCTGTATCCTGCATTGGCAGACAGTTAATATTAAGGAATCAAATAAATGTATCCAAGAAAAGTTGCTTACTGTAAACATAATTAAAGGTTTAGCCAATAAAGAAAGATGTTGGCAGAATGCACATCAAAAATAAAGATTTGATCATAGTTATAGAATATGATATAGAGCACAGAGAAATTAAGATGCAGGATGAAAGCATAAATTCCCCATGGAAGAAAATAAGGTATATGGGCTGAAAATTAAAAAGAAAACATTAAGGGACTTTGGATATTTCAGGGAGTATTAATGTAATATACAGACATATACACAGAAACTCACACCCATCTATACAAAGAAAACATACTGGAAAACTTAAAATAGACTGTATCAAATTACAAAAATTTATAGAAAAGAAATATGACTCACAAATTCAACACATTGCCAAAATGTTATTCAATTATGAGAACAAAAAGACATCCACAGATCTGTGATTAGGGACGCATGCTATTTGCATATTCCTTCTGAAGAAAATAATCTAACTAGAAAATATTCTAACTAAATAATACCCGAGTCAGCAGAAAACTGCAATTAAAAAATGTTTCAAAAAAGAAGGAAAATGCAAATAGAGCTGATAAAGAAACTGAAAGTAGTGGATTTACATTTCGAATGGAAAGACAATTTTAAAAAATATAGGATGTTTTGGTATCACTTTAGGATCTGAGAGACACAAGAGAAGAACATGAGAACCTATAAGAAAAAATATGAATATGAGGATTATTTGAAAATTATTTTTTATAGCAATAAATCCCCAAAACATAGGAGGAAAACATCAATATTCAACATGCTATTTTCACAACTACAGAAAAGATAAAGTGGTAATAGCCAAAGAAAACAAAACTTCTCACAAGTTGATGATGGAGCAAAAAGTAGAAAAACAGAAAGATAAAGCCATACATAGAATATAAATAACTCAAAACTAATGAATAAAAGACAATACTTTGGCCACCTGATGCGAAGAGCTGACTCATTAGAAAAGACCCCGATGCTGGGAAAGATTGAAGGTAGAAGAAGACGATGACAGAAGATGAGATGGTTGGATGGCATCACTGACTCAATGGACATGAGTTTGGAGAAACTCCGGGAGTTGGTGATGGACAGGGAGGCCTGGCGTGCTGCAGTCTATGGGATCGCAAAGAGTTGGACACGACTGAGCGACTGACCTGAATTGGACTGACTGAATGAATTAAAACTAATTACCTTAAAATCTTAAGGGAAGCAAGTCAATGAGAACTGTACATTTTCACTTGGAAAGACACTACATGTTATTAATAACCAGGGAATGGCATATTAAAGCAACAATAAAATAGTATTTGTTATCCACTAATAAACAAAAATGAGTGAATATATGCATTTAGTTGAGAATGTAGAAAACAAATATCCTTTAATTTATTGTCATAAAAATTAGTTATAAAGGTTTTGAAGAAAAAAAAACTGGCAGTATATAACACTTAAGAATTTTCTTATTTATAATGCAATAGCTACACTGAGGCCTGGGAAGTCATGTCCAGGGATGTCAACTAGAAAGCTTTCTTGTTGTAAATAAGGGAGGATAAATAATGTATGAGATATATTAATTTGATGGTGACATATGCATTAAAACCCATTTTGCACACATCAATATGAATGAATCTCAACAAATGATATTATGCATAATGTCGCATTATGAACAACCACAACCACATACAGTAAAACAAAATGTACCTACTGCTCACACTTTTGGGTCATGAGCCAGTAGCCATGACAACTCTGCTAACTGGCCAGGCTGGCTCAGTGGTACAGGATTCAGCTGAATATTGGCTGATGTAGGGAATGGCAACCCACTCCAGTACTCTTGCCTGGAAAATCCCATGGATGGAGGAGCCTGGTAGGCTGCAGTCCATGGGATCGCTAAGAGTCGGACACAACTGAGTGACTTCACTTTCACTTTTCACTTTCATGCATTGGAGAAGGAAATGGCAACCCACTCCAGAGTTCTTGCCTGGAGAATCCCAGGGACGGGGGAGCCTGGTGGGCTGCCGTCTATGGGGTCGTGCAGAGTTGGACACGGCTGAAGTGACTTAGCAGCAGCAGGGATAAATAGAACACTTTGGCTATGATCCACATGTCTTTAATCTTTCAGCAAGCTTAGCCAAAACATATTCTCATGGGGATGACAGATAAAGATGGAGAGCAGAAAACTATGAGAACCTTTTTAAGCCTCTGTTGAAATCAATTCATCCAACATCACTTTGGCAAAAGTAAGTGTGCAGTAGTGCTCAGTCACTCACTTATGTCTGACACTGAAACCCCATGAACTGTAAGCCACCAGGCTCCTCTGTCCATGCTATTTTCCAGGCAAGAATACTGGAGTGGGTTGCCATTGCTTCCTCTAGGGTATCTTCCCCACTCAGGAACTGAACATGAGTCTCTTGCATTTCCTGCTTTGGCAGGAGGATTCTTTACCACTGAGCCACCTGGGAAGGCCCCATCAAAATAAGTGACATAGTCTCAAACTGGGCTGGTAATTTGCCAGACCCCCAAGGTAAAATCCCCTTCATGGATTATAGCCTTGCTTTGGCAGAGATGGCTTGTGTCACTACATGAAGCTATAAGCCATGCACCCGAGATGGATGGGTCACAGTGAAGAGTTCCAGCAAAATGTAGTACACTGGAGAAGGAAACGGCAATCTACTCCAGTATTCTTGCCTGGAAAACCCCACAGACCATATGAAAAAAGCAAAAAGATATGACACTGGAAGATGAGCCCCTCAGGTTGAAGATATACAATATGCTACTCAGGAAGAGTAAAGGGCAATTAATAATGTGGCTCAGACGTTAAAGCATCTGCCTGAAATGCGGGAGGCTCAAGTTCAATCCCTAATATGCTACTCAGGAAGAGTAAAGGGCAATTAATAATGTGGCTCAGACATTAAAGCATCTGCCTGAAATGCAGGAGGCTCAAGTTCAATCCCTGGGTTGGGAAGATCCCCTGGAGAAGGAAATGGCAACCCACTCCGGTACTCTTGCCTGGAAAATCCCATGGGTGGAGGAGGCTGGTAGGCTACAGTCCATGGGGTCGCAAAGAGTCAGTGACGACTGAGCAACTGCACTTTTGCACAGTAAGAAAGAAGCACTTTGGCCAAAGCAGGAATAAAGCTAATCTGTGGATGTGTCTGGTGATGAAAGTCCAATACTGTAAAGAACAATATTGGATAGGAACCTGGGATGTTAGGTCCATGAATCAAGGTAAACTGGAAATGGTCAAGCAAGAGATGGTAAGATTGAACATCAACATCTTAGGAATCAGTGAACTAAAATGGATGGGAAAGGGTGTATTTAATTCAGATGACCATTATATCCACTCTTTTGGGCAAGAATCCCTTAGAAGAAACAGAGTAGCCCTCATAGTCAACAAAAGAGTTCAAAATGCAGTAATTGGGTCAATCTCAAAAATGACAGAATGATCTCAGTTCGTTTCTAAGGCAAACCATTCAACATCAGAGTAACCCAAGTCTATGCCCCAACGGCTGATGTTAAAGACAGTGAAGTTGACTGGTTCTATGAAGACCTAGGATACTTTCTAGAACTAAGATCAAAAAAAGATGCCCTTTTCATCATAGGGGATTAGAAGGCAAAAGAAGGAAGTCAAGAGAAACCTGGAATAACAGACAAGTTTGGCCTTGAAGTACAAAATGAAAGCAGGCAAAGGCTAACAGAGTCTTGTCAAGAGAAGACACTGGTCATAGCAAACACTCTTTCCAAACAATCCAGTGGACCAGTCTACACATGGTCATCAACAGATGGTCAATACTGAAATCAGATTGATTATGTTCTTTGTTGCCAAAGATGGAGAAGCTGTATACAATCAGTAAAAACAAAGCCTGGAGCTGACTGTGGCTCCTTATTGCAAAATTCAGGCTAAAGTTGAAGACAGCAAGGAAAGCCACTAGGCCATTCAGGTAAGATCTAAATCAAATCCCTTATGATTATACAGTAGAGGTGACAAATAGATTCAAGGGATTAGACCTGATAGAAGAGTGCCTGAAGAACTGTGGATGGAAGTTTGTAATACTGTACAGGAGGCAATGACCAAAACCATCCCAAAGAAGAAGAAATGCAAGAAGGCAAAGTGGTTGTCTGAGGATGTGCTAAAAATAGCTGGGGAAAGAAGAGAAGTGAAAGGCCAGGGAGAAAGGGAAAGATATACTCAACTGAATGCAGAGTTCCAGAGAATAGCAAGGAGAGATGAGAAAGACTTCTTGAGCAATGAAAAAAAAAAAACAAAAAACAAAACAAACAAACAAAAAAACAGAGAAAAATATAGAAAGGGAAAGACTAAAGATCTCTTCAAGAAAACTGGAGATAAGGGAATATTTCAAGTAAAGATGGGCCTGATGAAGGACAGAAACACTGAAGATCTAACTGAAGCAAAAAATATTAAGAGATGGCAAGAGTATGCAAAGGAACTATACCAGAAAGGTTTTAATGACCTAAAAAACCACCATGGTGTGGTCACTCACCTAGGGCCAGACATGCTGGAATGTGAAATCAAGTAGGCCTTAGGAAGCACTGTTACGAACAAAGTTAATGGAGGTAAAAGAATTCCAGCTGAATTACTCAAAATTCTAAAAGATGATGCTGTTAGAGTGCTGCACTCAGTAAATCAGCAAATTTGGAAAACCCAGCAGTGGCCACAGGAGTGGAAAATGTCAGTTTTTATTCCAACCTCAAAAAAGGGCAGTGCCAAAGAATGCTCAAACGACCTTACCATTGTGCTAATTTTACATGCCAGCAAGGTTATGCTCAAAATCCTTCAAGTTAGACTTCAGAAGTACATGAACCATGTAATTCCAGATGTACAAGCCGGGTTTAGAAGAAGTAGAGAAGACAGATCAAATTTCCAACATTCGTTGGATCATGAAGAAAGCAAAGGAGAAACAGAAAAACATCGCCTTCTCCTTCATTGACTATGCTAGAGCTTTTGACTATGGATCACAATAAATTGTGGAAAATTCTCAAAGAAATGCTTGTACTAGAACACCTTACCTCTCTTCTGAGAAACCTATATGTGGGTCAAGAAGCAACAGTAGGAATCAGACATGGAACAACTGACTGGTGCAAATAGGGAAAGGAGTAAGAGGTTGTATATTGTCACCCTGCTTATTAAACTTATAAGCAGCATACATCATATGGAATGATGGGCTGGATGAAGCACAAGCTGGAATGAAGATTGTTGGAGAAATATCCACAACCTGAGATGTGCAGATGATATCATTCTAATGGCAGAAAGTGAAGAGGAACTAAAGAGCCTCCTGAAGAGACTGAAAGAGGAGAGTGAAAAAGCTGGCTTAAAATTCAACAGTCAAAAAACTAAGATCATAGCTTCTGGTCCCCTCACTTCATAGCAAATAGATGTGGAAAAAGCAAAAGCAGTGACAGATTTTATTTTCTTGGTCTCCATAATCACTGAAGACAGTGACTGCAGTCATGACATTAAAACACTTGCTTCTTCGAAGTAAAGCTACGACAAACATAGACAGTGTACTAGAATGCAGAGATACCACTTCACCAATAAAGGTCTGCATAGTCAAAGTCATGGTTTTTCCAGTAGTCACGTACAGATTTGAGAATAGGCCCATAAGAAGGCTGAGGAACTGATGCCTTTGAATTGTGGTTCTGGAGAAGACACTCGAGAGTCCTGTGGACTGCAAAGAGATCAAGCCAGTTTATCCTAAAGGCAATCAAACATGAATAGTCAGTGGAAGGACTGATGCTGAAGCTGAAGCTCCAATACTTTGGCCAGCTGATGTGAAGAATCTGCTCATTGGAAAGACACTGATGTTGGGAAAGATTGAAGCAAAAAGGAGATGAGGGTGATGGAATATGAGATGGTTAGATAAATGGAGAGCCTGGCATGCTGCAGTCCATGAGGTACCAAAGAGTCAGACATGACTCAGCAACATGAAAATTGCTAGAAATGCACTTGGAAAATGGTACTTGCTCAGTAAATGTCAGTTACTGTTGTTCTTGTCATTATTATGACTGGTATGACTATTTTTAGCATTCATCCTTCTTGATCCAGAAGTCCATTAATTTATACCAAGTCTGTTATGTAACAATATCTCAATGATATAAAAATACATGGATGAGGATGCTTCTTGTCAGAGTCTATAGTGACAATCCCTGGAAATAACCTAATTACCCATCAATACTATATACCATGCATTCTCACTACTAAAAATGAGTGAAAATATACATACAGAGAAAGAAAATATGTGCTGTTATTGAATAAGACACTTGCAGAAGACAATTTGCATTTGAGCAAAGAAATCCTTTTTCGGGTAGGTTTCTGTATGTTTTATTTCAGGTAAAGATGAAATTTAGATTAGAAAATCATAGAGTGATACACACAGGTTATTGATGTTGGCTTCCTCACAGAATGAAAGCAGAAATCTGAAGACATTAAAAGTATACACTATAGCAAAGTGAGACAAACTGAGAGTGTAACATCAAACAAAATGCATAAAGTCACATAATTATGTTAAATGACATGAAACAAACAAACTGAATTATGGGCAGATAACATTAGTTCATTTACAATAGTAATGTAATTAAATGTAAAGAGTTACATAAAACAATGTTCATGTATTTCATATGCTCTAATATTTATATCATTATAGTTGAATCTGAATATTAGACTTAAGAGCTAATGATAATGACTCAAAAGTCTAATCTGACATGAATTAACAAGAAGACTTAACATGTTAAATAAAATACTCATGCCTTTGAATGTTTAGGCTTTAATGTAGACTCAGTTATAGGAAGCCATTACAAACTTAAGAAACTAAAAACAACTCTATGAAAGGAAGAATGTCCACTTACTGTTTTTCAAGTGGGAGAGTGTATGTTTTCTTGTCAATTTGGATGGAATAGGCAACCTATAGCAAAGGATTCAGAGAAAAAGTAATTATTAGATATTTCAAATCTCTGAAAGTCAAAAGTCCTAATTTTAAAAAATATGTACTCTTTTATATAAACAGGGATGATATCATATATCAAAATTATATATACTGGAGAAGGAAATGACAACCAACTCCAGTATTCTTGTCTGTGAAATCACATGGACAGAGGAACCGGGCAGGCTACAGTCCATGGAGTCTCAAAACAGTCAGAAATGTCAAAGAGACTAAAAACAACAAAAAAAAAACTATGTATCTCCACTCCTACAGAGATATACCATGACAGTTTTCTTCAGTCTTGGAACATATGACAGAATTAATCATAATCCAAGTTATATAAAATCTAGGATTATAAATCTACTGCAAAAGTAAGAGCATTAAAGTCTCAAACAAATTTTTACTTAAAATGGTTGCATTTAGAAATGTTGAGTAAAATTTGAAGAAATTTGAGTTTTCTGATCTTTCCTTACTTTGCAGTTTCCAGAGAAAATAAAAGGAAAATTAAAGAATACAAAGCAAGTTCTAAGATAAAACTAAAATTAAACTAAAATCTGATGTTCACCTAAAGGCACCATTCAGAAAGCTAAAAGGCCATTCTTCTGCTAAGGGATGATATCTGGAATTCATATTCTATTGGCCAGTTCACATTTGTGTGAGTCTCACTTCTAACAGTGCATCTCTTCCTTCTCATTTTCCTTAGTCTATCTCACCAAATGTTCTGTTTTACCTTCTTCTCAGAAATCAACTTTTGACATTGGGAATCTGAGCTACTTCAGTTTATGTATTTTTTCATTAATTCTACCTCTTTATTTAAGGAGAAAGTTTTAAGAATTTTAAGGTTATAGTTATTTTTCTATTTTTAAATTTCCAACCATTTATTGTCACCTATTTATTTGTGGATAGGAGTATATATTATGGTATTATATGAACTTCAGAGCATGACTTAAGTTTTTCTTTGCAATTTTTCATTCTCATTCATTGTTTATTATTTAATATTGATTACAGTTTATGATCTATCCATCAACCCATGAACCATGTACAAATATATTTTTAAATTTTCAAATACATTTCTGAGTCTTTTTGTTAAGTTTTAACCTAACTGTACTGTTCCCAAATAATGAGTGCTGTACTATCCCTATAGGTTTTTCATTTATTTATTTGTTTTCCTTGCTGTGGTATTTCATTAAATGACATCATATATTCTTGAAAAGTAAAAGTATTGTTCTTCAGAACCATTATTTACAACGGAGACAGAGCATACGTGCAGCTTGGTTAGAAAAGTTCTTGGGGAGAGAGGTGGGGGGGTGCTCAGGATGGGGAACACGTGTACACCCGTGGCGGATTCATGTCGATGTATGGCAAAACCAACACAATATTGTAAAGAGATTAGCCTCCAATTAAAATAAATAAATTTATATTAAAAAATTTTTTTAAAAGTTCTGTTTCTGGAAATAGTGACAAATTTGGATGTTTCTGACTCTTGGCTAAAACAAGGGCATTGAGACTTAACATTGCTGCAGTTTACAGTACAAAACCCCCCTGGCCAAGGTTAGCTTCTGTTGTGTTTCCCTAACTAGTTCAAAAAGGCTAGCTTGGTTACTTAAGAGGTCACTGAAAGCTGTGTAAGGAGTTCTCCCAAAGCCAAGATTCCTCCCATAAATCTCGTGATTTTAAAGCCAGAGTCTCAGCGTATTCCCAGAGCACAGACTCACATGGAGCTAGCTCACTGGGGTAGCTTCCTGGATTCCTGATACTTATTGAATTCTCTTTTTCTTGCTGCAACATAGCTTTTATCTTTATATAAAACCCTCATATGTGATATCCATAGAGTCCAGTGTGTCTAAACGAAGAGCAGAAAGGGGAAAACTTCATTGGGGTCACTTTATTCTTCAATAAAATGCTTATTTTTTCTTGCTCAAATGTTCCTTCCCCACATGAAGAATTTTAACACTGGCCAATCAACATGTGAGAAAAAATTTAAAGGTCTGTCTATGGAAATGCATTTGAAAATTTCTCTCTGCTGTGCCATCAGTTTTCATGTTATATATGCTGATGACATTGTATTAAATTCATAGAAATTTAGAAGCATTATATGTTCCTTGAGAAATGAATATTTTAAAGCAAGGGATGCTTATCTCATAATATTGGGTGTGTATATGTGTGTGTGTTTGCATGTGTGTGTGTGTGCCAAATGCTCTATTTTTCCTGCTATTATCATGGAACCTTGGACTGCAAGGAGATCCAACCAGTTCATTCTAAGGAGATCAGCCCTGGGATTTCTTTGGAAGGAATGATGCTAAAGCTGAAACTCCAGTACTTTGGCCACCTCATGTGAAGAGTTGACTCATTGGAAAAGACTCTGATGCTGGGAGGGATTGGGGGCAAGAGGAGAAGGGGATGACAGAGGATGAGATGGCTGGATGGCATCACTGACTCGATGGACATGAGTCTGAGTGAACTCTGAGAGTTGGTGATGGACAGGGAGGCCTGGCGTGCTGAGATTCATGGGGTCACAAAGAGTTGGACACGACTGAGTGACTGATCTGATCTGATCATGGAACTTCATGCTTTCTTTTGGAAGCGTTTTCCCAGTGTACATTATACTCTCCTGAACATACAGTGTCTCCCGATGATCATTTTGGGGGATGTAATAGCTTTTATAAATATATAATCTCTGGTGTTTCTTGGTGCCACAAAGTGAGCCAGTCAGAAGTAAACCACTCAGTCTATAAAACCTACCCCAATGTCTAACACAGTTTTTCATTTAACAAAAATTTGAGTACATTCCTCTCAGATCTTGCTACTGGGGTTGTAATCGGATTCCTACCCCATCCCTATGTTTTTACATCAACACTTTTGCATTCTGGAAAACAAAGTGTCCTATCTGAAGCTGTTAATTCTTATTAAAAGAGAAGTCAAAACCAGAAACAGACTGACAACTAATTAAAATGATTCAAACAGTTGATATACAGATGTGTAATCTCTTGTTAAGGCTTAGATGAAAAACACCCGTTAGACGTGAAGCATTCATTGAGGGTATTCACTAGAGCAAAGATAAGAAGATTGAAGAGGAGACCTGGAGAGGCCTCAGGTCAATAGGCATCACTATTTTTGTGAAGAAGAGTCAAACATAAGGCAACTATTCTGGTAGACATTTTGCATTATTTATCAACAACTGTTTACAGTGGTTTGACCCTTGACTCCATTGAGATGACTATTCAGGAAGGTTTATGAAACTATTCATAAACCTTCAAATAAACCTTCAGTCACTCAGCTGTGTCCGACTCTTTGAGACCCCATGAACAGCACGCCAGGCCTCCCTCTCCATCACCAACTCCTGGAGTTCACTGAAACCCATCCATTGAGTCGGTGAGGCCATCCAAACATCTGTGGTCGCCATCTCCTCCTGCCTTCATCTTCCCCAGCATCAGGGTCTTTTCAAATGAGTCAGCTCTTTGCATTAGGTGGCCAAAGTACTGGAGTTTCAGCTTCACATTAGTCCTTCCAATGAACACCCAGGACTGATCTCCTTTAGGATGGACTGGTTGGATCTCCTTGCAGTCCAAGGGACTCTCAAGAGTCTTCTCCAACACCACAATTCAAAAGCATCAATTCTTCAGCACTCAGCTTTCTTTATAGTCCAACTCTCACATCCATACATGACCATTGGAAAAACCATAGCCTTGACTAGATGGACCTTTATTGACAAAGTAATGTCTCTGCTTTTTAATATGCTGTCTATGTTGGTCATAACTTTCCTTCCAAGGAGTAAGTGTCTTTTAATTTCATGGCTGCAATCACCATCTGCAGTGATTTTGGAGCCCCAAAAAACAAAGCCAGCCACTGTTTCCACTGTTTCCCCATCTATTTCCTGTGAAGTGATGGGACCAGATGCCATGGTCTTAGTTTTCTGAATGTTGAGCTTTAAGCCAACTTTTTCACTAGAGGTCACTGTCATCAAGAGGCTTTTTAGTTCTTCTTCACTTTCTGCCATAAAGGTAGTGTCATCTGCATATTTGAGGTGATTGATATTTCTCCCGGCAATCTTGATTCCAGCTTGTGCTTCATCCAGTGCAGTGTTTCTCATGATGTACTCTGCATGTAAGTTAAATTAGCAGGGTGACAATATACAGCCTTGACGTACTCCTTTTCCTATTTGGAACCAGTGCATTGTTACATGTCCAGTTCAAACTGTTGCTTCTTGACCTGCATACAGGTTTCTCAAGAGGCAGGTCAGGTGGTCTGGTATTCCCATCTCTTTCAGAATTTTCCAGTTTATTATGATCCACATAGTCAAAGGCTTTGGCATAGTCAATAAAGCAGAAATAGATGTTTTTCTTGAATGCTCTTCCTTTTTTGATGATCCAATGGATGTTGGCAATTTGATCTTTGGTTCCTCTGCCTTTTCTAAAACCAGCTTAAAAATCTGGAAGTTCACAGTTCACGTATTGCTGAAGCCTGGCTTGGAGAATTTTGAGCATTAATCTACTAGCATGTGAGATGAGTGCAATTGTGCGGTAGTTTGAGCATTCTTTGACATTGCCTTTCTTTGGGATTGGAATGAAAACTGACCTTTTCCAGTCCTGTGGCCATCGCTGAGTTTTCCAAATTTGCTGGCATATTGAGTGCAGCACTTTGACAGCATCATCTTTCAAGATTTGAAATAGCTCGACTGGAATTCCATCACCTCCACTAGCTTTGATCGTAGTGATGCCTCCTAAGGCCCACTTGACTTCACATTCCAGGATGTCTGGCTCTAGGTGAGTGATCACACCATCGTGATTATCTGGGTTGTGAAGATCTTTTTTCCATAGTTCTTCTGTCTATTTTTGCCAGGTCTTAATATCTTCTACTTCTGCTAGGTCCATACAATTCCTGTCCTCTATTGAGCCCATCTTTGCCTGAAATGTTCCCTTGGTATCTCTAATTTTCTTGAAGAGATCTCTAGTCTTTCCCATTCTGTTGTTTTCCCCTATTTCTTTGCATTGATCACTGAGGATGACTTTCTTATCCCTCCTTGCTATTCTTTGGAACTCTGTATTAAGGTGCTTATATCTTTCCTTTTCTCCTTCACTTTTCACTTCTCTTCTTTCACAGCTATTTGTAAGGCCTCCTCAGACAACCATTTTGCCTTTCTGCATTTCTTTTTCAGAAAGAATGAAGTGATGGAGCCATACCAAAAACAACACCCAGTTGTGGATGTGACTGGTGATGTAAGGAAGGTCCGATGCTGTAAAGAGCAACATTGCATTACAACCTGGAATGTTAGGTCCATGAATCAAGGCAAATTGGAAGTGGTCAAACAGGAGATCCAAGAATGAATGTTGAAATTCTAGGAATCAGCAAACTAAAATTGCCTGGAATGGGTGTATTTAACTCAGAAGACCATTATATCTACAAATGTGGGCAGGAATCCCTTAGAAGAAATGGAGTAGCCATCATAGTCAACAAAAGAGTCTGAAATGCAGTACTTGCATACACTCTCAAAAACAACACAATGATCTCTGTTCGTTTCCATGACAAACAATATCAGCAAAATCTAAGTCTATGCCCCGACCAGTAACTCTGAAGAAGCTGAAGTTGAATGGTTCTATGAAGACATACAAGACCTTTTAAAACTAACACCCCCAAAAGATGTCCTTTTCATTATAGGGGACTGGAATGCAAAAGTAGGATGTCAAGAAACACCTGGAGTAATAGGCAAATTTGGCCTTGGAGTAGAGAATGAAACAGGACAAAGGCTAATAGAGTTTTGCCAAGGGAACACACTGGTCATAGCAAACACCCTCTTCCAACAACACGAGAAGACTCTACACATGGACATCACCAGATGGCCAACACAGACATCAGATTGATTATATTCTTTGCAGCCAAAGATGCAGAAGCTCTATACAGTCAGCAAAAACAAGACCGTGAGCTGACTATGGCTCAGATCATGAACTCCTTATTTACATATTCAGACCTAAATTGAAGAAAGTGGGGGAAACCACTAGACCATTAAGGTATGACCTAAATCAAGTGCCTTTACACAGTGGAAGTGAAAAATAGATTTAAGGGACTAGATTTGATAGACAGAGTGCCTAATGAACTACAGACAGAGGTTTGTGACATTGTACAGAAGACATGGATCAAGACCATCCCCATGGAAAAAAAAGAAATGAAACTATTTAGCCATCTATAATTTGAAACATTTTATGATGTTACATATAAGATATGCTACAGTTAAGAAAAATAATAACTGGGCTGTTACTAATTATCATAAAATTAAATCATAAGTCTACCCATAAAAGAAAAAGCCAACTACAACTCTCATACACGGTCATTAAAAATTTATGTGCGTGTGTGTATGCATGTCTCTAAAACTTCCTTCAAATTTACCGCCTTTAGAAAGTGAGATAGCCATTCACTTTCTTAACAAGTCTCTGCACTGCCTAGATTTCATTTTACAACGTACATAAGGGACGCACTTTACCATGTTAGTCAGACCAAAAATAACATTCATTTTTGCAAACATATCCATATGCACATATATGTTAAATACAGGTATGAAGATATTATTTATATACTGTTATCTTAAAATCATGCTACAAGTTAAATATTTGTATGGCTTCATTTACATACAACATATATTTAAAAAGAAAATTTAGTAGACCATAGACTCCTTTTTGTGTGATACGAATTCAAGGCATCTCTTTTCTTTGTATCTGTATTTTAAAATTGTTTCATAAGGCTTATATTTACTTGAGAAATGAAAAGAAAGCACTTGTTCTCCTCAGACAAAAGGTCTCTTGAACACAATCTTGGTAGAACACAAAATGTCATGAAGGCGTGCATCGATTGGGGTCTTGCACTCCAGTAAAAATAAAACACTCTTTTATTTTAAAATGATTTGTTAATTACATGTGTTTCTGAAATACTGCCATCTTTGGTGTTTGTCTCAATCTTCCGTGGCACTGTAATTTGTAGACGTGCTGTTTCAGAGTCTGCAGTAAGGAAAACAAGAGTGAGCATTCCCTAGGGCATGACCGCATCCTTTCTTACTTGTCCTCTCCTATCACATCACTTGTGGATCTTCCAAGCCCCAGTGCGCGCGCGCGCGCGCACACACACACACACACACACACACACACACACACACCCCCCCCAAATATCATGCTGTGTAGGGTTTTAAGAAGAGGTCTCCTGGACCCCATCCAGGATTCTCTCCCTACCTCCACCCCCACCCCGTCTACCTAGAAGACCTGTATCCCCGTCTGGGCGTGAGGGACAACTATCCCATTCCTGCTCTGAGTCCTCCGACCAGCGGGCCTGGCAGAACCCTGAAAATGGGCAGGACTCCAATCAAACCCGGGCTCCCCCAGCCTGCCCTGGGCTTCTGCGGCCAGGAGGGCAACAGCCTCCACCCCCACGCCAAGGGACACTGTGATTATGGGGCCCCCTCCTATCCGGTAGGGTCCTCACTTACGATGGCCCGCAGAGGCCAACTGGCCCAGCCCTGTGAGGAGTAGCAGGAGAGATAACATTGGGTGGCCGGCCTGCCTCAGGGAAGGCGGTTGACTGGACATGGCTCGCGAGGTTCGCCAAGCGTGGAGGGGATTGGGCACGGGGGTCTCGGAGGGGCGGGGCTGGGCTGGGGCTGAGGGCGTGACTGGGGCTGAGGGCAGAGGCTAGAGGGCAGAGAGAAGGGGCAGGGCTGGAGGTGCGGTTGGAGAAGGGCAGGGCTGGAGGGTAGAGAGGAGAAGCTGCGCTAGAGCTGCCAGGGGAAGTTTAGGGGGAGGGATGGAACAGGTTTTGGCCGGTTGAGGCTAGAAGGCGAAATGTGGTCTGAGGCGGGATTTTATTTTGTCTCTGAGTTCTCTCGAACTATTTTCGGACTTCATGGCGTATAGCCTGCTAAGCTCCACTGTCCATCGATTTCCCTTGCAAGAATACTGGAGTGGATTGCCGTTTCCTTGTCCAGAGTATCTTATGGGACCAGGGATGGAGTCCAGGTCTCCTGCATTGGCAGACGGATGCTTTACCACTGAACCAACTTTGAAGCTTATGATTGAAATAGATGGCTACAAAGCCCTTAAGAAAAACATCCCTGGAATGTGAAACTGGCAAGGGTTACACTTTATTCTCAAAAAGAGTTGCATATACCTTCTAGAGAGTTAGCAATTATAAGTTCCTAAAGTGCCAACCTAGATAGCATATTAAGAAGCAGATATTACTTTGCCAACAAAGGTCCATCTAGTCAAGGCTATGGTTTTTCCAGTGGTCATGCATGGATGTGAGAGTTGGACTGTGAAGAAAGCTGAGCGCCAAAGAATTGATGCTTTTGAACTGTGGTGTTGGAGAAGACTCTTGAGAGTCCCTTGGACTGCAAGGAGATCCAATCAGTCCATCCTAAAGGAGACCAGTCCTGGGTGTTCATTGGAAGGACTGATGCTGAGGCTGAAACTTCAGTACTTTGGCCACCTCATGCCAAGAGTTGACTCATTGGAAAAGACCCTGATGCTGGGAGGGATGGGGGGCAGGAGGAGAAGGAGACGACAGAGGATGAGATGGCTGGATGGCATCACTGACTCGATGGAAGTGAGTCTGGGTGAACTCTGGGAGTTGGTGATGGAGAAGGAGGCCTAGCGTGCTGCGATTCATGGGGTCGCAAAGAGTCGGAATCGACTGAGCGACTGAACTGAACTGAACTGAAAGGAAGTTTGGGCTTCTCAGGTAGCACTAGGGGTAAAGAACCTACCTACCAATGCAGGAGTGTCTGGAGCTGTTGGTGAGATCCTGGGTTGGAAAATCCTCTGGAGGAGAAAATGGCAATCAACTCCAGTATTCTTGCATGTACAGGGGAGACTGGCAAATTGCGTACAATACATAGGGTCACAAAGAGTCAGACACGACTGAAACCACTTAGTAAACACTCAAGCAAAGGAAGTTACCTGAGAAAAGAGAGTGTCTGTTTGCATGAGTGTGGGAGATAGAAGTCCTCCTTCATTTCTGGTACTAGAGAAAATCAATGTTTTTATCTTATAGGTTTTTACGCTTACACTATGTATAGAAAAACAGGTTTGTCAACTAGTTTATACCAAGATTGCGTGCCTGTGTACTGAGTTTTGTCTCACTCTTTGCCACCCCTATGGACTGTAACCAGCCAGGCTCCTCTGCCCATGGAGTTCCCCAGGCAAGAATACAAGAAGAATCCCCTTCTCCTGGGGATTTTCCTGACCCGGAGTTTGAATCTGCGTCTCCTGCATCTTCTGCATTGGCAGGCAGATTCTTTACCACTGAGCCACCTGGGAAACATGAAGATTTCTGAAACTGTTAATGACTAAGCAATTGAAATGATCGTGACAAACATTGATGAGAGGCAGATTTGTACAAGATTTGGCAGATAATATGTTGGCTTGACGCTTCATTGGTTTCAGGTATTTATGGGCTAGAAAGTATTCAGACTAGAAAGTATTTATGAAATGAAAGTCTGGATTCCTAGAATTTGAGCTGAACACACACGTTTTCAGAAGACAATAAATACCAATACTATACATGGAAAATGCTAAAGATGCTACTAAAAAATTACTAGAGCTCGTAGATGAATTTGGTAGAGTCCCAGGATACAAAATTAATGCACAGAAATCTTTGCTTCTCTAAACACTAACAATGAAACAGAAATTAAGGAAACAATTCTATATACCATTGCATCAAAAAGAATAAAATACCGTGGGATAAACTACCTAAGGAGACAAACAGGCCTGTACTCTGAAATCTATATGACACTGATGAAAGAAACTGAAGTTGACACAAATGGTTGGAAAGATATATCATGTTCTTGTATTGGAAGAATCAGGATTGTTAAAATGACTATACTACCCAAGATGATGTACAAATTCAATGCAATCCCTATCAAATTACCAATGGCATTTTTCACATATCTGTAAAACATTTCTTTTAATTTGTATGGACACACGAAAGACCCCAAATAGCCAAAGCAATCTTGAGAAAGAAAAATAGATTTAGAAGAATCAGACTCCCTGAGTTCAGATTATACAAAGCTACAGTAATGAAAATAGTATGATACTGGCACAAAAACAGAAATATAGGTCAATGGAACAAGATTGAAAGCCAAGAGATAAACTGTACACACCTAAGATCAACACATCTATGACAAAGGAGATGAAAATATACAATGGAGAACAGACAGCCTTTTCAAGATATGGAAGCAACCTAAATGTTGCTTGATGAATGGATAAAGAAGTGATATATTTATACAATGGAATATTACTCAGCCATAGACTAGAATAAAATAATGCTTTTTACAGCAACAGGGGTGTAATTAGATATTATCATAATAAGTGAAGTAAGTCAGACAAAGACAAATATATAATACCACTTATGTTTGGATCCTAAAGGAAATGATACAATTGAATTAACATACAAAACAGAAATAGACCCACAAATATAAACAGCTAAGTTATGGTTACCAAAGGGAAAAAGTGAGTAGGAGTTTGGGACTAACATACACACACTAGTGTATATAAAACAGATAACCAACAAGGACCTACCATATAGTACATGGAACTATACTCACTATTTTGTAACAACATATAAGGGAAAACAATCTGAAATATATATATACATACATTTGAATATGTATGTATGTTTAACTGAATCACTCTGCTGTACACCTGAATCTAACACTATATATCAGTTCAGTTCAGTCACTCAGTCGTGTCCAACTCTTTGCAACCCCATGAATCACAGCATACTAGGCTTTCCTGTCCATCACCAACTCCCGGAGTTCACTCAAACTCATGTCCATATCAAAGTAATTAACCTCCAATTAAAATAAATAAATTTATATTAAAAAAGAGATTTTAAATGTGTTCGTAAAATATTTGTGAGCAATCATGCATTTGATCGGTAGATTTAAGATTCTAACAGAGGTTTACACAACTTTTCTCCCAACACTTGTATTATTACTCACTAACTCCCTGGAGAATTAGGAGACTTAATTGTTCTCCTTATTTTAGATATAAGGAAACAGACAAAGAGTGTAAATTATTCCCTACATGTATAGAATGTTAGGGAGTTTTTGAGTTCAAGTTTAAGATATTCAGACTCCAGGGTTGAAACTCTTAAAAATTCCACAATTTTCCTACATATTTTCTGGTATAAGACTGGGGATGGGGAATGGAATTTACATTTATTGAGGATCTAGTAGATGCCAGGCAAATACCAACTGCACTCACCCTGCAGGGCAGAAGAACAATTCTTTATTATAAGATGGGATACTGAAGGCTTCTGTATCTGTTGTTCAAATTTCTAACTCAAATGTGTAAAGAAATCATGATATTTCACATATTAAACTTATCACAGGGAGTATAGGGGAAAAAAACGAGAAACTCATCTAAGAATGAGATTGTGAGTTCATCTCTTTACTTATCTGCCATATATAACTGTGATGGAGAGTGAAATCAATGGATCTCTATTTCCTTTTCTCCAGTGAAGAAAATATTTATAACTCGCTTCCTCAATGTAAAATAGTCTTATTTATGCCTAGAGCAATCCTACCTCTTCCCTGATCATGTTATTAAAAGCCCACACCTTAGGTGAAGATTTTGGCCCTAGGCTGTCTTTTTCTCATGTCCTACAATCATAGTTTCGTCATCATGCTGGGTGCCTTCACCTGCACTCCTCACCTCCAAACAACTTCAGTCATTTTCTCCTAGAGTGATACACTGAGCTCTCTATCTCCCTGTTTTGTTTTGTTTCCAGCTCTAAGTCATAACTTCAATATCATGCTTTCATTTACATTTTTTTTTCTATTTTTCACAGTCATTTCCCACCAGCATTACTTTAGGGTTATATTAAGAACTTGCCTCCAGAATTTGACACATTCATTCCATAAACATATTTTATAAATTGATTGTAAAGTGTGCTGAAATGTAACTCCTTATATGGAAAAGATGATAGAAGGAGTAACTGGGGAGCAATTTTAAATATGGCTGACTGAGTAGGCCCTGTTGAGCAAGTGATGTGTCAGCCAAGACTTGGAGGAGGTACAAATAATTATGCAGTTTAGATATTTGAAAGGAGTCACCTGACATCACAAAGCCAACTCACAGAAGGCTTTTATTTAAATGCAAAGTATGCGGGGCAGCAAGAGAGGAATGCAGGCATACACTGGGGGCCAGAGAGACACCTCCAGCACAAGGTCAAAGTTTCTTATTTTAAATTTTAAACAGCCCATCATTAATTCCACTGCCCTTATCTCAGCAAAAATAGAAGCCAGGTATTCAGGCTTTCCCACAGGTTAAGACTCACATTGCCACAGCAACTGCAAACCACCCCTGTCTCCCAGGCATCAAGCTGGCAGAGCTATCCCTACACACTCTTGGGCAGGAGCTTTTCAAGCACATGAAAGATCCAACGAAAAAAACCTCAGGCCTGATCCAGGAGAGAAAGGATGTTACCTCATACCATGGGTAGTAAAGATGGTCTTAGGAATACATTTTGAATGTGAACCAACAGAGTGAGTTGAGAGTTTGGCTGTAGAGTGTAAGAAACAGTGCTTAAGTGATGTTCATTTCTAATAGAGCAGAGAGACAGTGAGGCTACAAAGTTAACCCAGAGCTCTCTGTTCCTAAATGTGTGCTCTTAATATATTTAAAAATTTATTTGAAAATTTATGGATGTTGAAAGAGAAGAATCTACATAGATAATCATGAGCCAAGACAGGTATCTGACATGCCATCATATAAAGGTTAAAGTTTCTCATTTATGAGTAGGAACATGCTCAGTTTGCAACTATTTGGACTGTAGCTCGCCAAGCTCCTCTATTCCATGGGATTCTCCAAGCAAGAATACTGGAGTGGGTTGCCATTTCCTCCTCTAGGGGATTTTTCCCAACCCAGGGATTGAACCCACATCTCCCATATCTCCTGTATTGCAGTCAGATTCTTTACCTGCTGAGCCACTGGGGAAACCCAAATAGGAATGTACTTGAAGTATTAACTAATTTTGAAGTGGTAAAGGGAGGGATTTAGCATGATAATTTCCACTTTTAAAAGATTTCATAGGGATATATTAGGAGAAAATGTGGTCAGATTCAGGCAGAACTGGAGACAAGTAAAATGGAATGCACAGTAAAAGTGTCATGAGGGTAGGATTGGATGATATGGAAAGAATAGCAAGTCTTGAGACCTAAGGGGTAGATTTGGTTGAAGTGGTGACTGAGTGGATGTATTTGGGTTAGAATAAAAGAGGACTATGAAGACTTAAACATTCTGACTCAATGGATAATGATACCTTTTACTATTGACGTAGTGTACAGTTGGTGAGAACCCATTTGGTGTTGGAGTGATGAAGCAGAGGGGATTGAAGAAGGAGTTTGTTTTGAACATGTGTATATGGGATACCTGTCAGAAATGCACAGAAGGCTAGAAGTTCTCTTCCTTTGTAGATAAAAATAGAGAAAATAGTCATTATTTCCTTCTTCACATACTTATTGCTCTTTGCCTCTCTGCTTCCTTGTTTTGATTTTCTTTGACTCATGTTTTAGAGACATACATTAATACAGTTTATAGCATTTCCTTTCAATGTGACTATCACAGATGTTTCGAGAAAAAAGATTAAACAAAATAAACAAAGAAAAAAACTTGGGTTTACAAATTCTGTGGAGCACAGACATAGATTGTGACAGTATAAACTTTCTTATTATACTAATTAATTGATATACCTATAACTTTGTAGTAAAATTAGCTTATGTTAGTTTATAAAATGTAACATTTTTATTTTTCTATATTTCTTTTACAACAGTTACCACACAATATTTCAAAAAAACAGAGCTTGGAGAAAAGATATTATCAATAAACAAACCATTATCTGGCCTGATTCAAGAATGAAAAAAAAAAATCTACTTTTCTCTCCTTTTGTGATGGCTTAAAGTTTTCAATTTCACAAGCCAAAATAAATCCTGTGAGTGAAAGCATGTAGGCTTGTCTCATTTGATTCTGTTCTCAAACCCAAGTTCACGTGCCTGATGCACACTGAGGCCAAACAAATGGAAATCACAGTATTTGGAGCAAAGAAAGTTTTATTGTAGGGACCAACCAAGGAGAACAGGAAGCTAATGTTCAAAGAACCCAAACTCCCTAATGGCTTTTGAGGAAGAGTTATAGATAAAATTCAGGGGCAAGGGCTGCAGCGTGTGGAACATCCCTCTGACTGGTTGGTGGTGAGATAACAGGGCCGTGTTCCACCCATCTCAGCCATCAGCCTTTCCAATCAGTGTGGGTCCACTTGTTTATGCTCAGCCTGCAGTGACCTCCCCCGTCTGGGTTGAGGGGGCCCTAGTTCCTGCTGAAGAACTCAAAGACATGCACAAACTGCTAGCACATCATCCGAGGAGGGACCAGCACCAGGCCCCTTGCTGCAGCATTGTTTCTTCCTGCCTCGCCTCAACTTCCCCGGTTAGCAACTGTTTGAATATGCCCTTTGGAACTCATGGAAGGTCGAGGAAGCCGAAAGCCTTTTTCCTTCAAATAAGAAATTCAACAAATGGAAAGGCTTTTGTGTCCAGGAGGACCCCATAGGGCTCTGCTCAGTTTCAGTCCTTATACTTCCATGATCCTCTAGTTGGTCCTGGGAGGTTGTTCCATCCCAAAGACACATTCCATCATGCACTCTGCCACTGACTGCCTGAGCTCAGATGCCCACAACCCTGCTAATCACTCCCATCTCAAGAGAGGACACCTGGGTCCGCTGTCTCCAGTAGCTTGTGATTCTCATGAGCTACCCATTCCAAGCTTTGGGAGATTAAGAGGATATTGAGTGTTGTAGGTCAGAACAGCCTCAGGGCCCTCAGAGAGTCCCTGGCCTCCATTCTACCTTCAAGGAATTAAACTGAGTTCCTGGTCATAGGTAACTATTCTATCTCCAGGTGATACTTCCCTGGCCTCATGGAAAATTGAGTTCTAGAATATATCTTGTCCTTTGAAGGACCCAAACTTGCTGTCTCTCTTGACAGATGTGCTTCTGCACATTTCAAAGTGTTATTTGTGGTTTAGGGATCCGTCATCTTACCTGGAATCTAACTAGGACCTGCAGAGTTTCCATCAATATAAATGAAAGTGATCCTGGGCTGTGGGAGGAGCTCATCACAAAGACCAAGAGTTTCCTTTTCCAAATGAGCAGCTAGCTGATGATGGATACGCAAGAGGTGGTCCATCCATACAATGGGATAGGATTCAGCCACAAAGAAGAAGAAAGCACTGATATGCGACAAGTGGATGAATCTTGAAACCGTTATGATATTCATGATCTCTGTGAATAAAGCCAGTCACAGAAACCATGTATTATGCATTTGTATGGAACATACAGAACAGGAACATCTGGAGAGACCAAGAATAGTGATTAATAACTGCTTGTGGGGTGGGACGGGGGGTGTGGGAGAGAGGGGAATGAAAAACTGGGGTGGGAGATGGTAACAGTTGAAGGGTAGAGGACTTGCTTTTGAGATGAGGGAACAGAAACTGACTGTGGTAACGGTTGCACATATCAGTAAATATATTGAAAATTCTACACCTGTGTGCTTTAAGTGGGTGAACCCTGTGGTAAAAATCATACACATCAGGATGATTCTATTGTACCTTTCCCTCATCCCCTTTGCCACTACCTTATTTGGACCCATTATGATTCACATCCTGCCTTATTTAAAACTAATTTCTCAGGATCAGCTTCCCAGGAGTACTATTGCCTCCTAGGTCCAAGTTTTGAACCTGATCAGAGTTTATTTTTGTAATTGTTGGTACAATACATCCTTGCTGTGGAATGTCCTTGGATAAAGAAAGATAGGGATGAGTGGCGTGTAGGTGAGTTAGCTTTTGAGCCTGAGCAGTTTAAGATATTTGTCAGAAGATTCAAAGACAATTGTGTGGTCTGTCTTCTGCCCTGGTGCCCCTTTTCCTCTCTTAGTTTGTCTTGCTGGCTGTGTCATTTCTACAGCTTCCTTTGTATGGTTCTAAAAGGAATTTTAACAAACCACACTTAGATTCCATTTCAAAGTTTCCTTTCCCTTTCCTCAGCAGAGTATAACCTAATACTGTATTTAATAATAGGGACACAGTTGAAGAAAAGTGCTTTCTATTGTCGTATCCAGGGTCAAGTTCCATATTCTTTATTTCTCCTTGTTTGAAAAGACTTTTTTTAAAAAGATATGAAGTCGGCAGTAGCACAATTTAAGAAGAAAATTTCTTGTAAAAAAAAAATAGTTAATATTGCTAGTTTCCTCTTTCTCTCCCATCATAGCAAATAAAAGTTGTTAGAAAACCATCACATGGAGAATGGAAATTACCAGGAACTTCCCCCAGAAGAGCGTGCGTGCTAATTCGCTTCAGTTGTGTCTGACTCTGCGACCCCATGGACCGTATGCTTATTTGCCCCTTTATCCCTACTGAAGGGTTTGAAGGATGTCCACATTGTCATCACAGACCCGCTGTGCGCAGGCGCAAGCATTTGTCTGCAGTTCCTTCTTTCGGCCCTGAGCGCCCAGCCACTCAGGATGCCTAACGATGAGCCAGTGCAGCTGAAAGCTAATTCGAGGCCCTGGTCATCACCCCCAGGGCTCGGGGCAGAATGCTGTACTCCGGAGGGCTTCTGCCCGCGAGCCTCAGGGATACCTAACGGTCTCTCACCTGGCTCTGCTTCCTGCGCCCCAACCCAGCCATGTTCCTACTCCTCGCACTGCTTGCTGCACTTGGAGGGCTGCTCGCCAGCCAGGGTAAGACTTCGGAGCCTCGACTTCCTTCTCCGTCTCTGGGTACTGAGCAGAGCTGCGATACTCCTGGGGAGCAATTTCTGTAGCTCTAGGATACCTGCCGCCCCTCCCTGGGATTCTCTGATGGTGGCTTCCTCCCACCCAGAGCCACCCCCGGACCAGGATAGGGGATGGAAGATGTTAGCCAAGGATGCAGTGTCTCAGCCGCTGAAGGTCTTTCTGGGTCACCCACCCTGTAGCCAGAGGACTTAGCCAGGTTCGGTACTGGCCTGGCTTTATTCCTCAGAGACCCGAGGGAAAGGCTTCAACGTAGTTCTGGAAACCAACAGGATGGTCCTGCAGCATTGTATCTGTTCTCTGTTCATTTGTTTGTTTCCTAGCCATTTTCAGTGTGCCATTGAAAATCTGTTGAAATCTGTGGACCAAGAAGGAGGGTGGACACGTAAAGATAAATTGATTTACAATTGTAGACCTCACCATGGACTCAGAGCTTAAGAATCCATGCTTGTCTTAGAGGACTGTTGCAAAAAAATCCCATTTTCTTACTACAGATTCTGAGGGCATGTTCCTATATGTCACAGTTCCACAGAAGATAAGCTCAAATGAGAGTGAAGATTGGGAGAAGCAGGTAAATGATCAAGCATATTACTTTTAAAGATGGAGTGAAAATAATTCAGGAGTGTGGGATGGACATGTACACACCGCTCTATTTAAAATGGATAACCAACAAGGACCTACAGTTATGTATGGCACAGGAAACTCTGCTCAATATTTTGTGGCAGCCTGGATGGGAGGGGAGTTTGGGGGAGAATGGATACAGGTATATATATATATGACTGAATCCCTTTGCTGTTCATCATGAAACTCTCACAACATTGTCGATTGGCTATGCTGCAATATAAAATAAAAAGTTAAAGAGTATCAGTTTTATAATTTAAATTATAAGACTCTTTTTATTTACCTTTGCATTGAATCAGATCATACTGATTTGTTTTTGCTTGCAAAGCCACATGTTTTTATTGCTAATTCCTGGGACCTTCCCTTCATCTCTCAGGCTCTTCTGAAGCACTTGTTTACAATTTTCAAGAAATATTAAATACTATTGATGAATCATACTGGTAGAAATAAACAACATTAATTAAGTGTGACAATGGTTCAGACTGAAATTTATGGAAAGAAAACATTATTAATGGCCACAGTTAAAGTGACAGAAAAAATGGTTTTGAGTAAAATTTAGACCTGTGAATCTGACCCAGAAGCATCAGACTTATTAGAAATAATGGCCAAAGAAAAAGAAAACTAAAAATATCACATTTGCCTGAAATGTGATAATATTTAAATAACTGAAGTAAACAACTTGAAGTTTAAAGTGATAGATGTCACATTTACTGACAATGAGAGCATGTCAGTAAATATTAATTGGAAAAAGAATTTGAAAAATGTACTGCTACTAAAAACTGATTAAATTGAAGACATTCCATCTTAAATATTTTCCTGATTAAAATACTTCAAGTTGGCATAGTTATACTGTTGTAGATTGCAGACCAGAAACTAGAAGTCATAATACAGGGGTTTAGATTTCCATATGGTTAAGAAATGGGGTCAATATATAGAAACCCTGAGAAAATGCTTTCAGTTTGAAGGAACAGTTTTTGAAATGAGTACATAAAAAAAAACTAAGACTCCAATAACTCTATTTTGACATACAGTATTAGAATGTATTATGATTATGTTCACTACTGAAAAATTATAATAAAAACTAAACGTACAAAATTGTACTTGAAAATCATAATAAAATAATTTCCTTTAGAGAAGTTTTTTTTTCGTATACTACTCTCACTTAATTCTCATGTTAACCTTTTGAAATATTTTATATATATTTTCATATATATATGTGAGAAAGAGGATTACGATGGTAAGGTAGTCAGAGTTATCAGTTTGAGGACATGGAGTCACAACTTTAATTTATGAATCTTTTTCTATTAAGAGTAAACTACCTACTGTTGAAAAAATATTTGCATATAAGCTTTTTCTTCCTGATTTGCTTCCATTTGTATGTATATTGTCATTGCATGATCACTTTAAACTTCAAGTTGTTCACTTGTTCCACAGTTATCTCAAAGTATATAGCAACAATGCAGGATGTGAAATGCAGTGTCTGTCTACATGTTTGAAAACTATGTATGTTTCATTACTGGTAATTGGTCTGTTCATATTTTCTATTTTTTCCTGGTTCAGCCTTGGGATTTGTACCTTTCTAAGAATTTATCCATTTCATCTAGGTTGTCCATTTTCTTGACCTATAGCTGTTAATAGTCTCTTATGATCTTCCCTGGTGGCTCAGTGGTAAAGAACCCGCCTACCAATACAAGAGACACGTGTTTGATCCCTGGGTCAGGAAGATCCCCTGGAGAAGGAGATAACCCACTCCAGTATTCTCACCTGGGAAATCCCATGGATTGAGGAGCAAAAGAGATTGACATGACTTAGCTACTAAGCAACAACAATAGTCTCTTCAGTTCAGTTCAGTGCAGTCACTCAGTCGTGTCTGACTCCTTGCAACCCCATGAATCACAGCATGCTAGGCTTCCCTGTCCATCACCGACACCCGGAGTTCACTCAAACTCATGTCCATTAAGTCGGTGATGCCATCCAGCCATCTCATCCTCTGTCATCCCCTTCTCCTCCTGCCCCCAAATCCCTCCCAGCATCAGGGTCTTTTCCAATAAGTCAACTCTTTGCATGAGGTGGCCAAAGTATTGGAGTTACAGCTTTAGCATCAGTCCTTCCAAAGAACACCCAGGACTGATCTTTAGAATGGACTGGTTGGATCTCCTTGCAGTCCAAGGGACTCTCAAGAGTCTTCTCCAACACCACAGTTCAAAAGCATCAATTCTTTGGCACTCAGCTTTCTTCACAGTCCAACTCTCACATCCACACATGACCACTGGAAAAACCATAGCCTTGACTAGATGAACATTTGTTGGCAAAGTAATGTCTCTGTTTTTTAAGATGCTATCTAGGTTGGTCATAACTTTCCTTCCAAGGAGTAAGCATCTTTTAATTTCATGGCTGCAATCACCATCTGCAGTGATTTTGGAGCCCAGAAAAATAAAGTCTGACACTGTTTCCACTGTTTCCCCATCTGTTTGCCATGAAGTGATGGGACGAGATGCCATGATCTTAGTTTTCTGAATGTTGAGCTTTAAGCCAACTTTTTCACTCTCCTCTTTCACTTTCATCAAGAGGCTCTTTAGTTCTTCTTCACTTTCTGCCATAAGGGTGGTGTCATCTGCATATCTGAGGTTATTGATATTTCTCCCCACAATCTTGGTTCCAGCTAGTGCTTCCTCCAGCCCAGCGTTTCTCATGATGTACTCTGCATATAAGTTAAATAAGCAGGGTGACAATATACAGCCTTGATGTACTCCTTTTCCTATTTGGAACCACTCTGTTGTTCCATGTCCAGATATGGACATGGAAGATAACTTATGGTCATCTATATTTCTGTGGTGTCAGTTATAATTTCTTTTTCATTTCTGATTTTATTAATTTAGGCCCTCTTTCTATTTTTAGTCTTACTACAGCCTTGTAATATTGTTTGAAATCACAGAGTGTGATGTCTCTGGCTTTGCTTTTCTTTTTCAATATTGTTATAGCTATTAATGTTCTTTTTTTAAATTTTATTTTATTTTTAAACTTTACATAATTGTATTAGTTTTGCCAAATATCAAAATGAATCCACCACAGGTATACATGTGTTCCCCATCCTGAACCCTCCTCCCTCCTCCCTCCCCATTCCATCCCTTCTGTTTTAGGATTGTTTTCTCTATTTCTGTGAAAAATGACATTGGAATTTTGATAAGGATGCATTGACTCTATAGATCACTTTGAGTGGTATGGAAAAGTATTATTCCCTTCAACTCGTAGACATAGATTATCTGTGTCTACTCTAATTTTATTCATGATTGCTTTTTAGTTTGCAGTGTGTACGTTTTTCACCTCCTTGGTTAAATTTATCTGTAAATATTTTATTCTTTTGTTCTTATTGTAAATGGGATTGGTTTCCTCTTTTTCTTTCTAGTAGTTCATTGTTAAGTATATATAAACAACGCTTATTTTTGTATTTTGGCCTTGTGTCTTAAAACTTTTCTGAATTCATGTATTAATTCTGATAGCTTTTTGGTATCATCTTTAGGGTTTTCCATACATGTGATCATGTCATCTGCAGATACAATGTTACTTATTTCACCCCTTTTGTTTTCTCTGCTTAAGAGAAGCTCCCGTAACTAGGTGATTTCCTAGCCAGTTCCTCCAGTGCATCTGTATAAACTGGGGCAATATGTGTGGACAAATTCCATTGAGGGAGAAGCTGGAGAGTTAGTTTTATAATGATCATTGGAATGAATCAGAGCAAGAAAGCACAGGGAATCCCCTCACATCTGTCCAAGTTCCCAGATGACAGCTCTTTAGGTATCCAGTCAGCTGCCAAGTACAAGTTATTTAGAAACTCAGCCCCCAGGTAGCAGCCTGGGAAGTATGCACTCAAACCCTTTCCACAGAGAACTTGGGACTTTTATGTTTTTTCCTGTCCCGTCTGCCTTGAGCCCAGGAAGATAGTCCTGTGATGTGCTTGCATTTCTGTATAAACACCTTCTCTTAAGAAGACTCTGGGAACCTATAAATGCTGACCCTGTCAGATTTCAGAGTTGGGTTATATGGGATCCAAACCTTCAGGTGGCAGCCTTAAAAGTTGAGGTTGCATTGCCAATATTTTCTAAGTAGAAATGGAATATAGACTTTAAAAATTGTGAATTGCTATATTATATATCTGTAACGTATAATATTATACATTAGTGTGTGTGTGTGTGTGTGTGTGTGTGTGTGTGTGTGTGTGTGTAAGGCACTCAGTCGTGTCTGAGTCTTTGCGACCCCATGGAGTAGCCCACCTGTAGGCTTCTCTGTCCATGGGATTCTCCAGGCAAGAATACTGGAGGGGGTTGCCATTTCCTTCTTCAGGAGATCTTCCCAACCCAGGGATCAAAGGATCAAACTCAGGTCTCCTGCATTGCAGGTGGATTCTTTACTGCTGAGCCACGAGGGACATCAGTATACTTCAATTAAAAAAAAAATTGAGATTCTCATTGTATAGAGAAGCTCCTATTAGGAAGAAACTGGAGGCTTGGTTTTCTTGTTGAATTGAGCAAAGAGTGGGGGAGGGTAGTCAGGGGAAGCGCCCACCAGCCCTTTCAGGCTGGTATCCCTAATAGGGATACCAGGATAATAGCAGTATCCTGGCAGTATCCCTAATAGCACACATGTGTAATCTGATTCGAAGCTGGACCTTCAAGCTGCAACTGAGAATGTGAGTAGTCCAGCCCCTTACAGGAAGAAAGTGAGAGCTGGGTGCTTTGGCCTGCTCCATCTATAATGCACCTGGGAATAACCATGAGATGTGCTCATGGGCACACGAAAAATCTGCTTCTTTGTTTAATGGGAGACTCATGGATGCCAAGTCCCAGTGCCTCTCTGAACTAGGCTACTTGAAAGCCAGTCCCTTGGGTGGCAGCCTTAAAAGTTGTGCTGCTGAGTGGACCTAGAGATTGTCATACTGAGATAAGTAAGTCAGACAGAGAAGAAACATAGTATGACACCCCTTATATGTGGAATCTAAAAAGAAATGATACAAATGAACTTACAAAACAGAAAGAGACTCACAGACTTAGAGATAAGGACAGGGATAAAGATGAGGGGAAGGGATAGTTAGGGAGTTTGGGATGGGCTGTACACACTGCTATATTTAAAATGGAGAACCAACAAGGACCTACTGAATAGCACATGGAACTCTACTTAATGTTCTGTGGCAACCTGGATGGCAGGTGAATTTGGGGGAGAATGGATACATGTATATATAAGGCTGAATCCGTTTGCTGTACACCTGAAACTATCACAACATTGTTAATCGGCTATACCTGCTTTGTTGCTCGTTGCGTCTGACTCTTTGCAACCCCATGGGCTGTAGCCTGCCAGGCTCCTCTGTCCATGGGATTTCCCAGGCAAGAATCCTGGAGTTTATTGCCATTACCTTTTTTAGGGGATCTTCTTGACCCATGGATCAAACCTGGGTCTCCTGCACTGCAGGTGGATTCTTTGCCATCTGAACCACCAGGGAAGCCCTAATTGGCTATACTCCAATATAAAACAAAAAGTTAAAAAAAAAAAGAAGTTGTGCTGCTGGATGCTTGGTCCAAACCTTTTGGTGCTGAGGGAGATACTGAGAATTGGGGCTTCTCTCCTGATTGGAAGGTATTTTGCCAGGGCTGGGTTTTATGGTGTGTGTGTGTTTTCGCCTTTCCTGCCCTTTTGCGTGGTGGATGTTTTCTCAGTCACCCAGTATTGAGGAGCCCCTCTGCTACTTTCTGGATTTCTCTCAGAGGCACATGACCCATGCAAAGCTTATATTTAATATAACTGTGGGAGGAAGATAAGACCAGAGCCTCTTATCCTGTCATCAGACTTATTTCATGTTCCTGGGTATGTTTATTTTTGATTGGATTAACACTGCTAATTTTGTTTGGTTGACTGCTTAACTTTGTGATTTTACTTTAAAATGTATTATGCTTTGTTTTGGCAGGCAGTTAGGTTACTTATGAACCAGATTGAAAATGTCATGCTTGTACTGTCTTTGGTGGGACTTCCTTGGTGGCTCAGTGGTAAAGAATCTGCTTGCAGTGCAGGAGACTTGGGTTTGATACCTGGGTCGGGAAGATACCCTGAAGAAGGAAATAACAAACTGTTCTAGTATTCTTGCCTGGGAAATCCCATGGACAGAGAAGCCTAGCAGGCTACAGTCTATGGGGTCGCAAAGAATGAGACACGACTGAGCGACTAAACCACAATGTCTTTAGGATGAATGTCTCGAGTAACCCTGACTCTAGTTTCTGGGTTTATAGGTTAGTTTCTCCTTAACACTAAAATTTGGCCTTTCTGTGATCTTTACTGAATGGCATGAGTGTGTTCAGTGACATTTTTCTCCTCTGGTTGGTCAGACCTTGAATGTCTCCCAGCACTATATGAGCTGTGGGTTTTAATCCTCAGCTCCCCAGTTCTTTGCCCATGGTGTTGGACAGACCCTAAATTCACAAAGTGGTTCCTACCATCTAGTGTTCAGACCGTTGAAGAAGCTCCACCTCTGAGTATGGGAAAAACCTGTGGCTTCCTTCCAACCAATGGGATATGGCCCAGTAGATGGAGGTACCTCTGAGGATCATATTTTGTTAAAGGACAAAGATTGGATTTCGTGCCTGTATCGTTCTTTTATATAAAACATGTTTTGCTAGACTCTCTCTCACCCTCCGGATGATATTTTAAAAGCAACCTGCCATACTGTGTACTGTGTACTGTGAATATCTCCTGCTCCTGGACCCCTTCCCATCAAGGTGATGAGGACCATTACAGCTTAATCCCTGTAGTCTCACAGCTCATATTGCTGGAGCCCCAGCATTCTTCCCTTGCTTCCTTCTCTCAGGTCTGTCTTTAGCTTATCTGTGAAGCATTGCAAAGCAGCTCTAGTGTTTGAGAGTGTGTATTTATGTATTTATAAACACATTATTGTTTCATTGTATTTGGTGTAGCATGTAAGCCTACAGTCATGCCTCATTCATTTTGGCTAAAGATGAGTATGTTTTTTATAAACATAAACAGTAAGATCTAGTATTAACATGTAGTAAAGTTATATTTCTTCAAAATATAGCTTTCATCTCTTCTTTTCAAAAGCCATTCCCTACATTTATTGCCCTCATCCTGAATTTATTAAAAAATTTTAAATTCTTGCTAGTTAGAACAATAAATTCTGAAGGATATATACTTTTTAAAAATGGATTGGGTGAGTCTTTTTTGACTTTAGTGAAAAATACTTTTTGATTTAATTATTTCTAACTTACTTAATTACCTTTATTTGCTTTATTTTAGGTGACTTATATCATTACCATTGATAACAAATCATACACTCTGCATCTCAGAAAACAGTAAGAAATGATTTTCCCTTAAAGCTTAGAATTTACTTTTTAAAAAATGTTTTTGTACACTATTTAAATTTAAGCATGCAGCAAAATGTAGGCTGTTTAATTAGTTTTTCAGTTTTGGATTCATTAGTTCCTGAATATTAAGTCTACGAGAACTTGGAATTTTTATTTTCCAGCTTGTTATTTTTAAATGAATCTATGCATAAATAAGTAAGCATTTAAATCCATGAACTCAAGAACTGCAAGTTATGTGTCAAGTATATCCAATATGCAATCAAACGTGTGTATATCATGTGGTTATTGGCAGAAAATTGAACTAGTGGTGTATTTTGTGTGGAGGTTTTAATTATATATGTATTTATTTTTAACAACTTTATTTGGTAAATTATGTGTATACACATATAATCATAAAACTCTCAAGTGTATAATTATATAAGTTTAATATAGTATCACAATTTTCAACCATAAATCAGTTTTAAAACATTTCATTCTCCACATTAGACCTGTCATACTATTTCACATTTAATCCCTGTTATCAGCCACTACTCTGGAAAACAAGCAATCTATTTTCTGTCTCAATCTATGTTTTTCAACATTTTATATACTCAAATAGCCTCTTCTTTGCCTACATCTTAAACATCTTAAAACATACATCTTAAAAATATGTATTTTTTTAATTTAATTTTATTTTTAAACTTTACATAATTGTATTAGTTTTGCCAAATATCAAAATGTTTTAACAACTGTATTTTGTCTGCCTGCATTTTTGTGGTTGAGTAAGGCTTGAGAAAATTTTCCTTACTTAATTCATGACGATTCTCATCTAACTCATGGTCATTAAACTCATGTTGGTCTTTAGGATCACTACCATTTCATTAAAAAAATATTATTTGATAAGATCATCAATGATCCTCATGTTTCTAAATGCCAGTTACTTTTTATTCTTCATTTTTCTTGATCAGTCAGTGGCATTTTGTATAGCTGAGTAGCGTCTCCTCCTTATAACAGTTTCTTCATTTGGCTTCCAGGACACAGCAAGTCTCTTGGTTTGTCTCTTATCAGTGTACTCAGTCTTTCTCAGATTTTGTTTTGTTTGTTTTCTGATTCCACCTCATCTCTCTCATCTTAGGAGTATCTTAAACCCCCCCTTTTTTCCCTAGCTATTCTCAATCACTTGGTTCTTTCATCTGCTTCTATGGGTGTATTGATTACTCCCAAACTTATATCTTTATTTGTCTTTAGTGAACGCCACATTTGTGTATTTGACTTCTTATTTGATAACCAAGAGTTTGCTGTAATTTTCATATTTAATGTGCCTAAAATATACTTCTTATCATTTTTCAAAATTTATCTTTTCCTCGGGGATTTAGTAAATGGCATGTCTACTCTTTCAGTTTCTCAGAACAAAAATGTTAGAGTCACTCTTGACGTCTTATGTTTTTCTTCTGTTTTCCTCCACATCCAGTGGATTACTAAATCCCATGTGATCTACCTTCAAAATGCATTCAACAGAAATAAAACCAATATTTTAAAGTAATCATCAGTCAATGAAAAATAAATGATTATTTTTTAAAAATGCATTCAGCAATTGGATCTCCACCACTGCTACAATCCTAGTTCAAGCTACCATCATGTCTTTACTGGATAATAGCCTATCATCCAGCTATTGTAGCCTAGCTGATCTCTTTGTTTGTGCTTATCTGTCCTACAGTAGATTCTCAGCAGGACGTTCAGTCTGATTCTATTAAAATGTTGGTCTGATCCTGCACCTTTCCTGCTCAGAATCTCCCAGTGGTGGCTTCTCATCTCTGGGACACCATCTCTTACTATTGTCTCTTGTCTTGTCTCCGTACTTCACCACAGGTACTTTGCCCTCTAGATGGTCTTCGTAGATACACAACCTATCTCTGCTTCAGGATATTTGCATTTCCTTCCTAGATCTGTGCAGATCCAAGGGCTTGTTTTTCGGGACTTCAGTAATCAAATCACTTAGCCTTTCCTTGCCATCCTGTCTACATTTGCAACCAACCTTCAGGCCTTATTTATTATCACCTAACATGGCTCAGATGGTAAAGCTTCTGTCTACAATGCAGGAGACCTAGGTTCGATCCCTGGGTCGGGAAGATTCCCTGGATAAGGAAATGACAACCCACTCCAGTACTCTTGTCTAGAGAATCCCATGGACGGAGGAGCCTGGTGCAGGCTACTGTCCGTGGTGTCTCAAAGAGACAGACACGACTGAGCGACTTCACTTTTACTTTCACTTTCAACATACTAGCAGTATGTGTCTCTCATTGTGAGGAAGCCCGTGGTTTTGTCTTTTCTATATTGCTGTACCCCAGTGCCTTGAATTGAATCTATCAGATTGTTGGCACTCAGCAAATATTGTTGAATGAAGACATTGTACGCACACACACAAATATCTGATATGGAGGATTCAAAGTCTATTCTGGTGTTAAGAAAGCCCTAACTCTCTGAGATGCCAGGTCAGAGAATTTACACTGTGATGGCATGCTAAAATTACTCTAATTAAAGAATATGCTTATATGAATCCTATATATTTTACTCTTATTTTTATTATTTTAATGTTTATGTTCATAGTAAATTCATGACTCAACCACTTTTAGTTTTTGTTTTCCTTAGCTCATTTGTATCCCAGAACTTTTTGGTTTATACATATAATGAAACTGGATCTTTGCATTCTGAGTCTTCATATTTTAAGGTAAGACCCAGATGCCGTAGACATTCATTACCACACATTTCTTTATTCAAGTGGGCTTACCGTTACCATTGGGATATGCTTGTTCCATGTTGGCAGTTTCATACAAATATTTTATTCCATATTCCATGTATGATAGGGATGAAATCCAGATCCAGAGAACACGTCTGGGCACCTCATTGGTATAAATTAAAGAAATGTGTCAAATACTTTTTTTCCTTGAAAACTACATTTATTTTTTATTTTTTTAAATATAATTTTATTTATTTTAATTGGAGGCTAATTACTTTACAATATTGTATTGGTTTTGCCATACATCAACATGAACCCACCACAGGTGTACACATGTTCCCCATCCTGAACCGGCCTCCCACCTCCCTCCCCATACCATCCCTCTGGGTCATCCCAGTGCACAAGCACCGAGCATCCTGTATCACGCATCTAACCTGGTCTGGCTATTTGTTTCATATATGATATTATACATGTTTCAATGCCGTTCTCCCAAATCATCCCACCCACTCCCTCTCCCACAGAGTCCAAAAGACTGTTCTATACATTTGTGTCTCTTTTGCTGTCTCGCATACAGTGCTATCGTTACCATCTTTCTAAATTCCATATATATGCGTTAGTATACTGTATTGGTGTTTTTCTTTCTGGCTTGCTTCATTCTGCATAATAGGCTCCAGTTTCATCCACCTCATTAGGACTGATTCAAATGTATTCTTTTTAATGGCAAAGTTATGACCAACCTAGATGGCATGTTGAAAAGCAGAGACATTACTTTGCCAACAAAGGTCCGTCTAGTTAAGGCTATGGTTTTTCCAGTGGTCATGTATGGATGTGAGAGTTGGACTGTGAAGAAGGCTGAGCACCAAAGAATTGATGCTTTTGAACTGTGGTGTTGGAGAAGACTCTTCAGAGTCCCTTGGACTGCAAGAAGATCCAACCAGTCCATTCTAAAGGAGATCAGCCCTGGGTGTTCTTTGGAAGGAATAATGCTGAAGCTGAAACTCCAGTATTTGTTCACTTCATGCGAAGAGTTGACGTATTGGAAAAGACTGATGCTGGGAGGGATTGGGGGCAGGAGGAAGAGGGGACAACAGAGGATGAGATGGCTGGATGGCATCACCAACTCAATGAACGTGAGTTTGAGTGAACTCTGGGAGTTGGTGATGGACAGGGAGGCCTGGCGTGCTGCGATTCATGGGGTCGCAAAGAGTCGGACATGACAGAGCGACCGAACTGAACTGAACTGAATACTCCATTGTGTATATGTACCACAGCTTTCTTATCCATTCATCTGCTGATGGACATCTAAGCTGCTTCCATGTCCTGGCTATTATAAACAGTGCTGTGATGAACACTGGGGTACATGTGTCTCTTTCAATTCTGGTTTCCTTGGTGTGTATGCCCAGCAGTGGGATTGCTGGGTCATTAGGCAGTTCTATTTCCAGGTTTTTAAGGAATCTCCACACTGTTCTCCATAGTGGCTGTACTAGTTTGCATTCCCACCAACAGTGTAAGAGGGTTCCCTTTTCTCCACACCCTCTCCAACATTTATTGCTTGTAGACTTTTGGATAGCAGCCATTCTGACTGGCATGAAATGGTACCTCATAGTGGTTTTGATTTGCATTTCTCTGATAATGAGTGATGTTGAGCATCTTTTCATGTGTTTGTTAGCCATCTGTATGTCTTCTTTGGAGAAATGTCTGTTTAGTTCTTTGGCCCATTTTTTGATTGGGTCGTTTATTTTTCTGGAATTGAGCTGCAGGAGTTGCTTATGTATTTTTGAGATTAGTTGTTTGTCAGTTTCTTCGTTTGCTATTATTTTCTCCCATTCTGAAGGCTGTCTTTTCACCTTGCTTAGAGTTTCCTTTGTTGTGCAGAAGCTTTTAATTTTAATTAGGTCCCATTTGTTTATTTTTGCTTATTTCTAATATTTTGGGAGGTGGGTCATAGAGGATCCTGCTGTGATTTATGTCAGAGAGTGTTTTTCCTATGTTCTCCTCTAGCAGTTCTATAGTTTCTGGTCTTACATTTAGATCTTTAATCCATTTTGAGTTTATTTTGGTGTATGGTGTTAGAAAGTGTTCTAGTTTCATTCTATGACAAGTGGTTGACCAGTTTTCCCAGCACCACTTGTTTAAGAGATTGTCTTTTCTCCATTGTATATTCTTGCCTCTTTTGTCAAAGATAAGGTGTCCATAGGTGCATGGGTTTATTTCTGGGCTTTCTATTTTGTTCCATTGATCTATATTTCTGTCTTTGTGCCAGTACCATGCTGTCTTGATGATTGTGGCTTTGCAGTAGAGCCTGAAGTCAGGCAGGTTGATTCCTCCAGTTCCACTCTTCTTTCTCAAGATTGCTTTGGCTATTAGAGGTTTTTTTGTATTTCCATACAAATTGCAAAATTATTGTTCTAGCTCTTGTTGTTGGTAGCTTGATAGGGATTGCATTGAATCTATAGATTGCTTTGGGTAGTATACTCATTTTCACTATATTGATTCTTCCGATCCATGAACATGGTGTATTTTTCCATCTATTAGTGTCCTCTTTGATTTCTTTAACCAGTGTTTTATAGTTTTCTATATATAGGTATTATTCCTAAGTATTTTATTCTTTTCATTGCAATGGTGAATGGAATTGTTTCCTTAATTTCTCTATTTTCTCATTATTAGTGTATAGGAATGCAAGGGATTTCTGTGCTGATTTTATATCCTGCAACTTTACTATATTCATTGATTAGCTCTAGTAATTTTCTGGTGAAGTCTTTAGGGTTTTCTATGTAGAGGATCATGTCATCTGCAAACAGTGAGAGTTTTACTTCTTTTCCAAATTGGAATCCTTTTATTTCTTTTTCTGCTCTGATTGCTGTGGCCAAAACTTCCAAAACTGTGTTGAATAGTAGTAGTGAAAGTGAACACCCTTGTCTTGTTCTTGACTTTAGGGGAAATGCTTTCTGTTTTTTGCCATTGAGAATATTGTTTGCTGTGGGTTTGTCATATATAGCTTTTATTATGTTGAGGTATGTTCCTTCTATTCCTGCTTTCTAGAGAGATTTTATCATAAATAGATGCTGAATTTTGTCAAAGGCTTTCTCTGCATCTATTGAGATAATCATATGGCTTTTATTTTTCAATTTGTTAATGTGGTGTATTACATTGACTGATTTGTGGATATTGAAGAATCCTTGCATCCCTGGGATAAAGGCCAGTTGGTCATGATGTATGATCTTTTTAATGTGTTGTTGGATTCTGATTGCTAGAATTTTGTTAAGGATTTTTGCATCTATGTTCATCAGTGATATTGGCCTGTAGTTTTCTTTTTTTGTGGCATCTTTGTCAGGTTTTGGTATTAGGGTGATGGTGGGCTTATAGAATGAGTTTGGAAGGTTACCTTCCCCTGCAATTTTCTGGAAGAGTTTGAGTTGACCACCACTTTTAATAAATCTTTATGATACAGAAACTTATTACTTTCAACTGTTTTAATGTTTTGAATATTTATAACATTTGCCAATACATTTTATGCATGAATAATTTATTTATTGGCCTCACTGTACTGTTTTTCAGATGCATTGTCATTATCAAGGATACATTGCAGGTTTCCCAAGTTCAGTCGTGACACTCAGCATCTGTTCTGGACTCAGGTAACAGAATCTTGGGGCTTCCCCATAACTCAGTGGGTAAAGAGTCTGCCTGTGATGCAAGAGACACAGAAGAGGTGGGTTCGATCCCTAGGTCGGGAATATCCCCTGGAAGAGGGCATGGCAACCCACTCCAGTATCCTTGCTGGAAAAAATCCCATGGACAGAGGAGTCTGGCGGGCTACTGCCCATCCCTGGTGGCTAAAAAAGTAAAGAATCTGCCTGCAGGGCAGGAGACCCATGTTCAGTCCCTGGGTTGGGAAGATTCCCTGGAGAAAGGAATGGTAACCCACTCTAGTATTCTTGCCTGGAGAATTCCGTGGACAAAGGAGTCTGGTGAGCTACAATCCATGGGGTCCCAAAGAGTCAGACATGACTGAGAGAGTAACACATAACAGAATCTTTGAGGTTATTTATACATGAAAAATTAGGATATACTTTAAAATAAAATTTAGTGGCTGCAAAACACAAATCTGGGATATTTAAGGAGGATTCCAGTTGGAACGTTTTCTTCATGATGGCCTTAGTTTTTAATATTAATAAATGGGCCTTTGCAGTAACCATTGAAGTGAAATCACTCAAGGGAATCCTAACTGAAGATATGTTCAAGATATTGAGGAGAAAGAGACAGATGCGTTAAAAAAAAAAAAAATTCAAACACACCCACCCCCTAAATCCTTTAGAATATCTCCCTGGATCTCCCTGGATGTTATTGTTGTATTTTGTATCAGCTATCTGGAATAGTTATGGAAAATTACATTAAGTAGTTACTTAACTAAGCGCAAGTTGTATATTCTCAGTGTAGGTGTGCTTTGTATCAGATGTAAGACGACTAGCTGAGAAGGTACCTCAGAGGTAAAAGGGCAGGGGTGATAATTTTCATAATTGAAGTGGCAGGAAGAAGGCGGTGAGTTTATCAGATGAAGATACAGGCCCAGAGCAGAGCAAAAAGATTCTTCCCACCTTCCTTTTGCTTTTCATTGCCTGATGTCCAGAATTTGTTGACTCAGAAACTTGACATTTTCTAAATGTGGTTTTCCTACATATCAGCCTTTTTAGACCTCCACTGTATATATTCACTGTCCCTCTGTAAGAACAGGAACTTTTTATTCTTGGAATTCTCAACAAATGCCTTGGTTTCCAGCAAATCAGTTCAATTCAGTCGCTCAGTCATGTCCGACTCTTTGCAACCCCATGCATGGCCTTAATACACCTTGAATGAATGTGACTGCATATGGAAAAAACAAAATACTTCTCAGTATATTTAGTTCTTTAATACATGAGAAAAACTGAGGCAGATGTGGTTACTCAGTTACTAGTGGTAGCTGAAAAAAAAGTAGGAAAAGAGAGTGACTTTAAAACATGTTCCTCACTATGGTTGCTCATTTCTTATGGCATTTTGAATTATAAATCCGATGGAATCATTTGCAGGATGATGGGATTATTGGCAGGATTTTTATGTCATTGTTTTCTAAATATTCAGGGGATTCCTTCAGTTTGAAAATATCAGCTATGGCATTGAGCCTTTGGAATTTTCAGCAAGATTTGAGCACATAATTTATCAAATGAAAAATGACCATCCAGATAAACCAATGTTTGCAGAAAATTACAGCAATATTTGGCAGAAAGATCAGTCCTATACAATCCATTTAAGCTCACAGGTAACTGAGACAATTCTGATGTCATGACACACTATAAAATTACTTTTGTAGAATTGTGTTAGTCAGGAAAAGGAAGTATTTAGCTGCTGAGTAGCAATATAACATTTGGTATCTGTTTTCTACATGGGTATATAAAACATCCATATTCCATCTAAAATACATGGAAATATGCAATAATGTATCCCAAGCTTATTGTTGTATGTTGTCTTATGTAATATTTCTTGTTTTTAATTTTTATTCAAGCAAAAGTGCTTATTATTGAATAAAATTAGGAATATAGAAACACTAGTTACCACTGCCCTGGTAACATTGCTTTTAATATTTTGATATATAGGTTTACATACTACTGGGACATGTCTTTCTAAAATACTGTATCATTTCTATATTATTAAACTTTTAATTTGTAGGCTGAATATAGAATTCTTAGTTGACAGGTGTTTTTCTTTCATCACTTTGGATATTTCAGTTCACTATCTTTTGGACTCCATTTTCTCTGATGAAGAATCAGATGTTAGTCATCTTATTGAGGATTCCTTGTGCACAATGTGGCCCTTCTTTGTTGATTCTTTCAAGAGTCTCTGTTTTTGCCTTATGACAGTTTTCTTATGTGTGTCTTTGATTGGATCCCTTTGAGTTTATCCTACTTGAAGTTCATTAAGCTTCTTGGATGTTTAATTTTTTCATGAGATTTAGTAACATTTTGGCCATTAGTTCTTTGAAGCTCCTTTTTGCCCTTTTATCTATCTCCTCCCTATTACCTCCATTGTATACATGTTGGTGTGCTTGAAAATGCCCCATAGGAAAAGAGCAGGTTCTGTTCATTTTTTTCCATTCTGATATCTTTCTCTTCCTCAGACTGTATAATCTCAATTGACTTTAAAGAGGTACAAGAAGGGAAATCTTCATGGTGACAAAATAGTTTTGTATCTTGATTGGAGTTGTGGTTATATAAACATACACATGACAAAATGATGTAGAGCTATACACATACACATTGTACCAGGTGAATACCCCAGTTTTGAAAATGTACTGTAATTCTGTAGGATGTAACCACCAGGGAGAATTACAAGAGACCTGTGATCTATTTTGGCAATATTCTATGATTCAATACTTATTTTTAAAAAACTGAACAAAACATTTTAAAGAAGAGAATAAAAGTAACCCATTAAAATGAATGGATTTTGAAGTTCAATTACTGAAAATGACATGTGACATTATGATGAATGGTACTATAAGTTCATTTTAAAACACAGGTATTAAAGATACAGCTTTATTATTTTGAAAATAAGAATATAAATTTGAAATGGCAAATGGGGAAAAAAACACTGTTATTAAAATATGAAATCTGCTGTGTAGAAACATATGGAAAATTGGTTATGGTGTGTACATAATTTGTAATTATATTCAACCAGGCTGCAATTTGGAATCCATGGTTGTCAACAGTGGCTTATATTTTTATACAAGCACAGTAAGAGCAACCAAAATACAAAATATTTTTTAAGTTAATTTTGAACACCAAGAAAAGAAATCAGCATCTCAGTATATACACATTTAAGATGCATGCATAGTTTACTTCCCTGTGAAAATGTAAGCCTAGGCTCTACCAGTTGAATCCAGTTTCTTTGTTTGCTTGTTTATTTATAGTAAGCTATGCTATTTTGTGGGGCTTCCCTGCTGGCTCAGTGGTAAAGACTTCACCTGTCAATGCAGGAGACACGAGTTCGATCCCTGTGTCAGGGAGATCCCCTGGAGAAGGAAACGGCAACCCACTCCAGTATTCTTGCCTGGAGAATTCCATGGACAGAGAAGACTGGTGGGCTGTAGTCCACGGAGTCACAGAGTCAGACATGACTTAGTGACTAAATAACAGTAACAAAAAAAGCTGTTTTATGACAGATGCCATCTTTGTTCCCTCCTTACACTTAGATTTAATTACCAGTGTACTTGGGTCAAGGAAGAAATTGTAGGTCCTTTAAGATATCCATGTTTGAAATGGTATTTCAGCATGTTAGATATACAGCTCCTGTAAAAATCACCATTAGAGTACTAAATGATGTAATAAATTGATGATTTATAGCTGACTAACTTGACACAATCAAGGATTATTACATTGTATCAAATGGGACACAGAGCCTATGCTCTGGAGCTATGGAGTTATTCACTTTCTCTTATTCAGTATTAATAGTGAATACCTAGACTTCTACCTTACTCTAGCAGGCTCACTGGGATTCCTTTAAACTTGGAATTTGTTTTCAAGTTAATTTTCTGATTTGCAGTTAATTTTTATAGTTAAGACCTCATGAGGGTTTTATGAGGTCACTTGCCTCCTTTACATGTCACTGTTTAATAAATTCAAAACATATTAACATTTGATTAATTCTCTTTTCAGGAAAAAACTTTTTCAGAACTATTGCCCCAATATCTAGAAATGCACATTATAGTCGAAAAAGCTTTGGTAAGTCAAACTTTCCCCTCCTTCCGTTGCTCTCTCTCTTCTTTCCCATTTTTACTTTCCTTTCTTAAAGTTTAATTTTTTTATTGCTATCACCTAGAGAACATCAGCCAAAATGTTTAATCATTTCTGAATATTAAATTTATGAAATCAATTTATGGAAATTTATTATATTGTTAGCTCTCTTGCAGGTTTCAAAATTAATATTTCTTTTTTTAAATTTTATTTTATTTTTAAACTTTACATAATTGTATTAGTTTTGCCAAATATCAAAATGAATCTGCCACAGGTATACATGTTCTAATGATCATGGAAAGGTAGCTACACTTTTTTTTGCTAAATGTTTATAGAAAAATTAAAACATGGAACTGCCAATTTGGAGCAATTTATCTTTCAGAGTCCAGACATTTTTTATTTTATTTTTAATTAATTCATTTTTTATTGAAATATAATTGATTTACAATGTTGTGCCAGTATCTGCTGTACAGTAAAGTGAATCAGTTAATACATATAAACATTCCTTTTTAGTATTCTTTCCATCATGGTTTATCACAGGGCATTGAATACAGCTCCCTGTGCTATAAAGTGGGACCTTGTGCTTTATTTGCCTTCTCTCTTTAAGCATTATGAAAAACTTCCTTAAAGACATAATGTATGTAATTTTCTGATGATTTCCAAGTAAAAAGATTTAATTTTAGGTGTGACTTGGATATAGTTAAGAGGCTTCCCCCATGGCTCACTGGTAAAGAATCCGCCTGCAATGTAGGAGACGTGGATTGGATCCTTGAGTCAGGAAGATCCCCTGGAGAAGGAAATAGCAGCCCACTCCAGTATTCTTGGCTGGAAAATCCCATGGACAGAGGAGCCTGGAGGGCAACAGTCCATAGGGCCACAGAAGATTCAGACAGGACTGAGTGACTAAACAACAACAAATGTATGTAATTAGGATCCCAAAATAGCCCCAAACTAGCCTCAGTTCACTTCAGTTCAGTTCAGTTGCTCAGTCGTGTCTGACTCTTTGCGACCCCATGAATCACAGCACGCCAGGCCTCCCTGTCCATCACCAACTCCCGGAGTTCACTCAAACTCACGTCCATCGAGTCAGTGATGCCATCCAGCCATCTCATCCTCTGTCGTCCTCCTCTCCTCCTGCCCCCAATCCCTCCCAGCATCAGAGTCTTTTCCAATGAGTCAACTCTTTGCATGAGGTGGCCAAAGTACTGGAGTTTCAGCTTTAGCATCATTCCTTCCAAAGAAATCCTAGGACTGATCTCTTTCCGAATGGACTGGTTGGATCTCCTTGCAGTCCAAAGGACTCTCAAGAGTCTTCTCCAACACCACAGTTCAAAAGCATCAATTCTTTGGCACTCAGCTTTCTTCACAGTCCAACTCTCACATCCATACATGACCACAGGAAAAACCATAGCCTTGACTAGACGGACCTTTGTTGGCAAAGTAATGTCTCTGCTTTTGAATATGCTATCTAGGTTAGTCATAACTTTTCTTCCAAGGAGTAAGGGTCTTTTAATTTCTTGGCTGCAGTCACCATCAGCAGTGATTTTGGAGCCCCCCAAAATAAAGTCTGACACTGTTTCCACCATTTCCCCATCTATTTCCCATGAAGTGATGGGACCAGATGCCATGATCTTCATTTTCTGAATGTTGAGTTTTAAGCCAACTTTTTCACGCTCCTCTTTCACCTTCATCAGGAGGCTTTTTAGTTCCTCTTCACTTTCTGCCATAAGGGTGGTGTTATCTGCATATCTGAGGCTATTGATATTTCTCCCAGCAATCTTAATTCCAGCTTGTGTTTCTTCCAGCCCAGCATTTCTCATGACACACTCTGCATATAAGTTAAATAAGCAGGGTGACAATATACAGCCTTGACGTACTCCTCTTCCTATTTGGAACCAGTCTGTTGTTCCATGTCCAGTTCTAACTGTTGCTTCCTGACCTGCATACAAATTTCTCAAGAGGCAGGTCAGATGGTCTGGTATTCCCATCTCTTTCAGAATTTTCCACAGTTTATTGTGATCCACATAGTCAAAGGATTTGGCATAGTCAATAAAGCAGAAATAGATGTTTTTCTGGAACTCTCTTGCTTTTTCAATGATCCAGCGGATGTTGGCAATTTGGTCTCTGGTTCATCTGCCTTTCCTAAAACCAGCTTGAACATCTGGACTAGCCTAGGATGCACAGTACTATCTACCTGCCCTCTCATCCCCAGATCAGGCTGGGGTCTCTGACCACACTTCCTAACTGCCTTGCCCTCTCCTTAACCTGCTGTACCCTCTCCAGTCACACTGTTTTCTTTGAACTGTGATAGATATTTGCCAGCTGACCAATTGACTTAATATTTTTTTCCAATTTTTTGAGGGATTATTGATAAATATGATTGTATATGGCTAAATTGTACAATGTGAAGATTTGATGACCATGTACATTGCGGATTGTTTACCAAGACCAAGATAGTTAACACATTCACTGCCTCACAGCATTAACATTATGTTCTGTGTATGTGTGTGTGTGTGTGTGGTAAGAACACTTAAGAGAACTCATCAGCTTTCAAGTGTACAATACCATATCATTAACTATAGTCACTGTACTGCACATTAGATACTCAGAACCTATAACTGAAAAGTTTGTACCCTTTGACCTACATTTCTCCATTACTTCCTCTGGCAACCAAAATTCTATTCTTTGTTTCTATGAAATTTGACTTTTTTTTGTTTGTTTGTTTTTGTTTGTTTGTTTTAGATTCTACATGTTAGTGATGCCATGACACAACACAGTTTCTGTCTTTCTTGGGTTGGCTTATTTCACTTAGCACAATGCCCTCCAGATTTATCACGTTGTTGCAAATGAGAGAATTTCCTCCTTTTTGTGACTGAATACTATGCCATTGTACATGTACTGTACTAAGTCACTTTAGTTGTGTCCAACTCTTTGCAACACTATGGATTTTAGCCCACCAGGTTCCTCTGTCCATAGGATTCTCCAGGTAAGAACACTGGAGTGGGTTGCCAGGCCCTCCTCCTATGTGCATATATACCACTTTTTTCTGTTCTTTCATCTTTTGACGACACTTAAAGTTGTTTTCACATTTCAAACATGAGAATACAGATATTTCTATGAGATACTGATTTCACTTTCTTAGGCTCTATACTGAGAAGTGATTGTCATTCATATGGCAGTTCTTTTTTTTAATTTTTAAGGAACTGTTAAATTGTTTTTCCGGAGAAGGCAATGGCACTCCACTCCAGCACTCTTGCCTGTAAAATCCCATGAACGGAGGAGCCTGGTGGGCCACAGTCCATGGGGTCACTAAGAGTTGGACACGACTGAGCGACTTCACTTTCACTTTTCACTTTCATGCATTGGAGAAGGAAATGGCAACCCACTCCAGTGTTCTTGCCTGGAGAATCCCAGGGACGAGGGAGCCTGGTGGGCTGCCATCTATGGGGTTGCACAGAGTCAGACACGACTGAAGTGACTTAGCAACATATTGTTTTCCATAATGCTGTACCAATTTACAATCCCACAGAGTACAAGGGTTTCCTTTTCTCAACGTGCTCACCAGCATTTGTCAGTTCAGTTCAGTCACTCAGTCGTGTCTGACTCTGCAACCCCGTGGACTCCAGCGCACCAGGCTTACCTGTCCATCACCAACTCCGAAAGCCTGCTCAAACTCATGTCCATTGAGTTGGTGATGCCATCCAATCATCTCATCCTCTGTCACCCCCTTCTCCTCCTGCCTTCAATCTTTCCCAGCATCAGGGTCTTTTCCAATGAGTCAGTTCATCACAGCAGGTGGCCAAAATGCTGGAGCTTCAGCTTCAGTATCAGTCCTTCCAATGCATATTCAGGACTGATTTCCTTTAGGATTGACTGGTTGGATCTCTTTGCAGTCCAAGGGACTCTCAAGAGTCTTCTCTAACACCACAGTTCAAAAGCATCAATTCTTCAGTGTTCAGCGTTCTTTACAGTCCAACTCTCACATCCATATATGACTACTGGAAAAACCATAGCTTTGACTAGACGGACCTTTGTTGGCAAAGTAATGTCAGCTTTTTAATATGCAGACTAGGTTGGTCATAAGTTTTCTTCCAAGGAGCAAGCATCTTTTAATTTCATGGCTGCAGTCACCATCTGCAATGATTTTGGAAAGAAAATAAAGTCTGTCACTGTTTCCATTGTTTCCTTGTCTATATGCCATGAAGTGATGGGACTGGTTAGTTTTTTGAATGTTGAGTTTTAAGCCAACTTTTCCACACTCCTCTTTTACTTTCATCAAGAGGCTCTTTAGTTCCTCTTCGCTTTCTGCCATGAAAGTGGTATCATCTGCATATCTGAGGCTATTGATATTTCTCCTGGAAATCTTGATTCCATCTTGTGCTTCATCCAGCCCAGCATTTCACATGATGTACTCTGCATTTAAGTTAAATAAGCAGGGTGACAATATACAGCCTTGATGTACTCCTTTCCCAATTTGGAAAAAGTCTGTTGTTCCATGTCTGGTTCCAATTTTTGCTTCTTGACCTGCATACAGATTTCTTAGGCATATGTAAGCTGTTTTTTTTTTTTTTCTTTTGTTTTGTTGTTTTGATGATAGCCATCTGACCAATGTGAGGTGAAATCTCACTCTGGATTTTGTTTTCGCTTCCCTGATGGTTAGTAATGTTAAATACCTTTTGTGTACCTGTTGGTCACTTGCATTTCTTTTTTGGAAAAATATCCATTTGGTAAACATAATATCTTTTGCATATCTAGATAAGAGTGAAATCATTATGTCATTAGGTTAGTGTAAATTACTCTTAGGGGATATTGATAATTTTCAAAAGTGACTGTAGCAGTTTGCTCTTCCATCTTCTCACAAGTGATTAGTATTGATAGTGTTTTCAACTTTAAATGGCGTATTTTATTCAATAAGAAAATATTGAATCACCATGGTGTACACCTGAAACTAATATAATATTGTAAATTGACTACAGTTTTTTTTTACATTTTTTTTAAAATTTTATTTTATTTTTAAACTTTACAAAATTGTATTAGTTTTGCCAAATATCAAAATGAACCCGCCACAGGTATACATGTGTTCCCCATCCTGAACCCTCCTCCTTCCTCCCTCCCCATACCATCCCTCTGGGTCGTCCCAGTGCACTAGCCCCAAGCATCCGGTATCGTGCATTGAACCTGGACTGGCAACTTGTTTCATACATGATATTTTAAAAATATATTTATCAGTTTCAAAAAAAATATTTTCTTTTTTTCACCTTTACCCTATTTCATTTTGTTCTTTATCAAACTTTTTTGAATAATTCATGCCACATAATTTTCACTTTACATCATTAAGATTTCTGTCTTCCTAAAGATTTATTTGAGCATGTTGATTATTTTTAATATTTATTTACTCTTCTTTAATTGCTAAGCATGCAATGGGAAATGCTGTGACTGATTTCTTCTGTTTTAGAAAATATCTACTTCAAGAAATCCCTTTATAATACAGACAGATCTGTGAAGTTATTTTAGTACCTCTTGATTTCAATTGTTTCTGCTGGACAGTGTCTTTAAAATACATAACAAGTGAGAATCTATTTTGAATCCCTAAGTATGATTTTTTTTTATTGTTGTTTGTTTTCATTATGGTAAATATTATTATCTTTATATTAGTATATTTTAATTCATCTCACAAATCTTATGGTTTTCCTGCTTGCTATCATCAAGAGATATTCATCATACAAGAAAAATTGCTGTCACTTACATTTTTAAAAGAGTCGTAAAAAATTTCTTTTTCAGTATGATTATATGGGATCAGAAATGATGGCTGTAACACAGAAAATTATCCAGATTATTGGCCTTGTCAATGCAGTAAGTTTTAACATTTTTACATGTATAAATTTATGAAAAGTCATTGAAAACCTTTTCATTATATCATGGCAAATTAATGACTTCAAGTCCTTTATTTGAGTTAATATCCAAGGTAATCAAGTAAACTTTATTTTTTATGTACTGTTTTGATGTAATGATTTATTTTATTTGAATGTATACAATATAAATCTTATTTTTAGATGTTTAGTCAGTTCAAATTGACTGTGATATTATCCTCCTTGGAATTGTGGTCAGATAAAAACCAAATTTCCACCATTGGAGATGCTGATGATTTATTACAAAGATTTTTGGCATGGAAACAGGACTATCTTATCCTTCGGCCCCACGATGTAACATTCTTACTTATGTAAGCACAATATTCTGCATTAATAAAGAGATATACATAAATAATTTCATTAATTTTATAATATAACACATTTATAGTGTTTTTCAGTTTTCTGTAGGCCCCTTTGAAAATGTTAAGTAAAATATAGCTGTTGCATCGAGGTGATAGTGTAGTAGGAAACATGATAAAAATAAAAACAATCTGAATCACTTATATGACAAAATATTTTGGAATATGATTCATATGAAAAAATATTTCATGAGCTTTTATAATATCAGCTATATGACAGAATACATACAAACCCCAACTTATTAAGGATGCAAAACTGATACTATTCAGTTAATAAATATTACCTACAATTTGTGAATGCATTTCATGTCTACTGTTCGATAAAGAAACATTTAGGTTTTTGGTAGTATGATTAGGGCTTCCCTGGTGGCTCAGATGATAAGAATCTGCCTGCAGTGTGGGAAGCTCAGGTTTGATCCCTGAGTTGGGAAGATCTTTGGAGAAGGGAATGGCTGCCCACTCCAGTATTCTTGTGGAGAATTCCCTGGACGGAGGAGCCTGGTGGGCTACAGCCTATGGGGTCGCAAAGAGTAGGCATGATTGAAGAAATGCCTGTCTATAATTTTAAAAACTGCTTATATTTAGATGGCAAGAATTATTTTCCATAAATTAAAAATTCCTTTTAATTTTTAGTGACCAAAATAATTGCTGAATAAGGGAAACTGAGGAGAATTTGATATAATAAAATTCTATCAGGTCAAGGAGTTAGGTTAAGAAAAAAAATTGGTATTAAGGTGAATTATAGTTTTCAAAAATTTGAGCATTTTGTATAATATATTAGGTATTATTCAGATTAAAAATAGTATGTTTGAAAACTTATTATTTTTTTTTTATTTATTTATTTTTTTTCTTTTTTAACTTTTTATTTTGCATTGGGGTATAGGCAATCACAATGTACATCACAATGTTGTGATAGCAGGTGAAAACTTATTTTAAATTTTATGGGAGATTTAACTTAATAAATAAGCTTGTGAATCATTCTGACTGACCATGCTAATAAAAAAAAGAAACATTATAATGATGTAGTTACAGGAACCAGCCTAAATATGTGGGAGCAACATTTCCTGGCACAATATGCAATAGAAGCTATGATGCAGATGTTGCTGTGGTATGTAATATGTGTCCTCTCTGTGACTATTTTCTTCTAAACTTTATATTGTGTTTTATAAATATTATTTTACATAGTGAAGTAAACTTGATTTTTTCTCTATATCTGTATGGATTATTATTTTGTTGGGACAACATGATTTTAATCTCAGTTTATTTTATTATAAATTTCAAATATAGGAAAATGATACAAAGAGATATGACTATATCTCTTCACCAGCCTGGCATAAAAGATAATAGCATTGTATCAGATTTCCTAAGGACAGAAAACCTTAGGGAAAAGTTAAAGCCTTATGTTATGTCTCCTTCAAATTCAGGAAATAACAGAAGGCATGACTTCATATTTGCTAGTTTTTGCATATTTTATACTATTGTTACAAATACATGTAACCACTAACTATGTATTATTGTTTTGCTTTGTTCTTACTTTATATATCATTTCAGAACTATTTTGAATAGCTTGTTAAAAGATGTATACAAGTTGAAGCATACAACTCTACTACTTACTTTTTCTTTCAAAATTATATCTTACCAAATAGAGCAAATATTCTTATTACAAATAAAAATGGTTTTACAAGACTACTGTAAACAACTAAATCAATTCTTTGCATAATCTACACTTCTTGAATCCTTATCCTTTTCTTTTTAAACTTTCCTTCCTGGCATATAACTTAGTGGATATTTTCTTTTAAATAAAATTTTTATTGGGGTGCATCATGTATAGAGAACATTGCACAAGTCATAAATGTATAGCATGCTTGATTTTGGCCAAGTCATACATAGGTATAAGTATCACAGAGGTCAAAAAATAAAATCTTATCAACATATCAGAAGACTCCTAAATCCTCCCTCCCCCTATCCTGACACTTACTCACTGGTTAATTTGATCTTTCTTTGAGCTTTCTGTAAATAATAGAGTATGTGTTCTCAATGTGTGTGTTTTAAACATATTTGCTCAAAGCTACGTCTTTGATAGTTATTCATGCTTATACGTGTAGAAATAGTTGTTCATTCTTTTGCTCTATATTTCTGAGTAATATGCCCAATAAATTCCTTGAGTATTCAAATTTCAGTTCAGTTCAGTTCAGTCACACAGTCGTGTCCTATTCTTTGCAACCCCATTGACTGCAGCATGCCAGACCTCCCTATCCAACACCAACTCCTGGAGTCTACTCAAACTTGTGTCCATTGAGTTGGTGATGCCATCCAACCACCTCATCCTCTGTCATCCCCTTCTCCTCCTGCCTTCGATCTTTCCCAGCATCAGGGTCTTTTCAAATGAGTCAGCTCTTTGCATCAGGTAGCCAAAGTATTGGAGTTTCAGCTTCAGCATTAGTTCTTCCAACGAATATTCAGGACTGATCTGCTTTAGGATGGACTGGTTCAATCTCCTAGCTGTCCAAGGGACTCTCAAGAGTCTTCTCCAACAACACAGTTCGAAAGCATCAATTCTTCTGCACTCATCTTTCTTTATAGAAAATTTATATAATTTTCTTTAACTCTCACATCCATATGTGATACTGAAAAAACCATAGCCTTGACTAAATGGACCATTGTTGGCAAAGTAATGTCTCTGCTTTTTAATAAGCTGTCTATTAAAGTTATGACCAACCAGTCATAAATTTTCTTCCAAGGAACAAGTGTCTTTTAGTTTCATGGCTGTAGTCACCATCTGCAATGATTTTGGAGCCCCCCTACCAAAATAAAGTCTGTCACTGTTTCCATTGTTTCCCCTTATATTTGCCATGAAGTGATGGGACCAGATGCCATGATCTTAGTTTTCTGAATGTTGAATTTTAAGCCAACTTTTTCACTCTCCTCTTTCACTTTCATCAAGAGGCTCTTTAGTTCTTCTTCACTTTCTGCCATAAGGGTGGTGTCATCTGCCTATCTGAGGTTATTGATATTTCTCCCAGCAAATTTTATTTCATCTTTTGATTCATCCAGCCCAGCATTTCTCATGATGTACTCTGCATATAAGTTAAATAAGCAGAGTGATAATATACAGCCTTGACATACTCCTTCCCCAGTTTGGAACCAGTCCGTTGTTCCATGTCCAGTTCTGCTGCTTCTTAATCTGCATACAGATTTCTCAGGATGCAGGTCAGGTGGTCTGGTATTCCCATCACTTGAATAGTTTTTCACAGTTTGTTGTGATCCACACAGTCAAAGACTTTGGCATAGTTAATAAAGTAGAAGTAGGTGTTTTTTCTGAAACTCGGTTGCTTTTTTGATGGTTCAATGGATGTTGGCAATTTGATCTCTGATTCCTCTACCTTTTCTAAATCCAGCTTGAACATCTGAAAGTTCACTGTTCATGTACTGTTGAAGCCTGGCTTGGAGAAGTTTGAGAATTTACTTTGCTAGCATGTGAGATGAGTGCAATTGTGCGGTAGTTTGAGCATTCTTTGGCATTGCTTTTCTTTGGGATTGGAATGAAAACTGACCATTTCCAGTCCTGTGGCCACTGCTGAGTTTTCCAAATTTGCTGGCATATTGACTGCAGTACTTTCACAGCATCATATTTTAGGATTTGAAGTAGTTCAATTGGAATTCCATCACCTCCACTAGCTTTGTTCATACTGATGCTTCAAAATTAGGCATTATCTATTGACTTCCTATATTGACGTCAGGATTCAACATCCTAATAGCTTATTTCTTCATGGAAACATTTAAGATCTTTTTATCCTTCCATGGTATCTTTTATCATCCAACATGCTTGTTACATTACAGCACTTTCAGTCTGGGTACTAATTTACATCTGTCTTGAGAAGTTTTATCGTATTGTTTACTTGATCATATTTTTGTTTCCCTTTTCTTCGTAGAACTTTGTTAAGTAAGTATGAGAGCATTTTGACTCATCATCTTTTTTTTTTTTTTCTCTTTTTAACTTTTTCCTTTTCTTTTTAATCCTTTTTCCCTACCTTGAGCAATTGGCTTAACTTTTTCCAGGGCATAAAATTGTGCAACTTCATATCATGGGTGGTGGTGGTTTAGTTGCTAAGTAATGTCTGACTCTTGTGACCCCATTCACTGTATGTAGCCCGTCAGGCTCCTCTGTCCATGGGATTTCCCAGGCAAGAATACTTGAGTGGGTTGGCATTTCCTTCTCCAGGGGATCTTTTCCACCCAGGGATCAAACCCGGGTCTCCTGCATTGCAGGCGGATTCTTTACCACTGAGCCACCAGGGAAACCCAATCATGGGTAGAAACCTTGCAATTATTGAAGTCCCTGAACACCTTGGTTTAAGCCATATATGTTACAAACTGCATAAGACATATATCATGCTGTAGTTGAGTGTTCTATAAATGCCAGTTTTATAGACATTGTCTGATAATATTTTTCATGTCTTTTGAACAATTTCCTGTTGTCTAGCGCTTTTATCAATTATGAGAGTTGTCGAAGTCTCCAACTAAATTATGTATGTGTGTGTTTATTCTTTCAATTGTATTCATCTTAGCTTCATATTTTTGCAGCTCTTATGTTTGATATGCAAACATTTAAGATTATTATTGAACTTTTTATTACTGCAATATCCTTTGTCCATGATAATCTTTTTTCTGAAGCTAGCTTCATCTGTTATCAATATAGCCTCTCCAGCTTTCTTATGATGAATGTTCATATGTTGAATCTGTTTTCTTAACTGCTTTTGTCTTTATATATTATGTGAATTTCCAGTCAGCACCTGGACCATGTGTTTTTTCCTCTGTTTCACCAACCTGTTTCTTTTAATTAGTATGTTTAGACAGTTTGCACTGAATCTAATTTCTGATGCATCTGTATTTCACTTTGTCAACTTAGTATATGTTTTCTGTTTTATCTCTCTTTTTTTGGTCCTCTGTTGCCATTTACAGTTCTCATTTTTTCTAGAACAATTTTTCATATTCTATTTTGATTTATTCATCATAGACATAATAAGCAAGCATGACCCATTGGCCAAATCTGGCCAACCACCTATATTGTAAATAAAGTTCTATTTACAGCTTTATCCACACATTAACCCACTCTGTGTAGGTAATTATAGTTGTGACAAATACTTTATAGTACCCAAATATATCCTGTCTCTTTATATAAACTATCAATCTGTTTTTAGTGTTTTTCAATATTTCTCTTTGGAAAACATTTTTCATATGTTCTGTAGTGAGATTACACACACACAGTGACACAATCACGTACACACAAGTTTGTTTACCAGCATTTTACTATTTCAAGTAGAATATACAAATGTTAGTACCATATTTATTTTAGATCTGAAATTTGTGCATAATCATAAAATGGGAAATTTTATAGTATAGTTTGCTTGAATATTACTTCTAAGCAATTAATAAGTATACACACGAAATTATAATTTTTGTTTCCAACACTGAAACATAATTTTTATTGAAAAAAATCAAATTAAAAATAGTCTATTTTATCTACCCATGTAAGTACATTTTCTGTTCCTCTTTATTCATTACTGATGTTACAGGTTTTCTTTTATTATCATTTTCTTTCTTGTCTGAAGAGCTTCCTTTAGTCATTTTTTTAAAGCTTGGTTACTGGCAATATGTTTCTTAATTTTCCTTCATTTTAGAATGTCTTTATTTCATCTTCATTATTTAAGGATATTTTTGCTGGATGAAAGTCGTTTTCAGCACTTCAAAACTATTGTGTTACATTGTCTGACATTATTTCTAATGTCAGAGAATTATTTAATTAATATTAATTAATTAGAAATAATTCTGACATTAATTCAGAATTAATAGGATGAGAACTCCTATTAATCATCGTTCCTCTGTAAGCAATCTGTTGTTTTCCTTTGGTTGACTTCAAGACATTTCAAAGTTTTCTCTGGCCATCTAATTATGATGTGTCTGATCATGCATTGTTTTGAGTTTATTGTTAGAAGCTTTGTGAATCTATTAAATATGTAGATTTGCGTCTTTTGCCAAATTGAGGAGATTTTAAACCATTTTTTTCTTCAAATATATTTCAGCTACGCACTTTTTTTCTGGGCCACTAATGATATTAATGTTAGGTTGTTGGTGGTGGTGTTGTCATTGTCCCACTGCTTCTGTATTTCTGTTAATTTTTTCAAAAGCTATTTCTTCTCTGTTTTGAGATTGGATAATTAATACTAATCAATCTTTAAGTTCACTGATACTCCCTTCTGTCATCTCTGTTTTTTTACTAAATTCATCTATTGAAGTTTATTTTCTTATTATTGTATTTTTTCTCTTCTGAAGTTTTAATTTGGTTCTTTTTATATTATCTATTTATTTGATGAGATTTTCTATTTCTTAATTTCCTTTAAGAGTTTTTGCAATAGCTCATTGGAGCATTTTTATGGTGGTTGCTTTAAAATCCTCGTCAGGAAATGCATCTTGGTTTTGCTTTCTGTTGATTGCCGTTTCTGACTGCAGTCAAGATATTCCTGGTTCTTGGTATAATGAGTAATTTGGGGCTGTATTCAGAATATTTCTGAGAATTGTCATGAGGCACTGATTTCTCTTTATATTTTATTTCTGAAGACAGTTCATTTTCTAAAATACACATTCTAGGCTAGTTTTATGGGCCGTTGCTCACATCCTGATTTAGTTACCATGGTCTTTTTAATGATATTCTTTGAGACCTTGGACATTATACCATTCATCGGAAGTCTGGATTCTGCTGCTTTTCTCTGACGAGGGTTGATTTTTGTTTGCTTGTTTTGTCGTTCAGTGCCCTTGGTTAAAGTCAGAACAGCAACTCAGCCTCACAGAAGGCAGCTCTGGTCCCACCTGAGCTCTTTAGTTTGAGGCTGCAAATTGTGTGAGTGTCTCAGGAATCAGCGAGAAATGTGGGAGACAGAATTCGGATTATCTTCTTTCTGAAGTTTTCTGCTTGTGTATTTGGCAGTCATAATTTCCTGATATTCACATTTTAGATTTTCCAGGCTAGAGATAGTAAAGATTTTGCCCTGAGTTGCCCTGTGATCCCACATGCCATGTCCATTATACTTGGCCTCAGTCTAAAAGTCACACAAACTGTCTCTTTTTAGTTTTCTTTGAGCATAGACTCCTGACCAATGCTAAAAGCTTCTGTTAATCCCAGGTGGACTCCAACTTCTTCACCACCTGAAGTATCTATTATATTCTATATTATAGATTCTAAGTCTCTATTGAAACTGTACCGTATTCATTTTCTTCTCCGTTTTTTCCCCTGTATTTGTGTACATGCAAACACACACACCACACAACTCTTCCTACCCACCCCCAGCTTTATTGGCTTCCCTGATAGGTCAGCTGATAAAGAATCCACCTGCAATGCAGGAGACCCCTGTTCAATTCCTGGATAGGGAAGATTCCCTGGAGAAGGGACAGGCTACCCGTTCCAGTATTCTTGGACTTCCCTTGTGGCTCAGCTGGTAAAGAATCCACCTGCAATGAAGGAGACCTGGCTTTGATCCCTGGTTTGGGAAGATCCCCTGGAGAAGGGAAAGGTAGCCACTCTAGTACTCTGGCCTGGAAAATTCCATGGACTGTATAATCCATGGACTGTATAAAGAGTCAGACATGACTGAAGGACTTTCACTTTCACTTTCTAGCTTTATTGAGACATACTTGACAAATAAAATACTTATATAATTTAAGTGTACTGTGGAAAATTCTGAAAGAGATAGGAATACCAGACCACCTGACCTGCCTCTTTAGAAACCTGTAGGCATGTCAGGAAGCAACAGTTAGAACTGGACATGGAACAACATACCGGTTCCAAATAGGAAAAGAAGTATGTCAAAGCTGTATATTGTCACCCTGCTTATTTAACTTATATGCAGAGTACATCATGAGAAACGCTGGGCTGGAGGAAGCACAAGATGGAATCAAGATTGCCAGGAGGAATATCAATAACCTCAGATGTGCAGATGACACCACCCTTATGGCAGAAAGTAAAGAAGAACTAAAGAGCTTCTTGATGAAAGTGAAAGAGGAGGGTGGAAAAGTTGGCTTAAAGTTCAACATTCAGAAAACAAAGATCACGGCATCTGGTCCCATCACTTCATGGCAGATAGATGGGGAAACAGTGGAAACAGTGACAGACTTTATTTTTTGGAATCCAAAATCACTGAAGATGGTGATTGAAGCCATGAAATTAAAAGACACTTACTCCTTGGAAGGAAAGTTATGACCAACCTAGACAGCATATTAAAAAGCAGAGACATTACTTTGCCAACAAACATCAAGGCTATGGTTTTTCCAGTGGTCATGTATGGATGTGAGAGTTGGACTATAAAGAAAGTTGAGCACTGAAGAATTGATGCTTTTGAACTGTGGTGTTGGAGAGAAGACCCTTGAGAGTCCCTTGGACTGCAAGGAGATCCAACAAGTCCATCCTAAAGGAGATCAGTCCTGGGTGTTCATTGGAAGGACTGATGTTGAAGCTGAAACTCCAATACTTTGGCCACCTGATGTGAAGAGCTAACTCATTTGAAAAGACCCTGATGCTGGGAGGGATTAGGGGCAGGAGGAAAAGGGGACGACAGAGGATGAAATGGTTGGATGGCATCACTTACTCAATGGACATGAGTTAGGGTAGGCTATGGGAGTTGGTAATGGACAGGGAGGCCTGGCGTGCTGTGGTTCATGGGGTCACAAAAGAGTCGGACACAACTGAGCAACTGAACTGAACAATGTGATAATCTGATACTAGTTATGGAATGACTCCAAAAATTAATCAATATATCCATCAATTCACTTTATTTATGAAAATGCTTAAGACCCACTCTCTTGACAGTTTTCAAGTATATAATTCAGTCTCATCAACTGTAGTCACCATGCTTTATACCATGCACATACACACGCAATATCTTTATTTAGGGTATGAATTAAATTTTACTCATAATTTTTTTGATATAGAAAAACTGGGAAGTTCTAAAAAAATTTGTAATTTGTAAGTTCTAAAAATTTTGTAATTATTAAATAAATGTAATAAATACATTTATTTACATAAATAAATTACACTTATTTATGGAATGAATGAAATTTTTCATTCCATTCATGTGAAATGCTACTCTACACTTCTGTCAGTCTCTTTGGGCTGACATCTCACTTGAGATTTCTTTACCATGGCCTTGCTTGTGTCTTGAACTTCCACCCTATCATTTCTTTACTTCACTCATTATACTACAACCTTTGAACAGGTTCCCAAACAAGCTTGCTACCACTATTCATAATGCTGGGTCATTTCCCAAACTTTGTATCTCATCCTAAGCATCAATGCCACAAATAGACTTTTCTAACTATCTGAACTATACAGTTATACCCCTCCTCAGAATTCTCTGTTGAAGAATTCCATTTCTTTAGAACACTTTTCATGCTTTCTTTATATCTGGTAGGTTTGTTGTTACTTTCCAACTAATTTTCTTTCCCCTCTTCTGTAAAATATGCTCCAAGTGTGGACAAGGTCCCTTCTTTTCATACATGCCACTATATTCTCATCTTTTTTTATCATAGTGCCTGACCTATGTCTATATTGAACTATATTTGTTAATTGAAAGAATCAATTTAATAAGAAAGTTAAATGTGTTTGATTACATTTTACCTTATCTCATGCTCTTTAATAAATTAACTAGTATAGATATTCAGATTGATGATTTATCAAAATGAAGTATAAATCTGATCAACATGGAAAAGTATTAAAATATAAAATTTTATAGGAACAAAGCTCTTTTGATGTATTACTTGCTTTCATTTTCTTCTCATATGTTGTTTTTCTCTTCAACTTTCTTTATTTCAGTATCCAGGCACAATAACATTGGAGGGATTTTCAGTTATTATAGCTCAACTACTTGGCCTTAAAATAGGGTTAGCATATGATGACACCCAGGAGTGTTCCTGTCCAACAGCTAAGTGCATAATGAACCATGAAGCAGTGTAAGCCTTGTTTTTCCTCTCAAATTAATGTCACGCACATGTTTGTGCAGTTGATTACAAGATGTGAAGAATTTATTTTTTATACTCAATCCCACATCAAAAATTGGGAAGGAATGTTGTGCAAGACGAAAAATCACACTAGTGAATTTGTCCATGTGACACAAGACTCCAGAAAGTAGTGGATCCCATAATAATGAAATATTCACTAAAGGGAATTTGAGGAAAAATGTAAAGATTTATGAGGGCTATGAAACATTGTATTCACACAGATAGTTTTGATGTTTATATTGTTGCTGTATCTGTTGTTCAAAGCCAAATCACCCTTGGCAATGTAACATAGCACTGGTCCCTTTGGCTATTATGTTGAGGGGAACAAAAAAGAAGAAAAGATTTGAAGAAGAAAGTAGATGTCCGTATTTGCAGATAGTATGATTGACTACCCATGCAAAGGCAGCAGAATCAGTCAGTGGACCATCAGAACAACAATATCAGAAAATTCATCAGGGTGATCAATCTTGAAAACTAGTCTGTGTACCAGTACTAAGGAAATAGACAACTTACTATAAAATGTCTAATTTTCCCAAAAGTTCATCCATTCAGTACAATTCCAGCCAATATTTTAGGTTATTTTTAAGGAACTGGATGAACTCTGTGGGAGGCATAAAATGGAGATAATAGACATAGATGACCTTTTCGTGATTATGGAGTGGAATTTATAATCAAAGGAGAGATTTTATTGATGGGAGATATGACATATCTATAGATTGATCAAAATAAAGAGAAGAGGAGGAAAAGATGATGATGTTGGATATAAGGAACACAGGAGCAAAATCATGGAGTAATGTAGGAGAGAATGTAGGATCTAGTGCTTAAGTAGAGGGGCTGACTTTTAATAGAGCTGGATAAATCCAGTTATTGTGATAGAATGTTAGGAGTAAGTAGATTGAAACATACACATTACCATCTGTAAAATAGATAGCCAGTGAGAATTTGCTGTATTAATGCAGGGAATCCAAAGCTGGTGCTCTGTGACAACCTAGAGGGGTGGGTTGGGGAGGGAACTGGGAGGGAGGTTTAAGAGGAGGGGACATGTGTGTGCTTGTGGCTCATTTGTGTTGATGTATGACAGAAATTATCACCATATTGTAAAGTAATTATCCTCCAGTTAAAAACAAAATTCTAAAAACTTAGTCATGATTGACATTGTCTCCACCAAAAAGCATTAGTTTTTTGTTTGGCACATCATACAATTCATATTATATATGGTGCATATATATATATTATATTCACATTATATATGGTGCATATATATATATATTATAATCATATTATATATGGTGCATTGTTTAGATGTGGTTTTATTAGCTAGGTTTATTTAACCTGAGGATTATTTCATTTTAGACTTTCCAGTGGTGTAAAGATTTTTAGCAACTGCAGCATGCATGAATATAGATATTTTGTTTCAACATTTGAAGCTCAGTGTCTTCAGAAGTTTTCAATATTGAAACCATTCTATCAAAATCAGTCAGTGTGTGGTAATGGGATTTTGGAAGCTCATGAAGAATGTGAGTGTGGCAGTGAACAGGTGAGTGATTAAGACTGAAATCTGAGCACAATTTTGGATGTTTCTGATAAGCAACCATGGTATATATGGACTAATATACGCAACTAAGTCTTCAGTAGAATTAAGATATAAAAATGAGGATAAATTAAGATGTATGAAACACTTCCACATACCTCTTCAACTGAGAAGATGAGTAGTCATGAAATCTGGGTTTGTACACACCATTCCCAATTATGCCAGCAGAGAATTTTTGAGTATGTATACTAAATGAAATCTCTTTTAGCCTAAATCTTATAACTTCAGTCTCTGTTTTCTTTATAAACTTCTGAATTTGATCCAGCGTTTTTCTGTCTTTTGTCATTGCGAGAATGTCTAAACATTATAATGGGTTTTTCTTAATTGTTCTCAAATATTCGTGTATTTCCAGGTTTCAGGATGATCAAAATTTGTTCTTTATAATCCTTCTAAAGATAAACATAGAATCTATTATACTATATCTCCATCAACCAAATGCACAATTAACACTATTCTCAACTGATAGGACCAGATATTTAGTTTGTTATAGTATCATTATTTTCTAATATTTAACAATCCCCCCCTTTAAATAAAATTTCTTCATGATTACTCCCCCAGCAACTATATGACTTTCTCATCCACCAACAAAAATAGCTAACCGCTACTCATTTGTGTAACTTAAATCCTTACAAATTCTCTTAACCATCTACCATTTGCTTATATGTACATATGTATGTATGTGTGTGTGCGTATATATGTATATATGTTTTCTGACTGTCTCAGACTTTCCAGTGTCATCTTAGTTTTTTGCCAAATAGCACTATTAACATCTTGCATTGACCTACCCCTGAATATGTGCCAGTTACTTGACAAATCTGATATTTTTAATGAAAGATAAAATGAAGTGGCATAATCTAGGGCTAAATCTACACAATGTGAGTTTCCGCAACTGCAGGCTACAGATAGACTGGTAACTACAGCATATGCTGACAGTGTCTACCATGTTTCCTTGGCCCTGATTATCCCTGCAGCATGTTTTTGCTTCATGTACCTGATACTTTGTGATGTAGTGTTTGTTCTGCCCTCAATAGAGTGGAATACTTGGGCAGTTATCAAGGAGAACTTAATGTACTCGGGACTAGCAATCAGCCCTCAGATAATTAGGATTGTGGATAATGTCCCCAATTGTTTGCTCTGCATGAGGAAATTCTCTAAAGCATGGTCTGCATCAGAGTTCTACAAACTATAGCCAATGGACCAAATTCAGCTGCCATTCACTTTTGTAAATGGTACTTTATTGGAATGCAGCCATGCTTATATGTTGGCATGTTGTCTATGACTCTTTTTGTGCTATAACAATGGAGTTGAATAGTTGCAACAGAGACCATATGGCATAGCATTTCTACAAAACTGAAACTATTTGCTCTTTCATCCTTTACAAAAAATGTTTTCTGTCCCTAACTCTGTATCATTTCCCAGAGGTATCTGTGGGATAATTTTTTTTTATTTTAACTTTTTATTTTGTATTGGATTATAGCCAATCAGCAATATTGTGATAGTGTCAGGTGAACAGTGAAGGGATTCACTTATATATATATATTCTATATATATATCGGAGAAGGCAGTGGCACCCCACTCCAGTACTCTTGCCTGGAAAATCCCATGGACGGAGGAGCCTGGTAGGCTGCAGTCCATGGGGTCGCTGAGGGTCAGATACCACTGAGCGACTCATTTTCACTTTTCACTTTTCACTTTCATGCATTGGAGAAGGAAATGGCAACCCACTCCAGTGTTCTTACCTGGAGAATCCCAGGGACAGGGGAGCCTAGTGGGCTGCCATCTATGGGGTTGCACAGAGTTGGACACGACTGAAGTGCCTTAGCAGCATATATATATATATGTATATATATATATATATACATACATATATATTCATTCTCCCCAAACTCCTCTCCCATCCAAGCTGCCACATAACATTGAGCAAAGTTCCATGGGCTATACAGTAGGTCCTTGTTGGTTATTCATTTTAAATATAGCGGTGTGCACTGACAACCACAAGTTGGTTCTCTAAGTCTGTGAGTCTCTTTCTCTTTTGTATGTAAGTTCATTTGTATCATTTCTTTTTAGGTTCTACATATCAGGAATGTCATATGATATTTCATCTTCTATGTTTGACTTACTTTGCTCAGCATTACAATCTCTAGGTCCATCCATGTTGCTGCAAATGGCATTATTTCATTCTTTTTAATGGATTAATAATATTCCATGGTATTACAATCCTGCTGCTGGGTATATATCCAGGGGAAACCATAATTTTAAAAGATACATGCACTCTAATGTTTATTGTAGCCTGTTTATGATAGCCAAGGCATGGAAGCAATGTACATGTCCATCTACAGAGAAATGGATAAAAAAGATGTGATATATATATACAATGGAATGATACTTGTGAGATTTAGCTTTATCTTATCGGAGCCATATCTTACAGGAGCTCACAAATTGACATGTGTTAGCTTGCTTCCCTTCCCTAATATCCCACGCCAGTGCTTTGGTGTAAGCAGAATGGACCTTCAAATACATCTGCTCTCAAATCCCTGGAATTTGTGGGTGTGCATATTACATGGCAGAAGGTAATTTGCAGAAGTAATTAAGCATATGGACCTTAAAGAAGGGACATTATTCTGGATTATCTGGGTGGGTCCAGTCTAAGCACATGAGCCCTCAAAAACAGAATGTTCTCCAGGTGAAATCAGAGAGCTGTTACAGAAAGGGGCTCAAAAAGCCTTGAAAAGTGAGAGGGACTCAAACTGCTACTGCTGAAGGAAGACACACGGAAGAATAAGAAGAAATGTTGGTATTTTCTTGGAGAAAAGACTAGTCCTTGGCTGATAGCTACCAAAGCAACAGGATGCTTATTATCCAAATTGTGGTTTTACACTTGTGAGACTGTAAGCAAATAACCTGACCTAATTTACCTATCTGAAATTCTGACTTATAGAAAGTTTGAGAAAATTAGCTTGTGTAATTTTTAAGTTTGACCACTGAGTTTGTGGTCATTTGTAACAGCATCAGTAGGGAAATAATACACCTTCCAAATAAATTACTAATATGCATCTTTATTGCAGGCTTTCCAGGTGGCTCAGTGGTAAAGAATCCACCTGCCAATACAGGAGATGTGCATTTGATCTCTGGGTCGGGAAGATCACCTGGAGAAGGAAGTGGCAACTCACTCCAGTATGCTTGCCTGGGAAATCCCATGGACAGAGGAGCCTGGTGGGTTACAGTCTCAAAAGAGTTGAGCACAATTTAGTGACTAAACCACCACAATGACAATCTTTGTTTCAGAGTCTCTTTCTGGGGAAACTCAAAGCACATTAGCTGAATCAGAAATTGTCCTAGGAAGCAGATACTCAGGATTCTGGAGCTTCCCTGGTGGCTCAGCGGTGAGGAATCCACTTGCCAATGCAAAAGACAGTTTCCATCACTGGTTCAGGAAAAATCCACATGCCACAGGGCAACTAAGCCTGTGCGCCACAACTACTGAACCTGTGCTCTAGAGCCCAGTAGCTGCAACCACCATAGCCTGAAGGCTGTAAAGCCTGAGCTCCGCAACAAGAGATGCTGCCACAATGAGAAGCCTATGCACCGCAACTAGAGAAAGTCCACATGCAGCAATGAAGACCCAGCGAAGCCAAAAAAAAAAAAAAAAATAGAAAAAAATTATATATATATGATTCTGAAAGTGTATTTCATGCTGGCCACATAGTAATAGGTACTCATGTACTCATTTCGGGACTTGGCATATTTGAATAGATGCACTTGAGAAACTTAAACCTCCAGATTCCTCAGAAGCCCCTGGGCTGTGAAGTTACTGCCCGCCTCCTGGTGGAGCAGAGCATCACATTGTGTGTGGACCACAGAGACTTACATGAGATGGATGTCTCACAAGAGGATGCCTATTCTTCTCAAGATCTGTCTCTGCATTCCCTTGGTACCACACCACCAGTTAGTGTCAAGTCTAAACGCAGCCCAAGTGAAGACACACTCTCTGCTATTGGAATAAAGAGGTTATTTCTTTGAATTGTAGAATTTGCTAATATGTGTGGGCAAGAACATGGAGAACATGCTAGGGAGAGATATCAAGGATGTTGGCCCCAAGATATTGAAATGTAAGCCTAGGTAAGGTATTGATAGGGGGATACTGTCCAGTGAATTAGGATTTAATGCCTTGGTAGGGGACTTCCCTTGTTGCTTAGCTGGTAAAAATCTGCCTGCAATGAAGGAGACCTGGGTTCGACCCCTGGGTTGGGAAGATCCCCTGGAGAAGGGAAAGGCTACTCACTCCAGTATTCTGTTCTGGAGAATTCCATGGACTATACAGTCCATAGGGAAGGGCTACCCACTCCAGTATTCTGATCTGGAGAACTCCATGGACTATACAGTCCATGGGGTTGCAAAGAGTCGGACACAACTGAGGAACTTTCATACTAGGGGACTTCCCAGGTGGCTCATTGGTCAAGAATCTGCCTGCAGTGCAGGAAGTGCAAGAGAAGCAAGCTCGATCCCTCTGTTGGGAGGATCCCCTGGAGAAGGGAATGGTAGCCCACTCCAGTGTTCTTGCCTGGAAAACGTCATGGACAGAGGAGCCTGGTGGGCTACAGTCCATCGACTGCAAAGGTTTGGACACAACTGAGTGAACGCGAGCATCCTTTCATCCAAGATAACCTAGGGCCAGCCTTGATTTGCTGCTGGGTGGAGCCTTGAAGATGGGAAACAATCTGGTCTATAATAAATGAGGTTGTTATGCCAGAACTACCTTAATGGAGTAGTACAGGAAGAGTCAAAAGTTGAGTAGTGGCCATATTTTAATACAAAAACTAACACCTAATTATTTGAGTGGCCCAGAGTGCACCCCTTTCACTAAAGCAATGAGAAATGCATTTCTAAGGAGATTCCAACATTGCTGAAAATCTCAGTGGTAGCTTTCTTCTATAGACTAGGGTTGATGGTTGGAAGTACCAGTATGGAGTTGGGCATTCAATGTCACTAGGGATTGCTGAATTCCAAAATAGCTGAGGCCAAGCAGCTGTGGTTAAGAGAGATCTGGGTGGTCAGTGATGAGACTCCTTGATGTATGTAGCTGAAAACTAACAAGAAGGGAACAAAGGGCTGTTGTCAAATATTACTAATGGAAATTCACAATTCCTTGCTAAATTTATGCAACCAAGCCAGTCTCAGAGCTAGAGCTCATTGTTGAAGTTGAGGTTGAGATCCTACAGTAGCCCCAGTAAGGATATAAAGCAGCAATTTCCTCAGTGATTCCCCTCCATAGTGACCTCCAGCTGTTTGCTGTAGCTGTTCAGTGGGGAAGACCCAGATCATTATAGAATGATGCACAGAGCATCTTTACTCAAGAGGCTTACAAAGGGGAACCAAAACACCATCATGGATAGCATAGGCATGTAGAGAATCCAAGTGGTACCTGGCATCTTTGGTAAAATCCATCTTAGAGTAGATCCAGTAGATTCCTTAGCCTAACCTGTGGTCATGTTGCTAGTTCTTCTGTGACATATTGAGGTGACAATGAGAAGGTGACAGATCTTCACCTGGGTTCCCCAATATGTGGAGTAAGAGCTACAAGACTAGGAAAGGATAAATACAAACACCTGAAATTACCAGGATAGAAACTAGCAAGCAGAATGTATTCTGGATGAAGAAATCAATAGGCAAAGTAGAAAGTAATTTGAATTACATTAAAATGGAATGTAATGAAAACCAAGACCATTGCAGAATGAATAGTTAGCAGATCTAACAAGGATGATCAGAAGACCCAAAACACCTTCATGGTCAACATAACTTCTGTATCCAAGCATCCTACACCCAAGTGCAAGTTCTTGTTATAAATAAATAAAATGGGTAAGACTCTACTAACATTAGTGAAGAAAAAAATCAGGAATAACAGTACTTAAAGATGAGACAACACTGTATGTCTTATAATATGACATGAAAAAATAGTAGGATGGCATCACAAACATTGTACTAATAAATTTAATAACGAGGAAAAAACAAACAAACAGCATTTACAATTGCACTGATCTCAAACCCTAACAAAGTAATGCTCAAAATTCTCCAGCCTAGGCTTCAACAGTGTATGAACAGAGAACTTCCACATGTTCAACCTGGATTTAGAAAAGGCAGAGGAAGCAGAGACCAAACTGCCAACATCCAAAGAAAAAGCAAGAGACTTTCAGAAAAACGTCTTCATTGACTATGCTAAAGCCTTTGACTGTGTGGATCACAACAAACTGTGGAACAGTCTTCAAGAGATGGGAATTCCAGACCACCTTACCTGCCTCCTGAGAAATCTGGATTCAGGTCAAGAAGCAACAGATAGAACTGGACATGGAACAATGGACTGGTTCCAAATCGGGAAAGGAGTATGTCAAGGCTGCGTATTGTCACCCTGCCTATTTAACTTATATGCAGAGTACATCATGTGAAATGCCAGGCTGGATGAAGCACAAGTTGGAATCAAGATTTCTGGGAGAAATATCAATAACCCTGGATATGCAGATGACACCACCCTTATGGCAGAAAGCAAAGAGAAACTAAAGAGCCTCTTGATGAAAGTGAGAGAGGAGAGTGAAAAACCTGGCTTAAAACTCAACATTCACAAAAGGAAGATCAAGGGATCTGGTCCCATCACTTCATGGCAAATAGATGGGGAAACAATGGAAACAGTGACAGTCTTTATTTTCTTGGGCTCCAAAATCATTGCAGATGGTGAGTGCAGCCATGAAATTCAAAGATACTTGCTGCTTGGAAGAAAAGCTATGACCAACCAACCTGCTGCTGATGCAGCTAAGTCGCTTCAGTTGTGTCCGACTCTGTGTGACCCTAGGGACAGCAGCCCACCAGGCTCCTCTGTCCACGGGATTCTCTAGGCAAGAATACTGGAGTGGGTTGCCATTTCCTTCTCCATCTGTGACTATAGTCTAGAAAAAGAAAGAAAGTGAAGTCGCTCAGTCGTGTTTGACTCTTTGCGACCCCATGAACTGTAGCCTACCAGGTTTCTCCATCTATGGGATTTTCCAGGCAAGAATACTGGAGTGGGTTGCCATTTCCTTCTTCAGGCCAACCTAGACAGCATATTAAAAAGCATAGACATTACTTTGCCAACAAATGTCTGTCTAGTCAAAGCTATGGTTTTTCCAGTAGTCAGGTATGGATTTGAGAGTTGGACTATAAAGAAAGCTGAGCACAGAAGAATTGATGCTTTTGAACTGTGGTGTGTTGGAGAAGACTCTTGAGAATCCCTTGGACTGCAAGGAGATCAAACCAGTCAATCCTAAGGAAAGTCAGTCCTGAATATTCATTGGCAGGACTGATATTGAAGCTGAAGCTCCAATACTTTGGCCACCTGATGTGAAGAATTGACTCATTAAAAATACCTTGATGCTGGGAAAGATTGAAGACAAGAGGAGAAGGGGACAACAGAGGATGAGATGGTTGGATGGCATCACTGACTGGATAGATATAAGTTTGAACAAGCTCCTGGAATTGGTGATGGATAGGGAAGCCTGGTGTGCTGCAGTCCATGGGTTAGCAAGGAGTTGGACATGACTGAGTAATTGAACTGAACTGAACAAAGAACAACATGAGTAGAAATAAATATGTGAATAGCCTTACATATTTTAAAACTTAGAAAATAATAATTTTAAAACTTACAAAAGTTCATACCAGTTGTCTTTACTGGTGAAATTAAAAAATTAAGAAATTATACTAATTTTATGCAACATTACCTAGAGTATAGAGAAAAGCTATACACTGTAATTCATTTTTAAAGATAAGATAACCTTAATTAAAGGGCTTCCCAGGTGGCACAGTAGTAAAGAATCTGCCTGCCAATGCAGGATTTGCAAGACATGGACAAGTTTCTATCCCTGTGCCCAGAAGATTCCCTAGAATAGGGAATGGCAAGCTATTCCTGTATTATTGCCTGGGAAATCCCATGGACAGGGGAGCCTGTTAAGTTACAGTCCATGGGGTGGAAAACAGGACAGAACTAAACACACACACACACATCTTTGATAAAATATCTAATGAGACTATTTCAAGGATGGATTTATGTATGCTCATTTTTTTTTTTACCTTTCACTTTTTTAATATAAATCTATTTATTTTAATTGGAGGCTAATTATGTTCACAGAATTCTCAGTAAAAGATATAAACTGAATGCAATGAAACCTGCACACACACACACTAGCACACACTACAGAATTTATTGGTTTATTTAAGGAATTTTAAAGTGTGATTATCTCAGTGGAGAGATAATAATCTTCTATTAAAAGGGAACTTACTGTATTATAAGGGAAGGTGTCTATAAAACCTTATAGTTAACATCATATACATGATGGTCTTTCTCCCTGAAGTCCGTAATGAGGCATGATGCCCCCTATTATCTTTTGTACTTGATTTTGAATGTGATGCACCAGCCAGCAAAACAAAGCAGGAAAAGAAAATATTTAACAATTGGAAGTGTAACTTCATCCCTAATAATATGATTATGTAAAATTAAGACCTGAAATAATCCAGAAATAAATTATACTTTGTCTGTAAAAGTGCGTTTATCAAGGTCATTGTTTACATAGTTCACAAAAATAAAGAGACTTCTTTATATCAGCAATGAATTAGAAAAAGAAATTTTAAGACACCATTTACAACAGAACTAAGAAACATGAAATGTTTAAGAATGTGTCCAGTAAAATATGTCCAGGACCATGGAATAAAAAACTGCAAAGCACTGCTAGGAGAAATCATGGAAATATTTAACAAATTCAAAAAGAATCCTTACTGTAAGATTGGAGGAATTGATATTGATGAGATAGTGTTTTCTCTTCAAATTTATCATCTCCAGATGCAATCCCAATGTGTATAAATTCATCCTCAAACAAATATAGAGTTATAAAATAGAAGGGGATTTTACCAGATTTTCAGAAAATTGTGTATATTCTACTTTGTTACTACACCAAACTTGAAAAGTGAAAATTTCTAATAGTTGCTTTGTTAATTGTAAAAGCAAAATTTGTGGATTATTTATATCCTATTATGCTAAAACCCACTGGTCGATATCACACTTCAAGTGCACCTTTTGCATGCATATAATTTTCTAATTTCTAACGCTGTTTCACTGAATTATGCAGTTTCTAAATATTGACATTTTTCATTATAAAAGACTATAACCTTGTATTCATTAATATCATTACTAATATCATCAGAAAAGTAATGGAAAAATGAAGCCTCTGTGGATGGTAAAATTTTCCAAAATTCTAATTTTCACTTGAAAGATTCAAATTCAGTTGTGTCTACCAAATACCCGAGCCTGAAAAACCGTTGTTTGTCTGTCTGTCAGTTGTTCTCGCAAGTAAAAACGCTTTCTATGGTACGTGTGACTAGTCAATCTGTAATGCAAACAATCATAAAAGTGTTTTCCTTGAGAATCTATAATAATGGAGAATATATAGTGATTATGGATAAAAGGTGCTGATGAATGGTCTCTGTTTGTCACACGATATTAGAGGAATGTTCAAAGGTTAAAATTCAACAAATTTAGTAGTTTTTTACTTCTTTACCAAAGACCTCCTTCAGTGAAGCTGTTGAGTACCTGAGGGTGAATAATACAATGACCAAAAGCTTTGATTTAAACTAGACCTCCAGCAGTTTCATATACAGTTGCTTTTACCCGATCAATGCAAATATCAACACAATATAAAAGACAAATAAAGTCTAATTATTATTAAGAATCTGTTGGCCTTATAGACACAATTAAAAATATTTTAGAGATCTCCCAAGATCTGCCAACTACATTTGGAGAGCTTATAGTTTGAACTAGTTGCCAGATAGTAAACATAAAATTTTTGACTAATTTTAATAGTAAAGAAAAATTCAGTATTATGAAGTCACACACACAAACACACAGTATAGTCTAGTGTAACAAACATAGATGCGAGTTTTCTATGATAAATATTGACAAGTAAATTCATGGTAAAGAATCCGCCTGCGGTGTGGGAGACCCGGGTTCGATCCCTGGGTTGGGAAGATCCCCTGGAGGAGGGCATGGCAACCCACACCAGTATTCTTGACTAGAGAATCCCCATCGACAGAGGAGCCTGGTAGGCTAGAATCCATGGGGTCACAGAGTCGGACATGACTAAATGACTAAGCACAAATTACATACATAATCAAAAGCAAAGTCTGCCCAATTGAGGTTTATCTGGAAGAACACAAACTAAACTTATCCATGTGATTATTATACTAAACAAAGAAATAAAAACATATCACAACTAACTGAGGAAGAATCTTTAACACTAAATATTCCTTCTTCAAAAATGTACTTCAGAATAAAATTTAGTATCAGTTTTAAGAAACTTTCTAGCAGTAATTTATAACAAATTTAATATATAATAGTGACTCATTAGAAACACATCCATTATATTTGATAATAAAAAAAAGTGTCATTGCTGTTAGAGTACAATAGTGGAATACCTGAGACAAAAAGTAATAGTCTTTATTTTTTTAAAAGTCAATAAATAATTAGAAAATGAAATAACAGAGGCGTGTTTACTACACTCTTAAAAAAAAAGCTATGTAACAAATTGGTGTAAAGTTAATGAGTTCTTTCCAGTACATTGAAAGTCTAAATGATTTAACAAAACTGAAAGATAACACAGAAATTGCAATAAATAGCTGTTTTTTAAAGTCAAATTGCATTCAATTTACTCTTTATTAAATCCCAATCAACACACCCGTTTTAACCTGAATTGAACTACTCTTCTGCAAAAGCAGATCCTAAATTTTATCTAGAAATATAAGTTAAACAAGTGCATTAATCTATTTTAATGTTTTGGAACAATGGCCATAGGAAATTAAATATACATACACACATACGCGCAAGGTGATAATGGCAAAAGAACAACAGCAAAATAACATTAAAGGGAATAGATGGTTCATGGCTTGGTTATTGCTGCATCACCAGCACACAGAATAGTACCTGATATATATTCCAGGCTCAACAAACATTGTTGATTGAGTGAATGCTTGGATAATGTAATTCTCATTATAATAACATAGGGTGTGTGCAAGCGGGTGAGCACTGACTCTTTGATACATTTGAAATAACCCATTAGGAACAGTGTTACTTGGAAGGTTTATTCCAAAGTTTTTCTTAAAGAGAACTAGGGAAGAATACAAAGGGACTTTTTTTTTTAATTTTATTTTATTTTTAAACTTTACAATATTGTATTAGTTTTGCCAAATATCGAAATGAATCCGCCACAGGTATACCTGTGTTCCCCATCCTGAACCCTCTTCCCTCCTCCCTCCCCATACCCTCCCTCTGGGTCGTCCCAGTGCACCAGCCCCAAGCATCCAGTATCGTGCATCGAACCTGGACTGGCAACTCGTTTCATACATGATATTATACATGTTTCTATGCCATTCTCCCAAATCTCCCCACCCTCTCCCTCTCCCACAGAGTCCATAAGACTGATCTATACATCAGTGTCTCTTTTGCTGTCTCGTACATAGGGTTATTGTTACCATCTTTCTAAATTTCATATATATGCGTTAGTATACTGTATTGGTGTTTTTCTTTCTGGCTTACTTCACTCTGTATAATAGGCTCCAGTTTCATCCACCTCATTAGAACTGATTCAGTGTTTTAAACATTTTTATAGACTGTACTCCATCAAAGTTATTTAAAAATAATGGCTTTATTTCTCTGTGCTATATAATATATCCTTGCTGTTTATTTATTCTATACATAGTAGTGTGTATCTCTTAATGCCCTTATCTTACCCTTATCTCTCTTCCCTTTGCTACCTGGTAACCACTAGCTGTGGGCTTCCCTGGTGGCTCAGTGGTAAAGAATCTGTCTGCCAATGCAGGAGAGGTGACTTTGATCCCTGGGTTGGGAAGATCCCCTGGAGAAGAAAATGGCAACCCATTTCAGTATTCTTGCCTGGGAAGTCCCATGGACAGAGAAACCCAGAGGGCTGACAGTCCTTGGGGTGACAAAAGAGTTGGATACTACTTAGTGACTAAATAACCACCCCTAGCTGTATGTTTCAGTTTTGTTATGTCTGTTGTTTGTTTTCTCTTAGATTTTGCATATGAATGACAACTACAAAGGAACATTTTGGAAAATGAGTTCATTTTGGGGTAATTTTGCCTTACAAAATATCAAAACATACTACAAGGCTGTTAAATTCGGCTCACTGTGATATTGGGCCATTGGCTTAAGAAATGAAAGTTGACGTCTATACATCTGTATCTATTTATATGTCAGCATTTATGCCTATCAACTGATCTAACTCTCTAAATATGAAAAAGTTATATAGATATATAACATTTAATTTCCAGGGTGAAAATAGTTAATGTCATAAGAGTTATCAATCCAATGCATTCCCAACTAGGAAGGGAGAAACAAGCCCTGAAAATGTAGAATCTCAACTATTATCAGCTGGGCTTCCACGTTGTTAGGAGCTGGCCTGCTGCTCACAGACAGGCTGCAGTGTTCCCCTGTTGAAAATGAATGATTTTATACAAGACCAACATCTGTAATCAAAATGGATGAAGGAAAAAGAGTAAAGCTACTCTTTTTTTTTTTTTTTTTGGTCAAAAGAGAATTTTATTTATTTATTTTTTATTGTTTAACAATTCATTTTTTTCTTATATGATATTATACATGTTTTTATGCCATTCTTCCAAATCATCTCACCTTCTCCCTCTCCCACAGAGTCCAAAAGACTGTTCTATACATCAGTGTCTCTTTTGCTGTCTCGCATACAGGGTTATTGTTACCATCTTTCTAAATTCCATATATATGCATTAGTATACTGTATTGGTGTTTTTCTTTTCGGCTTACTTCACTCTGGATAATAGGCTCCAGTTTCATCCACCTCATTAGAACTGATTCAAATGCATTCTTTTTAATGGCTGAGTAATACTCCATTGTGTATATGTACCACAACTTTCTTATCCATTCATCTGCTGATGGATATCTAGGTTGCTTCCATGTCCTGGCTATTATAAACAGTGCCGCGATGAACATTGGGGTACTATGTGTCTCTTTCAATTCTGGTTTCCTCGGTGTGTATGCCCAGCAGTGGGATTGCTGGGTCATAAGGCAGTTCTATTTCCAGGTTTTAAGGAATCTCCACCCTGTTCTCCATAGTGGCTGTACTAGTTTGCATTCCCACCAACAGTGTAAGAGGGTTCCCTTTTCTCCACACCCTCTCCAGCATTTATTGCTTGTAGACTTTTGGATCACAGCCATTCTGACTGACGTGAAATGGTGCCTCATTGTGGTTTTGATTTGCATTTCTCTGATAAGAAAGACCCTCCACTTTATTTCTGAGAAGGGTAAAACCTGAAAATTGTCCAAGTTACGATAGTGACAAAACACCCCCTTTTACTGGCCAATGAGTAATTCCTGCTTCTTTACCAGTTTCAACCCTGGCGTTAATACTGTCTTTATTCTTGTGTTTGTGTGTGCCCATTTGCTAGGTTGTGTCTGACTTTTTGTGACCCCATGGACTGTAGCCTTCCAGGATCCTCTGTCCATGAAATTTCTCAAGCAAGGATACTAGAATGGGTTGCCATTTCCTATTCCAGGGGATCTTCCTGACCCAAGGATCAAACCTGTGTCTCCTGCATTTGACAGGGAAATTCTTTACCACTGTGCCCCCTGGGAAGCCCCTTTCTTCCTCTAGATAAAAATTATTAAAATACCCAATCATAGATGAACTCCTGGTTTCTGACAGCATCTAGTCTTGCAAACTCCAGACTCTTTAAATCCTCCCCAAATTACCTAAGCCTAGATCCTCTAATTACACACTCTCATGGAGGTGTATACAGTTCCCCATGGCATTTGTTTTCCTTTGCAGAAACTATTAATAAACCCAGCTTGTTCAACTCAGATGTGTCCCAGGTGGATTTTGGGAGGATGGCATTGGCACTTATATCTTCATAAATATCCCCCATTTTATACAAGTGTAAGCTCTGTTTTTGCACTGACACACACACGTGCAGGTGTGTGCATTTATTTATTCCTGTATTCACAAATACAGTGATGAGCAATAAATACTTGAGTAAATATCCCACAAAATATGGAGGGGTACATTTCTGGAAAAAAATCTGTAAGTTTTAAAAAACAACAAAATATCAGTAAAATATTGATAACATTTTATAGTCTTGGCATGTTGGAGGGCTTGGTGATGAGATATAAAATGCAATAGTCATAAAGGAAGAAAAAAGTTGCAAATTATAGGATACAGGAAATGACAGATACCATTAATAAGACAAATAATAGACTTCAAGGAAAAATCATTAACATAGGAGGAAAAGGGTAATTGGAGATTTTTAAAAAGCCAGTCCTGTTTAAAGGGGGAAAAAGGAAAATGAATAAACAAAAATCCTTATGCAAAATGGTGAAAATTGTGAGAAGGAATGATTATTCATAAACAAAATTTTACAAAATGCAAAATCATTTTCAAACACACTAGTAATGAGAGAACTAATAATAAAAATAAGGCACCATTTGCAAGTTACCTTGTTATAAATTAAACTGATTGCTCATAATTAGTTTTGACAGACATTGTTTGGTTGTGTATCCTTATTTCCTTCTCATGAAAGAATACATACATGCACATACACTCATGTAATGATATTGAACTTTGGAACATTAAACACTGACATGGAATACAGAAAAAAGTTATATGCTCTAACTCATTTTTTGAGGATAAGATACCCAGTGAGAACCTGAGGAAACTGCAGAATATGATCACAACTTTAGAGTTTTACTCCATATTTTCTATATTATTTCTATGATGGGAATATTTATGAATACATATCCATTCACATAAACATAAGAAAAATTGGAAACATTTGAAAAATTTTAAATGAAGAAGAATCTTATTAAGGACAAAATCTTTAAAACTTGATTTTTTAGTAAATGGAAGATATTTAATTTTACAAATTTTTAAGAATATAAAAATATTAAACAACATAAATTATATAAATGCAATGCATCTACTTGAAAAATATTTGGTTAACATTATTTAAAATTATCATCTAATTTAAATAATAGTTGACTGCTATTTACCTTGTAAAAATATATATGTCAAAATATCCTTTTTTCAATGTATTTCCATTATAGTAAAGTGTGGTACATGACTCCTATATTAAATATATTTTTGTTATATATATATATAACCTAACTTTTTTTTAGCTTTATTCATAAAGGGAAATTTTAGTAAACAAGTCACTAAAAAGAGAGCTGGGAAAAGTTTTCTCTTGGAAATTCAAATGTTACATTTCCATTTTCATGTTATATTTATGTCCAGGTTATATCCAAATTAATTATAATTTCCATATTATAATTCCAATTGATTAATTACCACATATTTTAAATATTCAATGCAAATGATCAACTGTTATTTTAGATATTATTGATTTAGTTCTTATAGTTGCATGTGCCTTTGAGAATTCTAGAAATAGTAAAATAATAAAGCTTCACTAAACATAAGTATATTATATAGTTGAAAAGTTGAACACAATAGAGTACTAAGTAGAAGCTGAGAAACAAGAACCAGTAAGTGGTGGAACTAAAATGGTATTTCTTCTTATGAAATTTTAGGAATGTCAGTTTAAGAATTGCTGTGATTATAATACATGTAAACTGAAAGGCCCAGTACAGTGTGCTTCTGGATCATGCTGTACGTCAAAATGTGAGGTGAGTTTCCAACATTTATGTTGATGATTGAACTGTCATAATAGAATGCTATATGAACTGAATTAATGCAGAATTGATAGACTTCAGAAAAAATTTAGTGGAACAAAGTAGAGAGTGCATGAACAATCACGGGCATTAAGGACAAATATGATGAGATAAATAAGACATCTAAGATTAGTACTGATTCTTCCATTATGCTGAAACCTCAGTTTACCGTCTTCTAATTTATCTGATAAAGAGTAGAATAAGCATAGACAGTCCAGTACAAAAAAAAAAAAAAAATAGGCTCTTAAAGCAATTGTAAAGTCAAATGACTAACAGAAAAAATATAACAGAAATAGCAGACAAATGTGAAACACAATGTGTGAAAGTGAAAGTCGCTGAGTCGTGTCAAAGTTTTTGTGACCATGTATAGCCCCTGTATCAGTTCAGTTCAGTTCAGGTCGGTCCTTTTGATCCCATGGACTGCAGCATGCCAGGCCTCCCTGTCCATCACCAACTCCCAGAGTTTACTCAAGCTCATGTCCATTGAGTCGGTAATGCCATCCAACCATCGTATCGTCTGTTGTCCCCTTCCCATCCTGCCTTCAATCTTTCCCAGTATCAGGGTCTTTTCCAATGAGTCAGTTCTTTGAATCAGATGGCCAGAGCATTGGAGTTTCAGCTTCAGCATCAGTTCTTCCAATGCATAGTTAGGACTGATTTCCTTTAGGATGGACTGGTTGGATCTCCTTGCAGTCCAAGGGACTCTCAAGAGTCTTCTCCAACACCACAGTTCAAAAGCATCAATTTTTTTGGTGCTCAGCTTTCTTTATAGTTCAACCTCACATCAATGTATGACTACTGGAAAAAACATAGCTTTGACTAGATGGACATTTATCAGCAAATTAATGTCTCTGCTATTGAATATGCTGTGTGGTTAGTCATAACTTTTCTTCCAAGGAACAAGTGTCTTAATTCATGGCTGCAGCCACCATCTGCAGTGATTTTTGAGCCACCAAAAACAAAGTCTGACACTGTTTCCACTGTTTCCCCATCTATTTCCCATGAAGTGATGGGACCAGATGCCACGATCTTAGTTTTCTGAATGTTGAGCTTTAAGCCAACTTTTTCACTCTCCTCTTTCACTTTCATCAAGAGGCTCTTTAGTTCTTCTTTGCTTTCTGCCATAAAGGTTGTATCATCCGTATATCTGAGATTATTGATATTTCTCCCGGCAACCTTGATTCCAGCTTGTGCTTCATCCAGCCCAGCATTTCTCATGATGTACTCTGCCTATAAGTAAAATAAGCAGGGTGACATTATACAGCCTTAATGTACTCCTTTCCTGATTTGGAAACAGTCTGTTGTTCTATGTCCAGTTCTAACTGTTGCTTCCTGACCTGCATACAGATTTCTTAAGAGGCAGGTCAGGTAGTCAAATATTTCCATCTCTTTAAGAATTTTCCACAGTTTATTGTGGTCCACACAGTCAAAAGCTTTGGCATAGTCAATAAAGCAGAAGTAGGTGTTTTTCTGAAACTCTTTTGCTCTTTTCATGATCCAACGAATGTTAGAACTTGATCTCTGGTTCCTCTGCCTTTTCTAAATCCAGCGTGACATCTGGAGGCTCACAGTTCACGTACTCTTGAAGCCTGGCTTGGAGAATTTTGAGCATTACTTAGCTAGCATGTGAGATGAGTGCAATAGGGCAGTAGTTAGCGCATTCTTTGGCATTGCCTTTCTTTGGGATTGGAATGAAAACTGACCTTTTCCAGCCCTGTGGCCACTGCTGCATTTCCAAATTTGCTGGCATATTGAGTGCAGCACTTTCACGGCATCGTCTTAAGATATGAAATAGCTCAACTGGAATTCCATCACCTCCACTAGCTTTGTTCGTAGTGATGTTTCCTAAGTCCCACTTGACTTCGCATTCCAGGATGTCTGGCTCTAGGTGAGTGATCACACCATCATGATTATCTGGGTCATGAAGATCTTTTTTTGTACAGTTCTGTATATTCTTGTCACCTCTTCCTAATATCTTCTGCTTCTGTTAGGTCCATACCATTGCTGTCCTTTTTGTGCCCATTTTGCATGAAATGTTCCCTTGGTATCTCTAATTTTCTTGAAGAGATCTCTAGTCTTTCCCATTCTATTGTTTACCTCTATTTCTTTGCATTGATCACTGAGGAAGGCTTTCTTATCTCTCCTTCCTATTCTTTGGAATTCTGCATTCAGATGGGTATATCTTTCCTTTTCTACTTTGCCTTTTACTTCTCTTCTATTCACGGCTATTTGTAAGGCCTCCTCAGACAACCATTTTGCCTTTTTGCATTTCTTTTCCTTGGGGATGGTCTTGATCCCTGCCTGCTGTACAATGTCACGAACCTCCATTCATAGATCTTCAGGCACTCTGTCTAACATATCTAATCAACTAGATCTTGAATCTATTTGTCACTTCCACTGTATAATCATAAGGAATTTGATTTAGGTCACACCTGAATGGTCTAGTGGTTTTCCCTACTTTCTTCAATTTCAGTCTGAATTTGGCAATAAGGAGTTCATGGTCTGTGCCACAGTCAGCTCCTGGTCTTGTTTTTGCTGACTGTATAGACCTTCTACATCTTTGGCTGAAAATAATATAATCAGTCTGATTTCAGTATTGACCATCTAGTGATATCCATGTGTTAAGTCTTCTATTGTGTTGTTGGAAGAGGGTGTTTGCTATGACCAGTGCGTTCTCTTGGCAAAACTCTTATTAGCCTTTGCCCTGCTTCATTCTGTACTCCAAGGCCAAATTTGCCTGTTACTCAAGGTATTTTTTACTTCCTACTTTTGCATTCCGGTCCCTTATAATGAAAAGGACATCTTTTTTTGGTGTTAGTTCTAGAAGGTCTTGTAGGTCTTCATAAAACCGTTCAGCTTCTTCAGCATTACTGGTCAGGGCATAGACTTGGATTACTGTAATATTGAATGGTTTGCCTTGGAAATGAACAGAGATCATTCTTTCATTTTTGAGATTGCATCCAAGTACTGCATTTCAGACTCTTTGGTTGACTATGATGGCTACTCCATTTCTTCTAAGGGATTCTTGCCCATAGTAATAGATAGGTCATCTGAGTTAAATTCACCCATTCCAGTCCATTTTAGTTCTCTGATTCCTAGAATATCGATGTTCACTCTTGCTATCTCCTGTTTGACCACTTCCAATTTGCCTTGACTCATGGACCTAACATTCCAGGTTCCTATGGAATATTGCTCTTCACAGCATCAGACTTTACTTCCATCACCAGTCGCATCCACAACTGGGTGCTGTTTTTGCTTGGCTCCATCTCTTCTTTCTTTCTGGAGTTATTTCTCTACTGTTCTCCAGTAGCATATTTAGCACCTACCTACCTGGGGAATTCATCTTTCAGTGTCCTATCTTTGTGCCTTTTCATACTGTTCATGGAGTTCTCAAGGCAAGAATACTGAACCTTGTGTGCACCAGGCCCTGTATATTTCATGGAATTCTCCAAGCCAGAATACAGGAGTGGGTAGGTAGCCTTTCCCTTCTACAAGAGATCTTCCCAACCTAGGGATCGAACCCAGGTCTCCACACTGCAGGCGGATTCTTTACCAGCTTAGCCACGAGGGAAGTCCAAATGTGTAGGGTAGCGAAAATACAAAGAATCCTCATACATTAATAAATCAAAGTTGAGTCACACACCACACACACAAACACACACAGTGGCAAATGGAGTACAATTTACAACAATGAAAAGTATAATTGTTCAGTGTGTGCACCGATCATCTGCATTAATTAAGATAAACACAAATAAAAAGATAACACAATATTATAGAGCAGTTATCCAATAGCAATTTTAAAAGCAATGCCAGATATTATCTAAGGAATGGGACTAAAAATCTTTTTTGCATAGTGTTTTTGGAAATTTTAATTACTTTAATCCCTTTCTTGAGCAATTTTTGCATGTTCTGAATAGAGTATAAATTATTATGTTAATTGATTATTATGAGTTTATGTCTTACATATATACCCTAGAAACATGACCATGTGTGGAAAGCTCAGGGAAAAAAAAAAGTATTAATTACAGGATAATTTGCAGTAGCAAGTCTTAAAGGCAAACTTAATATTTACTGTTGTTGTAATGGTTACATAAATTATTGAATATAGTACAAGAGTTAATAAGTTCAGGCTAAATATGTATGCACTTAGAAAGCAAGTTTCATAATGCAAAATATTTTAATTCCAACTCTGGTAAGTTATATACACATAAACATTCCATATATTCTTTTTTCTCATTTTTTTTCAATTAGAGTATGATTCATTAGAGTAAAATTATTTTAGTGAATGCTTCTGAGTATTATGACAAACATATTCAACCTGATAACTAGCCCCACAATCATAGGATAGGCAATTTCATTACCAATTCTCTCAAACCCCCCTACCTCCATGCCCCTCTGTAGACAGTTCACACCTCCACCCACAGGCCCTAGTAACTACAGATCTGTTTTCTGCATTTCTGATTCTGCAAAAGCAAATTGCATTTTATTGAATCTCATGTGTGTAAACATTATAAATAGGCATCTTCAGTTCAGTCACACAGTGATATTCGACTCTTTGCAATCCCATCAGCTGCAGCATGCCAGGCCTCCCTGTCCATCACCAACCCCCAGAGCTTGCTCAAACTCATGTCCATTGAGTCGGTGATGCCATCCAACCATCTCATCCTCTGTCATCCTGTTCTCCTCCTGCCTACAATCTTTCCCAGCATCAGGGTCTTTTCTAAGGAATCAGTTCTTCACATCAGGTGGCTAAAGTATTGGAACTTCACTTTCAGCACCAGTCCTCCCAATGACTATTCAGGATTGATTTCCTTTAGGATTGACTGGTTTGATATCCTTGCACTCCAAGGGACTCTCAAAAGTTTTCTCCAACACCACAGTTCTTAGCATTATGCATTTGAGCTTCATTTATGTTGTGTTTATCAGTAATTCATTCCTTTTTTTTATTGCTGAATAGTATTGCAAGCAGTTTAAGGATGTACCACAGTTTGTTAATACAGTTCCCAGTTGAGGGACATTTGGTTCACTTTCCATTTGGGGTGGTGAAAATACAGCTGCTATAAAAATATTCATAAGCAGATTTTGCATGAATATTAGGGTTTTTTCACTTAGATAACTATAAATGAAATTGTTGGTTTGTACAGTAAGTGTATATGGAGTTTTATAGGAAACTGTAAACCTATATTCCAAACTGGCTATACTATTTTGAATTCCCAGTAGCTATTTATGAGCCTTGCAAGTGGTCTGCAAACTAAATATAGACTCTAAAACTGCACAACATGATTTGATTTTGTCATTGCTACTGGTTTATTATTTAACTTTAAAAAATCATTTTACTATTAATAGTTTCTCTGAGTGTACAGATCTTTGATCAATCAGAGTTTGGTTTCATATAATACACCACTTCATAAATGGAGATGGACCTTATATAAAAGAACAGCTCTCACATATTATAAACACAAAATATTTTGTTACTTGTTTTGCTTTATATAGTCTTATTTTTTAGAACAAGTAAGGTGAGGAAAACAGAATTTTGCAATTAACATCATTTATTCCATTTCTGGGTCTCTTTATTTCCTTCTGTAAATTTCTGCTGAGTACATACTCCTTATATCTGAAGACTTCCTTTACTATTCCTTGTCATTTCTATCTGCTGAAATCAATTCTCTTAGTTATTATTTTCCTGGGCAAGTCTTTATTTCACAGTCATTTTTGAAAGATATATTTCCTAAGAATGGAATTCTGGGTTGAAAGAGTTTCTTTTTCATGCAGTCCTTTATAAGATGCCATTTAATTCATGTATTGCTCATTTTTGTCTCAGTCTGTTAAGTATTAAGTCAATGGAACTGGCTTGTAGAGTGTGTGTGTTACTTCAACATGCATAGAATGTCAGCTTCTGGCCATGGTGAACTTCATCATAGAAGGCAATGATGCCTGATTAAGTCAACAGGGAATAAATATATGATCATAAATGTACTCTTTATCTGAGCTATAAAAAGAGGACTTTTAGCTCGCAAATGATAAACATAATGGTGATGATGATAGCAAAGATAATAGCTACTCCATATATTGTTAACCATATGTTGTTCAAGCACTTGTTACATTAATTCAGTTTAATACTAACAAGAACCTTACGAGAGAATGATTATTATCCCAAGTTTACAAATGAGGAATTATGTGTCTCACTCACACAAATAAGTTAGTAAAAGTCCAAGCAAGATATTAAAACCAGGAAGCTTTTTTTAAAAATTTCTTCTATATTGGACTATAGTTGATTTACAATGTTGTACTAGTTTTGGGTGTACAGCTAAGGGATTCAGTTATACAAATTATATGTGCATAGTTATTTTTCCATTTAGGTTATTACAGAATATTGAGGAGAGTTCCCTGTGCTATACAGTAGGTCTTTTTTGGTTATCTATTTTAAATATAGTGGCGTATATGAAACCAGGGAGTTTGTCTCCTGGGTATCTCCAAGAAGAAAATGGTAGAGGCAATGTTTCTTCAATTTTGAGGAGCAAGTATGCTTCATCTGTTTCATCTGTCTCCATCCAAATGCTGGTTAGTCTGGTGGTCTTTTGATGTAAAACACAAAACTCTGGTGGAGGATCCTTTTAGCCTTTGAGACAGTTACTTTTCCTCAGGCTTCATCATCAATACTCTGCATGCCTTTTCCTTCAGAGAACTCAGCAGTAGGGCTCTGTAATCCTCTCTAGTATCAATATGGTAAGTTCCCTACCTATGAACCTCTGTCAAATATGGCAAATGTGCATTTGCTTCCCCAAGGAACCAGAACCCATGCTATTAACATCAAGCATGATCGAAACATCGCCCTCCATCTCCTATTCCTGATGATCCTTCAGCTCTCCATCTCTCACCTGGTCTCGCTCCTCCAGTCAGTAATTCTTTCCTGTTCTCTTGATGCCAGCCCCTGGATACCAGCTGTTGTGCTGTACTAATGTATTGTCCAAGATGTTATAAGATTTAAAATGTTTATTGTTTGGGTTTTTTATGTATTATTTGTGTGAAAAGGACAATAAATCTGTTACCGTATGGTGCTGTACAGCCAATTGTGTTAGTTAAGTGCCTAGGCTAACTTTGTTGGATTTATGAACAAATCGGATTTCCAAATGGAGTAGAATGCATTGATATGTAGGGGACTCGCTGTAATCAGGCACATCTCATTTTCTCTTCAGTAAGAAATTGAGACTAGTCGCTCATGGAACATGATTTTCATTTTCCTCCTAGATATCAGTAGCAGGCACTCCCTGTAGAGAGAGTGTGGATCCAGAGTGTGATTTTACCGAGTATTGCAATGGGACTTCCAGTAATTGCGTTCCTGACACATATGCCATGAATGGCCAGTTGTGCAGGTTGGGGAATGCATATTGTTACAACGGGCGATGCCAAACTACTGACAACCAGTGTGCCAAGGTATTTGGAAAAGGTATTGCTCTTTTTTATATATTTCTTTTTTCTTGTCTTTGATGAAGCAGTGAAAATTAATAATTTTATTAAGCCTCAATTTCAGGGTACATATCATCATCTTCTTTTTTTTTTAAGTGTTGAGCACCTTTAATGTAGGCTGGGTTAGGTATATTAAATGCATTTTTGTTATTTTCAACTGAAAATGGTTTATTGAGATACAACTCCATTATAAGGTGAAAAAAATCTATAAATAATGTCATTGTACAGATGTATTACAGTGGATTTATTTATCTGTTCACCCAATGAAGAATAGTTAGACTGATTTCCAGCTTTTGGTCATCATCAAATATAGCCGCTATGAATATTCATGTACATATCTTCTTAATATCCTGCATGATCCTTGGGGTGGATATTTAAAGCACTTTCATACCAGAGGACACAGTAAAGCACTTCTGAAACTGGTTGATTTGTTATCTGAACAAGCCACCTTTGACATGGAACACCATGTTTACTTTAAATAATGATTGAGACAAATGATGTTGATTAAGAGTTGGGTATTTGGAAGACATCAAAAATGAAGTGAGCATGTAATTTCAAGGAAAATAACTGGCCGAATCTGTTGCTAAGGCTAAAACTCAAAATTTTTCAACTAAAGCTTTGGGTTTTAGAAGCATCATTTGCCTCTGTGATTTGACAGCTTCCCCACACACTTAAAGTTAAGTGTAGAAATTTAAATTAAAATTAACAGTATTGGGGCTTCTCTGGTGGCTCAGATGGTAAAGAACCCACCTGCAATGCAGGAGACCCAGGTTTGATCCCTGGGTGAGGAAGGTGCCCTGGAGTAGAACACGGCAACCCACTCCAGTATTCTTGCCTGGATGATCCCATGGACAGAGGAGCCTGGCGGGCTACAGTAAATGGTATGGCAAAGAGTCAGGGACAACTGAGTGACTAACACACACAATATTAGTATTAATATGATTGTTACTGCGAACTCTTTATAAGTAGATTGCTTATCTCCATTTTGTTTCCTTTTTCTTCTGGGGAACATATTCCTTCTTTGCCTCATTTTGCCTGATTCTCTGTTTACATTTCTATGTATTAGGTGGGTTGGGGGCTTCCCAGGTGGCACTAGTGGTAAAGAACCCACCTGCCAATGCAGAAGACATAAGAGATGCAAGTTCAATCCCTGGGTCGGAGGGCATGGCAACCCACTCCAGTTTTCTTGCTTGGCGAATCCCACAGACAGAGGAGCCTGGTGGGCTACAGTCCATAGGTTTGCAAAGAGTCGGACATGACTTAGCACGCAGCACACTTTAGATGGGTTGATTTCATTTTATAGCACACTTTCTATGGAACCCAGCAGCACGCTGCTCTCCATTCTCCAGAGCTGTGTGCTCAAAGGGTACCCTTAATGTGGACTACAGGGCCTGCAAGGTCCTGGATCTGGTCTGGACCCACTGATGGGAGGTGTCAGGTCCCAGAGCACCTGGGCAGGGCCTGGAGGGTCCTGTCTTATATATTTATCTTAAATTTGGATCCCTGTCTAAGATATAATAGATATCACACAGCTCTAGAAGTGGAAGAACTGAATCACAAGGTCAGTAAAGATTAAATTTAAATGAAGGAAGATTAGTTTTTGTAGGAGTGTTTCAGACTTTCAGGATAGTATTGTGCATTCCTTTTCTTATGGTTTGGTTTTTGGTTTGGATCTTAACTTCCTCATCAAAAAGATCCATATTTACAGCTCAAATTAAGAGCTATATTTATGTATATAGAGATTGGAATGGAAAGTTAGTAGATTCCATAATTTTACTGAACTTCCTCTTACTTTACCATTCATAACCTAATTTTAGTGGCCTGAAACTTAAAAAGTTCAGAATGAACTTCATTCTGAAAGTATAGAATCATATTTCCTCACTGAAGAACTGATAGGATAACAGTTGTCTCAGGCAAATGATTAAAATTTGTTTTTATACTTCACTTTTTTTTCTTTTAATTTTCAATTTAATGTTTAGCGGATATTTTCTTTTTAATAAAAAGTGACATTTCACACTTTATGGGTCTCCTCTGTTAATGGAACTTTGTTAGTTTTCACACTCTCCATTTGAACATCAAACTGTTTATAGAAATAGATTTAAGAAAACAGAAAGAGAAGCCAATCAGCAAATGTACCTTGAACACCTACTACATGCCTATTCTTTTTGTTTTTTTAATTTTATTTTATTTTTAAACTTTACAATATTGTATTAGTTTTGCCAAACATCGAAATGAATCTGCCACAGGTATACCTGTGTTCCCCATCCTGAACCCTCCTCCCTCCTCCCTCCCCATACCTTCCCTCTGGGTCATCCCAGTGCACCAGCCCCAAGCATCCAGTATCGTGCATCAAACCTGGACTGGCAACTCATTTCATACATGATATTATACATGTTTCAATGCCATTCTCCCAAATCTCCCCACCCTCTCCCTCTCCCACAGAGTCCATAAGACTGATCTATACATCAGTATCTCTTTTGCTGTCTCGTACACAGGGTTATTGTTACCATCTTTCTAAATTCCATATATATGCGTTAGTATACTGTATTGGTGTTTTTCTTTCTGGCTTACTTCACTCTGTATAATAGGCTCCAGTTTCATCCACCTCATTAGAACTGATTCAAATGTATTCTTTTTAATGGCTGAGTAATACTCCATTGTGTATATGTACCACAGCTTTCTTATCCATTCATCTGCGGATGGGCATCTAGGTTGCTTCCATGTCCTGGCTATTATAAACAGTGCTGCAATGAACATTGGGGTACACGTGTCTCTTTCCCTTCTGGTTTCCTCAGTGTGTATGCCCAGCAGTGGGATTGCTGGATCATAAGGCAGTTCTATTTCCAGTTTTTTAAGGAATCTCCACACTGTTCTCCATAGTGGCTGTACTAGTTTGCATTCCCACCAACAGTGTAAGAGGGTTCCCTTTTCTCCACACCCTCTCCAGCATTTATTGCTTGTAGACTTTTGGATCGCAGCCATTCTGAGTGGCGTGAAATGGTACCTCATTGTGGTTTTGATTTGCATTTCTCTGATAATGAGTGATGTTGAGCATCTTTTCATCTGTTTGTTAGCCATCTGTATGTCTTCTTTGGAGAAATGTCTGTTCAGTTTTTTGGCCCATTTTTTGATTGGGTCATTTATTTTTCTGGAGTTGAGCTGTAGGAGTTGCTTGTATATTTTTGAGATTAGTTGTTTGTCAGTTGCTTCATTTGCTATTATTTTCCCCCATTCTGAAGGCTGCCTTTTCACCTTGCTTATAGTTTCCTTTGTTGTGCAGAAGCTTTTAAGTTTAATTAGGTCCCATTTGTTTATTTTTGCTTTTATTTCCAATATTCTGGGAGGTGGGTCATAGAGGATCCTGCTGTGATGTATGTCGGAGAGTGTTTTGCCTATGTTCTCCTCTAGGAGTTTTATACTTTCTGGTCTTAGTTTAGATCTTTAATCCATTTTGAGTTTATTTTTGTGTATGGTGTTAGAAAGTGTTCTAGTTTCATTCTTTGACAAGCGGTTGACCAGATTTCCCAGCACCACTTGTTTAAGAGATTGTCTTTTCTCCATTGTATATTCTTGCCTCTTTTGTCAAAGATAAGGTGTCCATATGTGTGTGGATTTATCTCTGGGCTTTCTACTTTGTTCCATTGATCTATATTTCTGTCTTTGTGCCAGTACCATACTGTCTTGAGAACTGTGGCTTTGTAATAGAACCTGAAGTCAGGTAGGTGATTCCTCCACTTCCCTTCTTCTTTCTCAAGATTGCTTTGGCTATTCGAGGTTTTTTTGTATTTCCATACAAATTATGAAATTATTTGTTCTAGCTCTGTGAAGAATACCGTTGGTAGCTTGATTGGGATTGCATTGAATCTATAATTTGCTTTAGGTAGTATACTCATTTTCACTATATTGATTCTTCCGATCCATGAACATAGTATATTTCTCCATCTATTAGTGTCCTCTTTGATTTCTTTCACCAGTGTTTTATAGTTTTCTATATATAGGTCTTTAGTTTCTTTAGGTAGGTATATTCCTAAGAGCTGAACAAAGGCCCTTTAGTTTAACAATTAGACAGAGTAGCAGGGTTCTGCGAGGCAGACCATTATGTATACTCATAATAGCCAAAGCAAGGAAAAGCAAGTCAAAGAAACAGTTCCAACATGAAGTCAGAATTGGCTTCCCTGCAATAGGATGATTTGAATTCAGACTGAGTGGAAGGGCCTCCCTATTAACTTATATAGTTAAAATCAGAGGATAAAGAAAGTTGAAGGAACTCCAGGAAAGGTTAAATTGTCAATCAAATCTATTATGCCAGGTTAAGGATCTGGTTGGGAAGAAAACGAGAACCTTGCATTGAGGATAGGAGGAGTTAAAGATATGTCCCCTAAACTTTTGAGCATCCAGACTTCTCTGAAACTTTTGAATCTATAAATATCAAACTGCCCCCTGTCATACCAACACCTGTACCCAATCTGGCATAGGGATGTTCCCCTGGCTTGAAAATAATACAGAATTCTGTGCAGACTAAAGAAAAGATGCACAATGTGGGCATGAAAGTTGTTTTATCTGAGGCAAGATTAGGACTGCAGCCTGGGAGACAGGCCCTCAGATAGCTCTGAGCAACTGCTCCAAAGATGTAGTGGAAGAAGGCCAATGCATATGATTATGGTGAAGGTGGAGTACATGCAATCAAGTGCATACTTTACAAAAGGTTTTCTGCTAATCATGAGGAGCTGACCTGCCTCTTGAGAAATCTGTATGCAGGTCAGGAAGCAACAGTTAGAACTGGACATGGAGCAACAGACTGGTTCCAAATAGGAAAAGGAGTACATCAAGGCTGTATATTGTCACCCTGCTTATTTAACTTATAAGCAGAGTACATCATGAGAAACGCTGGGCTGGAAGAAGCACAAGCTGGAATCAAGATTGTCGGGAGAAATATCAATAACCTCAGATATGCAGATGACACCACCCTTATGGCAGAAAGTGAAGAGGAACTCAAAAGCCTCTTGATGAAGGTGAAAGTGGAGAGTGAAAAAGTTGGCTTAAAGCTCAACATTCAGAAAATGAAGATCATGGCATCTGGTCCCATCACTTCATGGGAAATAGATGGGGAAACAGTAGAAACAGTGTCAGACTTTATTTTTCTGGGCTCCAAAATCACTGCAGATGGTGACTGCAGCCATGAAATTAAAAGCCGCTTACTCCTTGGAAGGAAAGTTATGACCAACCTAGATAGCATATTCAAAAGCAGAGACATTACTTTGCCAACAAAGGTCTGTCTAGTCAAGGCTATGGTTTTTCCTGTGGTCATGTATGGATGTGAGAGTTGGACTGTGAAGAAAGCTGAGCGCCAAAGAACAGATGCTTTTGAACTGTGGTGTTGGAGAAGACTCTTGAGAGTCCCTTGGACTGCAAGGAGATCCAACCAGTCCATTCTGAAGGAGATCAGCCGTGGGATTTCTTTGGAGGGAATGATGCTGAAGCTGAAACTTCAGTACTTTGGCCACCTCATGCGAAGAGCTGACTCATTGGAAAAGACTCTGATGCTGGGAGGGATTGGGGGCAGGAGAAGGGGACGACAGAGGATGAGATGGCTGGATGGCATCACTGACTCGATGGACGTGAGTCTGAGTGAACTCCGGGAGTTGGTGATGGACAGGGAGGCCTGGCGTGCTGCGATTCATGGGGTCGCAAAGAGTCGGACACGACTGAGTGACTGAACTGAACTGATTTCACGATGAAGGGATTTCATGCTTTTCTAGATATGAGGAGATGTAAGGATTGGGATCATGAAATCAGATCCTGAAAATATCTACCTATCTAAAGACCTATTCCTTCAGTTTTCCTGGAGCACAGAGTGCCTCATTCTCCACCCTGAACTCCCTTCAGGGCAGGTCAAAGGTCAACAGCTGCAGCTGCAGAGGATTCCATCTATGCAGAGGCAGATGCCAAATGCTCTCGGCAAGCACCAAGTTGTAGTTGACACCTGTCACACAAAATGTATCCCCCTGAGTTTCTTCCCCTACATTTTGGCCACTAACTTAAAATTAAGACACAGAGCTCTCTTAAACTAGATCCCAGATGTGCTGGAGCTTATACGGGAGTAACAGAGCTTTCATTGGAAAAGACCCTGATGCTGGGAAAGATGGAAGGCAAAAGGAGGAGAGGGCAGCAGAGGAAGAGATGGCTGGAAAGCATCACGGACTCAATGCATATGAATCTGAGCAGACTCCAGGATCTCCAGAGGACAGGGAAGCCTGGCATGCTACAGTCCATGGGATCACAAGGAGTCAGACACTGCATAGTGACAGAACAACAGCAGAGCTCTACACCAACAGAGCTGTAGGTCCTAGTTAGCAGTTACAACTGAAACCAAGGGATATACATGGAACTAGATTCTGAGAGTCCTTTGTCATAAGACTGGATCAGGGCCATAAGACTTATTATTCAATCATTCTCCCAAGGTTGAGGAATCAACATTCTGCATGGATACTAGAAGATAGTAAACATTTTTGCTGGGATTGTCTCCAAAAACGTTAAAAATAACATGATGGGCCATTCTAGGTGAGTTCAGTTCAGCTGCTCAGTCGTGTCCGACTATTTGTGACCCCATGGACTGCAGCATCCCAGGCCTCCCAGAGTTGACACAAACTCATGTTCCTTGACTCAGTGATACCATCCAACCATCTCATCCTCTGTTGTCCCCTTCTCCTCTCACCTTCAATCTTTCCCAGCATCAAAGTCTTTTCAAATGAATCAGCTCTTCACATCAGGTGGCCAAAGTTTTGGAGTTTCAGCTTCAGCATCAGTCCTTTCAATGAACATTCAGGACTGATTTCTTTTGGGATGAACTGGATGGATCTCCTTGCAGTCCAAGGGACTCTCAAGAGTCTTCTCCAACACCATAGTCCAAAAGCATCAATTCTTCTGCGCTCAGCTTTCTTTATAGTCCAACTCTCACATCCATACATGACTACTGGAAAAATCATAGCTTTGACTAGATGGACCTTTGTTGGCAAAGTAATGTCTCTGCTTTTTAATATGCTGTCTAGATTGGTCATAACTTTTCTTCCAAGGAGTAACTGTCTTTTATTTCATGACTGCAGTCACCATCTGCAGTGATTTTGAATTCCAAAAAATAAAGTCTGCCACTGTTTCCACTGTTTCTCCATCTATTTGCCCTGAAGTGATGGGGCCAGATGCCATGATCTTTGTTTTCTGAATGTTGAGCTTTAAGCCAACTTTTCACTCTCCTCTTTCACTTTCATCAAGAGGCTTTTTAGTTCCTCTTCACTTTTTGCCATAAGGGTAGTGTCATCTGCATATCTGAGGTTATTGATATTTCTCCCAGCAATCTTGATTCCAGCTTGTGCTTCATCCAGCCCAGCATTTCTCATCATGTACTCTGCATATAAGTTAAATAAGCATGGTGACGATATGGTGGCCCATTCTAAGTGAATTTTAAATGAAAGAATTGCTGTACCATTTAGTGGAGTAAAGGAAGGAAAGGCTCAGGGAAGTGGATATTCTGTAATGTACATGCTACATATGTAAGGCCAAATAATTAAGCCCAACAGGAAGGACCATGGCCTTGGGATGTGCTGGTGAGAAGGATATCAGAATCACCATAAATTTCAATAACAGCCTTCTCTTGTAGGCCAAGACAATGATGGTAGGAGGGGATAACATAGAAGGAGGTTCACTGATGGTAATTGGCGTGATAAGCTCTTTAAAAAATCAAGATCAGATAGCAGTGCCTGGAACAGCTGGATAAAATTATTATAATAAGCATCAGGGACAGAGTAGCAGATGTGGATACTTGATTTACCAACTGTCAGACAGATGGCTAATATTATAGAATATAATTTCAATTCTATTGTGTTATATGGGCAGCCTACAAAGGTATAGTCTTCTTTGTACCATCAAATAAAATAAAGAATGGACGACTGAGAGACTAAAAAGGATTACCTTATTGAATATCATAATTCCCTGTTCAAATTCTAAGCAATTTTCAGAACCCAGTTTCACCATGGTCTCTCCGTGAGAGGGGGCACTTAGAGGGGTCAGGAAATGATTAAGAGCCCTTGCCAAGTTTCCATTTATAATGGGTCCACTAGATTCAAAGGTCCATTTGGTAGTTCTGTATCTGAGAGAGATACACTCAGTCCTAGAGTGTATTATTGGAGTTCACATCATGGTAGTTTGTGCAATGCCATCGTTAGGTCCTTGGTCAGTTTGGGGAGGCCATAGAGAAAGTCCTTCCATAAATTAGTGCTTTGTTTAAAGATCTAAAGGATGAAGGCTTGTTGGCTATGCAATATCTGCACTGAATGACCAACTGGACTCTTGCAGAAACCAGATGGTCCCTGGAAGATAATAGTATCTATTGCAAATATCAGCAAGTAGTAGATTAAGTAACTACCTGCTCTGCCAGTGTGGTGACTATACCAGAGCAGATCAACATGACCTTAGATATGTGCTAGGAGTGCAGCCATTGATTCGGCAAATATATATATTCTTTTCTATTCCTACCTGAAAAGAGAAAGAGAAGCAGCTTGCAATCACATGGAATGGATGATGGTATTAATTTAGGGTTAAAATATGGCTGCATTCAGCCACATGTAGTTGAAGAGATTTGGACCTCCCAGAAAAGATCATGTTGATCCACACTGTCACTGATTCTGTACTAACAACCTGGCTAGATAAGCAAAATATAGCTAGAATGGGCTTCCCTCATGACTCAGTGGTAGAGAACCTGCTGCCAATGCAGAAGATGCAGGTTCAGTCACTGGGTTGGGAAGATCCCTTGCAGAAGGAAACCCACCCCAGTATTCTTGCCTGGGAAATCTCATGGACAGACAAGCCTGGTTGGCTAGTATATAGAATATAATTCATGGGGTCGCAAAAGAGTCAATCACCACTTAGTGACTAAACAAGCTAGAATGTAGGAGGACTAAGTAAAATACATGTGCTACCAAAAGGGCAGGAGATACACTGAAGGAATATTTAGGAAACTGTTATATCAGTAAAGTTTTAGGAGTCCAGTGATCAGGGGCATGACCTGACACCCTCTGCAAAGTAAAAGACAAACCCTATGTATCTTGCATTTCATATGAAAAGAAACAAGTACGGTACCCAAAGGTAGTCTTCTTTGGGTTCTAGAGGCAGTAGATGCGGAAGTGCTGCTTGATTTCATTTACCAGGTGACATTAAATGTTGCTAATATTGAGGGAGGTAAAAAAAACAGAATAAGCCCCTGCAGCATATCTAAGCTGCAATCCAAACAGCCCTGCATTTTGAATCATAAAACACAGAAGACCCCTTACTAGAGACGTGGGTTATGAGAAAAATAAATGCCATGTGGTGCTTTTACCAAGCTTCTTAGGAAAATAGCAGGGTAGTTCCCTGGGGCTCCTGAAGCAAAGCTGTGCTGAACCACTGGGGAAGCCCGTTCTAGCTACATTTTGGAAAATTGTACTAACTTGACAAACAACACTGGGCACACTACTGGCCCCTGTAGAGATAAACAATCTGGCTTTCATATATCCAGTGATTATACACTGATAACTACTCATCATAAACTCAGTTATGTCAAATCCCTTAAGTCAGATGGTTCGATAGTTAGAAGTCATACATTCATCCAGATTCAAGCTCAAGAAAAAGAGAGGCAGAAGAAAAATTCATGAACAGAAAATCTAGAACAGTTTGTCTTTCTACTCTCTTATAGCTTTGCTTCTCCTTGACTCTTACCAATGGATACATTGGTATTTCATACAAAGGGATTTCATTATGACTCATGGATGCAGAAGGAATAAGCCTAGGCTAGTTATATAGGTGTGTTGGCTCAGTAACTGGTTATAAGTTGAAAAAAGATAGTAGCCACACTGCAGTCTCATCTGGGAGGATGCCTTAAAAGATTTTGACCATGTGATCATTCATTTCCTATGAAGAAGAAATGTTCAGAGATTGGATTATAGATGTATTTATGGACAGTGACAAAGAGTCAAGGTGGTTGGTGGTGAACCTGGGTGCAGAGAGACTAGATTATAGACAAGCATTCTGGGATAGACATATGGACATGAACAAGAATGTGAAGATCTTTGTATTAATCCATCAGGTTAATAGTCACTAAAAAACAAATAAACAAACAAACAAAAAAAACCACTCACCATGGATTAGGCACAGAACAACCAACTGGACATAATGACTTTCCAGTTTATATCAGTTAGCACCTGTCATCATCCACCCAAATGTCTGTAGGATGAACTTTATTTTCTTTTATTCCTGTTTCTGAAATAACTGATTCTTTTTCTGAGTTTGCCTTATCTCTTTCTTGACTACTTGCACCATTTGGTTGAATTCAGTTAAGAGTATTTAAGACACATTCTGTTTCCTGACCACCTTGTGCAGGGAAGTAAGCTCACTAAAGACAGGCATTACTCTCTTTCTTGCCCTCTACTGCTGCTGCTGCTGCTGCTGCAAAGTCGCTTCAGTCGTGTCCGACTCTGTGCGACCCCATAGACGGCAGCCCACCAGGCTCTGCCGTCCCTGGGATTCTCCAGGCAAGAACACTGGAGTGGGTTGCCATTTCTTTCTCCAATGATGAAAGTGAAAAGTGAAAGTGAAGCCGCTCAGTAGTGTCCAACTCACAGCGACCCCAGGGACTGCAGCCTACCAGGCTCCTCCATCCATGGGATTTGCCAGGCAAGAGTACTGGAGTGGGGTGCCATTGCCTTCTCCGTTGCCATCTACTGGCAGGGTTTGATTACAATGCCACATTTTAGGTGAATTTTACAGTAGAATTCCACATCTAGGTACCAGTCTTTCTGTTTATTGAAATGGAAATGAACCTCGAATCTCTGAGATTTATGTATCTAATACAATTACTCTGCTATATTCTGCTCTGCCTTCACTATGACACCCAAACTGATTAAAGAGCCTTTAAAGAGCCTCTACTTAAAATCTTGCATATCTTGCATTAAGCAAGATAAGAATATGGCACCCCATCTACTAGTTCTGAAGGTTTTACCCCAACTGATGTTTCAAATCGCTCATTTCATTACATAGAGCAAGTTACAAGGTCAAGCCTGATGTACATTGGACTAGGAAAGAGGCATTCCCATAGGGAGGGGTAAGCAAATTGTTTTTAACTGTAAGATACGTTTTCTATGATAGAGATAATCATTTTCTATTTTCTATCAGATAAGACAATCATTTCTCTCTATTTGCATTGACAGGGTGTGTGCTAAGTCTCTTCAGTGATATCCAACTCTGTTCGACCCCATGGACTGTAGCCCTCCAGGCTTCTCTGCCCATGGGATTCTCCAGGCAAGAATACTGGTGTGGGTTGCCATGCCCTCCTCCAGGCAGTCTTCCCGACCCAGTCCTCAAACCTGCTGTCTCTTATGTCTCTTGTGTTGGCAGGAAGTTTCTTTACCATTAGAGCTACCTGGGAAGCCCATTGACAAGATACACACAGGAAAAAAAAAAAAAAGCATGACAAAGATCACAATTTTTTTGTTTATGCCATGAGTTTCATTAGCTTTTTATTGACAAATATTTTATTTGCATTAAGAATAATAATTTAATGGACATGTTTTTCATTTTAAGGTGCTCAAGGTGCTCCATTTGCCTGTTTTGAAGAAGTTAATTCTTTGCCTAATACTTTTGGAAACTGTGGTTTTAAAAATTCCCAACCATTACCTTGTGAGCAAAAGTATGTATATAGAAAATGACTGTTTCATTAAGTTATAAAATGTCTCTGTTTCTTGTCAAGAGACACTAAATAGTAATGGACAATAAATTGTGTTATCTGGAGAATATTTTCAAATAACATTATGTATATTTTCCTTTTATGCAATTTAGTTCTCTTTTTTTCTTAATTTTTTTTTCCCTGTTAATAAGGAGACTAAGAAAAGTTTGGTGTTTATTACTGAAGGTAGAAAGTGGGCTCAGTGCAGAGGGAACAGATGGAATCACTCATCTCCTAAACTGAGAGACACCTTCCCTGCCATCTCTTTGTAGCCCACTCCAAGTCACCAGTCTATCCCTATAAGGAAGTGGTACACATTTCTACACCCTAGCTTTTGCGTTGCTGCCTGAGAGTCAGGTCCCCAGGTCACCTGACTCTGATACCCAAAGAGACTTCCATTCACAAATCCCACAGGAAAGTAGCAAACAAAGGAGTTCTTAGAAGGAGCAGACAAAAATGCTCATCTCCTTGTCTTACCTGGAAAAGAGTCCATATGCATACTTTAAAAGCTGTTGACTGAGGGTCAGGCTTCTAATTTTAAAAGTTTCTGATTTAATCCTGCCCAGGGACTTGGAATGCCAGCAGTCTCCTCCTCTAGCATCTCCCTGTCGCCTATCCAAATCACCAGTATTGCCTGCTGGAAGCTTATACACATGTCTACACCATAGTTTTTGCAGTTAACTCCCAGGGAACAGGTTTCCAAACTACTTGACACTGTTAGTCAATGGCACTTCCATTAATGAATCTCACAAATTGTGACTGTCAGTTAAGCACTTCTTAATGGATATAGGAGCACCCCTACACATACACACTCTGATGCTATACCCCTAGCCCATGTACAGAAGGAGAAGGCAAAAAAGTCCATTACCCTGTTTCTCCCTGAAGAGAGAAGTACTAGAGTATACTGTAAATACTATATAGAAAATCTGAACTGACTAATAACAAATAAGGTGATTGAACTGGCAATCAAAACTTCCAAATGAACAAGTCCACTGGTGAATTCTACCAAACATTAAAAAAAAGAAGAAGAATTAATTAAAATCTTCCAAAAATTAGAAGACAACACTTCCAAAATCATTTTTCAATGCTAGCATTTCCCTAATACCAAAGACAGACAAGGACATTCAGTTCAGTTCATTTCAGTTTTGCTCAGTGGTGTCCGACTCTTTGTGACCCCATGAATTGCAGCACACCAGGCCTCCCTGTCCATCACCAACTCCTGGAATTCACTCAAACTCATGTCCATTGAGTTGGTGATGCCATCCAGCCATCTCATCCTCTGTCGTCCCCTTCTCCTCCTGCCCCCAATCCTTCCCAGCATCAGAGTCTTTTCCAATGAGTCAGCTCTTCGCATGAGGTGGCCAAAGTACTGGAGTTTCAGCTTTAGCATCATTCCTTCCAATGAACACCCAGGACTGATCTCCTTTCAAATGGACTGGTTGGATCTCCTTGCAGTCCAAGGGACTCTCAAGAGTCTTCTCCAATACCACAGTTCAAAAGCATCAATTCTTCAGCACTCAGCTTTCTTCACAGTACAACTCTCACATCCATACATGACTACTGGAAAAACCATAGCCTTGACTAGACTAGAGATCTATTCAACAAAATTAGAGATACCAAGGGAACATTTCATGCAAAGATGGGCTCGATAAAGGACAGAAATGGTATGGACCTAACAGAAGCAGAAGATATTAAGAAGAGGTGGCAAGAATACACAGAAGAACTATACAAAAAAGATCTTCATGACCCAGATAATCACGATGGTGTGATCACTCACCTAGAGCCAGACATCCTGGAATGTGAAGTCAAGTGGGCCTTAGAAAGCATCACTACAAACAAAGCTAGTAGAGGTGATGGAATTCCAGTTGAACTATTTCAAATCCTGAAAGATGATGCTGTGAAAGTGCTGCACTCAATATGCCAGCACATTTGGAAAACTCATCAGTGGCCACAGGACTGGAAAAGTTCAGTTTTCATTCCAATCCCAAAGAGAGGCAATGCCAAAGAATGCTCAAGCTACTGCACAATTGCACTCATCTCACACGCTAGTAAAGTAATGCTCAAAATTCTCCAAGCCAGGCTTCAGCAATAAGGGAACTGTGAACTTCCAGATGTTCAAACTGGTTTTAGTAAAGGCAGAGAAACCAGAGATCAAATTGCCAACATCTGCTGGATCATCAAAAAAGCAAGAAAGTTCCAGAAAAACATCTATTTCTGCTTTACTGACTATGCCAAAGCCTTTGACTGTGTGGATCACAATAAACTGTGGAAAATTCTGAAAGAGATGGGAATACCAGACCACCTGACCTGCCTCTTGAGAAACCTATATGCAGGTCAGGAAGCAACAGTTAGAACTGGATATGGAACAACAGACAAGGACATTACCAGAAGAGAAATAAGAGGCCAATATCCTCGATGAACATAGATGAAAAAATTTACAAAGTAGCAAATTTAACAATAATTTAAAAGGAACATAAACCATGATCCAGTGGGTAATATTCTGGGGATATAAGGATGGTTTCTTATCCACAAATCAATCAATGCGATATACCATATTAATAAAAAAAGGGGTAAAAATCATATGATCATCTCAGTAGGTATAGAAAAAGCATTTGACTAGATTCAACATCCTTTCATTATAATAACTCTCTTCATATTAGTGTAGAAGGACCGTACCTCAACATAATGAAAGCGATAAATGGAAAACCCATAATTAACACTACACCTAACAGTAATAGCTGGTAGTATTACCCCTGAGATCAAGATCATGGCAATAGTGCCTTCTCTTGTCATTTCTGTTTGCTATAATACTGCTGTAATAATCAAAATGAACTCATAGAAACAGAGTAGAAAAGTAATTGCCAGTGGGAAACAGAAATTGGTAAAATGATACATACTTTCAGTTGTAAGATGAATAAGATCTGAAGATCTAATGTATAACATGGTAAAAACACTATATAATTATCATATAATTAGGCAATAGAATTATATAATTATTATATAAATAAAATTTGCTGAGAGTAGAGCTTAAATGTATTCACATACAAAAAATAGGATAAATAAGTGAAATGTTCAATGTATTAATTCACCTAACAGGGTGAATCATTTCACAATGTAAAGTGAAAGTGAAAGTCACTCAGTCGTGTCCTACTCTTTGCAACCCCATGGACTATACAGTCCATGGAATTCTCCAGACTAGAATATTGGAGTGAGTAGCCCTTCCCTTATCCAGGAGATCTTCCCAACCTGGGGATCAAATCCAGGTCTCCCGTATTGCAGGTGGATTCTTTACCAGCTGAGCTACACGGGAAGCCCAGGAATACTGGAGTGGGTAGCCTATCCCTTCTCAAGTGGATCTTCCTGACCCAGGAATTGAACCAGGGTCTCCTGCATTACAGGCAAATTCTTTACCAACTGAGCTATCAGGGAAGACCCTCACAATGTACACATGCATCACATCATCAATTTGTACACTTTAAATACTTTATAATCTTATTTGTCAACTATACCTCAATAAAGCTAGAAAATGATAGCAGCAGATAAGTTCTGGAAATCTACTATACAACTTAATTCCTGTAACTTTTAAAAATATGTTAAGGTCCGTCTAGTCAAGGCTATGGTTTTTCCAGTAGTCATATATGGATGTGAGAGTTGGACTGTGAAGAAAGCTGAGCACCAAAGAATTGATGCTTTTGAACTGTGGTATTGGAGAAGACTCTTGAGAGTCCCTTGGACTGCAAGGAGATCCAACCAGTCCATTTGAAAGGAGATCAGTCCTAGGTGTTCTTTGGAAGGAATGATGCTAAAGCTGAAACTCCAGTACTTTGGCCACCTCATGCGAAGAGTTGACTCATTGGAAAAGACTCTGTTGCTGGGAGGGATTGGGGGCAGGAGGAGAAGGGGACGACAGAGGATGAGATGGCTGGATGGCATCACCGACTCGATGGATGTGAGTTTGAGTGAACTCCAGGAGTTGGTGATGGACAGGGAGGCCTGGCATACTGGGATTCATGCGGTTACAATGAGTCAGACACGACTGAGCGACTGAACTGAACTGAACTGACTGTATACTTAAACTTTTCCCCAAAGTTAAACCTTTTATTAACTGTTCTCACCACATCTGCGAAATAATGATTATAGTACAAAGGGCAAGAGGAAACTTTGGGAACTGATGGATATGTTTATGTCCTTTATGATGCTAATAATTTCACGGGCATGTCCTTATCTCCAAATTCATCAAGTTTTACACATAGGTACAGTTTTTTGGTGGTGACTACACCTTAAGGTGGCTTAAAGAATAGTAACAGAGCCAGATTTAAGAAGTAAGAGAGGACATAAAGACGATGTTGATTAAAAAAAAAAAAAGAACAGAGAGTGGGAAGAACATGTTTAAAAAACTCAGATAAAGTCAAATGCTCTAGAGAGAAGTAGGACTTCCTTTAACTCCCAGGAAAAAATCAGAAAAAAAATTGTAAAACCCTTAGGTAAGCACCGCACTCAGCATGGCTAAAAAGCAACTTGGTTCCTTTACGAAAACTACAAATGGCTGAAGAAGGTGTTTAGTTCAATGGGACTAAGACAGTATCCTCCACCACCTGCCTCCACATGAGTCTGCTATGGATTAATTATGATGTGTAGAGAATGCAGAATTTATCACGTGCCCCAACACTGGAAAACTAACAGATTAAAAGAGGAAGGCTGGAATCATGAAGTGAATGCTGATGAAGGGAGATCTCATGAAGAGAGCCTGATAATCTCTAAAAGATGGAATATAATCAGCCATACCTTATTAGAAAGCAATTGAGAGCAGACTGAGTTACACCACAGAGGACGCCCACAGAGGCAGGAGGTGATGGTAAGTCAGCCTCAATCTCTCTCTGATGACCAGAGGTATGTGTGCCACCCTTGGTCTAAGATATGGAAGAAGGAAAAGAAAAGGTGGAAGGAACTGTGAAAGTTAGCAAGCATGACTTATATGGACTTCATCTGAGATGATGGTAGTATATGAATTTTCCCAAAATAAAATCACTAGATGACACTGGAATTCAATAGCTCAATTCATCTGCTTTCAGCAGATTCCAGGAATTCAAGCAGATTGCCAGTTCCAAGAATTCAACCATAAATGCAAATTTTGAGAGAATGGACTTTGGAAGAGGAGTTTGTATTTCAATAGCCAGACTAGAAAAAGATCTATCATGTAAAGTTGGTTTAAGATATTTTGAGATACATTCTATACAAAGAGAATAGAGCAACAATAAAAAGAATTATTTCAATCTGAGAAACAAGAAAAATGAGACTGGAAGGAGAGAAACTTGGAAAAAGATTTGGAAATGGAATCCCACTCTCATTTCAATCTTCACGATGCATGCATGCTCAGTCATGTCTGACTCTTTTGCAACCCCATGGACTGTAGCTCACCAGGCTTCTCTGTCCATGAAACTTTCCATACAAGAATACTGGAGTTGGTTGACATTCCTACTTCAGGGGATATTCCTAAACCAAGAACCTAACCCACATCTTGGCAGGCAGATTCTTTACCACTGTGCCACCTGAGAAGCCCTCACTTCTTGATACCATTAAACTAATCTCTGTTATTTTAAAAGGACCTCCCATGGAGAATTCCCCAGGAGTTCAATAGTTAGAACTCCATGCTTTCACTGCTGAGGGTACAGACTTAATCCCTGGTCAAGGGACCTAAGATCCTGCAAGCCACAAGGCCAAATAAATAAATCATTAAAAAAAAAAAAAGCCTCCCCATGGTCTTTTAGACAAAGGGATGCAATTTTCAAATGTAAGACATTTGGAGAGATAACAGTGACATGCTCAACAAACACATATCAATAACTAAGAATTGTTTTTTCAATTGAGGATGAGAGTTGGTAGATTTGAGTGATTCCAAGAGCAAGAAGTGACATCAATTATTTTCCAGGGCATAAACTAGGAATATTGGAAGTCTCTTAGAGAAGCCAGTATTCTACCCATTGATAAGTAAATAAACTATTTATGGGATAAACTTTGGTAGGGTATGCCATATATGGGGTCTAAAAGTTTCTGAATTCTCAGGAAAGGAATACAGAATGACTGGAAATATGAACATATTCAAAGAATCTTGGGATCAGAAGGAACAGTCTGTATATTAAATAGATTTACTGACTAAAGATCAGGGCCATTACAATGAGCATAATTAGAAGGGCCTCAAAATATGCATAAAGTATAAATAAATGCAGTCAGCCACTCTCAACAAACGTTGAGTAACAAACCAGCAGACTGGTCAAGCTTTATCAAAGTGGGAGCAGGTGAGGAATTTTCTGAGTGTGATCGGTGTAATGGGCTAGATAACAAAACTGAGTACTAAAATAGGTAATGAAGGCATGTCCGAACATCTGAGCTCATTGTGTAGTTTTCAGTTCTGCTGCTACTGTGCCAATTAATTGTATCACATTCAGATGTGCACCCTAGTGCACAGTGACATTTGGCATTTTTCTGATTTTTTACTATTGGTTAAACAACACTTATGTTATCATTGATGTGATACAATACTTGTTTAAAACTCAAGTTTCATTAAAGGACAGAATGATAAGACATTCATTGTTTTGTTTCCCCTCTCCAGGGATGTTCTTTGTGGAAAATTAGCTTGTGTTTGGCCACAAAATAGTACTTATAGAAGTGATGTTCGATCTGCAGTTTATTCATATTCTCAAGGACTTCTGTGCATAACTACTGCGTCATCAGTGAGATCAGGTGGAGGAGACTATACCTATGTGGCTGATGGCACCGTGTGTGGAGCACAGATGGTAACAAAACATGTTCACCTGCATTTATGTGTGTTAAATTATGGAATTATCAAATACTGTATTCCACCATGACTATCCCAATCATACAGAAAGGATTTGAACCTGGCACTGCCATTTATTTCGCATATGATATTGAGAAGATTATTAAACCAAGCCTCGGTTATCAAATAACAGTGACTTTTTGGATTAATCTGTCATCAGTCCTCATGGGAGAAGATGCGTTTTTAAGCACAGGAGTCCACTGACAGTTGATTCTTTGAATTCTGATGGTTTTAAATCATAAAATTCTAATTTTGTGTTTTTAATTTTTCCTGCTTCAGAAAAAACATAATTGAGCATTCATATTTTATCTGTATTTTCAAAATATAAGTGTGAGAAATTTGGAGGACCCAAACCAGAAGTCTATACTGGGGGAGCACAGCTATAGCAATGTACGAGCTCATGTTGCGATGTACATGTAGTACTATTTATGTAGCTAAAAAGCAAAGGGAGAAGAAAAATGATTCAGAAGCTCAGGGAGTCAGTCTGAAATATGAGTGCACACATTCCAGAAAATATAAGGCAGCAGTTGTAAATCAGTGTTTTATGTAAATGGCATTTAGTACTTATGCATTAAAAATAAAACAAAACCTTAAAATGGTTAATCAAACAGCCAGTTTTTCTGTCTGCGTTGAGCAGTCCTATCCCCTTGGGAACTTGCTTCTTGTGGTCAGCACCTTCTAACAGGGCTCCAGCGCTCCCACTTCCTGATACTCACTCCCCATGTGATCCTCCTCCTCAGTGTATGCACTGGATATACTGACTGCTTCTAAGAAAGAAGATGGTGAAAGTTATGGAATGTCATTTATAAGATTCGTTTTAGAAAAGACAGTGACCTCTGTTTGGCATGCACTTTCTTTCTCTCACCTTCTCAGCTTGCTTGCTCTGCTAAAGCAATCTACATGGTGGAGAAACTCATACAGAAAAGCTTTTCATGATATCGATTTGTCAGTTTTTCCTTTCATGGAACATGTGTTTTGTGTCAAGTCTAATAAGCCTAGTTATGACCCTGAGTCATGAAGATAGTCTCACAGATTTTTTTATTTCTAAAAATGTGTAATATTGTATTTAACATTTAAGTTTGTTTTACATTTGGTTTATTTTCAGTTAATTTACTTTAACCTGAGGTTTAGGTTGAGGTTCATTTTTTTGGACTTTTGTCAAAAATGAATTGGGTGTATTTTTGTGAGTCTGTTTTTGGATTGTCTAGATTGTTATATTAATCTGCAGGTCTATATATCTACCAATATCATGTTCTCTTGATTACTTTAGCAATTTCAGTTCAGTTCAGTCGCTCAGTTATGTCCGACTCTTTGCAACCCCATGAATTGCAGCACGCCAGGCCTCCCTGTTCATCACCAACTCCCGGAGTTCACCCAAACTCATGTCCATCGAGTCAGTGATGCCATCCAGCCATTTCATCCTCTGTCGTCCCCTTCTCCTCCTGCCCCCAATCCCTCCCAGCATCAGAGTCTTTTCCAATGAAGACTCTGACTTTCCAATGAGTCAACTCTTCACATGAGGTAGCCAAAGTACTGGAGTTTCAGCTTTAGCATCATTCCTTCCAAAGAACACCCAGGGCTGATCTCCTTTAGAATGGACTTGTTGGATCTCCTTGCAGTTCAAGGGGCTCTCAAGAGTCTTCTCCAACACCACAGTTCAAAAGCATCCATTCTTCAGTGCTCAGCTTTCTTCACAGTCCAACTCTCACATCCATACATGACTACTGGAAAAACCATAGCCTTGACTATGGGGCCATGTTAATCTTCTCTGTGTCATTCCAGTTTTAGTATATGTGCTGCTGAAGTGAACACTACAGTAAGTTTTGAAATCAAGAAGTGTGAGTCCTCCAATTCTGTTCTTTTTAAAGACTGTTTTAGCTATATAGAATCTCTTGTGATTCCATGTGCATTTTATGATGGGTTTTTCTATTTATGAAAAAAATATCTGTCTTTAAATTTTGACAGATTGCATTAATTTATAGATGTTTTGGATAGTATTGATATATTAATAATATTATGTCTTCCAGCCCATATACACAGGATAAATTTTATTTTTCTGTTTTAATTTTTTTTTTTTTTAGTATTTCTTTCAGTTTTCAGTGTATGCTTCTTGGTTAATTTTAATTGTCTAATAATAGTGGATGCTATTCTTCATTGAATGGTATTCTTAATTTCCTTTTTAGAATGTCCATTGTTTAGAAATGTCTTTAGTTTTGTATGTTAATATTTTATACTGCAATTTTATTGAATTGTTGATTAGTTCTAACAAACTTTTCTGTATGTGGAGTCTTTAGAGTTGACATACAAGATTATATCACCTGCAAAGAGATAATTTTACTTGTTTATTTATAATGTGTGTGCTTTTCATATTTTCTTTCCTGATTGCTCTGGCTAGCACTTCCAATATTATATCCAAGAGAAAGAGCAAAACTGTACTGGTATACACAACATCATTTACTCATTGGCTATACGTTAATTTTCAGGAAATAATTGCAAAATGCTAAATTTCATTCTTCTTTTCAATGCCTTCATCATGTGTTACGCTGATGCATTTAAAGAAGTCAAGAGAAATAAGTTAAGAGCTTAGCTTAAAGAATAGAGAAAAGTAAATGAGGGGGGAAAAAAAAAGACTAATTTAACCCTTGATTAACCACTTCAACATAACTAGGGTTTTGCAATGCATATTAGGTTAAAATATTTCTCTTGATGGATTATTGTAATTAGTATTATAACAAGGATTTATGATAATGTACCATCCAAAATAATAATTTATATTTTACACTAAAACTAAAATAATAAATTGTTTTCCAGTTTTTGAGCAGACAAATCATTAATATTAATCTAACCAATTATTCATAGCAGAACATTAACTCCCATAATGGTGATTCTCATTTCAGTTCCCAATTGTAAGTATCAAAACCCAAATCATATGGCATCACTACATAAACTGTGTTAAGGCAAACACGCTCAGATTCTTTTTTTTAACTCTTACTATTGTTTAGATTTTTGTATTGGATTGACGGAATCTTTGTTCCAAAATCAGGGCGATGCATAATATAAAGTCTCAGCAAGTATGTCTTTTGTTCTTTTGTATACACATGATAGAGTTAATTCCTCGTGTTAGATTTGTAAATAACTATGAAATATTTGCTTGTTTTGTTTTAGTATTGTATAAATAAAACCTGCAAAGAAGTTCCTTTAATGGGATATAATTGTAATGCCACTATAAAATGCAGAGGAAATGGGGTAAGCTACTTTTGTTTTTGTAATTCTAAATTTTATGTTAGTTTTTGAGTAATTCAAAGTAAAAAATCTATCATGTTTGGGAGAAATGAAAATCTAAGTTGCTCTTTTATCCAGTCTTGCCTAGGAATAGCTAACTAATATAAAGAAAATCAGCTGATTACCAACCGATCAAAACACTATTTAGTGAACTGTACTATATGTGTACTGAATTTATTGTAAGCGCTCAAAACTTATGAATTGGTAACACATCTAAATTAAAAAAAATAATTTTCTCATGCAAATAAATGCATATTTTGCTTATATTGTGAGCATATTTCTTCTTCCTCATACTCTCCATAATTAAAATTTAAAGCTATATAGTATTTTACAGAAGATATTCTTAAAGACATGTTAGAGAATTTCTGAAGTATTTATGAAGAGGCTTCTACTAGAAAGTATCTTTATGCAAAAAACATTTTTTTCTCAACTGTTTATCCATTTTAATCTGGCAATACAGATTTGTAGTTACTTTTGCATTTAATATTTACTTCTTAAAAATGTATAATTTGGGACCCTTGTTTCACTGCTTTCCAAAAAGATAATCAGTGTATAATTCAGTCAACATTATAGAAATGAAATTAAATTTATCAGTATTCAGTTTTGTAATATTCAGTATTACAATTTACTTGGTTGGTTTTAGAAGATATAGAATGCTACTGCTTTGTCTTGAATTTTCTATGAAACTTTTCTGTAAACAAAAAGGATAGCTACATTTTCATGTTTTGGTTTTTACTTTCATTGTTGTTCATTTTAATTGTTACCATTGTTGGTATGATCTTTTGCTCTTCTTTGTTCAATTCTCTGCTTTAAGCCTTCAGCCTCAATATTTTTTGTAAAATCTCAAACCAAACTTATAGTTTGCAGTTTATTGATACATTTTGTTTAGCTGTAATTAACATGAAATATCATATTAGTTTTCAAATCTCAGTTCAGTTCAGTCACTCAGTTGTGTCCAACTCTTTGTGACCCCATGGATTGCAGCACACCAGACCTCCCTGTCTATCACCAACTCCCGGAGTTTACTCAAACTCACGTCCATTGAGTTGGTGATGCCATCCAACCATTGTATCATCTGTCGTCCCCTTCTCCTCCTGCCTTCAATCTTTCCCAGCGTCAGGGTCTTTTCAAATGAGTCAGTTCTTCAAATCAGGTGTCCAGAGTATTAGAGTTTCAGCTTCAGCATCAGTCCTTCCAATGCATATTCTGGACTGATTTCCTTTAGGATGGACTGGTTGAATCTCTTTGCAGTCCAAGGGACTCTCAAGAGTCTTCTCCAACACCACAGTTAAAAAGCATCAATTCTTTTGTAATAAGTTTTCTTTTTAGTCCAACTCTTACATCCATATATGACTACTGGAAAAACCATAGCTTTGACTAGATGGACCTTTGTCATAATTTGATACTTTATACATTATGAAATTAACATTCCAGTAAGACTAGGTTTATGTACATTCTATTTTATAGTAAAAAGTTTTATTTAAAAAATCCAAAATATAGCTACTTTGATGTTCTTAAGAGATTTGGTCTATTATGTTAATTTTTTCTAAAATTTATATTATAGGAATTTATCTATTTAGATTTTATAATCTAGATAAATGTTGTTTCTGACATGACATTGTTCATCTATTTTAATCATAGAGTTAGGGTGCTGGAATACCACTTTAAAGTAGAGAGAAATATATCTCGTGCAGTATGCATTTAAAGTTCTAGCATATCAACAATGCAAAAATGTCTTTCCACATTAAAAAAAAATCGTTTGCACAAAATTATTAAGTTTTAGTTCTGCTCTCCCAAAACTTTGTAAGCTCAGTTGGACTGTTCTATTTCCTTCAGTCCTGTCGAAGAGAAATGTGATGGTAGTTTAATTCCATTTTATTTGTGCTGAATGTTGTGAGATTTTCTTCATTTTCTGACATTAGAAATATTACTGACAAGTGACTAAGGTATACATTTTCATTTCATTTTTTCTGCTAAGAACTCCTTGGGTTAGAAAGCTCCCCTGGAGAAGGAAATGGCAACCCACTCCAGTACTCTTACATGGGAAATCGCATGGACAGAGGAGCCTGGTGGGCTACAGTCATGGGGTTACAAAAAGTCAAACACAATTTAGCGACTAAACACCAAACACTAGAAAGTCAAAGTACATATCTAGTCTGAAATAGCAAGTCATTCTTCACTTAATAAAATTTAATAATATTTATTTGCTTATTGCTTCTGCTCTAGCTGACCATCTTTTTTCTCACTACATTAGTAAAAATGTAATGATGGTAACCTCTGTTGTTTATGTTAAATAAGGATAGGGCAAAATTTGGGGATTAGATTTGAAATATGAAATAAATGATATTTTAGTCTTAATTTCAAAATTTTACATTAAAACATTTATCACCAATGCGTTGTGTGTGTATGTGTGTGCTCAGCTGTGTCCGACTCTGCAACCCCATGGTCCATAGCCTGCCAGCCTCCTTTGTTTATGGGATTTTTCCAAGCCAGAATTCTGGAGTGGGTTGCCATTTCCTAATCTAAGGGATCTTCCCAAACCAAGGTTGAACCCACATCTCCTGTGTCTGCTGCATTGGCAGGGAGATTCTTTACCATTAAGGCCACCTGGGAAGCCGGGCTACACTAAATATCAAAAAACACAGATATTGATGTGTAAATTAGAAGAACACTTTTGGAATTCATTATTATAAATAAAACTCATTTTGTTGAAATCACTTTTGACATGTAGGGAAAAGATATTTAAAATTTCAATAATCTTTCAGTTCAGTTCAGTCATGTCCAACTCTTTGCAACTCCATGAATCATAGCATGCCAGGCTTCCCTGTCCATCACCAACTCCTGGAGTTCACTCAAACTCATGTCCATCGAGTTGGTGATGTAATCCAGCCATCTCATCCTCTGTCATCCCCTTCTACTCCTGCCCTCAATCCCTCCCAACATCAGGGATTTTTCCAGTGAGTCAACTCTTCGCACGAGGTGGCCAAAGTATTGGAGTTTCAGCTTCAGCATCAGTCCTTCCAATGAACACCCAGGACTGATCTCCTTTAGGATGGGCTGGTTGGATCTCCTTGCAGTCCAAGGGACTCTCAAGAGTCTTCTCCAGCACCACAGTTCAAAAGTATCAATTCTTCGGCACTCAGCTTCCTTCACAGTCCAACTCTCACATCCATACATGACCACTGGAAAAACCATAGCCTTGACTAGACGGAGCCTTGTTGGCAAAGTAATGTCTCTGCTTTTTAATATGCATTCTAGATTGGTCATAACTTCCAAGGAGTAAGCATCTTTTAATTTCATGGCTGCAGTCACCATCTGCAGTGATAAAGTCTGACACTGTTTCCACTGCTTCCCCATCTATCTGCCATGAAGTGATGGGACCAGATGCCATGATCTTAGTTTTCGGAATGTTGAGTTTTAAGCGAACTTTTTCACTCTCCTCTTTCACTTTCATCAAGAGGCTTTCTGCTATATGGGTGGTGTCATCTGCATATCTGAGGTTACTGATATTTCTCCCAGCAATCTTGATTCCAGCTTGTGCTTCCTCCAGCCCAGCATTATCTTTAAACCCCCCAAATTTGTCATTATCAGCATACATGGACAAAACACAATGTCTGCAATATAATGATAGGAAATAACCATAAGTGTCTATTTCTTAAAATGTGCTAGCCCTATATTTATACCTTTAGGTATGGGAATAAATTCATAATATATCATTAGTGATGTTTGTTTGGCAAAAACCTGGGAATGAGTATTTATATGTTTGTGGATGTGGGTATGTGTGTTTATCTGTGAATATATGTAAAGCAGAAAGCGCTTAGCAGTGGAGAGGGACTTAATTAGTGGATGAAGGCCCTCTTTTGTGTGTTAGTTGCTCAGTCATTTCTGACTCTTTGCAGCCCCATGGAGTATTGCTGCCAGGCTCCTCTGTCCATGGAATTCTCCAGGCAGGAATATTGGAGTGGGTAGCCATTCCCTTCTCCAGAGGGTCTTCCTGACCCAGGGATCAAACCTGGGTCTCCTGCATTACAGGCAGATTCTTTACTGTCAAGCCCAAGGGAAGCCCTATGTATCAATATATAGTCTTTAATAAACTTAGAAGACAAGCATTTTGCCTTCTTGCATTTCTTTTTCTTGAAGATGGTTTTAGTCAAAACCTCCTGTACAATGTTACAAACCTCGGTCCATAGTTCTGCAGCCATTCTGTCTACCAGATCTAGTCCCTTGAAACTATTCATCCCTTCCCCTGTAAAATCATAAGGGATTTGATTTAGGTCATTCCTGAATGGCCTAAAAGGAGAAAAGGAAAGATAAATCCAACTGAATGCAGAGTTCCAGAGAACAGCAAGGAGAGAAAGTCTTTTTAGGTGGACAATGTAAAGAAATAGAAGAAAACAATAGAATGAGGAAGACTAGAGCTCCCTTCAAGAAAATTAGTGATACCAAGAGAACATTTCATGCAAGGATGAACACAGTAAAGGACAGAAATGGCAAGGACCTGATAGAAGCAGAAGAAATTAAGAAGAGGTAGCAAGAATACACAGAAGAACTGTAGAAGAAAGTCTTAATGTCCTGGATAACCATGATGGTGTAGTCACTCACCTAGAGCCAGACATCCTGGAGTGTGAAGTCAAGTGAGCCTTAGGAAGCATACCTATGAACAAAGCTAATGGAAGTGATGGAATTCCAGCTAAGCTATTTCAAATCCTAAAAGATGATACTGTTAAAGTGCTGCATTCAATATGCCAACAAATTTGGGAAACTCAGTAGTGGCCACAGGACTGGAAAAGGTGAGTTTTCATTTCAGTCCCAAAGAAAGGTAATGCCAAAGAATGTTCAAATTACCATAAAATTGCACTCACTTCACATGCTAACAAGATTATGCTCAAAATCCTTCAAGCTCGTCTTCAGAAGTACATGAACCGAGAACTTCCAGATGTACGAGTTGGATTTAGAAAAGGCAGAGGAACCAGAAGTAAAATTGACAACATCCATTGGATCATAGAAAAAGCAAGGAAGTTCCAGAAAAAAAAAACATCTACTTCTGCTTCACTGACTGTCTTAAACACTTTTTCTGTGTGGATCACAACAAACTGTGGAATATTCTTAAAGAGATAGGAATACCAGACCACCTTATCTGCCTCCTGAGAACCTGTATGCAGGTCAAGAAAGGCCAGTCAGAACTGGACATGAAGCAAAAGATTGGTTCCAAATTGGAAAAGGAGTATGTCAAAGATGTATATTGTCATCCTGCTTATTTAACTTATATGCAGAGCATATCCTGCAAAATGACAGACAGGATGACTCACAAGCTGGAATCAGGATTGCTGGGAGAACTATCAACAACCTCAGGTATGCAAATGATAGCACGCTAATGGCAGAAAGTGAAGAGGAACTGAAGAGACTCTTGATAAGGATGGAAGAGGAGAGTGAAAAAGCTGGCTTAAAACTCAGCATTCAAAAAATGAAGATCATGACATCTGGTCCCATCTGCTGCTAAGTCACTTCAGTCGTGTCCAACTCTGTGCGACCCCACAGATGGCAGCCCACCAGGCTTCCCCGTCCCTGGGATTCTCCAGGCAAGAATACTGGAGTGGGTTGCCATTTCCTTCTCCAATCTGGTCCCATCACTTCATGGCAAATCAGTGGGGAAAAAGAAACAGTGGCAGATTTCATTTTCTTGGACTGCACAATCACTGAGAATAGTGACTGCAACCACAAAATTAAAAGATGCTTCTTGGGAAAAAAAAATATGACAAATCTAGATAGCATATTAAAAATCAGAGACATCACTTTGCCTACAAAAGTCCATATAGTCAAAGCTCTGGTTTTTCCAGTAGTCATGTATGGATGTGAGAGTTGACCATAAAGAAGGCTGAATCCCAAAGAATTGATGCCTTTGAACTGTGGTGCTGGAGAAGACTTTTGAGAGTCCCTTGGACAGCAAGGAGATCAAACCAGTCAATCCTAAAGGAAATAAACCATGAACATTCATTGAAAGGACTGATGCTGAAGCTGAAGTTCCAATACTTTGGCCACCTGGTGGGAAGAGCAGACTCATTGGAGAAGACCCTGATGCTGGGATAGATTGAGGGCAAGAGGAGAAGGGAGCAACAGGATGAGATGGTTGGATGGCATCACTGATTCAATGGACCTGGGAGATAATGAAGGAGAGAGAAGCCTGTTGTGCTACAGTTCATGGGTGGCAAAGAGTTGGAAACAACTTAGCAACTGAACAACAAACTTAGAAATCAGGGATTTTATTCTTTGAAAGTAAGTATATATGACATACAGAGACTATCGTGATTCATAGTAATGACACATTTTTCTGTTTCAGGTATGTAATAATTTAGGCAATTGTCATTGCATTCCTGACTATACACCTCCAGATTGTGAATTACAAATTGGTTCACCAGGAGGAAGTATTGATGATGGATATGATCATAAATCTTGTGAGTAGAAATTAAACTTTTAAATTCTAGAATGTTTTAAAAATAAAGCATCAAAATAGGATGCTTTATGAAATAAAGAAATACACTATTAACTAAAATCTTTCATGATCTCCCAAGTGACTGAAAGAATTACTTTGAATAGTGGCTTTCATTAAATTAATGTTAAATAACATTTGTAATGTGCTTCCCACAGAGACACCCAGTTTTAATCAACTCAGTTACTAAAATACAATATAGTACTCAAGTTTCAATAAACATCATGCGTGCTCAGTCGCCTCAATCATGTCTGTCTCTTTGTGACCCTATGGACTGTGGCCCAGCAGGCTCCACTGTTCATGGGATTCTCCAAGCAAGAATAGTGGAGTAGATTGCCAGTTCCTTCTCCAGGGAGTCTTCCCGACCCAGGGATCGAACCCAAGTCTCTTGTATCTCCTGCATTGGCAGGCAGGTTCTTTACCACTAATGCCACCTGGAAAACCCTAGTAAACATCATAGCATACATTAAAAAATAAATATGGATGGATGAACATCATGCAAATTATTTGCATTCCATGTTATTAAAAACTTTGCAGGTTATTAAAAAGCACGTCTAGGATAAGGTGTTTATTTTGAATGAAATTTATGTAAAAAATGTATGACAAAATATAAGTATATGTATTTACTAGGAAATAATAGTAAATCACATTTTGAGTGATGAAGTACAAGTTTATACTTTCTCTAGTTTCCATGAATGAAGGCAAGTTGCTATTCTTTGATTCAACATCTATTTATGATAAAAACTCTCAATAGGGCTTCCTTTGTGGGAAGAATCCACCTGCCAATGCAGAGGACATGGGCTCAATCCCTGGTCCAGGAGAATTCCACATGCCACAGGACAACTAAGTCCACCCACTGCAGCTACTGAGTCGGTATGCCCTAGAGCCTGAGCTCCACAACAAGAGAAGCCAGCTCAGTGAGAAACCCGCACACTGCAACTAAGAGGAGCCACTGCTCATCACAAACTAGGGAAAGCCTGCACTCAGCAATGAGGACCCACCACAACCAAAAATAAAACAGATAAATAAATCTTAAAAAAATAAAACTGTCAACAGTGTGGGTATAGAGTGACTATACCTCATCAAGGTGGAGTCCACATATGGCAAACCCCAAACTAACATCATTCAGTTCAGTTCAGTTCAGTCGCTCAGTCGTGTCCAACTCTTTGTGACCCATGAATCGCAGCACGCCAGGCCTCCCTGTCCATCACCAACTCCTGGAGTTCACTCAGACTCATGTCCATCGAGTCAGTGATGCCATCCAGCCATCTCATCCTCTGTCATCCCCTTCTCCTCTTGCCCCCAATCCCTCCCAGCATCAGCGTCTTTTCCAATCAGTCAACTCTTTACATCAGATGGCCAAAGTACTGGAGCTTCAGCTTTAGCATCATTCCTTCCAAAGAAATCCCAGGGCTGATCTCCTTCAGAATGGACTGGTTGGATCTCCTTGCAGTCCAAGGGACTCTCAAGAGTCTTCTCCAACACCACAGTTCAGAAGCATCAATTCTTCGGCGCTCAGCTTTCTTCACATCATACGCAATAGTTAAAAGCTGAATGCTTTTCCTCTAAGATCAGAAATAAGACAAGGATGCCTATGCCCACTACTTTTATCCAACACAGAATTGAAAGTCGTAGTCACAGCAATTAAACAAAAATAAATAAATAAAATAAATCCTAGATTCTAGTTGTATTTGATGAGTTTTCTTTTTTAAAAAAATATTTATTTTTATTGGAGGATAATTGCTTTATGATATTATGTTGGTTTCTGCCTATATCAACATTTTTGTTTGCTTTTTAATTAATTTATTTATTTTTAATTGGAGGAGAGCGTTTTATTCTTATTGGACGACATGGCCCAAATTGTTTCATATGCATCCATTTGTAAAATTTTTCTTGTATTTGTGTCATTTCAGTGGAACAGCTGGACACTCATAAGCAAAAAAATTATCCTATTCACAACTTTCAAATATTAACTCAAAATGGATCATAGTCCTAAAGTCTAAAAGTATAACTAAGGACAAGCTCAGGCAATGGTAGTGACTGGAGACAGTGGTATGCATACACTTGGCTGTGGGGCCCAAGTGCAGGTGTCCAGGTGGTGGCAGATGTCAGTTGAAGATGTGTTTGTAGTGATCAGGGCTGGGGTAGGTGGCAATGGCTGGAGCCAACTATAGGCTCACTGGCTGTTCCAATGGCCCTGAATGTCAGTGCACTTTCCTATTGCTTCACACTCTACTTCTGCGAATGCATACTGCAAGGGAAATCAGTGATGAGGTGCGGAAATCAAGTTCTGGGGCATGCCAGTGCACAATCGGACAGGCTAGCTCCAGGTAGGCACAGTGATGCCCACCACTGTCAGAAGTCCGATTGTGACCTGGATCCAACAAACAGCTAGAGTATGCTCTCCTGTAGCTGTTCTCTTCCTCCCCTGGGTGTGTGCACTGTCTTGGAGGTCAGGTCTTGCTGGGGGTGTGCAGGTTCAGAGCTGAAGGCAGGGGCTGGTTACAAGTAGGCACGGTGGTGTGGGCCGGTCAGAGAGGCAGAACCTGATCTGGATCTGACAAACAGCTGCAGGGGCCATAGGTGTTGATATGCTCTTCTGTGGCTGGACGCTCACCCCAGAACATGCAGTGGAAGCCAGAGACGAGTCAGGCTGGGAACATACAAGTGCATGAGTGCAGGGGCTATTCACAGGTGGACATGGTGACATTGACCAGTGATGGAAGGCAGGACCTGAGTCTGTCCACAAATAGTAGTGTGTGGCCGGGAAGGAAGGCGGGGGAAAGAGAAGGCTGGCTGGCTACACATTCACCTGTGGCTGTAGGTTGTTGTTTTATCATTCAGTTGCTAAGTCGTGTCTGACTATTTGTGACCCCATGGATTGTGATCCACCAAACTTCTCTGTCCATGAGATTTCCTGGGCAAGAATACTGGAATGGGTTGCCATTTCCTTCTTCAGGGGATCTTCCCCACCCAGGGATAAAACCTGTGTCTCCTTCATTACCAGGCAGATTGTTTACAATGAAGCCCCAGGGAAGCCTGCTGCAGATTACTTCCACTTATTATATCAAAGGGTTTAGTCAGTATATCCTTCCCCCCAAAGCATATGGATTAAAAAGAAAATCAGTGTTTCTGTACAGGTAATATGATCCTATATGCAGAAAATCCTAATGAGTCACCAAAACCTAAAGAGTAAGGTGGAAGAAAATGAGATCAATATACAAAAAGCAATTGTATATCTACAAGCTAAAAAGAGACAGTCCAACAATGATATTAAGGAAGCAATTTTATTCATGACAGCATAAAAAATAAAATACATAGAAATAAATTCAGTGGAAAAGTACATGATTTGTACACTGAAAACTTCAAACCATTGCTGAGATAAATTAAAGAAAATTTAAGTAACTGAAGAGACAGTTATGTTCAGAGTTTGGAAAACACTTGTTACAAGGTCAGTTCTCCCCAGATTTATCTATACACTCAGGAAAATCCCTTTGTAAGTCATCCATCAGGTTCATTTGCAGAAATTGACAAGCTGATTATAAACTTTATACAGAATTTCAAAGGGACTAGTGTTGTCAAAATAACTTTGAGACAGAGTGATGTTGGAGAAAATACACCACCCAATTACAAAACTTTCTATAAAGTTACAATAATCAATGCAGTGTAACATTGATTTTAACATAGACATGTAGATCAATGGAACAGAATAAATCACTGGAAGTAGAGCCACAGATGCATGGAAAACTAATTTTCCATAAAGTGCAAAGCAAATCAGTGAATAACGGATAACTTTTTCAACAAAAAGTGCTGGAACAATTATATACTCACATGCAGAAAAAAAGAATTCTATACATGTTCTGACATCATGTGTAAAAATTCACTCAAAGTGGATCACAGACCAAAATGTGAAGCCTAAACGTATAAAACTTCCAGAAGAGTATATAGGAGAAAACCTAAGCGCCTTTGGATTAAATGATTATTTTTTTTAACATGTGATACCAAAAGCACATTCTAAGGAGGAAAGGTGAAAACTTGGACATCATCACAATGAAAAGCTTTTGCTCTTCAAAACTCACTTGAAGAATTTTGTATATAACTAGAGTTAGGTATATAACTAATAAAGTATTTATATTCTGAATATATACACATTTAATATTCACAATATAATTTTTGACAATTAATAATGGAAAACAAACAGCCCAATAAAGATGGGAAAAATATGGATACTTTATCAAAGAAGATATATAGATGATAGATAAGCACATGTAAAGATGCCCAAAGTCATTGTTCATCAAAGAAATGCACACTAAAATCACAATTACACAATTACTGTTACATTCTTTTTAAATTTTAAAGACTAACCACATGAAGTTTTGCCAAAATGGGAGGATAGTGTCTCATACACTATTGTTGAAATGTAAAAGTGTACAGTTTCAGCTTCTTCTTAAAAGAATCTTATTTATTTATTATTTATCTTTGACCGTGCTGGGTCTTCGTCGCTGCACGGGGTTTTTCTAGTCGGAGTGAGCAGGGGCTGCTCAGTAGTTGTGGCGTGAGGGCTTCTCACTGCAGTGACTTCTCGCTGCAGAGCACAGGCTCTAGGGCATGAGGGCCTCAGTAGTTGCGGCTCCCCAGCTCTAGAGCACATGGGCTTAGTTGTTCCTTGGGATATGGGATCTTCCTGGATCAGGGCTGGAACCCGTGTCTCCTGCACTGGCAGGTGAATTTATCACTGAGGCTCCAGGGAAGCCCTTAGCTTCTTTCACCTATCATGTAATGCAGTCACTTTACTGCTTAACCAAGAGAATAGAATGCCTTCACCCCTACAAAACTTTGTACACAAACGTTCATAATAGCTCTACATGTAGTAGATAAGATTTGAAAAACAACCCAAAGACAAATCAACAGGTGATGGATCAACAAAGTGTGGTATATTCAAAAAACAGCATACTACTGAACAATAAAAGGGAATGAGCCACTGTTAAAAATACTAACGTGGATGGATGTCAACATTTATGCTGTGTGAAAAAAGCAATATTAAAATGAATACAGACTGTGTGACTTTATTTATATTACATTGTAGAACACCTAAACTAATTGATAGAGAATGCTGATCAGATCAGTGGTTGCTTGTGTTGGGAGTGGCAGCAAAGCAGCATTATATGGGCAAGAAGAAACTTGTGGGTGATGGATGTATTCACTCCAGTTGACCCTTGGACTACATGGATTTGAACTTCTCTATGCATTAACAGGGATGTCTGGCATGCTGCAGTCCATGAGGTCGCAAAGACTCAGACACAACTTGGCAACTGAACAACAAGTGCATCCACTTGTACACAGATTTTATTTCAATAAATACTACAGTAGTATAGCATCAGAAGTAGACTAAATCCATGGGCGGGCAGCTGCAGATATGGTGGAACCTGCACTACAGAGAGACCTCAGATATGGAGGACCAATGCTAAAGTTAAACATGAGTGTTTAGACTGCTTGGAGTGGATCCCCCAACCCTGCAACGTTCAGGAGTCAACTGTCTTTTGACTGATGTGGTGGTTTTATAGATATAAACATATATATATGTATATATATATATACACACAACATTTAATATACATCTCAAATAGATTCATGTATTATGCATCTAAAATAACAGTAAATATGTTAAAAATCACAAAATTTAAATGACATCAAAGACAAGAGTCACACTATTTTGTTGTCAAATCTCAGACATTAAACTTATTTTCCCTACCAATACTGATAAGAATTTTACATTAATTGAAGAAAATCCATAACAATCAAAACAAAAAATAATCTTTTAAGTGTATGCCTCATTTGCTCTATCTTATCCATTGTACAGTTATAGTGTTCACATTTCATCATATACGAAGAATCAGTTCAGTTCAGTTCAGTTGCTGAGTCGTATCCGACTCTTTGCGACCCCATGAATTGCAGCATGCCAGGCCTCCCTGTCCATCACCAACTCCTGGAGTTTACTCAAAATCATGTCCATTGAGTCAGTGATGCCATCCAACCATCTCATACTCTGTCGTCCACTTCTCCTCCTGCCTTCAATCTTTCCCAACATCAGGGTCTTTTCAAATAAGTCAGTTCTTTGCAAGAATAACTATATAATAAAAGAAGGAAAATACCAGTTATACCAAGACTCTCATCCATTGCTAGTGTGAATGTAATTCCTACAACCACTTAAGAAAATCACTGGAAAATTTACAAATGTTTGGTTTGCTGCTGCTAAGTCACTTCAGTCGTGTCCGACTCTGTGCGACCCCATAGACAGCAGCCCACCAGGCTCCCCCATCCCTGGGATTCTCCAGGCAAGAACACTGGAGTGGGTTGCCATTTCCTTCTCCAATGCATGAAAGTGAAAAGTGAAAGTGTCTGACTCTTCGCGACCCCATGGACTGCAGTCTACCAGGCTTCTCTGTCCATGGGATTTTCCAGGCAAGAGTACTGGAGTGGGGTGCCATTGCCTTCTCTGACAAATGTTCAGTTTAGGCACACACTATAAGTAAGCATCACATTCCCAAGGGCATACACCTGTGAGATATGCACACATGCATTGACTAAGAAATGTGTAGTATAATACTCATAGCAGCACTATTCATAACACTCATAATTGCAAGTTACCCAAATGCTCATAAGAAACAATGTATTTATAGCTGTTATTTCTATATAAAGATATTGTATGTAGTGATGAGAATGAATATTTTACAATTATAAATAATAATTTTGCCAAATCCCCAAATAAGGTAATATTGAGCTGAAAAATCAGATAGGATATAAATACATACAACATAACTCTATATAAATGCTGCTGCTGCTGCTAAGTTGCTTCAGTCGTGTCCAACTCTGTGCGACCCCATAGATGGCAGTCTACCAAGGCTCCCCCGTCCCTGGGACTCTCCAAGCAAGAACGCTGGAGAGGGTTGCCATTTCCTTCTCCGTTATAATCTGTCAAAAATGATCCATGGATTAGTGATTTTCCATGGATAGTGGCTGAAAGAAAGTAGATTGGAGGTAGTGAGATGCTGGTAATATTACTTTTCCTGGATTTGGTGCTGGTTACATACATGTGTTCAATTTAGAAAATTCTCTGAGCTATAAAATGATGACGTGAATGCATGTCTGTTAGTATTGTTACATTTCTGTAAAAAAAATCTACTAACTAAATAGTAATGGAGGAAAGCAATATCTTTTTTGTTGTTGTTTTGGTTTTTTAAAATATAAATTTATTTATTTTAATTGGAAAACAGAATTATGATTAGAAAATTTCCTGGTGTGTGCTTTTGAGACTCTAGCAGAGTATGTCTTGAGATCTGGATTATTTTTCTAATTCTTTGCCAATATATTTATTTACTGTGTACTTTTGCTGCTGCTGCTGCTGCTAAGTCACTTCAGTTGTGTCCAACTCTATGCAACCCCATAGACGGCAGCACGCCAGGCTCCGCCGTCCCTGGGATTCTCCAGGCAAGAACACTGGAGTGGGTTGCCATTTCCTTTTCCAATGCATGAAAGTGAAAAGTGAAAGTGAAGTCTCAGTTGTGTCTGACCCTCAGCGACCCCATGGACTGCAGCCTTCCAGGCTCCTCCGTCCGTGGGATTTCCCAGGCAAGAGTACTGGAGTGGGGTGTCATTGCCTTCTCTGTGTGTACTTTTGGGAATTGTGTAATATTTGAATTTTTTAAGACAGCAAAAGGGCATACTATATTGTTGACTGTCAACAAGAGGGAAAAAATACACACCAAACACACATTACATATAGGTAGATACAGACACAAGTATGGGTATAGAAATGGATTTTATTCACATGTATAAAATATAAATACTGGATGGAGAAACATAGTCATTTAAAAATGGTTTCCTTTGAGGAGAAAAACTATGTGACTTGGCAAGGTGGTGGATGGGGGCTTTTCACAGCATATTGGTAAATTTTTAACTTAAGCCCTACTAATATGTCACCTTTGAAATAAATAAATAAGATGAATGTAGTAAACAGACTTCAAACTGCATATACAGTATCATAATATTTTAAAAATATGCATAAAAGATGACTAGTAAGCCTCCAATACTTTGGTCACCTGAGGCAAAGTACTGACTCATTGGGGAAAAAACCCTGATGCTGGGAAAGATAGAAGGCGGGAGGAGAAGGGGACGACAGAGGATGAGATGGTTGGATGGCATCACTGACTCAATGGATATGAGTTTGAGCAAGCTCCAGGAGTTGTTGATGGACAGGGAGGCCTGGCATGCTGCAGTCCATGGGGTCGCAAAGAGTGGACAGAACTGAGTGAATGAACTGACTGAACTGAGTAAGCCTATGAAAAATATGCAATTGTAGTTTTGGGTATGAGCTTAAATGCCCTTTTATTTTCTCATATATGACAGTTTGCAAGGTCTTAAAGTTTCAATTATGTATATGATTTTACATGTATGCATAAGATTGCCGTCCAACTCTTTGCGACCCCGTGGACTGAAGCCCACCAGCTTCCTCTGTCCATGGCATTTTCCAGGCAAGAATACCGCAGTGAGCTGCCATTCCCTCTCCAGGATGCATATGATTAAAGTGAGATAAATAGAAATTTATTCAAGCATTCAGTGAATATCCACTTATTTCTGTGTTTCACTTCCAGATACAACGTTTACTAAAAAAGGCTACAATACACATCAGAACTGGCTTATTTTAAGTTTCTACATTTTTCTGCCCTTTTTCATAATTTTCACCATTATGATCATGAAGCGAAATGAAATGAGAAAATCATGCAATAAAGAGAGTGTGGAATATGAGGGGTAAGTAAGATTTTGCAAATAATTTAGTATCTCAAATTGTGCTAGTCATTAACCAGTGTCATAAATTCATAATTATATAATATTTGTTATATTTATTATGAAATGTGTGCTATTTTAAAATCTAAACTAATGTCCTTTTATCCATTCTGTTTTCCCAATAGTTCATTATTAGCATATTAAGACAAATCAAAATTTTGACTACTCTAGAACTGTTTTCCTGATGAATATTCCACAGTGCAGTAAGGACTTAATATGAGAAAACTATATTTGGTATATCATTTTAAGTTCCTAAGTGGATCTAAATTAAGTAGCAGTGTTTGTTTCCTTCAGAGAAATCCTTTTTATTCAATTTAGAATTTATATTAAAAATGTCATTAATAAATCCTTGAACCTCAAAATATTTTTGTCTCTTTAGTAGTCTCAAATGTTGTTAAAAAATCTCTGCAGAATTCCTCTGAAATTAGACACTGTTTCTTATAAACTTGTGCATGATATTCTTACTTTTGTCTATCTTCCTTTCTGATGACCTCTTTAACTCACTGAAGGCAAGAAACCTTTATATTAATCCCAATATGTGACAGCATGCATGAGGATTTTAGCCTCAAAGTGACATTTTCTTTGAAAACTATTATTGTGTGTTGTGCTTAGTCGCTCAGTCCTGTCTGACTCTTTGTGACCCTGTGGGCTGTAGTCTGCCAGGCTCCTCTGTCCATAGGATTCTCCAGGCAAGAATACTGGAGTGGGTTGCCATGCCCTTCTCCAGGGGATCTTCCTGACCCAGGGATTGTACCCAGATCCCCCGCATTGCAGGCAGATTCTTTACCATCTGAGCCACGAGGGAAGCCCATTTTATGAAGACATATTCAATTATACATACATCACATGTATATCATTTAGGGAAATGTTGGATCATATTCACTGAAAGAGAAAATGACTTAATCGGCCATCATGAGACTTTACAGAGGAAAAGAAAAAAAGAGAATTCAAAGAAAGCCTTGACAGGTAATGTTGTTGAGGGAAACTGAGTAATGTACATGCTGAATACAGCTCCATATCTAAAAATTCATGCTGTCCCAGACTTAATGACTGTTCCTTTACAAACTCTCCCACCAGACCTGGGATGTGTACCATTAAGCCTTCCATCTTTGTTTATTCTATAAGTATATACTGGAGCTTTTGAATACATAATTTTTATCCGATGGGAAAAATTGTTTTATCTTATAGCCATATATTTATTTCCATCATGCATTAGGCTAGGGCTCTGGGTTTAGGTAATAAGTTCACAGAGCTGGAACATCATTCTCATAACATCACATCAAAGACAAATGCAATGAACTGATAATATCAATATTGGTAACTTGGAGGAAATAGTGTTTGTCAGGTATTTCCTGAGAACATGAAAACACCTGTTAGACTATTTTTCTCTCTTTTTATACTTAAATCTATTTTTAAAAAAAAGGCAGCTAAATGTGCCCCGTATGTTTTTGGTTTTTGAGTAGTTCTTCACTTTCAGGCTCTATAAAGGGTGTTTCAGAATTATCTTGTATATTCCTTGTCACAGCCCTAGAAGCAGCCTTTTCTACAAGGATTGTTGGTTTCTTTTATTGGAAAACAATATTACAGACCTAGATGCTAGGTTTGCTCCTTGCTATTTGGGTTTCATTGCTTCTAGAACCTCACAACAGACAGATATATGAATCTGATATATGTGTACAACACATGTATACACACAATTGTCCTTAGATATCCTACAGATAAGTCCTTTGAATTTTTGCAACCCTATGAACTGTAGCAAACCAACTGTAGCAAACTGTAGCAAAGCCTGGTTTCCTCTGTTCCCCACTAACTCCTGGAGTTTGCTGAAATTCATTTCCATTGAGTTGGTGATGTTATTTAACCATCTCATTCTCTGCTGCCCTCTTCTCCTTTTACAGATAAAAATTGAGGGTTTTTTTTTCTTCAGATACGTGTCATATTTTCATTCAAATCACAGTATTTTTTGCTGAGGAAACATTTTTAAATTTTATCATTGTTTTCCTTCTTGGATTATGCTTTTGCTGTTATATTTAAAAACTCACCACCACATGTAAACCTGTGGCGGATTCATTTTGATATTTGGCAAATCTAATACAGTTATGTAAAGTTTAAAAATAAAATAAAATTAAAAAAAAAAAAAAAAAAAAAAAAAAAAAAAAAAAAAAAAACTCACCACCAAACCCAAGGTCACTCAGATTTTCTCCTATGCTTTCATCTTGAAGATTTATAGCTTTGCAATGCACATTTAGACCTATGATTCATTTTGAGGCAGTTTTTGTGCAAAATTTGAAGTAAAATTTGAAAGTATGACATATGTGATAAAGTTTGTATTTTTGCAAATGTATGCCAAATACTCCAGCGTCATTTGTTGAAAGAACTATATTCATCAAAATGCCTTTGCACCTTCATTGAAAATCTTGAACATATATATGTAGGTCTAATTTTGAATGAAGGAAATTAGATATTTCTTATTTTCTTATTAATATTAAGTGCATCTTCTTATTTATAGGGTAACGTTTTTTTTTTTCCTGCTATGTATCTTTTTCCAAGTTTCAAATACTAGAATGTGATTCTCTTTATCCACATATGCAAATAAGTTTGCCTAAAGGAAAGATGTGTTATCTTTTCCACATGCCAAGATTAAATAAGCTATGTCATGTCTGACTCTTTTGCATCCCCATGGACTGTGACCCACCAGGCACTTCCATCCATAGGATTTCTCAGGCAAAAATAATGAAGTGGATAGCCATTTCCTTCTCCAGGGGATCTTCCTGACCCAGGGATCGAACCCACGTCTCCTGCATTGGCAGGCATATTCTTTACTCTGTAGTGACTGGAAATATTCTATTTAGCCTTTCACTTTAGTCTTTCTAAACCATGGATTTTTCAAAGAACCAAAAGTATACAAAACTAAATAAATGAATTTTTATTATTTTCAATCATTTCATAGCTGTAATTATTTTGCCTCATACTAAACTGATGCTGAAGCTGAAGCTCTAATACTTTGGCCACCTGATGTGAAGAGCTGACTCATTAGAAAAGACCCTGATGCTGGGAAAGATTGAAGGCAGGAGGAGAAGGGGATGACAGAGGATGAGATGGTTGGATGGCATCACTGGCTCAATGGACATGAGTTTGAGCAAGCTCCAGGAGATGGCGAAGGACAGGGAAGGCTGGTGTGCTGCAATCCATGGCGTCAAAAAGAGGTGGACACGACTGAAGGACTGCACAATACAGCCTTCTTCATGGTCCAACTCTCACATCCGTACATGACTACCGGAAAAAAATGTAGTTTTGATTATATGACCTTTGTCAGCAAAGTGATGTCTCTGCTTTTTAATATGCTGTATAGGTTTCTCATAGCTTTCCTTCCAAGGAGAAAGCTTTTTATAATTTTGTGGCTGCAGTCTCTGTCTGCAGTGATTTTGGAGCCCAAGAAAACAAAATCTGCCACCTTTTCCACATTTTCCCCATCTATTTGCCAAGAAGTAATGGGGCCTGCTGCCATAATCTTAGTTTTTTGAATGTTGAGTTTTAAGTCAACTTTTACACTTTCCTTTCACCCTAATCAAGAGGCTCTTTAGCTATTCTTTGCTTCCTGCCATAAGGGTGGTATTATCTGCATATCTGAGGTTATTGATATTTCTCCCGGCAATCTTGATTCCAGCTTTGATTCATCCAGCCTGGTATTTCTCATGATGTACTCTGCATACAAGTTAAATAAGCAGAGTGATAATATACAGCCTTGACGTACTCCTTTCCCAATTTTGAATCAGTCTGTTGTTCCATGTCCATTTCTAACTGTTGCTTCTTGACCTGCCTACAGGTTTCTCAGGAGGCAGGTAAAGTGGCCTAGTATTCCCATCTGTTTAAGAATTCCCACAGTTTGTTGTGATCCACACAGTCAAAGGGTTTAGCGTAGTCAATGAAGCAGAAGTAGATGTTTTTCTGGAATTCTCTTGCTTTTTCTATGATACAACAGATGTTGGCAATTTTCTCTCTGGCTCCTCTGCCTTTTCTAAATGTAACTTGTACATCTGGAATCCGTTGATTCTTTATTTTTCACTCTCTCTTCCTTTTGAGTGCCTGTTTTGATCTGAGACTTAAAAGAGAAATCTGACAGTAGATATAGTTAAAGTATGAAACTGTCTACTACTAAACAGATTGTAAATTTGTATTTTCTTTTTCTTTCCCTAGTCATTCAGCCATTGTACCAGAATGCTATGACATGGACTACTAATATAGCTAAGCACTTCACCAACAAAATGCTTACATGAAGAGGAGAAAGTGTTTTGTAACCCTTATGCTATCCCTAAATACACTTAAAATGTCAAATTTTTGAAAATAAAGTGCACTTGGGCAGGAAGAAGTCTTCCTTCAGTTCAGTTCAGTTGCTCAGTCGTGTCCAACTCTTTGCGACCCCATGGACTGCAGCACACCAGGCCTCCCTGTCCATCACCAACTCCCAGAGTTTACTCAAACTCATGTCCATCGAGTCTGTGATGCTATCCAGCCATCTCATCCTCTGTTGTCCCCTTGTCCTCCTGCCTTCAATCTTTCTCAGCATAAAGGTCTTTTCCAAGGAGTCAGTTCTTCACATTAGGTGGCCAAAGTATTGGAGTTTCAGCTTCAGCATTGGTCCTTCCAATGAATATTCAGGACTGACTTCCTTTAGGATGGACTGGTTGGATCTCCTTGCAGTCCAAGGGACTCTCAAGAGTCTTCTCCAACACCACAGTTCAAAAAAGTCTCCTTGTGACTCCCAAATACACCTAGCCGCTGGTGGACCCCTCCAGTGGGCCGCAAATCCTGGTTCCCAAGCTGGGGAGAGGCCCAATGCACAGCTGCACTTCCATCCCTCACTCCATTCAACCCGCCAACAGACCTGCCTTCTCCACCTGCCTGCCCAGCTTGCCCCAGGCCAGCCCCTGAGGCATGCTCCTCCCCTCTCCTGTCCCGCCCTCCAGTCTCACCCTCTCCTCCTCTTTTCACTCCCGCCCCGCCGCCTCAGCCCTGCCCCTCAGAGCCAGCCCCGCCCCTCCCAGGTCCTGCTCCCAATCCCCCCTCCCCGCGCTTGGTGAACCCCGAGAGTCATTTCCAGTCAACCGCCTTCCCTGAGGTGAGGCCGGTCACGCAATGTTATCTCTCCTGCTACTCCTCACAGGGCTGGGCCGGCTGGCCTCTGTGGGCCATGGTAAGTGAGGACCCTGCCGGATAGGAGGGGGGTCCATTGTCACAGTGTCCCTTGGCGCGGGTGGAGGGCATTGCCCTCCTGGCCCCAGAAGCCCAGGTCAGGCTGAGGGAGCCCGGGCTTGGTTGGAGTCCTGCTCAGTTTCAGGGTTCTGCAAGGCCCGCTGGTCGGAGGGCTCAGAGCAGGACTGGGATAGTTGACGGGGACACAGGTGTTCCAGGGAGATGGGGTGGGGGTGGGGGTAGGGAGAGGATCCTGGATGGGGTCCTGGGGACCTCTTCTTAAAACCCTACACAGTATGATTTTTAGGGTATGTGTGCATGTATGTGTATGTGTGCGCACACCCACTGGGGCTTGGAAGATCCACAAGTGATGTGATAGGAAAGGACAAATAAGAATGAATGCTGCCCTGGACTGGGGGATGCTCACTCCTCTCTTCCTTACTGCAGACTCAAACATCACTTCTACAAATTACAGTGCCACAGAAGACTGGGACAGATATTGACAGTGGAATTTCAAAAGCGCATGTAATTAAAAATAACTTTAAAAATATGTGTGTGTGTGTGTTTTACTGGAGTGCAAGACCCAAATCAATGCATGCATATCCCTTGTTGAAATTTTGTGTTCTAATGACAGTGTTATTGTTTTCATTTCTCAATTAATAGATGAACGTTATGAAATAGACTCAGAGGGAGAAGATGCCTTGAGTTCTTGTCACACAAAAAGGCATCTACAGTCTACCAGATTGTTTTCTATAAAAGATGTACATTTAAAAATGCCTTCTATGTAAGAGAGGCCATACCAATATTTATGTTGTAGCATGATTTTAAAATGACAATATATAAAGAATATCTTCATGGCTGTATTTACACACATGTGCATATATAAAACTTTGTAATGTTATTTTTTATTTGATTAACATAGAAAAACATGTGCATTATGTACATTGTAATATGAAGTGTAGACAGTAGGTGAGAGACTTGTTAAGAAGGTGAATGGCCACCTCATTTTCTAAAGACAGTAAGTTTGAAGGAGACTGAAGTTTTAGAGGCGTGCATACACACGTGCATGTATATTTTTAATGAGCATGTATGAGAGTTGTAATTGACTTTGTCTCTTATGGGTAGAGTTAGGATTGTTTTTATGATAATATAGCTCTGTCATTATTTTCCCTAACTGTTGGATATTTTATATGTAACATAGTGTAACACATTTTAGACATGTAGATATAGTTTCATGGGCTTCCTTGGTGGCTACACAGTAAAGAATCTGCCTCCAATACTGGAGACCTGGGTTCGATCCCTAGGTTAGGAAGATCCCCTGGAGGAAGGCATGGCAACCCACTCCAGTATTCGTGCCTGGAAAATTCCTATGGACAGAGGTGTCTGGCAGGCTAGAGTCCAGGGAATCGCAAAGACTCGGACACAACTGAGCGACTAAGCACAGCAGATAGTTTCATAAACCTTCTTGAATAGTCATCTTGGTAGGATCAACAGGCTAGCCAGTGTAAAAAAAAAAATTGATAAATATTGAGAAGGTCTACCAGAAAAGTTGCATTATATTTGACTCCCATTCACAAAAAATAGTGATGCCTATCTTCCTGAGGCCTCTCCACATCTCCTCTTCAGGCTTCTCCTCTTCTGCTCTTGTGAACATCCTAAATGAATGCTTCACTTCGAACAGGTATTTTTTGGTTAAGCCTTAACAAGAGATGGCTTTCTGCATGTTGACTATTGGAATCATTTTGTTAGTTGTCAGTCTTTTTCTGGTTTTGACTTCTGTTTTAATAAGAGTTAGCAACTTTGGATAGGACACTTTGTTTTCAAGAAGAAAGAAATATTGTAAAGAAGCACACGTGAGACACGTGTACCCCAATGTTCATTGCAGCACTGTTTATAATAGCCAGGACATGGAAGCAACCTAGATGTCCATCAGCAGATGAATGGATAAGAAAGCTGTGGTACATATACACAATGGAGTATTATTCAGCCATTAAAAATAATACATTTGAATCAGTTCTAATGAGGTGGATAAAACTGGAGCCTATTATACAGAGTGAAGTAAGCCAGAAAGAAAAACACCAATACAGTATACTAACGCATATATATGGAATCTAGAAAGATGGTAACAATAACCCTGTGTACAAGACAGCAAAAGAGACACTGATGTATAGATCAGTTTTATGGACTCTGTGGGAGAGGGAGAGGGTGGGGAGATTTGGGAGAATGGCATTGAAACATGTAAAATATCATGTATGAAACGAGTCGCCAGTCCAGGTTGGATGCACGATACTGGATGCTTGGGGCTGATGCACTGGGATGACCCAGAGGGAGGGTATGGGTAGGGAGGAGGGAAGAGGGTTCAGGATGGGCAACACAGGTATACCTGTGGTGGATTCATTTCGATATTTGGAAAAACTAATACAATATTGTAAAGTTTAAAAATAAAATAAAATTAAAAAAATAAATAAATAAATAAAGTAAAAAAAAAAAAAAAAGAAGAAGCAGCAGCACAGGGATGGGGTAAGAATCCAACAATTAGAATCCCAGTAGCAAGCTCTGAGAGGAACATCTGCAGTTGTCAACTGAAAAATTATGTTAGACACTGAGGCAGGTTTTATAGACTGAATGGTCTACTTCTTTTTTTTAATTCATTTTAATTGGAGGCTAATTACTTTACAATATTGTATTGGTTTTGCCATACATCAACTTCTGACTGGCTCACTTTGTGGCACCAAGAAACACCAGCAATTGTGTATTCATAAAAGCTATTAGAGCCCCCGCCCCCCATTGAATATCTGGAGATGCTGAAATGTTTAAGAGAGTATAACGAATGTACACTTGGAAATGCTAACAAAGAAAACATGAGGACCCATGATAATAGCAAGAAAAAGACAGCTTTTGGTGCACACACATGCACACAGACACACACCCCCAACATGAGAAAGCGTCATTACTTTAAAATATTCAGTTCACATGAAACAGATAAAAATTCCAAATTTGTATGAATTTAATAAAACATTCTCAGCATATATAACATGAAAACCGATAACATGACAAGGAGAAAATTTCAAATCCATTTCCATAGAGAGATATGTAAATGGTTATCTCAAATGTTGATTGGCCAATCATAAAATTTTTAAGAAGAAACATTTGAACAACAAAAATAAGCATTCTGTCAATGAATAAATTGAACCAAATGAAGCTTATGTATTGTTTTTCTGCTCTTTGTTTTGACTCACTCAATTCTATGGATGTCACATAGGAGGTTTTTATTTAATGATACAACCTATATTGCAGCAAGAGAAAGAATTCAAGCAAATATCAAGAATCCGTGAAGCATCCCCGATGAGCTAGTTCCACATGAACCCAATCTCTCTGCTCTAGGAATATGTTGAGTCTCTGGCTAAAAATCACAAGATTTATAGGAGGAATCTTGGCTTTGGGAGAACTCCTTACAAAGTTTTCAGTGAAGTTTTAAGAAGCCAAGCCAGCCTTATTGAACTAGTTGGGGAAAAACAACAGAACTAACCTTGACCAGGGGAGTTTTGAACCCTAAATGGACCGTTAGGGTCTTGTCTTAGCTAAGAATCAGAAACAACCAGACTTGTCAGTATCCCCAGAAATAGATAAAGCTTTTGTAATCAATATGTACTTATGCTCTGTCTCCACTGTAAATAATGCTTCTGAAGAATGCTTCTCATACTTCTGAAGAATATGCAGTGTCACTCAACAAAATTGACCACAACAAGGAAAATAAGGGGCTTCCCAGGTGGCTCAGTGGTAATCACCTGCCAACTCAGGAGACAGAGGAGACACTGGTTTGATCCCTGGGTTGGGAAGGTCCTCTGGAGGAGGAAATGGCAACTCACTCCGATATTGTTGCCCAGATAATCCCATGGATAGAAGAATCTTGTGGGCTATAATCCACAGGGTCACAAAGAGTTGGACACAGCTGAGCATGCACGCATGCGTAATAAATGAAAAAGTAAAAATAAATGAAAAGCATATAGTGATCGTACAGAGCTCATTATTTGGGAACAATACAATTAGGTTTAAACTTAACAAAAAGACTGAAAAATGTATTTGGAAATTTAATAATGTACATGGTTCATGGGCTGAAGGAGAAATCATAAATCATAATGGATGCTAAATAATTAATGAACTAGAATGAAGAAATTACATAGAAAAACTTGAATTGCACTCTGAAAATGGTATAGAAGCATAATTTATAGTCACAAATATATGGTACTAAAAAAAGGTTTGAAATTTAAAAATTAGAAAAATAATTATAACCTTAAAATTCTTAACGATGTTGCTTAAGAAGTAGAATTAATGAAAGAGAAATTAAGCTGAAGCAGCCTGGATTCCCATTGCCAAAAGTTGATTTCTGAGAAGAACGTAAAAAAAACAGAACATTTGGTGAGATAGACTAAGGAAAAGGAAAAGAAGGAAGAGATGTACTTTTAGGGTTTTTAAACATCTAATCATTACTTTCTCTCTGAATACTTTGCTATAGGTTACCTATTGCATCAAAATTGGCAGGAAAACATAAACTCTCCATCTTGAAAAACAGTAAGTGGCCATTCTTCTTTTCATAGAGTTACTTTTAGTTTCTTAATGACTGAGCCTACATTTAGAGCCTAAACATCGAAGATTGCATGAGGATTATATTTAATATGTTAAGTCTTGGTGATTCATGTCAGACTAGATTTTCCAGTCTTTATCTTGAGATTTTAAGTCTAATGTTCAAACTCAACTGTAATTTAATGATGTAAATGTTAAAGAATATCAGATCCATGAAAATCATTTTATGTAACTCCTTAAAATGTATCTACAATTGTAGCTATTCAGGGACTAATTTTATCTGCCTAGAATTCAGTTTGTTTGTTTCGTGTCATTTAACATAATTTTATGACTTTATGCATTTTACTTGGTACCACTCTCTTGTTTTATCTTATTTTGCAGTAGTATATATTTTTATGTCTTCAGATTTCTATTTTCACTCTGAGGAAGCCAATATAAATAACCTGTGTTTATCATTCAATGGTTTTCTGTTCCAAATTGCATCCTTACCTGAAATAAAACATTAGAAACCTACCCAAAAAAAGAGTTTCTTTTCACAAAAGGAAATAGTGTTCTGCAAGTGTCTTATTTAATAACAGCATTTATTTTCTTATTTTATGTATATATTTTTACTCACTTTTAATAAATCTCATAGTATGTACCATTGATGGGAAATGAGTTTATTTCCAGGGATTGTCACTATGAACTCTGACAATATATATCCTTCTCTCTGTATTCTTATAATAGAGATTTGGTTTCATAGACTTGATATCAATAAATGGGCTTCTGGATCAAGAAGGATGGCTGTTGATAATAGTAGTAGTGTTAGCAGTAATAATAATAAAGACAACAGCAACAGCAAGTGACGTTCATTGGGCAGGTACCATTTTCCAGATGTATTTCTAAGCACCTAATTTGTACCTAGTAACTGGTTAATTTTCACAACCACCTCTAAGGTAGGCCTTCTTTATTACCAACCTTTTATAGCATGTAAAGATTTTGAGAGAGATTGGGAGTTACTTTCTAAAAAGACTCTAGCACTTTAGATTTTCAAAAGCATGCATAATGTGCTAAGATAGTGTATCTCATCTTAAGGTCAGGTTGTATTTCCCTAAATGATTTTTCTACATATTGATTGACTGTTTGTGTTTTCCTGTATCTGGTTTGCCTGTTCACCTAGTTTTCTTAATACTCCTTATTATCATTTTAATATACTTTATTTTTTAGAGCAGTTTTCAGCTCCCAGTAAAATTGAGTGGGAAGGCACAGAGATGTCCATATATCCTCAGCCCCAGCACAAGCATTGCTTCCTCCATTATCAACATTCCCCACCAGAGTTATATATTTGCTGTAATTGAAGATCCTACATTGACAAATCATTCATTATCACCCAGAGTCCATAGTTTATATCATGCTGTTTTTCATATTGATGTTTTTTTTCTATGAATGAATAAAAATTAAAAAGGAAACTTCTGAGGATAATATAAACAATCAAGTTCTTGCCATGAATGATGCTCATATAAGCATTTTTCCTACATGTTAAAGAAAGTGTGTATGGCCACAATAGTGAAATCTTTTATTCCCATGCACAGACCTCTTCAGCACTCTCAATCCTCAGTGCTAATTGCAATTATGATATTGATATATATTCTTCTGCCACATTTTAAGCATCTTTCATCCATGTCTAAAGATCAATAAAAATCATGTTCTGATGATTTGTTTAAATAGATATGAATGGCACAGTATTGTATAGTCCCTTAAACAGTTCTTTACGGTTCAGAAAGAGCTTCCCAGGTGGCACTAGTAGTAAAGAACCCGCATGCCAATGCAGGAGACATAAGAGAAGTAGGTTCGATCCCTGGGTTGGGAAGATCCCCTGGAGGAAGGCATGGCAACCCACGCCAGTGTTCTTGCCTGGAGAGTCCCATGGACAAAGCAGCCCGGCAGGCTACAGTCCCATAGGGTTCCACAGTCGTACACAACCGAAACGATTAAACACATGCACTCATGGTTCGGAAGGCTAGGTAGGGGTGCTCCTTAATATGATGAGACGTGAAAGTGACACCAATTTATTATCTTTCCCTGTATATTCACTCTTTGCCATATAACTTTGATTTCCTCTCATCAAGAAGTGGAGTGTGTACAACTCAACGTCTGCCTCACACTCAGTCTTGTGGGTCTGAGTTTATGTACAAAAGGCCAACATGATGGGTGTGACGAGCTCAAGGTTAGAAGGGCCTTGTGCTTGGATTCATGCTCTACTGATGCTGTCCTGAGGTTCTCAATATTTTTGAATGAGAGACCTCACATTTTCATTTTACCTTAGTGCCTGGCAAATTACTAGCCAAGTTTGGGGCTATGCTACTTATTTTGGGCAGAGTGATGTTGACTGGCTTGATGTCAACACAGGCTTAAAAAAGCTCTCCTGCTTTTCTACTTTCCATCTTGCTTACCTGTCATCCCCATGAGAATATGCTTGAGCTTAGCTTGCTGGAAGGTTAAAGACATATGGATCACAGCCACAGTGCATTATTTATCCCTACATCATCCAATATTCAGCTGAATCCTACACCACTGAACAAGCCTGGTCACAGTTAGCAGAGTTGTCATGGCTACTGGCACATAAAAGTGTGAGCAATAGATACTTAACTGTTTTATTGTATGTGGTTTCCATTTTGTGGTTGTTTGTCATCCCTTATGGCAGAAAGTGAAGAAGAACTAAAGAGCCTCTTGATGAAAATGAAAGGGGAGAGTGAAAAAGTTGGCTTAAAGCTCAACATTCAGAAAACTAAGATTGAACTGAACTAAACTGTCATGGAACATTTTGCCTAATTACACTTGTTGAGATTTATTCATATTGAGCTGTGCAAAAGAAGTTTGTTTTTTAAAATGCAAATGTACATCAAATTTCTTTATCTCATAAATTATTTATCCTCCCTTATTTACAGCAAGAACAGCTCTCTTGTAGACATCCCTGGCAATGACTTCCCAGGTCCCAGTGAAACTGATGGATTATGATTATAAATAAGAAAATTCTCAACTGCTATATACTAGCAGTTTTTTTCTTCAAAACACTTATAACCAATTTTTACTCAAGATGATAATTTAAAACCATTTATGTTTTGTACATTCTGAACAAAATGAGTATCTTCACTCATTTTTGTTAATTAGTGGATAACAAATGCTATTTTATTGTTGTTTTAATGTGCACTTCTCTGGTTATTAATAACACATACTATCTTTCCCAGTGTTTGCTGACTATTCTCATTAACTAGCTTATGCTAAGCTTCTGGGGGTGAAATTGGTTTTCATTTATTTTCTATGTCTTTATATTTCTCTTTTTCTGTTTCTTGTTCCATGATCAATCTGTGGGAAATTTTGTTTTCTGTAGATATTAACACTTTATTGCTTCTATATGTTGCAAATATGCCACATAGACTATTGATTGTTTTCTTCCTTTGTTTTTGGGATTCATTGCTATACAACAAAATTTTCAGGTAATCATTTTGTTCATATTTTCTCTCATAGATTCTCACCTTCCTCTTTTGTGTCTCTCAGATCCTGAAGTGATAGCATAACATCCTATAATATTTTTTATAATTCTTTTTCCATTTAAGATGTAAATACACTGCTTTCAGTTTCTTCAACAACAGCATTGTGTAAGGTGAGTGCAGAGAAAAAGAGAGCGAACCAGACAGCCAGGCAAGAAAAGGGAAATTTATTAGAGGGAAAAGAGAGGGTGACTGGTTCTTAAGGAGAACCAGCGTCCTCCCTTTCTGACGGAGTCCTTCTTATACCCCACCAATGAAAAATTCTCTGAAGGCATGGTCATGCAGCCAGAGGTCTGGAATCTGGTGGTCTTGCATCTTTGAGATGATGGGCACCAATGAGATAACAGGATGCCATTTGTTCCAATTTGGCCAGTCTCTCAGATCATGTGATTTTATTGTTTGCGAGGTTGACATAACGAGCCATCTTATCAATGAGACCCCATGTGGGCCCTATCACATTGCATTTTCCAGCTTTTTTCAAAGCTTCTGTTTTACTTTTTTCTTTTTATTGCAGCTTTATGCTGACTCAGGTATTGTTTAGTTAGAATAGTTTCAGATTATTTTCTTCAGATGAGATATGCAAATGGCTGAATTGCCTATCTGCAGATGTCTTCTGTTCTCATAATTGAATAGCATTTTGTCAATGTGTTGAATTCGTGTCATATTTCTTTTATATAATTTTTTGAAATTTGATGCAGTCCATATTAATTTTGTCCATGTGTGGGTGAGTGCAAGTTTGTGTGTGTGTATTACAATAATACCCCTTGATATAGCCCAAGTGCCTTAATTTTTTTCATTTTAATTTCAGCCCCTACACATTTTTTTCTTCTGTGGGGAATCTATGTTTTCATCCTGAGTCTTACTTCTCTGTGCTCCATATCATGATTTATTCTATCAATTTGATCAAATATTTATTTTTGATGTGCATTTTACCAGTAATTTCCCTCTTTATTGAGGTGTGTGTGTATGCTCACTTGTGTGACTCTTTGCGCCCCCAAGGACTATATAGCCCTCCAGGCAAGAATACTGGAGTAGGTTGCCATTTCCTTGTGTTGGAGATCTTCCCGAACCAGGGACTAAACCTGCATTTATTGTGTCTGTGCATTGGCTGGCGGATTCTTTACCCTCCCCTTTATTGACTAGACCTGTAATTCTTTTTCCAGTAAGCAGATTCTTTTAGATACACTTACTGGGTTATTGAGTATTAACTGTCATGTGTTTCAGTTTCAGGGTATCTTTTTTTTTTTTCCCTTGGGATGATCTCCCTTGAAAACTTATTAATTTTTCTTCAAATTAAGATCTTTGTCCATTAGTGCTACTTCATTAGAAACTAAAATTTAAATTTTGCCTTCTTCTTTGTTGTTTATTTTTCTTTCATTGGATGTTGTCTTTCTTTCAGTGCTCATTTGTATTTTCCTTATGTCACTGATTAAGGCAGACTGGTGTGTTGTTTCATAAAGAAATGAAACGTATGTTTTTGAAAAAGAGCCCAGGATGAATAAACTTACAAACTAAGTTTTTATCCTTTTAATAATTCTTGTCAAATATCTGTTAAACATTTTGCCTCTAATTTCTTTCTTCTGGGAAGTACTTCAGATTCCCACTTCCACCACCTCCATTTGAACACAGTTATTAAAATTTAGCTGCACCCTTGTTCTGGAATTCATGTTCTAGATGCTTGCATCTAAACCAGGCCATTCAGAGTTTTTGTGTGGAATATAAACTGACAAATATCAATTTTTTTCTTGAGAAGCTCTCTAGTTTTGGTATTTGAATTAAAGAAAAGGAAAAGTTTTCAAGAAAGAAAATAAACAAGTTGTAGGATATTGGATATAGCTCCCTGTGCTATACAGTAAGGTCCTTTGTGTTTATCTGTTTTATGATAGGAGATATCTGTTTATCTCAAACTCCTAATTTATCCTTCCCTCCTTTTCTGTGAGTTTGTTTCTGTTTTGTAAATGAGTTCGTTTCTATCACATTTTTAGATTCCACATAAAAGTAATATTATAGAATATTTGTCTTTTCTCTGTCCCACTTAATTTGCTTTTATATATTTGCTTATATATATTTCAGGTTCTTTTATTGGTATATGTGTGTGTATATATCTATATATCTATATATATACTGATATATAGGAGAAGTCAATGGCACCCAACTCCGGTACTCTTGCCTGGAAAATCCCAGGGACGGAGGAGCCTGGTAGGCTGCAGTCCATGGGGTTGCGAAGAGTCGAACACGACTGAGCGACTTCACTTTCACTTTTCACTTTTCACTTTCATGCATGGGAGAAGGAAATGGCAACCCACTCCAGTGTTCTTGACTGGAGAACCCCAGGGATGGGGGAGCCTGGTGGGCTGCCGTCTATGGGGTCGCACAGAGTCGACAGCAGCAGCAGCAGCACTGATATATAAAGATATACACAGTATGTATCATTTCTGTATATATATGTGTGTGTGTGTGTGTGTGTGTGTGCCTGTGTGTGTGTGTGTATATATATATATGAATCATTTTTCCATGAAACTTACACAACATACAAATCAGCTATACATCACTGAACAATATTTTAGAAAACGAATGAGAGAAAGTAAAGGAGATATGAAAAGCAAAGTTTTGGTGAAAAAAGCACTCTATTAACACTCTAGTTTGTGTCTGTTCTGGCCTTCAGAGGCTTCTTGATGTTTGGAATTCTTGCGAAATCTATGGTTCTTGGACACTTTAGTCAGTAGAAATTGGTAAGTGGCCAGACAAGGAATTCAGGCAAGGCTTTGTTGAGACTGGCGCTGCAGCAGGAGGGAGTGAAAACAAGTAACAGGTTCCCTTGCTCACTCTCTGAGGAGGGCGGGCTGGTTCCTTAAGTGGGGTGAAAATAGGGGTGATTGGTGGGTCCAAGGCCACTCTGCTCACCACACAACAGGCCAATGAATCTGAGAAATGAGGGGTTGAGGCGAAGAAGAGACTTTATTCAGGGAGCCAGCTGATCGAGAAGATGGCACGCTGCTGCTGCTGCTCCTGCTAAAGAAGTGGTATGGACCTAACAGAAGCAGAAAAGATATTAAGAAGAGGTGGCAAGAATACACAGAAGAACTGTACAAAAAAATCTTCATGACCAAGATAATCACGATGGTGTGATCACTCACCTAGAGCCAGACATCCTGGAATGAGAAGTCATGTGGGCCTTAGAAAGCATCACTACAAACAAAGCTGGTGGAGGTGATGGAATTCCAGTTGAGCTATTTCAAATCCTGAAAGATGATGCTGTGAAAGTGCTGCACTCAATATGCCAGCACATTTGGAAAACTCAGCAGTGGCCACAGGATTGGAAAAGGTCAGTTTTCATTCCAATCCCAAAGAAAGGCAATGCCAAAGAATGCTCAAACTACTGCACAACTGTACTCCTCTCACACGCTAATAAGGTAATGCTCAAAATTCTCCAAGCCAGGCTTCAGCAATACATGAACCATGAACTTCCTGATGTTCAAGCTGGTTTTAGAAAAGGCAGAGGAGCCAGAGATCAAATTGCCAACATCTGCTGAATCATCGAAAAAGCAAGAGAGTTCCAGAAAAACATCTATTTCTGCTTTATTGACTGTACCAAAGCCTTTGACTGTGTGGATCACAATAAACTGTGGAAGGGATTAGTGGTGGGGAAAACTGGGTCTTGCTCTGGAGAGCAGGGCCATGCTCACTAAAACGGTAATCCAATTATCCACTGATGAGTGGAGTTTTTTGACCAGAGGTGACCCAACCCTTGGGTGTATGGGCTCTATGATCAGGTTAATAGTGACCTCCAAGAGGGCTTATGCCAAGGGCCCCTTCCAGGATTGCTGCTGCCAGGGCCTGTGTCTCCACAGTGAGTCACTTCTGACCCACACGTCCACTCTGTGTGTGTGTGTGTGTGTGTGTGTGTGTGTGTGTGTGTGTGTTGTGTGTGCTAGTGTTGGAGACATTCCAACTCTAGCAGGTAGGTCTGGTTCAGTCTTCTGTAGGGTCACTGAACTCCTTTCCCCTGGGTTTTGGTGCACACAGACATTTTTTGGGCCCTCCAAAAGTGAAGTCTCTGCCTCCCCCAGTCCTGTGAAAGCCCTATAATCAAATCCCACTGGCCTTCAAAGTCAGATTCCCTGTGGATTCCCAGTCTCTTTGCCAAATCCCCAGGCTGGGAAGCTTGACATGAGGCTAAGAACCTTCACAATAGTGGGAGAACATCTTTGGTATTATTATTCTCCAAATCATGGGTTGCCCACCTACCAGGTATGGGATTTGATTTTATCATGTTTGTGCTCCTCCTACCATCTTGTTGTGGTTTCTTCTTTGTCTTTAGATATAGATTATCTTTTTTGGTGGAATCTGGTGACCTCCTGTTGATAGTTGTTTAAGAGCTACTTGGATTTTGGTGCTCTTGCAGGAGGAGATGAGTGCATGTCCTTCTACTCCACCATCTTGAACAGGAAGGCCCTCTAAATGTATAATTTTAGTTTTCTTTGTTGTTGTTGTTCCCCTTTCTCTTGTTGTTTTAGGTGAAAGGTTGGGTTGCTTTTTTGAGATTTTTCTTCTTTCTTAAGGTAAGATTTTATTGTGATGAACTTCCTTCTTAGAACTGCTTTTGCTGAAGTTTTGGATCATTGTGCTTTTGTTTCCATTTGTCTCTAGGTATTTTCTAATTTCCACTTTGAGTTCTCCAGTGATCTATTGGTTGTTTAGCAGCATATTGTTTAGCCATTATGTGTTTGTGTTTTTTTTATAGTTTTTTTTCTTGTAGTTTATTTCTATTCTCATAGCCTTGTGATAAAAAAAAAAGCTGGATGTGATTTTGATTTTCTTAAATATGCTGGACTCATCTTGTGGCCCAGCATATGGTCAATCCTGGAGAATATTTCATGTTCACTTGAGAAGAATGTGTATTCTTCTCTTTTTGGATGGAATGCTCTGTAACTATCCATTATGTCCAACTTCACCAGAACTTTTAAGTAAATTCATAACTTTAAATACTTGGCAGTGGTTTAGTCACTAAGTCGTGTCTGATTCTTTGCTACCACATGGGCTATAGCCCATCAGGCTCCTCTGTCCATGGGGTTTTCCAGGCAAGACTACTGAAGTGGGTTGCCATTTCCTTTTCTAGGGGATCTTCCTCACCCAGGGGATCTTCTCAACCCAGGGATCAAACCTGGGTCTCCTGCATTGCAGGAGGATTTTTTTTTTTTTTTTTTTTTTTTTACCAACTGAGCCACCAAGGAAGTCTTTTAAAATACTTATAAATACAATAATAATGGAAATTACAGTTACAAAACTACTATTTAAATTATCATATTTTGTTTTTCTACTTTAGAAACAGTTATTTGGTTTTCTTTGTCTCCCAGATAGCTGAAAGAGGACTTATATGTAGGAAAAGCGCAGATCCATGTGATTTTGAAGGATATTGCAATGGAATTTCTGAGTCTTGTGTGCCCGATGTGAAATCTGCTGATCTTGAATTTTGCAGTAATAAGACTACCTATTGCTTTGGTGGGAGATGCCGAGACACAGATATACAGTGTGCAGAGTTGTTTGGAAGATGTAATATTTGTACTTTTTTTCTATGGTTTATTTTTAAACTATATCTTTAGGTTAGTAACCTACCCTGTCACCATAATAATGATTATTGTTTAAATGTAAATTTGGAGATAAATTACAAATAAAATAAACTTTGACCTATATCAAGGTGTAAAATAGATCTAGTAAGTATGAAACAAAAGAATAGGATAATAGTAAAATTTCAGGTGATTGGTGGAAATGGAGTAGACTATTAGAATTACAGATAAGGGAGCAAATGAGTGCTTAACTTGTTAGTAATTTCTGTAGGGTAATAATAGTTTTCGATTCTCAAGGAGGTAGTTTTTAGTAACCGTTTCTCCTTCATACATAACCAGCGCAGTGCAGTGCAGTGCTCAGCCACTCAGTCATGTATGACTTTTTGCAGCCTTATAGACTGTAACCCACCCAGTTCCTCTGTCCATGAAATTTCCAAGGCAAGAATACTTGAGTGGATTGCCATTTCATCTCCAGGGGATCTTCCTGACCCAGGGATCAAACAAACATCACCTGTGTCTCCTGCACTGGGTGGATTCATTACCACTGTGCACCTGGGAATCCCATATAGCCAGCAGATGGCACCAAAAATTTATAGTAGATGATACTGCCTGGGCTTTTTTGACTAGATATCTCCATATAAATTCACACTTTTAGTTTTTTTTTTTTTTTTAATTTTATTTTATTTTTAAACTTTACATAATTGTATTAGTTTTGCCAAATATCAAAATGAATCCACCACAGGTATACATGTGTTCCCCATCCTGAACCCTCCTCCCTCCTCCCTCCCCATTCCATCCCTCTGGGTCATCCCAGTGCACCAGCCCCAAGCATCCAGTATCGTGCATCGAACCTGGACTGGCAACTCGTTTCATACATGCTATTTTACATGTTTCAATGCCATTCTCCCAAATCTTCCCACCCTCTCCCTCTCTCACAGAGTCCATAAGACTGTTCTATACATCAGTGTCTCTTTTGCTGTCTCGTACACAGGTTTATTGGTACCATCTTTCTAAATTCCATATATATATGAGTTAGTATACTGTATTGGTGTTTTTCTTTCTGGCTTACTTCACTCTGTATAATAGGCACACTTTTAGTTTTTAATGTTGTTGTTTTCAAGATGAATAACTGAAACTTATATTTTCAGTTGCAAAGGGGACTTCTTTTCTATGTTTCCAAGAAGTGAATAAGTATAAAGATCGGTTAAGAAACTGTAATGGAGGGTTTTGTAGTTTTAGGTATGTATTTAGAAAAAAATAATATATTTTCTAAATGTAATATGTGTGTATGTGTGTATACTGCAAGGAATCACTTAATACAACAGAGAAATGAATATGGTATATAAGTATAAATTTATATGTTACACTTTGTAAGTTGATGTATGTTTCTGAACATCCTTGGTGTTATGCTTTGACTAACATTGTGACTTATTCTCATATTTTGAATTGATATTTAAGTAATATATTGTGTCACTAAGTGACATATGGGTAATATTTTCTGTCCTATGTTACAGGAATATCAATTGTGGAAAGTTGGTTTGTCACTGGACACTTGCAGAAGTAGTGCCATTTAAATTTTTTGATACTCAGTATACTTACTTTCAAGGTCTTGCATGTGTATCTGCAAATTTAAGAAGCAAGCCAAGAGCATCGTTTGAATGAGATTATACATATGTAGCAACTGGCACTATGTGTGGTGAAAATAAGGTAAATAAAAAGTTTTCTTAATTCTGTATACATTATGTGAGTGTCCTAGTGTCTATGTGGGTGTTTGTGGGTGTGTGAGAGAGTGATAAAATGCACTTAAGATTTTTTTTAAATTTTATTTTATTTTTAAACTTTACATAACTGTATTAGTTTTGCCAAATATCAAAATGAATCCACCACAGGTATACATGTGTTCCCCATCCTGAACCCTCCTCCCTCCTCCCTCCCCATTCCATCCCTCTGGGTCGTCCCAGTGCACCAGCCCCAAGCATCCAGTTTCGTGCATCGAACCTGGACTGGCAACTCATTTCATACATGATATTTTACATGTTTCAATGCCATTCTCCCAAATCTCCCCACCCTCTCCCTCTCCCACAGAGTCCATAAGACTGTTCTATACATCAGTGTCTCTTTTGCTGTCTCGTACACAGGGTTATTGTTACCATCTTTCTAAATTCCATATATATGCATTAGTATACTGTATTGGTGTTTTTCTTTCTGGCTTACTTCACTCTGTATAATAGGCTCCAGTTTCATCCACCTCATTAGAACTGATTCAAATGTATTCTTTTTAATGGCTGAGTAATACTCCATTGTGTATATGTACCACAGCTTTCTTATCCATTCATCTGCTGATGGACATCTAGGTTGCTTCCATGTCCTGGCTATTATAAACAGTGCTGCGATGAACATTGGGGTACTCGTGTCTCTTTCCCTTCTGGTTTCCTCAGTGTGTATGCCCAGCAGTGGGATTGCTGGATCATAAGGCAGGTCTATTTCCAGTTTTAAATTTATAATGGTTACCAATTTTGCTTACTGCATCATGATCTTAAGTCTTAAAGGTCAAAATTTCTATTGATCAAAGGAACACTTGCTTTACTTTTCATCATTTCTGTTATCAGTTTTACCATGAATAGTTAAAACTATTTCCTCAAACTTTAATATCTTCCTTAATGTGTTTGGTAGATGGGCGGGTCATGGTGGAGAGATCTGACAGAATGTGGTCCACTGGAGAAGGGAATGGCAAACCACTTCAGTATTCTTGCCTTGAGAACCCCATGAACAGTATGAAAAGGCAAAATGATAGTATACTGAAAGACAGAGGATGAGATGGCTGGATGGCATCACTGACTCAATGGATGTGAGTCTGAGTGAACTCCGGGAGTTGGTAATGGACAGGGAGGTCTGGCATGCTGCGATTCATGGGGTCGCAAAGAGTCAGACACGACTGAGCGACAGAACTGAACTGAGGCCAGGATCTTGTCTGCAGTAGTTTGTGTAAAAAAAGGAAGGAAAAGAATGAAATAATACACCACAAAATCAGGTTCACAAGAGATTGAGTGAGACTTGCCTGTGAGTGTTTTGGAGGCTCTGGTGGAAGCATGGGTCTACAGTGGCCTGCTGTCAGGTCATGGGCACTGGCAGCAGCAATCTTGGGAGGCTTGGCATACTAGTATGAGTCTTCTTAGAGGAGATTGCCATTTGCCCTACCATAGAGCCTATTGTATACCAGAGACTGAAGAATCTAGGACTGGTGTGTCTCAGGCCAAACTAAAGGGAAGAGGTACAGCCCCACACATCAGTAGAAAATTGGATTAAAAATTTACTGAGCATAGCCCTGCCCATCAAAGTAAGACCCAGTTTTATGCACAGCCAGTCCCTTTCATCACAAGCCTCTTATCCTCATCCATCAAACAACAGACAGAATGAAAATCACAATCACAGAAAACTAACCCAAATGAACAAATGGATCATAGCCTGGTGCAACTCAGTAAAACTATGAGCTATGCCCTGTAGGGCCACCCAAGATGGATGGGTGATGGTGGAGAGTTCTTACAAAACATGGTCCACTGGAGAAGGGAACGGCAAATCACTTTAGCATTCTTGCCTTGAGAACCCCCATGAACAGTATGAAAAGGTAAAAGATATAACATTGAAAGATGAACCCTGCAGGTCAGTAGGTGTCCAATATGATACTGGAGAAGAGTGGAGAAATAGCTCCAGAAAAGAATAAAGAAGCTGAGTCAAAGCAGAAATGATGCCCAGTTGTGGATGTGTCTTCTGGTGAAAGTAAAGTTCTGTGCTATAAAGAACAATATTGCATAGCAATATGGAATGTTAGAACCATGAATCAAGGTAAATTGAAAGTGGTCAAAGAGATGATGGTGAGTGAACATTGACATTTTAGAAATCAGTGAACTAAAATGGATGGGAATGGATGAATTTAATTCAGATGACCATTAGACCTACTACTGTGGGCAAGAATCCCTTAAAAGAAATAGAGTAGCTCTTATAGTCAACAAAACAGTCCAAAATGCAGTACTTGGATGCAGTCTCAAAAACAACAGAATGATCTCAGTTCATTTCCAAGGCAAATCATTCAACATCACAGTAATCCAAGTCTATGCCCCAACCACTAATGCCAAAGAGACTGAAGTTGAACTTCATAGGTTCTATGAAGACCTGTAAGACCTTCTAGAACTAAAACCAAAAAAAAAAAAAGATGTCCTTTTCATCATACGGCAGTGGAATGCAAAAGTAGGAAGTCAAGAGATACCTGGAATAACTGGCAAATTTGACCTTGGAGTACAAAATGTTGCAGGGCAAAGGCTAAGAGTGTTGTGAAGAGAACGCACTGGTCATAGCAAACATTCTCTTCCAGCAACACAAGAGACAACTCTACACATGGACATCACCAAATGGTCAATGGTCAATGGAAATCAGATTGATTGTGTTCTTTGCAGCCGAAGATGGATAAACTCTATACAGTCAGCAAGAAAAAAAAAAAAAAAAAAAAAAGACCAGGAGGTCACTGTGGCTCAGATCATGAGCTCTTTATTCCAAATTCAGACTTAAATAGAAAATTGCTATGCTAGTATTCTCTGACCTCACATAACACTAATATTCAGCAAGTGTCTGGTGGAAAAATGAGCCTTGGTTTCTTACACCAGCCCTCTTTGACCACTAAAAGCTTTACAGTTGATCTGTTTGTCCTGCATAATTCTTTGCATTGGAAAGTCTGGTCTATAACTCATGTCCAAGTGGACAATGTCCCCATGGAGGGAAAAGGAAAAAGAAAGGGGTAGTAGAGGGAAAGGAAGGGAAGGAGACACAAAGACTTTGACTTTTCCTGCTTGGTTTGAAGGTGCTTTAACCTGCTAGTGACTTTTGATCCCACATCATTTTTAATAAAAGTCCTAATTGGCAGTTCTCGCTCTATGTTACCGGAGTTTGTCACACGTTATTGAGAAGTAGATTCTTGTCTCATGTGCAGAAAGAATTCAGAGAGAGGAAAGGGAGGTAAGGAAAGGAAATGAGGGTTTATTTAAGTAATAATATGCTCTCAAGGCAAACCTAGACAGTGTATTAAAAAGCAGAGACATCCTTTGGCCAACATAGGTCCATATAGTCAAAGCTATGGTTTTTTCAGTAGTCATGTAAGGATGTGAGAATTGGGCCATAAAGAGGGCTAAGTGCCCAAGAATTGATGATTTTGAACTGTGGTGCTGGAGAAGACTCATGAGAGTCCCTTGGACTGCAAGGGGATCAAACCAGTCAACCCTAAAGGAAATCAACCATGAATATTTATTGGAAGGACTGACACTCAAGCTGAAGCTTCAATACTTTGGCCACCTGATGCAAAGAGCCAACTTATTGGAAAAGACCTTGATGCTGGGAAAGATTGAGGGCAGGAGGAACAGAGAGAGACGGAGGACGAGTTGGTTGGAAAGCATCACTAACTAAATGGACTTGAGTTTGAGCAAACTCCAGGAGATGATGAATGACAGGGAGCCCTGGCATGCCTCCATAGGATTGCAGAGAGTCCATAGGATTGCAGAGAATTGGACAAAACTTAGTGACTGAACAAGAACAACAACAACAACACTCTCAAGGGGAGAGTGGGCAAACTATGATGACTAGCTGCCCTGAGTTTTTTAGCTAGCCAGTTATGTAGGGCTTAGAAATGAAGTAGTGGAATATTCACTGGGGAGAGAAGGGTTTAGAGTTGTATTCCCTGATTTTCATTGCATTTCCACCTTCCCTAGGAGAGGAAGAATTTGGGGGTTTATTTAACTTTGATTGGAAGTGTCCTGAAGCCTGTGCATGATGATAATGTTTTATCTGTGAGCCTAATTTTATTGTCATGAGGGCTTAATGGCAACAGGTTGCATTTAGATGTCAGAGATTCCTGCTTTTCCCCATGTTCTTTGTCTGCTTCCAGGATATTATCGCCTTAAAGGTGTGATTTTTTGTCTGTCTAGAGGTGTCTGCTTTACTTTTGTTTGCCCAGGGATCCCTGTTGTTTTGGCCTGTGTCCTCCTTCTCTGTTCATATCTAGCTACCTGTGTGATCTAAAGATTTTAGTGGTCAAACATGACAGTCTTTATTTTGGAGCTGACTTTTAGACCATAGTACTTCCAATAGTTGAATTGGATTATGCCTATTTTAGAGAACAGATCATTGGAGAGGCCCGAATTCTGTAGGCATCATTAATTCAATTACTTTATGAAAGAAAATACTCTTCTAAATTGTCTCCCTTGAGATAAAAGGGTTGTGTTAACTGTTCTGTAACTGAAAGAAAGGGAGTGGCTGCTGCTGCTGCTGCTGCTGCTAAGTCGCTTCAGTCGTGTCTGACTCTGTGAGACCCCATAGACAGCAGCCAACCAGGCTCCTCTGTCCCTGGGGTTCTCCAGACAAGAGTACTGGAGTGGGTTGCCATTTCCTTCTCTAATGCATGAAAGTGAAAAGTGAAAATGAAGTCGCTCAGTTGTGTCCGACTCTTCGCGACCCCATGGATTGCAGTATACCAGGCTCCTTTGTCCATGGGATTTTCCAGGCAAGAGTACTGGAGTGGGTTGCCATTGCCTTCTCCAGAAAGGGAGTGGAGAGTACTGAATATGAGAGGTAACTAGTTTCATGAAAAAGTTGGCTTTAAGCTCAACATTCAGAAAACGAAGATCATGGTATCTGGTCAATCACTTCATGGCAAATAGATAGGGAAACAGTGGAAACAGTGGCTGACTTTATTTTTCTGGGCTCCAAAATCACTGCAGATGGTGATTGCCACCATGAAATTATAAGACGCTTACTCCGTGGAAGGAAAGTTATGACCAACCTAGACAGCATATTAAAAAGCAGAGACATTACTTTGCCAACAAAGGTCCATCTAGTCAAGGCTATGGTTTTTCCAGTGGTCATGTATGGATGTGAGAGTTGGACTGTGAAGAAAGCTGAGCACTGAAGAATTGATGCTTTTGAACTGTGGTGTTGGAGAAGACTCTTGAGAGTCCCTTGGGCTGCAAGGAGATCCAACCAGTCCATCCTAAATGAGATCAGTCCTGGGTGTTCATTGGAAGGACTGATGAATTGTTGAAGCTGAAGTTGAAGATGAAGTTGAAGCTGAAACTCCAATATTTTGGCCACCTGATGTGAAGAGCTGACTTATTGGAAAAGACCCTGATGCTGGGAAAGATTGGGGGCAGGAAGAGAGGGGGACGACAGAGGATGAGATGATTGGATGGCATCACCAGCTCAATGGACATGGGTTTGGGTGGACTCTGGGAGTTGATAATGGACAGGGAGCCTGGCATGCTGCAGCTCATGGGGTCTCAAAGAGTCAGACACGACTGAGCAACTGAACTGAACTGAACTAGTTTCGTAGTTTTGTGGAGAGACTTCCTTGGATAATTCCACATTTATCCGCACTTTCTAGTCTCACCCTTTCAGCTCTTCCTGTTTTTCCTTCATACTCTGAGGCTGCATCTCCTCTGGAGCATTGCGCATGGGTGCATGTTAAGTCACTTCAATCGTGTCTGACTCTTTGTGTCTCCATAGACCGTAGCCCTCCAGGTTCCTCTGTCCATGGGATTTTCCAGGCAGGAATGCTGGAGTGGTGCTGGGGTCCAGCCCCGGTGCATCCAGGGAAATTCGAAGGAGAGACGGTGTTGGCGAATACACTGGCTTTAATTAAATATTGATTAGAGGTATAAAGAGCAATAGAATAAGGATAGCTCAGTGGGAAAATTCAGTGGAGAAAAGAGGCTAAATAACTTGGTTTACGTGAAAAGCTAATAAAATTCCAAGGCAAGGAATTTACATCATCTACATAGGCCGCAGGCATCCTCCCGTTCTCCCGAAGGAGAGGAGACACTAAGGCCTCCCCGGTCAGATCTTAGAAGCCCAGGCATAATTAGTAGGCTTGACGAGCCTCCATGCCCCAGATGGGAATTCAGCCAGAAGATGAGAGAAAGAACGGCATGGGGAGACCAGTCTTTCTAGGAACTGATCCCATTTTTTATTTTTCCAGGGTCTGTTTTTATACACTGAGATGTTATACAAAAGTCACGCGGGGTCAGCAGTCCTGACTTTTATTAAAGTCAGGTGCTTCATACAAATGTATACAGAGGTCTTAGGGGCGTTACATCATCTTCTGGCCAGGGGGCCTGCTGACAATTTATGACCCTCTCCTTGTGACAGCGGTCAGTCAACCAGAACACTTATTTCTCCAGGGGTGATTATTCTTAAAACAGACGCCACCTTCCGAAGGTATCAGATAAAGTTACATTCCTATAGGGCGAGGGTGTAGTGGGTTTTAATTAAGGAAAGAATTTGCTTAGCCTAAGGTCTAGCGTGATTAATATCAAAGATTTATACTTATTTCTTCTATATATTCATTAATGTGTATAAGGGCAGGGGATGTGGAGACTTAGCAGCAAACATTGGCTCAACAAATGAAAAACCCTTCACCAATACAATTTCTAATCAGCCCACTATACTATTCTAATAGTTTTCTAACTTCTCTAAAGAACCTGTTTTTAGAAGGTTTAAAGCATCTCGTGCCTCTCATGGTTGGGAGGCTGTGAACAATCACATGTGCCCGGACAAGCCTGTCAGGCAGGCTAGAGAACTTTCAGAGGAGTTTGTAGGTTGAAACACTCCTGTCATGCCCAGGAATTATTATTAACTGGAGCTCTAAGTTAACTCCTTCTCTGAAAGAGGTGGTGGGGGACAGCCCCCCGTAAAGTCAGAAGTGTAGGTGAGAGCACAAAGCAGTAAAGTAGGCAGTCTCTGGTTTTGGGGGTAGAGGCTCGAGAATTTCCAGGGGGACTCCTGAGGCTCGATCCCACCTTTGCGTATGCTGAGCCTCCTTCCTCATGACATTTGCCATGGGCAGAGTTCCTCACGCTGGCTCCCGGCAGAGTGGGTTGCCGTTTCTTCCTCTGCGGGATCTTCTTAACCCAGGGACCAAACCCACATGCCTATGTGTCCTGCACTGCAGGTGGATTCTTTACCACAAGTACCCCTTGGGAAGCTGATCAACTAGGCTCTCTCCTTTGCCACTGTGTTCCTGTGGTTGCTTCCTCACTTCATTTCATCCAACAATGACCTTCATTTTATTTCAGAATCCCAGGAAGTCTTTTAATCTCTTATCTTCTACTTGTTTTCTTTCTGACTTTACTCTTATTTATTGGAAAAGTGGAGGCTGTTTCGGGTGCCCGTCTGAGAGTTTGAGTTGGAATCACACTATGTGTATTTTAAAAATTCATCAAGGATATACTTTTTTTTATTTGTTATTCCACAGTGTTCAATTGTTCACAGAAACGTTAAAAAATAAAGGCTTCTTTACCACATGCTCATGAAATGTGGGTCCTTTGTAAAAATCAATCAATCTTCCAATTAAAATAAATAAATTTAAATTTAAAAAAAAGAGAAGAATAAAAAGATTTTATTTCTTATCTATCAACATGAAGAGTACGTCTTCCTTGTCAATTGTAATAAAAACTATAAATGTTATACTTCTAAATTTAACACTATATATATATTAATACTATACATCCTATATTGTTCACTATATACTAAGTGAACACTATATTACATGAATATAGGCATTATTCCAGCAATGCAAGTTGTGCAATATTGGTTGCAATAGAAGGCATCCTTGAATTCTTTATTTATAAGGCAGAACAGGAGTTTATCAAACTGACTGTAGTTCCTGTAAGTAGAACACCTCATTCATTTTCAACTGAAAAATAAAAAAATGTCTGAGGTGTGCAGTTGTCCAAAAATAGACAAGCTAAGCAATGACTAAATAAATAAAATTAGCTGTCTTTTCCTTATCCATTCTTAAACATGGAACTGTATGTAAATATGCTTACATAATCCAAGCTTTTCTTCTCAGGGAATATTTTTTTAGTTATACCAAGGATTTTTTTTTTTTTTAAACATGATGTAGTTTCTTCTGGGACTCTATTAGTGTCTCTTTTTTTTTTTTTAAGAGAAAAAGCATATGTATTGGTAAATATTCAAAACACCATCCCAACCACTGACCAAAGCTAAGTATTTTCATAGTGTTCTTTGCTTTTCCTGTCCTTGCAAAAGAGCCAGCTACAAATTTATCTGTTTATTTGAAAGAAATTATATCAGGAACATGATTCTTAACATGTCTTGACTTGTTTTTTTCCTACAAACAATCCAGGGAAGTAGGACTGATTTATTATTTCCTCAGTACTAGAATGAAAATTGTATTGTGTACAGGTAATGCTGGTTTATCCAACATTTTATTATCCTTGCTGGCTTCTTCAGAGCACTTTCAGTTTATGAACAAGCTGATATCTGTTCTTTCTTTAATTAGCAATGGTGACAGAAAATGTTGATATTTCTATACTACTGATCAAATAGTGTTCTATCAGATACTTCAGAAAATCTATCAGATAGTCTTAGTTGATTCTCCCGAAGATGTTCAAATTAAATTGAAATTTAGATAAACATATATTAGCATAGAGTCTACAGAAAAATCAGGGTAAATCCATAAATAATTAAAATAATATCTTATATTTAGTGAGCACTTACTATGTACCAGACACCACATTTGTTCCTTTATGAGCAACAAGCAATTTCATCTTCATAACCTATGTATTCATTTGCTCAGTTGTGTCCAACTCTTTGCAGCCCCATGAATGGTAGCCCACCAGGTTCCTCTGCCCATAGAATTTTCCCATGGAAGGCAAGAATACTGGAGTGGGGTCCTACTTCCTACTCTAAAGGATCTTTCTGACCCAGGTATTAAATCCAACCCTCTTGTATCTCCTATATTTGCAGGCAGAGCCTTTACCACCAGCACAATTACAAATTCAAAAATGGAAAAACTGAGGTATAGGGGGATTAAATAACTTTCTCAAGGTTACCTTTGCTAATGAAAAAGATAAGAGATATACTCATTAAAACTGGGGAAAAAATGTAACCGTGACAAGAACACTGGTTTTGAGCATTTATCATTGGGCTCTCTGAGTCAAGTAGTTCTTACACTGAATATTGGCTCTGTCAGTCACTGGAGGTATGACCTTAAAAGTGTACATTTAATTCTCATCAATTTTAAAATGAGGATAAAAATATCTCCTTCAAATGTATATATGTGTATATATTATAAAATATATCAGTGCATTTCAGTCGCTCAGTCAAAAATTGAGTCATGTCCTACTCTTTGTGACCCCATGGACTACAGCATGCTAGGCTTCCCTATCCATCACCAACTCCTGGAGCTTACTCAAACTCATGTCCATTGAGTCAGTGATGCCATCCAACCATCTCATACTCTGTCATCCCCTTCTCCTCCCACCTTCAATCTTTCTCAGCATCAGCATCTTTTCAAATGAGTCATGTCTTCACATCAGGTGGCCAAAGTATTGGAGCTTCAGCTTCAGCATCAGTCCTGCCAATGAATATTCAGGGCTGATTTCCTTTAGGATGGACTGGTCTGATCTCCGTGCAGTCCAAGGGACTCTCATGAGTCTTCTCCAACATCACAGTTCAAAAGCGTCAATTTTTCAGCACTCAGCCTTCTTTATGCACCAACTCTGGCATCCTTACATGAATATTGGAAAACCACAGCTTTGACTACACAGACCTTTGTCAGCAAAGTGGTGTCTCTGCTTTCTAATATGCTATACAGGTTTTTCATGGCATTCCTTCCAAGGAGTAAGTGCCTTTGAATTTCATGGCTGAAGTCACCATCCACAGTGATTTTGGAGCTCAAGAAAATAAAGTCTGTCACTGCTTCCACTTTTCCCCCTTCTTTTTGCCATGGAGTGATGGGAGCAGATGCTATATTCTTAGTTTTTTGAATTTGGGGTTTCAAGTCAGCTTTTTTACTCTCCTCTTTCACCCTCATCAAGAGATGTTTTTTTTAGTTCCTCTTACTTTATGCCATTAGAGTGGTATCATTGGCATATCTGAGGTCGTTGATATTTCTGCCCATGATGTTGATTCCAGCTTGTGATTCATCCCACCTGGCACATCCCCAAGGGAAAAAAAAAATGCAACAAGGCAAAATGACTGTTTGAAGAGGCCTTACAAATAACTGAGAAAAGAAGAGAAGCCAAAGGCAAAGGAGAAAGGGAAACATATACTGATCTGTATACAGAGTTACAAGAATATCAAGGAGAGATTTAAAAAAAAGCCCTCTTAAGTGAACAATGCGAAGAAGTAGAGGAAAACAACAGAATGGGAAAGACTAGAGATCTCTTCAAAGGGAATATTTCATGCAAAGATGGATACAAAAAGGACAGAAACAGTAAGGACCTAGCAGAAGCCAAAGAGATTAAGAAGAGGTGGCAAGAATACACAGAAGAACTGTACAAAAAAGATCTGAATGACCTGGATAACTACAGCGGTGTGGTCACTCAACTAGATCCAGACATCCTGGAGTGTGAAGTCAAGTAGGCCTTGGGAAGTGTAACTATGAACAAAGCTAGTGGAGGTGATGGAATTCCAGCTGAGCTATTTCAAATCCTGAAAGATGATGCTGTTAAATTGCTGCACTCAATATGCCAGAAAATTTGGAAAACTCAGCAGTGGCCACAGGACTGGAAAAGGTCAGTTTTCATTCCAATCCCAAAGAAAGGCAGTGCTAAAGAATGTTCAAACTACCTTACATTGTGATCATTTCACATGCTAGCAAGGTGCTCAAAATCCTCCAACTAGGCTTCAATAGTATGTGAACCAAGAACTTCCAGATGTTCAAGTTGGATTTTAAAAAGGCAGAGGAACCAGAGATCAAATTGTCAACTTCCTCTGGATTATAGAAAAAGCAAGGGAATTCCAGAAAAACATCTAATTCTGCTTTATTGACTATGCTAAAGCCTTTGATGGTGTAGATCACAAACTGGAAATTTGTTCAAGAAATGGGAACAACAGACCACCTTACCTGACTCCTTGAGAAACCTATATGTAGGTCAAGAAGCAACAGTTAGTACTGGACATGGAACAATAGACTGATTCAAAATTAGGAAAGAAGTACTTCAGGGCTGTATATTGTCACCCTGCTTATTCAATTTCTATGCAGAGTGATAGTGAAGTTGCTCAGTCGTGTCCGACTCTTTGCGACCCCATGGACAGTAGCCAACCAAGCTCCTCCATCCATGGGATTTTCCAGGTAAGAATACTGGAGTGGGTTGCCATTTCCTTCTCCAGGGGATCTTCCTGACCCAGGAATCGAACCCAGGTTTCCCACATTGTAGGCAGACGCTTTACCGTCTGGGCCACCAGGGAAGGCCAGAGTATCTCATGAAAAATGCTGGACTGGATGAAGCACAAGGTGGAATCAAGATTGACAGGAGAAATATCAATAATCTAAGATATGCAGATGACACTTCCCTAATGGCTCACATCCATACATGACCACTGGAAAAACCATAGATGGACCTTTGTTGGCAAAGTAATGTCTCTGCTTTTCAATATGCTATCTAGGTTGGTCATAACTTTCCTTCCAAGGAGCAAGCATCTTTTAATTTCATGGCTACAGTCACCATCTGCAGTGATTTTGGAGCCCAAAAAGATAAAGCCTCTCACTGTTTCCATTGTTTCCCCATTTATTTGCCATGAAGTGATGGGACCAGATGCCATGATCTTAGTTTTCTGAATGTTGAGTTTTAAGCCACCTTTTTCTCTCTCCTCTTTCACTTTCATCAAGAGGCTCTTTAGTTCTTCGCTTACTCCCATAAGGGTGGTGTCATCTGTGTATCTAAGGTTATTGATATTTCTCCCAGCAATCTTGATTCCAGCTTGTGCTTCATCCAGCCCAGCATTTCTCATGAGGTACTCTGCATATAAGTTAAATAAGCAGGGTGACAATATACAGCCTTGACGTACTCCTTTCCCAATTTGGAACCAGTCTGTTGTTTCATGTCCGATTTTGTTACTTCTTGCATACAGAATTTCTACCTGCATACAGATTTCTCAGAAGGCAGGTCAGGTGGTCTGGTATTCCCATCTCTTTCAGAATTTTCCACAGTTTATTGTGATCCACACAGTCAAAGGCTTTGGCATAGTCAATAAAGCAGAAATAGATGTTTTTCTGGAACTCTCTTGCTTTTTCCATGATCCAGCGGATGTTGGCAATTTGATCTCTGGTTCCTCTGCCTTTTCTAAAACCAGCTTGAACATCTGGAAGTTCACGGTTCACATATTGCTGAAGCCTGGCTTGGAGAATTTTGAGCATTACTTTACTAGTGTGTGAGATGAGTGCAATTGTGCCATAGTTTGAGCATTCTTTGGCATTACCTTTCTTTGGGGTTGGAATGAAAATGGACCTTTTCCAGTCCTGTGGCCACTGCTGAGTTTTCCAATTTGGCTGATATATTGAGTGCAGCACTTTAGCAGCAGCATCTTTTAGGATTTGAAATAGTTCCCAGGTAGAATTTTATCACCTCCACTAGCTTTTTCATAGTAATGCTTCCTAAGTCCCACTTAACTTCACACTCTAGATTGTTCAGCTCTGGGTTAGTGACCACACCACAGTGGCTATCTGGGTCATTAAGACCTCTCTTTCATAGTTTTTTGTATATTCTTGTAACTTCTTAATCTCTTCTGCGTCTATTAGGTCCTTACAACTTCTGTCCTTTATCGTGCCCATGCTTCAGTGAAATGTTCCCTTGATATCTCCACTTTTCTTGAAGAGATCTCTAGTCCTTCTCATTCTAAGGCTTTCTTATCTCATGTGCTATTCTCTGCATTCTGTTGAGTATATCTTTGTTGTTTCCCTTGCCCTTCACTTTTCTTCTTTCCTCAGCTATTTGTAAAGCCTCCGTAGACAACCACTTTGCCTCCTGTGATGAAAAGGACTTTTTTTTTTTTTTTTTTGGTATTAGTTCTAGAAGGTCTTCATGGACTGGTCTACTTCAGCTTCTTCAGCATCAGTGGCTGGGGTATAGACTTGAATTACTGTGATGTTGAATGGTTTGCTTTGGAAGTGAAATGAGATCTTTCTGTTGTTTTTGAGATTGCACCCAAGTACTGCATTTTGGTCTCTTTTGTTGACTATGAGGGCCACTCCATTTCTTCTAAGGGATTCTTGCCCCCAGGGATAAATACCATGGCCATCTGAATTGAATTTGCCCATTCTTGTCCACTTTAGTTCACTGATTCGTAAGATGTTGATTTTTCACTCTTTCCATCTCATGCTTGACCATGTCCATGTCATGGAACTAACATTCCAGACAGTATGCAGTATTGTTCCTTACAGCATTGGACTTTACTTTCACCACCAGACACATTCAGTACTGAGTGTCATTTCTGCTTTGGCCCAGTCACTTCATTCTTTCTGAAGCTATTAGTAATTGCCTTCCACTCTTCTGCAGTAGCATATTGACAACTTCTGACCTGGGGGCTCACTTTCCAGTGTCATATCTTTTCACCTTTTTGTACTGTTCATGACGTCCTCTGGCAAGAATACTAGAGTGGGTTGCCGTTTCCTCTTCCAGTGGAGCACAATTTGTCAGAACTCTTCACTGTGACCCACCCATCTTGGGTGGCCCTGCACAGCATGGCTCATAGTTTCATTGAGTTATGGAAACCCTTTCACCACAACAAGGCTGTGATCCATGAAGGGATATTTAGGGATTACACATATATATCTATAAGCATTGCTTATAATGGAGTGGTTGTGTACTGATAAATATTTGGACACTCACATAACATATCTACATTACACATATTACTTTTAATCTAGTATTTTATGGGAGCAGAGCTTCCTGTTCATTCTGATCTGCATCTGTGAACAGCTTCAATGTGTTTCCCTGCTCGTCTCTTCCATACTGTATTTGAAAAGTTTTCTATTGATAGACTTTCAGATAATGTTAAAGTTTTACTTACATGAACCAAGAAACTTCCAGATATTCAAGCTGGATTTAGAAAATGCAGAGAAACCAGATATCAAATTGCCAACATCCACTAGATCAGAGAATAAGACAGGAATTCCAGAAAAGCATCTACTTCTGCTTCATTGACAATGCTAAAGGCTTTGACAGTGTTCTTAAAGAGATGGGAATACCAGACCACCTTACCTGCCTCCTGAGAAACTTGTATGCAGGTCAACAAGAAACAGTTAGAACTGGACATGGAACATATATGTATATATATGTGTATATGTGTATGATATATACATATATATATGTATGTGTCTCATATGTGTGTATATGTATATACATATATACATATATGTGTATATATATGTATGTCTCATTTACACATATTTTACATGGGTCAAAGAAAGTCATGTACAAGGAAACAGAGAGGAAAAGAGCAATGCTTTTTGTGATGAAGGAAATAATTACTACTTTCTCTATTTCTATCTACAGAGGAAGAGAACTTCCAACAGTCCTCTGTGCATTTCTGATAGGGTCCTTCATACACATGTTCAAAACAAACTCCTTCTTCACCCCCTTCCACTTCAGCACTCCAAAACCAAACTGGTTGTCACCTGCTATACAGTATGTCAGTAGTAAAACGTATCAGTATCCATTGTGTCAGAATGCTTATGTCTTTCGTTGCTGCTGTTCAGACACTAAGTCGTGTCCGACACTTTGCCACTTCATGGACTGCAGCATGCGAGGTTTCCCTGTCCTTCACTGTCTCCCAAAATGGTGCTCGCCTTTTTTATGGTCCAACTCTCACATCTGTACATGACTACCAAAGAAACCATAACGTTGACTATATGGACCTTTGTCAGCAAAGAGATGTTTTTGCTTTTTAATACACTGGGTAGGTTTTTCATACAGCATTGCCTTTTAATGTGGCTATCACCAATGATTCAGGAAAAAATTAAAACAAAAAAAACTTGGGTTTAGAAACTGTGGAGTACAGGCATAGACTGTGACATTATAAGCTATCTTATTATACTAGTTTATTAAAATACCTGTAGACATGACTGAGCGACTTCACTTTCACTTTCATGCATTGGAGAAGGAGATGGCAATCCATTCCAGTGTTCTTGCCTGGAGAATCCCAGGGACGGGGGAGGGTGGTGGGCTGCCGTCTCTGGGGTCGCACAGAGTCCGACACGACTGAAGCGACTTAGCAGCAGCAGCAGCAGTGTAGTAAAATTAAACAGCTTTTATTAACAATTAAAATATAGCATTTCAATTTTCCTGTGTTTCTTTTAGAACTGTGACTAAGCAATATTGTCAAAAGCCATACCGTGGGGAAAAGATATACCAAGAAACTCACCATTAACCGACCTGATTCAAGAAGGAAAAATCTGCTTTTCTCCCCTTTTGTGATGGATTAAAACTTCAGTCTCACAAAGCAAAAATAAATCCTGTGAGTGCAAGTATGTAGGCTTGTGTCTAATGATTCTGTTTTCAAACCCAATTTCATATGCCCGATGCACAATGAGACCAAGCAAACCAAAACGTCCGAAGAGTTTGGATCAGTGAAAGGTTTATTGCAGGCTAATGCAAGGAGGAGGGTGGCTCCTGACCCTGAAAACTCTGAACTACTCAAAAGCTTTCAGCAAAGCACTTTTAAAGGCAAGGTGAGAGAGGTTGATTGTTGAAAACTTTTTGGCGTTGGAATCTTTTATTTTTGCAGCTACCCACCTAGGTCAGGTGAGGATTTTCCTGTAAATCTCCACCAAGACAAATGTTGTTGTTTGTTCTGCAAATTTTTATCCATATATGAATGGACTCTTAAAGGTCGGAACCTTGAGAATTAACTGTCCTGTGTATTTCAGGCTACAGGCAACAGAACATGAAGTTTAAAGTGAAAGCAACAGGTCTAACCCGTAGTCAGATGTGTTCTTCCCTATTACAATTTTACATACAAATTCTAGAATGAATTAGAAAATTAAAAAGATAACTGGGCACTGAAAAATGGATTAGTATGTGTAATAATGGTGAAAAAGCTGAAATGTGTTGAGCAAGGTGATGCCCCCAAGTCTCCATTACTTACTAGCTCTGTACCAAAATAAACCTAAATTCTTTAGTTTCCTTAATTATAAAATGAGTAAAATAGAACTATATCTAGTTCATAAGTATATTATGAGACTTTGAGGTAATTTAAAGAGCATTTAGCCATAATGCAAAGAACATGTTTTTCACATTTTATTTTTAGCAGTACCAATAAGGTACAGGTATATTTTGTAGTTGAAAAAGATTTCTGCCTCAAATAATGGCACACGGTGCTACCATCACATGATGTGCAGGATGTGGAAGGCAAAGTACACTTTAAAAATATTATGTATTTTAATTGGAGGATAATTACAATATTGTGATGGTTTTTGCCATACATCAACATGAATCAGCCATAGGTATACATGTGCCCCCCACCTCATCCTGCACCTTCTTTCTACCTTCCTCCCCACCCTATCCCTCTGGGACGTCCCAGAGCACCAGCTTTGGGCACCCTGATTCATGCATCGAACTTGCCCTGGTCATCTATTTTACATATGATAATGTACATGTTTCAGTGCTATTCTCTCACATCATCCCACTCTCGCCTTCTCCCACTGAGTACAAAAATCTGTTCTATATGTCTGTGTCTCTTTTGCTGCCCTTCATGTAGGATCATTGGTACCATCTTTCTAAATTCCATATATTTGCATTAATGTATAGTATCTGTCTTTCTCTTTCTGACTTCATTCTGTATAACAGACTCCAGATTCATCCATCCACCTCATTAGAAACTATCCATTTTTGTTTGCAAACAATAGGATAAATGAAAGGATGGATGCTAAAAGAAATGCGTTATTGGTTTGTTTCCTGTAGAGTTCGTAGCAAATATAGTTATAAAGTCTATCATGGAGTTTAACATACAAAAGCAATCAGGATAGTACAACACATTAATGGAATGAAGGAAAAGAATCACATGATCATCTCGATGCAAAAAAGGCATTTGACAAAATGTGACACACTTCCATGACACAATTATACTGCCTTATTTCCAAAAATACAATTTCCTTGGTTAAAAGGATTAATTGTTGTTGTCATGCTGTTGCAACTATCATGTAGCTACTAATAAAAAAGAAATAGATTCTTGAAAATATGTACCAATCACTAAATCACACCAATAACCTGAGGTCCATCTGTTATCTTCATTTCCAGTTCAGAGGAGTGTTCTATGTGCAGATATGAGGCAACTTGTACACTCAATTGTTGGTTATTTTTTATTAAGGTGAAATTCATGTAAAATAGGATTAATCATTTCTAAGTAACAAATTCTGTGGCACCTAGGACATTCACATTGTTGTACAACTGCTACTTCTATGAAGTTCCAAAACATTTCCATCATTCCAAAACAAAATGCCAAACCTATTAAACAATCTCATCCCATTCTGTCCTCCTACTATTAACCGCCCCTGGCAAACACTAATCTGCCTTCTGTTTCTATGAATAAAGTTATTATAGATAAATAATAAAAATAATTAAAAATATATTTTGTGTCTGGTTTCTTTCACTTAGCATAATGTTTTAGAGGTTTGCCTACTTCAGAGCATGTATCAGAATTTTCATTTCTTTTTATGACTGATTAATGCTCCCCTTATACCACATATATATGCCATAATTAGTTTATTGGTTTGTACTCTGGTAGGCATTCGAATGGTTTCCATCATCTAGCTATTGTGAACAGTGCTGCTGTGAATATGGGTTCATATGTATATGTTTGAGTGCGCCCTAGTTTGCCGTGCTCAGTCGCTGAGTCGTGTCCAACTCTCTGTGACTCCATGGGCTGTAGCCTACCAGGATTCTCTGTCCTTGGGATTTTCCAGGCAAGAATACTAGAGTGAGTTGCCATTTCATCCTCCAGGACATCTTCCTGACCCAGGGATCAAACCCATGTGTGAAGCCATATGTCTGAGTGCCTGTTTTTGATTCTTTTGAGGTTATACTTGGAATTGTTGGGTTGCATGGTAATTCCATATTTAACTTTTTGAGAAACACCCAAACACTTTTCCACTTTTCCACTATGGCTGAACCATTTTATATCCCCAATGGTACTGTGTGAGGGTCTCAAGCTAGCCAACACATGCTTCTTTTTTTCTTTTATTATAGCTATTCTGGTGGATGTGGATTGGTACCTCATATGGTTCTGATTGGGCTTCCCTGCAAGAATTCGTCTGCAATGCAAGAGACCCCAGTTCGATTCCTGGGTTGGGAAGATCCCCTGGAGAAGGCATAGACTACCCATTCCAGTATTCTTGGGCTTCCCTGGTGATTTAGATGGTAAAGAATCTGACTGCAATGCGGGAGACTTGAGTTTGATGCCTTGGAGGAGGACAAGGCTACCCACTCCAGTATTCTTGCTGGGAGAATCTCCATGGACAGAGGTACCTGGCCAGCTACAGTCCATGGGATTGCAAAGAGTCGGACATAACTGAGCAACTAAGCACAGAATATAGTTCTGATTACCATTTCCCTAATGAGTAAATGCTGAGCACATATTCATGTGCATAGTTAGGCATTTTTATATCTTCTCTAGAAAATTATCTATTCATTCCTTTCAGCATTTTTAGTAGGGTTGTTTCATTGTTACAGGTTTTTTAAATACCCTGTATACTATATAAATATTGTATATATATATTTTTTCTACCATTCTATGGATATCTTTTCATATTCTTGATGACAAAGATGTTTATATAAAAGCAAGAACCTCATGGACCAAAAAAAAAAAAAAAAAAAAATGAAGACAAAGGACCAAAATTTGAAAGCTTGAAAATTGATAGATGATTTGGTAAATACAAAAATTTGGATCAGGAGCCTGTAGAAGCAGTCAGAAAACTTGGAGAACCATGAAATGTTCAAGGATTTGCCACATTGATTACATTGGTAATAGAAGTAAATGTGGATCTAATAGAAGTTTGTTTAAAAACCTGTTTCTTCCCCTGGTACTTCTCAAACTGAGATACCCCTTCTTTGCTCTAAATGAACACTTGGAGAACCATTCTCTGGAAAGGGAAAATGAAAATTCTCAGGACTCAGGACTTAGGGACCCATGCAGTATCATATCTGAAACACAGAAATTAAGTTTTTAAATGTCTTATTCCCCAGTACTACATCCAATTCTACTTTTCAAGCCAGGTACAAGAATGCTCTTCTGAAAACCTTAGAGCCCAAGAGAAAATATGTTGAGATGGTGACATCTGAGGTCATCTAATGAAAGAATACAGAAAAATAACTCCACAGTGAAGCATTAAATTAGGAAGCTTCAACCATGTGCACTTAAAATGAACGTTTGTAATGCCTCATTTTAAGTGATTGAAATGATTTTATTTCTATACAGTACCAATGAACAACCTGAAAATGAAGTTAAGAAAACAATTCCAATCTAAAAATGAAATTAAGGAAACATTTCCAATTATAAAATACTTTAGGATGAGTTTAACAAAATATATACACCGAATAATATATACACTGAAATATACAAAATACATACATTGAAAACTAGATAATATTTCTTTTTAACATAAAAATGTATACATTCTATTGAGGAAAACACAACTAAAGGTTACCAAAAAAAATGACAAATTGGAGGAACTAACAGCTCTTACAAACTCAAGAACAGACAAGAACAGTAATGGGGATTGGTCAAAGAAATAATATAAATAATGTAATGACTCATTTTTAATCACAAGCAGATAATTAGGAATGATAAGACATCTGAGCAAAGCACTGACTATGACAAGAAGAGATGAAGATAAAAAAATAAACTTAAGTGAAAGACAAATCTGCAGAGCTGAAGAAAGAAAGGAGGGAACAAAATTACCCATCGGTCTTCAAAGAAACAAAGTATTGCACCTGGTGATGTGATCAGGCTCCCCTTTTTTTTAAGTTCTGTAAATACACTTTAGATTTTTGCTCTGTGGTTACCTTGAGGCTTACATAAAGTACCTCATAGAAGAGGCAGTCCATTTTATGCTGAGAGCAACATATCTTTGTTCACTCATAAAAACGCCACCATTGTACTCCTTTCCTTTTATATTTCCAATGTCACTATTTACTTCTTTTTATGCTGTAAGTTTATAAACTCTAGTAGCTATATCTATTTTAAATACTTTTTTCTTTAACCCTTATACTACAGTTAAGTGGCTGACACACCATTTTAATAAAGAATAACAATTTTTAATTCTGTTTTTTTACCTTTACCCGAGTGTTGTCTATTTGGCATATTTTTGTTGTTGTTTTTCCTGAGTAGCATCTTTTTGTTTAAGCTTGAAGAACTTCTTTTAGCATTTCTTACAAGATCAGCCTAATGGTGATGAACTTTGTCAGGTTTTATTTGTCTGGAAAAACCTTTATTTATTCATATCTGAGGGATAAATCTGCTGAATACATTAGCTGGCAAATTTCATGTTTCAACCCTTTGAATAAGTCATTCCACTCTCTCCTGGTCTATAGTTTCTACTGAGACATCTGCTTATAGCCTGATTGGGGTTTCATTTTAAGTTACTTAATTTTTTTCTGCATTTCAGATTATTTATTTTTGACGGTTTCATACAATGAGTCTTACAGAAGGTCTTTTTGCGTTGATCTGCCCTGTTGTCTGTACTTTCTATTGCCTTCTTCATCTTATTTCTTGAATTTTTCAGCTTGATTGTTTCTGTTTTGTCCTTTTTAATAATTTTAATTTTTGGTAAATAACTCTTTCTGTTCAATAATTTTATTCCTAAATTCAATGAACTGTCTTTCTGGATTTTCTTGCAACTCATTGAATTTCTTCATGACAGCTATTTTTGATTCTTTAGCAGTTAGCTCAGCAATCCCCAATCTTTTGAGCATCAGGGACCAGTTTTCTGGAAGAAAACCACTCACCTCCTGCTGTGAGGCTGAGTTCCTAACAGGCCAGGAACAGTACTGGTCCATCCATGGCCAGGGATTTGGTCCCCCTGAGTTATATCACAATATTCCATGTCTTTGAATTCAGTTTCTGGAGAATTATTATTTTGTATTAGTGATACCATATTTCTTTGACTTTTCCTATTGTTTGATGATTTGAGCTTGTGTTTTCTCACTTGATGTAGCCTGACACCCTCCTTAATTAAAAATTTCTGTTCACTTTTGCTATCAGATGGCTCAGTGGGAAAGAAATGCCAGGAGACACAGGTTCTATCCCTGGATCAGGAAGATCCCCTGGAGAAGAAAATAGCAACTGCATTCCAGTATTCTTTCCGGGATGATCCCATGGACAGATGAGCCTGGTGGGCTACAGTCCATGGGGTGGCAAAGAGTTGAATACACATGAACACATTGTTTCTTACAGTTCAACAGAATGACATTTAGAACTCTTTTCTTATTCCAGGAGGTGGCACTAAAACTCAAGTTTTTAGCTTCTCCTGCAGGAGCTGGCTTTTGGGGATGTGTTGGAGTGTACATGAGGAGCTGGTATCAGAGTGGGAGGTTTGGGCTAGAACCTCAGATTCTGGAGATGCTCATGGCTTAGTGGAAAGAACTTCACCTGGAGATACTTTGTGGGTGTGCTCCCTGCTGAAATCCCATAGCAGATGGCAGGAAAGCTATTTCTTCAATGCCCACTGATATTCCTGTCTGCCCTCTCCTCTTCCTTCTCTCCCACCAGTCACAGAGGTCCCCAATCACAAATCTGGATGCTGCTAGAGAGAAACAGGTCCCTCCAGCTGCAGTTCACATTACTGAGAAGCAGAGTGCTACTGCTACTGCTAAGTCACTTCAGTCGTGTCCAACTCTGTGTGACCCCATAGACGGCAGCCCACCAGGCTCCCCCGTCCCTGGGATTCTCCAGGCAAGAACACTGGAGTGGGTTGCCATTTCCTTCTCCAATGCAGGAAAGTGAAAAGTGAAAGTGAAGTCGCTCAGTCGTGTCGGACTCTTAGCGACCCCACAAACTACAGCCTACCAGGCTCCTCTGTCCATGGGATTTTCCAGGCAAGAGTACTGGAGTGGGTGCAGAGTGGTCCCTCACTATTTTCATCTTACACCTCCTCTGCCAAAAGAGGCACCTCTGATGCTCCCCAAAACCCACACTTTGGGCATCAGTCTGGAGCAGAGACACACTAGAAGAGCTCCTCCAGTTTATTGGCCTTAATACTCATTTCTGTCCCACTCTGATAGTGTTCCATACCCCACTGTCCAGTCAAGGTAGACAAAAAAATAGAAATCCAGATAAAGAGATATTGCACTCCCATGCAGCATTATTCACAATAACTTAGAGGTGGAAATAAACTAAATGTCCATCAGTGGATGAATTGATATGGAAAATGTACAATAAGCACACAATTTCATTCTTTTGCTTGCAGATATCCAGTTTTCAAAACACCATTTGTTGAAGAGGCTTTACTTTCTTCATTGTGTGTCTTGACACCCTTGTCAAAATCAGTCGATATGTGTGGATTCATTTCTAGACTGTGTATTCCATTCTATTGATCTACAAGTCTGTCTTTATGTTAGGATCATACTGTTTTAATTATTACAGCTTTGTAATATGTTTTAAAATCAGGACCTCTGAGGCTTCCAGCATTGTTTTTCTTTCTCAAGACCATTTCTGGATATTCCTTTGTGGTTCCATAAAATTGTTAGCATTGTTTTTTTCTCTAAAAACTGCTATTGAAAATCTTATAGTAATTGCTAAGGACCTGTAGATTGATTTGGGTATTATAGAAATTTTAGCAACACTTAAGTCTTCTAATCCATGAAAGCAAGACAGCATTCCATTTGTGTCTTCTAAAAATCTTTTCAGTAATATTTATAGTGTTTAATATATAAGACTTTCACTTTCCTAGTTAAGTTCATTTCTATGTATTTTATTCTTAAATTTCATATTTAGATTGTTCTCTATCAATATATAGAAGTTAAACTGATCTTTGTATATTGATTTTGTATTCTGAAACTTTGGTCAATTCATTTATTGTGACAGATTTTTGTGGAACCTGTAGGGTTTTCTATGCATCAGATCATGTCATCAGTGAACAAAAATAATTTTGCTTTCTTATATTCTATTTGGATGCCTTTTTAAAAAATTAATTTATTTATTTTAATTGGAGGCTAATTACTTTACAATATTGTAGTGGTTTTTGCCATAAACTGACATGAATCAGCCATGGGTGTACATGTAACCCCCCTCCTGAACCCCCCTCCCACCTCCCTCCCCATCCCATCCCTCAGGGTCATCCCAGTGCACCAGCCCTGAGCACCCTGTCTCATGCATTGAACCTGGACTGGCAATCTATTTCACATATGGTAATATACATGTTTCAATGCTATTCTCTCAAATCATCCCACTCTCGCCTTCTCCCACAGAGTCCAAAAGTCTGTTCTTTATCTCTGTGTCTCTTTTGCTGTCTCACATATAGGGTCATCATTACCATCTTTCTAAATTCCATTTATATGCATTAATACACTGTATTGGTGTTTTTCTTTCTGACTTACTTCACTCTGTATAATCAGCATCAGTTTCATCCACCTCACTAGAACTGATTCAAATGCATTCTTTTTAATGGCTGAGTAATATTCCATTGTGTATATGTACTACAGCTTTCTTATCCGTTTGTCTTCTGATGGACTTCTAGGTTGCTTCCATGTCCTGGCTATTGTAAACAGTGCTGCGATGACCATTGGGGTACACGTGTCTCTTTCAATTCTGATTTCCTTGGTGTGTATGCCCAGCAGTGGGATTGCTGGGCTATATGGCAGTTCTATTTCCAGTTTTTTAGGGAACCTCCACATTGTTCTCCATAGTGGCTGTACTAGTTTGAATTCCCATCAACAGTGTAAGAGGGTTCCCTTTTCTCCACACACTTTCCAGCATTTATTGTTTGTAGACTTTTTTGCTGGCAGCCATTCTGACTGGCATGAGATGGTACCTCATTGTTGTTTTGATTTGTATTTCTCTGATAATGAGTGATGTTGATCATCTTTTCATGTGTTTGTTAGCCATCTGTATGTCTTCTTTGGAGAAATGTCTGTTTAGTTCTTTGGCCCATTTTTTTGATTGGGTCATTTATTTTTCTGAAATTGAGCTGCAGGAGATGCTTATATATTTTTGAGATTAATTCTTCATTAGTTGCTTTGTTTGCTATTATTTTCTCCCATTCTGAAGGCTGTCTTTTCACCTTGCTTATAGTTTCCTTCATTATACAAAAGCTTTTAAGTTTAATTAGGTCCCATTTGTTTATTTTGGCTTTTATTTCCATTACTTTGGGAGGTAGGTCATAGAGGATCCTGCTGTGATTAATGTCAGAGCACTTTGCCTATGTTTTCCTCTAGGAGTTTTATAGTTTCTGGTCTTACATTTAGATCTCTAACCCATTTTGAGTTTATTTTTGTGTATGGTGCTAGAAATTGTTCTAGTTTCATTGTTTTGCAAGTGGTCGAGAAGTTTTCCCAGCACCACTTGTTAAAAGATAGCCTTTTCTCCATTGTATACTCTTGCCTCCTTTGTTAAAGATAAGGTGTCCGTAGGTGTGTGGATTTATCTCTGGGCTTTCTGTTTTATTCCATTGATCTATATTCCTGTCTTTGTCCCAGTACCATACTGGCTTGTTGACTGTAGCTTTGTAGTATAGTCTGAAGTCAGGAAGGCTGATTCCTCCAGTTCCATTCTTCTTTCTCAAGATTGCTTTGGCTAGTCAAGGTTTTTTTGTATTTCCATACAAATTTTGAAATTATTTGTTCTAGTTCTCTGAAACATACCATTGGTAACTTGATAAGGATTGCATTGAATCTATAGATTGCTTTGGGTAGTATATTCATTTTCACTATATTGATTATTTTGATTCACAAACTTGGTATATTTCTCCATCTATTTGTGTCATCTTTGATTTCTTTCATCACTGTTTTATATATATATATATATGTGTATATATATATATATATATGTATCTTTTGTTTCTTTAGGTTGATTTGTGTCTAGGTATTTTATTCTTTTCATTGCAAAGGTGAATGGAATTGTTTCCTTAATTTCTCTTTCTGTTTTCTCATTGTTAGTGTATAGGAATGTAAGGGATTTCTGTGTGTTAAATTTATGTCCTGCAACTTTACTATATTCGTTGATTATCCTTAGTAATTTTATGAAAATGCAAAATGATAGGACACTGAAGGATGAACTCCCCAGGTGGGAAGGTGCCCAATATGCTACAGGAGTTCAGTGGAGAAATAACTCCAGAAAGAATGAAGGGATGGAGAAAAAACAAACAAACAAAAAAAACACCCCATTGTGATTGTGACTGGTGATAGAAGAAAGGTCTGATGCTGTAAAGAGCAATACTGCATAGGAACCTGGATGTTAGGTCCATGAATCAAGGCAAATTGGAAGTGGTCAAAGGGGAGATAGCAAGAGGGAACATTAACATTCTAGGAATCAGCAAACTAAAATGGACAGGAATGCTTGAATTTAACTCAGATGACCATTATATCTACTACTGTGGGCAAGAATCCCTTAGAGGAAATGAAGTAGCCATCATAGTCAACAAAAGATTCCAAAATGCAGTACTTGGATGCACTCTCAAAAATGAAAGAATGGTCTCTGTTCATTTCCAAGGCAAACCATTTGATATCACAGTAATCTAACTCTGTGCCCTAATCAGTAACGCTGAAGAAGCTGAAGTTGGATGGTTCTCTGAAGACCTACAAGACCTTTCAGAACTAACATCCAAAAAAGATGTCCTTTTCATTATAGGGGACTGGAATGCAAATGTAGGAAGTCAAGAAACACCTGGAGTAAAAGGCAGATTTGGCCTTGGAGTAGAGAATGAAGCAGGGCAAAGGCCAAAGAGTTTTGCCAAAGAATGCACTGGTCATAGCAAACATCTCTTCCAACAACACAAGAGAAGACTCTACACATGGACATCACCAGATGGCCAACACCAAAAAGAGAATGATTATATTCTTTACAAACAAAGAAGGAGAAGATCTATACAGTCAACAAAAACAAGACTGGGAGCTGACTGTGGCTCAGATCATGAACTTTTTATTGCCAAATTCAGATTGAAATTGAAGAAAGTATGGGAAACCACAAGACCATTCAGGTATGACCTAAATCAAATCCCTTACAATTATACAGTGGAAGTGACAGATAGATTTAAAGGACTAGATCTGATAGAAAGAGTTCTTGATGAACTATGGACGGAGGTTTGTGACATTGTATATGAGACATGGATCCAGACCATCCACAAGAAAAAGAAATGCATAAAAGCAAAATGGCTGTCTGAGGAGGCCTTACAAATAGCTGTGAAAAGAAGAGAAGCGAAAAGCAAAGGAGGAAAGGAAAGATACCCATTTGAATGCACAGTTCCAAAGAATAGCAAGGAGAGATAAAAAAAAAAAAAGCCTTCCTCAGTGATCAGTACAAAGGCACAGAGGAAAACAATATAATGGAAAAGACTAGAGATCTCTTCAACAAAATTAGAGATACCAAGGGAACATTTCTTGCAAAAATGGGCTCAATAAAGGACAGAAATTGTATGGACCTAACAGAAGCAGCAGATATTAAGAAGAGGTGGCAATAATACACAGAAGAACTGTACAAAAAGATGATCATGACCCAGATAATCAAGATGGTGTGATCACTCATCTAGAGCCAGACATCCTGGAATGTGAAGTCAAGTTGGCCTTAGGAAACCTCCCTACAAACAAAGTTAGTGAAGGTGATGGAATTCTAGTTGAGCTATTTCAAATCCTAAAAGATGATGCTATTAAAGTGCTGCACTCAACATGCCAGTAAATTTGGAAAACTCAGCAGTGGCCACAGGACTGGAAAAGGTCCGTTTTCATTTTATTCCAGTCCCAAAGAAAGGCAATGCCAAAGAATGCTCAAACTACCACACAATTGCACTCATCTCACATGCTAGCAAAGTAATGCTCAAAATTCTCCAAGCCAGACTTCAGCAATACGTGAACCGAGAACTTCTAGATGTTCAAGCTGGTTTTAGAAAAGGCAGAGGAACCAAAGATCAAATTGCCAACATCTGCTCGATCATTGAAAAAGCAAGAGAGTTCCATAAAAACATCTACTTCTGCTTTATCGACTATGCCAAAGCCTTTGACTGTGTGGATCACAATAAACTGTGGAAAATTCTGAAAGAGATGGGAATACCAGACCACCTGAGCTGCCTCTTGAGAAACCTATATGCTGGTCAGGATGCAACAGTTAGAACTGGTCACGGAACAACAGACTGGTTCCAAATAGGAAAAGGAGTACATCAAGGCTGTATATTGTCACCCTGCTTATTTAACTTCTATGCAGTGTACACCATGAGAAACACTGGGCTGGATGAAGCACAAGCTGGAATCAAGATTGCTGGGGAAAATATCAATAACCTCAGATATGCAGATGACACCACCCTTATGGCAGAAAGTGAAGAGGAACTCAAAAGCCTCTTGATGAAAGTGAAAGTGGAGAGTGAAAAAGTTGGCTTAAAGCTCAACATTCAGAAAACGAAGATCATGGCATCCGGTCCCACCACTTCATGGGAAATAGATGGGGAAACAGTGGAAGCAGTGTCAGACTTTATTTTTCTGGGCTCCAAAATCACTACAGATGGTGACTGCAGCCATGAAATTAAAAGACGCTTACTCCTTGGATGGAAAGTTATGACCAACCTAGATAGCATATTCAAAAGCAGAGACATTACTTTGCCAACAAAGGTTCGTCTAGTCAAGGCTATGGTTTTTCCTGTGGTCATGTATGGATGTGAGAGTTGGACTGTGAAGAAGGCTGAGCACTGCAGAATTGATGCTTTTGAACTGTGGTGTTGGAGAAGACTCTTGAGAGTCCCTTGGACTGCAAGGAGATCCAACCAGTCCATTCTGAAGGAGATCAGCCCTGGGATTTCTTTGGAAGGAATGATGCTAAAGCTGAAACTCCAGTACTTTGGCCACCTGATGCGAAGAGTTGACTCATTGGAAAAGACTCTGATGCTGGGAGGGATTGGGGGCAGGAGGAGAAGGGGACGACAGAGGATGAGATGGCTGGATGGCACCACTGACTCGATGGACGTGAATCTGAGTTAACTCTGGGAGTTGGTGATGGACAGGGAGGCCTGGCGTGCTGCGATTCATGGGGTCGCAAAGAGTCAGACACAACTGAGCAACTGATCTGATCTTGCATGAAATGTTCCCCTGGTTTCTCTAATTTTCTTGACAACATCTCTAGTCTTTCCCATTCTATTGCTTTCCTCTGTTTCTTTGCATTGATCACTGAGGAAGGCTTTCTTACCTCTCCTTGCTACATCACTTCATGGCAAATAGATGGGGAAACAGTAGGAAACAGTGACTGACTTTATTTTTGGGGGGCTCCAAAATCACTTCAAATGGTGACTGCAGCCATGAAATTAAAAGATGCATACTCCTTGGAAGGAAAGTTATGACCAACCTAGACAGCATTTTTAAAAATAGAGACATTACTATGCTAACAAAGGTCCGTCTAGTCAAAGCTATGGTTTTTCCAGTAGTCATGTATCAATATGAGAGTTGGACTGTAAAGAAAGCTAAGTGCCAATGAACTGATACTTTTGAACTGTGGTTTTGGGGAAGAATCTTGAGAGCTTCCCTGGTGGCTCAGATGGTAAAGCGTCTGCCTGCAATGCAAGAGACCCAGGTTCGATCCCTGGGTCAGTAAGATCCCCTGGAGAAGGAAATGGCAACCCACTCCAGTACTCTTGCCTGGAAAATTCCATGGACGGAGGAGCCTGGTAGGCTATAGTCCATGGGGTCGCAGAGTCAGATACAACTGAGCGACCTCACTTCACTTCACTTCACTTGAGACTCCCTTAAGGATTCTCTGCAAGGAGATCCAATCAGTCCATCCTAAAGGAGATCAGTCCTGAGTGTCCATTGGAAGGACTAATGCTAAAGCTGAAACTCTAATACTTTGGCCACCTCATGCGAAGAGTTGATTCATTGGAAAAAAAACTCTGATGATGGGAGGGATTGGGGGCAGGAGGAGAAGGGGACGACAGAGGATGAGATGCAAGGATGGCATCACCGACTCAATGGACATGAGTTTGAGTGAATTCCTGAAGTTAGTGATGGACAGGGAGGCCTGGCGTGCTGCGATTTTGGGGGTCACAAAGAGTGGGACACAACTGAGCGACTGAACTGAACTGGGAGAAATATCAACAATCTTAGATATGCAAATAATACCACTTTAATGGCAGAAAGTGAAGAGCTAAAGAGCCTCCTGATGAGAGTGGAAGGAGAGAGTGAAAAAGCTGGCCTAACTCAACATTCAAAAAACTAAGATCATGGTGTCTGGTACCATCACTCCATGGCAAACAGATGGGGAAATAATGACAAACTTTGTTTTCTTGGGCTCCAAAATCACTGTGGATGGTGACTGCAGCCATGAAATTAAAAGACAGTTGCTCTTTCAACGAAAAGCTATGACAAACCTAGACAGCATATTCAAAAGCAGAAACATCATTTTTCAACAAAGGTCCATATAATCAAAGCTATGGTTTTTCCAGTAGTCATGTACGGATGTAAGAGTTGGGCCATGAAGAAGGCTGAGAGCCAAAGAATTGAAAAAAGTCAACTTGTGGTGAATCCATGAATATGATAGGCTAGCATCATATTTTTTTGTTTGTAATCGTTTTCCCTTGGATCTGATTTCAGCAGTCTTAGTCTCATGAACCGTTCATTTTTATTTTTATTTTCTACTGAAGTATAGTTGGCTTACAATGTTGTGTTAATTTCTGCTGTACAGCAGCATTCTTGTTTAAAAAAATATTCTTTTCTGTTGTGGTTTATCAAAGGAAATTGATTGTAGTTCCCTGTGCTTTACAGTAAAACGCTGTCCCTTAACCATTATCCCTATTAAAGCTTACATGTGCTAACCCTAATCTCCACTCCATCCCTCCCCCAACTACCTCCCCCCTCTACTTTGGCAATCATAAGTCTGTTCTCTATGTCTGTGAGTCTGTTTCTGTTTCATAGATAGGTTCATTTGTGTCATATTTTAGATTACACATATAAGTGATATCATATTTGTCATTATCTTTCTAAATTCACTTAGTGTGATCATCTCTAGATGCATGTATGTTGCTGCAAATGGCATTATTTTGCTCTTTATTTTGACTGAGTGGTATTCCATTGTACCATGTCTTCTTTATCCATTCATCTGTCAATGAACAGTTACGTTGCTGTTTCCATGTCTTGGCTATTGTGAACAGCACTGCCATGAACATAAGGGTACACGTATCTTTTTGAATTAGAGTTTTGTCTGGAAATATGCCCAGAAGTGGGATTGCTGGATTATATGGCAACTCTATTTTTAGTTTTCTGAGTAACCTGCATACTCTTTTGCATATTAACTGTCCCAATTTACATTCCTACCAGCAGTGTAGGAGGATGAATTTTAAAGAAGCATAGCCATTTGTGTTCTCTTGGCTGTGTAATTTTAGTTTCAATTTCCTTTACCTTTACAATAAAGGAAACCTATTCTTGCAAAACTACATCTTTATCAAAAGCCATCATGTAATTAGGAAGAATGGTGTTTATCAAAAGCCATCACGTGATTAGGAAGAATACTGTGAGAACCATTCTAGAATGGAGTCATTCCAATGCAATGTATTGTTAAAATCTGTTGTAAGTACTGAAATCTGGATGACAACATTGCATTGTCTGTTAATGTACTGAACACTCACTTCTTTTTTCTCCTTTTGACCATCATAATGAACAGGATGGCTTCTTCTCTTGCTTCAGCTTTGTGTATAAGATCAAACGATCTTATACGTAAGTGACCACAGACCTCCAGACACCCTGAAAGCTTTTACCAAATGCAACCTTAATTTGTGTTTTGAAAGAACTATTTTCAAGATAGATTTTTATAATTTATTTCAACTTTAAGCATATTCTAGAGTCTCCAAATGTGGACTATTGCCTTACTAGTCCCTTAGAAATCGTATACAGTAGAGATGCAAGAAAATCTTCCACAGTTGGGGAGGGAGAGGGTGGAAAAAAATTGAGATAGTAGCATTGAAATATTAACATATACACTACCAGGGTAAAATAGATAGCTAGTGGGAAGTAGATGTATAGCACAGGGAGCTCAAGCCAGTGTTCTGTGATGATCTAGAGGGATGGGATGGGGGGTGGGTTGGGAAGGAGGCTCAAGAGGGAGGGGTTATATGTATACATATAGCTGATTCACATTGTTGTATGGCAGAAACCAGCACCACGCTGTAAAGCAACTATCTTCCAATTAAAAAATTTTTTAAAAAGAACAGTAGTGAGAACACTTATAGAATCTGGGTAAGAAAAATGGGACTAGAGGGGTGAAGAGATGCTATGCTTCTAAACTCTTCATGTGCTTGCATTTTTCCTTTTTTCTTTTTTCTATTTCAGAGGCACTAACTCTGGGTACCAAAAATTTTTTTCATGGCTGCTGAAACAAGACACTAATATTTTCAAAGAACCCTGGGAGTTTAAAAGAAAGCCATTGACTACAATCACTAAAAGATGGCTTAGGTCATTAGGCTTGGTTAAATTCATTATTTTAAATCAAAGTTTCAATAGTCCCCATAAAATAAAAATGTTCTTTCTGGCCACCTATTTTCATGTTTTTTTGTTATTTCACTCAGGCCCTTTCCAATTCCCCTTAGGCAGTAAGCAAATGATGTTCCCAGAAATGTTTGATATGAAATATACACTTTCAGTTTCTTCATGTAATAAACAGTCATGCTTCTGTAGTTTTACTTTTTATCAAACTACAAATAAATAAAATGGAAAATGAAACTATTCCAAAAGTGGAAGTCATTTCTTACCGCCTGTGTGGTGAGTTGTGGTTGTTGGCTATGGCAACCTCTCTAATAAATAGATGCTCTGAAGCTACTCTAGCCAGAGGAGGAACAGAGTAGACTGCAAGAATGGCAGCTGACATGTCATCTCCTGTGGAAAATCCATGGACCATCTTTAAGGAATACCACATTGATGAAGACGTGGGCTTTGCTCTGCCACATCCACTGGTAAGGGAGGACACTGGAAATTGGGCAAAATTATTTTCTTGTCTTGACTTACCTGGACAGGTTAGCTTCTACTGAATAAATGTGGTTCAGTAATTTCTACTGAACAAATAGATATAGAGGTACCAAAATTGGAGGCAGAGTTTAAATAAAGGGATCTCAGTTAACTTTCTTAAAATTTTCTTCCTAGAAACTTAGCCTTAGAGGCACTTCTTACTCATCTTACACAGGTACAGAGAGTGATGAGATAAGGTAACTATAGAGGTATTTTAGTTTAAGACAATCACATTTCAGGGGGTATTTTGAAGAAAATTTTTAAAAAGTAATAAATGACCCATGAGTCAAAGGGACCCCCTTTCTCAGCTGATAAACCTCAGATTGCACAAAGCATGTGTTCCTGCTTTGATGTTTTTGAGGTGAGGAATCAAGCAACTTTGTGTTGTATTAATATTGTTTGGTATTTACTAAGCCTGAGTTTCAGGCTTAGAGAGAGTTAGACCTGCTAGACCTGCATGCTTTTTTCACAGGTTTTGCTATAAAGGGCAAGGCATTAGAATAAAAGTGTGTCTTAAGACTACAGTTTCCTAAGTTATCTTCCCAAGAATGCTATGAAAAGCATCTTATCTTTAATATCTTAATCATCACACACTTTTATCTCATTTTTAGCAATTTACAAATATTAACTTACTCCATCTTTACAACCATCCTGAAAGGTATGTATGTTATTAATCTTATTTTCCTGATGAGAAAGTAAGCCATGCAGAATTTAAGTAATCAGCCAAACTCACACAGCTAGTAATAACAGGGATAGGAAGTGAGTCTAATCAGTCTGGTTCCAGAATCCATGGTCTGAAAACCATTATCTATTATGCTACAGTGCCTAACTCAAGAGAAGGGGAGAACACAAGACATTATTTTCGTTTTTGGTTATTGTTTGTTTTCCTACTCTTGCTTTTAATGAAATTCATGAGATTCCAGGAGAGGATTTCTAGGAGCCAGTAACACGTTGTGACGATGCTGTATACCAGGAGGTATCTGTTTACTTGTGACTGAAACAGAATCCAGACTCTAGAGACAACCTTTAAGTGTGACAAGTACATATTTTAGTCAGAATCTAACTATACTTAGAAATCACATCTAGTAAATACCTTGGTTAATATAGGAAAATCTAAAGCAAATTCTTTGTCGCAATCTAATTTTCCTCTTCACATGATTAAGTTAAGTGAAGAAAATGAAGCAGATGTTTTAATTTTATTGCTAAAAGCAACTGGCTTACTTTATATTTTCAAATCAATAATATTCAGACTTACTCTCTCTTCACAAAAGTGCATAAGTGCCAAGACTGGATGTTTTGAGGAAATATTTATCAATGGTACACAAAAAAAAAATCTTTTTCAGAAACTACAAAGTGTCATATCAAATTTATTCTCTATTTCCCTATAAAGTTGGTTCTCTTATAAAAGAAAATAATCACAATAATTATGTGAATGAGTAAGTGAAAATTGTTCAGTTGTGTCTGACTCTTTTCTACCCCATGGACTGCAGCCCGCCAGGCTCCTCTGTCCATGGAATTCTACAGGCAAGAATACTGGAGTGGGTTGCCATTCCCTTCTCCAGGGAATCTTCCCTACCCAGGCATTGAACCTGGGTCTCCTACATTGCAGGCAGATTCTTTATCATCTGAGCCACCAAGGAAGCCACAAGTAATTTTGTAGACCTCTAAAACAGATTTAAAGGGGTAAACCCCAAAACTAAAGCAAAATAAAACTCTTCCTGAGCTATTTAAAAAACAATGTTGCTACTTGAGATGCCTATGAAATTAGATTTAGTATCCTGAAACAGGATGAAAACAAAATTAGAGGAGATCTTTCCTGGAAATTAGAGGTTCAAAAATGTCCATTTCATCTCATAATCTATCACCTTCCAATTGTAAAGCAAAATAATTTGTCTTCTGATTTCATGTAGATGCAAAATGCATTCTCTCATCTAGCAGGAGTTGAATGGCCCTCTGTGTTACCCTTTATTAATTTATAATATATCATTTAGACATCCTTTGAACCAGAAGGAATATTATTGATTAAATTTTACATTTGTTGAAAGTTCTGTCCAATAAGACACTAATCTGGACACATAATAAAGTACTTCTGTTATTTGGGGAAAGTAGCCCCAATAAAAATTTCGGACATGCTACACATGACACACATGAAACACAGAATAAAGAAAATATGTATGTATTACTAAAATCATCAGAGCACAGTAGTTTTGTGATTAGGGAGAAAAAATTCAGAGCAAATACAAGAAAAGTGATTATCTAGTGAATATACTGCCTGGATCTTTCATTCCTAAAAATTTTCCCTGACTAAGTAAGTCTAGCCAATTCCCTGCAGCCCCTGAACAGGTTTGAAGTTTTTGTTACATTTGTCTTCATATTTTATAGCTTCCTTATAATATTAACTTGGTTTTGAAACTTAAAGCCTCACTCACCTTGGTTTCAGGTAAACTCAATTTATGCTCTCTCCCCTTAATTCAGTATCGATGCCCCCAAGAGCACATCTGGAAGGAGCTTAATGAAGAAGGCCTGGGGAGTTTTCAGGACTCTGAATCTCATTTCAGGCTGTGACCTAGTATTTTTGTTTCTATATTTTCCCTTAAGACACGATTAGAAACAACACCCAGGGAGGCACTTATTAAAAACAAAACCCAATTGAGTAAAATTTAAAACGTCATTGGCTTCCTTCAGTGATTCATGAAATGGGCATCATGCCAACTAGCAGGAAGAAAAGTACTCTGAGGAGCTGTACAAACATGAAAGACTTTTATAGGCAGAAGAGAGCAGAAACAAGGCAGTCATTATCTCCGCAGAGAGTGAATTGGTTGTATCGAGGTCACATTCTTTAGAGAAAAGCAGGGTTCTATGAGCAGATCAGTTCATTACTGCTGGCCAGGGGATTCCAGATTGACTGGTTTAGGATTCCACTCTGGGAGAGGCAGAAATTGTAATTAAGTATGTCTCCATTTAGTGACATGGGACTTAAGTTACTCCATTCCGGGTTATTGGGTCTTTTCTTTTTAAACTTTTTATTTTGTACTGGAGTATAGCCAGTTAACATTCTTATAATAGTTTCAGTTGGTCAGCTCAGTTGCTCAGTCTTTGTGATCCCATGGATGGCAGCACGCCAGGCTTCCCTGTCCATCACCAGCTCCCGGAGCTTGCTCAAACTCATGTCCATCATGTCCGTGATACCATCTAACCATCTCATCCTCTGTCGTCCGCTTCTCCAGCATTCAATTTTTCCCAGCATCGGGGTCATTCTTCAGCATCAGATGGCCAAATTATTGGAGTTTCACCTTCAGCATAGTCCTTCCAATGAATATTCAGGACTGATTTCCTTTAGTTTCAGGCAGACAGCAAAGGGATTTAGCCATACCTACACATTTATCCATTCTCCCCCAAACTCCCCTCCCGTCCAGGCTGCCACATAACACTGAGCAGTCTTATTTATAACACTCTTTTATTTGGATTTCATTTTTATGTACTTGACCAAAAATTTGCCTGTTGTACCAAAGGAAACAATCAACATGTATACATATATATATATCATATATACATATATACATGCACATATATACAACATATATACAGCATCTCTTGCATATCTAGTACTGTGGTAAGAAATACAGAATTAAAAATATGATAAAATCCTTGCCTTCAGATAGTGAGATGTAAAAAGAGAAAACATCTTTTAGAAGTTGGAAATCCTTATGTTTGAATTATAATGAACTATGTGCACAAAACAAGCCATAAATCTTCCTGAGCCTTGCTTGTCTTATTTATGACATGGAGATAACTTTGGGGGCCATTATAATAATTAAACAAGAAATAATTAAATGAAAAATTGAAGCAAAACTGCCTCATTACTGACATTTAATAAATCTCATTTTCCTTCTATTCAAAAACAAAAACAAAAAAAATTTAACATCTAGCTGAGAAGGTAAAAATATAGCAGACAGCAATAAATTACTTAGGGCTTCCCTGGGGGCTCAGCAATAAAGAATCTGCCTGCCAATGCAGAAGACTTAGGTTTGATCCCTGGGTTGGGAAGATCCCCTGGAGAAGGAAATGGCAACCCACTCCAGTATTCCTGCCAGGGAAATCCCGTGGACAGGGAAACCTGGCAGACTAAGTCCATGGGGTCTTAAAGAGTTGGACACATCTAAGTGACTACACAACAATAACAAATCAGTTAATGTGAAAGGGTATAATTCATAAGATTCCTCATCGGAGGCATACCTATAGAATGGAATAGTCAGGAAGATTTCAGTGAAATGTGTCAAGGGATCTTTGCAAAGGAGGCAGATGAGAGGAAGAAGAGGAGCACAGAGAAGGTCCTGCACTCTTCGTGTGCAGGTGACAATGCGTGGCCTGGTGGCCCTAGACAGGTTGAGTGTGTGTTGGCATTGCATGGCATCGGTACAGAGGCAACATGGACCATCAGTGGAGGCACCACTGTTGGATAAGACCTTCCACTGGTGAATCAAAGCCCTGTTTCTTCTGTTTAAGGAGGACCTACCTCATCCTTATGATGCCTGGATCTCTATTGCTAGAAATCTGCCTGAACTGATCAAGAACAACCAACTACGTGTGGAAGTTGAGAAGGTTTGGAAAAAAATATTACATGTTTTCTATTTCAGCTTCTTAAAAGCATTAACTTGGTTTTGTGGCACTCACATCACACATTCTGAGTTGAGTCCATCTCTCCATTTATTCTCAGTTAGCAATGCTCAACATTGATGGCCTCCGAGGCCACAGGGCACAGCGCCTGGCACACTTGGTTCTGGGATACATCACGATGGCGTATGTGTGGGGTCGAGGCGATGGAGACATCCGAAAGGTCTGGAGATTTTCATATATTCTTTTATGCTAACACAACAGACTGACATCCAGTTGACATTTAATGTAAACGAACTCTAAGGGTATTGTCGAGGCATTTGTGAAGCTTGAGGATCTTGTGCTGAGGAGTTGCCTAACAAATATTTGGGGGAATGGATGGATGCTTGAGCGAATGGTTGCAAATGATTCACAGGCCATTAGAAAGTCAAGAATACAGCCCTGATTTCCTCTGGCCCTTTAGGTGGGCTTTGTTCTCTCTATGCCCAGATTACGTCCACATCATCACAAATCTCAAATGTAAGGGTTTAATAAGTACTGGGCTTAAGTTATGAAATGAGGAAGAGGCAATGACATTGGTTTGGTTTCACAGGGCCCTTATGTAGAACAGTTAATCTTTTGACACCCAGAAAGCAGAAGCGAAGGTGAGACATTTCAAAGGTTAATACTAAAAGTCGTGTTTTCATTAGGTCTTGCCAAGTAATATCGCTGTTCCTTACTGCACACTGTCTGAGAAGCTGGGACTGCCTCCTATTCTACTTTATGCAGATTGTGTCTTGGCAAACTGGAAGAAAAAGGATCCCAATGGGTATGTAAACAGTGATTATAACAGGAATTAAAGGTGTTCACAGTATTTTAATCAAAAGGGAAATGGTCATTTGTTTAATCTTTGGCAGCATGGCTTTCTTCTCTGTTGTTAAGATGTAAAAGATACATGCATGTGAGAGAGAGAGGTGTGTTGTCAACATACAATGAAATGTACGTATCTTAAGTGTTCAGTTTGATCAGTTTGACTGGCTTCTTTCGAGATTCGACGTTTCAATTTTAACTATTGAGTGGAATCAAAACATCTTTGGCAGTAGAGGTGGCAACGTCTGGGCTTTCAAAAGAGTCTGCTTAGAATCCTGGCCTTTCCTAAGCACTGAGTAACGGATCTGCTACAATGAAGGGTCGGAGGCTCTAGGTGTGTATCCGAAGAGGCGTGTCCTAGATGTGGGAGTACCGCCAAATGACATGATTTGATCTTGAAAATTTCTTATTAGTAACAAGGTTTCCAACTGGTTTTGACAATCCACGTGTGTTCCTTGCATATTTAATTGTTTCTTTCACTTATAAAGTCCTAAATTAAATGTTTGTTACACCTACTTGACAAATATTGAAAAAACACACTTTTACATTTTTATGTATTTTTTTACCTTTGCTAGATCAGTAGTATTAAAGGAAATAACTCAAAACCATTTAATTTTTACATTGGTTTCCTTTCCATCTTCCAATTGATCCACGGCTTCACGGCTGCTCTCCTAAGGCCTATGACTTATGAGTAAGTACTCCATCTTTTTCATTCGAAGAATTACTGTTACTCAAAGTAAATAAGGATGTATCACTACCCTCCAAGTGTATTCTTTTAAAAGACCAATTGATTTTAGGCAAAAAATACAAAAATACAGATGATACCTGACTTAAGGATGGTTCAACTTAGGATTTTTTGACCTTAGGATGGTGCAAAAGTGATATACGTTCACTAGAAACTCAGTTTGAATTTTGAATTTTGGTCTTTCCCTAAGTAGATGTACAGTACATACTCTCCTGCGATCCTGGGCAGGGCAGTGCAGCTCCCAGGGAGCCCCACTGTCAAGAGGGTAAACCACTGATACACTTACAACCATCATGCACCCAGACAACCATTCTGTTTTTCACTTTCAGTATTCAATAAATCACAAGAGATATTCCACACTTCACTATAAACTAGACTTTGTGCTAGATGATTTTGCCCAAATCTAGGCTAATGCAAATGTTCTAAGCACATTTACGGTAGGCTATGCTAAACTCTGGGGCACCCAGGCGGGCCAGTGGTAAAGAATCCAATCTGCCTGCCAATGCAGGGGACACAGGAGAAGTGGGCTCGAGTCCTGAGTCGGGAAGATCCTCTGGAGGAGGAAATGGCAATCCACTCCAGTATTCTTGTCTGGAAAACCCCATGGGCAGAGGAGCCTGGTGGGCTACAGTCCTTGGGATCACAATGACTGTGACCCCAAGGTCACAGTGAGTGAGACAGACACAACTTGAGTCAGACACAACTCAGCAGGACCACAAGGCTAATATTTGATAGGCTAATATCTGATATTTGGTAGGTTAGGTATATTGAGTGAATTTTCAACTTATCTTCAACTGAAGATGGATTTATTGAGATATAACACCATTGTAAGTTTAAGAAGATCTGTAGATAAATATAATTAACATACATACATATATACAAAATGCACATACATCTGTGTATCCATGACCCTATGATCTCAGTGGCCAGAAGTAATAAAACTATTCTTTTTGACCCAATTCTTACTATTTTTGGCCTAGGTACTTAACAGAGGCTAAGAGCTAGGGAAGCTAAAGTAAATACAGGAATAAGCTTACCCTCATGAAACTGGGTTAATTTGGAGGAAAGAAGATTTATGTAAATTGCTATATGATCAAGAGAAGAATTAAGGAATTAAAGGACAATGAGTTCAAGTGAAACAAAAGGCACAAGGAAAGAATCCTACAGCAAAGAATTTAAGCTGGATTTGGAAGAGTGACTAGGCATAGGTTAGAAGAAGGAAAACCTGGGACTTCCCTGGTGGTCCAGTGGTTAAGATTCTGTACTTCCAGTGCATGGCATGTTCCCTATCCCTGGTTGGGGAACTAAGATCCCATGTGTCATGTGGCCAGAAAAAGTAAAGGAAGAAGAAGGAAAAGCTGAGCATGTTCACAGTGGAGGAAACAGCAAGAATGAGGGCTTTGAAATGACAAAAATCTTGGTGCATTTTCAGAATTGAAGGAAGGCTAGTGTCACTGATACATCATAAATAAGGAAGGTAACAGTATAGGAAGGAGATGAAGAAATAAACTATAGAAATATTACATAGGACTTTGGGCTCTGATAAGGGGTTAAAACAGTGTCTTTAAAGGGGAAGCTATGGAAGGTTTTTATTTTTATTTTATTTTTTTTGTTTTTTTTTATTTAATTTTATTTTTAAACTTTACAATATTGTATTGGTTTTGCCAAATATGGCATTGAAATACGTATAATATCATATATGGAACGAGTCGCCAGTCCAGGTTTGATGCACGGTACTGGATGCTTGGGGCTGGTGCACTGGGATGACCCAGGGGGAACACATGTATGGAAGGTTTTTAAATGGGAGAATGATATCGCCAGCCCCATTGAGGCTGAAACCGATGAAATATCTTATTCAATGAGCCCCAGGAAATTAGGTGCGAAAATGGTTTGAGACCATACATTTAACTGCCATGAAACTCAGAGGTGTACTGATGCTGAGACCATATTTGCATCAACACAAAACTTCAGTGCAAAAGAAAATAAGGTGTAATAAATTATTTGAATTTCCCAATCAATTCCTTTGTAAGGCAGGATATATCACTGAGAAATTGAGTCAGGCTCACAGATAAAGTTATGGATATTATGTTTCTTTTATTCAAAAATCTACTTTTGTAAATCATATCTCACAGATATCTCTATAAACCTTGAGTTTATAAATCTATGAAAAATTGATGGGATAATAGAAAAAGAAATGCTCTTGAAGTTTCTAGTTTCAAGTTCTAGAATGGAATTTCAAGTTCCAGCTAACATTAATATTAATATTAATTTTCCTAACATTAATATTCCTAACTACATAATGGATATAGTAAACCTGCCATACTTATCTCACAAGATTATTTTGAAAATGGAGGGTAAATAAAAGTCTTGAAAATGAATAAGAATCCAACAAATAGATCAATATTGTTACTAAATTTTTTTTCTTCTTTTTAGCTTTTCTTTCTTTTATTTTTACTAAATTCTTGACTTTCTGGATTAATTTTCTTAGGAACATGGACATTCTGTTCTCATTTCCTGGTGGGGACTGCGGCAAAGGCTTCTTTCTGGTTTCTCTGTTGGTGGAAATAGCAGCTGCCTCTGCAATCAAAGTATGTCAGTTCAGAAAAATGTGAATTTTGATTCACTTAAGCAGAACAAGTACTTAACAGCAGAATGCTATTATGCATAAACTAACTTGATCCGGACTGAATAGAGGATTTTATGACTGAATTGGAGATAAGGGATCACCCGGTACAAATAAATACTTTATTTTTTTTGTCTCTTCTAAAATATAAAATGTAAGAGCCATATAAGTAGAATCAAATTTGAAGCCCTAAAATAAGAGAGAAATACTTTCAACACAACTTGCCATTGGAAATTTGTCTCACAGTGACAAAAAGCTAATGATTTTTTGCCTTAGAGATAGAAATACACAAAACTATATAAACTTATCTCTAAGTGATAAATTAATAAAGACAAACCCAAGTTTAATTAAACATATGGAAATTAGTCAAACAATCCAAGGGTATCCAATCTAAGAAAGAAATGGAAATACCAAATTTAATTTGGGCATTAAGATTTAGAAGAACTTTATTCTATGCCAATATTTATTTATGAAATCTGAAGTGTTTGTCTTCATTTTTTTAAAGGTGATCCCCAGTATATTTGATGCAGTACAACGTAAAGACTCAGATACTTTGCAGAAAGCACTGCTTGAAATATCTTCCAGCCTGCAAGAAGCCCTGGAAGCGTTTTCCCAAATTCATAGCAAGTATCGTGTGCCTTGCAAATGCTAGACCATGCTCAGATGTTTCTGGTTATCTAGATGTAGACTTGCAGAGAAATGGAAGCAAAACCAACTCTCATATAGTGGGTGTGTTTGTGCTTTCTTTTATCTCAAGGAATTATTATATGTACTTTCCATATAATGGTGGGTTTTATTATGTTCAGAGAATCTAAATTTTGAGAGAGAAGATAAATGACCCAAGATGATATAAGTAGTAAATAGGGAAGACAGAATTCCACTAAAATTAATGGAAAAACTTGCCAAAGGTGCAGGATATGTTAAGTTCTGAAAAACTTAGCTTCTGCTTGATAAGAACTCTCTATGAATTCTGCTTTTACGGAAGTTAACTAGAAAGCCATCTAAAACAGCCATGGGGCTCGAAAGTTATCATAAAATTAACAGCTAAAAACAATAACAAAAAGAGTACATAAACAAGAATTTGCAAAAGGAAATGTCCCCTACTGGATGTGCCTAACAAATATGTGACTGTGTATCACTGGGCTTTGGCAAGAAGATTGGCCTTCAAACCAAAGACATTAGCAGGCTTTGGGGAGGGACACCCAGAGATGTGGTCCCTAGGGCTCCTGGAGGTTTTATTTTTATTTTTTGTGTTTAGATTTGGGGTTTCTTTATGTAAGTAATTTATCAGTTATGCCCCAGGAGAAACATGTTGCTGTTGTTTAGTCTCTAAATCGTGTCCGACTCTTTTACGATCCCTTGGACTATAGCCCACCAGGCTTCTCTGTCCATGGGATTCTCCAGGCAAGAACACCAGGGTGAGTTGCCATTCCCTTTTCCAGGGAATCTTCTCGACCCAGGGATCCAACCCGCATCTCCTTCACTGGCAGGTGGATTCTTTTCCGCTGAGCCACAAGGGAAGCCCAGTAAACATATGAAGCATCCTTAAGTAAATGTTGGCAGTTTAATTGGTCTCCTGAGGATAAGCGGTAAATGGGCCCGGGCTCTTTGTCACAAAATGTGTGTTGCTCCCATAGTAGATCCCATTCAGTGTACACAGGTGATGATAGAGGACAGGTGAGTGAAGCTTGACCTCAGGAAATTTTTCTGCACAGACTGACATGGCACCTTTCTTGTGTCCTATACTGAAATCCAGGATCAGTTGTTTATAACACCTTGATTTTTCCCAATATATCTGATGCTACTTAATTAGCTGTATCTCATCTTTTTTGTTTTGTTTTTCTTTTTTTAGAATATGTGGACCCAAACCTATTTTTCAATGTTCTTCGAATATACTTGTCTGGGTATGTAGCCTTATGCTTGGTTCTGTTTTCACTTAGACAATTAACAAAAAGAAGACAACAAATTTCCACGGATGGTCCCCACTATCAATCCAGTTTAAGAAACAATTTATATCCTAAACTACATGTTGCAAGAAACAGTAGGCTATTCTCTTGGTTACTACTTAGGCAGGCACACACTGGAGTATGGACAAGAAAGCTAGTCATTTTAAAGAGAGTGAAATAACCTTTGGTAGTGAAAGATAAGATTAGACTTATAGAATCCTTATGCTGAATTTGCTCAGAACCATATTAATTATTACTCTCTTGCTTGAACATGAGTAGAAGTGGGAGTATGGGAGAAGTATCATGAAGCCTAGCTCATTTCACCTTCCACTCATCCTCTGTTGCAAGATTTTACATACAAAAAATTGGCAATTGATAAAATACTGATTATTCTTCCCTTCCTGATTTAGTTGGAAAGGCAACCGCTTGCTGCCAGAGGGTCTGCTGTATGAAGGCGTCTGGGACACCCCAAAGAAGTTTGCCGGAGGCAGCGCAGCCCAAAGCAGCATCTTTCAGTGCTTTGATGTTCTCCTGGGCATTCAGCACACTGTTGGTGGAGGTGAGCGACAAATGGCAAATGACCAGCATCGCTTAGGCTAATGGTATAGTTTCTAAAAAGTACCTTCCCATCAGCATCTTAACTGAGCTTATCAGACACTTTTATAAGAATCAGTAGAGACTTTACTACAATCATCTTATTACACCATGAAGAAGCAGAAACTGAAAGAGGCTCATAAACAGACTCCCTGGTAATCAACTAAAAAGCAGGGAAACCAGAACTCAGACCAAGTTCAACACCATCTTGATCTTGATATTTGAACATGTTTATGAGGTCTGATTGAGTGGTGAAGCCAATATCGCATGTCCTGAACATGTAAGGTCAGATTTAGGAGAATCTGCGAATTCTGAGAATCTGAGAATCTGCGAAAGAGAAAGTCTGCGAATGAGATGAGACCACAAGCAGAAGCTGGAGAGTGGAGAGGCTTGGCACTGTTCTAGTTCCCCGACCTACCACCCGGGGAGCCCAGGGCCAACACGTGCACCAAAGTTTAAAGATGAGCCACGTTCATTATATTCCTTCTAGGGGATTAAGGGAGCAGAGGAAGAGGCTCCAGGAAGAACTTCTTTCTGCTTTTCTTTCTTTCCTAAACTTCTATTTTCCTAAATTTCTAAGGGGAAAGCTTTGGGTTGCATGACAGTAAGTTTTTTTTTTTTTTTTTTTTTTTTTTTTTTTCTGAGCTCATTCTCTTATTTTAAAATGATCCCTTTAATTCTCTTGGACTCAGCATCATGGTCTATCAAGTATAGTACATCTACCTGTCCTTAGAAGGATCAAATACACTAGGAACATCAGAAAGGAAGCAAAACAAAAATATAATGAATGAGTTTAGCTCATATGGTTTTTAGAATTAAGTGTATTTTGCAGTAATTACCATTACTAGTAGCAAGATTAGTAGGATGCTGACTTGATGATTATAAATTCATGGCCACCCACTCTGGCCCCACTTGGCCCTCCCTCCCTGGACAGGAGACTGCTTCAGATTCCTTACTAACTCATCTTTGTCTTCAGTCCCTTCAGACTCTGCTGCTGAATTTCTCCAGGAGATGAGAACATACATGCCACCAGCTCACCAGAGCTTTCTCCTCTCATTAAAGTCAAAGCCCTCGGTCCGTGAGTTTGTTCTTTCAGAAGGCAATGCTACCCTGCAGGAAATTTACAATAAGTGCGTGCAAGCTATGGTCTTCTTGAGAAACTACCATTTGCAAATAGTAGCTAAATACATCTTGATTCCTGCAAGCCAGCAACCCCAGGTGGAAGGAAACTCGGAAGAAGAAAATAGAGGAACTGGAGGCACCAATATCATGGAGTTTCTGAAGACTGTAAGAAGTAAAACTCAGAACTGCCTGCTGAAGGAAGAATAATTGTAATCCAAGAAAGTAAATTTTTGGTGTATTTTGTTTATTTTGACATGTTAATTATCACTGTCCATTATATCAGAAATAGCATTGACATTCATCATTTGAGGAGAGGAAAATGAAACTTATGTCCATACAAAAGGCTGTACAGGGATGTTTATTGCAGCTTTATCATAATCACCCAAACTTGGAAACGGAAGATGTCCTTCCATGGCTGAATGGATGAACAAATCGAAGTACATCCTGACAATAGAATATTATTCAAGGCTGAAAAGATATGAGTGCTGTGTGACAACCTAGAGGGGTGGGATGGGGTGGGAGGAGGATTTGAGAGGCAGGGACATATGTATACCTATGGCTGAATCATGATGATTTATTGCAGAAACTTACACAATTTTTTAAAGCAATCATCCTCCAATTAAAAATAAAATTTAAAAATTTTATAAAAAAGAAATGAGTGTGGTGTATTTCTTCCCAGTTCAGTAAAAAGTGTTGAAAATGAACTTATTTACAAAATACCAACAGACATAGACTTTGAAAGCAAATTCTGGTTACCAAAGTGGAAAGGTGGTGTGTGGGGGGCGGGGGTGGTGGTGGTGGTAAATTAAGAGTTTGGGATTAACATATACACACTACTGCTGCTGCTGCTGCTGCTAAGTCGCTTCAGTCGTGTCCGACTCTGTGCGACCCCATAGACAGCAGCCCACCAGGCTCCCCCGTCCCTGGGATTCTCCAGGCAAGAACACTGGAGTGGGTTGCCATTTCCTTCTCCAATGCATGAAAGTGAAAAGTGAAAGTGAAGTCGCTCAGTCGTGCCCAACTCTTAGCGACCCCATGGACTGCAGCCTACCAGGCTCCTCCATCCATGGGATTTTCCAGGCAAGAGTACTGGAGTGGGGTGCCATTGCCTTCTCCGTGAAGTCGCTCAGTCGTGTCTAAATCTTAGCAACCCCATGAACTGCAGCCTACCAGGCTCCTCTGTCCATGGGATTTTCCAGGCAAGAGTACTGAAGTGCGTTGCCATTGCCTTCTCCCATCATATACACACTACTATATATAAAATAGAAAATCAACCTCAAACTATTGTAGAGCACAGGAAAATCAACTCAATATTCTGTAATAACCTATTGGGGGAAAGAATATGAAAAAGAATAGGTATTACGTATAAGTGAATCATTTTGCTCTACTCCTGAAACTAACTATGGTTGATTGTAAATCAACCATACACCAATATAAAATTAAAAATATTTTTAAAAAGAAAAAAAAATAAATGAGTGATCAAGCGATGAAACGACATGGAGAAACACAACATGCATATGACTAAGTAAAAGAGGTCACTCTGAAAAGGCTACAGACTGTGAGATTCCTGCTATAAGACATTCTGGAGAAAGGTAAAAACCATGGAGGCAGGAAAAGGATCAGGGATGGCCAGAGGTTAGGACAGAGGGAGTGATGACCAGGAGGAACACAGAGGATGTTTAGTTCAGTGAAACTACTAGAAAAATGCAGGAAGAGAAAGAAGAGTGTTTAAGAATAGCAGCATAGCAAGGTCTACTTAGAAAGCCCACACAGCTCAATATGACTGAAGCATAAAAGAAGAAAAATGGTGATGGGTTGATTAAGCTAAATTATGACTGGCTTCCAGGGCCATGCAACAAAAGAATTTCAGTTTATTGTGAAAACAAAATGAATACTTTTAAGCAGAGAAATGACTATTATATTTTTATATTTGAATTCTATTTAAGTGAAGCATTGCCCACTATAAAGGAAAGTGAAAGTCACTCAGCCGTGTCCAACTTATTGCAACCCCATGGACTATATAGGCCATGGAATTCTCCAGGCCAGAATACTGGAGTGGATATCCTTTCCCTTCCCCAGGATATCTTCCCAACTCAGGGATCAAATCCAGGTTTCCTGAATTGCAGGCAGATTCTTTACCATCTGAGCCACAAGGGAAGCCCATTGTAAAGAAATAAGTATTTAAAAGACTCTGGTAGTAGTTGGGGAAAAAATTGTAGGGGTAGGATAAAATGGGGAGTGATCATAAAGGCATGGTGATGAGTTTGGAGCTTGTAAAATTCATCCAAGCCTGCAATGATGGTAAAGTATTCTGGGGTTAGATTTGGGGCAAAGTTTAAAGATTAGAATATATAATATTTCAGTAGTAAATGGCTATTGAAAATGATGGCAGTGGAATTGGAGATAAGGGAAACATAAGAAATATTACAGCAGTAGGAGGAGCAAGACCAGAGTTCTATTGGATAAGATGGAGAGACAACTTTCAGGTCTCCAACTGGTGAGCTAGAGCCATCTTCATGGACCTTCAGCCCATGTTGTCAGATAGGGTCTTGTCTGCAGAAGGGTCCACTCTTGGCTTCATGCTCAACTGTTTCTCTTTTGAAATTCTGAATAATTTTGAACAAGAGTCCTTATGTTTTTATTCTTCTCTGGGCCCCACAAATTATACCACCAGTTCTGAAAGATACCATTCACCAAAACATGGAATAGGAGGGAAAGATGAGCCTAGTTCTTATCATCAGAGAATAAGTAATAAGTAAGCCTTGAATTGGAGAAGGCAATGGCACCCCACTCCAGTACTCTTGCCTGGAAAATCCCATGGACGGAGGAGCCTGGAGGGCTGCAGTCCATGGGGTCGCTAGGAGTTGGACACGACCAAGTGACTTCACTTTCTCTTTTCCCTTTCATGCATTGGAGAAGGAAATGGCAACCCACTCCAGTGTTCTTGCTTGGAGAATCCCAGGGATGGGGGAGCCTGGTGGGCTGCCATCTATGGGGTCGCACAGAATCGGACACGACTGGAGCGACTTAGCAGCAGCAGCAGCAGCGAGCCTTGAATTTATCTCTTGGCAGTAGGTTCTCTGCTCAAGCCCTTGAACCTTGATGCAGGTTTTCTAAGTGTTTTCCCGGGTCTTCATGAAAAGTATACGGCACATGTTGGATGCATTAAGGTATTTCTTAGGAAGCTTCTACAGCAGTCCAGTAAAGATGTCTAGTAGGTGACAGGAGAGATACAACTAGAAATGAAATGTTGGTAGTCCTCAGCTGGAGATGATGGTTGAAGTCTGAAGAGAGATGACCACCCAAGGAGAGGGAAATCAGGACCTGAGCTAGGGAGATCACCAGTGGTAAACTAACTAGAACAACAAGAGAGAAAAACCCAAAAAGGGAAGCCATGCCTTCATGGTTAAAGGCAACGATTTTGGCTCCAGATGGCTCCAACCCTGACACAAACACTTACAAAGAAGTATGACCTTTAGGCTCTTACTTAACTTTCCCATGCTGCGGTTTCCTCAACTGAATGATGGGAATATTAGTGACTGACTTACAGGGCTGTTTGGGAAGGTTAAATCAGATACTCTATGGACGATGCTTACCTTAGGACTTGGAACAGACAAAAACAATCGCTGAGTGTTAACTGTCAGTTTTTTTCTTTTTAGTTTTAAATACAGTCCAACCAGAAGGGATATTTTTCATTCAGTTCAGTTCAGTCGCTCAGTCGTGTCCAACTCTTTGCGATCCCATGGACTACAGCATGCAAGTCTACCCTGTCCATCACCAACTTCTGGAGCCTACTCAAACTCATGTCCATTGCATCGGTGAGGCCATCCAACCATCTCATTCTGTGTCATCTCCTTCTCCTCCTGCTTTCAATCTTTCTCAGCATCAAGGTCTTTTCCAATGAATCAGTACTTTGCATCAGGTGGCCAAAGTATTGGAGTTTCAGCATCAGTCTTTCCAGTGAATATTCAGGACTGATTTCCTTTAGGATAGACTGGTTTGATCTCCTTGCAGACCAAGGGACTCTTAAGAGTATTCTCTAACACCACAGTTCAAAAGCATCAATTCTTCAGTGCTCAGCTTTCTTTATAGTCCAACTCTCACATCCATACATGACTACTGGAAAAACCATAACTTTGACTAGATGGACCTTTGTTGGTAAAGTAATGCTTCTGCTTTTTAATATGCTATCTAGGTTGGTCATAGCTTTTTTCCCAAGGAGCAAGCATTTCATAAGAAAGTTCAAAAGGAGAAGAGAGCTTTAAAAAAATTAGTAAAGCAAAATGCCATATGCTTGAATATGTTATTGTTAATTGTTAATCAGAAAGGACTAGGAAGTTCCATTGAATTTATGAACAAAGAAGTAATTAATGAGCTGTACAGAATAACCTCAGTGTACTGTTGTTTGGGCTGATGGAGTTTGATAACTCAGGTTTTAGACTTAATCAACTTGAAACTAAAACTAAGTATAACTGAAATTGTACCAGAAAACAAGTAAATGATATCCTAAATACTTCCATTGTGAATGCTCTTCTTCTTTTTCTGAACATTTCTTGGTGCATTTCCAAAAGACCCTAATACCCAGTTTAAGAAAAGGGGTAACTTTGTTGTATACTGAAATTATAATAATTCACCCAAAAGCTGATTCTAGAACCCAGGACTCTGAAATGGCAAGCCTTACTATTAGGAAAGGAAGTTCTTAAACACAGTTTCCTCTTGGTAAATAAGAAACATATCAAACAAATCTTCATGAGGTCACTGTGTTCCCTGTTTCAGAGTACACCTCTGGTCTGGGACTTCAGTGGAGTTACAGAACAGCACAAACTTCTACTTGGCATCAAGACACCAAATCCAAAAATGAGATGCCAGGAGAGATAATTCATTTCATAAACATTTATTGAACTCTAGACACCGGGCTTGCTGCTAAAGGAAAATACAAAGTTGGGTTAAATATGGCTTGGTCAAGGAACTTACAATCTGATAGAAAAGATTAGATAAATACAGTGTTTGGATGTTAGTAGCTGTCAAACCAGGTTTGCCATGATGCTTGAAACATGATGTAAAAGAGGTTCAAGGTGATAGTAGAATTTTGCACAGCTAGAGGGTATTTAGAGGTCAGGTGAAGGACATCCTTGAACGCCAGGCCAAGGGCATTTGAACTTTGACTTACAATGAGGAGTTCTTAATGATTTTGCGGCAGAACCTGAGATGTTCAGTGACCCACAGGTTCCATGGGCCTAGACCTTGGAAGTAAGAAAGGTCAAGATTGACCATGCAGACTGGAGTACATGCACATAGAACTGATGGTTAAGATCAGGTGGAAATTCGTAAGAATACTGAGGTGGGGAAGTGCTTACAGCAATACTGCAAATATCTATACACATTGGTCTGAAGTGGGAAAAGAAGTCAGCAACTAAAAAAGAAAAGATCCAGTCAGGAAGAGAGGGAAAAAAGCTACAAAAAATATCATATGAAAAATGGATTTCTAGAAAGGGGGGAGAACATGAAGAAAATAGCATTTACTGTTACCCATCTGATAAGTGCTTCAGTTAATGTTCCTCATTAACCCACTGAGATTAACACTACTATTTCCTGCAGATGTAGAAACAGAAGCTTAGAATTCTAAGCCACTTGTTAGAATAGCCACACAAGCTAATAAGAGATGAGATAGAAATTCCCACTCAGGGAGTCCTGGCGATTGGGCAGAGTGAAAAATTCTGGGCTGAGAGGCAGCAAGTCCAAATTCTAGACCAATTCTGATGGCAGCCCCATCAGAATGACATATGCTAAGTCACTTCCCTCCCACCAACCTCAGGATTTCTTATGTTTCCTGAGAGTTTGAATTAGATTATGTAGTCTATAATGTTCTTTTCACTTTGGGCATTTTGATGCCAAGCTTGAATAACGTTACAATAAATTCTTATGAGAATACAGAGAGAATGGATGAAAAATAGCTAGACCAGCATAAAAAACAAACAAAAACCTGTTCCTTCTTTTTAATCTGAGATTGAACGAAAGAACAAGAAGATGATTCAACATATACAATTTGATAAATTGCATTTAGGAGGCATAAGAAACTGATCTTCAAAACTGGATGGATATTGGTCTAAGAGGAAGTAAGTGAGTGAGTGAAGTCGCTCAGTCGTGTCCTTCTCTTTGTGACCCCATGGAATGTAGCCTACCAGGCTCCTCTGTCCATGGGATTTTCCAGGCAATAGTCCTGGAGTGGATTGCTATTTCCTTCTCCAGGGGATCTTCCCAACCCAGGGATCGAACCCAGGTCTCCCTCATTGTAGACAGACACTTTACTGTCTGAGCCACCAGGGAAGTAGATAGTTTTAAAGGAAAGGAAAGTGAAGTCACTCAGTGGTGTCCAACTGTTGGCGACTCTGTAGCCTACCAGGCTCCTCCATCCGTGGGATTTTCCAGGCAAGAGTACTGGAGTGGGTTGCCATTCCCTTCTCCAGAGTTTCTTCCTGACCCAGGGATAGAACCTGGGTCTTCCATATTGTGGGCAGATGCTTTTACCATCTGAGCCACCAGGGAAGTCAAATAGTTTCTAAAAATTACTTAATTTATTTATTCATCTAATTTTTTTTTTTTAGCTGTGCTGGGTCTTCGTTTCTGCTTGCGGGCTTTCTCTAATTGCTGCCAGCAGGAGCTACTTTTTGCTGTGGTGCGCAGGCTTCTCATTGCAGACACTTCTCTTATTGCAGAGCTGTAAGGTATGCGGCGGAGAAGCAATGGTACCCCACTCCAGTATTCTTGCCTGGAAAATCCCATGGAGGGAGGAGCCTGGTGGGCTGCAGTACATGAGGTCGCTAGGAGTCGGACACGACTGAGCGACTTCACTTTGACTTTTCACTTTAATGCATTGGAGAAGGAAATGACAACCCACTCCAGCGTTCTTGCCTGGAGAATCCCAGGGACGGGGGAGCCTGGTGGCCTGCCATCTATGGGGTCGCACAGAGTCGGACACGACTGAAGCGACTTAGCAGCAGCAGCAAGGTATGCAGGCTTCAGTAATTGCAGCACTCAGGCTCAGTAGTTGTGGTTCATGGGCTTAACAGCTCTGAGGCACATGGGATCTTCTGGGAATTGTTACATGAATTATCAGAGCACTTCCTACTCTCAGCTTTTGGACTTATCATAGAGAAACGGAGGGAGGAGAAGATGTGTAAGGACAAGTCAGCCTCCAAATAAGTTTGTTGACAACCTGGCGACCTAAGTTCAGGGTCCAACTGGACCAAAATGTAGAATCTTTGGAATTTTCACAGTGCAAATCTATCATCTGGAACTTATTACTGGGCTCCTTGTTTCAGTGAATTCAAACCATCATGGCACCTTTTACAGACAGCCTTGCAGCCTGATCAGGTGAACAGAGAAATAGCTTGGAGATAAAGATAGCTCAGCTTTAGTCCATAATTAGTGGAGAGGCAATGGACAGGGTTATTTACATGTGTGTACTTCAGTTTACTAATCTGTAAAGTAGATCTGGTAGTACCTGGTTCATAGGTAAAGTCACCCATTTTAGAGGTGGATTTTCAAAATATGTTTAATAAACATAGAGGGTTAAACAGATGATACATTAGGTTTTTCTTGAATTTGTTAATATCTGCTACCTTGTTTATCAAACTTCATGAAATATATATTCTCTGAGTGTCATTGAAGTTTTTAAAAAAATTAAACAGTATTTCTTAATGTCACTCAAAGTAATTATAATCTTGGAATATGCTGTTCAAACTACACACAGAACCCTTCAGAGGTTCTGATATGCCCACAGAGTCCTTGTCCCCCTCTACTCATGGCAATCACTGACATGTCTGTCTGAAAGTAACTAACTTCTGGTTTTAATAGTTTATGCCCAAGACCCAGTTGTTAAAGATCATCATGGACCAGGTTCTGTCAGAGTGTTTTGGATCAATAAAAACTCTTGTTTATTTCCCTTTTTTCTAAAGAAGAGCAGATTTGTCTCTGGGTTTAAAATCAATCTTCTTGTATTCACATGTATGAAAAGAATTTGTGTGTGTGTGACGTGATTTTGTTTGCCTTGTTTGTTTTAACCAGCAGTCTTTAACTGTTTACTCAGCTTTGTGTCAGAGAAAGTCCATGGTAGTGTGGAATTTAACCTCAGAACAAGGTTCTCCCCTGTTCCTGAGACAACCGGACAACTAACTGCGAGGAAGAGATGCTATTCTGAAGCTCCCTGTGTCTTTGACATATTTGGAGCCGTTGTCTCTTCAGCAGCAGTCTCGGCACAGATACTTCAAACAACATTATGGAGCCTCAAAGTCAGGATTTGAAGACAGCACCATTCTTGACTTTAGGAAGATTTCACATTTCTGAAGATTATGGCTTTCTTCTCCCAAGTCCTCTGGTAAGGCTAGGGTTTTAGAGCAAATCAGTGTAGTTTTCTTGAGATGCTGATTTGTGTGTTTGTTTGTTTAATGATGTAGTCATTAAGAGAAATGCAACATAAATGCCAAGTCTGTGATGTGGGATGGATGATACAAATAAGTGCAGGTTGCTCAGTCATGTCCAACTCTGTACAGTCCATGGAATTCTCTAAGCCAGAATACTGGAATGGGTAGCCTCTCCCTTCTCTAGGGGATCTTCCCAACCCAGGGATCAAACCCAGGTCTCCCGCACTGCAGGTGGATTCTTTACCAGCTGAGCTACCAGGGAAGCCCAACAATAGTGGAGTGGGTAGCCTATCCCTTCTCAGTGGGTCTTCCTGACTCAGGGATTGAACCAGGGTCTCCTGCATTGCAGGCAGATTCTTTACCAACAATACAAATAAGGCACAGGGTGATTACCAGCAAAGGCAAGTGAGACCTACAGCAGCGAGAGAGCAAGTGAAATGTTTTAATGTCATGTTTTTGTTTGTTTGCTTGTTTTTCAAATAGATTTCCAGTCATTCCAGTGATTTGAGAGCAACTGTGCAGTTATCAAAAAGAGAGAGAGAATTAGATAAAGATCAATTATATGATCCCTGGGTCTGGAAGATCCCCTGGAGAAGGGAATGGCTATCCCTCCAGTATCCTTGCCTGGAGAGTCCCGTGGACAGAGGAGCCTCATGGGCTACCCCAGTTAATGGGGTCACACAGAGTCAGACATGACCGAGTGACTAAGCACTAAGGCAAGAAATTCAGTTTACCTTGCCTGGCTGCTTCTGCTGCTGCTAAGTCGCTTCAGTTGTGTCCGACTCTGTGCGACCCCATAGACGGCACCCCTCCAGGCTCCCCCGTCCCTGGGATTCTCCAGGCAAGAACACTGGAGTGGGTTGCCATTTCCTTCTCCAATGCATGAAAGTGAAAAGTGAAAGTGAAGTTGCTCAGTCGTGTCCTACTCTTAGTGACCCCATGGACTGCAGCCTACCAGGCTCCTCCGCCCACGGGATTTTCCAGGCAAGTGTACTAGAGTAGGGTGCCATTGCCTTCTCTGATCTTGCCTGGCTAGTGGTAGAGAAAAGAGAACACAGTGGACCTCAGGTGTCCTTGAGGATAGCAGGAGGGATTAGATATTCACAGATATTGCTGTGAAGAGGAAAAAACCTTTGAGAACAAACTGAAACTATTTCTTATTTGTTCTTAATGCAGTTCCTTTTCAACACTGTTTAAATCTTTGAATGTGGTTGAGATCGAAAACGTTAAAACTGCAAGAGTTCTTAGAAACTGAAGACCAGAAGTGGTCTGCCCAAAGTCGTATTACTGGAAAAAGCAGAAGTACTCAGGACTCTTGATTTCTTTTTTTCTACTATGTTATAAATAGGGCCAAGACTACTCAGCTAAAAATCTAGAGATCCAATGTTACAATCACTGCAATCATTTATTAGATCCAGTTTTTCCTTCTACGGACCTAATTGGTGATTTAATCATGATTAATGATTGACCTAGAATTTAATGAACTTTTATGGAATTCCTACTTCTGAGTGTGATAGAGGAATACAGATGAAGATAGGATCTATTTGCTGATCCCCAGTGCTACTCTGTAGAGCTGTTAGTTTTGAAATCAAGCCACAGATCTGCAAGAAACTTGAGCAGTAACAGTAATGACGCCAGGGTGTTAGATGACAGTTGCGGCCCCGAACACTGGACTGTGTTCCCGACCCTGCCACTAGGCTGACCAAGAATGTCCATTTGCTAGAGGCCAAAGGGGATTCCAAGAAGCAGGATTTTCTATGCTAAGCCAGGAAAGTCCTGAACAAACCAGATACTTGAGTCATCCAAAGTTTTACTTACTAACTCTTGTGACCTACAATGAATCATCAGCATTGCCTGACCCTCAGTTTTCACAGGCACTGGAAGAGATCTAGCCCCACTCCCACTGGACTGCTATGGAGCATGGAAGCACGTTCATAAATCCAATGGACTGCTAGAAGCCAATTTGCCTGACCCTCAGTCCAGAGCTTATTCAAAATTTCTTTATGTGTATATAACTTGATTCAGGCACATTCAGATCATCTCTAGTTCACAAGAAAGAGCCAATCTACAGGCCAACACTCTCTTATTGGGATTAAATATATACACTGAACTGAGAAAAATAATATTAAAATTATTGTGTTGGCTGAAAAGCTTTTTCGGGTTTTTTGATAACATTTTATGTGGGAACATTGGGTGGGGCCACCATGATGTGTTCCCATTCTTTGCAGTTTCCTTTCTTATAAATAAGAAAACCAGATGAGAAAAAATAACAACATCAAGTGGTTGTGACTTTCTGAGAAAATACAAGACCCCATCTGCCCTGTGGTCTGGTTGAGGCATACTCCTTTGAAGAAATTTCCATTCTGGAACTCAGATAGAAATTTCCTGGCAAACTGGACCTGTTCTCAAAGTCATTTGTCCGAGTTTTAAAGATTGCAAGTCTTTGTTTCAGTTTTAGTTCTGTCTCCTAAACACCTCCCTTTCTGGGAAGAGGTAGGGGAAGAGTGTTGACCCCAGAATCTGTCTCACATTATTCAGCTGATCAGAAGAGAATCCCTCACTCATCCCTCACTCACCACCAAATAAATAGCCGTGGTGTCACAACAGATCACAAATCGAGAAATATCAGCCTGGTTTTGCTAAGGGCTTTGTTTGCTTTTAGGAAAGTGATCGGGTGGCTATTCCATTATGTAAATCAGACCAAATATGCCCTTCCGGCAAGCTTGGTTGTTTACCATAAATACTTAGAGCATGTGAGTATAATTATGTACCACAGGTAGTAAAGATCATTATGTTCCAATGATTGTAATAGCATTTTTAGGTAAAGCTAATAAATACAGGAAATGGTTCTGATTTTTATCAATAACAAAGAAGAAAAGAAAGCACAGTCAAACTAATGAATAAGCAATCATTCTGGCTCTGTGGGAAAGGGCTGACTTGGTTTAACATACTCTACCCTACTGTTTGTATAAACTCTCAAACATCTGTAGGGTCTAACATTTCAGTAAGGAAAATGTGTCTCTTTTAGTCCCATAGGAAAGCCACAAAAATTGCTTGCCAGTCATGTAATCTGTGCGTGCATGTGTTTGGGTGGGTGGGTGGGGAGAAATTTTTCTTTAAAGAATTTGAGCAAATCAGCTGGGCAGGAAAGGAGGGACCAAGATAGATGATAGTAGATTAGATTGGGGCAAGACCAAGGGAACTCAAATGTTAGGCTCAGGAATTTGGATTTCACACATCTGGTAAATGTCTTCTGCAATGGCGTATGAATGTACTCCTAGCAGAAGGTTAAGTGCAGGCAATATTCTGACAGTGATTCCTGGATTGTGTACTAAAATTAGCTGGGGAGCCTAAATAAATACTGATGCCAGAACCCTAACCAGTAGTTAAATCGGAACCTCTAGGCTAACTAGCTCAGTACTTGTAAGTAACAGAATCTATAAAAGACAGTGGAGGTTCATATGAGCAATGAGAGTTTTTGAAGGCTGTTTTTGGAAAGAAATGTGTTCCTAACTATGAGAAACGGTGAGAAGGGCTTGCGTGCATACTAAGTCACTTCAGTCGTGTCTGAGTCTTTGCGACCCCATGGACTGTAGCCCACCAGGCTCCTCTGTCCATGGGATTCTCCAGGCAAGAGTACTGGAGTGGGTTGTCATGCCCTTCTCCAGGGGATCTTCTGGACCCAGGGACCAAACCTAGGTCTTTTAAGAAAAATAAATATACCTATACTCTCCTGTAAAATTTCAAAGCACTTGTGAGAAGCAGTGGACTCCAGCTGTTTAGAAGGAAGAGTAGAAAAATTATTAACACAGAAGACTATAGTTTTCAAATGAAAAGTAGAGGTAGGAAGAAATCTAATATTTCCTTGAGAAAAAACTACCATTATTTACTAGTATCTGAGCTATATGCCTGACCATGTCAAATGAGATTTGAGGCAACGATGGCTATATTTAGTTTAGTTTAATCGCTCAGTCATGTCCAACTCTTTGCAACACTATGGACTGCAGCATGCCAGGCTTTCCTGTCCATCACCAACTCCCAAAGCTTGCTCAAACACATATCCATGCTTTATTTTATTTATTAAATATTATATTACATATATATACATGGTTTATTACTTACTACATAGCCATATAAATGGTTATATTACCAATAGATATATTATTATTATTATCTACTATATTGCAGAGATACACACAAAGAGATCAGATTTCAGAACCCTGAGTGTAGATTAATATAGAAAGGTGAGTTTGGGGGTGGGGAGGGTTGGACAGGATGTGGATTTCCGTGCCAAAGTTAAGAAACCAAGAGAAATGTGAGGCAAGCCAATGGGGAAGTGGTTGGACAATGGGGATAAAAATGGAGAAAAAGAGGCCAAGATGGTCCTAGAAACTGGAATCCGAAACAATGAATCCACTCAGAGTTTTTCACCCTCAGGGTATCGAAGCTGTAGAAAAGCTTAAGACAACACGGGGAGAGCTGAGCTGAGAAAGGATGAAAAAATCATGCACCATGGAAATTACATATCTGCTATTCTCAGTCAAAATGAGGCTCTGGAAGTGAATTAATTTCCTAGGGCTGATGTCAAAACTACCAAAAATATGTTGGTGGCTTAAAGCAAGAGAAATGTACTTTCTTAGACTTCTGGAGGGAAGAAGTCTGAAATTAGGGTGTTGGCAGCACACTCCTGCCCCAGCAAAGTCTCTCGGGGAGAATCCTTCTTGGCCTCTTCCATCTTCTTGTGGTTCCTAGTGTCCTTGCTCCCAGCAGAAGGACTCCACTCTCTGCTCCATCTTCACATGGCCTTCTTCTCTGCTCTGCAATCTTCCTCCCTCTCTCTCTGTCTTCTCTTATAAAGACACATGTCATCACATCCAGGCCTCCCAGGTAGCGTTAGTGGTAAAGAACCTGCCTGCCAATGCAGGAGACATAAGAGACGTGGGTTTGATCCCCTGGGTTGGGAAGATCCCCTGGAGAAGGGCATGGCAGTCTGCCCACTCCAGTATTCTCACCTGGAGAATCTCATGGATAGAGGAGCCTGCCGGGCTACCATCCACATCGTCGCAAAAGACTCAGACACGACTGAAGCGACTTAGCACACATCATCACATCCATGCTAATCCAAGGTGTTCTTATCTTGTGGTGACTAACTAAATGATATCAGCAGAAACCCATGTCCAATTAAGGTCACATTCACAGTTTCTAAGCAGACATGTCTTTTGGGGAGAAAAGGGTTGGCACAAGCCATTAGGCTCACTATAGGAAGTGAGGCAGAAAGATGAACAGTTAGAGAAACGGAGATCCTGGGAGATGGAAACCAAAGCCTTGTTAATTTTTTTTTTTAATAATTATTGATCAATTGATTTTTGGGGGGCTGCAGTGGGTCTTCACTGCTGTGAGAGCTTTTCTTTAGCTGTGGCAAGTGGGTTTCTCCTTGCGGTGGCCTCGCTACCTGAACACAGGCTCTAGGGTGCTCAGGCTTCGTACTTGCAGTCCACAGCATCTGGAGCACAGGCTCAACAGTTGTGCACAGGCTTAGCTGTGTCACAGCATATGGGATCTTCCCAGACCAAGGACTGAACCCATGTCTCCTGCATTGGCAGGTGGATTCTTTACCACTGAGCCACCAGGGAAGCCCCAAACGTTTGTTTTGCCCTGAGACCCCCAGAGCTGACCAGACAGGAGGGTAAAGGGCAATAAAACGTGACGGTGCAAAGCACAAAATGATCAAGGAAGTACAAGGGGACTGTTAAATATTGACCGGTTTTGTCAGCATATTATTAACTTGTGTTCACCACTCTATGATCTCAATGTTCTGAAAAAACTGAAGAGTATTCACATGCTCTGCTGAAAATTGTAGCTTTAAGATCAGAGAAAAGCTGGAATATGAGAAAACACCTCATGAGCAAAGGGTAGACAGCTAAGCTAGCCCACATGAGCTCAAAGTCCAGCCTTGTTTTTCAAATGTGAGCACAGTAATTACATGACCACAGTTATATGGGAAAGCAGTCTCCATGTCAGCAAATTTGGAAAACTCACCAGTGGGCACAGAACTGGAAAAGGTCAGTTTTCATTCCAATCCCAAAGAAAGGCAATGTCAAAGAATGCTCAGACTACCGCACAATTGCTTTCATCTCACACGCTAGTAAAGTAATGCTCAAAATTCTTCAAGCCAGGCCTTAGCAATACGTGAACCGTGAACTTACAGATGTTCAAGCTGGTTTTAGAAAAGGCAGAGGAACCAAAAATCAAATTGCCAACATCTGCTGGATCATCAAAAAAGCAAGAGAGTTCCAGAAAAACATCTATTTCTGCTTTATTGACTACGCCAAAGCCTTTGATGTGTGGATCACAATAAACTGTGGAAAATTCTGAAAGAGATGGGAATACCAGACCACCTGACCTGCCTCTTGAGAAACGTGTATGCAGGTCAGGAAGCAACAGACTGGTTGGAACAACAGACTGGACATGGAACAACAGACTGGTTCCAAATAGGGAACAGAGTACGTCAAGGTTGTATATTGTCACCCTGCTCATTTAACTTATATGCAGAGTATATCATGAGAAATGTCAAGCTGGATGAAGCACAAGCTGAAATCAAGATTTCCGGGAGAAATATCAATAACCTCAGATATGCAGATGACACCAGTCTTATGGCAGAAAGTGAAGAAGAACTAAAGAGCCTCTTGATGAAAGTGAAAGAGGAGAGTGAAAAAGTTGGCTTAAAACTCAACATTCATAAAACTAAGGTATGGCATCCAGCCCTATCACTTCATGGCAAATAGATGGGGAAACCTTGGAAACAGTGGTTGACTTTATTTTGGGGGAGCTCCAAAATCATTGCAGATGGTGATTGCAGCCATGAAATTAAAAGACGCTTACTCCTTGGCAGGAAAGTTATGGCCAACCTAGATAGCATATTAAAAAGCAGAGACATTACTTTGTCAACAAAGGTCTGTCTAGTCAAGGCTATGGTTTTTACAGTAGTCATGTATGTATGTGAGAGTTGGACTATAAAGAAAGCTGAGCACTAAAGAATTGATGCTTTTGAACTGTGGTGTTGGAAAAGACTCTTGAGATTCCCTTGGAGTGCAGGGAGATCCAACAAATCCATTCTAAAGGAAATAAGTCCTGGGTGTTCATTGGATGGACTGATGTTGAAGCTGAAACTCCAATACTTTGGCCACCTGATGAGAAGACCTGATTCATTTGACAAGACCCTGATGTTGGGAAAGATTGAAGGCAGGAGGAGAAGGGGACAACAGAGGATGAAATGGTTGGATGGCGTCACCAACTCAGTGAACATGAGTTTGGGTAAACTCTGGGAGTTGGTGATGGACAGGGAGGCCTGGCGTGCTGCAGTTCATGGGGTCGCAAAGAGTCAGACATGACTGAGCAACTGAAATGAACTGAACTGTCCTGTATAAATATTGTATTGGAATATAATTGCATTGCAATGTTGTGTTAGTTTCTGCAGTACAAAAATGCAAATTATACATATATATATGTGTGTGTATATATATGTGTGTGTGTGTGTGTATACATATATGTCCATTCTTTTAGAGCTTCCCTCACATGCCCCCATCTCAGCCCTCTAGGTCATCATAGAACACCGGGTTGGGCACCCTGTGCTATACAGCAGCTTCCACTAGCTATCTATTTTATGCATAGCAGTATATATATATGTCAGTCTTACTTTCTCAGTTTGTCCCATCCTCTCATTCCCCTGCTGTGTCCATAAGTCCATTCTCTGCATCTGTATCTCTATTCCTTCCCTGAAAATAAGTTCATCAGTACGATTTTTCTAGATTCCATCAGATCAGATCAGATCAGTCGCTCAGTCGTGTCCAACTCTTTGCGACCCCATGAATCACAGCATGCCAGGCCTCCCTGTCCATCACCAACTCCTGGAGTTCACTGAGACTCACGTCCATCAAGTCAGTGATGCCATCCAGCCATCTCATCCTCTGTCATCCCCTTCTCCTCCTGCCCCCAATCCCTCACAGCATCAGAATCTTTTCCAATGAGTCAACTCTTCACATGAGGTGGCCTAAGTACTGCAGTTTCAGGTTTAGCATCATTCCTTCCAAAGAAATCCCAGGGCTGATCTCCTTCAGAATGGACTGGTTGGATCTCCTTGCAGTCCAAGGGACTCTCAAGAGTCTTCTCCAACACCACAGTTCAAAAGCATCAATTCTTCGGCGCTCAGCCTCCTTCACAGTCCAACTCTCACATCCATACATGACCACAGGAAAAACCATAGCCTTGACTAGACAGACCTTTGTTGGCAAAGTAATGTCTCTGCTTTTGAATATGCTATCTAGGTTGGTCATAACTTTCCTTCCAAGGAGTAAGCGGCTTTTAGTTTCATGGCTGCAGTCACCATCTGGAGTGATTTTGGAGCCCAGAAAAATAAAGTCTGACACTGTTTCCACTCTTTCCCCATCTATTTCCCATGAAGTGATGGGACCAGATGCCATGACCTTCATTTTCTGAATGTTGAGCTTTAAGCCAACTTTTTCACTCTCCTCTTTCACTTTCATCAAGAGGCTTTTGAGTTCCTCTTCACTTTCTGCCATAAGGGTGGTGTCATCTGCATATCTGAGGTTATTGATATTTCTCCTGGCAATCTTGATTCTAGCTTGTGTTTCTTCCAGTCCAGCGTTTCTCATGATGTACTCTGCATATAAGTTAAATATGCAGGGTGACAATATACAGCCTTGACGAACTCCTTTTCCTATTTGGAACCGGTCTGTTGTTCCATGCCCAGTTCTAACTGTTGCTTCCTGACCTGCATACAAATTTCTCAAGAGGCAGATCAGGTGGTCTGGTATTCCCATCTCTTTCAGAATTTTCCACAGTTTATTGTAATCCACACAGTCAAAGGCTTTGGCATAGTCAATAAAGCAGAAATAGATGTTTTTCTGGAACTCTCTTGCTTTTTCAATGATCCAGCGGATGTTGGCAATTTGATCTCTGGTTCCTCTGCCTTTTCTAAGGCAGGAAGTTCACGGTTCACATATTGCTGAAGCCTGGCTTGGAGAATTTTGAGCATTACTTTACTAGCGTGTGAGATGAGTGCAATTGTTCGGTAGTTTGAGCATTCTTTGGCATTGTCTTTCTTTGAGATTGGAATGAAAACTGACCTTTTCAGTCCTGTGGCCACTGCTGAGTTTTCCAAATTTGCTGGCATATTGAGTACAGCACTTTCACAGCATCATCTTTCAGGATTTGGAATAGCTCCACTGGAATTCCATCACCTCCACTAGCTTTGTTCGTAGTGATGCTTTCTAAGGCCCACTTGACTTCACATTCCAGGATGTCTGGCTCTAGGTCAGTGATTACACCATCGTGATTATCTGGGTCGTGAAGATCTTTTTTGTACAGTTCTTCTGTGTATTCTTGCCGTCTCTTCTTAATTCTTCTAGATTCCATACATATGTATTAATATACTATATTTGTTTTCCTGACTTACTTAACTTTGTATAATAGATTCTATATTCTTGCATGTCTGTTCATCTGACTCATATTTGTTTCTTTTTATGGCTTAGTAATATTCCATTGTATATATGTACCACAACTTCTTTATCCATCATCTGTCAATGGATATCTAGGCTGGTTCCATGTCCTGGCTATTGTAAATACTGCTGCAATGAACATTGGGATACATATGTCTTTTTGAATTATTATTTTCTCAGGGTATATGTTGAGTAATGGGATTGCTAGATCATACAGTTGTTTTATTCCTAGTTTTTTAAGGAACCTCCATATTGTTCTGCATTTTGGCAATATCAATTTACATTCCCACTAACAGTGCAAGAGGGCTCCCTTTTCTTCACATGCTCTCCAGCATTTATTGTTTGCAGATTTTTTGATGATGGCCATTCTGAACAGTGTGAGGTGATACATCATTGTAGTTGTTCGCATTTCTCATAATAAGCAATGTATATCTTTTCATGTTTTTGTTGGCCAACTGTATGTCTTCTTTGGGAAAATGTATGTTTAGGTCTTCCACTCATTTTTTAATTGAATTTTTTTTTGTTTTTCCAATATTGACCTGTATAAATCTAAAAGGATAATCTAGAATCATGTTTCTGAAACTGTGGGCTGTGGAGTGGGGAGATGAAAGAGGAGTAAAGATATGCTCCTATGGATGCATAAATGCTGAGATGTTTAATATTGTGTTTTTAATCTTTGACTAGATATAGAAAGAAATGTTTTATATCATGGAGATAACGTGCAATGAAAAAACATTTTCCATAAAAAAGATTTTAGTTTCCTTCTTTTTTCCAACTCAGGTTTTTGAATCTTTGGGAAATTATTCTCTGGGATTCATGAAAATTATTCCTTAAAGGCAATTTTGTATATTCCTTTAGTTGAGAAACAGTATATGATTAATATTACAAATTCTGGTTCACAGCACTGACAACACTATAATAGCCACATTGATTTGAAGTTGAAGTCTAGATAAATCTCTTACTAGTTTTAAAACTAGCAAGTCATATTTGCTCTCTTTTTACCTACTTTACTTGTGTGAGGATAACATGTCATGTATGAGGAGGATCAAATTAAGAAAACCCCTCATTATGCTGACACTCTGTGATTTCAGTCTGAAACTAAAGACTAAGCCAGGCCCAGGTCCAGGTCCTATTAACAACAGAATAAGTTATAACTATATAATATAGATTTTCTAAATCATGACCAATTTGAGAAGGAATATGTTATGACATTTCATACCATAATTATGTCAATATTTATCAAATTATGTCCTAATTTGATTTTATAGTATATAATTACCGTAATTGTCTCCCAACTGCTTTTAATCACAACTTCCTGCTGCTGCTAAGTCGCTTCAGTCGTGTCCGACTCTGTGCGACCCCATAGACGGCAGCCCACCAGGGTCCTCTGTCCCTGGGATTCTCCAGGCAAGAACACTGGAGTGGGTTGCCATTTCCTTCTTCAATGCATGACAGTTAAAAGTGAAAGTGAAGTTGCTCAGTCATGTCCAACTCTTCATGACCCCATGGACTGCAGCCTACCAGGCTCTTCCATCCATGGGATTTTCCAGGCAAGAGTACTGGAGTGGGGTGCCATTGCCTTCTCTGTAATCACAACTTAAGACCCCATTATTGATTTAAAAATTTTTTTCAATTATATATAATATCAGGTTAATGTGTACTATAAATTGACCATCCTCTGCTTGAAATCTTACTTCAAACTCCTTTTATTGAATATTTATTTTATTATTAATCTTTAGAAATTAGGAGACTACTAAAATTCAGTGGCACATCATTAGTGACAAAATTTTTTATGAAAAAAATCTAAATGTGACTATTTTGTTACCAGCTTAATAAATTCATATCAAGTTCACATTGGAAGATTCTTAAAAGTAGGAAATTGATTATTCATAACTCTACCATAAAATCAATATACCTTAGGTATCTGGGGATAATTTATCTAAGGGTGTGTATGTTTGGCTATGTATTTGTCTGTGTATATATGTGTGTCTATGTGTTTGCAAAGCTGCAAAGTTGTAATTCTATTGCATATCCAAACCTACATTGTGTGTTTTTAACTCAATGCTATAAAATAAAACTGCCTGAAATTAATCAGTCTTAACAATATAATTTTAATGGTTTCATTAAATCCTATTTGCATGATAAAACATTCCAATTTAATGGCATTAGACATTTTGGTTAATTTTCCCTCTATAAATACAACCAATATATGAAACTTCTGATGGTTTAATTCAAACCAACCAAGTCAGTCCCACAAAAATTGCTTATCTTGTTCCTAAAATTAACTTGTAATCGCGAGCTAATTTTGAGGATGTTTGCTTAGGATGCTTCCCCATTCTTCATTCTAACCTCTGGGCATTCACTCTCTCTAGTGTCAGATTAATGTACCTCCCCTGATTCGCTATTTCTTCAATTTTTTTGCTGGAATTTTTTTTATCGTTTCAGTCCACTGCATATTTTTGCACTACTTTTAATGTTTCAGAACACTTAGTTTACAGATGTGAATTAATGTGAACTCTCTGCTCCCAGCCTATAAAACAATTTTGATAGAGGATGAGACCAGAACAAAAGATGTAGTTCCCCTAGGTGGATGAATCAATTTGTCACCAATGAAAATTTTTAATGCTTGTCCAATCTTCATCATAGAAACTCCTGCGCTCTTATTCTAAATGGAGACAGGTGGGCAGAGATGGTGAACTCCTCTCTGTAGCAGCTGCTGCCCAAAGCTACAGAACCTTAGTCCAAACTCTGTTTACATCCTCCAGAAAAAAAGACAAAAAGAAACAGTTAAAAAAAAAAGAAAAAGAAAATTTATTATTGCTAAGTTCCACCTTGGAGGGCATTTTAACATCCATTTACTGTTACTTTGGGGGCATCCCTGGTAGCTCAGATGGTAAAGAATCCATCTGCAGCGTGCGAGACCTAGATTTGATCCCTGGATTGGGAAGATCCTCTGGAGAAGGGCATGGCAATCCACTCCAGTATTCTTGCCTGGAGAATCCCCATGGACAGAGGAGCCTGGTGGGCTACAGTCCAGGGGGTGGCAAAGAGTCGGACACGACTGAGCGACTAAGCACAGCACCTTGTTACTTTGGCATGCCCTCAAACAACTTATCAAAATATTCTTTCTAAACCTTTTCTATACTTTTTCTTGGCTTTTCTGATTTTATGTATTGTAACAACTTTCCAGGGGCCTCCCTGGCAGCTCAGTGATAAAGAATCCACCTGCAATGCAAGAGACGTGGGTTCAGTCCCTGGGTGGGGAAGATCCCGTGGAAGAGGGAACGATAACTCACTCTAGTCTTCTTGCCTGGGAAATCTCACAGACAAAGGAACTTGACGGGCTCCAGTTCATGGGGTTGCAAAAGAGTTGGATACGTCTTAGCAGTTAACTAAAAGACAAAAACAACTTTCCAATGTCAAAATATGCTCACAGTAATGCCAAACATGGGTTGGTCTTTTATACGAATGAATTCAGTTTGATAACATTTTATTTAAGAATTACCTTTTTGTATTCATACACCACGGTAGTGTTACAGTTTCAGGGGTTAGTCCTGAGGGTCTGTTATCTTCACAAATTGCATAAAGTGCTTTCTCATCTTCATCTGTGCTCTGGAACAGATAATATATCATCATTCTTAAGAAAGGACAGATTTTAGGTGATATGTTTTTAATTATATTTTTCATTTCCTCTATGCTTATTGGCCTAGAAGCCTATTTCACCTAGAAAATTTCACAATTCTAGGTGAAAAAAGAACAAGCAAAAAATGACCTTTTACAGTTTTTCAATTGGGGTTTCAATTCAGATTTTCAAAATATAAGCAAAATTAATTGATATCATTCTTCTATATTTCATTAAGAATGGAATTTTTTAGTTCCTATAATAACCCCTTTATAATATATAGTTATTAACTATTAGTCAGTGTTCACTTTGTACTAGACCTGTGTTAACCTTAACTACATATTTTGTAGTTGAGTCTTGCAGTAATCTTTATTATTCTCTAATGACTCCTATGAATGAATTCATCCCTGTCTCTGAAATCTATCTCTTGGCTGCCCACCTTTCTCTTTTCCACCCTAGTGCAATCCACCACCATTTCTTCCTGGACTGTTGCTTTGTAACCTGTCTTTATTTCCCCTCTTTTCCAACTATAATACACTCCCTGCATGGCAATCGGAGTGACCCTTAAAAAAAAAAAAAAAATCAAACCACGTAACTCCTCTCTTTAGAACAAAATCCTATACTTTGGTGTATCCTTAGGGACTGCTCATGCTGCCTACCCATCTCTTCAAAGTCATCTAATATTTCTGTCTCCTCTTTATTGGCAGCTATGTCACACCAGCCTCTTTCCATTTTTCCAGTCTTTTATTTCCCTAAAAATCATCTCTTTCAAATTCTACTCAGTCCAATAGATCACATTCTAATTTTTATGATACTAACATTATCATCCAACTTTTCCTTATTGACATTTGACTGGTTTAATTTCACTTAAACTTTTGATTTTTTCTTTTTTTAGCTTTCTGTACTATTTTCTTAAGCAGAAGCTGATTTCATGAACCAGTATAATACAGTTTAGTGTTTCTATAAAATACATGACTTCTATAAAATCTGTTCTTTTTTAGATTATAAATGTATTGAGAAGAACTATCCAAAGCAGAGCAAAAGGAGGGCTGAGTTTTAGTCAATATCGCCTGGAGCCCTGTCTAACTAGCAGTTTCACTTTAGGATTACTTAATTACCTTCCTTAAGAACTATGCTCCTTTTTTGACATGCTACTTACTATTGAGTAGGACTGAATCTCTGAAACTATGTGTTAACTTGCAAATTTTTGTTCAAAAGAGCTGCAAGTGATTTCTGTTGAGTAGAAAATATAACCCTAAAGTTTGTGATGTTTGTGCCACATAAGACATTAACCCATTACCATGTCTTTTAACATAGCAATTAATTTTTTAGCGTTCGTTTTTTAAAAATTCTAAACACTTCAGTCTATCAAGTGCTTTTGAAGGAACTTGTGTGTTTACTCTCAGGAGGTGCTGGAAAGTACACTGAACTTTGAGTCAGAAGTGGTTTGGCCTGACTACCAACGAGATGTGTAACCTTGAGAAAGTTTCTTAATTTCTCTGGCTTGAACTTCCTCTATTTTGAAAGAGCACTGATGAGATAATCTATCCTAACTCACAACACAAGTGTAGATAGATTAGAGAAGTAAGCATCAACAGTTAAACTAGAAATATTCTAAAAAGAAGTAATATTGGGACAAGAAATCTTTCTAAGTATAACCAAAAACCCAATGCATAAATGAAAATGCTGGCTCATTTGACTACCCTGATACGAATGGCAGTTTCACACCTGCACCCAAAATGCAATGACAAAGCATAAGACAAGATATTCAAACTTATCAAAAATCACAGAAATGTAAACAATACAATGATAACGTACAAAATTTCTGGAAAACCACACAAACTTCTGAGGGTCATTTCTGCTAGATGAGAGGATGAGAACAAGAGTAATTTTACTTTCCACCTTCCAAATTCTGTGCTTTTTGACTGTCTTGCCATCAACATTGACTACATTATTTTAATCATCATTTTTGAGACAGGAATATTTTTGGATGTTTATTTTATTATTGAATATTAAAATAACTATAGAATTTTAGTGCAAAGAATCCAATGTATGTATCTTTAAAAATAACAACAAAAAAGTTTGGTAATGCTCAACCTTGTTAGAATCATAAATAAACTGGCACTCCCATTATATGTTACATATTATATAAATGCAACTATCAATTCATGTAACTTTTCTGTAAGAAAACCAAGAAGTAGCTCTCAACCATTCCACAAGCAAAAATCTTTCACTCAATAAATCCATATTTATAAATTTATCCTGTTAATGAGATAATACCTAAAAATGCATGTATAAGAATGACTATTTCAGATTTGTTAATGATAGCCAAAAATTGTAAGCAATTACCAATATTCATTCATAGCACATTAGGATTGTCTGCAGGTGTTGAAACAGATGTGATAGAGAAGTATTAGCTAACACCGAAAGGGATGCTGTGTAGAGAAATACTCATCAGCTCGTCCTGCCCCGACACTGTAACTTAAAAAAGAATCTGGCAGTCAGAAAGCAATGAACATAATTCAATATTTTATTCAGCTCCTAGAGGAAAAGCCCACAGGAAGGGTGGGTACTTAAAAAAAAAGAGTTATTTGTTTATTTAAGTTTTATTTTTGGCTGCTCTGGGTCTTCATTGCTGTGCGTGGGCTTCCTCTAGTTGCGGGGAGTGGGGAACTATCCTTCCTCGCAGGGTGCTGACTTCCTATCATGGTGGCTTCTATTGTTGCGGAACACAGACTCTAGGCACCCAGGCTTCAGCAGTCACAGGGCACCAGCTCAGATGCTCCTCAGCATGTGGAATATTCCCGGATCAGCAATCAAACCCGTGCCCCCTGTATTAACAGGTGGATTCTCAACCACTAGACCACCAAGGAAACCCTGGTGGGTACATTTTTAATGGATTGTGAACTAGCTTTAACATCCTTTCTCCCTTTGCTTTTGAGGTCCCCATGTCAGTGTTTTTCAAACTATTGGTTACATTAGTTTCACCTACAGGGCTTGCTAAAACACAGAAGCTGGGCCCCAGCCCTGAGTTTTGGGTTCAACATGTCTGGGGAGAAGCCCTCCAAATTTGCATATCTAACAAGTTTTCACATCATCCCAATGCTGCCGGATGGGGACTGCACTTGGAGAACCCAGAGGTTCTCAAAGCTCACTGTTTTCTTATATTTGCGGTGTGATACCTGAGTCCAAACACTTGAACTGTTTAAAGAATGGAGTGGATGAAAAAGAGGAAGAAGGGTAAGAAGCATCTAGGAGTCTAAGGGGAAAGGAGATATTAAAGAATAGAGGGTGGCTTAGATTGAGGAACACTGGAGTATTTAAAGATTTCCATGCAAGCCCAGAAACAAAAATCCTTTGGCTGTGTCACATGGTTTGTGGGATTGTAGTTCCCATATCGGAGAAGGCAATGGCACCCTACTCCAGTACTCTTGCCTGGAAAATCCCATGGATGGAGGAGCCTGGTAGGCTGCAGTCCATGGAGTCGCTAAGAGTCGGACACGACTGAGCGACTTCACTTTCACTTTCATGCATTGGAGAAGGAAATGGCAACCCACTCCAGTATTCTTGCCTGGAGAATCCCAGGGACAGGGGGAGCCTGGTGGGCTGCCGTCTATGGGTAGCTCAGAGTCGTACACGACTGAAGCGACTTAGCAGCAGCAGTTCCCATATCAGGCATTGAACTCAGGCCACCAATGTGAAAGTACCAAGTCCTAACCACAGGAAATTCCCCAGGGTGCTTTAATTCTCAGAATATGATCCCTTTTCTAGGTACCAAAGAAAGAAAGCCAGAGATGATGACTTACTTACAGCTTTTTCTCAAACCCATTTTAAAAAGACCTCCTGAATATTATGAGTCTCCTTCTGTGATTTCCTTTGAAAATATTATATTCCCTTGTCTCTGTTGCTGCATTCAATTGCTGTTTGTAAAACAGCAGAAAAACGAGTTGCCAGTTCAGAGTCAGTTAACTGTAAATCTCTCTGCCCCTGTGAGTGTGAGCATGCTTGACCCCGCCACCACTCTGTAAATCCCCAAACTTGGGTCAGTTATCAGCTTTCTTCAACTCTGCATCACTGCTAGGGGAAATGACTATTATGCTTATAAATGACTTTTACTCTGGGAGACTAGGGGAGTGTAGTGGACTCTACCTTGAGAAATTGAGGGACTGAGTGAAGAATACATGAGGAGAAAATGGTACAATTTCTTCTTTGTGAATACCCATATTGTTGGGGCCCTAGGAAAGTCACCCCTGAATATGCCTCAATCATATTGATTATTTTGTCTTCTGTTCTTTACATTCTTTTTTTTTTTTTTTGATGTGGACTACTTTTAAAGTCTTTCTTTACTTTTGTTATCATATTGCTTCTGTTTTACGTTTTGACTCTTTGACTACAAAGCATGTAGAATCTTCATTTCTCAACAAGGGATTGAACCCACACCACCTGCATTGGAAGGCAAAATCCCAACCACTGGACCAGCAGGGAAGTCCTTCATATTGATTATATTGAACTAAAGTTACTAAAGAAACAGTCAGGGTGGGAAGTGGGAGGGAGGTTCAAGAGGGAAGGGATATATATATATATATATATATACCTATGGCTGATTCATGTTGACATATGGTAGAAACCAACACAATATTATAAAGCAATTATCCTCCAATTAAAAATAAATAAATTTTAAAAAATAAAATAAAAAGGCCATTTAAAAACAAAGAAACAGTAAATTCAAACGGAACTTTGACCCTCTTTTCTGTCTCCCTAGAAGCAGGAAATAAATCTCTCCTATGAAAAATGCCCTGCTTGCATGTGGAGACAGGAAGACACCCGTATCACCATAGGTAGGGAATGTGAGCCTAGGAGCCTAAGTAAATAAAACCCTGTTAGTTCTTTAATTGATGTCCCCAGGACAAGACTGTATAGATTCTTCACTAAATCCTGAAGCCCAAGGTTCATTGTCTTGTCCATTTATCACAGATTTATTGTTTCTTTGTCTAAAAAGAATAAAAGTTGCCTGCTATGGTCACTTCTCAGGTCCCATTTCTTAGGTCCCATTTCTAATAGTCTGTATGCTGCCAAGTCGCTTCAGTCGTTTCCGACTCTATGCAACCCCATGGACTGCAGCCCACCAGGCTTCTCCGTCCATGGGATTCTCCAGGCAAGAACACTGGAGTGGGTTGCCATTTCCTTCTCCAAGTCTGTATGCACAAGCTATTAATAACATTCCTTTCTTTTTCTATTAATCTGTTTTGTGTCAATTTATTATGAGTCCAGACTCAAGAACTTAGGAAAGGTAGAGGGGAAAATTTCTCCCCCTGGACAATATCTATATTAAAATTTTTAAATTATGAAATTATGATAATCTGGTATAATTTAAGAAAGCTCCAAAAGGGTGCCCCAATTTGTCCTGAACTGATAGAAGATAGAAAGCAGAGGATTAAATAAAGTCTGTAACTTTCACAGGTTGTGCATTGGATGTTGGATTCACCCAGTTTTATTTTACTTTCTGAGAAATAAGTGGCTTATTGGTAACTTATAGACCTACAGCTCTCCAAACTAACTGTTTTCAAACTTCCCTGGGTTTTCTAAGTCATGATAATGCATTATAATATACCTACTATGCATTGTGATATATCTGTATTTTGTGTTTAATTTCCTGTCCCTTCTCCTATAATGAATTTAACACGCACCTCTCTCCTCAGATCATACAACCTGACTCTTCACTACTGTTTGCTGAGAAATTAAGTTCATAAGAAATTAATTCCTTCATACTTCAGACTTTCTTGTTCTCTTTATTAAAAAACAATTATTTATTGATTTTTATTTTTGGCTGTGCTGGGTCTTCATTGCTGCTCGGGATTTTCCCAGTTACAGTGAGCGGGGCCTACTGTCTCCTTTGCACAGGCTTCTCATTGCAGTGGCTTCTCTTGCTGTGGCTCAGTAGTCGTGGCTCCCCAGCTCTGGAGCACAGACTCAACAGTTGTGGCACGTGGACTTAGCTGCTGTGGGGCATGTGGGAGCTTCCCAGACCAGGGATAGAACTCTGTCTCCTGCATTGGCAGGCAGATTCTTTACCACTGAGCCACCAGGGCAGCCCTCCTATTTCTTTAAATATGTTCCATCAGGGCTCTTTCTCTCCTCCTCCCCTTCCTCATGATTCTTTTCTTTCTTATTTCCTCTCTCCTTTTTCTTCAGTCTGTGCCTCTTGAGTAGCAGGCTGTAAACCACTCAGATCTTTTATTCTTCAGTGGAAACAGCTCTCAAGCACAAACTTCCCCCTTGTTAATGCCGTATGTTGTTGTTTCTTCGCTAAGTCATGTCTGACTCTTGCAACCCCATGGACTGGGGCCCACCTGGCTCCTCTACTCATGGGATATTCCAGGCAAGAATACTGGAGTGGGTTGCCATTTCCTTCTCAAGGGGATCTTTCTGACCCAGGGATCGAACCTGGGTCTCCTGCATTGGCTGCTGCTAAGTTGGTTCAGTCAGGTCCGACTCCATAGATGTGTGCGACCCCATAGACGGCAGCCCACCAGGCTTCCCCGTCCCTGGGATTCTCCAGGCAAGAACACTGGAGTGGGTTGCCATTTCCTTCTCCAACGCATCAAAGTGAAAAGTGAAATTGAAGTCTCTCAGTCGTGTCGGACTCCTAGCGACCCCATAAACTGCAGCCTACCAGGCTTCTCTGTCCATGGGATTTTCCAGACAAGAGCGGATTCTTTACCACTGAGCCACCTGGGAAGCCCTAATGTCTTATGGTGCTCCAAAAAAAGTAATTCACATATACAATCTCTATGCTCTTACCTCTTCAGCACACTATATTCAAACCCTGTTTCCATGACCCCGATATGAATTGGTGTATATGTGTTAGTGATGTTTCAATTTTTATTTTAAATAGGTAACCTTACTTAAAATGATGCATTTGGCCACCTGATAGATAAATCTCTGTTGTTGTTCACTCACTCAGTCATGTCCGACTCTTTGAGACTCCATGGACTGCAGCAAGTCAGACTTCCTTGTTCTTAACTATCTCCCAGAGTTTGCTCAAACTCATGTCCATCGAGTCAATGATACCATCCAATCACCTCATCCTCTGTTGCCCCCCTTACCCCCTACCTTCAGTCATTCCCAGCATCAGGGTCTTTTCCAATGAGTCAGCTGTTCACATCAGGTGGCCCAAGTATTGGAGCTTCAGCTTTAGCATGAGGCCTTCCAATGACTATTTTGGGTTGATTTCTTTTAGGATTGACTGATTTGATCTCCTTGCAATCCAAGGGACTCTCAAGAGTCTTCTCTAGCAACCAGTTCAAAAGCATCAATTCTTTGGCTCTCAGCTTTCTTTATGGTCCAACTCGCACATCCAGAAAAGCCTGACTACTGGAAAAGCCATAGCTTTGACTATACAGACCTTTGTTGGCAAATCGATGCCCCTGCCTTTAATATGCTGTCTAGGTTGATCATAGCTTTTCTTCCAAGGAGCAAGTGTCTTTTAATTTCATGGTTGCAGTCACCATCTGCCGTAGTTTTGGAGGTCAAGAAAATAAAGTCTGTCACTGTTTCCATTGTTTCCCCATCTATTTGCCATGAAGTGATGGAACCGGATGCCATGATCTTAGTTTTTGAATGTTGAGTTTTAAGCCAGCTTTTTCACTCTCTTTCACCTTCATCAAGAGGCTCTTTAGTTCCTCTTTGCTTTCTGCTGTTAGCGTGGTATCTGCATATTTGATGTTACTGATATTTCTCCCAGCAATCTTGATTCCAGTTAGTGTTCCATCCAGCCTGGCATTTCACATGATGTGCAATGCATAGAAGTTAAACAAGTAGGGTGACAATATTTAACCTTGATATACTCCTTTCCCAATAGAACTGGTCTATTGCTCCATGTCCGGTTCTAATTGCTGCTTCTTGACCTGCATGCAAATTTCTCAGAAAGCTGGTAAGGTGGTCTGGTATTCCCATCTCTTTAAGAATTTTCCAGAGTTTGTTGTCATCTACAGAGTCAAAGGCTGTAGCATAGTCAATGAAGTAGAAGTAGGTTCTTTTTTAAAATTCGCTTGCTGCTTCTATGAGCCAACAGATGTTGACAATTTGACCTCTGGTTCCTCTGCCTTTTCTGGATCTAGCTTGTACATCTGAAAGTTCTCAGTTGGTGTACTGTTGAAGCCTAGCTTGAAGGATTTTGATCATTACCTTGTTAGCATGTGAAATGAGCACAGTTGTAAGGTAGTTTGAATATTCTTTGGGATTGGAATGAAAATTGACATTTTCCAGTCTATGGCTACTGCTAAGGTTTCTAAATTTGCTGGCATGTTGAGTGCAGCATTTTAACAGCATCATCGTTTAGGATTTCAAATAGCTCAGTGGGAATTCCATCATCTCCACTAGCTTTGTTCATAGTGATGCTTCCTAAGGCCCACCCACTTGACTTCACACTCCAGGATGTCTGGCTCTAGGTGAGTGATCATGCCATCATGGCTATCTGGGTCATAAAGATCTTTTTTGTATAGTTCTGTATATTCTTGCCACCTCTTCTTAATATCCCATTTCTGTTATATCCATACTGTTTCTGTCCTTTATTGTGCCCACCTTTGCATGAAATATTCCCTTGCTGCTGCTGCTGCTGCTAAGTCGCTTCAGGCATGTCCAACTCTGTGCAACCCCAGAGATGGCAGCCCACCAGGATCCCCCATCCCTGGGATTCTCCAGGCAAGAACACTGGAGTGGGTTGCCATTTCCTTCTCCAATGAACGAAAGTGAAAAGCGAAAGTGAAGTCGCTTAGTTGTGTCCGACTCCTAGCGACCCCATGGACTGCAGCCTACCAGGCTCCTCCGTCCATGGGTTTTCCAGGCAAGAGTACTGGAGTGGGGTGCCATTGCCTTCTCCAAATGTTACCTTGGTATCTCTAATTTTCTTGATGAGATCTCTAGTCTTTCCCATTCTATTGTTTTCCTATATTTCTTTGCATTGTTCTCTTAAGAAGTCTTAAAAGATGTCTGGCTCTCCAAGAAACCCTCTAATGTCTTGACTTCCATAGGGTGGTTCCTTTCTGGCTCATTGAACCTCTGTGCATGTCTTCATAATCTGAATTGCTGGATTTATTTCCTCTAGCCACCTTGTAAGATCCCCCAGTACATTGATCTAAGCCTTCTCTTTTCACTTTGCAACTTCTCCTGAACTATCTTTGTATACTCTAGCCATTTTAACCACAAAGTGGAATTTGCACTACTGTGATACTCCCAAGTGCACATTTCTAACGTTAATTTTCTCCTGAACTCCCAATTATATATCCAGCTGCCCAGTATACAGCCATATCTTGACATTCCATGGATATTTTAGGTGACATTCCATGGATTTTTTAGACAGATCTAAAAATAAATTCAGTATTATATGCCCTGTCTGTGACTCCACCTGTATTTCTGTTTCAATTCATGGTGTTCTCACCAGTTCATCCAGTCACCTGATCCATAAACATGGAAATCATCCTCTCTGACTCTACTTTTTTTCCCCCCCAATTTCTTTTAAATCGGAGGATAATTGCTTCACAATATTGTGTTGGTTTCAGCTGTATAACAATGTGAATCAGCCATAAGCATACATATATCCCCTCTCTTTTGAACCTCCCTCCCATCTCCCCCCCTGCCGCCCCCGCCCCATCCCACCCCCTAGGTCATCACAGAGTGCCGGGCTGGGCTCCTTGTGTTATATAGAAGCTTCCTACTAGCTTTCTATTTTATGCAGAGTAATGTATACTCTTGCCTGGAAAATCCCATGGACGGAGGAGCCTGGTGGGCTGCAGTCCATGGGGTCGCTAGGAGTTGGACACGACTGAGCGACTTCACTTTGACTTTTCACTTTCATGAATTGGAGGAGGAAATGGCAACCCACTCCAGTGTTCTTGCCTGGAGAATCCCATGGACAGAGGAGCCTGGTGGGCTGCTGTCTATGGGGTCACACAGAGTCGGACACGACTAAAGCGACTTAGCAGCAGCAGTAGCAGCAGCAATGTATAAATATCAGTGTTACTCTCTCAATTCGTCCCACCCACTCCTTCCCCTGCTGTGTCTACAGGTCCATTCTCTGTGGTTTTATTTCTGTCCTGCAAATGGGTTCATCAGTACCACCTTTTTAGATTTCTTATATATGAGTTAATATATGATAGCTCTTTTTCTCTTCTGACTTACTTCATTCTGTATAACAGGCTCTGGGTTCATCCACCTCACTAATGAATGAGTGACTCACATTTGTTACAGTCATTTGTCATTAATTTGTCATTTCTCTTAAACTTTAGATTTGAGTAATACTGAATGATCTATAATCCCAAGAACAGATGATTTATCCATCATCTGCTCTGTTTGAAAACATGCCTTCTCATCTTCAAATTGCCAACTAGAAATGTCACTTTCAGACCCTATTACTGGCCCCAACAGTCATGTTTCTATGACCATTTCCCTTTAATCCTCTAGAATAACAGACAGAATTAACCACTCCCTCCTCTCCTAGTTATTAAGCTTACTGTGCCATGCTAAGTCACTTTAGTAGTGTCCAACTCTTTGTGACCACATGGACTGCAACCCTCCAGGCTCCTCTGTCCATGGGAATTCTCCAGACAAGAATACTGGAGTGGGTTGCCATGCCTTTCTCCAAGGGATCTTCCCAACCCAGGGATCAAACCCACGTCTCCTGCGGCTCCTGCATTGTAGGCAGATTCTTTACCACTGAGCCCCCGGGGGAGCCCTTTCTTAAGCTTACACACATCCATAATCAAACATATTATACTTCATGGTTACGTCTGATGACACTTTACTTATCCCTTAGGAGTCACGTGCTCCTAACTGCAAGCACCGCATTTTAGTCACCTGTGTATCTGTACTGCCTCACATTGGATTCAGTGAATTCTCAGTATTTGTTGAATAGAATTGATCTGAATTCTGCCTTAAGACTGAAATCTGAAAGTAGCAATGAGGCTGCTTCACAAAAAGGTGTAAAATACTGAGACATTTGAATTTTCTGAATGCAGAGAGAACTCCCTGGTCACTATAGTCCTTGGATGGAAATTGCCAACAGACTTCCCCAGTTGATTGAGAGCCGCCAGCTTCGAGCTCAAGTAAACGAGGTACAACATCTTGTGTTCTTCTCCTTGACCCTTTCTCACTACCCTATTTTCATCCTCTCACCACTTTCCTTTCTCAACATTGTAGACATGGGTCAGCTGACCACTCACTATGGTGACTTTATCCACAGAGCTAAAACAATCTCACCCTTGGTGATGAGTGGAATAACACTTGCTTCTGGTATGATGTGTGTTTCCCTAAAATTTCCAGAGCCTACACAGAAAAATTCCTGGACTATATTATATTAAGCACTCAACAAATATTTGTTCTTTAAATAAAGAAGGCAATCTGGTTGAGAATTGTCAGGAAATTGATGGATAAGATGTAGCTGGGTCAGAATAGGCATGGAATTCTCAGTGTCCTCACGCCAAGCCCCATGGTCAGGGTTCCTCTCCCTCTGCATGAAGTCACACTGATTTATTGTTGGAGTCCTATAAAAGAGTTGAGCCAAGAGACTTTCTCAGTTATACAGCCAGTGTTAGCAGATTCTTCAGAAATCATTGATAAGCCTTAATCAGGAAGGAATAACAACGAAACTAGGGGACTTACCGGAGAAGGCAATGGCAACCCACTCCAGTACTCTTGCCTGGAAAATCCCATGGATGGAGGAGCCTGGTAGGCTGCAGTCCATGAGGTCGCTAAGAGTTGGACACGACTGGGTGACTTCACTTTCACTTTTCACTTTCATGCATTGGAGGAGGAAATGGCAACCCACTCCAGTGTTCTTGCCTGGAGAATCCCAGGGACGATGGGGCCTGGTGGGCTGCCATCTATGGGGTCGCACAGAGTCAGACATGACTGAAGCGACTTAGCAGCAGTTAGCAGCAGGGGACTTACAGAGGAATATAGGACTATTTATCTATGATAATAAGTACTAAAAGGTAATTTAACACCTATTTGAACAGCTAACATTTTTTAAAAATCTGGAGATAGCAAACACTGGTGATGATATATGCAAAGAGACTCTCATTCACATTGCTGATGGGAATGCAAAATATCACAGCTACCCTGGAAGAAGGCCTGCAAAATATCACAACTACCCTGGCAGGTTCTTTAAAAAAAAAAAAGAAACTTATAATTTTGTGTTAGGGTATGGCTCTCATGGCTCAGAAAGACCTTTGCCTGCAATGGGGGAGACCGAGGCTTTATCCCTGGGTTGGGAAGAGCCCCTGGAGAAAGGAATAGCTACCCACTCCCAGTATTCTTGCCTAGAGAATTATATGGACAGAGGAGCCTGGCAGGCTACAGTCCAAGGAGTCTCAAAGAGTCAGACACAACTGAGCGACTAACACTTTCACTTTCACTCATAGCCAATTAACAATGTTATGATAGTTTGCAGTAAACAGGGAAGAAACTTAACCATACACATACATGTGTCCATTCCCAAACTCCCCTTCCATCCAGGTGGCAGATTCAGATCAAGAATTACCATATGACCCAGCAATCACATTACTAAATATTTACCCAAGTAAACCAAAATTTTGTGTTCATGCAAAAGCTGATGTGTAAGTGATTATCTAAACCAGAAACCACCAAGATGTCCCTCAACAGGAGAATTTTAAACTGAGTACAAAGGCCTGAACATTTGTGTGGTTCCCAAATTCATACATTGAAATCCTAATCCCCAATGTGATGGTGTTAGGAGGCAGAGCCTTTGGAGGTGATTAGTCAGAGATCTCCTGAGAAAGAGTCTTTTTTTTTTTTTTTTCCTATCTATGTAGAAAGAGACTTATTAGGAGGGATTGACTCACATGATTACCTAGGCTGAGAAGTCCCACAATCTGCCACCTGCTAGTTGGAGGAGGCCCAGGAAAGCTGAGAACCCAGGGAGGTGGTGGTGCAAGTTCCGGTCTGAGTCTGAAGATCTAAGAACTAGGAGTGCTAATGCTGGGGGTCAGGGGAAGCGGCTGTCCCAGCTTAAACAGAGCAATGTCACCCTTTCTCCACTATTTTGTTCTATTCAGGCCCTAAACGGAGCAGTGATTCCACCTGAGCTGGTGGAATCCACCTGAGCTGAGGTTCCTTACTCAGTCTCCACATCTCTTCCAGAACCTCTTCCAGAATCTCTCAGAGACACACCCCAAAATGTTTACCAGCCATCTGGGCTTCTCTTAGCCTAGTCAAACTGATGCATCAAATCAACCATCACCCAAGGTAATCAGATCATGAGAGAAGAAGGGGATAGTTGTAAATAGGATGAGTGCCCTTATCAAAGTGATCCCAGGGCTCTATGACACTCTGTTGCTGTCATGGGAAGATACAGCAAGAAGACAGCAAGATGGTTCTCAATAGAACCCAATCATGCTGGCACCCTGATCTTGGACTGCCAGCTTCCAAAATCAAAGTAATTAAATTTCCATTGTTCATAAGCCATCTAGCCTGTGGTACTTTGTTACAGCAGTCTGGAAGACATTGAGTTGTCTTCATATGATGGAATGCTATTCAGCGACGAAAATGAATAAGCTATTGGTTTATTCAACAATATGGATAAACTTTATGTACATTTTGCTAAATGAAACATGTCACAACCAAAAGGTTACACATCCCAATTCCATTCATGTGACATTGCAGAGAAGGTGAACACTATAAGGACAGAACACAGGTCAATGGTGATGAGGGACTGAGGAGGAATGATTGCTAAAGGAGGATTTTAGGATAACATAACCGTTATCTATGGTGTTCTGGTGGTTGATATGTGATTCTATGCATTTGTGAAACCCATAGAATTGTATATCACATAGTGAAGTGTCTGCAAATTTTAAAATATTAACCAGAATGTTGGGAGATGCTGGAATGGAATGCAGACAATAACACCTAGGTGAATCTAGCTGTCCTACAGATGCGTGACATCATTTTAGGGAAGAGGGTAGGGAAAAGGAGGTGACCTAGGTTACTCAGGAAAGTGATGCTGTGACTGGTGCTGGATTAAAAAAGAACCATTTGTAATCACTGCGCTCAAGTTGGTGAATTTGTTTTGCAAAGCAGTACAGTTGAACAATTCTGAAACTGCTGTGTGTGTGTGTGTGTACACACACACTAGGCTGAGCAAATAAACAAATGAATTGTGGATGGTATTTCACTGTCAGAGATGCAAGTTATACATTAGCAAGGGAGGAAAATAAGATCAACCTGTGACACCAGGTTAGAGTTGGAGACATCTGATATGTTTAGCATTTTAGCATCATTTATGTGGGTTCTTTGGAGAAGGAAATGGCAACCCACTCCCGTATTGTTGCCTGGAGAATCCCACTGACAGAGGAACCTGGCAGGCTACAGTCCATGGGGTCGCACGCATCGGACATGACTCAGCGACTAAACCACCATCACCATGTGGGTTCTTTACCACTAGTGCCGCCTGGGACGCCCTTATATATACGCACATGCACACTGATACATAGATGGACAAATAAATTTATGTGGATAAACAGTGTATATAATAGGTGTACGGGCTTGCCAGGTAGCTCAGTGGTAAAGAATCTTCCTGTCAAGCAGGAGATGCGAGTTCTATCCCTAGGTAAGGAAATACCCTGGAGAACAAAATGGCAGCCCACTTCAGTATTCTTGCCTGGGAAATACCATCGACAAAGGAGCTTGGCAGGCTATAGTCCATGGGATTGCAAAAGAGTTGGACAAGGTTTAGGGACTAAACAGCAGCGGCAGCATAACAGGTGTACACACACACAACTTGCTGCTTATTCATCCAGTCGTGTCAGACTCTTTGCAACCACGTGGACTGTAGCCCACAAGGTTCCTCTGTCCATTGGATTCTCTAGGCAAGAATACTGGAGTGGATTCCTATGCCCTCCTCCAAGGGATCTTCCCGACCCAGGGATGGAACCCAGGTCTCCTGCATTGCAGGCAGATTCTTTACTCCTGAGCCACCAGGGCACACCCCCAAGCCCATACACATGCACTATTCCCTAACTTTGCCCACTGTGAGGATCTAGAAACTGTGGCATTCCAGTAGCAAAGAGCAAACCCAGTGCCCATTTATTTGAACTCTTTTCCAATCAACGGAAGTAGGGCTCCTTGGAGAAAGAGTTGATTATAAATCCTGAGCTAGGAAAAACAGAAGGTGACCCCAGAACACCTTGGGACTTTATTCCTTTACCTTGAGGCTGCAGGATAGGTAGCCAGTAACCACTCATGGCCACTGAGCCTTTGAAATATGACTGGGACAAATTAACATGTCAGATATCCATTGGATTTTGAAGACTTACTATAAAAGGAGAGTGTAAAATATCTCAATATTTTTAATATTGATCGTGTGTTAACATTTTGCATATATTAACCTTGATAAAATGTTATTAAAACTAATTCCACTTTAGTGGTTTTTTTTTTGTTTTTTCCTTCCTATTTTTAAAATGTGGCTGATAGAAAATGTAAAATGACACATATGGCTTTCAGATTTCCATCTGGCACAGGGCGGTGGCCAGCAGAACTGAACTGGAACCCTGGCTCAGTCCCTCCTGGCTCTGTAACCTTGGGCGAATATCTTACCCTCGCTGATCCTCAGTTCTGGCCTATGGGTCTTGGGAGAAAACGGGATACCAACCTGAGTGAGAAGCTTTTAGCATCAAGGCTTGGACAGTTTAGTAACTGCCTTAGCATAAGTACTGAATAAATAACTGTGGTTGTAATTTTCAGGCTGGTTCTTGTTAAAATGCAATATCTCAGTGGTCCCCCCAACCCCGCCTTTCCCCTTTTCCCTCCCTACCCCGCCCACACCCCCCTAACGCACAGAACTTTCAAGATTGTATCTCAGCCAATTTTTAGGGTGAAATGTGGAATCTGGTACAAAGCAGAAGACAGGGAAAGGCTGCCCCTAGCAGACCGCGGAGGACAGAGTCCCATCCCGGGGGCAGAAGCTTCTGCGAGGCGGTGGGCGATAGGACCCCTGGTCCCATCCCACTCCTCTCTCAAAGAATACATGCCACGTCCACTGCCGCCCTTCTGGCGCTTGGGATCCCAGAGAGGGGCACCTGGAAGGATATAGATCTGACTGTATCTAGAACTAGGGGCAGGATTGGGGGGACCGAGGAAACCCAGCAGGGATGTGCAGGGAAATTAGAGCTCAGAGGCTGTTGGTGTCCACCGAAAAAGGCAGGACTGGCCAGAACTAAACCGAGAAACTGGTACTGTTTGCACAGGCAGGGCTGTCAGTGATAACATATTTGTGTACAGGGTGTTGATTTCAACAGCAACATGGCCTTCACACTTCCCTATGACTCATCTTGAAGAGGAAGCTGGTGGAGAAGTGGAAAGACCCACCCAGGGTCACCTGGAGGGTTAGGACAAGGACCGAACAGCCTTTGGGCTCCCGCAACCACCTCCTGGGAGGGAATTTGTTGGGTGGATTCCTAATTCCGTTGGGCTCCATTTACCTTTTCATCTAGGAATTACACCGAGAGAGTCACGCCCACAGCAGCTGGGCTGTTAACGGTACAATGGTACCCATTAAGCAGAAGGTGTTTGATAAGGCAGGATTGTAAAAGTTGCCCTGGGAGACTCCACATTTGATACATGATGTCAGTCTTGGGACTACTTTATTCTGTTTATAGAACACGCCAATCAAGCTGCCACTTCAGTAATGGTGACCAGTGTCCAGGCATTACCATGGGGACAATTTGGGGGCTTGCATGGGATGTAGGTATTGGTATTTCATGAACAATATAATGTGAAAGACCTCTCTTACTGCAGTATCCTAAGATCAGGGCAGAAATGAGTGTGTGAGGATCACCTTAACTAAAAGATAACCTACCAGTTACACCCAAAGGACCCTTCAAGCCACAAAACTCCCACGGCCATTCAGTTCAGTTCAGTTCAGTTCAGTCGCTCAGTCGATTCCGATTCTTTGCGACCCCATGAATCACAGCACGCCAGGCCTCCCTGTCCATCACCAACTCCCAGAGTTCACCCAGACTCACGTCCATCAAGTCAGTGATGCCATCCAGCCATCTCATCCTCTGTCATCCCCTTCTCCTCCTGCCCCCAATCCCTCCCAGCATCAGAATCTTTTCCAATGAGTCAACTCTTCATATTAGGTGGCCAAAGTACTGGAGTTTCGGCTTCAGCATCATTCCTTCCAAAGAAATCCCAGGGCTGGTCTCCTTCAGAATGGACTGGTTGGATCTCCTTGCAGTCCAAGGGACTCTCAAGAGTCTTCTCCAACACCACAGTTCAAAAGCATCAATTCTTCAGTGCTCAGCCTTCTTCACAGTCCAACTCTTACATCCATACATGACCACAGGAAAAACCATAGCCTTGACTAGACAGACCTTTGTTGGCAAAGTAATGTCTCTGCTTTTGAATATGCTATCTAGGTTGGTCATAACTTTCCTTCCAAGGAGTAAGCGGCTTTTAATTTCATGGCTGCAGTCACCAACTGCAGTGATTTTGGAGCCCCCAAAAATAAAGTCTGACACTGTTTCCACTCTTTCCCCATCTATTTCCCATGAAGTGATGGGACCGGATGTCATGATCTTCATTTTCTGAATGTTGAGCTTTAAGCCAACTTTTTCACTCTCCACTTTCACTTTCATCAAGAGGCTTTTGAGTTCCTCTTCACTTTCTGCCATAAGGGTGGTGTCATCTGCATATCTGACGTTGTTGATATTTCTCCCGGCAATCTTGATTCCAGCTTGTGCTTCTTCCAGTCCAGCATTTCTTATGATGTACTCTGCATAGAAGTTAAATAAGCAGGGTGACAATATACAGCCTTGATGTACTCCTTTTCCTATTTGGAACCAGTTGCAACTGGTAACCTCTGGACATTTCTCCTGAACAGATGCCGCTCTTGAACTGCCAGTTCCTCACAGGTTACCGAGAGTGGCGCCTGGCACGCCTAGTCCTGAGCTTTATCACCATGGGGTATGTCTGGCAGGATGGAGAGACACAGCCCAAAGAGGTAGGGACAAAGGGACTCCTGTCTTGTCATATGGCAGGTTCCCTGTACCTGGAGAACACTCTACACTGTTTTCCTGGTAAATGGGTCCTTTCATGTTCTTCCCTTTGGGTCTGAGATGAAGGAAGCACAAAGGCTTCCCAGGTGGGTCAGTGGTAAATAATCTGCCTGCAATACAGGAGAGATGAGTTCAATCCCTGGGTCGGGAGGATCTCCTGGAGAAGGAAATGGCAACCCACTCCAGTATTTTTGCCTGAGAAAGCCCAGGAAAGAGGAGACTTGGGGCCTACAGTCCATGGGGGTCTCAAAGAGTCAGATATGACTTAGCTATTACCCAAGAGCAGCAGTAAAATGAAGTGCAAAAGGCCCATTTAAATGAAAGACCATTTCTCCCCACCTGGCCAGGCAGTTAATTTTCTTTCGAACTGGGAGCCCTTTCATTTGTTTTTGAATTTTCTTTTTATTTTTCTTTCTGACACTCACCTTCTTCTAGGAATTTTAAACTGTTGCATCTGAAGGCAAGTCATAAGATATTAGGAAACACTGAATGACTTCCATTTTACAGCATTTTGTGCTCTTACACACATCAGTAACCACAGTGTTCACAATCTCATACACTAAGTATAGCAATGCTGTACCCATTTTACAGACAGCCAGGGACTACAGAAGTTAAGTTTCTGGCCCAAGGCTAGGTAGCAAGTTTGTGGAAAATCCAGGGTCACAACCCAGACCTTCTGATTTCCCTAATGCAGCCTTCATTCCCCAGAGACACACATTACCATTTATAACACTATGCTTATTTTTTTGATGTTGCTTGTTATCTACCAAATGCTGGTCTGTCTCTTAAAATTTCATGCAAATCTCTTCTGACTCCTTGCATAACTTTTTACAGTTTTTATCTGAATCTCAGAACATGAAGTCTTTGAGTTTCACTTACCTCAGTATAAATTACTATTGGTTTCACTTTTTTATAAATGGACCTTTTACAGAAATCAGGATGTTACCCTTGTTTTGCTTCTCGAAGCTTGAGTGAGCCACCTGTTCTTACTTTGTTTGCCTAGGTTTATTCTACCATTTGTATCTCAAGTAAATAGAGGAGACTCCCAGTGATGAAAGCAAAGCAAAGCAAAGTGAGCTAGGAGACAGGAAGTAAGCAGAGAGGGGCTGCAGGCTGTTTTAATGTCAGGATGTCTAACTTCAAAGAGTCATGTGTCTGATGTTGGAAAGTTTGAAGTCTAGGCACACATGATGGAACACCCCAATGGATTTTTCCTCCTCTTTCTGTTCTCCAGACCAGCATCCTCAACTGTGGAAGGGATGAAGTAGGTGACAAGGGAGGAAGACACCAGCTTCTGGTGTGTCTATGACCTACGCCCATTCCCACATGCAACCTCAAACCATCTCTACTTTCCCTGTATTTCCTCCTTTAACTTTTTAAACTTTTCTTACTATAGAGACACCTCATTTCTGCACTGTCTGTCCCTCCCTTCTCCTGCCCTCCACCTTTCCCAGCATCAGGGTCTTTTCCAGTGAGTCAGTTCTTCACATCAGGTGGCCAAAGGACTGCTTCAGCTTTAGCATCAGTCCTTCCAATGAATATTCAGGACTGATTTCCTTTAGGATGGACTGGTTGGATCTCCTTGCAGTCCAAGGGACTCTCAAGAGTATTCTCCAGCACCACAGTTCGAAAGCATCTTCAGTGCTCAGCCTTCTTTATGGTCCAACTTTCACACCCATATATGACTACTGAAAAATCATAACTTTGACTATATGGACCTTTGTCTCAGGTTTTTAATATGCTGTCTACCCCTGTCATAGCTTTCGTTCCAAGGAGCAAATGTCTTTTTAATTTGTGGCTGCAGCCACTGCAGTGATTTTGGAGCCCAAGAAAATAAAATCTGTCACTGCTTCCACTTTTTCCCCATCTATTTGCCATGAAGTGATGGGACCAGATGTCATGAGCCTAGTTTTATGAATGCTGAGTTTTAAGCCAGCTCTCTTTCATCCTCATCAAGAGGCTCTTTGGCTCCTCTCTACTTTCTGTGAATATATATTTTTACGTTAAGGGGGAGGGAAGTTGGAAGTGGGAAAGAGGAGGCATAAGAATTCTTTTGGATCTATTTAGCCTTGTTGATGGTTAGAGCCCCCCACTCCCATCCCCATGGGTCCTGGTAATTTTTCTGGATATTTGGACAAATAGAGTTCTTTAGAGTGGCCCTCAGATTACTCAGGGATTGAATGGGGACTGTCCTAAGGTGATTTAGTTGAAGTTGCTATTGGGTATGATAAAATGTTCTAGTCTTCCCATCCATCTCTCTGAGAAAAGGACACACGCACACACATATATATACAAACATATACACATATTTGTTCCTAAAACTAAGACTGTACACAAAACACTTGTATGCAGATATCTACATTATGTATCTGGATATATATAAATACATATATATACAGAGAGAGAGGGGGATATTTTCCCACTGCTCATGAACTCAATCCCCACTTACGCCTCAACATTTGTTCATGCTCTGCATTGTACAATTTTCAGAGATGATTTTATACTATATACATACATGCATGTTCCAATTTTGTACTTTTCACATATATTTCAGACCATACTCATAAATAATACATCCACTAGGTTGTTAAAGAATAAATATGAGAGTGAATTGTGTGTTATATTTGTATTAATTATACGGATATATGTTAATTAATTATATACATTAATTACATGGATTAATTATATGGATCACTCATATAATTTCCATTTTTATTCTCAGGTTGTTTCTTTACCACACGATTTTTAGGAATTAAAAACAGATTGACATAGCTGCTCAGTCATGTCCAACTCTTTGAGACTCCATGAACTGGGGCTTTGTCAGGCTCCTCTGTCCCGGGGATGCTCTGGGCAAGGATACTGGAGTGAGTTGCCATGCCCTCCTCCAGGGGATCTTCCTGACCCAGGGATGGAACCCACATCTCTTATGCCTCCTGCATTGGCAGGCAGGCTCTTTACTGCTAGTGCCACCTGGGAAGCTCATACACTATTGATACCATGTATAAAATAGATAACAAATGAGAACCTATTATATAGCACAGGGAACTCTACTCAGTGCTCTGTGGTGACCTAAAAAAAATCCAAAAAAGAGGGGATGCATGTATACATGTATATGTAGCTGATTCACTTTCCTGTACTAACTACACAGGAGCTAATTATACAGAAACTAACACAGCATTGTAAAACAACTATATGCCAATAAAAAGAAAAGAGACAGACTGCTTCCTCCATTGCATTCTTTCTATAATGTGCTAACTGTCTGCATTTATTTCTGCAAGATTCTGCCAAGAAACCTTGCCCTGCCCTTTGTTGAGGTCTCCAGGAACCTGGGACTCCCTCCTATCCTCGTTCACTCGGACTTGGTGCTGGCCAACTGGACTACTAGGAACCCAGGAGGGTAAGACAGGAGAGGGTGCTTGGGATCTGAACAAATGAAAACCGGCTAAGGGAGAGGTTTGTGATTTCTCTTGCTGCAGGAAAAGTCCAAACTTTGTCAGCTCTTTTGGATGAGGGATGCTCATATTTATTACCTGGGGCCTTCCCTCATGGCTCAGATATTAAAGAATCTGCCTGCAATGTGGGAGACCCAGGTTTGATCCCTGGGTCCAGAAGATCCCCTGGAGAAGGAAATGGCCACCCACTCCAGTATTCTAGCCTAGGAAATTCCATAAACAGAGGAGCCTGGCAGGCTACAATCCATGTGGTCGCAAGGAGTCAGACACGACTGAGCGACTAACACATTTGTGGTGCCAAAGAAGGGGTGAACTTAAACACAAGTTCAAAATTCACAGTTTGCAGGAGTTTCCTCTCCACCCACTCTGAACACACTGGGACAGGTTGTTACAAAGATATAAAAGGAACAAGATAAATTTTCTGGATGGCCACAGGCTCAGTGTTTTGAGTCTGATATATATATTGAGATTTGGCTCACTCTGTTACACCAAGACCTGTAGGGAAGAAAACTTTGCCCTTCTTCACATCTAGGCTCCTTGGCTAGTCTATTCATCAAACTGACACAAGACAGATGAACAGAGGGGGCTTCCCAGATGGTGCTGGCGGTAAAGAACCTGCCTGCCCGTGCAGGAGACATAAGAGATGCGAATTCAGTCCCATGGGTCAGGAAGGTCCCCTGGAGGAGGGCATGGCCACCCACTCCAGTATTCTTGCCTGGAGAATCCCATGGGCAGAGGAGCCTGGTGGGCTATGGTCCATAGGGTTACAAACAGAGAGACATGCCTGAAGCCCTGAATCATTGTCTCTGTTGATAAGACTATCTCTCTACGTCCTGGTACAGGGAGGACGCCCTTCACCTGGAAGATTTACTCCCTCCTTTCAGGGGCACAAAGAGGTCAGCATGTCCTTTTGGCATCTGCTGTTTCTCAAGTACCTTTAATTCAAAATAATCCACCAAAGTGGTATATTTGGGATGGTGTATTCTGCTGCCCTCAGGTCCATAGTCTAGTCACAGCCCCTGACATCCAAACTGTGTAGTGTGTGTGTGTGTGTGTGTGTGTCTGCGGTTCATTTGCTCACAAAGGCACATGACTTGTGTACACATGACCCTGGAAGGCATATCAAGTTTGCAAACTGATTTGTTCCTGTCTTTTCTTTTTCTTTTATCAATCACTGAAATTGGACTAGACCCCTGGAAATCAGGTAAGCTATCAGAAATCCTTCACTCACTTTAGTTCAGTTCAGTCACTCTGTTGTATCTGACTCTTTGAGACTCCATACTCACTTTAGATTTTCACTAACTGTAAAAACTTACAATAAAATAAACACACAAAAAAGAAAGCATCCCATATTGCATGCATAATATATAAATTATAGAAATGCACACACACAAAAAAGACTAGAAGAACATATGCCTCAAATCAACAGCCCAAAAGTTAACAATAGTTGTCTCTGCTATGTGTAAATTAAGGAATTAATTTTCTTTGCTACATTTTCCAGTTTGTACATTTAAAAAAAAAAGTAAAAGGCAATGCAAGAAGAGCAAACAAACAAACCACTCCTCACCACCCCCTAAACACCAAAGCTTCACCAGTTCTCTAATTCTCTGTGATTTTTTTCAAGTCTAATGATCTGGTGGTAAAGAACCCGCCTCCAATGCAGTAATGCAGAAGTAAGAGACATGGGTTTGATCCCTGGGCCAGGAAGATGCCCTGGAGGAGCGCATGGCAACCCACTCCATTACTCTTGCCTGGAGAATCCCACAGACAGAGGAGACTGGCAGGCTACAGTCCATGGGGTTGCAGAGTCGGACACAACTGAACTGACTTAGCACACATGCACGCAAAATCTGAAAAAGATCTCTGGTCTCACCATAACTTCTATGAAAGGACAAAGGGCAGGTTGTGGCTGCTACAGCTACAGAATCCCTTTGAAATATTACAGAGACTGGAGCTTGCAGGACAAGTCTGGTTGAGACATTTTTAAACTCCTCTTTCACTAGAGAGCACAGTTAAGCTCTAAGTTGACACTGCCTTTCTAATCAACAAACCTCAGCTCAATAAGGGGTTCAGCATAAAAGCTTTAGCTCGGAAGATGGAGAGATGAAGGGTGAAGACCCCATTTTGCACAGAAATGTGACTCTGCTGAAACTATGGGGGTCCCTGACTTAGTTTTCTTTTGTGTTTTTCATTTTTCTTGTTTTTAAAATGTTAGAGGCAGAGGTGATTTATTGAATGAAGTTTGCATGCTTCATAGACTGGATCCAGCTCTGGGGTATTTGAATCCATGTGATAATAGGTCATTTAAGAATGATCCTCTATTAGTCTTCAGCTTTCACTACTATAATACAGAATTTGGTGGGGGATGCGGGGGGTGGGGGGTGGTGGGGGTGGATACTGATTAGAGAGAGTCCCAGCCTGAGTTATGAAACAGCTCTGTTTCATAACAGGTCCAATGACTAAGCAACTGGATGAATTTGGGCAAGTGAGTTTGCTTCTTTGGGCCATATTTTTCTGTCTGTAGAAAAGGGGTGTGGAGTTAGCCATGGCCTGGGCCTTCCAGGTGGCCCAGATGGTAAAGAATCTGCCTGCAGTGTGGCAGACTCAGGTTCAGTTCAGTCCCTGGGTTGGGAAGATCCCCTGGAGAAGGGCACGGCAACCCAATCCAGTATTCTTGCCTGGGAAATCCCATGGACAGTGGAGTCTGGTAGGCCATAGTTCATGGAGTCCCAAAGATTCGGACATGACAGAGCAACTATCATTTTATGTTCCCTGGAGCTCTATGACTCTGTGTTCCTAACAGGAAGGGTGTGTGAAGAATCAGCCCTACTCATCCACTCGTGCTTTAGTGGTTTCCTGAGGTGGAAGTGATGGTCTGGGACCATCAAGGCTGTGCCAGACTTTGGGAGCTCAGCTCAGGTGAACTTGGGCTGGAGCAGATGTTTCCCTTTCCTTCCTGAATGTTGCTGAAGAGATGCTTGTCCTCAGTCATCTTGCAGAGCTGAGAAGGTTGGCTGCTGGTTCCACCTTGGACTAGCAGTTACCTGACTCGAGGCCACCTCTGGGCCCCGCATACTCACCGTGCCCAAACCTCTCTAACCACGTGGTCATCTCTCCTTCCCAAGGAACTTGGACACCATCGTCTCATTCCCTGGGGGAGAAAGCCTGCGTGGTTTTGTACTGGTGACTGTTCTGGTGGAGAAAGCAGCTGTGCCTGGGATTAAGGTATCTTTCCACCCAAAGCACTTTTTTTTTTCCTAAATGAGAGATCTGTCTGAGCTTTCCTTCCCACCCAGACCCTTTCCCTGCAGTGACTGAATCAACATAGACTCCTGTTTTGGTTAGTTAAGCAAAGAGATAGACGTTCTAGCTCCCTTTCCTGAACTACCATAAAGCTTAGAATTGACCACTTGTCCATTAACAAATAAGCATTGTTCTAGGCAATGGGAGATCTGGGGGAATAAGAAAGACATTGCTCTGGCCTCCAACTGACGCTCAGGATCCAGTGGGGGAAGGTGGGCTGATATAGGGTGTAATGAGAAAAAGAATGCTGAGTTTCATGGAAAGACATCTAAAATCTAATTCAGACTCGACAGGTTGGGCAAAACTCCCCACAGGAAATGACAGATCTGAAAGTTAATCCCTGAGTAATGTAGACACAGAGACAGAGACAGAAAGACAGAGGCTGATCTCTGGCAGAAGGAGACGCCATACAAAGGCTCTGAGTTCAAATGAACCATCCTTGAGAACCAACCAAGACCTACTGTATAGCACAGGGAACTAGATACATGTGTATGTATGGTTGAATCCCTTCGCTGTCCACCTGAAACTATCACAACATTGTTAATTAGCTATACCGTCAATATAAAATGAAAAGTCAAAAAAATTAAAAAAAAAAACTAGCTAAACTAAAAATGTATCATCCTTGAGGTCACTTAGCCCTTTGGGGTTGTAAGCTTGAATCCCTTTAAGGCTCAGGCAGGTCCCAAGAAGGTCAGATGTCCACAAAGCATCCATGTCTTGCCTAGAGATGTTGGAGTTAGGTTTCTGTTTTCACCACCTTCCCTGATAAGCATATTTTGGGTGCCTTCTGTGTCTAGAGTGGGGTGACCAGATTGGGCTACCATTATTACTGCTCCCTCCTTCACTGTAAAACTGTGTGGTCACTTTACTCCTCATCCATGTGTTTATTCTGTGTGTTTATTATGGAAACAAAATAAAATACTGGTAAGGGGTTCAGACAAAGCAGAGGCTGCTAATGAAGGGGGCTCTGGAGCTGAAGCTCCACAGATTCTGATTTTCTGTAAGACAGAGTTGAGGAGTGAAGGTGTCCCAATTCAAGGCATAGAAGTAGGAAGGATGCTCATGTGTGATAACTCCAGAAGAAGGAAGGAGGGAAATGAGGGAGGGAGGCCCTTGAGAGGGACAAGAAGGAGCAGCCAGTGGAAAGATCCAGAAAGACCTAACCAGGTCCATCCAGCTGATGACCAGAGAGACTGTCCTGTCAGGAGGATCTCACGGCCAATCCGGTCAGGAGCGCTCCCCAGGGGAGCAGGCAGAGGGCTGCCCTTCCTGGACTCCCCACCTCAGTGGACCGTAAGTGAATGCTCGTGCACTGAGGGACTGAATCTTGTCTCCAGGCCCTGGTTCAGGCTGTGAATGCCATCTTGCAGCCCAGCCCAGACTCCTTGCTTCAAGCCCTGCAGCAACTGAGGGTCTCCATCCAGGACATCACTGGAGCCTTGGGACAAATGCACGGTACATGCTTCTGATGCCTGAGGGCTGTCCTGGTGGGGAAAAGGGCCTGCAGGCTGGGCAGCATCCGGGGGATGGTGCTGCTGTGTTAGCCTGGTTTTAAGGTAACTGCTGTTCAGACTATTGGAAAATGAGCTCTCGGTTGGCAGGGATATTTTCATGCTTTTGCCCTCCTTTCCATTTACTTGCAATTAGGGTGATTTCCTATTTTCGGCCGTCACGTTTCTGTGTGTTGAGGTCTCATGTGAAGCTTGGGAAGAGGGGAGGGACACACATATGGCTTATACCTGCTTTATCCAGCAATGACCCTGGTCCCAGAGAACATGACTGATCTTGGCTTCTTCAGTTCTTTTCTGTGGCCAGCGAAGGGATAGGTTGTCCTAGGAATGGCCACTTAAAGGTCACACCCTTCGCTAACTGCTTAAGTATTATTCTGGTGATCACATCACTTGGCAATTTCTGGGCAGCTACTCAACTTCCTCTCTCAGGAAAAACTCCAAAACTGAAATGGAAAAGGGCCTGATCTTTTTAATAAAGGAAAAGCAGATGAATATCTGTTACTTCTGCAAAACAAAATAGATTCTAGTAAAAGAGAGTGTTTATAAGAAATGGAGCAGGAGGGAGGGAGCTGGAAACTGGATGGAGCTCAGTTTTATCCTTTCATTAAAAGGATAGATTGTCCTTGCAGACTCTGCGAAATTCATCTGATTACATACTCTTTCATTCAAAGGCCTCTTTTTACATGTCAGAGTCACATCTCCCCATTTCCCTGAATTTTAATTTAATTTTTTTAAGTTGGAAAAAGAAATTTTATTTTTTTATTTTCATTTTTTTTAACTTTACAATACTGTATTGGTTTTGCCATTTTAATTTTAAAGCCCTCCCAATCACATGACTAGGTCTTTTGCCAAACCAGCTCTCCCAGCTTAGTGAGATGGATTTTAGTTTTGCCAAGGTGCCCAGAGTGTGTTACTCAGGATGTCAGGACCACTAGAGAGACGTTGCAGGTGTCCAGATCATATGAATGAGCAGAAGTGAGTGGTTCAGAAGGTCATGGGAGGCCCTCCACCCTGTCACAGGTATGTCCCGGCAAGGTGGCCTTAGCTCTGTCTGGCTCTCACACATTTCCCTAGTTCTCATTCTCCAAGTCACTTCTACAGCCTGGGCCAACCTTTAGCTTTCTTCCTCGTACTCTGCAGGAGGTCTGATGGCCTGGGAAGGTGATGGGATGATTTCTCTTGTGTCACCCCAAGGCAAATTTGCCCACACAGACATCCTATACAGGTGTCTACTATAAAAAGTGACTACTAGTCACTGCAGTAAGAGACATGACCGTCTCCGCCTGCAACTTTCAAAAGCAGCCCCAACAGCATCTTCCACCCTCTATGCTCCTTAACCATGTGGCCTGAATTCTCCTCTCATCAAAGGGTTAAGCCTGTATGTGGGCTTGTGGCATGCCTGTGACCAGTAGAACTCAGCAGAAGTAACACAGCATGACTTCCCAGGCAGGGTGAGAAAATCTGATGCAGTTGCCACAGTGTGCTCTGAGTCACAACGAGAAAAGTCAACTGGGGTCAAGGGCATCAAAGAGGATGTCAGACCACACAGAGAGGCCAAGTATAGGGGCCCCATTGGGCACTTGGCACAGTGGTGAATAAGCCCCTGGGAGAGTCTTAAGTTCCCACTGCCCAGGCACCTTCAGTTCCATCTCCTCAGCTGAGGATCCAAGCACTGTGAAGCAGACAGCCATCTCTGCTGAGTCTGGCCCTGATTCCTGCCCTGCAGGGCCATGCTCACAATACAATGATTATTCTATGCCACTGAGTCTGAGTGGTTTGTTACTTAACCATGGTAACCAGAAAAGTGACGTTATAAAAATGATAGATAATAGGAAGTTCAAGGTATAAGGAATCACATGAATGTTTTAGTCATTGGTTGAATTTCTTTGGGAGTTGAATTTCGTCTGCCTGATAATAGAGCTCAGCTTCACTGCTTTCCTCCCCCAAATGGAGCTTTCCAAGATTCCTTCTTTCTGAGCTCAGCTTTAGCACGAATTGTTTCTTCCTTTTCCCCACAAAGTCCTCCTTTCCAGGAATTTTCTGGTCTGGAGTCATGCCTGAAGGAGTGCCCAAGGCAGAGGAGGTGGCAGGGCCAAGGCAGAGCCTCTTTGCTCTAGGGCTGCAGTTGACATAAGAGAACCACCCTGCGCTGAACTTTGTCACGTAGTCTCAGTCCAGCTCACACAGGATTTCCACTTCACAGTTTTACCCAGTTCTCACTGCTGACTGGAAATCAAACCCAGACAATTCTATTCTCATAGCCTGACTCCCCCCAAAACAGAAGTCCATCACCACATCACACATGTGGATCTTCACACTGCACACCCGCACGACCCGAGTTCATCTCTCCTGTTTTGGTGGTAAACAAGCAAATCAACCAGGTCAGAGCTTTGGGCTCTGTTGGAAGGCTAAACTGTGCTGGGATTTCCAGGCATCCAAAATATGAGTAAGTCTGGATTTCAAGCCTGTGTGATTATTAAGGGCCCTTGTTCTCTGAGTTTATTTTCTCAGAAAAGCTGAGGGATAATTATTCTCTCTGAAAAGCTGTAGAAACTGTTGCCTTGTATTTCCTTCTGACTCAACACCATTTCTGGCTTACCCTTTGTCAATTACAAATTGGCAGTTACCAAGAGCATTGCCAAAGAGTGAACAAAAAAGGCATTTGACATCTGCCTCTATGGAGATTGAACCCCATGCTGCTACAGCTATTGACCTTCAACAACCCCAAAGGGAGTTCAGGGTGGAGTGAGGCACTCTGTGCCCCAGGGAATCTAGTGAGACAGGTCTTTAGATAGTTGGATGTTTTTAGGAACAGATTTTATGATCTAAATCCTTGTATCTCCTCAAAGCTAGTTCAGTTCAGTTCAGTTCAGTCACTCAGTCGTGTCCGACTCTTTGCCACCCCATGAATCGCAGCACGCCAGGCCTCCCTATCCATCACCAACTCCCGGAGTTCACTCAGACTCACGTCCATTGAGTCAGTGATGCCATCCAGCCATCTCATCCTCTGTCGTCCCCTTCTCCTCCTGCCCCCAATCCCTCACAGCATCAGAGTCTTTTCCAATGAGTCAACTCTTTGCATGAGGTGGCCAAAGTACTGGAGTTTCAGCTTTAGCATCATTCTTTCCAAAGAAATCCCAGGGCTGATCTCCTTCAGAATGGACTGGTTGGATCTCCTTGCAGTCCAAGGGACTCTCAAGAGTCTTCTCCAACACCGCAGTTCAAAAGCATCAATTCTTCAGCGCTCAGCCTTCTTCACAGTCCAACTCTCACATCCATACAAGACCACAGGAAAAACCATAGCCTTGACTAGACGGACTTTTGTTGACAAAGTAATGTCTCTGCTTTTCAATATGCTATCTAGGTTGGTCATCGCATATTCTCTCTCATATCTAGAGAAGCACTAAATCCCTTCATGATGACATCAGATCCTCATGACTAACAAAAAACCTTTTGTAAAATGGGTGCTTCATGGCATTGAACTCCCCCTTCACCGAAACCTTATATATTGACTTTCCCCTACTGCCGCTTTGGAGCAGTCTCTCAGGTATCTGAGGTACTGCCTCCCTGGCTGCAGTCCTCATTTTGCCCCAAATAAAACTTAACTCACAACTCTCTAGTTGTACATTTTTTTTTAGTCGACACCTTAGTAGCTGTAGGGATTGTTCTTTTATTAGAGATGAGGGGTCAAAATGTTTGCTTCTGACAGTTTGGTAAGTGTGAAAGCCCTTCACATTACTGATTACTTCTGATTACTTCACTTAGTTTTGTCTAAGATATTTTCCTTCTTAACTTCTGAACTTATTTTTTTAATTTTTATACTTTAAAAATTTACTTAATTTTTAAATTAGAGGATAATTGCCTTAGAGTGTGTTATGTTGGTTTCTGCTGTACAACACCACCAATCATTCATAATTATTTATATATAGATATGGGCTTCCCCGGTGGCTTAACCATAGAGAATCCACCTGCAATGCAGGAGATGTGGGTTCAAACCCTGGGTCAGAAAGATTCCCTGGAGGAGGAAATGGTAAGCTACTCCAGTATTCTTGCCTGGAAAATCCCACAGCTACAGTCCATAGGGTTGCAAAAGAGTCAGGCATGACTTAGCAACTAAACAACAACAGTGTGCGTGCATGCTAAGTTGCTTCAGTTGTATCTGACTCTGCAACCCTATAGACTGTAGCCCACCAGGTTCCACTGTCCATGGGATTCTCCAGGCAAAATACTGGAGTAGGTCGCCGTGCCCTTCCCCAGGGGGTCTTCCCAACCCAGGGATTGAACCAGTGTCTCTTATGTCTCCTGCATTAGCAGGTGGGTCCTTTACCACTTGGGCTTCCCTGATAGCTCAGTTGGTAAAGAATCCATCTGCAATGCAGGAGACCTGGGTTCGATCCTTGGGTTGGGAAGATCCCCTGGAGAAGGGAATGGCTACCCACTCCAGTATTCTGGCCTGGAGAATTCCATGGACTGTATAGTGCATGGGGTCGCAAAGAGTCGGACACTGAGCGACTTTCACCATCACTGATATCACATGTTCCTTCACTTTTTATTTACCACTAGTGCCACCTGAGAGGAGAAGGCAATGGCACCCCACTCCAGTACTCTTGCCTGGAAAATCCCATGGACAGAGGAGCCTGGTAGGCTGCAGTCCATGGGGTCGCTAAGAGTTGGACATGACTGAGCGACTTCACTTTGACTTTTCACTTTCATGAATTGGAGGAGGAAATGGCAACCCACTCCAGTGTTCTTGCCTGGAGAATCCCAGGGACTGGAGAGCCTGGTGGGCTGCTATCTATGGGGTTGCACAGAGTCAGACAGGACTGAAGCGACTTAGCAGCAGCGCCACCTGGGAAGCCCCAACAACAGCAATGTATATATATCCTCTCTCTCTTGAGCCTCCCTCTACCCACCTATCCTAGTCCTCTAGGTCGTCAACTTGTGAACTTACTTTGTCTAAATCCAGTTGGAAGAGAATGAACACTGGCAATCTTCTCTTCAAATAGCATGCAATTATATGACCAAGGGACCAAGTTCACATTTCTAAAGTTGTTTTCACTCATGGACTAGTGACACACAGTAATCTGAATAAACCCAAATTATCTGAGCCATCATCTCTTCCCTTAAATCTAATTTCATCCTGTGAGTGCAGCACATCTGAAGGCAAGCGTACACATATATCACAGGGTATTAAACAGTTTTACAAATCTTCACAGAAGATTTCTTAGGGCTGTAAGCAGAAACATTCATTGCACATCATACATCGAAGATACCTAAAAATCTACAGTTATCATTACTGTTTTATATGGTGAAAGCTCACTCAGACTTGCATATATATATATATTTTTTTTTTCTTTTTTTTTTTTTAAATTTTTTTTGGTTGCACTGTATGTGGAATCTGTTTCCCAACCAGGGACTGAACCCGAGGCCTCTGCACTAGAAGTGTGGAGCCTTAAACACTGGACTGTATATTTATAACCCTTGCTCTTCACTCCTATGTATACATTTATTTTTTTGCCTGTAGGATTTCCTCTAGTGAGAGTCTCTGTTGCTGGGAAACTCATCTAAAAAATGCCTTATTTTTCCTTTTATTTATTTATATTTTATTATTTTTATGTTTATTTATATCTTTGATTTTTGCTAGTGACTATATTCTTAGGTGTTGAATAGATCAGTACTAGTTTCCATTGTTGCTTCTGAGAAGTCTGTCTCCTGTCTTCTTCCCTGTCTTGTCATTTAGTCACTCAGTCGTGTCCAACTCTTTTTGTGACCCTGTAGACTGCAGCCTGCCAGGCTCCTCTGTCCATGGAATTCTCCAGGCAAGAGTACTGGAGAGGGTTGCCATTTCCTCCTCACAGGATATTCCTGACCCAGGGATTGAACCCGTGTCTTCTGCTTGGCAGGCAGATTCTTTTCTACTGAGCCACCTGGGAAGGCTTCTCCCTGTCTACTTGTCTTCTTTTGTCTGCCTATTTTCTGTGTTGTTCAGTTTATTACCCCTTGACTATATTATGCTTCTTTACTTGTTATGATTCATTACCCTAGAAAATCCTCAGCCATGAAACCCTCACCAACTGCCTACCTCACTCCCTTTCTGCCTCCTACTGGAACTCTTTTCCTTTCTTTAAATATATCTAAAGAATTTTTACAATGTTGTGTTGTTTCTGCCCTGCTGCTGCTGCTGCTAAGTCGCTTCAGTCGTGTCCGACTCTGTGCAACCCATAGACGGCAGCCCACCAGGCTCCCCCATCCCTGGGATTCTCCAGGCAAGAATACTGGAGTGGGTTGCCATTTCCTTCTCCAACGCATGAAAGTGAAAAGTGAAAGTGAAGTCGCTTAGTCCTGTCCGAATCTTAGTGACCCCATGGACTGCAGCCTACCAGGCTCCTCCATCCATGGGATTTTCCAAGAAAGAGTACGGGTGCCATTGCCTTCTCCGTGTTTCTGCCCTACAACAATGCAAATCAGCTACAATTATATTAATGCATACATACCCTCCCTCCCTCACTAACCTCCCCCACCACCCATCTCATCTCTTCAGGTCATAACAGAGCACCAGTCTGGACTTCCTGTGCTACACAGTAACTTCCTGTCAGCCCTCTTACACCTAACAGTGTATCGCTGTTGATGCTACTTCCTCAATTATCCCACTCCCTCCCTCCCTCCCTGTGTCCACAAGTCTACTCTCTACATGTACTTCCTACCGGAACTTTAATTCCGGATTTTAGGCCATTCCTCTTTGCCTTTCATTTTCCTAAAATCTTGCTGCTGTTTTCCATCTCTTTCTTTGGGCTGCATTTTGGATTACTTCTTCCGATCTAATTAAATCCTTTACTCTTCAAACTGCTTCTTACATACTATTAAAGACATACCCTGAGTAGGTTGCTTGGTTTTTCACTTTCAGAAGCTGTTATTCTTTTCAACTCTGTTTTATTTTTGTAACTTTCTGTTTCCTATAAATGTTTCCAAGCTGAAATGTGCATAAGTGTGGTTTTTTATAATCGGTAGGTGTGATAAGTGTGACATATAATCGGTAGGTGTGGTAAGTGTCAGTTTTAATATTTGGCACCTCTGTTTCCTTTCTCTTTTTTCACAGTGGTTGTCGTGTCTCTTTTTTTCTATGTTTGACCTGTTTTGTTTTGTTTTTCCACTTTGTAATGTTCACTGTTCTTGCAGTATCATTTGTAGGCAGGCTTTTGGGACTAGAATAGAGAAATATTTGTATATGATTCTTTCTGGCTCTTGGGAGCACTAAAATTCTGGATCATCATCTTAGATCAACTTGAGCAAGTAAAGACCCATGTGTCGATCTGACAGTTGAACCTGGGCTAAAAATGTACAAAAACAATGATCCCAACTTCTCAGGAACAGATTTTTCTTTTATTTTTTTAAGTCCTGTTTTTCTTGGTGCCAAAGTTAGCTCTGATGCCTTCTCCTGTGGCAAGCAGGGGTGAATTGAGGGCCTGACTCATACAGAAGTTGAGGGTATAGCATCTGGGGCTCCCTGGATAAGATGAGGAGAGTGTGGAGTAAAATTCCTCACCAAGGCTGGAACCAGGGCTCCTACCATAGCCGCTAAATCAGAGCCCGGAGGAATCTGAATTGACAAATGCTTTCAGGGAAAAGTGTCTCTCCAGTTCGGTTTTCTGCATCCCTGAGTTTCTGCTTTCTTTGCATTTTGGCTTAGTGGCTCCTTGCTGTCTTTTTGGCTCTTCAATTTTCTTTTGGTTACTTTCATATTTATCCAGCTTTTCCTGTTTGTTTGTTTTCAGTGGAAGGATAGGTCCAAGTAAAACAGCATTCTGTTACCACAAAGGGAAGTCTTTTTCAAGAGGACTGTTTGCATCTCTTCCTTCCCTTGTGTTTCTGCCATCACTTTCTCTGCACCTGGCTGTCATCATCTCTTGCCAGGACTCCTGCAGTAGCCTTCTACATCTTGTCTCTCAACTGCCTTTTTCCTAGTCTAATCCACACTCTATACAGAAGCCTGAATCGATGTTTAGGAGTGCAAATCAGATTGTGTCACTTTAGTTCTAAAAACTCTTCAGTTTCTCTCCAAGCACAGTCCAATATGGCAACCTGTAGCCACCCATGGCCACTGAGCACTTGCTACATGGCTGGTGCAACCAAGGAGTTAAATTTTTAGCTGCATTTAATTTTAATTAATTGAAATTGAAATTCAAAAAAACTGAATCAGTATAAAATACTTTTCTATTAGACACAGCTTTAATGTTAGAAAGATTGACTTTCACCTAATTGTTGAAAATTCAGCATCCAAATTAAAATACACTCTAAGTATAAAATAAATTTTAAGTCTATAAGAATGTACACAGAATCTCAAATAATTATTTTTAGAAACCTCATTAATAATTTTGTGTTGGACACATTTGAAATGATAATATTAACTAAAACATGGTATTGGTATTATTTTTTCTTTTTTTTTTTTAACCTTTCAAAGTATCTCTAGTAGAAAATTTAAAACTACAAGTGACCATCAGGCTTCCCAGGTGGTTCAGCGATAAAGATTCCACCCGGTAATGCAGGCGACGTGAGTTCGATCCCTGTGGGAATTGCACACGCAAAAAGATACAGTTCAGATGGATAGTTCAGTTATGCATCTACAGTGCTTTGTTTTAGATGTGGGTAACAGGTGCTTTCTTTTCTAAGTTGTTTCAGTCGTGTCTGACTCTCTGCAACCCTATGGACTGTAGCCCACCAGGCTCCTCTGTCCATGGGATTCTCCAGGCAAGAATACTGGAGTGAATTACTATGTCCTCCTCCAGGGGATCTTCCTGACCCAGGGATTGAACCAAAGTCTCTCAGGTCTACGTCTCTGGGGTCTACATATCTTGCATTGGCAAGCGAGTTCTTTACCACTAGTGCCACCTGGGAAGCCCCTTACTGACCTGTGTGGGACCATCATGAGCATTAATAATGTCGTGTGAAAATGCTGCAGTGATTCTGGGTCTGTGGTTTTGGTACTGACCCAAAGCAGGGATTTGCTGAATTTTGTTTTGTTTAAAGGCCCCTTCTCAGTATAAAACCTAAATCCTCTGCCTCTGAAACATTGAAATAGCAAGTTCCCTTTGGTTTTCCAAGCAAAACAAGAATATGATAAAATTTTCACAAAATGAGCACGAACTAATCAAGCACAGACATTGTATTTCTCTTCAGATTCACTTAAATGCAAAAGAACAAGATACTCAACCAAAATGGTTTGTGAGCTTTGAAAAACATCACCCCCATTCACTAAACACACCTGAGCTTGGCCAACAGGCAGAAGCTGCAGTCCACGGGTCATATCTCTACTCTTCTAGGAAGACACAGGGAAGGACACGGGAGAGGCTTAACTCAGCTGTGTCCTTGGATCTTCTGTGCTCCCTGTAGGATAATGTCACTGGCTTTCAGGAACTACCCTTCTTCGCGCAAGTGTACGCACATATGGTCCAGAAGTAAGACTATTTACATGGCTTTCATCCCTCACCAGTCCCGTGTTAACAGATGGTCTCCATCTGGTGTAGAGAGAAATACCGTCCATCAGCCTTGGTAGGGATTCTGAGGCTTTTCCACATTGGCTATGGATACACCTACTCCAGTCTTCTTGCTCCCTCTTGTGGCAGAATTCCTTTAGCATTGTGCCTGCCTTCTTTTGATCTCCCAAAGCCAGGCCTGGAGCTGATATTCTTTAGGTTCTGTGTGTGTGTGTGTGCCCCTTCAGTTGCTCAGTTGTGTCTGACATTCTGAAGTCCCATGGACTGTAGCCCGCCAGGCTCTTCTGTCCATGGGATTCTCCAGCCAAGGATGCTGGAGTGGGTTGCCATTTCCTCCTCCAGGGGATTTTCCCATCCCAGGGATGGAACCCTCATCTCCTGTATTGACAGGTGGATTTTTTATCCCTAGCACCACCTGGGAAGCCCCTTAGCTAAATGGTGGAGTGTGTTTGCTTTCTCCCAGCACCACAGAGTCCCACTCCACCTGCTCACTACCTGGGCCCACTCTTGCCACCCTCAGGAGTGTTGCCAAGAAGGTCTCTCTTGGTCCTGAGCTGAGCTACCCTTGGGAAGGGATGTTGTGGATAAAGTGAAATCTTCTTCTTATCCTCTTCAATGCATCCAATCTTAGAATTTTTGCTCCTATGGTGCTCTAGAACCTCCAAGGACTCCTAGACTTGTGCAAAGGCTGTCTTGTCCATGGTACCGTGTGTGCTCAGTCGCTTCCGTCATGTCTGACTTTTTTGACCCTGTGGACTGTAGCCCACCAGGCTTCTCTGTCCATGAGATTCTCCAGGCAAGAATACTGGAGTGGGTTGCCATTTCCTTCTCCAGGGAATCTTCCTCACCCAGGGATCAAACCTGGGTCTCCTGCATTGCAGTGGGATCCTTTACCCACCAAGCCACCTGGGAAGCCCATCTTATCCATGGGTGACTGTGTAAATCATCATTCTTTGTGGGGAAGAGAGAAGAAAACTCTTATTCAGCCATGAGAATGGCATCACTCTTGCATTTCCCTGATTTGTAATGAGTTAACTCTCTGTGTATCTGGGGTGGAGGGGTGGAGGGGCCCGTGCTTTTGTGTGTTCACTGCGCATGTCCCTGTTTTGTGAAATGCATGGCTTTCCTTAATTTTGGAAATGTCCTTTTATCTTTTACTCATTGCTTTTAGTCAGCTTTTGGGTGCACTCTGGAGGGTGATTTTTGTTAGTTATGTGTTGCAAATGTTTTGGATTGTCTTATTCTGCCTTTTGAAAGCAGAAGTTCTTAATTTAAATAAGCCAGAATATTTGCCCTTTCTTTTACAGCAGTCTATTTTTAGGAAGTCTTATGTAAGATATAATTTAATAATCAGAGGTCATAAATCTATTTTTCTATGTTTTCTTCTGAAATTGTTTATCTTTCACCCTTCAGCCCTTAATACACGTTTAATGATTATCTCTATAGAGTATAACATAGGAAATACTTTCAATTTCCCTTCTGTGACTCATCACTAATCTGCAATATTAGCATCATTGTACACCAGATTTTCTTAAATGAATGGATCTCTTTCCAGGCTCCCTATTCTGTTTCATTGTTTCTTTGTCTTTCCCCATACCAAAACCACCTGTCATAATAGAATTGTAGCTTCACAATATTTCTCATTTTCAGGTAAAGAACTACTCCCTTCCCCCACCCCACCCCCCACACCTTTGCTCTTCTTCTCCAGGGATGCTTGTCTTATCTTTGACACTTTGCCTTTCATATAAATATAGAATCAGCTTGTCAGACCCCAATTTTTAAAAAACCTGTTAAGGACTTTGATCAAATTGCATTAAACCTATATTCTATAATTTGGAGAAAAATTACATGATTTTGATGTCCTCTCTGGTCCTTCTGATCAGGGCAGGTGGAGAGATGGAGACTGAACACATGATGTCAACAGTCCCAACAATTTTGGCATCAGGAACTGGTTCATGGAAGACAATTTTTACACAGGCCAGGGAGATGCTAGCAATGAGGAGTGGCCATAAATACAGGTGAAGCTTCACTGGATCATCTGCCACTTACCTCCTACTATGGAGCCCGGTTCCTAAGAGGCCACTGACCTGCACCTGTGGCCCAGGGGTTGGGGACCCCTGCATTAATGTGCTCCCCATTCATATCTTTATATCCCTGTGTATTCCTCTATTGTCACAGGGCCTAAAATTTACTCAGAGAACTCTTCTTTAGATACATTTCTTCTTCTAGATGTTGATACAGGTTTTCTTTCCCATCAACAAAGACATTTCTTAAACTTCTTTGAATTCTTTCAAGATATAAGACATTTAGATATCTTCTACCTTATTCATAATTACTCTATGTTTTTGTTGCTAATGAATATTATCTTTGAATTTGATATAATATAGTCCATTATATCTACTACTGTGGGCAGGAATCCCTTAGAAGAAATGGAGTGGCCATCATAGTCAACAAAAGAGTCTGAAATGCAGTACTTCGATACATCTCAAAAATGACAGAATGATCTCTATTTTTTTCAAGGCCAACCATTCATTTCAAGGCAAATCCAGTAATCCAAGTCTATGCCCCAACCAGTAATGCTGAAGATGCTGAAGTTAAATAGAACTAACACCCAAAAAAGATGTCCTTTTCATTATAGGGGACTGGAATGCAAAAGTAGGAAGTCAAGAAACACCTGGAGTAACAGGAAAATTTGGCTTTGGAGTAGAGAATGAAGTAGGACAAAGGCTAATAGAGTTTTGCTAAGAGAACCCACTGCTCATAGCAAAGAACATGGACATCACCAGATGGCCAACTCCAAAATCAGATTGATTGTATTCTTTGCAGCCAAAGATGGAGAGGCTCTATACAGTCAGCAAAAACAAGACAGGGAGCTGACTGTGGCTCAGATCATGAACTTCTTATTGCCAAATTCAGACTTAAATTGAAGAAAGTGGAGAAAACCACTAGACCATTCAGGCGTGACCTAAATCAAATCCCTTATGACCATACAGTGGAAGTGCGAAATAGATTTAAGAGACTAGATCTGATAGACAGAGTACCTGATGATCTATGGACAGAGGTTCGTGACATTGTACAGGAGACAGGGATCAAGACCATCCCCAAGAAAAAGAAATGCAAAAAAGCAAAATGGCTGTCTGAGGAGGCCGTACAAATAGCTGTGAAAAGAAGAGAAGTGAAAAGCAAAGGAGAAAAGGAAAGATATAAGCATCTGAATGCAGAGTTCCAAAGAATAGCAAGGAGAGATAAGAAAGCCTTCCTCAATGATCAATGCAAAGAAATAAAGGAAAACAATAGAATGGGAAAGACTAGAGATCTCTTCAAGAAAATTAGAGATACCAAGGGAATATTTCATGCAAAGATGGGCTCAATAAAGGATGGAAATGGTATGGACATAACAGAAACAGAAGATATTAAGAAGAGATGGCAAGAATACACAGAAGAACTGTACAAAAAAATCTTCACAACCAAGATAATCACGATGGTGTGATCATTCACACTCACCTAGAACCAGACATCCTGGAATGTGAAGTCAAGTGGGCCTTAGGAAGCATCACTATGAGCAAAGCTAGTGGAGGTGATGGAATTCCAGTTGAGCTATTTCAAATCCTAAAAGATGATGCTGTGAAAGTGCTGCACTCAATATGCCAGCAAATTTGGAAAACTCAGCAGTGGCCACAGGACTGGAAAAGGCCAGTTTTCATTCCAATCCCAAAGAAAGGCAATGCCAAAGAATGCCAAACTACCACACAATTGCACTCATTTCACACACTAGTAAAGTAAATGCTCAAAATTCTCCAAGCCAGGCTTCAGCAAAATGTGAACTATGAACTTCCAGATATTCAAGCTGGTTTTAGAAAAGGCAGAGGAACCAGAGATCAAATTGCCAACATCTGCTGGATCATTGAAAAAGCAAGATAGTTCCAGAAAAACATCTATTTCTGCCTTCTTGACTATGCCAAAGCCTTTGACTGTATGGATTACAGTAAACTGTGGAAAATTCTGAAAGAGATGGGAATACCAGACCACCTGACCTGCCTCTTGAGAAACCTGTATGCAGGTCAGGAAGCAACAGTTAGAACTGGACATGGAACAACAGACTGGCTCCAAATAGGAAAAGGAGTATGTCAAGGCTGTATATTGTCACCCTGCTTATTTAACTTATATGCAGAATGCATAATGAAAAACACTGGGCTGGAAGAAGCACAAGCTGGAATCAAGATTTGGTAGAAATATCAATAACCTCAGATATGCAGATGACACCACCCTTATGGAAGAAAGTGAAGAGGAACTAAAAAGCCTCTTGATGAAAGTGAAGGAGGAGAGTGAAAAAGTTGGCTTAAAGCTCAACATTCAGAAAATGAACATCATGGCATCTGGTCCCATCACTTCATGGGAAATAGATGGGGAAACAGTGGCTGACTTTATTTTGGGGGGCTCCAAAATCACTGCAGATGGGGATTGCAGCCATGAAATTAAAAGACACGTAATCCTTGCAAGGAAAGTGATGACCAACCTGGACAGCATAATAAAAAGCAGAGACATCACTTTGTCAACAAAGGTCCATCTAGTCAATGCTATGGTTTTTCCAGTGGTCATGTATGGATGTGAGAGTTGGACTATAAAGAAAGCTGAGCACTAAAGAATTGATGCTTTTGAACTGTGGTGTTGGGGAAGACTCTTGAGAGTCCCTTGGACTGCAAGGAGATCCAGCCAGTCCATCATAAAGGAGATCAGCCTGAGTGTTCTTTGGAAGGACTGATGTTGAAGCTGAAACTCCAATATTTTGGCCACCTGATGCGAAGAGTTGACTCATTTGAAAAGACCCTGACGCTGGGAAAGATTGAGGGCAGGAGGAGCAGGGGGTGACAGAGGATGAGATGGTTGGATGGCATCACTGACTCAGTGGACATGGGCTTGGGTGACTCCAGGGGTTGGTGATGGACAGAGAGGCCTGGCGTGCTGCAGTCCATGGGGTCGCAAAGAGTCGGACATGACTGAGCAACTGAACTGAACTGAACTGATAGTATCTTTGGATCTCTCTTTGTTCCTGGTTTAGGATGAAATTGGTATTTAATATGAAGCTTGAATCTAGCACTTTGGTAACCACTCATTAATTCTAATAATGATTGGTTGACTATCTGGGTTTTCTGCATAGACATCATATTATTTGAGAATAACGTTGTTTTGGTTTTTCATTTACCATCCTTATAACATTTCTTTCTTTTAATTTTTATTCTTATTCTTCAGGCGAGGTGGTGCCTAACATAGTGTTGAACGGAAGTGCCGATACGTGGTTTTGTCTCACATTTTAAAAGACATTGTTAATATCTCACTATTAAGTATAATATGTCCCGAAGGCTTTCTGTGGATTCCTTTTATCAGTTTAAGGAGGATTTTCCTGCCTATTCCAAATTAGCTAATTTTTGTGTTTGTTTTAATCATGAATGGATTATTTATATCTTGACAATTTTTATATTAAAATTATCTCACATTTGGGAATTGCCTAATGTTCCAGCGGCTAGGATTCTGTGCTTTCACTGCAGAGGATGTAGGTTCAATCTCTGGTCTGGGAACTAAGATTTTACAAGCTGTGGGGCATAGTGAGAAACAGAAAAACAAATTATGTCATGTTGTTGAAATACTCATTTGACTTTCCCTCCTTAAATATGATGAGATGGGTAACACATTAAACTACCTCCAGTCATTATTGCTTAAGCAAAAAGTTTTGCATAGTACTTAGCGTATCTGTGGGAACAGAGCACCGAATGGAGAAGACCCAGAAATAGGCCCAGAGAAAAGTCCAGCACATGGCACCTTGTTGCAGATGAGCAGGGAGGCTGTGGTAGCCCTCAGAAGCCCTGGGGAGCCCTGAGGCTGATCCAAGACATGAGTTACCTAGGCCCAGGGGTCTTCAGAGAAAGCGGAGATAGAGGACCAGAGACCAGGTGTGACCGTGGAAAAGGTAAATTGATGATATACAGATGTCATTGATATACAGATGACCCAAACTGATGTCATTATTTGGGTCTCATCAAAAAAAAAAGTTTCCCTTTTTTTTTTTTTGCTCAGAAACAAAGAAACATAGACAGGAATCTGGATGACAGAACCAGAGAAAGAAACATGTCAGATCCCAGAGGGTCACAAGCATGAAGAAGAGAGAATCAAGGTCGAAAGAGGATGGACAAAAGGGACTTCCCTGGAGGTCTAGTGGTTAAGACTTCGCCTCCCAGTGCAGCGGGTGTGGGTGCCCTGGTTGGGGAGCTAAGATCTCACATGTCTCTCTCGGCCAAAAAAAAAAAAAAAACCAAAGCATAAACCAGAAGCAATATTGCAACCAATCCGCACAGACTTTAAAAATGGTCCACATAAAAATAAAGTGGATAGAAAAGAAACCCGAAAGAGCTCAGTGCAAATGTGAGGACGTGCTTCCTGCCTACCAGTTAATGAACTAATGAAATCAGTGAGCACCACTCCCTGACTTCGCTTCAGAGCAAACTGCACAGACTAGTGAATATAGGCCGGCGAGCCTGTGTCCGGCCAGGTGCGGCAGAGCCTGAGGGGAAGCTCTCCACGCTCTGCCCGGACACCGAGGGGTCAGAGAGCAGATCCTCTCTGCTTTTCTCCTTTCTGCTTCCCACGTTCTTTCAAATATCATGTCTCTTTAAAAAGATGACACTAGATGTTTTAAAGATGGGCTTGATCTCCCTTTTTGGTTGTTGTTCAGCTCAGGGAAGAACCACAGATGGAAAAGGCCAGTTATGCAGCTGTTTAACACTCCTGGAAGCACCAGCCAGGGGGGCGACAGAAGGGGACATTCCTCCCGCTCCTGCTGAGGGGCTCCTTCCAGATTTCTCTGCAGATCAGATAGGGGAGGTGCCCGGGAGGGCTTCGGAGCCTGAGCACATGGAACCTATTTTGCTTTCGTTGCCTGTAGTAAAGTTCACATTTTGATTGCTCCTCTAGATTACGTAGATCCAGACATATTTTATGCAGTCATCCGGATCTTCCTCTCTGGGTAAGTACAGTTGAGCTCTTCTCTGGCTTGAGACGTCTGTAGCCTTTCCCAGGTTTATGAGGGGAGAAACAGGCAGAAACTTCCCAGAGAAAGAAAGACACCAAATAACTCTCCCTAACAAAGGAATCACCCAGGGATGCACTCTTGGATAAAAGCAATGGGGAATGGGGTGCCATCTGCATGGCAAATGACACTGAAGTGTGACTATTTAGAGTAATTGTCCTGAGGCCATCCCTTTAGATTCAATTTGTATTCACCTTTCTTAGAAAACCACCTGGAGGGAGGAGGGAGAAAAAGCTCATCGTGCCACCCCAAAGCTCGACTATTTATATCCCTTTTCCCTCCCCCCTCCCCATTATCCAGGCTGGTGAAAGCAAAGGCCTTAGCTGAAAAGCTTCCTTCTAACATTCCTGAAATAGCTACCCCATGACAGTTTTTCATATTCTTGGTATTCTTCACAATTAGATACATTTCTTATTTATAATATATTAGCCATAATTTGACATATTTTAATGAGATGGCTTCCTATTCACATCAACTGAGAGAAAGGAAGATTTTAAGGATGAAGAGTGAAAGGTGGGAGCAGTGGATGAAAGAGGTAAATGTAAAATAGTCATCACCTAGAGACCATCTTGATAACTAGAAGGTGCCTGAAGCACTGTTGGTAGAATGTTAAGCTGTGTCTGGGTGTAGCAAGAGTCATACCTAATACCAACATCAATAGATGTACTGATTCATCAATAGCTTTAGTGCATGGAGTCACCATGTGTATTAAGTATTTTCTCTAGATTGCATGAGTGTGTGCTGTGAGACAGTTTCGGGGAAGGCCAGCCTGGGTGTGGACCCCTCACTGTAGGGACAGAGGGTGAAAGCAAGTTTTCTAGAGAATAATTTGAGAGTAGCAGGTACCTGGATTATGGGGAAAAGAGAAGGACAGGGGAAGAGCAAAGGAATGGAATTGAGAGTGTATCTCAGAATTTAGACTTTCCCTGTGTACCCTTCACTCCTGAAACCCCCACAAAGGGATTATCCATCCTGGGAAAGTGAAAGTGTTAGCGGCTCAGTTTCCTGAGAATCTGGGGAAGATTCACTTCCAAACTCATTCAGGTGTTCAGCAGAATCAGCTTATTGTGGTTTGGGAACTGAGGTCTCTTTCTCTCCTGGCAGAGTCTGCTCTCAGCTTCTAGAAGCCTCCAGAGTCCCTTGTCACACAGTGTGTTTTTGTGTCTGCTCAGTCACTCAGTTGTGTCCCACTCTTTGCAACCCCATGGACTGTACCCAGGCTCCTTTGTCCATGGAATTCTCCAGGCCAGGATACTGGAGTGGGTTGCCATTTCCTTCTCCAGGGGATCATCCCAACCCAGGGATCAAACCCAGGTGTCCCATATTGCAGGCAGATTCTTTACCATCTGAGCCACTGCAAACCCTTAAACTATGTCCTTAAAGAGGTCACAGGGACAGTCATCCCTGGGTGGACTCGAACCACCAATCTTTTGGTTAACAGCTGAAGACTTTTCTTGCTCTCCATCTTTAGCATGTAGCATCACCAGGGAGGCTTCCCAGGTGGCACTTGTGGTTAAGAAGTCACCTGCCAATGTAGGAAGAGACTCAGGTTTGACCTCTGGATCAGGAAGATCCCCTGGAGAAGGAAATGGCAACCCACTCCAGTATTCTGGCCCGGAAAATCCTATAAGCAGAGTAGCCTGGTAGGTTAATTCTGCTGCTAAGTCGCTTCAGTAGTTTTCGACTCTGTGCGACCCCATAGACAGCAGCCCACCAGGCTCCTCCGTCCCTGGGATTCTCCAGGCAAGAACACTGGAGTGGGTTGCCATTTCCTTCTCCAATGCATGAAAGTGAAAAGTGAAAGTGAAGTCATTCAGCCGTGTCCGACTCTTAGGGACCCCATGGACTGCGCCCTACCAGGCTCCCCCGTCCATGGGATTTTCCAGGCAAGAATACTGGAGTGGGGTGCCATTGCCTTCTCCGAAGGTTAATTCTATGAAGTTGCAAAGAGTTGGACGTGACTGAGCTATTGAGCACACACACACAAAGGTTAAGACAAAGATCTGATTGTAGAATAGATTCCAGCAATAAATATTAAGCAAAACATGTGGAGAAGCTTTGGTAGGATTAGAAGGGAGAAGAAAGGGCCATTAAAAAAAAAAAAATGTTTGAAATAGCCTGGGATTTAGGAAGACCTAATTCTGGAAAATCTCTTTGTGCTTCACGTTTCCCTTTGAGTCTGTGTTGGTCTCCACCATTCCCTAACAAATTAACACAGTTTAGCAAGGCACCTTCCTATGGGTCACAAGGCCAGGTAGGCTCAGCTTGCTTCTCTGCTTGGGACCTCAAAAGGCTGAAGTCAGAGGGTCTGCTGGGCTTGAGCCCTGATCCTGAGAATCTGAGGAAGATTCACTTCCAAACTCATTCAAGTGTTCAGCAGAATCAGCTTACTGTGGTTTGGGAACTGAGGTCTCTTTCTTTCCTGGCAGAGTCTGCTCTCAGCTTCTAGAAGCCTCCAGAGGAGTCCCTTGTCACACATGTGTGTTTTTGTGCTTGCTCAGTCACTCAATTGTGTCCAACTCTTTGCAACCCTATGGACTGTAGCCTGCTGGGCTCTTCTGTCCACTGAATTTTCCAGGCAAGAATACTGGAGTGGATTACCATTTCCTTCTTCAGGGGATCTTCCTGACCCAGGGATTGAACCTCATCTCCTACATCTCCTGTATCGACAGGTAGATTCTTTACCACTGCACCTCCTGGGAAGTAGCAAAAGGCCCCTGCTATTTAGTAATGGCACTCCTGACTCGTCTCATAATTCAGACCTCTCAGAGGTCTCCTTCTGCCACCAGCCAGAGAAAACGCCCTGCTTTTAAGGTCTTGTGTGATTAATCTCCTCTAGGTAATCCAGGATAACTGCCTATATTAAGGTCACTAGTTAGTGGCCTTAATTACACCTTTAGGGTTCCTTTTGCTTGCCATATATCATATCCACAGGCATGCTGTCTTACAGCATTAACAGTTCTTGGAGTTAGAATGGGAATCTTGGGGCAATGTTTTTAGAATTCCATCTCCAGTAAGTCCCCTACATATGAACGAGTCCATTCTGAGAATCCAGTCCTAAATCCAATAAAGTTTTCCTGCTGCTGCTAAGTCACTTCAGTCGTGTCCAACTCTGTGCGACCCCATGGACTGCAGCCTACCAGGCTCCTCCATCCATGGGATTTTCCAGGCAAGAGTACTGGAGTGGGGTGCTATTGCCTTCTCTAGATACCCAATTAACACCATCCAGTATATGGTACCGTACTGAATAGGTTTATAATACTTTTCACACAGATAATACATAACAAACACACACACTAAATTAAAAAAAAATTAATCTTTCAGTATAGTACCTTGAAAAGTACAGTAGTACAGCACAGCAGCTGGTACCCAGGGGCTGGCATCCAGTGAACAGGTAAGAAGAGTTACTGACTGGGGGAAAGAGAGGAAGTAGGGGATGGTAGAACTGAAGGGTCATCAGCAAATAGGAAACAGAGGGAAAGCTGCAGCGTCTTTGACAGTTTGTAACTGCAGGGTTCCTATGTAGAGGACTTCCTATGTCATGATTAAATGGACACCAGAGGGTAACTTCATTTTCATTAAAATAAGTTGCTGGGTCAGTGGTGCCCTTTGTCTCTGATCTACATAAATGCCTGCTTTCTGTTTCTGAGCCTCAAAATTATTCCCCACATAGTCAAATAAACCAAGTGGCCAGGAGCCATTCCTAAACATGCTGGTGGCCAAGAACATCTGGATTGTTGAACGTTCCTAGTAGACTTGTCTTGAAAAATCTAAATCTGTCCCTGTGTTCTTGATTTGTCCTATGCTTGATTTATTATTTCTGTTGACTTAAAAAAAATTACTTAAAAGTTTTGAGAGAGTCCATCTGTAAATGGAACAGTTTCCTTTATTTCTCATTCATGTTAAATTTCTCAGGGAAGGTATCAGTCCCTTTGGAAAAAAATGTCATTGCATTTCTTTCTTTTTTTCTGTTTAAACATCCCCTTCTCTGAGGTTTACTAGGAATATGCTACAAAAAGGGCTAAAAATAAACTTGCCTATAGAGACTTGAAAATAATTCCTTTTCTTCACCAAGAACAATTTGGGCCTAAGAATGCATGGGAGCAATTCTTGGGCTATTGAGAGGAACCCAGTTTTTCTTCCTCAGATTAATCTCATCATAGATGGGGAATATGGGTTTTGAAAATAGATGCCTTCTTTATATTTATTTTTAAATTTCATGCTGTTTTTCTTTTATCTATTATCTTCTGTTAAGCTGGCCAGGTCCTTTCAAGAAGTACACTTGGATTTACATATTCTGGGGCTTCTCTGATGGTTCATACGATAAAGAATCTGCCTGCAATGCAGGAGACCCAGGTTTGATCCCTGTGTCGGGAAGATCCCCTGGAGAAGGAAATGGCAACCCACTCCAGTATTCTTGCCTAGAGAATTCTATGGACAGAGGAGCCTGGTGGGCTGGGCTGTATAGTCCATGGGATCACAAAGAGTCAAACACGACTGAGTGACTAACATTTTACATATTCTAGATATTTAATGCTTAATTATATAATGCTATTTTTTCATCCTTTCATTGATCAAATACTTAGTGAGGGCTATGTCAATGCCAGGCATGGTTCTATTAATAGGTGCTGGGAATGAAGCAGTAGAACAAACAACCAGTTCATTCCTGCGGAGCTTACATGTTAATCATAGCACATGTTTATTAATATGTGAATAATTAATGAATAAATAGAATAATTATAATTTATTATAATTATAAATAAATTTATATTTGATGAATAAAATAAACATTTATTTTATTAATATGAATTAATGAATGAATAAATAAATATAAGGAAGGCAAGTATCATACTCTATGTGTTAAAGCAATAAAAGCTATGGAAAACTTTAAAGTAGAATAAGAGCATTACGGAATGTTAGGAGTGGTGGCCAAAGTTCTTATTTATTTATTGTGGTCTGTGAATGCCATGTTCCTAAAGGATGTTTTAGAAGATGCATGAAAGAAGTGAGGAGTAAGCTACTCAAGTACCTGCTCCGTGCAAAAGGAGCAATGTCACAGTGACCCAGGCGTGGGAGGACTTTTGAAGGAAGAGCTGCCCTGAGCCCAGAAGCGCTCTCACGGAGGAAAGGTGGGGAGAATGAGGAAAACAAGTGATGGGGGTCCAGACCGTGTAGAGGTTCCTTGGTTTCCTTTCTGAGTGTGATGAACAGCACGGGCAAGTTCTGAGAAAAGTGACATGAGCTGTCTGAAGTTTCAGGTCATCACTCTTATCTTCTGAGTGGGGGAATAGAAGGAGCTCAGGAATGCACTTAGGAAGCTCTGACCACAAGATAGGGTGGTGGCCTGGGCTTGGATGGGGGCAGTAGAGACACTGAGAAATGGTCAGTTCTGAATGGATATGGATTGAAGGAAAGGTTGACAGGATCTGCTCTTGGATTGCACATAGAATGGAAGAGAAAGAGGTCCATCAGAAAGGACTCTAGGTTTATGGCTGGACCCGTGGAAAGGATGGAGCTGCCATTGGCTTTTCTCCGAGGGTAGAGACATGGGAGGCGCCGACCTGGCAAAAGGAAGGGGGAGTGGAGAGGTCAGTTTGGGGTGAAGCCGTTCCTATGGAGATGTCTAGTAGGCAGCTGAATACATGTATCTGGAATATAAGGAAGAGGCTGAGGTCCGGGTGCACGTTTGTCAATAGTCCCAGTATAGCTGGCTTTGAAATCCACGAGGTGAGATGAGATGATGTGGGAATAAGAGTAGTGAGAGGTGCATGGACTAAGTTCTGAGAGTGTCCAGCACTTAGGAGCGGTCATGAAGGGAAGGGGCTAGGGAAGGAGCCCAGAGACCAAATGAGACCATCAACAGGATTACAGAGAACAATCCAAACCAATACTGCCAATGTTTGGTCCACTTATCACACAATAGCAGTCCGGGCTTCAACATTTCTGCCCCATAAAATGTTGTTTAGAAGTTTTATTGGACCAGTGTCCCAAACATCAGAACTTTCTGGAATGCACTTGATGCTTTCAGCCGTTCTAGGTACTAGGTACAAGTCAGGAGGGACTTCACAGGTGGTTTAGTGGTAAAAAACCCACCTGCCAAGGCAGGAGACAGAGGAGATGTGGGTTCCATCCCTGGGTCAGGAAGATCCACTGGAGGAGGAAATGGCAACCCACTCCAGTATTCTTTCCTGGAAAATCCCATGGACTGAGGAGCTGAGTAGGCTACAGTCCATGGGGTTGCAGAGTCTGACACTGAGTGACTGAGCTCATATACACAGGTCAGGAGAACTGAGAGTAAGAAGGGCTTGTATGAAGTTACCAAAAAATGAAATTAGGGAGCTGAGGTTACAATTCAGTGTGAATAGTATGATAAAATGGCTAATATTTATTGAACACAATATTTTTCAGACACTGAGCAGCTATTATTTTAATTAGTTCTCCCAACAACCCAATAAGATTGATACTACTATTATTCCGATGAAGAAACTGAGGCTTGGGAAGTGAATTAACTCAGCCAAGGCTCAGAGTTACTAAGTATTAAAGCTGAGACTCAATTCCACATCTGCCTAAGACAGAGTCCTCTCTCCTAAGAGCCACAGCAGGTTTTGATCTTAGACTCAGACCCTCCCTGGGCTCCTCCTATTCACGCCCGGCTCTTCTGTGTGGCATCTCCTTGTGTGGTGATATTTCTCCAAATGCAAAGGCCACTATGATATTCATCCAGCAAAACTGCAGAACAGCAGATGCAAAACAGCCCCCAAAGAAAATAAGAGCGTTTCCTATTCAGAGAGTTATTTGAAAAAGGTCATGGATGCCAGCTGAGCTGTCTGTCTGAGGCTTCTGTATGTGCATGATGTGTGTGTTTCCCTTCTCTTGAGCAAAATGATTTTTAGAATTACAAGAAGGACGGCAGACATCAACGTAAGTCTGCCATCTGCTATTTAAAGCCTTAACAACAGGGTTCCCGGCAATAAGAGAATATTTTGTTCTCAGCAAAAGAAATTAACACGTGGGTGGGTGGGGCCTTGGGAAATGAAACTAGAGAATTACAAATTTAGGGGTCAAGTTCTAGTTGCTGGACTAAGAATGGTGGTCCTGGAGACAGTGCCTTGAGACTGCTTCTCTATTAAATGGGTTTTAAAACACCTGGATCTACTCCAGGAAGAATAAGTGAGAAAATGGAGGTGAACTTGATATGTAAACTATATTCTCGCCTGGAGAATTCCGTGGAAAAAGGAGCCCGGCAGGCTACAGGCCATGGGGTCGCAGAGTTGGACATGACTGAGCGACTAACACACACACACACACACACACACACACACGGCGTATTCTTGGGGCTGCTGATTCTGTCTCATTCTGGAGATACCCACATACACGCCGAGAGTGTTCAAGACCCTCTAAAATATCAGACAGTGAAATGAGTAAAATGGTTGGGGGACTCAGAAAGAGGGAGACTCAGACAAGAAGATGAGGACATGGAATCAGGGTGACAGAAGAGGAGAGAAAAGAAGATAGGAAAGGGTGCTCTCTTTCTTGCTTGATCTGTATCCTGATCAGAAAAGATACTCTTAAATCCTAGTATGCACTTCCATCTGACTTTTGTTCTTACCTAGATGGAAGGATAACCCAGCACTGCCTGTGGGCTTGGTATACGAAGGTGTCTCCAAAGAGCCCCTGAGTTACTCTGGAGGAAGCGCTGCTCAGAGCACAATACTGCATGCCTTTGATGAGTTCTTGGGCGTCCGTCACAGCAAGGAGAGTGGTAAATCAGCCATTTTTCTTTTTTCTTGTTTTTTTCCTTATCAGAGAGGAAGAGCAGAGCTGCTTTTACCAATTGGTAAGTCCAACTATAAGTCAGAAAGTCTACACTCCTCCCGATTAACCAGGAGACTGTGTGCCTGCCATCTGTGATTGTATCCAGCCAATTCGTATCAGAGCTCAGCTGAATGTTGGGTTTTACTTCCAAACTTGAAAACACTGCTGAATTTCCAGCAGTCCCCTGTAACTTTATTTGGATCCTTAGATTTGGAGAAGGCAATGGCACCGCACTCCAGCACTCTTGCCTGGAAAATCCCATGGGCAGAGGAGCCTGGAAGGCTGCAGTCCATGGGGTCATGAAGAGTCGGACACGACTGAGCGACTTCACTTTCACTTTTCACTGTCATGCATTGAAGAAGGAAATGGCAACCCACTCCAGTGTTCTTGCCTGGAGAATCCCAGGGACGGGGGAGCCTGGAGGGCTGCCGTCTATGGGGTCGCACAGAGTCGGACACGAGTGAAGCGACTTAGCAGCAGCAGCAGCAGGCAGTAGATTGCTTTTTCTAGAGTGGGGGAGTGGTCTGGAGACTGAGGCCCAGACACTGTGTTGACAAGTCAGGATGTAGCTGCTGATAGATGTGGGTTCCTCCACTGAAGCCTGTCCCCATAAAAATAGTGCAGCCTCAACCCACACCCCTCTAGACCCGAACAGGGTTCTGCCATCTTGCAAGCTTGAAAGGGTGCCTTTCCTTACCTGCCATCATCAAGCCAAATGCTCAACAGCTGCAAAAAGACATTTCCTAGTGCAAAGTTTCCAAGCTGGAATAAGAAAAAAGAAAAAGAAAAAAACAGACTAGAATTTGGTCATAGAGTCTAGAAAGAAAGAAAGTGAAGTCGTTCAGTCGTGTCCGACTCTTTGCGACCCCATGGACTGTAGCCTACCAGGTTCCACTATCCATGGGATTTTCCAGGCAAGAATACTGGAGTGGGCTGCCATTTCCTTCTCCAGGAAATCTTCCCGGCCCAGGGTTTGAACCCAGGTCTCCCACATGGTAGGCATTGTAGGCAGACTGTTTACCGTCTGAGCCACCAGGGAAGAATCTAGTCTCACCCACAAAAGGCAATTCTCTAGAACTATGATCAATTTTCATGGGCTTTCAATGGCACCTCACTCCAGTACTCTTGCCTGGAAAAATCTCATGGACGGAAGAGCCTGGTAGGCTGTAGTCCATGGGGTCGCTAAGAGTCGGACACGACTGAGCGACTTCATGTTTACTTTTCACTTTCATGCGTTGGAGAAGGAAATGGCAACCCACTCCAGTGTTCTTGCCTGGAGAACCCCAGGGACAGAGGAGCCTGGTGGGCTGCTGTCTATGGGGTCACACAGAGTCGGACACGACTGAAGCGACTTAGCAGCAGCAGCAGCAGCAGGGGGAAGTATAATTTCTTTACAATGCTGTGTTAGTTTCTGCTGTACAATGAAGTGAATCTGCCATATACACACATATATCCACTTCCTCTTGGACTTCCCTCCCATTCGCTGCCCCATCCCACCTCTAGGTCATCACAGAGCACCGAGCTGAGCTCCCTGTGCTCTACAGCAGGTTCCCACTAGCTATCTATTTTGTACACAGTAATCTACATACGTCAGTCCTTCTCTCCCAATTTGTCCACATGTCTGTGTTTCTACTCCTGCCCTGAAAACAGGCTCATCTGTACCATTTTTCTATATTCCATATATATGTGTTAATATATGATATTGTTTTTCTCATTCTGACTTATTTCACTCTGTGTGACAGACTCAGAGCCCATCCACATCTCTGCAAATGATCTAATATTGTTCTTTTTCATGACTGAGTAATATTCCATGGGCTTCTGATTTGATGATGTACCATGATTAATATTAATCCCATAATGAATTTCCTATAAATGATCTCTCTTCTATCTATATTTCCCATACTTATCTATTGACCTGATTTTTAAACTTCGAGGCTATTACTAAAACAGTTATTCATTCTTTATCTTCCTCAGTCCTCAGAAACTTATATCACTTTCCTCTTCCTTAGAACTCCCTCTAAAATGAAAGACTTTAGAGACAAAATTCAGCAGAATATTTAGCTCCTCTGTTTAAGGGTCCGTGCCTTACCTTTGTGGATCCACGTCGTGTGACTAGCGAGATATTTTGCCCACATTTCAGAGATGATAACTATTTATACAGTGGCTGGTACAGCTGGTTCCAGGTTAGTTATCGGTAATGGGGCTTGTTTCTTTTCCCTTCCTTATTTCCAATCAACATTTGGAGGCTTTGGGAATTCCCTGGTAATTAAGACCCTGTGCTTCCAATACAGTGGGTAGAGCTTCAGTCTCTGGTCAGGGAACTAAGTTCCCACATGCTGAGTGAGGGAGCCAAAATATCAAAAATAAATAAATAAAAAATTAAAAAAGAGAAAAGGCTTTGGAGGATGTGATATCTGTAAGCACAAGAGCCAGCCAAGTTGACTGGATACTGTTAGGATGAGTAGTGAGGATCAGGGCGGCATAATGTCTTGACAGGCAGACTGGTTTGCTTATCTTTCCACAGGGAGTTACCCCCTTGTTCTGCCATCTTTCTTTCAGCTGATTTTCTGTACAGGATGAGGGATTACATGCCTCCTTCCCACAGGGCCTTCGTAGAAGAAATTCGCCTGGCTCCTTCCCTGAGGACCCACGTCCTGTCCTCTGGGAACCGCCAGCTTCTGACGGCCTATAACCAGTGTGTGGAGAGCCTGGCAGCCCTGCGCACCTACCACCTGGCCCTGGTGACCAAGTACCTCATCACAGCTGCATCCAAAGCAAAGGCCCAGAGGACGAGCCACCTCCCAAGGCCCCCTCAGGCCCTAGAGGAGAGGGGCACCGGGGGAACGGCCGTCGTGAGCTTCCTGAAGAGTGTCAGGGACAAGACGCTGGAGGCACTGCTCCACCCAAGCGGCTAAGAGACCGCCCTCTCACCGGCAACGCAAACCCAGCAATCACAGGAGGTCTGTCCTTGTCCTCTTCTCGCTGGACAGTGGGCAGACCTGGAGAATGGGACTATTCTGTCTGGAATAATCTGAAAGGGACCTCAGTGCCATTCACGTCCTTGCTCCCCAGAACACCACCTTCTCTTTTACTGAGAGCTATTCACAGAAGAGAGTTTTCATGGCCTGAAACTTATTATTCCATCTCTAGTTACTGTTTTATAGCAAACAGCTCTGGATTACCCCTTTAGAACCACCCCCGCCCCCGGGAGCAATATAGAAACCCAATATAGAAACCCAATCTACATTTCACTAATCAAATAAAATTGCTTATGCATGGATCACCTTGCTGATTTCTCAAAAAACAAAAACAAAACTTTCCTGCATTCATTCATTTACTCACCAATTTATTAAGTTCCTACTGAGTCTTGGCTTAGGGGTTGTGCTGTGCTGTGCTTAGTTGCTTAGTCATGTCCAACTCTTTGCAAGACTATGGACTGTAGCCCCCCAGGATCCTCTGTCCATAGGGATTTTCCAGGCAAGAATACTGGAGTGGGTTGCCATGCCCTACTCCAGGGGATCTTCCCAACCCAGGGATCGAACCCAGGTCTCTCACATTATGAGCAGATTCTTTACCATCTGAGCCATCAGGGAAGCCCATTAATACTTCAGTGGGTAGCCATCCCCTTCTCCAGGGGATCTTCCCAACCCAGGAATCAAACCGGGGTCTCCTGAATTGCAGGCAGATTCTTTACCAGCTGAGCTACCAGGGAAGTCTGGCTTAGCAGTTACAGCAGGGCTTTTTCAGGCCCCAGGCTGTCACTCTCTCCCTGCATGTGCAGAATTTGGGGGCAGAAAATTGGAAACGCTCCAGGGGATATGAGGAGGGAAGAGGAAGTAGAAGACAAGACTGAAATCACCAGCATGGAAACAGGTAGTTAATGTTACAGGAACAGATGAGGCGTAGCCACACGCTTCAGAAGTTTGTACTTTCTAGTTTGGTTTCCTTCTTTATTTTTAAAAGAATGATTCTTTCTTCTTATGCTGAAAGTTTGTATTTGTAAAGTGAATGAATTGATCCTTATGGACTCTCCTCAATGCCCAAGACCCTTAATAAGAAACCAGTACAATCTTTGGGGTGCCAGGAAGTCCCTACATCATCCAAGGACTTGGTCTTGCCAAAAAAGGAAGGTGTGGATGATGAAGCCAAGAGCCTGTGGTCTGAGTGGACCAAGAAAAACTCTGATGGTGTCCTCTCTGTCTACAGTTTAGGTCAGAGTCTCAGCTCAGAAGACAGAGGCTCTCATCACTCATAAAGCCTTTTCTCTCCATATACCATCCTTGTGTTTGACAAGTCGATTGTAAAACTTATGAAATTGTACTTGGATATATTTATTTCTCTTTGATCTGCTCTCCTAACTGCTCTAACTTGGTATCAATAAATCCAGACTGCTTGTACACTGGGTCCAAGGAGGCAGATCAAGTAGAAACACCATAGCTGGTGATTCAAAACATCGCCCATTGTTGCTGTCATTCTTGTTCAAAAGGAAAGTAACATTTAAAATATGTCTGAATTCTGTCTTTGAATTCTGACTTCTCCATTTTTAAAATTTAGTTTGCTTAATTGATGTAGAGTTGATTTACAATGTTGTGTTAGTCTCAGGTGTACAGCAATGTGATTCTGTTATACATATATCTATGGGTCAATATAGATACATTGACCAAATTTAGAATATCCTTCATTCTCAGCTTCCTGTTTTTTTTTTTAATGCACTTTCTTTCCTTAAAAAATTTATTTGTTTATTTTAATTGGAGGATAACTGCTTTCCAATATTGTGATGGCTTTTGCCATACATCAGCATGAATCAGCCATAGGCAGACATGTGTCCCCCCATCCTGAAGCCCCCTCCACCCCCCTCCCCACCCCATCCCTCCAGGTTGTCACAGAGCACTGGCCTTGGGTTCCCTGCATCACACATCAAACTCCCACTGGCTATCTATTTTACATATGGCAATTATACCTTTCAGTGCTTTTCTCTCAAATCATCCCACCCTCTCCTTCTCCCACTGAGTCCAAAAGTCTGTTCTTTAAGTCTGTGTCTCCTTTGCTGCCCTGCATATAGAATCATTGGTACCATCTTTCTAGATTTCATATATATGCATTAATCTATGATATTTGTCTTTCTTTCTCACTTACTTCCTTCTGTATAATAGGCTTTAGTTTCATCCACCTCATTAGAACTGACTCAAAGGCATTTCTTTTTATAGCTGAGTAATAGTCTGCTGTGTATAAGCACCACAACTTCCTTATCCATTCATCTGCTGAGGGACATCTAAGTTGCTTCTGTATCCTAGCTGTTGTAAATAGTTTCAATTCCTGTTTCTTACACAGTCAAGATGATCTTTCATAATCAAGATTGGTCTCAGGGTGGTTATAAGTCACAGACGTTATAGTTCTTGTCATGGAGGAAACATTAATGAAAGTTTGCGTGGTTGTGGGGTGAGGCTCAGAGCATCGTACAGACACCAGTACAAGAGAGAACACTGTATTCCTCCAGCTTCTTGGATTCAGAGTCTGCTTGGCAATGAAAATGACCATTTATCATTTAGGGATCCTAGGAAGTAGAAAGTGACCAAAGTGTGGACTTAAAGAGAGGAAAAAACCTGGGTCCATATTCCAGTTTTGTTACATTTCATGACAGGCAAATAAATTATTTAATCTTTCAGAGCCATAGTTCACTCACTTGAGGGGAGCTAAACTAGAGAGTGAGTGAAAAACTGTTGGTTATGGTATTTTATTATGTGACCTTGAACTAGGGGGAGCCATGTCTAGTTCTCAGGAAGCTATGGCTTCCTAGAAGGAAAGTTGGACCTGTCTCTATCCTGCACTTGGTAAAGGAAACAGATAACATGGCCTCAAAACAGGCAAGGAAAGTGAGACAGAACCTGGAATTTTCTTGAAATAAGTAGGCCTGAGTGGGGAGTAATGAAGGGCTTTGAGAACTTAAAAAAGAATACCAGTTCAGCCTAGGTTTTAAATCTAGGCTTTTATCAATGAAAAAATGTTTTTCCCCTGAGAGTGACCAGATTCACAAAGACTCGTCTTCCCTGGAATCCTTTCCACAGATCCAAGCCCACACAAAGAGACCACAGGGCTTGATTCTCAGCAGGTGTTCAATAAATGTTGAATAACTAGAAAACCAGGTAGATTGAAGGAAGCTGGAAGGGAAGTGAACAAAGTGTGACCCTCAAAGCTTTCAGAATGTTTTGTTTGTTTTCATTATACAAGGATGAAATCAGTGCAAACCAAAGAGTTTCTTTGCCAAGGAACCAACTCCTAATTCATGTTCAAGGTTTGATGTCTATGGCCAAGTGAGTTCCATTTTCAGCTTTATGGCAGAGTAGGGAAAACAAAGCTTCCATAACAAAAAAGAACACATATCCCCCCAAGAATTCTAGAGATAAAGGGTGTCCACATTAGTGGGGGAAAATGACTTATTGTATGATTGAAATGATGTGATGATGATGGTATGAGGATGTTAGCACAAGCTTGAAGGAAAAGTAAAAGTATAGGCTTGACATGTAGGCTCAGAAACTCTCTCTGTATCTGTATGTGTCTATACTTATGTCTATACCTACATCTACATCCATACCTATCCCAAGAGGAAGACCCAGGGAGAGCCAATACTGTGGTTCAAGTCTGAAAGCTGTCTGCTGGAGAATTCTTTCCTTCTCAGGGGAGGATGAGCCTTTTGGTTCTATTCAGGCCTTCACCTAATTAAATGAGACCCACCCACCTAAGGTGGGGCTTCCCAGGTGGCACCAGTGGCAAAGAACCTGCCTGCCAATGCAGGAGATGTAAAAGACACAGCTTCAGTTCCTGAGTCGGGAAGATCCCCTGGAGGAGGGCATGGCAACTCACTCCAGTATTCTTGCCTGGAGAATCCCATGGACAGAGGAGCCTGGTGCGTTACAGTGCATGGGGTCACAAAGAGGCAACTTAGCACACACCCACCTCACCTGGGGTGGGGCAATCGGTTTTACTCCAAGTCCACAGACTTAAATGTTAATTTCATCCCCAACACCCTCACAGAAACATCCATAAAATAGTGTTTGACCAAATATCTGGGCATCTGGCCAAAGGGATCAATTAAATTAGTCATCCCAAACTTCTTTGAGAAGTTAGAGTCTAACACACACTCTCCCCATGCTCTGCACTAGCAGAAGAATCTTCCTTTGTAACGATGGAAAGGAGGTAAAAAAATGGCACAAAGTTGAGCCATCCTCTAAGAGAGGCAGGGAAGGGGTGAAGTAGTGAAGGAGCAGATGCCACCAGGAAAATCAAGGAGGCCCACCAAAAAAGCTGACCTCGTTCACATCTGAAAGCTCATTATGTTGGGGATCCATGTGCAAAGGAACCACTATGTCTCTTAATAGCAATAAAATCCCACTGCTCTGAGGCTGAGAATGTAGAACAAGTCTTCCTTCTTATATTGGTTTCTTTACCAAGGAAGAAGTTCTTCCTTGTTCCTACCTGAGAAGGAGGAACAAGGTGTTAAGTTCCGAAACCCTGTAGATTCACCTTCTCCTTGGGGGCCCCCACCACCCACCACTGTTGGTGACAAGGAAGCATGGAGTCCTTTCTACCCTCTGCTCTTGTCCAGCTAGGATGAGTTTAGTAATTTTTCCAAGAATTTAAAGATTCAGGCTTTCAGACTATAGGAAGTTTTGTCTCCGGGGGGTGGGGCGGGGGAGCTGGTTATTTATTTTTGTCATGACAGTTTTATTTTTTATTTTTGAAAAATGAGTTTATTCAGACAAGGCCTTAGGGCTTCCCTGCTGGCCCAGACAGTTAAGAAACCGCCTGCAATGCGGGAGACCTGGGTTTGATCCCTGAGTTGGGAAGATCCCCTGGTAAAGGGAAAAGCTACCCACTCTGGTATTCTTGCCTAGAGAATCCCCATGGACAGAGAAGCCTGGCAGGCTAAACGGTCCATGGGGTGGCGAAGAGTTGGCCAGGACTGAGCAACTAAGCACAATTGGGGCATGAGGGATTAGTCACTGTTTTACTCAAAATGATGCATTTCTCCGGGGCAAGACTGAGTTTTCTTCACCTTCTACAGAAGAAAGAGCTGCAACAGTGCCCTAAAAGTTGGGGAGGACTTGAAAACTTGGATGATTTTAAAAGAATACAAACAAAAAGTACAAAGGAAAAACCTGGAGATGGCAGAGCTAACGTGTCATGCTCTCTCTGTAGGCTTGCAAGCCTCACACCATCCTGATTCCCAAGCTGCCTTCAAATCAAACCTGAACACAAAGACCTCTCCGTTTATAGGACATCAAGCACAACAGAGCTCAGAGACGGGGTTCCCCTTTCTCACTATTAGTTTCTAATTCACTTTCTGTAGTTTCCAAACCAGGGTTAAAGTCAAAATGAAAACCACCACAACAAAAGCATGCTTAAAACCTGGGAGATCTTATCCAGTTTAAGATTTGGGACAGAGAACTTTCTGCACCTACAAACCAGTTATTCCTTCCACAACACTGGATTGCACCCACCAAATTGTGTGTTTCATTTTCTTGTGCACAGATGTTCTATTTGCTTTGCTAATGGAAGAAATGGTTTTCTCTTTCTTTGTTCACTTAACAGAAAACTTAATTAAGAAGCTGGGTATCATCGCTTTCTGAAATGCCATTGCTAGTTAATTTTTGCAGTTTAGCATCCGTTTGCCAGCAACATTAAAAAACTGAGTTCTTGAATATGAGCATTGCCAAAAAGAAATGATTTTTTTTTTTTGCAAAGTCATTTCCTTTGTAAACTCACAAATCTGTTGGTTCACATGGTTCTATAGCTGTATATAGATTCCAAACCAAAATCGATTATGTATTTTCCTTTCATTGTCTATAACTAGGTTTTTTCTTTTTCTTCTTCTTCTTCTTCTCCTTCCTAAAGGTATCAGTAGGAGAATGGGCTGCGTCTTTTGGGGAAGCATTTTCAGTATAACGTGAGACTTCCTTTCACAGGCCACCTCCCACCTCACAAGGAAAGGAGAACTGGAACAAGCATGGTTGGCCTTCAGGGTAACCAAATATCTAGAGAACCAAATGGGCAACCCATTTGGGTCACCCTAGTTGTATCCCAAGAACCCACAACCATTTACCCTACAGCCACCTTCTAGATCATGCTCTGGGTACTTGGAGCCCAGAATTCTTGCATAAACGGCCCCAAGATGGCCTCTGAAACCTGCACAGCCCTCTCTCCATGAACTAGAGAGAGGAGGATATGTTTTTCTGCCTGGCTGTCTGTTATGTCCTGTTTCCCATGGGGTCAAATTCAAACTAACTTCCAGCCATTGGTAGTCATTCAGAAAGCTAGATTCCATTCCCTGCCGTAATTTATGGTGTTTGATTTATGGTGTTTCATCAGACAAATAACAACAGTGATAAAACTAATAATGAAAACAAATAATAATTATCCACATAGTGTTATTAATTTATCATTGAAATATTAAAACATAAATCTCTACTTGACATTATATTTTTATATTCGGCTTTACTTTTCTGTTACACAAATGCTATTATTTAAATAAAACAATTGACTAGTTAACCCTGGCATCAGTAGTGGTTAAGAACAGGACTAAGTAAACCAACACCATGTTCTTGTCTTCAATTTAATCATCTGAACTTTTCAAAAGGGGTCGGACATGATCGCAATAGTCACAAAGCGAAAAATCAAACTTGCACTGTCTCCATACAAAGAAAGCACCATAGTCAACCCACAGGTAAAGTTGGAGAGATTGTGAACTTGGGAGCAAAAGGCAGTCTTTGGGGTGAGCATCAGTGGGGGACCACAAACCACGGTTGCCAACATCGGGGACCAGTGGCCATGACTATGGAAGAGAGGTAATCTACATTAGATCTATTTTTTTTAAAAAAGGGTGGCCACACCCCGAGGTATATGTAATCTTAGTACCGCAGTCAGGGATCCAACCCACGCCCATTTACACTGGAAGGCAGAGTCTTAACAAGCGGACCAGTCAGGAAATCCTGTATCACATCCATTTGACACTGAAAACACTATTACTTTCAGCTCCTGTTTGGGGGTCTGTCATGAGGATTTTGCATTTTTCCAGTAATCTATGAACACAAGATTGAAAAGTGAGATCTTTTATGTCCTAACGAAGGGTTTCCCAAGACATGGAACTTCCCCTTTGCTGAGAGCAGGACAGAATGCAGCAGCCCAGTCGGGCCACCCTAACTAACCCCGCAAGAGCTCACACCACCTCCACCACCACCACCTTCTAGATCTTGCTCTGGGTACTCGGGGCCCAGAATCCTTGCACAAATAGTCCCAAGCTGGCTTCTGAAACCTGCACAGCCCTCTCTCCTGGAGTTGCTCTCCTGGAGCCTGTGCTATTCATTCCCTGGGCCCACAGCAAGTGTGTGGGGAGCGGGGGCTCCTTGTTGCAGAGCCAGGACGTGGCTGGTGCTCTGCCAGGAGACTGGGGTGTTGTGGGCAGGAGGGCATGGTGCCCGGAGGTGTGCAACAGAGCAGACCTGGGAATTGAGAGCTATGCCTGAATCCCACTGTCTCCAGGCCTCTAGCTTTCATATAGGATTCTCAGGGGTCTGGGAAGTTTAACCTGATGATGGGCTTCCAGGTTATTACAAAAGTTTTTTTTTTTCCTAGGTGTGATGATGGAACACCTTTATATTTAATAATTTGCTCTCTTGATTTATTGCTTTTAAACATGTGTAGACATGGCAAGAGTCGGACACAACTGAGCGACTTCACTTTCCCTTTTCACTTTCATGCATTGGAGAAGGAAATGGCAACCCACTCGGGTGTTCTTGCCTGGAGAATCCCAGGGATGGGAAGCCTGGTGGGCTGCCGTCTATGGGTTCCACAGAGTCGGACAAGACTGAAGCGACTTAACAGCAGCAGCAGCAGCAGCAGACATGGCAAGTGGATGTTCATTTACAAGGAAAGGCCCTGGCAGAATCAGGGGTAGGGATTTCTTTAGACCTGAAGTTGGTGTGTGTGTGTGTGTGTGTTTTGCTGGCTTTTTTTTTCTGTTTTCTTTATTTCTTCACATGTAATTTTTTTTTTCATTATCCCAATCAAGAATATCATGAGACTATAACTTAAGAGTTCATGATTGAGTGACTGGGCATCAGTGAATCTCCTAAAATTATTTTCAGAATTTGCATAAGAAGACATATCTTTTTTCTTGAGATTAGGGGTCATAATTTGAGCAGATTCATGAGTTTTCATGATACACAAAACATTAAATAGCACATTATAAAAAGAAAAGTTGTATTGCGGAACACTTTTGCGTTTTACCTTTGCTTGCAAGTCTGCTTTGCCACCACTAGAGGGCAACAGTGACCTGCAGGTTAGCACCCGCCTAAGCAAGATGTAGCTTCCCAATCATCTCCCAGGTCAAATGTTCTTTCTGTTTTCCAGAATTATCTCTCTAGTGGTGTGATTCCTGCTCATTTTCTAAAATTTTAATTTAGTTTTATTTGGCTGCATCACTTGGCTTGCAGGATCTTAGTTCCTTTACCAGGGATTGAACATGGGGGCCTCAGCAGTGAAAGTGCAGAGCCCTAACCACTGGACTGCTGGGGAATTACTGATTGCTTCCTTGGGAGAAATGTCGAACTTTTCTACATAAATGACAGAGTATTAATAAAAGTATTCTGATGAATAAAAGAAATAGAATTATCTCTTTCTTTGTGGTAGGACTGAGGAATGTTGGGAGGTTATCACCCAGGAAGAGGTTATCACTCTTCTTCCAGACAGAATCACAGTAATCCATCCTGATAGATCTGTCTGTGTCTAAAAGCAAATCCTATCTTATTTGTAAATGTTAACAAGGATATTTTGGATGGTAGAGCTGTGGATAACTTGTATTCCTCTTTTTTAGAGCTTTCCTTATTAAAAAGAAAAACACTGATCCCTGTTGTTTTAAAAGTTGGAGAGGAAATCTTCCTCCTGCCTCAGTGACCAGTGTTATCTGGGAATCTTTACTGTCAGGGAAGCTTAAATGCTGGCAAATTGTGAAAGAAGATTGGTAACAGAACTTAAGATGGAAAAGAAAGAGCACATAAATACTACAAACAGGAAAGGCCAAGTACTGCCTTGGGCTTAGAAAGACATTAGTTGGGGCTTCACCTAAAAGAAAAGACAGATGTCATCACTGATAAATAATTCTGTCCTCATTCCCCCGGGCACCTCCATTCAGAGCCGCTGCATCCTCACCCGTAAGTGACTCCTGTGGAATTCCTGCCATGGGAAGAGGTTAGTGGTGGAGTCCATACTTGCAAACAGATGGTCCGCATAAAGATGTCCTACCAGGGCAACCACTGAAGTCGTATTCATAGTTGGAAGGGGAGCGTTCTGGTGAACGGAGGCATGAGAAAGAACAGGCAATGTAACAGCTCACCCATCTGCTCATCATCACCACTTTCAACCTTCTTCTAAAATACAAAACAAGCCTAAAAAGAAAACAAACGCAAAGCATCCTTATTTATCATCTCCCTAGTCCATTAATTTCCGATACAGAAATTAAAACAGAGAATTTAAAAAACCTGATATGAAATGAATGAAAACAATAAATGTAGACTCTACATTGCAAAAATGCCCTGTAGCCACTATTACACAAATTAGGGATTAGCACTCTCAACACAGAGCATGAAGCCCCCAGAAATCTACTCACAGAATCCTCCTTTCTATGTCACTGGTCTGGGTACAAATCCCAGCTCTTCTAGTCAATACACTTGTGACATTTTTGTGGGTCATTCTCAGACTGATAATGATACTTACCTTACAGGGTATGATGATTATGTGAGCTAATATTAATGTATATATATACATCATTTAGACCAGTAACTACAAAGATCAAACACTATGAAACTATTTACTGCTGTGATTGTTACTATCAGTAATTTCCAGAGACTGGTAGACACACAATTGAACAGTGTAGACGGAAACTCCTTTTTAAAAAAAATTTTATTGGAGTATAGTTGCTTTACAATGTTGTGTTAGGTTCTGCTGTACAGCAAAGTGAATATGTGTGTGTGTGTGTGTATACACACACACACACACACACATATATATATATATATGCTCTCTCTTTGGGATTTCCTTCCCATTTCAGTCACCACAGAGCACTGAGTAGAGTCCCCTGTGCTATAGAGTAGATTCTCATTAGTTATCTGTTTTACACATAGTAGTGTATAGAATTTCAATCATGCATTCCTAAACCTAAGGCATAAAGTCAAGAAGAGTCCGGCTCATTTCTGTCCTCTCAGGCTTCACCTAGAAGGGAATTTATACTCTAAGAACCCCAGAGGAAGGCCATGGGGAAAACTGAGAAATTTCTATAATATTACATGGTCATCTTCTTAGAGAAATATTTTTCTGACATTGCTTGATTACTGTCTTGTTCACTATAAAAGACCGTCTCCAATTCTAGATTCTAAACACTATAAAATGACCAGTTCTAAAATATGTAACTAAAATCATGTCATTGTTGTTGTGAAACCTTACAACACTCTTTGAGGGAAATGGAGATACTATAGATTTCAGGAAAAAAAAAAAAAAAAAAACTGGAACCAAAGACTCACTAAGGACTCATAAGTGTGTCAGGAAGCGGGATAACTATCTGGAAGAAAGAATGTATTATTCTGCTGCTTCACAGGATTGGTTAAGCTGTAAAGTAGGGAAGTTCAGCTTCCACACTTCTAATATCCCCTTTCTGTGCTGTCCACCCCCATCTTGGTGCCATCTCTTCTATCAGGAGAATGCTGCATTTTATATAATAAAAAAAGAAAATGCCAAGGAAAGATGCTTGTTTCTCTCTCATGTTTTAAAATATCTGGGAATAGAAAGGTGGTTCCCATCAGTCACTAATGACTCAAGTTGTTCTCTCTCTGCCCTGGCATCTCAGTAAGTTTCTTCTACCTCATGACTTAATATGGCTGCTGGAGTGCCAGCCTTTATATCTGCCTTCCAGTGATGGGAAGATAAGGGGAAATACAGACAATTTTGTTTTTATTTTAGAAGGCTTCCAAAAAATTTTCTGCATATCTTTTACTTTCTACTGACTATATCTTAATCACATAGCTTTCTTAGCTACAATGGAGGCAGAATAGCCATGAAAGTGAAAGTGGAAGTAAAGTCTCTCAGCAGTGTCTGACCTTTTGCAACCGTCCATGGGATTTTCCTGGCAAGGGTACTGGAGTGGGTTGCCATTTCCTTCTCCAGGGGATCTTCCCAACCCAGGAATTAAACTCAGGTCTCCCACATTGCAGGCAGATGCTTTACCCTCTGAGCCACCAGGGAAGCCCCTAGCAAAAAATAGAGTTCTGTTAAAAAAAAAAAAAAAAAAAAGAAGAAGGCCATGTATGCATTTTGAGGTAGGCAACAAAACAAATTTTTATTGTACCTTCCTTAAATAGTCTAATTTTCTCCGTGCCTTTCATGGTTCTCAAAACTTTTCCTCCAGAAGGAATCTAAAACTCAGTCCATTGTATAAGAGACTGATAAAGGATGAAAGTATTAACCTGCCTACGGAATTTGAGGTATAATAGGATTAAGTCCTTCAGTATAGTTATTAAGCATTATTAGTGAAATTTCAAGAAGGGGAGAGGCAAATGCGGGGAGCAGAGGCTGATGGGAGCAGAGTATAAGATCACATCACACGGGCAACTTACTCCTCACCTTGTGCAGGGCAGCCTGCTCTAAACACTGTTATCTTCAACTTGCAGCCACAGTGATATGGGAACGGTCCTGCCTCGGTCAAAATAGCGGCTCTCAGACTGGAAGAAATTCGACCTGTTCTCATAGTCAGTAGTAAATTCTTAAATGGGTTGCATTCTTTAAGTTTCCAGCAACCTATATCTCATACTTTAGGTTTATATCAGAATTATCTGGATTTTGATAAAACACAGGTTGGAGAACTCCCAGAATTTCTGACTTGTAGCTTTCAGGGTCGACCTGAACATTTGCTTTTCTAACAAGTTCCCAGGTGATGGCATTACAAGCTAAAGTTTGAGATCCACTGGTTCATGGCATTTTCTTCTTTCTCATGTTAGCAAGGATACCATGAGACATAACCTATTATTCACCTCACATTCAATGAAAAAGAGCTTTGCTTTCTGGAGGAGAAAACTTAAGCTCTTTATTATCATCTGAATATGAAGCAAAAAAGTCTAAGGCTGTTTTGAAGGCCTGCCTACCCATCCCTCTCCAAAAACTTGCATAAAATTGTTTGTCTTTATTACAAAAGGAAATACTTCTTTTTGATCATTCTCTTGGATCAGTAAGTTTCAACTGAAATAGAACACAAATTCAGGTTTCAGGAGAAAAAACAGCAACATTACTACTGTTAAACGAAGGACATACTAAAAAATTCAGGAAGGTTTGGGCCAAAAGACACAGGAAAGGAGACAGATGGCAAAATTCCAAACAGGCTGCTGACTAACCAGGATTTTATCTGAGGGGAGACTGTTTCTGGGACTTGAAACTAGTTTGGTGTGTTTCTTTTTAATTTTTATTGAAATATAGTTGATTTGCTACGTTGTATGGTTTTGCATATTTCTAAGTGATGCACACCAAAAAGAGTCAGACACAACTGAGGGACTTTGACTTTCACATGTCTAATTGAATCACTTTGCTGTACAATTGAAAAAAGGTGAAAGTCACGTTCGACTCTTTGTGGCCCCATGGACTACACCGTCCATGGAATTCTCCAGGCCAGGACACCGGAGTGGGTAGCCAGTTCCCTTCTCTAGGGGATCCTTCCAACCCAGGGATCGAACCCAGGTCTCCTGCATTGCAGGCGGATTTTTTATCAACTGAGCCTCCAGGAAGTACACTTGAAACAAATTCACCATTGTAAATTAATTGTACTCCAACATCAAATAAAATTTTTTAAAAAGTTCGTGAGAAAAGAGAGCACTGGAAAAATGTTTCATACAAATCTGGATTCTTCTGCAAACAAATATAAAACGGAACAGTGGGATGGTTGTGTTCCTTTCCTCTGCCTGCCCATTGTAGACCGTTCACACCTCCTCACTGAAACTCAGAATCTTCAGTCTTGAAGAGAGTGAGCTGGGCTGGAGGCTCTGCGAGATTTCTTTCTTTTCTAACATTCAGTGATCCTCTGATGAGTGTGTGGTTGATGAGTCGGTGCTGAGTACATGTGGAATTAACTCTCTTTCTGCGATCAATCGACACGTATTCGAAGCTGTTGCCATTTGGGCTAGCCCCTGTCTGTTTGCAATAAACACAGGCAATATTTATCAAAAATAGCGTGTGAAATAATAGACCAATTAATCCTATTTGAACAGCAAAAGGTGCCCGAGAAACCCATTTTTTTTTTTCTTACCCAAAATTGCCCACCCCCATGACCACCAGCTCCATGGAATAAGCCCTCCCTGGACCATGGCTGTCTGCTCTTTCCAAACAATATCAGAGCACATCGGCATGGTTATTGCTATTTTAAATCACGTTATCTGAACGCCTCATAATTTAGGATAGTTAACCAAGTCATTCCACCCCACATAGTGGGAGAGCCTGGCACTCCCTGGATACCTCCCCTCCTGCCTCTTCCTGATAAGGTCCTACAAACCCCAGAGACTTAATCAGCTACCAGCTCTTGTTTCTCCGCCTCCTTGCTCCACCAGCCTATGTGTTGCTTAACACCTTGGGTTTGCCCTCATGCTGGATTTGCTTGTAATTTTCTGTTCTACAGCTGCTTCTGAGGCAGGAGGTCGATTCCTCCCCCTTCCCCACCCGCCCCCCACCATGGTAAAGTGACTGGAGGTTCATTCCCTGTGACTGAAATTCCAAGAAGAGAATAGCAGGACAACTGGGGGAGGAGGCTGGGCCCTGCCCAAACCACCACGTATTTCACATTCTCGATGTCAGGAGACCTCCCCGACCACACATGCACAGAAAGGTTCCACAGCGGTCAAAGGCGAGTGATGTTAACTAATGCCAGGCTACCCATAGGCCTTTGTGGTAGAACCCATCTTGTCTAAGAGAGGCATGCACGCACACACACATACATGGAAGGTCCTGAGAGATGCTAAATACAGATTATGAACCAGGCAAATCAAAGTGATTTGCCAAAGGAAACCTGGAAGATGTACCCCATGTAAGTGATTTAAACCGCCACGGGGGTGTGACTCAGGGACTCTCTCTGAGTCTGCCATGTGCCTATCCACAGGTACTGTACTCTTTCTCCTCCTAATAAATGCTTTACTTGCTTCACTACCTTCCATCTCTGTGGAAATTCTTTTCTGCAAAGCCCAAGGGCTGGGGCTCGTCACTGACCACTGGTCTCATGGCCAGGATTTGGTGTTCTCACCAAATTGACTGGGTTCTCAATATCTGGCTGAGAACCCAAGCCCTGCTTCAAGCCAAGGCCACCTGAGACCATATCCTCCACTCCACTATGAGCCCCCTGAATTCACCTCTGTGTCCCTCATGCCCATATTCTTGGAATGAATGAAGGAATGAATGAAGAAGCTCAGAGAGACTGTAGAGAGAGCCCACTCGAGGCAGCCAGTGATGCAAACACAGTCTGAACATCTGGTCTAAGGGGGAAAATGCCCTTCCCAGAAATAGGAGTCTACTTATCATTCTAGAATCTGTATCTTGGGGCAAATTACTTTGTGAGTCTTTCTCTCAATACACGTTCAAACCCATCAAATCGTACTTGAATTTGTACCAACACTGTGAGGGCTTAGGTTAGAAGTGTTCAGGGTGTACAACAATGATGATAACCGGATGTGATTCCTGAGATGCCCTCACAAACATTCTTTCACTGAGATTTGACCACAGACTGGTAAGGTGGATGCTACTGTTTTCCCAGTTTGGGCTAGTAAGGAAAAGGCCACTCAAAGAAGTTAATCAAGCTACCTTGATGGCTCACAATAAAGAACCCACCTGCAATGCAGGAGACCCAGGCAGTCCCTGGGTTGGGAAGATCCGCTGGAGAAGGAAATGTCAGTCTACTCCAGTATTCTTACCTGGAGAATCACATGGACAGAGGAGCCTGGCAGGCTACAATTGATGGGGTTTCAAAGAGTCGGACATAACTGAGCAACTAACAGTTTCACTTTTCAAGCTCTGATTGAACCGGAAGTTCAACCCAGATTTTTTGGCTCCAAATGCAATGGTCTCTGTATGGTTCTTTCATGGAGTAGTTCTTTCATGAAAGATAAGTGATTTCAAAAACTGGATGTATGTTGCCTGGGGGTTGGAGGAGGTTGAAGGAAGAGCAAGCTGTAAACCAGTCTGACTCCTTCCCTCCCAAGTGGTCACCAGACTCAGTCCTTTAGCCTCAGCTTTCTGGAGCTTTCTCCTGTCCCAGTGTCCATCCCTGAGAGTCTGCTGCTTTGGCTGCAGAAGCACAAAGACACAGGTCTCAACGTGATGGCCCTAATTGATGATTCTGCACCAAGCGCTTTGGGGAGTGAGTCCCCTGCAGTGAGCCTCCTGTCAATCACCAGTGAGTCAGGCCACTCAACTCCATCTCTAATTCATGTTCCATAAACAGCGCCAGTCACTTCGGAAGTCTTTCATTAAAAAGCCAGCAACGACGGCAAGAGCAAAGCCAGGAGCAATGGCAACACCAATTGCCAGAAGTCCCCTCACAGAGAGAAAAGAGAACAGGAAATGGATGCAGAGGTTCCTTTTTGTTCTCACTGAAGATCACCGTTAATATAGCATCTTCTCCATCATGCCCATCCTCACAATTGCCTCCAGGACTTCTCGATGGTGAGAGAAGGAGTAATACAAAATGCATTTGCAGTCTGTCCTCCTGGCTCTGGGATGTACCCAGGGGCAGGGATCCTCATCAGTCACCCTTTATTGAAGCAAGGATAGAGGAATTCCACGGATGTGGCTTTGAAATATCTTCCCCAGCTTTCAGCAGAGCTGCCCTGAGTAGAGAAAGCAGAAGATGATCTGGTTTGAGGCTTCTTTATAATGCCAAAGACTCAGCCTCTGCACACCGGTGCCAAATTGAATCTTGGAGACAGAGTTTTGGGTGAAGCAGAAAAGAACAGCTTTAACGTTTTGCCAGGCAAAGGGGGACACGGTGGGGTGGTGCCTCTCAAAACCGTGTGCCTCCAAGCCCAGGAGGATGTGGTGAGATCTGTAGCAGTGGTGGATCCGATGGTAGAGAGTCTGCCTGCAATGAGGGAGACTTGAGTTCGATCCCTGAGTCAGGAAGATCCCCTGGAGGTGGAAATGGCAACCCACTCCAGTACCCTTGCCTGGAAAATCCCATGGACAGAGGAACCTGGCGGGCTACAGTCCTGGGGTCACAAAAGAGTAGGACCCGACTAAGCGACTTCACTGATACATATAATAATAGCAATGCTTCAAGGACAGGTTGCTGACAGGGATCTGGGTGCACAAGGCTGATAGCCCTTTTATCCAGCCTCACGTGGTCTCCTGAAGCATCCCTTGAGGTTAACAAACTATGACCTTCTCTCTGAAACATCTTCCATTCGTTTATCAGTAATGTCCAACTCTTTGCCATCCCACGGACTGTGGCTGCCAGGCTCCTCCATCCAGGGGATTCCTCAGGCAAGAACACTTGAGTGGGTTGCCATGCCCTCCTCCAGGGGATCTTCCGGACCCAGGGATCGAACCCAGGTCTCCTTGGCAGGCAGATTCTTTACCGTCTGAGCCACTAGGGACACCCTTTAAGTTCAATTCAGTTGCTCAGTTGTGTTCAACTCTTTGTGACCCCATGGACCACAGCACGCCAGGCCTCCCTGTCCATCACTAACTCCCAGCTTGCTCAAACTCATGTCCATTGAGTCAGTGATGCCATCCAACCATCTCATCCTCTGTCGTCCCATTCTCTTCCTGCCTTCAATCTTTCCCAGCATCAGGGGCTTTTCCAATGAGTCAGTTCTTCGAATCAGCTGGCCAAAGTATTGGAGCTTCAGCTTCAGTATCAGTCCTTCCAGTGAATATTCAGGCTGCACTGCTGTTTCTTGGCTGCCCCTCCTTTGTCTCTGCATCCCCTCCCTTCTCTGATTAGCAACAGCTTGAAAGGCTTCCGTGCCCAGAAGCCCCACAGGGTCCTGCTTGGTTTCATTTAGTGCTCATTTCTGAAACCCTAATGTATTAGTTAGTTTTGAAATACTTTTCAAAAGTGTTTTTGAAAAGCTATATACCTTGATTTTTTTGTCCAGAGAGGAAAGAACATCTGATTTCCTGTCCTGAGCATAGAAGAATAGATCCTAGACAGAATTCTCAGCAACAGTCAAAGAGCTGTCTGATGTGGGTTCTGCTTACAGCTAAGTGACTGCATATAATCTTTCATAGAGAGCCAGCAAAATCATTTAGTGATTTCAAAATGGGATAAAAGCAATAGACACTAGATTTTATGCTTCCAAACCAAGGACATACTTCAGATTCCTGTCTTTAGAGTATTCACTTCTAAACCATCTTATGATAAATTTTAGAGAAAATTTTATATGTCAAGCACTAGATTATATACATTCTATACTCTATACATATACAATGGTCTCAAGGCATGTCTTCAAAGCACTGTGATCCTACCAGAAAGTCAGATGAAGAGTGTGGATCAACTGCAAGTGTTATGGGGCACCTTTCAAAACATAAGAACTAACTCTGTCCTTTTCCTGGTATCTAAAGACCATGAGTTTCAGGCATAAAATGATATTTTAGCCTATGGTGCTGCTACCAGATGAAAAGCTTCAAAACATCCATCAGTCTATGAATACTTAAGTATTTCAATAGGACTTGCTCTATGAGCTATATCCCTGGACTGTTGCTATGCTATTTCTCCTTGTGTTTTAAGTATAGCCAAAAGCTATTGGGGCTTCCCTCATAGCTCAGTTGATAAATCATCTGTCTGCAATTCAGGAGACCCAGGTTTGAGGTGGTGATGGACAGGGAGGTCTGGCATGCTGCAGTCCAGGGGGTCTCAAAGAGTCAGACATGACTGAGCAACTAAACTGAACTGAATTGGGGCTTCCCTCATAGCTCAGTTGGTAAATCATCTGCCTGCAATGCAGGAGACTCAGGTTTGATTCCTGGGTCAGGAAGATCCCCTAGATAAGGAAATAGCCAACCACTCTGATATTCTTGCCTGGATAATCCCATGGACAGAGGAGCCTGGCAGGCTACAGTCCATGGGCTTGCAAGAATCTGACACAACTTAGCAACTAAACCACCAACACCAAAAGCTATTCCAGGGCCCAGATTTTCCATTTTTTTCATTCAAGTGCTGAGGAGGATTCCAGACTGGCTTAGCACATCCATTTTCCATTTCTTCCTGAGTTATATGACTTTTACTCCACTTAAGCACTCCCTAGAAGGCAATGGCACCCCACTCCAGTACTTTTGCCTGGAAAATCCCATGGACGGAGGAGCCTGCAGTCCATTGGGTTGCTAAGAGTCAGACACGACTGAGCGACTTCACTTTCACTTTTCATTTTCATGCATTGGGAGAAGGAAATGGCAACCCACTCCAGTGTTCTTGCCTGGAGAATCCTAGGGATGGGGGAGCCTGATGGGCTGCTGTCTACGGGGTTGCACAGAGTCAGACATGACTGAAGTGACTTAGCAGCAGCAGGGACAACTGTTAAGTGCATAGACAGCCTGGTGTAGATACAGGGAAATTCAGAAGCTCCCATGTTTCCTCCTTTGACCTTCCATGTCGCTATGCCAATGTGGCATCTGTATGTTAAAATTGTTCCATGTGTGATCTCCTCCCAGGCACATTTTTTCTGACAAAACTCTGAAGTAAATGCTTCTTGTCTGCACCACCCTCCTGAATCTATGTTTACTTTTATGCCATCCTTCAAGCATGCAAATGCTTTTATGCCCAAGTCCTAATTCCTCACATGCCTAGCTCATTTTACCTGTAAGAGTACCTTCCAGTCCTCTGAGTCCTTTAGGGTCAAGGTGAGAATGGCTTTTTTTCCATTTCAGATATTGCAGTGGGTCCAGTTCCAATTCTTCTGTTCACAAGGTGAGTAGGTGACATCATCGCATTTAAACAGAGTGCTTTGTTACCCTCGCCATAGGGATAAACAAGGGACCATCGGGTCAATGGACTCTTATTTCAGATATCTGGGTGCTGAGAGAAATCCATGGGAAAGTCTGTTTAGGGATGACTGTGTAAAGAGTCTAATCTGAGGACAAAACCAACAGAAAAAGGGAGCGGAGTCGAGAGTGGGAGAGATGGGGCGTGAAAGACAGGGCAGGGTAAGAGAACCAGCTGAGAAAACACCTTCCAAGACAGAGCCACTGAGGCGAACTCTGCCATTGGGCTTTCCTGTTACCTAAGCCAATAAAGTACATTCATTTTTTTTTTTTTTTTAAAAAGAGCCTAGACACAATGAACTGTTGTCTATGACCATTTGTCCTCATCGTGTTACCTGTTCTGGAATGTGAACCTGGCTAGATGTGACCTCAAAGCTATCAACAGAATTTCACACTCACAGATTTACAGATAAGATCTCATGCCCTCCCTGGCGGAAGGCGAAGAGGAACTAAAGAGCCTGTTGATGAAGGTGAAAGAGGAGAGTGAAAAAGCTGGCTTAAAACTCAACATTAGAAAACTAAGATCATGGCATTCAGTCCCATCACTTCATGGCAAATAGATGGGGAAACAGTGGAAACAAGTGAGAGACTCTATTTTTGGGGGCTCCAAAATCACTGCAGATGGTGACTGCAGCCATGAAATTAAAAGACACTTGCTCCTTGGAAGAAAAGCTATGACCAACCTAGATAGCATATTAAAAATCAGAGACATTGCTTTGCCAACAAAGGTCCATCTGGTCAAAGCTATGGTTTTTCCAGTAGTCAGGTGTGGATGTGAGAGTTGGACCATAAAGAAAGCTGAACACCGAGGAACTGATGGTTTTGAAATGTGTTGGAGAAGGCTCTTGAGAGTCCCTTGGACTGCAAGGAGATCCAACCAGTCCATCCTAAAGGAAATCAGTCCTGAATATTCACTGGAAGGGCTGATGCTGTTACTTTGATTCTATTACTTTGGCCACCTGATGCAAAGAATTGACTCATTTGAAAAGACCCTGATGCTGGGAAAGATTGAAGGCAGGCCGAGAAGGGAACGACAGAGGATGAGATGGTTGAGTGGCATCACTGACTCCATGGACATGAGTTTGAATAAGCTCCTGGAGTTGGTGATGGACAGGAAAGCCCGGCGTGCTGCAGTCCATGGGGTCACAAAGAGTCACACACAACTGAGTGACTGAACTGAACTGAACTTGAGGTAAGCAGGATTCTCCTGCTGACCATGCCCTTGGCTTTGATTTTGCTTCATAAGTAAGTTTTACAGTCTCACTCGTCCCCGTGACCTCAGCCCATTTAAGCCCACCAGTGTATCCACATTCTGCCTCATCTTAATTGTCTTTGCTTTTCTTACTTGTCTTGAAAGCACACAGATCATATCTATGTATAGACAGATGGGATTGAACCCCCATTCAGAGTATCAGGTAACCCTTGAAAAGAAAATACCCTAATGGAAGGAGCATGTCCATATTAGTACTTTAGCCAGACGTCTGCATTCTGAAACCCAAGATGTGTTACACTGGAAAGGAGTGCCGATGAGATATCAAGCCGTGAGACAGGTCAGCGGATTTGGAAGCTTTCCCAGGCTCCTCTGGGCAAAGCCACACTCACAATGTTGGTCATTTCCTGTTCAGTTCACATCCCCTTCTAAGGAAATCTGCTCCACCTACAATCCCCACTACCAATGGGGCATGTTTTATACTGTGTTACTCTGTCCTCTTGGGAGCCAGAGTCAAACAGGCGACCGCAAAAAAGCCAGGGAGAAACACCTGCATTTTCAACAGTTGATTCAGGCTGAAGGAGGAACACTGGACTATTTCAAAGAAAGTCCATGAAAAACCACTTTGAGTCAAAACATGCAGTTTGTAGATCCTGATTTTGAATAATTATGGAAAGCCCTTTTCTCAAACTACTCTACAAGAAAGAAATTAATATTCCCAACTAAACTCCTGGTGCTTACCTGGCTTGGTGACTTTCTGCCCTGGGCAACCATGTATTAATATGTTCAGCAAGTGCTATAAAATTAGTGTGTGTGGGGGGGGGAAGCGTAGTGTCTCCTTACCAAATGTAAAGATGACTCTGATTTTCAGAACAGATGAAGAAGGGCGGCACTTGATGGGGTTTGGTAGTGAGGGGGTGTGTGTAAAATGTATCATTGTATTCAGCAAAAAGAACACAAGTCAAATTTAACACAACCTGGCTTCAGTTCAGTTCAGTCGCTCAGTCATGTCCGACTCTTTGCAACCCCATGAGTTGCAGCACGCCAGGCCTCCCTGTCCATCACCAACTCCCAGAGTTCACCCAAACTCATGTCCATTGAGTTGGTGATGCCATCCAGCCATCTCATCCTCTGTCGTCCCCTTCTCCTCCTGCCCCCAATCCCTCCCAGCATCAGAGTCTTTTCCAATGAGTCAACTCTTCGCATAAGGTGGCCAAAGTACTGGAGTTTCAGCTTTAGCATCAGTCCTTCCAAAGAACACCCAGGACTGATCTCCATTAGAATGGACTGGTTGGATCTCCTTGCAGTCCAGGGGACTCTCAAGAGTCTTCTCCAACACCACAGTTCAAAAACATCAATTCTTCGGCACTCAGCTTTCTTCACAGTCCAACTCTCACATCCATACATGACCCCTGGAAAAACCATAACCTTGACTAGACGGACCTTTGTTGGCAAAGTAATGTCTCTGCTTTTGAATATGCTATCTAGGTTGGTCAAAACTTTCCTTCCAAGGAGTAAGCGTCTTTTAATTTCATGGCTGCAGTCACCATCTGCAGTGATTTTGGAGCCCAGAAAAATAAAGTCTGACACTGTTTCCACTGTTTCCCCATCTATTTCCTATGAAGTGATGGGACCAAATGCCATGATCTTCATTTTCTGAATGTTGAGCTTTAAGCCAATTTTTTCACTCTCCTCTTTCACTTTCATCAAGAGGCTTTTTAGTTCCTCTTCACTTTCTGCCATAAGGGTGGTGTCATCTGTATATCTGAGGTTATTGATATTTCTCCTGGCAATCTTGATTCCAGCTTGTGCTTCTTCCAGCCCAGCGTTTCTCATGATATACTCTGCATATAAGTTAAATAAGCAGGGTGACAATATACAGCCTTGACGTACTCCTTTTCCTATTTGCAACCAGTCTGTTGTTCCATGTCCAGTTCTAACTGTTGCTTCCTGACCTGCATACAGGTTTCTCAAGAGGCAGGTCAGGTGGTCTGGTATTCCCATCTCTTTCAGAATTTTCCACAGTTTACTGTGATCCACACAGTCAAAGACTTTGGCATAGTCAATAAAGCAGAAATAGATGTTTTTCTGTAACTCTCTTTAGTACCAGACATGTTTGTCCACCTGATTATTAAGATTCCCTTTTGAACTGCTGGTGATATTGTATATGAAATAGAAGGTTGAGTTTATTTAGAGTATCAAATCATCTACCTAAAAAAAATAAAGCTCTACTTCCTAGCTGGCATTGTATCTAATCACAGCCATGTAACTAAATTCTGGCCAAAGAGTTGTAAATGGAAGTACCATATGGAATGTTCAAGAAGATTTCTGACTTAGCTGAGAGGTGCTCCACTTTTTGCTTCTGTCTTCCTGTCTTCTTCCTTTCTGACATGATAGGTGGAGTTCCAGCAGACATCTTGGACCAGGAAGTAACCAGGACGACCATGGAGTAGTTCTATCAGTCCTGCATACACAGCTACAACTTCTTTACACGTGAAAAGAAAACAAAGCAAACCGAAAAACAACTTTGCATCCTGTTTAGTTACTGTTCTGTAGGATTTTCTGTTGTAGTAAGCTGAAACTTATCCTAAATATGTATATATGAGGATCCATTCATCAGGATCCAGCCACATACTTCTCTAAACATCCTTGTCATCAATTCCTTCATCAGGATTCTTCTAAGATCCTCATCATCTAAGCTGACTATCTGCTGCTGCCCAGGATGAAGGGAAGGTCTTGTCTCTGACCATCTCTCCTATGCAAAGGTGGTGAAATGCACTCTTTAGAATTTGGCTCATGAAAGAAGTTTCTTTCTTCATTACGATTCAGGACTATGCCTGAGTGAGGTTAGAGTGATGTGGGAATTACAAGTATAATCTCATAGCAAGAGAACCTGATGGAAGAGACTGAGATTAACAGATTCTAATCATATCTCCACCACCTGCCTCAGATCGTCAGCATTCAAGTGACAACCTAGAGAAGTGAGATGGGATGGGGTGGGGGGTGGGAAGGAGGCTCAGGAGGGAGGGGACACATGAATACTTATGGTGGATTCATGCTGTTGTATGGAAAAAACCAACACAATATTGTAAAGCAATTATCCTCCAATTAAAAAAAATTATAAAAAAGATTCAAGTTATGGAAAAAATAAATAAAATCTAATTGTCAAGTTAGATGGTTGGTCTGCATTTTGTCAACATGAGTCAACTGAAGGTAAAATCTGATCCCTGTAGTCTCTTTAGTAAAAGGTAGAACCATGGGGTTCACTATCCCAACTCCAGACACAAGAGAAGAGGTAATCCCTCCCAAAACTCCCCTCCCAAATAATGCCAAATCAAGATGCTGATAAGAAGGGGGAAACAGATGCCTTGCAGACAAGGTAATGGTAGACTTGTATTAGCCCTGGGAGTTTCCACCTTATTAGATGCAGTAGAGTGTAAGCAGTGTGTTGTGCAGCTGGCTGCAAGCTCAGACAGAGTGGGTGTTGGTCAGAGTTCTACCACCTAGCTGCTGATTGTCTATAGCAAATCACACGACCTTTAGGAGCTCCGATTTTCTCATCTGTATAAAGGAGCTAGCATACCTAACTTATTAGGTACACAGCCTAAATTTTACATGAGACAACTTATATTACAACATAGCATCTTAAGGTAGCTGCTATTAGTCCAAGTCTCAGTTTTTTAAATGAGGGTCCTAATTTCAGCCTTCTGTAGAGTATTCCTTCATGCATGCTAGTAAAGTAATTAAGAGCAAAGGATGTGAATCAAACAGACTTCTATTTACCATCTATAAGACATTGATCAAATTACTTACCTCTCTAAATTCCCATTCTTTGAACATGAACTGAAAATAACAAATGCTTCAGAAACTTAATTCAAGGAATAAATAAGATTACGCATATAAAGCATTTAGTACAGAGTCTAAGACTTAGAAGTCTTCCCAGGTAGTGCGGTGGTGAAGAATCTGCCACCAATGCAGGAGACATGGGTTTCATCCCTGGTTCGGGAAGATCCGCTGGAGTAGTAAATGGCAACCCACTCCAATATTCTTGCCTGGGAAATCCCATGGACAGAGAAACCTGGCAGACTATATATAGACTACTGGATGACAAAGAGTCCAACATGATGGAGCATGCATGCACGTATGCACACTAACATATAGAAAATGCTCAAAGATGGTAACTATTCCCACTATTATTATATTATTATTATTATTACATAAGAGATGTTGACTCAAGCTATACAACTTTCTGGAAATAGTCAGTGCTATATGAGAGTAGGAAAATTTGTCTCAGTTCTACAATATGATTCTAAAGTGAAAAAATAAGCTTTATTTGATATAGCGCTTTTAAACAGCTTTAAATGGATAAAGATAACAATGACTGATTGTCCCTATTACTCTATTATGGTCTTATAAAATGTATTGCATGCCCACAGTGTACTATAGATAACAGAGCTGGTACTTGCCCATGGGGACTATTTGCCTACACTTAAGATCACAGACAAACTCTTACTCAATTATGGAATTTATCTGGAACCTAATTATAACTCTGATCTTCTCCCCCACTACCTAATTCTTCCTAGATGCATCAAAAGACTAATATAAAACAGAATATGGGAAAAGGGCATATGCCAAAAGCAAAAGCACAATTAAAATGATGTCTTACCAGCCTCAGGAGTGCAAACTGCCACAAAAATCACTTCTACAAGACTACACTCACTCAGGGATTACAGCATAAAATCTACCAACAGCAAGGTAGGAGGCAGATCCTCTGGCTTCCATAGAGATTTATTCTTTTCTAGGCACATTATTGATCCATTAATTCACATTTATAGAGCATCCACTATGCACAAAGCTAATTATTCAGGAAAGATATGCTTTGCATTAGCCTCAATCCTTCAAACTGAAAGAATTAGGCATACATTCATGAATCCATTCCTGTGTGCATCCACAGACTCAATGCGAATTTAATGAGCATCTCCTAAGAGCCAGACCCTCTACTTAGGAAAGGGATATGAAGATAAATAAGAGAAAGTTACTCAGATGCCCAAAGTTTGATCCAATGTAACCTACTGCCTGTGAAACATATTTGCTTTTTGGCACCTGTGAGTTCTTCCTGATGGGGTGGTGGGAAAGGATTCTGGGGGTCGGGCTAAGGTCATAGAGAATGAGGAAAAGAGTTAAGTCTTGCCCAGGGACACTAAGCATGGAGCCACCCTTCTCCTGGGGGAGAGCTGAGAGGACTGGAATCAGAAGCACACATATCAGGGTAGAGGTAGCACCGACATGCATCAGTGGAACTGACCTTTGGAATTTAGAGAAATGCCCCTTAAACAAACAAACATTTCAGCAACTCTGGGAGAACGGGTTTCAGAAACCCGTTGTGCAAGAGTTGACCTGGGGCGGTTGGTGTGCCGTTCCTGGGCGTTTTGCCGTGTGGGATGGTTTTTTCTCCTGTACAGTCTCCACTCTTGTTCACAGACTGTCTGCGATTAAATGTGCATGTCTGGAAGTTAACGCTGTCTTGTGCTGCTGGCTCTGTCTGCCCCAGCTCATGAACTGGTGATGGCCGAGGTTATTTGCAATGTCTATCCTCCCTTCATGGCTTCTAGGCAGTAATTCCAGCCAGTTCTGATAAACAAAGGATACAGGGAACTGGCACAAAGGTTGGAAATTGCTTGCTCAGTGCCAGTTACCAGGCTGCTGCAGGTCAGTGCCCTGAGCAGCTATAAGAACCCGGCATTGGGAAGGACAGTTTTCTCCAAGTTTGGCATTTGGTGGACAAAGTGGGGAGGCCCCAAGGTAGCATGGGAGACTTCTTGAAGATGAAAGGGACCTTAAAGGATCATTGGGTGAGGAGGCAAGTGGGGAACAGGGCAGGAGAGTGGCCTCCTTTCCCTGGCTTTTCCTACTTGTTATGGGTTTGTCAATATCTTCTCCAAAAGAAGTTCCCGAGACAAAGACTGGGGTGGGAGCAATTTACCTGTGATACTGTCTCTCCATGCACAAATGAGAGAGTGATGACAGCGGATCAGGGAGGGAGGAAATCCATTCCAAGCTGTGCTCTTGAGCAGCCCAGCTCTGCAGGAAGCTGGGGCTCCCCAGTAATGGAGACCCTGCGAGGAACCGTGAGGAGGGAACCTACCTCATACCTGTGCTACTGGAGAGTGTGGTGTGACTCATCCGGCAACCTCCGTTCCCATTCATCAGGGACTGCTTCCCAGGTCATCAAAACCCCCTCCCCACACTGCTGGGTTGCACTGGCGTGCAGGGGAGCAGGTACAGGTTGTTCTGGGAAAACCCGGAGCAGAGGGGAAGAGGCATTGGGGGCTTTTCTTTTTTAAATTAATTTTTATTGCAGTATAGTTGCTCTACAATGTGTTAGTTTCTGCAGTACAGCAAAGTGAATCACAGGAAGTATATATATTTATGCCGAGCCGCGCTACGTTGCCTCAGTCATGTCCGACTCTTTGCGACCCCACGAACTGTAACGCACCAGGCTCCTCTGTTCATGGGGATTCTCCAGGCAAGAATGCTGAAGCAGGTTGCCGTGTCCTCCTCCTGGGAATCTTCCCAACCCAGGGGTTGAACCCACATCTCTCATGTCTCCTGCATTGGCAGGCAGGTTCTTTACCGCTAGAGTCACCTGGGAAGCCTATACATGTATTTATATCCCCTTCTTTTTGGATTTCCTTCCTTTGTAAGTCTCTGCAGATAACTGAGTCGAGTTTTGTGTTCCGTAGAGTAGGTTCTTATTAGTTATCTGTTTTATACATAGCAGTATATACATGTCAATCCCGATCTCCTGATTCACCCCACCCTCCTGGAGGGGCTTGAGGTGGGAAGTTCCCCACATTCTGGAAGCTGTCTATTGGCGCCACAGGCAGACTCAGGGGTGGACCATGCGGACAAGGGGTAGGGCATCAGCCGTGTCAGGCGCAGTCAACAGACACAGTGTTTGCATTTAGAGAGAAATCAATGAAGACATGCCTAGAGAGAAGGAATCTCCTTTATATGAAAGAGGAAGCCAAGACGTGAGGCCTTGTGACATCAACAAAGGCTCCAATAAGAGGTCACCCCATCACTTTCTTTGTGGCCCCCCACGGTTGCCTGAATTTTTAGAGATCTCAATCTGCATATTTGTGAAACCAAATCTGCAAGATCGGTTCCATCTTGCTGGCAGAAGTTTTAAGAGAGCAAAATGAGAAAGTGCTTGTGCAGATATTTGCATAGAAGCAAATGTTGACTCATGGTAAAGAATCTGACTGCAATGCAGGAGGATCCCTGGGTTGGGAAGATTCCCTGGAGGAAGGCATGGCAGTCTACTCCAGTATTCTTGCCTGGAAAACCCCATGGATAGAGGAGCCTGATGGGCTGCAGTCCATGGGGTCGAAAAGTGCCAGACACAACTGAGAAACTAACATGAAAAGAGTATTATACCCTGAATTTCTTTATTCCACCAATATTATCAGATGCCTGCATACTGGAGGTCAAGACCTATGCTCAACCACCAGGGAAGTCTCAAGCATTAAAGATAGCAAAGTGAATAAGACCAATGATGTTCCTGTTCTCACAAATCTAATAGTCTATTGAGGGATATAGAAAAAAAAAGAGCAAGTTTAATGAAGAGTAGTGATAATGGGAGTGTAGCCACCATCAAGGGATAAGTACAAGGTGCTATAGGAATGCAAATAGGAGCATAAAGGAGGCTTAAGAAATCGCTCCTGATTGCTTATTGGAAGGACTGATGTTGAAGCTGAAACTCCAATATTTTGGCCACCTGATGCAAAGAGCTGACTCATTTGAAAAGACCCTGATGCTGGGAGGGATTGAGGGCAGGAAGGGAAGGGGATGACAGAGGATGAGATGGTTGGATGGCATCACCGACTCAATGGACATGTACATCATGAGAAATGCTGGACTGGAAGAAATACAAGCTGGAATCAAGATTGCCAGGAGAAATATCAATAACCTCAGATATGCAGATGACACCACCCTTATAGCAGAAAGTGAAGAGGAACTCAAAAGCCTCTTGATGAAAGTGAAAGTGGAGAGTGAAAAAGTTGGCTTAAAGCTCAACATTCAGAAAACGAAGATCATGGCATCTGGTCCCATCACTTCATGGGAAATAGATGGGGAAACCGTGGAAAGCATGTCAGACTTTATTTTTTGGGGCTCCAAAATCACTACAGATGGTGACTGCAGCCATGAAATTAAAAGACGCTTACTCCTTGGAAGGAAAGTTATGACCATCCTAGATAGCATATTCAAAAGCAGAGACATTACTTTGCCAACAAAGGTCCTTCTAGTCAAGGCTATGGTTTTTCCAGGGGTCATGTATGGATGTGAGAGTTGGACTGTGAAGAAGGCTGAGTGCCAAAGATTTGATGCTTTTGAACTGTGGTGTTGGAGAAGACTCTTGAGAGTCCCTTGGACTGCAAGGAGATAGTCCATTCTGAAGGAGATCAGCCCTGGGATTTCTTTGGAAGAACTGATGCTGAAGCTGAAACTCCAGTATTTTGGCCACCTCATGCGAAGAGTTGACTCATTGGAAAAGATTCTGATGCTGGGAGGGATTGGGGGCAGGAGGAGAAGGGGACAACAGAGGATGAGATGGCTGGATGGCATCACTGACTCAATGGATGTGAGTCTCAGTTAACTCCGGGAGTTGGTGATGGACAGGGAGGCCTGGCGTGCTGCGATTCATGGGGTCGAAAAGAGTTGGATATGACTGAGCAACTTCATTTCACTTCAAAAAGTCATCTTACTCTTTAAGTCTCAGCTTCCTAGTCACTCAGTCCTCTCCGGCTCTGTGTGACCACATGGACTGAAGCCTGCCCAGCTCCTCTGTCTGTGGAATTTTTCAAGCAAGAATACTGGAGTGGGTAGCCATTCCATTCTCCAGGGGATCTTCCAGACCCAGGGATCGAACCTAGGTCTCCTGCATTGCAGGCAGATTCTTTACCATCTGAGCCACCAGAGAAGCCCAGAGCCACCTGGGAAGTCTTAGCTTATTGTTCTTTAAAATAAAGAGGCTGTAACCACAGGACTGGAAAAGGTCAGTTTTCATTCCAATACCAAAGAAAGGCAATGCCAAAGAAGGCTCAAACTACCGCACAATTGCACTCATCTCACATGCTAGTAAAGTAATGCTCAAAATTCTCCAAGCCAGGCTTCAGCAATACGTGAACCATGAACTTGCAGATGTTCAAGCTGGTTTTAGAAAAGGCAGAGGAACCAGACACCAAAGTGCCAACATCCACTGGATCATTGAAAAAGCAAGAGAGTTCCAGATAAACATCTATTTCTGCTTTATTGACTATGCCAAAGCCTTTGACTGTGTGGATGACAATAAACTGTGAAAATTCTGAAAGAGATGGGAATACCAGACCACATGACCTGCCTCTTGAGAAACCTGTATGCAGGTCAGGAAGCAACAGTTAGAACTGGACATGGAACAAAAGACTGGTTCCAAATAGGAAAAGGAGTACATCAAGGCTGTATATTGTCACCCTGCTTATTTAACTTCTATGCAGAGTACATCATGAGAAATGCTGAGTTGGATGAAGCAAAAGACGGAATCAAGATTGCCAGGAGAAATGTTAATAACCTCAGATATGCAGATGACAAAACCCTTATGGCAGAAAGTGAGGAAGAACTAAAGGGCCTCTTGATGAAAATGAAAGAGGAGAGTGAAAAATTTGGCTTAAAGCTCAACATTCAGAAAACTAAGACCATGGCATCCGGTCCCATAACTTCATGGCAAATAGGTGGGGAAACAGTGGTTGACTTTGTTTTGGGGGGCTCCAAAATCACTGCAGATGGTGATTGCAGCCATGAAATTTAAAAACGCTTACTCCTTGGAAGGAAAGTTATGACCAACCTAGATAGCATATTCAAAAGCAGAGACATTACTTTGCCAACAAAGGTCCATCTGGTCAAGGCTATGGTTTTTCCAGTGGTTGTGTATGGATGTGAGAGTTGGACTGTGAAGAAAACTGAGTGCCGAAGAATTGATGTTTTTGAACTGTGGTGTTGGAGAAGACTCTTGAGAGCCTCTTGGACTGCAAGGAGATCCAACCAGTCCATCCTAAAGGAAATCGGTCCTGAATATTCTTGGAAGGACTGATGTTGAAGATGAAACTCCAATACTTTGGCCACCTGATGCGAAGAGCTGACTCATTTGAAAAGACCCTGATGCTGGGAAAGAATGAGTGCAAGTGGAGAAGGGAATGACAGAGGATGAGATGGTTGGATGGCATCATTGACTCAATGGACATGAGTTTGGGTAAACTCTGGGAGTTGGTGATAGACAGGGAGGCCTGGTGTGCTGCAGTCCATGGGGTCACAAAGAGTCGGACACGACTGAGCAACTGAACTGAACTGAAATGAGGAACTAAGTGTGACGTGGCTTCCCAGGTGGCGCTAGTGATAAAGGATCCTCCTGCCAATACAGGAGAAATAAGACATGGGTTCCATCCCTGGGTCAGGGAGGTTCCCTGGAGGAGGGCATGGCAACCCATTCCATTGTTCTTGTCTGGAGAATGCCATGGACAGAGGAGCCTGGTGGCCTGCAGTCCATACCATAACGCCACACAGAGTCGGACATGACTGAGTGGCTTAGCATGCAGCACAGGTACACAACAGTAATTATGCAATATGTTTATAACCAACGTAGTTTAGGAACTCAACACCTAAACAGTGATGTTAAAAAAAAAATAGTGGCTATTACTCTTATAGGCGTTTAGTGAGTTATTTTGAATTCACAGGTCTAGGAGTCAGCAAGGGAATGAGTGAGGTGGCTGGGACATCAGGACTGAGCCAACTGGGGGCATCCTGACGCCCCTGACCTGAGGCAGAGAAGGCTATGAAGGGGGCTCCACCCACCTTGCTGCAGGCATAGCCCAGGTCTGGGTGACTCAGGACTCATGTGGCCCCTTGACACAGGCTCCTAAAGTCATCTCATTAATTTGGGACACACATTTGGGGTGCAGAGGAAGAGAAAAAGAAGGTGACCCTTCCCATAGTCCTGCCTTAGTCCAGTAAAGCCTGGGGAGGGTTTTTCAGAGATCCTGCCTCATTTCTGTACAGGCTTTTTAGCCAAAACACATTCACCTCTCCCATAACCCACAAGACTGTCTTTTAACTCTCCCCACAAGCTCAATCTTATATTCCTATCAAAACTTTCCCTTGCAATTTGGCAAATGGCTTGAATCTTTCATGGAATGAGGCATTTAAACATAGTACTTGGTTGTCAGAATATAAAATACATGATTTTATTTGGAGATGGGCATCCTGCAAACTCGATGCAATAGTTTAAAAATACTTTCAGGCTCTAGAAAACATTAGTCTACTTTCTGTCAATGTTTGATGGAACCAGAAATCACCATCACACAACCAAAATGTGTGGGTTAATGAACTTTCTCGAAAGGTTAGCAAATCTTAGTCTCTAAGGTAAGAAACAAATCAAGGGGAGCTTTGTTCAACTCTTGGGAAATAACTTTGCAAGGCGGAAACATGTGGCCACTTTGTCACTCCAACTTCAACATTAAAAAAAAAAAAAAAAAAAAAAAAAAACCACACATCAAAACCACAGCCCTCAGATCCAGAAGTCAGTGTAGCAGAAACTGTAACAGGTCATTAGAGTGTTTAGTCCAAGGCGTATTTTCTTCAAAGTTTCGAGAGCAAGAAGTCTCCAAAACAAACATCAAAGGTTTCTGCAAATGAAGGCACTTGTCTGCAGTCACTTACTTGCTTTTAGAAAGTGCAAATAGCAGGTGACTCAGCCTGGTGATTCTTCCACCGGAGTGCCTTTCGCTTCAGGAAGGGCCAGCTAACTGTGATATTCGTTCAGGGAAGCATGGGGCTTTCCGTTCCCAGACCTCAGTAGAGACACTTAGAAAGGGAAAATGAATGTCAGATATCTTCCTGAAGTCTCCAAAAGGAAAATGCTCCATTCCCTCAAAATTCCCTCTTCTGAGCACAGAATCGTAATATATTGCTGCAATATACAACATGCAATGAAGCATGTCAATAGTTCCAGGCTCTGAAAAGGAGCCAGGTTAGGAAGAACAAAGAGTGGTGAGACTTAGAAATGATTTTCTCCTCCCACAATTCCAGATGAGGCTTCTTTTAGTAACAGATGTGACAAGTCATATGTTAGAGAGTTTATGATATCCCCTAGGTTGTAGCCTGTGGATGAAAGATTAATCAGCTGATCTAAGAAAGAAATGAGAAATTTTACTGGAGCCAAATTTGAGGATTATAACCCAGGGAGAGCATCTCAGAAGGCTCTGAGAACTCTTCTGCCCATTATGCAAGTGTTCTGAGACAGAGGGCTGTACATCAAACGATGTATGATTGATGGTTCACATAATATAGACCTAAGCAGCGTGGTGGTGGGTCATGTGACCCCCCTCCTTACAAGCTCAAGAAGGAATGTTATCTTTAAGGAGTTGTCTTGTTGATGGCAGGAGAATGTTGCTCTTTATGATTGACCAAATATTTCTGCCAAAGGGTGAGGTTTGGTGATGCCTAATATGGATATATGATGTGCAGTAGGGTGAGAGAGGAGACCAAAGGCCAGAGATCTTTTTTTATGTTTGACTTCTTCTTGTTTTGCTAAAAGATATGAATTTTATTTTGCAAGCCTTTTTTAGATGCTTGTCATACGTGTATATATTGTGTGACTGTGTAGGCAGCTAGGGCAGGACCTGGATTAGAATACTGGACAGTGTCCTAAAGTCAAGGGTCATGAACCTTTGAGTCAGATCCCTCTCTGTTCAAATCCTACCATGCAATCAGCTGCTCTGAAGCTCAGCTGTATCATCTGGTATTGTTTTCCTCATTTTTTCAGATAGTAACACTGAAAACAAAAACCTCCAGCACACTATTTAACTCACAGTTAGCTGAAGTAAGGGGATGAAATAAAAGAAGTGCATGAAATTATACAGAAAATGACTGATACATGGGCAGTGCTCAATACATGAAGATGTTGTTGGTATTAGCAGCAGCAGCACAGCCTCCCTGGGCTTGCTGATCTGAAGTATAATTTGTTGTGATCTTTTAAGCTTTTTTGGTTTTCAACAGTTCTTTATTGAATTGATTTGGCTGTTTCAGGTCTTGTAGCAGCGTGCGGGATCTTCGTTGCAGCACATCAAGTCTCTAGTTGTGGTCCTCGAGCTCAGTAGTTGGGGCTTAGTTGCTATGAGCTAAGTTGCCCCATGGCATGTGGGACCAAGGATCCAATCTGCATCCCCTGCTTTGCAAGGCAGAGTCTTAACCACTGGACCACCAGGGACATTCCATCTCTTCAGTTTTATAATGTCATTCACCCTTGGTCAGCAGTAGAGTCCTAGAATCTGGAAGTTATCCCCTAGACTCCTCTGAGAGCTCTCTCTAGGACAATATATATCAGAATAACACAAGATTAAGAATGATTTCTGGTGTGCACATCCCAGACCATCATTAAAGATCAAAGTGACAGGTTCAAAAGTAAGGGTGATAAAGCAGGGTTTCTAGAAATGAAAAGCTAGATAATCAGCAGTTTAATGGTTCAACTCGACTCTTGAAGTCAGCTATCTTATGTATTAAATTATTTTGCCATTCATCTGGCCATATGTATTTATTAAGTACCTAATACATGTTGGGCTCTGAGTAAATAATGATGCATGAAGTAGACATTTCCCCTAATAAATGGGACTGACATTTTAAAAAGAAAGGAGACACAAGAGTTGCCCATTGTGTGATACACAATGAAGATACAGGTTTTGTAGTTCCTTCATCAGATCGGAGATGGCATCTCTGAAGAAGGTATGGTGAAGCGGATATTGGAGAACTAAGTGGGAGTTAGTGGGCAAAGGAAGGAGGGAAAAGCATTCCAGACCCAGGAACCCACATCCTGAGGACCTGGAGGAAGGAAAAAGCATGAGAACCTGAAAGAAGACTGGAGTGATGTGAGAATAGCAGCCTTACTGTAAATCTGGGGAGAGGAGGAGAGGCTGGGGGTGGGGTCAACAAAGGCAAAGCACGTGAGTGCCGCTCTGGCGGCCGGGAGGGAACGCAATGCAGAGTTGAGTCAATCTTGGTGCTGGGACAATGGCGCCCGCCTGGCCGAGGGGTTCCTGACTTCAGGCATGTTTGAAAAAGCAGTATGTCTTTCAGACTCCTGAGCAAAGTCCAGAACAGGGGAGGACTGACTGACTGCTCACTGACTGAAAGGAAAATGAAAACATATCCATCCTTAAAGGAGCAAAGATCTTGACTTCTTCCTGGAAATATAACTGGGAAAAAATACTCTTTGGGAAATGGAAGCCCCAGTCTATGCTCTAGGAAAAATGGGAGAAAAAGCTGGCATAAATATTGGTCCCATAAAGATGTACTAAGATCCTGATTTAAGTAGATAACTAAAGTGAAAGTGAAGTCCCTCGGTCCTGTCTGACTCTTTGCAACCCCATGGATTATAGCCCACCAGGCTCCTCAGTCCATGGGATTCTCCAGGCAAGAATACTGGAGTGGGTTGCTATTTCCTTCTCCAGGGGATCTTTCCAACCCAGGGATCTAACCCAGGTCTCCCGCATTGTAGGCAGACGTTTTACCGTCTGAGCTAACTTTGGCCCCAAAAGGTAGCTAAAGCAGATAACTAAACCAACTGTTATTTGGGAGGATTTTTCTCCCAGCATGAATATGCAAACGCGCGCACACACACACACACACACACACACATACACACACACACATATACACATGTCAGCTAAATATATAGGAACACACAAAAATTACAAACCACTCAAGAAAATAATCTATCCTGAGAGGGAATCTGCTTAAAAGGTAATACTAGGAATAAATTTTCAAGAGCTACAAGAAACAGAAAAACCATAAAGTATGCTTAAAATTGTTAAAGATTTAAAGATATAATAAAATTATAATAAAGGTCAACATTTTAAAAATAATATTTTCTGAAAGAAAAACAAAACTAATTTTAAGAAACAAAAATATAATCAGCAAAATTAGATGTCCAAAATTTTGGTTAAACATCATGTTGAACACAATTAAATAAAGAATCTTGCACACAAATGATTAAAGAATCAGTGAACTGAAAAAATAGTCTGCAGCAATTACTACAGGAAATAATAACTCAGTGGGATATGGAAAAAGTAAAGATTGAATGCCATGGCAGGTAGAATAAAAGTAATTGTATCTAATAAGAACTCTAGAAGAAAAAAATAAGGGAAAAACTGAGTAAAAACATTTGTGCTCAGTTATGTATGACTCTTTGTGACCCCATGGACTGTAACCTGCCAAGCTCCTCTGTCCATGGAATTTTCTAGGCAAGAATACTGGAGTGGGTTGCCATGCCCTCCTCCAGGGGATCTTCCACACCCAGGGATTGAACATGCATCTCCTATGTCTTCTGCATTAACAGGAAAATTTTTTACAGCTGAACCACCTGGGAGGCCCTAAATCAACTATACTCTATCATAAAATAAAGATAAAAGAAAAGTTGAAAAAAAAAAAGAATAAGTTGGAGATGAGGAAGTAAAGTCAGCAAGAAAACACACTACAGAAGTGTTTGTGTGTTTTTTAATGAGGCTGCAGGAGGTTGAGAACTAGAAAAGTTCCTTTACAACCTAACATTCACATTTTACTTCTTCTGAAGAAAGACTAATACGCCCGGTAATGTGATAAAATTACCCACCACAACATATTCTTAAACATGCACATCAAACTCTGGCTCTTACTGCAGGCACCTACTGATTGTGCATTGTGGGTCCTCTTCAGTAAATACGTTTTATTGAGCCATTTACAATCTGGTGTTAAAGCATAATCAACCAAATCAAACTGTATTAATTCAGAAAATGCCTAACAGGTGTTCCTTTAGTTACAAAATTGATTTCCTGGGTGTTGCATTAGGAAAAGAAAGCTGGTGGCCTTCATTTCACTCTGCATGCATGTGTGCTGAGTCACCCCAGTTAGGTCTGACTCTTTGTGACCCTAGAAGTGTGTAGCCCACCAGGCTCCTCATCCAAGGGATTCTCCAGGAAAGAATACTGGATGGGTTTCCATGCCTTCCTTCAAGGGATCTTCCCAACCCAGAGATCGAACCAGTGTCTCACATCTCTTGCATTGACAGAGGGATTCTTTACCACTAGCGCCACCTGGGAAGCCCTCTTTTCACTGTGCTAAATCACTTCAGTTGTGTCCGACTCTGTGCAACACCATAGACGGCAGCCCACCAGGCTCCCCCGTCCCTGGGATTCTCTAGGCAAGAATACTGGAGTGGGTTGTCATTTCCTTCTCCAATGAGTGAAAGTGAAAAGTGAAAGTGAAGTCGCTCAGTCGTGTCCAACTCTTAGCGACCCCATGAACTGCAGCCTACCAGGCTCCTCCGTCCATGGGATTTTCCAGGCAAGAGTACTGGAGTGGGGTGCCATTGCCTTCTCTTTTCACTCTACTTGGTAGCAAAACAGATGAGAAAGTTTGCACAAATTGAGCTTTAAAAAAGCTTCCTTTGAAAAGTCTGGGATGTTTGCTGACTCTAGGCATTTCTCTCTCTCCTCACATGCTCAGCTAATATTTCTCTCCAACCGGCTCTGCCTAACCTTGGACGTCTTTCCCCCTGCGGAGAATTCCACAAAGCAAAATTTCCTTTTCAAGCATAACCCAGGGCTTCTGAAATGGTCCCTACCGCTTAAAGTAGCTGTCTGATCCTCACAGTGATGCCATTTGCCTTCTTGGGGGGTATTCCATGGTCCCTGAAGCCAGTCTGCACAAAACAAAGACATCTTCCTGCTTCTCTTTTTCACTTGTAGAGTCATGATTATTTGAAAGTGAACTGGGTTGAAAACACTTGGATTGGAGATGCTTCCTGCTTTTAACTGTTTCCATCACATTTGGTTAATTTCCTGGAACCAGACTGGGTGGATGCACCAGATGATTCTGGCTTTATTGTTGGTTTGTCTCTCAACGTGAAAAAAGTGCACAACATGAGAGTTGCCGGTTAAGTTTTCCTTGGGGCAAAATGAGGACTGCAGCCTGAGAGACAACACCGCAGATAGCTCTGAGAAACGGCTCCAAAGAGACAGGGGGAAAGGACAGTATATATGTGATTTTCGTGAAGGGAAAGTACATGCAATCAAGCACATGTTTTTCCAGAAAGTTTCTGCTCTTCTCGTGAGGCCTCCTGTTAGTCACAACGAACAGTCATCACTGTGAAGGATTTTAATGCTTTTCTAGATATGAGGAGATACAAGGATTGGGCTCATAAAATCAGCTCCTGAAAATATCTGACTATCTAAAGCCCTGTTCTGCCAGTTTTTCCCGGAGCACAGAGTGCCTCCTTTCTGCTCTCCACCCTGAATTGCTTTCAGGGACATTGAAGGTCAGCAACTTCAGAGGCACCTAACTGAATTCTTGTAGAGGTAGAAGGCAAATGCCCACAGCAAGTGCCAACTTTCTAGTTGGAATCTTTCAGCAAATTGTATAGAGGATACCTCTGCCCTAGCTTTCCATGTTAGGTGTGCTTTGGTACATACTCTCACTGCTAGGATGTCTTTAAATTAATGAATATTCTATTTAGTCTCTCTTCTTGATGTTTGACCTGTATTCGAATCAAAAGCAACAGTTAGAATTGGACATGGAACAACGGACTGGTTCAAAACTAAGAAAGGGGTACATCAAGGCTGTATATTGTCACCCTGCTTATTTAACTTACATGCAGAGTACATCATACAAAATGACAAGCTGGATCAATCATAAGCTGAAATCAAGATTGTTGGGAGAAATATCAAAAACCTCAGATATGCAGATGACACCACCCTTATGGCAGAAAGCCAAGAGAACTAAAGATCCTCTTGATGAGGCTGAAAGAGGAGAGTGAAAAAGCTGGCTTAAAAGTCATACACAAAAATAAACTCAAAATGGATTAAAGATCTAAATTTAAGACCAGAAACTATAAAATTCCTAGAGGAGAACATAGGCAAAACACTCTCTGACATACATCACAGCAGGATCCTCTATGACCCACCTCCCAGAATATTGGAAATAAAAGTAAAAATAAACAAATGGGACCTAATTAAACTTAAAAGCTTCTGCACATCAAAGGAAACTATTAGCAAGGTGAAAAGACAGCCTTCAGAATGGGAGAGAATAATAGCAAATGAAGCAACTGACAAACAACTAATCTCAAAAATATACAAGCAACTCCTACAGCTCAACTCCAGAAAAATAAATGACCCAATCAAAAAATGGGCCAAAGAACTAAATAGACATTTCTCCAAAGAAGACATACAGATGGCTAACAAACACATGAAAAGATGCTCAACATCACTTATTATCAGAGAAATGCAAATCAAAACCACTATGAGGTACCATTTCACACCATTCAGAATGGCTGCGATCCAAAAGTCTACAAGCAATAAATGCTGGAGAGGATGTGGAGAAAAGGGAACCCTCTTACACTGTTGGTGGGAATGCAAACTAGTACAGCCACTATGGAGAACAGTGTGGAGATTCCTTAAAAAACTGGAAATAGAATCGCCTTATGATCCAGCAATCCCACTGCTGGGCATACACACTGAGGAAACCAGAAGGGAAAGAGACACGTGTACCCCAATGTTCATCGCAGCACTGTTTATAATAGCCAGGACATGGAAGCAACCTAGATGTCCATCCGCAGATGAATGGATAAGAAAGCTGTGGTACATATACACAATGGAGTATTACTCAGCCATTAAAAAGAATACATTTGAATCAGTTCTAATGAGGTGGATGAAACTGGAGCCTATTATACAGAGTGAAGTAAGCCAGAAAGAAAAACACCAATACAGTATACTAATGCATATATATGGAATTTAGAAAGATGGTAACAATAACCCTGTGTACGAGACAGCAAAAGAGACACTGATGTATAGAACAGTCTTATGGACTCTGTGGGAGAGGGAGAGGGTGGAGAGATTTGGGAGAATGGCATTGAAACATGTATAATATCATGTATGAAATGAGTTGCCAGTCCAGGTTCGATGCACGATACTGGATGCTTGAGGCTAGTGCACTGGGATGACCCAGAGGGATGGTATGGGGAGGGAGGAGGGAGGAGGGTTCAGGATGGGGAACACAGGTATACCTGTGGCGGATTCATTTTGATATTTGGCAAAACTAATACAATTTTGTAAAGTTTAAAAATAAAATTAAATTAAAAAAAAAAAAGTCAACATTCAAAAAACTAAGATCATGGCATCCAGTACCATCATTTCATAGCAAACAGAAGGGGGAAAAGTGGAAACAGTGACATATTTTGTTTTCTTGGTTCCAAAATCACTGTGGATGGCTACTGCAGCCATAAAATCAAAAGACTCTCTCCTTGGAAGGAAAGCTCTGACAAACATGCTAAGTCGCTTCAGTTGTGTCCGACTCTGTGTGACCCCATAGACGGCAGCCCACTAGGCTTCCCCGTCCCTGGGATTCTCCAGGCAAGAACACTGGAGTGGGTTGCCATTTCCTTCTCCCAGTGCATGAAAGTGAAAAGTGAAAGTGAATTCTCTCAGTCGTGTCTGACTCTTAGCGACCCCATGGACTGCAGCCTACCAGGTTCCTCCATCCATGGGATTTTCCAGGCAAGAGTACTGGAGTGGGGTGTCATTACCTAGACAGCATATTAAAAAGCAGAGATATCACTTTGCCGACAGAGGTCCGTATAGTCAAAGCTATGATTTTTCCAGTAATCATATATGGATGCAAGAGTTGGATTATAAAGAAGGCTGAGCACTGAAGAATTGATGCTTTTGAACTGTGATGTTGGAGAAGACTCTTGAGAGTCCCTTGACAGCAAAGAGATCCAATCTGTCAATCCTAAAGGAAATCAACTCTGAATATTCATTGGAAGAACTGATGCTGAATCTTTGGCCACCTGATGCAAAGAGCCGATTCATTGGAAAAGACCCAAAAGATTGAAGGTGGGATGAAAAGGGGAGGCGGAGTATGCAATGGTTGGATGGCCTCACCGACTCAATGGACATGAGTTTGAGCAAGCTCCAGGAGACAGCGAAGGACAGGGAAGCCTGGTGCAGCCCATGGGGTTGCAAAGAGCTGGATGTGAGTCAGCAAATAAACAACAATTCAGTGACGGAAAGACTTCCAGTTGTGAAAACACTCCTTGGGCAACCAGGGTTCGATCCCTGGGTTGGGAAGTTCCTCTGGAGAAGGGAAGGGCAATCCACTCTAGTATTCTTGCCTGGAGAATTCCATGGACAGAGAAGCCTGGCAGGCTACAGTCCATGGGGTCACAAAGAGTTGGACACGACTGAGTGACTAACACACACACACAGACATTCCTGAGGTATCTAATGTCATCCTTAAATTACTCGAATTGCTCTCTTGACTAATGATTTATCCAAAGAAACTTTGCTAGGAATCAATATGTTATTATTTATTTCCCTCTGCGAGTTATTGGCACCCTTAGTTCTGAATCTTAAATTTATGTTCTCCTGTTTGACTTGCTTCATTGGCAATCTCTTCTGTTTCAGTTCAGTTTAGGTCAGTTGCTCATTCGTGTCCGATTGTTTGTGACCCCATGGACTGCAGCACGCCAGGCCTCCCTGTCCATCACCAACTCCCGGAGCTTGCTCAAATTCATGTCCATCGAGTCGGTGATGCCATCCAACCATTTCATCCTCTGTCATCCCCTTCTCCTCCTGTCTCCAATCTTTCCAGCATCAGGATCTTTTCCATGGGGTCAGTTCTTCGCATCAGGTGGCCAAAGTATTGGAGCTTCAGCTTCAGCATCAGTTCTTCCAATGAATATTCAGGACTGATTTCCTTTAGGATAGACTGATCTCCTTGCAGTCCAAGGGACTCTCAAGAGTCTTTTCCAACACCACAGTTCAAAAGCATCAATTCTTTGATGTTCAGTTTTCTTTATGGTCCAATTCTCATATCCATATATAACTACTGGAATGAGTCCATGACTCTTCTGTTTATACCTGTTTTGAATCTACTTATGATTTTGACTAGCAGAACTCCATTAAAGTGGCAACCATTGAAGGCTATACCATCTGCAAAGATGTATTTATAAAAAGAGTCCAGTGCTAAGACTCAGTGCTCCCAATGTAGGGGATCCAGGTTCATACCCCCGTCAGGGGACTATAAATAGATTCCACATGCAGCACCTAATGATCCCGCATGCCACAACCAAAGATCCTTCATGCTCTATCTATGACCCAGTGCAGACAAATAAATAAAAATAAATATTTTTAAAAAGAGTCCAAGTCAAAGAATGCCCAAGTGTGTCAACTCTGTAACTTCCTATATTGTCATTTCTCATCTCTACATTACATCTTCTTCCTTTGAGAACACAGAGTGTCCCTATAAAACACTGTCTTCATACCCAAAGATTTATAGTGCTTGTACAATTTTTTTGAAATTGTGCATATTTCTTTTTCTCTCTGTGTGTTGCAAACAGACTTCTGCTCTCACACTTTCTCCACTTTTCTTTTCCCAAGCACTTGTTATGTTCTCTTGCCTAACCACGATACTCAATGGTGATGTCCAAAAAGAAATTTCAAAGTTTAACACAATGTATTACCTACTTTCAAGAACTCATAGTCTACTTAGAGAGAGAGAGAGAGATGTGTAACAAATAGCTATAATGTATCGGAGCCTGGTGGGCCACAGTCCATGGGGTCGCTAAGAGTCAGACAAGACTCAGTGACTTCACTTTCACTTTTCACTTTCCTGCATTGGAGAAGGCAATGGCAACCCACTCCAGTGGTCTTGCCTGGAGAATCCCAGGGATGGGGGAGCCTGGTGGGCTGCCGTCTATGGGGTTGCACAGAGTCAGACACGACTGAAGTGACTTAGCAGCAGCAGCAGCATTACATTCAATAAGAGAATTTTGGTCAAAATGTATGGCTAACTTTGCCTCTGCTAAGTCACTTCAGTCATGTCCGACTCTGTACAACCCCATAGATGGCAGCCCACCAGGCTCCACCATCCCTGGGATTCTCCAGGCAAGAACACTGGAGTGGGTTGCCATTTCCTTCTCCAATGCATGAAAGGGAAAAGTGAAAGTGAAGTTGCTCAGTCGTGTCCGACTCTTAGCGACCCCTGGACTTTGCCTCTAGGTGCCAAGAAAGGCAGTATAGAGACAGGAGTTAGCATCTGAGCTTGGTATGAGGTAGTACCACATAGTGGTTAATGGACTTAGAGTCAGCACAGGGCCTACGTGACGTCTCAGATCTATTATTAATAGCTGTGTGATGCTAGGTGAGTTTATTCCTTATCTCTAAGCATCAGTTTCTTCACTGTCCAATTCCCTTAATGATATTTGTTTCAGAAGGTTGTGGGAATTAAAAAATAGAATATATATGTATCATATAGCACATTGCCTGGGACATAGTAGACACTTCATAAATAGCTGTAGTGGGCTGACATTCTGTTTTGTCGTAGGTAGGGTACCTTCCAGGTGCCCCAGGTGGCACCAGTGGTAAAGAATCCACCTGCTGACGCAGGAGACATGAGACTAGGGTTTGATGCCTGGATCCAGAAGATCCTCTGGAGGAGGGCATGGCAACCCACTCCAATGTTCTTGCCTGGAAAATCCCCATGGACAGAGGAGCCCAGGGGGCTACAGTCCATAGGGTTGCAGAGTCAGACACGACTGAAGCAACTTAACACAGCACACACAGGACAGCTTCAGGATAGGTCTTTGCTAAAGCAATAGTATTTCCAGTGACAGAGTTCACACACATTTACAACATGCTGAAGAAAAAGCAGTAAGTGAGGCGGTAAATTTAGTGCATGGCCCAGAATGAGTTAAAATTTCACTGAACAATGTAAGTAGACACAGACAAAGTTTCCTTTAGCCTGCTGAGGAGTCAAAGTTGATTGTTTTACTGAAACTGAAAATGTTTTTTAGTAGGAAAGCAGCTTAGTCTGCTTTGCATGCATTGGGCTGTAAGAGACAGATTGCAAGGTAAAGGAAGAGATTTGTAGTCCTTAGCCAGCGATGGACATTGTCTAAGCAAGAGATAATGAGTTTCCAAATTAAGCCCCCAGAATTGGACAATAGGTGAGTGTGAGGTGTGTAAGTGATGGAATCAGTAGCCTTCTGAAAGAACTAAATGCCTACACATATGTGTGTACAGGATATCCTCCACCTGGCTACCAAGAAAGTTTAGTTACACATACTCTAAATGGTATGTCTTTAGTCCAAACTATTGATACAGATTTCATTTAATTATCAGCCCTTTCACATTTGTTTTTCCAATTAATAACAATTTATTGACATTACTGGCAGAGGAATGTAAAAGTAAGATTTTGTTCACTCCCGTCTCCCAGAATTTTTTGCTGATAGTGAGAAAAGAGAGAAAATCCATTTTTCTAATGTTGAACCAAAAAGACTTGTTAAGTCAGAAAAAGTCCAAGAACTCACCCTTGTTATTTTGAGATTTGACTAGTGTTTTGCTTTCCCTATCTTCCCAGCTCAGTGGGTTATAGGAAGTCCCTGTGCACATGACCTGCTGCACAGAAGGCTAAATTAGTTATTTTTGGATGACCATGAAAATGTCACAGAGCAGCTTGAGCTAAATCCCATATTGCCAGGTCCTTCCCTAGACAAGCTCCCACGGATAGCCATCACCTGCATTTTCTCCTTCTAATTCACTTCTCCTAGACATCACTCTGTGTGTGCCCCTGCTAAGTCGCTTCAGTCACATCCCATTCTGTACGACCCTATGGACTATAGCCCACCAGATTCCTCTGTCCATGGGATTCTCCAGGCGAGAATACTGAAGTGGGTTGCCGTGTCCTCCTCCAGGGGATCTTTCCAATTATGCCTCCTGCATTGATAGGTGGATTCTTAACCACTAGCACCACCTGGGAACCCCAAGACATCTCTCTGATCTTCTCTTTAAAAAAAAAAAGAAAAAGTAACTACAGGGACTTCCCTGGTAATCCAGAGGTTAAGAATCTGATTTCCAATGCAGGGGACACCTGTTTGATCCCCAGTCAGGGAACTAAGATCTCACATGCCACAGCGCACCCCGGCATGCCACAGCTGGAGTCTACGAACACAATAGAGGTAAGCCTGCATGCAGCAACTATAGCCTGACACAGGCAAGAGTAAATATTCAATAAATTAATTAATCAAAGAAATAGCCATAAAGGTAATATTCAATTATGTAAGCCCTCTGCAATGGCAAGATTATGATCCAGGAAAGGGAAAAAGAGGAAAGCAACAGAATGGGAAAGTCTAGAGATCACTTTATGAAAATTGGAGATATCAAGGGAATATTTCATGCAAGGATGGGCATGATAAAGAACAGGAACAATAAGGATCTAACAGAAGCAGAAGAGATTAAGAAAAGGTGGCAAGGATACACAGAAGAGCTATGCGAAAAAAGTCTTAATGCCCCAGCTAACCACAATGGTATGGTCACCCAGCTAGAGAAGGGCATCCTGGAGTGTGAAGCCAAGTGGTCCTTAGGAGGTATTATACAGACAAAGCTAGTGGACATGATGGAATTCGAGCTGAGCTATTTCAAATCCTAAAAGATGATACCGTTAAATGCTGCACTCAATACTTCAGCAAATTTGGAAAACTCAGCAGTGGCCACAGAACTGGAAAAAGCCAGTTTTCATTTCAATCCCAAAGAAGGAAATGCCAAAGAATGTTCAAACCACGGTACAATTGCACTATTTTCACATGCTAGTAAGATTATACTCAAAATCCTTCAAGCTAGGCTTTAGCAGTATGTGAACCAAGAACTTCTAGATGTACAAGCTGGGCTTAGGAAAGGCAGAGGAACCAGAGATCAAATTGTCACACTAGCTGGATCATAGAGAAAGCAAGGAAATTCCAGAAAAATATCTACTTCTGCTTCGTTGACTATGCTAAAGCCTTTGACTGTGTGGATACAACCAAATGTGGAAAATTCTTAAAGACATGGGAATACCAGATCATCTTACCTGTCTCCTGAGAAACTTGTATGCAGGTCAAGAAGCAGCAGTTAGAACTGGACATGGAACAATTGACTGGTTCAGAATTGGGAAAGGAGTAAGTCAAGGCTATATATTTAATTTAATTTCTCATTTACTTTCTGTGCAGAGTATATCATGTGAAATGCCAGGTTATAAGAATCACAAGCTGGAATCAAGATTGACAGGAGAAATATCAGCAACCTGAGACATGAAGATGATACCACTCTAATGGCAGAAGGTGAAAAGGAACTATAGAGCCTCTTGATGAGAGTGAAAGAGGAGAGAAAAGGCTGGCTTGAAACTCAGCACTCATAAAACTAAGATCATGGCATACCGTCCCATCACTTCATGGCAAATAGATGGGGAAAAAATGGAAGTAGTGGCAAAATTTTATTTTCTTGGTTTCCAAAATCATTGCAGATGGTGACTGCAGCCATGAGATTCAAAGATGTTTTCTCCTTGGGAGGAAAGCTATGACAAACCTAGACAGACCTCCAGGACAATATTAAACGCTACAACATTCGAATCATAGGGGTCCCAGAAGAAGAAGACAGAAAGAAAGACCATGAGAAAATACTTGAGGAGATAATAGTTGAAAACTTCCCTAAAATGGGGAAGGAAATAATCACCCAAGTCCAAGAAACCCAGAGAGTCCCAAACAGGATAAACCCAAGGCGAAACACCCCAAGACACATAGTAATCAAATTAACAAAGATCAAACACAAAGAACAAATATTAAAAGCAGCAAGGGAAAAACAACAAATAACACACAAGGGAATTCCCATAAGGATAACAGCTGATCTTTCAATAGAAACTCTTCAAGCCAGGAGGGAATGGCAAGACATACTTAAAATGATGAAAGAAAATAACCTACAGCCCAGATTATTGTACCCAGCAAAGATCTCATTCAAGTATGAAGGAGAAATCAAAAGCTTTTCAGACAAGCAAAAGCTGAGAGAATTCTGCACCACCAAACCAGCTCTCCAACAAATACTAAAGGATTTTCTCTAGACAGGAAACACAAAAATGGTGTATAAATTCGAACCCAAAACAATAAAGTAAATGGCAACGGGGTCATACTTATCAGTAATTACCTTAAACGTAAATGGGTTGAATGCCCCAACCAAAAGACAAAGACTGGCTGAATGGATACAAAAACAAGACCCCTGCATATGTTGTCTACAAGAGACCCACCTCAAAACAGGGGACACATACAGACTGAAAGTGAAGGGCTGGAAAAAGATTTTCCATGCAAATAGGGACCAAAAGAAAGCAGGAGTAGCAATACTCATATCAGATAAAATAGACTTTAAAACAAAGACTGTGAAAAGAGACAAAGATGGTCATTACATAATGATCAAAGGATCAATCCAAGAAGAAGATATAACAATTATAAATATATATGCACCCAACACGGGAGCACCGCAGTATGTAAGACAAATGCTAACAAGTATGAAAGAAGAAATTAACAATAACACAATAATAGTGGGAGACTTTAATACCCCACTCACACCTATGGATAGATCAACTAAACAGAAAATCAACAAGGAAACACAGACTTTAAATGATACAATAGACCAGTTAGACCTAATTGATATCTATAGGACATTTCATCCCAAAACAATGAATTTCACCTTCTTCTCAAGCGCACATGGAACCTTCTCCAGGATAGATCACATCCTGGGCCATAAAGCTAGCCTTGGTAAATTCAAAAACATAGAAATCATTCCAAGCATCTTTTCTGACCACAATGCAGTAAGATTAGATCTCAATTACAGGAGAAAAACTATTAAAAAATCCAACATATGGAGGCTGAACAACACGCTGCTGAATAACCAACAAATCACAGAAGAAATCAAAAAAGAAATCAAAATTTGCATAGAAACGAATGAAAATGAAAACACAACAACCCAAAACCTGTGGGACACGGTAAAAGCAGTCCTAAGGGGAAAGTTCATAGCAATACAGGCACACCTCAAGAAACAAGAAAAAAGTCAAATAAATCACCTAACTCTACACCTAAAGCAACTAGAAAAGGAAGAAATGAAGAACCCCAGGGTTAGTAGAAGGAAAGAAATCTTAAAAATTAGAGCAGAAATAAATGCAAAAGAAACAAAAGAGACCATAGCAAAAATCAACAAAACCAAAAGCTGGTTCTTTGAAAGGATAAATAAAATTGACAAACCATTAGCCAGACTCATCAAGAAACAAAGGGAGAAAAATCAAATCAATAAAATTAGAAATGAAAATGGAGAGATCACAACAGACAACACAGAAATACAAAGGATCATAAGAGACTACTATCAACAACTATATGCCAATAAAATGGACAACGAGGAAGAAATGGACAAATTCTTAGAAAAGTACAACTTTCCAAAACTCGATCAGGAAGAAATAGACAATCTTAACAGACCCATCACAAGCATGGAAATTGAAACTGTAATAAAAAATCTTCCAGCAAACAAAAGCCCAGGTCCAGACGGCTTCACAGCTGAATTCTACCAAAAATTTAGAGAAGAGCTAACACCTATCCTGCTCAAACTTTTCCAGAAAATTGCAGAGGAGGGTAAACTTCCAAACTCATTCTATGAGGCCACCATCACCCTAATACCAAAACCTGACAAAGATCCCACAAAAAAAGAAAACTACAGGCCAATATCACTGATGAACATAGATGCAAAAATCCTTAACAAAATTCTAGCAATCAGAATCCAACAACACATTAAAAAGATCATACACCATGACCAAGTGGGCTTTATCCCAGGGATGCAAGGATTCTTCAATATCCGCAAATCAATCAATGTAATACACCACATTAACAAATTGAAAAATAAAAACCATATGATTATCTCAATAGATGCAGAGAAAGCCTTTGACAAAATTCAACATCCATTTATGATAAAAACTCTCCAGAAAGCAGGAATAGAAGGAACATACCTCAACATAATAAAAGCTATATATGGCAAACCCACAGCAAACATTATCCTCAATGGTGAAAAATTGAAAGCATTTCCTCTAAAGTCAGGAACAAAACAAGGGTGCCCACTTTCACCATTACTATTCAACATAGTTTTGGAAGTTTTGGCCACAGCAATCAGAACAGAAAAAGAAATAAAAGGAATCCAAATTGGAAAAGAAGAAGTCAAGCTCTCACTGTTTGCAGACGACATGATCCTCTACATAGAAAACCCTAAAGACTCCACCAGAAAATTACTAGAACTAATCAATGACTATAGTAAAGTTGCAGGATATAAAATCAACACACAGAAATCCCTTGCATTCCTATACACTAATAATGAGAAAACAGAAAGAGAAATTAAGGAAACAATTCCATTCACCATTGCAACGGAAAGAATAAAATACTTAGGAATATATCTACCTAAAGAATCTAAAGACCTATATATAGAAAACTATAAAACACTGGTGAAAGAAATCAAAGAGGACACTAACAGATGGAGAAATATACCATGTTCATGGATTGGAAGAATCAATATAGTGAAAATGAGTATACTACCCAAAGCAATCTATAGATTCAATGCAATCCCTATCAAGCTACCAACAGCATTCTTCACAGAGCTATAACAAATAATTTCACAATTTGTATGGAAAAACAAAAAACCTCGAATAGCCAAAGCGATCTTGAGAAAGAAGAATGGAACTGGAGGAATCAACCTACCTGACTTCAGGCTCTACTACAAAGCCACAGTTATCAAGACAGTATGGTACTGGCACAAAGACAGAAATATAGATCAATGGAACAAAATAGAAAGCCCAGAGATAAATCCACGCACATATGGACACCTAATCTTTGACAAAGGAGGCAAGAATATACAATGGATTAAAAACAATCTCTTTAACAAGTGGTGCTGGGAAATCTGGTCAACCACTTGTAAAAGAATGAAACTAGAACACTTTCTAACACCATACACAAAAATAAACTCAAAATGGATTAAAGATCTAAACGTAAGACCAGAAACTATAAAACTCCTAGAGGAGAACATAGGCAAAACACTCTCTGACATACATCACAGCAGGATCCTCTATGACCCACCTCCCAGAATATTGGAAATAAAAGCAAAAATAAACAAATGGGACCTAATTAACCTTAAAAGCTTCTGCACATCAAAGGAAACTATTAGCAAGGTGAAAAGACAGCCTTCAGAATGGGAGAAGATAATAGCAAATGAAGCAACTGACAAACAACTAATCTCGCGAATATACAAGCAACTCCTACAGCTCAACTCTAGAAAAATCAATGACCCAATCAAAAAATGGGCCAAAGAACTAAATAGACATTTCTCCAAAGAAGACATACAGATGGCTAACAAACACATGAAAAGATGCTCAACATCACTCATTATCAGAGAAATGCAAATCAAAACCACTATGAGGTACCATTTCACACCAGTCAGAATGGCTGCGATCCAAAAGTCTACAAGTAATAAATGCTGGAGAGGGTGTGGAGAAAAGGGAACCCTCTTGCACTGTTGGTGGGAATGCAAACTTGTACAGCCACTATGGAGAACAGTGTGGAGATTCCTTAAAAAACTGGAAATAGACATGCCTTATGATCCAGCAATCCCACTGCTGGGCATACACACTGAGAAAACCAGAAGGGAAAGAGACACGAGTACCCCAATGTTCATCGCAGCACTGTTTATAATAGCCAGGACATGGAAGCAGCCTAGATGTCCATCAGCAGATGAATGGATAAGAAAGCTGTGGTACATATACACAATGGAGTATTATTCAGCCATTAAAAAGAATACATTTGAATCAGTTCTAATGAGGTGGATGAAACTGGAGCCTATTATCCAGAGTGAAGTAAGCCAGAAAGAAAAACACCAATACAGTATACTAACGCATATATATGGAATTTAGAAAGATGGTAACAATAACCTTGTGTACGAGACAGCAGAAGAGACACTGATGTATAGAACAGTCTTATGGACTCTGTGGGAGAGGGAGAGGGTGGGAAGATTTGGGAGAATGGCATTGAAACATGTAAAATATCATGTATGAAATGAGTTGCCAGTCCAGGTTCGATGCACGATACTGGATGCTTGGGGCTGGTGCACTGGGACGACCCAGAGGGATGGAATGGGGAGGGAGGAGGGTTCAGGATGGGGAACACATGTATACCTGTGGCGGATTCATTTTGATATTTGGCAAAACTAATACAGTTATGTAAAGTTTAAAAATAAAATAAAATTAAAAAAAAAAAAAGAAAACAAAGAAAAAAAAAAAAAAAAAAAGAAAAGGTACTAAAAAGCAGAGACATCACTTTGCCAACAGAGGTCCTTATAGTCAAAACTATGGTTTTCCCAGCAGTCATGTACAGGTGTGAGAGATGGACCATAAAGAGGACTGAATGCCAAGGAATTGATGCCCTGAAATTACGGTGCTGTAGAAGATTCTTGAATATTCTCTGAAAGGACTGATGTTGAAGTTGAAGCTCCAATATTTTGGCCACCTGATGCGAAGAACTGACTTATTGGGAAAGACCCTGATGCTGGGAAACATTGTAAGCAGGAGGAGAAGGGGACAACAGAGAATGAGATGGTTGGATGGCATCACCTACTTGATGGACATGAGTTTGAGCAATTCTGGGAGTTGGTGATGGACAGGGAAGCTTGGTGTGCTGCAGTCCATGGGGTTGCAAAGACTCAGACACGACTGAGGGACTGAACTGAACTGAACTGAGAAGATTCTTGAGAGTCCCTTGGACAGCAAGGATATCAAGCCAGTAAATCCTCTGGTCCAAATTGGGGATTTCTTGATGCAGAGATTTAGGAGGCAGAAGGCAAATCCACACGACCTTTCTCAACACATGCAGCCAATATACAGGAGAAGAAGAGGAGCAGGAAATCCCCTGCTTTTCTGCTTTTCTGAGAGAGGAAAAATGGGAAACACATAGTTGGCAGAGGTCTGCAGAAATTCCTAAATGCCAAAGGGAGAATATATTTAGAGGTCCCCTATCTGGGGAGTATGGAATGTTTGGAATGTTCCTTAATTAGGTTCCAGGGAGAGCTTGGGCTCCCTTCACCTTTGTCCTCTGTGGTCCTCTAAAAGTTTTGTTTTCATTATTCTCTCTGACTGATGATGAAAAAAGCTTAGGGAATTCCACCCTCTTTAGGTACTAAGAAGTTTTTTGGTTTTGGTTCCACTTCTTTCCCAGAAACTGCTGGATCATACAAGGGTTAATTTAAAACAAACAGATAGTTGAGGATTAACATATACACATTATTATATATTAAACCCTAGTCTTCCCTGGTGACTCAGGATACAAAATCCACCTGCAATGCAGGAGACCACCTGCAGTGCAGGACACTCAGGTTTGATCTCTGGGTGGGGAAGATCCCCTGAAGAAGGAAATGGCAACCCACTCCAGTATTCTTGCCTGGAAAGTGCTATGGACAGAGAAACCTGGCAGGCTGCAGTCCATGGGGTTACAAAAGAGTCAGACAAGACTGAGTGATTGAAAAACAATGATAACAATACATAAATAAAACAGGTAATCAACAAGGACCTACTCTATAGCACAGGGAACTCCACTCAATATTCCGTAAAAATCTATACGGGAGAAGAATTTTAAAAAGAATAGATATATGTTTGTGTATAACTGAGTAACTCTGCTGTATACCTGAAGCTAACACAACATTGTAAATCTACTGTGAAAGTGAAAGTGTTAGTCACTCAGTCAGACGCCGCAACCCCATGAACTGTAGCCTGCCAGGTCCCTCTGTCCATGGAATTCTCCAGGCAAGGATACTGGAGTGGGTAGCCTTTCCCTTCTCCAATATAAAATTTAAAATCAACAAAAAACTGAATAGACACAGTCTCCTTTAGTCCAAGCAGATGAGTCTCTTGACCATAAAATTCAAACAAAAATCATTTTAGAGCTTTGTCAGTTAAGTTGTTAACTTTCAGAACAGTGCTAAGCTCCATTAAATATGGAGTGTCTGGCTGCATCTATGTGTACCTGTCATCAATAGATAAACATGAAAGAAACTGCAGTGTTTTTTCCCTTGAACAAATGTCAGGATGCTTTTTATCTATATTAAATATCATGTTCTTATATGTCTCTCTGAATGAATATTATACTGGGACCATCTTTTTTTTTTCAAATGAATATCAAAATTTCTCTTTATGTATATATTTTACTTTATTTACTCTGACTGCCCTTGCTTTCAAATTGCATATCTGGTTATATTTATTATCTCTTCTGTTTTCAAAAAGTGTGTTGGGATTGGCTTCAAATATGTATTATGGACTCCTTGTTGTTCTACCAATAACCCCTGATGGGCCTTGTCTGGCCCTCAACAACCCTTCAACAAGAGGCAGTGACAGCACCTGAAATGCATGTGAAGGGACCTTCTGTTCCATGACACAGATTTATCACTGATTTCTTGAGAGAAGTGGCATTTCCAACTGTTCTTGGAAAGCCAGATGATCTGAAAAAATGGGTACAAAAGAAATTCTGTCATCTCTCAGAGATGCAGGGTCACTAATAATATGGACTATCACTATAATAATAATGATTTATCAAGGTTATCTCTTTTGAAATTCATAAATGGGAGACAAACTTTTATGAGTGCACCTGTCTGTCTTCCAGGCTTTGGGAATAAATTGGTGAAAATAAAAAAGTCTCTGTCTTCATTGTGGAGCTTAAGCTCTGATGGGAGAAGGAACGCTGTAAACATCTGGATAAGGAAAATAAATCATATGCAATGTATATTGTTTGTTGTTGGTTTTACTTTTTAAAAACCTTACGGATTTCAAAATAATTCTTGGAAAGTTGATGGTGGTGGAGGGGAATCTTGTGTGGGACTCAAAAATACAAGAGAGCCTGTAAAACCAATACATTTAAACTGAGGTATGAGTTTCTTACGGGTGATGCCATCCCTCATTTCTTCTTGAATGCAGACCTTCACTAAGATCTGCTACACGGTAAATGAAACTTTATGATACCTCAATATATGGGGATTCCCTGGTGGCTCAGACGATAGAGAATCCACCTTCAATGCAAGAGACCTGAGTTCAATCCCTGGGTTGGGAAGATGATCTGGAGAGGGAATGGCAACCCACTCCAGTATTCTTGCCTGGAGATTCCTATGGACAGAGGAGCCTAGCGGGCTTCAGTCCACAAGGTTTCAAAAAGTCAGACACAGCTGAGCGACTAGACACACACATGAACACCTTAATCCATTGCCAGATTTTACAACTGTGTGAGATGTATTCTTTAAAAAAGTTTCTGTATATTGACATGTATCTGTTTGATCCATAAAATTTGTATTGGTTGAATTCTTCTTGAAGTAGATTATTATATATTTCACTCTGAAATTTGCTTCCCCCCCCCCCACTAAACAATATACTTTACAGATATATGTTAACTGTATATAGTGTTTGATAGCAATTCCTATATTGATGGACACCAGATTTTTCTAATATTTCCTTACAACAAGAAATCTGCAATTGATATTGCTGCATATGTTATCAGAACATTGCAAATAATTCTCTTGAAAGTGAAATTGCTGAGACTTAAGATATACATTTTTTTCTTTTAATACTGTTAAATTTTCAATAAAAAGGCCATAGCAATGTCCCACTTATGGCATCCAGTTTCCATGGATCTGCCAATATGTTCTGCTGGTTTGGTCAAAAAGTTTGTTTGGGTTTTTCATAACATCTTATGGGAAAACCCAAACAAAATTTTTAGTCAACCCAATATTATCAAACTTCCTGTGTTGCCATACTGTTGGATGGAAAATGTTCATTTCTATTTTCATTTGCATTTTTCTTGATTATTAGAGAGGCTAAACTTTTTTTTTTAGGTTTTTATGTGTTTAATGACCCTTTGTGTGTTTTTTTCTCCTTTTGAATTTCTTCTTAATATAGATTGCTAGTTTTCCTATGAATTGCACATTATTTGATTTTTGTATTTGTGAGAAAATAATTTTAATTACAGTACTACAACCAATATTTCCTATAGTCTATGACTTATAATTCTTTTATTTTTGCCTTGTGTTTTATTTAAAGTTTTATTGAACTCAATAGTTTTCATTATATCAATTGCTTTATATACCCAATTTAAGGACAACCATGCCCTATGTTGGTAAATATATTATTTCACATTTTTTTCTTGTATTTGCATACTTTCTTACATGAAGGTCTAAAATCCATATAAAATGTATTTCTGTGAATGTTGAAAACTACTGATTAATATTTTCCCAGATGTGTAACTAGTTTTTACAATATCATCTAATGTCTTAGCATTTCTCTTCAATATAAAGACAGCATTTATCATGTAAGAAATTCCCTTGTATACATAACTGTTGCTTCTGGACTCTCTGATATTTTTTTCTATTGTCCTATTTGTGTTTATTTGTTCAACTGACACACTGCTTTGATATTTAAAAGCTTATAATACATCATTATATTTGTTAGGACAAGAAATCCTCTCTCTCTCTTTTTTTTTCAAAGCTATCTTAATTATCCTTACTCATTTCTCTTTCACTTGAATTTTAGAAATAGTGTCCCAAGTTCTATGAAAATTCCCCTTTTATTCATGATGGTTGCCTTTCTTTTGATCACAGTTGCCAAAGATTTATTCATATTATTAACCTTGAAAGTCCATATCTTTTCTGGTTATGGAACTTCAAGCCCAAATAACTTCTTTTTTAAATCTAATTATATTCTTATTTTTCCAGGCATTGTATCAAATTCCATTTTGGATTTCTAATTCATGTGCTGAAAAATTCTAATTGATATGAATTGAATTGAACATTTTAAAAAATGAGCGTTTCATTTATCTTGCTTGGGATTCTTTAGGACTTTCATATAGAGAACTCATACCTTGGATTGAAAATGAGGTTATCGGTTAGAACTCAGTTTTTGAAGTATAATGAATAGATTTTTAAATAAATATAAATGAAAATTTGTGTATACACACATATACATCTTTCTTAACTCTGTCCACTGAGAGTTTCTTAGAACAGTTACATTGCCAATTAGCACATTTAGTTTCAGATCTTGGATTTTAAATACTGCTTACTAATAAAAACATCAAGTCCCCTTATGTTTCATTGTGTGTGCAGTTGCTCAGTCATGTTCGACTCTTTGCAGCCTCATGGATTGCAGCCCATCAGGTTCCTTCTGTCTATGGAATTTTCCAGGCAAGAATATTGGAGTGGGTTGCCATTGCCTTCTCCAGGGGATCTTCCTGACCCAGAGATCAAAGTTGCATCTCTTGCATCTCCCACATTGACAGGTGGGTTCTTTACCACTGGGCCATCTGAGAAGCCCCTAAGGCCCCTTGGAACCTGTTCAAGCAGGATCCTGTGTCCTTCTAATACATCCCATTATTCTTTGAGCACCTCCTTACTTTTTGGTATAAAAATATATTTCAAACTTATCTTTAATAAGTTTGGCATTTTAAACTGTGAAATGGAATCTCCTGCCATATCAGAGAATGAGGATGTAACAGACATCAGAGATTTGGGGTCTCCAAAAATAAATGGAGCCTCCTCAAAGGGAAAACAGTACCTGCGATCTGGCAGATGCCACTCTCCCCCCACACCACCTGACTCCATGGTGATTGCTGAAGAGCTTGGGGTGGGGGAGTATGTGAGAAATCAAAAAACAGGATGCTGGCCCCAGATAGCTGAGATGCATATAAAAAGAATAACTTCAATAATCCCAGACTCTTGTATTTTCCCATACATAGAAGAACACGAAATTCCTTAACTTGATATCTGGTTTTCCTTACTTAAAATAATTTCTGATGTCCCTGGTGGCTCAAATGGTAATGAATCTGCCTGCAATGTGATAAAACCCACTTTCAATACCTGGGCTGTGAGGATCCTCTACTGAAATGGCAATCCACTCCAGCATTCTGGCCTAGAGAATCCCATGGACAGAGGAGCCTGGAGGGCTACAATCCATGAGGTTGCAAGAGAGTCAGACACGACTGGGTGTCTAACACTTGATGTTCAGACTGCCTGCCCACTTTGTTGCAAACTTGTATATAGCCTGGGCTTCCCTGGTGGCTCAGATGGTAAAGAATCCGCAAGCAATGCGGGAGAAATGGGTTAGATCCCTGGCTTGGGAAGATTCCCCTGGAGGAGGGCATGGCAACCCACTCCAGTATTCTTGCCTGGAGAATCCCCGTGGACAGAGGAGCCTGGTGGGCTACAGTCCATGGGGTCACACAGAATCGGACACAACTGAGCACACACATATAACCTGACTCCCTCTCCCACCTCCTCAGAGCAGTTTCTCAGGGCTACCTAAGTCCTAAGATTTTCCCACCCAATAACACACTCTGTACTTTGAGGCTGTGACTAATTTTTAAGTCAACAATATCAAAAAGTGGGAAGTGCTCAAAGAATAATGCGATTATCAGAAGGACGCAGGAGCCTACTTAGACAGTTTCCCACCAAAACTGACATAATTTGGGCATCAAACAATAATTTGGTTTTGACACACAAAATGGGAAGTCACAAATCCATATTAAATATGAATATTAATACGTACACTGGTAATAAAGAAACAAGAGGAAAAAAAAAAGAAACAAGAGGGGAAAACCTTTTTTTTAACTCTTTATTTTTTATTGGAGCATAGCTTATTAACAATGGTGTGATAGTTCCAGGTCTATGGGAAAGTCCTTTTCAAAAGTAGAAAGGCAAATAACAAATATAAGTGGCATGATAAAGTCAGAAAACCCCTATTTGACACCATGGTAATAATTGTTTTAGTCAAGAATCATCAGTGGATACTAAACCAGTGGGTGAAAATTTGATGAGAAACCTTAACAAAGTGAATGAAATTAGCATCACCATTAATGAGACAAGTAGATACCTCCTGATTGGAGAAGGCAATGGCACCCCACTCCAGTACTCTTGCCTGGAAAATCCTGTGGATGGAGGAGCCTGGTAGGCTGCAGTTGATGGGGTCACTAAGAGTTGGACACAACTGAGCGACTTCACTTTCACTTTTCACTTTCATGCATTGGAGAAGGAAATGGCAACCCACTCCAGTGTTCTTGCCTGGAGAATCCCAGGGATGGGGGAGCCTGGTGGGCTGCCGTCTATGGGGTCGCACAGAGATGGACACGACTAAAGTGACTTAGCAGCAGCAGATACCTCCTGATGGGTGTTCTGTCAATCTAAACATAGAGAGGCTTCAGAAAATTCCCAATTAAGGAGTATTCTTCAAATAAATAGCCACTACTATTCAAAACTATTAGAGTCGTGAAAGACCATGAGAAGCTAGGAACTATTTTGAATTATAGAGCATAAAGACACAAGTAAACCAAAAGCATTTCCTAAATCTAGTTTGAAAATTCTTAAAGAGATGGGAATACCAGACCACCTTACCTGCCTCCTGAGAAATCTATATACAGGTTAAGAAACAATAGTTAGAACCAGACATGGAACAATGAACTGGTTCCAAATTGGGAAAGTAGTATATCAAGGCTGTATATTGTCACCCTGATTATTTAACTTATATGCAGAGTATATCATGAGAAATTCCTGGCTGGATGAATTAAAGCTGGAATCAAGATTGCCAGGAGAAATATCAATAACCTCAGATATGCAGATGGCATCACCCTTACGGAAGAAAGAGAAGAAGAACTGAAGAGCCTCTTGATGAAAGTGAAAGAGGAGAGTGAAAAAGCTGGCTTAAAACTCAACATTCAGGAAACTAAGATTATGGCATCTGGTCCCATCACTTCATGGCAAATAGATGGGGAAACAATGGAAGCAGTGACAGATTTTATTTTTATTGGCTCCAAAATCACTGCAGATGGTAACTGCAGCCATGAAATTAAAAGGCACTTGTTCCTTGGAAGAAAAACTATGACCAACCTAGACATCATATTAAAAAGCAGAGGTATTACTTTGCCGACAAAGGTCTGTCTAGTCAAAGTTATGGTTTTTTCAGTAGTCATGTATGGATGTGAGAGTTGGACCATAAAGAAATCTGAGATCTGAAGAACAGATGTTTTTGAACTGTGGTACTGGAGAAGACTCTTAAGGGTCCCTTGAACTGCGAGGAGATCAACCCAGTCAATCCTAAAGAAAATCAGTCCTGAATATTCTTTGGAAGGACTAATGCTGAAGCTGAAACTCCAATACTTTGGCCACCTGATGTGAAGAGCTGACTCATTTGAAAAGACCCTGATGCTGGGAAAGGTTGAAGGTGGGAAGAGATGGGGATAGCAGAGAATGAGATGGTTGGATGGCATCACAGACTTGATGGACATGAGTTTGAGCAGGCCCCTAGAGTTGGTGCTGGACAGGGAAGCCTGGAGTGCTGCAGTCCATGGGGTCGCAAAGAGTCAGACACAACTGAGCGACTGAACTGAACTGAAATCAAAAGCAACATTAATCGTGCCTTGACTCCTAGACCAGAGAAAAAGTATAAAATCCTTGTGCTATAAAGTAGTAAGACAAATGACAAAACTTGCTGAAGGCCTGAAGTTTACATAACATAGATGCACTGATGTAAATTTTGTGATTTGGAAAACTGTACATACTCTAGATTTATAAGAGAATGCTCTTGTTTTTAGGAAATACATCCTGAGGGAAAAGGGCATTGTTTTTGCAAAGTACTCTCAAATGGCTGAAAAAAGAATTTACATACACACATTAAGAGGGAGAGAATGATAAACATGGAGTAAGTATAAAGTTATTTCCAAACAAAACAGATAAGACAAATTCCTTCAAAAATGCATTGTTGGTAAAATAGTGCGTAATCTCTCTGGGCACAGAAAGCAGAAGGATGCATGTTATAAATGTTCTGTCTTGAGCAAATAACTAGAATTACATTCTGTCCCGTCCTCTGAAGGATGGAGTCAGTGGGAACAACAACCAGCTCTGGATGATACTATCTCTACAGTGCGTTGGCAGAACAAGAATATAGTGTGAACAAATGCATAGTTCTGGCATTTACCAGCTGAAAGCAGGCAATGAACAAATGCCATGTAAATAGTTATTAATCTTGGTTCAGTTTACAACAAAGAAGGTCACTAACAGGGCAGGCAGATTTGCTTCAGAAAACTGAACCTGTCCAGGGACTTTCCTGGCATTTCAGGGGTTAAGACTCCCCCTCCCAATGCAGGTGGGTGAGGTCAGGGAACTAAGATCCTGAATGCCACAGGGTGTGACAAAAAAGTAAAACAAATAGACTGAACCTGTCCAAGTCCAGGGATCACTCAAACAGATGCCAGGTGGAACTTTACCGTGTGTTTTCCAAAACCCTTAGACACGGAACAAGATGAAATATCAGGCAAGCGAAATCTTCCCCCTTGTGAAACTGCAGGACACAAAGAAAACATGAGATTTGCCTCATCTGATCTTCGGGTGACCGATGGTGACATTAACGAATTATACTTTGAAAGAATAGGGCATTGGTGAATGGGTGATACCTTTATGAAAAGGTCAACAAGATGAATATTTTTCCCTGCTTCCAGTGACAAAAAATTTTTACATAAACAGGAAATGAAGTCGTTTGAGCTCCTCATTCCTAGGAATGTAGGCTTAATTAAATAAAGATGTTCAAGAGTTATTTTTCTCTTGGGCTCTGGGAAAGGAAACTTATTTTAGATTCACCTCCGGTGACTTTTTATTGTCCATAAAGGGCTGTTAATGTGAGGATCCACGTTTATGGAATCATTCATATTTCCTTTGAAGTCCTCTCATTTTCTCTGCTATGACAAGTTCGAAACAACTGAGTTTTTCAAATACATTAATTTTTTAAATTCTATTTATTTATGGCAATGCTGGGTCTTCTTTGCTGCATGTGAGCTTTCTCTAATTGTGGTGCACAGGGTCTCCCCTTCATTATGGTGCTTCATTGGGTTCTCACTGCGGTGGTTTCTCCTGTTGCAGAGCACAGGCTCTTGCATCAGGGGCTCAGTACTTATGACCTTAGTTGCTTAGTTGCTCTGTAGCACATGGGACCTTCCCGGACCAGGGATCACATCCATGTCCCCTGCACTGGCAGGTGGACTGTTTACTGGTTACCAGGGACACCCCCCCCCACCGCCCCCTGAGTTTTGATCTCTAAAGAAAGCTGAGAACTCTGTGGGAAGGAGCGTGCTGGGACAGGGGAAAGCTCCTGCTCAGATTCTTTGCTGTGCAACCTCATGCTTCCTGCATTTATGTGCAACTGTTGGCTCAGGGCACCCTTTCATGTGTTCCTTTATTCATTAACCTATATGTTCACCCAGCAGGGCTTCACAGAGCAGGTGTGCATGGGTCCAGCACAGCTGTAAACGTTGAAACATAAAGGGCTTGCAAGACATTGTACTTTAGTGAACGTCTATATAACACACACAGAAAAGCATCATGTCCTGTCCATTTGTTGCTCCTCAGTTTCCAAGTAAGTTATGCAGACTGTGCGTGCTCAGTCACTTCAGCCGCGTCTAACTCTTTGCGACCTCATAGACTATAGCATGTGAGGCTCCTCTGTCCATGGAATTTTCCAGGCATGAATACTGGGGTGGGTTGCCATTTCCTCTTCAGGGGATCTTCCCGACCCAGAGATGGAACCTGTGCCTCCTGCATTTCTGCATCTCAGGCGAATCCTTGACTACTGAGCCACTGGGGAAGCCCCTGTGCAGACTAAACGGGGTCAAAATTCAGACGAGTTTCTTTCCTAAACCCACTTCATGGAAGGGGTAGAGAAGATGATACCAGAGTGGATGGGAAATGCTTGGAAAGGGACCATTCAACAGCACCCTGAAAATAGGTGGAATTCAGAAAGTTAGAGTGAAGAGGCAATTGTGGCGAGAGATCCGATGAAGGACAGTGTGTTTAGGAAACAATGCTGAGGTTATTCCTGGGAGAGACTAGTGTGGAAAAAAGTGGAAAAATGTCTTGTCATGGCCACAATGCTGGGCTCCACTGGCCATATCAAGAGTGTAACACAACGTCCTTCCATCCCCTCTTTTTGCTTCTGCCTCTCCTCCTTCCAGCCTTTTCTCCTTTCCAACAGAATCCTGTTGGTAGAATAAGATAAGACTTCATGTTACTATTCTAAAAATGTGGGAATTTAGCCTATAACATGTATGAATGGTGATATATAAATTCCTAACATATCCTTCACTGTCTTTATCAGTTCCTGGATGATTTTATAACTGAAGAATCTCATTATTCTTTTTTAAAAAATATTTTACTGGAGTATAGTTGATTTACAATGCTATGTTATTTTCAGGGCTATAGCACAGTGAATGAGTTATACATGTTGACTCTTATTTTCGATTCTTTTCCCATATAGGCCGTTATTGAGGAGTAGAGTTCCCTGTGCTATACAGCAGGTCCTCATTAGTTTTCTTCATAATTTGAAAAGATACATGCACCCCAATGTTCATTGCAGTGCTATTCACAATAGCCAGGACACGGAAGCAGTGTAAATGTCCATCAACAGAGGAATGGGTAAAGAACATGTACATATATACCATGGAATATTACTCAGCCATAAAAGGAACAGAAGAATGGCATTTGTAGCAACATGGATGGGTCTAGAGATTATAATAATGAGTGAGGTAACTCAGATAGAAAAAGACAAATATCATTATATCACTTATATGTGGAATCTGAAAGAATACAAATGAACTTATTTACAAAACAGAAGTAGAGTCTCAGATACAGAAAACATACTTACGGTTACCAGGGGGTAAAAGGGGAGGAGGGATAAATTGGGAGGTTGAGATTGACATATACACCCCACTATAAGCAAAATAAATAACTAATTAGTCCCATTATTCTTTTAAAGAGGTTTCTGGGGTCAGAGTGGGTTCATTTCTAGCAACAAAAGCAGACACTAATTATACATCAGGTGATATTACTCAGAAGTTGAGAAAATGTCCTCTCTCTCCTCTTCTTTCCTTAAATTGGTAGAAATGTTGAAACTCACCAACTCTGGGCTCTTACTCAAGACATACGGTAAGCTGGGAAGAAAAGTCAGAAATAGGATTATGTGCATGGCAGTTTGAACATTTATTTCCCAATGTATTCTTATGTCTTCTCGGTAAAGCCCAGAGTGTCCTGTTTTGTTTCATGATGAGACTGCATGATGTTGTCAAAAGAGAACTCAGTGGTCAATTTGCAGAAAGTCATTTTGCCAATAGATCAGGGTTTTTTTTAATCCTATTTCCCAGTTATTGAGAGTATTTCAAAGTTTTGATATTGTTTCAGCCCTTATCTGGGGCTTCCCAAGGTGGTGCAGTGGAAAAGAATCCCCCTGCCAATGCAGGAGACCCAAGAGACATGAGTTCAATCCCTGAGTTGAGATGATCCCTTGAGGTAGGACATGGTAACCTGCTTCAGTGTGCTTGCCTGGAAAATTCCGTGGACAGAAGAGCCTGGCAAGTAACAAACAAGTAACAGTCCGTGGGGTTGCAAAGAGTCAGATGCAACTGAGTGACTAAGCATACACACGCACATGTGCGCGCGCACGCGCGCGCGCGCACACACACACACACACACACACACACACTCACATACAGCCCCTATCCAGCATTTGCCTCAGCATCGTCTCTTGTTCCTGTTCCTGCTGTTTTATTTGTCAATGGAGAGCCTTTCCTTTTGTGCTTATTAGTCTCCTTATTTTGTGGATTTTAAGTCCTGCCACTGCCTTGGATTCTGTACTTACCTTAGCCCGAGAGGTTATTAGAAATTTTACACTTCTATAGGATCTGGCACTATGCCATAACTTTTTCTGTGCCAGTGATTAAAGGAAAATCCCACTACCTTCATAAAAAATTAATAGGCTGAAGTAGAAGCAGATGCAGGTGAGCATTGCTGGAAAGGATTGCGGAAGTCAGGGGCAAGGGTTCAAGTTAAAGGAAAACTTTGAAAAATAGTTTATTGAATAGTTAACTGCTAAATTAACTATTAAATATTTAACAGTTTAGTTCAGTTCAGTCACTCAGTCATATCCGACTCTTTGTGACCTCATGAATCGCAGCACACCAGGCCTCCCTGTCCATCACCAACTCCCGGAGTTCACTCAGACTCACGTCCATCGAGTCAGTGATGCCATCCAGCCATGTCATCCTCTGTCGTCCCCTTCTCCTCCTGCCTTCAATCCCTCCCAGCATCAGAGTCTTTTCCAGTGAGTCAACTCTTTGCATGAGGTGGCCAAAGTACTGGAGTTTCAGCTTTAGCATCATTCCTTCCAAAGAAATCCCAGGGCTGATCTCCTTCAGAATGGACTGCTTGGATCTCCTTGCAGTCCAAGGGACTCTCAAGAGTCTTCTCCAACACCACAGTTCAAAAGCATCAATTCTTTGGTGCTAGCTTTCTTCATAGTCCAACTCTCACATCCATACATGACCACTGTTAAATTTTCAGGATTCATTTTCAGGACCCTAGTTTTAAGCAAATTGACCTGAGTAAGTGTAAAGCCATAAAGCTCCATAATGAAAATGTCACACTGAATGATGGCTTTCACCCCTCCTCAGTTATGAGGTCTTCATTTATTTTTCCAGTCCTCTAATAGAGACATATGGCTCAAGTGATACAAAGATGGTCTTCAAGGTCACTTCTGGAAAGGGGCATACACTTTTCCTGTTAGTACTTACTATGCTTTCTTTATGGAGTTTATTTTAAATATTACAATCGAAAAATTATTTGAATTCTTGCAACTGCATGATACGTTTCTCCTTTAACCTTTTTTTTTTTTTTAATTGCTGTTTGTTTTACAAAGCTTAATGCAAGCATGAAAATCTAGTACCTTTGAGGTTACTCTTTGGACTGGACTAAGTGGGAAGCGGTGGATAGTTAGGTGTATTTATTCTGTGCTGGGCCTTCTCAACAATGCAATGCCCTTATTCTCTTTCAGTAATTGTATTTCCCCTTTGTTTCTGAGCATCGTGGGCTGAAGACCCATGTCATCCCTTTTCTGTAGAACAATTTGCTGTTGTTTTCAAAATTTCACTTTACTGAAACCCACGGTCCATAAATTAAACTTAATGAAGAAAAGAGTGGGCAGATAACTAAGTTCCTTTTTCTAAATTCTTGGAACAGGCTGGCTATGGCGGCCTCCAGACTATTCATCACCAAACCTGGCAGGATTTTAATGTTACCCTTGCTGAGTAGACACGTATAGATTCTCAACTCGTAAACCTGGTCGTCGAGAAGACAGCCAACAAGACAGCTGTGCACATGGTGAAGATACTCTTTTGAGTTTTGTCAACACTTATTTTTTATGTTATCAAAATTTTGTCAACATCTTTTTATTTGAACCCTTTTTAAAATAAGCTTTTCTATTTCAGAACAGTTTTAGAGTTACAAAATTATTATGATGGTAGTACAGACAGGTCCCATTGACTCCAACCTGTTTTCCATTATGGTTATGATATTTTATTGGTATGCTGCCTCTATCACAATTAATGAGCTGATATTGATACATTGTTATTAATTATGGAAAATGCTTAATTCAGACATCCTCAGCTTTTCCCTCATCTCCTTTTACTATTCCAGGATCTCATGCTAGATATTCATTATATTGAATAGTCCAGTCTCCAACAGGCTGGACTAATTCCTGGAAAGATGGTGGAGATAAAGTGTCCTTCTCATCACATCATGTTGAAGGTACAAAGTATCATGTGAATATGATGCTGATGTTAAATTAATCTTGATCAACTGGACTTCCCTCATAGCTCAGATAGTAAAGCATCTACCTGTAATGCAGGAGACCCAGGTTTGATCCCTGGATTGGGAAGATCCCCTGGAGAAGGAAGAGGCAACCCACTCCAGTATTCTTGCCTGGAAAATTCCATGGACAGAGGACCCTGGCAGGCTACAGTCCATGCAGTTGCAAAGAGTTGGACACGACTGAGTGACACACACACACACAAGTAGTGGATGCCAGTTTCTTTGTTCTAAAGTTATGATTTTTCTCTTCCAGTTTTATTGAGAAACAATTGAGATATATCCCTGCATAAAGTTCCAGTGTAAAGAATGATGGCTTGATTTGCATATATTATTAAATGTTCTCTCAGTAGGCTTAGTTAGCATCCACTGTCTCATGTAAGTACAATAAAAAGGAAAGAGAAGACTTTTTTCTCCGTGTTATAGGAACTTCAGGATCTATTCTCTTAACAGCTTTTCTACAGATCAGTCAGGAGTGTTAACTGTAGCTATCATGTGGTATATTACACCCTTAGTACTTACCTTATAGCTGGAAATTTGTAGTTTTTGACCACCTCCTCCAACCCTCCCTTTCTTCACTACCCCTACACCTCTGGTAATCACAAATCTGATATCTTTTTCTATGTTTTTGTTTAAGATTCACATAAAAGTCCTAACATACCAATATTCATCTCTGTCCCTTTGAATTATTTCATTTAGCATAATGTTCTCAAAGTTCATTTGCATTGTCACAAACAGTAGGATTTTCTCATTTTTTTTATGACTGAAAAATATTACATTACATATTCTTTATCCAGTCATTCATTGATGGACACTTAGATGATTTCTGTGTCTTAGCTATTGTGGCAAATAGGAGGGTGCACATATCTTTTCCAGTCAGTGTTTTTCTTTCCTTTGGATATATTCCCAGAAGTAGAATTGCTGGATCATATGCTAGCTCTATTTTTAATTTGTTAAGGAACACCCATGCTGTCTTACACAGTGGCTTCAACAACTTACATTCCCACCAACTGTACAAGGACTCTATTTTCTTCATATCCATGTCAACATTTATTATCTCTTGTCTTTTAGATAATGGCCATTCTAAAAATCAGGAGGTGATAGCCTATTGTGGTTTTAATTTGCATTTCCCTAATAATTAGTGATGTTGAGCATCATTCTTTCATGTACCTATTGGTCATTTGTATGTCTTCTATGTCAAAATGTCTATTCAGGTCCTTTGCTCATTCTTTAATTAGGCTTTTTTTTGTTGTTGCTGTTGTTTGCTATTAAGTTGTGTCAACTCTTTATATATTTTGGGTATTAACCACTTATCAGATATATGGTTTACAAATATGGTTTACAATTCAGAAATATGGTTTACAAATACTCCTTCCCATTCTGTAGATTATCTCTTCACAAGTGGTATAAGGCAGGTTTTAAGGTTCATTCTTTTACATGTGAATATCCAATTTTCCCAGTACCATTTATCGAAGGACTGTCATTTTCCACTGAATATTCTTGGCTCTCTCATCAAATATTAGTAGATTATATACTTGGGTTTATTTCTAAGCATTCAATTCTGTTCTATTGGTCTATTTGTCAGGTTTTATGCCAGTACCACACTGTTTTAATTAATATAACTTTGTAGTATAGCTTGGAATCAGGAAACGTGATGCCTCCTCCTTTTTTCTTCTTTCTCAGGATTTCTTTAGCTGTTCAGGGTATACATTTTAGAAGTGCTTTTATTTATTTATTTCATTTCTGTTGAAAATGACACTGGAAGCTTGATAGTGTTCATACTGAAATTATAGATAGCTTTTGGTAGTGTTGACATTTTAACAATATTAATTCTTCCAATCCATGAACATAGGATCTCTTTCTATTTACTAATTTTTTTATTTCTTTCATCATTGTTGAGTTACTTCCCCCGCCCCCCCCCATCTCTTTCTGTACTATCCTCCTTGGAAATAAATTTCTCTGTGAAAACCACACTTAAGGACCTGGAGGTATAGTACATTGCTTGTTCATGGGGTATCTATCTTAGTGTTTGAAATTTCTCTGCACAGGAAACATTTATTCTCTCCATTTATTTATTTATTCACCCACTTATTTAAATAAGTATGAATTCATGGACATTTATTTTATACTTTTTTATTATAATCCAATACAACTTTATTTGGGGTTTCCCTGATGGCTCAGTGGTAAAGAATCCGTCTGTAAAACAAGAGACAAAGGAGATGTGGGTTCAGTCCCCAGGGTCAGGAAGATCCCCAGAGGAGGAAACGGCAACCTGCTCCAGTATTTGCTTGGAGAATTTCATGGACAGATGAGCCTGACGGGCTATCGCCCATGGGGTTGCAAACAGCAGGACATGACTGAGTGACTAAGCACACACTCTACATTATTTATTCTGCTGCTCAAACTGCTCTAGCTGTGCCTGTTGGGAGTTCTTTGCTTTGGCACTCATCTTCCTTCAACATCCCTCCGTCAGTTTGGACTTTTTAACTTCTGAGCAGTTGTTTACTTTCTGAAACTGTAAGATGACCCAGACTCATCTTATACATTTCCTGCCTTAATCCAACAATCAGCCATTTCTCCGGGACCTTTTGTTTCTTTGGCTGGAGAAAGATATTATAAAACAAGACCTATTCATGTGAATATGTAAAATCTGAGTTTCATCTGGAACATTGACACTAATCAACTAAAAATGAATACTTGTTTAATGATCAGCCTTCAGAAGACTACTAATTCCAGGATGATGAGATAGCATAAGCACTTCATTAACACCAGTTTCTAGAAATTCTTCAAATAGCATGAAAATCGAGCCTAGTCTTGGGAATGGAGGAGAATAAAAGCAAATTTGAGGTGATAGGATAAGAAAGTATAAGAAATGTGGGAATTATTTAAGAAGTATGCATACTCAACCATAAGGTAAGACAAATGCCTTCCTCTTCATTAAAAAGAAAAGAAAAAAAAAGCTTACTTTGTATAGTGGAATTTGATTTCTGAACTGTTTCCTGGATTGATTCTTCGTTCTAGGGCCAAAGTAAAACAAACTTTGGGAGTAAGTGGAGAATACCATTGGTGTACTGCCCCCAGATTCTGCCATCTAGTTTCTCAGCATTTATTCTTTTATTCAATAAAATATTATTTGAGCACCTTCTGTGGAGGACAAGTTTTGAAGGTCTGGTGTTCTGGGGGACTTACCTCGTGGTCCAGGGGTTAAGACTCCATGCTTCCACTGCAGGCGCTGTGTGTCTGATCCCTGGTTGGGAAACCACATGCCACATGCCATGCATGGTGTGGCCAAAAAGAGAGAAAAAAGTAAGAAAGAAGAAAAAGAAGGGAAGAAAGAAAAGACTCTGGTGTTCTGGTTACTATTGCTGCACAAGAAGTCATCCCCAAATGAAACAGGACAGCAGCCACTTAATTGTGCTAGTTTGTGAACTGGTTATTGAGGAAGAACCCAGCAGAGGCAGGCACCAGGAGTGCTAAGGGCATCAGTAGGCTGCAACCAACGATCGTTGCTGCTTGAAGAAAGCTAATGGGCACTGGAAACAGGAGGACTTGCCTTCTCCCTTCCTTCTTCCATTCTGTCTCCCACTGCTTCCCACTGTCAGATGCTCATCAGAAGCAAAATGGCAAGGGAAGCCCTGGCTCCAACATTATAGACCAGAGGGCAGAGGATGAGCTTGGAAACGAGACGAAATAAATAACACAGACAAACTTATGACCTATTGAAGACTTCTTTAAACACCAAACTTTGAATTGTGTCCATCTTAAATAGAAATTTTAAATTGCACTCTTTTTTCACAGAAGATTCTAAATATAATTTTTCTTGGTGTCTTACGATGGGCAGTTCAGTTCAGTTCAGTCAGTCAGTCAGTCGTGTCCGACTCTTTGCGACCCCATGGACTGCAGCACACCAGGCCTCCCTAATGATGGGCAGGGTTTTATGCTATTTATCATACATTGATTCCTCAGCACCTGTGTTTCAGGATAAGATCCCTGTCTGTTCCCTAATATCACATTTTCTGTGTCATTTGAGATACAACTGATTTGTGTAGTTTTTCCCTTTGTCTGTCAAATAGATTCAAATGAGTTACATCATTGTTGATACTGGGACCTGACTTTATCCTAAGGTCTGTATTCTAAACTGATATTGGCTCAGCTTTCAAATATGAAAACATATTTAATATGGTATAAAATAACAATAAATAGGCTTGAATAAATGCCCAAAAGGTTTGTGTACAAGTCAAGTGGTTGAATCTCAGTGGAGGCACCTTCCTTTACAGTTACACAGAGGCTTTGCTTCCAAGTTCTCAGTATGTAACTATGTTGGACAGCTGATTTCTGATTTGGAGTAGTATTAAGTATAACTTGTTTTCAGTATTTCTTTCTCTCTTTTCTTTTCCTTCTTTTTTTTTCTATTTAGAAAAAAAGTTAGGTTTCAACCTTGAAGACAGCTGTTTTTCTAGTATTTGTCTAGCCTAAGTCTTGTCTTATGACTTTAAGTGTGAAGGTGTTTAGAAGAGCCGTAGTAAAAATTTTGCCTTCTTATTTACCTGGTCTCCAGGTATCTCCATGTAGCAGCTGATCTTAGAGATGACAGGGGGAAATTGTTGGGCCAGGTACCTTGGGGGCTTCCCTGGTAGCTCAGCTTGGTAAAGAATCCGCCTGCTATGCAGGAGACCCCTGTTCGATTCCTGGGTCAGGAAGTTCATCAGGAGAAGGGATGGGCTACGCATTCCAGTATTCTTGGGCTTTGGTGGTGCTCTGATGGTAAAAAAAAAAAAATCCGCCTGCAATGCGAGAGACCTCAGTTGGGAAGATCACCTGCAGGAGGGCATGGCAACCCACTCCAGTATTCTTGTCTGGAGAATCCCCATGGACAGAGGAGCCTGGCGGGCTACAGTCCATAGAGTCACAAAGAGTCGGACACGACTGAGCGACTAAGCACAGCACAGCACAGAGTACCTTGGATGTCAAGTCTCCGTGCCTAAGGTGTCCAACTGTGCCCTCCACAGCAGTAGCCTGTTTAGGGCTACAGAATAACTTAAAAACATATTTATTTATAACTTGCGGCTCACTGCAAAGCTTGCAATGTGAAGCTCAAAGTGTAACTAACACATTTTTTATCAAAGAAAATGCCTTGACTTAGCAGAAGTTACTCAAACAAAATAAAAATCATTTCTCTTTGATGAATGGCATATTTGATTTTTGCTGGATCATTATCAGCCAATTCTTTATTCTCCCCATCAAGAAAGGCTATTGCATTTCAGAGATTTTTAGTAAGTTTAGGGATGTCTTCTGTAACACAGAAATATGTCCAGATGACATTTCTTATATTGGAATTATTTTTAGAATACATCCCTCCCTCGCTATGGATTTGAGTGCCCTGAAAAGTTGTCTAACTATCTGATTGAAGAGTATTTACCCTGAGAAAGTCCAATGGATGGTTTAGAAGAGATCTGTAATCTCTTAGATAATTCAGAGAAACATCAGATGTTTCTTTTTGTAACAGATGTTATATATTGAACACATAGGAATTGTCCTTGTTACAAAGTAAGTGAGCCTGTACTCAGTTCAGTCACTCAGTCATGTTGGACTCTTTGCGACCCCATGAATCGCAGCACGCCAGGCCTCCCCGTCCATCACCAACTCCCGGAATTCACCCAGACTCACGTCCATCGAGTCAGTGATGCCATTCAGCCATCTCATCCTCTGGCATCCCCTTCTCCTCCTGCCCCCAGTCCCTCCCAGCATCAGAGTCTTTTCCAATGAGTCAACTCTTCGCATGAGGTGGCCAAAGTACTGGAGTTTCAGCTTTAGCATCATTCCTTCCAAAGAAATCCCAGGGCTGATCTCCTTCAGAATGGACTGGTTGGATCTCCTTGCAGTCCAAGGGACTCTCAAGAGTCTTCTTCAACACCACAGTTCAAAAGCATCAATTCTTCGGAGCTCAGCCTTCTGCACAGTCCAACTCTCACATCCATACATGAGCACAGGAAAAACCATAGCCTTGACTAGATGAACCTTTGTTGGCAAAGTAATGTCTCTGCTTTTGAGTATGCTATCTAGGTTGGTCATAACTTTCCTTCCAAGGAGTAACGGTCTTTTAATTTCATGGCTGCAGTCACCATCTGCAGTGATTTTGGAGCCCCCCAAAAATAAAGTCTGACACTGTTTCCACTGTTTCCCCATCTATTTCCCATGAAGTGATGGGACCAGATGCCATGATCTTCGTTTTCTGAATGTTGAGCTTTAAGCCAACTTTTTCACTCTCCACTTTCACTTTCATCAAGAGGCTTTTTAGTTCCTCTTCACTTTCTGCCATAAGGGTGGTGTCATCTGCATATCTGAGGTTGTTGATATTTCTCCCGGCAATCTTGATTCCAGCTTGTGCTTCTTCCAGTCCAGCGTTTCTCATGATGTTCTCTGCATATAATTTAAATAAGCAGGGTGACAATATACAGCCTTGACGTACTCCTTTTCCTATTTGGCACCAGTCTGTTGTTCCATGTCCAGTTCTAACTGTTGCTTCCTGACTTGCATACAAATTTCTCAAGAGGCAGATTAGGTGGTCTGGTATTCCCATCTCTTTCAGAATTTTCCACCATAGCAATTGGGAATAAACTACAAGTAATTCACTAAAAGATTACCTAAAGCTTCAAACTATACAGAATTACAAGTGATGGGCAAATAACTATAGAGCATTGTTCTGGGGTTAACTGCAACACCTTTTATTGCATTCTCATGAAGGTATCAATGAGGCAGCTGAAAATTTCATATTAGGGATGTTAAAACTACAAGGGAAAATGAGATCTCTGTATAAAGGGTGCCCAGTGTGAAGACAACACAGAATGGAATTCTGGGGACAAAGGAAAGAAAACTGAGGAAGGGTTAGATATTTAGGAGGAGAATATAAGACAGTGAGACCACAAATCCAAGGGGATAGTTTCAAGTAAAAGTGAATGCTCAATCAAAAGGTCAGGGACTTCCCTTGTGGTCCAGTGGTTAAGATGTCACCTTCCAATGCAGATGATGCAGGTTCAATCCCTGGTTGGGGGATTAAGATGTCACAAGTCTTGTGGGCAAAAACAAAACAAAACAAAAACAAAAATACAAAAAACAAAAATAAAACAGAAGCAGTACTTTAATAAATTCAATAAAGACTTTAAAAAAAACAGAATGCTTTTAAAAAGTACAAATATGGCTCTTTAAAAATAAACTGTATTTTTTTAAACAAAAAGATCAAAGAGAATGAGAACTGATTATTAACTACTGGTATTACTCTCATCTGAATCTAGACAAATAAAATATAGTGGTTCAATATAAACTCATGTGCCTAGTTCCATAACCTGTGGTCTTTCCACCATTTCATGCTACTTTCTATTAAAAATAAACATACAAACCTGAGATTTTAAAAAGACAAATCAAATACCTACAGGCAAAGAAATAGTTGCACTAATTATGTGTTTATTCTGTGGTCATTAGATTCTGCACTGATCTAGACACTGGGAAAAGATTGGTCAAGAGTGTAAATATGTCTGTCCTTTGTGGAGCTTCTGGTCTTGTGAAGTTGCTAGGTATTAAACAAACAGTCATATTTAACAAGAGCTAAGAAGGAAAATTAACTTTGGGTTGTAAAAGGATATAAGCAGAAGGACCTTACTTGGTATGACTTTCAATTGTGGCATCATCAGTTCAGTTCAGTCACTCAGTTGTGTCCCACTACTTGCGACCGCATGGACTGCAGCATGCCAGGCTTCCCTCTCCATCACCAACTTCTGGAGCGTGCTCACACTCATGACCATTGAGTCAGTGAAGCCATCCAACCATCTCATCCTCTGTTGTCCCCTTCTCCTCCTGCCTTCAATCTTTCCCAGCATCAGGGTCTTTTCCAAGGAGTCTGTTCACAGTATATGTGACATCATATTGGAGCTGAAATCTCCAGAATGGTAGAAGTTGGTGAGATGGGATGGGCTGGGGTGGGGGACAAGTGATGGAAGGAGCATCTCTATTTAGGGCTGAGAAGCCAGGGGTGTCCAGGAGAGGTCAGCAAGGGCCAGATTATGCAAAAAAAAAAAAAAAAAGCCATGTTTATAGGTCTTTGTTTAAGGTCTCTTGTATAAGGAAAAGCCTTTACAGAGTATTTATTTTACATTTAATTTCTACACCTTCCTGAGACCATGACCAAGGAACAGCACTGCTTCAAACAGGAAAATCAACATTATAACTTCTCCTGGTAGCAGCATGCCACCATCATTTTTCTTTTTTTCCCCTTTCTTCCTCATCACTAAGCCAATCTAGAAATCACTGAATGTAACTTTGGAACACTGGCATCATGATAACAGCCATGACTGACACAAATCTGAGAGCTAGTTGCTGGAAGAACACTGCTGGTACAATTCTACCAGATTCCATTCTACAAATGCCATATTAGAACAGAGAGGAAAGTGAAAGATAATCAGAATGGAAGAGACTACAAGCTTCCTCTGATTTTGTGTGTATGCCTGTGCTCAGTCACTGAGTCTGACTCTTTGTGACTCTGTAGACTGTAATCTGCCAGGCTCCTCTGTCCATGGAATTTTCCAGGTGAGAATAATGGAGTGGGTTGCCATTTTCTACTCCAGGGCATCGTCTAGACCCAGAGATTGAACCTGCATCTCCTATGTTTTCTGTATTGGCAGGTGGATTCTTTAGCACTAGCACAACATGGGAAGCCTTTGATTTTAAGAGGCAACAACCCCACAAATTGGTCTTTGGAGAAAGTAGTGCCAGTCTTGCTCCAGTAATATTTCAGGTGACAGTCACATACCTAATATCTCTCTTGTAGTCCAGGAACTCACTGCATCCGTTTGCTTTATGAGTCTTTTCCTGGGAACATGGTGTAGCTTGACTGAGTAATGGTCCTGAAACCCGCACAGCGGGGCAGAGGTTGGGAACTCCTCAGATAGATGCTGTTTAAATTGTGAGTTTAGTAATTACTTAGCTCATTCTCTGAGTTATTTCCTGGACCCACCTAGATTTAATGGATCCCAAATCTTATCTGAGAAACTCCTATGTTTATTCATATATATACACCCACACATATATTTTCTATTACAAGCAGGTTGATATGAAAGACTATACATCTCATGGTGTCATCCACCCTTTTTTTTTATATAGTTAGAAAGTTAAACATGACTTCATCAGTAAATGATTAATCTACAAAAGAAAAAATTCAGTGAGCATATGGACAATTTGAATAGCATAACTAGCAAACCTGATGAAGTTGTCATGGTTCTAATACTATAAGCGAAAGCTATAGACTATATAGAACATTTGCAAAGGAAGATTATGTTATTATTTTTAAGACAAATCTCAACAAATTTCAAAGAATATCATGTGGAAAAATTTTTTCTGATTATAATAAAATGCAACTAGAAATGGCTTTAAAGATGGTTTTGGGACTTCCTTGGGCTGCAAGGAGATCCAACCAGCCCATCTTAAAGGAGATCAGTCCTGGGTATTCATTGGAAGGACTGATGCTGAAGCTGAAACTCCAATACTTTGGCCACCTGATGCGAAGAGTTGACTCGTTTGAAAAGACCCTGATGCTGGGAAAGATTGAGGGCAGGAGGAGAAGGGGACGACAGAGGATAAGATGGTTGGATGGCATCACCGACTCAATGGACACGGGTTTGGGTGAACTCCGGGAGTTGGTAATGGACAGGGAGGCCTGGCGTGCTGCAGTTCATGGGGTCGCAAAGAGTCGGACATGACTGAGCAACTGAACTGAACTGGGCTTCCCTGGTAGCTCAGCTGGTAAAGAATCTGCCTGCAATGCAGAAGACCCCAGTTCAATTCCTGGATCTGGAAGATCCACTGGAGAAGGGATAGGCTACCCACTCCAGTATTCTTGGGCTTCCTTTGTGGCTTAGCTTGTAAAGAATCCACTTGCAATGCGGGATACCTGGGTTTGATCCCTGGGTTGGGAAGATCCCCTGGAGAAGCAACAGGCAGAAGCCAAAGGCTACCCACTCCAGTATTCTGGCCTGGAGAATCCCAAGGACTGTATAGTCCATGGTTTCACAAAGAGTCAGACACTACTGAGTGACTTTCACTTGGATATCCGATGGTTAGGGCTCCATGCTTCCACTACAGTGAAAGTATGTTCACTTCCTGGTCAGGAACTAAGATCCTTCACACTGCACAGCATGGCAGGAAAAAAGATGCTTTTAAAGTCCATAAATCATAGACAGTTTTGTAAAATGTAAAATAACCTTTATTATTACATTTTATTTATATTATAAAACCCTTTCTATCATGTAACAAAATCATTTTTTTTTTAGATTCTGTATTTTTCTTTGACTTACATCACTTGGTATAAATCATCTCTGGGTCCATCCATGTTGCTGCAAATGGCATTATTTCATTTTATTTTATAGCTGAGTAATGTTCTATTGTATATATTAATCCACTCTTATGTTCTTCAAATCACTCTTCAGTTTGGTCCTCTTCCCCAGGTTATAATCTTAAATTCCCAGATTCTTGTGGAATATGTGCTGGGGTAGCCATCTCTCTTAACCTCCAATACCTTCAGAATGTGACTGCATTTAGATACAGGGCATTTAAAGTGACAAAGTCCTTTCACAAAACTGAGCACATCACCTTCCCCTAAAAGTGATTCCTCTTTCTCAAGAAAGAAGATTTCAAGTTCATTCTTTCGTTCTCATACTCAGTGTTTACTGAGAAATCACTAAGTGATGGGAACTGGGGTGCAAAGATGACTTGGTCACAGTTCCGAGCCTCAGAGCTCCCACACCCCCACGCTAGCTTATTCCTGTCACTGACACTCCATCCCTGGTTGCCAACTTTGGGTCATTTTTCACTTCTCCTTTTTTCAACTTTCACTTCTGGTCAGTCCTAGATTTCCGATGCATCTTTCATGGCCGTGTTTTTTCCCATCTACTCTGAGTGCCAAGTCTTCCCAGGATTCCTGGCAGTGTCTTCTACTGGGCTGTTCCTTTTCTAGTTCTTGGCCTCACTCACATCCTATCCATCTTACAGGTCAGAAAACATCAACTTTCATCAGGTTGCCTGCTACTCCTTCCTTGAGAATCTCTTTCTTGCAGGAAATGTAAACGCAAGGTATATGAATCTGGGTCATTTAAGGAGTACAGTTCATATTTGATGTTTGGTACATGTAGAACTTCACTCATGAGCAATCATCTGAGGTTTCTTTTATTGATGAATAGTCTATCTTTCCACAAGGCTCTTATACTGTCTACCTACGTGAGCCAGGAATATTCGAGTTTTTGACTTGGGTAAATGCTTCAACTGTGACTTGCTTTGACAGATGAATTTCTTCTCCAAAAGTTCTCCAAAGTTGTGTATATATATGACCAGTTCAGGGCACAGAAATAATTTAAATCAGTAATAAATTTTGCCTTTACCACTTTAAGCTTCATTGACTACAAATTTCTTACATCTTAAACTTCTAAATTGATTTTATTTATCCATGTTATTTATTTCTTCATGATAAAGAAAGAACCTCAGATTTACTGTGAACAGTATCAAGGGTGGAAGCATAGCTCCAGACTTCCTGGGCTCAAATACAGGTGGTGCCGGCTATTCCACTGGCTTACTTCGGTAAGTTCTAACTTTTCTGGGCCCCAGTTTCTCTCTCATAGGATTGTTATGAGGTTTTAATGAGCTGAAGAATACAAGGTGCATATACCAATAGGCATATATAAAGCAATGCTATTATTGTATATACCAGTGTAATACACCAATGCTATTATTCTTCTAAAGAGAATGAGGAAGGAATTCTTTCCCCTCGTCTCACCTTCCCCTCTCTCAAGCTGTGTAGCAATAGCCACAGGTCTCATTTGCAGTCTCCAACATCTTCACTGCTCTCAATGCTCACCCTCTGCCGACCTCTCAAATGACATCCCCCTAACTAAAGAGGCTAGACACACCTGAACAAACACAGTTAGTGGTGATGTAAGGCTCTCGGGAAATGAGTGTAGAGAAAGTCTCAAAGGATGGGCGTGAGGTTTATGGTATTGCATCGGAACGGGTAGAACTCCAGAGAGATATAAATCCATGCTAAAAATGAAAGGCCAAACTAGTGCTTGGGAGAGATGAGTGAAGAATGCAGTGCCTCCTGCTTTCAGGAAATACCAGAACTTCTTTCAGATCTACAGGAAAGGTCCCCAGAGGCCAGAATGAAGCAATCTTTCTATCAGGCAAATTTCCCTATTTCTGACCTAACCTATATGTCACAGGCTATAGTGAAACCTCTCTCTCTTTCTCTCTCGGTTGCTGTAAGACTTCATGTAAAAGTAATCCCTACCAGAAGTAAAGGAGAAACATTCAATGAAAATCACTCTTGTGTCTTATCCTCCAGATCTTCCCATTTGTTTCTATCTTTGGTCTCTATTTTCTAATCTATAAAAGGAGAAACTCGGTTTAATGATTTCTAAAATGCTGCCCACGTATTGTCATCAATGTTCCAAAGTGCTTGATGGTGTGTTGGGAGCCAAGAAGAATATTAAAAGTCCTCCCCTCTGGGGATATTCAGGCTAAACTGGGAAGACAGTAAATAGGATGACAATGAGAAGCTGTGTGTATTTTACCTAGGTAATGCATTTTGCCACTAATGGCAAACAGTGTGGGAAAAAATATATATAGACACGGAGTAGAAGAGAGGATAACCAAGGGACTGGAGGCTGCTGTTTAGTCACTAAGTCGTGTCTGACTCTTTGTGGCTCTGTGGACTGTAGCCCTGCCAGGCTCCTCTGCCCATGGGATTTCCCAGGCAAGAATACTGGACTGGGTTGCCATTTTATTCTCCACGGTTATCTTCCCGATCCAGGGATGGAACCCGTGTCTCCTGCACTGGTGGGCGGATTCGTTACCGCTGAGCCACCAGGGAATGGGGCTGAATTGGGAGAACCTTAAGTGAAGAAGAAGAAAGAGAGTCCTGGGAGGAACTGGTTGAGGCCTGTGTAGAGCATGATGTGACATCCAGTGAGCAGGTGGATGGCTGGCTGGTGATCAGATTTCACTCACAAGAGTAGTGGAAAAAATTCGAAGAGGAATATTGAGACCGCCTTATTCACAGTTTTGGGTACCAGGCTGGGAGTCTGTCCTCTACTCTTAGGTTAATGCCTCTCAAAATTTTCCACAGAAGAATCCCCGAGGCTGATGAGAAAATGAGGAATGCTTCTGTCAACTGGGAAAAAAAAAAAATCACAACCTAAAAGTAAGCTGAGAATTATGTTTTATTAGGCAGACTTTCTGAGGGCTTAAGCCCAAGATACTTACATAGCTCTGAGGGACTGCTCCAAAGAGGTAGGGAAGGAGCCAGGATATATAGGAGATTTTGCAGCAAAAATCAAGCAGTTGGAACATCAAAATATGACTGTTCATGAAAGAAAACCAAACATCTCATTCCCGTTGGCTCAGGTAGTAAAGAATCCGCCTGCAATGTAGGAGACTCTGGAAACACAGGTTCGATCCCTGGGTTAGGAAGATGTGGAGGAGGAAATGGCTCCCTACTCCAGTATTCTTCCCTGCAAAATTCCACGGACAGAGGAGCTTGGATGGCTACAGTCCAAGGGTTCGCAAAAGACTGGACATGACCGAGCACACATGCATGCTTGTTCCCTTTACAAGATCAAAAGTCCCAAGGAGGTCAGTCTTCCATAAAAACACGTTATCATTTCCCCCCATGTTTTCTAGTTAAGGAATTTGGAACTCTTCTATATGGAGGAAGATGCAGGAGTCTGGGCTCATTGAAATTATTCCTTTGATCTGTAAACCAGCTATCTGGAACCTGTATCCTGTTCTTTCCCATCCTGAGTCCCTGCAGCGTGCACAGCTGGGCATGACTGCAGAGACCGAGGGCTTGGCATTGGGCAGCCTGTTTTGTCTCCATCCTGAGTCCCCTCAAGGCTCACCGTTGGCAGTCTCAGGGGCTGAGGGCTGGATGGCCTCACCATCCTTTGTTTGCTGATAGGGCAGGCAATATTTTCCATTCACACTTCTATTCTCTTTTGACTATAAAGGGAAACATTTTGAAGTTTTATGATAACAATTTCTATGGATAATTTTCAAAATATCTACCTCTATAATATCTGGTTTCATTTTGTGATAATAATTATGACATTCTCTTACTAAAACTTTCAGAAAATCCAACCTGTAGGCAAATATTTTATTTTAGAACTTTGTTAGTGTCTCAGTCATGTTTGAGTCTTTGTAACCCCATAGACTGTAGGCTGCCAGGCTCCTCTGTCCATGGAATTTACCAGGAAAGAATACTGGAGTGGGTTGTCATTCCCTTCTCCAGGCATCTTCCAGACACAGGGATTGAACTGGGGTCTCCTGCATTACAGGCAGATTCTCTACCATCTGAGTCAAAGGGGATGCCCTAGAACTTTGAATACTCCAATTTAAATACTAAACTTTAGGTAAGACTACTCCAACTAAAAAGCTTAAGCTTTATCCTACAGAAAACCATTGCAAATATTTTGAAAAGAGAATCACAAGCTATTTCAGAGTATTGCATATATTAAAAAGAAACAAATGCTGCAGGGAAATGCAAACTCCTGTTCCAGGAGACCCCTGCTTTTTCTGAACTCTTCCTCACAGTCTGAGGACTTGGCAGAAAAGAAGACTATCGCTATCTTTCCTAAAACTCAGACTGTCTTGATCTCTTCAAAGCACTTGTACATACATTATTTAATTTTTATTTCAACATAGTTTTCCAAGAATGACTCAGAGGCCAATAACAGGCTACAAAGAGCTAGAGAGCTAGCCTCTAAGAAAATATATGGATTTGACCCCTCATTTGAGCACACTCTTTTTTTAAAAAGCCAAAACTTTGAGAAAGTTTCTACTTTAGGAAATACTAAATTTCTGATACGGTTTCCTGTAATTTATTTGTATGTACAAGGTTAAAAATATTGTCACTGAGATTCTGTGCATGCTGGTGAGTCCTGGTTCGTAGGAGCTAGGCAGAGATTCTTTCTTGGACGGACAGCTGTTCTTGAGACTATTGTAAGGAGTTCACTATCAAAGCTGGGTGCTTCCCTCCCATCCCCCATTGTGGTGATTAACAAACTTCATTTGCATGTGTCTTGATGTCTGGCTATCCTATCTTTCCTTGATTTACAATTGTGGATGTAATAGGATACTGGAGTGTGTGTGTTTCTTCTTATGAATCAAAAGTTCAGTTCAGTTCAGTTGGTTAGTCGTGTCTGACTCCTTGTGACCCCATGGACTGCAGCACGCCAGGCTTCCCTGTCCATCACCAACTCCTGTCCATCCAACAGGAGTGTCCATCCAACATCCACATCCAAACTCCAACTCTTGTCCATCAAGTCGGTGATGCCATCCAACCATCTCATCCTCTGTCATCCCCTTCTCCTCCTGCCTTCAATCTTTCCCAGCATCAGGGTCTTTTCAAATGAGTTAGTTCTTCACATCAGGTGGCCAAAGGATTGGAGTTTCAGCTTCAGCCTCAGTCCTCCCCATGAATATTCAGGATTGATTTCCTTTAGGATGGACTGGTTGGATCTCCTTGCAGTCTGAGGGCTTCTCAAGAGTCTTCTCCAGCACCACAGTTCAAAAGCATCAATTCTTCAGCACTCAGCTTTCTTCATAGTCCAACTCTCATATCCGTACATGACTACTGAACAAACCACAGCTTTGACTAGATGGACCTTTCACTTCGGAATGAAAAGTATCTCCTGCCCTATCAGTAAACAAAGGTTGTTACAGCCATTGAGCCATCACTTTGCAGCCCCTTCACTGGTGAACCCTGAGGGAACTCAGGATGGAGACAAAGAATGCCCGCCATCTGGCAATCAATTGCTACAGCCACCCGCAAGGGTGCACCCTGAGGAGACCCAGGATGAGAAAGCACAGGATACTGGCCCCAGATAGCTGAGGTGCCTGTCAAAGGAATGGATTCAATCAACCTAGACTGTGTCTTCCTGTGTATAGAAAAGTAACACTAGTTTCATTAATTTGAGATGTCTGATTTTCTTTAGTTAACAGCAATCTTCTGATATTTCGACTGCCTGGTCATAGTTGCAATAACTCCTATATACCCTGGCTCCTCCCCACCTCTTGTCTCTTCAAAACAGTCTCTCAGCTTTATCTGAGATGCTGTGACCCAGGCTTGAAGTCCTCAGAATGTCTGCTGAATAAAACATAATTCTCAACTTTTATGCTGTACAATTTTTTTTTCAGCCAACATTCTTACTGCTATTGCCTTCTTCATCCACCCAGTGACCTTCAGAACATTTTATGGGCTGATACTCTGTGCGTATGTGTAGGGGAGAAGTTAATCCAGTTTGAAACGCATGAATTCTGAGTTGGAAATGTATAAATAAATCATAGAAAAAATGTGATATAAATAGGCAGTCTGAATTGCATCAGTTCAGCCGCTCAGTTATGCTCAACTCTTTGTGACCCATGGACTGCAGCACACCAGGCTTCCCTGTCCAGCACCAACTTCCAGATAGTGCTCAAACTCATGTCCATCGAGTCGGTGATGCCATCCAACCATCTCATCCTCTGTCATCTCCTTCTCCTCCTGCCTTCAATCTTTCCCAACATCAGGGTCTTTTCAAATGAGTCAGTTCTTCACATCAGGTGGACAAAGTATTGGAGTTTCAGCTTCAACATCAGTCATTCCAATGAACACCCAGGACTGATCTCCTTTAGGATGGATTGGTTGGATCTCTTTGCAGTCCAAGGGACTCTCAAGAGTCTTCTCCAACATCATAGGTCAAAAGCATCAATTCTTTGGTGCTCAGCTTTCTTTATGGTCCAACTCTCAAATCCATACATGACTATTGGAAAAACCATAGCTTTAATTGGATAGACCTTTGTCAGCAAAGTAATGTCTCTGATTTTTAATATGCTGTCTAAGTTGGTCATAGCTTTTCTTTCAGGGAGCAAGTCTCTTTTAATTTCATGGCTACAGTCACCATCTGCAGTGATTTTAGAGCCCAGGGAAATGAATTCTGTCACTGCTTCAATTGTTTTCCCATCTATTTGCCATGAAGTAATGGGACAAGATGCCACGATTTTAGTTTTTTGACTTTTGAGTTTTAAGACAGCTTTTTCACTCTCCTCTTTCACTTTCAAGAGGCTCTTTAGTTCCTCTTCACTTTCTACCATAAGGGTGGTGTCATTTGCATATCTGAGGTTATTGATATTTCTCCCAGCAATCTTGATTTCAGCTTGTGCTTCATCCAGCCCAGCATTCTGCATGAAGTACTCTGCATATAAGTTAAATAAGCAGGGTGACAATATACTTTGGCCACCAGATGCGAAGAACTGACTCATTGAAAAAGACCCCAATGCTGGGAAAGATTGAAGGCAGGAGGAGAAGGGGATAACAGAGGATGGTTGGATGGCTGAGGAGGAGAAGGCGACAACAGAGATGGTTGGATGGCATCACCAACTTAATGAACATGAGTTTGAGCAAGCTCCAGGAGTTGGTGATAGAGAAGCCTGGCTTACTGCAGTCCATTGGGTCCGTTGGACACGACTGAGCGACTGAACTGAACTGAACTGACAATATACAGCCTTGATGTACTCCTTTCCCAATCTGGAACCAGTCCATCGTTCAGTTCTAACCATTGCTTTTTGACCTGCATACAGATTTCTCAGGAGGCAGGTAAGGTGGTCTGGTATTCCCATCTCTTGAAGAATTTTCCACACTTTGTTGTGATCCTCACAGCCAAAGGCTTTGGCGTAGTCAAGAAAGCATGGGTAGCTTACTCCAAATATCTCCCTCTGTCTACCTGTCAAGATTCTGCCAATATTAAGGTGTTCAAAAATCCCTTGCTGAAACATGAATACCTTTTGAGAAGGAAAGATTTAAGGAGGTGGTGGTGAGGTTAAAGCCCAATTTGCTATTTGCTCCAGTTTTAGAATCTTAGACACTTCTAGGAGAATGATATATAAGAGGTCAGCCTGCACAAGCTTTCGCTTAATAACAACATGTCTTACAGTTGCTGAAATTATTCATCCAGCTTCAATACAAACAAAGCAAAGATCTAGTAATTCACCACTGAAAGAAGTAATTCCTTCCATAATTACATCATATTAATGATATTTGTCTTAGTAAGTATTGGGCCATACAGTTTTCAGCACTCTTTTATGCCTTTATTATCTCATTCATTTAATGTCGTTATATCAAGACAACTTCTGAGTGTTGAACTATAATCTACCTACGTACAGCTTCCATCCTGTGATCTCATCTGCCCAGAACAGCACATAAAATATGGTTTCCATGAATACTCTTCTTATTAAAGATCATTCTGAAGACTTTGTAAGACAATCTGGAGAAAGAAGAGAAAACACCAAGGGAAAAGAATTGTGGACCCACCAACATCAGTAAGTGCTTAGAGAAAAACATGAAAAATTATATATGTATAAGGTTGCTTCTTGAAATTCAAATAGAAAAGAAATCACCAGTTACTAACCTGGGAGATTAGTTAAGAAAATTACAGTGTGTGTATATCATATGATATGATGTAGCTATTGACAATGATTATCTCATGATACATTTTGACTAGGAAAGCTATCCATGGCATACTGAGTGAAATAAAGGTGCTTATAGAAAATATATATGATCCCATTTCACGAAATTATAAACATATGTACTTCTAAATATGCATGATGAAATAGCAAATGAATGGTTAATAGTGGTTGTATTTGGATGGTGGTATCTGAAAGATTTTTAAGATTTTTGTTCTTTAGATTTTTCAACAGGGACCCTTTATCATTCCCCCCCCCCAAATCAATATTTCAATATAAAATAAGAATAAATGGCTGGCTGGTAAATAAATTGGTATTCAGTATGTTTCTTTTTTGCTTTGTGCCATGCATTCTATTTTATTTATTGTGGTAAAAGTCACATAATATAAAACTACTTTAACCATATTTAAGGGTACAGTAAGTGCCACTAAGTACAGTCACATTGTTGTTCAATTCTTACTATAATCCATTTCTTGAATTTTTCTTCAATTTCCAGATTGAAACTCTGCACCCACCAAACACTAAGCTCCCTTCCCTTCTCCACATTCCCCACCCCTGACACCTACTAGTGTACTTTCTGACTCTATGAATTTGACTATTCTGGATACTTCATATAAGCAGAATAAATATTTGTCTGCTTCCGTGCATGCTCAGTTACTTTAATCCTGTCTGACTCCTTGCAACGCTATAGACTTAGCCGGCCAGGCTCCTCTGTCCATGGGATCCAGGCAAGAACACTGGAGTGGGTTGCCATGCCCTCCTCGAGGGGAACTTCCAAACCCAGGAACTGAACCCACGCTTCCTACGTCTGCTGCACTGTAGGAGAATTCTTTATCCACTGAGCCACCTGGGAAGCCCCGTATTTGTCTGTGCCTAATATATATTGGGATGAACTTTTAAAGTTAACTTAATATGTAGTACATTTTTTTGAGTTGAGACTTGAAGGTATAAATGAAACATTGCCTAAGTCTTTTAAAATCAGAGGGAGAGAAAGAGCGAAAGAGAGAAGCATATGTGTGTATGTGTAGGTGAAGACAGAAAATAAAGAAAAATATGTTCTGGGTGGTCTAAAAGAAGCAATAAATCAGGTAATAAAAATAAAAAACAAATTAAGAAAAAAAATGTCAAAGTGGAATTTAAAGAAGTAGAATTCCCAATGAGAGATACATTGGAGGGTGAACCAGAACCACAAGGGAAGTGGCAGGACTCATTACTTGAGTCATGTTAGAAAAACACACACAACCCAAACCCACTCTTTTGTCTTTTCCAGTTTCTAAATATGTTGACCTTTCAGGGACCCATCTCCATCTCTTCTTTTTGTTATGAGGAAGTTGAAAAGGGCTATAATTTCATGCTAGATTTCTCCTAGGTGACTGAAGCTTTCAGGTGAAACATCTCAGTGTTGAAGAGGGACCACTTATTACTCAGCAGTTCTCACACAGCGTGATTTGTTCTTTGTAAAATTCTAGCCTGGAGCCTTTGCAGCTGGCTGAGCCCCCACCCTGTGGATACAGCACGGAAAAAGAGGGCCTGCATTAGTGACACGTGGGCTGTATTTAAACACTATGTTATGGCCTCCTGCCTGTGTGTAGGTTTTGAGAAGGTTACAACACATCTGGTTTTAGTCTGTCCCCACAGTTTGAGCAGGAAGTAAGTAGGCTCTGAAGATGCTGGATTCCAGCCAGTTCAAAGGGGAATGTGAGGCTGCTTTTCCCAATGAAACTGAGTCCAAAGAGTAGCTGAGCCTCTTTTCTTTCACCCTCTTGTTAATGTGAAACACATCCTTAAAACTCGTCATTTCAAGCCACAAGCATAAAATCAAAAATCAGGTTACAGTAGTAGACCCATTACAAGGTCCATCACGGCACCTTAGACTACTGTATTTCAAAATAGGTAGCCTCTCAACTCCAGGTTTCAAAGCTTTCCAGAGCCCTAGGAATTCTGAGTCCTAAAATAAACACTTTCAGACTCCCCGTAGCAGCAGTCTCCTTCGTACCCTGCAGTTTCTCCCTTTTTCCTTACCTCCTCCCAGTCCACTTTAAACTGGTGTGTGTGTGTGTTTAACTGCTATATTTTGACTTCCACTCTAACCATTCCACTGACTGCTCCATCCAAGGTGACCAATTCTCAAATTTCATGTCCTTGACATTGGTAAAACGTTTGGCTCTGGTATCCATCTCCTCCTACCCCTCTTGTTTCCATAGAGTCGCAGCATTCTGCTTCTTTCCTGCCTCTCTTCCTTTGTCTTCCCTCTGCTTTCATGGCACATTTTTTTTTTCTTCCATTCAAGGCCTTTCTAATCCCCTCTGGTCTTCTCTCTCATTCTAATTTCCCTGGAGAATTAACCACTGTTGATATTTTCATGTAGTTGACTAGCATACTCCTCCATAGTCCACTAAATACAACCAGCTAGATGTGCTACAGTCATGAGAAACTCCACACTCCCAAAGCAAATCGGTCTTCCTGGCCTAAATCTAAATGCAAGTTACAAATATTTCCAAAGAGCTTGCTCTGTCCATCAACTGAGTTTTGAAGGCAGGAAGCTTTGCAGTTATGCACTTCTCTTCCATCTCCTAATATGTCTGTATTTCTACCAAAGTCTTCCTCTTTCTTTTAAAGCTTGAATTACTGTTCAAGTTTGTCTCCCTGTCTATTCCTCCTCCTAATTACACAGTCCATTATTGCTGTACTTGTTGTTGCTGTTGTTGTTTAGTCTGTAAGTCACATCCAACTCTTTGTGACCCCATGGACTTTAGCCCATGAGGCTCCTCTGTCCATGAGATTTCTCAGGCAATAATACTGGAGTAGGCTGCCATGTGCTTCTCCAGAGGATCTCTCCAGAGCAGGGATTGAATCCCAGTCCCCTGCATCAGCAAGAAGATTCTTTGCCACGGAGCCACTACGCAAGCCTACTGCACTTCTGCTTAATCCAAATTTTGTCCTCTTTGTACCCACCTCAACCTTGTATCCCATTATCAAGCTAATTATCTCAGAATGCTGCATGTATTGGATTATTTCATTTACTATTGATGATTTCATTTACTAAGGGATGATTTACTATTGATAAATGAAAAGCAGTAACTTTTCAGTCTAGTTTTCAAGGCTCTCCAAAATCCAAGCCTGTCTTACTGTTCCCACCTTTTAACCTATCAACTCACCACAAAAATCAAGTAAGACCATCTACTGGGTCTCTGGTCTAGTCATTCTAGCCAATATCTTATATTCTTTTTTGCCTTAGAGACTCCAAACCTTCTGCCTAAGCATCTCTGGTGGTCAGATGGAACTGAGTCCAAGTAGAGAGCACCCCTTCCATGATGTTTTCAAAACTCTAAGTGACTTTAAACTCAAAAACCACAGTGAGAAGGAATTTTACTTATGAACTGTGGAAAAGAATTCCAAATGGGCAATGAAGTACTTTCATCTTACTTATTGCCCGAAGCACCCAAGTATAAATCACTGCTGAGATTTCATATGAATAAAGTATTTTCTTCCTCACATCTGAATTCACATTGACTTTAAACCGGAACTAACAGTTATAAATGTGAGTTTTTTGGAGAAAAGAACCCAATTCAAAGAGATTTAATAATAAGGTCTCCACTCATTTATATTCTCAGTAAGAAATGAGTATAAAACGAGTCTAATAAATACATTTCTGTTTTTATCCTCGAAACTATTCCCCACTGCAGGTCAATCTCAAGGGATCTTTTTTCACATAAGTCAGGGAAACTTTCTGATTAGAAAATAAATAGAATGCCAAACTTCATCCACTTTGGGTTTTTATAAGCAGTCTACATTGTTTCTAGAACAAAGAATAATTTCAAATGTTCTTTGCTTTTGAAAGCAAGGGAGATGAAAATATGTTAAGTATTCTCAAGCTAGATATCTTAAGGTTATTTTACAAGTTGGCAATAGTTTACAAGTTGCAAATAGTTTTGCATTCATTGAACTATAAAATTTCCTGTTAGTGATTAAGGACTCTTTTAAGAAGATAATAATTACTTATTAAAAACACTCTTGGCTCACTAATTGATTTGAGATAGCAAATAAGGATGTTTTGCAAAATGAAAAACCACAATCTGGGCAATCTTCCCCAATATTTTTTTTTTCTGGCTACATTATTTCCTAGAATATTGTTGGCTAATTTACACCACTTTTCCACACTCCTGACAATATCTGAAATAAAGGATGAATCTTTCTATCTCATAATCCTAGTCTGAAGAGTATATAACAGAGTTCGTGGTAAAATAATGAGTTAGTAAAAAAATTCTGCAGAAACAAATCTTTCCAAACAGGGGGCTATTAGGGACACTCTATTTCTACTACAAAGACAACCAATTGCATTCCTTGTGGTTGAACGTTACCTATTCTTCCCCTCTACCCAGAAATGGGAACATTCTGGTGCTTTTTTCCTTTTTGAATCTGTCTCTGTCCTTGGACCCAACTTCTTTCTACAGTCTTTCCTTCAAGAAAAAAAAAAGAAAGAAAGAAAATAATTTCTTCTGGAGTTCCATAGTAACCAAACAGTCCCTTGGATGGTTTATGGTTCTGACACATTGCATTAACAAAGAATTTCCAACAGCACAGAAGGACCAGTTCCTCTTAAAACCTGAAGATAGTCATCAAAATAAATCATTCTAATCGGACACCAGCAACTTAACAAACCAAGTGTCTACTTAAATGTGATGCAAAATTGGAAAGTTGAAATGTCTAAAACAACCATTTTCTTTTGGAGAAATCATGGCTTCCTAATAGTCTCATAATCGTCTCTATCACTTACACTTTGATGTCGAGTGGATGGATTGTTGAGAAATATTTTAAACTCATGGACTTTGGAACTTGGATTTTTTTTTTTTAATTGAGGTAGAGTTGATTTATGCTGTTGTGTTGGTTTCCAGTGTACAGCAAAGTGATATAGATACATACGTATATGTCTCTGGGCTTCCCAGGTGGCTCACTGGTAAAGAGTCTGCCTGCCAAGCAGGAGACCCAGAAGATGCAGGTTTGATCCCTGGGTTGATCCCCTGGAGAAAGAAATGGCAGCCCACTCCAGTATTCTTGCCTGGGAAACCCCATGGACAGAGGCAACTAGTGGGCTACAGTTCATGGGTCGCAAAAGGTTAGACACAACTTAGCAACTAAACAGCAGCAACAGCAAATTGTATATGTATCTGATTGTTTTCCATTGTATATTTTTACAAAATAATGAGTGTAGTTTTCTGTGCTATACAGCAAGACCTAATTAAATTGTTTTTGTAGTATTCTAATTTAAACAAGACCTACCATAGAGTTGTGATCAAATACCTAGCTTTTGGCCTCAGTTGTCTCAAATGTAAAATGTTACTGAATGAGCTGACTGTCTGAAGAAGGAGGCTGGACAAGAGATTCCCTTCAGATCACTTCTCAAAACCCTGTGAAAGTGACCCTCTGGTCTGCCTTCTTCTGTGGTGAAGCAAGTCTCGTTTCTAGTATGGCTCATTTGCTCAGTCAGAGTCCAGCTGGGGTAAGTAAACCAGGAGACTCTTGACATCTTATAACTGTAGCAGGACACTTTTTAAATATCTTTATTTCTCTTTAATAGGATACAAAGCCATGATCCAGCCCACAGTTACAAAGGTATAAAAATGCTAATGTAATCTTTATAAGCCTGTTATTGCTTCTTTGGGAGTAATACAAGTAATACAAACCTATAGTGATACAGCAAAATCCAAGGCATTTTGACAGAAGTTCATTTTCCTTGGTTGCCACCAACAATAATGGCTGTAAACAGCATATGGCAAACAGCTGCGTCTTATGTTTGCAGGGTCTGGCCTATCTTTCGTCTCTATTTTTTATTCCAAAAACGAGTTTATCAGCTTTCCCAGAGAAGTTACCTTTTAATTGTGGTTAAACATAAGTAGCACAGAATTCAACTACCCGTTTTTTTTAATTTGACTTAATTTATAGAAAGATGATATATTTTTACACTTTTGCTTCCAAATCTGAGAATTGAAAATGTGTGAAGTGCCTGGCTTTCTTTACTTTTTAAAAAGTGCTTGGTTGCCAAAGGGGCTTAGAAATTTCATCTTGAATTGAATATACCCTCCCATCTGTACTGTTTTCTCATCTTTGAATATCAGAGTATGGAAAACTCTCCCTAGCTTACAAAGTTATTATGATACTCAGTGGAATAATAAAGTTAACCAAAAGTAGCTAAATTTATCGAACCTTGTTGTTTAATTAAAATTAGCTAAATTTATTGAAACTTGTTGGATAATAAAGAATTTGACTGGTATTTGTCCCCGGTTATACTTTGGCCACCTCATGCGAAGAGCTGACTCATTTGAAAAGACCCGGATGCTGGGAAAGATTGGGGGAGGAGAAGGGGACAACAGAGGATGAGATGGTTGGATGGGATCACCGACTCAATGGACATGGGTTTGGGTGGACTCCAGGAGTTGGTAACAGACACGGAGGCCTGTCATGCTGTGGTTCGTGAGGTCACAAAGAGTCGGACACGACTGAGCAACTGAACTGAGCTGTCCCCGGTTTCTGGGAGGGAGACTCTAAATCCTTGGACATTTTCAAGTGATAAGAATGTGTTTGTTATTCGTGGTAGAACCCCTGGGATCAAACATGAGTGACTCATGAGGACCCTCTAGTAAGTTTCATGGTCTATCCATCCTGGGGGCTGGACATGAGGGAAAGATCAACCTTGAGATTATGAGCCAGGTGAGGTCAGGCCAACCTCCCAACCTCAGAGAAGTAAAGGGGAGATTCAATTGAATCATATGGTCAGTGATTCAATCAATTGTGTCTGTAGAATTGCAACAGAGCAAGGGCCTGTGTGTCAGAAGTCAGAAAGTCAAACTCTGACAACAGGGGTTTGTAGCAAAGTCAGGGTACCAAGAAAATAGAAGAATCAACTTGTGCTCATAAGACCTGAACCCCCCAGTGATTTTCAAGCAAAGGTTTTTAAAGACAGTGTTCAAGGGGGAGGATTGTAGGATGGATGATCAGTTTATGGGCCTTCTACCCATTGGTTGGTGGTAAGGTAACAAGGTGATATTTCAGGAACCTCTAACTTCTGGTCCTAAACAGTCTGGGGTCTCTTTGCTTATGGTCCTCATGTCGCCACCATCCTCCACCTGGGTGTGCGTGGGAGTAGGGAATTAGTTTTTACTGAACAACTCAGAGATATGCAATAGATTGCTATTTATATCTCTTAGGAGGAACTAGGAGTCATGTCTGCTTTCCTGGTGGCTCAAATGATAAAGAATCTGGCTGCAATGCAGGAGACCTGGGTTTGATTCCTGGGTCAGGAAGATCCCCTGGAGAAGGGAATTGCAACCCACTTGAGTATTCTTGCCTGAAAAATTCCATGGACAGATGAACCTGGTGGGATGCAGTCCATGGGGTCGAAAAGAGTCAGAAACGACTGAGCAACTAACACTTTGACTTTCAGGAGTTCTGTGGTTCCATTTCCTAATCTCTAACTGCTTGAGTCTGCTCTTTGGAACTTGGGGAAAGCCCAGGAGACTGAAGCCTTTTATTCCAGGGACAAGAAATGGGGAACACAGAGGGACTTTTGTACCCGGGGAGGCCCCTCAAGGTCTTGCCTGGTTTCCAGATAAAACCCAATAAAATTTTGAACACTGAAACTCCCAGGTTTTCCTGATGGGTGAACAAATCAGAATACATAGTAAACTACAACAGAGAGATTGTTGTTCTAATTCAAAAGGATAAAAAGACATATTGAAAAGTTGGAAAGAAGCTGTATTTTTTTTTTCTAGCAGTGAAGAAGTCATTCTTGTCTGTTTCCAAGACCATTTTTTACTGAGCTGAAACCCACTCATTCTTAGCGTTGGCAATTCAAACCATGTCCATCAGACAGCTTTAATGCCAACAAAACTTTTTGATCTTAAAACTGACTTTGATGTGAGAACAAGACTCTGTGATATATAAATTATATGCAAATTACAAAGAGAACATGCAAGTTGAAAAATTTCAAAACTAAAAGTTCACACACAGCTGAAACTTTCTCTAAATTAAGAATGAAATCACCATTTCTTTTCCCATTCGAGAAAATTAATATCCAAAGATTTGACCAGGTTATTCCTCAGATGAGCAGGTCTTACATTTTAGGTCCTTGAGGAAAAGTATTTTGTACAGTAATAAAGAATATAATGGAAAATTATTGTACTTGAGCCTGTTGGCCTTTGCTTTGCATGCCAGGAATTCTGACAGCCCTGAGTGGCAATCAAAGGACCCAACAGACAGATATTGGAAGATTTTATAATATTAAATTTTTCTCAAAGTGACAGAGAGACAGATTTCACATAGGAGGAGCATCATGGGAAATAACCAAGATACCAAAGAAGGAAGATTAACTCCTCAGATTTCATAGGATTTAAAGGACAAATCATTGAAGCTGAAGAAATAAGCAATAGTACAGTAAACAAAAATGAACTGGGGAGACACAACAAAGTCCTTCTTTACAGCGCAGAGAACTACATTCAATAACCTATGATAAACCATAACAGAAAAAAAAACTCAAGAAAGAACACATATGTATAATTGAATCACTCTTCTGTACAGCAGAAACTAACTCAACATTTATATGTCAATACAAAATAATAAAAGAATTAGGTGAAAGGAATAACAATATCAAAAATAAACTGGGCAGAGAGAGAAACAGCTTAAAATGTATTCAAACTTATCAAATAACTGAACTGGGGACAAAAGTCACTGCCAAGTTCAAACTGTTTGGAGCAGCTGAATTGGCAAACAAATAATGCAATGGGCATAGCAACAAGCTCAGTTTATTTTACATGGACCTTTTCATGACGTCCCTGTAAGTACATCTTTGTCAACCAGCAGTAATCTAGGGCATGAACCAGAGTTTGTTTACTCTGACTAACTAATTTAGAACTAGTGGAAAGTACCTTTGTTGTTGTTGTTGTTTAAGTGCTGAGTCGTGTCAATCTCTTTGCGACCCCACTGCTTATAGCCCTCCGGGCTCCTCTGTCCGTGGGATTTCCCAGGCAAGAATACTGGAATGGATTTCCAGGTGATCTTCCCAACCTAGGGATTGAACCCTTATCTCCTGCATTGGCAGGCAGATTCTTTACCACTGAGCAACGAGGAGAGCCTAGTGGAAGGTACCTAGTTTAAGTTTAAATGACATAATGACGTTTAAAAAAATTAAATTGTATGACCTGCATCAGGCTGTCTTTGCCATCATGCTTTTTTTTATTTTTTAAGATGAGAAGGAGCAAACTTCAGTGAATAGCTTAAAGGAAATTCTGCATCAGAAATATTAGAGGATTACAATAAATAATTTATCTTTTTGTTCTACCAGTTTCATCATTCTGTAATGTAGGCAGAGCATCTTATTTGTCTGAAAATAGATTCTTTAATGTAAGTAAATCACTTATCCTTTTAAGTAATTTTAAACATTCCTACTTTAAATTTTAATTTGATGATTCATTTGCTTTGTAAGCATGATATTAATAATGAATGAACACTTGCTAAGTTTCTCTTATTAAACATTGTTTTACCTTGTCCCTGAGCATCTCTAAGAGTTTCCCTGTTCCCTAGTGGATGGAGCCCAACACTTTCCATAATGTAGCCTCACTCAAAGAATTTAAAATGCTATTAGTTCTCTTTTATTGCAAGACTTTTATTTACTGTTCTCTGCCAACATGCATTCAATTTTGATTCCAAGCTTTTGCATACCCTGTTTCTTGCTGGAATTGATTTTGTTTTCCCTCCTACTTTAAAACTACCTAAACTTTAACCCCTCAAGTCCCTCAACACCTTCTTGGTGAATTCCTCCCTGGCTATAATCCATGCAGACTGAGAAATTAGGTAACCTCCCTGATGGCTGAGATGGTTAAGAATCTGTCTGCAGTGTGGGAGACCTGGGTTTGATCCCTGGGTCAGGCAGATCCCCTGGAGAAGGGAATGCAACCCACTCCAGTATTCTTGCCTGGAGAATCCCATGGACAGAGGAGCTTGGCGGGCTATAGTCCATGAGATCACAAAGAGTTGGACACAACTGAGTGACTAACACACACACACACAAGCCAGATTATCCTCCAGTTGGTTGTCTTATGTTTTCCATCCATTTAAGGCAGACCTCATGTCAGAAACTTTTCTGGTTTCTTTCCTGTACATTAATAAATACAGCACTGGAAGCATCATATTGCAAAAGATTGGCAATTTAATGAGTGCTTCCTTTATATGAGGAAATATATCATGTAATCAATGCAGAGTTTTCCTAATATGATGGAAAGACTGGAAGCAACTCTACTTGAGAATGGCAGGTGAACAGGGCAGGACGTTCCCAGGAAGACCTGGCTGAAATGTCCCAGGTCAGTAGAGAGATGTACACGTGCCTGAACACACAATTCTACCCAGTATCCAAACAATAGAAGAATAAAAATTTATGTCCCCAAGTTCCAATGACATGATTTACAGAGGCCACCTGAAACTTGGCACACGCCTGTCTGGAAGAGTGACACCAAGGCTCCAGCAGAACAATAAAGCGCCTGCCTCTCTTAAGCAAGATTAAATCGAAAGCCCCAGAGAGGGAAATACAGGATTTCCCCTGGCTGTCAGGAGGGTGAGTCAGCGTCGCCTGCCCTAAACAATGGATGGAGACAGAGTTACTTGGAGACCTTTCATCTTTATCCTTTTTTAGCAAAGCCTGTGCCCTATTTTCATAGGTAGGATGCCTGACGCCTTGCCCACTGCCCCTCTTCACTATCTTTTATTAAACAGGAAATCAGGAAGCATTCTTTTCAGGATTGGGGAGGGGTCTGCTGTCAAACAAAATGAAGGCAAAGAGGCAAAACATTTTAACTCAGTTTGAGTGACATCCTGGATCACTGAGATTTCTGATAGGCTATTTTAGACAAGATTACCAAAAAGTAAAGGTATGACTCTAAAACCTAGAAACCCACCTCCTGATAAGAAATACGTGTGGCCAATTTTCAGCCAGGATTGTTCTATTTTAAACCTAGCACATGAAAGAAAAGAATGTTGTTGCTTAAACTCATACTTTTATTGATGCAATGCCATTACCCATTAGGACCCCATAATCACATACACCCACACCTCAGAGCAGAGTAAAACCACATTCCATGCTGTAACCTGTCACCTTCATTTCTAAGGGAAGGTCGAAAGTCTTGAGCATATTTCATTCTGGGACACACTAGACAGTCCTAGTACCCAAGAGGACCTTCCACGGTCGTCAGTCAGGAACTGCATTTGGCTGCTAGCAAGAAAAGTTCCAAACTCACTGGCTTAAACAACGCAGGGGTTACTTATTTTTTTTCCATTGAAAGTAGACAGTCCAGAGTTCGTATGGGGGCTTCTCAACTCCAGCCAGGAGTCAGTCTCCTCTGACCGTTATGCTTCTCCATCCTTAGGGTATGACCTTGTCCTCAGATTCTCAAAACCTCCTCAAGAGCCATCGTGTAGGGCAAGAGGGAAGGAAACCAGTATACTAACTGTGCTAGTCCCCTTTAAAGAGTTTTCTGGGGAGTCCCACTCAGTTCAGGGCTCAATCACTTTGGCCACGTTTTGCTGTTGGCAAAGCTTGGAGTGTGTATTTTATCCAGGCTCTGTTAGAAAGGAAAAGATGGAGAAGGGATATTGTACAGGTAACAGTCTCCACTACAGCAGAGAAGCCAATGGCCGTGGCTATTCCTGGTCAGAAGCCTGCTAAGCAAACGGCCTCAAGAGACCCTCTGTCTCCCCATTAATTCATGCTTAGCTCACAAGCAGAGTGAAAATATGAGTAACTGCCATGAATTAGACATGACATGCATTACTTTCTGTGTCCTAATCTTAACTTCTGTGACACGTCTTCATTTCTACAACACTTCTAACAACCCTCAAAACAACAAAATCCTTTTAGTATCAAATGGAGATAAAAACACCAGCATCACAGAGTGTTTCTATGCTGTCTTACGTTCATTGCTTAGATTTTAGCACTGCTGTTTATAATCTGCTTGGCCTAGCTCCGAGGAGCTCTTTCAGATAAAGTTCTGCACTGAGACTTATTAGGACTCTTTAAGAACTCAACCTAGGGACAGTTCTATTTCTCTGGAGTTTGGATTTTTTTTTTTTTTTTTTTTTGGCCTTATCCAAAAGCAGGATCCAGATTTCTTGTGGTTTTGCCCAATTAGAGGATCATTACTTCACCTTCAGAAACAGTGTCCAGTGTTTCACACCAGCCAAGGGACACCTCCAACATCACGAAAGTAACACTTCCCTAGAGGAACTTGCTTGCCCTGTTCACCTGTCAAGTCGGCATTTTATATTCTCCATTTATGCCACTGGGTGTAAACGTTCTAGGCAATTTTAGAAAGCATCCTCATTGCTATGTGAAACAGGCCTTAGGAACCATCTCTTTCTGCCTCCTCCTGATACAGAAGAGTCACGATTATAAACGTGGGACCGAGAATTAGATTCAACTTAAGGCATCTCAATTTGCCCACTAATGTATATACAGTTAACCTCCTTATTCATGGATTCTGTATTGTCAGTTCATGAACTCACTAAAATTGATCTGTAACCCCAAATCAATATGCAAGGCACTTTCACAGGCATTTGCAGACTGCAAGGGCCAAAAAAAAAAAAAAAAAATTTGCATAGCTAGCTCAACACACTTGTCCATCTGAGGTTGAACAAGAAGATACTGTGCCTTTTTGTTGCAATGCTCAGGCTATAAACAAGCATCTTTTGGGGGGCACTCCTTGATGACACATGTTTGTGCTTTTTATTGGTGATTTTTCTATTTTAAAATAGCTACCATATGTAGTGCTAAGTGCTGTCCAGTGTGATCTCCATTAGAGAGAAAACATACACTAAATAACCTTTCTTTGCACATGAGCTAGAATGTTGTTGGCTATGAGTTCAATGTTAATTAATCTACAATGCATGTTAAATGCTGTTAAGCAGATATGCACCATAAAGTCAGATATACGTTGATTGACTGATTGATAAAAATGTGGCCTGAGGCTCTCAGGAACCTAACAGGATATTTCCTCTAGAAGCAGTGATTCAGTATTCTCTCACTGGGTGTCCACGGGGACTTCGTATACCATAACGGCAGAGAATAATGAGAATCAATTGTATTCTGTTCCAATTAACCCCTAGAGTAGATCTTTCTTTGCACAATCGAACCAGAGTATTTAGGTGTTTATTATCCTTGATTTTATGTCTCTGTGGTTTAACTGCCTCTATTGTTGAACCTGAAAAGTTACTCTTTGCTTTAGGGAGATGAGAGGGGGAAAAAAGTTTTCAAATCTCTTTTTTATGAATCAGAAAAAAAAAAAAAAAAATGAGAGTATGTAATTTTGTGCTCTACAATTCAGTCTTGGAATCTGTATTTAATTGCTTTAATTTTCCAGCTATTATCTACGTGGAGCTAATTTTCAGAGACAAACCAACTCATTTCCTAAAAGTAGGCATAGATGCACCGCAGCGGTCAAGAACAGCCAGTGGTTCTAGCTGATGATATCTCTTGAAGCAGTAAAGTGTTGTGAAAGTGTTTGTCGCTCAGTCATGTCCTGCTCTTTGTGATCTAATGGACTGTAGCCTGCCAGGCTCCACAGTCCATGGAATTCCCCAGGCAAGAATACTGAAATGGATAGCAATTCCCTTCTACAGGGATCTTCCTGACCTAGGGATCAAACCCAGATCTCCTGCACTGCATGAGCATTCTTTACCATCTGAGCCACAAGGGAAGACCATTCGTCTCCCACCATGATAAATTTCATGGTGTCTGCTTCAATAAATTTTCTCTTCTCTCTCCTTCTCCCTGCCCCACCCTACACACACACACCACTCACAGAAATACACAAGGTTTTGGATGCTTAAGACAATTTCAATTTGATATCATTCATTCCTTTAATGACCATGTATCTAGCATCTGTGTTGGACTATGGAAATCATTGTGGGAGATGAATGAATGGCTGAGATCCCGATGAGGTTCTCAGGGAACTCCAGAGCTAGTGAAGCAGTAACTAAGAGAAATTGGGGAATACTGAAAGAAAAATAAGGAGGGAAGGCAGTGGTGTGTGCTTATTCCCGACCCCCTTGACATTACTGTGACTTGGCTAGATGAAGCTGGATGCCTGGAAGCAGAAATGTGTGCAAAGTGACAGTAGAGAGGCTGGGTATGTTTGCATCTGCGTTTGTGTGTGTGTGTGTGTGTGTGTGTGTGTTTGTCCTCAGCTTCCCATTTCTGTGGCTGCTACAGTATTATCCCTTGGACTGCAAGGAGATCCAACCAGTCCATCCTAAAGGAAATCAGTCCTGAATATTCACTGGAAGAACTGATGCTGAAGCTGAAACTCCAATACTTCGGCCACCTGATGCAAAGAACTGACTCATTTGAAAAGACCCTGATGCTGGGAAAGATTGAAGGCAGGAGGAAAAGGGGATGACAGAAGATGAGATGGTTGGATGGCATCACTGACTCAATGGACATAAGTTTGAGTAAGCTCCAGAAGTTGGTGAGGAACAGCAAGGCCTGGCGTGCTGCAGTCCATAGGGTCACAAAGAGTCGGACACGACTGAACGACTGAACTGAACTGAACAATATTATTTAAGCAAGGAGATCTTTTTAAAAAAATATGAAGCAAGACCCATGTGTAGGTCCACAGCTGCCCCTTTCTTCCTCTTTAATTTGGAGTTCTTTCATGAGACATCATGGACACTTTTTAAATGTCACAACTTTCAACTATGTTTTTCAAGATGAGCAAAACTCTGTAATTTACTTAAAGTCACTAGCCATGCATCTTGTCCTCTTCTGCAGTGTCAGGAAATCCAGCGATGACTCGGACTTTATGGGAAGTACCAGAATTTTAAGCCTCAATGAGAATCTAACATTTATCATATTCCTTCTTCCTGGCTTTGCATAATGTGATTAACTTACGCTTGCATAAGATAAACTAAAGACTGGTTGACATATCCAAAACCTCTGCCTTGGGATGTCGCTGGAAGAGCCATGCTTCTTCTGGGATCTTTTAGTATTTTCCTCATTGTATGTAAAACTCTGTTGAGTGAAAATAAGCCCTTAGACCTTGTCCCCTTGAAAAATCATATAATAACATCTGAATTTAGTCCAAATTCTCCTGCTCCATTCTAAGAAGTAAGATGTGCACACAAGAAAGAAGAAAGAGAGAGAAGAGAGAAATGGAGAAAGAGAGCCTCCCAAAGAGGGACAGAGAAAAGAAAAAAAAGCTTTGCAGCAGCTGTACAATGATCACAATAATACCTTCTATTTACACGCAACCTACTTTCAGGAGTTATTTGAGATGGCCTACAAAATTAAATATTAAATAATTAAAATAATGAGCAACTTTTTTAAAAGAAGAAACAATAATGAAGGGGAAGTAGTTATGAAGCCAAAGAACACTGAGCAAAGGTAATTATAAAAACTGAACGTCACAGTTTAACTCTGAGCTTCCTGCAACTAAAGCAAAAGTTGAAAATCCGTAAGAACAAATCCTTCACCATCCTCTTAATGGAGAAAAAACCATTGCACTAGGAGATCCTACTTCCTCTTGAAGTTTGGTGTCCTAATAAAAAGTGCGTTGTGTGAAAACACACACACAAGACAGCTACAGACCCCCAGACGTAGAGAACAGATTTGTGGTTGCCAAGGGAGAGGAGGGAAAGGAGAGAGAAGGATTGGGAGTTTGGGTTTAGCAGATGCAAGCTATTAGAGAATGGAAAAACAACAAGGTTCTAATGTATAGCACAAAGAACTATATCCAGTCTCCTGGGATAAACAATAATGGAAAAGAATGTGTTAAAATGAACATATATATGTATATAACCGAGTCACTTTACTGTACAGCAGAAACTGGCACAACATTATAAATCAACTGTGCTGCTGTTGCTGCTCTTTAATTATTAAGTTGTGTCCAGCTCTTTGTGACCCCATGGACTGTATCCCACAGGCTCTTCTGTGCATAGGATTCATTCTCCAGGCAAGAATACAAGAGTGGATTGCCATTTCCTTCTCCAGGGAATCTTCCTGCCCCTGGGATTGAACCCACATCTCCTGTACTGCAAGTGGATTCTTTACCATCTGAGCCAGGGAAGCAAATCAACCACACTTCAATTTAAAAAAAAAAAAAAGAGAGAGTTTTTAAAAAGTGAATCATGTGAATCATTACAGGAGCCAGATTTAAATCCACGTGTGTCCCCGTACTACCTTCGGCTATATGAACAAGGCACAATCACCTTCCCTTCAAGCATTATTTTATTAGAAGGTGGAAGGACCACAGTGGCTCTGACTCTCCAAAGGCATGGGGTGCCATGTGAGATGGCGTCTCACACACCCCACTTCTGTCTGAGGACTTAGCTCATGAGCTGGGGAAACAGCTGTGTCTGCTGCTCCACCAGCTCCTTCAGCTTCCACTGGACCTTGTTTTTCAGCTTTGAGTCCTAATTGGAGTGTGTGTGTCTGTGTGTGTCTGTGTGTGTCTGTGTCTGTGTCTGTGTCTGTGTCTGTGTCTGTGTCTGTGTCTGTGTAGCTCCATGGCAAAGGACAGTAATTTCAATCCCAGATCACTGGTGTCATCAAAGTCAGAAGAGGTGGGTTGGAGTTTATAGTCTGGATTTGTCCCCAGAGGTTCTAATCTGTCCTCACTCTCCCCTGGTTCACTTCTGGTTTTATTTCCTGTCTACGGGTCTTAGTGACCCTATGGGGTCATTTTATTCCCACTGCTAGAATCATAGACTTCTTCACATGCTTTTATAAATAAATAAAGTCTACTTCCCATAATAAACCCCTTAGTCCATATCATTCTTAGTTCTGTTTTGCTTGATCAAAATTTACCTGATACATGTCTCATGCCTGGAATTGGGGTACTGCCAAAATGGAAACCTTAAACATGTGGCATTCTCTTCTATACTATATGGTGAGCAAAATCTAGGATGTTCTTGATGACTAATAAGCCTTAAAGACTGTGAGAAAATTGCTATTGGCTACTAAAGAAAAAGTAATTTGTGTTACATAGTGGCAGAAATTTTGACAGCCCTAAGGTCTTTAATGGGCTTGCTTGGTAGCCCAGTGGTAAAAACCCACCCACCCATGCAGGAGACACAGGAGATGCGGGTTTGATCCTTGGATATGGAAGATGCCCTGGAGAAGGAAATGGCAGTTCACTCCAGTATGCTTGCCTGGAGAATCTCATGGACAAAGGAGCCTGGCAGCTTATAATCCATGGTGTTACAAAAGAATCAGACACAGCTTAGCGACCAAACAACAATGCTCTTTAATAATGTGGAAAATAGAAAAGATACCTAATGAAGTAGAGTGATTGGCTAAGGAAATTTCTAGGAAGAACTTTGAAAATGCCAATTAATATCTTTTGGTCACATATGATAAGATATCCATGGATACATAAACTAAAATAAAGTAGATACGTTTGCAAGCAGAATTTTGAAGCAATAAAAGAGTCAGGTCTTGCTGGATCTGAAAATAAAACTAGCTCTTATTTCCAGCTTCTCTAGATGGCAAAATATTCTCAAAGTAAAAAATAGCTTCAGCACAAAGAACAAATCCAGGACTGTGGCTGTAAGGCACTTTGTTAAAACTTCAAAATGATTTAAGGGTATGTCTCGTAAACTCTCTCAACTAGACCCAAAGGATTTCAACCAACAGAAGGGTGTTGTCTCACAGAATCAGACTCTCAGTCCAAGCTGGAGAATTGTGGGCATAGACTTTGTATAATGTAATAAATGCTAGTAAGATTCATAGCAAATCTATAAAATGTTTTAATATAATTACACTAGCAGAAGCTTTGTATACTTGGATTAAAGCAACAGAGACAGGGCTTCAGGAAACAGGATGAGAACGCTACTAAACTGGAAAAAGTGAGTCATGTCTTATGGCAAAGGAAGTATGTTCCAGAGTGAAGAGCTTACAGTTCTGAGAGCAGAGCTGAGATGGGCAAAAAAATCATGAACTCAGGGAGACTCTAATTAAGAAACTGTTCTATGTGCCCAGGTAGATTTCAGCATTTCTGTGGACCAATGTGTGCTGCGCACCTCCCCTTCCTGTTCTTATTAAAAGAGAATGTCTATTTCAGTCCTTCTTGTATTCCTTTACTAGCATGTCATAACAAACTATCACCCAATGGGTGGCTTAAGCCACAGAAACTTATTGCCTCATGATGCTGGAAGTCCAAGATAAAGATAACAGCAGAATGGGTCTTCCCTGAAAACTGGGGGAAGGATTTGTTGCAGGGATATCTCCTGGGCTTGTAGCTGGCTGTTCTTCTCCCCCTTCTCTTCATATTACCTTCCCTCTCTGCATGCTGTCACGTTAGCCATGTCCCACTATTTGCTACCCAACCCAGGGTCTCTTTTATCTCCTGCTCTGGCAGGCAGGTTCTTTACCACTAGCACCACCTGCGAAGCCCTCCTCCCTGTATGCCTCCCTCTCTGCATGACTGTGTCCAAATCCCACACTTCCTTTTTAATAAAGTCTTGTAAGAACAGTTAGCTCTTGACTTACTTATTTTTAAATTTTTGGCAGCTTTGCCTCACATGTAGGATCTTAACTCCCTGACCAGGGATCAAACCTGTGCCTCCTGCAATGGAAGTGTGATGTCTTAACCACTGGGCAGCCAGGGAAGCCCCTCGCCCTTTTCTTATAAGTTATATTGAGTTAAAGACTTACCCTCCTGCCGGGAGCCAGCGTGAGGAACTCCACCCGTGGCAAAGGTCATGAGGAAGGAGGCTCGGCATACGCAAAGGGGGGATCGAGCCTCAGGAGTCCCCCTGGAAATTCTCGAGCATCTACCCCCAAAACTAGAGTCTGCCTACTTTCTGCTTTGTGCTCTCACCTACACCTCCGACTTTATGGGGGGCTGTCCCCCACCATCTCTCTCTCTGAAAAAAGTTAACTTACAGCTCCAATTAATAAAGTTCCTGGGTGTGATAGTTTTCAACCTACAAACTCCTTTGGAAGTCCTCTAGCCTGCCTGAATAGGTTTTTCCAGCCACATGTGATTGTTCAGAGCCTCCCAACTGTGAGAGGCATGAGATGTTCTAAACTGTCTAAATACAGATTCCTTTGAGCAGTTAAAAGATTGATTAGAAATTGTATTGGTGAAGGGTTTTTCACTTGTTGGGCCAATGTTTGCTGCTAAGTTTCCATATCCCTTACCTGCTGTGTCCCTGGCAGTGTATTGATTAATATAATCGGTGTAAGTAGTAGCTTTAATGTTTGTAACCTTGGACCCTTGAGTTAATTCTTTTTCTTGTTATAGCCCACCACACCTTTGCCCTGTAGGAATGCAACTTTATCTAATGCTTTTGGAGGGTGTCGCCTGACTAATCACCTTTAGAGAAAAATGTTTTCTGAAGAAAGGATCTTAAAATGTTAACAGGCCTCCGGGCCAGAAGATGATGCAAATCACCTAAACTTTTGCATATTATAAGTTTGCAGGAAGAAAGCCTGGCTTACTGCATGACTCTACCCCTTCCCCCATTATCCTCTATGCATAACTTAAACTACTTTGGAAAATAAAGTGCGGGCCTTGTTCACCGAAGCTTGATCTCCCCATGTCGTTCTTTCTCTCCCCTTCTGGTTGAATTATTCAGCCTCTTTTCTCCACTGAATTTCCTCACTGAGCTATCTTTATTTAACCACTCTTTATATCCTTAATTAACATTTAATTAAGCAATTGTTTCCTGATCCTCGCCTTCACCATCCCCGCTTCGAATTCCCTGGATCCACCTGGGCTGGACCCCAGCACCCTCCCTCTTGTATGACCTCATCTTAATCAATCTTATATGAAATGGTCTTGTTTCTAAGCAAGGTCCCATCCTGAGGTACTGGGGGGTTAGAACATCACCATGAGAATTTGCAGGAAATAGGCTTCAGCCCATCACAGTTCTATCCCTGTATCACCATTGTAAAATAATGTAAAACATTCTTTATTCAAAAAATGAAAATCATGGTATCTGGTCCCATCACTTCATGGCAAATAGATAGGGAGACAATGGAAACAGTGACAGACTTTATTTTCTTGGGCTCCAAAGTCACTGCAGACTGTGACTATAGCTGTGAAATTAAAAGGTGCTTGTTCCTTCTAAGAAAAACTATGACAAACCTAGACAGCATATTAAAAAGCAGAGACATTACTTTGCCAACAAAGGTCTGCCTAGCCTAAGCTATGGTTTTTTCCAATAGTCATGTATGGATGTGAGAGTTGGACCATAAAGAAGGCTGAATGCCAAAGAATTGATGCTTTTGAACTGTGGTGTTGGAGAAGACTCTTGTGAGAGTCTCTTGGACTGCAAGGAGATCCAACCAGTCAATCCCAAAGGAAATCAGTCCTGAATATTCATTAGAAGGATTGATGCTGAAGCTGAAGCTCTAATACTTTGGCCACCTGATTCGAAGAACTGACTCATCGGAAAGACCCTGATGCTGGGAATGATTGAGGGCAGGAGAAGAAGGGGACAACAGAAAATGAGATAGTTGGATGGCATCACTGACTCAATCGACGTGAGTTTGAGCAAACTCCAGGAGACGGCGAAGGACAGAGAAGCCTGGTACGGTTCAGCCTTTGGGGTCACAAAGAATTGGACACGACTGAGTGAACAACAACAGCAACCACCACTGTACATCAAGTGTGTACATTGGCAATGGGGAAGCTAAATAACATATTTATAGGTTTACAAATTGAGAGGGAATGTTCTTGAGTTATTGCACCCAAGTAACCTCCTCTGCACCTATATGTGGTTTGGATGGACAGAGACCAGACTTCATGATGATACTGTAAGTGCATCAGATTTTCGGAATCATGAAGGAAGTGTGAGTGTAATTTGTATATGACTGACTGTGACCTAGAGCAGCCATGATAGTATCTCTCATCCCAGATGATCTTCTGGAACCTGACCTTGCCATTCCTCCATCAAAAGATGGAACAAAGGTAGGGATAAGAAGCAATTTTACTTTCACATCCAGCAAGACCTGACTTCTCTATGTCTTTCCATAATCCTGTTTAAAAACAGACATTCAACTTTATTTCAGCTACTCACTTTCTTGAATTCTCCTTCCCCTGAATCTGTGCTGATTGTAATGACTAAGCCAGGAGAATGTGGGAGAAATGACACTTGAACTCACAAGCAGCCTTGTCATTTCAGTCTGGATCTCTTAGAGCATTAGAACTCTCTCTTGGAAAACGGTTGCCATGGTGGGAAAAATTCATGGAAAGACCATGTTCCAAAGCGATAGACACAAAAATTTATAGACAACAATATTTACTGAACCATCATTTATAAATTAGCAATAGGCTACACTTTCAACAATGGACTGCTGATTTATACAGTATTCATGTCATTAAATATTGGGCAAACTTTTAATGTCATATTCACAAATTAAAAAATTCACATAGACTGTGAATAAAATAAATCAATATTTATATAACCACCAATGAAGGTAAAATACAAAAGCTATATATTGTATGCCATATGTTCTTAATTTTATGAGAAACACATCCATATTTCCATGTTCATATTTTTTAAAATATGTAGACACAAAACCAACTGGAAGAAAATAAACTAACATGTTAATAACTGTTATTTGAAGCTGGTAAGACTGGAACTGATTTATATTTTTGGTGTTCTATTTTTTGAATTTTCTATATTGTTGTTATAAACCTCTATTACTTTGATGATGATTTTTAAAAGAAAACAAATGCCATGAAAAACAATATGTCATGCTCAGAAAATTAGGGTTATTTACCCATGATTATGTGGTACATTGTGATTGAAATCAGAGGGTTTTGAGTCTTGAAGCCTAAACTTTGCCAAAGGGAACAAACTTGATTTTTCTACGTTAAGACTCATCTATTGATACGATATTCAATACATCTGCAAGGCTTTATACTTAGGAAACAAAAGGGACATCAGAAGAAATTTAATTAAGCACACATGAAGAATCAGAGCACAAACTGCCATACTCATTTTAGCCAAACTCAAACTCAGATTCAAAAAGAACTTATTTTTGCCATGTCATAGGAAAACTCATATTTGTTTGGGCCCGTCCTGTCTGAGTTCTTAAAACTGGAGACCATTAAAAGTAAATTAATCATATTTTCACACTTGATACATGTAACTCAATTTGGTTTTTCAATTTTTTATGAATTATTTTTATTCATAAGGTCAAATTCAGACCTTTGCTGTAGGAGTCACATTGAAACATATTATATATCCCTCAATGGATACAAAATCTTATCTTTATAACACTCTGCATCTCTCTGGGAGCTTAAATAAATGGAACAAAATTAGGATTATTAAATGACGCATTGGAACAGTACTCAGTTCCATGTTCACAGAATTAGATTTATCAAAAGAAGCATTGGAACAATATTTTGCATTCAGATAGCCTAGCTTTCAGTGAGGAAAGAGCTTTACAATAAAGGCTTTTGTTGAGAGATTATCTGAGCACAGTTCTATAACTGTACTCGCAGTTTACCCAGTCTTTCAACAGATATTGATATAAGGTTATTGAACACAGAAAATCTCCTAGGTGTTCAGGGAACCAGACAGATACATTTTGTGCTTTGAAATATCCACATAATAAACATACAAACAGATACAAACAACATAAACATTAGTAGTATATGGGTATAAATATTGTTAATGTATTAATTGCATATAAAATGAAATAATGGTAATTTCACAGCATGATAAATGCTATGGAAAAAATATGATTGGGCTATGGGCCAGAGAATTAGTTGGGGTGATCTTTTGATTGAATTCTGTATTCATTTCCAGGATTGCTAAACCAATTATCACAAAATGAGTCAGATAAAACAATAGAAATTTATTCTCCCCTGGGTCTGGAAGCTAGAAGTCTGAAATCAAGGTGTAGGAGGATTCACGCTGTCTCTAGACTCCAGAGTGGGAATCTTTCCCCACCGCCTGTCGCTTTTGAAAGGTTCTAGCAACGCCTGGCATTCTTGTCTCGTTTGGTGCATCACTCAGATCTCTGCCTCAGTCCTCACACAGCCTCCTACCCTGTGTGCCTCTGTCCAAATGCTCCCTTTGCTTATAAGGATGTCATCAGTGGATTAGGACCCACTCAAATCCAGTGTGTCTTCATCCTAACTTGATCATATTTGTAATGATTCTATTTTCAAATGAGGTCACATCCACAGGCACTAGGAGGTTAGAACTGTAGCATGTCTTTATAGGAGACACAATTCAATCCATAATAAATGCTAAGAGAAGGCCCTTATGGAAAGAGTACATTAGAACTAGAATCTGACTGATGGAAGAAAGTGAAAGTCACGTCTGACTCTTTGTGACCCCATGGGCTATAGTCCATGGAATTCTCCAGGCCAGAATACTGGAGTGGGCAGCCTTTTCCTTCTACAGGGGATCTTGCCAACCCAGGGATCGAACCCAGGTCTCCCGCATCGCAGGCGGATTCTTTACCAGTTGAGCCATAAGGGAAGCCTACCTAGCAATCTGGGAAGAAGAAATGGGTCTACGCAATGGGCATAAAGTCCTAGAGCTGGAGTGCTCCTCCTGACACAGAGAGAGAGAGAGAAGGAGAGAGAGAAACTAAGACCGTACATGTGAGCACAGACCCTATCAGAGTGAGCTTCATAAGCTCACATAAGAAGTTCAGGTTTTACTCTCTTCAGCGTGAAGCTGTGTGCGAGCACGCATGCTAAGTCGTTTTAGTCGTGTCTGACTCTTTGTGACCCTACAGACTGTAGCCCGCCAGGCTCCTCTGTCCATGGGATTCTTCAGGCAAGAATACTGGAGTGGGTAGCCAGCCACTCCCTTCTCCAGGGGATCGTCCCAACCCAGGGATCGAACCTGTGTCTCCTGTATTGCAGGTGGATTCTTTACTGACTGAACCATCAGGGAAGCTGCTGAAGGGCTTTTATCCACAGAAAAAAATTAAGATGAGATCTATACTGTAAAGGAAACACTAGATGTTACACACAAGAATAGTAAATGCAATTTTGTGGCAATCCCAGAGAAAAATGACTGGTGTTGAAGCTGGTGCTCGCAGAAGTTAGTGAGATTTGCTCTGAAAAGCTGGTGCATCAGACTCCACTGACCTGGATGTAAGGAGACAGGAGACAGGTGGAGGGAAGAAGAGCCCTGGGGTGGATCCTACTATAGTTGCCTGAGAGAAGATGGACGTGGACAGAAGTAAGTTTGTGGAGTGGAGGTCGAGTTTAGCTTTGTGCTGTCTTCTCCACTGGTACATATTCTTGAGTGGAGAAACTGTGGGGCAGTAATATGGAGGAAGAATGCGAGCAGCATTTGAAATGGGTGTTCTCCATCTCCTTAAACCTTATCAGATGGTCCATCTGAGGCACAATTCTCCTTGCCTCTTTATTCCACTTATGTGTCTTAACACAGCGCCCTGCCCTCTATGCTCTCTTGGGTTTAGTGCAGCTGCCAAATTATTGACATGTGTTACCTGCTCTTTCAAAGGCAGGCACTAGAGTCACACAGTGGAGAAGGCAATGGCACCCCACTCCAGTACTCTTGGCTGGAAAATCCCACGGACGAAGGAGCCTGGTAGGCTGCAGTCCACGGGGTCGCTGAGGGTCAGACACAACTGAGCGACTTCACTTTCACTTTTCACTTTCATGCGTTGGAGAAGGAAATGGCAACCCACTCCAGTGTTCTTGCCTGGAGAATCCCAGGGATGGGGGAGTCTAGTGGGCTGCCGTCTATGGGGTTGCACAGAGTCGAACACGACTGAAGCGACTTAGCAGCAGCAGAGTCACACAGAGCTGGGACTGCCATCCCAGCTCAGCTGCCCAGTGTTCTGTGTGATACTTGCTTCCCGAAGACTTAGTCCTCATGGGTTCAACAAGTTATTGGGAAGGTGATTCCAGATTTCATACTTAGAGATTGATAGATGGTAGAGAGAGAGAGAGATGATAGCTCCTCTGTCCATGGGATTCTCCGGGCAGGAACACTGGAGTGGGTTCACCTTCTCTTCTCCAGGGGACCTTCCTGACCCAGGGATCAAAACTGGGTTTCCTGCATTGCAGGCAGATTGTCTACTGTCTGCACCACCAGGGAAGCCCTGATATAAATATAGGTATACACACAGATAGGCTTCCCAGGTGGCGTTAGTGGTAAAGAAACTGCCTGCCAGTACAGGAAAAGTAAGAGACGTGGGTTTGATCCCTGGGTAAAGAAGATATCCTGGAGGAGGGCACGGCAACCCACTCTAGTATTCTTGCCTGGAGAATCCCATGGAAGAGGAGCTTGGCAGGCTGCAGTCCATAGGGTCACACAGAGTTGGACATGACTGAAACATCTTAGCACGCATGGTGGCTCAAAGAAAAGAATCCTCCTGCAAAACGGGAGACCCAGGTTCAGTCCCTGGGTCAGAAAGATCCCCTGGAGAAAGAAATGGCAACCCATTCCAGTATTCTTGCTGGGAAAATCCCACAGACAGAGGAGCCTAGAGTCCATGGGGTCGCAAAGACTTAGCGACTAAACAACAACAATAATACATATGGATATTTTAGTGACTAAACGGTAGCAACAATACACAGAATATAGACATAAATATGGTAAAGCCTACCATGAATGTAGGCTTATGAGACAAGTAGAGGAAGAAACAAAAGCCAGGACCAAAGCCACATGGTGGGTGTAGTAGTTTCACGCACAGGCTCTCTGTTGTTTTGGACTCAGATAGATCCAAATAAGAAACAAGACTCTGTGCATGCAATTATTAAATTAACCTCATTTTCCACAAATAGCCAAGTCCCAATTTTACAGGACTCCGTTGATTTGTAAAGAGTAGGGAAGTTGCTTGGAATGGGAGGGGCCTCTGGAACACGACTTCCCTTCCCTCTTCACTCTGCCCAGAGCCCTGCCTTCCAGAACCCTGACTAGCTCTGGTCATCATCTGGTGCTGCATTTCACATAGTAATTTTTCAGACTTGAACCTTTCTCCAGAATTTTTCTAACAGAGAAATGAATGTGCCTTCTCCCACCTCTCTCACCAAAATACAAAATAAGCGATAAGACAACACAGAAGCATTGCCCAGGCACGTGGGGACAAAGTCAGAAGGAGGTCCAGCTTCCTGTTTGCAGAGGTGACAGAGGAGCCTGAACCAGGAGCCGCACACAGCTGGTCAGGTGTCTCGTGACCCCTTGTGGTCCAGGCAGTCTCTGAAAAACTGAGTCCTGGGTCCACTACAGCCTTGCAGGGCTCCAAGAACTTAGCAAGCTTTGCAGACATAGAGTGAATTGAACCCGAGGGCCAGGAATCTGCCTTGCATCTCTTTTCTGATAGACTGCAGCCCCTCTCAGCTCTAAAATGCAATGATATATTTGGCTTTAAGTGTTAGGGGTTCCATGACAAAGCCATTCTCAAAATCCTGTTACATAGACAACGCATTGGTGACTTTCACATTGATGCCTTTTACAGTGTTCATGGCTTCTAGCCCGGATGGTAAAGAATTGGCCAGCAATGCTGGAGACCTGGGTTGGACCCCTGGGTGGGGCAGATCCCCTGGAGAAGGGAATGGCAACCCACTCCAGTATCCTTGCCTGGAGAATCCCATGGACAGAGGAGCCTGGTGGGCTACAGTCCATGGGGTCGCAAAGTGTTGGTCACGACTGTGTGACTAACACTAAGACAAGCTGAACATTAAACTAAATTCAAGATTTAGGCAGCATTCCATGATTCTTTTAATTTTTTTAAGTGGCATCATGTGTCAGTGACTTCCTGCCAGGAGTGCAAAGAGGAAGGAAGGTGAGGAAGCCAAAACAGCAGGATTCCTTTTTGCACAGTATGAACCTTTCTGATGGACCCCAGGGGTTTGGGAGTCAGAAGGTAGCACAAAGGGCCAGTGAGCCACAACCTCACAGCTGCTGGGGCTGCAGCCTCTGGCCATGCTTCCCAGCTGCTTCCTTCTGGGTTAGAAGCCGGTGGACACGCCAGCCAAGAGCTGAAGTCCCCTCTGGGATGTGGAGCCAGATTGGACCAGAGGAAGGTCCGGGAACACAGTGTCCTGAAGTGTTTTAAGGTTAGACAAACAGAAGGCTGGAGAGAGCTGGAATTGGAAACAGAAGCCCCATAATTCGAATGTGTATAGCTCATCCTGGGGCTTTGCATCTTTTCTATTAAAAGTTAAAAAAAAAAAAAAAAACCAGTGGACAGCATGGCTAGACACTTAGCATGATATACTTTGTGATTTATTGATAACCATCACTGCTCAGATGTGTAATCCTATATGGATACTAACCAAGCAGCTGAGTAGAAACTGACCAGGAAGGAGAAATGACTGTGTGTTTCATTGACACGTTGACTCCAGGAAGGTCTACATGACGTCGGGAGGGAAACAAGGTGTAAATGCAAACACCTCTGTCTAAAAAGTACACAGAAAGTTATTCTTTATTGCTTTGGTGTATAAAGTGCTGATTCTCAACCCTGTTGGAGAGTAGCTTTGATGGAATGGGAGGCATTTGTTACCTGGAAAGAAACAGGAAGGAGCATCTGAAATAGTCTAGACAAATCTGTCCACAACTCCAATTTCAGATCACCCATTGGTTTATGTTAACCTTTGCTGGGCCACCAAAAAGAGCTTATATCCCTCAGAGAGTTGCCTCCCTTCCTGGAACCCCATCTGTGAAATAGGCGAGGTGCTGTCATTCTGGCCACAAAATCTGTAAGATAGAACAGAGGACATGGCTCTGGCCGCACATCAGTTCAACTCATTTTTATCATGAGAAGATTTCTTTAATGCACATGAGAACTTAGAACATAATCAACTAGAAACAAAGCTTGACAAGATTTGAGAGCTTGTGTAGAACCCTGTGCCTTGGAAAGAAAAAGACAGCATGGTACCATGCTGCCAGTTCGTTTTTCTAAAAGGCTGATTATAGGAAAGTTAATACAGTCTAAAGGGCTCAGTAAACATGCAGTCAGTCTTTTCCAAAGACTGTGGACCGATTCTTCAAAGTTGAAAACAAAAATTGACAAAGTTCAGGGACCATGATCTGTTTTCCTCTGCATTGGAGTCATAAAATCCATCGTAAATTCTAACTGAGTCCACACGATCCTGAAACTCATGTGAATACACTCAATGCTGCTTTCCCTCCCTTTCTGGACTGTCTGAAAACTTAGATTTGACCTGCTTGAGTAGAAAAGTCAATTTATCTAGAGAGACAGAAGCTTGGATTGTATAGCAGCTGGGCAATTTTTCCAGCATTTTAGAAACTCTCATATTCAAGTGTCAACAAGCAGGAAATTAATAAAGGGTCAGTTTTTCACTTCATGCATTTGAAAATGGGCTTCAGGTGAGATCTACTTTGTTAATTTTCACTCAAGGCTATTCTCTCTCTCTTTTTTTTTTTTTTACATTTTTATTGGAATATACTTGATTTACAATGTTTGTTAGTTTCTGTTGTACAGCATAGTGAGTCAGTTGTGTTGTTTAGTCCCTAAGTCATGTCCAACTCTTTGTGGCCCCATGAACTGTAGTCTGCCAGGCTCCTCTGTCCGTGGAACTTGCCAGGCAAGAATACTGGAGTGGATTGCCATTTCCTCTCCAGGGGATTTTCCTGACCCAAGGATCAAACCTGTGTCTCCTGAATTTGCAGGTGGATTCTTTACCACTGAGCCACCTGGGAAGTCTGAGTTATACATATACATATATCCATGCTTTTTTAGTCTTTTCTCATATAGGTCATTCACAGAGTATTGAGTAGAGTTCCTTGTGCCATGCAGTAGGTCCTTATTAGTTACTATAGCTATACACACACACAGTGTTTTGTAACATCTTATGGAAAAACTTGAAGGAACATTTTGACCAAGCCAACAGTAGTGTGTATAAGTCAACCCCAATCTCCAAGTTTATGTCTCTTCCCCTCAAGGCTGTTCTTGACCTCTACCCTACACCCAGCAGCACCATCCTTATCCTGTATCATGGCTCCCTTTTAAAATGCTCGGTCCTCCAGTTTCTGTGTTATTATCCCTGTAAAATGGAAGAGGGAACACTTTGGCATGTTTGCAGGCAACAAGACTAATTAGCAAATATAGTATTTGTTTCTTTAGAACATGGCAAAATGGACAGGAGGCTTTTGAAATAAAACAAACTTATGTTTCATTAAATGAACAAAGAAGTGAATGAATGAATGCCCTTGGGGTCTAAACTACTGATATATTTTTATGTGATTCTACTACCTAGTTCTAGAGACATTAAAAAAAAATACCCCCCAAATAATTCTAGTGATGGCAACTATACTGGACTGTCTACCATTTCAGGGAGTTTATGCTGAAATCTTCCCCATACGCATATTTCAAAAACAACAGCACAGCCACAAAGAAACAACTAGATATGTAAAAGTTTATTGAACCAGAGGTCATAATCTCTTCTGCTTAGCATCAAAAGAGTCATTAAAATTGTCTAGTCCAATGGTTTTCAAACTGTAACTGGTGACATTAGTGAGTTTGGAGACAACTTAATGGATTGTAACCAGCCATTTTTTAAAGAACAGATACAATAGAACGAAAAAATTGTTATGGAACTGTACACTATAGTTTATTGTAAACACCTTGGTAATGTATACACAAGGTTTTGTTTCCTCTTGCTGTTGTATTTGGTTTATGATAAACTTTTCACTGTGTGATATTTATTCTTCTAAATCACTGTGCAAATCTGATATTAAAATATACATTGTTAAAAAATGTGTTTCAGGAGTATATGTACATTACTTATATATACATGAAACATATACATTTCTTATATATAATTGAAACAAAAATGTTTCACACTTTTGTATGTGTGGGTAACTTGGTAACACAAGCTATAGATCATATAGAATAAATAGAATAAATATAAAAATAAGCACTGGTCTGTTCTCACTACTTTGAGTCCTTTACAATATACCTACCAAGTGGTCATCCTGACTGTACTTGAATTACATTATTTAATGTAAAGCAGTTAAATAAATGTCTTTAATTACACTGAGTCAAAATCTGTCTTCCTGGAACTTGTCTATTGCATTGACCATATTTCTACCGGTAGGCACTTTTCAGATAAGCCTGCTTTTTCTTACACTTAATAACCTTTCAATATCTAAACCAAGATATGTCATCCCTGCTAAGGGACCTTTGCTTCACCTTATGAAGAATTTCAAGGGCCCAGTTGTCCTTCAGTGGCCTTGAGAAGTATTGTGGCCAGATTTCTCTATATCCTTCATGGGTTTGGGCTGCATATAGTTCTCAGAAAGTCAGACAGAATTAGGTTAGTCCGGGAAGAGGGGAGCCTGGTGTGACTGTATCCTTCTCAGGAAACGAAAGTCGAGAAGAGCCTTTAGGAGCGGCCATGTGTATCCTTTGCTACGCTACTTATAAAACCTGAGAAGCACATGCCAGGAGTTCTCCTTTCTCTGTGGAGCTCCGTTTAGAGAAAACCCGAAATCCACCAGTGTCTCAACTCTAACTAGAAGCACGCACTGAGGGGGAGGGAGCAGCAAGTGGGAGGAGATGGTTGGTAAAGACTTATTTTAGCTTTAGTCATAGATTACAGCAACACACGCTACTATAAATACATATAAATATCTCATGCTCACTTCCTGAGAAAAACATGTTAGTTTATGTTCACAACTGTTTCCTTTTGAAAGAAGCTATTAATACCAGGAGCTCAGTATCTGAATCTGAACAGCTAATTAAAACGTTAAAGAAGAAAAGCTTATCTTCAGTTCCTTTTTTTAGGAGACTGTGCAAATATAGATAGTGGCTTAAGTAAAGACAGCTGTTTCATTTCACATGCAAAGGCACCCTTTAAAAAGCAGCACTTTTAAAAACTGGTCTTGGCAGTCGTTCTTTGCAATAAAGTTGTGGATTTTTTCCCCCCACGTTTCAACTGAAAGGTTTTGGGAAAGCATTTGTCTATTTTGCTTGGATTTTTTTTCTTTCTTGAAATTTTTATTGCTTCAGAATGCTTAATTTGTTCCTCTGTATGATGGAAAGGAAATGTCAGAATCAACGTTTCTTAAAAAAAAAAAAAAAGTCATTCTTTCTCATCAGCAATAATTAAAGATTGAAAATACATTGAATAGAGTTTATGGAAATAAAAAGTGTCTCCTGATTAATTTTTAAAGGGATTAACCACAACTACAGAAGAAATGGAAATCTAGTATAGGTTTTATGCAACCATATGTAATACAATAGGGCTTCCCAGGTGGCTCAATGGTTAAGAATCCACCTGCCAATGCAGGAGACACGGGTTTAATCCCTGGGTCAGGAAGATCCCCTGGAGAAGGAAATGGCAAACCACTCCAGTATTTCTGTTTGGGAAATTCCATGGAAAGAGGACCTACATGGGCTACAGTACATGGGGTCACAAAGAGTCGGTTGGACATGACAGAGTGCACACGTACACACACACACACAGAATAAAATAAAGGCCCTCAAGGCAGTTGCTGAAAAGAATGACCATTTCAGTTGTCAAGTATAGAAAAATGAAGGGAATTTCAATGTCTGATGAAAAGAAGTCACACAGGTGACCATTGACCATTAACCATTGTTTTCACATGTTATTCACCCTCTCTGGGGCTCAGTAATTTTTCTTATGCAAAATAATTCTAAAACTATTTATATGAATTTTACTTTGTGCCAGACATTGTTCTAGATTCTGGATTCATGCATAAATAGGATAAAGAAAGCTGCAAGCAATGCTGATTTCTTAACAGTTATTACTGAGAAAAAATTAAAAAGTTACATCTCAGACCTCTCCTCTGAGCTCTAGATTCATATACTCAACTATCTTCTTGGCTTTTTCCCCAGGCATTTCAGATTTACTATATACAGAACTGAATTTGTTTTTTCTTCCAAAAACTCTCCACTTTCACCTTCTCCAGCTCAACCATCCCCATCAAGGAGCCCAAGACTTAATCTGGGAGTAGCCCTTGATACTTAGCCCATCCCCTGTTGAACTCATCACCAAGTCCCTTTGAGTTTATTTCCAAAATACATTTAGAAAAATCTGTTTAACTATCTGAAACCATAATTGTTCTCTTTAGTTGTCTCTGATGGCCCAAAAAGTAATTCAAAAAGTTAGATTACAAAAACCCAGCTGTTTCCCTTCTGTGCGTATAACCTTTTAAAGACTGCCCATTGCATTTCAGATAAAATTTTAAATCTTCAACCTGGTCATCAGCCCTCTGCATCATTTGTCCCACCTACCAGTGTTGCATCGCTGTCCTCTGCTGGCCTTGCTGGTTTCTATCTCCCACCTGCATTGTCTCTAGTGTCTGTTTTCCTGTCCTTCAAACTCATTCCCACCCCAGGGCCTTTGCACAGGATTCCCTCTGCATACAAAGCTCCCCACTATGCCCTCTCCTTGTTCATTTCAACATTCACTTCAAGTCTCAGCTTAAACATTACTTCTTCAAAAATACTTCTTATGACTCAAACAATTTAAATGAAGCCTCACCTGGTTTCCTCCTTTATATCACCTGAGGCTTTTCATTTTCTAGCACTTATACAATCTTCTCCACATACTGGTATTTTTACTTATCCATCTAAAGTATCTTTTCTTCTCTAGGCCTCACGTTCCACACACATAGGGGCCATGTCCACTTTCCCCAGCCTACTTATTCCTCAAGCTCATGGCACACGGTCAGCATTCAATAATGTGTGTGTGACTGAATCTATAAATCAATGAATAAAGGCATAAAAAGACATGCAGCACTGTTTACAATAGCCAGGGCCTGGAAGCAACCTCAGTGTCCATTGACAGATGAATGGATAAAGATAGGGTACATATACACAATGGAATACTACTCCGCCATAAGAAGGAATGAAATTGGGTCATTTGCAAGATGCAGATGGATCTAGAGTCTGGCATACAAAGTGACTTCAGTCAGAAAGGGAAAACCAAATGTCATATATTAACACATGTGTGTGGGCTCTAGAAAAATGGTACAGATTAACTTATTTTCAGGACAGGACTAGAGATGCAGATGTAGGGAATGGAAGTGTGGACATGGGGGACAGATAGGGGAATGAACTGGGAGACTGGGATGGACAGATACTATGTGTCAAGTAGCTAGCCAGTGGGAACCTGCTGGAGAGCACAGGGGGCTCACCTTGGTGCCCTGTGATGACCTAGAGAGGTGGGATGCGGGGAGGTGGAAGGGAGGTCCAAGAGGGAGGGAATATATGCATACATAGAGTTGGTTCACTTTGTTGTACAGCAGAAACTAATAGAACATTGTAAAGCAACTATATCCTAATCAAAAAAGAAAGAAAGTTGAGAAAAAATTTCAAACTATAATAAATAAATAAATAATGAGCAGTAATTAGGAAACCATACAATGGTAGGAAAAAAAAAAAAACACATAAGATTTAAAGATTAAAAAAAAAAAAAATGAGAGTTCCAGGGCTGACTCTGTCATTTAATTAGCTCCAAGATTTGGGGAAACCTACTTAACTTCTGTTATACTCAGTTTTCTCCTCTGCAAAATAGGGATCATAATGCTAGTGATGTTGTGAAAGTCAAATGAAGTAATACATGTGAAAGCACCTAGTAAATTATAAGGCAGTATGAAATATTTGTTGTTAAAATATCCAGGGGTAATTCAATGACAGTGTAAGGTACACATTTCTAGTTTCTCGCTTCTATACCCTTCATTTTCAGGAGATTGCCAGGGAGAAAAGTTGGAAGACAAACCAGAATTGAGGTAAATTCTGTATGCTTATTTTCATTCAATTCTTCATGTAATATTTCAATACGTATCCATTAGATACATTCTCTGTACCAATCACTATACTGAATATCTTTGGCCCTTTAAAAATATAATTAAAGGGATTCTCTACTTAGCAGCTTAGCAGCTGGTTGTCCAACGGTTAAGAATTCGCCTTCCAATACACACAGTGAGGGTCCCATCCCTGGTCAGGAAACTAAGATCCCATATGCCTTGTGGTCAAAACACTAAAGCATAAAACAGAAGCAATATTGTAACATATTCAACAAAGACTTTAAAAATGGTCCACATCAAATAAACTTTTTAAAAGTTATAAATAAAATAATTTATAACATTTTTTTAATCTGAAAAGGTAAGTCTAGAGTCCTGCTGAAGCAAACAATAGTGGCAAGCAGCCCAGAAAAAGGTCAGGAAAACCTTCCCCCGAAGAGATTTTGAGGATAAGAAAAAAAAATCTGGAAATGAATTCCGTCTTTACCATTTACTTTGGACAGATTGTTTAGCCCAATTCTTTGTGTGTGGTGAAAATGGAGGTCAGTAACAAGTACTTCCAGTATTATTATGAAGAATAATTTAGATATATGAAGAAAACTAGGTAGGCAGTGGTGGGTTAGTTGCTAAGTCGCGTATGACTCTTCTGTGACCCCAGGGACTGTATCCTGCCAGGCTCCTACATCCATGCGATTTCCCAGGCAAGAATACTGGAATGGGTTGCCATTTCCATCTCCAGAGGATCTTCCCAAACCAGGACTCGAACTCACGTCACATGTCACTTAATACATTTTCTTCTTTCCCTTTGTTTGCCCAAATCTTTCCATTATATACAAAACTAACCAAGCATATGGTTCACTGGCAAACAGATCCCTTTGTGTGATGGAAAAAAAAAAATACTGGAAAACTGATGCTTGAAAGAACATACACTAGCCTAGAACCTGCTTCTTTTAAACAGCCCTCCTTATGTCCTGTCTTGACTACAGGAAGCAAAAATTCTGGAAGGTACCTGCCTATATGGTACCATCCCATCCACATGCAACTTGTGGATCACTGCCAATCATTTTTTAGTCTGTTGTCTACATCAACCACTGCAAATATTTATACAAAGAAGGGAAAGAACAGAGTGACAGCAGAAAAAGTCTTTCCAAGCACATATGGAAAGACCTTCGACAAAGAGCATCAACAAATCACAATCTAAAGGCTTGTGTCACACTTCTGGGAAACAGAAACTGACCTTGTTTCCCTGTGGATGGTCTTGTCTCTAAACATTTCTGAAGCGCCTTAATCTCTCAGATTCATCTGAATGCTCCTAGGCAGTCCTCAAGGAGACCTGCTCAGTGTCATGTGGGAACATTACTCAGTTTTGTTTTTTTGTTTTTTTTTTTTGAAGAGAGAGCTTGCAGTTGATCTGACAGCAATTCCAGTAGACAGTTTAACATCGTGGGCTCTGGAGTCAGATAGCCCTGGGTTCAAGCCATCTCATCATGGCTGAGGGATCTGCAGGGTGAATTCATTTCCTATGGCCACTGTACCGAACTGCCACAAATTTAGTGGCTTAAAACAATACTGTCTTACAGTTCAAGAGATCCCAAGTCTAAAATGGGTCTACGGTGATGTGCTTCTTCCTTAGAATCTACAGAAGAACCTGTCTCTTTGACTTTTCCAGTTTCTAGGGGCTGCCTGTCTTCCTTGGCTCATGGCCCCATCCCTCCATCCTCAAAGTCTCTCACATCTTCTCTGCCCTCTGACTTCTTTCCTCCCTCTTATAAGGACTTTTACAATTACATGCGCCAACCACATAATAATCAAGATAACCTCCACATCTGGAGATCTTCAATCTACCTACACCTACAAACTTCCTTTTGCCATTTAAATCCCTTTTTCAATATTAAGTTGCTTTTAGCCTGTACTTGTAGGTTCTAGGGTTTAGAACATGGACTTTTTTGGAGGGAGAGTAGGATATTCAGCCTACAGCAGGGAGCAAAGTACCATTGCCTTGCTTGTTTTACTGGTCCCAAGAGGATTCCAATAGTTCCTACCCCACGGGGCTGGTACGAAAATTAAATAGAGTCACACGTATTGTTATATAACACTACTATGGAAACACATTAAGTGACCCAGGGGCTTCAAGCACATCAAAGAGACAGGTGGATCTGATCCCTGCTCTTGGTTGTTTTTGTCGTTCAGTCCCTCAGTCATTTCCGACTCTTTGTGACCCCATGGACTGCAGCACGCCAGGCTTCTCTGTCCTTCACCATCTCCCAGAGTTTGCCCAAACTCATACCTATTGAGTTAATGATGCCATCCAACCATCTCATCCTCTATCGTCTCCTTCTCCTCTTGCCCTCAATCTTTCCCAGCATCAAGGTCTATTCCAGTGAGTCACCTTTTTGCATCAGGTGGCCAAAGTATTGGAGCTTCAACATCAGTCCTTCCAATGAATTCAGGGTTGATTTCTTTTAGGATTAACTGGATTGATTTCCTTGCAATCCAAGGGACTCTCAAGAGTCTTCTCCAGCACAATAGTTCGAAGGCATCAGTTCTTTGGTGTTCAGCCTTCCCTGTGGTCAACTCTCACATCTGTATATGACTACTGGAAAAACAATAGCTTTGATTATGCAGACCTGTGTCAGCAAAGTGATGTCTCTGCTTCTGAATATGTTGTCTACGTTTGTCATAGCTTTCCTCCAAAGGAGCAAGTGTCTTTTAATTGCATGGCTGCAGTCATTGTCCACAGTGATTTTAGAGCCCCCCAAAATAAAATCTGCCACTATTCCCACTTTTCCTCCATCTATTTGCCATGAAGTAATTATGCAGTTAACTAACTGAGTAAATGAGTCTATACTTCAGAGGACAGTGGCATGCTGGGAATCAAAATTTGTGATTAATTAATAAGAAGGATAAACAGCACAAGCCTACATGAGTCACTTCAACAAAGGGCAGAGCATGAAAAGGTTTATGAAGCCTTGTGACAGTTAACGTGGGTAATGTCAATTTCTTGGTGCTCTGCATGCCACAAAATAAAAAGTCAGTAAAAATACTATTGCTGTAGTATTAACTATTTTTATTTTTTAATGACATGTAATTGATTTACAATGTTTTGTTAGTTTCAAGTGTATAGCAAAAGGATTCAGTTGTACATATACATATATCCATTCTTTTTTAAGATTATTTTCCTGCATAGATTATTACAGAATACTGAACAGTACTATATAGCAGGTCCTTATTGGTTGTCTATTTTATATATAGTACTGTGTCTGTGACTAACTTCTAATGTACCCCTCCCCCCTAGTTTTCCCCTTTGGTCACCATAAGTTTGTTTTTGAAATCTGTGACTGTTTCTGTTTTGTAAATAAGTTCATTTAGATCATTAAAAAATCAGATTCTACATATGAATAATATTATATGCTGTGTCTTTCTCTGTCTGACCTACTTCAATTGCTATAATCTTGAGGTCCATCCATGTTATTGTAAATGACATTATTTCATTCTTTGTCGTCATTGAGTAGTATTTCATTGTATTTACGTGTATTAGCTTCTTTATCAATTCATCTGTCAATGGACATTTAGGTTGTGTCCACGTCCTGACTTGTAAATAGTACTGCAGTAAACACGGTTTCATGTGTTCTTTTGATCTATGGTTTTCTCTGGATATATGCCCAGGAATGGGATGGCTAGATCATATGGTAGTTCTATTTTTAGTTTTTTGAGGACCCTCCATACTGTTTTCCACAGTATCTTCACCAATTTAGATTCCCACCAACAGTGTAGGAGAGTTCCCTTTACTCCACACTCTCTTTATTGTTTATTGACTTTTTGACAATGGAATAACCACCATTTTTATATTAGTGAAGCTGCCACAAAGATGTGCTGGATATGCCACTAAATCCCTAGTCATGGGCGGCAGAACATATGCTTCTTCTTTGAAAAACCCAGAACTAGCATCAGCTTCCATGGTTGGGGAGTTGAATACAGCTGGCCTAGAAATATCTCTCAAGGAAGCTCAGTTGAAAGAATCCACCTGCAACACAGGAGACTCGGGTTCAATCCCTGGGTGGGGAAGATCCCCTGGAGAAGGAAACGGTGACTGACTCCAGTATTCTTACCTGGAGAATTCTATGGACACAGGAGCCTAGTGGGCTACAGTCCATGGGGCAGCAAAGAGTCAGACATGACTTAGCGACTCAACCACCACCACCGATGTTTTACAAAGTAAAAAGGAAATTTCGTGAGAAAGACTGCGGGGGTGTACTCTGCCTGCCCCACCCTCCTCCCCCTGCCTTCTCACCTCAAGTCACCTTCTCACTCTTCTCTGTTAGTTCTGCCCCAGCCACACTGACCTCCTGGCTGTCTTTCTTCATTCCACTCCTGCTCTTATCTTCAGGCCTCGCCACTTGCTGTTCCTCTGCCTATAACACCCTTCCTCCAGGTGTCTGCACAGCCTACTCCCTCAGGTTTTTGCACAAGGTCACACTGAGACGCTTTCCCTGAACTTCCTAACCAAATTCCAACCCTCCCCCACCTCTCCTGTACAACCTGCTTCATGCATTACCTTCTGATGTCATCTAGACTATAAATGCACACTTTCCTATTGTCTGTTCCCCAGAAGAATGCAAACTCCATGAAGGTAAGTTAGGGAAGTTTTGTTTTTTACTTGATCTAGTGTGATTCCCTGTTATATTTCCAAAGTCTAGAAAGGTTCTAGCTAGAAGTCACGTGCGCTAAGTTGCTTCGGTCGTGTCCGACTCTTTACAACCGTATGGACTGTAACCTGCCAGGTTCCTCTGTCTATGGAATTCTCCAGGCAAGAATACTGGAGTGGGTACCACGCCCTACTCCAGGGGGATCTTCCCGACGTGGGGATTGAACTTGCAGTTCCTGTCGTTCCTGCATTGCAGGTGGATTCTTCACCACGGAGCCATGGGGGAGGCCCAGCTGAAAGTCAACCTTGAATATACATTGTTTAAATAAATGAGTGAATGAGTGGGTACACGAAAAGTGCCCCTAATTCAGTTTTATAGGAAGGTATCTTCTCCACACTCTTTCCCTTTGTGAATTTTTTTTAAAAGTTGTACTATGTGGCTTGCAGGATCTTAGCTCCCCACCCAGGGATTGAACATGTACCCACTGCATTGGGAGTGCAGAGTCTTAACCGCAAGAACACCAGGGAAGTCCATGTGCATTTTTCTAGGTGACTAGATGGGATGAAAATGAAGGCCAGCTCTGTATTTGAGAATGCTAGGACCTGGCAGAAGGTCCCTGAAGAAGAGTCTCTGGGGCACTTTGAAGCTGACACTGAACTCTGGGCAGACTGTAAGTGTTCTATATGTCACTGGGGACAGTGGCTGGCTGAATGTGGTGGAATGTGGAAAGCACAGATTTAAAAACTTGCAAAGAATGTATTGCTTTGACTGTGTCTGACTGATGCCAAAATAAATATGAAAAAAGTCGATTCATCCCTTTTGAGTGCTGTGTACATAAAGCGCCTTTTAACTCTTCCTCCTGGCTTTTTTGACCTTGCTGTTGATATGTACACAAGCCTAAGGAGAAATTGCCTATTGTCATTATGTTTATTAAATTACAGCTTTATCCAGTAATTGCAGATTAGCTCTTAGACGCAGTCTCTGGTCACTGACTCAGGCTGTGTCATGTTAGCATTCTGTAGTGTCTGAGCCCCAGTCCACCGTCAGGCTCCAAATCAACGTCTTTGATTGTTAAGCTTTCTCTCAATAGCTCCGGGGTTGCCCTGCCTAGGGAAGTCCAGAGGGCGCTGATGTGGGTTGGCAAATGTTTGGATTATACTTTTATAACTTCTCTGGGAATTAAAACTTTTCGGTGGCTTGCAGAACCTTTTGTTTTGGTTGTTTGGGAAGATTTTCAGAAGCTAAAAGATTTCACCATGTGTGTTTCTTCGCTTTGCGCTGTTCTGGTTTAAGCTCTTTTTTTTTTTTTTTTTCCTACAGAGGAGCCCAAACCTGTAATCCAATTGCCACAGATGCGTTAAAAAGAACCCCCCTCCTCATTTCTGCTCCGTTGTTGAACACAGCTTTCAGTAACCCTGAGTACAAGAACAGGAAGGACATTGGCAACTCAACTGTTAAACTGGTCTGTGATTATGCTTCCTTGAGATCACTCTGATGTCACCAGTGTAATCTGAGCCTGGAGCTTTTGTTCACACTTTAAATAGCAGTCCCGGAATGATTTTGCTACAGACTCTCTGGAGAGCCTGGGAGCTGAATTCCCGAAGAATCCCCCATCCATGAAAGCCAAGCCAAGCCACCCGGCCTTCAGCATGTCCACCTCGCTGCGAGTCAGCCCGTCCATCCACGGCTACCACTTCGACACAGCCTCACGTAAGAAAGCTGTGGGCAACATCTTCGAAAACATAGACCAAGAAGCATTACAGAGGCTCTTCAAAAACTCCGGGGACAAGAAAGCAGAGGAGCGAGCAAAGATCATTTTTGCCATAGATCAAGACCTAGAGGAGAAGACACGAGCCCTGATGGCTCTGAAGAAGAGAACGAAAGACAAGCTTTTCCAGTTTCTGAAACTGCGGAAATATTCCATTAAAGTTCACTGAGGACCAGAGGATGGATAAGGACATTATCCAAGAATGGACATTTAAAGACCAAGTGAGTCTGTAAGACCCTGACACGCACAGCATCTTGCTGTTGCCTCGTACGTTTCTCTTCTGTCAGGACTCCGGGACTCGGGGCAGGAGAGGAACAGAATGAACTGGTGACAAGGACTCCAACCAATTTCATGCCTGTGCTGTTCCAGTGGAGAAGTGCTTTCGGCAAGGATCGGAAAACTCTCCCTGCAGGAGAAAGACTGGCACTGATGTCAGGAGGAGAGTCTGAATGGACATAATGAGAAGATGACAGATGGCTGAGAAAGACTGGCAGCCAGGGTCTCCTGGTCAGGCCCTAGGACTGAAATTCAACCTGAACTTTTTTTTTTCCTTAAACAAACTGAGCAGGGAGGAGGGAGGATGGAGAGGGGGATTAAGAGAGAGAATTCCATGCTGCAATCGTTTACTGAGTTTTTTATTTGAATGTTCCAAGTGTTGCCAAGATTCAATGTTGTCTATTAGTAGGTTTTTTTTTTCTTTTTAAAGATCAGTAATTGATTATTTATTTGCATTTGCGACAATGCCTTAAAAAGTGCACTGTATGATCTAAGAACAAATTCAAGGAACTGCAGTATGTTCAGCATCTCGGTGAAACCGTACGCCACCTTCTGGTCTGTAAGGAGTTTTTAGTGCATTTCAAACTGGTTACCCAAAAGTTAAAATAATGGGGTCCTTTATAATTCCGAAGTACTGTGAACAAATTTTATAGTTTTTTTTAATCTTCTGACTGATGCTAAAACATAATCTTAATTTCTTACAGTTACTGCAGTAAGCATTAGGAAGTGAATATGAGACACTTAATAGTTTATAAAGATGCTATGGTTTCTATAATTTATTATTCATGACAAATGATATGCAACCTTAATAAATTAATATAAACTTAGCTGCTTTTGGTGTTGGTGATTGATCTCAAAGGAAAAATAAGATGGTGATTTTTATTATAAAGTTTTATGAACTTTTCTAAGGATTTTACTCTAAGAATAAGAGGTGCTTTTATATTGCTTGCCACATTTATTCAAAGAGAATTCTTGCCTCAAGTATATAGGAAGTTTCTCTGTCCCAACTTTAAACTATAAAATACAGACATAGATTGGCTCATCAATATTGTTGTTTATGTACCATAGGAGGTAAGTTGTAAAAGGCTGTTCTCTCCATATTTTTGAAAATTTTCCTCTGTGGCTATAGAGTTGTATTCATTTATTTCTCCCAAAGCAATATATTTGAGGGTCAGAGTCCAAATTATGATCAAGATTTTGTGGCTTATCAATGTTTATTTATTACAAACCAACATGGGAATAACACTACATTCTCTTTGCTTATTTCCTCATAGAATTATAATAAAATATTTCTAAGAAGGCATATAGCAATGCCTGCTGTGCTTTCCTAGCAGAAAGAAATTAAAAAATTCTCTAGGAACTAAGTGTTTCAAAAAAACACCTTAAAATGTTTTTGAAACTGCTGATCATGGTAAAACAAAAGTGAAAAATCTGATATCTTTTGGGAAAGTTATATGCCAGGTTTTTAAATAGCACATTTTATAAAAAGAAATTAAGTAGTTAAGTCTTTTAAAATATTAATTGATTTGTTTACTACAGATAAAATAAATCATTCCATGAAAAAGGAATTTTTTTACATGACAACATCCATAAAAACCACAAATCAATATGCAGAATTCTGTGCACGCATGTGTGCGCATTTTTCCTGGAGGAGTATTTATCATTTCTGTCTGGTTTGCAAAGATATCCATGAAACCAAAATAAGAACAAAAAAGAAACAGTTTTGACCAGTGGGGGGCTTGGTTAGTGATGGTATTTGGAGATTATCAAAGTGAAAGCTCTGGAAATGAAGAAGTCTCCTATCTCTGATAGGGCCTGTCAGTGACACGTTTTCTCTGTTCATCCAGGATCCCCCAAAGACACTGATGAACTGCTTGAGAAAAAAAAATTTAGTAACTTAACTCCTCCAGAGAAGGTATCCTATTTCATGGTCCCAGTGAAAGTATTCAACTTATTTTCTACTTAAGGGGTTTAAACACATCTCAGATGCTGAACAGGTGTTCAAAGGTTGCATTTATTACACATACTGTACTCGTAACAATATTCTCTGCTTCTGTTGTTTTCAATAGAGGGCATGCGTATCTCACCACTTTTCACATAAGCATACACGAACTCAGTTATCTCACAGGATATTGCCATTATTTTCTGATTGCAAGACCATAACATGGGGGGGGGGTGCAAATTAAAAAGCAGTTGGATATGATCATGATCTATGATGGTGTAGAGAATAATTCCTCTTCCTGTGGATTATAATTCAAACTTGCTGTCTTCCTTCATGGAGAACAGAAGTTGGCATCAGTGCACAAGGATGATTTTTAACTTCACGGTATTTTTTATTACTTCATATGAGGTGAAGGGATCCATCACTAGAACAGGTGGGATTAGTTCAGTTCAGAAATCCTTCTATGGAGCAGGAATGACCAACTATATCTCAAGATAGCTCATTGTAACTGAAGAAATCAAAGCTGCAAGATGAAATTGTTCCTTAATACTTTGGTATCATTAGATCATAATAATAACAACTATACTGTGGTATAAAAGTATGTTTGTGCATGCGTGTGTCTATGTATGTGTAGTCATGAAAGTGAAGCATCAGAAGTCCAGTAAATTGATCAGTGACACAGTGAGTGAGGGTAGGAAGCAAATCCAGCACGCCTTCCTTCCTAACCACTAGGTTAGACTGCTTCTCCACGAGGAGCTAAAATTCTCTTTCATCCTTTGAAGTGGCAAGTACTTATATGTTATTAATAGTAAGAAAGATAGGAAAGAAGCAAGGCCTCTGAAAAGTCTGACCTGTGTCTGTTTGTCTATTTATTTGGCACTTGAACTCCATGAGGAATGCTTCTCAATCATTTTAATTGTTAAAGATTTCTCAGATGTAGCCTTTCAAATCTACAGTTACAGTAACACCTGGTTAGCATCTCAGAACATAAGGTCACATCTATGTTCTTTTCTGAGTTGACAGTCAAAGTTCTGGGTCTAGATTAGCTTGTTGGGGGAAATCAGAAACTAGGGCTTCATGGTTTTACTCACTCAGTGTAGACCTCCTCAGCCACCCAGTCCCGGCCCACAGCAAAGGAGGGTTTTTATCTACAGGAGTCTCCAACAGATGAAGTTTACTGAGAAAGGATATGTGCCTGCCTGGTATTTTTTTCCCCATTGTCCGAAGGCAGTCGGAGAATGTGACTGCTGTTCCCTTGGAGAGTCTTCCTAACAAACAGATGATTAAGCTGTGGTCTAGGAATCATGTCGGCTTTCAGAATGCCTAAATCTGCCCCTCTGAACCCCACATGAGGGCTCCCCAGAAGGGCTTGTAACTCAGTTGACTCCCTTTCCCACACTCAGGGAGCTCTAGAGTGGAATCAGGGTTTCTACCTTCTCCATTTGTGCAACAAAAATGTAGTAAGCACCAGTGTGGGGATCACCATGGTCAGAAAGCATCTCTAGTCTCCTTGTCAGAGAGCCAGAAAGCATTTTACGACGAATACAGTGAGATACATGATAGCAGTTTCAACAGGAAGCGATGGGAGCACCCGTGTCTGTGTGCGTGTGTGTGCGTGTGTGTGTGTGTGTGTGTGTGTGTGTGTATGTGTGTCTGGAGAGTAGCAAAAACACTGAAGAAAACCTATCCCAACCTGAGGAGATCCCAGAAGATTCCATAGAGAAGTTTCAAAGTAGAAGTTAGGAGGGTGGAGGGGAAAAATGTCATTCTGGAGTTTAGGTATAGCATTTGCAAAGGCAAGGAAGTGGGAAGATGGTAAATTGTATGAGAATTTCTGGGCAGTTCCTGGTTAGGGGGCATAAGCATTTCAAGCAATCGTTTGAGAGGCAGTTGGGCCTTAAATGCAAGCCTGAGTATTAATTTTACTCCAAAAGGAGAAGGAATCATGAAGGACTTTCAGTAGAAGAGTAAGACTTACTGCCTGACCATGGATGGGTAACTATGTATGGGGCCTCATGAAAGATACAGTGAACATTTCCAAAAGTAATGCGTAGCCTGACAACCGAACACATGGAGTCTATAGTGATTTTTTTTTTTTCCAGACTTGTCTCACAGTTGGTCTACTCAGGTGAAAAGCCCTACATGACTTTTCACAACTCAACGATAAATGAGTAAGTATGTGGAAGCTGAAGATGAAACAGACTTTAGAAAAAAAGTGTTGGAGACCAGATTGAGGGGACCACAGACTAATTCCTAATTAAATTTATAAGAAATTGTGTCTATGTTTGAATCTTAGAATGTGTCTAAGAATCCTAACACATATTAGAATGTTATGCTATGCTACGCTAAGTCACTTCAGTCGTTTCTGACTCTGTGCGACCCCATAGACGGCAGCCCACCAGGCTCCCCCGTCTCTGGGATTCTCCAGGCAAGAACACTGGAGTGGGTTGCCATTTCCTTCTCCAATGCATGAAAGTGAAAAGTGAAAGTGAAGTCGCTCAGTCGTGTCCGACTCCTAGCGACCCCATGGACTGCAGCCTACCAGGCTCCTCCATCCATGGGATTTTCCAGGCAAGAGTACTGGAGTGGGGTGCCATTGCCCTCTCTGACATATTAGAATATCATTCAACAAATATTATAGATTAATGGCTACTAAGCTCTCTCTCCCTTTGAATAACTCTTCTTCAAACAAAGTTTCTGGATATTCTCAGTGATCATTACAGACACACAAATGTGTCTTGGTTTAATGTATCCACACATTGATAGTGGATTTGGTTCAGTCATGTATTGACAAAACTACCTTATAGAATTTTGGAAATAAAAATCCTGTCCCAATAAGGTGCAGCAGTGCTTTTAAAAAAAGTGGATAAATAGTTGGAAGACTTTTGTTGTGGGCACCTTCTTCCTCCATCTGCCTTACACACACATACACACACACACACACACACACACACACACACACAACATACAGAGTCCCAGGAGGAACACAGAAGTTTGATTCCTGTGCCTTTATTTCCTGCCCCTTGAGCAGCAACATGGTATTGAACAAACACCACCAGACTGAGTCTGATGTTCTGGGGTTTTTCCCAACTCTGCCTGAAGCAAATTCCTTTTTTAATCTCTGGATTTCATCTGTAAGGGGAAGAAAAATATATCTGACTGGATTGATGGCTGTGACTCTTTTCGATCTCAACTTCTACACACAGGGGAAATAACAGCTGTACCTACCATCTTACAAGATAGGATTTCTTTCTGGATCTGTTCGTATTCCACATATGAAAAGGATTTCTCTTCACTAAACCAGAAGTCTAATTTAAAAGTTTTGGTCGTTACTAGTGGTCGCTGAAGGCAGAATGTGAGGGAAGTAACTTTGTGTGGATTCTTCTTTTTTTTTAAGACTTATTTTATTATGTAAGTTTCAGGTGTACAGCATCATAATCTGACATCAGTATCCACTACAAAGTGATCATCACCGGCAAGTCTAGTTACCGTCTATCACCACGCAGGCGACCCCCGTTACCCGTTTCACCCGCTCTCAACTCTCTTCCCTTCCTAGATCCCTCATGAGTCTGTTCTCTGTGAGTTTGTCTTTATTTAATTGTGAATGTTCATTTGTTTTGCTTTTTTAACGTCCACATATGAGTGAAATCATACCATTTTTTTTCCTGTTGACTTATTTCACTTAGCATAATACATCCAAGGTTGATCCACAATGTTGCAAATGGCAGCATTTCATTCTTCTTTGTGGCTGCATAGTATTCCACTGTGTGTGTGTGTGTGTGTGTGTGTGTGTGTCTTCTTTTAGTATATGACTAAAAAGGATATGATTTGATGGCATTGGTCAGAGATTTTCTTAGCATATTAATTCTGTCCCTAATTGAAAAACAGACCCCAAAAGGGATATATTTTGATGGGAGTTTAATTTCTCTTGGATTTTAATCATTGTAGTGCGTGTAGACTAAAGCTTCTGCTTCTTTTCTGAGATTTCTTGGAATTTCCTTGAATTTCAGTCTGATATTTCTCTGCTTTGATATACATATTTGATTAGGAGAAAAACATCTGTTCCCTACATTTTCTTTTTATTCTCCTGCAGTTTGTCCACGTTTATTATTCAAGCTCAGGGTTTACCATCTGAAAGGTTTTAGGGAATCCTGCTGATCCTGGAGTCATAGGAGCCACAGCATCTGAAGTGCTATTACCAGGGCATCTTCTCCAACCAGTTTCGTGGGATACCTCCAGGAGGGCACTCATTTCCAAATCTACTGTTTTCAGCATCTCCTGGGGGGGACTTTAAAATCCAGGGCCTTGAATTTAACGATTCAGAATTTCTAGAGCTGGTCACCTGTTATCGCTGTTCTTAAATCACTCCCCAGGCGATGTTGTTGCAAAGTCTGAACCAGAATCACTAACCCAGATTAAAGTCCCCAACTGTGCATAGTGAAGCTGGGGCTCATTTCAGTTCACTCATGTCTCCCCAGGTACATTGCAGTCCTCGATACAGTTTTGACTAATCCCACTGTTGACCCAACGTGTGCCTGTTACCTTATTCTGGAATTACGTGATGCCTCTCCGATCTCGTAGTCAAATAATACCGTTCTGACTTTGCTCATAAATTCTACACTCTAAGAAATCTTACCTGATCATCATTAGCTGAACTCCCTTAAGGCATACAGTCTTAGCAGTGCAAACACACATTTTTCAAGTGGATGGAAGACCTTTCTTCTCCTAAATATATTTCCCACTTGCCTGCTATCCTGATGAATTCATTCCTTAAACGGGACAAGTCAGTCTTTTCAAAAAGAAGGTTCGGCGCTAATCACTGACAATCACTTACATAATCTAGCATCCTAACATGTGATAAAATGCTTTTGTCCTAAAAACAAGTATCCTCTGCTGAGAAGATGTGGTTTTCATGTTAAGGGGAGAATGGGCAGGGAGGAAGATTGAAATCAGGGGTAAGAGAGCATCTGAACTGGGGAAGAACACACAAGGTAGTGGTGATCTGGAGATCTTTGATCTGGATTTTCTCAGCACTGGTCTTGCCTGTTAGAATGCTGATAGACAGATGTGCTATGTGGTGAACGGCGGGAAGATAAACAGTGCTTCAGGCTTAAGAACTGTATTCTAATCCAGCCTCGGCCATCCAGAACTAAGCATAAATTCTGAGTAAATTATTTAATCTCTTTTCCTTTATTATCTATAGACTAAGGATTATTATACCTCCCATGTTAGTTTCCTAGGCCTTCCCTAGTAGCTGAGACATAAAGCATCTGCCTGCAATGCAGGAGACCTGGGTTCAATCCCTGGGTGGGGAAGATCCCCTGGAGAAGGAAATGGCAATCCATTCCAGTATTCTTACCTGGAGAATCCCATGGACAGAGGAGCCCAGCGGGTCACAGTTCATGGGGTCACAAAGAGTTGGACACGACTGAGCGACAAAGCATGTACACGCACACATATTAGTATACTAGGATGGTCACAATAAAGTATCACAGGATGGGTGGCTTAACGATTGATCTCCTCGCGATTCTAGAGGCCAGACGTTCAACTTGTCAGCAGGGCTGATTTCCTCTGAGGCTTCTCACCTTGCCATCTTTTGTCTGTGTCCTTAGTGTCTCTAAAGTGTCCCTGAAGTGTCCCAGCACCGTGTGGAATCTTAGTCCCCTGACCAGGGATCAAACGTGCAGCCCCTGCTTTGGAAGCACAGAGTCAACTACTGGCTGGCCGGGGAAGTCCCCATACTTATTCTTTTGACTATTATAAGCATGGAATAAATGATTGGGAGTTAAGTATCTATAAGGTCAAGATCCTTGGGGACACGTATGGCACTATGCCTGTGGTTGAACAATGTAAAAGTTTCCAGCACAGAGCCTAACATGGGGAGATAGTTAATAACATACACACAGCACATAAACACACGATATTTGATTTATCATCCGATTAATCTCTGAAATCAACACACACTCCTCTGCATCCTTTTTATCTCCTTTTCATCTCTCCCACACCTCAAAGAGGGGCTCAGCTGGAAGGAGTCCACTGGAGTTGAGTCACTGAGCCATGGCCTGGGCCATGATTGTGTTGAAAGAGTTGGGACGGGAAGGGGTTTCTGCCACTAAGCACTTTCTATGCTTTTCCTCACACGTGAATGGTTTCAAGATGTTCAGTGGAAATGAACATGTTCTCTGAACATCTGTGAACAGAGTTTGCTGATGGCATCTAATTCTGTTGTTTTGGACAAAATTTGGGGGCCTCTGGTTATGGGTATAAGGCTGAAAAGTGTTGTTTTTCCGTGCTCCTTCCAGCCTCAGGCATGTACCATGAGTCACCGCCAGGTCATGGCCATCTCATCTGGGCAAGTGAAGAAAGGAGGGGATGAGAAGGTGGAGGTTTAAACATCCCAAAAAATAGACACACTGAAGAAACACCGTGCTGATCTCCAAAGTGATTCTCTACCTTGTACCATGTACGGCAAGAATTTCAGAAAGATGGCACAGATTTTAGAGGGTTTTCTAATCTGGAGAAGCATGGGAACCTTTGTGGAAAAAAGCCCTGTGGGATGTTTTTAGAAATGGAATGCCACGGGTTATTGTCTGGTTTCAGTTGGGAAGCTGAGGGGAGAAAAAAACCTAAATGTATTATCATACCGACAGCTAACATTATATTAGTGCAACATTAAGCAAGCTTTTCATGACATAATTTGACTAAAATAAGTCACCCCAGCAAGCATGGGAAAATATGGAGGCAAAATAGCAATCCGGGTGTCTGGTTTTTAAGTTCATCAGGATCACACTATACAGGCGGGGACAAGTATTATCTTTTCCTTTTTGTTTCTTTGGCTGCACAGGGTCTTAGTTGAGGCAAGTGGGATCTAGTTCCCTGAACAGGGATTGAACCTGGGCCCCCTGCTTTGGGAACTTGAAGTCTCAGCCAGTGGACCACCAGGGAAGCCCCATCTTTTCATTCTACATACCTTTGGATGTTGAAGATGTCAACATCTTCACACTTCTGATGGGGTCGAAGGGCACATGGATTCTCCATCATCCTCAAAAGATGTCAAGACCAGATCCTGTATTAGCTTGATTGGCTTTCACACCTGTTCCAGTGAACCTTTACTCTTTAATGGAAGCCACGGTGGCTCAGATGGTGAAGGATCCTCCTGCAACATGGGAGACCCAGGTTCAATTCCTGAGTTGGGAAGATAGCCTGGGGAAGTGAACGGCAACCTGGAGAATCCCATGGAGAGAGGAGCCTGGCGGGCTACAGTTCATGGAATTGAAGAGTTGGACACGACTGAAGTGACTAACACTAACTTACTTTTGTATAACTTTTTCTTATTATTTTGAATCTGATGTAAGAAACAGATTAATTTTCCAAGTCTAAAAATTCAACATCACTGTTAGGGAGGCTTGTAACCATTCAAGAACATGGGACAGAGCTGGTTGCTTGGACAGAACAGGGACAAGCTGGACGTATTACTGCTCAGAACTCTGCTCCTCAGCTAAGAAAGGTCAGAAGCTCAGTGGTGGGGGCACCAGGGTTGAAAGACAGACTCAGTCACCTTAATCAAACTCACCACCTGAGTGTGAACAAAATCACTCATTTATTTCCTCACGGGAGAAACTGAACTGCCAAGCAGGAGGGCAAACGGTAAATGAAAGCAAAAGGGAGAATCAGTGTCTGGAGGGCACGTGTCAGCTTGGCTTTGATAAGATTTGAAGAACTAACCTCGCAGCAGAAATCTCTTCTCTACTGATCACTGCAACATTAAGCTTTTGCTGTGTAACAAACCTTCCCAATACTTATGACTCAAAACGACAAGTGCTCAATTTAGCTCAGAATCCTATGGGGCAGCCTGGGGATTCTCCTGGCCTGAGATGACCTAGCCATCCTTGACTGGGTTCTCTCCTTTGTCTGTGATCAGCTGGCAGGTCAGCTGGCGGCTGAACAATGTGGGATGGCCTCATTCACACGCCTGTTGATGGGCAGGCTGTTGACCGACGCATCCACCAGAGAAGTGGGTTACCCTCCACTACTTTTTTTTGCAATATTAGCTCTCAGGGGCTCTCACCATGAAAGTGCTAGAGAAGAAATTGTCAAATTCTGCTTTTCTGTCTCTCCTATTTGTACACACAGTGCCCAGGATCCATCTTCTTTTGAAACCCAGTATAAGATTTTTTTTTTTTAACCTTATTTCTGGCAATCACTCTGTAGGCTCACTTTCCAGTGATCAAATCCAGACTAGTTCACAAAACTCAGTCACTTATTTAAAAAGGCTTTTTTCAGCTCTTTCTGTTGCTAGTTAATTTGGTTCACATAAAACTAAGACATTCATTTAGAACTTTGGTTCACAATATTCACTCATTCATTTAGAAAAAAAAATTTTAAGGACTCCTATGGCTAGCTCATGGGCTTCCCAGGAGGCTCAGTGGTAAAGGATGAGGGAGAAGTAGGAGACGTGGGTTCAATTCCTGAGTGGGGAAGATCCCCTGGAGGAGGGCACGACAACCCATTCCAGTATTCTTGCCTGGAAAATTCCATGGTGGACTACAGTCCATGGGGTCACAAAGAGCTGGACACAACTGAGCAACTGAGCACAACATGGCTAGCTCATTCACTCCCTAGGTGTGAATTTTACCAATGTCCTACGCAGCGCGTATTCATTGCTGGCTTTCTGTAATTCCTTTGTGAGTCAAGAAGGATAGAGACTTTACTCTCATCCCCATGGACCCCATGGCAGGGCCAGAGCAGTTGATAGGTGTAAGCAGAGTACAGAAAAGCCCTTTCTGCTTGATCCATACTCTTTCATTCTTTTTTAAATAAATAAGTGCATTGTCCCTGAACAACTAAGCCAGTTCCCCTCCTGAAAACCACAGTGTTTGGAAAGGGTGTAAAATTAACTGCTAAAAATGCCTGTCCTGTTCTCTGGGACAGTGGACCACGAGCCCGAGGGAGACAGACTGACTCAGGGCGAAGAATTAATGGAAGCTCGTGGCTCCTGCAGGCAGGAAGTGCTTTGATAGGCCCTTTCCTCTTTTTGTTACCAGGAGGGCCTGGACAATAGTCTCCACCTTGGAGCAGCTGTCCACTCCCCGTGTGATGATCGCAGCACATTTTCCTTGTCAGACTTGCAGTCGGCACCCGGGAGGGTGCAGGAAGAGACACATACAATGTTGGGGATCTGCCCTTGAGACTCGGAGCAGCGTGATGGGTGGAGACGTCACCCCTAAGACACACAGCCAGCCCTTTGGCACACGTTTCCGGAAGGCCATCTGCTTCTGTGGTTCCTCTGACCTTTTGTTAGAACGCACCCGAAATTGGAAAGAAAGAACCAGGATAAAACTAAGCCGAAGGCAGTCTGTTGCTTGTGAAAGCAAGTCAAACCAACGAGTCTTGGTTTAGCACCTAACGTGACCCCACTATTAGGGCTTCCCTGGTGGCGCAGTGGTAAAGAATCCACCTGCCAATGCAGGAGAGGCCGGTTGGATCCCTGGATGGAGAAGATTCCCTGGAGGAGGAAATAGCAACCCATTCCAGGATTCTTGCCTGGAAAATCCCATGGACAGAGGAGCCGGGCAGGCTACAGTTCATGGGATCGCACAGAATTAGACATGATTGAATCACTGAATAGCAACAGTGATGAGTCCACTGTTAGGCCACATCTCGGCTGATGGAGGGAAAATGAATATGTTTTCAATGTCTACACAACTCAGGCACTTGTAGGATGCTGGCTAACATCATGTAATCTTGTCAGTAGTTTTGTAAGGCAGGTTTTAGTGTCACTGTTTTATAAATGAGGAAACTAAAGCTTTGTGAGGTTTGTCAACTTTTCCAAGGAGGCTCCAACCTCATAAGAACACAGGAAAGGACAATGTAAGAATTCTGCCTTGACCTCACATTTGGTTTGATTTGATCCTCCATGTGTTCCTTACTCTGATGCTTAACAGTTTTTATTCCCCACTCTTGTATTCAGTGTCCAAGAGGCTCCATGAAACATGGAATCAGGAGACCCGGTTCTAGTCCCCTTCTGATAGATGCCGTGAGGTGAGTCACTTACTTGCTGGGTTTCCACCTCCTGATAATATAAGGGACCGGGACTAAGTGAGATCATTACCTTTCTAAATTCTAAATTTAGGCCTTCTCTGGTGGCTCGGTGGTAAAGAATCCACCTGCCAATGCAAGAGACTCTTGGTCAATAAAAAAGGAAGTTAAAAAAACATGGTCTAGATTTTTTTTTTACAAAACATAAGGGTATTTCTTTTCTTGAATGTGAGCTTCATTCAATTTCCTAAGTATTTTCAGGGACTTGCCAAATATTACTGATTTACAGATCTAAACTCCCTTGTAATACAAGCCACAGTGTACAGGAGTAGAAGCCATTTTGACAAAGGATGGAGAAGAGAGAGTTTCAAAGAACGGGACTAATTCACAGCTAGATTTTGTGTTGGGAAAAGCATGGATTGTCCAAGAAAATGAGAAGGAGTTGGTGTTGCTGGAGCTCAAAGAGTAAGGGTGAGAACAGCCTGTGCTGGAGACGAGGCAGGGCTGAGTCACCGGGGACCAGTGTCACGGGTGACAGAGTTTGCATTGTGTCATGTGGAAACAGAGACGTTGACCAATCTCACGCCAGAGAAGGCAGTGCTCTGGTTTGTGTTCTCAAAAGGTCAGCCTGGCAGCATTTAGTGGCAAGGGCCAGGGGGTAGCAATAGCTTGAAAGGGTTTATGTATGTCTTTTAGGTGGCGATTGTCATTGTACATAAGACATGGGATGGAGAGAAGTAGTTAGATTTTAGAGGTAATTGCAGCTGAGCCATCAACAGGACTTCAAGGCGCATTGGCTTTATCCTTTGTGCTATTTCTCTAACCACTCATTTTCTCCCAGCGCCACGGTCACCCTACCCTGGGGTCTGTCACCGTCTACCGGAGCATGGCTGTTATTGATGGAGTTCATTGCCTTGAGCTCTTACCCCTGATGGTGTCCTTGACATCATAGCTAGACTTAGCTTTCTAAAATGCCACTTCACACACAACTTGCCAGCTCAAAAATTTCAGTGTCTGCCCACTGCCTCCGGCATCAAGTCCCACCTCCTTAGCCTGAAAAACAAAATACTTTGTCTTTCTTAAAGTACCTATTTAATGTACCTTAACAGGGACTCAGTAAAAATTATTTATTCAGCACCTATTACAGGCCGGATTAACTACCGCCAGCAACTTGTTATAAAGCATTTCTCTCGATTACACTTGTACTCATCCTGTCTTCCGAAAATGCCCTCACCCTTTTCACTGCTTATGGAAATGCTCCTCTTCCTCAACCTGGATCAGAACTCATTTCTAAGGAAGCTTCTCATGAGCGTTTAACTCAGACTAAGCACAGCTAGCCATTGTCTCCACGCCCCAGGGCGTCTGCATGCCCTGCCTAATTGTTAGTAACCTTTAACGTGTCAGTGAAAGCATAAACCTTATTTTCAATTGAGAAGGTGCAGAGCTTGTTGCTGATGACATGATCAATAATGACATGCTTTGTTCAGAGCAGTAAGTTAGGCTTAGGGGCTTCAGATGCTGACAGGCAGTAGAAGGGGAAAACATCCATGCCAGAAGGGACGGTAGAAAATGCCTGGCATTCAGTAATTATTGAATAAATAAATAAACAGATGATTGGCAGCTCCATCCAGCTGCAATATTGAACTGTAAGTAATTTGGGTCAAGCCAGCACCTTTTTTTTTTCTTTTTTGTTGGACTGCACTGGGTCTTTGTTGCAGCTTGGGGACGTCTCTAGTTGCAGCTGAACAGCTTACTGCCCTGTGACATGTGGAATCTTACTTCCCTGACCAGGGATGGAACCCACGTGCCCTACATTGGAAGGTGGATTCCACCAAGAAGTCCCAAGTGCCTCACTGTTAATGACTAGATAACTACAACTTAGATACTTCTTTCCAATCATTTCTTAAGTACTTGGTTCAGGAGATGCAAAGACAAATATTAGTGGTGAATTTGGGGGAAGGTGGAAAGTGGGCAAACCTCAAAACAAATAACATAAGGCAGTAAGAAAAACACACACGATAGCAATATCTCGGAAAAGAAAGTGGTAAACCTCCTGGGGAAATATAGATAGACTAGAATTTGCTCACATCCCAGTTTGATTGAAGGTAGTCCTGATTCTGCTGCAAGCTTTCTCACTCCTTGTGCAGCCTGTCTGCCATCCATACTCTCTGGACTCCAGACACTTTGGTCAAGGTTACTGTCTTCAAATAGGCCCACAGCTTACCTGGGAATCTTGTTAAAATTCAGGAGGCTTAGGAGGTCTGTGGTGAGGCCTGAGGTTCTGATTTACCAAAAAGCTTCCAGATGACGTCAAGGCTGCTGGTCTGTGGACCGGACTTAGAGTAACAAGATTTCTGTAGTCTCCCTGAATACATCTTCCCCCATTTAAGTCTTCTACAGTTTATGGGCTAAGTCAAATGTCTGCGCTATGAAGGTAATTCCTAAAATTTAGGACTGTGCTTCAGTGCTTTTTGTTTTTTTTCCTGTACTCCCTGTCAGGTTTTTCTCTCCAAGTCTTGTCTCCCAGTTTCTCCCCAAGGCATTAACTTCTTAAGGGAAGGACTTGGTCTAATTCATCCAGACTTGATCTAATGCACCCAAACTCCATGATGGTATCTGTTGCAGAACTGGGGCTTCATGGATATTTGCTCAGTTGAATTTGAATTGAACTTAAATTATGACTGTGCTTGAAATAAATGTGCACATGTTCACAAGTATACTCTATTCAATGTAGGAAAGTGTTAGTTGCTAAATTGTGTCTGACTCTTTGTGACCCCATGGACTGTAGCCTGCCAGGCTCCTCTGTCCAGGAAATTCTCCAGGCAAGAATACTAGAGTGGGTTGCCATTCCCATCTCCAGGAGATCTTCCCAATCCGGGGATCAAACCCAGGTCTCCTGCATTGCGGGCAGATTCTTTACTGCCTGAGCCACCAGGGAAGACCAACCTCATCAACATAGGAAGACCAAATCCAAGTACATAGAAGAACCAAGTCATTTTAATATTGTATCACTGTGAATTATAATGAAACATGAATTCTAGTTATCAGAGTGGGAGCAGTCACCCAGAAAATAAACTTAATGAAAGCAAGACTTTATTTTTTTTCTTGTAAGTCACTAGGTCCTCAAAGGCTAAGCCTGGGCCTTGCACCTAGTAAATAATAAGTATCTGTTGAATGCTCAGTGAATGAAGAAAGAGGATATTAAATCAATTTCCTGAATAATCATAATGGCAATCCCTAGAAAATGAAATAAGTGAAGCCCTATTAAGATCTTCATGTTTCTAAAATAAAGTAAAACCAAACAATATTTAGGACATTTCCACTCAAGAGAAGAAAGGCCAAAAATAATTTGAAAATCTTCCCCTATAGTGAATACACATTAAGTAATAAGATTTTTTACACTAAGTGTATCTGCATACATAGCAGCAAAACAAAATCTAAGACATTTTTCCATTTGAATTATCTTTTCCCTAAAATACCAAATTGTTTTAGATCAACAAAAGGCTTTGTTTTTTTTTTCATTATTAAATATCAAGAGACCCACTTAATTGCAAACATAAACACTTTTTCCTTGCCTCTCCCTTCAATTTTGCTGATGAGGAAGATTTTGCAGCCTTACTCGGTACCAAAATAGCTGTTTTGCTGACCATTATCATCTTCACAGGGCAGAGCAATGGTAATGAACTTAAGACACAGGAAGTTTACCATCTCACAGGATAAAAATAGAATTTCTTGTAACCAAGATACCTCTCCCACAAAGGAAAAGCGACTAGAATTTTTTCCTTTTTTTATTAATTGACAGAGAGTTGATTTCCAATATTATATTAGTTTCAGGTATACACCATAGTAATTCAGTATTTTTACAGCTTATATTGCATTAAAGTTTCTTACAAGATAAAAGTTATAATTTCCTGTGCTATGTAAGGTGTCTTTACAACTAGAATTTTTATTTTCTTTAACTTGTTCACATTATTATTCTGTATTCTTATATTAAGGTATTCATGTAATTAATACTTGGTGCATATTTTTATTCTAATGATGATTTTTTTTAATTCAAAAATTTTCGTTGCCTATTAAGCATTTTAGTCAACATGGCTTAGCTGAAGCCATCGTTACAAACAACAAACATTTTAGGACTTTCCTCTAAAAATTAAATAGTAACAATTATTCTTATATGGTAATCCTTTCTACTGTCATATTTTACTTTCACTTTTTATTTTATTAAAAAAAAGCTTAATTTTACTGGAGTATAGTTGATTTATAAGGTGGTAGCTTCAGGTGTACAGCAAAGTGACTCAGTTACATATATACATGTATTCATTCCTTTATAGATTATTTTCTCATATAGTTTATCATGGAATATTGGGTAGAGTTCTCTGATCTATGCAATAGGTCCTTGTTGGTTATCTGTCTTATGTATAGTAATGTCCATGTGTTCATCCCAAGCTCATGATTTATCCCTCCAGCAATCCCACTCTAAGCAAGCATATAACCAGAGAAAACCATAATCCAAAAGGATGCAGGCACCTTAATATTCATTGCAGCACTGTTTACAGTAGCCAAGAAATGGAAGCAATCTAAATGTCCATCAACAGAGGAATAGATAGAGATGTGGTGCATTTACGCAATGGAGTGCTATTCGGCTGTAAAAAAAAGAATGAAATAATGCTTTCACTTTTCAAATGGTAATTTAAGAGTAGGGGTATGAGTCTGGAATAACATTTGCTGAGTACCTAGTGTAAGAGTGTATAAGTCGCTTCAGTCATGTCCGACTCTTTGTGACCCTAGACTGCAGAGCCTGCAAGGCTCTTCTGACAATGGGATTCTCCCGGCAAGAATACTGGAGTGGGTTGCCATGTCCTTCTCCAGTGGGTCTTCCTGACCCAGGGATCAAACTCAATTCTCTTATGCCTCCTGCTATTGGTAGGCATATTCTTTATCACTAGTGTTACCTGAGAAGCCCAGGATAAGAGTGGTCCATTCCATCTTCAAAGCTGTTCCATTTCTGTCTCAGAAATGAGAAAACTCAAGACCAGAGTGGGTAAGTCACCTGCCCTGCAGTCGGGAAAATCTGACTTTTCCCAACTCCAAAGTCCAAGATGCATCAATATGTCTTTAGAAAGCTACCTTCTATTTTATTAAAATGGTATATCTTTGCATAAAAAGTGTAGCAAGCTGGGATGTCTGTAGCTTTGATAATATAATTTGGCTCATTCCTTCAATAAACATTTACTGGATTTCTACCGTGTAATTGCCAATAGGCTAAGCGCTAAAAATAGAGATAAAATATTGTGGTGTCAGGAGAGACAGACCATTCAAAGACAAATGCAATTTGAAACTGCCAACATTTAGCCACTTTTGAGTTATAAAAATGTCCATTTCAAATGACTTATACTAAAACTCATTAGCCAATAAAGAGACTAGCACACTTTATTCTAATTATTCTGACTTAATATTTGGAAACAAAAACAATTACATGTTATTTCTCAACATTTTGATGGTATTGGCTGTATACTGGATAAGTAAATAAGCTGTGTGTGTGTGTGTGTGTGTGTGTGTGTGTGTGTGTTCTGGTTAACTGAAAGCCTGGATTTCCCTGAGAACATTGCACTCGAAGCAGAAACAGGACCTGAAGGAGCCCTCGCAGTGAGTTTCTGTCCCAGTTCTGTGACATTGGGCAAGTCATTTAACTTCTCAGCTTCATTTTCATGATTCAAATAATGGAGAAAACTTCCCCTATTTCAGAGGTTCATTCTTTAATTAATGAGCTGGTGAATACTTACCCAATAATTTGTATTCCTCCCTGCTCCCAATCCTTTCCTCCTGACTTAAACTCGAAGACATTGCAACAGAAACAAGCAACCTTTCAGGTTCCAAGTACTTCAACTGTCATATTTTATTATCTTTCAGATCCTTCTCAATGAATTTGCTCCGTAATTTTGCCATGGCTTAGTGAGGGAGAAAAAAAAGACAGTTTATCACCAGGCAAATTATTTTTTCAGAGGATCTCTCTGCGGCAGGGAGTTTTAGTCAGCCTGGAGCTGACTCACCAAGTCCAGACCCTGGGGCTTCCCTGAGAAATGCACTTGGATCATGGAGGCTCTCTTCTCAGGGCAGGACTGACGTGCTGGAGCCAAATCACCCTGCCCAAGACGGTCTGGTTCTGCACTCAAGGCGTCTCCAGAGCTGACAGGAAATGATTCAAGCCCAAGGTTGGTCAGAACAAGTGTGACCATTTCCTCTGTGCATGAGATGACAAAGAACTTGCATCAGGGGCCTTTCCTGAATAGCCTGCTGATTCAAAGGGTTCCAAGTAGTATGAGATAAGGCACATCTTTTACGTGTTATACTTTTGTCTTCTCTACCTGAGGACAAGCAGTACCTCGGACTGTAAATACACCACTTTCTACACCTCCCCCACCATGCTTAAATGCTATGAGGCAAATTCACTCTAACTGGTGAGTGTGTAGCTCCTACACAGTAACATGCCTGTAGCTGTGTTCAGTTCAGTTCAGTCGGTCAGTCGTGTCCGACTCTGTGCGACCCCATAGACGGCAGCCCACCAGGCTCCCCCATCCCTGGGATTCTCCAGGCAAGAACACTGGAGTGGGTTGCCATTTCCTTCTCCAATGCATGAAAGTGAAAAGTGAAAGTGAAGTCGCTCAGTCGTGTCCGACTCTTAGCGACCCCATGGACTGCAGCCCACCAGTCTCCTCCGTCCATGGGATTTTCCAGGCAAGAGTACTGGAGTGGGGTGCCATTGCCTTCTCCATATGAAAAATTATACATATTATAAAATCTAATTACATATGATTAAAATAGGACTAGATTATTCTTAAAGAACTACTATAGTGGCAATCAATTTTGCAAATGTATACAGTTCTATCCAAAAGTTTTACAAAAACAGCTTAAATCCAGAGTCTCCATTTCACAATTTTACTAACGAGTGTGTGTTTTACTCCTTGTTTAGATGTTGTGTCTCAGTTATCTGTATAGATGGAGATGCTGGAAGACCATGGAGCGCAGCTTCCCACAGAAAATCATCAGTTCCTCTGGTCGGGAGGTTCTCTGGAACAATCCTCTTCATTCTCCTCTGAGCAAGACAAGTTCAGTGCGCTCATCACGGGGGTGCATCCAGGACGTAGTCTGTGTTACGTGATTGATGAAGTACTTGATTCCATCTGCTGTGTAAGCTTCCTCCCACTCATAAGGTAGACAATCCATATCAAGTATGGCACAGACAGATTTAACAAGTTCCTTAGACTCACGTGCCAGTGTTGCTGGGATGTTGTGTCCATTCTTTCCCAATGGCATGAGGGACATCTGGGAACCTAACAGAACTCTTCTTTCACTTAAATTTGACAAAGGTGCAGAATTATCAGAAAATACATCTTGAATAGACTCTACAAAATGGAGAACCTTTTCAGTGGATGCCTCAAAAGTTTTCCAAGCCATTTCTGATTTTCTCAATTGGCAGTCCAGTACTGTGATTCTCTTTCTTAACTCCTGAACACGTTTTTTATTTTGGTCAGAATAACCAGCAAGCTGAGCCTTCAGCTCTGTAATCTCAGCCTCTAACAGATGGATCACTTCCTTGTAATCCATTTCCATTCCCTGTGCCTGTCTCTGTGCAGCTTCGGCAAGACGAAGCCGGCTTCGCAGGGCTCTTGTTTCTTCGACCACAGCTTTGGCTTCTTGTTTAACATTCTGGAGTTCTTCTGTCAATTGCTTCCTCTGCCTTTCCGATTCAAATAATTTTTCCTTAAGTGTCTTCACTTCTTCCAAGGCGTTATTTCTTTCATGCTTAAACTTTTCTATTTCATCTGTTTCTAAGGAATCACCTGTCTCCTGAGAAATCTGTGAATTTAATATACTGGAAATTTCATGTGCACCAACGTCGGCTTCATCCAATTGCAAGGAAAACAAGTTTCTGGCAACGTGGACAAAATCTCCAAAAGACACCGTCCCCTTTGGGTCTACTTGTACTTGCTGTCTCAGAGCTTGGTGGTATTCTTTTGTGGGCTGAATTCCGAGATAATTTAGAGCCATTTCCAGTTTCCCTACCTTAACACGAACAGACGGATTTAGGGAAATCTTTCCTTGTGGCCCATAGTTATCAGTCCAAGCAGGGGCAATATCTGTATTAGACATATCTGTAGGGCTGTTGTCTGAAGAAGTAATTGAAATCTGTTCTGTTTTCTTGTATCCAGTTTTTATCTGATTCCTCCTAAAAGAAGGTAAAATGGCATCCATAGATCTGGGAGTGGATGAGGTCTTTGGAATTAGTATTTCAGGAGAAGAAATAAGGCTAAATTTTGAGGCTTGAGGTCCATATCCTCCTGTAGCTTGTAAAAGGGATGAACAAGATGGATTTTCTAAATGGCTGCTGTCAGATTTCTGTCTTATGAATGCTATCTCCCAAGAAGATTCTGACCTCAACTTGGCTCTGGTAATTATGCTTTTTGCTTCTTCAAATGATACACCAATCATGGACTCCTTGTTTACTGAGACAAGTTGATCTCCTGGTTTCAAACATCCATCCTTATAACAGTCTCCTCCAGGAATGATTTCCTGAATATATACCAATGGACCTTCATTCCAGTTAATTCCTCCTAGGATCTTCAGACCAAGGCCTGTTTTCTTGGTAACTGTAATCATCTGAAAGGCAGGATCCTTTTCAAGTAGACTGGATGATACTACAGAAGAACTGTAATCATCTGAAAGGCAGGATCCTTTTCAAGTAGACTGGATGATACCACAGAAGAACTGTAATCATCTGAAAGGCAGGATCCTTTTCAAGTAGACTGGATGATACCACAGAAGAACTGTAATCATCTGAAAGGCAGGATCCTTTTCAAGTAGACTGGATGATACCACAGAAGAACTGTAATCATCTGAAAGGCAGGATCCTTTTCAAGTAGACCGGATGATACCACAGAAGAACTGTAATCATCTGAAAGGCAGGATCCTTTTCAAGTAGACCGGATGATACCACAGAAGATGTATTTTTATTCATGGTTTCACCACAACTGTAGCCTTGGATTTAACAGCTGCGTAAATGAAGATCTTGATGAAGAGTCTATAAATTCTTCTTTTTCCTAACTATCTTGAGGGACTTCCTGCAGACATTACTCTGACTCATATTACTCCAAGAGCTTCTTAAATGCTTTCCCAGCCACCGGCCTCCGTAGCCCAACTGCAAAAGTGGCCGTGTTAGGTGGTGTGTATAAAGCAACCCAACATGGATTCCTGTCACCTTGAAGCTCAGTTTGCAGGAACAAACATGAGTCACACATGTAACTAAACGTATTGTTACAGAATATGATAGAGGATCTAAAGTGTACTTTAGACCCTGTAGGCTGGGGCTCTGAGGAAGATGGTCAGGGAACACCCGGTTTAGGTAGGTCCTTATGCTGAAAGGGACTCTCACAGTGGGCTCTAAAGAAGCCAGGAGAAGAATGGGAGGCAAAGGGTAGGAGAACCTGGACGGGCAAAAGCTCTGAGATGAGGCAGGTAGCTTGGTGGCTTGGAGGAGGAAGCAGCCTGGGGTCTGGGGTGGAGCCCGTGCTCTTTGAACTTGAGCAAAGCAAAGTCAGTGCAGTGTTTCAAAGAGAAGGGTGTGGAAGTGGATCCATGTTTTTCAGGACTCAGCCTGGTTGCTGTGAAAGATAAGGGGCAAGAGAGGATGTCAGGAGAGTAAGCGAGGGACTTCCCTGATGGTCCAGTGGTTAAGATTCTGCACTTCCAATGCCAGGGACGAGAGTTCTATCCCTAGGCAGTAAACTAGGCTCCCACATGCCATGCCGTGTGGCCACGAGACAAACAAAAAAGAAACCCCCCCCCCAAAAGAGAGAGAGAGAGAGATAAAGTAAGGGAAACATGGTGACTGTGAGCATTAATGGGAGCCTTAGAAGGTGGAAAGGATCTGTTGGAGTAAGGAGTTGTGCACAGTATTTGGGATAAAGCAAAACATGTCAGTGAAGGCAGAGAGGCAGGCTCATCTGAAGCGACTTGGAGCAGGTGTGGGATCAGGGTGGAGGGGAGGGGATGAGCAGAATGGCAGTTTCTGAGCCTCAGACTGTCCATCTCTCAAGAAAATCTGGATATACCTGTGGCTGATTCATATTTATGTATGACAGAAACCAAGGCCATATTGTAAAGCAATTATCCCTCAATTAAAAGTAAATAAATGAAAAATAAAAGAATGATGAACAACAACAAAAAAATAAATAAATAGAGGACATGAGGTTGCAAATGAAAAAAGAAAAATCTGGAAGAAACTGCCTCATTCTCTTTCTTACACCACTGCCACACTGATCCAGCAGAAGTAAGGCTCTTTGTCTTTTCTGGGTTTGTCCCAATCTCTTGGCAACATCTGCAGTTGAATCTTAATAGCTCCTGGGTTTACTTTGGGAAATTTGCTCTTTAGAGAGATACTTGACAGATTTTTTTTGCCCCTTGAACTTCTTTGATGACAATACAAATCTTTGAAGGTCAGATACACCCTAAAAAAAAAAATCACTGTCCACGTCCCTGACTCCAATCAGCCATACAACATTGTCAAGCAGTAACAAGCTGATGTTCTGTAGCATCCAGGTGACACCCTCTGACCGTGGGGACTTTGGAGGGTACAACCAGGGGTGAATAGTAGGGACCCCCAGTGTTCCCACAGATGAGTGAATATGGCCCCTAAGGTCACTGATGGAAATGGCTTTGTGACTGAGGAAAGCATTGCCTTTTGCGTGTGATTAGTGTGTGATTAGTAAGATAGAGATGACGCTATTCTTTCAAAGTCCCCCCATGACCAAATTTGGCCTCCGGAGAAAGGGGTAGAAACATTTCATATGAGTCATGCCTGTTTGCCTCATGTCTGTCATTAGTTGCTATGGAAACCACTCAGCACAGCCCATGGGTTCAGAATTCCTGCAGTGAGCCTCCAGCTTAGCCCCAGTTTGTACAGCAAACAAGGTTGCTTACTTTGTTAATCTTTAGCTACTTCCTGCCTGGTTCAAATTGGAAGCTGAAGAACTCAGAACAGCCAAGAGCACAGGCTGCCTTTTCCAGGTGAATCACAATAAGGGACATGCTCTTGTGTTCTGCCCCGAGGTTGGTTATAGATATTTAGAAGAATTTCAGATTACTTTCTGGGTAATCAGGTTGTTAGATCAAAGCTGCTCCCTTGTTAACATGGACACTGTACATATGTGAAAGGCATTTAGGGATTCCTCACGTTGTCTTTTCTGGGTCCGTCCCAATCTCTTGGCAACGTCTCCAGTCCAATCTTAATAGCCACTGGCTTTACTTTGGGAAATATGCATTTTAGAGAGATGCTTGACAGATTTTTGCCCCTTGAACTTCTTTGATGATAATACAAATCTTTGAAGCTCAGATACAAGAAAAGTTTATGTGCAGAGTGTCTCCTGGTGATTCAGAGATTGATGGGATGCTTGTAACTTATTCACCAAGGAATTTAAATCAGAAAGACCTGGACTGGGGGTAGGTGGTAGGGGAGGGATGGATTGGGAGTTTGGAATTAGCAGATGCGAACGTGTGCATGCGTGCGTGCTAAGCTGCTTCAGTCATGTACGATTCTTTGCGATCCCATGAACTATAGCCGGCCAGGCTCCTCTGTCAATGAGATTCCCCAGGCAAGAATACTGGAGTGGGTAACCATTCTCTTCTCCAGGGGATCTTCCAGACCCAGGGATTGAACCCGGATCTCCTGCATTGCAGGAAGTTTCTATACTGTCTGAGATAGAGTGGATATACAACAAGGTCTTACTATATAGCACAGGGAACTACATTCAATAGCCATGATAAATCACAATGGAAAAGAATATGAAAGAGAGGGCTTCCTTCTATAGCCTCGTCTGCATAGAACACATGACCAGTCCAGAAAAGAGACAGATATTGTCTCAGATCCACCTGCTATGTGTCTCCGTTTTCAGCCCCAAATATCCATGAAAATAATCTCTGAAGGCCTTGCCCTTTATTTACTAAACACATTCAAACATGTCAAAATATGAGTTTTATTTCATGTTAGGACCTGACACTAAGGAAAAATAGAACTAATTTAAGTGAAAAGGACACTTCAGTTGAATAAAAATTAAGAAAATATTATTGTGAGTTGAAGAATACATGATAATTCAAGTCTTAAGAAATCATAAGAAATAGGGCCAGATTAGCAAAAACATCAAAGTTGGTGAGTTTGTACTGAATCTGACAGGCCATAGAATCACTGTAGATGAAACAGAAATAGTTGAAACTCAAGTCAATTCTGTATTCCTTTTAAGTTTGATGATTTAGAATTAAATCCGAATCTACTGAGTGCTATTGTCTACCTTTGTGTAAACAATGTACACTTTTAAAGCATCAGTTTGTTCTTCTGTGATGCTGGGGTAATTCTATTAGGTTGGTGTAACAGTAATTGCTATTTTGCATTGTTGAACTCTGCCATTTGATATTGGAATACACACTTAAATAAATATGGTTATGTTATACATCATTTTAATGCACATTTATCACTTTTTTTTTTGCTAGTGACTTATTACTAGCTGTTTATTTTATATTTATTTTAGTCTAGGGAAATGATGTTAGAGAAAAAGCAAATATGCACAATTTTCTTATTTGAGTTCAAAATGGGTTATAAAGTAGCAGAGACAACTCGTAACATCAACAATGCATTTGGCCTAGAAACTGCTAATGAACCTCCAGTGCAGTGTGGGTTCAAGAAGTTTTGCAAAGGAGACAGGAGCCTTGAGTGATGAGGAGCAGAGTGGACAGCAATCGGCAGGTGACAACGCCCAATTGAGAGGATCATCGAAGCTGATCCTCTTATAACTACACAAGAAGTTGCCAAAGAACACCATGTCAACCAGTGCATGGTTGTTTGGGCATTTGAAGCAAATTGGAGAGGTGAAAAAGCTTGATAAGTAGGTGCCTCATTCGTGAGCAGATCAAAAATTTTTTAAATCATCGTTTTGCAGTGTCGAAGCACAGATTTTTATGCTACAGGAACAAACTTATTTCTCATTGGCAAAAATGTGTTGATTGCAGTGGTTCCTATTATATTATAAAGATGTGTTTGAGCCTAGTTATAATGATTTAAAATTCATGATCCTAAACTGAGATGGGATTACTTTTGCACCAACCTACCAACATTGTTAAGGATTGCTGTAAGCAGTAAATCCCATGATATAAGTGAACTCAGTTGGTACAGAGCCTGGTGCATACTGAGACCTCAATACCTGTGTCCTTTTTCTTTTTTCCTAGAAGATGATGAAGATGAACTTTTACCTTAAACATAGCAACTTTAAAAACATCCTCTTTTAAATGGCTTTTTAAAAACTAAGTTTAAGAATTACCTATATAGTTTCTTTGTTCATCCCTCAATGCCAGTGGTCCCAGCCTTTTTGGCACCAGGGACCAGTTTCATAACAGACAATTTTTCCATGGACTGGAGGGCACGGGGTTTGGGGGGCTGGTTTCAGGATGGTTCAGGAGCATTACATTTACTGTGTACTTTATTTCTATTACTATTACATCAGCTCCACCTTGGATCATCAGGCACTGGATCCCAGAGGTTGGGGACCCCTGATGTACACCATCAACAAAGATAACAGAGCAATTGTACGGTCAGAACTTGAGTTAAAAGGCAAAGAGGATAAAATTAGTCTTCTGACCATAAAGTGCTTTGTTTCTTTCATCCTCTGATAAGTCATACCTAAATCTAAATTAGGCTATATTATTGAAAAGCAACAAATAAAATTAGTAATAACAATAGCCTCTCTTTTAATGGATGTGATATTATTAGAAAATGAATTTATCACATTTGCTTCCTCTGGCCCATTACTATAGTTTTTTAACTTAGTGTGTTCTGTTCTGTAATTTATACCCAAAATCAAAGATTTAAAAATACAGCAGTGTTATTGAAAAATAATTCACATACCATGCAATTCACTGACTTAAGGTGTAAATTTAATGGTTTTTAATATAGTCAGAGTTGTACAACCATCGCCACAATGAATTATAGAACATTTTCATCACCTTCCCAATACCTCTCATATCTTTTATCAGGCACTCCCTTTCCCCACCTCATCCCCTCCCCTCCCCTACCCTGAGCAACCATGAATCTACTTTCTGCCACCATAGATTTCCCTATTCTGGACTTTCCTATGAACGAAAATATATGAGTCTATTGTGTCTGGCTTCTTTCACTTAACTTAATGTTTCTGAGGTTCATCCATGTTGTCGCAAGCATCAGTACTTTATCACCTTTTATTCATAAATAATGGGGCTTCCTTGGTGGCTCAGTGGTAAAGAATCTGCCTGTTATTGTAGGAGATGAAGGAGACCTGGTTCAAGTCCTGGGTCAGGAAGATCCCCTGGAGGAGCAAATGGCAACCCTCCATTATTCTTGCGTGGAGAACCCCATGGACAGAGGAGCCTGGCAGGCTACAGTCCATGGGATCACAAAGAGTCAGATACCACTGAGTTGCTGAGCACCAGGATTGACAAGCAATTGTCCATTGTATGGATACACCACATTTTACTTATCCATCCATCATTTAATGGACATTTGGGTTGTTTCCAGTTTTTAATTATTGTGAATAATGCTGCTATAGAATTGTAGAATTTTAAGCCCAGAAAGTAGCATATAGCTTATTTAGTCCATTCACTCTCAGTTGACAGAGATTCTAATGAAGCTGCCGAAAAGGTAGGTGAATAGGCCAAGTCATTGCTTTTCAGTTGCAGAACTTGAACTCTGGTCTTCTAATTATCCTATGAATGCTATTTCTATCTCCACCAAAACTGGGCAAAGCTTTAGGAAGAGGGCCCTGAGCTAGCTGTTATATCAGAGGCAACAATAGGTAAGAGCCGGCCTCTGTAAATTCAGCAGTGTCCAATTCAATGAAACAATGCCTGTGTCTGATTCTATGCATCTCTGAAACACTTCTCTGAGTGCAGCCCACATAAGGAGTATATAATAGGAAACTGTGTAACTGATGCATTGAAAGACCTCATCTCATAGAGTGTAAGAAGATAAGCAACTTAGTGCTTGATTTTTATTTTTCCTTCAAGCCAGTTTGCTGTGGTAATTTTCCCCATTCTCCTAGATGAGAACTTCGATAGGTCCCAAGAAATGAAAAGACCTAGAGTTTCTTCATGTCACAAAACAGTCTCCATTCAGCATGGAGAATGCCTAAGCTGTGCACCGGTGAAATGTTCCATCTTCACTGGAGGTAGTCCTATCTCCCATCTAAGTCATCAGCCCAGCAATTTGTGCAGGGAATGGGAAGAGGGCCCATGGGGAGCTGGAACATTCTGACAATGCTGTAAGGGCCTCACCTGTGTTCGCTGGGGCAGGCAGGGTCTTCACACCTCTGTCTTTCACGATTGCCTTCAGAGGTTCTTTAGAGACCTTCTCTCCTGCATCACTGGGACATGGGCAATTTATAATTTTCTGGCCATCATTTTCTCCTTTCTTAGCCTCTGGGAATATAGCAACAGAAACCAGATATTCCTGCAGTTTTATCATCTGGAACAGTATGCTAAATATGTCGTATATTTAAAAGTTTTCAATGAAAGAGACAAGACCTCATCCCCCCCGCCCCCAAAAAAAAATTGGCTTAAACAACAGAAACAAGTACAACCCTACATAATCCAGATGTAGGACAACTCCAGAGTTGGTTAACTTAAGAGTTCAAAGACATGCCCAGAATCTGGGTTCTTTCCACGATTCTGTTCTGCATCCCTGGGTTTAAGCCTAGGATCATTGCTTTCATGATCACAAGACTGGTGATCAACACATTTTAAAGATCACATCCAGATTAGACAATGTTTAGGAGAAGAAGAGCTGTTTCTCCCTTTTAAGAAAAACTTTGCACAAATCCCCATCCCAGCAACTCAGCAAAGTGACATTCTGCAGCAAGGAAGAAAGTGGAAGACTCACTTTAGATGTGGGATAGGCAACCTTGGCCGCAGGGCTTATGCAATTTGCTTTAGATCACTGTGATGGGGTTGAAATCAGGTTTGTTCAGGTGAAAAATGCATACCCCTGTGAAGGCTTTAACATATGCTGTGTAGCCTCTATATCTAGAGGGATAGGTAATTTGGGTTCTATTTCTTGTAGTTATGCAAGCTTAATGGATTGTTAACTTCTCAGATCCTCAGTTCTCTCAACTATAAAATCAGAGTTGTGTTCTGGTGACGGTCTGTTTGTTTTATAATTATACTGGGACTGACAGTACTTTTTTGTTTTAAACCATCCTTTAAAAGAAGAAATATTTAAGTGCATGACTTTAGGTCTTCAACCAGACTGGTCATTGTCCTGCAAGTTAAAAAAAAAAAACATTTCAGTTATAACAATTTTCTGTGTTGCTTTCAGCGATGAATCACTACATAATTCTGCCAAATAGTTCAGAGGCTTTAGCCAAACAGCCAAATACCCAGAAGCTTTGTCAAAATCCAAAGAACGTGCAACACCAAGAGTGAACCCTAATGTAAACTATGTACTTTGGGCGTTGATGTGCCAAAGTAGGTTCGTGAACTGTGACAAAGGCACCTCATCCATCCAGATGCTGATAGCGGTGGAGGCTGTGTATATACAGAGGATGGAAGGTCTGTGGAAGGGCTATGTGCTTTCCACCTTGCTTCACTGTGAACATAAAACTGCTCTAAAAATAGTGTCTGTCAATTATACATATAAATAGCTGTTCCTGAGTCCTTTTGTTGGTGGTGGTGGTTGTCCTCACCATGTAAACCAGATCTGTGGAATGCATAGCTTTAAGATGGCGTGGAGAAGTATGTTACTGTCAAGCCTCAGTGTCAAACCATGGCCAGCACATAACTATGCAGGCTATACCTGCCCCACTACACGGGCACATTTTTCATAGGCTGTGATGTGATTTATCTCCTCTGGAATTTTGCACCCTGGCAGCTCTTGTTCAAATCCATCCACTTTTAGTGAACTAGCTCTATGACTTTGGTCAATACAGTTAAGCTTTTTAAACCCTTGCTATTTCACTTCCTATAAAATTGGGATGATGTATACTCCATAGAGAATATGAAAAAATCCCCCGAAGAGATCATTTCTATGTGGAGCAGAGATCTATTAAGATAAGTGATGCCCAATCTAAGCATTGCCAGAAATGTGATTTATCTATTAGGATAAATCCTCTAAGTCTTTCCCCTTAAGCTGGAATTGGAAACTTCTTGGAAAAAGAGACTCAACTCTTCTGTTTAAAAAAAGAAAAAGCTAAGCTTGGTGAGAGAATTGCATTATCAGGAATAAAGACAGAAAGTGATATTCCAGGAAGAACTCCAGCTACCAATCTGAAAGTATGACCTACAGACCAGGCACCAGGAGTTCTCAGCCATGCCTTGATTTCTCCACTTTTGTGACTTTTGATATTTTCTGTTGCTTTTTTTTTCAGAGAGTAACAGCTCAACCTTCACTCTGAAGTGCCTCAGTGCATGCCTAGGAGATGCCGAGAACATTCTAGAACAGACCCAGAGATTACGTGATGGTAGTATAGAAAGAGGGAAAGAGAAGCAGGTTAGGTAATAAATGGTCTGCACCTGGAGGTTCCTTGGTAGCCCTCTCGGTTCTAAGAGAGGGAAGTCACACGCATGTGAAAATGTCCAGTTCTTAATGGGATCTCGGTTAAGTCAATTTTCTCCTCTTGGAAGACAACACTATCAGGTTTCTTAGAAAGTGCTTTTTGTCCTTCGAATTGGGCTATTCATTCTTAAATGTAAAACAAAGATCCTTATTTTTGGTAATATTCCAAATTTGTCTTTATACAAAATGTCTTCCCATGGTTTGCCAGAATAATAAAACAGAGTAGTGGTATCTACAATTCAGTGGCAAAAATTTTTTTTAAACTAGTCCAATTTGATGGTATATTTAGTGACTATTTAGAGCCTAGTTCTTTTAATACAATCATCTCATGCTGGAATAAGAAGTAAATCAACACAACAAGAAAGAAAATATGTTTCCTGTTTGACTCAAATGCTGAGAATCCTCCCTAATTACAAGCTAAGGAAGTAACAGTATTGAAAGGCACTCTGTCTTCTCATTCCAGTCTGAAGAAACTTACTGTACTTATTATGCACATGTTTCTTTCCTAGGCTAAGTGACCATTTGTTTAAAAAGACACTCTGCTAGGAGAAATTCTTCTAGGACTGACTGAGGAAGAAAAAAGCAAATCCATTAATTTTATCAAGGACTCAAAGCAAAATTCGCAAAAAGCATTACCTAAAGATAATAAAAGTGAAAGGGTTAGTAGCTCAGTCGTGTCAAACTCTTTGTGACCCCACGGACTGTTGCCTGTCAGGCTCCTCTGTCCATGGAATTCTCCAGGCAAGGATACTGGAGTGGTAGCCATTCTCTTCTCCAAAGGATCTTCCTGACCCAGGGCTCAAACCTGGACTTCCTACATTGCAGGCAGATTATTTACCATCTGAGCCACCAGGGAAGTCCACCCACAGGTAACCAAGAGTTAACTGTATAGGAAACACTATATTGGGAAACCTCCATATTATTCAAAAATGATTGAATGATATTGGCAACTGGGCATGGGCGTCATTTAATCATTACCAATGGATGAAATCTCAACCTTTTTTTAAAAAATAAAGAAAATGGCAAACTAACCCTTGGAGAATTTAATAATCAAATCCATCGAATTTTCATTGATTCTTGGGAAACTGGAAACAGGCATGAATTTCAATATGAGACAAACAATCACCCTCAATATGAATCCTATGCTTCTTCAATCCACAAACATTTTTTTTTTTTTTTTTTTGCTAACACATATATTCTTAAGGACACTGATCCAATTAACATGTAGATACTGAACTCTGCTGTGCACCAATCTTGTATTTGGAACTGGGGATGGATACAGTTGTGGTTAAGACAAACTCCATCCCTTCTTGTGGAATATTTCTCTTTCTTGGGAAAAAAGACAAGAAATAAGTAAACAGACCACAAACAATAAAACAAATACAAATCATCATCTCTGAAGTTAATAAATGAGAGGCTATGCTTACAAGTGACAGAAGGGGGAAGGTCATCCTGATGATCTGGACTTTCTGAGACCTAAATGATCAGCTGTGATTCAGAGTATCTGCTCAGGTAAGGAAAAGGATAACTTTTAAACTCATGATTTACTTTATGCAATTCTAAAAACTCTCTCTAGAGTGTCCTGTATGGTAGTAAGTCTTAAATGTTAGTACATGTCTGATCGCCTCTTACAAGGCTTGTTGAAACAGATTCCTGGGCTTCGCATTCAAAGATTCTGATTTCACAGGTCTGGAGTAGGTCTGTTCGTCTGCATTGTTTGCAGATTCCCAGACGCTGCTGTCGCTGCTGGCTTTTGGACAACATTTTGTGTAGCTTCAGGTCAAATGCTTTTTGTCAACAAATCGCGGAGAGGTATAAGTTAACAAAATTAAGGTATTTTGTGCTTGTATTAATACTGCTTATGTATCATTTGCATATAGGTTATCTCATTTGATCTGCATACTCACCATATGAGGAAGAAAGGGTGAGAGATTTTGTCTCTGTATTATTCATTCATTTAGTCACTCATTCATTCAATCAACACATATGTTTTGGGATGCTGCTAGACTATCAGCTGCACACAAGAGGTGCTGGAAATATGAGGTTCAGCAAAACACTTTTTGTGAACAAGTTGGAATTGTCATGTTACTGTGTAACTGATTTGCTTTAAAATGAACAATAAATTTAATAATAATAATAAGCTCAGGAGCTCAGGACAGGTTCAGAAGGACAGGTAGATTAAACCAATTACCCCATAAACATATATTTCTGAAATAAACATATATAATGCTCACATTATATAGATGACAAGTGGCTTGAGGAAAATGTGTTAAGAGAAAAGAAACCAGAAGAAGCCCATTTTATATTATATGGCTCAGAAATGCCCCTCTGAAACCTCCTGGGTTATGCAGTTAGTAGGTGAGAAAGTCAAGGCATGATCCAAATCCCAGGGCTATTTCCGCTCGACCTCGGCTGCCTCTCAAGATGCACAAGGTCAGGAAATCACAAAGTCAGGAAAAGGATAAGGCATTCAGACCAGGAAGTGCCACTGTCTGGGGCTGAATCTAAGGAAGACCCACACCCCTGGACGGGACTTGTCGTGTGCAAGAGACCTACCGAAAGCAAGTCATCAGGTTGAGCAGTCAGAGATACATTATCAGCGAGTTTAGGGGCTCCCACCTGATTCTCCGGAAGCACACATCCCAAATGTCATCAAAAGAGGGAGGAAATGAAAAAAAAAAATTGAGATGCTTTCACATATGAAGCATATTTTCTGTCATATTGCAGCTTATCATTCCCCCATACAGTCCTCGCATTCACAGAGGTTAAGTAACTTAGCCAAGGTCACGTATCATAGCAAAATGGGGTGAACATTCATCCCTGTCTGACAGTAGAGCCAGCTCAGAGCCAAGGAGGTTCAGGACTCCGAGGAAAAGACAGCAACCCCCAGGAGAACCTGACTTTGAGCTAAGCTCTGTGGTATCTGACACAAGTGTCAGATGATGACCAATCTGAGCATTTATTTCAGGGATTTTCAAGTGTTTGTGGAGAGAATCACAATAACATGCCTGAAAGAGATGCTGGGACCAATGCCTGAAGAATCTGATCCAGTAAGTCTAGGGTTTGTCTCTGAAATATATACATAAACACGTTCACCCACATATACAAATATGTATACGGACATTTTAAAGAGCTCGTTTCCCAGGTCATTCTAAAGCCCAGTTAGATTCTCTTCCACCAACAGGGCTGTTCTCAAGCCTGAGGGTAGAGCCAAAAAGTAGGTCAATATGGTTAGAACAAAAACAGAAATAGAAAATAAGGACATAGTTTAACATTTTCATGTGTAAATAGAATTATTATTATTTTATGCCATATAGTTCATTTGTTCAAAAAATCCCATGCCTATCAAACTTAGAGATAACATTTCTAAGAACTTGATACAGGGCAAGATTGCCCTAACATATCTTAATTCTCTTGTCATTCTGACTGACTAGTCTATATAAATTGATTTTTTAAATGTGTTTTTTTCTGAAACTTTTATCTCTTAAAACCTTATCATCTTCAATTTATACAGCTGAGAACTGGCCTTTAGACTGTGATCACCAAGGTGTAAAGCATAGTGGATATAAGGGCTTGATTACAATGTCAGTAAGCTCCTCCTTTTTTTATACCTAAAACCATGAAATAGAAGAAGATGCTGAATAAAAATGACTATCAGAGAGTAGGCAAGAGTTCTCAAAAACAAAACAACTGATGGCAAAAATAAGAGAAACTTATGGAAGAATTGGAACATAAAGGTAAGGAAATTTCTCAGGAAATATATTGAAAAATGCAGTAAAAAATAGGAAAAAAAAATGAAAAATCAACCCAGGATGTCCACTATCTAGGCGGTAGGGGTTCCATAGAACAGACAAAATGGACAGGAGAAAAGTCTATGAAAGGAATCATTCAAGAACATTATCTAGAACTGAAGCGCATGAGTTTCTAAATGTAATCTCACAAGGCATCAAGGAAGGAATTAAAAAGCAAATTAAAGAAAAAGTCACACTATTGTGAAAAGCCACTAAGGATAGAGATCTGACAAGATTTCAGAATAATAATAGTTGTTTGAAAACAATTATGATTAACCAGATATGATATCATTTATGAAAATACATATCATTAACCAGAAGAGAAGTGAGCTCCCAAAAGCTAGAAAATACCATCCAAACCATTTTGAAGGAACAATAGTCAACCTAGAATTCTGCATAGAGCCCAAGCTGTCAGTCAAGCAGGATGATAGAAAAAGACAGCTGCATACAGGCAAGGTGCCAAAAAAGTATACTCTGTGAACACCTTCTGTGGAAGGTGCCAGAAATATGTTCTTGCAATGAGAAAATTAAAAAAAAAAAAAAGAGGAAGATACGGGTTTTCCCAAACAGGGAAACTTGTATGGTCACCTGCAAGACTGGAATGTAATCAACGAAGATGAACCACTTTGCCAAGGTTTATTGTATTTTTAGTTTTATTTTGATGTAGGAGAAAATCCCTTGGAAAAAACAGTTTTACTATAGAGGCATCTTTCAAGTAATCAAGTATCTTGAGAGAAAATGAAAAATAAATGTAGGTATTATTATTTTCTGGAAAAATTTGGTTTCTGAAAAAGCATAAAAACCTGGTCGAGAGAGAAAGGAAGTGAAACTGGAGGGGTCAGTTCCTAAGTAGTTTCGGATCATAATTACGTGTTCACTCTCTGGCGATTTACCTGCAACTGTGTCTTTAGGTGAATGGGGAGGGAGAACAATGGCCTGCTTATGGAGCACAGACTGTGTGCTGGAGAAGGTTCTGGATGCTTTACATAGTCTCATCCATTTAACTCACAACTACCTATTGAGAAAGGCCCAGGTCTTATGTCCATTTCACAGACAAGGAACATGAGGTACGGAGATAAATGGAGGAAGTTCTTGCCCCAAGATCTAATCCCGGGACACCTGGCTCCACTGTTCTTGCTTCTAAATTCTGCCCTATGTGAGTGTGAGTGTTAAGTTGCTGCAGTCATGTTTGACTCTTTGAGACTGTATGGACTGTAGCCCCCAGGCTCCTCTGTCTATAGGATTCTCCCAGTAAGAATACTAGAGTGGGTTTCCATGGCCTCCTTCAGGGGATCTTCCTGACCCAGGGATCCAACCCATGTCTCTTATTTCTCCTGCATCGGCAGGTGAGTTCTTTACCACTAGCGCCACCTGAGAAGCCCTTAAATTCTACCCTGTATTGTCCTTCGAGTTAGTTAAGACAAGCATTAAATTGTTCCCATAACTGGAAATCGGGAAATTATTACATTTAGAGCATCTCATTTAGAATTATCAAGGCAAATACCAAGAAATAGATCTGCTACAGAGTCTGCCTCTGAGGATCAGGGCTGGAACGTTTGAGAGGGTTTGGTCAGGGAAAGCTATCCTGCATTGAAAGCCTTTTCATACTTAGAAGCTTTTATGACTTTGATTAAAGTGAAAATGAATTAAAGAAAAGTTTTCAACTAGGATTTCAGATCTTCTTTCCAAGATGTAATTCCACTTATAATCACCTGTTACTAAAATTATCTGTATTTTAGTTTACCCACATAAAAAACTCTCCAAAGTGCTTTCCAGTCATGCTTATTTATCGCTGTTGTTTAGTTGCTATGTTGTGTCTGACTCTTTTGTGACCCCGTGGACTCTACCCTGCAAGGCTTCTCTGTCCATGCAATTTCCCAGGCTAGAATATTGGAGTGGATTGCCATTTCCTTCTCCAGAGGGTCTTTCTGACCCAGGGATAGAAGCTATGTGTCCTGCATTGGCAGGAGGATTCTTTACCACTGAACCCTCTGGGAAACCCATGCTTATCTGTGATTATGCTAAAAATTCATGATAGGATGAGAGCTGGGTGGGAACACATGATGGTCAGTGAAATAGGGGTACATTCCTCCTGCGCAGTGATGCGTGATGTGGAAACATCATCTGTGCACATCCTGTGTACAGTCCAGAAGCGTCATGGACTTGGCAGTGGATGTTAATGATGCCTGTCATCAAGCCCTCCACCTTCCCATCCCCGCTCAATGCCATATCTCCCGCCTTGATGTTCCTTGATGGTCCTTGATGCCATGTCGGAAGCCACACTCTGGGCAGCATGAATCCTGCAGTTCTTTAGTTCTTGACTTGAACATGCAAACTCAAATTAGACTCTGATTTAAAGTTATGCCCTTGACAACACTTTTGGGTGAAGAAATCCAGTTGAGAGAATTATTCAGATTTGAAAAATGAACAATAGAATGAATCATCTTCCGATCACTTGGGGAAAAGTAGGTGAGATTGATAGCCACTTGAATGTTCAAAAAAATCTTCACAAAAATAAGAAATGTCTCTTAGATTCTTGCAGTTGACTTATTTGTGCCTCTTATATAGAGCACGTCAAGCCTATTTCTAAGCATGAAAAAGATAAGCAACAAAGTAGAAAACACACATTTTGATGGTGTAGGCTTGTTGAACAAATCATAAGAGAGGACACTGAAGGAGTTGCAATGATTCATGGACATTCAATTCAGAGAGATTTAAATGTCTAAGTCTAGAATAGAGCTGAAAGTGAATACGAATATTGGTCATAAGACACCAATTTTCTTTTAACTAGGGGAAAAGGGGCAATATAACAGATAATAAAAACTTTCTAAGAAAAATCCAAGAGCATCTACATTTTTTTAAGATCAAAGAGAATCGAGCAATAACTTATAGAGATGAAGTGCTTAAAGGGACAGGCTACACTCTAACTATTTAAGGAAATGAGACACAGACAGAACAACTCACTTGCCCACAGTCACCCAAGTAGTGAGTGGCAAAGCCAGAATCCAAGCCAGCTCTTCAGATGCTCATCGATCAAAGAACAAAAACGCTGCACTGGACATGTTTGCGTAGAGCTGAAGATACAGAGAAGCTAATGATGTGTTTGAAGCAGGTGGGTTGCACAGCCCCTGTGGGTGTTGGGAATTGCTGAGCTGTAGGGTGTCATGGGAGAGCATAAAGAATGCTTTATGCAATTATTTCTGGAAACCTGACTACATAGGTATTAGTAGAAAAGGACTTGAATTTGCAAGGCTCCAATAATGTTTAGTGAGATTTATTTTCATGCCATAAATAAATATGTAACTTTATACCAATTTTCTTAAAGATGTTATCTGTAAAATTGAGCTCAGGCCCCACAGAACCCAGATCTACTCCTGCATACAGAACTTCACTGAATGTTATTATTTTTGTTCTTACCTAATTATTATCTAAATTAATCTGAAACGTTAGAAATTAAAATGCTTATTTACATGACAAAATACCATTTTTGCTCTTTTGTAGAGGCCCAAATAATAAATATTTTAGGTTTTGTGGGGTCACACAATCTGTGTCACAACCACTCAACTGTATCTTTGCAGCATGAAAGCACCATAGACAACACATAAATGAGTGAGCATGACTGTGTTCTAATAAAGCTTTATTTACAAAAACAAGCAGGGGGCCAGATTTAGCTCATAGGCTGCAGTGTGCCACCCTCCATCTACAGTTACTTTATGGGGAGGGAGGTGGGAAGGGAGCTCATGATGAAAGGGACACATGTATACCTATGGCCAATTTGTATTGATGTATGGCAAAGACCATCACAATATGGTAAAGCAATTACCCTCCCATTAAAACAAAAAAATTAAAAATAGGGTTACTTTAAATCAGATTTCTCCACCTCAGAACTGTGGACAAGGGACATTTTGGCCACACAATTTTTTATTGTGGGTGGCTGTCCTAAACGTGTGGTTAGCAGCAAGTTTGATATTTTACGTACCTCATCATCTCTAAAAATCTAAGGAGTATCTGAGGAAACTTTCCTGTTGGTGAATATTTTACCTGGTTTACTTTTCCCTTCAAGATGTTATAGTAATGAACTCTGTGGTGGGTGAGTGGGTAATGTCTCAGATTCTGTAATGGTTGATCTCCTGTAAAATTCAGTTCGATGTTCGCTATAGTTCTGCACCTTAAAAAAAACGCAGAACTGTCAGAATTGTCTATTGTATCGGGGGATTGTAAAAAGGGATGGGAAGAAAGCAGTCCTTGGGGTAATTTCTGTGCCCTTTCACATGGGAAGAGCAGAGGGACAAATGAGTACTGGAGTGGTCTCTGCCCAGCCTCACTGGGCTTCTGCTTCTTTGGAGAAAGGTACTCATGCTTGCCTTTCATCTTTGAAAGGCAGCGGGAGACCCGTGGCAGGAGGGGTTGCAGGTGCAAGGTGCCTGGCCCCACCCGCCCACTTAGATCCCACTTTCTAAATCAGGTTTAGCTTTAACAACCCTACTGTTCAGAGCCCACAGAAAAATGAAAAATTTTGTTCCTCTTGCTCTTGAAGATGTCCTTCCATCGTAAATCTTTCCACATTATATGGCAAAACTCAGGGCTCTCAATTCCCTAAGTAAATAAATTACAGATAATTCAATACTTGATTATAAGATCTGCAGTTCTGCTCCTGAGTTTGTTTTTTTGGTTTTTTTTGTGGCTCAGCTGCTAAAGAATACGCGTGCAATGTGGGAGACCTGGGTTCGATCCCTGGGTTGGGAAGATCCCCTGGAGAAGGGAAAGGCTACCCACGCCAGTATTCTGGCCTGGAGAATTACAGGGACTATACAGTCCATGGGGTCACAAAGAGTTGGACCCGACTGAGCAATTTTCACTTCACTCCTGAGATTTTTAGGTGAATGGTCCATAATTGAGCTCAAATGAACGGATCCATTGATCTTGATCCCAGTGTCAAATGGGTCCAAAAAACACGGGGTGCTCTGGGTGACACAGGAGAACAAGAGCCAAAGAAAGAACAATCCCTCTTGACTCACAGACTTAGAAACAAACTCATGATTGCCTGGGGATGGGATAGTTAAGGACTTTGGGAAGGTCGTGTGCGCAGTGCTATATTTAAAACGGATAACCCACAAAAGCCTATTGTATAGCACTGGGAACTCTGCTGAGTGTTATGTGCCCACCTGGATGGGAGCGGGGTTTTGGGGAGAATGGATCCAGGGGTATGTATGGCCGAGTCCCTTCACTGTTCACCTGAAACAGTCACAACATTGGTGATCAGCTATACCCCAATACAAAATGTTTTTGGTGTTAAAAAAATAAATAAAAACCAAAGAATAATCCCTCTTAAATCTTTAGCCCTGCTGCCTCCCTGCTGGGTTTCTCTTACCGGTTTCTATCACTAGAGAAATTGTGCCTTCTAGAATTTTCAAGTCAGCACAGCATTTGTTTCCAAGTCGGGGCCACCTCAGTCTGATAGATACACTCTTTTGAGCTGACTACAATAATAAAGAAGAGAGGATCAGTCTACTCAGCATGGCTCCAGAAGGTTCCTCGGTTCCCTCTCCCAGGTTCCTGGGATAATACCAACATATCTTACCCAGGGCTCCACAGCTTAGTCAAGCAGGAGGGCAAAGACGACCGCGCCAGCTCTTATGGGTACTCTCGAGACATCTGCGAAACCCTGAAGGCGCTTATTTTGCTTTCCCAGAGAATTTTATTCCTTGGTTTATGTGGTTACAGCTTTTGCTGACACTCGAAGCCAGAACCTTTATGACTAATCCCTCTTCCAGAGGCATGGTTTCAGATAAGTAAAAGGTGAACTCACTAAACAAGCACTGCAAGAAGAAAATGTCCTTGTTTTGTGCCTCAAGTCCTGGTAACGGGAGATCAGGTTATTTTTAGCTGTAAAAGTTATGCCTGCTTACACAACTTGCCTCTTTATAGCCATTAATACGAAAAATTCATAATTGGAGCCAGGTGCTAACATGAGCAAAAGCAGATTTTGTACCAAAAAAAAAAAAAATGCTAGAAAGGTACCTCATGGAGAAGTGTGGCCTTTAAAGAAATTTACTCTTTCTGGGTAATATGATTGCTGGTTGGATTCTTATAAACCAGGAGTAGAGAAACACGTGGATGGCATTATATCTCTTATTCCATGTTTCTCATTTGAAGGCACCTAGACAAAAATCTCTATTTCCCAGTGACCAGATGCCTCTGAACTTAGTGTAGTTTTTTGCCAACTCACGTATATAGCAAACCTAGAAGAAAGTTTGAACACATGCAACCAAATTCTTCTCTATCAGAAAGTACACAATTTATATGCAACTTGGTATATATGTATACATGCATACACAGAGACATAAATGCGTACGATGTGTGCTTGGCAACTGAATTTTTCACCCAGTAAAATGCACTCCGTTGATTATTGTCTGTGTTTTTAACGACCATATTGACCACATTTGGGGCACTGCCCCCATCTCCATATGATGTCTTTCTTTAGCAACTTAGAGAGTCTTCCTGTGATCAAAGAAGAAAGAAAGAAGGAAGCAAGGAAGGAGACAAAGAAAGGGAAAAATAGGAGTGCAAGTTCTAATCTCAATTCCACTGCAGACTCTTTACCTGGTTTCCCTACATGTAAAACGAAGTCTCTTTTGCCATGTCAGAGAAGAGGATAAGATGAAAAGGGACTTTTAAAACTACAAAACACTTGCACGCTCAAGGCATAAGTATACACCTGTGTGAAGAGTGGTGAACACGTATACAACCAAAGTGAGAAAAGGCGGATGGGATGAAGCTTGCATGTGAACACTGGGGAATGCATGAGTACTCAGTCATGTCTGACTCTTTTGCGACCCCATGGACTGCAGCCCTCCAGGCTCCTCTGTCCATGGGATTCTCCAGGCAAGAATACTCTAGCATTTCCTTCTCCAGGGGAATCTTCCATACCCAGGGTTCGAACCTGCGGTTCCTGTGTCTCCTGCATTGGCAGGTGGATTCTTTACCTGCGGAGCCTTCGGAGAATCCTCATCAGTGCTTGCCTGGAGCCTTCCTGTGCCTATAACCCCTAATGCTTCTAAGACTTGAGCAGCACTCTCTCTAAAATGTTCATATTACTTTCCCCACAGAACCCACTTCATCCTCAGCACACGCTGTCGAGCGTCTTGAACGTGACCCGCAAAGCTTTGACCATTTAGTCCCTGACTCTGTGATTTTACCCCCTCCACCTGCTCCCTTGAACTTCAGCCCCCAGCAATCCCAGCAGCTCGTCATTCCCTGGACACACTGGGCTGTTGTCACTCCTGTGCTGTTGTGAAAGGTTTCCTTTTCTTCCCACACCCTTTGTCCCTTGACCCGCCTGGACAACTAGTAACTGTCGGGCACGTAACATCATTGGCTCCTCCTCTGCAAAGCTTCCATGGTTTAGACAAGCTGAATCGTGTTCCCTTGTGCCACCACTCTCTTTGGTATATGCTTATTTTTTTTTCATTCTGATCCGTTTACCTGTTTACTTTCCTGTCTAGACTCCAATACTCTTGAAACCGTAGAACCATCTACTTCAACCTTGATGCCAAGTGCCTGCCCAGTGCCTGGCATGCAGAAGAGGCTCACTGCTTATGGACAGAATGAACGAATGAAGGGAGGAAGGAAGTTCATGGCTAAGTTTTAGGCTGGTAGTCCCCAACTTCTGGGACCTCATGCCTGATGATCTAAGGTGGACCTGATGTGATAATAATAGAAATAAAGGGCACAATAAATTCAATGTGCTGAAATCACCCTAAAACCTCCCCCCCGACCCCTGCCATCCATGGAGAAATTATTTTCTCAGGTGCCAGATAATTTGGGGACCACAGCTTTAGACGATCTGTCTGTTCCAAATGCCTTTTAGGCTATTGTTACATAATCTGCTTTGTTTTCCATATGCATCTTCATCCCTTTGCCCCCCAAAGCACCAAGCCATTGCATTTTTGTTACTCCCCTCCAGCCGGAAAATAACCTTTAGAGTCTTCAATTTTCTTTTACAGTCTTTAATTTCCTCCCCAGGGTAAGTCAGGCCATTTTACGTATCAAAGATTCCTAGGATTTGTTGGAGGAATTCAGGATCCCCAGGACCCAAGAAAGAAAGAGGACAAGATGGGGAAAGACGTAGGAGAAAAAAAAAGAACATCCCACACCAAAAGGGGTGAAGATGAATAGCAAGAGCTGGCATGATGACTACATCCACGGGCTAAGAGTGGGTCGGAGGTAAGTAGTTTACGTCTATCCCCTAATTGCAATAGTTATTATGCAAGTCTTTTAAACAGCATCTTCAATCTAGTGAAGCTGTATTTACTTCTCCAAACAGAGATGTTTATAAATACTGCCTAAGAAACAAAAAAAAAGTCCCAAAACAAAACTAGCCATCATAACCTCCAGCGCCCGCAAATAAAACCTTTTCCTTGAGTCAGTTAAACCAACACGCTAATCACAAAGATCAAGTATTTATAGAACTAACCTAGTCACCAAAACTGAGTCACTTTAATCATATGAGTAACACTCTTGTGTAGAAAATCCACAAAAACATTTTGACCTCAAACTGTAAGTACCGCTTCTGGTTTCAAAAACATTACATCTTCAACATAGTTTATACGTATTCAACTTAGACTGATTCCATTTCTACTGATTTCACTCTTTTAACAAGAAACCTACAAGTTAGATATTTATGGTTGATATTCCTTTCACATCTGTATGCTAAATATGTATTAAATACTTAATATAAAGAAACATCATAGTTCATAGATCCAATAAACTATTTAACCTGGAAAGGACCTTGGAAACCATCTGATCCAAACCTCTTATTCTACAGACTGAAAAATGGGAGGAAAGAGTGGCTCATTGTCTATTTAAAGTCATGTGATGGGAGAAGTGGGGTGAAATTCAGGTTTCCTGAAGCCAAGGTCAGGATTATTTCACTTAAGTTACAGGGCACAGAACAAAACACAGAAAATGCTGAAGAACATGTAGAGTTTACACATATACAGATGGAAAGACAAGTATTTACTGTTAAATAATAAATTCAGCTGTTGCTTCTAGCATAAAAATAAAAGACTACTTTAGAATATTTTTATTAGATACAATATCAATATACTTCTTCATAGCTCAATATATTTCATCATGTGTATATATATACACACACATGAATAATAGCTGCTGCTGCTGCTGCTAAGTCGCTTCACTGGTGTCCGACTCTGTGTGACCCCATAGACGGCAGCCCACCAGGCTCCTCCGTCCCTGGGATTCTGAGTAATAGAGGGCTTCCCAAATGGCTCAGTGGTAAAGAATCCATCTGCCAATGCAGGAGATGCAGGTTTGATCTCTGGGTCCGAAAGATCCCGTAGAGGAGGAAATGGCAACCCACTCCAGTCTTCTTGCCTGGGAAATCTCCATGCACAGAGGACCCTGGCGGCCTACAGTCCATGATGTCACGTGTCGGACACGACTGAGCGACTGAGCACAGGCCCACACACACACAAACACACATAATAATATATAGAGAGAAATATATTTCACTATATAGCGCATTTCTTTTCTTAAGTTTTGAGAAGGCAAAACCTGAATACAAGTGTTAGTAATGCTTCCCGAGTTCACTCCACGTCTCTAGAACCAAGGACATATTTTTCTCCTGTAACAGAATTGGAAAGGGCGCCCTCTTGCGTTCTTTCAGTGTCATAGATTCTTCTGCCTTACAAACTGCCTCCACCTCCTTTAAGAATGCCCTCTGTTCCTCCCCAGAGAGGACATTGGAGTTTGAAAGATAAAATACCCTTCTTGTCACTCATATCTGAGTGCTACATGTACCAACGATAAATCAAACCATACATATGGATAGCGAGTCTTCATGCGTATCCCTGACTTCCTTGGCTGCATTCACCGGTGGTAATTCTTTCTCTCTCAGCTGTGAGTACACAGTACCACCGTCATTTAAGAGGAGAAGAGAAAACAGAAAAGTAGTTTCTTTTAGGCACAAATGAATTGCTGCTTGAATGTGTTATTTAATTGGTTTTTCGGGAGTGGTATCAGCCCAAACTACTCTATTCCTTTGGGGATCATTAGCTATCAATTTGTTAATTTAGTTAATGCATTAATCCAGTCAATAAATCCTTTTGAAGCCTCTAATTTTCACAAAGAAACATAGGAGTAGTGCATGGAATATAAAAAAGAAGACACTACACCTGTTCTCGACAAAGATCCGTATAGTCAAAGCAATGGTTTTTCCAGTAGTTAAATCCGGAAGTGAGAGCTGGGCCATGAAGAAGGATGAGTGCTGAAGAACTGATGCTTTCAAATTGTGGTGCTGCAGACTGCAAGCAGATCAAACCAGTCAGTCCTAAAAGAAATCAGTCCTGAATATTCATTGGAAGGACTGATACTGAAGCTGAAACTCCAAAACTTAAGCTACCTGATGCTCACAGCCGATTCATTGGAAAAGACCCGGATGCTGGGAAGGCCTGAGGGCAGGAGGAGAAGGGGGCAGCAGAGGATGAGATGGCTCGATAGCATCACTGGCTCAATGAACATGAGTTTGAGCAAACTCCAGGAGACGGTGAAGGACACGGATACCTGGCACTGTAGACCACGGGGTGGCAAAGAGTCAGACACGACATCACAACTAAACAGCAACAGCAGCTGTCCTCAAGAAACTTACCATGCATTGGAAGATGAAAGATCTGATTCAACATGAAAGAGGACAACTTTCATAAAGTGACCTGCAGAAGCTGGAAGAGCTTAGAGGAAGAAAATTCCTGCTTAGCTCTGGAGAGCAGGCAAGTGTTTATCCAGAGTGTGGCTTGTCCGTAGACTTTCAGAAGTTATGTGGGGAACTTCCTCCACTGGTTAAGATTCTGTGTTCCCAAAGCTGGGAGGGCACATGTTTAATCCCTGGTCGGGGAACTAAAATCCTGCATTCCAGTCTGCATGAATCAAAATAAAAGAAAAAAAAAGTGGAGCTGAAAATGGAATTGATTCTGGACTTGTTGGAATAAGAACATGTGCAGAGAAGCCCCTGTTGGGCCAGGAGGTGGCCTAGAGTCGTTGCAAGGAGGCTGTGACCATGCAACAGAAGGCCCCACCCATGGAGCATCCAGAGTGCACAGGAACCAAATGCATGACCTTGCTTTTATTTGCAGCATTGTATTCTAATCTTTGGCACTGACGGAGCCAGAAGAATGAAGCGACAGTGACAGGCAGGTGATTCACAGATGTACGGACTGGAATGCCACATAGTGACCCTTGAATAGAGGGGCTGAGGGCTCATCTACAGATCTATCTGCCCCTAGCTCTGCTTGAGTGTTACTTTTTTTTTTTTATCAAACTACACTCAACTACACTCAAATATCAGTTATCAGCATTAAGGAAACAGAACTGTGGAACAGGCTGTCCAATAGTCCCTCCTCTTAGTCTTTGGAATGTGTTATGTAATGGGGATTTGAAGAAGAGAATTCTTTCCCCTGATTCATTTATTTCAGACCCATATGAAAACTGCTATGCCCTTCCTTGTGGACACCTTGGACTGTCTGGTACTAAAGATTTTCATGAACAATCTGTGGTGGAATTGATCCACTCTCACTAATGGATATCACTTGCTTACCGTCACTTTTATCTAATTACATTATTTCGCGTTAACAAAAGGGAACATTTCTATATGAGTGCCAGGACAAGAAATGTCACTCCTTAGCCTCTGGCCCAGATCCACCTGAATTCCACAGGGATGGAACTCAAGTTTCCATTTGAGCTCACTGCATCCTTGAGATGGTGTCCCTGGACAAACTCTTCAACATGTTTACTTCCTCATTCTGCTATGACTGTATTTCAGTTTCCTGATTATCAATATTTAATGTGCTTTTTTCACATTTGACAAATCCTTCTGTTCTCTACCTCCCATTTGATGACTCCTCCATACCTTGTCCTCCTAGCAGCAGGGGGCCTTTGAGAGAAGAGAGAAGTTGCTCAGTTGTATCCGACTCTTTGCAACCCCATAGACTGCAGCCTACCACGCTCCTCAGTCTATGGGATTTTCCAGGCAATAGTACTTGAGTGGGTACTGGAGTACTGGAGAAGGAAGTGCCATTTCCTTCTCCAGGGGATCTTCTCAACCCAAGGATCGAACCCAGGTCTCCCACATTGCAGGCAGATGCTTTACCATCTGAGCCACCAGGGAATGGCCTTTGAGAGTAGTCCTTATAAATAAAAGCTGAGGGGTGGTCTTGGGTTAACATAATTGATAAGCGAAAGTGGGGTGTGCACTTTAAAGAAATGAACCCAAACTGATTATTTGTTTACCTTAAAGTAATAGGCTAAGTTCTTCTGCATAATACAACACAGTCATTTTTCTCCTGATCCCCAGCTAGCATCACTAGCAACCTGTTTGCTCCCTGAGAAATTGCTGCAGATGTAGCTGCCCCACAAGGATTCCAGCTGCCTGGCAAGGACAGACAGAACACACTCTGCAACACGGCTGCCCTCTAGTGGCCGACCACGTGCAGTTCCTGCTGGTGGAGGATTCCAGCTTCCTGATAGGAAGCTGCAGCTAAGAAGCTAAAAGACGCAGCCTTAGAAATAGATAACCAACAGGGACCTACTGTATAGCACAGGGACCCCTGTTCAATAGTCTGTAATAACCTAAATGGGGAAAGAATTTGAAAAAGGGATACATGCATATGTATAACTGAATCACGCTGCTGTACACCTAAAAGTAACGCAACATTGTTAACCAACGATGTGTGTTGTGTGCTCAGTCATTCAGCCATGCCTGACTCTGCAACCTCATGGACTTAGCCCGCCAGGCTCCTCTGTCCCTGGAATTTCCCAGGCAAGAATACTGGAGTGGGTTGCCACTTCCTCCTCCAGGGGATCTTCTCGACCAAGGGAACAAACCTGCATCTCCTGTGTCTCCTGCATTGGAGGTGGATTCTTTATCACTAAGCCACCTGGAAACCCATTAATCAATTATATTCCAAAATAAAACAATACTTTTTAAAAAGGACTCAGTCTCTGAGAAGCACTTTAGGTTCAATTTAAATAGTGATGAGAAGAAGTGGTGTCAGCTCCCTGATATTCATTTCAGAACCACCATCCCAGTTACCATGACCACAAAAACCATTTATCAAGACCTGCAAGGAGGTGGTGTATATTCTGGGTAGCACTAAATCTTTGTCAGTCCAGGTGAACAGACAGATATACACATACATACATATCTACGCTGTTGTTGTTCAGTCGCTCAGTCATGTTCGACTCTTTGTGACACGATGGACTGCAGCATGCCAGTCTTCCCTGTCCATCACCAGCTCCTGGAGTTTACTCAAACTCATGTCCATTGAGTTGATGATGCCATCCAACCATCTCATCCTCTGTCATCTCCTTTTCCTCTTACCTTCAATGTTTCCCAGCATCAGGGTCTTTTCTACTGAGTCGGCTCTTTGCATCAGGTGGCCAAAGTTTTGGAGCTTCAGCTTCAGCATCAGTCCTTGCAAATATTCAGTACTGATTTTCTTTAGGATGGACTAATTTGATCTCCTTGCAGTCCGAGGAACTCTCAAGAGTCTTCTCCAACACCAAAGTTCAGAAGCATCAATTCTTCAGCACTCGGCCTTCTTTATGGACCAACACTCACACCCATATGTGACTACTGGAAAAACCATAACTTTGACTATGTGGACCTTTGTTGGCAAAGTAATGTCTTTGCTTTTTAATATGCTGCCTAGGTTTGTCATAGCTTTTCTTCCAAGGAGTTAGTGTCTTTTAATTTCATGGCTTTTCATGAAAAGGCAAAAAGAAATGATATATGTACTTAGAAGAATTTCTTTCAGATGTTCTTGGGAAAATTAAACCTGGCAAGTAGGAAAATAAATGTTTATTTTATATTTAGGAAGATTTGGGATCTAATTGCATTCTATACTGCTGCTGCTGCTGCTAAGTCACTTCAGTCGTGTCTGACTCTGTGCGACCCCATAGACGGAAGCCCACCAGGCTCCCCCGTCCCTGGGATTCTCCAGGCAAGAACACTGGAGTGGGTTGCCATTTCCTTCTCCAGTGCATGAAAGTCAAAAGTGAAAGTGAAGTCGCTCAGTCGTGTCTGACTCTTAGCGACCCCATGGACTGCAGCCTACCAGGCTCCTCCGTCCATGGGATTTCCCAAACAAGAGTACTGGAGTGGGGTGCCATTGCCTTCTCCGATTCTGTACTAATCCTTAGAATAAATAAACTACGGCTTTTTCCAAAGTCTGATTTTTCAAACAGATAATAGGATAGCAAGAGACAGTGCTGATCACCCAGTTCAGTCTCATTGTCATTTGCTCTGGGTTGTTTACTGGCATCATAACTGTCAGGCCTTTATGCCCAGGTTTAACTGGAACATAACAATCAGAAAATCAATTTGCAAAACATGGAACAGGTACTTCATTTTCCCCAAAGTCCTCTGATGTTCCAATCACCCCCTTCTGAGTAATCCATCAGGTCCAAATCCACTTCCATTTTCTCCAGTCTTCAGGGGGAGAATCTCTCTCAGACTCCTATGTTTGCGATTCCAGCAGTTTCTGAGAGCCACTCTCATTAACTACATGTAATCTGCCTTTTTTGAAAAATGGGTAGTTTAACTGCACAATTTCATTAGGCAGGGAGAGCTGAGTGGGTTCTAATTTTATAAGTGATCAGCTTCTAAATGAATATTTTAATGTAGAACAGCTTTTCCTTCCCTTAAGAAATAAATCCCAGATAATGAATTCACAGAAATAGCAGACTTGCAGCCTCTCTAGATGGCTGATTTGACATTAGCGTGGAGACCTGGACTCCTAAGCATTCCTTCAGCACACTGCCTTCCTCTTGTTTCAGCGGAGACATCCCCAGCCCCAGTGGACACCCTGGGGATTTGGGGATAACGTCCTGATCATTATGCTGAAGCAAAAAATGGCATGTTGGAACTTCATGGCTCAGGAAACAAGGTGTAAGATTGGGTGGAGTTAAGAATTGGTCTCATTTTCATTTGCTTTGGGGTGTTTATGGCATAATGACCATCATGCATTTATACCCCAAACAGGAGCAATCAGAGCAGCTTCCTATAGTCCCCATAATACCACCGCCACTGGCAATAGGACAGGGGAGGAAGCAGAAGGGCCACCTCTGTTAAGACGGTACAAGCCATAAGCGCCAAGGATATTATCTAAAACCAAGATTTAATGAAGGCAGGTTGCTTGCATTTTCCTTTGGGGATGAGGGGGTTTACATTTTTATCAGAAACAAAGTTGGCACAACCCGGGAGCTAAACAAAGTTCCGACCTTCTGGGATACTTTTTCATTACCTCGTTAAAAAGAACAGAAGTCCTTATGCCTCCTCATCCTGTGTGGCCTAGTCTCAGAGCAATGAAACCATCAATAAAACATGAAAAGCGCTCACATCTTTGGCTTGCTTTTCTTCGGAAGTCTAAAGAGGATCTAGACATACTGTTCACGGCAACCTCATAAACCTCCCTTATTCCTTCCTAGGTCTTCCATCACCTTTGGCAGCTGCAAAGACACCCTTCTCTTATAAGCCCCTGAACAAAATGATCCTCTACCTCAGCCCCTAAAACTCGGCTCTGCTCTGCTTTTCATTGTTGTGTTATTTCCTTCAGTTGATAAGTTCTAAAGTCCTCCTCCTTTTCTCCTAGGGTCTCGAACTCTCTTTCATCTAGGTTCCCACTTTTTGCCTTATAAAAACTCAAGTTTGGTGGAGACCTAGAAAGAAAGGAGAGGCCTGGGAATGAGAAAGAACCAGAGGAGGCAAACCCTGAACTGACTTTGGATGAAATGGAGGGTGACTGGAAGGCTAGAATGATGGCAAACATCTTATCTAAACATATATCCGATGTGCAAAGGCAGCCAGAGTTAGTGACTAAGAATGATCGTGGTGACCCGCTGCCCTCACTCCTGGCCCAGGTGCAGGAGAAGCCAGCCCTGAGGCTGCTTGGCCACACAGAAGCAGCAAATACGAACACTTAGAAGTCCTTCTCTGCTTGACTCAGCTCCACGGCCCTGTGGATGAAAGACTAGAGCTCTTAACACCCGGGACTGTAATTTCCCAAACTGTGAAAGTGTGTGGATGTACATGTGTAAAAAGACATGCTAAATGACTGATTTGACAATGTCAGGGTTGGAAAGACCCCAGTAGAGATTATTTCACTTTCATCCATTCTTATTCTTTTCAACTGTTTCCTGTGTATACATGCTCAGTTGCTTCAGCTGTGTTGGACTCTTTGCTTCCCAATGGACTGTAGCCCGCCAGGCTCCTCGGTCCATGGGATACTCCAGGCAAGAATATGGGAGTGGGTTACCATGCCCTCCTCCAGGGGATCTTCCCAACCCAGGGATCAAATATGCATATTTTGTTCAATGAACATGCATTGCAGGGGGGTTATTTACTGCTGAGCCATTGGGGAAGACCATGTTTCCTGTATACTTATTTTATTTCACTTTATATCCTAGATATAAATCAGCTCTGCAGCAACTATGTTATTTTTAGTTTAATTTATTTGGTTGCACCACGCTGCCTGTGGGATCTTCGTTCCCCAACCTGGATCCGAGCCCATGTCTCCTGCAGCGGAAGCACAGATGCTTAACTACTGGATCACCAGCGAATTCCCTTACCCATCGTTTTAAAGGTAAGAAAGCAGAGGCCCAGAGGGATTGTGATTTGCCTACAGAAAAATTAACATTTCCTGAATTCGGATCCCTCAGCTCCTAGGACACGCAGCTGGAATGTAAATGCGTCTCACTGGGACCACTGCAGGATGCTGACGATGGAGAGGACGCAGGCACTGTTAGGCTGTGCTTGCACAGACATCCTGTTGGCACATCTCTGGGCCTCCAAACCCTCGCCTTAGACATCCCGGAGGGTGCTGAGCATGGTTCCAGCTCGTCTCACAGAAACGTGGCTTGGCCCAAAAGTTTGTTCAAATTAGCCACCCCTTATGATGGAAAATTCCGAACGAACTTTTTGGCCGCCCAGTAGAGGGCCCCAGTAAGCCCTCCAGAGACACTGGACCAGAGAACCAGCATAACCTTCCTAGTAACCTTCATCTCTGAGCACAAGGCCTGGAGAAGGAAGTGGCAACCCACTCCAGTATCCTTGCCTGGAGAATCCCATGGACAGAGGAGCCTGGTGGGCTACAGTCCATGGGGTCACAAGAGTCGGACACGACTGAGCAACTCAACCACCGCCAGCTGAGCACAAGGTGAGCAGACAAAGGTGTCTCCCTTTTACAAAGGCTCTAAGGTCTCCCGTGGAAGCCAGTAATTTTTGTCTCTTCTTTAAAATAGAAGAGGGAAACCTGAAATTCAAACCCGAGGCTTTACAAAAGTCTGCCACCATCCTGCAAAGGAATCTGCAGCCGACAGACACCTCCCAAACATCTTCCTTCATCCCGAGAGCAGCTGAGAGTACTGCTTTAATTTCCTGCCACTTTCCTTAACCAAATATTAAATTTCCCCCTTGAAGTGAGTGTAATAAATCACTGAGGAAAGAATTGGCAGCTCTTACAAAAAAAAAGAAAGGAAGGAAGAAGCTGGAGGTATCCAGCCCGGGGCACAGCCGTGTGGGCTTGGCCGCCCCACGGAGGCTGCTCTGTGTCCTTGACTCTGAGACCTTTCAGCACTCTGATGCCATTGTTATTGCTGCTCATGGTGGGTTATTTATCTGTTTGCTTTTGTGTTCTTGCTGTCTTGCTCTCCCAGAAACAGGTGTGGGTGCTTCAGTTTGCTTATTATTTTATGCCTCAGCATCATTTTGATTTAAGTCCATAATGACAGCAGACAGACCCACTGTTGGCAACAATGGAGCATGCGCTTTGATGCTATTGTTCTAGCAAGACTTCTTTTTTTTTTTTAAGCTTTTCAAAATAGCCCTACTACATCCCATGTGGGTTTACTGTTATTCTGCACAACTGTATCGTACATATACTCTTGAATTTCCCCAAATCCTGCTATTTTGTAAATAAACAAACAATACAGTATTTATCTGCCTACCAACCCATTAACTTCATAGCACATGTCAGATGATTTTTGCTTCTACGATTTGGAAATATGTTTCCAATCAGTCCCTTGGTGTAAGGCAGAGGAGAGAACCTGCTTTTTATTTAAGGACAAGACACATGGGTGTCTTAAGGGGACACTATAAGAAAAGCAAGGGGAATTTCGCCTCCTTTTAGCACCGCAGGGGAAGAACTGGATTCAGCTGACATTTGGGGGATAAACATAAAACATTTAGGTGAGTGGAGTGGAACTTGGGAAAAATCAAAATCAGGAGATTTATTTTCTCGGTTCACACCCTGTTTCATGAGTGCTTGTTTTTAGTGGCTGAAACTCTAAGGGAGTTTTTGCCCGTGGGATGAGGGTTTCATCTCAAATGCTGCATCACAGATACCATATTACCTGGGGTAGCAAAGTGTCAGTCACTCCTCCTGGCATTTCAGGAATCCTCATCCACAAAGGAGACAGCAACCCCAGCTGAGGAAGTCAAACATAGGTGTGGGATTCTGTGAAGCAGCAATGGCTAGACTCCTCGGGATGCCCACCGTGAGTTACCTACATTTATGGTCCTCCCCAGGGGGAGCTGGCCCCATAGGGAGGTGAAGGGAGCAACCATCTATGGAATTTGTTAAAGAATGACTAGTACTCACTGAAAAGAAAATCAATTTTTTTTTAAAGTGCCAGCTATGCAAATAACTTGAGAGACATTGACAATGAGTAAGTAGATGGTTATTGACATGAAAGGATGACCACGAGGTAAAATTGTTCTGGGTGTGGGTGGGCATCGTTTATGGAAGCTCCCTAGGTGATGCACCTGGTCTTCAGTGTTGACAGCCTCAGGTACAGGACTTTTAGGTGCATGATGCCAAGAGGACACGAAGCTCCTCTGTATACTCTAGCTGTTGGCTGAGAAAAACAGCACTTTTCTAAGCCTAGGTCCCCTCCCCCACCACCCACCAGCCTCTCTGCAGACAGAAGACAATACAATTAAGTAGAACAGTCTAAATCACAACATGAGTGATTTGGATTAGGTAGAGAAAGAAATTTCCGGGAAAAAAAGAGGTTGGATGTTAAAGTGTATTACCTCGGGGGAATTATGCACATCACTTTCTGGAGTGTTTCCCAAGGAGGATGAACTCCTGTCTGTCTTGGGTATGTTTCTAATGGAATGCCGAGATGGTAACGGAGAGGAACACACATTGTTTATGACAGGGCTGAACGCCGCACTCATTTGTTCAAAACATATCAAGGGTTTCCCAAGTACCTTATAGTGTCCTAAAGGAGACTACTCAGTTGGATGAATTATTTGGGTGTGGAAGCTGTGTCAGGTCCAATTTGTAAAACCAGTATGGTACAGAGATATAATACAGTATTTTGGCTAAGTATGTGTCCTCTGGAGCCAAATTGCCTTATTTCAGCTTTTCTACCTATTAGCGGACAGGCGTGTGTCCCACCGCCCATCAGTTTACCCGTAATGATGCTGATGATGGTGATGATGGTAGAACCGTCCACTATAGTTCACTGAGTTAACATATGTAAGCACTTAGACCATGTCTAAAGCGTAGTAGACACTTGTATAAATATTAGATTTTTAAATTATATTTATTTTAGGTTGCTTAGGTTGTAGAAGACCCATTATATCCTGATCTATATTTTTCAACTGCAAATCTAACATATACATCTTTTTTTGTTGTTTTTTAAGCTACTATAAAGTACAGCTCATCCTTGGATTAGCAAAATCTTAAGCGTTTGAAGGAAATAGAGAAAATTGTGTAAAGGAATTGTTATCAAACACAGCTGCACGTTAGAATCACAGAGGGAGCTTTTAAACATGCCAATGCCCAGGCCCAATCACAGACAGTGCAATCAAATACCAGGCTGTCTCTCTTTTTTTTAAAAGCTCTACTTGTCATTCCAAAGTATAACAGATGTTGCAAGCTCTTGGGTGCGAAACATCCTGCTTGATATTCAGACACTTCTTCAACTACCTCTTTTTAATATTTCTGTTGACAGAGAACTTACAACCTCACACAAAATTGAGTATCCCCGTAAGTTTAAAGAGCGCTAAGCAGATAATTCAGACTGAATGAATTCAGAGTTTATTTTCGAATTTCTCAGCTCCTCAAATTGTTGGCAAAAGGTTTGCTCAATCAAGTGATAAATGCCAAATATAATGAAATATTTCTGTAAAGTCCCTAACCTTTTACAACTGTCACAGTCAAATGAAACAAAATGCTTTTCAAAGCAAATTGAATTCATTAGCAATATATAGCAAAACTATAATGAGTTTAAATGAAATTCATAAGATGGTATTCCTGTTTTGAAAGTTATTTGAGAATTTGCCTCCATGTGATAAATTTCACATTTTTTAAATGATATTTATTCTTTTATTACTAGCCATTTAATAAACTGTAGTCAAGAACCAGCTTCATGCACAGGCTACAAACATTAATAAATATAAAACCAAAACTTAAGTTGAATACTTTGAATTTTCTCAGTATACCATACCATTGTTTTTTGTCCTGAACTAGCTTGAATTAATCAATTGAAGACTATATTTGCAATTAAGCTGATACACAGTTGACCTCACTTTTCCAATAGACCCAATATGAAAGAATCTTGAGCTGTAATTCAGGTCTTTTAAAGATTTGAGGGATGGGGTGAGGGTGGGTAGTCCTTTATGGAATTTTTTGAAAAAGTGAGTTTTTCTAGGTTATTTAAGATGTGACTTAATTTATCAGAATGTAGTCCATATACAATTTCTGGAGACACTGACCAAGTAAAGCAAGACTTGCCAGCATTTGAGGATTCCTCTCGTGGTCACTCTTGAAATATCAGTGGGGGTTGTTTTTAGGCTGGTTTTGAGGACAGAGAAGACCAGGGCCACCAAAGGTTGGATTCCATTAATTGAACGAGAGCAGCTGATCGGTGTGAGTGTGGTACAGAGGATGGGCAGGAGCCCAGGGTTCTCATGAAGGACACCCACAAGGGCAATCTAAAGGGCACTGCAGCTCACAGGAATGCTGCCAGTGAGGTTTGTGAGAGATGACTGTTGCAATTCCTCAGCAAAAGTACTATTGAATTTTTATTTTTCATGGCAAAATATCAGTTGGCCAAGGGTCATGAGCACCAGTTATACAAGTAATGACAACCCTCATTCACATGTGTTGAAACACCATCCTTCTCCAGAACCTTTAAAGCAGTTTTTGGGTTTGTTCTTTTTGCATTATTATCACTAAAGTATGTCTTGAAACAATTTTTGGATTCTAGCTCATAGTATTTCCAGCTAAACTGGCAGAGATCAAAGGAGCTGGAATTAATTCAATGAAGCAGAATGAATGCAAGTGAGAAGGTATGTATAATAATGTTAAGTGGAAAGAAATTGACTGTGGTTGTAAATATTTCAGTGGATGTTTTTTCCTTAAATAAATCCTTACAGGATACCCATTTTCCCTTTATTATAAACTTAACTTCTCAGATCCCTTTCAGTCCAGTGCAGGAAATTCAGTCTTTATGATTTTGTCTCAAAGATACTCAGGCAAATATTAGTGATGCTTATTTAGATTTTGGAGAATGCCATTCTTTGATATAATATACTCTCAGTAAGTTTCTTCCAGCACTAACATTTTATGAATCTCTACTTTGGAGGTAATTAAGATAGGCTTCCCTGGTGGTTCAGACAGTAAAACATCTGCCTGTAATGCGTGAGACCCAGGTTCCATCCCTGGGTCAGGAAGATCCCCTGGAGAAGGAAATGGCAACCCACTCCAATAATCTTGCCTGGAGAATTCCGTGGATTGAGGAGCCTGGTAGGCTACAATCCACAGGGTCGCAAAGAGTCGGACATGACTGAGCGACTTCACTTTGCTTTTCACTTTAAGATGGTAGCAAAGGCTTTTAATAACTCGTTCAGGGTCATCTATTTAAACAGAGATAGAGAAAGACTCAGGTCCCCTGAATCGTACTGGAAAGTGTTCTTCCTAGGTACTTTATTTTTATTAAAAAAAAGTTTTACCATTATTATTAATAGTTTATTTCATTTTTTGAAAACATTTTATTTTTTGGCCATGTGGTATGTGGTATCTTAGCTCCCTGACCAGGAATTGAACCCATGTCCCCTGCATTGAAAGCACAGAATATTATCCATTGGACTACCAGGGAGGTACCTCTCTCTGGGAATGATTGTTTTTTATTGGGACTACACCTTGGCTTAATGGATTATTTTCTTTTACTCTTGGACTAAAGAAATCTGTTTAAAGTCACATAAATATTTGACGGTGATATTTCACTGACAACAATGTGTTTCAAGCAAATAATGAAAACCAGAGTTTTGCATTTAGTTGTGAAAATTAGAGAAGGATTTCTACTCTGACCCACAGCCACCAGCTACCCCTTCTCTTAGATTGGTACTTAGATTGGTTTTCTCTTAGATTGGTACTGTTTCCTAAAATAGTGATTCCATTTGAGCTGAAGGAGTAGGACCTGATGATTCCTAATTCTCCAAGGGTAAAGAGATCAAGCTGGAATCAAGATTGCCAGGACAAATATCAATAACCTCAGATATGCAGATGACACCACCCTTATGGCAGAAAGTGAAGAGGAACTAAAAAGCCTCTTGATGAAAGTGAAAATGGAGAGTGAAAAAGTTGGCTTAAAGCTCAACATTCAGAAAACTAAGATCATAGCATCTGGTCCCATCACTCATGGCAAATAGATGGGGAAACAATGGAAACAGTGTCAGACTTTATTTTTGGGGGCTCCAAAATCACTGCAGATGGTGATTGCAGCCATGAAATTAAAAGACGCTTACTCCTTGAAAGAAAAGTTATGAACAGCCTAGATAGCATATTCAAAAGCAGAGACATTACTTTACCAACAAAGGTCTGTCTAGTCAAGGATATGTTTTTTTTCCAGTGGTCATGTATGGATGTGAGAGTTGGACTGTGAAGAAAGCTGAGCACTGAAGAATTGATGCTTTTGAACTGTGGTGTTGGAGAAGACTCTTGAGAGTCCCTTGGACTGCAAGGAGATCCAACCAGTCCATTCTAAAGGAGATCAGCCCTGGGATTTCTTTGGAAGGAATGATGCTAAAGCTGAAAGTCCAGTACTTTGGCCACCTCATGCGAAGAGTTGACTCATTGGAAAAGACTCTGATGCTTGGAGGGATTGGGGGCAGGAGGAAAAGGGGATGACAGAGGATGAGATGGCTGGATGGCATCACCAACTCGATGGACATGAGTTTGAGTGAACTTCGGGAAATGGTGATGGACAGGGAGGCCTGGCATGCTGTGATTCATGGGGTTGCAAAGAGTTGGACATGACTGAGCAACTGAACTGAACTGAAAGAGATCTCACCTAGATGATTAGATTGAAAATTTCTCAGAGTTGCTCTTTGTCTATTTATAATTTTTTTTTAGCTTTAAGTTATTTTATATTATTTTCTGTGCTCACAATGTAGTGCATTTGATTTCAATGACATGAATTTTTTTTCAGTATCACTTTAAAAAGTTTATTGAAATACAGTTGATTTACAATGCTGTGTTAGTTTCAGATTAGATTAACCCAAGCTTTATAGATTTCTTAAACAGTATGAAGGCTTCAAGCTAACCCTTAGAAGAAGAACTGATAACAAGTGCTTGTCTTCTCTTCCCTGAGAAGGAGCCACATGAGATGCTGCTGCTGCTGCTACTAAGTCGATTCAGTCGTGTCCGACTCTTAGGGACCCCATGGACTGCAGCCTACCAGGCTCCTCTGTCCATGGGATTTTCCAGGCAAGAGCACTGGAGTGGCTTGCCATTGCCTTCTCCAACATGAGATGGAGTGTATCTTATTCTCCTTTTTATCTCATTACTCAGTCTACCCCATAGAGCAGACTGGTGAAATATTGGCTTCCAGTGGCCAGTGTTAAGTAGGAACTGGAGCCACTGCATTGAAATAGCAAAGGGTCCAGTTGTTGGATCCTTTGTAGATGGCTTAAACATTCTTCTCTGTTCCTTGTCTCCCTGCAAAAAGCTCCCCATGGAAAGCTTGCTCCCTTTGTGTGTTCTCTTCCTTTTTTTCCAACTTCACTGTAGGGGTCCAGTTGAAGTGAGGCAGCAAGCCCCAAGGCTTTCTCTAATTCTCCAATCGCTACGAAAAGCTTTGCTCTGAGAGCTTTGGGAAGCCATTGATAAACTAATATCATAGTTGGCTCTTGTTAGTTCCTTAACTATTTCTCAATGTGTATGTGTGCATGACAGTCACTCAGTTGTGTCTGACTCTTTGCGACCCCACGGACTGTAGCCCATCAGGCTCCTCTGTTCATGAATTCTCCAGGCAAGAATACTGGAGTGGGTTGCCATTCCCTGCTCCAGGGTATCTTCCCAACCCAGGGATTGAACCCAGGTCTCCTGCATTGCAGCCAGATTCCTTACCATCTGAGCCACCAGGGAAGCCCTATTTCTCAATGTGCCTACATACAAAAGAGAAAACGCATGTCATTAGCATCTCCAAATCAACAGAAGCTCACAGAGCAATTAAGAATCAAATTCTACAGCTGATGACTCTAGACAGCAACAGTATCTGTTCAAGTTGGCTAGAAGTTGATGTAACAGTTCCAGATTAAGGAAGCCCAGTGCATTTCTCATCTAGTCTAATTAGATTTTAACGTCTTCACACCTTGTCAATTGGTTGGAGAAAATTACACTGGGAAAGCATCTCGCGCTTCTGTCTCTAATAATTATCCTAATTTCTTTTGCTCACTTTGTGTCGTAACGTAGCACAAGGTAGAAACAGGAGCCCAGCAGGTCAGCACGTACGACTTCACTACTCAGTACATATTTGTAGCTCATAAACATGGTTCATTAGTTCCCCAAAGACAAGAAAGTTTTCTGCAGCAGACACTTCTGGAAGCAGTAAAAATTATGTAATCATTCTTGAAGAACACATAACGTTTGTTGTTGGAATAAATTTTCCATGCACATGAGCGCGTCTAACAAATAGCCTAGAGTTCGAATGTTAAAAGGAGCTCTTTAACCACGTAAAGCCACATATCAATGCTTTCTTTAATTGTGATGAATTCCCTGCTCTTACTTGGGAAGGTGACATTTCATGGCAAATAAAGCTGGGAAATCACCTGGGACATGAAAAGATTTCCTGTTGTGTAACCTGTTTCCTGTAATGGCCTGCAAGTTGTGAACAAAAAGCTAACTGACAGTACAGTTATTCTGAGCTTTGTTAATCAGGTCAGGAAAACCTGTACTTTTGCTTGAAAAGCCAACTGAGTACTCAGGTTCTCCTGGGCATGAACCAACTCAATGAACTGGTAAAATCCAAGTGAGTTCTATATTGCTCTGAGCCTCAGGTCCCTGGATTGCTGTGTAACACAGGGAGGCTGAAGGGCAGAGGATGCTGACTTAAAAATGATGCATAACATGAGAGTCACGAGTTCAGTTTTATTTGGGGCCAATTGAGGACTGCAGCGTGGTAGACAGCATTTTAGATAGCTCTGGGAAACTCCTCCAAAGAGATGGGGGGAAAGGTCAACACATATGTAGTTTTGGTGAAGGGGGAGTTTGCACAATCAAGCACATTATTTTTGCAGAAGACTTCTGCTTGTCGCAAGGAGCAGACGTCACCATGAAAATTTTTAATGCAGTTCTAGATACAAGGAGATGCAAGAATTGGGCTCAGAAAATCAGCTTCTGAAAAAATCTATCTGAAGACCTGTCCGGATAGTTTTCCAGAGCATAGAGTGCCTCACTTTTGCTCTCCATGCTCAACTCCTTCCAGGGGGTGTTTGAAGGGCAGCAGCTGCAGCAGCACCCGATTTAATCCTTGCAGAGATAGTGGTAGTAGACAAGGACACGCACATGATGCTTACTTAGTATTTCTGTGCTGCCCTCTCAACTTCTTTGTGGCCGAGCTGCCATCAATATCAGCAAAGTCACAGGGATAGAGCTGGAACTAACTGCTTTGCACTAGGGTCTCAACTCTTCCGCAGCCCCCTTCAGGACCTGCTGTCCTCCACTGTTGCCTTCTCAGTCACTTGTCCCCTTTGAAGCTATTCCTGATGCATATCTTAATAAGATACCACAAAGATGTAGGCAGCAGAAGGGAAGGGCCCTGACAGTATAAATTTATCTCAGGCAATTCAACAGAGACCATGAAGTGCAACTCTCCAAATGGTAAGAGCTAGCTTTTAAACCTGAGGAAAAGAGCACCATTTTCAGACTCTGCGGCATCATCAACTGCACTTTTAGATTTGGGGATGTCTGCCAGTATCTGTCTCAGCAGAGAGGAGCATGTATCTTTGCAGTCCCAGGTCCCCAGGTGAGGCCAGCTCTGGAACTATGTGAATGATGAGTTGGTGGCTTAAAAAAAAAGAAAGGAAAAGAAACAAACAAACAAAAAAAGAGGCTGTCTGTTTCTCTCTGTTAGATGTTCAGAGACAACTGTAAATACGTAGATTTCTTCACTTGGCCCAAGATCCTATTTATAAAGTTGAAACCTGAATGGTATCCCCGAATGGGCAGTTGAATCTAGACCACTGGCTATCTACACACACACACACACACACACACACACACACACACATCCCACAATAAAGCAAAACAAACAGGTTCTGAATTGAAGAGGGGAAGATGCTTGCCTTCTTCACCAAGTACTCCAACTAAGCCCCCACACTTGGACTTTATTGTGAGATGGAGTGAAATAAATACTGAACTAGGAACTGAAAATTCAACTTGTTCTGGTTCTGCTATTTGCCATGTAGCCTGGATGAGTCCCTTAATATTCCTACCCTCCCCCTTTATAGCATGGTGAAATACTACTTATTTACTTCCTGCAAAGAGTTGGTCTTAAAGTCAAATTAAGCAACGGATTAAAAAGTAGAGCACATAGAATGTTACCACTTGTTATTTTCTTAAGTTATTCAGCTTTGAATAGTTTCACTTTCTTTATCCACAATATTTTTATTTGCTTCTCTAGCCCCAGGAGATGAAATAGGGAATGTATTCCATTATTTCCTTAGCCCTGAAATTTAGAAGACTAGATGATAACTGCATTCAATTAAAATCAAACTTAAGGGGAAAAAAGGTAAAATTAGCTTCCACTTGCACCATATTGACTGCTCCTCCCCCACCCCACCCCCCACAGAAAAACCCTTAATGTATACTCATGTTTACTCACTAAATCGGTCCAAAACATTTCAAACTAGCCTTGTAGCTGAATTTCAAAATTGGATATGACTCAGTCTAGAGTAGATGATGGGCATACAAATAAGTATAGTTATGTAAAAAAGAATGCCAAAATATTACAGGGCAGGGGGGAAAGTAACTTCCTGTGAGAGTAGAAAGTGAGAGTCTTACTGTGAAGATATCACAAAGAGATATTTAACTGAATCTTAAATAATAAGTAGCCTCTTTCTATGTGGACAACAGAATCTTCATGTATATTCATCACTAAAATCTTCCTTTTTAGTAGTAAACTAAAGAGTGAAATTATATGAGTATATACAGTAATCACCTTTCACAGTAGGGTAGATTCTTTTGAAATCAAATTAAACACTGCCCCTATGCAAGCAATCCAGTACCATAGGCAAAGCTTGCTAAATGGTCTGTTTGTATGGAAACTGTACCACTGGTATTAAGTCCAAACATAGTCCAGTGGGGAAAAATGCCTAGGATACAGGTGTTCCAGAATAGCTTGGGGAAGGGGGAAGGAAGGAGAGGGAGGAGAAAGGCAAAGAGAAAAGGAAAGTGGGGGAGGGACAGAGAGTGGGAAGCTGAATTCTGACTTTCTGACTCCAGTTTACTTAATTACTTTAACCTCCACACCAGGGGTCCCCAACCCCTAGGTCCAAGACTGGTACCTCTTGTCAGATCAATAGAGGCATTAGATTAGAAATAAAGTGCACAATAAATGTAATGCATTTGAATCATTCCAAAACCATCTCCCCACCCTCTGGTCCATGAAAAACTGTCTTCTGTGAAATTGGTCCCTTGTACTAAAAAGGTTGGGGACTCTTGTTTTACACAACTTCTCCTCTCTGTATCATTGCCTCTAAGATGGACAGGCTAATAATCAGAGTCAAGAATTTAAATATTCTTATATCTTGAGTTATTAATAAAATATTTCAAATTAAAGTACTTTTCTGGTGGCTCAGATGATAAAGAATTCAACTGCAATGCAGGAGACCTGGATTTGATCCCTGGGTTGGGAAGATCCCTTGGAGAAGGGAATGGCAACCTACTCCAGTGTTCTTGCCCGGTGAATTCCATGGACAGAGGAGTCTGATGGGGCTATAGTCCATGCGGTTGCGAAGAGTAGGACAGGACTGAGTGATTAACACTTTCACTTTTCTTTTAAGTTAAATCACATGGCCAACTGAAATATTATGGCTTAGTGAGCTCTGGGGTAGATGCTGATGAACCTGAATCTTGTCCTGATGCTGGATTATTTGTTTATGGACGAACACTGATATGTTCTGGCGAATGGGAAGAACTCTTTTTCTGTGCTACTTTCTGAAAGAGCTCAGAAGGTACATGGGGAGTGGGCTTCCTTTTTCTGTTTCAACTTGTCAGTGTCCTCCAGCACTAACCACAGTGAGGTGTCAAACCTGCTCAAAGCTTGAGAATCTTCAACCAGGAAGCTTTGGGATTTCTTTGAGGGAAACGGTTTCATTCTAGCTTGGATAGACCAACATGTAAAAAGAATTCTTGGGAAAAGACATCTCCCAAATCTAATTCAAAAGAGAGATGTGGAAGCAATGGGAATGGTTATCAGTGTTGAGTTAGGGATGGGAAGACTAGGGGTGCAGCCTCAAACAGAGACTTTGTGAGCTTCCAATTGCTGTCTCTCCAACTCTCCCTTCTAATGGTCTGTGTCCAATTCACTTTATGCCTTTGAAGACCTTTGAAACGCCTCAGACTTGGGGAAAAAGAATTCTTTACTCCTTTCTATTCTGAGGTAAATCACAACGATAGTGATTCTCAACCAAGTTTATGAATTGATAAGAAATGAAGCCCTCAGAGCCTGCAGAGAACCACTGAACCAGTGTCTCTGAGCTTAGTACCAAGTGTCTATGTTTGGAATTTTTCATAGGTGATTCCGATGTGTTTTTCTGATCAATTATAAATGTATTGATTAATAATAATAATAAAAGTCAATCTAACCATTGAACTCTACTTATATATATCTAGATTTTCTGAAAGGAAAGGGACCTAGAGATCACTGAAAAGGTCATTAAGATGACTTCAAACCTTAGCTACATTATAGGGTTGGGGCTATTCAACATGCAACCACACTTAGCTTAACCAAGCAAAGGTTAAATATATTAAATTTGCCAAGAAAGAATATGATAGCTTATATGCCTTGAATGCTATAAACTTAACTCTAGTATTGGATGGGGATGGTGGACAGCCATAATGAGAAAGAAAGAGTAATTAGCCACAAGGGCATCCCTTGGTCCACGGTTTAATTACTGTTTGCTTTAAAATGTGTACAGCATCCCAGTTTTTAGTGTGTTTGTATTGTTCTTTCAAACTTGCAATCTTTTAATTTTGAATGTCTCTGTTCTTATGCAAAGTGAGAACATCAGAGATTGCCTTGTGCCAAAGAGACATCCTTTCCAAAGGCTTAAATCACATTAACATAATCATATTTTATTTTACAGATGAGAAATACAGCAGTTAGTGTGCTTTCTGAGTCTTCTTTCATGTTTTTCAGAGATAGCTGGTTGTCACATTCAGTCTCCCATTCTTCTTGCCCATTACGGCTGCTCAGCTAGCTCACTGCGGTCCAGACGCTCTTGCTTGTAGACCTGGCAGTGTCATAGTATCATGCCATTGGAATAGGAGCGATGCTTACACTCTCCAGCCTCTGCTTTCGGTCACCAACCACCCACATCATCTTCCTGTGAGAGGGGACCAGCCTCCACAGCAAGATTGTCATAGAGACATGGGGAAGCAATGACTTGGAACACACGTCTGTTAGACTGTGCATGCTTGCATGCTAGGTTACTTGAGTTGTGTTAGATTCTTTGTGACCCTATGGACTATAGCCTTTCAGGCTCCTCTGTCCATGGGATTCTCCAGGCAAGAATATTGGATTGGATTGCTGTGCCCTCCTCCAGGGGATCTTCCTGACCAGGGATCGAATCCACGTCTCTGCATTCATAGGTGGGTTCCTTACCACTACTGCAATCCGGGAAGCCCTATGTTAGACTGTAAAGGGCTCAATTCTCCATTGAACAGGATGGGTCCCAGTGAGGCTTGCACATGAGTGAGAAATAAAATGATGTAATTTTTCTTTTCAGAAATCAGATTGTTCATATTCTTTGCAGCCAGAGATGGAGAAGCTCTTTACAGTCAGCAAAAACAAGACTGGGAGCTGACTGTGGCTCAGATCATGAACTCCTTTTGCAAAATTCAGACTTAAACTGAGGAAAGTAGGGAAAACCACAGGACCATTCAGGTATGACCTAAATCAATTCCATTATGATTATACAATGGAAGTGACAAATAGATTCTAGGGATTAGACCTGATAGAGTGCCACTGATATACATAGTGTCCAGAACTATGGATGAAGGTTTGTGACATTGTATAGGAGGCAGTGACCAAGGCCATCCCCAAGAAAAAGAAATGCAAAAAGGCAAAATAGCTGTCTGAGGAGGCCTTACAAATAGCTGTGAAAAGAAGAGAAGCAAAAGGCAAAGGAGAAAAGGAAAGATATACCCATTTGAATGCAGAGTTCCAAAGAATAGCAAGGAGAGATAAGAAAGCTTTCCTCAGTGATCAATGCAAAGAAATAGAGGAAAAACAGTAGAAAGGGAAAGATTAGAGATCTCTTCAAAAAAATTAGAGATCCCAAGGGAACATTTCATGCAAAGATGGGCTCAGTAAAGGACAGAAATGGTATGGACCTAACAGAAGCAGAAGATATTAAGAAGAGGTGGCAAGAATATACAGAAGAACTGTACAAAAAAGATCTTCATGACCCAGAAAACCACAATGGTGTGATCACTCACCTAGAGCCAGACATCCTGGAATGTGAAGTCAAGTGGGCCTTAGGAAGCATCACTATGAACAAAGCTAGTGGAGGTGATGGAATTCCAGTTGAGCTATTTCAAATCCTGAAAGATGATGCTGTGAAAGTGCTGCACTCAATATGTCAGCAAATTTGGAAAACTCAGCAGTTCCACAGGTCTGGAAAAGGTCAGTTTTCATTCCAATCCCAAAGAAGGGCAATGCCAAAGAATGTTCAAACTACCGCATAATTGCACTCATCTCACACACTAGCAAAGTAGTGCTCAAAATTCTCCAAGCCAGGCTTCAATAGTACATAAATCGAAAACTTCCAGATGTTCAAGCTGGATTTTAAAAAAGGCAGAGGAACCAGAGATCAATTGCCAACATGTGTTCAATCACAGAAAAAGCAAGAGAATTCCAGAAAAACATCTACTTCTGCTTTATTGATTATCTCAAAGCATTTGACTGTGTAGATAACAACAAACTGTGGAAAACTCTTTAAGAGATGGGAATACCAGACCACCTTACCTGCCTCCTGAGAAATCTGTATGTAGGTCAAGAAGCAACAGTTAGAACTGGGCATGGAACAACAGACTGGTTCCAAATTGGGAAAGGAGTACATCAATGCTGTAAATTGTCACCCTGCTTATTTAACTTATATGAAAAGTCAGTAAGTTCAGTTGCTCAGTCATGTCCAACTATTTGCAACCCCATGGACTGCCAGGCTTCCGTGTCCATCATCAACTCCCAGAGCTTGCTCAAACTCAGGTCCATCGAGTTGGTGATGCCATCCAACCATCTCATCCTCTGTCATCCCCTTCTCCTCCTGCCTTCAATCTTTCCCATCATCAGGGTCTCTTCTAGTGAGATAGTTCTTCTCATCAGGTGGCCAAAGTATTAGAGTTTCAGTTTGAGCATCAGTCCTTCCAATGAATATTCAGGACTGATTTCCTTTAGGATGGACTGGTTTGATATGCAGAGTACATCATGAGAAGCACTGGGCTGGATGAAGCACAAACTGGAATCAAGATTGCTGGGAGAAATATCAATAACCTCAGATATGCAGATGACACCACCCTTAAGGCAGAAAACAAAGAGGAACTAAAAAGCCTCTTGATGAAAGTGAAAGAGGAGAGTGAAAAAGCTGTCTTAAAACTCAACATCACTTCATGGCAAATATATGGGGAAACAATGGAAACAGTGAAAGACTTTATTTTCTTGGGCTCCCAAATCGCTGCAGATAGTGACTGCAGCCATGAAATTAAAAAACGCTGCTCCTTGGAAGAAAAGCTATGACCAACCTAGACAGCATATTAGAAAGCAGAGACATTACTTTGCCAACAAAGCCTGTCTAGTCAAAGCTATGTTTTTCCAGTAGTCATGTATGGATGTGAGAGTTGGACCATAAAGAAAGCTGAGCACCAAGGAATTGATGCTTTTGAACTATGGTTTGGAGAAGACTCTTGAGAGTCCCTCGGACTGCAAGGAGATCCAGCCAGTCAACCCTAAAGTTAATCAGTTCTGAATATTCATTGGAAGGAATGATGGTGAAGCTGAAACTCCAATACTTTGGCCACCTGATGAGAAGAAGTGAATCATTGGAAAAGACCCTGATGCTGGGAAAGATTGAGGGCAGGAGGAGAAGGGGATGACAGAGGCTGAAATGGTTGGAGGGCATCACCAACTCAATGAACATCAGTTTGAGCAAGCTCCGGGAGTTGGTGATGGACTGGGAAGCCTGGCATGCTGAATCCATGGCGTCGCAAAGAATTGGACACGACTGAGGGACTGAACTGACTGAATTTTTCTTTTAAACTATTCAATTATGGGTTCTCTAGTTTTAATGTGTGGGTTCCGTGGTGAAGAATCTGCCTGCCAATACAGGAGATGCAAGAAACATGGGTTTGATCCCTGGGTGGGGAATATACCCTGGATAGGAAATGGCGACCTCCTCCTGTATTTTTGCCTGGGAAATCCCATGGGCAGAGGAGTCTGACGGACTACAATCCATAGGGTAACAGAAGAGTCAGACACAACTGAGCCACTGAGCACACTCACCATTGTACCAACTTCTTTAAATCCCTCAGTCCTTTCAGTTCCTGCAAGCATGTCTTCTACTTCATAAGAAATGCCTAACTGATCTCTGTAAATAGGATTTAGAAAAAGGCCTGGCATGAAATACAAAAAAATATATAAATGTTGAAACAATATGTGCAAAGATGATGTAAAAATATTTTGCTTAGGGGCATATAGTCAATTACCACAGAGCTAAACAGAGAAAAACATCAAAACCACCTATGAAAAATTCAAACTTACATTCTTAATTATTTTTAAGATATTCTCAACTGAAACCACAATTTCTTATCCAAAGAACTAAAAACACTTATTTTTAGCCTTGTTCATACAATTTTGTCCTCTAGGATACTAAGAAGCTTTGCTTAGAATAGTCTTTCTGTTTTTATTAATTAGTATCAGATAGCTAGTCCTATCAGAAAATTTTCCTTGTGATGTTTTCATAATGGATACAACATCTTGGTTGGTCAAATGTATTACAATTTCAGGAAAAACAAAACAAGCTACCCCAATTACGTTTTGTCATTTGCCCGACAATTTTATTATTCCTGATGCAATTGGTATCATGTTGTCTTGTGGTAAAAGCAATTTCTTCAAATTAACTTAGGGAAGATGGGTGGGAAAAAAATTAAAAAAAAAACAACAACACTCATCTACTTCTAACACCTGGAGAATCAGCAGAGAAATATAATTTTGTCATCTTTCAAATTAAATCAGATTCTGGGCTTGCTGTTTCTGAAATAATCCAATGTAAAGTGGAAATGTTTCATTCACCCATGACCATTCAGGTACATGCTCAATATATGGAAAATCAATTTCACCTCACAGCCATACCCCATTACGATTTCTCTAATTTTTAGAAATCTAGTGACTTATTCATTTGGAAGCTCTCAGAAAGAACCCATTTTCAGTTCAATGAACTCCATATCCAGGAAAGTGATCTGGGCTTGGTCTCAGTTCCTGCACACACGAGGAAACCCATCATTCACACTTAATGCAAAACAAAGGGAAGAGGGCAGGACAAAAAACTGTGAAATAGTTTTAAAAAGATCTTTTTCAAATTCTGAGGCACCTCTGTCACCATTTCTTTTCATTTCGATTCACTCCATTCATTTGTCAGTAAGCTATAGAAATAGAGCTATGAAATGATAATTGCCAGAGAGAATTTAAAAAACAACAGCTATCTATTAGAACAAATCAAAGGTAATGGTTGACTCTTGATTTTCTAACCCTAGTTTGGTTTGCTGAAAGTCTCTTATTGATACCAACAGGTCTGATGTAGATGGTGGAATCTGGACAGTTATAAAGAAAGCTGGAAGCTTCAGTGAAACTGGGAGGGACTCTACGGTGAGCGCATGAATTTTGGAAGGTAGTGTCAGAACTGGAGCTATTAACGTTGACGAGAAAAAGCACAAAACATAAAGGGAAAAGAGATGGACAGTGAGTGGAAAGAAAATTATTTTTAGATTAAAATTTATTTAAGGGCATCTTTTTGCCAATTTCACGTATAGGGAAGGTATGCCAGACTTGAGATACCATTGAATATACAATTGGATGTTTGTGTATTTCCAGGGTTATACATCACTTTTTCGAAGAAGACATATGTTCTGCTTTACTAATCAGTTATGGAATTCTAATAAGATGACTTAGGTTTGGTCAATCTTTTTCATGCAGTCTTTCTTACAGCTCAATTGAGATATTTTTCAGATATAATAAAATTTACCAACTGGAAACAGCCAGTATATTTAGTATTTTCACTGAATTGTGCAGCCACCACCACAAACTAGCTTTAAAACATTTTCAATAGGCCCCAAACAAACCCCACATACATATAATTCCTCCCCATCTCCTTTCCACCCACTCCCCAGCAGCACTAAGCAACCACTAATCTACTATGGATTTGTCTACTCTGGATGTGTGGCCTTCTGTGACTGGCTTTTATCATTTAGTCTAATGTTTTCAAAGTTCATCCATGTAGTAACATGTATTAGTGCTTTATTAATGTTTTTATACTTCTGAATAATCTTCCTCTGCTTTGAAACACATTTTGCTGATCCATGCATTGCTTAATGCACATTTGGGTTGTTTCCAAGTTGGAAGCATTATACACAATTCCGCTAGAAATATTTGTGTACAAGTTTTATATAGATGTATGTTTTTCACTTATTTGGGGTCTATAAATAAGAGCATAATTTCTGATTGCTGTTGTTCAGTCGCTAAGTTATGTCCGACTCTTTGCGACCCCGTGGACACCAGGCTTCTCTGTCCTTCACTGTCTCCTGGAGTTAGCTCAAATTCATGTCCGTTTGAGTCAGTGATGTTATCTAACCATCTCATCCTTTGCCACCCTCTTCTCCTTTTGTCTTCACTCTTTCCCAGCATCAAGGTCTTTTCCAACGAGTTGGCTCTTCACATCAGGTGGCCAAAATATTTCTGGATCACATGGCAATTCTATGTTTAACATTTTGAGAAACTCCTATTTTCTATTTCGATTTGCATTTCCCTGAAGATGAATGATGTTGAACATTTTGTCATGTGTTTACAGCATGTATAAATATTCCTTGGAGAAAGATCTATTCAAATCCTTGGCCATTTAAAAATTAGTTTGTCTTTTTATCACTGAGGTGTAAGAGTTCTTCATATATTCTGGCTACAAACGCCTTGTCAGTTATATGACTTGCAAATATTTTTCCCCCACTCTGTACACACTTTTTCTTTTATTGATGATATCTTTTGACACACACAAGTTTTAAATTTTATGAAGTAAAAGTTTGGTCACTTGTGCTTTTTGGCAGCATATCTAATAAACCATTTCCTAACCTAAGGTCACAAAATTTATTCCTAAATTTATAACCAGGAGTTTTATAGTTTCATCTCTTATATTGAGGTCTTTGACTCATTTTGAGTTATGCTTTGTGCACGGTGTGAGACAGAGGTCCACTTTGTTCTTTTCCATATAGATATGTAGTTGCCCAGTACAGTTGTTGAAAAAATCATTTTTTTTCCTCCATTGAATTATCTTAGCACCTTTGTCAAAATCAAATTGGCTGCAAATAATAGGGTTTGTTTCCAAACTCTCAATTTTATTTCACTGATCTATATCAATGTCAGTTTTTATGACTGTATCACACTGTCTCAATAATTGCAGCTTTTGTTGTAGATTTTTTTAAATGGAAACTGTGAATCCTTCAATGTTGATCTGTGTGTGTGGTTTTTTTGTTGTTTGTTTTTTTTTCTGAGATTGTTTGGCTATTCTGGGTGCCTTATATTCACATATGAGTTTTAGAGTTAGTTTGTCAATTTCCATAAAAAATTAACAACTGAAATTTTGATAGGGGTTACATTGAATTTGTAGACAATTTGGAGAACAATGTCATGTTAATGGTGTTAGGTTTTCCATAGTTTTCAGTGTATAGATTTATCTAAGTTTTTAACTTCTTTTCTTATGTTTTTTTTTTTTTTCTAATATAAATGGGATGATTTAGTTAATTGCATTTCCAGATTGTTAATTGCTAGAATATTGAAATGTAACTGATGGTTATATACTGATTTTCTATGCCGCCATGCTTATGAACTCCTTCATTGGTCCTCATAGCATTTTAGTTGATTCCTTAAAAATTCCTACTTACAATATCTTATCAACTGCAAATAGAAATGGTTTATTTCTTCCTTTCCAATAAGGATGCTCACTGTTTCTTTCTCTTGCCACTTTTCCTGACTAGAATCACTAATACAATATTAGATAGAAGTGGCAAGAGCAGATATTCTAATTTGGCCCCTGATTTTATAAGGAAAACATTCACTACCACTTATTATGTTAACTGTGGGCTTTTCACAGATAGTCTGTGTGAGGCAGAAAAATTCCTTAAATCCCTTGTTTGTTGAGTGTTTTTTATCTTTGAAGCCTTCGAATTATGTCCGATAACTTTCTTGCATCTATTGAGGTGATTATGTGCTTTTAATCCTTTAGTCTATTAATTAGGGTAATAAGTTTATTGTTCTGAGGAGGTATCCCAGTACTGGGATAATCTTTTTGGTTATAATGTATAATTATTCTTATATGTTGCCTCATTGGGTTTGCTATTATTTTCTGAGTAATTTTATGTCTGTTTCAGAATGGATCTGTGCCTGTTGGTTTTCAGGTTTTTGTTGTCTTTGTCTGGTTTTGGCACCAGGAAAATAATGGCCTCATAACAAGAGTTAAGAAGTATCAATATTACTTACTCCTGTAATTTTTTAGTAGGTGTTTGTGAAGGGTTGATAACAATTTGTCTGTGTTTTATATAAAATTCACCGGTAAAGGCATCTGGGCTTAGCTTTCCTTCATTGAAAGTTTTAAAATAACTAATTCAGTTTTGTTGCTTACTTTAGGATGTTTCTGATTTTCCCTTCTTCTTGAGTTGTTTTGTTTGCTTTTGTCTTTGTAGAAATTTTCTCATTCCACTGAGGTTATCTAACATGTTGACAAATGACCATTCACAATATTCTCTCATTACCCTTTGTTACTCCACAGTCAGTGATGACGTCCCTCTGCCATCCCTAATTTTAGCAATTTAAATCTTCTTTCTTTTTTCTTGGTGAGTCTAGCCAAAGGTGTATTAATTTTGTTGATCTTTTTAAAAAAATAATCTTTGGTCTCATTGCTTTTTCTCTATCATTTTTTTTGTTTTGTTTTGTTTTGTTAACTCCACTCACACTTTATCCTTTTTTTCCTTTGGTTTGCTTTGAGTTTTGTTTATTCCTTATTTTGAAATTTTTAAGATGGGAAATTAGGTTATTCATTTAAGATCTTTCTTCTTTTGTTTACATATATATTTATAGCAATACATTTCCTGTAAGCAATGTATTTGTTGCTTCCTGTAAGTGTTGATACTTTACATTTTCATTTTTATTCATTTTTATTAAAGTATTTTGCAATTTTCCACATGCTTTCTTATTTGAATCATTGGTTATTTCTAAGAACTTAAAAATTTTCACACAGTTGTTAATTTCCAAGATTTCCTCCCTTGTTGATATCTAATTTAATTCTAATGTGGCTGGAAAACATATTTTTTATAATTTCAACCCTTTTAAACTTATTCAGGCTTGTTTTATAGCTTATCCTATGGTCTTACCTTGAGAAAAATGTCTTCTGCTACTGTTGGGAGTGTTCCAGAAATGTCTGTTACAACCAGTTGGTTTATAATGTTATTCAAATATTCTTTTTCTTCTTTGCTCTTTTGCCTGGCTGTAATTTTCATTATTGCATGTGGGTGTTGAAGTCACCCACATGACTTTTTATTTTTTTAAGTTCCTTGTTTGCTTCTTCAATTCTGTCTTTTTTTTTTTTTTTCTTCATATATTTGGAACTCTGTGCTTAAATCCATGTATGTTTAATATGATTCTATAATCTTCTTTGTGTATTGATCTTCTTAGGAATATGAAACATCCTTCATTATCTATAGTAATGCATTTTTAAAAAAAATCTTAAAGTCCATTTTCTTGTATTTGTATCATGACTCTGGTTCTTTTTTAGTTACTGTTTGCATAGATTATCTTTTTCCATCCTTTTACTTCCAGCTTATGTTTTTTAGTCTAAAGTGTGTGTCTTGTAGATAGCCTGTATTTCGATCATTTTTACCCATTTGAGGGAGTCAATTCCTAGGTAGGTTGATAAGAAGTCCAGTGTTCCTGAGGAGGAGAAAGGGGTCTGGGGCTCTCAAGGGGAAAAGGACAAATGTTCTTTTCTACATTTCTTTGTCTTAGTCAATGTAACAATGTATCTTGCTCAAGAACATGTTTCTCCTTAACAAGAACCTTCTGACTAATTCTGTCATCTTAAAATGCATATTATGGGAGTGGATCTGGTATTGTTCATTCTAATCTTGTTAATTTAAGATGTGTGGGTCTGAAAAAAGTATATAAGGCCTTGATAAGACTACCTTGGGGGGCATTCTCTGTCCCCCTTCTGATGTCTATGTCAGAAGGTTTCTCTGTCCCTCTTCTTACTTTAATCAAACTCTGCTACACAAAAGCTCTTGAGTGATCAACCCTGGTCCTTGGTCCCAAAGCTAAAATTTCTTCTTTGGGGATCAAGAATCTGACATCGTTCACTGTAAGCTATCATCTTGGGGGCTCGTCCGGAATCTTCAGGACAAGGTAAGAACACTTCGAGCTCTAGCCTCTCTGCTTTCTCAGTATGCACGTTTTCTGCTTTACTAACTCTACCGTATGCTTGTGTGAATGAATGACATGCCCTGCACGGAGTAAGTGATGAGCCCTGCTCTGTGGTTTTGCAGTGCCTCTTAATGACTGAAGGCAGCCCTCAATAAGGGGAGCCTTGTCGGGGGTTTTAACCAACCTGCCAATGCCAAGAGACACCCAACCTCCCTGCTAGGGGAGTGACCAGAAATGGGCAAAGTGTGTGGATTGAACTTTCCTTTCTCGGTCAGCTTTTCCTGGTCTCTTTGACCATTTCGTAATTGCATAGGGGATTAGAAAGACTAACCTAATTTGTCGGATCATAGACTTTCAAGGGAATTGCAATCCATGATGTTACTATGCACTTTTACTTAGAACCCACGTATGGAAGTGCTTAGCCTTGCTAGACTAGGCAAGCCTTGCTAGAAAGTTACTAAGAGCATGTTTGGGAGTGAGGCGGAATTCTAGCTCCAGGAACATCTCTCAGGCTAGAGGTTACTCTCTTGACTGCCTGCTTCAGGGACCAGTGACCTGAACGTGAGTCTTTGTCATGGCTGTGTCTCCTATCTATATGGATAGAAGCAATGCTGGTGACCATGAGGTTTTTGAGGACACAGATCAGGAATTGCAGGATCTGGTCAGGTTGGAAAATGCAATGGGCTTCTTCCTTTGGTAGCGCTAGCTCTTAGTGGACCAGAGGAGACTCTCTGATGGCCTTTGTTTCAATTCCTTGGATACTCTTTTTGTGGAATCTGTGGAAATGAACTGGAAGCGTTGGTCCTAGTAGCTCGAGAACAAAAATCACTCTTTTCTTGCTGGCCAACCTTCCACAACCTCTTTTGCTATCACATATGCTGGCCTGGTGACACCCAGAAGGGACATCTTGGTTGTTGTTTGTCCCTTATGACTCACCCTTTCTATGGTGGTCAGGACTATACTCAGGAATGTGCCCTGGCACATGTAAGATGGATGTTTCCCCTAGGAGTCCTAGTTTGGGAAACATCCCGGGAAATTACTCTGGCAAATCAAACCAAGGTCTTGGTGGTATGGAACTAAATCAGTCTGGGATGCCATCAGGTCTAGTCCTGGTGCATCTCCACCCCACCTCGGTGGTAGAACCAGGAGGGACAAGTAAGACGCCTGCGTCAGTAAGGGACAGACTAAGCCCGATCAGGGAAGGAAAGCTTCGGTGGAGAGTCTGTCTACACCTCCATCTAGAGTGGAGAGGGACTCCTCTGATGGAGGGAAGCCACGGCTGTGGATGCTGCTTTTTTCTCTCTTACAGATGGGAACTAGCAGTTCCAGAACCAGTCCTTTAAAATGTATTTTAAAAAAAAAGCTGGGACAAGTTTGATCCCCAGGATTTAAAAGATATGCCTGATCATCTTCTGTGATACTGAATGGGCACAGTATCCTTTGGAAGACAGGGAATGCTGACCTGTTGAAGGATCTCAATTATTACTGTTTTACAGTTAGATCAGCTCTGTAGAAAATAAAGGAAATTGGTGGAAGTGACATATGTGTTGCTCTTTTTCATAAGACATGCCAGACTTATGTCCTAAGGGTGCAGATTTGGGTGTGAAACCTTCAGCTGCCTCCTGTTCTCATACTTTGCCCCTTTATCTGGGACTCCCAACTGAACAGGCTGAGAGTTAGGTCACCCTTCCAGGAGGGGTTGCCTCTGTCTCGGTAGAAATTCAAACAGTACCAGCTGTGGTCGAGACTATCTAGAGAATCCAAAAAGTACAGAGAAGCCTTCATGGGACTAACTTTATGAGCTTACTTGGAGAGATGTAATGTATGTCTTGGGACAGACACTGACTCCTGACTCGAGAACTCAAGTTTTGGTGGAAGCTACTACTTTTGGAGAAAAATGGCTTGAACGTGAGAGAAGCGGAAAGAGGGAACACGAAATAGTACTCCTTCCTACTGGGAGCCAAGGGTTCCAATAACAGAGTCACTTTGCTGGATGTATTCTTGAAGGACTTAAGCAAGCACATGCTAAGCCAACTACGCTAAGTTGGCTGACATAGAAGAGGGAGAGAAGGAAACTCCTCGTAAATTCCTAGATGGACTATGGGAGGCTCTCCACAAGTTTACTGACATTGATCTCAGAGTTACAGAGGGAGAAATGATCTTAAAAGATAGATTTCTCACTCAGTCAGCTCTAGATATCTGCTGTAAGTTATGAAAACAGGCGTTTGGACCAAATCATTCTTTAGAAAAACTGGTGCAGTTGGCTCAGACAATATGTTACAGTAGAGATGATGAGGAAGATAATAAGAAAAAAGAACCAGGCAAAAGACTGAAGCCCCAACAATGGCCATTAGATCTGCTCTGAAACAGCCTGAGGAAAAATGCCCAGAGGAATCCAGATGAAAAGGGATGGATTTGTTATTACTGTGGAAAGGAGGGGCATCTCAAGCAGGATTGCTCTCTCCAGCATCTAAGCTGCCCCTGGCTCCAGGTCCGATCTGCAAAGGACCATACTGGAGAGTAAACTGCCCTTCAAGGTGTAGGCCCCAGGGGTCAGACTCTTAAGACAACTGGGAATGAAGGTGCCCTGGGGTCCCCACACAAGCTCCCATCTTAACTACACCTGAGGAACCCCAGGTATTAATAACTGTGGGGGGTCAGTCAGTCAATTTCTTTTGGACACTGGGGCAACTTTCTCTGGGCTCACTGAAGCCCCCTGGCCCACTTTCCTCCCAATCCACTACTGTAATGGAACTGTCAGGATGAGCCAAATGCTATTATTTCAGTCATCCTTTAAGCTACAACTGGGACTCTGTGCTATGTTCAAGAGTTTCTAATCATGCCAGAGTCTCCCTCACCCCTTCTGGGGAGGGATATACTGAACAAGGTCCGGGCCTCTGTTTTCATGAATATGGAACCAGCTCTTTTTAATGGAGCAAGTTGTAAATCCTAGAGTGTGAACTGATGGAAAAACTGTGGGTTGAGGACAAAATGCTGTTCCTGCCTTTATCAAGCTCAATGACCTTCACTTATTTTCACATCAAAAGCAGTATCCACTAAAGCCCAGAACTGATGATTACACAACAAACAACTCAGTTTAAACTCTACTAAGGATTATACTTACAGGCAGAGTACATCATGAGAAATGCTGGGCTGGAAGAAGTACAAGCTGGAATCAAGGTTGCCGGGAGAAATATCAATAACCTCCGATATGCAGATGACACCACCCTTACGGCAGAATGTGAAGAGGAACTAAAAAGCCTCTTGATGAAGGTGAAAGAGGAGGGTGAAAAAGTTGGCTTAAAACTCAACATTCAGAAAACGAAGATCATGGCATCTGGTCCCATCACTTCATGGGAAATAAATGGGGAAACAGTGGAAACAGTATCAGACTTTATTTTTTTGGGCTCCAAAATCACTGCAGATGGTGATTGCAGCCATGAAATTAAAAGACGCTTACTCCTTGGAAGAAATGTTATGACCAACCTAGATAACGTATTGAAAAGCAGAGACATTACTTTGCCAACAAAGGTCCATCTAGTCAAGGCTATGGTTTTTTCAGTGGTCATGTATGGGATGTGAGAGTTGGACTGTGAAGAAAGCTGAGTGCTGAAGAACTGATGCTTTTGAACTGTGTTGTTAGAGAAGACTCTTGAGAGTCCCATGGACTGCAAGGAGATCCAACCAGTCCATTCTGAAGGAGATCAGCCCTGGGATTTCTTTGGAAGGAATGATGCTAAAGCTGAAAGTCCAGTACTTTGGCCACCTCGTGCAAAGAGTTGACTCATTGGAAAAGACTCTGATGCTGGGAGGGATTGGGGGCAGGAGGAGAAGGGGGCGACAGAGGATGAGATGGCTGGATGGCATCACTGACTAGATGAACCTGAGTCTAAGTGCACTCTGGGAGTTGGTGAAGGACAGGGAGGCCTGGCGTGCTGCGGTTCATGGGGTTGCAAAGCGTTGGATACGACCGAGCAACTGAACTGAACTTAACTGAAGGATTATATAACAATAATGTATCCTGCTTGAGGACCATTTCTCCTTCCTGAAAACCCTCTGGCTAATCCTGTTATCTTAAAAAGTGTATTACTGGAGTGGGTCTAGTAAGATCTTTATAACCTTGAGACATTCTTTTGATTCATTTTAATAATTAATTAAAAAGTATATAACTCCCTTGGTGATGGACAGGGAGGCCTGGCATGCTGCAATTCATGGGTCGCAAAGAGTCAGACATGACTTTCCTAATGAGTAATTGTTCTGGTGATTATATTTAGCAAACTAATTAAAAGGGATCTATTTAGGATTAATATAAACTTTATTTTAATAATATATAAAATTTTGTTCCAATAGGTTTTTATGTATTATGCAGCTAAAAAATGGTTATATAATGATTACTTTATGCAACTGTCTTTCAAAATAGGTCGGATAAAAAGTGCCATAAACAAAAATATGTTTACAATGTCTTTCAAAATACTTTTATATTACTTCTGTTTGTGCTCTTTACATTTTTGTGTGAATCTGAATTACCATCTAATGTGTTTTTATTTCAGCCATAAGGCCTTCTTTTACTGTTTTCTACAGCTATAAATTCTCTGTTTTTACTTTTCTTAAAAGGGCATAAATTCTCCCTCAATTTTTAAAAGTGTAGCTAAATATACAAATATTGGTTTACAGGACTTTTCTTTCAAAACTTTGAAGATATCATCCAGTAGGGCTTTTTAGTCTCCATGGTTCCCACTGAGAAATCAGTCTAAACTCTGTGAAGATCCCTTATCTGTGATGTCATTTTTTTCTTAATCTTTTCAAGATTTTCTCTTTTTCTTTGATTTCATCAATGTCTGTGATATGTCTAGGCTTGGTTCTCCCTGAGTTTATTCTACTCAGAGTTTGTTGAGCTTCTTGAATGTAGATTAATATTTTTATCAAATATGAGGAATTTTGATCATTACTTTCTTTAATATTTTTCTGTTTTTTCTTGGTTCTTTTTCTGGGGTCTCATTAAGCCTATGTAAATACACTTGATGATTTCCAACAAGTCTCTAAGACTTTGTTTATTTTTTCTTCATTTTTTCCCCCACCTTTGAAATCTGGATAATATCTATTGACTTATCTTCAAGTTCACTGATTTTTTTCTCCTGCCAGCTCAAATTTGTTGCTGAGCCCCTCTAGGTAATATTTGTTTCCCTTATTATACTTTTCAATTCCAAAATTTCTACTTTTTTTTTAATTGCCCTTATACTGCTGTTCTTTATTTGATCACACATTATTGCTATTAGTTCTTAAAATAAATTTTATTTATAATTGCTGATTGACAACCTTTGTCTACTAAGTCCATAACCTGGGTACTCTCAGGGACATTTTCTGCTGGTTCTTTCTTTCAATTATGTATGTGACATATTCCCCTGTTTTCTTGCATTTTTCGTAATTTTTTTGTTGAAAACTGGACATATAGGTAATTCTGGTATCAGATCCCTCTGTCCCCCAAGGTTTGTTCTTACTGGCTTATGGTTTTTTTGTTTTGTTTTGTTTTTATTTAGCAACTTCCCTGCACTAAATCTGTGCATTCTGTTTTCTCTCCAGTGTGTGGCTTATGAGTTGTTTTTTCCTGTTTATTTTGAAGTTCTTGGTTGCATTTTTAAATCTAGCTTCCTATAGGTCACACCTGGGGTCAATAAAATTTGGTGGTCAGCCAATAATTAGTCAGATTTTCTTAAATGTCTTATCTTTATATCTCTACCCTTTGCCACAGGGATCTGTATTATACAGTCCATCTCTGTTTGAAAAATAAGATGCAAATAAGTTAGTAATTCTCTGGGCTTGAGACTAAGCACATCCCCTCAAAGGTTTCATCACAAACAACCTCTGCGACATCCTTAATGAACCTGAGAGTTTGGTTTCTCCAGTCAGACATTTTCCTGACTCACTGAGCATCACAGTGGCGTCACCTTGGGAGAATTACTAAAGCATTCACAACAGGGGGCTGTAAGGAACAAAAGGGGAAGTACCGACCAGACATTTGAAGAGATTTCCAAAGATGACATTCTTCTAACTCCCTTTGTAGAATTAGGTACCATCGTTGCTGACCCACAGGACTGATGTGAACACTATTATCCTTCCCTGATGGACTCCCTGGCAGAACAGTCTCCCCAGCTTAGTTCCTTAGAAAACAAAGCCTTTAGGGGGAGGGTGGCTTCATTTGCTTAGTACTGCTTTGCTGGATTTTCTTAATGCTCATGTTTTTATTTACACACCTATCTGCTGCTGCCCCTGGGACATTTTGTCTTGATTAGCTCACAGGTTCATTGGTGGTGGTGGTCGTTTAGTCACTAAGTCATGTCTGACCGACCCCATGGACTGTAGCCTGCCTGGCTCCTCTGTCCATGGGATTCTCCAGGCGAGAACACTGGAGTGTGTTGCCATTTCCTTCTCCAGGGGATCTTCCCGACCCAGATATCGAACCCAGGTCTCCAGCACTGCAGGCAGATTCTTTATTGACTGAGCTACGAGGGAAGCCCCAAGCCCCGCAGGTTCATTAAGAACTCTCAGCTGTCTTTTTCTAATCCTGGCAAATGTTACCATGAACATATTCATATATTTCGAATCCTCAAAAGGTAAATAGCGCTAACATTCCCTTTTCATTGAGCAACTGCAATAGGGCATAGACTTTGAAATAAAATAGAGACTTATTGATTGATTCCTGTGTTAGGGGAACATATGTCTAGCAAACAATATCCACTTTTTGGTTCTTAATTCATACAAGAGATGGTCTATAACACCCTACTTTGGACAGTGGAGATAATTTCACAAAGGGTAGTTTTCTGTGTGATGGGAGGGAGGTACATCTCTGAAACAGGAAGAAAATTCAGGGAGTTCCCTGGAGGTCTAGTCCTTAGGATTCAGTGTTTTCACTGCTATGGCCTGGGCTCAATCTCTGGTTGGAGAACTGAGATCCTACAAGCCACTCAAGCTAGATTTAAAAAAGAGGAAGCAAATTTATTCCTCACCCACCACTGAACCTTTAATGCCTCAACAGTGACTAATCCTCTCAAGGGTATGATATTGGTAGCACTTGTACTTGGCTAAAAGTAAATATATCCAAAGTAAAATGTTAAATAGCAGATTTGGTTTAATATTGAACTTCTGCTATGTTGAAGACATTGTACTCTACAGTGGGGATACAGCAGAAAACAAAATAGATATGCTTCCTAAAATCATGGCGTTGACAGCAATAAGAAGGAATAAAGCAGATAATTTAAATGATGTGTATATATCTCTGCAATATTACGTTGCAAAGGAAACACTGGAAGCAATCTATAAGAGTGTATCCAAGGAACTTGATTCAGACTGAAGGTTGGAAATGCTTTTTGGGGGAAGTGATATGTGGGGATAAAATCTGAGGAAAGAGTAGGATGTAATCTAATGAAGAAGCAGAACTGGAACCCAGACAGAGGTTACGAAGATCTGGATCTGATCCAGAAGGAAAAATGGCACGTTTGAGACTTGAAAAGGAGACCTGTGTGTGGAGGTACAGAGAACAAAGGGAAGGTGCGCCACAGCCAGGTTGAAGACACAGGTGTGTGCTCTATCATAGTCTTAGGCCGGAGTTAGTGTTTTGTATTTATCATAAATGAAATGAGCATCTGCTTAAGGGTCTTAAGCCTAAGGATGATGTCATTATAGCTACATTTGGGTAAAAACCATTAAAGTTGAAATGTGGAAAATAGGTTTGATTAGTAAGACTGGTCCTTTTTCATTTTGTGGCTGCCTGTGCAGCATGTGGGATCTTAGTTCTCCAACTGGTTATCGAACCTGTGCTCTTTGCATTAGAAGCGTGGAGTCTTAACCACTGGGCCACCAGGGAAGTCCGAGAGTGGCTCTTGAAAAGACCAAGTAGAAATAATATGTTTTCCCAAAGATATGTATTAAGATTAATAGAAGCTGATGATTATTTGAAAATATGGCATATGGTAAAGAGATAGAATAAGAGAGCTTATTTAACTTATATGCAGAGTACATCATGCAAAATGTTGGGCTGAATGAAGCACAAGCTGGAATCAAGATTGCCAGGAGAAATATCAATAAACTCATATATGCAGACGGCACCACCCTTACGGCAGAAAGCGATGAGGAACTGAAGAGCCTCTAAATGAAAGTGACAGAGGAGAGTGAAAAAGCTAGATTGAAATTCAACATTCAAAAAACTAAGATCATGGCATCCAGACCCATCACATCATGGCAAGTAGATGGGGAAACAATGGAAACAGTGACGTTTATTTTCTTGGGCTCCAAAATCACTGCAGATGGTGACTGCAGCCATGAGATTAAAAGACACTTGCTCCTTGAAAGAAAAGCTATGAACAAACTAGACAGCAAAAGGCAGAGACATTACTTTGCCAACAAATGTCCATCTAGTCAAAGCTATGGTTTTTCCAGTAGTCATGCATGGATGTGAGTTGGACTATAAAGAAAGCTGAGCACCGAAGAATTGATGCTTTTGAACTGTGGTATTGGAGAAGACTCTTGAGAGTCCCTTGGACTGCAAGATCAAACCAGTCAATCCTAAAGGAAATCAGTCCTGAATATTCATTAGAAGGACTGATGCTGAAGCTGAAACTCCAGTGCTTTGGCCACTGATGTGAAGAACTGAATCATTGGAAAAGACCTGATGCTGTGAAAGATTGAAGGCAGGAGGAGAAGGGGACGACAGAGGCTGAGATGGTTGAATGGCATTAGCAACTTGATGGACAGGAGTTTGAGTAAACTCCAGGAGTTGGCGATAGACAGGGAGGTATGGTGTGCTGCAGTCCTTGGGGTTGCAAAGAGTGGGACATGACTGAGTGAACTGAACTGATCTGAACTGAAAGAGATAGAGATATTAAAAATTGCTATAAGAAGTTTAAGGAACTGGTGACCCAGTCCATTTAAAATTAGTTTAATGCAGGATTGAGTATTGAGGTAGAGAGAAAAGGAGAGGAAAAAGTTAAATGACTGTAAGATTTCTGTCTTGAACAGTAAAATAAATGGTGACCCCATTCTCTGAGACAGAGAGTGCTGGACAGGAAATAGACTTGAAAGGAAAGATCTCTCTTGGGTATGTTGTCTTTGCAACATTTGAATGGAAATATTAAGTAAGTTATTGAATATATGTTTGTGGAAATAAAAAAGAAAGATTCCTACTGGTGATGCAAATTTGAATTATCAGACTGTAAGTGGTAATGAAAGCCATGAACATGGTTAGAAGGGTCTGAAAAGATGCATAATGTGTGCGTGAACACAAACAAAAACCCCTCATCACTCAGTGTGTTAGTTTGAGCTTACTAAAGAACAGAGAAAGACGACAGGTAGAAAAGCATTAGCTCTCATAGGGAAGCATCCATATTAAAACCCTGAAGGAACACAAACGTCCCTGGTGGTTCACTGGTTAATATCTGACCCCTTACAGGGGACATAGGTTCGATCCCCAATTGGTGCGGTTCTAAGTGCCATGCAGAGCAGTCAAAAATATACAAAATACACTTGAAGAAACAAAAGCCAAAAACTAAGCCAAAACCCTCTTTGAGCCTTTTTAGGCACATTTTAAGATACTTGAAAGATTTCTATATGAATATAGACCTGGTGCCTCAGACCTTGAAGAGTCTGCCTGCAATGCGGGAGACGCAGGTTTGATCCCTGTGTCGGGAAGATCCCCTGGAGAAGGAAATGGCAGCCCACTCCAGTATTCTTGCCTGGAGAATCCCATGGACAGAGGAGCCTGGTGGGCTACAGTCCTTGGGGTATCGAAGAGTTGGACATGACCCAGCGACTACCACTCTCACTTTCATAGACCTAACATATGGTGATTCTTTGTAAATGTTCCATGGGCATTTGTTAGAGTTACTTCTGTAGTATTCAAAATATTAACATAAGATTTATGTATGTATTAAATTAACATGAGAAATAATACAGTTAGATCAGTTATTATTTACTGTATTTTGTTTATTGTATTTTACCCATACAATCAGTCAGAATGAACAGAGACTTTAAACTCTGCCCTGAATAATCCATTTCTTATCTATCTTCATAAGCTTCTAGTTGATTCATTTAATTTATGTTAGTTGGGATGCAAATATTTTTGACATTCATACTACTATTTTTTATTATTTCTATCATTTATTTAATGTTTTATCCTTTAGTGATTTTTTCACTGACATTTACTATATTAATGTTAACTTTGTGACCCCATTTGTTCTATTTATTTTTCCGGTCCTTTTGGTTTTAACCTTTTATCTCCTTCTTAATTTCATGTGTTGATTAGATAATACAAGCTCATGGTATGAAATTCAAAGGGAACAGAACAATACACACTGAAAAGTAAACCTCCTCTGCCTCTGCCCCAACCATGCATCACCCTTCCCAGGAGGCAGACACTCTAACAGCTTTTAGCGAATTCTTCCAGAAATCTCTAAATATATAAGAAAATGGATTCATATAATTTTCACAGAAATGTTAGCAAAACACTCACATTGTTCTTTACCTGGCCCATCACCTATCCTGATATTTTATCCACATGAAGTCTATGTTGTTAATAACTACATCTATGTCCTGTAGTTTTTCAACCAGGCCCCTGTTATGAATATGTATACTTTGTATCTAACATATAATTAGACTTTGATTCTTGACTGTAGAAATCAAACAAGGCTTATAGTTGGAGTTCTGTTGTAACAAAGTAACAGAAATCTCTGGCTTTCAAGATATAAAATGTAGTATCTCACCTATTTGGAAACCTAGATATAATCAGTGGCTCCATTATGTCACCAAGCACCCATGATCTGTCCATCTCCCAATAATTCTATCTCAGCAATAACTTCATCTTAAATCTTGTTCTCCTAATAGTTTCAAGATGGCTTACAGCAGAGCCTATAATTTCTATCATTCAATGGATCAGAGACAACCTAGATCTTGTGTACCTATGGGGACTAAGCCTGGAAGGAATTCTATGCACCAATTATTCAGGATTATCTTCAAGAGTGGAAGGAATAATGTGAATATCAAAATGTTTGGGTTCTGTCAGAAAAGACATGATGAATGAATATTAGGAATGCAGCCAAATGTCCACTATATTTTTTTCAACTTGAAAGACTTTGGCTTTAAGGGGTTTCCTTAGTGGTCCAATGGCTAAGACTCTTCCCTCCCAATGCAGGGGTCCCAGGTTCAAACCCTGGTCAAGGAACTAGACCCCATATGTTGCAACTAAAAAAGAAAAAGACTTTGGCTTTAATTAGAAAAGTATTTACATTTACATTAATTCTGTTTTATTGTCAATACTAATGCATTTTTTTCCAATCTCACTTTTTGGTTTTGTGCTTATTCTTAGTATTCTATCATTTATTTTATGAGCTGTATTATAGTCAATATTTTATACATCTTATTACTCTTTCATTATTAGCTTTTCAATAAAAATTAATCTGTGCATTTCTAGTTATCAATAGCAATAATGAAACTAGCACTTCTTTATATAAATGTTATATAAAGAATCACTATATAAAAATTAGCATGCTTTTGCTTTCCTCCCATCAACTTTGCAATTTTTTCCCATAAATTTGTTACTTTATGGGAAAATAGTAATAAACTTTATTATTATTATTGGTAATTTGTATTTCATATGTTCTAGTTAAGGAATTATGTTTGCCTTCCATATTGCTGCAAAATTTAAATATACATATACATATATAACAAATATATATATATATATGTTCAATGCTATGTCTAACTAGTTGTGATTCTTACCACTGGGCCTTTTATGTCATGAATTTCTTATGTACAAGTTTTGAAGTTTGACTGATGACTTGTTCAATGAGTATATCTGAAATTTTTGTTTTTCTAGAAGGATAACTGGCAAAGCAAGGCAACCGTATATCAATTTGGCTAGCTTTTTTTTCTCCCTGGTGTAAACTGAAGACAATGGGGTGTATTTGCCTGGGGTCTTGAATCATTCACCAAAGATGCAAAGAAGCCAGGACTGTGAGAAATACTTTGTGGCGATAAACAAAATAGTGAATCCCTCTTTCAGGAAGCCTCAGAAGGAACAGAGCTGATCTTGGCCTTTGGTGCCCTCCAGCTGCGGATAGCCACAAAGTGCTACGTCCAGTTTTACAAAGTTTCCTGTTTTTTTTAATCCCAGTTCTTCAGCAGTCCCCGGAGAAGGCACTGGCACCCCACTCCAGTACTCTTGCCTGGAAAATCCCATGGATGGAGGAGCCTGGTAGGCTGCAGTCCATGGGGTCTCTAAGAGTCGGACATGACTGAGCAACTTCACTTTCACTTTTCACTTTCATGCATTGGAGAAGGAAATGGCAACCCACTCCAGTGTTCTTGCCTGGAGAATCCCAGGTAAGGGGGAGCCTGGTGGGCTGCCGTTTATGGGGTCGCACAGAGTCGGACACGACTGAAGTGACTTAGCAGCAGCAGTAGCAGCAGCAGCGGTCCCAGTGATTCCATGAGTGGTCTATTATTATCCTAATTTTATGTTTTGCTTAAATCATTCAGAGTTGGTTTCTGATGTTTAAAACCAAGCTACTTCCTGGACTGATGGGGTTAAGCATCCAATATTTGGTTGTTTTTGTTTGCTTTAGCCTCCCAGTAAAGCAGAGTTTTCATGTGCTGTTCCTCAGCACAAGGAAATAAATCTCTAGCAAGCAGTCTCCCCAATGTTCTGAGAGCCAATCCTCGCCACTGGCCGGAGCCTTGTTAAATCAAAAGGTTTAAGGGGGATTTTCTCGAGAGCTGCTCTACATGTTTGCTACTGACACTTATTTTTATTCAGAGAGGTTGGCAGAAGTCACCCTTTCTTGAACAACCTCAATTTCTTCTCATCTAGAGATTTCTCAAAGATGCTGACTTGTCAGTTACCGGTTACCAATGCTAATGTCAGATATTTTTTCTCTCTATGCTTTCTACTCCATTGACCGTTTGATGGGCGACCCATAAGAGGGCAGTATACCTTACTATATGATCAGATGTTACTGCTTAATGATGTAGGTGTGTTGCATAAAGTAGCCATTAAGATAATGTATGTTTAAACTGTATCAATATCAGGCTAAGAGAGCTTGTAAATTGCTTTAGATCTTGCTTGACTTTCTGACCACCAACTCATCCTGCCTTTTGTACTTGATGAAAAATGAGCAAGAGTGATGCACATATTAAAATAGATCCTGGATTCTGGTTTTAATCCTTACATTTCAAGGTAGAACACATTAAAATCCCTGAGAGTCTGAATGATCATCTCCTAGGGTTTGACAACTATAACCAATGAATATTTTGTGATTAGCATAATGCTTTCTTCTTTGCCCAAAACTTTGCCTTCATCCTGACCTCAAGACATCAGTCAACCCAAAGATTTACCCTACTCCTGATACTCCAGTGTAAGAACTTTTTTAGGCTACCCAGTAAGCAGTGAAATTCATGTGCTCATTTGCCCAAACAATTTAGAATTGTCTGTGCAAATCTCCCTTGCGACAACCTCATATGACTCTTTTTATTTATATCATAACAGGTCTCTTTTCCTACGGCTAAAGCTTTCCATATGCTAAACACATGTACACGATATTTGGGGGAGATAAAAAAGTCTCTCCATTACCTGAGATCATTTCCATTAATTCAGGATTTAAATTCCCATTTTAACATAAGCTCAGTGCCTCCTTTTTTAAACAAATGATTTTCTCAATTTGCTTAAGCCAATACTCATAAACAGACGTGAGCTCTTGGAACTATCCTCCTTGATTCCTTACTGACCTTCTTTCTGTCATTAGTTAAAAATCTCATTACTAATAAGCACAAAGCTTTCTATTTTTACAGCAAAAAATTAATAAATTCCAAGAGTTTTGCTTGTGTATCAGCCTAAGAGCAAACGGAAGCAAAGGCAAAGATAAAAATTAAGGAGGAAATTCAAAAGTGAATACTTCTGCAGTCCTAGATGCAAGAGTTTTCTTAAATTTTGACAGATTGGTTTCATAGCTTGGTAATTCAGGTGGCATATGTATGAAAATGCCAAGAAATTTCCTCTCAAAGATTTTTTTTCCCCACAAATCCTGTCAATTAAAAAATTCTTATAAATGATTTAGTTCTATGTTTTCTAAAATAAAATGATATTCTTAACCAATGTTTTTCTTATCTTTCTTACCCCATGGTGCACATTTCCCCTAAGCAATTTACATAATTCCTCAGAATGTGATTTAGGGAATTTGTTATTGCCTAGTCTCTTCTTTGAGAAGGGCATGGCAACCCTCTCCAGTATTCTTGCCTGGAGAATCATATGGACAGAGGAACCTTGCAAGCTACAGTCCATAGGGTCACAAAGAGTCAGACACTACTGAAGCAATTTAGCTGCAATGCACACAGTCTCTTATTTATGTGAACAGATAATTTGTAAGATAATCTTAAAATATTAAAATGATTAAATAGATGACCTTAAATTAGCGGCTTCTATTAATTCTCCTGCCTGAGACTCCCTTTGAAACCATATCTGTCCTAGGACAAGGTCATCACTATCGTCGGGTCCTCTGGTTGTCGTTGATCGTTGGGACAATGCTCCATCTGCTGTCTGCAGACAGGAGCACATGGAAATCATGTATTTTCCCCAAGACAGATTCTTGATGATGAAAATCAGTATAGAAAAGCTACCGGCATCAGCAAGTTGTGGCAACGGGGTCACACCAGCTCCTCCAGGGTCCCGAAGCCCCTATCTGACCCCATCTTTAGTCGGACCCCACCTGCCTAGGGCTCTAAGTGAAAATGCTAGTTGCTCAGTCGTGTCCGACTCTTTGTGACCCCATGGACTGTAGCCCCCAAGCTCCTCTGTTCATGGGATTCTCCAGGCAAGAATACTGGAGTGGGTTGCCATTTCCCTCTCCAGGGGATCTTTCAAACCCAGGGATCAAACTGAGGTCTCTTGCACTGCAGGAAGATTCTTCACCATCTGAACCACCAGGGAAGTCCAGGGCTCAAATGAAGGAGCCTCCTTCCTCCTCTGCCTGAGTATCAATCATTCCAGGTCAGCAATGTTGAATTTTACCTGACGTCCTGGAAAACAGCAAAGATTCAGAAACCCCCTCACCGTTTATCATGTTCCTGAGAAGTCTTATTGCCAAGAATCATCACCCCCTCATGATTTATTTAAGACCTGGGGCTATACCCTGTTTACCTATGACAAGGTCACACTCCAAAGTCCCATTCTTGGCCTCATAAGTGATGAGAGGAACTGCTTATTCCCACTGATCAATAAAAACAAAATGCTTATAAACCAAATGCTGATTAAGGGCCTCTCCTTCTGGGGTGTCCCTGGTGGTCCAATGGCTAAGACTTCACGCTCCTGATGCAGGGGGGCCCAGCTTCAATCCCTGGTCAGGGAACCAGATCTTGCCTGCTGCAACTAAGAGTTCGTATGCCGCAACTGAGTCCTGACACAGACAGAAATATAAATAAATGTGTTTTTTAAAAGTCTCTCCTCCCATGGCCCTGAAATTTGACTTACCTCCGCACACAGCACCGCTTTGAAACCCCTCCCAGGAAATAAGCTGGCTTCAGGATGAAACCTGCTCTCGTCTACTATTCCAACACAGCACCCTTTCATTCCATTCTTTCTAGCCTTGTTTATGCCTTTCTCTAAATGAAAGCCTTTTTTGCCTAGTTCTTGAGATGCTTGTAGATATGATGTCATAGCTTTCTTTTTCCCTGATCCCTCTCTCCTTTTGCCCTCAGCCCCCCACCCCCTCTTCCAATAATATTTCTGAATTAAGTGTCTCCTTACCAAGTCTGTTGGAAAAGGAAATGGCAACCCACTCCAGTATTCTTGCCTGGAGAATTCCATGGACAAAGGAGCCTGGTGGGCTATAGTCCAAAGAATCAGACACAACTGAGCGACTAACACACACACACACACACCAAGTCTGCATATTTTAAAAATCTGTCAACCTATACTGCAAAATTCCTCTTTCAGTTCAGTTCAGCTCAGTCTCCCACTCGTGTCCAACTCTTTGTGACCCCATGGACTGTACAGTCCATGGAATTCTCCAGGCTAGAATCCTGGAGAGGGTAGCCTTTCCCTTCTGCTGGGGATCTTCCCAACCCAGGGATCGAACCCAGGTTTCCTGCATTGCAGGCATATTCTTTACCAGCCGAGCCACCAAGGAAGCCCCCCAAATTCCTCTTTAATATGAACTAAAACTGAATGGAACTTCCTCTGCCCTTCTGGTCTCCATACTTCAGCAGAGGTAGCCAAGATGGAGATGTTGGACCAGTTAGGGAAAAGGTGAGAACCCCAGCTTAGAAGCCAGGAGGTAGATGTTGAGTCTGAACATTTCTTGTTTTCTCCTGTTGTACTTGTCATGGAAGCAGGCAATGAAGTGTGTATCAGCTGACCCGGACAGCCCTTAAATCTCTGTTAAAATCCTGGAAGTCGATCTCCAGCCAGTCACAGGACCCAGGATCGGCTCCATTGATTTTTTTAAATGGAGCAGACAGCAGCCACCGGATGGCACCAAACACTACCTGCACAGACAGAGACTGACGAGGGATGGGCCCTTCTTGGCTACTGTAGCTTTGTAGCTGAACCGGCTCACGTGTTCATTTCACGAACTTTTCAGTGATACCCACCTGCCTTTTAATCCTTGAACTCCATTCATCACATTATGGTTCTAATAAATTGTATTTATTAAGTACATTTTTAATGGGAAATTCAAATCAACATTGGGGAATCTATTCTCAAGAAGTTGATATTCTTGAGAAGTTGTTGGGGATCAAGTTATAAAGTCAGGAAAAGACGTGAAAAAAAAAGAACAAGGTAAAATCATATATGTAGGGCCATCTGGTTGAAATTCAGCTAAGACAGTGTTTGAAATGTTGATAGGTAGAAGCTGGAGAAGAAGAAGAAAAGAAGAAGAAACAAGGTATTTAAAGTGGGGTGCAATGCTTTTTTCTCTAGAAGTAGAGCCCAGTACTCCTTTGGGAGTCCCTTTCTTTTCGGAAAATCATTTGGATACTTTTAGTAATGCAAATGTGATGCAAAGTGGTTGCAGAGACCAACGCTTGAGAAATCTGGGCTCAAAGAAGCTACATTTCTGTAAAGAATAACAATCTGAAGGGTCACCTTTGTTGCAGCTAAAGTTATATTTTCAGATGAGCTGTTTCATAGAAACATTTTTTAAACTTTTTAACAGACCCTCTTTCAGAAGTATATTTTATATTTTACTCGTGACCCAATACACAAATACATGCCTTTTTAAGAAAACAGTTTCACTTATCAAACACAAGGGCTTCATCATTTCTATTCTTTTAAATGCCTGCAGTGATCCATTATATGAACTTCAAGAATTCCCCTGGGTTGTGAAGGGCACCAGAATACACCACCCTAAAATCTGCTGCTTGCCAAAGGATTCTCTTGGCAAAGAATTACTTGCATAAAGATTATGTGAGCTGAAGGCTGTTAAGGCAAACACAGGAGGAGCTCTCAGTCTTAAGCTTTCTACCCAAAATCAGGGCGTAAGTGTCCCTTTTGTAAAAGAAACTTGGACATTTCCATTTGCAAACATGTCCTCTTGTCTCCTTTGTCACCAGAAACAATTCATCAACTGAGAGTGCATAGCCACCCTCACTAAACAGCACATTTACTTTCCATTTCCTAGTCCCTTGCTTGGTCTTCCCTGGTGGCAGAGACACTAAATCTGCTTGCAATGCAGGTGACCCAGGTTTGACCCCTGGTCGGGAAGATCCCCTGGAGGAGGCAATGGCAACCTACTCTAGTATTCTTGTCTGGAGAATTCCATAGACAGAGGGGCCTGGAGGGCTACAGTCCATGGAGTTGCAAAGAATCGGACAGACTGAGTGACTACACTTTCACGTTCAGTCCTTTGCTCAGAGTTTACCCAATCCCTCCTTCCCTGGATCTAGTCTCTTGTCCGCATTTTATCACTCTTTGTTAAAATTATTTATATAAGTGCATATATATATATATATATATGTATATATATGTAACTACTTCTTTAGGGTTTTCACTTCTTTTCTGTGACAACTCCTGTAGCAATAGGAAATAAATCACTTCTCCCAGTAATATGTCTTTTGTCAGTTTAATTCACGGGCCATATGACAAAACCTAAGGGTAGAGGAAAGATTTTTTATCTCCTCCTATGGTTGCAATCTATAATCCAAGACAAACAAACAATCCTGCCTTAGGGAAAATGTTTAATTTCCAAGTATAGATTTAGAGTACAACTTACTTCTCATCCTAGTGGATATGTGCATGATCTTGCTCAAGCAGGGTTGTTTTTTTGTTTGTTTGTTTGTTGTTGTTGTTGTTGTTGTTTTGAGGCCTAGAAATGATTGTGAGACTGCAGCAAGGACAGGCAGGCAAAGTCTTTGCCTCTCGCTGCTTGGCATAGCATCAAGTCCCCATAAAGTGGATGCTCACCTAAATGCACGACATTCAGCTTGGAATGCACGGCTCGTGTCACTGTAACTAATCCAGAACACACGAATGATTAGCCTTTGCCGATTATATCCCTCTGGGATGAGTAGGAAATCCTGCCAACATGGGAGCTGCAGTGAAGGTGTGGATTCCAGAACAGAAACAAGGACCAGGAGGAAGGCAGTGACTCAATGAATGTAGAGAAGTCACGGGGGCTTTCTAGAGAGTCAGAGTAAACCAAGCGCCTGAGCAGAGAGACGCAGCTATAATGTAGGCATCCGTGAGAATGAATCTGAATCTGTGGTCTCAGCCATTCCCAGAAGCATTTTTAATTTCTTTTTGCTACACTTTCCTTCTCATATACCTGAAATTTCCATAAAGTCTTGTCAGAACTTGCAGCCTGGTCTTAGTTATGAATGAGACATTCTTGTCTGGGTCTCTTGCTTGCCGGGGACAGAGCGAGAGAGCCTAGAACAGAAGCTGTCAGGTGTGGCAGTATCTGATTCCACAAAGGCTGGAGGTGCCCAGGGGGGTAGCCAACCAACGAGGGCCAGGCCAGTGATTGCACAGCATGTCCTGGAGTTGGTGAGAAGCCAAAAAGAGGCCCCGGGGCCTTGTTCCTCAGCACAAAGGGAACGATGAGGTATAATAGGGCAGTGGGTTTCTGTACTCAGAAACAGGGTACTTGAATTGTTGTAACTTATGCAAAGAAAAAATTAATGTTACCTTAGTAGTAGTGGGTAGTGTGTGTGCTCAGTCGTGTTACTGTATTTACATCTATAAGCTCGTGGAAAAGCCTGGACTCTTTTTTCTCTTTCCACTGCCGCATACATACTGCAGCCAGTTCCTTTTGGGCTTAGAGAGACCAAGGTGGAAAAAGTTGCCTTCTTCCCTTCTGGGATCTTTGATGGGTCTAATAATTAAACTGACACAAGACAGATGAACAGGAGAAAACCAAATTTGATTTTGTACAAATGGAGTCCCATCAGAATGTAAGACCCAAGGGCAAGTCAGGCGATTTGAGACTTATCATCCATCTCATGGGATGGGATGAGCATTGGGCTTCAAAAGGCAGGAGGGCAGCACTTCCCACAACTAAAGATCCTGAATGCCACAGCACAGATGGAAGATTCTTTGTGCAGCAACCAAAACTCAGCACAGCAAATAAATGAATAAAAATAAATATTTAAAGAAAGGAGCAGGAGGGTGATTGATAGGAAGATGAGAAGAACAGATATTTGGTATGTAGAAGTTTACCTTTCCATGCAGGTAATTCTTTTACATTAAAAAAAATGTAAAAGAAATAAAAGCCAACCAAAAAACTTAAACAAACCCAAAAAGGCAGCAGCAACAACAATGACCAAAAAAAATGCTGTATCTGGTAATAATTCTTTTTCTGGTACTCCTGTACCCCCTACCTAAATTCTCATAGGTATTAAGGACGAGGTAAACGTTCTTCCTGAGTTTGCTGAATCTAAATTGCCTTCAGCTCAAATAATTCATGTGTCAAAGGGACATACTTGGGAGTGGACTATTCTGTTCCCCTGAGAAGAAAATGACAGGGAGAGCTGCATCTCAGAATTTGGAAGCAGACCACAGCAGGTGTCCTTTGATGGGAACTCGGACCGGAAGCTTTTCCAGTGGACCTGTGCTGCAGACAGTTCTAGAGACACAGTCATGTGGTGAAGATGTGCTTGCAGGCGTTTACCGATGCAGGCTACACAGACTCTTCAGGACACTGACTACCATCACTGCTGCCATTAGCTCCAGCTCAGGGCCACAGGCCAAAAATAGCAGCACGGCGATATAGACCCTCCCTGTGTTAGTTTCAGGTATGCAGCTTTGAAAGTAGCCTCGAATCCCGCATACGTACCTTTCCAATTTAAGCATTTGCAGTCTCAGTTCACAATAGGTTACCAATTGAGCACAGGGGAAAAAATTCAAAAAAGTTCTACTAAACCTCCTAAATACAAAGTAAAGGGGAAAATACCAAGAGAGGTACCAAAGATTTTTCAAACTCTTTCTATTAATGTGGTCTACATCATTTGGACTAACTTACTCACTGAGGAAAAAAAAGAAAAAAAGACTAAATGAGTTGAAAACTTTTTTTTTTTGTCTTAAGATTATTGAAGATGTGGCAGGTAGAAGGGAATGTCAGGATATAATCAAAGGGAAGGAATCTTGAGAAGCAGGAAAAGACAGAATTTTTTTTCCCTCCTATGGAAGCATTTGTCTACAAAGCACATTTGAACTTTCTGTTAGCTGATCTTACAACTGTTGGGAAGAAAACCAAAGCCCAGGAAGTCTAGTTACAGAGTTTAAGAGGTGACCTTCATGTATTCTGCTGGAGCCATAAGGAACCATCCTCTCAAATTAAGAATAGGCTAAAAATCAACCCACCTTCACCATTAAACTCCATGGTATTTTAGGAAAATTGCCTTTACCCCAGGTAAGGGATGGAGAATATGGCCCCTGAAGGTATAAACAGATGCTGGCCCTTCTATAGATTTGAGATCAAATTCATCTTACCTGAGTAAACAAAACAAAATTTAAAAAAAAAAACAAAAATATACATAAAAAAAACTTTGGATTGTGAATTTAATTTAAAATGATTGAGAATAGTTCCCTGAGGCATCTTTTGTGGAAATGGACGTTTATCATGTACTTTAGGCTTCAAAGGACACTCATAAGTAAAATTTCAAAGACAAGGTATCTAAGGAAATAAGAAACTAGGTGCCAAAAAAAAACCACAAACAAATATATAAACTGACCTACAAACATTTCCAGTAGTATTATCAAATATAGCTTCTCTGATCAAAATATTGATTAAAAAAAGTAGATTATGCTATGAAAATAAAGGTGAATTGCAATACATATCAAGAAGAGGAAGGTATAAAAGTGATCATTTTAGAAAGTGTCAAATAGAATTCTGGAAATGGTGATTTGATTACAATTTTGAAGTATAATAACTTAGTATATGGATTTAAGAGCAAATAGAACACAATTAAGAATGCATAAGTGACTTGGAAAATAAGTCAGAAGAAATTGGAAAATAAGTTAAAAGAAAGCCTAGTAGAGAAATGAAAAGTCATCTATACACAAGAGACAAGAGACATGAAAGATAAAATGAGAAAATGTAATTTGTATTTAATTGGAATTCCTGAAGGAAAGGAGAGAAAAGGGCAGATGTAAGGTGAGATGATGACCGAGAAATTGCCAAACATGACAAAAGGCATTCAAGAATTCCAGTGCTGGGACTTCCCTGCTGGTCCAGTGGTTAAGGCTTGCCTTCCAATGCAGGGGATAAGGGTTCCATCCCTGGTTAGGGAGCTAGGATCCCACATGACTTGTGGACAAAACAAAACAAAACAAAACATAAAACACAGAAGCAAAAAAAAAAAACACCAAAACATAAAACAGGAGCAACACTGTAGCAAATTCAGTAAAGACTTAAAAAAAAAAAAAAGGAATTCCAGTGAATCTCTAGAAGCAATTATCTTGAAAAACGTTCACATCTAAAGACACTACAATCAAAGTTCAGAACTCTAAAGACAAAGAGGAAATCTTAAGCACAGCCAAAGAAATCAGAGATCATCTTCAAAAGAGAACAGTGAAATTTATCACCGATTTCTCAACAACAATAGCGGAAATTAGGAGATAATGCAATGATAATTTCCATTTGCTGAAAGAAAATTGCTGCTAATCTGGAAAATCTATGCCCAGAGAATCAACCAACTCAAAGTTAATTTTATTTTAAATACTATTAATATTACATTTTTTGAGATTGATCATGGGAAATAGAAGTATCAGGCATAGGAGATGCTCATAGATCAGAAACAAACGCCTGCACACTTGATGTTTATTTCTGCAAATAAAGATTTATTAGGGATTTTCCTGGTGGCCCAGTGGTTAAGACTTTGCCTTCCATTGCAGGGGCTGCGGGTTTGATCCCTTGTCAGGGAGCTAGGATCCCATATGCCTCTTAGCCATAAAACCAAACCATAAAACAGAAGCAATATTGTAACAAAGTCAACAAAGACTTTTAAAAAAATGGTCCCCATCAAAAAAAAAAAAAAGTCTTTAAGAAAAGATTTACTAGAACACAACCATGTCCATTCATTTACATAGTGTCTATACTGCTTTCAGTATACAGATTTAGGAGAGCCGTGACAGAGATCACACTGCCCTCAAGCCTAAATATTTAATAGCGTTCCCTTTAAGAAAAATGAGCAAACTTAATGCATTACAATGAATCTTGCAAATAAAATGTTGTACCAAAAAAGCAAGACCCAAAACAATACATATGAGCCTGACTCCATTAAGCAAATTTCAAAAGTAGACCAAGCCTTACATATAATATTGTGCAAACCTGCATATGTTGCTGTTAAAAATATGAAGAAAATACCTCTCACAAAAGTCAGAAGAGTTCTTGTCTCTGGTGTGAGGAAGCTTATTATGATCAGGGAAGGACTCATGGGCTCTGTGTGTGGAAAAAGCATGTTTTGGTGATAATGGTGGTCTATTTCTTCAGTGGTGCGTAAAGATATCTTTGCTTTATGATTGTTTATTAAACTGCACATATATGTTTTCTGCATAAGTATGGACTGAATTTTGTTGTCCCCAAGTCCATACATTTAAGCCCAAACATGCAATGTGACTGTATTTGGAGACAAGGCCTTTAAAGAGGTGTGTATGCACGCACTCAGCCATGTCCGACTCTGTGAGACCCCATGGACTGCAGCCCGCCAGGCTCCTCTGTCCATGGGATTCTCCAGGCAAGAATACAGCAGTGGGTTGCCATTTCCTACTCCAGGAGACCTTCCTGACCGAGGAATCAAATCCATATCTCCTGTGTCTCCTGTTTGGCAGCAGGGTTTTTTACCCACTGAGTCACTTGGGAAATCCAAGCCAGCGCTTAGTCTGTGGAATCTTATGGCAGCCCTAGGGGACTAATCCATACACTTTCCTGTTTACAGGTTAAATTTTATATTTTTTAAATGGAGAGTTTATTAAAAACTAATTTTATAAAAAGAGAACACTCTCTACTGTCCTTTTTTATTATTTTATTTTTAAAAAACATTTGACTGTGCTGGGTCTTCACTGCTGCATGGGCTTTTCTCTACTTGCACCAAATGGGGGCCTACTCTCTAGTTGTAGTACACAGGCTTCTTACTGAAGTGGCTTTTCTTGTTGCAGAGTATGGGCTCTAGGGCATGCTCGTGGACTCAGCAGTTGCGACCCCCGGGCTCTAGAGCACGGGCTCAGTAGCTGTGGGGCATGGGCTCAGTTGGCCCAGGGCATTGTGGAATCTCCCCAGACAAGGGATTAAACCTGTGTGCCCCCTGCATTGGCAGGTGGATTCCTGGTCACTGGACCACTAGGGAAGTCCATGTCTTTTTAAAAGAGTGTTTTTTTCTAAACAGATGAACTTTTAACCGTTCAGTTCAGTTCAGTCTCTCAGTCGTGTCCAACTCTTTGTGACCCCATGAATTGCAGCACGCCAGGCCTCCCTGTCCATCACCATCTCCCGGAGTTCACTCAGACTCACGGCCATTGAGTCAGTGATGTCATCCAGCCATCTCATCCTCTGTCAGCCCCTTCTCCTCCTGCCCCCAATCCCTCCCAGCATCAGAGTGTTTTCCAATGAGACAACTCTTCGCATGAGGTGGCCAAAGTACTGGAGTTTCAGCTTTAGTATCATTCCTTCCAAAGAACACCCAGGACTGATCTCCTTTAGAATGGACTGGTTGGATCTCCTTGCAGCCCAAGGGACTCTCAAGAGTCTTCTCCAACACCACAGTTCAAAAGCATCAATTCTTCAGTGCTCAGTCCAACTTTCTTCACAGTCCAACTCTCACATCCATACATGACCACCAGAAAAACCATAGCCTTGACTAGATGAACCTTTGTTGGCAGAGTAATGTCTCTGCCTTTGAATATGCTATCTAGGTTGGTCATAACTTTCCTTCCAAGGAGTAAGTGTTTTTTAATTTCATGGTTGCAGTCACCATCTGCAGTGAATTTGGAGCCCCCCAAAATAAAGTCTGACACTGTTTCCACTGTTTCCCCATCTACTTGCCATGAAGTGATGGGACCAGATGCCATGATCTTCGTTTTCTGAATGTTGAGCTTTAAGCCAACTTTTTCACTCTCCACTTTCACTTTCATCAAGAGGCTTTTGAGTTTCTCTTTACTTTCTGCCATAAGGGTGGTGTCATCTGCATATCTAAGGTTATTGATATTTCTCCCAGCAATCTTGATTCCAGCTTGTACTTCTTCCAGCCTAGCGTTTCTCATGATGAACTCTGCATATAAGTTAAATAAGCAGGGTGACAATATACAGCCTTGATGTACTCCTTTTCCTATTTGGAACCAGTCTGTTGTTCCGTGTCCAGTTCTAACTGTTGCCTCCTGACCTGCATATAGGTTTCTCAAGAGGCAGGTCAGGTGGTCTGGTATTCCCATCTCTTTCAGAATTTTCCACAGTTGATTGTGATCCACACAGTCAAAGGCTTTGGCATAGTCAATAAAGCAGAAGTAGATGTTTTTTCTGGAACTCTCTTGCTTTTTCCATGATCCAGCGGATGTTGGCAATTTGATCTCTGGTTCCTCTGCCTTTTCTAAAACCAGCTTGAACATCTGGAAGTTCATGGTTCACATATTGCTGAAGCCTGGCTTGGAGAAGTTTGCGCATTACTTTACTAGCGTGTGAGATTAGGGCAATTGTGCGGTAGTTTGAGCATTCTTTGGCATTGCCTTTCTTTGGGATTGGAATGAAAACTGCCCTTTTCCAGTCCTGTGGCCACTGCTGAGTTTTCCAAATTTGCTGGCATATTGAGTGCAGCACTTTCACAGCATCATCTTTCAGGATTTGAAATAGCTCAGCTGGAATTCCATCACCTCCAGTAGCTTTGTTTGCAGTGATGCTTTCTAAGGCCCACTTGAGTTCACATTCCAGGATGTCTGGCTCTAGGTGAGTGATCACACCATTGTGATTATCTTGGTCATGAAGATCTTTCTTGTACAGTTCTTCTGTGTATTCTTGCCACTTCTTCTTAATATATTCTGCTTCTGTTAGGTCCATACCATTTCTGTCCTTTATTGAGCCTATCTTTGCATGAAACGTTCCCTTGGTAGCTCTAATTTTCTTGAAGATATCTCTAGTCTTTCCCATTCTGTTTTAACAGACATGTTTTCCCATGTCTGTTTTAACCGTTAGGCTTTAGGAAACCTTGTTTGCCTAACTTTGGGAGGTATCCTCCTAACAATTTGTTCACATAGTTACACGCTTTTGTGAAATTTGAAAATCTAATGTAGCTGTAGTCTATGGAGATTGGTCCACTTCACACCTTCCCTGGTGTCCACTCTGTTGCACTGAAGTGGCGTTTTGAGGATCTGGCTTGTCACAGTTGAACTGAGGATACATTTAGTTTAGGTTTAGTGGGACATATCTTTTTGGTTCCCAGTCACTTCAGGATATAGTTATCATTGGCCATCTGTGGTCATAGACTGTATCATGCTATGAATATTGGTATTAAACTCTGAAAGTGTCCGCCATGGGAGGCATGGAGATAGTAAAAGAGAAAGACATATGAAATATTTCCCATAACATCTTATGGAAAAACCCAAGCAAACATTTTAGCTGACCCAATAGAAAACTACAAGCTATCCTGTGGCAATTTTTGTTTCTAATCATTTCCTGTATAAAATTACAAGCAAAGAATTCTGTCTTACAAAATCTAGTGTAAAGAATTGCCTCATGTCAACTGTATATTGATAAGCACCTTATATAATTATAAAACATCATGGATTTAAAAAAAATTTTTCTGGAATTTGTGCAAGACAGAATTTACCCAAATTCTCTTCTCTAAGGCTTGAATCCATAACAGTACTGACAGAAACTATGTTTGTAACAGCTCATATATGAAAGAAATTTGGGAGGAGGATTCCTAAATTTGTCAACAATACTAATAATTCATATGACATGACCAACACTGAGCTATTAAGCAGAAAAATTTCTCTGAGCTATTGATAGCAAAAATGTTTTCACCAATGAGGCTAGAGGAAAAAGTAATTATCTTTCTATGCTGTCCATACAGAGTGGTATTATAAGAAAATCTTCATCATATGAAAAGGCAATCAAATAACTCACATCAAAAAATGCAGAAAATTCAGTAAAGAGATGTGTTAAGCTGTTAATTATTAGTTGTGATTTTTTCTTGGATTTTGCAATATTTGTACCATTTTATACTTTTGTGATTTGTTTTGATTTCGTCTCTTATTCTAAATAAGTAAGCACTTTTGTACCAAAGTGTTCATTCCTGGTGTTGCTTCTTAAACAGTGTCACCCAAGTAATATTAGGCTCCATAAAACCTGGATCCACTCTAATCAAAACCTAATCAGATTCTTGCTGATTTTTCCTTTCTTCTCTGATGGTTCTGTCATACCTGTGCTAAGACACAATTTTTCTGTAGCTCCATCTTGTCATATCTTTACACAGTAATTCTATTTGTGAAATTACTGTTACACATTGATTGGCCTCACATCACTTGGTGTTACCCTTTCCGTGGGAAGAACTATTTTCCACACATTTAATCTCAAGGATATGACCTTCAATTATATCTCCCATAGCAAAGCAGTTCCAAGCTCTTAGTAATATTGGCCTGCTCAGTCTCTGACTCTAAACTATTGTGCTTTAGTGGTTTTGGTGTATTACTGTACTGTAGCAAAAGAAATCTCCGATGTTCCTATGTTTGTACAGATACTTTACTGCATTTGCTACTTCAGTGTAATCATCTAAACCGAATACTCCTTCAGTTTTTCTGTCTCTTTCTATCATCTTCTTCATATACATTTTGGATTCTCAATTACTAAGTTATTCAAAGTCCTTAATCCCAAGATGCCAGTTAAAAGCTTAGAGGTGAAAGCAGGTAAAAAAAGTAGTCTCAATTTAGACCTGTCAGTCAAACACAATTTAATCTATTTTCCTGTACATGCTTGAAATAATTTCATGGAACAGAAAGGAATTCTTCCAGCTACTGGGTTTTTGTTTTTGAAAGTAACAGGAAGCTTTTAGGATCATTGAGTAATGAAGTTCATACACCATATACAGACACTTAATCAAACTGTCACAAACTTGGCATTCACATTCCTCTATGGTTTTCTGAGTACTCTGTGCCCGGAATTGTGTTAGGTGATATGGTAGCTACTAAAAGATGATAACATGATCTTTATATTTTCAGGAAGTTATGGTCTAGTTAGGGGAAGACGTATGTGCACATGAAGTAACTAAAACTGGTAAAAGCTAGTAGCAAGGCAGACAAGGAGACAGAGCTTCCCGGGACCTGGGGCCTTCGGATAAATCATATCAGGATAACAAACAAGATTGGAAAGGATTTAAAAAATCAACTTGAGCAAGTAAAACCATAGTACAATATGTTTGGAGATCAAATTAAAGAGTAGTGTTGACAACTTACTTATCCTCCCAAGTTCAGTTCAAAAAGCACCTTATGCCCAGGGGCAGTGGGAGAGGAGAAATTGGATAGAGGTGGTCAAAAGGTACAAACTTCCAGTTTTAAGATAAGTAAGTACTAAGGGTGTAATATTCAACGTGATAACTGTAACACTTCTGTGTCATATATATATAAAACAGTAAAGAAAGTAAATCCCAAGAATTCTCATCAGAATAAAATGTTTTTATTTCTTTAATTTTATATCTATATGACATGACAGATACTGACTGCACCTACTGTCATGATCATTTCATCATGTGTGTAAGTCAAATCCTTATGCTTACATTGTATATGCTGTGGAATGTCAATTATATCTTAATAAAACTGGGGGGAAGTGAATTTCAGCATAAATAAGACAATGAAATTCTTCTTCAATGCTTGGTTAGCTTCTTGGTAAGGAGTCATTTGTGCTTCATTTATTATCATTGATGATGTTTGAAAACTTATTACAGTGACTCCAAGTCACTCCCTAAAATTTACTAACTAAATATGCATAACTTTATTTCTGCTTCTGAAATATATAGCAAACACACAGTATTTATCACATGCCAGATACTGTACAGATACAGATATGGTTATAGATATCTACGGGCTCCCCAGGTGGTGCTAGTGGTAAAGAACCCACCTGCCAACGCAGGAGCCATAAGAAACATGGGTTTGATCCCTGGATTGGGGAGATGCCCTGGTGGAGGGCATGGCAACCCACTCCAGTATTCTTGCCTGGAGAATCCCATGGACAGAGGAGCCTGGTGGGCTACAGTCTATAGGGTCACAAAGAGTCAGACACGACTGAAGCAACTTAGCACTCAACCACAGGGAAGTAAAGCAATTGGCCTGAAGTCACAGAGCTGATGCCTAACGGAACTGGAATTGGAACCCCAGTTGACTGACTCCAGAATCCATGTTCGTAATTAGGATGCTATTGTGCCTCTTTTGCAGAGGAACAAATCCTAATTAATGTCATTCCATTGTGAAGGAGAAGTGGCATGAAGACCAAATTTTTCAGTCTTTGTGAAAGTTATCTTGAAGTGTGCCTTCTTGAAAAATAAAAATAATAAATAAGATGGAAGGGGGGCAACACCTATGCCCAGAAGCCTTCTCATTCTATTTGGTCAGAATGAATCACTCCATTCTCTGCGGTTTGTTAGCCCTCTTTACTTCCCCTGGAACACTTGCCAAATAGAAACATTTATGTCTTACCTTGCTGCAGGGCAATCTTCTTCCAAGTTGACTGTGAACTCCAGATGGCACTGATTCATCTTTATCTCTCAACTATACGTTGCTTTTCAGTAATAAACCAAACACTGGGTACATTGATATTGTGTAATGAGTGAGCTCTTCTAGTTGCAAGTGACTGAAACCCAACATAAAAAGTTGGATCTAAAGTGAGTGTTTTGGCTCACATAACTAAGTGCAGGACTGGGTCTGAGTTTATTTATGTCTTGATCAGCAAGCTCAAACAACATTAATTTGTGTTCTGCTTCTTCTTCTCTCTTATGGACACACCCAGAAATGTGCATTCTTCCTTGAAAGAAATATGGCAAAATGGTTCACAGTTCAAATTCCTGTAGGCGACATCTTCTCCCTCATAGGTCTGTAGTCTTTCTAACAGAGGGATTCTGCTTGGTTCAGCCCTGTCAGGTCAACACTCTTGATCGAGTTATAGCTTTGCAGGAAACGGTGCCATATGACAATTGATCAAAGCTGGGTCTTTGTTCCCACTTGTGGCGAGGGATAGGATGGAGGACTGTGTTAGTTACTCAGTCATGTCCAACTCTTTGCGACCCCATAGACTGGGGCCCTCCACTCTCCTCTGTCCATGAAATTCTCCAGTCAAGAATACTGGAGTGGGTTGCCATTCCCTTCTCCAGGGGATTTCCAGACTCAGGGATCAAACCTGGGTCTCTTGCATTGCAGACAGATTCTTTACCATCTGAGCCACCAGGGAAGCCCAAAAATCCTACATAGGTTAGGGTAAAGGCAGCTGATCAGGCCAAAATCAAAGGTGTCCATTATAAAAGGGTAGAATAGGCACTTTGATTTCAGTTACATATGAGGAGTTGAGAATTGTATGGAAGACAAACAAGCAATAGTCTCTTATTGTGAATAACTTATTGGCAATAAAATGATGTAAGAATTATAATGATGATAAAGGGGATTAGATGATAACTGGATTAGAATGAGGAAGACAGTGAGGACAAAGTTGTTGTTGTCATTGTTTCGTCTGTAAGTCCTGTCTGACTCTTGCGACCCCATGGACTATAGCCCTTCAGGCTCCTCTGTCTATAGGATTTCCTAAGCAAGAATCAGAATAATAATCCAAGTATGAGATGAGCATCTGAGATGTCCATTTTAAAAATGTGAAGAAAAGTAAGATTAAGTGGCTAAGGATTTAGGTGATAGTGAGGGAAATAAGTTAAACTGATTTAAAAGTTTGCTTTTAAGAGATATTTCAAAAGAGAGTAGGGCATATGTTTAGTTTCAAATAAAATATCTTACTTAATTAGATGGATAACCAGATATATTAAAATGCATGTCTTTGAACCAGCAAGGAAGACAAAATTTCAGCTTGAGTGAAAGGTGAGAGGTGAACTAATAAAGAAGACATCGCCAGTATTAATTAAATGGTTGAAGCCCTGATGTTGAATGAAAGCACTTTCTGGAGAAAGCATAGGCGTATGAAAACTGAAAATCATGATTGGGTTTGCCAGTGGGAGAGGAGTTTCAGTGAGGTGGAAGAGGAAGACGCTCAGTAGCAAGGGCTCAGAGAAAAAGGGATGCAGTAGAGATTAGACCAGTCAGCTCTAAAGGAGAAGTTAATTAGATGGTTGTAAAGACCAGCAGAGTCAGGTTGAAATGTAATCAGTGAGAGGCAATGACTAAAAAGAAAGGAGATAAATATCGTAAGAAGAATCTTTAATGGAAGAAAGATGGATGATCAGAGCCAAGTAAGAAAGAACTGGTTTTTCACAGTACTTCAGGGTGGAGCGGGAGGGAATGGCAGAGACACTCTGATTCTGCAAACGTGATAAGAGAAGATGTTCGTTCTTACCATGAACTGATACCCATCATTGTTGCGGGTGGACATTAGCTTCTGGGGAGTGAAAATCTGAAGGCATTAGGGGCAAAATCACAGAATTTTTAGATAAAATACATTGTTTAATCCTTTTGAAGCTCTGAAGCATACCAATGGGATACAAGTGCTGCTTGTACATTTCTTAAATGGAGATAAAGGGTGTCATAAATAAGCTGACTTTGAACAATGCATAAATGGCCACAGTGAAGGCTTTGCATATTATCCAGAGTCAATCAGTCTTGGTCCTTGTGCCCACGCACCTAATAATCCCTATGTAGATGATAGAGGAGGCAGACAGTGATGGTTGCTGTTTAAAAACACCAGGGCAACAGTTCATCATAATATGCTGATTACTGAGCCCAGGCTCCCCAAGTGTGAATCCCAGATCCTCCTCAGAACAATAGTTCTGTGACTTTGGAGACGTTTCTGAATTTGCTCTGCCCATATTCCCCAGTTGTAAAATATAATAATAGAAATCTGTGTAATGGGATTGATGCTAAATACAAATGAGGTCTCTATAAATGAACCAATTTCATCCTTTTTTATGAACAAGTAATATTCCATTGTATCTACGTACCACATCTTCTTTATCCATCCCTCTGTTGATGGATATTTAGGTTGCTCCCATGTCTTGACCCTTGTACATCTTACTACAGTGAACACTGGGGTGTGTGTGTTTTGTGTTTTGTTTTTTTTTTTTCAATTATGGTTTTCTCAAGGTGTATGCCCAGTAGTGGGATTGTTGGATTATATGGTAGAAACAGAGGCTACCTGTGGCTCAGTGAGTAAAGAATCTGCCTGCAGTGCAGGAGATGCAGGTTCGATCCCTGGGTCAGGAAGATCCCCTGGAGGAGGGCATGGCAAACCACTGCAGTATTCCTGCCTGGAGACTCCCATGGACAGAGGAGTCTGGTGGGCTGAGTCCACAGGGTCACAAAGAGTCAGACATGACTGAAGCCACTGATAGGTACATGGATCTATCACACACATGATAGAGACATGGATCAACCTAGAGTCTGTCATACAGAGTCAAGTAAGTCTGAAAGAGGAAAAAAAAATATTGTATATTGTATAGGATTATGTGTGGAATCTAGAAACATAGTACAGATGAACCTATTTGCAGGGCCGTAAGAGAGACGCAGACAGAGAATGGACATGCAGACACAAGAGGACGGGAAGAACTGGGAGGTTAGAACTGACATGCATACTCCTCCTTGTGTCAAATAGATAGCTAGTGGGAACCTGCCCTGCTCTGTGATGACCTAGAGGGTGGGAATTCTAAAAGGGAGAGGATATATGTATTCATTTCATTGTACAATAGAGGAGAAGGCAATGGCACCCCACTCCAGTACTCTTGCCTGGAAAATCCCATGGATGGAGGAGCCTGGAAGGCTGCAGTCCATGGGGTCACTGAGGGTCAGATATGACTGAGCGTCTTCACTTTCACTTTTCACTTTCACGCATTGGAGAAGAAAATGGCAACCCACTCCAGTGTTCTTGCCTGGAGAATCCTAGGGACGGGGGAGCCTGGTGGGCTGCCGTCCGTGGGGTCACACAGAGTCAGACACGACTGAAGTGACTTAGCAGCAGTACAATAGAAAGTATCTTAACATGTAAAGCAACTATATGCCAATAAAAATATGAAATAAATAATATAGTATATGTAAAACACTTATGGGTGCCAGGCACAAGGTAAACATGAACGATACGTGTTATATTTAGAAATCTCTTCATTGGAGTTTAAAGAAAAAAAATCAATAGTTACTCTAAAAAGTAACCTAAGATGTGACGCAATCTCAATGAATTGGGTTTAAACATTTTGCAGATTATGAGTATTTAAAATTTTCTGTAAAATACAATCTTTCTATCAAATACAATCTTTTCTATCAAATACAATATATCATTTACAATCTTTTAAATATGCCATTTTAAAAACAGATGTTTTTGTTTTTCCTGTTTTAATTATTCATTTATACAAAGATTTATTATGGAGTTCATTTAAGAAGCATCCACCCCTTGCATGTACCTTGGAGTGCATGGTTGCAGAATATTTATTTTAATTAACTTGTTCATTGTTTAATTAATTCACTTATTCATTTATTATTTATAGCATCTAACAATTGCATTAGACAAGTTCCTGCTTTTATAAAAACTATATAAAGGGAATTAATTACTGAGAAACGAAAACAAATGTATGCAGCTTTATTGTCTATATGAGAATTTTCTTTACAGTATTATCCATAACTACAGCTTCATGAAATTTAAGTATACGATTTAATTTTTACTAGTTTGAAGATAACTGCATTCTACAGTACAAGGTCCTTTTGGAATTGTGCAGAAAGGAAATAAACTGTTCTTTAGCCATATGTCCTTTTTTTCTTTTAAAAATCAGGTTTATTGAACTAAAATTTGCAAACAGTAAAATTCACCTTTTTCAGTGTACAATTTTATGAATATCGAAAAACACATAGTGTTGTATAACCATCACCATGATCAAGATACAACATGTTTATGTCACCAAAAATTCCGTGTCCACTTGTAGCCAATTCTTTACCTTTAACCACAGCTCCTGACAAACCCTGATCTCGTTTCAGTCCCTAATGTTTTGATATTTCCAGAATGTCATATAAATAGAATTATATAACATATGACTTTTTGAGCCTGGATTTTTTTCATATTGCATTGTGCATTTGAGATTTATCAGTGTTGAGTTACTGTCACTGGTTTTTTTTTTTTCATGTTTTTTTCTTTAATCAGTGTTTCATTGTATAGATGTACCAAAGTTTACCTATTCTCCAGATGATGGAAATTTTGCTTATTTCCAAAAAACTTGTGCATGGCTTTTCTGTGAATATATGTTTTTATTTCTCTTGGGTACATACCTAGGAGTGAGATTGCTAGATAATACAAGTAAATATTTAGTTTATAATAAATTGCCAAACTGTCTTCTAAACTGGCTATCTCTGCATTTCCATTAGCAATGCTTTATTGATTGTATTTTTTTCTCAAAGTATTAGATTTGTTTTCCTTGATCCTCGCTAGTGTTTGTGTCGGTTTTCAACTAATGATTTCTGCTTTTGTTTTTATTATTTCCTTTCTTCTGTTCACTTTGTCTTTAATTGTTTCTCCCATGTTCCACACAACCCCTGTTTCTTATGGTAGGAGATTTTATCATTGATTTGAAATGGTTCTTCCTTTCTAATAGAAACATTTATAAGTATACATTTTCCTCTAATGGGTTTTGGGCTTCCCTGGTGACTGAGTCAGTAAAGAATCCACCTGCAATGTGGAAGACCTGAGTTTGATCCTAGGTTTGGGAAGATCCCCTGGAGAAGGAGTGGTTACCCACTCCAGTATTCTTGCCTAGAGAATTCCATAGACAGAGGAGTCTGGCAAGCCCCAGTCCATGGGGTCTCAAAGAGCTGAACACGATGGTGACTTTCACTTTCATACATTTTCCTCTAAACAGCTGTATCCCACAAATTTTTATATGGACAATACTGTGTTTTTATTTCTATATGATTCAAAATATTTTCAAAAAATGTTTGTAATGGCCTCTTTGACACAAGTGTTATTTAGCAAAGTGTTATTTTCAGATATTTGGGGATTTTTCGGGTATCTTTGCTCTATTGATTTCTAGTTCAATTCTGTTTTGCTTCGAGTATATACTTTGAATGATTTCAGCTCTAATAAATCTATTGAGGACTGTTTTAAAGCTGAGAATATTACTTACCTTATCAAGTTTTCCGTGTGCACTTGGAAAGGACGTATATTCTTTTTTTTTTAAACTTGTTTTTTGTTTTTGTAATGGGATATAGTTGATTAACAATGCTGTGATGGTTTCAGGTGAACAGTGAAGGGACTCAGGAAAAGAATGCACATGCTTCTGTTGAGAAGATGTGGACTGATCTACCAACGTCGCTTAGGTCAAGCTGGTTGACAGTGCTGTCTAAATTATCTCTGTATTTACTTTTGCCTATTTGTTACATAAGTTATTGAGAAGAGTATCGAATTCTCTAACTATAATTGCAAATCTATTTTTTCCTTTCAATTCAATTAATTTTTGTTTCACATATTTTGAAATTCTTTTGTTATTTCCTTTTAGAAAGGGTATGTCTACTCAGTGAATTAACCCCTTTATCAGTATATAACACTGGTCAAAAATGCTGTAAAACTCATAAACTTTTAGGTTGTTTGTGAAGTAAGATTAATTGCATGCTAAACCCAAAGCTGATTTATTCAGGAATTATTTGATTTCCACATATGATTTAGTGGCTGAGTTTGTTGATTATGCATGTAGATTTTTTAAGTTGCCAAAATTTCATTTTAATTATATATTAAAATATGTGATACTTTCACAGGTATAAATATCAAAAATCAAACTTAGAAAATAGACATCAGAAATATACAAGTTAAATTCTCATCATGCTCCTCTGTGTCCCTTAGGGCCTTGTACATACCTCTATTCTGAAGTTGTTTTTTGATTTGTTTTGCTTATTTCTCTTATTATGCATATATCTGGGACAAGAGCTGAGTCTCAATCTCTGATGCCCAGGCCAATAGTTGCTGCTGCTGCTGCTGCTGCTGCTAAGTCGCTTCAGTTGTGTCCGACTCTGTCCGACCCCATAAATGGTAGCCCACCAGGCTCCCCCTTACCTGGGATTCTCCAGGCAAGAACACTGGCGTGGGTTGCCATTTCCTTCTCCAATGCATGAAAGTGAAAAGTGAAAGTGAAGTCTCTCAGTGGTGCCCGACTCTTAGCAACCCCATGGACTGCAGCCCACCAGGCTCCTCCATCCATGGGATTTTCCAGGCAAGAGTACTGGAGTGGGGTGCCATTGCCTGCTCCATAGTTGCTGTATAGAAAGTGCTAAATAAAGTGTAACTCTATGAACACAGATGGCTCAGGGATAAAGAATCCAAATGTCAAGCAGGAGACATGGGCTGGATCTCTTCCAGTAGGAAAGATCCCTTCCAGTAGGAAATGGCAACCCACTCCAATATTTTTGCCTGGAAAATTCCATGAACAGAGGAGCCTGGCAGCTTACAGTACATGAGGTCACAAAAGTGTCAGACATGACTAAGTTACTGAAAAACAACAAAATATGAGCACTTAATGAATGACAGGTTTTCTTCACTTTGCAGAAGATTTCCATTCTAAATTCTGAGCCATCCTAAGATATTTGAGTTTTCTGTTATAGAGTACCAACCATCAAACTTTGCTCTTGTTTCAACATTGTAAGTCCCACCTCCCAAGAAATGCTTCATTCCTGGGCAAACTTAGATGGAGGTCACCCTACAACCTCTCAGGTTGCATCTTAAAGCTTAACATGGAAACTGAATTGTGTGAATTGAAATGCTTTTTCAGTTGTTAGGTTGATGTCTATTAAAATTACCCAAATGATTATAATTGAACCACAAGATTCATTAACATGATTTTTAACTGGGGTACTTAGGTCTTCAAAAATTACAATTTGAATGAATGATGATTATGAATTTCACTTTTATTTCCTGGGGAAACTTGTCCTTCCTTGGAAAAAAAAAATTGCATTTTTATGACTTATTTTAGTTGACTTTTGATTCCCAGGAGGTAGAGAAAGCAAAATTGAACTTAAAATGCCATTTGTCTGTGGCATTACAGCCAAGCAGGTGAAAAGTGGAACACTGAGTTAAGGAGTCAGTCGGGTGTCTGAATAATGTCATGCAACACGTTTTTGACAGCATCGCCTCCATTATATGTATTAACCACTTCCAAGAGAAAATAGGCTTAATTCTGTTGGAGCAAACTGATAGAATAAGCTAACTGTTCTATTTGACAGTGATTATTCATGACCTTTCGTTCCCTTCTATAAACCCTAATCTCAATACCTTCCTCTGTTTTGCAGTGAAGTGTTCTTTGATATTGCCACAGGATATTATGCAAATATAAATCACATTAGATTAGAATTATTCTTTAACAGCAAGAGCAGTGTTCTTACTGGCAAGATAAGTGTGCCTGTCTTTAATTATCCTTTACTGCATAACAATCTGAGAACAAAGTATCAGGCTGCACATAGAAACAATAAACTAGACTAGATATGAGAACTAGATTGTTAATTCAGTTCACGGAGGACAAAGCAGTTAATTATCTTCTAAGACCAACTTTCCCCATCCCTTATGATCTGAGATGTGTTTGAGATGTATAAGCTGATATAATCATCATCTGTATCTTTCACACAATGGATAGATTCCAACAAAATAATGACTCGGCAATAATTGAGAAGCAGTTCTAAGATGCAGAAGTCAGAAGTTGCTGCCGTGGGTGAAACACCAAGAAAACAAATGAGAGATGACTGTAAATTTCCACAGTCATTGGGTTTTTCTGCTTCTTCCAATTTTTAAGCCAAATGATGGATGATGGATAATAACACCCAGGTTCAAAATGTTTAAAGAGTTCATTGAAATGTGCCTATTATGTCCTTATTTCTTCATGGACATGTCAGTTTAAGAAGTTTGAGAAATCAAGGCACAAAAAGCATGAAGATAGCTATATGTTCAGGCATCTTTCCAGGTTTCCATTGCAGTGGGTATTTTATTCTCTGTTTCAGGTACATATAAAGAGATTTTCCAGGAAAAAAATAGCCAAAAATATTTTCTCTTTCCTAAAATTGTTAACAATAGTTAATGCATACTGAATGCTTGTATGTGCAAGGCAAGCCCTGACAATGAGGGACTTCATTGTTGTTGCTCGGTCACTAAGTCATGCCCAATTCTTTGTGACCCCATGGACTGCAGCATGCCAGGTTACACTGTCCTTCATTGTCTCTCAGAGTTTGCTCAGATTCATGTCCATTGAATTAGTGGTGCTACCTAACCATCCCATCCTCAGCCTCCCTTTTCTCCTTTTCCCTTCAATCTTTCCCAGCTAGCATCAGGGTGTTTTCTATGAGTCAGCTCTTTGCATCAGGTGGCCAAAGTACTGGAGCTTTCAGCTTAAGCATCTGTCCTTCTCATGAATATTCAGGGTTGATTTCCTTTTAGGATTGACTGGTTTGATCTCCTTAGCAACTCTCAAGGGTCTTCTCCAGCACCACTTTTCAAAGGCATCAATTCTTAGGTGCTCAGTCTTCTTTATGGTCCAACTCTCACATCCACACATGACTACTGCAAAAACCATAGCTTCAACTAGATGAACCTTTGTGTGCAGAGTGATATCTTTGCTTTTTAATATGCTGTCTAAGTTTGTCATAGCTTTCCTTCCAAGAAACAAATATCTTTCATTATTATGTCAATTTTAAGTATTAAAAAGTATTCTGATGCTTAGCTTAACTTGACTATGCAGGGACCCACAGCTAATAAATGGAAGAATAGTTGATTTACAATATTGCATTAATTTCTGCAATACAGCAAAGTGATTCATTTTTTTTCACACTCAGAAGAGTGAGTTTTGAAGCACACTCTTTGTTCAGGGGACCTAAACAAAGCTGGTGGGCTCTACCAGCCTCTCTCCACAAAGAACCTTACATGTATCCATGGGAATCTATCTACGTTTTGTGTTCACACAGGGTCTAATATTGTGATATTCTTTAGGTTTTATACAGATTTATGTGTTTTATTAAATAAAAAGTCTTAATATTGCCCACCAATATTCATCAATATTAAACATTATTTCTCACCCCCATGAGATAAGTGTATATCAAATTGCAAACTTGGGAAATAGACATGGAAAACAAGTTATATTTCCATTATATTCTTCAGTAGCCTTCTCTGGTGGCTCAGACGGTAAAGAATCTGCCTGCAATGCAAGAGACCTTGGTTCAGTCCTGGGTTGGGAAGATCCCCTGGAGAAGGGAATGGCAACTTACTCCAGTATTCTTGCCTGGAAAATCCCATGGACAGAGGAGCCTCGCAGCTACAGTCCACAGGGTCACAGAATCAGACACAACTGAGTGACTAACACTTTCACTTTCTTCCATACTCCTCTGCGCCCCATAGCACTCATCACATATAGTCAACCAGCCTTTCACAAAACATGTATAGGTAGATTGCATGGAAAGAAAGACTTCAGCATCATGACCTTCAGTAACCCAAATGACTATAGGAAACCATTCTTCATTGCCATTAAACACGACCTAACCTATAGATCTGCAGTCCCCAAGTTTTTTGGCACCAGAGACCGGTTTAGTGGGACACAGTTTTTCCATAGAAGAGGTGAGGGATGGTTCAGATAGTAATGCTAGTGATGGGAAGTGATGAAGCTTCACTTGCTTGCCCTCCACTTACTTCCTGCTGTGCAGCCTGGTTCCTAACAGGGGGGACAGGGGCTTGGGGACCCCTGCTTTAGATCATGAGCTGTCTTCCTCATTTCCTGTGCAATCTCACTAGGTATTGCATTCATTCTTCCCACAAGTTACTGCCTTACATGCGCTATTGCTTCTTATGGATTTATTTATAGGCACATAACATCCTTGCAGTCATTTCAGTTAAGTAGTATCTATAAAAAAAATAAGCAGTGTTGAATTGCTTCAGTAAACCTCAGCTACATGGTGAGAGAGAGAGAACTTTGGATTTCATAAGTTGATCAAATTAATGACTTAAAAAATCATTTGAGTGAGTGTTACGTTCTAAGATACTCTAGCCTCTAAATTGTATCTAGGATGATCCAAGGAGACCAAGTTAGAATAACACATTTGTAGACATGATTGATGTTCAGTCTGTAAATTATTTAACCAGTACCTCAGTGTTTTTATTTCTTTAGCTGTTACTCTAAATGGTTTATTTATGTGTGTATTTATTTATTCATTTAACTCCTGGTCAGATCAGGATGAAGATCAATAGCCAAACAAACATCAGAAGTATTGTGAGAGAGACAAAAGTGAAAACATCCATTCTGATGGAAAGAAAAATGTTGGACACACAAGAATAAATGACAAAGGAAAGGAAAAAATGTAGAGCTGAACTCTTCAATATAACCAGTAGCTTTTTATGGCTATCGAACACTTGAAACATGGAACATTTAAGATGTGCCATAATGTAAAGATGTGCTGAATTTAAATGCCTCATTAATAAATTTCTCAACAATTTTATATTGGTTGCATGCTAAAATGATCATGTTTGGTTTATTTTTGTTGAATATTTTTGAATATTTTTTTAATGTGACTACTAGAAAACACTGTATCATATATGTGGTTAACATCCTACATGGGAGAAGGTAATGGCAACCCACTCCAGTACTCTTGCCTGGAAAATCCCATGGACAGAGGGGCCTGGTAGGCAGCAGTCCATGGGGTCGCTGGGAGTCAGATAGGACTGAGCAACTTCACTTTCACTTGTCACTTTCCTGCATTGGAGAAGGAAATGGCAACCCACTCCAGTGTTCTTGCCTGGAGAATCCCAGGGACGGGGAGCCTGGTGGGCTGCCGTCTATGGGGTCGCACAGAGTCAGACACGACTGAAGCGATTCAGCAGCAGCAGCATCCTACTTCAGTGGGACAATGCTGATGTACAAGAAAAGAGATATATTTCTCAATCTTGGTGATCAAGAAAGCTTAAGAGAAGAAAGACTGGAAAAGGATGCTGCCTAAGATGCCTGCAGTATGGGAGCTCTTCTGGGGACCCTATTTTGCTTTGGGGAAATAGGCCCAAGTAAATGGGCTGATAGGGTCTACTCTGGCTTTACAATAGTTAGTTTTATAATTGGTATGTGGAGCTGTGCCAACAGAATGGTAAATGACTGGATGAAAGTGGACAAAGAGTCCTGTGAGCAGCCGTGTTAGGAAATACTTGAGAATGCATGTTCAATTGTGTGTAACACACTTTACGTATGGTCATAGTGTCCTATTTGTTCACAAAACTTTACTTTTTCTCCAGTCTTGCCATGGGTTTCCAGGGATAGTGTATATATCCCTATGGACTTGGCCATATTCTAGCTTTGACCAACATAATTTGTACCAGTTTTGATTGGAACTTTCCAAAGGCATTATTTATTTCTGGTTGTCCTTCCGTTGTTCTGCCATTCACATGAGATGAGCAGACTCTAGGTAATTCCTGTTCCTTCAGCTTGGATCAGAATGAGAGATATAAACAAATCTATCCCCAAGTCAATCCAGCCTGGTAGAGCCTGTGCCCACCTGGAGAACATGAACAGCAAAGAAATGTTTGTTTCTGTAAGCCACTGGGATTTGCGAGTTGCTTGTTATACAGGATTAATTCAGCAGCACCTAACTAATCTGCATGCATAGTATGGTTTATCTTCACAGATATTCTATGAGGAAGAAACTACTGGCACCATCTGAAACCAGGAAAACATCACACAGAGAGATTAAATGCCAAAGCTAAACAACTTATAAATGGTGGGAGCAGGATTGGAATCCAAAAGAGTCTGAAGCCAAAACCTAGGCTCTATTGATCCTTAAGAGAACTCCTTTTATTTTATAAAAATGAATGAGAGAATTTTAGTATTGTATTGTAGAATATTTATGTAGATTTTCAAGCATACTTTGTTTTACTGGCTATGAATTTCCTCAAAAGTTTCTTAGAATTTGTATCTTTGTATGTTGTTGACTCACAGGAGAAAAGTAGAGATTGACAGATGCTATGAATTGTTCATGTAACATGACAGAGGTCATTATCACCAGGTTAGTCTGTGTGTCTAGGCATAAGGGTTCAAAGGTGGAATAACTCAGTCCTGAACTTTCCCTGCCACATTGCCAGGCCTGGGCTTTTGGTTGATGGTTTTAGTCTCTGCTACCCTCTGGAGAGTCACTGGATTGTGTGTTTTTGTGTCTCTCAACTGAGAAACAAGAGCACAGCAAAAAAGAGCTACACTTTAAAAGCGCGCGCATACACACACACACACAGATTCAGAATCCATTAATTTGTAAATTGCAAGCAAAGGAAGCAATAATAAAAATGATGAAAAATTAGGCTTTCTATATCTGATACAGTATTTCTCTATAATTTTTCCCTAAAACATTGAGACCCCTGATATAAAAATTTATTTTAAATGTTGCCACACTTGTTTCTTCTGTTTTAAAATTTTAGAACTCCCCACTAAAAATTTTACCAAATTTGAAGCAACAAGTTAATAATTTATAAGTCAAACCTTTTTCAGATATTTTTCCCATTATATTTTGAATTGTAGTAAGTTTACCTTTACTGGTGTTCTTGAGTTACTGTCCAATGTCCTTTCATTTCAACCTGAAGGACACTTTTTAGCATTTCTTACAGGGCAAGTCTACTAACTACAAAATCCCTCAGCTCTTGTTAGCTGGGAATGTCTTAATTCTTCCTTCATTTTTTTGAATGATACTTTTGCTAAATGTTGAATTATTGACTAAGAGTATTTTTGTTCTTTTAGAAATTTAAATGTTACATCTGGTTTCCATGATGAGAAATTGACTATTAGTCATGTTGAGTAGGTAATATTTTTTGATACACTCAGATAGACTGTCCTATTAAAAATGTGTTAAGATAAAAATGAGGACAACAAATAAAAATAAATTACTGATAGAAAATCATCAGTCTTTCATTGGATTATAGAATTTCTACACAAAAACAATATTTAAGGTCATTTGCACAAACACTTTGGCTAATAGTATGTGAGTAGCTTATTCATAGGTACTATTGTAATAGTAAGTTTCAGGATTCAGAATGCAAATCTGAATCATTTGCATACAGGGGAGACTATGCATTATCAGAGTTTCATTAGCTTTACTCTGTAGCCTAAGTATAATTTTTTGAGGGCAGCCAATCAGAGAGTCTGTAGGGCCAGAAAAGGTTCATAGCATTCCTCTCCTAACCTGAGCCATAGCAGACATCCATAAGCAACAAATGGAATTTTCCCATTACTCATATTTAGCTTTAGCATCCTTTTCAAAAAACAAAACGAAACAAATAATCCTTCTCAAAACTCATTTATCACTCTCCTAGGTTATTATTAAGAGTTTATCTCTAGAATAAAAGCTGAAAGCTTTGAGGGATATCTGAAAGCTTTGGGGAATATCTAAGATCTTTCTACTACCATCAGACTCATATACACATATCCCCACTGGTTATGCGAGATCAGGTTGTGATGTTTAGATCTGTTTAGTCTGTTTAGACTAATCTAATCTAATCTCCCTGATTAGTCTCAAGCCCAAAGTGGGCTTCTTTATTCACCAAAGTGTTATTCACTCAGTCATGTCCAACTCTTTGTGACCCCATGGACTGTAGCCCACCAGGCTCCTCTGTCCATGGGATTCTCTAGGCACGAATACTGGAGTGGGTTGCCATTCCCTTCTCCAGGGGATCTTCCCAACCCAGGGATTGAACCCAGGCCTCCTGCATTGCAGGCACATTCTTTACCATCTGAGCCACCAGGGAAGCCCCTCATTCACCAAAGAACATGGGCTAATTCAAAACAGCACAGGAATCAATGTAGGAGTGGCTTATATTCAAATGTATCACTGTTTACTCTTTTTGTTAACCCACCTGACCTTGAAAATACAAAGAAAATAGAATCAGGAACACAACATGCAGATTATTGAACAAAAGATATGGTTCTGACATCAGAAGCTCTTTCCTTTCCTACTTATTTCTTTCCTTTATTTCGAGCGTGTGATTAGTGTAGCGCCTTTGGTGAAAGGAAAATAAGGAGAGAAAGAAAGGAAAAGAGAAGAGTGAGGGAGGGAGGAAGATGGAAAGACGAGAGAAAAAAAGAAAGAAAACGATCTGGCAATTTCTATAGCTTCTACCCCTGCTCATGTCTACAGGCATCTATCTGCACATTAGGAGGAACCCTGGGGAACTGCTAGCTCTGTATTTCCAAATTTAAGCAAGTGTAGAGAGGGAGGCCTGAGGAAGGAAACAGGTGAGCACAGGAGGTAGAAGAGAATTTGTTCTCAACGCAGCCAGCATCAAGGAGCTTAACCCTTTGCAGCTTATATAGCACAGAGAGTGTTCAACTGAATGAAGAATTTGGTGCCCTCAGCACCTATGATTTCAAAGCAGAAGTGAGGGGTGAGTTGGAGGGGTGCTGAGGACAGAGGGGAAGGAGAGTGGTGACTCAGAAAATATTTTTCTTGAATTTCTACCCCACTTTTTTTTTTTTTAATGGGTTGTCAAAAGAAGAATGTGTGACTCAACACGGTATTCAATATGCTTCCCTAAGATCTTGCTTAAAACTACTTTCTGCAGAGCAGATTTTCCATCAGAGCTGAAAGGCATCTTAGAATTCACCTGAAACAATCCATCCAGTTTTTGATAAGTAGAGGTAAGGTTACCAAACAGACCATTTGCCTCAAGTCATAAGGCTGCTCACAGGCTCAGCTGCAACTGACTCCCAGATAGCCTTTCTCAACTGGGACCCATCCAAACCTCAGAAAGTATACTGTGTGCATGATATTTACTCAAAGATGGTACGGAGCTAGTGCCAATTTAGAATAATGAGAGAGGAGTTAATTCACAGCATCCAGCGGATGCCTTAGGACATTAGGGCATAATTCTCTCGTGGAACCCTTGTTGAAAAAAGGCTGTAAATAGCACACTCTCACCATCTGGCTTCCCCCTGTCACAAGCTATCTGGGAGCTGATCCATAAAATGGAAGCCACAGTGAGTTTATAGGAGTCATAAAGTTGAAGTGTAAACCTTACTGGTTTGGACTGCGAGAAGATTCCAGACTATGGACACAGGGCTGTGTCATCTGTGACCTTGAGTTATGATTACTTTTAGATAAGCAGTGGATAATACATGTAAAGGACATCCCCTTTGCTCTGCCTTGAACAGAAGCATAAATTTCACTGGTTTTCTAGTTTTTGTAATGGCTTTGCCGTAAACTGTTTCCTAAAGAGCTTGGCACTGGAAAGGCTAGTTAATAAAGGACTTTGTGTGTTCATTAGAGAAAGCAAAATGCCACAAAATTCAACAGTTAACTGCAAATAATAGTCAGGACTTTTTTTTCCCCCCTCCCTAAAGGAATTCACTCTTCCTCTAGCCAAGCATTGATAACCAAAGGCGGAGAGAAGAAGTAACTGCCCCCCTCCACCCAAGACAGGATAATGGCCTGGAACAAAAAGTTAAATATAATCAGAAACAGGAGACAGAATTCAACAGTAGCAAAGCCAAACAATAATTTAGATTCATCATTTTAGTGACAAATGATCACTTATTTTTTTGTATAGTTTGTGGATTATGAAATAATCGCAAGGGGGAAAATAATAACACGCACTGAAATGAATCCATCTTTCATGTATGACTCCCCTTCAATGGAGGGTGTCAAACTTTGATTATTTTTGATGCTCTTACCAAAGCTAGGTTTTTAATTTACCTTCTGTAAAACTACTTATTTTAACCCAAATGGCATGGTTCAGGTCCTTCTTGAAGACATGCTATTGTGGGGGTTTGATGAAGTCTGAGTACAGTTCAGGATTAAGAATTCTGAGTCACTAGTCAAAGTTGCTATGAGTTGAGTGAAATTAGAAATTGGAATCAGATTGAGGATGAAGGGTCCATAGTCAGCCATGGTAGCATAAAAATTATTTTGAGCTGAAGCTATTTGAGTTCCTAAAATCTCTCTTCTGCCTAAAAGCAGAGCCTCCCCAAAGAACTCACTTGTCATAAACTCATCTCTGGAAGCTACTCTAATTTCACCTTCTGTAAGATGAGAAATGGACACTGTACCCAAAAAACCATTGTCACAAAACTATCATATCTTCAGCCTATTGTCCTAAGTGTCTACTTATCCGTATTCCAAAAAAGTCATCTGTTTTTACATAAATGCTCTTTTCTCTCCCTTCTAAAAAGTTATTTTACCTCCCAGAAGTGCCCCTTCTACATCTCATCCCTTATTAATATGGTAAAAAGTGCTCTGAATTCTAATCACCTCTAAGTCACATTCTCCTCTAAGCTCCTATGTACATAAATAAAAATCTGCATTTTTACTTGTCTTAAAGTCTTTTGTCAGTTTAATTTGCTATCCTCCAGAACATAAATTAAAGGGGTAGAGATGAAGGGTGTTTTGTTTTTTTTTTCCCCCCTGTCTGGCAAAGACCAAGGTCACAAAATCAGATCATAATTCTGTATAGTATAATGGCGATCAATCCCTTGCCTTCTACAGGAAAAGACTGGGAAAATCAACCCTTGGTCCCCTTGCCAGTTTAAAGTGAGGAGCGATCACGTGGCACTGTCTGACCAATGAAATAAAAGAAGACGTTTCTGGAATTGGTTTCTGTTTTCCAGATCGAAGTAGCAAAGGTGTCTGGACATTCCCCAACTGCCTTCTCGTCCTCCCTTGAATGTGGACACAGCATTTGAAGCAACAAGAGCCACCTACCCTCTGTGAAGGGAAGAACATGAGACCAAAAGGCAATTTGCTAACAATGAAACAAAAAGTTAAAAAGAGAGTTTGAGTTTGGGGCTATGATAGAATCACTAACCAAGTAAACTCTTGAGTATCAACTTCCTGCTTCAAGACTTTTTCTTAGGAGAGAAAATTTATCCCAATTTGCTTAAGCCACTATAGTGGCATCTACTGTTGAATTCAGGCAACTGACATCCTAACAATGAAAACAGTTAAGACAAAACCAGGTGCTCAGAGATCAGAATGAGGAGGAATATGGAAGAATTTGGAGACCTTCGGTAGCTTACTGTTCTTGCTGTTTCCTTCACTTCCTGCAGAATTTTACTTGAAGTTTAACACACTTGGTATCTTTGCTCCTTCTAGGAGCCTCATGTCAGAGAAGAGAATTTTGTGAACAAACGCCATGGCTCAGCCCTGCATGTTTGTTCCTGACTAGCGCTCGTGTTTGGACAGAGGAAACTTCCTCCTGCCCTGTCCTCTCTTTGCCCCCTTCAGAAGAGCCTTTGAAATCCTCTCACAGAAGTTGAGTGAGTGAAGTGGGTAATTACACAGCTTCCCTTTGCTCAGAGCTAAGAGGACCATTTATACCTCTCATCAGACCTAATGGCTCTTCTGCTGAGAAGCTAGAGGCCTAGACGAGAAGGACTGATATGGAAATGCATAGAAAATATTTCCTGGGGCTGACCGAGCAGAGGGTGGGGTATATGAGAAATGAGCTACATACAAAAGTACCCATTCGTTTGCTCGTGTTTCTGCCCTGGGAAGGGGCAGGTCAGAGCAGACGGTGGCTCTCCACTGGATGCACAGATGGGTCTTCTTGTCTGATGCTGTCTCAGACACGGAGATTCCTGAATTGTCCATACAAGGCACAATATGAGGGACTTCCCTGGTGGTCCAGGGGTTAAGAATCTGCCTGCCAATGCAGGGGACATGAGTTTGATTCCTAGTCCGGGAAGATTACACATGCCACGGGCCAGCTGAGCCCTTACACCACAACTCCTGAGCCCACTCGCCCTGAAGCTCATGCTCTGCAATGAGAGGAGCCACCACAATAAGAAGCTCATGTACCACAACTAGAGAGAGACGGACGCAGCAAAGAGAACTCAGCGAGAGAGCCGGATGCAGCAAAGAGAACTCAGCGAGAGAGCCGGACGCAGCAAAGAGAACTCAGCGTAGCCGTAGATAAAGAAATAATTTTTTTAAGATATCTTTAAAAAAATTTTATTTTTAAAAAGCATAATCAGTGCATGTAATTGTTTACACTCAAATAAAAGAAATACAAAACACGTAAGTCTCAAATCTATGATTTAACATCCCCTTCTCCCCTCCCCTACCCACATCCAAGTTCCCACAAGCTGAAGTGCATCTTTGGGTGATTTTCTTTCATATTAGTGATTGGATTGCCCTCTCAGGGTATGTCCTCTTCTAGGCCCCAAAGACCCTGCAGAGATGGAGAAAGGAAAGCAGGAAGGAAAGGCTTCAGTCACATTTATGGAGGGACCAACAGTGACCCAGGTGGTATCTTAAGAGACTTATTAAATTATTGTTAGAAACAAGCCGAAAGACCCCAGATGGAGTTGTTTATGCTAAGCTCCAAGTCAAAGTCAAACCCAGACTTAACAGTGGCAGTATTGGCTCTCCTGGAAATGCAATCTTCAGCAGTCAATCAGGAATCCTGATACAAAATCAAGTTTTACGCAAATGCACTCAACATTTTTAATATGCCTCATCTTTTAACCCCCTTTTGCCCTGGACATGGTGCAGTGGGAAAGATGTGTGTGGGGTGGGTAGTGGGGTGGGATATGCCTTGGGAGGGTATAGGATGGCTGAGGGAGGTAGATCATACAGGGTAGGGATGGACATCTGTCGGGATGTTATTCAAAGTGGGATCCAGCTGCTAACCACTCAAAAGCCAACAAAGAGGCCAGGTTGGTGGAAAGGAAAGTTTGCATTATTTTGGATGCCAGTGATGGGGTGTGGGGAGGAGAGGGCAGATGTCTGTCCAAAGGTTGACTCCTCCCACTGACAATCAATGGGCTAAAGATTTTATAGACCGAGGGAGGGGGCTACATGCAGAAACAGCACCGTCAGCTCTGACAGTCATCTTGAAATCGGTCATGCAGTGATCAGACCAGCATCATCTTGATTATTTTAAGCACAGTTAGCCTTCAGTTCCAGGGTAGGTTTGTTTCCATTTCTTGGGGCCAGTTCTCAGAATTGTGGCACCTTATGTCATGGTCATCTGCTAGTTAACTTCCCCACCAGGTGGGGATTTCCGTATCTGTAAGTCAGCTCACAGGATATGCCTTAGAATATTGTCTACAGCCCTTGAGAAGGAACTAAAGGTTCTTGACTTTGCTTAGTGACTACAGTGTTATTGTTTGGTCTCCTCTGACCATTTTCATTTCTTTCTGCACTTTCTCACTTTTCTGATTAAGTATATTCTTTGGCTACAGTTTTTCTGCAGACAAAATGAAGGCAGAAGACGTGGCACAGGGGGAATGAAGGGCGGTGGAGACCATAGTGTCCTGCTCTGTTTCAAGGACATGTAGGGCGGTCTAGGACACCACCTCCCGAACCACGCTAGGGGGAGTAGGTACGATGTCAGTTCTCTGCGAGAAGAGGCATTGATTGAATAGCAAGGGCCCTAGACAGAGAAAGTATAAAAGGTTAGAAAGTGTCAAAAACAGAGACCCATATTGGCCCTTCCTATCTATTTAACACTTAACCTGGAGGCAGGGCTTTGTGAATTCTCAGACTGGAACCCAAAATGCTCTCTTCAAACGGCTCCAACCTCTTGAAGACACACACACAAACAAGCAAACCACATTAAGGCAACCAGGAGCTCATCACATCAGCTTGGCAGCAGCTAACCCATCTGTGCTCCCGAAGGGCAATGCTGTGGGAGGTGTTTAGCAGAGGAAACTAATCACGGAGGAACAGTTTCAGCTCCAGGAGAAATAGTGATTGTGAGCAGAATCAGTGCTTGCTGTCAAAAGGCTTGAAAAATGTCTTTACCCGTTTCACTCTGTGCTGACTTCACATTTTTATCCCCCAAAGTTTACAGAAGTAATTTCACTAACATCCCACCCAGGAAACTAAAATTATAATAGGCAAATGGCTTCAGAAGAAAAATTAAGAGCACAAGGGATTTGAATGGAGCACCCACACATCATACATCTGCTTAGTACAATTCTTATCATGAAACCAACAAAAATGAAAATATAGGGGATTTGCTGGCAGCCCAGTGGTTGGGACTCTGTGCTTCCATTGCAGGGGGTCCCGGTTTGATCCCTAATCAGGGAACTCAGATCCCATGTGGCCAAAATAATTTTTTTTTTTTTTAAGGCAAATATAAGGACTGGAAGGGTTACAGATCATAGCTGGAATTAACCATTCTCAGTGATTCGGAGGAATTCACAGAAACTTTTATTACCTCTATGGAGCTTGAAGCCTTTTGTTTGTACCATAGGGACTATCTTTTCAAATGACTGGACTTCCCTGGTGGCTCAGATGATAAAGCGTCTGCCTACAATGCAGAAGACCCCGATTCAGTCCCTAGGTCAGGAAGATCTCCTGGAGAAGGAAATGGCAACCCCCTCCAGTATTCTTGCTTGGAAAATCCCATGGACGGAGGAGCCTGTGGGCTACAGTCCATGGGGTCGCAAAGAGTTGGACATGACTGAGCAACTTCAGATGGTGACTGCAGCCATGAAATTAAAAGATGCTTCCTCCTTGGAAGGAAAGTTATGACCAACCTAGATAGCATATTCAAAAGCAGAGACATTACTTTGCCAACAAAGTTCCGGCTAGTCAAGGCTATGGTTTTTTCCTGTGGTCATATATGGATGTGAGAGTTGGACTGTGAAGAAGGCTGAGCACCGAAGAATTGATGCTTTTGAACTGTGGTGTTGGAAAAGACTCTTGAGAGTCCCTTGGACTGCAAGGAGATCCAACCAGTCCATTCTGAAGGAGATCAGCCCTGGGATTTCTTTGGAAGGACTGATGCTAAAGCTGAAACTCCAGTACTTTGGCCAGCTCATGCGAAGAGTTGACTCACTGGAAAAGACTCTGATGCTGGGAGGGATTGGGGGCAGGAGGAGAAGGGGATGCCAGAGGATGAGATGGCTGGATGGCATCACTGACTCGATGGACGTGAGTCTGAGTGAACTCCGGGAGTTGGTGATGGACAGGGAGGCCTGGCGTGCTGCGATTCATGGGGTCGCAAAAAGTCGGACACGACTGAGTGACTGATCTGATCTGATCTGAGCAACTTCACTTTCTTTCTTTCTTTTTTTGAAATGATTAACATGGGAAAAAGATAGGTCTTAATAAGGTGCTTCAGGTACTTACAAAGGTTCCTGCTCAGTTCTCTACAACTTACTATAGAATTTACAATTTATTTTCAGGGAAATATTTAATCTTTTTTCTCCAGTAGGAGAGGAGAAATCATTTTCCTCTACTTTCTGCATTCTTGGTTAAGACCCATTGTAATGAGACAGATTTATAAGAAAAAAAAGAAAAACAAACAAAAGTTTATTAACATATTTGTGCTCAGTTGCATCTGACTCTTTGTGACCCCATGGGCTGTAGCCTGCCAGGCCCCTCTGTCCATGAAATTTTCCAGGCAAGAATACTGGAGTGGGTTGCCATGCCCTCATCCAGGGGATCTTCCTGACCCAGGGATTAAACCCAGGTCTCCTGCATTGCAAGCGGATTCTTTACTGCTGAGTTATCGGGGAGGTAATCTAAACCATGACCTTAAAGACCATCTTCAGCTAAAGGCAAAAGAAAGGAAGTATCGGGGGTGAGGATTGGGTGGGATAGTTTGGGAGGTTACCAGGTAAAGCCTGGTAAACAAGGGTAAGGCTAGCTATTGTAGATTTAAACTGGTGTCTTCTCCACTGGGGCTTCCCTGGTAACTCAGCTGGTAAAGAATCCGCCTGCAATGTAGGAGATACCAGTTCAATTCTTGGGTCAGGAAGATCCCCTGGAGAAGAGATAGGTTACCCAGTCCTGTATTCTTGGGCTTCCCCAGTGGCTCAGATGGAAAAGAATCCGCCTGCAGTGCAGGAGACCTGGGTTTGATCCCTAGGTTGGGAAGATCCGTGAGGAGGGCATGGCAAGCCACTCCAGTATTCTTGCCTGGAGAATCCCTATGAACAGAGGAGCCTGGTGGGCTACAATCCATGGGATTGCAGAGTTGGACACAACTGAGCAACTAAACACAGCAGAGCAACAGCTTCTCCGTTGATAAGATGCCCTTGTGATTCAGTCATCCTTCCTTTCCTGATACAGAGAAGGAGACACCCTTACAAATGGAGGTTTTCTTTATCAATTTAAAATTCTTTACAAAAAGGTAGCTTCTACTGTGGTTTGCAGAGCTTCTCCTGGGTCTGCTGTTTCTTGAAATAGTCAGCTCAAAATAATCCTTCTATTAGAAAGGCATATTTTGGTGCAGTGTATCCTAATATCCCTCATTTGTGCTCTTCACCTCCAAGATAAAACATGAAGCTATGTTTTCAGGTCATGGAAGCAATAATAATTATAAAGGATGGAATATGTGTATCATTTGAGCAGAGGAATCTGCAAAGGAGAGAAGGAAAAATGTAGCCTTGGATATTTTTAAACATTCCTGCTTTTTCTTAGCTGTTCCCTGATCCTTCAAGAGATTCATATTCTGCCTATGTTATATGTTACACATAGAAAAGAATCATGTAGAACAAATGTAACGACTTGAAATATAAAAATGACTTACAGAGAAGAAATACGTTTATAAGAACCCATTCTCTGTGGAGCTTTCTCAAAAGTCTCTGGGAATTTATGAAATGATTTTGCTGATGAACCTTATTTTTAGTTTTACCCCATGGCAGTCTCCCTGCAAAAGAAATGGGAATTCTGTTTATGCTACATAAATGGAAGTTCTTAGCAGTCAGTAGAAAATAATGGATATCAATTACACAGCTGGAACTGCTGACTTGATCAGATTTTATAACTCTCTTCTCTGGGGGTCTTTTTAATAAATCTGGGGAGAGGAGTGTCATGGATTTTATGGGAATGTTCCCATGTTTTATTCTATAATGGAAACAAGTAACTGAAGGCAGTTTGACCACCCTATAGTAATTCACCTTCTTAAAAAAATAACAATTAATGACAGACACAGAATGTTAGATCTTTTTCAGATCTGGAAGAACTTGTTATCTTTGTTTCTAGGACTTAAAAGTCACCCTTATTTTGTTTAGTATCTTTGTTTTTTTTTTTTTAAGTTTGTGTTGGTTATCTCTCTACTCAGAGGGGAAATCAGCTAGATACACCACTTTGGGCAAAGACCAAGAGCCTTTCACTTCCTTTCAGACTTATTATCTCCCTGACTGCCACTGGCATTGAACAGGACCTGATTTCAGAAATCTCATCTAATTTTCGAAGGGGGCAACAGAGAATAAGATCGTTGGATGGCATCATCAACTCAATGGACATCACTTTGAGAAAACTCTGGGAGACAGTGATGGACATGGAAGCCTGGCGTGCTGCAGTCCGTGGGGTCACAAAGAGTCAAACATGACTGAGTGATTGAACAAGAAACTAGAGGATAATAAAAGCACCTCCTTATGAGATAAGTTTGCCATAAGGATTAAATGAGACAATACCTGCAAAGAATTTAGAACGTGTCTGGCACAGAGTAAGTTCTTAAAAATGCTGGCAATGAGTCATCAGTTCAGTTCAGTTGCTCAGTCGTGTCCGACTCTTTATGACCCCATGGACTGCAGCACACCAGGCTTCCCTGTCCATCACCAACTCCCGGAGCTTGCACAAATTCAAGTCCATCGAGTCAGAGATGCCATCCAATTATCTCATCCTCAGTCGTCCCCTTCTCCTCTTGCCTTCAATCTTCCCCAGCATCAGGGTCTTTTCCAATGAGTCAGTTCTTCGCATCAGGTGGAAAAGGATTGGAGTTTCAGCTTCAGCATCAGTCCTTCCAAGGAATATTCAGGACTGACTCCCTTTAAGATTGATTGGTTTGATCTCCTTGCAGTCCAAGGGTCTCTCAAGAGTCTTCTCCAACACCACAGTTCAAAAGCATCAGTTCTTCGGCACTCAGCTTTCTTCATGGTCCAACTCTCACATCCATACATGACTACTGCAAAAACCATAGCTTTGACTAGACCAACCTTTGTCGGCAAAATAATGTCTCCACTTTTTAATATGCTGTGTAGGCTGGTTGTAGCTTTTCTTTCAAGGAGCAAGCGTCTTTTAAATTCAAGAAGTCATCAAATAGGAATATTAAAAAAAAAAAGTACTAATTATGTCACACGGCTTCTGATCAAGTTAGAGATTTCAGCAAAAACAATAATAATCAAATTGCACCTTCCTCTGTTCTTGCAAGGAAGGGTCACTATGAAATCTTGAAGAGATTTTGCCATTCTTTCCTATCTTACTTATTTATTTATTTTTGGCTGTGCGTGGCTTTCCTTGCTGCATGGACTTTTCTTCCGTTGTGGTGAGCGGGGATTACTCTCTAGTTGCGGTGCTCAGGCTTCTCAGTGCAGTGGCTTCCCTTGCTGTGGAGCACTGGCTGTAGGGCACACAGGCTCAGTGGTCACAGCCCCTGGGTCTAGCGGTCAGGCTCAAGAGTTGTGGCACACGGACTTAGTTGCTCTGTGCATGTGGGACTTTCCAGATCAGGGATCAAATCTGTGTCTCCTGCATTGGCAGGCGGATTCTTTACCACTATGTCCTCAGGGAAGCCCTCTTTCCTATTTTTAGACATGTTTTTCTATTGTGCTGAAAGTCACATAATACAAGATGTACTATTTGAACCATATTTAACTGCATAGTTCAGTGGCACTAAGTACATTCACATTGTTGTATAGCCCTCGCCAACATCGTGTCCCCAAATTTTATATATGAGATTCACCTGGGGCAAAGGTGTGATTAAAATGCAGATGATCATCTTGCCCATTCTCAGAAGATTCTTCTTTGGGAGGCTTGGAGAAGGGGCAGGAATTTGTATTATCAACAGCCTCCAACCACCGCTGGCCCCCGCCCCGCATTGCCCTGCAGCGAGAACATGGAGGAGCTTAGAGCCTGACAATAGGCTCAATGTGTTTACTGAATTGCTGCTAAATTAATTTTCTCAGTAACTGATGTGTTGAGAATGTTTATTGCTCTTTCAAGAGATTTAACAAATCTCCACCCTTCTGTGTGGGCAGTTTCCACACATAATCTAACTTTTGTGAAAGAGTCCCAGTGGCATACCTAAACCATCATTTCAGAATCCTGGAGTCTTTTTCCAAAGCTCTCAGGTGGCACCCACAGCCTTCCAGCTAGAGCTTTGCAACCTGCTGGATTTGGTGTCTGGCTTCCCCTGCAGATGTAGACATGGTTGTTGAGTGACTAGCCCTATTTTAAAATGGGAACTACAGAAATAAGTCAGAACTTATTCGTTCCACATGCTTTCTTTCATCCCTGCCTCTTTCCAAGCAAGTTTTAGCCTCTTTATATGGCAACAGGTTTAAACAAAATGATTAGGTCTCTTGAGTTTTTAATCTCCATAGTCCTAGGGGAAAATGATGTCTATATCCTTTGTTCTCCTGGTCTTAGGGACCCTCTACTGCCTCTCAAGTTTCTAGGGGAACCTCTACATCTTTTTTCATAGTAGAGATAAAAACCTCCTTCTCTTCTCCTTCCACAAAAAGTAGAATCAATTAAAAATCTTTCTTAGAGATATCCTGCTGCTCATAAAATATAAAACATGGCAGATAACCCTCCTCTCCATATGCAGCCACTTCCCATAAGCATTAAGTGAAAGGCGCTCAATCGTGTCTGACTCTTTGCATCCCCATGGACTCTACAGTCCATGGAATTCTCCAGGCCAGAATACTGCAGTGGGTAGCCTTTCCCTTCTCCAGGGGATCTTCCCAACCCAGGGATTGAACCCAGGTCTCCTGCATTGCAGGTGGATTCTTTATCAGCTGAGCCACAAGGGAAGCCTCCCGTAAGCATTAAAGCCACTTAGCTATTTGCATTACAGGAAAACCTCACCATATGTATTTAAACTTCGAGGGGAAAAGAAAGAAAAAGAACTACTACAGTCTTTTGTGTGCATTTTTTATTTATTCATGTCATTATACAGGTTTCTAAATATAAAAGCATCGCATCTTCTTTGTGACATCTTCCCCGTGGTAAATCTAATTAAACTGCCATTAAAGGCTGTGTTCCCTCTATTATGCCAAGGTGACCGCAGCAGCAACTAAATGTGAACAGTATCTTTCTTTGTTCACAGTCAGGCATTTGAGGAGGAACTGGCAACAGTTGGTATAGAAATCGATTTTCACAATTATTCTTATGTTGCATTTTTTTTTTATAATCAGTATTTGCTGAATTTGATATCATTGTCAATTAAAACAATGAATAACCATGAGAAAAAAAAATTATATAACTACTGCATTTCCTTGTACTATATAATCGAGTTTGATGGCCAGTTAAAATCAACATTTGCATATTTCTCTGGCTTTTGATCAAGAGCCCCAGTCTGTGTCTCTGTGCAGACAGCTCCCTTTCCAATCTATTTGCTTGACTCTAATAGGGCTGTTGCTGACTTCTGAATACGGCTAGTAAGTTTCAGCCCTCAAGTTTGGCTCATGATAATTTCCATCTTTAATGTATTTTTTTCATCTCAATGCCATCCATCTTTGGGACTCAGTTTGAAATGAAGCTTCTCTTAGACCTCGGCGGCCCAAAGTGATTTCACCGAGTCAGCTGACTGCCCACGTGACCCACACCACAGATATTTATTTTGTGACTTCGCATCTGTTCATTCAAAGCATCTCTGGGTCACCAACCTGAGGAAGAGGAGGATAGTTCATAATTCTGGACATGTACTCTCTCCATGGCAAGGGCTCACATTTTGCTCTCCAGGTCCTGGCATAGGATGGGGTGGAGCCGGAGTGCCCTTAACTCACAGAAGCCAAGTAGGCTGGGGTTTGCTAGCAGGGCCCCTCGGTCTGCTCATTTGCTGTAACTTTTGTTTTAACTTTCATTCGTCTCCTCTCTATTGCTCTCATGTTGGAGCCTCATGTACACTTGCTGCCCTGGGCAAACAGGCTGTCTTTCCCTCTGTGTCCCTTGTTCCCTGCTACTGCGCGCGTGCACACACACACACATACACACGGCAGTTCCATACCTGTGGGGTTGCAGGGCATCCCAGGTCCTCTGGCTCACCTGGGCCTCCACTAGTTTCCCCCATACCTCCCTCTGAGCATCAACACCCCTCCTGGTCCAGCTGCTGGCATCCAGTTCTCCTCACCTTTCATCCCTGGCCACCTGCTGCTGACTAAGGCATGTTGGTTTCTTCTCCTCCCCGTCCCCATTTTGCCCCTCCCTTCTCTTTGTAGGGCAGTTTTTAATCTGTCCATCTCCACTGCATGGCTAGATTTCCTTCCACCTGGATGTGGAGACCTCTGACCATGTCTGTGGCCCCAGAGATGGATGCTCACTCTGGCAGAAGTGGGGCCATGGACAAACATCTTTCTCACTAGCTAGAGCCCCCACTTTGCTCCTCCAAGTCTTTGTCCCTGATGGACTCTAAATAAATGTGAGTTGAGTTCAATCATCTCAAAGCTCTCTTTCAAAACCCCTGCAGCAATTAAAGTTACTATTTGTCCAGCTTCTATCAGGCTGCCGAGTTCTTTACTTGAATTATCTCATCAAATACTTACAGTATTACCATAGGGCAAATACTTTTTTTTTTTTTCTTCTTCTATTTTGTATGTGAGGAAACAGAGTCAGAGAAATTCATAAGCTTGCTCCAGGCTACTCAGTCCATAAAAGTCAAAGAAGAGACTCAAACTCTAATCCTCTGATTCTATGGTTTGCATGTTGTTTCTGCTCTGACAGGCCCATTCCCCAATGAGAAGCAAAATCTCCAGGCGGGTTTGGATTTATAATTCTCAGTTTACAAAGCCAGTCATTTAACTCCAAGGAGGGTGCCTCAGGGTGGAACAGAGGCTACCCAGTTAATGGTCCACTTTGACCAAAAATGTTAAAAATATATAAAAAAGAGGGGCTTTGTTGTCGATTAGCACATTTAATTATTTGAGATTTACCTATGGAATTTGGAAAATTTAAGGCATATTGAGATATTCCTTCCTCTGAATCCCAGAGTTGAATTTTTCTCCATGGATCTGTCTTTTGACCCAAATTCTTAGAGTACTCCCGTCCACTCTAACAGTTTACATTGAAATACGTCTTTCCTAAGCGGGTGATTTGTCAGCTGAAGGTTAATGAGAGCAATGCTAATGACTCAAGGTAATAAGTGTATCATATTCTAAATCAAGCTCCCTTAAGAAGTATTACTATGTAATTACGCTCTAGGAAACCTGCACCATCTCCTAAATCAAAGTCAGGGAGACCTTCTTTCTTAGCAGCAATGTGTTTGTCTTCTGTCTTTCTCTATTTGATTTCACAAGTTTCATAAATCATTTAGCAGCTGCAATTGTTGTCAAAATGTTTTGGTTTCAAATGTAAATATTTATAACTATGTCGGCTTTTTTTTTTCCCCCAAGCAAAGAGAAAGAACTGTGTTAAAAAAAAAAAAACCAAAAGCTAGAATTGCCAATGCTTTTAGCTTAGCCAGGATGAGCCACTATTATGGGACCAGGATCCTCTCTGAGGATCTTGCCAAGTTCTCCCTTGAAAATAAATGGTCCTCACTAGGGAGTGGGCTTCCCAGGGGATGCTAGTGGTGAGGAACCCACCTGCCAGTGCAGAAGACTAAGAGACAAGGGTTTAACCCCTGGGTCAGTTAGATATCCTGGCGAAGGGCATGGCAACACACTCCAGTATACTTGCTTGGCAAATTCCAGAGAGAGGATCCTGGTAGACTACGGTTCTTAGGGTTGCAGAGAGTTGGACATGACTGAAGAGACTTAGCATACACACAGTATCAGGGGGCACATGCCCAGCTTAAAGCTGGAGCTGCAAAGTGAGTTTCAGGATTCCCAAACCCAACTGAATTGGATGGACGCTGACTAGACTTGGTGCTGCCCTGGGTAAGCGACCGTCATGCTAGGTGAGAGGCACAAGTGCATTTTTAAGGCATTTCCAAGTGTTCCAAGGAACTTGGGAATGATCATCATTCCAGTTTTTCTGAGGAAACATGGTTCACATGGGAAAACAATTAACAAACAGTTTCATGATAGACCCTTTCATCCATCTTCCTCCCATTGTCTCTCATGGCTGGACACTCTTTCAAGGATGTGTCTGTGAGCCAGGTGGGCTGTGACAAAGTGAAGCAGTCACGGGCTTTCAGCAGCAGAACACTTGCCATCTTCATGGGAATCCAAGAAGAATTCATTCATCAGACTTGTCTGCAAGCTGTTTTTCCTTTTCCTTTTTTTTTTTTTTTAAATCCAGCAAGGGGACTTCCCCGGTGGTCCACTGGTTGATACTTAGCCTTCCAAACCAGGGGGTGTGAGTTCAATCCCTATTAGGGGAGCTAAGATCCTACATCCCTTGTGGCCACAAAAGCAAAACACAAAAGAGAAGCGATATTGTAACAAATCCAATAGACTTTAAAAATGATCAACATAAAAAAATCCTTAAAAAATAAATAAAAAATAAAAATCCAACATGGCTTACAATGAAAGTCTTGTATGAACTGCAATGATCATAAAATGATGGAAACTATAGACTAGGAAAAGAAAATCAGCCATACATTGGGTAGCAGAGTTATCACATGAGATCATTAAATGTTCTAAGCTTCCAGAAGCTTCAGAAGGAGAATCACAATGGCATGCCCAGCATTCACATCTTCACTTTCTAATAGTAAAAACAACATTAACAGTTTTTTTAACCAACTTTGAGGATGAGGAAGGCATTATTCTCCAGACTTGTCAAAGCTATTTATTTTTTTCCTGGTGTATTCCATTTCTACCTTTATTCTTATGGAAATTCACATTCATAGTGTTTGTAATATTTCATGTTCCTCTTATCTTCTCGACTCTCACATAACCATATGTCAGGTTAATTTTGACAGAGGTGAGATGACCAACAGGTCACAGGGAAGGCCCTGAGGAGCACCTAGGATGTCTGGGGCAGATGTGAAGTTGGCTCTGCTCAGGGCCCAGGCAGCTGAAGGGTCAGGATGCCCTTGGAGGCTGAGGAAAGCCAGTAAAATTCTCCTTAGAGAATAGGCGTGCATGTCCGTGTGTGCTCAGTCACTTGTCATGTCCAACTCTTTGTGCCCATGAACGGTAGCCCACCAGGATCTTCTGTCTCTGGGATTTCCATAGGGTCTGGCCAATGAAAAAAATCTATCCTGAGATTGTAACCATGGCCATATCCAGAGATCAGAGAACCTTGCTATGTGGTACATAGGTCAGCGGTCCCCAACCTTAGTGGCACTAGGGACCAGTCTTGTGGAAGACAATTTTTCAAAGACAGTGGAGGTGGGGTATGGTTTTGGGACGATTCAAGTACATTATATTTATTATGGCACTGTGCTTCTGACAGGAAGCAGAGCTGATGGGGAGCTCAAGCAGTAATGTGAGTGATGGGGAGCAGCTGTAAATATGATGAAGCCCCCAAAAAGATGAAGCCTTGCTCCGTGGCCAGCTGCTTACCTCCTGCTATGCAGCCCAGTTCCTACCAGGCACGGGACCAGTATGTGTCCATGGCCCACAGGTCGGGGGCCTCTGATATAGGTAATGCCATGGCTGTGCCCACAACTGGGCCACCGGAATTGGGAGAGTTGTGCCCCAGAAGCTGAGTACCCAGAAGCTGGGTACCCGGAAGTGCCGGTCTGGGCGGCTGGAGAGGGGAACATCTAGTCTACAATGGAAGCACCCTCCTGACTGGGCTTTGCAAGAAAGGGATTCCGCTTCTGCTGACACTTCCTATGTAATAAACTATTTAAAAGTCGCCTCTGGTACCTTCCTTACCCCTGTTATGCAACTAATCTCCCCAAAGAAAACACAGTTGGAGGCGTCTGGGGTGTCTGAAGGAGCCAAGCAAAAAAGCACATTCCGTGCATGAGCTGTGCTGGCTTCCGTTCTGGCAGCACCCAGGCACGGGGAAAACTTGTGTTTCTTCCAGATGGTTCGGGGCTCCAGGGACACATTTTTGGTCTCTGCCTTTGTCAAGTTCTCCTGTATTTTCACTGGTAATGACTCAAACGGGGGCCAGGGGAGTGATCTGCTGGAAAAAAAAAATAATAATGATGATAAATCCTGCCGATGCCTCTTTTCTGAAAAGAGCAGGCATCTGTGTTCTGCTTCCTATGCCAGGCCTGTCTGGTTACCTGTTTTCCCCCAGTCCCAGTTCCCTGGTTTGTGGGTGCTGGCGTGTGCACAGTTCCAAAACACCTTAATGAGAAGGATCCTATCGTGGGGCTGTCATTATTGTGAACATCTGTGAACTGTTGAGTTTAATTGAGCTACAGCCAATGTTTATTGTGTGTGGAAAGAGTAGGGGATTAATGGTTGTTTGATTGTCTTTAGATGGTTTCTTCCTGTCTTTTGCTTTCTCCTCTGACGTTTTGGCAGGAGTTACAAAAAGGAAAGGGAACCTGGAAGATCAGGCATCTAAATCACCCAGGAGTCTGGATTTTCAAACAAAGCAACACGAGGTGGGGTTTTTCTTACAGCCTTTCTTTGGAATATATAGTACAAAATTTAGGGGTAAGTTCGAAAGCAGTTAATCAGTGGGAAAAGTTAGTTCCCCCATAGGGAAAAAAAAAAAAAAAACACTCCAGATAATTCATTGTAATTCCCCACATCTTATCCACTTTGTACAGTCATTTCCAAATCTACTTATCTTAAATAAACTGGAACTGAGTTGAAGATATGAAAGTTCATGAAAGACCTTTTAGATTAAACTGCAAGGTTTGCAAACTTTTTTTTAGGTAAAAAAGCAAATAATCCTTATTATTATTATTATTTTTCCTCTTAACAAAGGTGAGTACAAATGCATTTTGCACTTGTCTTGGCTTCTCTACTCTGGCTATCCTCTCCAGTTGCAGAATGCTAGACATCATCTTTCCCCATCCTTGACAAAGCTTTCAAGACTTAAACCACAGATCAGGTTTTTATTTTATTTATATACTTATTTTTTTTCCATTATGACTTCAATCTGGAGAGCAACTTCCAAGATGCTTTTCAGTAAGAAGTGGTCCATGTGTCTGGCATTTTAACTTCATTTTCATAAGAAATTTGGGCATATGGAAGTATTCCAACTCTAGATTTCAGGCTCTTCCTCTGTGCTATAAACCTGTGCTCACAGCTGCAGAGAAAGACATTTCAGCATGTTTAGTAGCTAATCTTCAAAGAGACATCATTTGAAGGCAAGCTGTGGAAAATATGCATGGAGATGCCTGCATCTGACTTTTTTCTGTTGAATGACAAATACCCTGCATGGAGTGTGCCAAGGTAAAGAGATTGGCCTGGGGTTGAAACTTCTTGCTCCTGTCTGGAGTCACAAGCAGTGACCTCCATCCACACCCTTGGCAGTCCTAACAAGACTCCAGCCCCACACCCCAGTTTCTCTGCCAGGCGCATACCCCATCATAGGAGCAGAAGTAGCATCTTTCTGCAGGAGGCCAGGTGATACCTTTCTATGTCACTTCAATCAGAGGTCACAGGACACTGAAACAAAAATAAATAAATAAATAAACACAAGCAATAAGATAAAAGAGAAAGCCCTTCAGAATAAAATTCCTTTGGTCCAAGTACACACTTTTCCTTTTATCCTAGCTAGCAGTTTTCTTAGAGAAACCTGAAAGAATACAAAGAGAGTGCTGAAAAAGACATATGTGACTGAAATTAGCTGTTATCTTCAGGACGCCACTGGATTGCACATGGGATAATGAATTAAATGAAGTAGAAACCATGGCCTGAACTGGAAATGTGCTGTGTGCCTAATGTAATTAATCTCTATTGAAACAGCTAAGCCATTTAATTTGTGTTGCATGAATAATGAAATGAAAGGGGCATGTAGAATGAACTTTTTAACCAGCAGAGAAGATGCAACCCGCAGGCTTCAAAACTGATTGGGAGTTTCCTGACAGCTCTGTAGATTTATGTGTACTGGCTATACTCCCTTTCTCTCATTGGCCAGTCAGGGATTGGTCTTGCATTTCAGACCGGCCTGGTCCATCTGGACTTTTGGGGAAATCGTCATCACGAGGACAGCTTTGGACAGGGACCCAAAGGGTGCATGCAGAGCCCAGATAGCTGCTGGATGCCTCTAGCCCTTCCCTGCGAAGGTTGAGCTTTCTTCTTTCCAGATTTGCTTCCTCTGAAGACTTGGAGAGAGCAGTTAAGTTAGTTATCTGACAACTGGTGTCATGTCCCTCTGAGCCTCTGAGACCATCAAGCTCCTTTGAAAACACTGGCATGGCTACAGGGGGCTGAGAAGGACAGTGCCTGGAGGGCTTCAGTCCAAATATTGGGGCAGAGGTGGGAGAATGAAGGGGTGAAAAATATTTTATCAAAAACAGTGAAGAATTTTCTGGGACAGTCCAATTAAATTCCTACTTAGAAATTTAGGATAAAAATTATTTGAAAAAGCACTGACTCTTGGGTAATGTATGTAACTTATTAAAAAAAAAAAGCCTCCTTAGATAACCTCCATTTCCCTTTGCCTTCCAACTCTTTCCTTGGCTTTTTTTCCTGTCATCAATGGAACAAACATAACTCATGACACAATCTCTGAACAGAGCTCTGACTAACAGAGTCTATGGAAAAATAAAAACTTAAAGGTGAAAATAACAGAGGACCTCAGTAAGGAAAAACAGGGACAAAGGAAGAAATCTTGTGATGTATAAGCATAGGTAAAAAATGTCAGTTATATTCCACTACTCAGTGTCTATATGGTTTTAACCAAATAGAAAAGGCAGTCTTTGAAGGTATATCTAGTCACCATTATAATTAGGAATTTCCATCTAGCCTTGACAATTCTTTCACTTTAATGTATGCAAAACAACAACAACAACAACAAAAACAAGCTAATCACTCAGCTGACTCTGAAGGCCTGAGTGGTGGTCTAGCCTTATAGGGTTCCACAAAGTTCCCTCTCACCTCCTCCCTCAGAGCTCCCTCACCTCCTGTCTCAGAGCTCCCCTCACCTCTTTCCTCAGAGCTCCCCTCATCTCCCTCAGAGCTCCCCTCACCTCCCTCAGAGCTCCCCTCACCTCCTCCCTCAGAGCTCCCCTCATCTCCTCCCTCAGAGCTCCCCTCACCTCCTCCCTCAGGGCTCCCCTCACCTCTTCCCTCATAGCTCCCCTCACCTCTTCCCTCAGAGCTCCCCTCACCTCCCTCAGAGCTCCCCTCACCTCCTCCCTCAGGGCTCCCCTCACCTCCCTCAGAGCTCCCCTCACCTCCTCCCTCAGGGCTCCCCTCACCTCCTCCCTCAGAGCTTCCCTCACCTCTTCCTCAGAGCTCCCCTCACCTCCTGTCTCAGAGCTCCCCTCACCTCCTGTCTCAGAGCTCCCCTCAGCTCCTCCCTCAGAGTTCCCCTCACCTCCTCCCTCAGAGTTCCCCTCACTTCCTGTCTCAGAGCTCCCCTCACCTCCTGTCTTAGAGCTCCCCTCATTTCCTGTCTCAGAGCTCCTCTCACCTCTTCCCTCAGAGCTCCGCTCACCTCTTCTTTACCTTCAAAGCAGCTTCAGAGGCTGAAAATCACCCTCTGTTCCACCTTCCTTTTTAACACTCTCTCCAGGTGCTGGATTTTCTGCCTAAGAGGTCAAATTTTCTGCCTAAGAGGCCCTAATACTTGTTCTAACCTGCCCCGAAGTCCTTCACTGTCTCTTCTATGGAGTCTACTTCCTCATCAAGTATGCTTGCTCTTCAAATATCTACTGGACCAGAACACACCTAAGTATAATTATCTAAACTAAGTTATTCATTCATTTTAAAGATAATTTTCCTTTTTCAAAAGAAGTGTGTCTCTAAGTGTAAGCATGCATTAAATTCATTGATAAGGTTGAAGGTTTTTGAGGAAAGGAAAGACAAACTTTTTATCCTCTCTCTTGCTCAGGCTACTATTCAGCCAAGTGGCCCCAGTCCTGGGAATATCATCATATCAGAAAATGAGCTATTGAGAGAAGCCTCTGGTCTGTTCAACATGCTTGGTTCTATCTTGCTCATCTTCAAATGTGTGACTTCTAAGAAGAGGTCATAAAAGATCCTGTAGCACTTGCTGACTCTCTTTCAGATTGCTTGCTGTCTAAATCCAGCTAGTGTCCTGAGGGCACTCAAGCTGACCTGCGGAGTGGCCATGATCAAGAAACTTGAGCCCCCTGCCACCAGCCAGGAAGTGAACTATCTTGCAGCAGATCCTCTTCTCCCAGGGAAGCCTCGGGTATTGTAGCCCCAGCTGATCCCTTGATCACAACTTCACAAGACACCCTCACCCAGTGAACCTACTTCTTCATTTCTGACCCACCATAACCATAGGAGTGTAAATGTTTATTCTCTTAAGTGTCTAAGTTTTAAGGAAATTTGTTACTTAGCACTGGCTAACTAATAGACATTTAAAATATGTTTTATATAAAATGTTTAAAATTATGTACAATTAAATAAATGCAAATCTTCTCCCTTGTTCTAAAAGGATTTGAGATCACTTTGTGATTATCTGATTTGCTCAGGGAATGATCAAATTTGGCTTGGTCTTTTTAAACAAGCTATTTATATGCCAGTAATATCTCAATGTGCTACAAACTGAATTTTCTTGTTTAAAGAATCTAACATATATTTTTACCTTTACACTTTTAGCCTATTTGTTGTAAACTAGAAAAAGCTATCAACATAATATTAAAACAGAACTTACTACTAGCATAGAAAATTGGACTGATTATTTGTAACTTATATATGACTAAAGTTTAATTTAAGAAGGTATATTCTTTATTTTCTTGGTTTCTTTTTGGAAAAATACATGTTTTCTGTAGCTATTCAGAACAATGGAAGGCCCTTATACTGGTTTGACTTCATCTAAACTGTGAAGGTTTTCTTAAATTAAAAAAAAAAAAAAAGCAAATTTTCTACCTTTCAATTATGGTGTTTCCTGGATTTGGACTGAGTAGTCTAATTATGCCTAATTTTATCCCTCATTTGCAGAAAATGAAGAATCTGCAGCAAAAAACATCAAGTGAAGTTAAGAGCTCATTGTATTTAAGAATGTCCTAGTGTGTCAACAAAGAGATAATAGGAGCTAATGAATCTGATTCTCTTCCTGACTGGTCCAACAGCAATTATTCTGGTATTATGCAAAATTTGAAAGTTCCTTCTTAAACAGTATAGTCTACGTATTTTATTCCTTAAATAGCCCAATTAATGTATTCGCCCACATTTCTGCTTTTTTAATCTTGGAATCAGGAAATTTGCAGCAGCTTGAAAAAATCAGCTATCTAAAACTTACTGGCTTAAATAACACTAATAAGTTTATCTTATGCAAGTTTTAATAGGTCCAAAAATTGGAAGCAGCTACACTAGTTGGTTCTGGATCCAAATCTTTCAAGAGATTGCAGCCAAGATGTAGGCCGGGGCTACAACTATCTGATAGTTTGACTGGGGTTAGAGGATCTGCCTCCAAGACGGCACACTCCTTGGCAACAGGCAGGAGACCTCAGCTCCTCGCTACTCAGACGTCTGCATAGGGTGTCTTGTGGGTCTCACAACAAGGCCACTGGCTTTCCATGGGCTACATAATGGAAGAAAGAGGAATGCAGAGCAACAAAGTTTCTTACAACCTAGTCTTGAAGTCACAAACCAGCATTTCTGTAATATCTTTATGGTTACACAGGGCACCCCTGTCGTGTGTAGATTTTAGAGGGACACCGTGTACTTGTCTTGTACAGCTCATAACTGCCCGAAAGGATTTGGGGATACTACTCACTCTCAAATCCATTAAAATTATTTTCTGTAAAGCACATGAATATTTTCATGAGTTACTTTTTGTTTTAACCTAAGGAATTTATCACAAATTTATTTTTAAAAACTTAACTTCTTGAAACCATTTCTGTTTGAAATGAGAGGAAGTGATGAAGACAGTCTTTTCATTCTTTTTTTTTTTTCCTGGTACTAAAAATAGTTTAGTATATATAAAATATTGTTTTAAATTTTATTGGACTATAGTTGATTTACAACATTGCGTTTCTGCTGTACACTGAGGTGAGTCAGTTATACATATACTACATGAATCCACTCATTTCTAGATTCTTTTCCCATTTAGGTTACTACAGAGTATTGAAAAGGGCTCCCTGTGCTATATAGTGGGCCCTTATCCATTAAAAAAAAAAATGAAATAATGTCATTTGAAGCAACATGAATGGACCTAGAGATTATCACATTGAGTGAAGTCAGACAGAAAAAGACAAATATCATATGGTATCACTTACATGTGAAATCTAAAAAAATGGTAAAAATGTTTTGTCTTTTCTCCATTCATTAGGAAGAAGCTCTTAAGAACAATAGCAATTAAATTCACTTGAACAACAATAAAAAAAAAGGAGAAAACTTTTCAAAACTCTGGATTTGAAGACTGTGGAGAAGAACTGTAGATTGGCATAATTCAGATTTCTTTCTTTCTTTTTTTTTGCCTGTGAAGAAGATCAGCCCTGGGATTTCTTTGGAAGGATTGATGCTAAAGCTGAAACTCCAGTACTTTGGCCAGCTCATGCGAAGAGTTGACCCATTGGAAAAGACTCTGATGCTGGGAGGGATTGGGGGCAGGAGGAGAAGGGGACAACAGAGGATGAGATGGCTGGATGGCATCACTGACTCGATGGACGTGAGTCTCAGTGAACTCTGGGAGTTGGTGATGGACAGGGAGGCCTGGCGTGCTGCGATTCATGGGGTCACAAAGAGTCGGACATGACTGAGCGACTGAACTGAATTGAACTGATAGGTCTGCAACTAAATGATCAAACCATTTATTTAATCCATGCCACTTTGAAAAAGTAAAATCTTGTCCAGTGCAGAGTCAGCGATGCAGAGTTTCATTTAGAATGATTTTACTGTATAGACATTAAAATAATTTAAAGGTATTAATTGAATTAGTACATTTTACATGTTTTATTCAGCAGTATAGAAACATTCAAAATATAAAGTGTTAGTTATTTTTTAAAATTTCCTTCAAAATATCAGAAATCTTTGTTATGAAATTTTCCAGGCCATCATACCTTTAATTACAGGGGATGGTATGGATTCTATTTTTTTTTAAGGACCAGTTTTTAGTGGAATGATGCATGTTGAAGTCAAATGGATGCAGTTTTGAATCCTTATTTGTATTTGACCTTGGACAAATGACATAGTCCTTGAGCATCAGCTATGTATAGGAGACAGTACCTATCCTGCTGTTTCCCTAGAAAGAAAATAAAGAATTTTAGTAACATTATTAGCACAGGTCCTGCTAGCTTGTAGGGACTCAAAAAGCTAGCCCTGATGGTTATTCAGGTAACACCAGCTCTCTGAAAATTTGGATATAAACTTTCTAGATATTAAATTGTGTTTAAAATACACTTAGGAAGTTGCTTCTAATAAAATCCTCTGTTAACTTTCTATTAATATTTTGAAAGGAGAATAATCTCTCTGTAAGGAAACTCTGACCTTCAAATGACCAACAGGTTGGTCTAGATATTTACATGTTCAGTTGGCCTGGACTGGGATGTAACACATCTATGCCAACAAGGGGTGCCTGCAGCCCTAATGAAAAAGAAAATATTATATATCTCTGATCTTGTACTCCATGCCTTTGAATTCAGCAACAGATAGAGGAGAAGCTGGGCCAGTGCCAGAGACAATAAACATGAATTTCTCCTTAGATATAAGCACAGTGTTTACAAGGTTAGCCATGTAACACAGGACTTTGACATTATGTGACACAACTTTTGTTGTGTTAATGCACTTCATTCATATGCTGATAAGACTTCTGTTGCTGGTGGCAGAAGGGTGCCTTTAACTTAATACAAAGGGCAGCTGTAAGTTTTAATTTACTACAACCTGATCACCCCAATTGGATGTGCTATTCTCATCATAAATTTAACTATGGTTACATTGCTTGGGCAGATAATTAGAAAGCACACCATTACTCCTACACTGAATACAATATGCTTTTTGTTTTTTGCCATAGCCATTTTAACACTTTAAACAGTAAATTAAATTTACAATGCGGTTATCAAAGTGCAGGCAGTGATAGTGACAAAGAACATAGATTATCTGGTTCAGCCTCCTCATTTTACCAATGAGGAAACAGCTCCGAAGAAGGCAGGGGGTCTTCCCAGAGGTCACCCAGCTGCTGAGAAGCAAAGCTGATGCTGGAACCCAGGAGTCCTGTCTTCCAGTCTAACTTTCTTTCCTCTGTTGTACACCAACAAAGAGTGAAATACAGTAATGTGCTAGGGGGATTCTGGGTTTCTTTTTCTTACTCATTCACACTCTCTTTAAAGAAATTGAAACATTCTGCCAGCTTTTCTATGGAGTATAAATTATCCACTGAGTAACTACAACGTGTTGAAGAGCTTTGGGGTAGCAATTTCTTCCATTCTTTTTATGCCTTCTAGACCCATTCTGTATCATTTTATGCAATTGTCAGGTGAGTGTATGCACCTCAGTTCTGTCTCGTCACAACAAAGATTTGGAGTGACGGACATTAAAGTCCTCGGCCTGTCACAGCTCTCAGGTCTTGAACAGACCATGTTATAGCTCTCAGGTCTCGAACAGATCATGTTATAGCTCTTAGACAAGTTACAGCTCTGTGTTACAGCTATACTTTATTTAGAAAATAGCAGGAAAATCCATCCTCGAGGCATGAGGGCATGTCGGCCCAAAGACAAAAAGAGAAGAGCGCCCCAGCGCTCAGGGGGAAGAGAGAGAGAAAAAGACCCCTTTCCCTTTGGTTCCTCTTTTTATATGTTTTTTCCTCCCCGCTGGGCCTGCCCTACGTAAATTGGGGCAGAAGTGGGGTAGAGCTGTTTGTTCTACCTGAGGTTCTCACTCCAGTCCTCGGACCTTCCTTTGTTCTATTTTTGCGGGCTTTCCCCTTCCTTGTCTTTTAGCCACTGCCTTTCTGGACTCCTGTTTCCTATTCTAATTACCTAACACAATCAACGCATCTCCTTGCTTGTGCTATATCTCTGTTCCATTCCGACCTCAAAATACAGTAAACTCATACATTCCATTCCATTCTATTGCAAGTATCTGCCCTAGAGGAGGCAGTGCTCCTAGTGATGGGTCCCCTGCAAGGAGTAACAAAGAAACCAAGATCTACATCCTCTTCATAGAATCCTGAGAACTCGCTTCACGAAACTGTTCTATGACTTCCGTTGCTTCCTTCGGGGAGCTGTCTAACCACAGTAACCCTTTTGTACTGCATCACTGAAATGTTTCATATAGTGAAAAAAAACAAAAAGCAGGTTCCTAGGCTCCATCTCAAATCACTGAGTTAGAATTTCTGGGTTAAAAATCTCCATTTATAACAAGCACCCTTGGTGATTCTTAAGTCATCTTAAGTTTGAAACCCACACTCGTACAAAAATGAATGTCTGCTAAATTCACTGGACATTCACCACATGGCCCCGTTTTTCTATTTGTCACCTTATATGTGAGTAAAATATTTTGTCTATTGTGCCATTGACTTCTTAATGACAGTGGCTCTAATTGCACATTTTTCTGTGTGCCTGAGAGTGCTTAGCACCATTTATTGAATATATTAGCTATTCAATTTGCTAAATGACTCCATAATTAAATGTGAAATGACATTATTCATTCTTGAGACACTTTTCTCCCCAGGAATGCAGCACGATATTTTATTTTTTATTTCTTAAACTGTGTACTTTCCAAAGATGCTAATACCGACCAGAAGCTCTATGGGGATGCTATGTAACCCCCTCTTCTCTCCCTTCCCTCCTCAGTTCATTGAGTATTACCGGTCCTTGCCCTCAATATATAGACACTTGCTCCAGAGTAGGGCGTGTGGCTCTGGCCTCAACTAATCAAGGCAATCCCATCTATTGCATATTCAGGGGTGAGTATGACCCCACTAAGACCAATGAGACACAAGGGGAGATTGACTGGGAGCCCTAAGAACATGGGGATTTCTTCATATGGAAGAGAGAGCATGTAACCTTGGTGGCCACCTTACAACCTTGACAGCAAGCAGCCTTATCATACGGCAGATACTGCAGAAGTCAGAGCAGAGATGGCAAGACCTAGAGTCTCAAAGTGCTGATGGGTCAAACTATCCATGAAGTTGGCTTGCCTTCAGCTTTGCTGGTCACACAAGGCAATAATCCTTTTTATTATTTAAGTTGCTTTGAGCTGGAAGTTATGTTGTGCATCTGTGCATGCTAAGTCACTTCAGTTGTGTCCAACTCTTTGCGACCCCATGGACGGTAGTCCACCAGGCTCCTCTGTCCGTGGGACTCTCCAGGAAAGAATAGTGGAGTGGGAGAATAGATGAGAATAGATGCCCTCCTTCAGGGGATCTTCCCAACCCAGGGATGGAACCCAAGTCTCTTACATCTCCTGCATTGGCAGGTGTGTTCTTTACCACTAGTACCACCTGGGAAGCCCGGGTGTTCTGTTACATGTTATCAAAAGCATCCTGAGTGACATAGATAAGGAGCAGGTTTATCTTTGTCACTGCCTTATCCCCAGGGCCTGGCCCAGTAAATAATACAAAGTCAACAACCAAGATATAGTTTTGAGTGTATAAATGAGCTATAATTGTGCACTCTTGCTGTCTTACTGAACTAAATAAATGCAATATATCCAGAAACTACAATGATTTCTTTTTTTTTTTAACAGAATATCCTGATTTCTTATTGGAAACTATCATGTTGTCCAATACACTAAGCTATACATTCCTGTACTGAATCCAAACTTATTCAAATGCTATGTTAGTTTCTGAGAATATGGAGATTTTTTAATAAATAAGATGAAAAGAATTCATGTTTGCTGACTCTCTGAATTTCATTCCAATCTCAAAGAAAGGCAATGCCAAAGAATGCTCAAACTACCACACAATTGCACTCATCTCACACTAGCAAAGTAATGCTCAAAATTCTCCAAGAGAGGCTTCAACAGTACCTGAACTGAGAACTTCCAGATGTTCAAGCTGGATTTAGAGAAGGCAGAGGAACCAGATATCAAATTGCCAACATCCTCTGGATCATCAAAAAAGAATGGGAGTTCCAGAAAAGCATCTATTTCTGCTTTATTGACTATGCCAAAGCCTCTGACTGTGTGGATCACAACAAACTGGAAAATTCTGAAAGAGATGGGAATACCAGACCACCGTACCTGCCTCCTGAGAAATCTGTATGTAGGTCAAGAAGCAACAGTTAGAACCAAACATGGGAACAACGGACTGTTCCAAATTGGGAAAGGAGTATGTCAAGGCTGTATAATGTCACCTTGCTTATATAACTGACATGCAGAGTACATTATGGGAAATGCCAGGCTGGATGAAGCACAAGTTGGAATCAAGCTGCCAGGAGAAATATCAGTAACCTCAGACATGCAGATGACACCACCCTTATGGCCGAAAGCAAAGAAGAACTAAAGAGCCTCTTGATGAAAGTGAAAGAGGAGAGTGAAAAAGCTGGCTTAAAACTCAACATTCAGAAAACTAAGATCATGGCATCCGGTCCCATCACTTCATGGGAAATAGATGGGGAAACAATGGAAACAGTGACAGACTTCATTTTCTTGGGCTCCAAAACCACTGCAGATGGTGACTGCAGCCATGAAATTAAAAGACACTTGCTCCTTAGAAGAAAAGCTGTGACCAACCTAGACAGTATATTAAAAAGCAGAGACATTACTTTGCCAACAAAGGTCTGTCTTATTCAAAACTACTGGTTTTTCCAGTAGTTATGTATGGATGTGAGAGTTGGACCATAAAGAAAGCTGAGTGCCAAAGAACTGATGCCTTTGAACTGTGGTGTTGGAGAAGACTGTTAAGAGTGCCTTGGACTACAAGGAGATAAAACTAGTCAACACTAAAAGAAATCATTCCTGAATATTCATTGGAAGGACTGACGCAAAAGCTGAACCTCCAATACTTTGGCCACCTGAGGCAAAGAACTGCAGCATGCCAGGTCTCCCTGTCCATCACTACCTCCTATAGCCTGCTCAAACTTATGTCCATGAAGTCAGAAATGCCATCCAACCGTCTCATCCTCTTTCGTTCCCTTCTCCCCTTGCCTTCAATCTTTCCCAGCATCAGGGTCTTTTCCAGTGACTCGGTCACAAGGAGTCGGACACAACTGAGCAGCTGAACTGAACTGAACTGACTATCTGAAATAGCCCTGACACTGTACTGAATGCTTTAACATACATTATTTTCCAGTGAATCCTCACATCAGCCTTATGAGATGTATATGATTATTAGTTGTGTCTGACTCTTTGTGACCCCATGGACTGTAGCTGATCAGGCTCCTCTGTCCATGGGATTCTCTAGGCAACAATACTGGAGTGGGTTGCCATTCCCTTTTTCAGAGGATCTTCCTGACCCAGAGATCAAACCCAGGTCTCCTGCATTGCAGGTAGATTCTTTACCATTTGAGCTACAGGGAAGTCCTATTATTATGACTTTAAACAAACAAGATTATCTTAGGGTGATTTATTAGACCAAAGCCATGGAGCGAATCTGTGAGGAAATTGATCCTCAAACTCAGCTTCCTGCCCTTTTTCCGCTGCACTCCAGACTGATGCTTGTGGTCAAGAAACTCACACTTCCCACCCTCCACTGGAGGTCTGCACCCAAGTTTGAAGCCTCACAGTTTCTCTTCTGCAGAGGGAACTCAGCAATCCATTGTTCCAAGGTCACTGAAGGGAAAAATACATGCCTTTGCCTCAGAGAAATAATAATGTTGGTTACCCACAGTGCTTTTTGTCCTGTTTTAGAATTTAATTGGAGCTAGTTTTTAGCTTCTGTGACTGCCAAATGACCAAGAGGTCGGCTGCCCTGCTGTGGGCTTTTCAGCCAATTCATGAGGGTTATTTTACTTGACAAGGGTCCTGTTTTAATGGGAAGAGTTGTCACATCCTATTCGCATCCTGTTTTTGATCTCACCACAGCGAATTTGGTTGATCTAGTCCCCTGCCCTGCACACTGTCCCTTCCTAGCTTTTTCACTTAGCGGCCCCACTTTGATATGCAGAAAGAGCTTGCCTCCTGGTCAAGCTATTTCCTGCCTGGTTGGATTTCCCCCAACACCTGAATGTGGTCTTCCGCAGCAGCCGGGTGGAAAGTGCCAGCTTCCCCCGAAGTTGTACAGCCAGCTGCTTTGGGATCGCAGGCGATGCAGTGATAGGTCCCAGCTTCCCAGCCGTTCCCTTGTTCAACAAGAGGATTCTAGGCGGTGCTGCTCCACTCATCAATGGCTTTCATTTCTTCTCAACAGCAGATGCCATTTGTTCTGTGGCCCATCAATGTCTTGAAACAAGTCTCCAGGCAACCTTGCCTGTGAGCGAGGACCCCATCAGCTCAGTGCTCCTGCCCACCAGGTGGTACCCAGAGCTTGAGCTTGCTTGAAATTCCTGTGACTTCTTATTGCCCTCAGGAGGAAAAAATAATCAAGAAGATGAAACCAGAGAAAATTTGAAAGGTGATCTATTCTCATGAAAAGTGTCTGCTCTAACAAATAAAATTGATCAATCTCTGGTTAATTAAGAACATAAGAAAGAAGATATAAATATATATTTACACAGATGTTTTCATATCCATACAGATACACATATATATTTACACAGATGTTTTCATATCCATACAGATACACATATATAATTATATAGTTTTAGATATATATGTATGATCTCAGTACTCAAATTAGAAAGCTTAATGAAATTTTACTACATTTAAAGCTTTTTAAATGACTCAAGTAGAGAGGAAAAAAATTGGAATTGGCCAAAAAAGTGAAAGCAATTTTGGAAGTTTATGAAAGAATAACGTCTAAGAAAGATGCCTGCTGCTGCTAAGACACTTCAGTCGTGTCCAACTCTGTGCGACCCATAGACAGCAGCCCACCAGACTCCCCCATCCCTGAGATTCTCCAGGCAAGAACACTGGAGTGGGTTGCCATTTCCTTCTCCAATGCACGAAAGTGAAAAGTGAAAGTGAAGTCATTCAGTCAAATCTGACTCTTAGCGACCCCATAGACTGCAGCCTACCAGGCTCCTCCATCCATGGGATTTTCCAGGCCAGCAGGCTTTAATAGAGAGTGATTTCAAAAGTTGAAGGAATAGATAATTCCTACTATTTGTGCTCCGGGAGTTGGTGATGGATAGGGAGGCCTGGCGTGCTGCAGTTCATGGGGTTGCAAAGAGTCGGACACGACTGAGCGACTGAACGACTGAACTGAACTGAACTGAACTATTAGTGCTAAGAGACCACCATAGAGTTTGGGGCAGTAGAGGTCAGAGGAAGATGTGGACAAAGGGGGATGGATGGGAGAGGAGATGTGAAGAAGGGAAGGAGAGAAACAGAGAAAGGAGGAAGGAAAAGAAGGCATGTGGCTTATAGAAGTGAGAACATGACCCTTAGAAGTAATATCTGCCATCTTCCCTCTCAACTGTAATCATTCACGTCCTTTTCAACCAGGTTTACTAAGTCAGCCTTTTTCCTGGTCCAAACCTAGGGCTTAGATTTCAATAGAAATCTCATCATCATCGCAGCTGAAGTGTCCATTAGTTTCTCTCTGGTAGCACCTTGCCCCTGGAGGGAACCCAGGACTCCTTGACACTTTATGATATGCAACTTCTCCCAGACTCTCACTCAGTTATCCCCATTAATGTGGACAAGTTTCTTTTCCTATCTTTAGCTGCTTAATGAGCTTGGAGTCCTATGTAGATTCCCAGACAGCCCAGCACAATTCTAATCAACGCCCTTCAAGTGCATAGGCTCCTTGGAATCACATGTGCATGGACTCTGTAACCATTGGTGACAGTCTTGTGTCCACATTCCAACACCTGATGCTGAGTTGGAGGGGTTAAGCCTCTTAATCCTAGATCTTGGCAAGGCTCCTATCTCTACAAGTCGCTATGCTTGCTTCATCTGAAAAGTCATCAGAAAAGTGCCAGTTATGTTGTGCATATCCAAGGAGTGGAGCTGGGCCTGATTCAGGCAGAAGGCTCTTGACACTGTTGCTGCCCACAACTCAGCCACCCACCAGGGAAGTGTATTACATCGGAGTGAGTCAGTTCTCCTTCTGGTCCTGTCCCTGAATCTCTCTTGCCCAAAAGCTGGACTTGGAGGTTGCAGTGGGTCTGAGTTCAATCTGTGATCTGTGCCCCTCACCCCAATTCCAAAGCACCCCCACCCGAGTGGGCAGCATGCTCTTTCAAAGGCTCAAACCTCCTCAGAGGCCACTACCCTGTTAAAAATTCCTCAATGACTTCTTATTGGCCTCAGAAGGAAAAATAATCAGAAGGGGAAAGCGAGAGAAAGCTTAAAAATTCATCTCTTCTGATGAAAAGCGGGAAGGGAGTTTGGGGGAGAATGGATATGTGTGTATGTATGGCTGAGACCCTTTGCTGTCCACTTAACACTATCACAGCATTGTTAATTGACTACACTCCAATATAAAATATAAGGTTAAAGAAAATGAAACCAGAGAGAATTTAATAATTGACCTATTCTAACAAAAAGTGGATGCTCTAACAAATAAAATTGACGAATCTCTGGCTTATTTAATTAAGAAAAGAAGAAAGAAGATATAAATATATATTTAGACAGATGTTTTCACATTTATACAGATATAATGTGTGAGCTTCCCTGGTGGCTGATATGGTAAAGCATCTGTCTGCAATGCAGAAGACCCAGGTTCAATCTCTGGGCTGGGAAAATCCCTTGGAGAAGGAAATGGCTACCCACTCCAGTATTCTTGTCTGGAGAATTCCAGGGACAGAGGAGCCTGGCAGGCTACCGTTCATGGGGTCGCAAAGAGCCGGACAAAACTGAGCCACTAACACTTTCACGCTTTTCATAACGATTCAAAATGGTGCAAGGTGTTTAATTTCACTTTGATAAATTAGTAAGACTCTGATATTAAAATCTGATTAAATTGCTTTAAAGATAAAATGGTAGATCAATGTTACTTATGAATATAGATGCCAAGTTACTAAAAAATTATAGCCAGTCAAATTCTTCAATGTATTAGAGTATATCAGTATATCAGCATATTAGAAGAATAATATACTGTGTCAAGTAAGTCTTAATCTAAAAACAGATGGCTAATTAAATGTTAGAATAACTAGAACATAATTTATAATATTAGGAGAACAAAGGAAAAATGCATTTGCGGCAGTTCCAATTTTAGTCCATATTTTATTTTAATAGGTAAAATAGGAATAGAGAAATAGGTTCGTAATCTGATTTAAAGGTAAGTTACGTGACTTCCTTGGCAGAGCTTCCGCTGCAGAGGGCACAGCTTCCATCTCTGGTTGGGGAACTGAGATGCAGGATGCCGTGTGGTGCAGCCAAAATACATAAATAAATGGAAGACAATAGCGAGCATCTTACCTTATGATAAGAATATTGATAATATTGTTCCTAAGTTAGACATAAAACACACAAAGCTCTCTTTGCTATCACTATTATGGACACTTTAGTCACTGTTGTGAACAGTTTATTGTCTTTAATAAGATAAAATAAATCTAAATTCTAAAAAAGGAGAGTGATGTTATCAATTCTTTTGAGGAGTCTTCTAGACAACAAGAAATTGAGCACTTTCGTAATCCGGTAATAAGAATGTGATAAAACATTCAGAAGGGCAATTTGGTACTCACATTATAGTGGTTATCAACAAACTTTCATTTTAGACAAGCAAAGTGTATATACATATGATTCTGTAATGTACAGAAATATCAAATCACCATACTGGGCCTCAGGAGCTAATGTAGTGATGTAGGTCAATTATATTAAGACTTTAAACAAAATGGTGGAAAAAGGAGATCAGACTTGTGGTTAGCAGAAGTGGCGAGAGGATAGAGATAGAACTGAATGAATGTCGTCAAAAAGAACAAACTTCCAGTCATAAGATGAATAAGTAGTGGGCATTATCAATCACAAGTTGGCCCTTACTGTGGGCACTTGCCATCTGCCTCTACGAGGATTAAATCAGGTCCTGCTGCAGTTACTGACTTTCAACACCCTCTGAAAGGAGTTCAGGGTGGAGAGAAGAAATGAGGCACTCTGTGCTTGGGGAAAAACTATCAGGGCAGGTCTTCAGATAGATATGTTCAGGAACTGATTTTATGAGTCCAATTCTTGTATTTCCTCATATCTAGAAAAGCACCGAAATCCTTCATGGTGATGACTGTTCCTCATGACTAGCAAAAGCTTCACTAGACCAGCAGAGACTTTCTGGAAAAATATGTGCTTGATTTTTGCATGTACTCTCTCTTCACCAAAATCACATGTATACTATTCGCCACCCTACCTCTTTGAAGCAGTTTCTCAGAACTATTTGAGGTGCTATCTCCAGGGCTGCCCTGGGGGAGGGCACGACAACCCACTCCTGTATTCTTGTTGGAGAATCCCATGGACAGAGGAGCCTGGATGGCTACAGTCCAGGGTGTCGCAAAGAGTCAGACATGACTGAGCAATTTAGTATGTGCACAACCTCCAGGGCAACTCTCCTTTATTTGCCCCAAATAAAACTTAATGTGCAACTCTCATGTTGTTTATTTTTTAAGTCAACAGTTTATTAACACAACAATTAATATAATTAACATTGTTATATGTTATATTTGAACATTGAGAGTAAATCTTGAGTCCTCATCACAAGGAAGATATGTTTTCTTTCTTGTTTTGTATTTTGTATCTTTATGACATAATGCTCACCAAACTTCCATTGTAAGTCAAATCATTATACAGTACACCTTAAACATATACAGTGACATATATAAATATATACATATGTAAATTATATATCAATAAAACTGGAGAAACAAATAAAAATAAGTAAAAATATATATGAGTTCACTTAGTGCAGTGTTTTCAATATTTATATAGGTGGGACTGAAATGATGGAGCTCCATGTGTGAAATGTACATGCTTGGTTCTATAGAGAAAGAATAAAATACAGCTATATGTTGATAGCAGTTCTGGGTCATAGAAATGCTAACATACAATCTTCAACAAGGTAAAATCCATGACTCATGAAAGTATAAAATGAGCACATGTCCAACATTTTGTTCAATTTATTAAGTGACGAGGGAACCAGTAAGACTAATTCAAAGAGTATGTAAGGAGAAAGCAAGAGAGTTCCAGGAAAACATCTATTTCTGCTTTGTTGACTATGCCAAAGCCTTTGACTGTGTGGATCACAATAAACTGTGGAAAATTCTGAAAGAGATGGGAATACCAGACCACCTGACCTGCCTCTTGAGAAACCTATATGCAGGTCAGGAAGCAACAGTTAGAACTGGACATGGAACAACAGACTGGTTCCAAATAGGAAAAGGAGTACGTCAAGGCTGTATATTGTCACCCTGCTTATTTAACTTCTAGGCAGAGTACATCATGAGAAACGCTGGGCTGGAAGAAGCACAAGCTGGAATCAAGATTGCTGGGAGAAATATCAATAACCTCAGATATGCAGATGACACCACCCTTATGGCAGAAAGTGAAGAGGAACTAAAAAACCTCTTGATGAAAGTAAAAGAGGAGAGTGAAAAAGTTGGTTTAAAGCTCAACATTCAGAAAACAAAGATCATGGCATCTGGTCCCATCACTTCATGGGAAATAGATTGGGAAACAGTATCAGACTTTATTTTTGGGGGCTCCAAAATCACTGCAGATGGTGACTGCAGCCATGAAATTAAAAGATGCTTACTCCTTGGAAGGAAAGTTATGACCAACCTAGATAGCATATTCAAAAGCAGAGACATTACTTTGCCAACAAAGTTTCGTCTAGTCAAGGCAATGGTTTTTTCAGTGGTTATGTATGGGATGTGAGAGTTGGACTGTGAAGAAAGCTGAGCACTGAAGAATTGATGCTTTTGAACTGTGGTGTTGGAGAAGACTCTTGAGAGTCCCTTGGACTGCAAGGAGATCCAACTAGTCCATCCTAAAGGAGATCAGCCCTGGGTGTTCTTTGGAAGGAATGATGCTAAAGCTGAAACTGCAGTACTTTGGCCACCTCATGGGAAGAGTTGACTCATTGGAAAAGACTCTGATGCTGGGAGGGATTGGGGGAAGGAGGAAGAGGGGACGACAGAGGATGAGATGGCTGGATGGCATCACGAACTCGATGGACGTGAGTTTGAGTGAACTCTGGGAGATGGTGATGGACAGGGAGGCCTGGTGTGCTACAGTTCATGGGGTCACAAAGAGTCGGACATAACTGAGCGACTGAACTGAACTGAACTGAGATGCTCATAGTCAATTTAACTACAAAATGCTAGGATATAAATGCTGGAGTAGACACAAAATTGGGTAATATTCTACAGCATAAGATATGAATGACTTTATCTTTCTTACTAGACAGAAATTATTGAGATCTCTACTGGACACAAATCTATAAGTTAACATGTGGCTTTATTAAGACTGGGAATTTAATTAAGAGCAAATATTCATTGAATACTTACTGACTATTCATTGGAAGGACTGATGCTGAAGCTGAAACTCCAATACTTTGGCCACCGGATGTAAAGAAGCAACTCATTGGGAAAGACCCTGATGCTGGGAAAGATTGAAGGCAGGAGGAGAAGGGGACAACAGAGGATGAGATGGTCGGATGGCATGACCAACGCGATGGACATAAGTTTGAGTAGGCTTCGGGACTTGGTGATGGATGGGGAAGCCTGGCATGCTGCAGTCCATGGGGTCACAAAGAGTCAGACACGACTGAGCGACTGAAATGAACTGAACTGAAACAGTGAGCTAAACAAAGTATTTTTCCCCAGATCTGTGCTATTCAAGATGGTAGCCACGAGCCACACATGGCGGTAGAACTAGTCCACAATGAGATGTGCTGTGAATGTAAAATACACACCAGATCTCAATGATTGAGTGCAATAAAATCATATGAAATATCTCATAAATAATTTCTTACACCAATTACACATTAAATTGAAAATATTTCTTGGTATATTGGATTCAATTAATTATAAAATTAACTCTACCTGTTTATTTTTATGTTAAATTTTAATATAGCTAGGAGGACACTTAAAATTTTGCAGTTTGCACTTGTGTTTCACATTATATTTTTCTTGATTCTAGATAGGCCTTGGGTTGTTTTTTGTCCTCCTATGATGTGAAAGGACATGACATGTATATATATATATTTTTTTTAATTTTATTTTATTTTTTAACTTTACAATATTGTATCGGTTTTGCCATATATCAAAATGAATCCGCCACAGGCATACATGTGTTCCCCATCCTGAACCCTCCTCCCTCCTACCTCCCCATACCATCCCTCTGGGTCATCCCAGTGCACCAGCCCCAAGCATCCAGTATCATGCATCGAACCTGGACTGGCGACTCGTTTCATATATGATATTATACATATTTCAATGCCATTCTCCCAAATCATCCCACCCTCGCCCTCTCCACAGAGTCCAAAAGACTGTTCTATACATCAGTGTCTCTTTTTTTGTCTCATATACAGGGTTATTGTTACCATCTTTCTAAATTCCATATATGTGTGTTAGTATACTGTATTGGTGTTTTTCTTTCTGGCTTACTTCACTCTGTATAATAGGCTCCAGTTTCATCCACCTCATTAGAACTGATTCAAATGTATTCTTTTTAATGGCTGAGTAATACTCCATTGTGTATATGTACCACCGCTTTCTTATCCATTCATCTGCTGATGGACATCTAGGTTGCTTCCATGTCCTGGCTATTATAAACAGTGCTGTGATGAACATTGGGGTACACGTGTCTCTTTCAATTCTGGTTTCCTCAGTGTGTATGCCCAGCAGTGGGATTGCTGGGTCATAAGGCAGTTCTATTTCCAGTTTTTTAAGGAATCTCCACACTGTTCTCCATAGTGGCTGTACTAGTTTGCATTCCCACCAACAGTGTAAGAGGGTTCCCTTTTCTCCACACCCTCTCCAGCATTTATTGCTTGTAGACTTTTGGATCGCAGCCATTCTGACTGGCGTGAAATGGTATCTCATTGTAGTTTTGATTCGCATTTCTCTGATAATGAGTGATGTTGAGCATCTTTTCATGTGTTTGTTAGCCATCTGTATGTCTTCTTTGGAGAAATGTCTATTTAGTTCTTTGGCCCATTTTTTGATTGGGTCATTTATTTTTCTGGAGTTGAGCTGTAGGAGTTGCTTGTATATTTTTGAGATTAGTTGTTTGTCAGTTGCTTCATTTGCTATTATTTTCTCCCATTCTGAAGGCTGTCTTTTCACCTTGCTTAGAGTTTCCTTTGTTGTGCAGAAGCTTTTAAGTTTAATTAGGTCCCATTTGTTTATTTTTTGCTTTTATTTCCAATATTCTGGGAGGTGGGTCATAGAGGATCCTGCTGTGATGTATGTCAGAGAGTGTTTTGCCTATGTTCTCCTCTAGGAGTTTTATAGTTTCTGGTCTTGCGTTTAGATCTTTAATCCATTTTGAGTTTATTTTTGTGTATGGTGTTAGAAAGTGTTCTAGTTTCATTCTTTTACAAGTGGTTAACCAGCACCACTTGTTAAAGAGATTGTCTTTAATCCATTGTATATTCTTGCCTCCTTTGTCAAAGATAAGGTGTCCATATGGGCATGGATTTATCTCTGGGCTTTCTATTTGTTCCATTGATCTGTATTTCTGTCTTTGTGCCAGTACCATACTGTCTTGATGACTGTGGCTTTGTAGTAGAGCCTGAAGCCAGGCAGGTTGATATGCTCCCGAGTTTTGAATAATTTTTATGGCCAGCAGTATAAGTCATTTTACTTTTCCTCATTTGTTTTGTAATTTTACAAAATCTCTAAGATATATAAGCATTGATTTTGTACACTGAAAAAAGTTGTTGTACTTGTCTCTGAATACAGAGCACCTAAGTCAAGTTAGGAGAGAAAAAGCACATGGAGCAGGATTTTGAACAAGACTCTAATGGTATGTTCAGCTGTGTTAACTCCAATATCCTCAATGAGTTATTTCCACTAATGATTTTAGGCAGCCAAGCATCTCGTAAAGTCTAATGCGGAGAAAATGAGAGCGATTCCAGACACAAGCTATGAAAGCCCCATCCGGATAAGAAGGAGCTTCAGTGTTCATCTCTCTGAGTTACACACTATCTCCTGGAGCTATTGGGCCAGGACCAATCACATAGGGAAATCAGATAGCCACATCAGCTTGAGTCGCAGAGTTTTGGTGGTAGAAGAGGCACCAGATCAAGAAGGTAGCACATCTAGGCCCTGTAGGGTTGGACCAGATTGGAATGGTCTGAGATGACCATGACCCAAGAGGGCAAGAGATTCCCAGGCATCCTCAGATCCTAGGCTGGTATATCTTTACCTGCTGGATAATCTCTGAGTTACAGACCTCACAGGTACTCATCAATTCAATGCGGGATGCTTGGCTGGAGGACAAACCAGACACTTTGAGATCTAGTTTTCATTTCATTGCTGTCTCACAGAATTCTTCTATCTTTGGCTGAAATTTAGGAACAAAAAAGTCAAGACACTGGAATTTGCCTTCTAGTCTTTCATTATGCTTCCCGTAGTCAATAATGTAAACCTCTCAGTACATGAAGATTATTGGTAAACATTTTAAAATTAAGGTGGCCTGCACTCTCAAATCTAAAGCCTTAGATTTTCCAAGCTATGAACATTTTCTCTAAAGTATATAAAATAAAAACTAGTATTGGTATTCCCAACCCCTTGGGTTCTGAGGGTAGGGAGTGTAATTTATGTAGAAAATAGCATTTATATAAATAGTAAAACTAAAGTAGCAGTTAGCTTTAAAATAATACATTGTCACCCCTCCTTTTTTAAAAGACAGTAACAACATTTCTTCAGATAGAATGGTGAAAGAGATTGATCCACGTGTGTCTTCTCTTTGAGTTTTGAACTTGAAAATCGATTGCCCCGATTTTCAAGTTCAAGTAGCAAACTGTAGACCAGTTGAAGTTGAGGCTGATTCAACAGACAAGCTGAAAGGAAACTGTCCTTCTGTGTAGGCTTCTGATTTCAGGGCAGAACGAAGCAGGTGGAGCAGCTGTCTCTTTTTTTTGTTTTTCTTATATTCTTAGTTTGTTATTTTAAAATAGATATGATTTTCACATGATTCAAAATTGAAAAAGATCAAAGGTACTGATAAAACTGTCTGTAGGGCAGCAATGGAGATGCAGACATAGAGAATGGATTTATGGACATGAGAGGGAGGAGGAAGGGGCTGGGATGTATGCAGGAAGTAACATGGAAACATATACACTATCCTATGCAAAATAGTCAGCCCTTGGAATTTGGTCTATGACTCAGGGAACTGGTGCTGCAGTCCATGGGGTCGCAAAGAGTCGGACACGACCGGGCGACTGAACTGAACTGAACTCAGAGAACTCAAACCAGGGCTCTGTACAACCTAGAGGGGTGGGTGGGGAGGGAGGTAGGAGGAAGGGAGGTTCAAGAGGGAGAAAGCACAGGTATACCTATGGCTGATTCATGCTAAACAGCTGTTTCTGAATTGTGTAAGCCCCGCTTCACACAGACTGGTGGAACGCGGTTTGCTTACCCCTATTTTTTGCTCTCCTCTGTAATAATTTCCTTTGTCTAATACGGCCCTTCATCCCTCTCAGCCTCTCATCTGGCCCCTGTCTTCCAATGTTCTACGCTAGTGGTTCTCAGAATATGCTCTGAAGACTCCTACACTACCCAAGATCCTCTCAAGGCCATCTGAGAGGTCAAAACTCTTTTTACAGTATGACTGAGATCTTTTTCGCTTTTTTTCACTTTGTTAAAATTCTCACTGATGGTGCAAAAGCCATAGTTGTAAAACCATCAGTGTCTGATGTCAGTCAAGGCAGTGGTCCCAAATGGACCAGTACTCATTGCATTCCCCAGCGTTGTGCGTTCGGTTTCACTTAACAATGCCCCAGACGAAACAGCAAAAGTCATTCGTTTTGACCCTTAAGTATATTTCTTTTCATTATTTTGAATAGGAAGTACACACACAAAAGGTCTTCTGATGCATACAATGGTTATCTCGAGTAAAACCGCTGTGCAATAAATGTTTGTACTGGTACATTAAAAATCCATTAGTCTTTATAGACTAAAATCCATTAGTCTATATTCATACTGGCACATTAAAATCCATTAGTCTACTCTGCATAGACTTGCTACTTCTGTTCTGATATTTGCAACAGCATGCATCGGTCATTTGGAAAACATTTGCTCACTGATTTATCCAAGTCTTCTCAAGGTTGATTCATTAAATTTGAGATTCCACACATTTAAGAAACCACCACTTTCAGCATTTTTGTGGTATTACAAAAGAGAATATTCACAATTATCTTAAAAGTGTATTAAAATACTACTACATTTTCAAGCTACATATTTGTGCAAGGACAAATTTTCTTCCTGCATTTCAGCCAAAGTAACACAACAGATTAAATGCTGAAGAATTTGAGAACCCAGCTGTCTCCTATTGTTAGACATCAAGCAGACAAAACACACAAAGGTTTCTGGGTCTTCAATAATTTTTGAGAGAGTAAAGGAGTTCGGGGACCAAGATGTTTGGTGACTTAGGGTCTGATTCTGTCTCATCTTGGAGGCTTTAGTTCATGTCTAATACATGTTGATCCCTTTTCATCTGCATTCACCAGTGGTTTCTTGACCACTGAGCCACCTAGGAATCCCTGATCACTTTTCTTTTGATATCTGCTTGTACAATACTTCTTGAACTTCAATGTGCATTGCCCATCACCCAGGGAAAAAATGTTAAATAAAATGCAGATTCTGATGCAGTACATATGGAGTGGGGCCTGAGCTATGATAGGCTCCCAGAATATACCAGTGTTGCCAGTCCAATGGAGCCACCTTGAAGGGGTCTAGTTCATATTACCTGTACCACCCACATGATTCTCCTCATTTGCTGCCTGTGACATTTGAACTGTCCTCTCTCACTTCTATTATTATTATTACCAATACTATTGTTGCTTATGTGTATGTTATCAACTTGGTACCGGACACTACAAGGAAATTTACAGGTATTATCTCATTTAACACTCACATCCCTTTACATAGATTCCATTACTATATCTCATCTAGATGGAGGAGACCAAGGATAAGTATTTGTCAAAAGCATAAACACTTAGAAGGAGCCAGAACTTGAGGACATGTTAATTTAATTCCATGGACAAGGTTAGTCATCACTAAATTACTTGAACATATTATTTCTTATAATTTGCTTTCACTTGTACACGCCTTTCTTTTCTTTTTAGATTATATGCTCCTGAGGACTAGAACCCAAGTGTTATCTCAGTCTTCTTGAACTAGTTTTCTTTTCAGAGATCTACAATGACCCAGTAGATACATTGTGTATTCAGTTCAGTTCAGTTCAGTTGCTCAGTCGTGTCCGACTCTTTGCGACCCCATGAATCGCAGCACGCCAGGCCTCCCTGTCCATCACCAACTCCCAGAGTTGACCCAGACTCACGTCCATCGAGTCAGTGATGCCATCCAGCCATTTCATCCTCTGTCGTCCCCTTCTCCTCCTGCCCCCAATCCCTCCCAGCATCAGAGTCTTTTCCAATGAGTCAACTCTTCGCATGAGGTGGCCAAAGTAAGGGAGTTTCAGCTTTAACATCATTCCTCCCAAAGAAATCCCGGGGCTGATCTCCTTCAGAATGGACTGGTTGGATCTCCTTGCAGTCCAAGGGACTCTCAAGAGTCTTCTCCAACACCACAGTTCAAAAGCATCAATTCTTTGGCGCTCAGCCTTCTTCACAGTCCAACTCTCACATCCATACGTGACCACTGGAAAAACCATAGCCTTGACTAGACGGACCTTTGTTGGCAAAGTAATGTCTCTGCTTTTGAATATGCTATCTAGGTTGGTCATAACTTTCCTTCCAAGGAGTAAGCGTCTTTTAATTTCATGGCTGCAGTCACCATCTGCAGTGACTTTGGAGCCCCAAAAAATAAAGTCTGACACTTTTTCCGCTGTTTCCTCATCTATTTCCCATGAGGTGATGGGACCGGATGCTATGATCTTCGTTTTCTCAATGTTGAGCTTTAAGCCAACTTTTTCACATTGTGTGTTAGTCTGCTATAATTTCAGATCCACTTGTTTTGATCTAAGAATGAAGCTGTTTTGTTCTAAGAGTGGGTTGTTTACATGGAGAAGGCTGTGTCAGGATGTTGACACTGACATCTGAGACTGTCGATAGCACTCAATAGCTCAGCTATTGACAAGCGCTGCTGGGAGCTTACCAATAAAAACACACGAGGGGAGTGACTATGACTGGGGGAAGCTGAAGCTTTAAATACCAGGTTTGATTAGCGACTTCAGAGTGTTTGGTCTGGCCAAGGCTACTGCTTGCAGCAATAAACAGACTTGGGGCACTAGCTGTTGCCTGGACAAAGTGCCCCTTGTTGGGCAGTGATGAAAATTGTGCATCTTGCTGCCAACACATTCTTCTTTCCTGGGCAATGCTTTCGAGCAACAAGAGACTTTCACTTTTGCTCTGACAGCTGGAAGCCAGTTCTTGGTTGGCTAAACTGACTCTCCTGGGGACCAACTCAGAAAAATGCTCATCTCAACTAAATTTGCACTTTAGTCTCTTCATTTCCCCCTTGCCTGGAACAGTAGTGTGATTAATCTGTTATTGGTCTGGACAATGCTTTTTTTTTTTAGTTGACTAGAAACATTATCCTGTGTGCTCTTGGTTTTTGACATTATTGTAATTCCCGCAGCAAGCCTGTGTTAAATAAGTGAGTGGAAAAGACAAACCTTAGTCTCTGAGCATAAGTTGTTCTCAACCAAAACAAAATATGTATTAGCTGAATAAATGTGTCAACATAAATGTTTATAGAGGATAATAAAAGTGACCCTGAAAATCCAGAGTGGTTGCATTTCACATACCTTCAGTAGGATATATATACTCTGAGTTATTTTAATATACAGTAGTGAGGGTGATAGGGAAACAGTGGAAACAGTGGTTGACTTTATTTTTCTGGGCTCCAAAATCACTGCAGATGGTGATTGCAGCCATGAAATTAAGAGACGCTTACTCCTTGGAAGAAAAGTTATGACCAACTTAGATAGCGTATTGAAAAGCAGAGACATTATTTTGCCAACAAGGGTCTGTCTAGTCAAGGCTATGGTTTTTCCAGTGGTCATGTATGGATGTGAGAGTTGGACTATAAAGAAAGCTGAGTGCTGAAGAATTGATGCTTTTGAACTGTGGTGTTGGAGAAGACTCTTGAGAGTCCCTTGGACTGCAAAGAGATCCAACCAGTCCATCCTAAAGGAAATCAGTCCTGGGTATTCATTGGAAGGACTGACATTGAAGCTGAAACTCCAATACTCTGGCCACCTGATACGAAGAGCTGACTCATTTGAAAAGACCCTGATGCTAGGAAATATTGAGGGCAGGAGGAGAAGGGGAGACAAAGGATGAGATGGTTGGATGGCATCACCGACTCGACGGACATAGGTTTTGGTGGACTCTGGCAGTTGGTGATGGACAGGGAGGCCTGGCGTGCTGCAATTCATGGGGTCACAAAGAGTCGGACATGACTGAGCGACTGAACTGAACTGAACTGAGTGAGGCTGGACCTGGGCTAGTGAATTCTATCCTGTTCCAGCTCCTTTGGATCACAAGGTAGATGCATGGTGTCTTGTTTTCTATGTCCCCGCGTCATTGGACCTTTCCATATATATATATATTTTTTAATTCATCAACTGACAATATTTAAAAGTTCAGGAATTTCACAAAAAAAATTCAGAGCAATCATTCTGGCTGTAGTCCAGCCTCAATTCCACCTTAGGAACTGGTAGGTAGCTGCTGCTCCTTGCTGTTGTTTTTTAGTCCCTAAATCATGTCTGGCTTTCTCTGACCTCTTGGACCACAGCCTGCCAGGCTCCTCTGTCAGTGGGCTTTCTCAGGCAAGAATACTGGAGTCGCTTACATTTCCTTCGCCAGAGGATCTTCCTGACCCGGGGATCAAACCTGAGTCCCCTGCTTGGCAGGTATGTTCTTTACCGCTGAACCACCCAGGAAGCTCCATTTTATACATAGTAGGGTTTGATTCCTTGATTGGAAAGATTCCCTGGAGAAGGGAATGGCTACCCACTCCAGTATTCTTGCCTGGAGAATTCCATGGACAGAGGAGCCTGGCGGGTACAGTCCATGGGGTCACAACTGAATGACTAACACACATACACACACAGTATATATATATGTCAATCCCCATCTCCCAAATCATCCCAAGCTCCCTTCCCCCTTTTTTGTCCATACATTTGTTCTCTACATCTGTGTCTCTATTTCTGCTTTGCAAATAAGTTCATCTGTACCATTTTTCTAGATTCCACATATATGCATTAATATATGATATTTGTTTTTCTCTTTTTGACTTACTTCACTCTGTAGAACAGTCTCTAGGTCCATCCACGTCTCTGCAAATGGCACCATTTCATTCTTTTATATGGCTGAGCAATCTCTTTTTTTATTAGAGATAAGGACACGGATCCTCAAAGCACTGTCCTAGGTACTCCATGCCTCTTATCTATTAAGCGTATAGGACAATCCAGCCCTTTCATTCTGAAGTAGCACCGTTGGTATCAAACCACTCTAAACGTTGACAGTTAAGTGGTAGATTGGACTGGAGCTCTTTCAGAGAAAGAATAGTAAATTTTATCTCTGAATTCCCATAAAAGCAATTAGCAAATATTATATTATTGCTGTTACATTTGATTAATTATTACATTTAACATAATTTTTTTTTTGGTCACCACAGTTACTTGCATTTAAAGTGGCTGCTTTCAATTTTATGCCCATCTTTACTTTGAAGTGTAGTTTATTTCTTCAGTAGGAAAAAAAAATTGTTCTGACTCTTGTTAAAACAAGAAGTCAGATTTTGCTTAGGGCTCTTGTGACAGGTATAGACATCATTATAACATGGTTTTGAAGTAAGGGAGAGAGACTGGGCTCAACTGTGAATATAACCAAGCAAACAAACATAAAAAAGGTGGGAATTTAGGGATAAGGAGCAGAATCGTTCAGGACAGGGGAGTTTGTGGGGGAGGCCAGCCGTCTGTAGATGGACAATTACTAAGAGGGTCAAACTACTCTTTTCTAAACTGACCTAACAGGATTCTTGCTAAAGGCAGACCAAAGTGATCAGACATCTCCTGGGGGGATAGTGGAGGATGAGGATTTGGTCAGATATGAGAGGGATTGAGGGTAAAGGATTTGGGGCTAAACCACCAGCATGATAGGATTCTTGCTAAAACTGGGCTCTGAAGGACATGTATAATTGAAAAAGAGCTCAGAAGAGCCCAACTACAGTTTGGTCAAGAGAGACTCCTTATCCTCATGCTTATTAAGTGAATAGTACTAGTAGTGAAAATGAAAATGTTAGTTGCTCAGTCAGGTTCTACTCTTTTGTGACCCCATGGACTGTAGCCCACCAAGCTCCTCTGTCCATGGGATTCTCCAGGCAAGGATACTGGAGTGGGTTGCCATGCCCTCCTCCAAGGAATCTTCCCGACCCAGGGATCAAACCCAGGTCGTCTGCATCACAGGCAGATTCTTTACCATCTGAGCCACCAGGGAAGAAGCCCAAATGAATAATATGTGAGTGCAATTTTTTTTTCCCTATTTCTAATGAGTGTGTGTATGTGTGTGTGATTGTGTACATATGCATACATATAGGAGTTGAGGGAGACTGAAGTCACACTTCAGAATTTGTAAGTATTTATCCCTTGACCCTGATGAAATTCAGCCAGTAGCTTTTCTTCTCCATGCTCACTGTTGCCTTTAGCCATAAAGAAAAGACACTAATTGAGATGATGTCTGACGCCCCAGCTAGCAGGAGCCTCTGTGTCGGGATTATGCTTTTGTACTTTGCTATGACAGTAGTCAGGGCATCTAGAAATACGGTAAGTTTTGTCTAACCTCACCAGCCTTCAACTCTATACGTCTTCTGTCCTTGATACACACAATTGACATTTTTTCAATCATTTGCAAACATATGTGCAAACTTCAAGGCAAGTCCTTAAGCCTCATTTCCAAGTAAACTGCCGTCCTTAAGACTCCTCTATGGAAATTCTGGCTTCACCAAGTTCTGTAGTTCCCAAGGGAAACTCAGAGACTTGAGATTGTTCATCTTGTTGCAGCAGCCACCACGGGTCCTGAGAACACTGCTCTCCCCACATGGGCATGTCCACAAAATCAGTATAGGTATGGCAGCATCCCTCAATGTGGCAAATTTGGCAATTACAGTGTATCTGTATTGCAATTTGGACGAAATTTTTTGTCCTTTTCCCTCATATCACGTTGATAAATTAGATGCCAGTTAGCAAATTTGCATATATTAACTCTAAATCCTCATCAAATCCAGGCAGATATAATTATCCCCAAGTTATTCATGACAGAATTTGGATTCAGAAAGGATGGATAGTTAAAACTGAATTTGACTCCAGGCCTGCAAAATTCCAAATCATGTGTTATTTTCCAAATATATCATGCTATCCCAGTGTACTGGCCTTTTTCTGGCTACAATTAACATCTAAGGAACCAGAGCAATTCATCTCCAGTGTAAAACAGAGCAATCAGCAAAAGCACGTTTCTAGAAACGAGCTTGTTTCCTCTACTTGCTGACTGTCCATATTCAGGCCTCTCTACCTTTCTCTTCCTATGAAGGAGTTTAACCCCTTCTTGACCAGGATGCTCTGAGTCTCCCAGACTCCCCGGCAAGAGCTGGAATCTCAGCTTTAACTATCATTGACCAATAGTTTTCTTCTCCATGCACACTCTTGTCTTTAACCATAAAGAAAAGGAACTAGTTGAGCTGATTTCTAATGTCCCAACTAGCAGACGACTCTGGGTACTGACATTTTGGTTTTTTACTTAGTTCGCTTTAACAGTAGGGAGGGGATCGAGAAATGTGTGGAGGAGAGGGCTTTGTCCCCTCACCTCCTTATTCTTATTCTTATTCTTATTCCAATGGTCCCATTCCTTAGTGCATTTTGCACGATGATCACTAACCAGCAGTTAATCAATAACAGGGATTTCTTAGGGGACGTCCCTTCACTTGTGTTTCATTCCAGAAGTCCTCACAGGAAAAGATTCCTGTGCGTTCCCAGGCGATTTCAGATTTTTGAACGGGCATACACCCTACCTGAAATGGAAGAAATGGATTATTTCTTTCACTATGGGGAAGATTAAACCAAGGCTTGGTGGGGGGAAATGCCTTCCTTTACAGTGTGGACCCCATAGATAGCAGAGGAGGACTGGAAAGCAGCTGTCCTAACTCACCTCCAAACCTCTCTTGTCCACACCACTCTGAATTCAAAAGACACCTGTATAACTCATCATCTGGGGGACTCACTTCTGCCTCTCCCAAACCAACAGCTGGACCAATAGTTAATGTAGTCCTAGCAGAACTGACAGTTTTCGGAGCGGTGAGATTTTCCAAGTCTGACAAATGATGAGCATTGATCTAGAGCCTATTGTCGTTGATCAAGCTAAAAAGTATCCTGCTGTCAGACAACCTGTTAAGAAACCCAAACAGCACGAGGCAGCCAGAACTGTCAGCTAGACACAGGCATCCTGCCGGCAGAGAGAAACGCTTAAAGGCACTTATATTTTCACTTGTCTGAAAGACAGACTTCCAAGGCCCCTGAAGCCAAAAACTTATTGAATCACAGATAAAACAGGGCAGAACTCTCATTTAGATATTTCCTTTTTTTTTTTTTTTTTTTTTTTGTCACTGAGAATTTTGAAGTTTTGAAATTAAAGGAGAACGAGTGATGGGAGCTGGGGCAGACCCGACTGAATGGGAAGTTGGGTGGGAGAAGCTGCAGAGTGGTCTGGCTTGTCAGTGTTTGCTGGAGACTTGGGCTATATTCAGATAGACCTTGGAGGGGTCACTTGGCTTCTTTGGGACTTAACTGGCTTATTGGTAAAATGAGTGACTTAGGTCAACCCATCACTATGATACTATTATCCCTTCAAAGATAAGCCAGATAAACTTCTGGTTTACCATTGTCTTCCACCTAGGTGTCATCTTCACTCCCACCCGGGAAGCTCTTTGCCCCTTCATGACCCCACCTTCCACCCCATCCCACTATGCAAGGGAGGATTCCCCTCCTAGACTCTTGACACTTCTGATGACCAGCCTAACCTGCTCTTCAGGATTCACAACACTTTTCCCTCCTTGTCTTTCTGCCCTGGCAGAAAAGAATTTGCCCAGGATTCAAGGAAACTCTGTTGCTGTTTTATTTGTTTGTCAGTTTCCATGTTCCTTCCTAGCATCTAAGGACACAAATGTTGGACCAGCTCAGTCTCCTGCCATTCCTGAGAAGCTGAGTCTTGATGGGAAAAGAGAGACTTCACTCTATTAATTGGGCCAATTCCAAATGTATGATTTTCTCTGCACAAAGATTCTCAATGCTCTTCAAAAGTTCTCTTAATCATTTCTAGTTGGCTTCCTCTAACACTGCCTGTAATAAGCCCACACATTTATTACTTTTTCTCAATATCCTGCTTTCACTCGTGACTATAAATTAGATGACATTTACTCCAAATACATGAGAAATTTTATTGTACAGAGTCAATGACAAGGAATTAAACACTTAGGTTGCCAGGCACTGTTCCAGGTAGCAAGGATAAGATAAACTATTTGTGTCCTTAGATGCTAGTAGGGAACATGGAAACTGACAAATAAAACAGCAAAGGAGTTTCCTTGAATCTTGGGCAAATTCTAAGCTGCTCAGGTGTAGGGCAAGACTCCATGGTGCTGGGCAGAAAATAACTATTGGGAAGTTGTGAGTCTAGTAAAGGTTCCAGAGCTTGTCAGGGTTGGGAGTTTTGGAGTATTTTAAGTATTGCTCTGGAGAAAATACAGTAGAATGAAGGGGATAGAAAGCGGTGGTGGGGATATGTATTACATATAGGATTATGAGGGAAAGCTATATTTATAGGTGAATTTGGGAAAGACATCTGAAAGAAATGAGTGAAATGAGTCGGGACCCTATGATCCTTGCCCTCGTCCTCCCCTGTCTCCTCTGCCAGCTTTTGTCTGTGGAAAACTTCAGCCAAAGAATAAGTTTAATCAAAGAAGTGAGAACATGAAGAAACAAAGGAAAACAGTCAAAGGAGACCTCCAAATAATAAGAATGTAGTCATTAAGCACAGTCGAGGACCTTGTAGTTCCTTCTTAAGGGCTATCGATAATATTCTGAGCTATATCCTGTGAGCCGTCTTATAGATATTGCAACCCCAGGTGGAGAAGTTAACTACCTTATGACCAGACTGTGGCCATGATGTAAGCTGCCACAATTCCAAGAATTCGTCTCAAAAAATGGAAACAGAGCAATGCTGAACTAAAGATTAACCATACTTAAAACAACCAAGATGACACTGATGAGACCCTGGGTGACCAATTTCAAGATGACTGTCAAAGTTGACTGTACTGTTTCTGCATGTAGCCCCTTCTGTCTGTTGCAGCTCTTGCCCCCTGCCTGGTGCACAGGTGGGCTTTGGACAGATGTCTGACCTTTCCCACCAGTTGCCAGCATCTGAAATAAAGCAAACTCTCCTTCCCACAATCCTGGCCTGTTTGAGTGGCCATCAGCCAGACCCCACCTTTCAGGAACATAATGCTATAAATCATATAGATAACAAGGGAAAATAACGCTTAATTAGACCTAAGTGCAACTGATATAAGTGGCAGTAGCTGATGTATTGGAGACAAGTGCAAAAGAGGACTCGAGTGTTTTTGCCTAAGTTATTGAAAGAATAGACTTTCCATTTACAAGATGGAGAAGATGTAGGGAGGAGCTGGCTGGTTATGGGGTGGGGATGGGGGACATCAAGAACTTGATTTGGAAATGTTAAGCTTGACATTCATATCACATAACCAAGTAATGATGGTGAGAAGATAGCTGAATCCACAGCCATTCGTTTGAGGGGAAGAGTCTGTCAAGATATAAATTTGAGAGTCAGTGGGTAGAGCTGGTATTTCAGGTGAAAATGCAAAAGTGTTAGTTGCTCATTCATGACTGACTTTGCAATCCCATGGACTTTAGCCTTACAGGCTCTTCTGCCCATAGAATTCCCCAGGCAGGAATTCTGGAGTGGGTAGCATTTCCCTTCAGCAGGGGATCTTCCTGACCCAAAGATTGAACCCAAATCTCCTGCATTTCAGGCAGATTCTTTACTGTCTAAGTCAACAAGGGTAATCTATGTCAAATTCTATCAACTCACTTTCTTCCCATTTAAAATGCAAGCCTAGGGACTTCTCCTGGGCTTCCCTGGTGGCTCAGTAGTAAAGAAATCGCTTGCCAGTGCAGGAGATGTGAGTTTGATCCTTGGGTTGAGAAGATCCCCTGGAGAAGGGAATGGCAACCCAATCCAGTATTCTTGCCTTGGAAATCCTATGGACAGAGGAGGCTGGTGGGCTACAGTTCATGGGGTTACAAGAGTCGGACATGATTTAGCTACTAAACCACAGCAAGAGAGACTTTCCTGGTGGTCCAGTGGTTAAGACTTTGCCTTCCAATGAAAGGAGTGTGGATTCAACCATGGTCAGTGAACTTAGATCCCACATGCCTCACAGTCAAAAAAAAAAAAAACAAAATATAAGGCAGAAGAAATTTTGCAACAAGTTCAGTAAAGATGTTAAAAATGGTCCACATCAAAAAATAATCTTTAAAAATTAAAAAAAAAAAAAAAAGCAAGCCTAATTTTCACCTCTCTTAACGTACTAGTAATCTCATAAGTGGTCTTTTTTCTTTCTAGGACCACATATTCCACCCAGCCCAGATTTTCTAAGGCAACTCTGTAGCTACATTTATCTCACAATATCTCATTTTCAACATATCTGAACTTGAATTCATCTACCTCACTTCTAATTGTTTCTTCCGGCCTGGTTTCTCATCACAAGTAAAGATACCACTTTGGACTTTTCCCAGGCTATGGAGTTTATTTATCATTCATTCTTTCATCTCTCTCACCTGTGTGTCTCAATCGTCTCATTCAACTGCTTGTCAACTTCCAGCAAATATGTTCTCACAGTCATTCTCATATCCAGCTTTCTATACTTTCTCACAACCTTCCAAATCCGATCGCAAAAACCTCCCCCATAAACCCACAGTGGCAGGTCTGCCAGTCCGTGGTCCATTCCACATACACACCATGACTTTCAGGGTATTTTAAAATTCCCTAGCATCACACATGTTTAAATTCTACTGGTACTTGAACTATCTCCAGTATTGCTGTTATAGATCTTCCTTGACTTCAAAATTAATTCCCCTGATTACTCATCCCATAACACTCTATTTATCTCTCTATCCTTGCCCTGGGCGTAGTCTGACTTTTTATGTTCTAGTTCATGCACCTGTGAGATGCCCTGGTTGTTCAATAAAAGATATTTAAGGATGTAAGGTCTTTACATCTTCAGTGCATGATTCTTTTCTTTTTTATAATTTATTTATTTCTTTTTGGTTGTGCTGGGTCTTCGTTCCTGCTAACGGGCTTTCTCTGGCTGTGGAGAGCAGGGGTTACATTGTAGTTGTGGGGCATGGCTTCTCATTGCGGTGGCCTCTCTTGTTGCAGAGCGCAGGCTCTAGGCGCACGGACTTCCATAGTTGCGGCACTCGGGCTCGGTACTTGTGGCTCACAGGTTCAGTTGCTCTGTGGTGTGCGGAATCCTCCCAGACCGAGGATCAAACCCGAGTCCCTTGCGCCACCAGGAAAGTCCTGGTGCAAGATTCTTAATCAACATTTTGTCTCCAAGAACCAACAACATGGCTGGCAACTAGAAATTAGTTTAGTTGCTAAAGTTTAGTTAGTGGTAGTTTAGTTGCTAAGTCGTTTCCGACTCTTGCTACCCCATAGACTGTAGCCCACCAGGCTCCTCTGTCCATGGGATTCTCCCGGCAAGAATACTGGAGTGGGTTGCCATTTCCTTCTCCAAGAAATTCATTAAATACTATTAAATTGACATTAAATATGTAAGTTACGTTTTTCTCTAATAGCTATATCCTAAATAATGTAACATTCTCAGTTCCTTATTAGATCTTCCTTATAGTTAGTTAAGATTTTGTCCATCTGGCTCCTGTGGTTGGAAAGAAAATCCAATGTCTTTACAGTAATCCCTTCAGTGTTTAGTATGCTGCTGCTGCTAAGTCGCTTCAGTCGTGTCTGAGTCTTTGCGACCCCATAGACGGCAGCCCACCAGGCTCCCCCGTCCCTGGGATTCTCCAGGCAAGAATACTGGAGTGGGTTCCCATTTCCTTCTCCAACGCATGAAAGTGAAAAGTGAAAGTGAAGTCGCTCAGTGAAAAGTGAAAGTGAAGTCACTCGGTCCTGCCCAACTCTTAGCGACCCCATGGACTGGAGCCTACCAGGCTCCTCCGTCCATGGGATTCTCCAGGCAAGAGTACTGGAGTGGGGTGTCATTGCCTTCTCCATCAGTGTTTAGTATAACCTGATGGAAATGGCACTCTGCTATTATTGGGAAAAGAAGGCTTTCTCTTACTTTGAAGAAGCTCCTGACCAAAAAACATTTCCAAAGGGTGTCCATTGGTTGCAGCAGCCTCTTTGTCTTTCCTTCTGTGAGCTGATCCCAAATAACCCTGCACAATCTCTTGCTAGGTTTCTCACCCAAAGGTAATTAGGGGTTCTGCCGGCACCTTCGCCGTGAGAAGAACAAGCTGCTGAAAGTAAAACCAAAGAGGTGCTTCTCAAAAGTGAAGACTCATTCACTCAATAGGTACTGCTTAAGCGCTTATTACATGGAAGCACCATATGCTGTGGGGAATCGCAGAAGAAATAAAAGATGAGGGCTCTGCCATCATTTTAAAAATAGATTCATGGAGAAGACAAAGACCACAGATGAAAACTACCGAGTAATGGTATATTAATAAATTTAAAAATACACATATAATCTGAGTAATACAAAAAAAACAGTACTTGAAAATATTATCCCATCTCAACAGGAAAACTTTTTTCTTACTTTTTGGTATACTCTCCTCCACCTGTCTATCTTAGACTCTCTCCCAATTTCCAACTTTAAGTTAAATAGTAGATTCTTTCAGAAAACTCCTTAGCTAGTCCAGGCCCTGGATTTCTCTCATTTTTCAGCACTGCAGTATCTATGGTTTGTTACCCTCAGTTGGCTATAGTTGCATAACGTCTTATACTGTTAGTGATCCAGTCCATATATCACTAAAAATATGCACTATGTTTTGAACTCTTATATGTAAAAGGTACGATGTTTTAAGCATGGTGTGTGGGATTATATCATGTAATGTCACATCCTCCTAAGAGGTATAATTTTTTATACTGTGACTTTCCAAATAGAGAAACAATAACTCGTTAATGTACCGAAAACTTCAAAAACTTGAATCCAGGTCTGACTCTTAAAATCATTCTCTAAATGCGTTTTTCTGTAATAATTCTTAGACCTTTTTTTTTTTTTGGTGGAGGAAGTGGGAGTCACTTATTCTTTTGAAAATCTGACCAATTTGATTGTCATTTCTGATAACACAACAGGTTAGAGGTCCCCAAAATCCCACCAGCTGAAAAGCTCCTGAAACATTGAATAAACTATTTCAAAAGAAGTGGCGAGAGAACACAAATCCAGGAACAGAGTGTGGAATCTGGCACTGCCTCAGGGCCAGATGCTGGTCCCTTATGGCTTAGAGCTTTAATTTTAATGACAGTGAAAGATGACAAGGGGCTAGAGACTCTGCCATAAAGGAGGACTCACAAAAGGCAACACCAGGTGGTGTAAGTGGAAAAAAAATACTCCCCCTTACAGCAGATAATGATCAAGAGATGTGCCCATATCAGACTTGTCTCCAGATTCAGGGAGGGAAAAAAAAAAACAAAGAAACAGCCCCTTACTTGAGAATTCTTAACTACAAGTCAACTTTCACATAAAATTGGGTCTGGAAATTACAATAATGATGCGATCTGAAAAATACCAGGTGTCAAATTAAGTCTGAAGTCTTTCCAGGTAAATAGGGCTGCCAGATGCCTTGTTGCTGCTGTTGCTCAGTTGCTAAGTCAGGTCTGACTCTTTGCAACCCCATGGACTGCAGCACGCCAGGCTTCCTGTCCTTCACTATCTTCCAGAGTTTGCTCAAATCCCCAAATACCTAGCAGAAGCAAACTGAAATTCTCTTTATACGAAGAACCCTAAACCCAAACCTTGATGCGTTTCATTCCCTACAGTTCGAGGGGAAATTCAACCACCAAAACAAGAAGAGAAGAGAGAGAGGGAGAGGAAAAATAAAAAATAAAGCCACCACAAAGAAGAGTCTTGAGAAATAAATAAACAACAGAATCTAAGCAGTGCTTGCACCCTTCTGAGATTGGAAAAGAGTTTCTGAGGTGGCTGTATAAGTGTCAGTGGGGGTAGTCCCCAGAGGGGTGTCCAAATATCTCTTGACTGTTAACTACAGTCTTGTCTGTTAATAAATATGTCATATAATACATAATATAGCCTCCCAAGGTGACTGAGAGTATTTATCTGTTTACATCCCATCATCATTCTTTTAAAATTAATCCACTATTTCCACAAAACTGTTTTCGCATTAAAGAAATCCCTCTTGCTTTTTAATGCTTACCATATTTTATCTATTTTATCTAAGCCTTACTGACAACCCTGATCACTTTTTACCTTGTATTGTAAATTTTTATGTATAAGTCTTATCTCTCCTATTAAGCAGTACCTATTCTATCTAATCTACATTTATACATCTCAAATAATCTTACCAAACATAGCCATCATTCAAATAAATGTTGAATGAAAACTAATAAAACTGCAGATAACATATATTGGATACTTACTATGTTCTATGATAGCACTTTGCCTAAATTATTTAATAGACAGACATGAACCAACCACTCAAGGAGGAGACTATTTGCGTCCCCATGATGTTGATGAAGGAACAGACACTCAGACAGGTTAAAACACAACAACCTTGTCCAAGGTTAAATGACTAGAGGGATCAAAACCAGTATTTCAGCTGGAGATATCACAGAGTCAGGAAGCTTAAGCCCTGTTCAATAACAAACACTGCCCTATAAACAGCCCTATAAGAGGTGGCAATATATATGGCAAAGTCCCCAATTCTACAATGAAGAATTTCAATTAAAAAAAAAAATTGAATCCATAACCCAGTTCTGCCAACATAACATTTGAGGCATCCTTGGACAATCATAAATCTCAGCCTTACTCTTAAAAGGAGAGATATTATAGGTTGGCTCGAAAATTCTTTCACCCTGTAAATCTATGTGCTTGCAAACTCATTTACCCAGATTTCTCGAATACAGACACTGTCTTGCACAGATTCCTCACTAACCTTCATCCATGTCCTCCTCTAACCCTTTGCATTCTGTCTTCCCTGTCTCTTTCTCTTGGCTGGTCTGGTTCTACTGACCTCTAACACACTACCTCCATTCTATTTTTCCATGAAGACCTCGGCAGCCCACAGTAATCGTCGTTTGCCCTAAAGGATGCAGCACTTTCTGCTTAACCCTGTTCTTACTCACGGCATGCTGTTCTGAGTTGGCATCCAGCATACAAGCGCCTTAAGTTCAGAAACTATGTTTTTTGGCTTTTGTTTTGTTAGTTTTTTATGTTCTACAGTGTGTACCGCAATCATGGCTGCATTATAAGAACTTATTCACATTTGATTATTTATTTTTTTTTAAAAGTTGATGCATAATCAAGGGGGGACTGAATGGGAAAATTTAGAGTTTACAGCATCAGTGAGAAGCTCTGAAACTACATTCTCCAAGGCCAGTGAGTCAGAGTCAGAATAGATTGCACTGAAGTCATAGCCTAGACATTAGACCTCAGTCAATGTCTTTTATTGACAAAGCTGATGATGTAGAACGGAAACAGATCAATCCTACCAAAATCAGCATTCCTGAAAGATGGCTTTCCTTAAAGAAAAAAAAAAAAACCACAACCAATAAAGCACAAATGATAAACAAAACAACAATAACAAAAATTTGCCTATAATTAAAAGGAAATTATAGAAAAATTAAAGAAAACAAAATTATTAAAATTTTAGTGAAAGTAGTGATGAGCACACTATTCCTTTCCAAGCATAATTTCTGTAGAGAAAGAATCAACAAGCCAGCCCATCTAGACAAGTTGGTTCTTGGGTCATTTCCTCTGCAGTCATGTCTGGTTAGAAACTTGTCCATAATTCATAGTCATCTCTCAAGGGACAATCATTTCCACCTTTTCTCCTTCACTTATTCTGGGCAAATAACCTCACTTTCTGCTTCACCAAGAAAATAGAAAACAGGAAAAGGAACTCTTGAAGCTTACATGATTCCATGTCCTTCTCCCCACTTCCTCCCCACCAGACCCCCCACTCTCCCAATTGGCCTCAAATTAGCCTCAGTTTCTCAGGCATGTTCACCCCCTGACCTGCTCTCCCTCCTAAGAGCATTGAAATATTTTCACAATTTCTCCTATCTTAATAAAAAAAAATAACCCTCCACCCTACACCACCACGTTCCCCTACCACATCTCTTTATTTAAATATTGAAATATATTTGTTCTTGCTCTCCTTACCACACACAATCTGGTTTTCCAGTTACAACCTGGTTTGCCACATCCATGGTCCCCTGAAAGAGCGAATAGTGCTCAAGGTCATCAAGAACGTCTTTTGTTAAACCCCTCAGATGTTAGACATGCCTTTGGGTTAAGATACTCTCAGGTGTGGATTCCAGCTCCTCCAAAGCTGTTTAACCTTCTGCAGTTGCCTGGTTTTAAACCTCATTTCAGCCTATGTAAGTGCTTCATCTGAAGACTGTCATGATGATTAAGTGAGGAAGTGCATTTAATGAATTGAGCTCAGGTCCTGACTAATATGCTGCCATTTACCAAGGGCTTACTGCCCTGGACCCCCCTGAACCTTTTGATCCTGTGGTGCCTTCCTCCTCCTTGACCTTCTGTCCCCCCTTCCCCGCTAATGCTGTTGGCTGTTCCTACAATGATAATTGCAGAATTCCCCAATGAGTTCTAAAAAGTTGGGCAATATAATAGAAATCAGATCAGAATCAATGCACTAGCTTTATCGCAGGAAAACAATTGGATGCTTTTTTGTGTTGTCTTGTTTTTTCATTACTGAGTCATTTCTCTTTTGCGACCTATCTGTAGCCTCTCAGGCTCCTTTTGTCCATGGGATTTCTCTAGCAAGAATACTAGAGCAGGTGGCCATTTCCTCCTCCAGGGGATCTTTCTGACTCAGGGATCAAACCTGCGTCTCCTGCATTGGCAGGAGGATTCTTTACCACTGAACCTCCTGGGAAGCCCATTGAATGCTTTACTTATGGCTAGAATGAGAATTTCACTACTTTCCCCAACGCTTGGACCCACAGGAGACCATAACTCCCTCCCACCCAGAAAGGGACCCAGTTGATGACTGCAGACCTCCTGCCCTCCTCTTTCTCATCATCACAGGCAGCTTGCCGAATGGGGACAAGGACTCTGGGCTTGTGGCCCTGCTGCTACTGCTAAGTCACTTCATTCGTGTCCGACTCTGTGTGGCTCCATAGATGGCAGCCCACCAGGCTCCCCCGTCCCTGGGATTCTCCAGGCAAGAACACTAGAGTGGGTTGCCATTTCCTTCTCCAGTGCATGAAAGTGAAAGTGAAGTCACTGAGTCGTGTCCAACCCTTAGCAACCCCATGGACTGCAGCCTACCAGGCTCCTCCATCCATGGGATTTTCCAGGCAAGAGTACTGGAGTGGGGTGCGTGGTACCCCCAAAAGGCTGGAGCAGGCAGGCTCACTTCTGCCAACCCCACCACACGGAGCCATGCGTGAGGGTGTAGAAGTCACTGTCTTAAGAGATCAGGTAGGGAGGGCAGGAGAGAAAGAAACTAATGTCTCCCACTTTATCTGTCTGATTCTACTCCTCTTTGGCTGGCCACTCCTTCACCACTTCTGTGCCTCTTCCCTCCTTTAAATGTCTCTCTTCATTAGCAATTCACTTAAGCCCTCTCCCCATCTCTGTGTACATGCCCTCTTAATGTTTAATTTCGTACACCCCAAGGCTTTCAATTATCATCAATATGCTGATGACTCCAAAATCTGCCTTCTTATTACGGAGAACAAATCACCACAAATGCATTTCTTTATTAAAGTGTTCAACACAGATGTATTATCAGACAGCTTCTGTGGGTCAGAAGTCTGGCTGTGGCTTAGCTGGGTCCTCAGCTCTTATTCCCGCCAGGCTGACGTCAAGCTGGTGGCTGAGTCTGTGAGCTCAGCGGAAGCTCAGCTCTGATTCTGGGCTCAGATATTGTTAAAATAAATTCAGGTCCCTGTAACTGCATAGCTGAAGTGCCCTTTTCCTTGTAGGTCAACAAGGGACCACTTTCATCTCCTGAGGCCACCCCCAGATTCTTGCTACGTGCCCTTCTCCCCAGCACGCATGTGTGCTCAGTCGCTTCAGTTGTGTCTGACTCTTTGCAACCCTATGGACTGTAGATCGACAGGCTCCTCAGTTCATGGAATTCTCCAGGCAAGAATACTGGAGTGGGTTGCCATGCCCTTCCCCAGGGGATCTTCCGAACCCAGGGATCGAACCTGCATCTCCTGCATTGCAAGTGGATTGTTTACCGACTGAGCCACTTTCCAGCTGGCCCTTCTCCATAAGTCCCCTGACAAAAAAGCAGCTCATGTCTTCAAGGCCAGCAGGAGGATCTCTCTGTTCACAAGGACCTCATCCCTCTTTTAAGGGTTCACCCAGGATAATCTCCCTTTTGATTAACTCAGAGTTAGTTCATTAGTAATCTAGTGATGGAAGTGAAATATCATTATACATACAAGTCCCACTCACATCAGGGTGAGGGGGTTGATTATACAGGATGTTTACAGCCGGAGGTGGAAATCTTGGTAAAGATAATCTTAGAATTCTTCCCACTTCACAGCCCAGTTCTCTCTTGCCCCTGAGTTATGAGTTATTTTATACATGCGTTCTCATCTCTGTACAAAATGCCTCTTTTTAAAATGATTTATTCATTGGCTGTGCCAGGTCCTCTTTGTGGCACTCAGGATCTTCACTCTTTGCTGAAGCACGTGCGATCTTTCAGCTGCGACATGTGAACTCCTAGTTACAGCATGTAAGCTCTTAGCTTCGGGTGTGTGGGATCCAGTTTCCTGACCAGGGAGGCCCCCTACGTTGGGAGCACAGAGTCTTAGCCACTGGACCACCAGGGAAGTCCCAACCAAGGCCTCTTGAACAGCTCCAGTTAGAGGTCCCACTGGCTTCTCAAAGCCAACGTAAGTGAAACCAAATTGTCTGTTTTCTTCATTCTACTGGGCCAATTGCAGCAGAAGCTCATAATTCTTCACAGCATCTGCCAGGTACCGTGAGCCCTTCCGAGAAAGGCAACTTTGAGGGTTCATTTAATTCTTGTCCATGAGTGATGGACATTCATGGCATGTAAAAGAAAGGACACAGCTCTGTTCTTCAAACTAAAGCTGACTGGACCAGGAGCGTGTGCATATCCTGAAGGAAATAGGCTAGATGAATGTGAGACAGCCACCACTAACTGTGGTGATAAGGGGCACCTCATGTGGGTGATGGGACATTCACCTCATCAGAACTTTGAGTAAGATGAAATTTCCTTCCCAACCATGGAAGTTATCTTTCTGGAAATTATCATCTTCAGAAAAATCTGCATAATCAACACAGAGTAAAAGGGAAAGCAATGGCCTCAAATATTCATATGAAAACCATCATAAACAAACATTTAGAAGACTCATACTTCCATTAAAAAAATAAACCATCAAACTTTCTCTCTTGCATTTTTTTCTGAATCACCATGCTCAGTTCTTTAAGAAACATTGCAAGATATGCATGCCTGCCTGAGATTTCTTTCCGAGCTTTCTTCTGTACAAAAAAAAAAAATTATGGCTTCTAAATCTTTCAGACTAGTCTTTTCTGGTTGAAATGCAGTGGATTTTGACTTCTATTCTTTTTTTTGTTTGTTTTTGCAAGTCATAGGGAAAAGCAGCAGCCTGTCCTTTACAGAGAATATATATATATTTTTTTTAATTTATTTTTTATGTTAGTTCTTTATTGGAGTATAATTGCTTTACCATGTTGTGTTAGTTTCTGCTATACATAAAGTGAATCATTTACGTTAGTCAATCGCTCAGTCGTGTCCGACTCTGCGACCCCATGGACTGCAGCACGCCAGGCTTCCCTGTCCTTCGCCATCTCCCAGAGCTTGCTCCAACTCATGCCCATCGAGTCAGTGATGCCATCCAACCATCTCATCCTCTGCCATCCTGTCCCCTTCTCCTCCTGCCCTCAATCTTTCCCAGCATCAGGGTCTTTTCCAGTTATACATATGCATATAACCTTTCTGTCTTGAACCTCCCTCCCATTCCTCCACCCTTTTCTAGACTGTCGCGAAGTACAGAGCTGAGCTCCCTGTGTGAATGGACTTGTGGACACTGGGAGGGAAGGGGAGCGTGGGACGAATGGGAGAGTAGCCCTGACATATTTGCACTACCCTGTATACAGAGAACGTGTGATTGGGATCTGTTCTAGTTCTGGCCTGGATTTGGTCTCCAGTGGATGGATCGATCAGCCAGTAAAGTATAAAAGGAACTTGACTCTGCGTATTCCCAAATTTTATGTAGAGATCATATAATTTCTAGGGTGCTCACACACTGACTCTTACATTTTAGGTAAGAGTAGGAGCCCTCCAGAGCTTCCACATATACAGAATTCCTAGTACTGCCTCTAAAGAATGGAGCCAAGCAGAGTTTGGAGCAAGAGAAAGATGCTGGAGAGTCAGATGCAATCAGTGGGTATTTGCTTAAATGTTATTCAGCTGCTTTATTCTGGTACCATATTCAAAGCCTTCTCTGGTTTTATCTTGCTTTTTTTTTCTGCAGGGTCTGAGAAGGATGCCAGTTCTGTAATGAACCAATCCTCAGGCTTTATATGGGAATCCTAGGTGGCTCAATAAAGGAGATGCAAGAGACAGGGGTTCGATCCCTGGGTTGGGAAGATTCCCTGGAGGAGGAAATGGCAACCCACTCCAGTATTCTTGCCTGGAGAATCCCATGGATGGAGGAGCCTGGCTGACTAGAGTCCATGGGGTCAAAAAGAGGCGGACACGATTGAGCGACTAATACTTTCTTTTCTGTTTCAGGTTGTATAACTATATATTAGTTTCTGTCGGAGGCATGCGTCACTTTGCCTCAGAGATTGTGCTATAAAATAACTCTGTTTCTATCAGAATTTCCCTAACTTCAATGTATTTTCAGTGCAGTAAGGGTAGAATACTCTAAAGAGTTAAGAGTATCTGAGTACTGAGGAAATAATTCTGCAACAAGAATTATGAGGCCTGTATTCTTCTACCCATTCTAATACTACCTCTCTATGTAATCATAGCTCTGGACAAGTCACAACCCACAAAGACTTTCATCCAATTAATTGCAAAGCGAGAAATGTTGACAACTGGGCAACACCCAGTTTGAGAAATTCTTTAACAAAGCATTCAGTGTTACCTAGTCAGTGAGTCTGGGTTGGGAATTGTTAGAGGCTCAACTATATTTTCTTTGCCAAACATTCTGGAATGGGGACCTCATCTATTTATTTTTTTCCAGTGTACAGATGTACTAGCAAAGCTGTATTTCCTAGCACTGGAGAACTGCTTTATGTAACCCTTATCTAGAAAATATTACCTTCCCCTCCACTGAAAGACTTGATGGAAACAAATCTTTTGGCTCTAAGGAAAACAAAGCTCTTGATCAATTGGGTCAGATCCCAACAAGAAGGTCCCCGGTCACAGACAGCCGGACACAGGCACCTTGACATTTACAGCAGCGAGGTCAATACGCAGTTACAAAATCAAACAGCAGGATGTGGATGGTTTGGCTTAAAAGTGCATTCTTAATCCCACAGCAGATTTCTCTGGGAGGAGTGGAGTCCTTCACAAGGCAACATTCTGCAAGGTGAGCTGAGCTGTGCAGCCATCCATTTCTACTCCCTGGGTAAAAAACAGATCTCAAAGCGCGTGTGATTTCTTAGGAAGGGCATTAGCTTAAAGTTACATTTATCACAAGACTCTCTTATAGTAGGTTAAAAATCTTATGGCATATATATTGGATTGGCCTAAAAGTTCACTCAGGTTTTCCTATACCAGGTTATGGAAAAGCCTGAGTGAATATTTTGGCCAATCCAAAAATATTGCAGTCCACAGTGACTCGGTCAACAAGTTTCTATCTGGCAGCTGCTACGTGCCGGACACCTACGGTTAGAGCTATAGGCGTAGCTATAGCTGCAAAACTGCAAGGTGCTGGCCCTGCTCAGAAACAACCTCTCATGTGATACCTAACACCTACTATGGTTGTGAATCCATAATATGGTAAATGAATATGGTATGAATATGGTCAAGAATCCACCTGTCAATGCAGGAGTCATGAGACCTGGGTTTGAACCCTGGGTTGGGAAGATGCCCTGGAGAAGGAGACAGCAACCCACTCCAGGATTCTTGCCTGGAGAATCCCAAGGACAGAGGAGCCTAGGAGGTTACAGTCAACGGGGTCATAAGGAGTCGGACACAACCAGTGACTTAGCACTTGTTGTACAGGCCCCAAGTTGTGTCAGGCTTTTCATGACCCTGTGGATTGCAGCACGCCAGGCTTCCCTGTCTCACCATTTCCTGCAGTTTGCACGACTTGGCATGCACAACACCTTCTGCAACATTGATACGAATGAATATTTAATGACTTTAGAAGGAACAGATGAATTAATCTAATTGCATGTGACCTGAGGAAATTTACTTAAGCTCTCTTTGCTTTCATTACCTCATCTGATAAAATGGGGATGACAACAATCTATACATTTAGAATTACAGGGAAGATGAAATTAATTAACACAGGGAATATGCTCCATAAACATAAGCCTTTATAATTAGTTGGGGCGTAAGATGTGTACGTCCATAAAGCAAATGGAATTCGATAATGAAATATATAATTGCCTGTTATAGGCAAGCAGGAAATAGGGAAATAGGTGAAAATAGGCTTTCCTGGGATGAAATCGATAAAACATAAAGACAGAATTGAGTACAAGAACCATCCATAGGAGCTGGATCCACAGTTGGGCAGGGCCTAGGTGGCTGATAGAGGAAGTAGCAAAATGGTCAGCCATGAACAAAAGCTCCGTGTCAGCTTACCATCAGATCAGATCAGTCACTCAGTTGTGTCCGACTCTTTGCGACCCCATGAATCGCAGCATGCCAGGCCTCTCTGTCCATCACCAACTCCCAGAGTTCACTGAGACGTCCATCGAGTCAGTGATGCCATCCAGCCATCTCATCCTCTGTCGTCCCCTTCTCCTCTTGCCCCCAATCCCTCCCAGCATCAGAGTCTTTTCCAATGAGTCAACTCTTCGCATGAGGTGGCCAAAGTACTGGAGTTTCAGCTTTAGCATCATTCCTTCCAAAGAAATCCCAGGGCTGATCTCCTTCAGAAGGGACTGGTTGGATCTTCTTGCAGTCCAAGGGACTCTCAAGAGTCTTCTCCAACACCACAGTTCAAAAGCATCCATTCTTCGGCACTCAGCCTTCTTCACAGTCCAACTCTCACATCCATACATGACCACAGGAAAAACCATAGCCTTGACTAGACGAACCTTTGTTGGCAAAGTAATGTCTCTGCTTTTGAACATGCTATCTAGGTTGGTCATAACTTTCCTTCCAAGGAGCAAGCGTCTTTTAATTTCATGGCTGCAGTCACCATCTGCAGTGATTTTGGAGCCCAGAAAAATAAAGTCTGACACTGTTCCACTGTTTCCCCATCTATTTCCCATGAAGTGATGGGACTAGATGCCATGATCTTCGTTTTCTGAATGTTGAGCTTTAAGCCAACTTTTTCACTCTCCTCTTTCACTTTCATCAAGAGGCTTTGTAGTTCCTCTTCACTTTCTGCCATAAGGGTGGTGTCATCTGCATATCTGAGGTTATTGATATTTCTCCCGGCAATCTTGATTCCAGCCTGTGTTTCTTCCAGTCCAGCATTTCTCATGATGTACTCTGCATATAAGTTAAATAAACAGGGTGACAATATACAGCCTTGACGAACTCCTTTTCCTTACCATAACCATGGGATTTAGGAATCCCGACCAGCTTTAAAGGTGCTGTAGAGATCTACACACAGAGTGTTCAAGGGAACTTAGTCCTGTGTAAGTTAAATGATTGGAAAGACTATCACCATGTTATCATGGGCACCCACATAAATGCAAGCACCTCGTATTTAGAACCCAGAGCAGTTCCCAGGCCTGAGTTACATCTTCCCCAGCATCTCAGAATCAAGGGGGGGAATAAAAAACAGGATCTCTTAGTAAATTTTGAAAATTTGCTTGTTAATAAAACTAGATTGTCTCCTAATATTCATCCAGACATTCTCAAATATTATCCAGTAGGCTAAAATGCAACTAAAGCAAGATTAGCTGTAACTGAGTCATTGCATCATATCACAGGGCTTCCCAGGTGGCCTTGGTGAAAAAGAACCTTCCTGCCAATGTAGGAGACATAAATGTGCATTTGATCCCTGAGTCGGGATGATCCCCTGGAGAAAGAAATGGCAAACCAGTCCAGTATTCTTGCCCGGAGAATCCGAAGGACAGAAGAGCCTGGTGGGCTCAAGTCCATGGGGTTGCAAAGAGTTGAACACAACTGAAGTGACTTAGCACACATTTACATCGTCATATGTTCTGGGATATTTCATTCCCAACTGAAGATACCAGTGGTGATTTAGAAAGTGGGACACAGGAAATGGAAAAGGGACTATGGGACTAGAGGATTATAAGACTCTCAGGGTCACTGTGAAGAATAAAAAGGTCTCAAGTATTAACATAAAAGCGAGGGGGCTTTATCAGGGTCCCCAGATATCATGACAATGCATTAAATCTATATTAATTCAGCACATATCTGTTGCTTACTCTGTGACATGATTAAGACACATAACAAATTAAAAGTAAACACATGCTCAGCCTACTTGTCTAATTCATATTATATGATTAAGTGGATGGCATCGTCACACAGTATGAAAGGAGTGTACAAAGAGCACTTAGGGACCCTGTCTTTAGTGGGGGCAAGATGAGCAAAGAGCTTATTAGTGTAACGGCTGCAACCACCCGGGCAGCCCATCACTGGAAAATGCCCCTGCTGTTTCCTAAGAGGAAGCCAGAAGTTCTTGTCATCCTTGGACAAATCCAGGGGACAAGTCTGCTAAGTCCTGAGCTAGGGCTGTGATGAGCTCTCCATCATTCACACATCATTCCTTCCTTCATAGCCGGAGGAATGTGCATGGACCATTTGACGAAGCCCCACTCTCCAACACCTGCTCACCGCCATCTGTGTTCCTGAAGAGACACAGACCCAGACATACACACACCCACGTGCACACGCACACACACCCCTGCCAAAGCCATTTCTTAATCTGGGGCGAGTGTTGCCTCCTTCATAACCCTCCTTCATAAGCCAGGCCAGAGAGAGAAGAGAGCTACAAGTTCATTAGCAGAGGACAGGGCTGTGCAAGAATCCCTGGAAGAATGTGAGTCCGTGTCTCCCCAGCATTTCCAAGGGCAGAGATCCCGGCTCCGCTATTTTGGTCTCTCACAGAGCTATTCTCAGCGTTAGAGCAGGGCCAGTCCTCCAGGCTGAAATGAAGCATTGCATAGGACAACCAACTGTTTATGTTCTATGCTCCATGCTCCCCAAGCTGCGGCCAATTTAGCAATTTCGATTCCAAATAAGTCAAAGCACATACTTACTGAACATCTAGTGCTATATTTGCCCTGGGCCATAAGGCACCTGCAACCTGGTGAGGTCAGTGCCCCTTAAGTGAGTAATTAGAGGTAGTGAGTGCTTCAGCTGTGAAGTCCTTGATGCCTTGAGACCCTATGGCAGAGGGGCTGGTCCGGTCTAGAGGCCAGGAGGGGCCTCTCTGTGGAAGTGATTCTCAAGATGAAGGTTGAGAGGAACTTACTGAGAGAGAGGCAGGGGCAGGAATACTGGTGTTCCAAGCAGAGGAAACACAGGGAGCGAGCGAGGGTCGGGGCTAAGGGAAGATGCCCTATTCTAAAATTCCAGGCCTAGAAAGCTTTTGTCTGTTGGAGTATAAATCCAGTTCCTGTGGGTCTGATAATCATGGGCAGTTCTCCAGCTTAAATATCCCTAAGCTGCTGACCACCAAGACTCAAGTGGGGGTCCTAAGGGACTGGAGGATCCCATGAGTGTTTACTCAAGCAGCAAGACAATTGGCTGGCATTTCTAGCTTCCCTGGTATCTTATGTTGGGAGAGGTGCTGGTCAGTTCAGTACACATAAATTTAATGACAGTGTGGGAGTGTGGCAAGGCTCTTGCAATAAATCCTTTTTGTATACATGTTTAGTCGCTCAGTCGTGTCCAACTCTTTGCAACCCCATGGACTGTAGCCCACCAGGCTCCTCTGTCCTTCGGATTCTCCAGGCAAGAATACCAGAATGGGCTGCCAGGGCTTCCTCCAGGGGATCTTCCTGCCCCAGTGATCAAACCCAGGTCTTCCGCATTACAGGCTGTTTCTTTACCAACTGAGCCAACAGGGACCCTTTTATAAATTATTTATTTGGCTGCATCGGGTCTTAGTCGCATCATGTAGGATCTTTCTGTAGCAGCACATGGACTCCCTAGTTGTGGCTTAAGGACCCCAGGGGTCTTGGGCTCAGTAGTTGTGGCTAGAAAGCTTAGTTGCTCTATGGCATGTGGGATCCTCACTTCCTGACCAGGGATCAAACCTGCATCCCTGCACTGTCCAGTGGGTTCTTAACCACTGGACCACCAGGCAAGTCTGCAATAAATCCGTCTTATTGTGAAGAGTAAAGAAGAGTAGGATGACAACTTTTCTACTACGAGGGAGCCAGTGCAGGGCAATGCCTTTCTTGTGTTTAGCAGAGCCTCTTTCTCATCTGCCCTGTGATCCATTGTGTTCACTTCCGTAAACCTGCTGGTTTTCAGCCATTCCTGATGGGCAAACTTCCCCCAAAGGCAGAAACGTAAAACATTTTAGCTGATTAAATTACAGGACAAGTGAAATCTTTTCACCTTATGAAAAATAGACCTCCTAAAGAAAAAAAAAAAAAAAAAAACCCTAAACATAAATGGAGGCGATGCCCAGCATTAAACAGGAAAGGAAGAAAACGGAGCCCTGAAATGGAAGGGTGGAAACCACACAATGATTCAAACACAGAAGCCCTTGGCTCCTCCCCTAAGCACTCTAGTTAGCCGGTTTCTCTCTGGTTTGGACAATAGGGAGTTGTGGCAGATATCAGAGGGCGGGTGTGAAGTGAGTTCAGGCTATTAGTCCCTTTTCTCTTTCTCTCTGGGATGGTCTTGAGTTGATGATGTCCTTTGATCAAATCTCTGCTCCTTTCAAAGTAGCATTCTGTACCTGCTTCAGCCCTTCCTGGCTCTTGTACCACCTTCTCCTCATCCATCAAGGCCTAAGGATGCTCTGTTGATAGGCCCAGGTCACTGTATTGGTCCTTGAAGATGCCCTACATGAGCCACACCATTGGGTGTGATCTGCTTATTGTCTTCATGTTTTCTTACAGCTGTAACCTGTTACAGCTACAGATCCCAATTCTATTCAGCATAGTAATGTGATAGTCTTAAGACAAAACCCAAAACTCAGCTTGCCCTAGGTCCTTGCAGCCAGGAGTGGTCCTATGACATAGCTGAGGCCAAGGAGGGGCAACCAAACATGCTGAAGGGGTGGGCGCTTTCTGGAAATGTTCTTTACAAGGAGGAGAGCTCAGCTTGTTTGCTTCTCCGTTTCTCTAGCCCTTGACCTTCTTGGAGGACAGTGGGTGCCACGCCCACCTCTTGAGGATGAACTTGAAAGCCACATGCTAGGGAGAGAGGAGCCGAAAGTGAAAGAATCTGGGAAGCTTAAGGCACTGAAGCGATGGTGGTTGTGGTTTCAGACTTCCAATTTCCAGATTATTTGTTACATAAGAAAAATAGGAACTTCCCTGGTGGCCAGTGGTTAAGAATCCTCCTTGCAGTGCAGGGGACACAGGTTTGATTCCCCGTCGGGAGACTAACATCGTACATGCCTCTAAGAAACTAAGCCCGAGTGCCAAAACTACTGAGCTCGCACACCACAACTAGAGAGTCTGTGAGTTGCAACGAAGACCCAATGCAGCCAAATAAATAAATAAGAACAAACAGATCCATATTTGGAGGAGTCTCTGTGGCTGGGTTTCTGTGACATGCAGCCAATACAATTCTAACAGACACTCCGCACTTTTCTCTAATTCAGCTTGCATTAAGCTGGCTGCTTATTTAATCTTCCCAACTTTGTTCTCTTCTGATGTCTCACAATTCAGTCTTTTTAATGGCTTCTGCAGTCTTTGACTTCACTTCCTTCCTACTTCCAATATCCAGGTACCATGATTTACATCTTTTTCAATGACCCACTTGGAAATCACACCCACTTTCCTGACCCCAGAATGCTTTCTGTTAATACTCCCTTGTTCTCAGCCTTCTGAAACACCTCCAGAAGTTCAGACTCTAAGAAGAAAGTGGTGCATGGCAAGTTAATGTAATAATATACGTATTGGAGTTGGAATCAGACAATGTAGGGTTATGTCTCCATTATTTTCTGCTTTGACCAGGGGCAAGTTAGTAATTTCTCTTAGAATCAGGTTTTACCATTAGAAAATATGGGCTAAACTGGTTTTACCTAGACCATAAAGTTGCTATAAGATTCAAAATTAAATAAAAATGTTTTCCAGTTTTGAAAAAGCAATCGCACAGTTGGCATACTCATTTACGGATTATTATCATTATTGGAATCATGGCGAGACAGTGCAGAGCATTGGGTAGGAGCCAACTGTAGACCTAGAGGAGTTGGTTAAACTACTGGTACTTCAGGGTTTCCAGAAGCTACATGATGCTATTATTAACATCGTCAGCCTCACAAGACTGTAGGATATTCACTTCCTCAAATAAGGCTGTGTCATGGGCACTTGATTTTTTTTTTTCCCCTCACTGTTTTGCTCTGAGTCAGTGACATAATTGGAAATGAGGGGCTGGTAAATCAAATAATTCAGAAACTACCTCCTCATTGCAGAATAAAAGAATCTGGGTATTTGTTGCAATGCAGTTGGTTTTCTCCCAAGGAGCTGGAAATAGGAGGAATCTGACTTTCTTTTTTTTGTCTGAACCTGACTCTCTCTCCATGGCAGTCAGTACTCTCTCTGCCTGACCAAAGTCACGGGCAATTAGTCTCCATCCACTAAGTCACTGAAGTCCTCCACAGTATTTTCTCAGGAATTAATCTAAGAAATTAGTCTCCATCTAGATTTTCTTGCAAGTTGCCAACCAAGAAGAGGATGTAGCAGAAGAGAGTGTGGCACACACATCTTGTGTCTATAGCACCAACAAAGGTCCAGTTAACGTAAGAGGTAGTGTGGGAAGGTAGTTTTAGAGTTCAGCCTTGAAGCTGGAGGGTCTGGGTTCAAATCCCATCTCTGCCACTTCTCATTGCCATGATCTTGGACATGTCAGTTAATTTCTCGTGCCTCGGTTTTCTCTTCTGAAAAATGGGAATAACAGGAATACCTCTCTCACAAGTGTATTATAAGAATCAGATTACATCATAAGCAAAATGCTTAGATCAGTACTTGGCACATGAGAAGATTCTGTGGATTTTTCTATTTTTGTCACCTCATTGTCAGTGAGGTAGAGATGCAGACTCAGCATTCCAGATGATTCAGTTATTTAAGAAAAGCTAGATACTGAATTTTTATTGTGATGCATAAGTATTGGCATCTCACTTAAAAGCCTTCAACACTATACACACACCAGGGGAAAAAAAATGGCAGAGAGTGGAATTCAGCCTCCAGTCCACTAGTTTTAGCATCTCTGACTTGGAGAAATCTAAAGTAGATGCATAATTTCATGTCAGTTCTGGGTCTTAGAAAAGTCAGTTTCAAGGAGGGCTGTACCTAGATCTTGAAAGGAAGGAAGGGGTGCAAGAAGGAGGTCAGCAAGGACCTGCTGTGTGCCAGCCTCATGCCAACACTTTACAAGTATGAATCTGTTACTTTCTCACAATCATGTGGAAAGTGGGATTCGTCATCTTCTTCTCACAGATGGAAGGACTGAGACTCAGAGAAATTAAGCAATCTGTCTAAATTTATGTGGCCAAGATGGCAGAGCAGAGATTCAAACTCGGATCTCGCACCAAAGCCCACATTCTTATTTTTATTTTCTGAAGATTCCTTATGTAATTAACTAATTTAGTTATTGAAGTTGATCTGCCGTGTTTCAGGTGTACATCAAAGTAATTCAGGTATGTGTGCATGCTAAGTCACTTCACTTGTGTCCTACTTTTTGTGACCCTATGGACCCACCAGGCTCCTCTGTTCGCAGGATTTCCCAGGCAAGAATAGTGGCATGGGTTGCCATGCCCTCCTTCAGGGGATCTTCCTGACCCAGGGATCAAACCCACATCTCTTATGTCTCCTGAATTGGGATATTACTCAGCTATAAAAAGGAACACATTTGAGTCAGTTCTAATGAGGTGGATGAACCTAGAACCTATACTACAGAGGGAAGTCTGTCAGAAAGAGAAAGATAAATATCATATATTAAGGCATATATAAGGAATCTAGAAAGATAGTACTGATGATCCAACTTGCAGAGCAAGAAAGGAGACACACATATCAAGATCAGACTTTTGGACATGGTGGGAGAAGAAGAGGTTGGGATGTGTGAGAGAATAGCATTGAAACATACACACTTCCATATGTAAAATGGATAGCCAGTGGGAGTTTGCTGTATGAAGCAGGGAACCCAAAGCTGGTGCTCTGTGACATCCTAGGAAGGTGGGATGGGGAGGGAGACGGAAGAGGGTTTCAAGAGGGAAGGTACATAGGTACACCTGTGGCTGATTCATGTTGATGTATGGCAGAAAGTTCACGTTCCTTACCACCTTGTAAAACGACTTGTCAATTAAGCCGCAGAAATGAAGGCAGTATTTGCCCCTGGTATAATAGGTGAATTCCAAAATCTCAGTGACTTACTCCAACAGGGGGTTACTTCTCACTCATGGAAAATCCAAACGTGTATAGCTAATCAGTCATGTCTTCTGTCCAGTTATTCAGAGACCAGGTTCCTTCTATCTCCTGGCTCAGCTATGTTTCTATGGGGTCACCACGGAGGGGAGTGCATGGAAAGAGCACGGAGCAGATTGAAGCAGATGTATTGCTGGGCATTGCTTCCAATCACAGGCCAAGTCCCAGCGTCCAGTCACATGATCATACTGGGCAAGAGACAACCCTGGGGAATGTGATCTAGTTATACTCCAGAAAGTAGAGGAAACAGGTCTGGTAACATCTAGGAGTTTCTGTCACAGAAGTCTGGATGTCAATATCCCATCTGAGACTTAATAAAATTTTTTTTAGATGTTTAACTACCAGTTGTTTTTTTTTATTTTAATTAATATTTATTGGAGTATATATAGTTGCTTAACAATGTTGCATTAGTTTCTGCTGTACCACAGACGTTTAATAACTCTTTTACCCACCTAGACCCAGTGCCTTGGCCCTGAGCAGTGGTGGTGGGCTTTGAAATTAGATGGTAGGATTTTCAGCCTATCTTGACAGTGAAATGATAAAATCTCATAAATAACTATTTTCTCGAGAACATGTTTGGCTGCTGCTGCATTAGTGTATTTCAAAGGCCATTTCTTTCTGATGGTCTGTAACCTTAAAAAAAAAAAAAAGTTACAATGTGGACGTTCCTTTAAATCCCATAATCCATCATCAACAACAGCAATATGTGGTAACTCCCACTTTTAAATTGAATTTTAGTGCTCTCCATTAACAGTTCACTAGGGAGAAATGACAAATCATTTCATGGCTCAAGAGCAGCAGACAGATGCGTTCAGCAAAGAACGAGGTCTGGTGTCAGCAACGAAACGTGTAGCCCCCAAATCAAGAGAAGTCGCTTTCCACGTGTATAAGGACATCATTTAGCCTCACTAGGGGTCATTGCTGCTGCTGCTGCTAAGTCGCTTCAGTCGTGTCTGACTCTGTACCACCCCATAGACAGGAGCCCACCAGGTTCCCCCATCCCTGGGATTCTCTAGGCAAGAACACTGGAGTGGGTTGTCATTTCCTTCTCCAATGCATGAAAGTGAAAAGTCAAAGCCCGTTCTTTTTAGATGAACAGCAAGATGTGTCTTCTTGTTTCTGTTCACTTCCATGTACCTTCTACAGCACTGGGTACAGGAACTAAGGAAGTTTCCACTTTTTTGCTCTGAGCCAATTTCTTCCTCTCTTTTAAATGAAAGGTGTCCCAGGGTACCTACATTTTTCCTCCCTCGAGATTGTTCTTTCATTCTAAACTCTTCAAGGAAAATGGGCACTGGAATCTCAGTCTGTTAGAAAGACTTGTAAATACATCTGGGATTTGGTTTCCTCACACAACGCCTTTATTTTAATGTAGGGAACCCTCCCACCCACCAGGACATTGTCTGCATTCAGCACAGCTGACTTTGTTTTAGCCAGCCACAGGAGGCTAGGAGGGGCAGGATGGCTGTCTTATATAACTTCTCTCCTGAAGCAAAATGGTAACATTATGGTGATTTTTAAAATTTTTTTAAATTCTTTCATTGAAGTAGAGTTGATTTATAATGTGTTAGTTACAGGTATACAGCAAACTGATTCAATTGCACACACACACACACACACACATACACACACGTACCTACATTCTTTTTTCAGTTTCCTTTTCCTTAGAGGTCATTACAAAATACTGAGGACGGTTCCCTATGCTATCCGGTAGGCACTTTTTGGCTATCTCTTTTATATATAGTAGTGTGTATCTGTTAACCCCAACCTCCTAATTTATCCCTCCCCCCTCTTATCCCTTTGGTAACCATATGTTTGTCTCTAGGAGCAAGCCCCCACCCAATAGAGAGGAACATCCATGCCCTAGTTTGCTTTTCCGTGACCACCAAGTACTCTGGCCACCATGTAGGAAAAGGAAATTTAATGCACAGTCGGAAAAAGCAAATGACATAGTTTGTTAAGCAGTTGCAAGTAAAGAAGGGATTCCCCGGGGGGCTCAGTGGTAAAGAATTTGCCTGCAATGTAGGAGATATGGGTTTGATCCAGCATCAGAAAGATCCCCTGGAAGAAGAAATGGCAACCCACTCCAGTATTCTTACCTGGGAAATGCCATGGACAGAGGAGCCTGGGGACAGAGGACCATGGGGTCGCACAGAGTCAGACACGACTGAGCGACTAAAGAACAACAGGAAGTAAAGAAACTCCAAGTCAAGTCCTGCTGTCCACCTGAATCAACAGCTGTTCTCAGCATCACTTTCAGTTGCTGGAGGGAGGGTTTAATCCCACCTGAGTCCACAGAGGTCCGTAGCATCATCATTTTCCTCTACTAGAAATCAACTTACTCACCGGAAGTCTAAGATCAGGGTACAGTCTGGTTGAGTTCTGGTGAGGGCTTTCCCCTGATTTGCAGACAGCTGTCTTGCTGTGTCTGCTCCTGGCAGAAGACTCCATTATCATGATCGAATCATCTTCCAAAGATTCCCTTCTCCAAATGCCATCATGTCAGAGATGAGGGTTTCTGCAAAAAAATTTTGGAGGAATACAAGCCTGCAATCTATAACGATTAAAACCACAGTGAGTTATCATATGCAGTAGGATAACTATAATAATACAAAAATTTTAAATAATAAGTTTTGGCAAGGATAAGGATGTGGAGAAATGGGAGTCCTCATGCATAGCTAGTGGGTCCTTATAATGGTGCAGCAGCAACAGAAAATATGGAGGTTCCTCAAAAAAAAATTAACATAGAATTACCGTTTGACCCAGCAATTCTACTCCTAGGTATATATCCTGAGGAGGGCAGAGCAACCCACTCCAGTGTTCTTGCCTGGAGAATCCCATGGACAGAGGAGCCTGGTGGGCTACAGCCCATAGAGTCACAAACAGTTGGACATGACTGAAGTGACTTAGCAAGCATGCAGGTATATAACCAAAAGGATTGAAAACAGATATTGAAGCAAGTATTCATACACACATATTCATCACAGCATAACTCACAATAGCCAAAAGGTGAAAATAACCCATGTGTCCATAAATGGATGAATGGGGGAACAAAATGTGGTCTATATGCATAATGGAATATTATTCAGCCATAAAAATGAATGAAGTTCTGATACATGTTACAATGTGGATGAACTTTGAAAACTTTATGCTAAGTGAGAGAAAAAAGGCACAGAAGGCCATGTGTTCCATGAGGTTTTTTTACATGGAATACTTAAAGTAGATAAATCCATAGACACAGAATACAGAGTGTAGGCTTCAGGCTGCCTTGGGGAGGGAGGAATGGGAATTTGCTGCTTAGTGGGCATGGGGTTCTCTTTTAGGGTGATAGCATTGCTTTGCAACTAGATAGAGACGATCCTTTTCAGAACTTTATGAATGCACTAAATGTTCCTGAATGGCGAATTTTAAAGTGGTTCATTTAGTTATGTAAATTTTACTTGCATTTAAAAATGTAAGTTCCGTGTGTATTTCCAGACGCATGTGAAGTTCTATTCTGATGATATGTGACCAGAGATTTCAACACTTGAACGTCCTATTTCCTCCTTTTGCCTCATGTTCTGGGATGAGTGTGTCCCCTCAGAACCTGTATATTGAGATCCTAACCTCCAAAGTGATGGTATTGGACGTCTGGAAGATAATTCAGTCAGGAAGGTAGGGCCCTCATGAGTGGGATTAGTATATATATATACACACACACACACACATATATATATATATGCACATTATGTGTATATTGTGTGTATACATACAATGAAATACTAGCCATAAAAAAGAATGCAATGTTGCCATGTGTGCATTTGTGACAACATTCATAGACCTTGAGGGCAGAAACCAACCAACCAACCAACAAAACCTAAGCTCATAGATACAGAGAACAGGTGGTTACCTGCTAGAGCAGGTGGGGATTAGCAATGGGCAAAATGGGTAAAGGGGGTGGAAAGTTACACATTTGATTTATAAAACAATAGGTCAGGGCTTCCCTGGTAGTCCGCTGGTTAAGAATCTGACTGCCAATTCAGGAGACTCAGATTCAGTCCCTGGTCTGGGAAGATCCCACACGCCACGGGGCAACAGAACCCACGCACCACAACTACTGAGCCTGCGCTCCGGAGCCTGCAAGAAGTAACTACTGAGCCCACGTGCAGAAACTACTCAAGCCTGCATGCCTAAAGTCTGTGGTCCACAATGAGAGAAACCACTGCAGTGAGAAGCCCACACACCACAACCAGAGAGTAACCCCCACCCAGCAATGAAGACAGAGTATAGCCAAAAATAAATAGTAATTTTTAAAAAAGAAAATCAAAGGAATGTAATGTACCGCATGACAACGCCAGTTAATAATACTGTATTGCATATATGTAGGTCACTAAGGGCGGAGAAGGCAATGGCACCCCACTCCAGTACTCTTGCCTGGAAAATCCCATGGACAGAGGGGCCTGGTGGGCTGCAGTCCATGGGGTCGCTAGGAGTCAGACACGACTGAGCGACTTCACTTTATTTTTTCACCTTCATGCATTGGAGAAGGAAATGGCAACCCACTCCAGTGTTCTTGCCTGGAGAATCCCAGGGATGGGGGAGCCTGGTGGGCTGCTGTCTCTGGGGTCGCACAGAGTCGGACACGACTGAAGCGACTTAGCAGCAGCAGCAGCAGCAGGTCGCTAAGGGAATACATTTTTAAAAGCCTTCATCACAAAAAAAGAAAAAATATATAACTATGTGTGGTGACAGGTGGTTACTAGACTTATAACGATCACAATTCATACAAGTATTAAATCATTATGTTGTATACCCAAACTAACTCAATTCTAGATGTCCATTATGCATCAAAAAAAAAAAAAAAAAAAAGTAAGCCACAGGAAGCTCCCTTATTCTCTCTATCATGAGAGGCTAGAAGGAGAAACATTGAATTGGCCAAAATTTCATTCGGGTTTTTCCATAACATTTTACCTGAAGGAAAATTTTGACCAGTTCAATAGCATCCCTGAAGATAGCTCTTGCCAGTCCCCGACCATATTGGCTCCCTGATCTCAGATTTCCAGCCTCCAGGACTGTGGAAATCACACTCTGCATTGTTGATAAGCCACCCAGCGGATGGTATTCTGTTCGGGTAGCCAGGACAGACTGAGATACCGTGCCACCTCACCACCATCCTACCAGCTCCAGTCCCCACGTATCAAGCTCGAGACTTCACTTACCCTCTCATTTTGACATCCCTGACTCACTGCTGGTCCAGCCTACAGAAGATGCTGGGCATACTGGGGGCAGGACTGTTCAGCAGTTCCAGTGCCTGCCACAGAGATGTGCAGTGATTGATAAGTAGCCAAAAATAACCAGGGTAGGCAGAATGCTTCTAAATAGAAATGCGATGCACTTGCTAGTGGGCATGAAGCGAGTATGGCAGAGCCCCAGAAAGACAGCAGATGGGTAGTTTAGACGCAGCTGCTGTCACTGGGTGGGGGAGAGACTTGCTGATCAGGATAGAGATAGGGGGCAGTGGAGACTTATTTGGGGAGAACGTTTCAAGGGCATAAAGAATGGAAGTAGTCTTTTCCCACCTGAAACTCAATAAAGGGATTATAAGATCAGATTTGTGGTAATGGGTTGGGGATTAAGAACTGATAAAAGCCCTTCGCCTTTAAGTGAGGGTTTACCGGAGTGCGGAACACGCAGGATCCCATGGTGTGACGTCCACCCCTTAAGTAACGACTGTTAGGCCACAGAAGTGTCTGAAAGGTCTTAAGAAAGAACTTTACATGCTAGAGCAGTTACTGCATTTTTTTCCCAAACCTGGGGAGCAAAGAACCACATTTAGTCGCTTTCAGGAAACCGTCATTTTTGTCAGGCTCGCCCATCTCTTCAGACCTTCGTGGGAACTTCTTGGCATCATGCAGTGGGAGGGACCAGGTCTGCACCTGTGCTCTCCCCTCCACTGGCATCTCCTGACATGCAATTCATCACATCTGATCTTTGGTTATCTGCAAAGTTCGTCTAGGCTTGTTAGCACCACCGTGACATCTGTAATTTACTTAAAATGACATCAGCCTAAACAGCATGGTGTTATTTGTGTGTTGGTGAAAACTATATTTTAGTGCAGTCAGATGCTTTATTCTGGAACTCACACTCCTAGCATTGTAGGCACATACTGGAGGTAGCTGCTATTTTGTTTCTTTTATTTAAGCTGAATAAACACATCGTGTTTACTTTAGGCTTCGAAAATACTAAGCCAAAATAACCCAGGAATAATACCAGAATACTTTAGTTTATCTTTATCTTCCAACAGCATCAAAGGCATGATGGGTTCCTATAGATGAGATTAACGGGTATTCAGAATGTGTCATGGCTAGAATGTTGTAGGGACACCCCTTACTGCTTCTTGAACATCTGATCACATTTGCAACCTTTTTTTCTAAGGGAGAACACTAGAGCTGGTCTCTTCATGGTCCTGTGACTAGCTTTAGGATCAGAAGTTTCTGGTTGTATATTTTCTGCTCTATAGATAACAGAATCCGGCCTTTAGAATATTGTTGTCTGCCCTAGGTAAGCTTTCTATACAGAGTTGGTTTGATGAGCATTAAGCTTACAAAGATGGCCTTTATCATTGTGTTTCTTTTTATCTATCTATCTGGTTGCATTTGGTCTTGGTTACAGCATATCGCATCTTCACTGTGTCCTGCAGGACCTTTCGTTGTGGTGCACAAATGCTCTATTTGTGGGGTGGGCTAGGTGACCTGTAGCATGTGATATCTTGGCTTCCCAACTAGGGATCAAACCCGTGTTTATTCTTAACCACTGGACCACCACCAAAATCCCTATCACATTGTTTCTTGCCTACTTGCTACCAAATGTTTGGTTTTTTTGTTTGTTTAGTAAATATCCAAATGTTGGAAAGAATTTGGTCTAAGACTTGCTCTCATTGGCCTTCGCCAGTGGCTCAGATGGTAAAGAATCTGCCTGCAATGTGGGAGACCAAGGCTTGATCCCTGGGTTGGGAAGATCCCCTGGAGAAGCGGGTGGCTACCTGCTCCAGTATTCTTGCCTGGAAAATCCCATGGAGAGAGGAGCCTGGTGGGCTACAGTCACAAAGGGTGGGACAGGACTGAGTCACTTCCTTTTGTTTGTTTGTTTTGCTTTCATCATAATCTCGTGGCAAGATTGTGAAGCTGCAGCTAATGCTCAGCCATCTCAGACTCCGTGGTGGCTGTCATTACCCACCAGGAGGAACCCGAGCGGAGTTAAGGAGTGGCACAGTACTGGGCCCGGGTCTGGCCTCCAGCACCAGTGGGGCTCCTGGCATCTGGAGCTGTATTCTCTCACCACCACCGTGAGATGGCCAGGGTCCTCTGCCTCTCGGGATCCTGACATGGCCTCTCACACACAGTAAAGACTGCTCCCCACAGCCACGTGGGACCTTCTGTGTAGACTCTTTTCTCTTTTTCTTCCTCACTGTGGTGCCAGGAGGAGTGCTCCAATGATGCTGCTTTCCTGGGTTCCAGAGAGGACATGTCTCCTGTCACCTACCCTGTGATGGTCTGAGTACCATCTGTGATGCTAATGATACCTAAGTGTGGATGCCATTATCTCTGTCTCTGGAGAGTCACATCCTTATGCAGTTCCCTCCTATAGTGGACCATGGTGGGTCTATGGAACCAGTGCTAAGCTGCTTCAGTCGTGTCAGACTCTTTGTGACCCCATGGACTGTAGCCCACTAGGCTTCTCTGTCCCTGGGAGCCTCCAGACAAGAATACTGGAGTGGGCTGCCATGCCCTCCTCCAGGAAATCTTCCCGATCCAGGGATAGAACCCACGGCTCCTGCATTGCAGGCAGGTTCTTTACCACTGAGCCACCAGGGAAGCCCCCTTTTGGAACCAATAGAACAGAACAAAAACAATGGTCTGTCCCTTCAAACATTAGGTAACGAAAGGCACAGTGGCTCCATTCCGGGCGCTTTCTGTCTCTCTGAAGTCTGGCTGAGCCAACTAACCCATTAAGAGGAAAATAAATTGCCTCTAAGTCAATGGCAGTCTTGACCCCAGGGAAGAAATTGTATTGTAGAGTTGCATAAACAAGGGTGCTATTGTTCCAGGGAACCTGCTGGTAAGGGGCCAGCTTAGGGGTCAAACATTCATCCAGATGGTCTAGAAATCCAGGGGTTTGATGGCTATTCTCACAACTTTTTCTCCTTTACCAAGAAGAGAAATGACTGCCATTATTTGAGTGACAGTGATTCAGCAAATTCATAACTTCACAAACCCATCAAGTTCATCCTGACTGGAGTAGCCTAAATCTTTCAGGTGTGTGGCAAGGTAATGGTATTGGTATTGGTAATACCCAATACCACGTAATGGTATTGGGGTCTTGGGACCAGAGAGGTTCTTGCCTTTATAGATCCCTACCCCAGATCTGGTCCCTTACTTTGTGATTTTGGAAAAATCATAGTCTCCTTAGGTCTTAACTTTATTATCTGTAAAAATAGATACAAGAAATCCATGCTCTATGTAACAGAATTTTTAAAGAATGAAACAAGTTAATATTATGTGGAAGTGTTTGGTAAACTATGAAATGCTATGTAATTATGAAGGATTATTATTATTCAGCCCAATCAATTCAAAAAACCTACATGTAAATTTATAAATTAGAAAGTCATTAGGTGCTAAAAATATTGTTCCAAATCTAATTAAATTAGAAGGATGGTTCATTTGTCAGTTTGTATGCTAAGTATCCAAATAGCAATGCTATGGAACATAACTAATGAACAGGCATAGAGCAAAATAATAGGTTCATTCTACAGCTAAAGCAACTACCTATATGTTTGCTAAGTCTTAAGGGCAACCTTATTCAGAATTCACTATTTGAAAGATAGGAAATCAGTGCCTTATTAATGACTGATTTGCTTAGGCCTCTTATTAACAGTGTGAAAATATATACAACCTCTATTTGTATTGCGGACAGTGACTGAAGCCATGAAATTAAAAGACACTCCTTGGAAGGAAAACTATGACAAATATAAACATCATATTAAAAAGCAGAGATATCACTTTGCTGACAAAGGTCCCTATTGTCAAAGCTACAGTTTTCCAGTAGTCGCGTACGGATATGAGAGTTGGACCATAAAGAAGGCTGACCGCTGAAGAATTGATGCTTTTGAAGTGTGGTGCTTGAGAAGACTCTTGAGAGTCCCTTGGACTGCAAGGAGATCAAACCAGTCAATCCTAAAGGAAATCCATCCTGAATATTCATCAGGACTGATGATGAAGTTGAAGCTCCAATACTTTGGCCACCTGATAGGAAGAGCCGACTCATTGGAAAAGACCCTGATGCTGGGAAAGCTTGAAGGCAGAAAGAAAAGGGGGCAACAGAGAAAGAGATGGTTAGATAGCCTCACCAACTCAATGGACATGAGCTTAAGGAAATTCTAGGAGATAGTAGAGGACAAGGAGGCTGGCGTGCTACAGTTCATGGAGTCACAAAGGGTTGGACACAGCGACTGACCAACAACATTTGCATTGCACTTTAGTTTCCACAATGTTTCCAGTACACTTACTCCTTTGATTATCATAAACTACTTTAATGCTAACTGAACATTTATCCCAATGCATATACAAGTGAAGCAACTGAGCTTCAGAATGAACGTCATTCCAAGGTCATATGACTATTATGCACCAGTGGTTCCGTGAGGACTTGCTTGCAGGCTTTCTCACTTCAGGTGCTTTATACTTTCCACTACACTACAGATACTGTGAACTCTATGGATGGGCGATCTTGACTATTCAGCCTCTCTTCCCATCCCTGGGCTATCAAGCAAACACACAATCATTCCCTCTCAGCAAATTAGCTTAAATCACCATTTTGTTTTGGCCCCGGGGGGAAATCCACTAAGATCTCTTGCCCAGGTCTGAGTTGGGATAACTTTTCAAATCACAAGAAGTTTGTTTTTTGTTTTTTTTTTTGACAAGAAGGAAAAGTTTCCAGTATCCCCAATCTTTGTATATTGTAGTATTCGATGAGATTTTCTGTGAAGATGAATTTATCCCCAGGAACTCTGAGGAGCAGAGACTCTAATTTGTCCCAGAAATATAGCTGGAGATGACAAAAATGATTCAGCACAGCCAGGGTAAAACCAAAGCAGGTAGCAAAGAAGACTTATTCTTGACACCTACCTCCTTGAGAGATTTCTAAGTAGAAGAGAAAAGTGAATTTTCTTTTTGTACCCTTTCTTTTTTCTTTCCTTTTTAAATCTTACTTTTAATCAGGTCAGAAAAAAAAAAAAAATCAGACCAGAAACATTGAAAGAAAAAAGTCAGGAAATCTGAAATATGTCCACGGAAGATGAGAATAACATTTTGTCAGACATTATGGTACAGATGAACCTATTTGCAAAGCAGAAATAGAAACACAGATGTAGAGAACAAATGTATGGACACCAAGGGGGAGGAGGGTGGGATGGATTGGGAGACTGGGATTGACATAAATACACTACTATATACAAAATAGAAAACAAATTAAAATAAGAAGGAAATCCCCCCCCCCAAAAAGAGGGATCAGACTATACATCTGTATATGCATAGCTGACTCACCTTTCTGTACAGCAGAAACTAACACAATACTGAAAAACTACTCTACTCCAATAGAATTGGTTTAAATGTATGGTGTTAATAATGCAAACATTGTTCATTGGTTTTCACATTTTGGAATTAACCTGTAAACAGATCGCAGGTCAGAAGCAAAACTTTTGAATACAAAAAAATATATTGATGATTTGACATATTTTTAATTCATATTTTCCGACAGCCTCCTTTTCTTCCCCTTACCTCCCAGAAGCAGAGATTCACAATTTTGAGGAAGGGTTTGGGAGTGAACCTTGTTCCTCGGATCTTTTGGTGTATAGGGTGTTCTACACCCTGGATTGGTGCAACTGACTGACCTGAGTTGCACTGAAGCCTTTTACTCATTTCATGGTGGGAAGGATTTGGAAAGGTGGGATAGGGATGGTGTTTCCTCTCCCTGATTGTGAGTATAATCAGGAGATAATTGCATGGGTGGTCATCTCTCCCATTTCTTTTTTGCTGCTGTTTAAAGAAGACAAGAAATACAGCTTCAGTGATTCTATTTGCTCCACACAATAGAGATGAAGCCTGTGGGCGTGGGTGGCAGTGCAGATTCCTTCAGGGATTACAATGGGCTGGGAGAACCGGGTGCTGCTGAAGGTATTGATTTCTGACACACAATTTTTCACTTTGATGGGAGACGGGGAGCAATGGGAATCAGTAAATATATTTCTAGGAGTTCTTAAAAAAAAAAAAAAACAAGGATTTGAGGATCCAGCTCTGAAAGAGTGGGTATTTGTTCTGTGTATAGGACAACAAGGGGGTTGAGAGGTATTGAATAAACACACACACACACACACGTACACTTGTGTACACAGACCTACAGTCCTTAATTTACAAAAATAAATCTCAGAGACAGCAGCCATTTATAAATCAGTTGTTCGGAGGAACTTTTCAGAGAAACAAAACACCGCAGTAGAGTTAGCTTGCTTGCACGGGTCATAAAAGCCCACGTGCTCTTAAACACCAATGTTCTTGAGGAATTTTAATGTCCGGTAATGTCCCTGAGGGAAAATGCCTTTCAGCTTTCTACATCAGAAAGCCCTTGCTTTTTTGCCTTAGAAAAGCAAGGATTAATTACATGTAAACCAGAGGGATTAAGTGAAGCAGTAAATACTGAAAGAAATAGAATCATGAGAAAATTTAAGTACAAGAAGTGCTTGACAAATTGTGTATTTAAATTCAGTGTATTCCAATAAATGCTCATTGACCACACATTATTACAATTTGGGCTTAGCTGCATCCTCCCTTCTCCATGACTCCCAGCTTAGATTTCAAAGAAGGCTGGTTTCACATGGATGCCAGGAAAAGGTAAAGGATAATAGCTTAATATAGATGTGGGTATTAGCTTAGTAGTTTGGATGCACTTCTTGGCTCTTTCCAGAACCCCTCCAATCTTTATTTATATTTGATCCCCAAGGTGGTCCCCCAACATCAAGTGCCCTGGGATGAGAATACACTTTTATATGAGGCCATATGCTCTTCTACTGGGATCAAAAGTACCCTGCACATGTGTTACAGGCAATTTATTTTCCTCTGGGTGGATTCGGTGGCCCAGCCATTGAAGGACAATCTCCACATTGGTGTCTTCTTTAGTTTTCCAATGTGTATTCATCAGCTGCCTGATTTATTCATTCTGTACCCACTGAGAAGCATCTTCACTCTTCTTTCAAGATGAAGTCAGTATCTGGACTCTTTCCTTATGCTTCCTCTGAAGTCAGATTCAGATTTCTGTTTCTCCCATTCCAGAGCTAGAGACCTCTGCTGAAAGGGGGCAGGATCCTATAGTCCTTTCCTGACTGTCCTCTGCCTACCTTTTGTCTGTGGAAGGGTTTTAACCAAAGAATAAGTTATATCAAAGAAGTGAGAAAATGCAAAAACAAAGGAAAATAGTCAAAGGAGACCAAATAGTAATAGTTTAGTCATGAAGCAAAGTCAAGGACCTTTAGTTCCTTCTCAAGGGCTATAGATAGTCTTCTGAGCCATATCCTGTGAGCTGTCTAATAGATACTGAAACCCCCACCAGGTGGAAAAGTTAACTACAGGATGACTAGACTATAGCCATGACATAAATAGCCACAGTACCAAGAACTGTCCTCAAGGAAATGGGAACAAACTAACCCTGGAACTGAAGATTAACTGTATTTAAAACAATCAAGATGACACTGGTCAGATCTCCGATGACCAATTTGAAGATGACTGTCAGAGCTGACTGTGCTGTTTCTGCATGTAGCAGCCTCCCTCCGCCTATAAAAGCTCTTGCCCACTGATTGTGTGTGTGTATATGGAGGTAGTCGATCTTTGGAAAGGCATCCACACCCCATTCCCTTTGCCGACATCCAAAATAAAGCAAACTTTCCTTTCTACCAACCTGGCCTTTTTATTGGCTTTTGAGCAGCAAGCAGCCAGACCCCACTTTCAGCTACACTACCCTAGGTTCAGTGGAAATCATCTAACTCATGTTTTAGCCTGAGTAGCATTTCTGATTCCAGCTCATCCAGGGATGACTAACCCATCCATGATCTGAGAAATATTCAATCCAGCCCCATCCAATCCCCAATGCCTTGTGAGGACTGATTTCTGTGTTCCCCCATCAATCCCAGAGCATTTAAAATCCCCTCCATTTTGACTTAATCAAGGAGACTCAATCAGGGAAGAAGATCACGTCCTCAAGGAAGACCGACTCCGAGATTCTCCAGCAGGGTGTTGGGAAGAAGCATGACCGTGACTGGAGACTGTTCTCTGGCTGATCCATGTCTCAGCCTGAGGGGAAAGTGTACCATTGGGTTCACAAGAGTCTCTGATCTTGCCTCACTCCAAGATCTACAAGCCAGTCAGACTGTGACTCTATAGCTAAGTATCTGCTTTCCTTCAAATCTGTCAAAACCCCCTCCTAATCTCATAGTGATAACTGAAAATAAATGTGAATGTGCTTTAAAAAGTTAGAGCTGGGCTATAAATATCCAGCGTTGTTGTTTATGCTTACATCCCGTCCTATGAAATCCACTGATGTATCTTTCCATCCACGACTCTGTTCCCTTCTCTGTACCACTTTATGTGTGTGGCTGTGAGTCGAAATGCAGACATAAACATATTCATAAAGAAGGCTGGCTGTGACTGTGGCTATAAATGGCTATAAATGCGCTTTTAGCTTTTCCTTCCTCTGATGCAGATGACTCTGTGTCTTAAAACCCCTCTAGTGAGCTATGTTTTGCCTTAAAAAGCTACTGCTCCTAAAATAAGGCTGAGGCTGAGTCATCAAGCCCTGGGCCGGGGAAGGGATGTGGTGGAGGAGAAGTTGGAGGCATTTTCAGTGAAGAGCCCTGAACACAATGGGAGGACTTTCTCTTAGGGGTTGGCAACCTATAACCCATGGGCTAAATTTGACTGGTTACCTGTTTTGTTAATAAAGTTTTATTGGAACCCACCACACTCATTCATTTAGGTATTATCCATTGCTGCTTTAATGCTATAATGGCATAATCGAGGAGTTGCAAGAGAGAATGTATTTGGCCTAAAAACATAAAATATTTATTCTTTGGCCCTTCAGATCAAACTGGCTAATCCCTGCTGCTGCGGCTGCTACTAAGTGGCTTCAGTCGTGTCCGACTCTGTGCGACCCCATGGACTGCAGCCTACCAGGCTTCTCCGTCCATGGGATTCTCCAGGCAAGAACACTGGAGTGGGTTGCCGTTTCCTTCTCCGGCTAATCCCTGCTTCTTCTCTAATACCTGTAAACATGAATATCCACATTATTCTCTACTTTGTAGCACCATAATACCCTATGAAGTATATATAGCTTGAGTCTTTATGCCCAGTTTGCTGATGAGAAAGATGAAGCCCAGCAAGCTCGTGGGACTAGCTCCAATTCCGTCATGAAGTAGTAGCCAGGAGGGACTGGCAGTGAGTGGGGGCCTTCTGAGTGGGAGCCTTCCTATCGTGTATGTGTGGGAGTGAATAATCTATCATCTATCTATCTGGTGATCTAGCTATCTAGTGACCCATCTAACTATCTACACATTCTAGTTGGTTTTTTTTTTTTTTTAATAGGTGGGATGAAGGATTGAAATTCAAGTTATTACACACATTCATTTTTAGATGAAAAATTGTCGCTTGCCATCCGCCTCTATAAGAATGATGTCACTGGCCATGGCAATGGTTGACCTTCAACACACCCTCAAAGAAGTTCAGGGTCGAGATCAGGAATGAGGTGCTCTGGGCTCTGGGGAAGACTGGCAAAACAGGCCTTCAGATAGTTGGATATTTTCAAGAGGTTTTATGAGCCCAAATTCTTGCATCATCTCACATCTAGAAAAGCATTAAAAGCATGAACGGAGACGTCTGCTCCTCGTGACTAGCAGAACCTTCCGCCAAAACGTGTGCTTTCTGCCCTCAGACCCTTCGCCAAAATCACATGGAACACGACTGCCTCCCCCTGCCTCTTTGGAGCAGGTCCTCAGTGCTATCTGATGGACTGTCTCCTGGGCTACAGGCCTCATTTGGCCCTCAAATAAAACTTAACTCAGAACTCTCACATCATGCTTTTTTTTTTTTTGCAGTCAACAAGTTCAACACGGTACTAAATTAGAGTGTAAAGAACACTGGTTTGGGACTCCAAGTTCTGACCGTGCCCCTAAGTAGCTGAGTGACCTTGGCCAAATCAATTGGTTCTTTTGGGTCTTAGTTCTCTATTTATAATGTAAATAGCAAACACAGTAAATCGTCTACATGCAAACCTTCAACTGGTGAACTTTCAGAGATGTGATCATGTGATAACATGTCGAATCACTAAGTTGGCTCACATATCTAGCTTACATTATCACACATGTGCATTCTCTACAAATGGTTGTGCTTTTATGCATTTTGCTGTATAGAGTATCTTTGTTTCAACTACTGGATGTTCAGAAACAAGCATAAAAGTAACAGTATATATCTGATTGTGTTAGTTGGGTACGTAGGCTAACTTCGTTGTACTTACAAATTAGACTTATGAACTCACTCTGGTAGGAGACTTAATAAAAACCAAAACAACAGCAACAAAACACACTCTAAATCACTGGCATCCTGAACTTTCTGGAAGTCTCTCGGTTCTCTTCTCCTTCCAATAGCATATACTGCAGATAGCCCCCTGTGCACCGGTGATCAAAGGCACCCTCCCTAAGGCTGGGGAGCTGAGCGGGGGCTGGGGGATGCAGGCAGAGGAGGGGGCAGCAGAACCACACTCTCCAGTCCTTAGCTATGTCTTCCCCTCTTCCCCCTGGATCCAGATCCACTTAGCATCACCACAGCTTGTCCCCTACATTATTGGGAAAATTGCAACTCTTCAGAGAGTCTGAGGGAGGGGGACTCGTGTCTGTACAAAACAGGGACAAACAGAACAGTCACTTATTTTGTTACCAAAGAGTCTTTTTTCCTTTTAATGGAATGTGCTATTTTTAAGTCCTGTCTGCCTGCTGCAAGTGCCTGAGTGGCAATTGCCCTGAACACATTTGAATAATGTCCCCACATCCTTCAGTGGTGCGGTGCAGAAAGGCAACTTTGTAGTTTGCATTTTTATTGTGATGAAGATATTTTATGACAGTATTTGAATCCCAACAATAAAAGATTCCTGAAAACAAGGCATTTCGAGACCACTTATGCAGGAGGGAAAGGTGGCCCAGACTGATTTCCTCCTGGGAAATATGGCCTGGGATAGGTCTGTTCCTCAGGGATGCAAGGAACCCAGGCAGTCTATAGAAGCATGTGATCACCACATATGGACCCACAAACTGCTTCATTCAGCCTCCTGCCCACCCAGCAGCTCTAGGGTCAAATGCAAGGGGAAAACTGGCAAGTCCAAAGTCTGCTTTAGTGCCCTGATGTCTTGTTTTCTCTCCACTTTTCCTTTTCCCTTTTCCTATACCAGTTGATTGGCCTTTTAGTGTGTATCAGGCAGGTCCCAGCCAACAGAAATATTTTAGCATTGGGGAAATAGTTAGAAGGTATTGGGGGACTTGAAATTTCATAGAGGGTAGTGGGAGGCAGCCCAGATATTCAGCAGTCTCAGAAATCACCATCCATCATGCCTAAATCTGGAGAAACACAAGGAGCTTGCGAGGCAGAGCTGTGCAGTACAGAAAGTCCAGGCTAGTGGCCACCTCTAGAAACTCAGCCCAAAGATGGGTGGAGTTTGAAGTGAGCTGGTACTGTGGGGGAGAAACAGTCCCTTCCAAAGATTCAGCCCAAAGCAGAGAGGGTAGGAGAGAGAAATTCTCTGGCCTCTCCCTTCTTTATACCATCCAGGCTCCTGCCAGTAACTCCTATTAGCTGGACCCAACCACTCAGCAAGAGAGCTTTGGACTTGTAATTTTCATAGGTCAGCTTCTTGTAATACAAGCCAGAGGAGAAAAGATGCGGGGGAAAATACTTTGAGAGAAACAAGCAAAAAAAGAGAGAGAGAAAAGAGGTACCTTGGACAACAGTTCAATCTGTCAACCTCTGACACCCTTAAAGAAGTCTCCACTGTCCTGGGAAGATTGTGTCTGCAAGCAGGACACGCCTATGACCAGAGATGACTGAAATGGAGCCAAGGGAAGTTGGTGTGACTTCAGTCTTGGGTCTGGGCAATGGATGGGAATTGGGGAGCATTGTGATCACGTCACATTGTGAGACTTGTATTGGTGTCTGGGTGTACAAACTGATGGCATTGGTTGACAAGAGGATGCAGCAGAAATATAAGTTAATGAAGATCCCTTTGATCAGGTGTTATGACTGCACTGTAGGTCCTGATGGCCAGCTCAGTTTGGGATGTGATTCTAGCTAGTAGCTAGTGAATGAGGGAACAGGCTTCCTGGGGGAGCAAGTGGTAAGCTGTGAGCCCAGAATTCAGGCCTCCATCATATAGAGCAGGGTTTAATCTTCAGCTCCAGTCTCAACAGCGCCAATCTCAGCTCGGTCCTTTATGCAGAAAGAATACTTTCATGCATCATGACTGCCAGGCTTGCAAAAGCCCATTTCAAGTGCCAAGCTGCATTCAAGATCATCACCCAGGTTGCAAACCCACTTTGCCCCTGGTTTTCTTGATTTTGATGTTCTGATTCCAAATATTTGACTTTTAAATCCACCTTTTACTCTTGCAAGACTCTGGCTTTTGTTTGCTTGGTTGGTTGTTTTCTGTTTTTTGCTAATTTTGTCTTAGTCTGCTCCTGCTGCCCTGTACCTCTCACTATCTTGTAGAGAACTTCCTGTTCTGGCTCCTTTCAGAAGGCTTCCCCTGCCGCTGTTCTAATGCCCACCCTCTTCCTGCTTTTGTCAGCTTTTACCTGGCATGAGGGTGCATTCTGAAAGGCAAAGAGGCAATGTGCCAAGCCGCTGGAGGCCAGAGTTTCTGTTGGAGAAGCTGAACCAATGCGGTAGGAGCAATGAAAGATAGAGGTCTCTAATACAGTATACTCATCTGTTCCAGGCAGGGAGTCGGGGGTGTCAAGAGCTTAATAGGTTATCCTTTTCCACCTGTATCACAGATTTCCTCACTGGCCAGCCATATATGTGCTCTTTCCTCTATAACGGAAATTCCAAGGGAGGCTGTCACCTCCACTTTTCTTTCCCAAATGGAAACCACTTCCTCTGTTTTCGTTTTCCTGTTTGTTAAGAGGCACTAAGTCAAACTATCTGTATTTGAATACTAGTCCCATCATTGAGACTGTGTGACTTCAGAGAATAATGTAAACACTCTAAGTCTCAAACCCTGCATCAGTCAAAGAGATACAATATTAGTATCGTCCTTCCAGGGTTGCTTTGAAAATAAATAATCCATAAAGACCATAATACAACAAATGCTGATTAACGTCATCATTCCTATTACCATCTTCATCATCCAAGACTGAACAGTGGAAGTAGTCTTCCCAGCTCTCAACTCCCTTGGAAATTCCCACAGTAACATTATCAAGTTGTTTTTAATTTTGCTTATTTTTGTTTTTTGACTTTTTTTTGTTTGCTGCTGCTGCTGCTAAGTCACTTCAGTCGTGTCCGACTCTGTGCGACCCCAGAGACGACAGCCCACCAGGCCCTGCCGTCCCTGGGATTCTCCAGGCAAGAACACTGGAGTGGGTTGCCATTGCCTTCTCCAATGCGTGAAAGTGGAAAGTGAAAGTGAAGTCGCTCAGTCGTGCCCAACTCCCAGCGACCCCATGGACTGCAGCCCACCAGGCTCCTCTGCCCATGGGATTCTCCAGGCAAGAGCACTGGAGTGGGGTGCCATTTACTGCCAGACAAAAGACACCAGGTAGCATATATGTGATAATTTTTTTAAACTTAGAGAATTCTGATTCTCATTGTCCCCATCAGTAATTCCTAAATCTTTTCTTTCTTTTGGGTCTCAGCAGACTTGTGAGCCTCCTGCTCTGCACAGTAGACATCTGAACCTCCTTGGGTCTCTTTCTAGTCTTTAGCAACTATTTGCTTCATGGAAACCCCACCCTCTGGTGCTTGTGTTTAGATTCACATTGTGGGGTTCCCGACGGAGGGGCCTGGTAGGCTGCAGTCCATGGGTCGCTAGGAGTCGGACACGACTGAGCGACTTCACTTTCACTTTTCACTTTCGTACATTGGAGAAGGAAATGGCAACCCACTCCAGTGTTCTTGCCTGGAGAATCCCAGGGACGGGGGAGCCTGGTGGGCTGCCGTCTCTGGGGTCGCACAGAGTCGGACACGACTGAAGCGACTTAGCAGCAGCAGCAGCAGAAGTCTCATCTACAAATGATCACTGACCTCCTAGGCGTCTATCATCCACCTGTGAACTCAGCTTCCAAAAGTTTCCAAAAAGAATAAAACTCCCCTTTTCAAGAGTTGAAGCCAAGAGAGAAAGCATTATTTATAAAAATCTCAAACACAGCCAGTCTTCTGGAACAGGGCATCTCCTGGCCATCCAATGACAGCTTATTTCTGGGCTCATATTTTTGGTTTTCCAGTATATTGTCCACCAGATCACACCTTGAGAATGTGGATCATGAACTGGCAAACCAATTATTTTTCCCCCTTCTAGAGTGTTCCTATCCGGGCAATTTTAGCAGTTTCAAATAATGCAATTCCTTATTGGTAGTAGAATTAGAATCTAGGACCCAAGACTCGGCCCATGAATTTCTCATTTTACATGTTCACAGAAGGATCTAAAAGCAACAATAGTTGAAAACAGATTGAAAATGGGCCATAAGGAATAAAAGAGAGAAAGGAAACTTATGCTGACCAGAGTACAATATGTTGATGTATAGCAGAAATCAACACAATATTGTAAAGCAATTATCATTCAATTAAAAATAAATTAGTTGAAAAAAGAACTCAGTGGACCTACTACCTAAATTCAAACTGTAGCTCCAACACCTGTTAGCTGCCTGACCTTGAGCAAGTATGTTAATGGTCCAACGCCTCAGTTTTCTTATCTGCAATAGATGAGAGAAATAATATAATTATATAATAGTTGTATAATACTTATACAGAGAATGGTTTCTACTCTGCAAGTAGATGAATTAACTGAGGTGAATGAATACATGTAACATTTAGAGAGATTCTCGGCTGGATCAGGAAATAAGCAACCTGATGTAAATAATCACTGAAATCTTGATGGCATGAAATGATAAGCTCTGATCTCTCATGTGTCTGCAAATCACGATGGGCAACTTCAAGTGCATGTTGCACTGGGTTGCTCCATGTTTTTCTCACCCTCCTTGCACCAGTGGGCCAGGTAGGAATACTCTTCCTTCCTATTCCTTCAGCAGAAGCACAAAAGGGCAAACCCTAACAAGCAAGTCCAGTAAGCCAATCACTCTCTCATCTGGTGACACTTGCCGGCCAAAGAAGTTACGTGGATGAGTCTCAAATCAAGGGCCTTGGAAATATACTCTGTCTTTGTTGGAGGAATTAAAAAGTTCCATGGCCAAGGACAAGGATTTGAATGGGAAGCAGTATAAAGAATTAGGACCAATAATTTAGTCTACTACATGGATATGTGATCAAAGTCCAGCTAACATTAGCTATTTGTGGTGACCTTGTTCCTAAACTTCATCATAGAAGGCTCTACTTTCCTTCTAGGTCTGCCATCTTTCTCTAGCTCTTCTTGGGCACTGCCTTTTTACATTCCCACTGTTCACTGTCATGAAGTGACCCTCCCACCCTAATGGCCCCACCTCACTTAGGGCCCCTACAGCAGTGTCGCATGAAAGCTCACACTGGCAATGAAGCTTCTCAAGTCATCTTCTCCCCTAATAATGTTGAATTGGCCCAAAGATAATTTCTCCTTATCTCCAAAATAAGTGCAGGTTGACAAGGAATCAAAAGAAAAGTTGTCAACTTTGTACATTAACATTGGGGGTTTTTATTTACTTATTTTTATTGGAGTGTAATTGCTTTAAAATTATTAGTTTCCGCTATACAAGTGAATTGGCTGTATATCTTCCCTCTTGAACCTCCCATCCAGCCTCCAGGCCAACCCAGAACACGGAGCTGAGCTGTCTGTGTGATGCAACATCTTCCTGCTAGCTAGCTATTTTACACGTGGTAGTGTGTTTGTGTCAAGCTCAATGCCCTAATTCATCCCACCCTCCTCTTCACCCTACGTCCATATAGAAATTCTCTACACCTTTGTCTCTATCCCTTCCATGGAAATGGGTTCATCTATTTACCTAGATTACTTACCATTTTCCTAGATTCCACATATATGTGTTAATATATGATATTAACCGACTTACTTCACTCTGTAGGACAAACTCTAGGTCCATCTACACCTCTAGAGGTCTCTTGATAGAAATTTTAATGGCAAAAATATAAATAAAGACAAAAAAGACAATATAGTAAACTTGGAGAGCCTACTACTCTGGGATGTGGGAAATACAGGCCACTAAGCACACTCATGAGAATATTAAGCTGACCTTGGTGCTTATAGGTTGAATGGTGACCACCCAGAGATGTCCATGTCCTAATCTTTGGAAACTGTGAATACGTCGCCTTATGTGGCAAAAGGGACTTCGTGGCTGTGACTGAGATAATGATCTTGAGGTGGGGGATTTGATGTTTTGGGTGGGCCCAATGTCATCACGAGGATCTTTTTAAGAGAGAGCTTGTGAAGTTAGAATCACTTAGAGTCCACGTGAAGATGGAAGCAGAGGTTCAGAGAGGCATATTGAAAGATGCCAAGCTATTGGCTTTGAAGATGGAGAACAGGGCAAAAGCCTAGAATGCAGAAAGCCTATAAAAGGTGGACAAGACAAAGGAATAGATCACACCTTAGGGTCAGGAGGAACACAGCCCTGATGACCCATTTTAGGACTTTTGATCTCCACAACTATAAGAGAATAGATTTCACTTATAATCACTGTTCGTTGTAATTTGTTACAGCAGCAATAGGATTCCTAGCACCATTGGAAAAATGAAATTAGGAAGCAGGCTATCCTTTCCCATCACACGTGGTCTTAACTAAAATGGAAAAGCCCAGGGATTTTTCTATCTGCTGGGCCAAGGTTTTTCTAACTCTTAGTCAAAAAACCAATATTGTGCTTTCGATAAGCCAGGGGATTGAGCATCTAGACTTCGTAGACTTGTAGCAAGCTGGTTCAAATGCAAATTGTCCTCATGTCTGTCTGTCTCGTGTGTACTTGGACTTGACCTATCCACAGTGACATTGCCCAGCAGTCCTAAAAGGCTCAGACTCAGCCTGCTTTGCTTCAGAGATTGTGCCCCAAGGGCTTTGTTTCTTGGTTTATTCTAAACATAGGCTTTTAGAATCTCTGCTCTCAGAGTGTAAAGGTTGGCCAAGGTTGGACTGTCTGCCTTATGGAATGGCCATGTAAGCAAGCCAAGACTTCTGAAGTGTGAAGGCTGTGTTCATCCTTGGTACCAAATAGGATTCCATTTATCTGAAGATAACAGAAAACACAAGTGGCTTAAATAAAGTGGGTTTATTTCTCGCTCTCTTAAAGGCAAAGAAGAACTAACACCAGAGAAGAAAGACTGATGTGTAGTTAGAAGTAGGAGGGCACCAGTCTCCTTCCACCTTTCTGCTCCACCATATTGGAGCATGGCTTCACACTTTAGGTTGGTTTGCTGTTCAAGCTGCCTGGCAGAGTGCCAGTCATCATCTACATGTTTTTGTCAGGGAAAAAGAGAGAATGTAAAAGAGCATTATCCCAGAAGCATTATCCCCCTGTAGTTAGCTTTCCTGGAAGACCCCCATAACTGCGACTTATATTTTTCTTGCTTGTTTTTAAACAGTGTGTGTGTGTGTGTGCATGTGTGTGCACTTAGTCACTGAGTCATGTCTGACTCTTTGCCATCCCATGGACTGTAGCCAGCCAGGCTTCCCTGTCCATGGGATTCTCCAGGCAAGAATACTGGAGTGGGTTGCCATGCCCTCCGCCAGGAGATCTTTCCGACTCAGAGAATGAACCCCAGTCTCCTGCATTGCAGGTGGATTCTTTATCATCTGAGCCACCAGGGAAGCCCTTTAAACAGAGACACTGTCTCAAAGAAGAACAATCAATTTCTGTTAGGAAAAAAAGAGAGAATGGATATGGGTAGGCAACTGTTTCTGGCACAGTCTTCGCCTTTGCTCCCCAATATCCAGGAGAGACATAGAGAATGCAATCACCAGCTGCCTCAAAGAGTCAGGTCCAAATTATTATCCAATTGCTCTATCCAGTTCAACGTTCAGGGTATCTGGATGATGTGCAGTCTGCTCCATCATATCTTGGTGTCTCTTCTTACGGTCCAGCGGCACATAAACTCACAAGCAAGTGATCTTCTCCTAAACAGCTAATGCACCAAGGTGGAGAAAAAATTGGGATAGCAGCAATAAAAACAAACCAATAAACAGAACCATCCATTTGGAAGAGTGGAGAAAAAGAAATGCTGATCCAGAGCCACTATCAAATCCTTTTGGGTAAGAATAGCAAGGATCCCCAGCCCTGTCAGTGGCGTGTGTGAGGAGCTAGCTCAAAAGGTAGCCTTGGTTCTGGTTTCTGGAAAGAATTCCCTTCTTTGTCCTTTTAATTCAGTTGCCTTTGTCCCTGGGTGCTACAACTCTTGCCATTGTTCAACACCACCTATGACCACATCTGAATCAGGTACTGGAGAGTACTCCTGGGGGTGGGGGGCTCCATATCTAAGCCTGCATGTGTAGTTTGGGGGCCCAGGGATCCCTTTGAAAGTAGAAAAGTCTCAGCCTGCTGATTGCCATGTTTGTTTATTATAATCATTACCCCGTGTTTTTGAAAAATTTTTTTCAAGGTATAGTTGATTTACAATTTTATGTTAGTTTCAGGCGTACAGCAAAGTGATTTAGTTATATATATATATATATACACACATATACATATATACATACATGTATATATTTATAGATGCTTTTCCCTTACGGATTATTACAAAATATTGAGCATTGTTGCCTGTGCTATACAGTAGGTCCTTCTTGGTTATCTATTTTATATATAGTAGTGTGTATCTGTTAATTTCAAACTCCTAACTCCCCCTTTCCTATTTTCTTTGAAGTTGACCAAGTATCCAGCCTTCCTGCATCTATTCAGTTGTATGCAAAGTAATTGCAGGCTAAAAAGAGATTTTATCAGGAAGGGTCTCATCTTTTATTTTCTAGCCCCTGTGCTCTGCAAAGTCTTGCTTTCTCAAATTAACGGTCACTGCCTGGACTCATCTGATACACTGAATTTGGATGGGACTGTGTTACCTTTAACTTGTCAGCAGGTTCCTAGCTTCCTGTGAGACAATCTCAATCTTCTCTCTCAGCAATTGTGCAGCCGCTTCTCATAACTGCTTCCTTTCGGGGTGCAAATGCATTTGGCTTTTTCAACCCTGCAAGATCTAAATTATGAGGCTCCTATTCAACCCAGATTGCAGACTGTAGGCAGGAACGTCTCTCTTAGTAAATTGGCCTTTCTCTCCATCTGTGCCTGTAGTGTGGCTAGCTCTCCGACGAGTGTCTTATTCTATTGTAGGACTCTTGCTGAGAGCAGCAGGTGGACGCTAGCACATACCACAATGTTTAATTTTCTTACCACTTTTCCCAACACTTCGACTGTGGTCAGCATGAGGTCTGATTTTCAAGGTACAGTAGGTAACAGATTGACAAAATATTTCACCACCGCAGTAACAAGGACAGGAGGGATTTTAGACGACAAGACCTGAATCCTAAGCATCAGGCCCCCCACCTCCTCCATTTGATATTTTGGGTTCTGTTGTCTGTAGTGTCCTACTTCTAGAATTCTGTAACAATCATGGTTGGTTTCAGCCTCGTGTAACATAAAGCCTAAATGCATGATCTTAACAAAGTAGAGATTCACTGTGCTCTCACGTGAAGGAAGCAGGTGGTCCATGATAGATATATCAGTGTCAGGATTTTCAAGGGACTGCATTGCTTCTACTTTTCTGCTCCATCATCCTCAAGGTGACCTTATTGCTCAAAATGTTTGCTGACTATCCAGCCACCACATGCATGTTCCAAGCAAGAGGAAGAAGGGCAGCAGGGTGCTGAATGAAAAGTAAAGCCAAGGAGTGGAGTTAGCTTGATTTGAAATTCTTCCTCTGCCTGTCTCCCAGGGACCTTCACTCAGGTCAATTCAGACACACCCAACTGCCTGGGAGCCTGGGAAATGTAGTCTTTCAGCTTAGCACTTGGGCATGCAAGGTAAAATTGGATGTCTGTCAGCAGAACAGAAGAGAAGGAAGATGGGACAAGCTACGACCAGGTTCTTCCACATTCTCCAGATGTTCTTTTCTCTCTGCCTTGTACTGTCAGAGCTTCTCCGGTGGCTCCGCTGGTAAAGAATCCACCTGCAATGAGGGAGGCCTGGGTTCAATCTCCAGGTTGGGAAGATGCCCTGGAGAAGGCAAAGGCTACCCACTCCAGTATTCTGGCCTGGAGAATTCCATAGGCTGTATAGACCATGGGGTTGCAAAGAGTCTGACACGACTGAGTGACTTTCACTTTCATACTTTCACTGGCACTACCAGGGCTGTGAGCAATGCCCCATCTGCATTAGAACTGATTGGCAACAAGCTGAAGCTAGTATTTCATGGGGTAGGGGGAGAGGAAGGGAGACAATGATTATGGGTCACCTACATCTAATGCCAGGAAATTTCACGTTCTTTCCCAACAGTGGTTGGATGTAAGAGAGAGAAGCGGGTAAAGGAGAGGTACTGAGCTTCAGAGCAGAGAAGGGGATCAAATACCAGAGATGATTGCATTTGTTTTTCTGTCTTTGGCCAAGGTCATGGGCAGGCAACCAGCTCCCCTTGCACACAGTCTCACCAGTATCACAGTCACAGTTGACAAGCACCTTTGCTGCCCTGTCACTCCCCAAGCCGCCCTCCGGATCACTGCTGCTGCACCATCTTGATTCTGTTAATTTGGGGAAGGCAAGACGCTGTGCTGGGAGGTACTGTGCGTTGGCTCCTTTTTGGGATGTTGAAGGCAGGTGACATGGAAGATGTATCCCTTTTATGGTGAAATGGTCCCACTGCCTCTAAAATGATAGCTTTCCCCTAGGGATTTCATATCTTAGTACATAATACACATACTCAGACCATTGATGTCTAAGTTCTAAAGGTGAGTTGTCCTTGCCTTTTGGGACCAGAGGCTGTCATCTGCTCAGCATCTGTGAGCCCCACCTTTGCTGGCCACTCCCATGCCCCGTCCAGGATGGGACACTCGTATCTGCAGCCACTGGGAGCCTTGGTGGCCAAAGGCTCTTCCTTGAGGACCCCTCTAGGATTTGTCCTCAGTCAGAGAAGCCACTTCATACAGTGACACCCTCTCTCCAGGGCTGGGAGGGTTGATGGAGGCCTGGCTCCATTGCCTCGAAGCCAGACCCCTGCAAAGGTCATTACAGGCCTGGAGTCTCTGACAGGACTCAGATGTGTTTATCACAGCCCAGCGTTTCCCTCCACTCTGTCCCACTTCCCTCATTTCTTTTAGGTCTTGTTTTTTAAAGTGAGTCCCCAGTAAAATGTCTGCACACAGATCTAAGTCTCAGTCTGTTTTTTAGGAGGTGTGTTCTGCACCTGCCTGGGGGGTGAGAAGGCAAAGCAGAAATTGCCTCTGTAGTTCACAGTCCACGTCATCCACTGTTATCTTTTTAATGGCAGGACCAGGGGCTTACCATGTGGGGGTCCCTGGTTCCCTTCACTGGTACCTGCTTCAGAGGCTCCGGCTGACCTCTGAACCCCATGATTCCTTTGAATAATCTACAAGGTCTACCAAGAAGTTAACAAGACCTTTGGGTGTCTATTATATATTTAATCTGTATCACTCAAAATTGATTTCATGATTTTACTTAGAAAGTTTATGAAAGAATTATCTTTAGGAACAATATGGCTGTTCCTCAAAAAGACTGAAAATAGAGTTGTCATTGATCCTGCAATCCTACTCCTGAGCATATAGCCAGAAAAATTATAATCTGATAAAATATGTGCACCCAAATGTACAAAGCACCACTATTTACAACAGCCAAGACACGGGAGCAACCTAAGTGTCCATCAAAGGATGAATGGATAAAGAAGATGTGGTACACACATACAGTGGAATACAGCTGCTGCTGCTAAGTCGCTTCAGTCGTGTCTGACTCTGTGTGACCCCATAGATGGCAGCCCACCAGGCTCTGCCGTCCCTGGGATTCTCCAGGCAAGAACACTGGAGTGGGTTGCCATTTCCTTCACCAATGCATGAAAGTGAAAAGGGAAAGTGAAGTCACTCAGTCATGTCCGACTCCTAGCAACCCCATAGACTGTAGCTTACCAGGCTCCTCCATCCATGGGATTTTCCAGGCAAGAGTACAGTGGAATACTACTCAACCATAAAAAGGGTGAAATGATGCCATCTGCAGCTACATGGATGGACTTAGAGATTATCATACTAAGTGAAGTCAGACAGAGAAAGACAGATGCCATATGACATCACTTACATGTGGAATCTAAAACACAAAATGAACTTATCTATGAGACAAACAGACTCACAGACACAGAGAACAGATTTATGGTTGCCACAGAGGAGGGGAGGTAGGGCAGGGATGGATTGCGAGTTGGGGATTAGCAGATGCAAACGATTATATATAGAAGGGATAAACAACAAGGCTCTACTGTATAGGACAGGGAATTATATTCAATATCCTGTAATAAAACCATAATGGAAAGAGTATGAAAAGGACTATATATATATATATATATATAGTATAACTGAATCACTTTGTTGAATCACTTTGCTGTACACCAGAAACTAACACAATATTGTAAACCAACCACACCTCAATTTAAAAAAGAGAATTGTCCTTAAATGAAATCTCTTTCAGACTTTAAGTGGTACCCTCTGTTTAGAGTGGATTACAAATGATGCTCTGTACCCTAACCATATTTTGGATAACATGTGCATATTCTCTGTCATCCTTCTACCAGAACATTATGTTTTGACCATGGGTCTGCAGTGGGGAGGATGTCAGAGTTGTGCCCTAAGAACTTGGAGACAAGAAAAATAAGATTAGCTTCCAAGGATTCTACTATTAAATCCATACAAAATGTTTAGCAATCTGGATACATAAATAAGAGACGGTCTGTAAATATGTGACCAAAGGATTTGCAATGTCCTCCGATCCCATACAAGGTGAGCTGGGTCTCAGAGAGGCAGAACAAAAATGTGGCTAATATTTAGGAAGCAAAAGCCCAATCAATGGTCTTCTAATGCATGAACATGAAGGAACAGTCTGGATCACAAAAAACTCAACAAGACACAGCTTGGCAGTGTATTTCCAGCAACGGCCGAGCTAAGAAGCAAGAAGACACTGAATCTGCAAGACAACCTTAATTAAATTACTAGAGAGGTGTTCTGTAGCAAAGGGTAGGGATGATTCATCACACAACACCATGGCCTGGATAAAAATCTCCCAGACGCTCCACCTCCCTTTGTTCTGACTCTGTGCTTACTACACAATTGGAGTTATTATTTTTCCCCCTCCAGAAAGGGGTGGTACCCCAGCAGGAAAAATGAGAATTCCTTTAATCGTATCAAAATAACTTCCATTGAATCCAAAGAAGCTTTCCATCTCTTGATGGACTTTAATTTTAATTCGATTAGTGCAAGTCAGCATCCAGGCTTCCACCTGATTCCAGGACGAGGACAAAGTTTGCATCTCAAGGGCACAGTGAATTCACCAAGGTGACACCTCCCTGTGAAACAGCTTGGTAAAGAGCCATCTGGCCTTCGTCTCAAGACCCCTCATCTCTCAGAGTGGGCAGACATCCTTTGGAAAGCTTACCTCAGTCTGTCTGCTTAATATTTTACCTTCAGAAAATGCTGAATGTCACTGATAACTTTGGGGATTTCTCTGTAAACTTGCCCTTCAAGACGGCTCATAAAAACCAGAGATAAAATGCCTCCGGGACCTGAGAGACCTGTTAAACATACATCCTCATAAGAGCGATGCCTGTTTACGTCCATGCTTGATATCATAAATACACCAAAAATATTACTCTGTCTTTGACAAAATATTTTCTTCCATCCACTGATGCTTGGTTGGAACATGCTGCAACTCCCAAGAGCTTCAGGAAAGTTTGCATCAATCACACACAGTGCTGGAGCTTGGTCTGGTCTGGATTCCTAAGCTGGCTCTTTGGACAACTACTGCCCCCCAGACTCCCCAAATAGGTTGCTTCTAGCACAGTGCTTCCCTCTTTTAGACTCACCTTCCTCTGCCTGTGGAGTGTCTTCTGGGTCCCTGCCTTGAACTCTGGGCTTCTCGTCCAAACTCTTCCTTGTAAATTGGGCCTGCCCAGATTCAGTGTACCCTGTGTTCTCCTTCCAAGGCTTCCGCCTCAGTTTCCCAGATGCTAGGGGGCCCAGCCTGTCTCCCAACTCTGAAGGATTGGGGTTTGACATCATGACAGAGCTGTCCTCTGCTGGGACAGGATGGAGCCAAGTGCCTGGTCTCTCCTTGATGCATCTGCGTCTCCCAGGACATGGAGCAGAGATAGCAGACCAGTTTGATAAACAACCGCAGCTCTGCAGCCTCACTGCGGGCATTACTCTAGAGAGGTGATGCGAACTGGAGGTGGAACCGCCTGCAGACCAGAGGGCGGCAACAAAGGAAAGGCACAGCACATGGGGGGACAGAGTCAGGTCCACCTTCGCCCTCAAGGGGCCCACAGTCCAACATCCAGTTAGGACACGGTGAGATGAGTCCTGAAACAGATGCAACGACTAAGCGCTTCCAGGGATGGGGGGACGGAGTGCCTGCCTGCTTTCTGCTGAGGCTTGGAGGATGTGTAGGTTTTCCTTGTAAGAAAAGGATGGGCAGGATGCTCCCAGCAGAGGCGCTGCATGGACACAGAGCCTTGGTGTGAAGGACAGTAGGCAAGTCACTTGTCTGTCTTTAAGGGAAGATTGCAACACTCAAGATAATCTTGGAAACTCATTAGGAAACTGATGTATCGCTTCTCACTCCATCCAAGAGAGATTGTTTCCCAATATTGAAACGAGATTGTGTTTCTCCGTCTAAGCAGCAGATGAAGGAGTTGGCTTGAGTTTCAAAGTCATGTTCAACAAAACGTGTTTCTCCCCAAGCCCCAGGCTGGATGGCGGAGCTCACACTGGGGGTATGGGCAGGGGAGTATGTGGGTGCGGGGGCAGGGAAGGGGGTGGTGTGCAAGTTTACAGCTGCCTGCCTTCTCTCCGCTTCTTGGGACAAATGTTCTAGGAATGACGGGAGCCAGAAACACCATCCATCCCGAAGCGTCGCTTCCTCTCCCGCCCCATTTCTCTTGTGCCAAGGTGGTGCCACTGAATCTGCCCCAGATGTGGCCACACGTGATTGGGCTGCAGAGTCCATAGGTGGCCTGAGTGGCTGGATCTGAGACAAGGAGGGGAGGAGGCTCTGAAGAGGGAGTAGGTCAAGTTCATGTTAGGATGTGTCTTGTGCACCATGCTGAGTTCTTGTCTCTTAAGGACTGGCGACCTAGGAAAGTATCTGCAAACCATCCTGTTGGGAGCAGGAAGGATGGATCAAGGAGGGGGTATCAGTGGAGTCAGGGTAATCATCTGGCTGGCAGCTGGGGGAACCCAAACACTCAATGATCAGTATCTCAGCTGATGAGACCATTACTGGGGGTAGAAAGGAAAGGTCCAGGTACAGAAATATTTGGATGGCACATCGGACAGGGCTGAAAGGCCAGTGGGAACTAGAGGTACAGGAAAAGGTGGGTGAAAATGCCTACTAGATTCTTGATTTGAGCATCAGGAGAGACATAGCCCCCAAAGCTGTTAGAATTCCTATAGGACACAGATGACCTATCCAATTAAGATAATTTGAGTAGGCTTTGCTTTGTTTTACAAAGGGCCTAATTACAAAGGTGCAGAAGACCACGAGGGACTGTCCAGGACCCTGAGGCTAGGTTCTAAATGACAGGGGAGGAATCTATTATCAGAATCAAACAGGAAAGTTCAGCAGAGAGAGCTCTAGAGAGGAGTGTTGATCTTCTGAAAAGGGATGGTGCCAGTCCAGGTCGACCCCCAAGGGAAGGAACCAGGGAATAAATGCCCTGACCTCACCCTCCCACCCCAATCTGATCTCCTATTCTTGCTCCCTATCAGCACCCTCAACCGGAAACAAAGTGTCTGTTGTCATCCTTACTTGCGAGCGGGTCTCCAGGGACAGAGAGCAGAGTGGAAAAGGGTGGGGAGAGGACCTCATGCCAGGGAAAGTGGGAACTAAAGATCGCCAGCCAGGACTTCCCTGGTGCTCCAGTGGTTAAGAATCCACCTGCCAATGCAGGGAGCATGGGTTCAATCCCTGGTCTGGGAAGATCCCACATGCCACTGGGCAACTAAGCCGGTGCACCACAGCTACTGAAGCCCGCACGCTCTGCAACAAGAGAAGCCTCCGCAGTGAGAAGCCTGCCCACTGCAGCAAAGTGTAACCCACAGGGAGCAAAGCCACAAACAGGGAAAGCCCGCGCCGCAGCAAGGACCCAGTGCAGTCAAAAATTCATTCATTTATTTATTTAAAAAAAAAGGTCTTCAGCCTTCAGATGGGCAAGGAATTAGCAGGGAAGAGCTGGCTTGGGGGAGAAAAATGACACCCTGAGTTCAAACAGGATGAGAATTCAGAGATCTGGGTCCTAGTCTAAGAGGATCCAGGAATACCAGGGAGTCACCACTGAATGAGCACCTAGCTTACACCAGACCGTGTTCTGTTTGTTGTGTCGTTGTTGTTCAGTGGCTCAGTCGTGTCTGACTCTTTGTGACCCCACGGGCTGCAGCATGCCAGGCCTCCCTGTTCTTCACTATCTCCCAGAATTTGCTCAAACTCAAGCCAGTGATGCCATTCAACCATCTCGTCTTCTGTCACCCCTTCTCCCCTTGCTCTCCATCTTTCCCAGCATCAGGGTCTTTCCCAATGAATCAGCTCTGCACATCAGGTGGCCAAAGGATTGGAGCTTCAGCTTCAGCGTCAGTCCTTCCAGTGAACATGCAGGGTTGATTTCCTTCCTCATTTTAGGTCTTCCTGCAACACTCAAAGAAACTTCATCTCTATGTCACAGATAAGGAAATTGTGACTTGATGAAAATGAGAGCACTCTCAAATCAGACTGAAAGTGAAAGTCACTCAGTAGTGTCCTCCTTTTTGTGACCGCATGGACTATACAGTCTATGGAATTCTCCAGGCCAGAATACTGGAGTGGGTAGCTTTTCCCTTCTCCAGAGGATCTTACCAACCCAGGGACCAAGCCCAGGTATCCCACATTGCAGGCGGATTCTTTACTAGCTGAGCCACAAGGGAAACCCTCAAATCAGACTAGTGAGAATTTGAATCCAGCCCTGCTTGGCTCTGAAGAGTATGCTATCTTCTATCTGGAAGTTAATTAAAGTTGCTCAAAAACCAGAGAGGATGGAAGCCCTCATGTCCCACTCCAGTGCCTACAATTATCCAGACAATTTATAAACAATTTCACACACTTCACCTCCAAGTTCGGATCAATGCCTATTTTCTACGGCTTTTCTTGCAGTGGTTCATTTACCCATCAGTTCCCCGCAGACTCGGGAGGCCTGTGTGATTATGATATTTGGGATTTTCCACAGCCCAAGGCTCCAATTAGAACAAGAGAAAGGGCGCAAATGGAGATGGAGTCAGAGTGAAAGACACAGGGCTCGTGATGAGCTCTGTTTAGGGAGAATGGAGCACCTGCGTCAATGGGCTGGTGAGGGTCCCTGAAGATGGCACTGCGCCCCTGGCACCTGGGTGGGGTTCCCCCCTAATGCCAGAGGTCATGGCCAGGGGCAAGGGGACCGATGAGTTCCTTGGAGCTGATCATCCATAAGGCAGAAGCCCAGTCTTGTGGGGAAACAGACTCCTGGCATAGCGTTGCTTGCTGTTAATCAGCCTGTGGATGGATTTGAACTAGTCCAAATCTAAGGACTAGTTCCAACTAGATTTGGTTGCTGATTATGATCCTCCTTATATGTTTTCCTCTTCAGATTTAGAAGTTAATACTTAAACAAAAACACAAAAGAACAAACTCAAAAAGCCCTCCCTTCCTCCTCTCCCTTTTCTGCTTATTCCTCCCTCCTCCCCTCTCCCTTCACCTCCTCCTCTCCTTCCTTCTTCTCCATCCTCTGCCTCCTTTCCCCACTTCCCCCCTCTTTCTCATCCCCCTATATTCTACTAACTGGGGTGGTGTGAACAATTCTGACCTTGCAAAGTCAAGGTACTTGGCCCAAACCTACTGACTTCCTCAAACCGGAGGGTTCACAACAAAGGAGCCTCGATATACTGTCATCAGGCCTCCCCGGACTGCAGAGACTGACAAGGAGAGCAGCAGAACTAAATTATACCTAAACCAAAGGAGCAGAGACCAGGTGATAGCCCAGGAAAGTGTGACAGGGAGGCTTTCAGAGGTTAAGAGCATCTCTCTGGTAAGCAAAGGCCAAAAGGCAGGGATACATTAAAATCAGAGGAAGACGAGAAGAGGGCAGGGCAGTAAGACGTGACCAGTCTCGTCTCCTGGGGGTAGGAGAAGGGTTTTGAGTCTTGGGACGGTGTTGGCTAAGCATGGGCCATCACTTTGTGCTGGATTCTGGAGGGTGGCCAAGGTGGGATCTCTCCACAGCCTGGCTGAGAGGGCTTCCTGCCCAGCGATAACAGTTAGGGCACGCTGGGCGCCCTGCCAGCCTGGAGGGAGGGGGCTGTCATCCCAGAGGCAGGGGGAGGCGGGAGAGCACAAATTCCAAGGGGATCATCCTTGTGGCTGGAAAGCTACACACCAGAACAAGTGTATCTCTGGGCTTCAGCTGTCCATCTGGAAAGAAGCACCTTATCCGTGGAGAGAGGGTGAGGTAAGTGGGTTTCCCGTCCAAAGCTCACTAGGGATTGTCGGTTTCTATCGCCTGTCTCTACTCTGTAGTCTTTTCTGCTCCTTGGACTTCCTACCACTACACTGTGAGAAGTGTCCATTGTCCATAGTTGAGACACTCTCAGGAGTGCAGAGGTGGGATGAGGGATGCTCCCTGCCCAAACTCCATGAAGTCCAAGGCCTGGAGAAATTCATGTCACACTGTCACTGAGTCAGATGCTCTACACTGGTGGCGTTTCTTTTCATTTAATTGTTTTTATTTTATATTGGAGTGCAGTTGATTTACAATGCTATGTTAGTCTCAGGTGTGAAGCAAAGTGATTCAGATATACATATATATACATATCCATTCTTTTTCCATACAGGACACTTGTAGGCTTTTGTGTGTATGTATATTTGTTTGTTCTTTTAATTTTTTTATTTTTTATTGAAGGATAATTGCTTTGCAGAATTTTGCTGTTTTCTGTAAAACCTCAACATGAATCAGCCATAGGTATACATATCTCCCCTCCCTTTTGAACCTCCCTCCCATCCCCCTCCCCATCCCACCCCTCTAAGTTGATGCAGAGCCCCTGTTTGAGTGTTCTGAGCCATACAGCAAATTCCCCCATTGATTATCTATTTTACATATGGTAATGTAAGTTTCCATGTTACTCTTTCCATACATCTCACCCTCTCCTCCCCTCTTCCCATGTCCGTAAGTCTATTCTCTATGTCTCTTTCTCCATTGCTGCCTTGTAAATAAATTCTTCAGTGCCATTTTTCTAGACTCCGTATATATGTGTTTGAATACGGTATTTATCTTTCTCTTTCTGACTTACTCCACTCTGTATAATAGGTCCTAGGTTCATCCTCATTAGAACTGACTCAAATGCATTCCTTTTTACACTTGTAGAATTTTTAAGGAGGAAAAGAAGAGAAAGATTCCTTTTGCTTGAATTGTAAGCCCCTTGTCACCGTATAAATGCAAGAAGCACTCCTCCTTTTGTAGAATTTCCAAACTCATTCAGTTGGTTCAGGTGTATGGGGGAGACTTTCTAGAAAGAGCAATACTTTGCTAGCTTCATTCATCACCAGGTATCACCTCACATCAAGGGTTCACTCTGCAGATAGCACTTAAGATCCAGGAAAGAGCGGAAGGCAGTTTCTCCCTGGAAGCTACAAGTTCCGAGTCACTGGAAATTATTTGCCAGTAACCATCGGGTTCAGCAACCCCCAAACCATGCCGTATGCTTCTGAAGTGTAATATTATTTTCTGAACTGGCCAGGTTGTGAAATACAGGTTGCTTTTGGAAAACAGATGTCTACCCTGCTACCCTCAGTTTTCAGCCATGAAACTATTTGACAAACTTCACAACATGGGTTGCAGAATCTAGTCAAGAGGCTGAGTGAGACTCTTGCCAGGATTGAGAGAAAGTGTTTTGCATCTGACAGCCCTCATCAGATGCTGTGTCCAGACTGAACGCTGGAGCTGAAGCAGGAAGATAGTGTTCTGAAAGAGGAGCCTCAGAAGCTGAGTGAGTGGGTTTGTATGTCCCCTAAACACACACACATCAACTCTGTGTGTTTTCATCTCAGCTACTGCCTTCAATATCCAGCCCTCACAGTGGAGCTGGAGGTATTGTGCTAGGCCCATGGAGGTGTCATTTCCATTTGGGGTAAAGGGAGTGTTTGCTGTTATCGATTAGTCACTAAGTCGTGTCTGACTCTTTTGTGACCCCATGGACTGTAGCCCGCCAGGCTCCTCTGTCCGTGGGATTCTCTAGGCAAGAATACTGGAGTGGGTTGCCATTTCCTCCTCCAGGGGATCATCCTGACCCAGGGATGGAACCTGTGTCTCCTGCATTGGAAGGCGGATTCTTTACTGCTGAGTCACCAGGGAAGCCCCAAAGGGAACATTCTATTTCTTCAGGCCACAATATACTGACATTTGCTTGTGCTGTGTAAGGTCAGAAGCACGTCCACATACCCTTCATCAGAGCAGAAAGTTTTGGGATCCAGAGTGAACATTGTAAATGGGCTGAACAGCATCCCTGGAAACCAGGTCATGTTATTTGCCAGCTGCAGCTCTTCATTAGCGTAAAGGAGTTTTTTCCATATGACATTAATTTATAGGGATGAATAAATCCTTCTGCATTTTGTTCCTCCTCTGGTAGGTTACATTCCCAGAGGGTGCAGGAAAGTAATGCTATTGATCTCCTTACATTTAAGAAATAGATGCTCATGGGTGCCCATGGACATGCACTCATTTGCACACACCTGTGAACACCCACGTGCCACAGGGGCAACACGGCAGTGAGCATGAGCCCCTTGAGCTTGGTGAATTTACGATCAGTTCCTCCTTTCTGGTCCTGAGCATCTTAGAGAGACGAGGTTCAGCCCTGAAAACAACAAGGAGAAATGAAAAGTGCAGAGCATCTGGGAAAGGTCTACAGGCAGGCAAGGCTATCGATCGCCTCATGATGAGAAAATGAAGAAGGATGGGGCGCCTTACATGATATTGATCTGACCTATTAGCAATGGTGGCAGGTCACTTCATCCTCCCCAAATCCTCTCCGAGTTCCGAGGAGAGCAGTCTGCGTGTGTGCGTGCGTGTGTGTGTGTGTGTAATGGAGAAAGCAAGAGAAAAGAGGAGAACAGGAGAAAGTGAACGTGCAATAAGAGTATTTAGAATGGGGTGGACAATAGTGTTGGTCAACTTGATCAGGAAAAACAGCTATTGGTAGCATAGACCCGGCAGAGGTTGAGGTTATAAAAGTTTTGGAGACTTGAAGAATAAGCGGCAGTCCACACAAACAGCCTGAAGGGACAGAACAATCTTTCAGGGGCATAGAGACTGTCCTTTGCAGCTGGATTTCAGGGACTTTTATTTTTACTTTTTTATTTAAAATTTTTTTTAATTTAAAAAATTTTCATTGGTGTATAGATGATTTGCAATGTTTCAGATGTACAGCAAAATGATTCAGTTATATATATATGTGTGTGTGTGTGTATATATTTTAGATTCTTTTCTTTATAAATATCACAAGATATTGAATATAGTTCCTTGTGCTATACTGTAGGCCCTTGTTATTTATCTGTTTTATATGCAGTAGTGTGGGGGCTTTTCTAGTGGCTCAGTAGTAAAGAATCCACCAGCACTGCAGGAGATCCGGGTTCCATCTCTGGGTTGGGAAGATCTTCTAGAGGAGGGCACGTAACCCCACTCCAGTATTCTTGCCTGGAGAATCCCATGGACAGAGGAGCCTGGTGGGCTACGGTGTCACAAAAAGTCAGACACAACTGAAGCCACTGAGCACAGCACAGATAGTAGTGTGCCTCTGATACTCCCAAACTTCTAACTTACCCATTAACCTCTTATTTTCCCTTTGGTAACCATAAGTTTGTTTTCTATGTCCATGAGTCCATTTTTCTTTTGCAAATAAACTCATTTCTATCATTTTTTAGATTCCACCTATATCATGTGTTATATGTTACTTGTCTTGGTCTGACTTCACTTAGTATGATCATCTCTAGGCCCATCCATGTTGCTGCCAATGGTATTATTTCATTCTTCTTCACTGACAGCTGAGTTGTCTTCCATGGTATAAAGTTAGGCATCTGCTTTATCCGCTCATCCATCAGTGGACGCTTAGATTGCTTCCATGTCTCCCCTACTGTAAGTAGTGCTGCTTCAGGAGCTCTTCCAAGTCTCTGTTCTGTCCTCCAACAATCGCCATATGTGAAAGTCCACTGTTAGGGACTTATTGTGGGAATGGGATGGAGGTCGCTCAGTCATGTCCGACTCTTTGCGACCCCATGGACTTCAGCACACAGGCTTCCCTGTCCATCACCAACACCCAAAGGAGGGAAACTTTAGGTATTAATGCCATAAGGTGTTAAAGTTATCAGATTAACGCCATAAGGTGTTAAAGTTATCAGAGCTGATTTTGAATGACCGGGAGTGAGTAGGTACTGATGCTAGATGAGAGTGCACAGAAAGTAGAGTTGAAAGAGAAGGGGAGGAGAGAACGATGATGCAGGGAAAGAGAAATGAGACAGGAGGCTGGCCAGAGAGAGAGACTAGACTTTCTGGCTTTGTCATAAAGACCAGGATTTGTGTCTTGGCTCTGTGTCCCGCGAACTATGGCCCATGATAAATTCCTTAGCCTCTCTGAGGCAGTACCATGCGACTCTTCAGTTCTGTAAGTGAGAGATAAAGCTCCGGCTTGTTGCGAAGATTAGAGTTAATGTTTATGAAGTACAGTGTCCAGGGCCCAGGAGGTGCCAAGAACCTGGCTTTTCCTTCCCTGGAGGGACTCATGAATGCTCTAAGGTCAGACAGGAGGTGGAAATGCTGATGCCAAGAATGCCTATTGGTGGGGGGATGCTGTAGAGTCCTCTTGTATCTCATTCATTCACCAAATAGCCCCTCAAAAATTACAGGAAGACTCTGACCCCATTTCTACAGAAGAAACAAGAGCTAAGACATGGCTCTAGGTATAACAGTCTCCCCCTCTTTCTCCTGAATCATTCATTTCTTCTCCACTAGAACATTGCCATCATCATTGGAAACATGCCCCTGTGTATCCACCCCAAATATTTTTTCTTGACCCTTCTTTCTTCCCTACTTCTCAACCCAGTATTATTCTCCTCTTTGCAGCAAAAATCCTAGAAAGAATTGCTTACCTTGCTGTCAGAAAGCCCTCTCATCCTCTTCTCCCTGAAGGTCATTCCCCTCAGATGTTTATCTCCAGCACACCCAGGAAATGTCTCTTGACAAAGACACCAATAACTTCCGTGTTGCTAAATCTACGAGTCAATTCTCTCCCAGCATCTCACTCAACACATCAGCTGCATTTGACTCAGTGGATCACGCCCTCTCCCTTAATGGATGGTCTTCTTTTGGTTTCCAGGATTCCCTACTTTGGCTGTGATCCAATGTCAAAGCTGTTTCTTTGTACGGTAAGTCCCCTACCTTCAAGTTATGAATTTTCAAAGATGCAAACGTGTGTTCCATCAAAATCAGGTGTGGCCAATGTTGTAACTTGTCTTCTGTCTCCTCCTGCTGACGATCCTTCAGCTCTACCATCTCTCATCTCCACTCCTGCTCCCAGTCAGTAACTCTTCTTGCCTGTTCACTGGGTGCCAGCCCCTGGATACCAGCTGTCATGCTGTCCTACCATACTTTGCAAGGAATTTTACTGTAAGATTAGAAATGTTTTCTTTATATTTTGTGTTTGCTTGTTATCTATTGTTTGTGTGAAAAGTATTATAAACCTATTACCCTGCAGTATTAGATAGCTGATTGTGTTAATTTGGTGCCTAGGCTAACTTTACTGGAGAAGGAAATGGCAACCCACTCCAGTATTCTTGCTTGGACAATCCCATGGACAGAGGAGCCTGGTAGGCTTTATAGTCCATAGGGTCACAAGAGTTGGACACGACTTAGCTACTAAACCACCAGGCTAACTTCGGGGCTTCCCTGGTGGCTCAGACAGTGTAATGCGGGGGACCTTGATTTGACCCCTAGGTCGGGAAGATCTCCTGGAGAAGGGAATGACAAAGCACTCCAGTATTCTTGCCTGGAGAATCCCTTGGACAGAGGAGCCTTGGACCCATGGCCAGCTACAGTCCTTGGAGTCACAAAGAATCGAACACAACTAAGCAACTAACACCTTACCTTACCTTACCTTACCTAAAGGCTAAATTTGTTGGATTTCCAAACCAACTGGACTCACAGACCAACTCTCAGAATGGAACTCGTTCACATGTAGGGGACTTTGTACGTAACATCCTTGGCTTCATTTTCCTTTCCGCCCCCAATTTTTAAGGATGGACAGGCCCGGGCTCAATTCTTTGTCCTCTTAGCCTCACTATTTGCTCTCACTCTCTTGATGATCGCATCCAGCCTCAGGCTTTATGCATCATCTGTGCTGCTGGCTCTCTGCTCTCTCCAGTCCAGGTCCTTTGTCTTCTCCAGCAGTCAGGCGCTGCAGATTCCAACCCCCAGGCTCCCTTCTGATTGGTAAGAGGCAACAGCAGGATGTGCTCTTTTCTCAGCTCTTCCTCTCACCGGGTTTCAGAACCGCTCTTCTCTCCCACTTTCTCCTCAGTCCTGAGAGCGGTAATGGCTTGGCTGCTCCATGGGGTCGCAAAAGAGTCAGACGCAACTTCAAGACTGAAACAACAAGCAAATGGAGTCTGGCCTTTAAAAATAGTGAAACCCTCTACTGTACACTTGTAGTTTATATAATATTGTACAATAACTAGACTTCCATTTTAAAAAGTATTTTTTGTTTTAAAAAAGTGAGTTCAGGAGTTTCCTGGAGGTCCAGTGGTTAGGATTCCTGGCTTTCGATGCCGTGGCTTGGGTTTTGATCCTTGGTCAGGGAACTGACATCCCACAAGCCATGCCGTGAGGCCAAAATAAGAAAAAAATGAGTTCATGTTGTGTCAGTCACTTCTCTGCTCAAGACCCTGCAACGGTCACCCATTTCCCACCAAGTAAGAGACGAATCCTTTACAATGGTCCAGGAGGCCCTTCATGGTGGCATGTCCCCTCGTCTCTGCCATGGCTCCCCATGCCAGCCACTCTGGTCACCTGACATTCTTCCGATATTCCAAGAAGCCTCTAGTTTTAAGGCTTTTCACACTGTTCAGTCCCTCTGCCTGGAATTTTCCCCTTTCACATGTGCCTGACTAGTACCTTCATTCCCATAAAGTTTGTTTTTTAATCAAATATCACCTTCTCTGTGAACCTGCGGTTATCCTGATCATATTTAAAATTATGTAGCCATCCTCTTGGAGAAGAAAATGGCAACCCGTTCCAGTATTCTTGCCTGGAGAATCCCAGGGACAGAGGAGCCTGGTGGGCTGCCATCTATGGGGTAGTACAGAATCGGACACGACTGAAGCGACTTAGCAGCAGCAGCAGCCATCCCCTATATTCCCAAAGTCCCTTCAACACTTTTTTTTTTTTCCTTATAAGACTTACAGCTTGATAACCAATATAATATTGGTTTTATTAGGTTTACTTTTGTTTTTATTTTGTAGTTAATTTTTATAATTTGTTATCATAGTGTAAACAGATAGGGTAGGGGGTCTCCAGAGAAAGAGGGCCAGGAATAGATTTCTTGACAGAAGAGAAGCCATTTTTGGCCTAAGCCATTTTGGGATTGAGGTCTGACCACAATGCTTGTCCTTAACAGGTCCCAGTAGTTAATGATCTTAAGGGAACAAAAGAAGGCAGAAGCAAATGACAGTTATCAGGCAAGAGAAGCAACAATAGCAAAGTTCATATGTCAGTTGTAAAGACTCCCATTTCTCTCAAATCATCCCACCCTCGCCCTCTCCCACAGAGTCCAAAAGTCTGTTCTTTACATCTGTGTCTGTTTTGCTGTCTTGCACTGATTTGAGAGAATAGTGCTGAAACATGTATATTACCATCTGTGAAATAGATGACCAGCCCAAGTTCGATGCATGAAACAGGGCACTCAAAGCTGGTGCACTGGGACAACCCAGAGGGATGGGATGGGGAGGGAGGTGGGAGGGGGCTTCAGGATGGGGGTCACATGTACACCCGCGGCAGATTCATGTCAATGGATGGCAAAAACCACCACAATATTGTAAAGTAATTAGCCTCCAATTAAAATAAATTAATTAAAAGCAAAACTGTAAAAAAAAAAGTCTCCCAGGGGAGGGAGGAGGGAGGGGGGTGTTCAGGATGGGGCACACATATATACCTGTGGCGGATTCATGTTGATGTATGGCAAAACCAATACAATATTGTAAAGTAATTAACCTCCAATTAAAATAAATAAATGTATATTAAAAAAAAAAAGATTGGCCTGAAGTATTCAACAATGAAATCAACTGGAACCTAAGGGAGGATGAAGTTGACCTTTCCTGACCTTCATGACTTTGATCAACTAAACCTCGGACTTGGACAACCACCCAAGCCCCTTCATGAATATGCATGAAACCTGAGCTCAAAAATTCCCCTATTTTTGCTGTCTAGGGAGATACTGCCTCCAGAAAGATCCCCAGTGTTCTCCTTACTTGGGGTAAAAAAAATCCTTCCTTTTCCCACTCTTTGCTTGACTGTGTCTTTTGGCTTCATACCCACCTAGAGGTGAACCCCATTTAGGGGTAATAATACTTTGCATTATATTTTGTAATGTACTTACTAGGTCTTTTTTTTTTTTTTATTGTGGCCTCTGCCATTATTTGAAGCTTTATGAGAACAGGAATCCTTGCCAACTTAACTCACTAAAGCAATACTAGGAGCACAGAGTGAAGTGAAGTGAAGTCGCTCAGTTGTGTCCGACTCTTTGCGATCCCATGGACTGTAGTCTACTAGGCTTCTCTGTCCATGGGATTTTCCAGGCAAGAGTACTGGAGTGGGTTGCCACTTCCTTCTCCAGGGGATCTTCCTGACTCAGGGATCGAACCCAGGTCTACTGCATTGCAGGCAGACGCTTTACCCTCTGAGCCACCAGGGAAACCCACAGAAGACACTCTAAATTTTTTTTTCTTTTAATGAATGGAAGATAAGTACATTGAGAAAGCTTACTATGGGCAGATCTGTCCCTTGAAGCCCCATCTTCTCCCACCTCTGGGCTCCTTTAGCTGCATTGTATACTCTGTATACAACGTAGCCTTCATGGTACACACTACATGTGATGTAGCCTTCACTGTGTACTCTCTGTAGGAAGTAATCTGCAACAGCAGAGCATTGTGGTTAAGGAGGAGGATTTAGAAGCAGACTTGAAACCCTGTAACCCAGACTGGGACTTAAACCCACTGTCTTTTATCTGAGATCACACACCTGGTCTCAGGACTTAATGAAACTCCTGATGTCTCATCACAGAAAGAATTTAGTAAAAACAAAGTGATAGATGCTGCTGCTGCTAAGTCGCTTCAGTCGTGTCTGCTCTGTGTGACCACATAGACGGCAGCCCACCAGGCTCCCCCATCCCTGGGATTCTCCAGGCAAGAATACTGGAGTGAGTTTCCATTTCCATTTCCAAGCGAAAGGGAAGTCGCTCAGTCATATCCAGCTCTCAGTGACTCCATGGACTGCAGACTACCAGCCTCCTCCGCCCATGGGATTGTCTAGGCAAGAGTACTGGAGTGATAGATAAGAAATGGTTTTATCTGGAGAAGAACACACTCCACAGACAGTGTGTGGGCCATTTCAAAAGGTGAGAATGGCACCAGAGTATGAGGTTGTCAGTTTTTATAAGGGTGGGCCATTTCATAAGCTAATGAGTGGGAGGAGTATTCTAGGAAATTCTGGGAAATTTCTGGGAAAGGGGTGAGGATTTCCAGGAATTGGGCCACCTCTCACTCGTTGACCTTTTATGGTCTGCCTTGGAACCATCATGTAGCCTGTAGCTATTTAGCTTGCTGATGTGTTACAGTGGGCGTATGCTGAGGCTCAAGTCTAGTGGAAGCCTCGTCTGCCATCAAAGACCTAGTTGGTCTAACCATTTATGTCATATCCCATGGTTACACCATTCTTGCACAGGTTGTGCCCTGCCCCGGTCCCTCCTGTTTCAGACTGAAAGAGTTTTGATCCTTGCCTTGCTTTGTGACTGGATGAGTTACCTAACCTCTCTTAAGACTCATTTTGTTCATCTGTAAAATAAAGTAGTAATGTTGCAAGTCTTAGGTTTATTATGAGGGATAAGACAGAAGCATGTTTGTGGTATGTACATTCCACTTGACAATATTCCTGGATCAGAGTAAATGCTATGAAGAAGGCAGAGGAGAAATTTTGCAGGTGTGGGAGTTGAAATGAAATTCTGTTCCTATTTCCAGCCATCCAAGGAGGAGAGGACCATATTTAAACCTGAAGATTCCACCATTCGCTTAACACTTGGCCTTTGGAAGTTATCATTTCTGGGATCAGCATTCAGCCTCCAAACAAGTTAGAGGCTTTATAAAACCTTATTCTTGGGGAATAATCCATTTATTCTCTTCCCAGCCGTGGGAACTAGCAGCATTGGTTTAAATTCTAAGACATTCCTTCCTGTATCCTGAGACTATTTTAAATCAGATAGAAAAGAGCTTAAAGTTAAACAAGTTATCCCCAGCAAGGGATTGAAAGAGGCCTTTGGCCAGCTGCCTTAATATGTGAGCCTATGGCCTGGTGTTGAACACTGAACACTCAGGTACCCACTGGTCCTTCAGCCCTGGAAACATCCCATCTATATTGAGTCCCTGCTGGTCACTCCACAACTGAGCTCTGCCTTGAGCTCAGACCAAGTGTCAGAACCCAAGCACCTGCCTAAGCTTTGCAAATGTCTCTTCCGAGAATTCCTGCCCTCTTAGAATACTAACTGCTGGCTCTTTTCCAGATGAAAAGTCCACACGGAACCACTGCCACCGTCTTTTTCTGAGGGCTCTGTGGAGAGTCCTGACCCAGCCACTACCTTGGACAGCCTCGATAACAGTACCCCCTCTAAGTCATTGACCATGACCTTCGAGACTGACCAATTTCTACAGCCTGGTATAAACCCCAGACTTTCCTCTTTTACTCTTTTTTCTACTTATATCCAATAGTCCCACTCAGGTTGGATGAAGGAAAGAAGAGCTGGAAAACCATTCATCCTAATCTGAAAAGGACATTATAATATCACTGCAATAAATAGGAATTATGATGCCAATTAACTCAGGTTTCTATGGGGACTTATTAGACAACTGGTGAAATTTTAATTGGTCCTGCCTTCCAGACTACCCTTGCAGGTAAATTAAATTAAAAATTATAAATTAAATACTTCCATGTTGCAAGTACAAATCTTAGATAAATCAGATGCTGGTCTTCTGCTATTGGCATACAAGATCTAAATTCCAAATCAGAAGAATGCATGCTATAATCCTGTTGACTGAGCTTTCCTCACAGCCCAAAGTTAGCTTCAGACAGTGGAAGTGAATTATTAGGGAGATCTTTTTGGAATATTTATTAATAGAAATATTAATTATATAAGTTTCCAAATAAACATATCAGTAAATAAATGTCATAGTACAAAGGTTGAAATGTTACAAACATTAAGTTGGAAAGGCATGAAATTTTCTTCTGTCTACATTGCCCACAAGTCTGTCCAGTATAGGTTTCACCATTCCTCATAGTCCAGAAGTGTTTTCCAAGTTGAAGCCCAGATATTCTACTGTCTTGGCTGAAAATGCAGATTGCTGGCCCAAGGGTAGCTGTACTAGATCAGCAGGGAAAAACTAGACATCTTCATTTTACCAAGTAATTCTTATACATACTCCTAATCTCAAGGGTTATTAATAGCTGAAGGATTATCAAATGGGTGAAGAGGGGTGAATGAATGAATGACAGAATCTAAATGCAACTTTTCTTTTTGGTAGATTTAAGTAGCATCCTTTCCCTCCGCCCTCCCAAATGCCCGCAATCCTAGTGGACCGCCCTTTGGGGAGCCCAGGTTATTGAGACGGGGGGCAGTGACAGTTCTCATCAAGTAGTCGATGGGCTTTCACCCATCTCTTCGGGTAATTAATTCTTTACAGCTCCATTTAATACAAAAGAGGTAGATCCTTGTGGGTATGGTTTTACAAGATATTGCAAAGCCTAATTACAATCTTTTACCTTATTTTGAAAGCAACTTTCTTTAAAAGGGTTTATAAATATTTAAAAGTAATAAAAAGGCAACTTAGCCACACTAACTTCTGGCCTTGGAGTATTCTCAAGACATGCCCATATCTATGGAAACATGTTTAATCCCCAGGCATCTTGATATGGGGTAAAAGTTATGCTAAGTGATGGGCCTAGAATTACCCAGATTTCCATAAAGTTAGAGCTAGGCTAAAGGTAGCAGTATTTACATGACTTCACTATGGAACAGGCATTAATCTGAGTACTGTGGCGACCCTGGACTCCCTGGACTCTAGGTGCAGAATCTAAAGCACAGGGAGGTTAACTAACCATCAACCCCTCCACCACCACCACCATCCCCTCCCATTGTCCCAGGAGTGGGTAAGCCAGGCTGTAAATGGGGATAATCTGCCTTTAACCCCTACACTGACTGTCTCTCAGAGAGTCACATCTTTTCCAAATAGGCAAAGTGAATCCAAGAAATGCAGCAGGGGCCAAGGTCACATGGCCAGGGAGCAACTGAACTGTCATGACCTTGGGTGTCTGGGTCAATTTCTCCTGCTCTACAGATCAGTTACTGTCAAACACAGAAATTCAGAATTCCAGGGCTGAAAGGAAAGCCTGGAGCTCACCTCCACCCTAAGAAGGTAGCAAGTCCTCACCTTTAAACTTTGCCTGAATTTCCCAAAGCATCTACCAAAACTGATCCTTTGGCTGTATGGCAACCCACTCCAGTACTCTTGCCTGGAAAATCCCATGGACGGAGGAGCCTGGAGGGCTGCAGTCCATGGGGTCGCTGAGGGTCGGACACGACTGAGCGACTTCACTTTCACTTTTCACTTTCATGCATTGGAGAAGGAAATGACAACCCACTCCAGTGTTCTTGCCTGGAGAATCCCAGGGACGGGGAAGCCTGGTGGGCTGCCGTCTATGGGGTCACACAGAGTCAGACACGACTGAAGTGACTTAGCTTAGCTTAGCTTATGAATATCTAGCACTGAAATGACATTTTCTCTTTGGCTTAGAGAAACCATCCAGGAGGTTCTTTTCATGGACATGGGAAATGTCCTCTAAGTAAGAGACTAGGAAGCTCTGAAGTTGGGACCCTCTGCTGAGCTTTCCTGCCCTGGTCTCAGGTTCACTGCTCCTGCAGGGGGTGGGGGGAGGGCTTGACTTCCTGTCTGCACCTCTGCACATGGAAGCAGGCCTTCTCCATCCCAGCACTGGGGGGAAAGCCTCCAGGTGGGGGACTCCAGCAGCAGAGCCAGTCCTGCAGTCCACATGCCTCCCAGAAGTCGAGCAAACGCGATGCTTTCTCACCCTGCATGTTTGTTCTTTCACTTTCCATTTGGTAGAATGAGAATCCTCATACTTCCAGTTAGATCTGACCTTAACCTTCTTTGAGCTTTTGCTAAGGTCCTCCTATAAGATTGCCAAGCTTAAGTTATTACAGCAAAGTCACCGATGACAGACTTACCAAACTTTTTTTTTTTTTTTTTTGGCTACACCACGTGGCATGCAGGAATTTTAGTTTCCCAACCAGGGGTCAAAACTGTGCCCCCTGCAGGAATTCCATCATCAAACATTTCTCTCCTCCAAGAGAAGCCATGTGGCCTGTTAACCATAGCTGATTATTTGTGTCATAAAAGGATTCCAAACACTTTGACGATCTACAAAGTACCTATTACTTTAGGTTCAATCCCATTGCTACTAACTCCAAAGCTCTTTTCATACACTTCAGTGCAAGTGAATTTTGTTGGGTGAAGAGATGTTGCTTTAAAAGTAGTAAGTTGTCCAATGGAGCTTCAAAATCATTTGATTATGTAGAAATTTTCACTATCAAAGCTATCCAAATTCAAGAAACACTTCTTTGACATGCAAGTGCATTTAGTTCCCTTCCAGCTTATATACTTTGGCCTTTCCAGGGAGGAATTCTTCTCTTTGTCTCTCCTCACTCACTTCCTTGGGTCTTCTTATCCAACAATGACCTCCCCGAGTGTGTCATGCAACTTCGATGTGCCAATAACTTCCAAGTAAGTGTCTCTAGTGCAAACTCTTTCCTTAGCTTCAAACTGTCTATATGACATCTTTACATGGATGTAACCCATGCCCTTCAACACTGACCTTTTGCGCAAACCCCACTTATCCTCCTTAACTTTTGATTCTGGTGAATCTAACTGATCACTTAGTTCAACAAACCTGAGAAACGTAATGGTTACCCTCTCCACTCCCCCACACCCAAACAACTCCTTCCTGTATTGAATAGTGTTGACTTACTATACCCCCACTTTTACTTCCCCGATTTCCAGAAAATTCTGACTTTGTTCAGCTTTCTCCCCTCTTCCCCACTCACTTGCTTCTTTGGAGGTGAATCTGACCATCAACTTTCGGAAAGTCCTGGTTGGTTTAACAGTCATCCTATCCCCCTTGCCTGTGGTTGATTTAGGGCTGAGCACATGGCCCAATCATGCGAGAATCAAAGAGAAATTCATTAGGAGCAATCAGGAAAGTTTGTCCTTGTTCACTGAGCAAGTTTCTAGAAATGATCCTCTCTCTGGATGATGTCATACATGGATAGATAATAGGTCTGGAATTGCTGTAACCATCTTGCTCTCATCTTGAGAATAAAATCGACACAAAGAAGTGAGCATAGAGGAATTTTCCCAGGTGGTCCAGTGGCTAAGACTCCGAGTTCCCAATGCAGGGGACCTGGGCTTCATCTCTGGTCGGGTATCTAGACCCCATGCATCATAACTAAAGATCCTGAATGCTGCAATTAAGTCCCAGCACAGCCAAATAAATTAACTCATTAAAATATAAATTTAAAAAATAAAAAAGTGAGCATAGAAAATGAAGTGGACATGCAGAGTCATAGTCCCTGGAAACCTCTCCTAAAGTCTACCTTCTTTCTGGATTTAATATCTCATGAGCAAACAACTGTTGAGGCTAGTGTGTGCTGTTTATTTTCCTATTATTTGCTGCAAAAAGCTCCTTAAATGATCCATCATGCCTCACGAATATCTAATATCTATCTCCCCATCACTGTCTCCATGGCCACTGTCTTAGTTCCAGCTTTCATCATTTCTCACTTGGATTAATAGAACAATCTTCCCAACTGGTGTTGCTGCCTCTAAGCTCAATCTGCAGCAATCTATCCTCTCCAGCTGCCAGAGTGATCATTCTAACAGAAGGGAAAAAAAAAAAGAAAGAAAAGAAAAAGCAATCTGCTTATCTCAGGGCTCCAGGTAAAAATATAAATCTCTTCAGATTTATCCTTTTTCAACTACCACTTAATGCAAAATGACCTTATGGTTTACACTTATTTAGAAAGCTCTAGAAAAGAGTGGGAGTAGAGAAAGAAGGAATCAGCCTTATTCAAGGTCAAGACCCGAGTCTTAGACAGAAGCCCCAGCGACCAGAAGGTAAAGTAATCTTGGAATGACTCTGGTCCGGCTTGAGTAAGTCTCTCAATCAACTATGTAGGTGATAGCTAAGGCATGTAGACCCCACAGGTCTTTTTTAAGGTCAAGATCAAGGTATGTTCCAATTATAATGTGCTGGTTTAATCAACATCCCAAAAGATCAGGGAGCTGCTCTGACAAAGTTAAAAGCTTAAGAAGTATTCAGCTCCCACATTCTTGTCTGCCAGCTCCCCTAAATGTGGACCACACAAACCAAATCATCCGGAGCAAACAGAAGGCTCAGGAATGCCAGGGTAGAAGATACACAGGTTGGGAAACAGAAAACTGGAAGTCCTTGACCCATTATTCAATGTCATTCATGATGGTGTCCTAGACTTTCTCTTCAATAATAATAGATCTTTGTTTTTAATAACAGAGAGTTGTTTTGTTTTCCTGCAACCTCAATACCCACTTAACCCTCTCTTCTATCCAAGATGATTCTATTTTCAACAGGAATTTTCAGGCTCCTAAATATAGAATCCTGACATTCTGGCTTCATATCCTTGATACATCATTTCAGAGGTAGGTCTTTGAACCCAAACTGGGGCAAGCAGAGGACTTCCCGGGGAACTTTTGAACTGCAACCAGGAGTGCGTGCTGATCTCTGTTTTGATGTCTAAACTGTATGCGGTAAAGCTGTTGGTGTTTAAGTTTCCTGCCCTCTAAACTGAAAAAGCTGAGAATGTAGGTGAGGAGCTGGTGAGAGAGAGAAATCCAAAGAGAAACAGAGAGGAGAGAGGAGAAGCACGCCTGTCTTTTCTGATTATAGTCACTTCTAAGACTTGATGCTGTTTCTGTCCTTAGGCTCCCGGAGACACCACAGTTCTTTATAGCAAATAATTCTCCCCCTTCATCTTCTCTGTCTCTTCCTTCTTGCTTAAGCTGTTTCTACTTGACATTTATGACACTTGAAAGCAAAATAGTGCTAACTAAGAAGCCCAACTGCTCTCTCTCTCCATTTAACTCCGTGTAGCCCAGGCTCCGGGCAAGGGCACTGTGGTTCTGCAGATCACTCCACCTGGCTCCCTGTTTCTTCTGAGCTGACCTTCCCTCTCATGCCGTCAGTCATGCCTTTGCCCACGATTCTCCTCTGGTTCTTTCCTAAAATACCTGCATCCGCCACTTATCACTACTTCTCTGCTATCTTTTTCAGGTCCTCGGACTTAAGTGAAGTGCCCAGTGCATGTAACTCTAATAACTCTATCATTATTCCTCTATGTCGCTGTTCAGCTGCTTTACTGGCTCAGAGGTTAAAGCGTCTGCCTGCGATGCGGGAGACCTGGGTTCGATCCCTGGGTTGGGAAGATTCCCTGGAGAAGGAAATGGCAACCCACTCCAGTATTCTTGCCTGGAGAATCCCATGGACGGAGGAGCCTGGTGGGCTACAGTCCATGGGGTCGCCAAGAGTCAGACACGACTGAGCGACTTCACTTCACTTCACTTAGTTGCTAAGTCATGTCCTAACTCTCTGTGACCCCCTGGACTGCAGCCTGCCAGGCTTCCCTGTCCTCCACCATCTCCTGGAGTTTGCTCAAGTTCACGTCCGTTGTGTTGGTGATGCTAGTGAAGCAACTCATCTTCAGCTGCCCTCTGCTCCTTTTGCCATAGATCTTTCCCAGCATTGGGGCCTTTTAAAAATATTCAATATTTTTATTGCACTCTTTTCAATATTTATTTATTCATTTTATTTTAGCTGCGTTGGGCCTTAGTCGCGGCATGTGGGCCCTTCTGTCGTGGTGCACGGATTGTCCAGTTGTGGTGCCGGGGCTCAGGAGTGTGCTATGTGGATGCTCTAGTTGTGGCCACCAGCCTAGTTGCTCTCTGGCACATGGGACCTTAGTCCCCCAGCTAGGGATTGAACCCACATCCCCTGCATTGCAAAGTGGATTCTTAACCACTGGACCACCAATAAAGTCCCTCTGTCATTACTCTTAAAATGCTCTGCTGTGCTGCCCCGCTAACTTCAATGCTGAGGTCTTATGAGAACTTCATCTCTCTCTCTTTCTGCAACTCCTAGCAAGGCATTTATTTGATAAATAGTTCTTGACTGGATAGTTAAATGAATCAATCAATCGATTCAACAAATAAATTCTCTACAGCAACCTGAGTGCCTCTCAGAAGCAAATTAGCACAACTTTTAAAGATAAATAAGTTAAAGACAAGATTTCTGGAAAACTGGCAAACACATGTACTGTTGGTGGTATTGCAAATTAGTATGTCCCTTTTGGAAAGCAATATAATAATGGTCTGCATGTACCATAAAAGTGTCATATCTTGGGCCCAAACATGACAGTTTTTCCTAAGCAAACAATTTCATAAAACCAAAAGCATCAAAATACTCATGGCAGCAATGTATAATAGCAATACAATTAAAAGAGACAAACTGTCACATTAAATTATAGTTCAAGGTGATAAAATATTATATTTTATTTAAAATAAATGCAAACTGGAAATAAGGAATAATATTTATTATGTGTTAAGTTTTTAAAAAGAAAAATTGTGGAAGGATACATTCAGGATGATTTTTAAAATTTCAAGACCATTTTCAAGCCTGGAAAGTAAACAGGCAAAAATGCAGCAGTTGCATTAAGCAACGGGATTATCAGTATTATATTTTCTTTATCAAAATTTTATTTTAGCTGAAAAGATGTTTTTGTGACAGTATTTATTAAGCAGTGGGAAATGAATACTGTCCTCCATGTTGTGAATTCTTCTTAGTCATTCCTGCAAAATCTTCTTCTGGATATGGTATAGACACACCTGCCTAGAAAGTTCTTGACCCATGGAATTCAGCACATTCAATTGCGGACCCTTCTATCAACAGTCACAGTTAGCAAATTTGCATCATGATTTATGGACATTTGCCCTAACAATTGCATGGGGATATGAAGCAGCTGTTCACTCGCTCAGCTTTGGCTTTGCTAATGAGAGGTGGACAGCTGTGGTTAATGAAAAACAATTGCTAATAGATAATCCCAATTTAGCCTTGACGTGCCTTTAGGTATGGCCAGTACATGGAGGGACTTTTCAATCCAGATCTAGAACCTCATATGTATCCCCATCCTCTCCTTGGACTCCACCTCCTGGACTGGACTCCTTGTGGGGAGTTTATGTGTGTTAAGAAGGCCATCTGTGAGCACGGTGCATGGGAAGGGCTGGGTTAGGGCTGGTGGTGAGAAAGTATAAACCCGATGATTTACACGGTTTGTTAGGAGAGAACCAGGAAGGCTACATCCCTAATTGAGTCTCCTCCACTGCTTCAGCCTAAAACACGAGGACCCTCATTATGAGGTGGCTAGACATTCAGTGTCATCCATGGACACAGTGGAAGCCAGTCAGTCTGGGACAAGGCTGGAAGAGGCAATTGGCAGAACCCTCCATTTTCAACCTTAGCCCTGTTGCTTTTTGTTAAATGGGTCACTCTCTTTGGACCTCAGGTGGCTTATTTAGAGGAGGGAGAATTTGAAAGATCTCTGAGGCCCCTTCCCTCAATTCTATAAGTCCCAGTTGGGACGGGTATCCTTTCAGCCAGCTTGTCTTAGCCCACCAGGCCCCTCTGTCCATGGGGATTTTCCAGGCAAGAATACTGGTTTAGCTGCTCAGTCATATCCAACTCTTGTGACCCCATGGACTGTAGCCTGGAAGGCTCTTCTGTCCGTGGGATTCTTTAGGCAAGAATACTGGAGTGGGGTGCCATTTCCTTTTCCAAGCTTGTCTATAAGTAAGTAAAATGGATTTGGGGTTTGTCTGTGATTGCTGAAGCCCTCGGTCAAGTCTTTGGGGTTCAAGTACAAATTTGGAATGGCAATGGCCCTCACATTAGAAACTGGTTAATTGGTGAACTGTGCAGGGGACTATTTTTAATATATTGCAAGTTTCAGTTCATATACCACAACTTAATTGAATTTGCCCTAGAGCCCTTCAATTAAAAATTGTGCACAAACTAGCATTTTTTAAGATAAATGGGGGGCCTTGACCAAACTCCAAGAAAACAAAATGGTAAGTTTTTGAAAAGTTAATAACTTTTTTCTAATCAAAGCCATACTGGAGATAGAGTATTTTCTTTTCTTTTTTAAATGGTGTATCAGAGTTTGAGAGTCTCATCCCAGGGACAACTTGGTACACTCAAGAATTCAGCTGAGAAGTGAACAGCCTCTGAAACCACTGGTAGCTCAGACCACCGTGTTGGTTCCGTCTCTACCTCTGGAATATGTTAGTACCATAATGAGGCTCCCCACTAGGGAAGACAATGGCAACCCACTCTAGAATTCTTGCCTGGATAATATCATGGACAGTGGAGCCTGAGAGCTATGGTCCGGGCGTGCATGCTAAGTTGCTTCAGTCGTGTCTAACTCTGTGCGGTCCTATGGACTGTAGCCCCAAAGCGTCTTAGAACAAAAGACTCCGCTAGTACTTGTATCACTTAGGAACTTACCAGAGTTTAAGTGCCTGTATCAGGGATGGAATCGAAGACAAATATTAGAACAGGAGATGCCCCTATTGTTTTTGCCACTTAAGAAGTTGCAAGGTATTAGGAGCCTTGTGCCAGGAACTGGAGGCAGAGTTGTTACTGTTTAGTCGCTAAGTTGTGTCCAACTCTTTTGCGACCCCATGGACTGTAGCCCACCAGGCTCCTCTGTCCATGGGATTCCCCAGGCAAGACTATTACAGTGGGTTGCCATTTCCTTCTCCAGGGGTTATTCCGACCCAGGAATTGAACTCATGTCCCCTGTATTGGCAGGTGAATTCTTTATCACTGAGCCACCAGAGACAGCCCTGGAGACAGAGACCAATATAAAAATGTTCTAATATTACACACAGGTTCAGCTGTTTCTCTCTAGTCACAAATGATGTATGTTCAGGAAACTGCTCACCTTGGTTTACCTGGAATAGTCCTGGTTTCACTAGTTGTCCTGGTTTAATTATTAAGAGTGCTCCCTTTTCCTTCTCAAACATGGCCCAGATTGAGCAGTATACATATATTAGTATTATCACCTCAAGAGGTCATATATGGAGAAACTCTAAGTTATTTCTAAAAGATTAATGGCATCATTTTGAAAGAAAGAAAGTTACACATCAATCTTAAGAGAAGCTAGAAGATACCCAACCACTGAAGGTCATGCCCAGTGGGATGTTCAGATCTCAGGGAAGGGGGTGGGTAGCGTGGATGCAAAGGGTCACTCGAACACGCTGGTACTGCTCAGTCTGCTTCCTGTGTGTCCTTGGGCTTCCTGTCCTTCCCCTCTGTGCCCCAGCCTCTCACTGTAAAATGAGGAAGCCAGTAGCCGCACCTACTTCATACTCTCTTTGGGAAACACCAAGGTCCTAAGGTAGATAAAAATGTTTTGAAAAGCCTGGAACAAGAATTTTATAGATGCCAGGATTTGTCATCGGACTGGTAGTTGGATGTGACATTATCTGTCAGTGAGACCCAATATATGGTGGGTTTGTGGATCCTCTCTGAGTGGCCCATGCTTTTCCTGCCCTACACAGATCTGGGAAGCCATTTCTTTACAAAGAAAAGATTAGGATCCATATGTGCCTGCAGCTTTTCAACTGATCAAATAAAAACAAAGATCTCTTTATTAATAAGATGCACTTCCTTGGAGGCCCATTGGTTAAGACTCCATGCCTCCAATGCAGACGGCATGGGTTTGATCCCTGGTCAGGGAACTATGGTCCCACATGCTGCACAGAGCAGCTAAAAGAATTTTTTTTTTTTAAGAAAAAAAAAATGAAGTTGTAGGTGAGCACTTGACTACTCTGCCAAACTTGTGTCTTGGTGTACCTGTCTTCTCTGCTAGAAAGAGGTCTCTGGGAGCGTAAGGACTGTGTTTGAGCGCCCCCCACCACCGTCCCTTATATCTTTGTATCTGATTTTGTACCTGACTCATAGCAAGAATGCAGTATTTTTGTAGAGGAGTTAGGAAATTTTTGCCAACCTAAACAGAGCTGTACTCTGGAACACAGCTGTGTGGTTATAATTTAATGGCTTTTACATTCCGCATTTCAAATTGTCTCACTGCAATCAAGTAGACCTTACCCGCTGAGCACCGATGTCCTTTCGTGGGTTGATATGGAATAAACAGTTAGCAGTTTGTGTAGGAATCTTCCAGCACCCAGCCTGGAGCAAAATTAAGGTTAGATCTAGCTTAGAGAAAGGAAAGAAACAACAGCCTTACAGTTGGCGGAGGAGGAGAGGTTACTTTTTTTTTTTTTTAATTAGAGGCTAATTATTTTACAATATTGTATTGGTTTTGCCATACATCAACATGAATCCGCCACGGGTGTACACATGTTCCTTTAAAGATGATGTTAACATTATAACCCCAGGTTCTATTTTTTCCTTTAGAGGTAGTACACAGAATGCTTAAAAATCACCAACTCTGGGGATCAACTCTTAGGTTGTAACCCTGGCAATGGCACTTAACTTGCTTTAAAGCCTTGAGTGAACTGGGTTCCCTAGAAGCGCAAATACAAGGCATAAAATGACATACTCACGTGTGTGGGGAGTTCGTGACCCTGCTGAATACACAAGTGGAATAAAAGAGAGAGGAGAGACAGGAAAAGGTGGAGACCAAATACAAAGAGAGACAGGGAAAGGAGGAGACCAAATACAAGGACTTGTGGAGCTGGACTGATCAGTTTCAGGGCAAGCTGGTTTCTCTGTTTTGCTGATACCTTTTAAGAGACTGTATGTGACTACCTCCCAAGGACTAAAGAAAAGAATTTATCTGCAGTGTCTTAACTGCCATTGATCAAAGCTCACCCCTGCTGGGAGTTAATTGCCCTGACCTTCTGCTTTGCCCATGCCTGAGTGACTAGTAGGTCTCACCCTGTAGAGACCACAGGGAACCCCAGGTAGGAACTGAGGATCAGGTAGCCCAGTGTGAGGCCGGGTCTGAGGTTGTGCTCAGCAGCCACAGGAAAGGCTGAAAGAGCCCCTGCGGGTGGCCCCTTGGCCTGCAGGTGCAAATGCAGCAGCATCAGTGCCGGGGTTCCTTGGATGCTGAGGGCAGTGTTGGTCATCGCTAGGGTGCTCTGGCTAGATGGGGCCTGGACCTCCAGTCAAGCAGGGACTGAATCCAGTACCTTGCCTGGCTTTGATGGAACAAGTTAAAATAGGGAATCTAATTTAGACAATGCCTGGAACACAGAGAACATCATCAAATGTTAGTTCCTGTATGTATCCAGTTCTACTTTTCCCTGGCAACCTTTTCTCAGCTTTTTATGTTTCTTCTGAGGGATGCATTTGGAGGTGGAGCTCTAAGGTCTGAGTTTGGTACTGAACAGTGTCTCAGAGCATCAACGTTCCTTGTGCCCTGCGCCTTGTCCCCTGCCACACCAGCTGATAGGATGCTCAAGGAAGAGAGAGAAACAACAAATCCCACCAAATAGACACCCAACTCATCTCCACCTTGGTCCCAATAGGTGCTCTGGAAAAAGTTACTGAGTTCTTATCATGGTAGATACACCCATTGGCTTGAGTGGGTTTCCTCCAATGGAGTTGTTCAGAAAAGTATCTACAAGAGGTTCAGAGACATAAGTGGGTGCAGCAATGCAAACTATTATATATAGAAAAGATAAACAATAAGGACCTACTGTATATCAACGGAATTATATTCACTCTCCTATAATAAACCATAATGGAAAAGAACATAAAAAGTATGTATTATGTATCTGTGTACCTATATATAATATATTCATAGGGAGAGTATAGTTGATTTATAATGCTATGTTAATTTTTGCTGTATAACAAAGTGATTCTCTATAAATCAGTAAAAATTAACATAGCATTATAAATCAACTATACTTAAAAAAAGAAAGAAAGAAACATGGGTGTAACAAGGGCTTAAAGCAAAGTTTCCATAACCTGGGAGCTCTCTGGGCAAATCTATCTTGCAGAAGTTTTTCATTTGGACTTCACAGTGTTCATGAAAATATTTCAATTTGACCCTCCTATAATGACTCCCCAAACAAAAGGCTATTAGAAGTTGCTGTCTATGTTGCAATTAGTAGAAACCAAGATTTAAACATGTTAAAACCAACATTTAAAATCGTAATGTCTTTTATAAAAGTTCTCACTCATCACTTCCCTTTAAAAAGTAACCAGATGTTTGCATAACCTGAGCCTGAATTTCCATTTAGCAATAATTACTGGGAGTAGAATAAGGGTTCTCCATGTTAGGACATACTTGCCCCAGTCCTTTCCACTCCATACTGTCTCGCCTGGCCTGTCTCACTCACTTATATTACATTCTATTGCAGACGTTTCAGTTTTCAGCTCTGGACCTGAAGCTCTTTGGACTGAGATGGCCATTTATTATGGTGGGCTTCCCTTGTGGCTCAGCTGGTAAAGAATCCGCCTGCAATGTGGGAGACCTGGGTTCAATCCCTGGGTTGGAAAGATCCCTTAAAGAAGGGAAAGGCTACCCACTCCAGTATTCTGGCCTGGAGAATTCCATGGATTGTACAGTTCATGGGATCTCAAAGAGACGGACACAAATGAGCGACTTTCACTTTCAGTTTATTACAGACAAGCAGCCTCTAGGACTCTAAAGGTACTTTATTTGTTTATTTTGGCTGTCCTGCATCTTCTTTGCCATGCAAGGGCTTCTCTAGTTGTGGCAAGGGGACTTCTTTGCCGTGCGGTATGTGGGATCTTAGTTCCCTGACCAGGGATCAAACTTGTGTCCCCTGCATTTGAAGGTGGATTCTTCACCACTGGAGCACCAAAGATGTCCCTCTAAAAGCACTTTAAAGATGAGCTGGTCCAATCCCTGTAGTCCCGTGTCCACCTGCCAAACTTGCTCACTGGGTAGTTGTTTTGTATGGCTTTTGCAAAAATGGAATCGTTTTTTGGTTTCATTAATAATATCATACATATTCTGTGTTAAAAATGAAAAGCAGCATAGAACAAGGAATTGAAATAAAAAGAAAAGCATATAATCACATGATGTGGAGATGCACTAGAAATTTTGGCATAGATCTGTTGTAGCTATTGCAGAAAAACTCTCTAAGCTCCATTCAAATTCCCACAGCAAGTCTTTCTTCACCTTGGAAGCTGGAAATGTAAATTGCATATCCTCAGACTCCCTTAAGCCTCAGGTTTGCCATGTGATGCACCTGTCCCCAAGCCAAAGCACCGTCGAAGGTTGGCAAATGAGATAGAGTTGATGCTTTTGCTGTGTCTGCGGTTTCTCCTTACAGCAGTATAGTTGTTAAAGCACTAAAAGCAGTAGCACAGAACCTGTGCTGTGTTTGGTCCATGTAGGTCACAAAACGCCGAGCTGCTGGTATGATGGCAGCTGAAGTAGTAGGTCTTCAGCCAGCAGCAGCTGTAGTAGCTTCTTGATAAGGCTGCTGATTGCAGTGGAGACAGCAGCTTTATTGGTGGCCTCTTTAACAATATTGGAAACTCAAGGCTGGAAACTCAGGCTGGAGCCTGCTCCTCATAACTTTCCAGTGACTTTGTAATCAATTGATTCCCTGTAAAATTCTTTTGTGCCTAAACCAGCTAGAGTGGATTGATTCTGTTATGTGCAACTGAGTCCTAACTAACAGTGTATTCTTCTGATTCTCAGCATGTGTCTCCTTCAGCGGAAACAAATAACAGAGACACTTCATGTAACTTTTACATCTTGGAAAACTATAGTACAGTGTCAGGTGCAGGACATTGACATTGTTACAATCTAACTATTTTATGCAGATGTTCCCTGTTTTGCATGCAGTTTTATGGATACATGTGCAGGTTGGTAACTCATCACTGCAGTCAAGGTACAGAACAGTTGCAGCAACAAGGGTCCTCATGTTACCTTTCTGTAGCCATATCCACCCCCCAAACCCCTCCCTAATTTCTGACCCCTTCTCTTTCTAATCTGTTCTCAGTTCTGTAATGCTTTCATTGCAAGAATGCTTAATATAATATAAATAGAATCACAATATATGAACTTTTAAGTTTGGCATTTTAGGGCAAGGATTTCCTTTTGCTCAATGTAATACATCACTGATTCATCCAAGTTGTTGTGTGTATCCACAGTTCATTCCTTTTCATTGCTGAGTTGTAACTCATGGTCTGGATGTCTCATTTGACCTTTCACCCACTGAAGACACGTGGAGCGGATTGTTTCCAGTGTTTGGCTATTATGGGTAAAGCTGCTGGGAACATTCATATGCAGATTTTTGTGTAAATGTAAGGCTTAATTTCACTGGGATAAATGCCTCAGAGTGTAATTACTGGTTCACATGGTAATCACATATTTAGTTTTACAATAAAGGGCCAAAATGTTTTCCAGAGTGGCTGTACCATTTTACTTTCCTGCCAGCAATGTATGAGTGGTCCAGTTTCTCTGCACATTTGCCAGCATTTGGTATTATCACGTAGAAAAAAAAAAGATAGCCATTCTGATGAGGGTGGAGTGGTAGTTTACTGTGGATGGGCTTCATTTTATGCCTATTTGTGCAGCACCGCATTGTAATTTCAATGGTAGTTTTAAATTGTTTATATCATTATATTCAGAATTTATATCTTACAGCATTGCCTTTCACTTCCATAGCACTTTTTAATCACATTTAATTTTTCCTGCTTATGTCTTTTTATTATTATCATCTGCGTTTCTTTGATGAGGAAATGGAGATAGCAAAAATTAGCGATTCATGCAAGGTCTCTCATTGGAATGAAAATATGTTTCCTGAGCAACTACTATATGCTAAGCATGCCATATCATCCTTTGTAATGATACAGCTATTTCTGCAAGTATATGCTGTCTTTCCTGTTTGAAAGGGGATTTGAGAGTGCTTATACTCAATAATATGTGACTGTCATGAATTTTATTTGTCAAAAAAATACAGACATAGAAACATATATAGAGAAAAAGAGAGAAAATAACCCACATATTATCTTAGACTATAAGTACAGTTAATATTTTTATTATATATTAACATGCAGTTACTATGTTGATTGTATATTGATATATATACATAATATATATGTATATATATCATGGGCTTCCCTGGTGGTTCAGTGGTAAAGAATTCACCTGCCAGTGCAGGCAATGTGGGTTCAATCCCTGGGTCAGGAAGATCCCCTAGAGAAGGAAACAGCAACCTACTCCAGTATTCTTGCCTGGGAACTCCCATGGACAGAGGAACCTGGTAGGCTACAGTCCATGGGGTTGCAAAAGAATCAGACACAACTCAACAGCTAAATAACAATATATATCATTATATATATATGTGTGTGTGTGTGAGTGTGTGTAGACAGAGAGAGAATATAATAGATATATGTGTGCATACATGTACATATATACATATATTAAGTATATCATGTTTATGACATAACAGGCATGATGTAGAGAGACCCACTGGTCTCTCTATATGGAAATTTTGTCCATGCATTTATGGCAGATACTACAGAATGGCTCACTAAGCTCCATTTGAATCCCATAACAAAGTTTCTTTCTTCTAAGCTGTATTGCTTGGCTGGCAAATTAAAGACTGGGACTAGAACCTGATTAGATACTAGATACTAGAAACTGATTAGATATCAGATACTAGAGTATCTGATATCAAGTCTGGCAGGTTTTCCACCAAAACAAAGTTACTTCTCCTTCTCACTTGAGAAGATAAAAAAAAAAAAAACACACACCAAAGCAAAAGTCTCAGGGAACATTCGAGTTTTGCATTTCGATTGATTAAAGTGTTTTCAACTTCCATTTCTTCCACCTCCTTCCCCGTCTCTACTCCTGAGATACTTAGACAACATCTGTTCCCAGCTCAGTACTTCATGATGGTATGCGTGTACATCCTGGGCGCCTTTGTTTGATGGCAGAGTTCAGCACCTCATTCCTTCACATGAACACATCCTCTGGGACTTGCACTGGTGGGCCTAGGAGACTGAACTGAGATCAGAGAGATGCAAGTGCGAGAATCACCCAAGCTTGGAAAAGTCATTTCACCGTGTTCTTAAAATGCAATGTTCGGACCAGAGTATCTTCAAGGTGCCTCCCAACTCTTTGATTGGCTTTGGTTTGTCTTTGGGTGGTATCATTTGCTCTTCATCACAGCCTTCAATGAGCAAGGCTGTGTTGGAAGTCATCAGTCACTTCATCAGCATCAAGTTTTACCAAGGATTCCTGGCACCTTGGTCCCTTCTCAGAAATGAGATGTCCAGACCACACCCTACAAAAAAATGCAGCCTCCCCACACAACGCAATCTGGTTATTTCCTAGGGAGTACAGTTTCAAATAATGGCACATACACACAAGTACCTTCTCACTTCAAGAATTAAGATAAACAAAAAGAAAGCAGTAAAATTGTGAGTCTGTATTTCTATTCTAATTATGAGTGGTGACTTCCCCTGAGGTCCCTAGGGTAGTCCTGTCTTAGAAGATGAATTTGTGGCTTGTTCACACACACCAGTCACTTACTCGGTCCTGAGACAGAGATTGTACATGGATCTCTGTAACAGAAGACTCTCTGTCCACCATCATCCCTCCTGATTTTCCCATGTTCCCTTTCCTTCACCAGGAGACATGGGGTCAGAGGGAGTGTCAGGTCCCCAGGCTCCTCTGCCTCGTGCACTACAGTGGTTAATAAATAATCGTGAAAGCCGAGACTCGTCCTGCTGACATGGGACCTCCCTGAGTCCATTCTTACCCAGCTGTTGTTGGGGGACCGGCATCTGCTGAATAGTTATCCCTAATCAGAAGTATGTGATAGAAAAATGAAACCTAGCCTTGGAGAGCCTCCACTTCTTGCACTGTGAGAGCCGGGAGGGACTTGGAGATTATTCGGTCTGACACGTTCATTTCAGAGACAAGTAAATAGAGGTTCCAAGACTGACAGCTGGCAAGCGGGAGAGCCAGGCTGGACTGCATGTTTTCTGGCTACACTGTCTCAGAACCTCACTGTGTTTGATCCTGCGGCAGCTGCCAAAGTAAACTTACTATAAAGAAACAGAGTCTGTTTCCATTTTGTCTTGTTTGGGGCAGTGGCAGTGTGGTAGTGGCATTTGTGGCCAATCTTAGGGGGTGGGGGGCACAGGGATTAAGCTTTTAACTACTAGAGTGTTCCTAAGGCATCAAATCCTGAGCACTGATAAGTGAATAGTGTAGCAAAACTGCAGAATCCCCCATCCCTGGCCCAGCTGTGATTTCCCCAAGTTCTAGAAAAGATGTTGTCAAAATACGGATCAATATAATGATCCTACCACATGAGACCTCTTCTATTTGGTGTGGAAAGTCAAGACAAGCATCAGGAAAAAAAAGATACACTGGAAAGATATCAAGGGTTGCACTCAAGGAAAGCAATTTGGCCAGCCACAGCTCCTCAAATGGCCTGTAATCTTGTTATGACCACATAACATAATCTTGTTTTGAACACATGGGACAAAATAGAAAACGATTTAGAACAGTCTAGGATTGGGTGGTGTAATGATGCCGAGTAAAACACTGGAAACGCCCTGGGAGTGGGAATTATGACTGCGTTGCTCACGGTTTTATTTCTGTGCCCAGCACAGCTCCTGGCATATGGTAAGCCCTTATTAAATAAATACTCAATCTAATATACGGTAGCATTAGTGTAGGATATGACATGTATTTTGTACTCTTGAAAAACAAAAACCGTGCCAATTAAACACCATATACCAGTGTTGGAAATGTTAAAATGTAAACAGTAACCCAAAAACGTGCCTTAGAAATCACTGAAATACAGAATTTCACACTGAATATACATTCACTACTGTATGTTCACAGTGAATGAATAAATAAACGAAAAACTCAGGTTAGAATCCTGGGGCAGTTGCTCACTGCATTTGTGAGCTTGAGGAAATCATTTCAAGTGCCACGATCTTGAAATGATAATAAACGCTGCCTCAAAGTTTTCTCATCATGATGAGCACTTGGTAAACTCAGAGTTTTAGTAGCAAATGTTAATGTGTGGTTTCAAAGTTAACTCCTAAGCCGGAGTTGCAATACCTCGATAGGAAAAGATTGTGTGTGAATTACAGCACTGTGAAAGGCTTATTGGAATTCACAGGATGGGCACCGTGTGTTAAAGGATGGAGAAGATTTGGACAAGGAGGGCATTTTTCACAGGCTTTACTTTGTAGGTAAGTGCGAGTCTTTGGTGAAAGCAGACAGAGATCTTAGACCCAGACCCAGAATGAGGGGCAGAAGGAAAGGCTGTTGCCCCAGCTGTTTGTCTATAAAAACAAAAGGGCAAAAGGTAGCCTCACTTTACTCATTTCCAGGCACAACCTCTCACGTAACTGGTCAACCACAAATTACTTCTAAAGCAGCAGAAGGAGACAAATGTGGAGCTAACATTTTAAAACACTCCCTTTCAGTGCTGACCTTGCCTGTTGAGTATTTTTTTGTGTCACTCACATGGCAATCGAGGAGAGCCAGAGTTCTAAACAACAACGCAGGCTGTAATAGAGCTTACGAAAATTTAATGATTTTTAAAATTACATGCCTTTTAAGCCATTTATGTGTGTCCCAAGAACTTGTCCACTCCTTGGAAATAATGAAAGCAAAGTGGAGAACAATTATGGAGAAATAGAAAACACTTTACCAAGTTTCCTGGTTTTTCCATGCATATTGATTCTGCTTTAGCAAATGGAAGTAAATTAGTAAGCAGAAGAGTTTCCTTAAAACATTTGAAATCAACAAATGAACCTACCTGCGAAACAGAAAGAGAATCACGTACAGAGAGAACAGACTGCTGTTTACCAAGGAGGAGGGGCTGGGGGAGGGATGCAGTGGGAAGTTAGGGCCAGCAAATATAAGCTTCTATATGCAGAATGCGTAAGAGACAAGGTCCTACTGCAGAGCACAGAGAACTATGCTCAGTATTCTAAGATAAACCATCATGATGGAAAAGAATATATTAAAAAAAAGAATATATACACACATATAACTGAATCATTTTGCTGTACAGCAACATTTAACACAACATCGTCAATCAAATACACTTTAATGAAAAACTGAGTATCCAATTCTGTTTAATACAGTTGTTAACAGAAATCCCGTGTCCTCTCCTCTACTAAATAAACAGTAAAGCAAATTTAAGAAATATGACCTTGAAGATAATTCTCCTGTCTAGGTTTCTTTCCTATGTTTATCTGGCTTTGATGAGACTCAAGCCTTAATCTTTCTGAGGTGTCTATTTGGAGAAATGTTCCCTCTGGCCGTTCAACAAAGGAAAATGTTGAATAAACACGCCCAAATGTAGATTTCTTCCAAGCCTCTTTTTCTTTTCTGGCAATTATCCCTTCTGCAAGCATTTCAATTTTGCCTGACACAGTGATAAACTGGACAGATATTTTGGTAAAAACTGACACCTAATGTTTAATGAATAAGCATTGAGTATATAACTGGATGCTGTGACCCTTCCACTCACCTGATATTTAAGATAAAGGTGCAGTCGTAGTCCTCTCTAACGTGGGGTTCCCATTAGAAGGATCATGGGAGCTTTATATCCCTATGAAACTTCCCTTCCTAAGGAATAAATCCAGGACAGATTCGGTCATTGGATTGGCCACTGAAATTCTCTAAAGCTCTACTTCCTCCACCACTTCTTTTGTGCCATTTCCTCTGTGTTTGGCTACATGACTAGTGAGTCCACCTCACCACAGCATCCCATCTCCTCCCACGGCCCTCAGAAGGCACACCTCCCAATTCACGGGAACTTGACATTCCCAGTACTTTGAGACCTTTTCTTATCTCCTCATGGGCTTTATCTCTCTTTCTTTCTCCATCATACATGTTGCAGGAGACAGTAGTGACCAAAACCACATCCAAACTCTTATGATGGAAGCATGCATATTCCTATGCATACTACAGACTGGCGTGCTATACTCCAAGGGGTCACAAAGAGATGCACACGACTTAGCAACTGACTTGCCTTGTGGCTCAGATGGTAAAGCGTCTGCCTACGCTTTATGCAGGAGACCTGGGTTCGATCCCTGGGTCAGGAAGATCCTCTGGAGAAGGAAATGGCAACGCACTCTAGTACTCTTGCCTGGAAAATTCCATGGATGGAGGAGCCCGGTAGGCTACAGTCCATGGGGTCGCAAAGAGTCAGACACGACTGAGCAACTTCACTTCACTTAGCAGCTGAACAGTAAGAACATGCATAGTTTCCCACAGCTGCTGTGACAAATTACCACAAACTGAGTGGCTTAAAGCAACTGAAATTGATGCTCTCCCAGTTTTGGAGGTGAGAAGTTCACATCCAAAATATTGATGGGGTCATGCTCACTCTGGAGGCTCTAGATGAGAAATCTTGTCTCCTGCATCTTCTGATGCAACAGGTGTTCCTCGGCCTGGGGCTGACTGGCTCCAACTCTGGCTTGTCTTCACGTTGCCTTCTTCCCTGTGCTCTCCTCGGTATTTCTCTCACAGAGGTGCCAGCTGTCAGATAATCCAGGGTGATCCCATCCCAAGATCCTTAGCTCAACTACATGCAAAGACCCCTCTTCCAAATAAGGTCAAATGTACAGATTCCAGGACATGGACTGGGATTAGATCAGATCAGATTAGATCAGTCGCTCAGTCATGTCCGACTCTTTGCGACCCCATGAATCACAGCACGCCAGGCCTCCCTGTCCATCACCAACTCCCGGAGTTCACTCAGACTCACGTCCATCGAGTCAGTGATGCCATCCAGCCATCTCATCCTCCGGCATCCCCTTCTCCTCTTGCCCCCAATCCCTCCCAGCATCAGAGTCTTTGCCAATGAGTCAACTCTTCGCATGAGGTGGCCAAAGTACTGGAGTTTCAGCTTTAGCATCATTCCTTCCAAAGAAATCCCAGGGCTGATCTCCTTCAGAATGGACTGGTTGGATCTCCTTGCAGTCCAAGGGACGCTCAAGAGTCTTCTCCAACACCACAGCTCAAAAGCATCAATTCTTCCGCACTCAGCCTTCTTCACAGTCCAACTCTCACATCCATACATGACCACAGGAAAAACCATAGCCTTGACTAGATGAATCTTTGTTGGCAAAGTAATGCCTCTGCTTTTGAATATGCTATCTAGGTTGGTCATAACTTTCCTTCCAAGGAGTAAGCGTCTTTATATTCATGGCTGCAGTCACTATCTGCAGTGATTTGGGAGCCCAGAAAACTAAAATCTGACACTGTTTCCACTGTTTCCCCATGTATTTCCCATGAAGTGATGGGACCGGATGCCATGATCTTCGTTTTCTAAATGTTGAGCTTTAAGCCAACTTTTTCACTCTCCACTTTCACTTTCATCAAGAGGCTTTTGAGTTCCTCTTCACTTTCTGCCATAAGGGTGGGGTCATCTGCATATCTGAGGTTATTGATATTTCTCCCAGCAATCTTGATTCCAGTTTGTGTTTCTTCCAGTCCAGCGTTTCTCATGATGTACTCTGCATACAAGTTAAATAAACAGGGTGACAATATACAGCCTTGATGAACTCCTTTTCCTATTTGGAACCAGTCTGTTGTTCCATGTCTAGTTCTAACTGTTGCTTCCTGACCTGCATACAAATTTCTCAAGAGGTAGGTCAGGTGGTCTGGTATTCCCATCTCTTGAAGAATTTGCCACAGTTTATTGTGATCCACACAGTCAAAGGCTTTGGCATAGTCAATACAGCAGAAATAGATGCTTTTCTGTAACTCTCTTGCTTTTTCCATGATACAGCAGATGTTGGCAACTTGATCTCTGGTTCCTCTGCCTTTTCTAAAACCAGCTTGAACATCAGGAAGTTCACGGTTCACATATTGCTGAAGCCTGGCTTGGAGAAGTTTGAGCATTACTTTACTAGTGTGTGAGATGAGTGCAATTGTGTGGTAGTTTGAGCATTCTTTGGCATTGCCTTTCTTTGGTATTGGAATGAAAACTGACCTTTTCCAGTCCTTTGGCCACTGCAAAGTTTTCCAAATTTGCTGGCATATTGAGTGTAGCACTTTCACAGCATCATCTTTCAGGATTTGGAATAGCTCAACTGGAATTCTATCACCTCCACTAGCTTTGTTCGGCCCACTTTCTAAGGCCCACTTGACTTCACATTCCAGGATGTCTGGCTCTAGGTGATCACACCATCGTGATTGTCTTGGTCTTGAAGATCTTTTTTGTACAGTTCTTCTGTGTATTCTTGCCATCTCTTCTTAATATCTTCTGCTTCTGTTAGGTCCATACCATTTCTGTCCTTTATCGAGCTCATCTTTGCATGAAATGTTCCTTTGGTGTCTCTGATTTTCTTGAAGAGCTCCCTAGTCTTTCCCATTCTGTTGTTTTCCTCTATTTCTTTGCACTGATCGCTGAAGAAGGCTTTCTTATCTCTTCTTGCTATTCTTTGGAACTCTGCATTCAGATGTTTATATCTTTCCTTTTCTCCTTTGCTTTCACTTCTCTTCTTTTCACAGCTATTTGTAAGGCCTCCCCAGACAGCCATTTTGCTTTTTTGCATTTCTTTTCCATGGGGATGGTCTTGATCCCTGTCTCCTGTACAATGTCACGAACCTCATTCCATAGTTCATCAGGCACTCTATCTATCAGATCTAGGCCTTTAAATCTATTTCTTACTTCCACTGTATAATCATAAGGGATTTGATTTAGGTCACACCTGAATGGTCTAGTGGTTTTCCCTACTTTCTTCAATTTAAGTCTGAATTTGGCAATAAGGAGTTCATGGTCTGAGACACAGTCAGCTCCTGGTCTTGTTTTTGCTGATTGTGTAGAGCTTCTCCATCTTTGGCTGCAAAGAATATAATCAATCTGATTTGATGTTGACCATCTGGTGATGTCCATGTATAGAGTCTTCTCTTGTGCTGTTGGAAGAGGGTGTTTGTTATGACCAGTGCATTTTCTTGGCAAAACTCTATTAGTCTTTTCCCTGCTTCATTCTGTATTCCAAGGCCAAATTTGCCTGTTACTCCAGGTGTTTCTTGACTTCCTACTTTTGCATTCCAGTAAGGACATGGACAAATAAATCTTTTCATGGGGAGGAACAAGATTTAAGCCACTGCAAGGCATCAAAAGTTCTAATTTTCTTAGTTAACGAGCACATGCCCACTCTAGCGACTCTTACTTGACTTGCTTGTCAGTTTCTCACATGTTCTTACCAAGAAAATTCAATTAAGGTACAAAAAAAAAATGTGCTTTACCTATATTTTTTCCCCCCAAACTTGAGCTTTTTTCAGGAAGGTACGGTATGCAAGTAGGAGAGAATGCTTATCAGATATCGTTTGGTATCTGACCATGATCTGATGGCCAGGGAATATTCACTGCAGTGAGTATGTGTCCAGTGTACCTGATGCCCTTCTTCTTGAGGAGGAGCAGGAAATTTCAGAGCCATCGCCACATCCAGTTTGTCTTACCAGGCTGCAGCTCTGTAGCAAGAGCTTGATCTTGACTGTCTCAAGGTTAACTGAAAAATCTCTATGCTATCTTCATTATAGCCCAAACTATAATCCCTCAGATCTTCTTTTCTCCCCAAATTTCTCTACATGCATCATCAAATTTACCATCCTTCCCCTCTCTTGATCTAACTTCCTCCTGCTCTCCTGTCTCTAAAACTCATCTCTGCAATCCTCTGGAAGACGTACTCCACGACAAGCAGACTAATCTATATCCTCAGTTCTGTTCCCACAGCCCCAAGGTCATGGTCCCCAAAGTTGTGGAGCAACAGAAATTCTAAAGAGTATTGAGAAATATATGCTGATTTCCTCGTTTAGACCTACCGAATCAGGAAATCCTGAGCCAACAGGACCCCTGTCATCAAAGATTCTCCATAAGTCATCGATGAATTCATCTCTTTATCACGGGCCATAATCAACATCCTTTACAGGCTCTGACTACAACCAATGGGAAATTAAAAAATTTAGCTGGAATGCCTAAACTTGGACTTGACAAGAGAACTACAATAATACAAAACTTAAACTTCACATTTTTTGATGAAAAGAAATGTCAAGTCATATCTGTTTCATATTCTTGGAAAAATATTGTTCCACACCACAAAAGATTTCTATCCTACCTGCTATTAACTTTTCACATGAAGAGCGCTTCTGTATTTTTAAGAGGAGCTTCACAGCAGGTGGTTCCATAGGAATCTTATCAAGAGATCTTATTTCCTTTGTCCTGTAAAGATGAGAACAAGAAAAGAAAGGCTTCTGATCAACAATTTACTTGTATCCCATCGCCCCTCCTTTCCTACTCACCATAAACATTGCATGTTTACCCTGATCTGACCCACCTAAGAACTAGTGTTAATCAAGTTCTTACAAGTTGAAGTCTGAAGTCAATTTGGCCACTTGGACTTACAGATCTACTCAATTTCTGACTCAGTTTACTCAGCATTAAGCTCTTCATTTAGAAGATGGTTTCTTCCTTTGTTTTTTTTTTTAAAGTTTTGCAGAAAAGTCTGTTTGAACTCAAGCTCTTCTTTTGCTTTCTCATTGTTGACAAAGTTTCAAATGAGGTGTTTCTTGGATTGTCTTAAAGCTTATATACCAAGTTATTTCACATTTGGGAAAGAAGGCTTGCAGATTAATTTGCCACTTTCTTATGTCTGGAGCTTTCACAATAGAAGTGAGAAGTAGATAATACAGATCTACAGGAAATATTTTATAATTCAATTGTTCTTTTGAAACAGTAAAATTTAACTGCGGGTAAAAAACACAAAAGGACAACTCTGGGGCCATCAGTTGAGCATTCACTTTCTTTTTGTCCTAAATCTTGCCCCCAATATACTACAGATGAAAGTCTACCCTTTCTATTTCCTCTGAATATCTCTTACTGAAGGACTTTTGACTCTCAGAATCCATTCCATTCCTGCCCATTACATGAATCATTTGACCAAGTCAGCCCACAGTGACCACTGTATGTCTACCTTGGGTTCCTCATTTATTCACTATTTGTTCATGTTTCCAAAGTTTTTACAGGCTCCTAGAAAACAAGCATTGTGTCATGGCAGAGATGGTTACAGCACAGTAGAAAGAACTCAGGATTTGTCATCAAAATACTTGATAAAGAGACAGAAAATTTGTTGTGAATGTTGTTTTCCATAAAATCCATGATTTTCTTCATCTTTTTTTTTTTTCTATGCTGATCAGATGCAAGAAACCAAAGAAAATAACGGTTTCCTGAAGGTTTTGAACATGTAAATGAGCCAGTAAATATTTAAACGATGATTAGAGAAAACCTTATCATCTAGCCGGCTCTATCATTAATGAGTTGCATAAATCTTAACACATGCTTACTTCACGTTTGCCTGAGAAACCTGGCTTTTAGCTTCTTGAAAATTGTATTTGACAGAGACGGCCATTTAGTTTACATTCTGCTGGTGCTAAGTCGCTTCAGTTGTGTCCGACTCTGTGAGACCCCATAGACGGCAGCCCACCAGGCCCACCCGTCCCTGGGATTCTCCAGGCAAGAACACGGAGTGGGTTGCCATTTCCTTCTCCAATGCATGAAAGTGAAAAGTGAAAGTGAAGTCACTCAGTCGTGTTCGACTTTTAGCAACCCCATGGACTGCAGCCTACCAGGCTCCTCCGTCCATGGGATTTTCTAGGCAAGAGTACCTTCTATGACTACTTAAATTATGTTGCCCAAGAACTGCCCTTATGAGTTGTTTGGGTTTAAACATGCATGTCTTGACATCTTAGGATTCATCCTGAGATTTCTTTCCTCTTCCCTCCTTCTTTCCTTCCCCCTCCCTCCATCCCCTCCTCCCTTCTTTCTTTCTTCCTCTCTCTGTCCCTCCCTCTCTCTCCCTTCTTTTCATTCCTTCTTTCTTTCTCTCTCTTTCTTGTTTTTCTTCCTCTCTATTTTGGCTTGGTTTTGCTTGTTCTGGCTCTTTGGTGAGTTCATCTCTAGTTCTCATTTGCATGTCTCATGCAAATGAGACATCCACTGGTAGCAACCATGATTGGTGGGTTGGTTTTATGGTCTGACCATTAGATAATCTCCAGATAGAGAGGGATCTCGTCTAACTGGAGAAGAAATACTAGTTTTTGGTTGTTTTTTGTTTTTTTAATTTCTTGTATGTGTGTGTGTTTGGGCAAGAACACGTTGTGATTCCATTGGAAAGGAGAAGAGATCTTTGAGGTCAGGATTAGTGCATTTTTATTTTCCATGCCATTCTGTCCCATGATGTAATGGTAAAGCATAAGCTGAAAACTCCTGGTGCCTGCAATTGAGAAAAGCCTTCACTTCTCATTGTGTGATGTGTGTGTGTGTGTATGATCCATATACATACATGTATGCTGCTAAGTCACTTCAGTTGTATCCGACTCTGTGTGACCCCATAGATGGCAGCCCACCAGGCCCCCCCATCCCTGGGATTCTCCAGGCAAGAATACTGGAGTGGGTTGCCATTTCCTTCTCCAAGGCATGAAAGTGAAAAGTCAAAGTGAAGTCGCCCAGTCATGTCCGACTCCTAGCGACCCCATGGACTGCAGCCTACCAGGCTCCTCCATCCATGTGATTTTCCAGGCAAGAATACTGGAGCGGGGTGCCATTGCCTTCTCCAGAGACATACATGTATATGTGTGTGTATACATACACACAACAGTGTGTGTCCCTGCACATGAGTGCATTATGTGTATTAATATACAGGATTTGATAATAAATTTAACCACAAAGTCCCTTAAAGTAAATGTGCTCTGTTCTCTTTGATTTGTGAACATTAATAAACTTATCTCTCCAAAATTCTATAAAGCAATTTTCCTTCAATTAAAAAATAAACAAATTAAATAAACTTATCTAAATATCATATTCTCACAGTTACTAGAAACTTTAAAAAGAACTGAACTTCTAATGTTTTAAACATGCTAACATTTAAAGAAAAGAAAATGTCTCATAGAAACTGCTAAATCAGAAGCTAAGCTCAGATGATAAAAATGAATCCTTGAGCAAATCAGATTGGTACAATAAATTTGCTTTAAAAACAGCTATATTTATTTCCCTGACTTTACCAGTATAAAGTATATACAAATGCACACTATTTCTATAAGGAAGATGTAGGTGTTTTTGTTTTTGTTTTTTTTCCCTTTCTTTTTACTTTCTTGATGAATGTGATCTTCCTAAACGTCTTATACCGATTTACTAAATACAGAAATTTAAAGTACTCTCACAAATGCTTCAGATTCTGAACAATATAAAAGTATGTGTTAAAACTGAATTGTAACTCTGACAAATTATATTATGAATATAATACTATTCATATTAATAGTAATTATGTCAATTTAGACATAATTACCAAATCTCATAGGTGACTTTAAGGCCTTAAACCAACATTCATTGAATTGCTCAATGTACACAATCTTTGACTATTTGACTAATTTCTAAGATAATACTATCAAGAAAAAAATACTTATATATATGAGTGTGTGTGTGTATATATATATATAATATAATATTTACTTTGTAGCTTCTTTATTTTATGCAGTTTGGAGTGTATATATCCGTAAGTAATGTTAACAAAAGTGTTCATTTTTGCTGCTTTAAAAGGTTAAAAAGGTGTAAGCAGGATATGTGTGGCTGCAAGAGTCACGCTATAAATGTAAAATGAGCTTGCAATTTTGTTAAAATGATTATATTTGACATGTCACCTACCTCTTAATTCTTTCTGTGAAACAGATGTTACATAGTTTGGTAAAAAGTTTTATTTACCATACATGAATGCTCTCAGTTCAGTTCAGTTGCTCAGTCATGTCTGACTCTGTGACGCCATGGATTGAAACAAGCCAGGCTTCCCTATCCATCACCAACTCCTGGAACCTGCTCAAACTCATGCCCATTGAGTCTGTGATACCATCCAGCCATCTCATTTTCTATTGTCCCCTTCTCCTCCTGCCTTCAATCTTTCCCAGCATCAGTGTCTTTTCAAACGAGTCAATTCTTCCCATCAGGTGGCCAAAGTATGGGAGTTTCAGCCTCAGCATCAGTCCTTTCAATAAATATTCAGGACTGATTTCCTTTAGGATTGACTGGTGACATCTCCTTGCAGTCCAACGAACTCTCAAGAGTCTTCTCCAACACCACAGTTTAAAAGCATAAATTCTTTGGTGCTCAGTTTTCTTTATAGTCCAACTCTCACATCCATACATGACTACTGGAAAAACCATACCTTTGACTAGATGGACCTTTGTTGGCAGAGTAATGTCTCTGCTTTTTAATATGCTGTCTAGGTTGGTCATAGATTTTCTTCCAAAGAGCAAGTGTCTTTTAATTTCATGGCTGCAGTCATCAGCTGCAGTGATTTCGGAGCCCAAGAGAATAAAGCCTCTCACTGTTTCCATTGTTTCCCCATCTATTTTCCATGAAATGATGGGACCGAATGCCATGGTCTTAGTTTTCTGAATGTTGAGCTTTAAGCCAACTTTTTCACTCTCCTCTTTCACTTTCATCAAGAGGCTCTTTAGTTCTTCTTCTCTTTCTGTCATAGGGTGGTGTTATCTGCATATCTGAGGTTATTGATATTTCTCCCAGCAATCTTGATTCCAGCTTGGGCTTCATCCAGCCCAGCATTTCTCATGATGTACTCTGCATATAAGTTAAATAAGCAGGGTGACAATATACAGCCTTGACATACTCTTTTCCCAATCTGGAACCAGTTTGTTGTTCCATGTCCATTCTAATTGTTGCTTGTTGGCCTGCATACAGATTTCTCAGGAGGCAGGTCAGGTGGTCTGCGTTCCCCATTTCCTGAAGAGTTTTCCACAGTTTGTTGTGATCTACAGTCAAAGGCTTTGATGTAGTCAATGAAGCAGAAGTAGATGTTTTTTCTGGAGCTCTCTTGCTTTTTTGATGATCCAACTGATGTTGGCAATTTGATCTCTCATGCATGCTCTACTGGGAGGAATAATAGCATATAGGTACAACATAGTATGCAAGGTCATTAGATGTTCTTGTTTGCTTAGGTGAAAAAGTATGATAGTTTTGTTTAAAATTAAATGACTGGCCCTTCTAAAATGTTAAATATGTATATATATATATATATATATATATATATAGTGATGAGAAAAACCTGAATTTCGTTTGCAGAAGGTGATTTTATTTTCCTTGGATTATGATACGTGCAAATAATGAGTCTGAAAAGAAGCAACAAAATATGCTAACATTTTGCCAAAAGAGGCTCATTTTGATGAACTTATTCAAAAGATTCTTTTAAAAGAGCTTTGATCCCTTTAGCAGCAAATACTATATTGATGCATAACTAGAATTAGGTTTACTCTCTGTTAAAATGTTAAATTTATCATTGAATATTGGTCTACTCTCCTCTACTTCCTAAGATATTTAGGTTAGTACCTGGTCTATGACTGAAAGCAATGGTTAGCAAACCATGGCCACCCATCCAATTCAGCCCAGCAGCTGTTTTTGTAAATAAAGTTTTATCAGAACACAAACACATCCATTTGTTTACATATTGTTAATGGGTCTACAATAGTAGAGTGAGTCATTGAAACAGAGGTGTTACAGCCTCAAAGTCTGAAGTATTTACAATCTGGTCCATTACACAAAGTTTACTAACCCCTTGGCTTAAAGCTTCCAGTCCTTAGAGGTAGTAAGGAAGGCTATTTCTTGGCTGGCCATGAACCTTAGTCAGAGGAGAGAGAATTTCACCAGTATTTATAGACATTGGGTTTGATTCCATGGCTTTAAACTAAAAGAAACAGTGAGAGCAATGAAAAATAATAGAAACTATTCCATTTCTTCAGACAGAAGTTAATTTCCTGGCCTTACAAACTCGAGATTTGCTGACAGTGGTAAAATGTGGCTTATATGCATAAATTAGCAATTTTTACTGAAACTATGTAAATGAATTAGGGTCAAACACAATGAGGCCAGCTTTTTGTGATCAAAAATAATCTTTGGAGATTATTTATGATCAAAGGAAAGACTGCTAAGAAAAATGCCCACAGTGCTGAGAAAAAATAGACCAGAGGAATTACTGAATGTTCTTTCACTGTATCTGAGTGTTTTCTGGCAGGGTCCCCTGGGGATTACCTGATTCTCCAGGTGAGTTCAGTTCAGTTTAGTCACTCAGTCATGTCCAACTCTTTGCCACCCATAGACTGCAGCACGCCATGCTTCCCTGTCCATCACCAACTCCTGGAGCCTATTCAAACACATGTCTACCAAATTGGTGATCCATCCAACCATCTCATCCTCTGTCATCCCCTTCTCCTCCTGCCTTCTATCTTTTCCACCATCAGGGTCTTTTCAAATGAGTCAGCCCTTCACATCAGGTAGCCAAAGTACTAGAGCTTCAGCTTCAGCGTCAGTCCTTCCAGTGAATATTCAGGACAGATTTCCTTTAAGATGTATTGGTTGGATCTCCTTGCAGTCCAAGGGACTCTCAAGAGTCTTCTCCAGCATCACAAGTCAAAAGCATCCATTCTTTGGCGCTCAGATTTCTTTATAGTCCAACTCTCACATCCATACATGACTACTGGAAAAACCATAGCTTTGACTAGATGGACCTTTTCTGGCAAAGTAATGTCTCTGTTTTTTATATCATGCTGTCTAGGTTAGGCTTCACTGGTGGCTCAGAGGTTAAAGTGTCTGCCTCCAATGCGGGAGATCTGGGTTTGATCCCTGGGTCGGGAGGATCCCCTGGAGAAGGAAATGGCAACCCACTTGCCTGGAGAATCTTGCCTGGAGATTCCCATGGACAGAGAAGCCTGGTAGGCTACAGTCCATGGGGTAGCAAAAAGTATTCTTGCCTGGAGAATCCCATGGACAGAGAAGCCTGGTAGGCTACAGTCCACGGGGTAGCAAAGAGTCGGACACGACTGAGCAACTTCATTTTCACTTTCAGGTTGGTCATAGCTTTTCTTTCAAGGAGCAAGCATCTTTTAATTTCAGGGATTATCTGATTCTCCAGGTTAGGGGTTGGCAAACTATGCCCGCAGGTCAGACACTAAAACCATCTTTTGGAAATAATGTTGAATGGGAACAGCCACACTTACTTATTTACATATTGTCGATGACTGCTTTCACAGATAGAAAAGAAGAGATACCCCAGAGACCAGATTACCCAGAAAACATAAAGCACTATCTATCTGGTTCTCTATGGAAAAATTGTGCCAACTTCTCTACTTGGAATGTTTTTCTTCGTTTGATTTATTATTTACTGTTGATTAGGATAGTTTGCAAGTCTACAAGTATAGATAAAAACTTACTAAAAATGTATAGCAAAGTAAATGATTATTGTCTGATATGAATGCAAACTTTTTTTTTCCAATTTGGTAGAGATACAAAAGGTTTACATATATAGAAATGATAAACCTCCAAACTGAAGTTTTATTACACTGTAGGATTTTAACTAGTTTTGTATGGAAATTAGCCACCTCACTCAAAGCATCAGCCACTATAAATTCTCCACTATCTTCAATTCTCTTTAAACAACCTCACCACTTGGTTGGTCTTCTCATTAATTGATATGTCAGATGTTCACTCTAAAATAAAAGATGTGTAAGATATATATATATATATATATATTTTACCTTCAGAGAAAACATGGATGAAATCCTTTTGATTTCACTGTGATTTAAACAATATTACCATCAGAAAAAAATGTAAGCTGAAACCACACAAATGATACAAATTTAAAGACATCATTAGTGGCAAACAATAAGATCTGATAATACCAAGTTTTAGACAAATCATTTAAAAACTGTACTTATCCATGATTTATGCAAGTGTAGATTAGTAAAACCACTGTACAGAACAATTTGTAGTTTTTTAGTAAATATGTACCTGTAGATGAATAAAGATTCTTCTTGATGATATAAGCCCTAAAGAAACCTATACACAGATTCACAAGGACACTTATGAGAAGGTTCATAACAGAGTAGTTTGCAATAGCAAACAAATCTAGAGATAAAACTCTAAGAGCAGCAGGAAAAATCATAGTATGTGCATGGAAAATAAAAAATAAATTCATCATAATTGCATGCAACCATATGGAAGAATTCCAGAATACACATCTTCCTAGATTTATAAAGGGTTTGTGTGTGTGTGTGTGCTAAGTCACTTCAGTTGAGTTGGACTCTTTGTGACCCCATAGACTGTACCCCGCCAGGCTCCTCTGTCCATGAGATTCTCTGGGCAAGAATGCTGGAATGAGTTGCCATGCCCTCCTTCAGGGGATCTTCTGGATTCAGGGATCGAACTTGCATCTCTTAGTCTCCTGCATTGGTAGGAGGGTTATTTATCACTAGCGCCACCTGGGGAGCCCCAAAAGGGGTTACTTTCTCATAAACCCATCTTGAGATGTAAATAACATAAGTAAAAAATGCATTTAGTATACCTAATCTATTGAACATCTAGCCTACTTAAGGTGTACAGTTAGGTAAAATCATCTAACCCGAAGTCAATTTTATAATAAAGTGTTGAACATCTTACATGATTTATCAAAAGTGAGTATGAATGATGGTAAGTGTATCAGGTGTTTACCTTCTTGATTGCATGGTTGATTAGGAGCTATGGTTCTTTGCTGCTGCTCCGCATCTGAAAGGGATCATACTGCATATCACTAGCCCAAACAAAGATCAAAATCTGAAGTACAGTTTCTACTGAATGCATAGTGCTTTCAAATCATCTTAAATTTGAAAAATGCTGAGTCATACCATTGTAAGTCAGGGATCACCTCTACAGAGTTGAATTTAAAAAGCAAGTCAAGGAAGAATACATACACCATGACTGCATTTATATAAAGCTAAAACTTATGCAAAACCACTATATGTTAGTTAGAGATACAAACATATAATACATTCATCAGAATTCAGCATAGTTGCTACTTCTGAAGCTGTAGAGGAGGATGTAGAATCTAGGAGAGGCGACAACGAACTCGAAAAAATCATGTTTTCTTTCTTTAACTGGGTGGCAAAAGTTGGGAGTTTGATAGCTATTTTAAAGTTATTCTTTTTTTATATCTTCAACATTTAATACACATAAATTTTAGAAAACACTTTAGAGTGACAACCAAAATGGATTGCAAAAACAAGGAACTCAAGGTAGACAGGTCTTCATATATCAGTCAAGATTCTTTTTTAAAAAAATTGAAATATATTTGAAATGTAACTCTATTTAAGGTGTAGAATGAGTCGATGTGATACTTTTATATATTGCAAAATGGTTGCCATTTTAGTGTTACTAACACCTCTATCATGTCACATAATTATCAATTCTCTCTTAGAGTGGGAATAGCCAAGATCTAGTCTCTTAGCAAGTTTGAAATTTAGTATCTGGTATTGTTGCATGTAGTCAATATACTATGCCTTACATCATGAAGACTTATCTACTAGTGGCAAATTTGTACCCTTAAGTCAGTCAAGATTCTTTGATTTGTAAATGAACAATAACAACCAAACAAGCAACAACTGGTTTATGCAAAAAGGGAACATGTTGGCTGACATAAATGAAAAGTCTAAGATCTTAGCCATTGCTTGATGGGAGGGAAGAGCGTGATCAAACTATGTCTCCAGGTCCTGATTTCTCTGAGCTCTGCTTCCTCCGTGTTGTGTCTGTCATGAGATAGCTTCCCCTTTGGGTTGGCAAGGTGGCTGTAACAGCCCTTTTATTACATTTTCTACATTCAAGGCTTCAAGTACAGTGGAAAAGAAAATATGCCTCTTATCTACTAGTCCTACCAAAAGTTTTTATCATGTCACATTGGCTCAGTTTGGGTCATGCTTCCATCCTGGATCAGCCATTGGCCAGTGGGTATACAATGCTTTAATTAGCTGGAAACAAACCTACATGTACTCCTTAAGTTGGACTGGAAATGAACACTGGGACTGCATAATCAGGGGTGGTAGACGGATAACTGATCAAAAAAAAATCGAGTTTTGTTTCTCCAAAAGAGAAAGTCAAGTCTAGGTGACCAAAATCAAAATGAAAAATCAAATCAATCCTAAAATCTAACTTACTCTCAGCCTGACCAGAAATCCTGGTCTCATTTAACTGGAAGCAGGAGAATTGGCCCAGAAGGTAAGCATCTGTCTAAGCCCAGGTTCTTTGCTCTCAGTTCCCCAGGAAGCTGATACTAAGGCAGAGTCTTTCAACTTTCCATTCACCAGGGAACTTCCTAGAGCAGGAGACAGGAGCAAGGAGAATGAAACAAGACTGGGGGACACCATCCAAAAGACGCTGATGAAACAGCCACCCATTAAACGTAACTTGTCTCGAGGGCCATCCACCAAGAAGGGCTATGTTAGTCACTCAGTCGTGTCCAACTCTTCATGTCTCTATGGACACTAGCCCACCAGGCTCCTTTGTCCATGGAATTCTCCAGGCAAGAATATTGGAGTGGGTTGCCATTCCCTTCTCCAGGAGATCTTCCCAACAGAGGGATTGAACCTGGGTCTCCTGCACTGCAGGCAGATTCCCTACCAACTGAGCCACCAGAGAAGCCCAGAAGGGCTGTAAATCCCCCCCATCGCCCCCTAATCAAAGGTTTTTACTCTGCAGGTCACAGATGCAATGGACTGAGATGGGAGGTGCCCTGAAATGGGAAGCAAGGGATGATGCGAGATGCTGCCAAACTGTATCTGTGGGAGGTGTCTGTGATCCACATGGAGCCAGTTGCTGCCATACCAGCTGGGACAAGAAGCAGATGAAACAGAACAGATCAGATACTGTGCCTTGGGTTGGGAGACTCATGGGGGTAGATTTCATGACTGAGCCTTGAGTCCAATTGCTTCAGTGACACAACAGGACCCCTCCAATAGCATTTTTCTTGCTCCTGTCCTAGAGGCTTCAGGGCTCCATTATTTCAGTTGTCTTCTCTCAAAACCTGCTCGGTACCCCCAGGACTAGGTGGGAGGGGTTGCTCTCTCGGATACATCACTTCCTTGCCTGATGTTCTGCTAAATTGACTGCCTAACTCCTGGGGCAAATTTCAGCAAATAATCACTATCCAAGCTGGGTTTCTGTGGGGCCCTTCCCACTTTGCCTGAAGCCCAGCAACCATGTGCCTGAGTGGAAAACTAGGGTGAAGTCAGGACAGCATGGTGAGGATGAGCAAAGGATTGAAAGCTTGGGGGTAATTTAACTGAAGGGGAGCGGAGACAGTGTCCAGAATATGTGGCTTGCAGCTAGGCGGGAGAATGGTATTCCCATAAAGGGACTGTTTTCTTGTCGTGTGAACTGTTGTAGCTCCTTGAAGGTTAACTTTTCGTGTAGCATTCTGTGCTGCTCTGGTGTGTAATTGGTTTCTGGGAGATCAGCAGTGCCTCACGAAAAAGCCCATTTGAAAAAAAAAAAAAATCAATCTGCAACATTATAGTGGAAATAATTCCATGCTTAGCTACAGAAACTCCAGAAACATATTTCATTGATGAAAAGCTTTTAAAAATAATATAGACCCTTATTTCCTCATCCATAAAATGATGGGGTTGGATTAGGTGATCTTGAGGTCACTTGTTTTCCTTTGTCTTGGTTGCTAGGAAGCATAAAGCTCCAGTTGCTGCTGATTTTAAAAAGGAGTTTGGGGTTTGGGTTTGTTTATCTGTCTCTGTGTGTGTGTCTTGCTCTTCCCTTTTACCTTCTCACTCTGTTAACAGCTTCAGTGTATATGGGTCTCTCTGTTTATGGTGAGCCATTGTAAATCCCTTGGGTAACATACAATCAAGATCCCTTTCATTTCTAAGACTATGATTCTAATAATGCCGATACTTGCTTTTCCCATCTGAAAAAATACAAGCAGCAATTCCTGCAGCTCTCTTTGCCCAGATGCTGAATCTCGGGTACACTGAAGTATCAGATGTTAATCACAGTTAAGAAAGGCTTCAAGGTGCCCTGTGCTGTCAGAGCTCTGACCTTGACCACTGACAAGCCTGGGATGCCCCCAAAGGATTCCTCGCTGTCCTGGCTTTCATCATCACCAGACTCCCTCCTCAAGCACGATGCTCCAGCTCTGCCATATGCTTTGAGGTTTAGTCTCGGAATTTATCTTGTATCCTTTTTACACTCAACCTACATCAGCGGCACAAAGGCACCTGGGACCCCCCCCGAGGCGTCGTCTGCGCACGCGCGTGGCGGACCCTCAGGGAAGCCCGACAGACTTGTGATGTCCAGGCGCTTCCTAGGTGGTCTCTCTCCATTTTTGAGCCCTTCATGTAAGAAGCTGGCAGAGGACATAGAGTCACCTGACCCACCTCCTTCTTCCGGCCTGTGTTGTCGTTCCAATCCTGCCGCTGTGCCGATTTCTCTGCGTCCGCGGACCTGAACTCTTTCTGTTTCAGTTGCCTTCCGCACCCTGAGTTTCCCTTTGTTTTCTCTGCCGTTTGATTCTTTTTCTTCCCTCATCAAATGCCTCTTCCCTCAGGAATAGCTTAAATGCTGTTTGATATTCTACAGCTTCAACCCCATATTTTTAAACAAAGGGAAATGACTTTTATCCAATCTCTTTTGAGCTCATGGCGGTGGCCTGGAAGGAATGAGGCAAACCTGTGACTCAACCACACATAACCATCCTGGGCTTGGAACTTTTGCGGACTTGGAGGGGAGGGCGGGGGTTATTGGTCTTTGTATAAGTAGAAAGTTCCACGTTCACGCACCTTTTCTTCTTGCCACCTCAGGCGGAAAATCCATTCCCGACTGCAAGAGTGAGCTGGATGGGTGAACTCAGCAAGCTCCTGGCAAGCCAGTCCTTGTCAGCCTGGATAAACTGGGGATGATGACAGGGAAACCACTTCCTACACAGGCGCCAGATAAGTGAGCGCGATCCGTGGCCCCCCAGGGGAAGGGAAACCAGCGTCCTCACGCCTCTGATACCTGCCAGATGTTTTCCTAGGTTCATGGATTGTCATCTAATTCTAATAACAGCCGATTAGGAGATGATCCTTGAGCCATTATGCAGATGCATAAACTGAGGTCTGTTTTTTTTAATTAATTTATTTATTTTAATTGGAGGCTAATTACTTGACAATATTGTAGTGGTTTTTGCCATACACTGCACAAATCAGCCATGGGTGTACATGTGTTCCCCATCCTGAACCCCCCTCCCACCTCCCTTCCCACTCCATCCCTCGGGGTTTTAAGATGTTAGGTCTTTTCCAAGACCCAGGTGCACCACCAGTAGGTGGCAGAGGTGAGCTTACAGCGTAGGTTTGTCTGATTGCGAGCCCAAGCCCTTTTTACCAGGCCCCATACAAAGTCTCTTATTAAAATTGGAGGATAATTGCTTTACGATACTGTGTTAGTTCTGCTGTCCAGTAAAGTGAATCAGCTATAGTAATGTAGTAGTTAATTGCTCAGTCGTGTCCCACTCTGCAACCCCACGAACTATAGTCCACCAGGCTCCTTCTGTCCATGGGTTCTCTAGGCAAGAATACTGGGGTGGGTTGCCATTCCCTTCTCCAGGAGATATTCCTGACCCAGAGATTGAACCCAGGCCTCCTGCATTGCAGGCGGATTCTTTACCATCTGAGCTATAGGGAAATCCCATATCCTTTCTCTCTTGGACCGCCCTTCTATCCCCTCATTCCTTTATAGGTACTTTCTCAACTCATCAGAGTAACAGCCCTCCAAGGTGAGTAGTAGCATCCTCAATTTACAAATGCGGAACTAAGATGCATAAAAATCCATTCACTTGCCCCAATCTGTGTGACAAGGGCATTCCCACGCAGGCTTGGTCCAGAGGCCACATGTATGTCATACCCTGATTAAACAGCCAGAGCACTTGCTGCCCAAGGAGGATGGCATGGGATGCTGAGACCTCAGGTCCAGAGTGGGCGGATCTGGTCTGCAGCAGGCCAGAGTTCTCAGACGTTCTGTTGGGCTTCCATCAGCGCGTACTTAAGCCCCAGGGAGCCTGGCAAACAAACAGTGTGTAGTCTTTGTGTGCCAGGCCTTTCCCTCTGCCCTGAGAGCGCTGGTCTGCTGGGGCAGCTGCACCATTAATGGCCCATATGGAGGAGCTGCAGCCCACTTATCTGTAAAGGATGCAACCGGAGAGACTGACAATAGGCAGCAGCTTGGCTGCTCTGGGGAGGATCCCATTTGGAAACCAAAGCAGGGGGCCTGGAGTATTGCAGTCACCCCACCAGTGGCCCAGCCCGCCCCTGGCAGTGGGAGCCAGTCACCACGGGGCAAATCTGCTGAGTTTGGTGCAGAGGAATTGCTAATCGGATTTTCAGCCCCACTACCACACACACACATACACACACACACACATACACACGCCACTTCCCCCACCTCAAGCAAAGCAGCACAACCAGCACTCCTGCTCTGAAGTCGGAAAATATCTATGGAGACAGAGCAACAGGAAAAATACAACAAAAGCAAAACAAACCCAGACTTTTCCATAACAAAAAGGCTTCTTCTGTACTGACTACCGTAATGCCTGTCCTCCCAGTGCACCAGAATGTCTATTTTAGAAATGAAGCTTTGTGACTTCACCCGTGCTCCAGTGGTTAAGATTCTGTGCTTCCAATGTAGGGCACGCAGGTTCAATCCCTGGTTGGGGAACTAAAATCTCACTTGCCAAGTGGTACGGCAAAAAAGAAAATCTTAGAAGTGAACCTTTTTTTCTTCCCTCTTCTGTCACAGCCCTGTGACTGTTAAAACCTGCCTGGCACTGATTTAATGATATTAAAGAAGCAGATGGGAAAATCATGAAATGCATCACTGGGGAGGGAAGAACATTGGGAAGGCAGAAACGAGCCTGAGAGAGGCTTTGACATGGTGGTCTTTTCAGAGGCTGGAGGGCTAGTGACAGGTATGCCTGTGATAGCAAATGAGCCTTGGGAAGAGGAGCTCAGATACCTCCATGTGGCTCGGAAGGAAGCCTGTGAATCTGGGAGACTGTGACGCACACGTTGAGATTCTCTGAAGATAGCAACATGGTCTGGCTTTGAAGAAAAGTGACCTGTTTGTCTGCACTTGTTGAGCTCTGCCAGGAAGGAAGTCCCCTGTGCAAGGCGAAAGCAGAAATGCCTGTCCCTGTGGGAAGGAAGGAGCAGAGAGGATGCTGAAAGGGACGGATGGGGATGGTAGAAGGCAGGGCCTGGGAGGAAGGATGGGAGGGGGCTGAGCTCGAGAGCCCCAGGGAACCTCAGCTTCAAACTCCAGGGTCAGCTGAGCAAGTTCACGGACTCCAGAATGTGGTGTGGTTTGGCACCAAGGTGAAACCTGCCTGTACAGGCAATATCTTGTTCCCTGGAGCAATATGTTCTTGACTGATAGCAGGAGGGGAGAGAGAGTCTGTCATACAGAGTGAAGTAAATCAGAAAGAGAAAATCAAATAATGTATTTTAACGCATATATGTGGAATCTAGGAAAATGGTACAGATGAACCTATTTGCAGGGCAGGACTAGAGATGCAGATGTAGGGAATGGACATGTGGACATGGAGGGGTGGGGTGAGTTGGGAGATTAGGGTTGACAAAGTGTCAGTCACTCAGTCGTGTCCAACTCTGCACTGCATGGACTGTAGCCCACCAGGCTCCTCTGTCCATGGAGTTCTCCAGGCAAGAACACCGGAGTGGGTAGCCATTCCCTTCTCCAGGGGATCTTCTCAACCCAGGGATTGAACCCAGGTTTCCTGCATTCAAGTGGACTCTTTACCATCTGAGCCACCAGGGAAGCCCTCGGTTCTATATATTCATCTTTCATTTAATTCCTCCATATTTCTCCTATATTTGATTTTGTCACTTCAAATGATATCCTGTTTATTGATTGTACCTTGAAACTGATTGGTGATGTAGATGTGTTGGCATATTAATTTTATAACTAACCTCCTTATTAAATTTTGTTATCGGTTTTAATATTTTAATAATTATCCTGCATTTCCCATGTGTACAGTCACATTATGTGCAAAAGTAACTTTCTAACATTTGGACTAATTCTTTTCTCTCTTCTCCATACATCGGATAATTCTTCAGAATATTACTCAATATGTGTTGATAATAGACATCTTTATCTTGTTTCTAACTTTAATAATAACTCTATTAATGTTTTCACCAAATCTGATGCTCGTTTTATATAACAAAATCATGTCAAAAGTTTGTTTAAATTTTATTAATAACTTTTTCTTAATCCTTTTATTCCTTTTTATTAAGTCTACTTTTTTAATCAGTAAAGGTATTATATTTTATTAAATATTAATATCTTTAAAGACTTGTTGAAATATGTTATTATTTTCTTTTACTTACATAACATAGTTATTTAAATGCTGGGTTTTTTCTTTAATTTATTGAAAATATACTGATATATAGTGTTGTGTTAGTTTCAGGTGTACAACAAAGTGATGATATATATATATATATACACATATACATATATTCTTTTATTAGATTTTTAATTCTTTTTAAGTTTTAGATTCTTTTAAGGTTCTGTTACATTATAGGTTATTCAGTTCAGTTCAGTTGCTCAGTCGTGTCTGACTCTTTGCGACCCCATGAATCGCAGCACGCCAGGCCTCCCTGTCCATCACCAACTCCCAGAGTTCACTCAGACTCACGTCCATCGAGTCGGTGATGCCATCCAGACATCTCATCCTCTGTCGTCCCCTTCTCCTCCTGCCCCCAATCCCTCCCAGCATCAGAGTCTTTTCCAATGAGTCAACTCTTCGCATGAGGTGGCCAAAGGACTGGAGTTTCAGCTTTAGCATCATTACTTCCAAAGAACACCCAGGACTGATCTCCTTTAGAATGGACTGGTTGGATCTCCTTGCAGCCCAAGGGACTCTCAAGAGTCTTCTCCAACACCACAGTTCAAAAGCATCAATTCTTCGGCACTCAGCCTTCTTCACAGTCCAACTCTCACATCCATACATGACTACAGGAAAAACCATAGCCTTGACTAGACGGACCTTTGTTGGCAAAGTAATGTCTCTGCCTTTGAATATGCTATCTAGGTTGGTCATAACTTTCCTTCCAAGGAGTAAGTGTCTTATAATTTCATGGCTGCAATCAACATCTGCAGTGATTTTGGAGCCCCCCAAAATAAAGTCTGACACTGTTTCCACTGTTTCCCCATCTATTTCCCATGAAGTGATATTAGGTATAGTTCCCTGTGCTATACAGTAGGTCCTTGTTGTTTATTTTATATATGCTAATGTATATCTGTTAATTCAGAACTCCTAATTTATTCCCATCCTTTCCCTTTTGGTAACCATAAGTTTGTGTTCTATGTCTATGAATTTATTTCTATTTTGTAAGTAAATTCAGTTGTATCCTATTTTAGATTCCACATATAAGCAATATCATATATTTGTCTTTCTCCATCTGACTTGCTTCATTGAGTGTGATCATCTCTCTAGGTCCATCCATGTTGCTGCATAAGGACCTGGCTAAGGCTGGTCAGTTCTCCGTGAGCAGCTAAGTCCGCAATCCCACCAATCACTTCTGGAGGCATCTACACTGCGGGCCATCCTATTCCAGCCTTGATGGCCCCAGGGCCATCAAGGGCCATGTTCCAGTCACCTGGGCACTGTCTATACCTGGAGCCAACTAAGATCGTGCAAAGCCACTAGTTCTCTGCCTGCTTGCCCTGACTCACTCATTCCTTCCTGCAGACACCATGAGAAGGACGTTTATTCTTTCCCTGGACCTTCTGCCCCACCTCTGCCACCCCCAAGGGCCCAGGAGCTTGCAGAACTCTCAACAGGGTCCTGTAAGGAGCAAAACACAAACTCTTTCTGGTCTCTCTCTCTCTTGACCTTCATCTGGCCTCACCACACCTCACCCAAGGTACTAGTGTGAACATAACCTGTTGACGTGTTGAACAACGTTGATGTGTTTTACAACTTTCAGCCCTTAACATTCCTTTTTGCTTTTAACTTTGGTAAGACTGTCTCTCTTCTTATTAGAGTATAATTGCCTTATAATGCTGTGTTCGCCTCTGCGGTACAGTGAAGTGACTGCCATGTGTGTGCATATGTCCCCTCCCTCTTGGACCTCACCCGCCCAACCCACCCCTATAGGTCATCACAGAGTGCTGAACCAAGTTCCTTGTGCCATATAGCAGGTTCCCACTAGCTATCTGTTTTCCACATGGTGGTGTATACATGTCAATCCTAGTATCCCAGTTCACCCCCTCCTTCCCTTCCCCCCGTAGCCACATGTCCATTCCCTATGTCTGTGTCCCTATTCCTGTGCTGCCAATGTGTTCACATGAACCACGTTTCTAGACTCCACATATATGTGCTAATACACGATACTTGTTTTCTCTTTCTGACTTACTTCACTCTGTATGACGGCCTCTAGCTCCATCCACATCTCTGCAAATGATCCATTCTTTGATGAAGTATATTAATCTTCTAATATGCTACTTGATCATATGCATAGGTGTTTTACTTTGGAATTTGGGATTTTTATACTAAATACATAGTCATAAGTTCGTTGAATGGGTACATATGTATTTTAGCAATGCTTTGTCAGGTTCTCTTATCAATATTATCCTGGTTTTAGAAAATCACTTTGGAGTATGTCTTCTTTTTCCATGTGTACTGGAATGGTTTATATCATCTAAGAATTCCCTGTTCCTCAAAGGTGTGAAAGAATTGGCCTGTGGAACAGTCTGCACCTGAGAGGGGCTGGGGAAGCAGGATTGGGTAGCTTTGGAAATTATTTTTCTTCTACAGCAATTGTTTTGTGTGGTTTTTTTTTTTTTTTTTTTTTTTTTTTTTAAGGTTTTTCTGGAATAAATTGCTTTCTCATTTCTGACAAGCGCAAACTGGGCATCTGGAGGGAAAAACTCTCAGATACCTGGCGCCAGATTCCTCCACTCAGCTCCAGTCCGGGGCGCCCTGCCAGCTCTGAGCCACCCACCGACCGCCAGGAGGCTTTTCCTGGACCCAGGGAGCACATTGCACCAGCTGCTCGTTCGGATGCTGAATCAGCACTCTCTGATGGGACTCAAAAGGGTTTGGGAGTATTTGTTCATTTGACAATTTGAGAGCACTCACTTGGAAAACAAATGAAATGGTTTTCCAGTTTTTCATGAGTCTGTGCTGGTGAGGTCAGAGCAGAACTCACAACTCAGGGCCACAGGTAGAACAAGGAAGGCTTCTGAAGTGAGATAATATCCTTCCTTTCTAGGGTCCAAGAGCCTGTGTCTAGAGTTGTGTGGATACACCTGCAGCAAGAAGGGCCAGGAGGGGAGGGACCCTGGATGCAGCCACTCTGGGATGTTTAGTGCAAGAGCATAGCAAGAGGGCCCTGGGTGCCTGGCGTTCCCAACAAAGGCGGCAGCTTGGTTGCACCAATGCCAGAATAAAAATGACCCACGGAAGATGAGGAGAAGAGATATAAAGCCCATCACAGGCTTTGGAAAAGGTGGTGAACGCTGGTTCTCCCAGGGCACAAAAGCTCAGCTTTGAGCAGAACACAGCTAGTGGGATCCGTTCACTTGCAATTTGTTTTTAATCAGCTAACCCATTACTGGAAACAAGGGTAGAATGTATCTTACAGTTCATTATTCAGATGCAAAAGTAGACCAAAGACTTGGGTCCTCAGTCTTCTTTATAAGTTAGCTCCACGCCCACTCCCCAGGAGCCCAGATCCTGTTCCATACCCTGACTCCAATAGATAGCATCATCGCACCCGCACCCGTCAGTCACCACGAATTTCCAAAAGTTTTTGGTGAAGAACTAAGTAAAAACAAAAGGGGAGTGATGAGTCTTGCAAGGCCTCTGCTCTGATCAGGCTAGTCTGGGAGTCACACAGAAGACAATCCATTCCAAGGGGTGGGTGCTGTGAAGGAAAAATGTTACCTGCCATGTCGGTAAACAGAGGACGTTGCCGTAACGTTACAGCTGCCTGGAAGGTAAGCCCAGAGGGAACTCAGGATGGAGACAAAGAATGCCTGCCGTTTAGCAGTCAGCAATCCCCCACTCCCCACCGGGTTGCGGGGCACCCTGAAGAGACTCAGGATGAGAAAGCACAGAATTCTAGCCCCAGAGAGCTGAGGAGCAGGTCAAAGGAATGATTTCAGTGAGCCCAGAGTCTTGCATCATCCCAGGGCTTCCCAGATGGCACTAGTGGTAAGGAACCTGCCTGCCAATGCAGGAGACATAAGGGACGTGGGTTTGATCCCTGGGTCGGGAAGATTCCCTGGAGGAAGAAATGGCAACCCACTCCAGTATTCTTGCCTGGAGAATCCCATGCACAGAGGAGCCTGGGGGGCTAAGTCCATGGGGTCGCAAAGAGTTGGACACGACTGAAGTGACTTAGCATACGCACAGAAAAACATTAAATTCACTAACTTGAGATGTCCAGTTTTCTTTAATTAATAGTAATCTTTTGATGTTTCGACTACCTGTTTTTGTTGTTGTTGTTGCAAAAGCTCCTATATATCCTATCTTACTGCACCCTGCCCCAACCGCATTGCCTCTTCAAAACAGTCTCTCAGTGTTATCTGAGATGCTGTGTCCCAGGCTTGAAGTCCCCAGGTTGTCTGCCAATTAAAACATGCTTCTCACCTTTTTGGTTGTGCTTGTTTTTTCTTTTTCAGTTGACAGGGCTGAATGTGGACAGGGGTAGGAAAAAGGTTTCTCCATGAAAGTTTCTACCCAGAGATGAAGGGTTACCGGTGTTTCCACAAGGTAGCCAAAGGGAGTTGTTTTCCACTGTTGCTTTGTAATAAGGAAAACAAATGACAATCTGAAATTATCCCCCATAAACTTACTCCTGTTTCAGGCTGTGTTGATGACGGCATCTTAAAAATGCTAATTGTCAGCAGTCTTATAAAGGTTCACGGCACCATCATTTGCAATGGCCAGGACATGGAAGCACCCTAGACTGCCCATCAACAAATGAATGGATAAAGAAGATGTGATATGACATCTATTTTGTAGTAAGTTTAAGTGTAATGTAATGTATAAAAATATTAAATTGCTATGTTGTACACCTGAAGCTATCTTAATGCTATAAATCAACTATACATCAATAAAAATACAATAAATGCATTCAAAAATAAATAAAATACATATCATCCTGCCATCAGGAGACAATTTGGAATAGATGAAGGACTGTGTGAAGGGTCTTTCTCACCCCTCACCCAGTACCCTCTGGTTTAGGAGAACCCACAAAGGGTTCACACATCCTGGAAAAATCATTAAAAAGTATCAAAAACAAAGGTTTGGCTCACCCTTGAGCTCCACTTGTGATCTTAGTGACAGAAATACCCTCAGTTTTTCCTGAGCGATTGGTTTTCAGGATCCACCTGAGGTCCTCCCATACCTTCTTTGAACAAGTAGCACATGAAAATGGGAAAATTAGAGTCAAACCACAGGTCAGAAGAACCGGCTTGTGGCTCTGCCTCCAGGAAGACTAGCTGAGTGACCTTGGACTTGTCATTTCTTTTCTGAGGGTCTGTGTTTGCTCGCTTAATCCATGAAAATTCATTCCATTAATTCAAGCTTAAAACATCTTCTGGGTGTCTTATATGCTGTGCCAAACACAATAAAAGACCCTGGGAAAATGAAGGTGAAGGTTGGGTCCTTATTGCTGCTTAGCTTATGGTGTGTTTTTGTTTGTTTGCTTCTTTGGCTGTACAGCATGTGGATCTTAGTTCCTGGACCAGAGACCAAACCTGTGCCTCCAATACTGGAAGCCCAGTCTTAACCCCGAACCACTAAGAAAGTCCTTGTTTTTCTATGGAATGATATGTGTTATCATTAAGATCAGTGTAATGATGTTCTCTTGGATGGGCATTCAAGACTTTAAACTAGATAATCCCTAAAGTCCTTTTATTTAGGTGTCATTTTCAAAACATTTAACAAGGTTAAGAGAGCTCACTGCCTTTTTGATCACAGCCAACAGTGTTGTTTGTTTCTATGTCCTCTTTGCCAACAAAGTCCAGTTTTGTTCGGGTGGCCATGTGTCAGGTCTCAGGAGGTGGAGCCTCATCAAGCATCAGACCCCTTGCCCTCTGTCCGTGATTGATCTGGGGTCATGTTAGCTCAGTTCATACTAGCAAGCTGTAGGGTGATGTCCATTGGAGAGCTTCTGGAAAAGATTTTTGTCTCTGCTGTGAGAGAAAGTCACAAGAAGAACTCTGTCTCACTTGCTCTCTTACTCACTGCTTACTCTCTCTCTCTTACTGTGCTAGCCTCTTGCCTAATTCCTACTTTAGGGAGCACAATCATATGAAGAGCTAACAACTGAGGATGAGCTGGCCTTTTGGCACCATTACGGGAAAAGACTCTTGAGAGCCCCTTGGACTGCAAGGAGATCAAACCAGTCAATCCTAAAAACCAACCCTGGATATTCATTGGAAGGACTGATGCTGAAACTGAAGCTCCAATACTTTGGCCACCTGATGCAAAGAACCAACTCATTGGAAAAGACACTGATGCTGGGAAATTTGAGGGAAGAAGGAGAAGGGAGCAACAGAGGATGAGATGGTTGAATGGTATCACTGACTCAGTGGACGTAAGTTTGAGCAAATTCTGGGAGATGGTGAAGGGCCAGGAAGCCTGATGTGCTGCAGTCCATGGGGTCACAAAGAGTCGGACATGACTTAGCGACTGAACAACAACATGGGAACACTAAGAAATCTCACACGTCTCTACAGGTTCTAGGGTGGAGCCAATGTGCCAATCTAGAAGCCAGCCAGCTCTAGACTTATTATTATAATAAGTGCAAAATATGTATGTCATATGTTTTCACTACTCTTACTCAGATGTTCTGTTTTTGCTGCATTCCTTATTCATGCGTTGATATGATATTTTCTGCTGCTTAACTGCCTGTTTATGTGCAGTGCAGAATCTTATACCAAGGGAAGATTGTAACTTCACCTTTCAGCTCAGAGAATCCCCTGGGCTGGAATACTTAGAAATTTTAGCACCTTCAAAGAAATTAGTACAGAGAACCCCCCTTTCCCCTCCCAGGAAGCAGGTCTCCCTGCCCCATCCTCCAACCCAGCACTGCTCTGGAGTCCTGGTTCCTTATGTCTTATGAAAATGCAGTGTCGAAGCATCTCTGTCTTTGTTTGCAAGTGGAATTTCTAGGCTTAGCCAGAAACAAAGGTAATTGAGCTGGACCCAGTTCTTTGTCCCTTCCATCCTCTACATTTCTTTCCCATTCTGAACTGGTGGAGAAGAGATCACAAACATTTTTAAAAGTTATGTTGAGAGATAGTAAGTGAAGTGTGAAGTGAAGTCACTCAGTCATGTCCGACTCTTTGAGACCCCATGGACTGTAGCCTACCAGGTTCCTCCATCTGTGGGATTTTCCAGGCAAGAATACTGGAGTAGGTTGCCATTTCCTTCTCCAAGATGAGAGATGGTAAATTGTCTGCAAAGAGTTTTTTTTTTTTTTTTTAAGTTTGTGTTGCTTCAGAAAAGACCCATAAGTGATTTAAGTCTGAAAGGACACCAACCCACATGAGATCCAAACTCGTTTTCTTCAGAATGTTGGGTTGACAGACATAGGATCACCCGTGCAAACTGTGCTTGAATTACCGGAAACGTGACGCTGATGATTTTGTAAACTGTAGTTGGAGGGGCAGAGGGGTGGTTGGCTGGTGGCTCAGATGGTAAAGAAGGGAATGGCAACCCACTCTTAGCATTCCTGCCTGGAGAAGTCCATGGACAGAGGAGCCTGGCGGGCTACAGTCCACGGGGTTGCAAAAGAGTCAGACCTGACGGAGTGACTAACACCAGCAGGGTGGGTCAGGGGAGGAACAGTTGGCCCCAGGGGATAAGGAATCAGAATTATTGTTTAAACCTTACGAGAAACTATTGAAGGTACAAAAGGTACAAAAGGTTGCTAAGGTTAGGAGACAGGAGATTAGGGAGAGTCTGAAGGTGGTCCACGGTGTAAAATCATGAAATATAAGTGGCTGCTTGCTCTGGAGCGTTTTTTCTTTGGCAGATTAGAAACTGCTAAGGAAGCATGTGCTAAATTATTGACCACCTGGCAGAAAAAGGACGTGCAGTTTTTTGATGAGGTTAGAAATATTTTTATATATGACATTGAAGAGAGGAAGGATTCATGAGATGAGACAAATTCCATGTGAATTTAGCAAGTGCTGGTAAAAACTCCATTAAGTCCCAGCTCTCCTATCAGCCGTATGTACTGTGAGAGGTGCAAAAGGATCCACTCTGTTATTTCAGTTGACTCAGGCAGAGGAAGAGATGGTCCCAGTGTCAGGGGAACAAACCACACAGGGTTCCTGGATGGAGGGGGGAAGCAGGAGAAATGGTAAAGCAGCAAATTTATAAGTTTCTCCTTTCATAATAAGAGTGAACACCTCGACATATTCAGGGAGTCTCTTCTGTCAGGGGAGGCCCCATCTTCTACTTCTAATGCATTAGCAAACCCTGCTGGCATCGTGGAAACATTTGGAAGTTCAAGTGCAGTCAGAAAAAGGTCCTGGGGGCACATGTAAGAAGCCTACAGCCTTGAGAAGCTCTGGGCTCTGTCCCGTGTTTCTGCCCTCAACCTGTTCCTTCAGAAGGGATTTCGGTCTCTTTCGTATGAGGTTGGTGGTGCCACATGTGAACCCAGGGAGAGGGGACCCAGCAGGACTGCACAACAAGGATCAGCTATTTACAAACACCAATCATCTATGAATAACCTTGGTCCACGTTCAGCTTCCACATTCAGCAGGGCCTCTGTGGCCTGAGCTTAGAAAACTACATTATCTGTTTGCCTCCCTCCAGACGCTTTCATACAATTATTTCTCCTAATAAAATCCTTGTATGCTTAGCCCATCTTGGCATCTGCTTTTCAGAAGATCCCGACTAATGTCTTTCCTAACTAGTACAGTAAGTCCCTTAGTTACAAATGGGTTCCTTTCCAAGAGCATGTTCATATGGTCAACTTGTAAGTCCAACACAGTTAGCCTGGATGCCCAACTACAGCAATCAGCTTGTACAGTCCTGTACTGTAAAGGGTTTATAATAATTTTCACACAAATAATACATGAAAAACAAACATATAAAAATACAACATTTTGATATTTGGCAAAACTAATACAATTATGTAAAGTTTAAAAATAAAATAAAATTAAAAAAAAAATACAACATTTTTAATCTTACAGTGTAGTGCCTAGAGGAGAGTGAAAAAGCTGGCTTAAAACTCAACATTCAAAACACAAAGATCATGGCATCCAGTCCCATCACTTCATAGGAAAGAGATGGGGAAACAGTGGAAACAGTGACAGACTTTATTTTTGCGGGCTCAAAAATCACTGCAGATGGTGACTACAGCCATGAAATTAAAAGACGCTTGTTCCTTGGAAGAAAAGCTATGACCAACCTAGACAGCATATTAAAAAGCAGAGACATTACTTTGCCAACAAAGGTCTGCATAGTCAAAGCTATGGTTTTTCCAGTAGTCATGTATGGATGTGAGAGTTGGACCATGAAGAAAGCTGAGCACTGAAGAATTGATGCCTTTGACCTGTGGTGCTGGAGAAGACTCTTGAGAGTCCCTTGGACTGCAAGGAGATCAAACCAGTTAATCCTAAAGGAAATCAGTCCTGAATATTCACTGGAAAGACTGATGTTGAAGCTGAAGCTCCAATACTTTGGCCACCTGATGTGAAGAACGGACTCATTTGAAAAGACCCTGATGCTGGGAAAGATTGAAGGCAGGAGGAGAAGGGGACGACACAGGATGAGATGGTTGGATGGCATCACCAGCTCGATGGACATGAGTTTGAGCAAACTCTCTGAGATGGTGATGGACAGAGAAGCTTAGCGTGGTGCAGTCCATGGGGTCACAAAGTCAGACACGACTGAGCGGCTGAACAACAACAATAGTACCTTGAAAAGTATAGCAGTACAGTACAATAGCTGGCATCCAGGGGCTGACATCAAGTGAACAGGCAAGAAGAGTTACTGACTGGAGAAGGGAGAGGAGGTGGGAGACAGTAGAGCTGAGGGATCGTCAGCAATAGGAGACAGAAAACAAGTTGCAGTGTCACTCACACCTGATTTGATGGCACAGGTTCTGGTCCCTTGATGGAACTGGATACACATCCGCACCTTTGAAAGTTCACAAGTTGAAGGTTTGTATGTCGGGGACTTACTGTACAAAAATCTTCTAGACCATGCATTCTCAATGTGGGTGATGTCATCCCAAAGGAGGTAAAAATTAGATCTGGGTGCACAAGAAAACCTTGATCTTACAAGTGTTTGTGGCCCACAAATTATGAGATAGATTGTTTCTGTGATAACAAAATTACATAGAAGAGAGGAGATTAGGAAAAAAAAGAATCTGAAAAAACTCCTTATGGGAACAATAATGTTCCAAAGATTGACTAATTGTTCTAGATGAGTCATTCTGCCAGAAAGCAATGATTTCAGAGCTCATGCCAAGGACCTCTCTGGATTGCATTATAGTCAAGCCTTACCTTCAGTTTGCCTCTCTGATTTTGATGTGTGAATTAATCGATATGGAACGGATGAACTCAGACTGAGTCATACACATTTCTCCAAGTTCAGGAGGTTTTAGATACTCAGTAAGAAGCCAATGGTTCTCAAAGTTAGACCTAAGAAGTTAGAACTTCCTAACACAGGTATTTCTGCCATCATGCTCAGACATATCCAACTATAGCTCTCTGGAGAGCTCATCCTTCATGGAGGAGACCAGCACAATCCCTAGTCTGCGACCATCATTATCTAGTTGGCTAGCAGTGCCCTGAAAAAATGTTGGAAGGCAATTCTCTCTGGGTGTCTTACATGTCAGCACATTTGTGATAAGGCTTCAACAGCTTATTTCCAGACTATCTTAAAAGGATGGCTGCATAGCAAATCGCCTTTGAAGATAGAAACAGTATCTCCTTCTAAATAGGAAGGAATATTTGTTTCATGACCAGGGCAATGAAGATAATGTGTCCTCCAGGAAAAGTTTGGGCACATTGGCTAGAAGCCTCATTATAGATTGGGGGTTTACTAAGCTTGGGATTCCCTAGCTGAGATAAGCCCATTACATGGGTAGCATCCTCCTGGACCCATCACCAATCACCCCCGTGGGGCTTTGGGGGCAAGAGGAACCAGTGTGAACATGAAGCTCATGCTGTCTGCTGTGCCCTAATTAATGAGGTCTTCTGTCTTTGACCCTAGGGCTCCCCTGGTGGCTCAGCTGGTTAAGAATCCACCTGCAATGAAGGAGACCTGGGTTCGATCCCTGGGTTTTGAAGATCCCCTGGAGAAGGGAAAGGCTACCCACTCCAGTATTCTGGCCTGGAGAATTCCATGGACTGTATAATCCATGGGGTCCAGAAAGAGTCAGACACAACTGAGCAACTTTGACTTTTGTCTTTGACCCAGGAATTTTGTGTCTCCTTCCCCTGCCTATGAAATGGTAGAAGGCTAACTTGCTGGCTTGCAAGCAAGAAGAAATCTCAGAACCTTCATGGGCCTTAGCAGAAGCAGTAAGGGGACAAATTGCCTTCTTTCCTCAGTGAGGAAACAGTAAATTGGGCAAGAAGATGGAGAGAACCAGCAACTCCCAGGGGACAAATTGCGTTCTTTCCTCAGTGGGGAAACAGTAAATTGGGCAAGAAGACGGAGAGAACCAGCAACTCCCAGGATCAGGGAGAAAATGGCGCTCCTTCTCCAAGGGAGGCTGGTTCTCTTCCTCCTGCAGCACAGAGGCAGGATTTTCCCACCACCAGAGCCCAGGAGTCTCAGAATCCAAGCCTGCACACCCCACACCCTGAGTGCAGAAGGAGAACATGGTGAAGATGATAGAGCCTTGTCTTTGCTGCACTTCCCCTGTGGCTACATCCTGCTTGACATTTTAAGGTGCATTGATGCAAAAACTCCTTCCACTCAGCTCTGTGTAATAACTGGGAGACAGAGTGGGTCTCCACGGTTGTAAAGCTCAGAAAATTATACTAGTGGATAGAGTGAAAAGGTCACCCTTCCTGCCCTTCAATGTATTACCTCCTTATTTGAGGCAAACAATTTCTTTTAATTTAATATCATTTTAAAGTCATTCCAAGAGAAAATCAATGAAAGAGACTCCTGTTTATCTTGTCGATGCTCCAAGGTGAAAAATGTATGCTAATACTAGGGCCCGAGAGTTGGTGGCTATGGCAGAATAAAGCTGAGATGATGAAAGGAGAAGTGTGAAGGAGAAGAAGGGGAAGGGGTTGACCAATGAACAAGGTACCCATGGGCACCTTGGGTGTCCATTCAAGGTTTGTTCTTGAATGGACGTGGACGTATCAGAGATCCAGAAAGAAATATAAAGAAATGACAAAGGAACTCATACTGGACTTTGAGAGTATCCATGATAAGCTATTGATACTATATTATATTATTATTTCTATGTAATTCATATTATATACATCTATTATATTATTATTACCATAACTAAAATTTATTAAGAATCCACTATATTCTAGGCACTGTTATAAGTGCCTTCAATATATATTAACTCAGTTAATCTCAATAAGAGTTTGAAGTAGGACCATTTTTCTTCTTTTATAGGTGAGAAAATGGAGTCACTAAAATGATAAATAACATGCCAAAAGTTACAGAATTAATAAACTCAGTCCAGACAGCCTGTTCCAGAGCCCCCATCCTGGACCACGTACAGTTTCTCTCACAGTCTATTGCTCTCTTTCTCTCATATATCCCTAAGTTTCTTGTATCCTGTGCTCCCAAATAGTACTGTCAAGAGGCAAGTTCTAGAAACTTCTACTACTTCCAAACTAGAATATTGAATCTCTTTAAACTTCTCCTGATTATGTAATGATCACTGTGAACCCCAATACCCTGATATCATTCAGTGAAACTTCACAGAGAATTCAATTGACAATTCATTTGTGCCTGCCATTCTGTGACTATCTGGAAGTTTCCCTTGTTTTCTTCTTTTTTTTTTTTTTTAATGTCAGTCATACATTTTCTTTTCTTTTTTATTTATTTATTTTGGCTATGCCACGAGGCATGTGGGATCTTAGTTCCCCACCAGGGATCAAACTTACCCCCGCTGCAGTGGAAGTGTGGAGTCCTAACCATTGGACCATCAGGGAAGTCCCTTCTGGTCTTCTTAATTAAGCTGACCAGTGTCATTGTTCTTTTGTCTTGTTTGTTTTTTTTTAATAGATCTAACACAGTTATACAACATGTTAACTTTTAGGGAAGTTGAGTGAAGTTTTATGAGATGTTTCTGTACTATCTGTATTGCTCTTCTGTAAAACTGTACATATTTTAAAAATCAAAAGTTAAAGAAAAAGCAGAGGCCAGGTATGACTATGACTAGGATTCTTGGCTTCTTTAATCACTCTTGGGTTCCAACACTAACTATTCTACAACATTGCTTTTCACATTAGAGCCTGAGTTTCCTCATCTTTAATAGGCTTGCAGGATAATGATAGTTATAGGTGGTTCTCTCAGGAGGATTAGATGAAACAAAGCACTGAATAGCTTTAGCACACAGCTCACCAAGTAAATGCTCAAAAATTGTAGCTCTAATTATCCTTTGTATGACCATAAAGAGAGGTCCCTAATCTGAGTCCACAGAAGACTTCAGAAAAATCTGCAAAGTCCCTAAAGCTTTCCATGAAATTGCTGCAAAAACTCATGTACATTTTCTTGGGTAAAACATTCAGAGATTTCACTGCATTCTCCAACAGGGCTCAGTTGCTCAGTCGTGTCTGACTTTGTGACCCTATGGACTGTAGGCAGCCAGGCTCCTCTGTTCATGAGATTCTCCAGGCAAGAATATAGGAGTGAGTTGCCATTTCCTCTTCCAGGGTATCTTCCTGACCCAGGAATTGAATCCATGTCTCCTGCATCTCCTGCCTTGACAGGTGGATTGTTTACCACTTTACCACGAGCACCACCTGGGAAGCTGGATTCTCCAAGAGGACCCTCCCCAAATGATTTTAACTTCAAGCCTAAAATAAAGGCTTTGAAGATTCTGAGGAAGAGAACAAGGGGGCTTAGCTTGAAAGCACATTCTATATTTTTATTGTACTTTTTCAGAGCTGGGCTGCTCAAGTTTTTTCCATATGTAGAATTTTTTTATCCCTTAGATTGTCTGCTTCACCTGAAGAAGTAAGAGAGAACATTGGATTCATGAAATTGCAGGGACGGCATCAGAGGGTCATTTCTCAGCTTCCATCACTCCCCATCCTCTTGTTTTACTCTAAATGTACCACTATCTGACCTCACATCCACCAATGGACTTGCTGATGGTCTGTCTCCCCACTGGACTGTAAGCCTCAGGAGAGCAGGGGTGTCTTTGTTCACCACTGCATCCTAGCTCCTAGAATATGGCCTGGCCTGTGATTGGCACTTGGGAAACATGAACTGAGTAGATGAAGCCGGCAAAGTGCAGGCTGAGAGGAAGGCAAGCTTTAAGAAAAGCTGAGCGGGGTGGAATGAACTGGGAGACTGGGATTGACATATATGCACTATTGGTGCTGGGTATAAAATAGATCACTATTGAGAACCTACCGTACAGCAGAGGGAACTCGACTCAATGCTCTGTGGTGACCTAAATGGGAAGGAAAACCAAAAATAAGGGGATATATGTAAATGTATGGCTGATTCACTTTGCTGTACAGTAGAAACTAATACAACATTGCAAAGCAACTGTACTCCAATAAAAATTCAGAAAAAGGAAAGTTGGGCTGGAAGCTCCAGAACCAAACCCGACCACAAGGATTTTCAGCATGAAGCTGAATCTGTTCCATCTCTCCACTCAGACAGCCCTGGGTCCCTTCTCAGCTTTCCAGTGACCCTTCCCCCCAGAATCTGCAGAGATCACCAAGAGGTCTGCCCTTTCACAGCAACATTTGTGAAAAGGTATGGTTTTCATGGAGCTAAGACCACAGACGGCTGCTATTATGGACTAAATATTGTCCCCAAAGTCATATGTTGAAGTCTTCACTCTGAGAATCCCAGAAAGTAACTGTAGAGAGAGTTTGGAGACTGGTCTTTAGAGAAGTAGTTTAGTGAAAACGAGGTCATTAACAAGTGGTGCCCTTACAAGATAGAGAAGGCAATGACACCCCACTCCAGTACTCTTGCCTGGAAAATCCCATGGACGGAGGAGCCTGGTGGGCTGCGGTCCATGGGGTTGCAAACAGTCGGACACGATGGAGTGACTTCACTTTCACTTTTCACTTTCATGCATTGGAGAAGGAAATGGCAACCCACTCCAGTGTTCTTGCCTGGAGAATTCCAGGGACGATGGAGCCTGGTGGGCTGCATCTATGGGGTCACACAGAGTCAGACATGACTGAAGCAACTTAGCAACAGCAGCAGCAGCAGCCCTTATAAGAAGAGACACAAACAGAGGAAAGACCATGTGAAGACACAAGGGAAAGACAGTCATCTACTGTAAAAGGCAAGGAAAGAGACCTCAGAGGAAACCAATCCTGCCCACATCTTGATCTCAGAGTTCCCATCTTCAGAACTGTGAGACAATCAATTTCTATTGTTAAAGCCCCCAGTCTGGGCTACTTTGTTATAGTGGCTCGAGTAAACTAATACACATGGATACCAGAATTCAGGGTCTAACCTCAAGGTTCTGTTGAGGGTTAAGCCCTGCAGACAAGAAGATGAAAGTTCTATTCTCCCCTAGAGTGGTATAGGCAGCAGTTCTCAAACTGTGGTCCTCAGATCAGCAGGATTGGCATCGACTGTGAGTTTGCAAGAAATGCAAATTTATGGGACCTACTTCAGATTTGCTGAACCAGACTCCCTGGGAATGGAACCCAGGGGACTGTTTTAAAGAGACCCCCTATGACTCTCAGTCACGTGAATATTTGAGGGTCTCTGGGGAAGAAGCTGCAGGGTATGGGTTTCATCCCTATAAACTGGGCTCAGGCATTCACCCCATCTTGAAGTTGCCACACTTCCTTTCAAGCACTGCAATGGTTAAACAATGAGAAGGGTGTCATTACTGGTGACTTCATTTAAGATTAAGACATGCAAGGTTATCTGGTATTGAGGCAGACAATAAACTCAACTGAAAGTTCAATGCTTTTAAATGTACTTGGAAGCAAAAGGCTTGAGAAAACATACTGCTGGCAATTCAGTCAAGAGAATAAAAAATAATTAGCTTTTTTCCTAAAGGAGATCAATAAAAAATTGAATTCTATTGCAACAGAATATTCTAAAAATCTCTAGTGCTTCAAGCCTTGTCTAATTGCAGGACTCTCACTGGGTCCCTTTGCCCAAAGAGCACTTTGCTTTCCACCACAGGGAACAGAAAGTCACATCTGAGGCTTCTCAGGGGTTTTCCTCTTTCTGGATGGGCAATTTTAATGAGTGATTTTGCTGATAAAATGTGTAATTTCTGGAAAGGTGAAAAGCCACTGAGTCTTTTTGGTGAAACTTTGCAAAGAGTAAAGTTTGAAAATGAAAGCTTAGAGGCCAAAGACTACAAATTCACTCCACTCCCCAAACCCATAATTATGTAAGTTCCCCCAGGATCCCTGCCCAAGGGGACCTTGTCTCCATCTTTGTGACATCATGGACTAATGCACATGGACAGATGGCTGCACCTCCAAATGCGTTTGACGGTCTTGCTTCTGCTTCTCGGTGATGACAGAAAAGCCTGATGTCATTACCAGACCAATGGACAAGAGAAGTCAGTACCTTCTCCCTCTCTGGTCTCCTGGACACACTCGACTACTCATCTCCATGGTTTCAATCAACACCCACATTGAATACCAAACCCCATATGAATACCAAACCCCATATTTCAGCCCCGACCTTCCTGATCCATTTTGCTAACCACTTCTGGTGATCTCCACCTGAATATCGTGTAAGCACCTCAAATTCAATACATCTTGAACGTCCACACTATTAATAATTAAACTTCCACATATGAGTGCCAAGCAGCATATTTCAGGTCACAACTTCTTGTGTGCTTACTCCTTGCAAGCCACTAGTCTCTCTTTTCATACCTACACTTATACCTTCCCCAACCCAGCTTAGAATAATCACTCCCTTCCTTGACCCTCAACTGTCTTGACCCTTCTTCCCTTTGTTGCATCATTACAATCACTTTGCATCAAATCCCATCTTTTGTTCAACTAGACTCTCTATTCAGCACCTGCATCAAGCAGATGAACCTGGCTAAAACAAAAACTGAAAATTTGGAAAATTCTGAAAGAGATGGGAATACCAGACCACCTGACCTGCCTCTTGATAAATGTGTATCATGAAGCAACAGTTAGAACTGGACATGGAACAACAGACTGGTTCCAAATAGGAAAAGGAGTACGTCAAGGCTGTATATTGTCACCCTGCTTATTTAACTTATAAGCAGAGTACATCATGAGAAACGCTGGGCTGGAAGAAGCACAAGCTGGAATCAAGATTGCTGGGAGAAATATCAATAACCTCAGATATGCAGATGACACCACCCTTATGGCAGAAAGTGAAGAGGAACTCAAAAGCCTCTTGATGAAGGTGAAAGAGGAGAGTGAAAAAGTTGGCTTAAAGCTCAACATTCAGAAAAGCAAAATCATGGCATCTGGTCCCATCACTTCATGGGAAGTAGATGGGAAACAGTGGAAACAGTGTCAGAGTTTATTTTTGGGGGTTCCAAAATCACTGCAGATGGTGACTGCAGCCATGAAATTAAAAGATGCTTACTCCTTGGAAGAAAAGTTATAACCAACCTAGATAGCATATTGAAAAGCAGAGACATTACTTTGCCAACAAAGGTCCATCTAGTCAGGCTATGGTTTTTCCAGTGGTCATGTATGGATGTGAGAGTTGGACTGTGAAGAAAGTTGAGCGCCGAAGAATTGATGCTTTTGAACTGTGGTGTTGGAGAAGACTCTTGAGAGTCCCTTCGACTCTCAAGAGATCAAGGAGATCCAACCAGTCCATTCTGAAGGAGATCAGCCCTGGGATTTCTTTGGAAAGAATGATGTTAAAGCTGAAACTCCAGTACTTTGGCCACCTCATGCGAAGAGTTGACTCATTGGAAAAGACTCTGATACTAGGAGGGATTGGGGGCAGGAGGAGAAGGGGACGACAGAGAATGAGATGGCTGGATGGCATCACTGACTCGATGGACATGAGTCTGAGTGAACTCCGGGAGTTGGTGATGGACAGGGAGGCCTGGCGTGCTGCGATTCATGGGGTCGCAAAGAGTCTGACATGACTGAGCGACTGAACTGAACTGAAAACAAAAACAAAACCCCCTGAAACATGCTGCCTGATCTCACTTTCAATTTATGTGCACAGATCTCAATGTGACCCTTCATGCTGTCTAGGAGTCATGCTACTTTTTATTCCCCAGCTCTCCAAGATGACTATTTCATTCCTTCTCTTTCCTCAAGCCTCCAAACCTCCTCCATCTTCCTCTTGCCCAGCTGATGATAGCTTCTCATTTCACTGAAGAAATAAAAGCAGTCAGAGAGAAAGTCCCTCATCTCCCTCCCCGCCACTGCTCACAACCTCTGTCTGTGTCTCTGTACCAAGACCTGTTTCCTATGAATGAGGGTGAACTGCGCCTGTTCCTTACTGAGCCTGACCCCCAGGAGTGGACCGGTAATTTCACTGGTTAAGTGAAGGGTGAGATAATGCCCAGTAATGAGGTAGTAAAAACCCTGCTCATGTCATTTCCCCCGGTGATGCTCTATGAGATGGGGGTGGGTAACCTCGAGCTTGAGGTAGAATATCCCTGGAACCCAGCTATAGGATTTTATGGTTGGAGAGAACAGTTCCCTATCTAATACCACCAAGCAGTGCAGAACAAATGGAGAGACTGGAAAAAGAGCCAGATTCCCCAATTCAGTGTATCAAAGGAGGATTCTCATCACTGATCAGTGGAACAGCCAGAATCAGTGAACAAAGCCAGCAGATGGGACAAAGGGCCACCACGTCAGGAAAAAAAGGGTAAGAAAATCATGGACAACCAGGGAGCTAGGATGTTGTTGCTGACCGTGTGTGGTTGTTTAGTCACTCAGTCATGTCAGACTCTTGGTGACCTCATGGACTGCTTGACCACGTCCAGGTATGATTTGTAGCTCAGTCCACTGATTTTTAAAGGCCTGGGTGAGAAAAGACTGAAGACACACAATATGGGCACAAAAGGGCTGCTTCCTGCCTTCTCCATGTAGCTCTTCATTTTTTTTTTAAATTCCTCTTCACATTGAACATGGGACTTCCTGTACCGACAAATCAAGTTAGGAAGGTACATGGGAGGGGAAAGCTCTATGAGTCATGCTGTGAAGGTTGATGCCCCCACTGCAATGCCAGGAGCTGCCCACACCCAGCAGTGAGTAGCTCAAGGTTTCTCAGAACCACTGGTAATTGACTGAACCACAGGTCTCCCCAGTAGACAAACTAAGAGAGCAATAACTCATCTTGATTCCAGCAGCTCTCACTCAGTGATTTTGTGTCTAACAGGGAAATAATTTGATCTGAACGAGTAAAGGGATGGCTCCAGAAGTCATCAGGCATTGTGGAGGGAACACGATCCCCCAAATCTATCGGTGACTGAATGAAAGGAATCCCATTTAACAACTGAAGATCAATTCTTCATGAAGATCAATTCTTCATGTGCCTTCTCTTCTGGCTGCAATAAAAAGGAAGAAAAAATCCCTATCGGTATAAAATGGGCCTATGATACTTGACATTATTGACCAATGACTATGTGAAATGGTGACCAGGCAGTCATTAGGTCCTCAACAGCTACTGTGTTCCACCCCGGAACCTTAAATTCAAAGCCAAGGACACATATTCTTTCACCAAAGAGTGAAAGGAGTGACTTTCACAGCCAATCCACTTCCTTATTATCATTTCTGAAGATGTACTAAAGGCCTCACTCTGAGAGTTAGTGCATGTTTTATTGGGGTAACTTATCACTACCTGGTGTTAGGTGACCTGAACAAAGGTAGGAAAAGATCTTCTAATAGCAGGGATACCTTTTCCTTTCCTTCCAGTCTACGAACCCTATGTAGTGATAGTGTTTCCAGTAAAATACAAAATGATCGAATTAACTTTGGTCATTATCTGCAATAGAACGTGAAGACTTCATCCGATGATCCCGTGTCCGCGAAATCTGAACACTGATTGTCTCTGGAAGTCGGGAATATGAGTGATTTGCATTATTTCTTTATCTTTTCTCTGGGGAATCTCAAGTTGCCCACTAAGAAGTATATATCATTTTTATAATTTTTTTAAAAACTGCTAATTTTTCAAGGAAGGATAGGGAGGTAAAAGAAGAAATGAGGACTTTCTTCTCGATGAAGAGAGGAAAGTTGACATCACCAGAGTTCTTGGCAGAAAGCCCAAACACCTAGAAGCGGCAGAGCAGGTCGAATGCCACATCTCACCCACATCTACGATCCTGTTATTCATCCCTACATTTCTGTGCAGCTTTTTGAAGCCCAATAGCTCCAGCTTGCTTTATTCATTTTATCAAGGGGAGACAGAAAGCAGAAGGGGATTGACAGCAAACAGAGAGTGGATTCTGCAGCTTCTGTCCATCCCTGAGCCCACTTCACAGCAGACAGGCATCCGCATGAATTCCTGTCATAGGAAAGCACAGGTGCTCGTGAAAGAAAGCTCAGCCAGTGACACTGCTCTGAGGTCTTCATTATCCCTCTTTGACTGTCTACTGTGACATAGAGTGCAGAACCCTCTAGACCTGCAGGTTTGATATCTATTTAAACAAGCTGATGTTTCTTGGTTGAAATTTAGTTCCCTTATCCATCAACCCTCTCCCCAGCCTCCAAAGCTTTCTCCAGATGCAAACTGCCCCAGCATCACCCGTAAGACCTTGAACCTGTGGAAGGAGAGCTCCCCTTCTTCCACACTGACTACAAAAACCTGGGCTTCCCCAGTGTCTCAGTGGTATAGAACCCCTCTGCAATGCAGAAATTGCAGGTGACGTGGGTTCGATTGCTGGATTGGGAAGATCCCCTGGAAGAGGGCATGGCAACTCACTCTGGTATTCTTGCTTGGAGAATCCCATGGACAGAGGAGCCTTGTGGGCTACATGACTGAGAGACTGAGCGCACACATACACACACAGACAAAATCCCAAAGCCGTCGGCATGGTTTATATGGCTCTTCACTTGCCATTCTTAATTTATAATTTCAGCGTTCCCACCGCCCCAACTCACATGACAGTTCAATTTTACCAAACTAATAACTGCCTGACCTTGCCATGTGTTTATGTTCCTTCATCTTTGTCATTTTTTTCTTTGCCAAAAATATAGTCCCTTTGTGCTGTTATTCACTTGGAACATTTCTGCCCATCCTTCTCTACCTAATATCCTCAGCGGTCTCCCAGATCCAAAGGGCAGACCCCGCCCCCTTAGGCTCTCACAACATCTGCACCCAACTATGTATGATCACACTTCCATCTAACTGGTGGTTTATTTGCCCTCTTATCTGTCGAGACCTTGTACCTCACACGGGAGAACTATTCATTATTCTCTGTGTTCCCAACAGGCAATCACCTAGTAGTTGTTCTCTAAGTGTTTGATGAATGAAGAAGTGATTTCTTCTGCCAGGTTTTCAAATGCTGTGAGATTATGTCTCTCAATCTAATCACAAGTGTTGGGGGTTCTTTTTGTTTTGTTTTGTTTAAATATCTTCCACTGTGACTGGATTATTTTGGTTTTGTGCTTTATTTAAGGGAGCAGATATCTGTAGATTTAAGTGAATTAGCACCCGCAGTTAAGTATATGCCATTCTATCAACAAACAAGTACGCACTGAAACCTTATTTTAGGCTAGCTCCGTGCTGGGTCATGGGGAGACGCTATCTTGTTAGGTCAGAAAGAGAAGGTACATATGGTCTAAGTGGAGAGATAAAGCTGAAAAAAATTTAGACACATATGTTCAGTTTAGTTCAGTTCAGTCGCTCAGTTGTGTCCGACTTTTTGTGACCCCATGAATTGCAGTACGCCAGGCCTCCCTGTCCATCACCAACTCCCAGAGTTCACTCAAACTCATGTCCATCGAGTTGGTGATGCCATCCAGCCATCTCATCCTCTGTCATCCCCTTCTCCTCTTGCCCCTAATCCCTCCCAGCATCAGAGTCTTCTCCAATGAGTCAACTCTTCGCATGAGGTGGTCAAAGTATGGGAGTTTCAGCTTTAGCATCAGTCCTTCCAATGTACATCCAGGACTGATCTCCTTTAGAATGGACTGGTTGGATCTCCTTGCAGTCCAAGGGACTCTCAAGAGTATGTATCTTGGTTAATAAAGATTAATAATAAAGGTTTGATTTACGTTGTTACATTACAGATCTTCCTAAGTTTACAATGGGTTTATATCCCAATCAACTCATTGTAAGTTGAAAACATAAGTTGAAAATTTTAAATGCTTTAAAATGGATTTGAAACATCTCACCTACTTAAACATCTTAGCTTTGCCTGGTCTATTTAAAGGTGCTCAGAACACTTATATTAGCCTGCAGTTGGGCAAAAGTCATCTAACACAGAACCTATTTTATAATAAAATGTTGACTCTTTCATATAATTTATTGAATACTGTTTTCAGTGGAAAACAGCATGCTTGCCCCGGCACAGAAGAGTAACAAGCATATGGATTGTTTACCTCGTGGTGAGGTGGGAGCCGCGGCTCCCTGGGCTGTTCGCAGATGCCAGAGAGGGTCTTACCACAGATCACTAGCCTGGGAAAAGATCACAGTTCTAAGTTTTCTACTGACTGTGTGTTGCTTTCACACCATGGGAAAGGTGAGAAATCATAACGCAAGGACCTTCTGTAGTGTCTGTCGCTAAGCGTGCTGGCTCCGGGGTAGGAGTGATCAACATGCTGGGGAACAGCGGAGGAAGCCAGGGAAGGAAGCTGGGCTTTGGCCGCTTCTTAAAGGATCTGCACGTACATTGACTGCAGACCCTGGAGCGTGCCCACACTTCAGGAGAGGAAGCCATCTTTTCTCTAGTAGATGCTGCTCTTAACACATCCGGGACGTCTTATGCACAACAAATGGATTCCCGACAGCACGGTTTCTCAACCTCGGCACCATTACCATTTTGCCCAGGATACCTCTTTGTCACAGAAACTGTCCTGTGCATTTAGAATGTCTAGCATATCTCTCAATGTCATAGCAAGCCACCTCTTGCCCAATTGTAATGAACAAAAGTATCTCCAAACATTGCCAGTTATACTCAGTCAGGTATAAAGTCAAAGTCTCTAGGGGTCCAGCCACTGTAAATGGGCTTTCCAGACTTGCTTTATTGAAGCATTGTTATAGATTCTTTAAGAGAGAGAAAGAGAAATTGTATGGATTACCAGGAAGACGGCTCATCAAGACTCACTATTTTTGTTTTCTTTTGTAATTTGCTAGTACTGGGAAAATGAGAAACACACACACTTTTCACTGTCTATTTCCTAGTGTTTATTACTCATCCAAGATGAACTGATAATACTCCAGAAATATGAAAATGGTGCCCAAAGCCATTGAATATGACTTTGAATTAAGCTTTGAAAATATTCTGAGCAACACGTTTAATTAACTAGGATACTTGGTTTCTATTAAATCCACATCAACTAATATTAAAAACATATATATTGAGGCTTAACAGCTTCAGAAGGGCTCAGGATGTAACTGTGATGTGATTCATTTTCCATGTATGAGTTCATTGAGTCTCCAAATGGAGCACTGGGGACGGGTACATTACCACTGATTTGGAAGGAAAGTGAGGAAAATTAAGTCCTGTGTAACAATGTTTATATTTCTTTCTTTTTAAAATTTTTATTGGAGCATAGTTGATTTACAATATTGTGTTCATTTTAGGTGTACAGCAAAGTGAATCAGTTATACATTTACATATATCCACCCTTTTAAAGATTCTTTTCCCATATTGGTCATTACAGAGTATGCATTACAGAGTACTGCTACACAGTAGGTCCTCATTAGCTGTCTGTTTTATTTACAGTAGTACGTGAATGTCAGTCCCCATCTTTCAACTTATCTGCCCACCTTCATGTCTATATTTCTAAGCAGTGTTTATAATGAGCTATAAAGAGATTGGGGGACCTTGCTTCACTGATGGCAGTATTCTTCCTTCTACCTCGAAATGTTTGGGTTTCACTTCCTTAAGCAAATACAGAACAACCAGAGTGATTGAAATGACTGATTGGTCATCCCTTCCCCAACACCCTCTGGCAAAGTTTAGTTGAATATTCGGGATCATCACTAAGGCTGCCCTAGGTTTGACCAGAGCTTGGAGGAAGCAAAATGGGACAGGATCTGGAAGCAATGGATCCCTGCCCCCACTGAGATGAGGGAGACAAAGGATCATGGGATTTGAGGGATTACCAGGACTGGGAAGTTGGTGGTGGATGCAGAGAATAGGCCTAAGAAGTTTCACTTAACATTTCATTCGACAAATATTGAGACAGGCTGGGACCTAGAATGCTTTTCTGCAGTGCTTGCGCCTGGATAAATATCTCTTCCAGCAACAAAATACAAAGAAACTATATGGGACTAAAAATAACTGCATGCATGTGCAGTTGGGGCAAATTATGGACAAAAGATACAAAAAGACCCAAAAATCCAACTGCCACTTCTAAAGAGCTGGGAGGAAAAACAGGGTGTCCAGAGCAAAAGTAGGGTATGGTACATGGGCCTGCCCTTACCCCATACAAGCAACCAGCTTGTTCTCCTTCAGGGAGCATGCGAGGGAACCTTTTACTTGCTTTCGCCTCCTCCCTGATCCCTTTAACAGGGGCCCCAATAAAGCCTTGTCTGAGTTTTTTTGTCTGGCCTGTGACCAATTCTATTGATTGGGAAGGCCAGGGACCCTGATTGGTATCAGTTCAATAGATCTCAGACTATGTAATCTGATTCATAAGATTCCAATTTTACAGGAGAAACCCTCTTAACCACAGAATTCTTTAATATTTTGCTTAACTGTTTAACTTTCAGAATCTTACTCATCATATTCACATGTTGCCATCAAGTGCTCATAAATGGTTTCCTGTGTGTTGATTTTTCTGTCCTCCCCTCCCCCCCCAAATATTATAAGATTCTAAAAGACTGAATTAGAGAAGGGAGCAGAGCCTGTAAAGAAGGGATTTTCAGCCCCCAGTGCCTCCCTTGTCAGGAATCCCCTGACTCTGTCCTAAAAATATTTGCGGACTTCTTACTCACCAAGGTGAAGACCACAGTGGATGCTGGGACCTCATTTCTGAGCCCACGCTTGTCACTAGGGCCCCGTTTTTTGGCCAGTGCCCAAATGCTTGAACACAAGCTAAGAATGTCAAAACACAGTGAATTAACAACGCCTAACACTCTTCTCCACATTCACCCCTCCAGTAGCCCTCTCCCACTCTCCCAGTGGGTGCCCGCCAGGACACTTCTCTATACCCCAGGCCATTCTTTTTTTTTTTTTTTTGCTGAAGTATAGTTGATTTATGACATTGTGTTAATTTCTGCTCTACAACAAAGTGATTCGATTGTACATATTTTGTTGTTCAGTCACTCAGTCGTGTCTCACTCTTTGTGACTCAATGGACTGGAGCATGCCAGGCTTCCCTGTCCTTCACTATCTCTGGGAATTTGCTCAAACTCATGTCCATGGAATCAGTGATGCCATCCAATTATCTCATCCTCTGTTGTCCCCTTCTCCTGCCCTCAATCTTTCCCAGCATCAGGGTCTTTACCAAAGAGTCGGCTCTTTGCATCAGGTGGCCAACATGTTGGAGCTTCAGCATCAATCCTTCCAATGAATAATCAGGATTGATTTCCTTTAGAACTGACTGGTTGGATATCCTTGCAGTCCAAGGGACTGTCAAGAGTCTTCTCCAGCACCACAGTTTGAAAGCATCAATTCTTCAGCGCTCAGCCTTCTTTATGGTTCAACTCTCATATCCATAGATGACTACTGGAAAACCATAGCTTTGACTATCCTATTGAAGACTTTATTTTTAAACAGTAAAAAAAATACCAAATAGCTTGAGATACTCAGAGTCAATCTGTCATTTTTTGATTGCTATTGTTCTGGATCGATTAAAAATTTGATACTAAAATGGAAATATCCTGATTAAGGCGGTTTGGGGGACATTTCACAAGAAATCCTAAAAACTCCATTTGGAAAAGACAATTCTGACTTTCAAGGTCCATGAAATAGGAAATAGATATCGTGGCCCAAACATTGTGGATTTCACAATTTTGTGTGTCAATGGAGAGGTGAAAAGACATTCGGAAGGAAAGATTAAAAAAGAAAAGACCAACTACGACTTGCAACGTTTAGAACAGTGTATGCAATCAAATTTGCTCTAAATTCTGTAGCTCATTGACATGTAACTTCTGAGCAGTAAGTGGAGGAAGGAAGGGTAGGAAGTTGATGGTAAAAATCCTCTGTGTGATTATTAGCCCTATTAGCACTTAGTAGCCTGGACTTCATGGTGTCATCGCATTTAATTCTCACCACAACCTTCTTGGTTGTGTCATTTATTAATTGTTTTGCAGATGAAAAAGTAACAGATACAAAGATATAAAACAGTTAAATAGCTTACCCAGTGTCAGTCAGTTTATAAATGACCATCAATCTCGAAATAAGCTGCAATCACAGATAGTTTGCCTTCATTTTACATGCAACTTGGGCAGTCAGTAGAACAGATGGAAAATGTAAATTTCTTCTGAGGAGTTGCACTTAAGGTTTTTATAAAGGAAACACTGTGTCACAGATTGGGTGACCAGTCTCATTATTAGTGGGCAAACAGCAGTATCTCCATCTTGACTAATGAATGTGGGTGAGAAATGAGGAACTGTCAGCTTCTCAGCATCATTCCTAGCAGAATTCTTCACTAGCCTGTCAATAAACTCAGTACTAAAGATCTTTGTTGTTTTAGAAATGAAGCTAAAGGTAAGACTTCTTCCTCCAGGACATGGTGGCCCTTTGCATTCCTGGAGGCTGAATTCTGAATTTTGAGATCTCCTTCCAGCCAATTGTGCTTTATTTTTATTTCTTATAAAAAATAACTTCAATAATTTATTGAGTAATTGAAAGTTGCAATCAATCGTATTCTCAAACATTTGTTTCATAAATTATCTCCATGTGCTGTGCTGTGCTAAGTCGCTTCAGTCGTTTCCGACTCTTTTCGACCCCATGGACTGTAGCCCACCAGGCTCCTCTATCCATGGGATTCTCCAGGCAAGAATACTGGAGTGGGTTGCCATGCCCTCCTCCAGGGGATCTTCCTTACCCAGGGATTGAAACTGTGTCTTCTATAACTCCTGCATTGCAGGCAGATTCTTTACTGCTGAGCCACCAGGAAAGTACGACTTCCCAGTGTTTTTGGTGATAATGTTAGTGATTTGATTTAGTCAAGCTGGGAATGTTTCCAAAAAGCCACTGGTGCTTTAAAAATTTGTAGAGATGTGGAAGGATCTAGAATCTGTCATACAGAGTGAAGCAAGTCAGAAAGTAAAACAAATATAGTAAATTAATCCATATTTGTGGAACCTAGAAAAAAAATGGTACAGATGAACCTATTTGCATGGCAGGACTAGAAACACAGATGTAGAGAACAGATGTGGGGACACAAGGAGCAGGGAAAGGGTTGTGTGTGGTGAATGGGAGATTAGGATTGACATATATGCACTCAGTTCAGTTCAGTTCAGTCGCTCAGTTGTGTCCAACTCTTTGCAACCCCATGAATCGCAGCACGCCAGGCCTGTCCATCACCAACTCCCAGAGTTCACTCAGACTCACGGCCATTGAGTCAGTAATGCCATCCAGCCATCTAATTCTCTGTCGTCCCCTTCTCCTCCTGCCCCCAATCCCTCCCAGCATCAGAGTCTTTGCCAATGAGTCAACTCTTTGCATGAGGTGGCCAAAGTACTGGAGTTTCAGCTTTAGCATCATTCCTTCCAAAGAAATCCCAGGGCTGATCTCCTTCAGAATGGACTGGTTGGATTTCCTTGCAGTCCAAGGGACTCTCAAGAGTCTTCTCCAACACCACAGATCAAAAGCATCAATTCTTCGGCACTCAGGTTTCTTCACAGTCCAACTCTCACATCCATACATGACCACTGGAAAAACCATAGCCTTGACTAGACGGACCTTTGTTGGCAAAGTAATGTCTCTGCTTTTGAATATACTATCTAGGTTGGTCATAACTGTCCTTCCAAGGAGTAAGCGTCTTTTAATTTCATGGCTGCAGTCACTATCTGCAGTGATTTTGGAGCCCCAAAAAATAAAGTCTGACACTGTTTCCACTGTTTCCCCATCTATTTGCCATGAAGTGATGGGACCAGATGCCATGATCTTTATTTTCTGAATGTTGAGCTTTAAGCCAACTTTTTCACTCTCCTCTTTCACCTTCATCAAGAGGCTTTTGAGTTCCTTTTCACTTTCTGCCATAAGGGTGGTATCATCTGCATATCTGAGGTTATTGATATTTCTCCTGGCAATCTTGATTCCAGCTTGTGCTTCTTCCAGCCCAGCGTTTCTCATGATGTACTCTGCATATAAGTTAAATAAGCAGGGTGACAATATACAGCCTTGATGTACTCCTTTTCCTATTTGGAACCAGTCTGTTGTTCCATGTCCAGTTCTAACTGTTGCTTCCTGACCTACATATAGGTTTCTCAAGAGGCAGGTCAGGTGGTCTGGTATTCCCATCTCTTCCAGAATTTTCCACAGTTTCTTGTGATCTACACAGTCAAAGGCTTTAACATAGTCAATAAAGCAAAAACAGATGTTTTTTTGGAACTCTCTTGCTTTTTCGATGATCCAGCAGATGTTGGCAATTTGATCTCTGGTTCCTCTGCCTTTTCTAAAACCAGCTTGAACATCTGGAAGTTCACGGTTCATGTATTGCTGAAGCCTGGCTTGGAGAAGTTTGAGCATTACTTTACTAGCATGTGAGATGAGTGCAATTGTGCAGTAGTTTGAGTATTCTTTGACATTGCCTTTCTTTGGGATTGGAATGAAAACTGACCTTTTCCAGTCCTGTGGCCACTGCTGAGTTTTCCAAATTTGTTGGCATATTGAGTGCAAGACTTTCACAGCATCATCTTTCAAGATTTGAAATATCTCATCTGGAATTCCATCACCTCCACTAGCTTTGTTTGTAGTGATGCTTTCTAAGGCCCACTTGACTTCACATTCCAGGATGTCTGGCTCTAGGTGAGTGATCACACCATTGTGATTATCTGGGTCATGAAGATCTTTTTTGTACAGTTCTTCTGTGTATTCTTGCCACCTCTTCTTAATATCTTCTGCTTCTGTTAGGTCCATATCATTCTGTCCTTTATCGAGCCCATCTTCGAATGAAATGTTCCTTTGGTATCTCTGATTTTCTTGAAGAGATCTCTAGTCTTTCCCATTCTGTTGTTTTCCTCTATTTCTTTGCATTGATGGCTGAGGAACGCTTTCTTATCTCTCCTTGCTATTCTTTGGAACTCTGCATTCAGATGTTTATATCTTTCCTTTTCTCCTTTGCTTTTCACTTCTCTTCTTTTCACAGCTATTTGTAAGGCCTCCCCAGACAGCCATTTTGCTTTTTTGCATTTCTTTTCCATGGGGATGGTCTTGATCCCTGTCTCCTGTAAAATGTCATGAACCTCAGTCCATAGTTCATCAGGCACTCTATCTATCAGATCTAGTCCCTTAAATCTACTTCTCACTTCCACTGTATAATCATATATGCACTACCATGTGTAAAATAGATAGCTAATGGGAGCCTGCTGCATAGCACAGGGAGCTCAGCTTGTGCTCTGTGATGTCAAGGGGGTGGATGGGTGGGGTGGAAGGGAGGTCCAAGAGGGAAGGGATATATGTATACACATAGCTATCTGATTCACTTCATTGTACAGTAGAAGCTAACACAACATTGTAAAGCAAATATATACCAGCAAAATTTTTAAATGCCCCTTTCCTGGTGCTTATAGAGTTTACCAAGATTTTCTCATGTATTAACTCATTTAATCTTTGTGACAGCCCTAAGGCACACAGGAACCATTTTGTTTTTCAGATTTGTGAACGGAGATTCAAAGAATTTTAGGAATTTGCAGAATCATATGAATAGTAAAAACACAGAACTTGAACTCATTTCTTTTGACTTTTGTTGTTGGGTTCTGCCCTGTATTTATCCATCCAATGCCTTGGGTCCCCAAATACTTTAGGGAGATTGGAATCTAGACACAGTGCTTTGCCCAGTGCCTTATACACACCTTTTAAGAAGACCTGAGGTGGGCACACGTATGATGGTGCCAAGTTTAGCGCCAGACCCTGCAATCTAGCCCTTCTCTCACCATGCTTGAGCCTTCCTCTACTCAGAGTCAAATTAAATGACTAAAACTATCTGATACTGCTTTATCCAGTTTGTCAACAGAAATCCATCCCAGCTGAGAAACACAAATTCAAGTATTTCCTTTTGACTTTTCATCAGAAGGGGTTGGCTACCCTGGGGATACAGAATTCTGTCTTCTACTCCTCAAATCTGCCTGTCTATATACCTATTTATTGTTATACTTAAAACAAATTTGCTCCTAGGGACTTTCCTGGAAACCCAGTGGCTAAGACTTTAGCTTCCAATATAGAGGTTACAGGTTTGACCCCTGATCCAGGAGCTAAAATCCCACATGTCTCATGGCCAAAAAACCAAAACATAAAACAGAAGTGATATTGTAACAAATTCAATAAAGACTTTAACAATGGTCCGCATCAAGAACAATATTTTGAAAAAATTGCTCCTTGATAGGTCTCTCTCTACTAAGCCTGTTATATCAAGAATGTATGCGAATTCCTAGAGAATAAGCCAAGGACTTTGTGTTCAACCTCTGCATTGAAAAGTAGCCTCCCCATTAAATAGCAGATCCTTCATCTCAGAGGTTAAATAGTCCTGCTCTTCAAAAAGACTTTCAGCTGGCTACCTGTAAGGGGCTGGAATAAAGGCTGGTCCCAGAATATCTACTGGCTTGAGGCCATGATATATTTTTCTTTGATATGGAATGGGAAGCTTTTCACATGTTCTCTATTCCTTCCCCGGGGACCTTCGATCCTGTGGACACAGGCACGTGAGCCTGGGAGCCTCTGGCCGAAGTGCCCTGCGTGGTGACCCCACTGAACTTCTATCTTCTCATCATCAATTCTGGAAAGGGGGAGGACTCCTGCTTGGAATCCTTTGTCCAAAGAGAAAAACACACAAGACCAAAGGCTGTCTTCTTACGTTGCTTTGCCATTACAAACTCTTCTGAAAAAGGGCAGCAAGAATGGGAAAGAGCCATGCCTTCTGGGCAGGGAAGTGGGTTTGCCTGTCTCGTCACCATCTTTGTAGGACTGTCTCCTCTGACCCCACACAGCTGCACACCTGTCACCTCTCTTCATCCTTCTTCCACGGCTAATTCTCCTCTTCTCCCTCCTGTGTCCCTAACGTTAGACTCTCTCACCATTCAGGCTTTTAATCTCTGCTCAGTTTTAACTCTCTTTTAACTCAGAAAAGTATTGAGGTAGAAATAGTGCTCTGTTCTTTCTCAAGTATAGCAACTTTTCACTAGTGTCTTATTTCTAAAAAGACAATAAGAATTGGGATGATTCGTGATGCAGAATTTTGCTGTTAGTGCTTGCTGCTCACTTGTCCATGTCCACCTGGCATTTACTTTGTGCTGTGCTTAGGTGCATCTGACTCTTTGCGACCCCATGAACCGTACCCCATGGACTGTACCCGGCGAGGCTCCTTTGTCCATGGGGATTCTCCAGGCAAGAATACAGGAGTGGGGGATTTTCTCCCCAAGAATACTGGGATTTCCCACCCCCCAAGAGTACTGGGATTTTCCCAGCCGAACCCAGGGTTCAAATCCAGGTCTCCCGCATTCCAGGCAAATTCTTTTCCAACTTAGCCACCGAAGTACAGTAGCAGTGTTTGAATAAATAGCATGTGCAACTTTTTAAATGTTTATTTGGCTGCACTGGGTCTTTACCATCTTCTTTACCATCTGAGCCACAGGAACCATAATGAAGGGCTTTCCCGGTGGTGCTAGTGGTAAAGAACCCACCTGCCAGTGCAGGCGATGTAAGAGACGTGGGTTCAATCCCTGGGTTGGGCAGTTCCTCTGGAGTAGGATATCGCTACCCACTCCAGTATTCTTGCCTGGAGAAATCCCTTGAACACCAGAGCCTAACAGACTACAGTCCATGAGGTTGCCAAGAGTCGGACATGACTGAAGCAATTTAGCAGGCAACCATAATGATGTGTTTGTCTATGGAGATAACATCAAACTGTGTATGTCTAAACCCTGATCTCATATGTCAGCTCCAATGTCTTAGGCTGACTACCTCTCTGACTTTTTTTTTTGGATGTGTTGGGTCTTTGTTGGGGCTTTCAGTTTCTTCACTGTGGCATGGGATTCTCCGTGTTCAGGCTTCTCTAATGTGGGTGAGTGGAGCTTAGTTGCTACTGCTGTATGTGGGATCTTAGTTTTCCCATTAGGGATTGAACCTGCTCCCCCTACATTGGAAGGCAGGTTCTTAACCACTGGGCCACCACGGAAGCCCCTCCCTGACATTTTGATTGTATATTACACTTTCATCATTAGTTGTCACTAAGGGAATAGCCATAATCCCTCATCTCACAGATGTTCCAAGGGACCAAGTAGTGGGTTTGTTCTGATACCAAAGACTGGTAGAGCCAGTGAAGAAAGAAGAGTTAATCACCTCTGGAGAAAGAAAAGGACCAAGACCCAAGCTCAAATCCATCCCAAACTGGCTTCCATCGTTAAGGGACCTGATTCAGTTGGGACCAGAGGGTTGAGTGGCCTCAGTTCTTAGCATCAGGAAGATGATATTATTATTATTAAATCAGGGTGGTAAATCCAGGGGAGGCAGAATGAGCCAGAAGCAAGATGTAGTCCTGTGATAAAAGGATAAAAGGTAGCAGGGACGTGGCAAAGGGTCATTGAAGTGAATGATCTCAGAAATGAGACCTCATAGAGCCAATGCAGACCTGGAATAGAAACATCAAATTCTGATTCTAGATCACCCGACCACTCCGGTGGCTATGAGACATGGAGAATGTAGGTCAGGGCCGTGAGACCAGCAGACAAAGGCAACGTCTCCCCACTGGAGAGAGGGGGCTTGTGTGCAGCTTGTGTTTCTGGGTTCTCAGTGGTGCTGAGTCTGCAAGAGAAAGCCTCATGCCTTTGGCCACAGAGGGTGAGAGCGGGTGAGCGGTGCCCAATGGATGGGCCATCTGCTTGAACTGAAAGTTTCCCAGCTTCCCATGGTGACGTCACATTCTCAGACATCTCGTCTGAAGGTTTCTGCTAGGTCTGACTTTGCACCCTCTGCTTCCTCATAGGTAAGCCGTCATTAAGTCCTAACAGCCACACCTCCAGCCTATGCTAGTACCCTTGCCACCCTCTCCAAGCCTAAACTATGCTAGCTAATCTCCTGCTGTTTCACTTCATCCATCATCCACTTAACAGTTTCCCTCCAGGCTCTCTTCCATCAATCTATCCTTTTTCCATCTAAAATTCTATATATTTTAATCATAACACCCCCCTCTATGACTCAGCATTATTTCCTGGGTAAAGTTCACATCCTTTCAACTCAGCTTTCAAACCATTCCACAAGCTGCTCCCCAGGCAGTGCTCTCACTTAATCTCTCGCTCAGTCTTAACAAAATCATGGCCATCAAGTTCGTCCACCTGCAGGCAGAACTCCTGGTAATTTTCACCCTACAGCTTCTGCACGTGCTTTACCCATGACTCAGACACTGTTTCCCAACTGTACTTTCCTGTATCGTTGCTCCCATCTTACTTCTAAGATCCTGCTCACCTCTTCTCAGAACGTTCATTAACCTCCCAGTTTGCAAAGAACTTTCCTAGCATTTACCATCTCTTCCGCCATTCTGCTACTTTTCATATCTACTTGTCTAGCTAATCGTCCATGTTTCTCAGACTGCATCCTGGTAGTTAAGCATTCCTGGGGATCCCAGCGTGTGTTTGTCTGTTTCTACTAGAGGACCTATCTCCACAGCAGATAAACAAGAGATATTTCCTTAATAAATACTCTCCTTTTTCATACTGGTGTCTGCAAATGGATATAGCTGTTCTATTGGATATAGGCAATACTGTGATCATTTCTATTTTTGCTATACACAGGACTGCACTCTGAACTGCTTTTCTTCTGGTGGGAATGGACTTGTATGGATCCATTTACACAGGAGGTATCCCCAGTGATGAATAAAATGGATCTGTGAGATGGTCTCCAAAGGCTACCATGTCTCAAAAGAGGTTTTTGCCTTTATAGAACTAATAAGGCAGAGTGGACTTTGAACCCACTTTAACAGAATGCATTAACCATCAGAGGCGTATGGGCTCTGATCTACTTCAGTTTGGTGCAGTTATTTTTAATAATGAGAACAACTTATGGATATGAGCCCATGATTGTGGACAATCATGCCCACAGACACATTCACTATAAACCAACACCCCCATCTCCCCTTCTAGCCTATTCTTATTTTATTATATCCCACTTAACATAGAAGTGGCCAGAACACTCCAATAGACCTTTGAGGTAGGTTGTTTTAGGGTGAGGGCTAAACCACCAAGTAATTGAAGGAGGAAAATCACACATTTTTTTTTCTCTCTGTCTTAATTTCGAACAAATTAAGCAGTTAAAGACAGACAGCTGCCAAATTTCACCTTTTTAGCGATATACGTAGGGGCATTTTGTCTTCCTAATATTTTAGCCACAATCAGGCCAAGTCCTACACCTGGGATGGCCTTGCTGAACCAGGACAGCCCTTGGTACCTGGGGCCACCTGGGTACCTAGCTGCCTTTCCAGGGAAGAGACCATCACAGTAAAAATAAACATTCATAGTGGAATATGGAGGAGATGAAATAAACATATAATTTATTCTGCTCAAGGTTCCCGATCAGATGTGCCACTCTCCCTCCCTGAGGCAGTGTGAGCCAAGGAGTAGGACGGAGCCAGGAATGCTATACCCCCTAAGCTTTCCCTTGTGGAAGGAAACAGCAGGTGTGGAAATGAAACACCACACTCCAAGGGTATGCTTGTGCCAGCACCGGACTCCAAGTTTCCACCCAGCCGGTCCCCAGCGAGGTTCAGAATACTTTTAAGTTACTACTTCCTCATCTCTCTAATTTGTTCCTCACCTAAGCAAGGTCGGAAAGCAATAGTCAATCTAGGACCAGCAGTTTCAAGAGAAAAGCCAGGTTAGCTTCCAAACATGGGGACTAGATAAAGGCATAAATGAGCCAATTGCTCTATTCTAAATTCCGGAGAAGAGCTTATGCAAACATATGGAACTAGCTCAACACGACCACCTGGATTTTGAACCCCATAGCAGGACTGTGCACATGTGTACAAAGCAGCAGGGGTTTGACAAACACTGGTTTTGCAGGACCCTCTGTGTCAGCCCCAGGCTGCAACTTGATGCCAAGCAAGGATTCTAAGTCTATCTAAAGGCTAAAGCTTCTTGCATTCATCTGCAGAACTAGGAAATCCCAGCATGGATAACACACTTTAATTCATTTCTTTTTTTCTTTTTTTTTTAATTTTATTTTATTTTTAAACTTTACATAATTGTATTAGTTTTGCCAAATATCAAAATGAATCTGCCACAGGTATACATGTGTTCCCCATCCTGAACCCTCCTCCCTCCTCCCTCCCCATACCCTCCCTCTGGGTCGTCCCAGTGCACCAGCCCCAAGCATCCAGTATCGTGCATTGAACCTGGACTGGCAACTCGTTTCATACATGATATTTTACATGTTTCAATGCCATTCTCCCAAATCTTCCCACCCTCTCCCTCTCCCACAGAGTCCATAAGACTGTTCTATACATCAGTGCCTCTTTTGCTGTCTTGTACACAGGGTTACTGCTACCATCTTTCTAAATTCCATATATATGTGTTAGTATACTGTATTGGTGTTTTTCTTTCTGGCTTACTTCACTCTGTATAATAGGCTCCAGTTTCATCCACCTCATTAGAACTGATTAAAATGTATTCTTTTTTTTTTTTCAAATGTATTCTTTTTAATGGCTGAGTAATACTCCATTGTGTATATGTACCACAGCTTTCTTATCCGTTCATCTGCTGATGGACATCTAGGTTGCTTCCATGTCCTGGCTATTATAAACAGTGCTGCAATGAACATTGGGGTACACATGTCTCTTTCCCTTCTGGTTTCCTCAGTGTGTATGCCCAGCAGTGGGATTGCTGGATCATAAGGCAGTTCTATTCCCAGTTTTTTAAGGAATCTCCACACTGTTCTCCATAGTGGCTGTACTAGTTTGCATTCCCACCAACAGTGTAAGAGGGTTCCCTTTTCTCCACACCCTCTCCAGCATTTATTACTCATAGACTTTTGGATCGCAGCTATTCTGACTGGTGTGAAATGGTACCTCATAGTGGTTTTGATTTGCATTTCTCTGATAATGAGTGATGTTGAGCATCTTTTCATGTGTTTGTTAGCCATCTGTATGTCTTCTTTGGAGAAATGTCTATTTAGTTCTTTGGCCCATTTTTTGATTGGGTCATTTATTTTTCTGGAGTTGAGCTGTAGGAGTTGCTTGTATATTCTCGAGATTAGTTGTTTGTCAGTTGCTTCATTTGCTATTATCTTCTCCCTTTCTGAAGGCTGTCTTTTCACCTTGCTAATAGTTTCCCTTGTTGTGCAGAAGCTTTTAAGGTTAATTAGGTCCCATTTGTTTATTTTTGCTTTTATTTCCAATATTCTGGGAGGTGGGTCATAGAGGATCCTGCTGTGATGTATGTCAGAGAGTGTTTTGCCTATGTTCTCCTCTAGGAGTTTTATAGTTTCTGGTCTTAAGTTGAGATCTTTAATCCATTTTGAGTTTATTTTTGTGTATGGTGTTAGAAAGTGTTCTAGTTTCATTCTTTTACAAGTGGTTGACCAGATTTCCCAGCACCACTTGTTAAAGAGATTGTCTTTAATCCATTGTATATTCTTGCCTCCTTTGTCAAAGATAAGGTGTCCATATGGGCATGGATTTATCTCTGGGCTTTCTATTTTGTTCCATTGATCTATATTTCTGTCTTTGTGCCAGTACCATACTGTCTTGATAACTGTGGCTTTGTAGTAGAGCCTGAAGTCAGGTAGGTTGATTCCTCCAGTTCTATTCTTTCTCAAGATCGCTTTGGCTATTCGAGGTTTTTTGTATTTCCATACAAATTGTGAAATTATTTGTTCTAGCTCTGTGAAGAATACTGTTGGTAGTTTGATAGGGATTGCATTGAATCTATAAATTGCTTTGGGTAGTCTACTCATTTTCACTATATTGATTCTTCCAATCCATGAACATGGTATATTTCTCCATCTGTTAGTGTCCTCTTTGATTTCTTCTTTCACCAGTGTTTTATAGTTTTCTATATATAGGTCTTTAGTTTCTTTAGGTAGATATATTCCTAAGTATTTTATTCTTTCTGTTGCAATGGTGAATGGAATTGTTTCCTTAATTTCTCTTTCTGTTTTCTCATTATTAGTGTATAGGAATGCAAGGGATTTCTGGGTGTTGATTTTATATCCTGCAACTTTACTATAGTCATTGATTAGTTCTAGTAATTTTCTGGTGGAGTCTTTAGGGTTTTCTATGTAGAGGATCATGTCATCTGCAAATAGTGAGAGTTTTACTTCTTCTTTTCCAATTTGGATTCCTTTTATTTCTTTTTCTGCTCTGATTGCTGTGGCCAAAACTTCCAAAACTATGTTGAATAGTAATGGTGAAAGTGGGCACCCTTGTCTTGTTCCTGACTTTAGAGGAAATGCTTTCAATTTTTCACCATTGAGGATAATGTTTGCTGTGGGTTTGTCATATATAGCTTTTATTATGTTGAGGTATGTTCCTTCTATTCCTGCTTTCTGGAGAGTTTTTATCATAAATGGATGTTGAATTTTGTCAAAGTCTTTCTCTGCATCTATTGAGATAATCATATGGTTTTTATTTTTCAATTTGTTAATGTGGTGTATTACATTGATTGATTTGCGGATATTGAAGAATCCTTGCATCCCTGGGATAAAGCCCACTTGGTCATTGTGTATGATCTTTTTAATGTGTTGTTGGATTCTGATTGCTAGAATTTTGTTAAGGATTTTTGCATCTATGTTCATCAGTGATATTGGCCTGTAGTTTTCTTTTTTTGTGGCATCTTTGTCAGGTTTTGGTATTAGGGTGATGGTGGCCTCATAGAATGAGTTTGGAAGTTTACCATCCTCTGCAATTTTCTGGAAGAGTTTGAGCAGGATAGGTGTTAGCTCTTCTCTAAATTTTTCGTAGAATTCAGCTGTGAAGCCGTCTGGACCTGGGCTTTTGTTTGCTGGAAGGTTTTTGATTACAGTTTCAATTTCTGTGCTTGTGATGGGTCTGTTAAGATTTTCTATTTCTTCCTGGTCGAGTTTTGGAAAGTTGTACTTTTCTAAGAATTTGCCCATTTCTTCCACGTTGTCCATTTTATTGGCATATAATTGTTGATAGTACTCTCTAATGATCCTTTGTATTTCTGTGTTGTCTGTTGTGATCTCTCCATTTTCATTTCTAATTTTATTGATTTGATTTTTCTCCCTTTGTTTCTTGATGAGTCTGGCTAATGGTTTGTCAATTTTATTTATCCTTTCAAAAAACCAGCTTTTGGTTTTGTTGATTTTTGCTATGATCTCTTTTGTTTCTTTTGCATTTATTTCTGCTCTAAGTTTTAAGATTTCTTTCCTTCTACTAACCCTGGGGTTCTTCATTTCTTCCTTTTCTAGTTGCTTTAGGTGTAGAGTTAGGTTATTTATTTGACTTTTTTCTTGTTTCTTGAGGTGTGCCTGTATTGCTATGAACTTTCCCCTTAGGACTGCTTTTACCGTGTCCCACAGGTTTTGGGTTGTTGTGTTTTCATTTTCATTCGTTTCTATGCAAATTTTGATTTCTTTTTTTGATTTCTTCTGTGATTTGTTGGTTATTCAGCAGCGTGTTGTTCAGCCTCCTTATGTTGAAATTTTTAATAGTTTTTCTCCTGTAATTGAGATTTAATTCATTTCTTATCCAATCTCTGCTTGTTTGTTTTTAATTGTCTGTGTGTCTCTAGATCCTGGAATGAATGGGGTCCTTCCTATTGTTAGAGATCAAGCCCATCTTAAGTACCAACTGTTGTGCTGAGGATTTATTGATACTATATCAACTCATCTAATCTTCACAAGAAAACTCATGAAAAATGGACAATTCCCCACTGCTGCTGCTGCTAAGTCGCTTCAGTCATGTCCGACTCTGTTCGACCCCATAGACGGCAGCCCACCAGGCTCCCCCGTCCCTGGGATTCTCCAGGCAAGAACACTGCAGTGGGTTGCCATTTCCTTCTCCAATGCGTGAAAGTGAAAAGTGAAAGGGAAGTCGCTCGGTCGTGTCCGACTCTTAGCGACCCCATGGACTGCAGCCTTCCAGGCTCCTCCGTCCATGGGATTTTCCAGGCACAGAGCATCACAAAAGAATTTCCCCATAGTCACAGAGCTACTATGGGCTGAAGTTAGGATTTGACTCAAGGTTTTGGTGGTTCCAAAACTAGCTTTTCTCACCATGCTCGGCTCCAATCCCTAGATCATAGGAGAAAGGGCTGGTTGTTCAGTCCCACCCTGCTATTAATCTAATGAATGGGACTTCCCTGGTGGTCCAGTGGTTAAGAATCTGGCTTGCAGGGCAGGGAACTTGGGTTCTATTCCTGGTCGGGTAACTAAGATCTCTCGTGCCGTAGTACAACTAAGCCTGAGTGCCACAGCTGGAGAGTCCATGTACCACAGTGAAAGGTCCCACGTGATACAGTGAAGATCCCACGTGCCACAACTAAGACCCAATGCAGTCAAGTAAATACGTATTTAAATGTATATATTTAAAAAAATCTAATGAATGATCCAGAGCTGGGCACTTCTTGCTGAACTCCTATTTGTTTAGCAGAGAGGTCACTGTGAATCCCACCCATGACCTGCCAACAGTGTTGATCCAGCTGGAGCTGATTATTTTCTCAACACTTACCCAGGACTTCTTTCCACTCTTCCCAGGCCTCTTCTCCCCCAGCAGGGCCTCAGAAGGCATATCCCCTCCCTGCCTTTTCTCCTGGGCCATAGCAACTCTTTTCTCAGCGTGTCTCTTGCTAAATATGCCTCTTTTGTATAAATAAAATATAATTTGAAGTTGTTCTCCCTCTCAAAAAAAAAAATTGTTTATCTATAAAGTGCCTGCCTCACTGGGCTATTGTGAGGAATAAAGGCGATTATTTATGTGAAGCTGTTATGCAAATTGTTAAAAAAAAAAAAAAAAAAAAAAGCACAGGAGTAGAAAGGATTCTAAGTGTTTCCTTCCTGATCTGAACCTCAGGGGAGAGGGTCAGAGTAACACACTCATCAGAGCCTGGACTTTGTTCCCCTTGACCTCATCACCTGCTCCTGTTTGTCCCAGTTTCTGCCAGCTCCCTGTGCCCCAGGATTCTCTTCTTCTGTTTCTTCTCTCCAGTTGGCAAAACAGGGGTGGGGGAAGGCTTAGCATTTGACAAATGTTTGATAGGTGGAGGGAGTAAGGGAAGGCAAAGATTGCGAATGAACAAATGCTTTTCACTTTTCGGTAGAAAGCTGGCAATGTGGGCAGAGGGATGTCAAACTGGAAACTAACTCAGGGAGATATGACTCCCCGGGTAGCGAATTCATCGACCTCGTGTGGATAAATCAAATACGAAATCTCTCCTGACGTGGGTGTTGGTCAGATTTCTCCTACGCATGCCTTTCTCTTGGCTTCTGGGTGCATTTCCTTGGATGAATTCCTTTTCCAGTTGGGCCTTAAATAATATGTCTCTGAGCAGGAAAGCCCAGGAGAGAAATAATTCACTTCAATAGGGGAAAAAAATCATGCGTGATAATTAATATTAAAATGCCAGGAAATTTAACAACAAATCCCCACTGAGTTTCATCAGGGGAGAAATGTCATTCGGGAAACTGGAAACTCTCTCAAAAGGAGGTCAGGGAGAGAAAGTAAGTTAAGGGGTTGTGAGGTGGGTGGCAGTGGGACTTCCTAGCAGGATGACCCAACTGCAAAGAAGGGACTGGAGGGGGGACACTGTCGACTACACACTGGCCCTTGCCATGGGCACTTGCCACCTGCCTTGGTCGTCCTTGCCTGCTCTGTAGCTTGGTCATGTCTGACCCTTTGAAACCTCTATGGACTGTAGCCCACCAGGCAAGAATTTCCCAGACAAGAATATTGGAGTGGGTTGCTATTTCCTACGCCAAGGGATCTTCTCCACCTAAGGATTGAACCTGAGTCTCTTGTGTCTCCTGCATTGGCAGGCAGATTCTTTACCACTGAGCCACCAAGGAAGCTGGCCATCTACCTCTATAAGGGTTAAATCTAACTCTACAAGGATTAAATCAGGGAACCCTGCAGCAGCTGACTTGCAACACCCCCTGAAAGGAGTTCAGGATGGAGATCAGGAATGAGGCACTCTGTGCTGGGGGAAAACTGGCAAAACCGGTCTGAAAATAGATACTTTCAGGAGCTGATTTTATAAGTCCAGTTCTTACATCTCCTTATATCTAGAAAAATCACTAAGCTCCTTCACGGTGAGATCTGCTCCTCATGGCTAACAGTAGCTCTTACAAGACTAGCAGAAACAATCTGAAAAAAAAAAAAAATATATATATATATATATATATGCTTGATTGCATGTAGCCCCCCTTCATGAAAATCACATGTATACTGACCTTTCCCCTACCTCTTTGGAGCAGTTTCTCAGAGCTATCTGAAATGCTGTCTCTCGGGCTATAGTCCTCATTTTGCCCCAATAAAATGTAACTTAAAACTCTCACATTGCACATTATTGCAAAGTCAGCAAAACCTTGAAACAGGAGAGCCCCTAAATACCTGAACTTGAATTTCCTGCTTGCTGGGTGGGATGAAAGCTGTGAGTCTAAATTAAACTGATTTTTTAATTAAAAACAACAACAACAACAACATTCTTTGCACACCTGTCTTTGAGAACTGCGATTCATACTCATTACACAATCACACAGGAAATCAGAAAGGTCTCACCATGATTTTAAAAGAGAAATGAACCTATATGAGCATAGTCATGTTTTCCAATATGAAAAGGAAATCTGTTTTTACATAAATGAAGGATAGGATAGAGAAAGGGAGCTTTAAGATTGAAAATTCTCAAATATGGCTCATAAACAAGACAAGGACTAAGGGCAGCTGCTCTGGGCTTTTTTCCCAGATTCTCAGATTTCTTCATTTGGTTAGCATGATCCAATTGTGTGCATTTATTGTGTTTATCCAGGGTTTTCTCACTCGGGATCTGGCAGCGTAATGGAGTGGAAAGACCTCTGGGGGGCAGCAGAGAGACCCGGGTTCTATGAGATGCACCAGCTCAGGGGCCATTGGCAAGATACCAGGTCCTTCACATCCCTCCTCAGTAAATAAAAGGATGGGGCTCATTTACTCTACTCTCAAGCAACTACTCCTTATCGGGGCCGGGCGAGCAGCCACCCAGCTGGGAGAATATTTCTTCACTGGCATTGTTTAGAATTATTGGTGCCTGGCTAATAAAAAGCAGACTGACTATTATTCTTTTTCTTTTTATTTTTTGAAGTTCTTTCCAAAAAAGGCACCCCCCCTTACTGGCCTACTCCATCAGTGGGAGGCTCAGACCCCTCCCTCTGGTCCTTCTTGGTACCCTCTGCTTGGAAGTCTTTTTCAGTCCCTGAAATCTAAGACTTTATTTTATTTTTTTCCTGATCAACATGTAAAGGTATCTTCTGCTTCTCCCCATTATTTTCCAGCTGGGCTGGGAGAGATAACAAACCAGGACTGTGTTGGGTTACCAGCAAAGACATAAGATAGCAAACTGGCAGGGAAAAAGGCATGCATTAGCCTGCCAAATGGTGAGTGTTATTGAAAGATGTAAAATACCCCATGACTTTCATAATGTGGAGAAATGGCTTGACACAAACTCTAACTGCCAGCCAAACAGAGGCAGTGACAGCTGATCCATTAGGCCTTCTTAGTTTCCAGGCATGAAGGTTCTTGTTGGTCCCCTGTGGCTTATTCAAAATCTGGCCTGAAGTATTAATTTGCAACCTGCTAAGAGCACTGTGAACTTGGATAAATACAGATAAATACAAGACAACTCATTTTAAAATGCTCTTTTCCTTGTTCTGCTGATTTCCCTCCAGTGGGTATAGTATTTCCAAAGAACTCTGAAGTCACTTCTTCCATTGCATCTGCAGGACTTCATACTAGCCCTGCCGGTGTGGAAAACCCCCGAGTGTTTGCGGGCAGCACCGCTTGAGCTGCAGACGATGAGGCTGCAGAGAAGGAGGAGGGAAATGGTTCAAGGACAGGAAACCTCAGAAATGAGCATCTCACGTCAGTGATGACCCCTTCCTCCTTTTCTCCGGCCCACTCCACCCTTGAAAGTGAAAGTATTAGTCACTCAGTCCCACCCGACTCTTGAGACCCCAGGGACAATAGCCTGTTAGACTCCTCTGTCCATGGAATTCTCCGGGCAAGAATACTGGAGTGGGTTGCCATTCCCTTCTCCAGGAGATCTGCCCCACCCAGGGATCAAACCTGAGTCTCCTGCATTGCAGGCTGATTCTTTATCACTGAGCCACTAGGGAAACCATTCCCAGCCTTTGGAGATTATTTGCTCAAGGTTCATGGTTTACAGATGGAAAAGGGAGAAACGTAGAAGAATGAGTAGGGAAAATAAAAACTAATCTCCATCCTAGCTGTTCTTTTCTCCTCCCCCTTCCAGTTTTGGGCAATTCAGCATCTTGGCTTGGGGGGGCTCATTGGTCTCCCAGGTAAATCTTAACTCATCCCTTCTTTTTTTATTCCAAAGTTCTTACAGTTTTCAGTTCAGTTCAGTCACTCAGTCGTGTCTGACTCTTTGCGGCCCCATGGACTACAGCACACCAGGTTTCCCTGCCCATCACCAACTCCCGGAGCTGGCTCAAACTCAAGTCCATCGAATCAGTGATGCCATCCAACCATCTCATCCTCTGTCATCCCCTTCTCCTCCTGCCTTCAATCTTTCCCAGCATAATTCGGTGTGTCTTCTCTACCCTGCTCCACAAGGAGAACACTGATCTAATCCAGTTTCTCATTTTATAGACAGTCGAGGATCAGATAGAATAAGTAGACTATGATGCTCTTTATTTAGTAATCAGGCAGGAACTAGAACACCAGCTCACTATATTTTATTGTTTTTTCTGTTCTTTGGGCCTCAAGGCAGCACCAGCCCTGGGGGCTACCACCCCTGGCCCCTGCCAGGTTTAATTACCAGCTGGTGTTTCTAGTGACAGCAGCCAACAAAGGTATTTCAGTTGTAGGGGGCCGCCTGGACCTGGGGCCAGCAAGGAAACGCTCCTCAAATCCTGGGCAGCTTTCTTGCAGGAAGCAGAGGTGTTAGCAGCTGGAGTTGAACAGAAACCCCCCTCTTCTGTCTTGGGAGACCCTCAGTGCTGGAAACTTTGGACCCCGAATCCTGCCAGGCTGAACAGGTTAGAAAGGCACAGCTCCAGGTCTTTGAGAAAGAGTGGCAGAGCAGGAATTCGGAAATAACGTGGTAACTTTTCTGAAATGAGATGTCTTTGTTTTTTACCTGTTTTCCTTTCATCTGTTTCATGCGGAAATACCTGAGAAAGCAGAGGGCCTAGGCAAGAGAAATTTGGCCCCCGCTCTAATGATTTTCAACTCAGTAGACCAATCCAAAAATGAGTTGCATTTTAAAGGAGAAGAAATTTACCCAAACGAAGAGGTGATCTTAGATCTGACTGAGCAATGTACTCAAAGTAGATAGATTTCCTGCTAATCCTCTGGATCCTCCCCACCCTGGGAGACAGGTAAGGCAGCTTTCTGAGTGAATCATTGTCATTGTGGAGGTTCCCATAGCCTGAAAGGCAACATGAGTTCTTGGAAAACCAAGATTTTGGAGGAAAGCCTGAGATGAGAGCAGGGTGTGAACATGAGGGTTGGGGGGAGAGTGATGAAGTGTAACAGGGCTGGAAACTCACTCTTGTGTACTTCGCATCCTTTGCCTGTGGCTCCAATAGACTCTGAATTATCTCAGAAGTCCTCTGATCTGCAATTTAATGGGGGAAACAATGAGGTCAGCAAACAAATGAGGCGCAGCCCACGTGGGGTCCCCCAAATTTTTCGTACAACCTGCAAGCTAAGAAAAGTTTCTACAAATTTATAGGGTTAAAAAAATATCAGTAGAACAGTGTTTTGTGAAAGTTATATGAAATCCAAATCTCTGTCTTCATTGACAAAGTGCAATTGAGCACAGGCACACTCATTAATATATGTACTGAATAAGGGCTATTTCCAGGCTTCCTAGGTGGCACTACTGTGAAGAATCTGCCTGCCAATGCGAGACTTGGGTTTGATCCACGCATGGGGAAGATCCTCTGGAGGAGGGCCTGGCAACCCACTGCAGATTTCTGGCCTGGAGAATCCCAGGGACAGAGGAGCCCCATGGGCAGGCTACAGCCCATAGGTTTGCAAAAATGGACATAACTGAAGTGACTTAACACACACAGGGCTATTTCCATACTACAAAAGCAGGACCCTCTGACCCACAAAGCCCAGGATACTTACTATCTGGCCCTTTAGAGAAAAAAAAAAAAATAGTTTTCTGGCCTCTGATACAGAGGCCGAAATAAAGACAGCAGTCATGGGGATTCCCTGGTGGTCCAGTGGTTAAGAATCCCGTCTTGCAATGCAGGGGACGCAGGTTCGATCCCTGGCTGGGTAACCAAGATCCCACATGCCTCAGGGCAACTAAGCCTGTAGCTGTGACTAGCCAGTTCATGCACCACAAGGAAAGATCTCACATGATGAAATGAAGATCCGGTGTGCCGCCAGGAAGACCCTATGCAGCCAAATAAATAAGTAGAGTAACAGAGGGATTTGTAAAGTCACAGTGGAGAAAGAGTTGTCTCCGTTCCTCTGAAATGAGTTGGAGGAGGGCATTTGCCTCCCTGGTAAAAACCTCCTATCCAGTTCTGTGTGTGTTCTTTCTTGTCACCAAGGTCAACCTCTGTTCGGCACATCCCTTCCACCTGACACAGGATGAAGCCAGTTTTTACAACAGAAACAAGCGAAGGCTTTTCTTGAGCAGGAAGACTGGGCACTCAGTCTCAATGTCAGGAAACAGCCCAACCTTCATAAGTCCTTCGCAGGCAGGCAGCGACCTGGGGTATTGCTTCAGGTGCGATCATGTTTTATTGTGGGAGGGGATTGTGTATTTAACTTTCAATACATATTTGTTGAACTGTTGCTGGCCCTAATGAACTGTCAGTTTTGAATCTGGAGAACAACCTCTGGATTCCAACACTTGTTTGCCCTTCCAAACTTTCCACTGGCACAACTTTTGAAATACAGAAGCCAAGTAAAGTCGCAACCTCTCTAGAGACATGGAAGTTGGTGGATGGTCTCGCTTTGAGCAACAAACAGAAAGATTTGAGGTACAACATCTTGGCCGTGCAGACACCAAGGAGGCTTTCATTTCTCCCCCCGTGTCCCTTCCTGAGCCACGTGGGCTTTTGTCAACCACAAGCGGAGGCCACCCCTCCAAAGTGTAGCGGCTGGATCTGCGGTAGCCCCGCCCTTCGATTTTCCTGTTCTCCCACCCACACCTGCATCCCTTAGCCAGACTCTCTTCCTGGGAATTAGTCTCTTTCTCAGCACACCCTCTCTGAGACTCAAACCCCTGGCAGAGGCCAACAAAAGAAGGAAACAAACGGGCATGTCTTACACTTTGGAAGACTGTAATAACCTGAAGGAGGTGGAACCAACAATGGGAGGAATATCCATGGGGGACTGTAGTCTTTATTTTCTGTTTCTTGCAAAGAAAAAGAACTGGAATATTTTAGTTTTACACAAATAAATTCACCTTCCCACCATCAGATGACTGTAATGTATAAGCAGATGAATCTCACTTTCCACAAAGACGGAAACTTCCCATGTCTGCACTCAGAGGCCGCTGAACACTTGAAATGTGTCTAGTACAAATGGTGAACCACATTTTAAGTTTATTTTGTTTTAGTTACTTTGTAGCTGCATGTGGCTAGAGGCTACTGTATTGAACAGTACAAGTCTAAGGGACACCCATTAGACAAATAAATGCCAGCCACCAGAAATTTGACTAAGGCTTCTAAACTTCAATATATCCTTCTGCTTGAAATCTAACATGCAAATTCAAACAAGTAAAAGCAGAGGAGCTAGGAAATTCCATTCTTTTTGAGGGCAAGCAATAGACCCTACTAGCTCTTGTCCCAATTAAGGATGAGTAGCAATAAAAAGAAAATAAACATTGGACCCCAAAATATATTTTGAGACATCAAAGAGCAAACACGTATTTTTCATCTTCTAATGCAGGAAACAAAAAAATCTCTTTTGAAATCTTTTGCTTAATGTTGCTTAAATTCTCCATAATACCCAAGAATAGGAACACTCTATAAAAGGAAAATTGAAAGATTAGCCGTTGAGACAACAAATTGAGATGGAAAAATAGGTAGTTGAAAATCAGAAAGAGATTTAAAAAAAAAAGTTGTTAGATGAAAGAAGGAAAGATTATAGACAATTGAAATGCAATCATAGAATTGCCATCTGCATCAGAAGTCCCAAAAGACAGAATCAATACTGTAAAAATCAAAAGAGCAATCTGGAAGATGCATTTCCAAAGCTCCACTTGCCTGTGGATTTTAAAAATGCAAAGAAATGCAAACCACTAAAGTTAAGAGGAACAAATGGAACAGAAGCAATAAGCAAACATATAATCAGAGAAAAACATTCATAAACATACAGACAGACACAAGGCACAGATTGACAGAGGTCATTAAGTGAAAGCTGGCAAAATAAGTGCAAACAAGCCAAAAGGCAGAAAGAGTTAGTAAAAAATTCTAAGACTTTTCAGACAAAGCTATTGTCACCGTGTCCAACCTCTTTCTGCTTGCCACATGACAGGCCAATGATCAGGAGATGAGGTCTTGAGGCAAGGAAGAGTGACTTCATTCAGAGAGCTGGGCATCCCAGAAGCTGGTATGAGGTATCCAGACAAGGGACAGTGACTTTATTCAGAGAGTTGGGTGTCCTGGAATCTGGTGGACTAGAGTCCTAGAATACCATCTTTTCAGAGTCTGGGTGCTAGTTTCTTTAATAGAACAGAGAGGAGGAGGAGGTGAAGATGTAAATAGAAAGACTATAAGTCTTGAAAAAATATCTCTTGGCTTGGCCAGCCTTGGGGAAAAGTTATATTAATATCTTTTATCTTTCAACCATTCACAGGTGCTCAGCATCAGAATGTCTCCCTGTGAGCTGAACAACAGCAAACAGAACAACGGCAATTTAGTTTAACATTCAGGCAGAGGGGCAGGGTTTCTCCCAGGCAGGCCATTATGTAGGCTTAAAGCTAAAAACAGCCTCACTGTAGTAATTATAGTATTAATAACAAAAGTAATGGCGAGCAAAGGTTAAAGTAAAAGGAAACCCATCCAACGTGGAGTCAGATTTTGTTCTCTGTTACACTATCTCTCTTCACCTAACCTCCCCTAAAGTGGATGATACAAGAAAGAACAAATCTACTATTTCTACAAGCTACCTTAATATCACACTTGACAGTAAACGGTGTACACACACCACAGTTACAGAGCTTTCATTCATGTGCAGTCTTTTACTGGATTTTTATAGAACAGCATGAAATAATGAAAATATTTTAAAATAATTTAATAAAGTGATAAAACATTCATATGTTTGAAAGAATGTCCATTTCTTCCTCAATATTCAATATTCCATCCATAAAATAATTTTTTTCTTTTCTACAATATGGACACTCTTGGAAATTTCCTGGTAGTGCAGTGGTTAGGACTCTGAGCATCCACTGCCAGGGACTGGGTTTGATCCCTGGTCAGGGAACTAAGATCCCACAAGCTATGCAGCCAAAAAATAAAATGAAATAGAACATGGAGGTATTGCCTCTCCAGCATTTCTTTCACAGATTTATTCAAAGTAATTACATTTTGAACCCTTCATAAAACTACATTTCTAACAATATTCAGAAATTGGTCCAAAATAGGCTATAATTTTTCACAGTTATGTCTTTTATGACTATTAAAACTGTTACATTTTAATGGATCGTGATAAAACTGGATCCAAAGATTCTTAAGGTCAAAGTCTTCTTTTTAATCTTGCTTAGTGTCCATATCATAGTTTGCAGCTTAGTAGGAACTTAATAATCATTTTAATGTACCCTAACAACCTACACTTTTGATGAACTGCTGCACTATAATACATCGAAATTTGTTTGTTTTCAAAAACCTCTTTTCTGGAAATACTCATGAGTGTCTAAGTTCTGGGCCAGCGTCCCTGAGAGCGCAGGAACGTTGTTGCAGCGCTGTTTCAAGCTGCATCTGGGATTTGCCCACAGACTTTCATCTCACAGACCCTTCCTCACCCTCAGAGCATAGGAATGCGTGAGCAGCCACAGCCTGGCCAGTCCTCCCCAAGACCGTTTATACAAATACCCCACGGGGAGGAGTTCTCTTCCTGCCCATCTGACATTGGCCACCTCCCCCCTCATCCCCATGGAGAGAGCAATTCTGAATGGGCAGCAAGCAGAGAAGGATCCAGATGAAGGCAGCTGGGACCCAGGGGAGGGCGGTCCCTGCAGCCTGGACCTGCTGCTTCCCTGGGCCTCTGGGTGCTACCCTGGAATTTCGTCTTCTCAGTCTATTTTGCTCATGTGGATTTGAATTAGATTCCTACCTCCCAGGTGGCTCAGTGGTCAAGAATCCTCCTGCCAATGCAGGAGACGCAGATATGGGTTTGATTCCTCGGTCGGGAAGGTTCCCTGGAGGAGGAAATGGCAACCCACTCCAGTATTCTTGCTGGGAGAAATTCATGGGCAGAGGAGCCTGGGGGGACCACGGTCCATGGGGTCCCAAAGAGTCAGACACCACCGAGCATGCAGGCACTCTACCACCTGCCATGGGAAGAGAGCTGACTGATAATTACAGAAATAAATGAAAATTTAAAAAAAAATACCTGAACCTTGAACAATGTGAGGGTTAGGGGTGCAGTCGAAAAGCCAGGTGTAACTTTTGTGCTTGTGACTTATGTATCCAGGGTTCTTCTGCCTCTGGGGATTCAACCAACCACAGGTATCTTAGTTGGTATTTACTGAACAAAATCTGTGTATAAGTGGACCTGGCAGTTCAAACCTGTGTTATTCAACAGTATACATATATTTATATTTTTAGACATTTTGTTAGTTAGAAAGGGGTGCCTATTATGACAGCTGTTTGATTCACCACTGAACTCTGTTCTGCTAAGCAGCTGCAATCGCCCTCTCATACTGTTTTAGACTTGTGTGTTTGCATACCTATCTCTGTTGTTGATTTATTTCTGTGTAGAAAATTATCCCAATACTAAGTTACTTGAAATGATCGTTTCACCTGGCGATATGATGGGTCAAGAATTCAGACAGGGCTGCACAGGTGGTTTGCTGTACACGGTGTCCCTGGGGTCACCTGGTAGCAGGCAGCTGGCGACTGGTCTGGTCCAGCAAGTCCAGAGAGTCCCAGTCACACATCTGCACTATGTGGGGGTAACTGAAAGGCAGGGCTCAGCCAGGTGCTTCATCCACCCCATGCAACCTCCTGTTCTTCCTGCGGTCCGCTCAGCAGAGTCAGACTTCCTGCATGGTGACCCAGAGCTCCGTGAGAGAAAGGACCCAGAAACCACTGATCTCTGAGGACTGGACCCAAATCTGGCACCTCATCACTTCTGCCATATTCTCATTGCCAATACCAGCCCAGATTCCAGAAGAACAGTGTCAAAGACTCTGTGGCTTATTTTGTACCTATTACTCTGAAAGCAAGAAATGTGCCTTATTGATCTTTGCATCCCAAGGTCAAAAGTCAGGCCAGAAGCACAAGGACAAAGTTAGAGAAGGACAGTCATCTGGAATCTTACAAATATCCTTGGACAGCTGTACTAGTCCTGGACAGACCACCTCTCAACTTCTTGATACATGAAAACACAAACTAACAAAATCTATGTGTTTAAACTCTTGCTAATACAAAATCAGACTGGACTAATATTCCTCCTCTCCATGAGGTCTCAGAACACAACTGAGGAGCCTTCACAGTGGGGTTTCCTTGGAGGGACCAAGAGGATGGGGCGATCTTGACTTAAACCGTGCTGATTTCTCTAAAGCCATATTAGGAGGAATTGACGTTTTTGCATCAAGAAGTAAGGAAATACAGACTTTGGTGGTCCAGTGGTTAAGACTTTGCCTTCCAATGAAGGGGGAGCAGGTTGGATCCCTACTCAGCAAGCTAAGATCTCGTATACCTCCCAGCCAAAAGACTAAAACATAAGGCAAAAACAATATTGTAACAAATTCAATAAGGACTTTAAAAATAGTCCACATCAAAAAAATCTTTAAAAAAATAAGAATTAAGGAAATAATAGCCTTGAATATATGCTTAGAAAAACTTAAAGATAACCATTATGGAATTTAAATTTTATTTAAATTACAAGTGAGTAGGAGAAAGGAAATACTGTCCATACAATTCAGAGAACACAAAGGAAATACATAAAATGCAGAGCAAAGTGATTTCAGACTGAATTTTTTGAAAAGCCAAAATATGTAATGGTTTAATTCTCCTGGTAAGATACAAAGTCAAAGATTAAAGAAATAAAGCAAAACAAACAAAAACACAAGCCCAGTTAGTAGTATGTTTTTGACAAGACACACATCTAGATAAATGACACAGAAAGCTGTCAGGGCTGATGGGTGGGATGAGGCAGGGTGAGCAGAAACAGAACAGGTAAATGAAAAATAAAAGTAGGAATAAGGGGGCAACCTTAACAATGTACCCAGTGTTCAGGCGTGTCCGACTCTTTGTGACCCTGTGGGCTGTAGCCCGCCAGGCTCCTCTGTCCATGGGATTTCTCAGGCAAGAATATGGAGTGGGTTGCCATTTCCTTCTCCAGGGGATCTTCCAGACTCAGCCATCAAACCCGACTTTCCTGTGTCCCCCACATTGCAGGCAGATTCTTTATCTGCTGAGCCATCGGGGAAGTGCAATGTTCACAATAGACAATAAACTATAAAATATTAACCCAATCAAGGAAGCTTAGTTCATGATGTTAGAAATACAAACCATGATAAATATATAATAACTGTGACACATACACCCAAAACCATTTTGAAATACTTTGGGTAGAAAGGTATGGGCTTCCCTGGTGGCTCAGAGGTTAAAGTGTCGGCCTCCAATGCAGGAGACCCGGGTTCGATCCCTGGGTTGGGAAGATCCCCTGGAGAAGGAAATGGCAACCCACTCCAGTATTCTTGCCTGAAGAATCCCATGGACGGAGGAGCTTGGTAGGCTACAGTCCACGGGTCACAAAGAGTCGAACAAGACTGATTGACTTCACTTTCACTTTCAAGCACATTTACAAATAGTATCTTATGGAATCTTCACCACTCTACTTTAAAATAGGTATTATTATACCTACTTGACAGATATGGAAATCTAAGGGTCCAATCTTAGGTAAGAGTACAGGGGTGAAGCTTTTCAAGTGCAAATGACAGATGAGAATTTAAAAAAGTGGAAAGAGCTGGGGTCATTCTTTGAAATCTGCCCCAAACAGAGTGATTGGCAGGAGTAAAGGCAAGAGCTGGCCTTCTTTCAGATGCCTGGTAAGGCGTATGCCCTCCTCTCCTCCAGATCCCACACTGGAGAGGGTAGCAGAGATGACCAGGAAGCCTGAGAGGCCCACAGGAGGAGGGCTTAACTGAGGACGGAGGGGTGGAGGGCACTGCTGTTCTGACCTCGTGTCCTCTGGCTGGTTGCAGGGCTCAAGTAAATGCAAGACTGAGGGTTTTAAGGATATATGCCATACCTGTTGGAGGGACCCTGGCCCCAGAGTGGAATGGCCTTGCTCACTCTTTAAACCTCTAGGAAATAGCTCAGGGGCTGTTTAGTGCTTGTTACTACTCAGTTATGGATGCTCTCCTGCTTACAAGCTATCAAATAATAATGTCCATCACAAGCACGGCTGTAGTCCAGAGCAAAAGGGCATCCATCCGGGTTGCTATTAAAAGAAGCTGCCTGCTATTCATACACTGTAGCCCAGCCATTGTCTTGGATCAGTTGTTTGGCCGGTTTGGTTATATTTTGACTTTGCATGGAAGTGTCTTACAGACATCATTAGGCTCAACAAGTCCAGTGCCTCATTCGAGGAGAAGGTATTGAAAACACCAGTAAGATGAGACAGTGGGTTAGACACTGGGGGGGAAGTAAACATAATGCATGAATAAACTAAAAGTGGATTTTAAAAAATATTTATATACTTAGTCTGCTCCAGGTCTTAATTGAGGCTCATGGGATCTTTGTGTCATGCATGTGGATCCCTGACCAAGTATCGAACCTGGGCTTCTCGCATTGAGGGTGCTGAGTCTTACTCACACAGAGTCTTATTTTCTTCCCTGGACCACCAGGCGAGTCCCTAACAGTGGGCTTTTTAAAGTGATGAATACTGAGTGTCCTTGTGTTTGTGAAAATGAGTCATTGGACTGTCACAAGGATTCTGAAAGAGCGCATTGTGTATCAGTGATAACCTGGAAACATGCGGAGAAGTGATTGACCGCAAGCACCATTGGCCTCCATGGGGTCAGCTCAGGAAACTGCCAGGGTCACAGAGAAGCAGGGCAGATGGGGGAGGGGACCTCAGAACACCACATGTGGGAGCCCAATCCCTGTGGTCCACTGGCTTAAGGCCGATGGTAACTGACTAGTTCTCCTGGGGAATTCATCAGGGAAAAAGTCTACTCATGTCCAGTTGTGAAGGGTGGTCTCCCCTTTTTGTTGGGCATATACCTGAGGCTGCAGGTTAAGCCCTCTCATCAGTTAGGGATTATAAGCAATTCAGAGCCTCCTAGAGTCTGGGTTTCTCTTTGGGGCTTGTTTTCAGAGTTCTCAAACCCCAGGGTGCACCAGGGCTTCAGGGGGCCTGACTTGGCAAAGAGGGAGGCTCTGATCTGGAGTCTCTGCTGTGTCCGCCCTAGCTGTCATCACTGCCCAGACCTCCTAAGTTGCTAAGTAGTGTCTGACTCTTGGCGACCCCATGGACTCCTGCCAGGCTCCTCTGTCCATGGAAATCTCCAGACAAGAGTACTGGAGTAGGTTGCCATTCCCTTTTCCAGGGAATCTTCCTGACCCAGGATCGAACCAGTGTCTCTTATGTCTTCTGCATTGGCAGGCAGGTTCTTTAACACTAGTGCCACCTGGGAAGCCCAGGTTCTGACCCTAATTCTGCCCCTAGTCAGCTAGGATTTCAGGTGAGTTCTCTACCTTTCTTTGCCTCATTTCACTCAGTTGGGCTGGTACACACTCCAAGTTCTACAGCTATAAGGGAGAAGAGATGTCACAGGGCCTGGTTTTAGAGAAGGATGCTACACCCACTACATGAACACATGTTTGCCAGTAAGCCTCCCCTTCCCTCCGATTCATTTTTTAAATTAATTTTTGTATGAGCATAGAGGCTCCATGGTAAAGAATCTACCTGCCAATTCAGGAGCATGCATGCTAAGTTGCTTCAGTCGTGTCTAACCCTTTGTGACCCTATGGACTGTAGCCTGCCAAGCTCCTCTGTCCATGGGATTCTCCAGGCAAAGATACTGGAGTGGGTAGCCATTTCCTTTTCCAGGAGATCTTCCCAACTCAGGGATCGAATCCAGGTCTCCTGTGTCTCCTGCATTGGCAGACGGGTTCTTTACCACTAGTACCACCTGGGGGTTCAATCCCTGGGTCAGGAAGATCCTCTGGGGAAGGAAATAGTGACCCACTCCAGTATTCTTCCCTGGGGAATCCTATGGACAGAGGACTCTGGCAGGCTACAGTCCAAGGGATGGTAAAAGAGTCGGACATGACTTAGCAACTACACAACAAAATGAGTATAGTTGGCTTACAATGTTGTGTTAGTTTCTGCTGTACAGCAAAGTGAATCAGCCTCTTTTCTGGATTCCCTTCCCATTTAGGTCACCACAGAGTATTGAGAAGATTTCCCTGTACTACAGAGTAGGTTCTCATTAGTTATCTATTTTACATTAATGCATAGTATCAGTAGTATATATACATCAATCCCAGTCTCCTAATTCATTCACTACTCTCCTTGGTGCCCATACATCTGCATCTCTAGCTCTGCTTTGCAAGTTAGTTAATCTATACCATTTTTCTAGATTCCATGTGCTCAGGTGCTCCATTGTGTCTGACTCTTTGCAACCCCATGGACTGTAGCCCACCAGTCTCCTCTCTCTGTGGAATTCTCCAGGCAAGAAAACTGGAGTGGGTTGCCATTTCCTTCTCCAGGGGCTCCTCCTGACCCAGCGACCAAACCTGCATCTCCTGTGTCTCCTGCATTGGCAGGCAGGCTCTGCACCACTGAGTCACCTGGGATTCCAAATGTATGCATTAATAGACAATATTGTTTTTCTCTTTCTGACTTACTTCACTCCGTATGACAGAGTCTCAGTCCATCCAGAAGAGACTCTGACCAAAATCAATAGGCATGTGTTAGCCACGGTTTTGTTAATTACTTCTCACCATCTTCCCTCTGCATCCCATGTGTGAGACTGTCCCGATTCCAAGATGACAATCACTCCACGAGCACAAGGGTGCAAATAACTTGTTTTCTGCCATTAGCCTCTCACAGAAGTCATTTCAGCTTACTTGTAGAGGAGGATTAATGAGGTCTATCTAATCTTCTTTTTCCAAAGTTACTATATTTAACAGACTGTCCTCATTGCAAGAGCCCGTGGATGATCTATACCTTTCTGCAAATGTGTAAAGAGCTAACTCATCGCTCCACCCCACAGAGTGACTTGACTCCATCTATTTCCCAAGATTTTTTTGGAGGGGGGAGTGGAAGGTTTTTACAAGGAAAGGGAGCAGATAGTCCCCCCCAAAGAGGTAAAGCCGTAAGATCCTGACCCCTATTGATGGCTTGAACCAGCCTGGAATACTTCACAAACTATCAGAGTAAAGGAACATGACAAGTTGTGTGTGTGTGTGTGTGTTTGTGTGAACAGAACACCTTGGTCTTTCATCAGATGGAAAGCCTTCTGTTTATGTGTTTGAGAGCATCATGTTTCTCTAACACAGCTCTGTTGGTCCCTCAGTACAATAAGCAGTTACATTTCTCTAGGTATATTGATTTAAATACCAATTATGTAATTAGCAAAATGCAGTTCTAATTAGAGCTTTAAGTCCGTGACAGTTAAACACAGCTTTCTCCTTAACCTGTGCGAGCGTGTCTGTCCTGTATGTTTAGCTTCTGAAATGCGCTGAAATAAGACCTACAACAGCACAGGCTGTTACCCACATAGCAGGTCTATCTGTCAATGTTGATTCGCAAGTGGACAAAAGACCCTAAGTTGGCACTACAGGCGACCCTTATCCATTTGTTCCCCTCTGCTGTCTTGATTCCCGGAGGCGGTCCCTTACTAGGGTGATGCTTACCAGCGGCCTGGTGCCCACCGAAGCAAGACCTGCCTTGCCCACGTGCCTTGGCTTCTGAGCACTGTGGCTAAGCTGACCGCCCCCCAGAAATGGGCTGGTGCAGAAATCTGGCCATTTACTGTTCCCAGCAGCTGTGGGCAGAGGGCGTTGACATCCTCGGAGCAGAACTAAGCAGGAGCATGTAGAGAAACCTGAAATAAGGTTGGAGCAGCATCCTACCCTCTCTCTGGTCAATGGCATGGATGCTCTGGAAGCTGGGTCCCTTCTGTGCAGCCCTGCCCTTGGCTCCGCTGGCCTGCTCTCTGTGTGCTGCCTGTGGGCACTTCCCCTGGGGTTCTTCGCTTCACGCTTCGTTCTGCCTTTGACTTTGCATCATCTCCACGTCCATGTCCTTTCTCGGCTCTCAGCCCGGCCTGGGGCTCCTGCTCAGTGTGGGCCAGCAGCGGGAGCAGAAGGCCATGCATGGCCAGCTGAGCGAGCCAGGGCCAACCCCAGACAGCTCATCACTGTTGCCTGGACAATTGATGTGCTTTTCACCTGGATGGCTGGGAGCCAGCCCCCCTCTTTCCAGCCTCTCCCTGGCAGCTTCTGACTGGCCGCTTGGTCTTTGCCACAAATCTGTGTTCCTACCCTGTCACCAGATAGGAACGCTTTTCCAAACGACACCCTAGTTTGGACGATTGTCTGAAAATGGCGTGATGTTCAGCTGAGCGAGTCTTTCTGTCTGAGCCCTGGCTGGCTGTCTGATCAATCTTTTGGGTCTCTGCCCCAGTTCAGCTACTTTCTCAGCCGGGTTGACACAGAGCACAGGGATCCCTGGGTGCCAGCCATGGAACGGGCCTGAGATGTGACAGGGTGGCGTGCCCCAGGGAGGGTTCCCTTGCAGGCCAGCAGTGGTCCGCGGCCAGGTAACTCCCTCCCCGTCTCATTTTCTAAAAGGGCTTGTACGAAGACGGTGTGTGCCCCAGAGGCAGAAAGCCATGGGCAGGTGAGCCATCCCTCTCGATTTGTTTTGCAGAGAAGGGGCAGCAGGAGGCGGGAGGGGACTCCCTTTGCTGTTCTAACACCAATACTGCCAGAGAACAGGACTCAGCGTGGGCTGAGATGGACTTCCAGCCCGCAATGGATGAGCAAGAACGCAGAAGGCCTCTCCGGGACTCTCGGGGTTGGTGGCAGACCTGGAATTAACACACCGACGCCTGCGCTGCTATAGCCTCGTGGCTGAGGTGCCTCAGGGAACGACCCAGGGCGCTGTGCAGACTGTGGACCTGTCCCCGTGTAGCTGACCCCGAGAAAGCTCCATTTCCATCTTTAGCCTAGTATCACATGGCTAAAGAAATTTCTGAAAATTCACATTCCCTTGCCTTCTGAAGCCCTGATTTCCTTTAACTTTTCATTTCGTGTTGGAGTATAGCTGATTAACGATGAGATAGTTTCAGGTGTACAGAGAAGCGACCAAGCCATACAGACGCTGTGTCCATCGTCCAAATTCGTCTCCCATCCAGGCTGCCACATAACCATGAACTGAGTTCCCTGTGAAAGCTTTGGTTATATGTCAGTTTTGTTTTGTTTTTGTTTTGTTGTTTTTTTTTTTCTCTTTTTGGAGATGGGGTTTTGGCATATGGGATCGTGGTTCCCAGACCAGGGATTGAACCCCACCCCCTCAACAGTGGAAGTATGGAGTTTTAACCATTGGAAGGGAAATCCCTCTTAAGCCTTGATTTTGCCTGAATTCTATTTTCCCATCCCTGTGCTTTTCCTCCCCTGTCTGGAGACCTAGAACTTAGCTACAGCCTTTTTGCAGGAGCCAGACCTTCCCTCTCCCTCTTCTCTCTCAGCCCAGGAAGTAGAAACCAATACAGTGCTTTAATCTTCCTGGGGAACATCATTATCATTTGATATGCCAATGTGCAAGTGGGCAGTTTTCCAATCTTGTCATTTTGGAAGCAAATTGGCTTAAGTAATCACCTAAAGCATCCTCTTCCCTGGGACTTTTTCTTCCCCCTACATAGGAGACAGCACCTGTCATTTCTGACTGTGAGGAACGGAGGAAAAGGCTCTTCTCCTAAGTGATACAAGGGGGTTGTTTGAAGCCTTTGCCGGCCTTCCATTTAAATAAAGCTCTCTCTCTCTCCTTCTTCTTCTTCTTTTTTTAAAGTAAAAATTCCCTGCACGCTCAGTGTTGTCAAATATTCAATTTAAACTCACCCTGTTATTTACATCCTCCATCCTAACAACCATGATTACACAAGAAAATGTCCCTGCAGAGAGCATTCCAGCCACGTGGGTCTGGTGTTATTACCCTAGCGATTCTTGTCTTCCGTGGGCTGGGTTCCAAAGTCTGGACCCCATTGTTCCCTTTGTCCCTTCCAGCACCCGGAGGCGTTCTCTATGGCAGCAGACAGCGATGATTTCCATCTCTCAATAATCAGCCCTGCTTCCAAGGGGATGGAGCCAGGGGAGCCAGAGACTGGAAGCCACTGGGCACCGTGCCCCCGGGGGTGGACAGCCCCCCTGCCCCGCTCTCCCTGCCTCCCTGCTGCTCCTGATGGATGTGAGAAATGAGCATCCTGCCTCTTCTGTTTCTCAGACAGAGGTTTTCTAGGTCGCCTAAAACCAGGTGCCGGATGCCGCCTCCTTCCTTTCCCAAGGCTCTGGCTGCCGGGCTGCTGTTTCCTTCTGACTCAGGCCCGGGGGCAGTAACAGAACATTGTGTTTGGACCCTGGCAGGTGGTCATGGGCTGACTCTTGACAATGACGATGGGGGCTGCACACCTGAGTGTTCGATGACAGGGAGGCTGCAGAACAGTCTGCAGACCCTCACCCTGGCTGGGTGCTGCCTTGTCACATTTCCTCCTAAGATCCATGGTGATTTGATCTCAGAGTCAATGCTCTTTCCTCTGTTATCGCTGAATTGTTTGACCTATGTAGTTAGGTGAGCAAGCAAGGGGACCTGCTGTTTGTTCTTGCCCTCCACCTCCACACCCCCTCCCCCCGCCCCGCTGAAGCAGGGGTCCCAGTAAAGCCTTGCCTGAAAAACAAAGATGAAAGTGCTTCCTCCCTGTCATCTAAGACCTGCGATGCCTTGGACAATTGCTGCTGCTGCTAAGTCACTTCAGTCGTGTCCGACTCTGTGCGACCCCATAGACAGCAGCACACCAGGCTTCCCCGTCCCTGGGATTCTCCAGGCAAGAACACTGGAGTGGGTTGCCATTTCCTTCTCCAATGCATGAAAGTGAAAAGTGAAAGTGAAGTCGCTCAGTCGTGTCCGACTTTTAGCGACCCCATGGACTGCAGCCTACCAGGCTCCTCCATCCATGGGATTTTCCAGGCAAGAGTACTGGAGTGGGTTGCCATCGCCTTCTCCGTGGACAATTGCAGGATCTTGAAAATATTGAAGCTGTGAGTGGGAGCCGTGTCGTCAAAGAGGTGAATGGTGATAACACCGAGGCATTCTCCTGTCACTGCCGAGTGCGAGGAATAAAATGCCAGAATCCCCTCTGGACATCTTTTTTTTTGTGGGGGGGAGCTTGATTGTGTAATATTGTGGGCATAGTAATTGCAAACTTCATTTGGGATGCAGGTGGCATCCAGTGTTAGCTTCCTGTGATCTGCTCATATAAATTTTTCTGAGTTGCTTTAATTCACATTCCTGAACCCCCAAATAACCTTAATGTGGGAGGTATTACTTCATCACAGTGTACCACAGTAAAATGCATCATCACTTTCTTTATTATTCCATCGACTTCCTATTTTACATGGTAACTGAGACCATCTTGTCCATAACTACCCTCCTGTTTTACCCAAGAAATCTGGGCTTAGAGAGAAGAAATTGGTTTGTCTTATAAAAACCCCAATTTCTCTTCTGACAGAGTCTGGTTAAAACTCCTAAATTTCCTACTTTTCAACTCCCTTCTGGCACCTCAATGCCTCCTAATTCATAGAGCTTCAAACTAAATTCATGATTGTTTCTGTTAAGTATTTAGCCTCAGATCATTGAACCAGTGAAACCAAGTGTATTTTTAAAAATGTGTGCAAACCAGAGCCATGCATGGCTCCTTCCCCAACCCCCCCTCCACCTCATTGTCAGGATTATTGCTGCCCCATTCACTGATGGTGAGAAGAAAAGCAGGAAGAGGGCTGCAAGCTAAAGATGGTTGGTGCAGAGAACAAAGCAAGAGAGGAGGACCCCATCTTCAATGGAGGGGTCAGTAGTTCACGTCATCAAAATTGAGGGAGCTGGTGAAATCAACACAACCTCGATGTCAGAATCAAGCTCCAGGAATGAGGATCAAGGAGAGCAGTCAGCAGCTGGCCACGTGTCTAGGACTGTCCAGAGAGATGGAAGCCTGATATTGTCGGGATATTTACTTTGAAAAGCTCGAGTCCATCAGGCTCTAGGTAGAAGGCTACCATACACACCCAAACCTCACTGATTGCCAAGCAGTGCTCTCACTGGCTCGAGGACTGGGTCAGATGGGACCCCTAAACCAACTGTGCCCCGAACAAGCCTGGGCAGATGTAATCCAGCTCCAGCCCCACGAGAATGCACTCATTTCCCAGTGATGAGGGTGCTGGCCATGTTTCTCCAGCATCCATGGTGTGACTCTGAACCAGAGGGAGGATTTCTGGGCAAAAGTATAGGGAACTTTAGCCAGCTAATAATGAAAATTTAGGGTGCCAAAGGGCAGACATATTTAGAGAGCTGGGTCCTTTGATCTCATGTCCACGTGTAGTCAGCTTCCTGGAGTTGGGGGCTAACGTGTCGTGATTGATGCAGTGGGTTAGACTCAACTGCACAAAGTTTACGATTCAGCAATGTCTGCCTGACATTTATTACCACTCAGACTGGCAGTCATAAATCCAGCTTCATTGTTACAGTCAAATGACTCCTCTCATGAGACAAAGGAACAAAGGGGAATAATCCACAGCTGTGCTATTCATCCTTTGTCATATCAAAAAAAAGGGAAAAAAAAGTTTAGAAATGAATAGGTCATGTTGTAGCAGATTCATATTTATGGACATGCACGCATGTATTCTATAGACAAATGCTATATAAAAACATCTGCTAAGCTCAGCTCCACCTATGAAAATAATGTTGAGTAGGCGGCTGTCTCATCTCTCTGTGTTAGAGTCAAACCTATCACAAGCACTTCTTGCTAGCTGCAAGTGTGGGTTCTGGAAACAAGGAAAAGCCCAACAGGCAGGCAGAGTTACTGACATAGATGCTTGTGGGGACAGGTGGCTGGTAAAGATGCTTGAGCCTGGGGTTGGGGGCTGGGGGGAGGCAGTCGGAGACAGATAAAGGTGCCTCTTGGGAATTCATACGGACAGCTTATGGAAAGCTTTAATCTTTGCTCTTCTGGGAAGCTATTTCCTGTTGGAGTTATACTAGCCACATCCTTCTATATAGGGTTCTAAATCATCATGTATTTTTAAAAACAAGAATGATCAAAATGAAAAAGAGGAGCAAGATCCTCTTAATGGCTTCTTCCAACTCTTACACTGAATGGTTCTATTTTACATCAAACAATTATTAGCTAGTTGGATGATAGAAAAGAGGAGAGAAGAAGAAATGCATATAGCTAATTGGTTTAAATGCTATAATTCTTTAATAAAAGTCTCACTGAGTGTGTGAGCTCAGGCGTTTCCTTCTCCAGAGGAACTTCGGACCCCTGGATAGAATCTGTGTTTCTTATGTCTCCTGCATTGGCAGGAAGGATCTTTACCACTAGCGCCACCTAAAGTATCACTCATCTCGCCTTAAATAGTGAGAAACTGAAGCTCAGAAAACTTCCATAACTTGCCCAAGATCATAGAGCAAATAAACGGCAGAACCATATTCTAAATTCAAGTTATTTTTTAACTCCTCCATCATTTCCTTTATAGTATCCCCTTGGTTTGGAACTTTTTATTCAGTAAATAATTATTAAATTGATATATGCACAGAACCCATACAACTCTTTTAGTCTTTGCTGTAAACTGGATTGCCAGGGTTTAAGAAAAAAAAAAGGTAAACAGGTTTTGGTTTTCACCTCCTAGAGGTACCCATCTCTATTCTCAGAGAATAGAGCTTTGGCGAAAGAAGAGTGATTGCAAAGAAAAGCTGGTTTGTTCTCTTCAAATCCTAGCAACAAGCCAGATAACATCAGATATTTCCTAGAAGTAGGAATTGTGCTCTGTCTTTACAACACCTGCAGCGATCAGGCTTTAGAGTAACCAAGACATGTGTTACTGGATAAGGACTGAGTCTATATCCACCCAGAGAGAAGCTTACCACTCACCTGGGAAGATGGGCAGGTTCTGAACTAGTGAGTGACTGAAATTAAAAAAACTAGTTCATTTGCATTACAATGCCATCAAAGAAGTAAATGGCTGGCAGAATCCCCCAGGTGTGGAACACTCAGGTTATTATAAACCTCCATGGGTAGCTTGTAAAGGATTCCAGAATAGTGTTCATCACAATTAAACTCTACAACTAAAGAACACTGAGAGATGGTAGCTTATATAAAGAAGTAGGTGATGAGCTTGTAATTGACTTTAAAATAAGTGGTAAGGAACAAGATAATGAAGACAGAGCCTTTAAAAAAGATACCGAGTCAGAAGTAGAAACCTGTTGGCTTTTAAAAAATGTGTCTCCAAAATGCCAAGTATTCTCCATGCCCTGACTATATTTTCCTGTTGTTAATTACTTTAACAGCAACATGCTCTAGTTAAGCAAGAGGGCTGGAGAAAAGGACACACCACTGAGAAGTTCTGAATATGTGGTCCTTGTAGCCAATCAATAGGAAAGCTGCAAAGGAGATCCAGCAAGAGAAAGGAAGAATGAATGTGGGAGAAAAAGGGAAGGAAAACTCAAACCATTTATGAACGCTCTTCCAACTGACTGTGGACACCTGGAGGCCAGAGGATGTCTTTTCTCTCATGGATGTGGTCTTCCAAAGGCTTTGACAGTTCTAAGAGTTGCTGCAGACTGACTTCCTTGTAGTATGACTGTCCTTCTTTCCATTAGTCTCAAGCTCAGCCAAAGAGATTATTTGTTAAAAAACTTTTTATTTTATGTTGAAGTATAGTTGATTCACAATACTGCATTAGTTTCGGGTATACAGAAAAGTGATTTAGTTATACATATACATGTGTCTATTCTTTTTCAAGTTCTTTTTCCTTTTGTTCCATAATATTGAACAGAGTTCCCTGTGCTACACAGTAGGTCCTTGTTGGCTCTCCATTTTATATTAAAAAAAATTAATGTGGAATCTACAAAAATGTTAGAGATGAAGCTTTTTGCAAAGCAGAAATAGAGATACAGATGTAGAGAACACATGGATGACACATCAAGGGGAAGCAGGGGTAGGATGAATTGAAAGACTGGGTTTGGCGTATTACATACACACTATATGTATAAAACAGTCAACTAATGAGAACCTACCGTAAGCACAGACTTCTACTTAACGCTCTGTGGTGACCTCAATGGGAAGGAAATCCAAAAACAAGGGGGTATATGTGTATGTATAGCTGATCCACTTTGCTGTACAGCAGAAACTAACACAACATTGTGTTAGCAACTATACTCACACAAAATGTTTTTTAAAAGAGAGATGATCTTTTTGACAAGAGAGAAAAACATCCTTACTACCTTGCTTACACATATGCAGCATTGATGATGTTGGAATTCATATCGGGGGAGCCAATCTCATCTTTCCATTCTGAGCTTCTTCGGACTATTTACAGCCAGAGCAGTAAACTGATGGGACACAAGGTTGACCCAACGCAGCAACTCTTTGGAGTCTGAACGGTGAAACCGCCGGTACTGCTGCTGTTATGGATACCAATTAACACTCGATCCAGCTGTGAAGACAATATCCAGCAACATGAGGACAGACAATGACAGCCTGATTTTAAAGTAGAACACTTGGTCACTGAGTTGGCCACTGCAAGGAAACCTTTCCTGGCCCATCATTTGTGGTTTTATGGTCAGACTTTTAATCTTTTTTAAAGTCAGGTAGAAAAATGCACTGAATTCTCAGAATTGCCAGGATGCAATAGGGGAATCCATTATTATGAATAGCAATTTCACTTTTCCCCTTTAATTAAAAAAACTGACTAAATTTACAGCCAAGTGCACTACACTGTACATTTCTTCAACGTTGTGAAACTGAATCAGCCCTTACTGATCCTGGTGGCCACTTGGGGAATGAGAGAACTTGAGCATGGACTTCAGTCTCTGTTGGTGTGTCAGTTTGGCACAGAAGGATACTTGGAGTGCTCTTCACAGTGTAACATGTTCATGATAGTTGGATGTAGGGGGACAGAGAATATATTATTTTTTTTTCCTTCACTCATATAATTTGAAGAGTATAGAATGTGGTTTTTAAAGGTCAGAATGAATTGCTAACGAAGTTGAGGCATTTGAAATTAACTAATAAAACTGCTCCTCAGAATGGTGACTAAGGAGCAATTAATCATGTGGGGAAAATGGCAGCTGAGTAGACCCAGCAGGAAAATTTCTTTTTAACTAGTTGCCATAGAGCCTTCAAATGGCATTACTGAGAAGCTGTTTGGTTTTAATTCCTTTCCTTTCTCTTAGGCTATATACTTTTTAAAGAAAAAACAACCAATGTGCACCATTTTTCTAGAAAAAGAGAAGCCAAGGCAGACGCTCCCCTGCCCAGACTCTTGCAGACATTCAGAAGTATATGGACTGGCCATGACTCTTCCCTCTTTAACGCAGCATGGGGAGGAATCAGGGTTACATTATGTAGGTATAAACTTCACCTTATTCTAATTAATTTTTAAATATAAATCACTGGCTATTTTGGGCATTTTTTTTCATTATACAAAAATCAATTTTATTTCATTAGCAACAAAACAAAAAAAATGAAATTTAAGAAGATGTCATATAAATCGAAATTTTAAAAATGTGTGGTCTAGTCACCAAGTCGTGTCTGACTCTTGGTGACCACATGGACTGTAGCCCACCAGGTTCCTCTGTCCATGGGGTTTCCCAGGCAAGAATACTGGAGTGAGTGGGTTGCCATTTCCTTCTCCAAGCATTTAAGCTGTTATAACACAGGGACTTCCCTGGTAGTCCAGTGGTTAAGACTCTGGGCTTCCACTACAGGGGACATGGGTTCCATCCCTGGTCAAGGAGCTAAGATCCCACACGCAGGACAGCAAAGCCAAAACAGAAAAGGAAAAAAAAAAAACCTATTATAATGCAAAATGACTTATTATACTCTTTAAAATGAGTGTTGACCTCCCCTCCTTCCTACCTTGGAGAACACCTGCTTTAAAATCTGCTTAAGGAAGCATTTTGTGTTTGCATCTAGATGCTTTGCGTTTCTATATGGACTACATTTGCCGGATTTGAGTTAGATATCCTGAGTCCATGGGCTTCCCAGGTGGCGCTAGTGGTAAAGAACCTGCCTTCCAATGCAAGAGACTTAAGAGATTCAAGTTTGATCCCTGGGTGGGAAGATCTCCTGGAGAAGGGAATGGCAACCCACTCCAGTATTCTTGCCTGGAGAATTCCATGGACAGAGGAGCCTGGTGGGCTACAGTCCATGGGGTCACAAAGAGTCAGACCAGACTGAAGCGACTTAGAACACACCCTTAGTCCATATGCTGAGACTCTCAGAATTTCATTTCACATCAAAATATTTATACATGAAATTTCAAGTTAAATTTATCAACATAAAGATAACAATAAAATAACCAGATAGTTCAGACGTGCATATCTTAAAGTAGAAAGCTCAGGCAGCATTTAACCCAGAGATTTGTATTTGTGAGCACTTGACATGTATTAATTAGCTAATCCACACCATAAACCTATGAAGTAGTTCAGCATGACTTTAGGATGAATACATTAGGTAAGACACCAGAGAAGAAAAAAAAATTCCATCCCCAAAATCGTATGCTGATAGGAACCTTCTTATTCCGGTCATGAAAGAACAGTCATCAGTTCTTTGTACGAGCTGATCAAACAAAGATTATATAGCTTGGATGGAAGACAGAAAGAGTAGTGATTTTATTACCTGACCGTTTTGTTGGTGCCGTTTAGTCGCTAAGTCATGTCTGACTCTTTGCAAGCCTGTGGACTGTAGCCCACCAGGCTCCTCTGTCCATGGGTTTTCCCAGGCAAGAAGAATACTGGAGTGGGTTGCCATTCCCTTCCCCAGGGGATCTTTCTGACCCAGGGACTGAACCCATATCCCCTGCATTGACAGGTGGATTCTTTACCACTGAGCCACCAGGGAAGCTCCACCTGAGAGTTTAGAAAGGTTTTCTTATTGGAGTTCCAATATTCTGTGTTCATGTGACCTGTCAGAAACTCCCCACTCAAAGGCCAGCCTTAGAAGAGGTGTGTGACACCCTCCCCGCCTCCCACTTACCCCAGGATTCAAATTTCCCAGTGGAAGTAAGAAAAGCTATCACATGTTCTTCCCTCCTGGTCTGATGGCTCTAATAACCTCACGTCAAAATAAAGGTAGAAGTCAAGTGAAGTGAAACTCACTCAGTCGTGTATGACTCTTTGTGACCCCACAGACTATACAGTCCATGGAATTCTCCAGGCCAAAATACTGGAGTGAGTAGCCTTTTCCTTCTCCAGGGGATCTTCCCAACCCAGGGATCGACCCAGGTCTCCCACATTGCAGGCAGATTCTTTACCAGCTGAGCCACCAGGGAAGCCCAAGAATACTGGAGTGGGTAGCCTATCCCTTCTCCAACAGATCTTCCCAAACCCAGGAATCAAACTGGGGTCTCCTGCATTGCAGGTGGATTCTTTACCAACTGAGATATGAAGGAAGCCCTAGAAAGGTATAAAGGCTCCTATAGATCCCATGTATGTTTATATGTCATCTAAGAGGTAAAAGGAAAACAAATTCTATTGGTTTTTGTAGTCAAGCAACTACAGATAAGTTTTATTACTACTTTTATGAGCCAGAGGGATCACTGGAGTCCTCTCTACTTAGCAGATTGCTTTATCATCATATTTATGAGTGTGCCTGCCTAGGGAGAATATGTATAATGAAAACTCGTTAACTTGAGTCTCATTCCCATGGCATTTGTGGCCAATGGCCCAGAAGCCAGCCTGAAGTTTTCCTCTGTACCTAAAAAAGAAAAACTCTTTGCAAAGAAAGTGCACTGCATGGCCAGTACTGTAGATTTCCTCTCTCTGAGACACCATAGACTATTTCAGCTACTTAGTGAGTATCCTTTTAAATATAAAAATATTCCTCTAATATAAGCACACAATTAGCCTTGTGTGTTGGGGCTTCCCCAGTGGCTCAGTGGTAGAATCTGCCTGCCAATGCAGGAGATGTGGGTTGATTGCTGGGTCTGGAAGATCCTTTGGAGGAGGGCATGGCAACCCACTCCAGTATTCTTGCCTGGAGAATCCCTATGGACAGAGAAGCCTGGAGGGCTGCAGTCCATGGGGTAACAAAGAGTCAGATGCGACTGAACACTGAGGCTTGTGTGTTAACTCCAAAGCGTTTTTCCCTCATGGGGGTCAACTCCAAATGGGCAGCAGTTGGTTGGTCTAGTTGATACTGCTACAAGTATTATGGATTGGTGCCAGTACTTTGAATACTGACGATTTGGATACTCTCACTCTTTCAAACAGATAGGGTTCTCCCTTGGTTCCCTGAATGGAGATTTTAAGGGAAATTTTTGGACTCTTCTGTCTCCTGGAATCTCCCCTGTAATCAGATGGTCCTTCCAGAGCAGTAGGTCTGCAGGGGCTCATCCTTTCCACCAGAATTTGTATGGCTATCTGATATTCTTCCCTTACATCTCAATCCCATCATTCCTCATGAAATTGGAAGGTAAGAAACTACCTAATTAAACAAAAAGAACCATTCCCACCCAATAAGAGACAAAAGCAATAAGCCCCCAGCTTCCCTAGCTGAGACGCTCCCATTCAACACTTCCCCAAATAGAAATCACATCCGTCGCAGAATATGTCACCTCCATGGTACACAGGAATGATCATTCCTTTTATTTGCATGGACAGAATTAAAGAAATTTGAAAACAAATCACAAGACCTCTGGTAGGGTGTTTACTTGGACTTGACAGATTACCAAAGAGCCATGGTATCTAGATAAGGAATTCTAAAATAATCTGATATCTATAAAGGGTTTGGCACAGCCTCTCTGAAAAGCAAAAGAGATTTAAATTCATCGGTGTGTCTATATTGTTATTAACAACAATAATAAAAAAAACACTATAACACAAACAGAAACAAAGATTTTTTTTTTCTCTTTCTTTTTTACTTAGTGCTTATTTTACAGCAGACTTGACAAAGAAAGCTTTATTTTACACATTCAAAGAAAAGTCATCATGGGAAGTTTGTAGCTCTGTGGTGTGCTTTCCAAAACAGAAAAATATATTCTTCCTATCAAAGCTTCCTTCCTTCCCACGGGACGGACCGTGGCTGGTGAGACTGGCGGGGCTGGCTCTCTCTGAAGTCACAGAAACTGACAAGCCTGCTCTCTCCTGAGTGGACCCTTCTCAAGAGAACAGGGCCAAATTGCAAACACCTCCATAAAGACACTGTGCATCCCTAAGTCACTTCATTTATTGCTCCCCGAGTTGTAACCACCTTAGGTCTCTGTGGAAAAATCACAGACACCCAGAAAACCCTGACATGGGGAGACCAACCCCCTGTGGTCACAATGTACAAAGGGCAACCCCAGTCAGGGCTCTAAGAAGCATTCAGACTAGAGTGTAAATGCCCAGCTTTGCGGTGAGCCTGCAGGACAACAAATCCAGTTGCCGTGCAGAAGATTTCAACCTAGAGATTTCAACCTCAGACACATCCCCCTTCAGAGAGGAACGGTTTTCCAGTCTGCCATACTGGCCAGTGGCATTCTCTCCAGAGTGGCTGAATCTCAGCTCAGCAAGAGGACTTGAGTGACAAAGACAGGAACGGGTGACCTCAATGTCCAAGGTGGTTATTTGTGCAGAATTCCCTCATTTCTTTCCAGATCCTCCTTGCCCTACACGAACGTCCACAATTCAGGCCAACTTCATAAGAAAACATTCTTTTATTTTCCTCTCATTCTGGGGCTGATCGTTCTTTTCGTGAATGCCTTTGGGAAAACGTTTCATCGAGGTCAACTGCTATTAAGACATTTTTGCCTAAGAGGATCATCATGCAGGCAAACTAATTCTTTTCCTAAGCTATTATTTTGGCAGCTTGCAAAAGAGGACTTGGCTTAACCTTGAGAAACTGTTCTTTGAATGATCAGGAAAAAAGAAAAGGAGGATTTCTCCTTGATTTACCGTCCTTATTCTTGATCGGATGGCAAAGCTGGCTCGTATTTTTGAAGGCGAAATGAGAATTTGTGTCCATTATATAACTTCTACTAATAGTGGTCAGGTTCTGTGCACATTGCCACCAATTGTGTTCAACACGATGAAAAAATAAAGTTTATTTCTTGATAGACGTGGTTTGCATTTCCACCAGCAAGGAGTTAACAGAATAATTACATGGTGAAGAAATCTGAGAATAAATTGGAAACTGAGATTTTTTTTCCCCACTGTCTTTAAGTTTGAATGATGCTCCTGCTGTTTGCTATAGGATTATGATGTAGAACATGTGCTAAATATATTATCAGGAAAGAATTTTTCCAAAATCCATCCACATATCATAGCTTACCACAAAATTAAAAAAAAAAATAGAAAGAAAGGAAGCTCATTCATTCCCCAAAACTAAGATTAGTCCTATGTTAATCTGAATCCTCATGAGAAATGTTCATTGTTCGTGAACAGATCTTCCTCTGGTGGTTGGTAAGCATTTCTCCAAGGCAGAAAATCCTGACTTCTTTCCTCATCTCTTGATTGATGTTCTTACTACTTATTCTTCAGGCTGTAAGACAGAAGGAAACACCATTTTATCTGCTTTCATAATTACATATTTCAATCTTCTCCCCACCCACCCTCTCTCTCAAGCTCTTCCCACCCCCGACACCACTTTAGCCATCAAATTAAAGTAAGGATGAATCGATAGAATGAATTGTTGAAGTTTTCAATAAGCTGTGTATATCTTAATTCAATTACCAATGTCACCTCTGTGTATGCACAAGAAAAACTCTATTTCTACTTTGGCAAACCAGACACCAAATTCATTCTGAAAGTTCTTGTGAAAATGAAAATAATAAGTTGAATCTTATGTACGGTGTATTGCAAATACCCATCCGTAAGATTCAGGTTTCACTCATTGCAAAGCCCTCCTTTTGGGAGGAAAGAATAATTTTATAGCATTTAGATTTCAAAGAATTACAAGTGCTCTTCTCAGTTCATTTGGAATTTTCAGTTAAATAGGAAAACATTGCTTCTGGTCTTGCTCTCAAAAAGTATTGATTGAAAGCAAATAGATAACCAACTTTTAAACAGGTTTTTAGTCTTTGTTCTTTGTGGTAAAAAGATGCCTCCATATATTACATTCCTACCACGTGACAAAATTTCCACATTTATTATTATTATTGTTATTAGCTGCATTGGTGGGGGCAGCATGTGGAACTTCCGGAGCTAGGGGTGGAACCCCACACCGCCTACAGTAGAAGCCCAGAGTCTTAAACCCTGGCCTATCAGGAAGTGAAGTGAACTCGCTCAGTCGTGTCTGACTCTTTGCAACCCCATGGACTGTAGCCTGCCAGGCTCCTCTGTCCATGGAATTCTCCAGGCAAGAATACTGGAGTGGGTTGCCATTTCCTTCTCCAGGGGATCTTCCCAACCCAGGGATCAAACGCAGGTCTCCCACATGGCAGGCAGATGCTTTATCCTCTGAGCCACCAGGGAACACATCAGGGAAGCCCACACTAATTTTACGTTATAATGTAATCCCCTCAACCACCTTTAACGTGAATGTCATTTCTCCCCATTTTAAAGGTAAGAGCAGTGAGACTAAATTTGGCTAAGTTACCAGAACAGCCATCAGCTGCCAAGGCAGGGAGTCGAATCCTGGGAAAGATCAAAATCAAAGGTGGAAAGAGCTTGTTGACAAGACGTGAAAGGGATTTTTCTTACACTGAAGAAGGTTTCTTCTGTCTGCAATCAGCCTGCCGAGTCGTATCTTTTAACAATCTCCATTTACCCTAAGGCTATACTTTAGGACTGAGGGTGACAATGTGCTGCTAAGTTCTGCTAAGTCACTTCAGTCGTGTCCGACTCTGTGCGACCCCATAGATGGCAGCCTACCAGGCTCCCCCGTCCCTGGGATTCTCCAGGCAAGAACACTGGAGTGGGTTGCCATTTCCTTCTCCAGTGCATGAAAGTGAAAAGTGAAAGTGAAGTTGCCCAGTTGTGTCCGACTCTTAGATGCTAGACAATGTGCTAGAGTAGGTCAGAATCATTGCATAGATTTTCCTGTTCAACACTGAGATCTAAATATCTTAGCAGAAATCTGATAAATGAAAACACACACACCACAAAGGAAAATTCTTCTACTCACCTAGAAGCACACAGCATATCTTGAAATTTTATTTTCCAAAAAACAGTGTTGTCATAGAATATTCTTAGGATCTGAATAAGAATTAAATGCTCTTGGGATAATGTAGACCAAAAGAAAATGGAGACTACTTGCATTTGAGGGTGGGGGGGTAGCTTGAAATTTTGCCTTGGAATGACCCTGGTAACCACAGATGCTTTTTAATAGTTGTTATAAAAAGAAAGAGCCTGTTTTAGAATCTCACATTCAGCGTCTGCTACCATCCGGTCACGACCTAAGGAAATTCTACAGTTCTTGTCATCTTCCTGAATTAATGTGACATAGAGGTTGGAAGTTCTCACTAAGCAAACAAGTATAATCGCATTTTTAAAAACTGCAAAGATGAACACTTTTCAAATGAAAATGAGTTTGAAGTGCAGTATGTCCACATAATAGTAAGAAGACCAAATATATTCCTAGCTGAGCAGACTTCAATCCTGATTATATCGTTCAGAAGAAACCACAAGAGAGGTTTTGGTTTTTCATTTTTTTTTTTAAACTTATAGTAAAAGTGTTATACTAAGAACATAATCCCATAATGAGGAAAAATAGTGCACTCTTCTTTTTTATGGGCAGAATAATTATTCAGATCCTTCCTAAACACACAGAAGTAATGACAAATTAAAATGCCTTCCAATTCCATACAGCTTTTATAATTATTCAGCCGTTACTGTTATTATTGCTGGAAAGCCTCCTTCGTAGTTTAGTCAGCATCCCATCTGATACAAAAGAACATGGAAAATTTTACTGCTATTAATAAATATGCAGCCATCCAATCCAAGAAGAAAATTTTTTCTCATCTGAGAGATAAGCTGCATAATTCATGTATTTTCAGAAATTTCCTTAAATAGAAAATTGAAGAAAGGCATAGGAGAAAAAAAAAAGAATTCAGTACATTGCTTCCATTTGTGGGCAGGGATGGTCTTTGTTTTCAGTCTTCAATGTGATTCTGTTTGAAGAGACAATTTCAGTTGCATTGTATTCATACCAATCAAACAGAACTCACTTTATTTTCGACTTGTATCATGGTAAAAATGATGACAATGTGATCTTTTCTTTCATTATCTAAAAAATAAGACCCTGTAATTAAAGGTTACTGGGACTTTTCTTGGGATTTTAGAATGCAATGAGAAAAGCTTAAAACAATTTGTGATGGGTATCTCTGATTTTCAAGAGAAGTTTCCACATCAGTACACAGTGTGGCTTCCACGATCCCCAGTCCTGTTGGAGTTCTTGCCCCCAAAAGGGACGTGTACATGCATGCTTAGTCCACTCGTGCCCAACTCTTTGCGACCCCATGGACTGTAGCCCACCAGGCTCCTCTGTCCGTAGGATTCTCTGGGCCAGAATACTGGTGTGGGTTGCCATTCCTTGCTCCAACGGATCTTCCTGACCCAGGGATCAAAATCAAGTCTCCTATACTGCAGGTGGTTTCTTTGCTGTCTGAGCCACCAGGGAAGCCCTAAAAAGAGATGGGATGGCCTTAAAAACAGGTCTTGGATTTCAAAGTCCCACTCAGAGAAGAGTCACATGTGCAGGGCCAGTTGGTAAAAAGCTTTTCTTTCCACTAATCACCCTGTTTACCCATCTGACCTGACAGGTCCGGAGAGTAAGGATGCTCTGAATGGGCTGTGAGACAGAAGTGTAATGCTGTCTGATAAAGACTTAATACCTGAAAAGGAGTCTTAAATGCTGAAATTAAACTGTTCTCACCATTGAAAATGACCAGAAATGTACACAGTTTTCTTAGATATTATCAAGGTGACAGAGAGAAGTAGAGAAAGCGTTCAGACCAAGTGCGTTTAAAGTGGTGAGTAAGGGAAAATGAAATGAATCATTACCCCCAGGTTGAATTTACAGTTTGATAAACCAATCAAATAGCAAAACAGAACATCCTCAGTTCTGATTAAGCCCAGTTTCTGACAGCCAGGCAGCAGTTAGCAGTGACATGAACCATGAAGCTCTAAGCCGTGTCTTATCTGAAATGATATGCCCAGGATCCATCAGATGAGGAGTTATGTTCCAAAATCTTCCACAGACACGTTTCCGGACAGTCGCTGACTTTGAACTTATTCAACCCACTGCCTGTGCCTAAAAGGACTTCCAAGGGCTTGCTATCTTTGCCCGAGGTATTAAGACAGTGACAATAAACCAGATTGAATTATATTTCCATAATCGAACATCAGCAATCTCTAGTCTTTCTTTCCCTACATTTTCTAACTTGAATCCACAGTAGAAATTCAAGAGTTTTTCCTGACCTGTTTCTTCCTCTCCCGCACCCCATAACCAATCAACCGTAAATCTGACTGGCTTCGTTTCGCTCTCCCAAGGGTTATTTGCTCTGCATCCGCTGCCCCTGCCCTATTTCTGGACCTTGACACTGCACCATCTTCTATCTGGTAAGTTTTGCAACCACCCTGCTGTCTCCTCACACTGCAATCATACTAACCCTAGGTTCCCATCACCTACCGGAAGGAAATACAATCACAAAAGTCCTCTGTGATGTGACCACCGCCTTCTCCTGCATCTCCATCTTTTTGTTGGTCACCTTCATGATCACGCGGAACCCTGACCACAGAGACCTGCTTCAGGTCTCCAAACCTGCCAGGCTCCCACGTGCTGCTACAGTGTCTTTCTTCCTCCAGGGAGCTCATCCATGTCACGTGCTCTCATCCTGCTTAGTAGAAGCATATTTGCTCACGATATCCTTTCAGAAAATAACCCTGACAAGCTGTAACAAAATAAATGGATTTGGAAACTTCTGAGCTGCTTCTCAGGAGCAGAGAATAGAACGCCAAGAAAATGTCCAAGCTACAGAAAGTGATTGGTAAACTGCTACACCCAAGGCAAGGGATGCAGTGTGCTTTGCTTCTGTGAGGGGTGAATGGAGGGAATAAGAGGGGTGGGGGTAAAGGGCGAGGAGATAAAGAAGATAAGAGGGAAGGGGGAAGGAGATGAGGCAGAGAGAGTAGACCAGGAAGACAGTGTTGTTCCGTGCATGATGCTATCTCCATGATCCTCAAAACTTGTCTAAATACATAAAATATTTGCAAAGTGTTATTATTAGTGGAAATCTATGTAGTCTGATTGATACAGGGGCACTCAAAGTTATAAGGGGAGAAAGATATAGAAAGACCACAAGACACTGGAAGTTAAAAGAAGAGATAGGGCTTTGTGTCCTAACAGGTTGCATGAACTTTGTTGGGTGTCCTGAGCCAACCCATGATGACTGAGAGTGGATGAAGTTCAGCTGGGCTATGCAAGGGGAACTTCTCCAAACCTTCTTAGAAAAGCAAATCTCATATATTTTATAATCCATTAAATACAGAAATAACTTGCAAAGATTCAGGCTAATTCAGAGAAAATGCAGATAGTCTGAACATTCAAGGAACTGAGACTATTCTGAAGTAAACAGTATTTAAAATGAATGCAGCTCTTTCACTTCCTAATATACTTAGAGTAACAAAATTGAAAAGACCGATCTGTAATTAACTTACCAAAACACCTAAGAAAACAAGCCTCCTCTGCTTATACAGAATTTGCATTGTTTATATGCAAATGAAGGCTCCTGATGTGTTTGAGAACGATTTATCCCCTTAAGAAGGCAAATATTCTCTTTATAATCTTGTTTACTTTATTCATTTGCTTTGCAAAACATTTTTCATCAAGATCACAAGATGTTAGAGGCAGAAGAGACCCCAGGGAAGTCCAAAGTCCTCATAGTACAGATAAGAAGCTCCATGGACCCTGAAGCACCCCCATATACCCTCAGCATTCTTGAGGTCTGCTACCCTCGCACCCCATTCCTCTGATGCTGGGGGTCCAGCTATAGCTGGGGCAGATGCTAACAGAGCAAGGATCCTGCAAAGCTTTAGGTTCAGGGCATCACCAGGACCCATCTGCCTCCCAGTTTGAAGCAAGAGATTCCAGTACCATTTCCAGATGCACTGTAGGCTTTGTAAATCTCTGTTTCTAAGCCCCAGCTCCTACTTTAGCTCCCTCAGGAGATCTTGGCTGACTCCCTCTTACCCCAGTCCCATCCTGATTAGCTGCCCATCCTAAGCGTGTTCCTCTATTTTTTTTTTTTTTTTAAATTAAGGTTGCAGATGGAATAAAGTAGTTAACCAGCTGATTTATTTATTTGGCTGCATTGAGTCTTAGTTGCAGCACGCGGGATCTTCATTGCATCAAAGGGCATCTTTCATGGCTCCGCACGGACTCTCTAGTTGTGGTGCCCAGGCTTCAGTAGTTGCAGTGCGTGGGCTTTTGCTCTGCAGCACGTGGGACCTTAGTTCCCCAATCAGGGATTGAACCCATGTCCTTTGTATTGCAAGGCAGATTTCTAACCACTGGACCACCAGGGAAGTCCCTCCGCTACTGTTCTCCTAACTACATCCTATAGCCAACTTTCATATACTTTCTGCCCACCCTGCAAAGAAATCCAGGGCTCTGTTTCTATATTTTCAGTGCTTGGGATAAGGCCTGACACAGGCCTTATTAATGCATCAGCTTCTCCAAATAAACCCAGGAAGAAAAACCGGAGAGAGAATCAATCGTCTCCTAGGGAATGGAGCCTCACTCTCAGATTCTCACATTCCTCTTTTTCTGACCCATCTTAGCCAAGTCCGCTTCTATGCTGCATTTTTAGATAAGAAACACAATTAAGAATTCAAAGCATATCTCTATTTTTATCTTCTTCTACTCCTCTTCTTACAGATGCAAGGGACTTCTGATTTAAAGTTAGGAAACTTGGTTTTTAAACTCCAACACCAATTGCTACTACTTGGATATTCATGGATCACATTTTTAATTTTGTTTAGTCTCAATGCATGCACTGCCAAAAAAAATCACTAATAGATAAGAAAAATGAGGTAACATGTATAAATGTGTCCAGTAACCACTAAAATTTAGAAATTCAAAGGTCCTTATCCTTGATCTTAGTCAGCTGAAAGAGACACTTTTGATGTAGCTGCTATATAATAAAAAATTTAGCAGATTTTTTGTCCTGGATTCTTGGGTGGAGGTCCTGAGCCCTTAGAATTTCCCAACTCATAAGAGTATCTTTGTTATTCAGTACAGGCTCTGATAGTGTTGGAGAAGGGAACAGCTTGGGTAGCTCCAGTATTCTGGCCTGGAGAATTCCGTGGCCTGGAGAATTCCATGGGGTCGCAAAGAGCCAGACACAACTGAGCGACTCTCACTTTCTGACAGTGTATGCTAACAAGGTGTTGCCTGGTAAGTCCCAGGATAATTCCAGGGTGGGGGCTGGCCATGCCAGATAGACTAGCCAGCAGATTAGAGAATTGGGGCTTTCAGCCAAATGCTATTACTCTGACCCCAGGGGAAGGGAGGGTGGCTGGAGACTGAGGTCAGTGATGTGGCAGATGATTCAATCCATCACACTGAAAAAAAGAGAAGCCCCAATAAAAACTCTGGACACTGAAGCTTAGTTAAGCTTCCTTGTTATCCTGTGAACACATCAGAGTGCCAGGACAGTGGGTGGTGCCCCCTGATTCCACAGCGAGAGGGCACAAGAGCTCTGCACCTGGGAGCACACAGACTTTACCTGGTGCATCTTGTCTGGGCCTGATTTCTATGCTTTACAAAGGTCCCCAAACTTTTTGGCTCTAGGTACCGGTCTGATGGAAGACAAGTTTCCCATGGACCAAGGGGGAGAGGGGTGGTTTCAGGATACTTCAAGGGCATTACATTTATTGTACACTTTATTTCTAGTATTATTACATCAGCTGCACTTCAGATGATCAGGCATTAGATCTTGGAGGCTCGGGACCCCTGCTTTATAATTAAACTGTAATCATTTAAGTCTAGTATTATCTTGAGGTCTGCAGTTCCCTCTAGTGAACTGTCTAACCTGAGGAAGTGGTAGGGGCCCTGGAAGTTGTAGACAGCTGGTCAGAAGTGCAGGAAGCCTGGGGTCTTGCAGATGGGGTCTGCAGGGAGGGTGGTCTGGTGGAAGATTACACCCTCACCTCCTGAAGGCTTTGCAGACTCCAGGCAACCGGTGCCAGAAGCATACTGCCGTGCGGCAGCAGCTCACCAACCCGGCTCGGCCTCTGCTGTAGTGGGCAGAGCCCAGCCCCGTCTCCGCGTGGGCCGGGCCCCAGGCAGGGACAGGGGCCGGGCTGGGAGCTTCTCTGCGGTGGTGCATAAGGTCGAGGCAGCTCTGTGGTTATGAGAGAGACAGCTCTGCCATCACATGCTGGACCTCACACCCCAGACCTGACACTCACGACACCCATGGCCTTTACCTCTGTTTCCTGATCCTTAAGATGGGAATGACATAATATTCATAATAGCATAGAGCTCGTGAGACTGCTTCAAGATTAAATGAGAGGGGAATTCCCTGGTGGCTCAGCGGTTAAGATGCCATGCTTCCAATGCAGGGGACATAGGTTCAATACCTGGCTGGGGAACTAAGATTCCCGTATGTTGTGTGGTGTAGCCTAAAAATGAAAAAACGTACTACTTTTAAAAATCTATTAATAAAAAAGACTAAATCAGTTAACACGTGGAAGTATTATGTACCTTGTGCACACAGAGCAATAAGTAAATGTCCTCTCTTATGATCGCTAAGCTCTCACTGTTGGTATTAGTATTACTTACTCTGCTACATGAGCGCTGCTTTAAGCTAAGTCAATAACTGTATCTTACATAAGAGACAGGAACAGAGACAGGCTGTTGAAGAGAAATATGCTTTCTACAATAGAAGCCAAGGGCGGCTCTGGTTCTGTGTGTTTCTAGAGTGGTGAAAGGTCATGGGAAACCATGGAGTATGGCATAAAGATACTGGGGTAGGAGGAAAGCTAATATTTCATGGGTTCTCAACATCCTCTCCTGCAACAACAACAAGAGCAAAAAGCTTAGTGATCTAGACTACGCTGCCCACCCTGGTACCCAGTATAAACATGTGGTATTCAAATGCAAAATAATTAAAATTGAGTAAAATTAAGGTTCATTTCCTCAGTGGGTCCAAGAGAGTGGGGCTATATGTGCACACACAGCCGATTCACTTTGTTGTACAGCAGACGCTAACACAACATTGCAAAGAAACTCTACCCCAATAAAATAAATTAACAAACAAAAAGCTCCCAAAAAGCAAAAATAAAAAATTGTGAAGCAAGGCCTCATGAGGCACATCGCTGAGCGGGTAACCGGGAAGGATGGTGGGCTGGTACGTAGCCAGCTTGCAGGAGGAGAGCTGCTAGGATGAAGAAGGAGAGAAGGATGCTGATGGAGGCAACATGGTATCACAGAGGACTCTGGTACCCAAGTCTACCTGTTGGAAGAGCATAACAATGCAATTTTTGTAAGAAGTTACTTGGTGATTCTTATATTCTTATCAAAACACCAAACCATGGCATGATGGAACTAGTGACCTCCAAAAAGACATTAAATTAAGATCTGGGCCTGGATTTAGCACTCAATATCTACACTGCAAATATAGCGTCCTTTCCCCAACCCTCAGCTTTCTCAATGACTCATTCAAGAGATGGACAGACTGGTTCTCTAGGCCCTTTCACCTCCGTCATTCTGGAATCCTGGGCCAAGGTCACTGCAGCGCAGACAGGTGCAGCCCTTAAGTCACCCAGTTCCAAGTTCAGCAGTTTTCTGTCAGCCCCATCTTAATGACCACAAACTCCAAAATGACAAATCCACAGATAGAGAGGCTTCTATACTTTTTCCTTTCCTTCTCAATTTATTTTCCCTTCACACTCAGAGTTTATTTGCTAATCAGCATCAGCTACAGAGACAGCCAAATCTTTCAGCAGATGCCCAAATTCACTACTGAAATTGTCAGGACATTTCCAATGGAGCCAAACTGTAGCTTAAAAATGTGCAGACAGGCTGAAGAAGAGGACCAAGAAAGCCAGCACGTGCTCGTGGAGAGCCTCTGGGGGACTCTGGTAGCACCGCTCCAGGGCACTCAGGTCTGGACCAAAACAAAGCAAAACACACACTACGAACAGAAGGCAGTGGTGCCCGCAGTGCTGGTGAGGGAAACTCCACGACGTGGAGACAAATCAGCCAAAATTAGAGGCCATCCTAGTAAATTATTCACCCTGATTCCTCACTCTAAATGACTCTAGAAGGATGATCTAAACAGACATTTCTCCAAAGAAGACATCAGTTCAGTTCAGTTCAGTCGCTCAGTCGTGTCCGACTCTTTGCGACCCCATGAATCGCAGCACGCCAGGCCTCCCTGTCCATCACCAACTCCCGGAGTTCACTCAGACTCACGTCCATCGAGTCAGTGATGCCATCCAGCCATCTCATCCTCGGTCGTCCCCTTCTCCTCCTGCCCCCAATCCCTCCCAGCACCAGAGACATACAGATGACTAAAAAGCACATGAGGCAAATGCTCAACATCAATAATTATTAGAGAAATGCAAATCAAACTACAATGAAGTGTGACCTCACACTGGTCAGAATGGCTATCATCAAGCAATCTACAAACAATAAACGCTGCAAGGATGTAGGGAGAAGGGAACCTTCCTACACTGCTGATGGGAATGTAAACTGGTACAGCCACTAGGGAGAAAAGTATGGAGGTTTCATAAAAAAACTAACAATAGAGCTGCCACATGATCTAGCAATCCCACTTCTGGCCATGTGCTGGAGTGGATACATGCACCCTAATGTCCATAGAAACACTATTTACAATAGTCAGGAATTGGAAAGAATCGAAATGTCCATCAACAGGTGAGTGGGTAGTGAAGATGTGGTACATGTATACAACGGAATATTATTCGGAGAGAGAACAAAATAATGGCATTTGCGACAACATAGATGGATCTAGAAATTGTCATACTGAGTGAAGTAAGTCTAACAGAGAAAGACAAATATCATATAATATCACTTATATGTGGAATCTAAAAAAACGAGGAACAATTGAACTTATCTGCACAACAGAAACAGAGTTACAGATGTAGGAAACAAACTTGTTGTTACCAGGTGGTAAAGGCGAAGGAGGGATAAATGGGAAGACTGGCACTGACATAGACGCAGGACTATATGTCAACAAATCTGGAAAACTCAGCAGTGGCCACAGGACTGGAAAGGGTCAGCTTTCATTCCTATCTCAAAAAAGGGCAATGTTAAAGAATGCTCAAACTACTGCACAGCTGCACTCATTTCACATGCTAGCAAGGTTCTGCTCAAAATCCTTCAAGCTGGGCTTCAGTAGTACATGAACTGAGAACTTCCAGATGTACTAGCTGGGTTTAGAAAAGGCAGAGAAGCAAGAGATCAGATTGTCAACATTTGTTGGATCATGGAGAAAGCAAGGGAGTTTCAGAAAAACATCTGCTTCTGCTTCATTGACTACTCAAAAGCCTTTAATGTGTGGATCACAACCAACGGTGGAAAATTCTTAAAGAGCTGAGAGTACTAGGCCACCTTGCTGCTGCTGCTGCTGCTGCTACATCGCTTCAGTCATGTCCAACTCTGTGCGACCCCATAGACGGCAGCCCACCAGGCTCCCCCGTCCCTGGGATTCTCCTTACCTGTCTCCTAAGAAACTGCCGTACATTGGTCAAAAAGCAATAGTTAGAACTGGACATGGAATAACTGACTGGTTCAAAATTGGAAAAAGAGGAAGACAAGGCTGTATATTGTCACCCTGCTTTTTTAACTTCTGTACAGAGTACATCATGCAATATGCTGGGCTGGATGAATCACAAGCTGGAATCAACATTGTTGGGAGAAATATCAACAAACTCAGATATGTAGATATACTACTCTAATGGCAGAAAGTAAATAAGAACTAAAGAGCCTTCTGATGAGGGTGAAAGAAGAGAGTCAAAAACCTGGCTTGAAACTCAACCTTAAAAAAAGAAAAAACCAAGATGATGGCATCCAGTCTAATTACTTCATGGCAAACAGAAGCAGGAAAAGTATAAGCAGAGACACATGTTATTTTCTGGGACCCCCAAATCACTGCAGATGATGACTGCAGCCATGATATTAAAACATACTTGTTTCTTGAAAGGAAAGCTATGAGAAACCTAGGCAGTGTATTAAAAAGCAGTCATAACTTTGCAAACAAAAGTGCATATAGTCAAAGCTATGCTTTTACCAGTAGTCACTCACAGATGTGAGAGTTGGCCATAAAGAAGGCTGAGCTCTGAAAAACTGATGCTTCTGAATCGTGGTGCTGGAGAAGACTCTTGAGAACCCCTTGGACTACAAGGAAATCCAACCAGTCAATCATAAAGGAAATCAACCCTGAATATTCCCTGGAAGGACTGATGCTGAAGCTGAAGCTCCAATACTTTGGCCACTTGATGGAAGGAGCTGACTTTTTGGAAAAGACTCTGATGCTAGGAAAGATTGAAGGCAAAAGAAGCGGGTGGCAGAGGATGAGATGGCTAGATAGCATCACTGACTCAATGGATATGAATTTGAGCAAATTATCAGGAGGTAGTGGAGGACAGGGCCTGGCATGCTGCACTTCATGGGTTTGCAAAGAGTTGGATAGGACTTAGAGACTGAACAACAGCAATAATATGTAAAATACGTAACTAATAAGGAGCTACTGTATAGCACAGGGAACGGCACTCAACACTCTGTAAGGGCCTATATGGGAACAGAACATAAAAAAGAGTTGATATATGTATTAACTGATTCATTTTGTTGTACACCTGAAACTAACACAACATTGCAAATCAGCTACACTCCAATAATTTTTTTTTAATCATATAACTGATAAAAAATGACTTGACCTCCCTGAGCCCCAGAGAGGGGCCCAAACCCTAAAACTGGGGAAAAGACATCTGCTGCATGGGACATTTGTGAGGAATAAGGAGGTTAATGAAAACCCTTTTAAACGACAAAGTGAGTGGGAAAAGCTATTTAAATGTAAATCATTAGAATTATAGCTTTAGCATAATGTAACCTGACTGCTTCTTAAAGACTATGTTATACATTTTAACTGATATAGTGTTATGGGAATAACATATTAGCCAACTACACCATCAGCAGTTGTTTGTTTATATGATGAATCTCTACCACTAAGGATTTCCAGGTGCCCAAGGACTTGAATCTAGCAGACTTGAGTTATTGGAAACAAGATGTCTGTTAGACTGGGGATGCTGAGAACCTTGGCCTGAGTAGCCAGGGGCTGCAAAGGGCAAAGAAAGCAAGAGGGAAGGGGAAGGAAAGAGCAGGGGGTGTGGGAGGGATTTCACAGTTATGCATGGGAGGGATGCTAAAATATAGTTTCTCCCTCATAAGGTGGTCTTGACCAGCACTAATGAACTTGGTGACTAAGCAAAGGAGATTCTTAAGCTATGCTGAAGGTGCCACCTGGCTTCATCTTGCTGCTTATGGGAAACCCTGAGAGTGAAAAACTGAAGGAAGAACTGTTAAATGAAAACAAACCCAGATCAGATGACTTTGAAAATTCTCAGTGTCTCTGGACAGAAAAAGATGCTAAAATTAAGAAACAATTTCTAAGCACTGTCAGAAAAATGTGGTCAAGAGACAGAGCTGAAGGAGACCTGCATAACACTGGGTTAAGACTCCAAAAAGATCAAAGAATGAGCTGTTACTGGGTCCAGCCCAGCAGCCTTAAAAGAGACTGAAGGCGTGTCTTACAGATTGTCCCAGTGATTTTTCAATAGGACCCAAAGCTAGAGAAAGACTTTTCTTGGAGAGATTTGTAGGTGTGACATTATTCTAGTACAATGAATCCCTATAGTTCAGTTCAGTCGCTCAGTCATATCTGACTCTTTGCCACCCCATGGACTGCAGCATGCCAGACTTCCCTGTCCAATACCAACTCCCAGAGCTTGCTAAAACTAATGTCCATCGAGTCAGTGATGCCATCTAACCATCTCATTCTCTGTCATCCCCTTCTCCTCCCACCTTCAGTCTTTCCCAGCATCAGGGTCTTTTCCAATGAGTCAGTTCTTCACATCAGGTGGCCAAAGTATTGGAGCTTTGGCTTCAGCATCAGTCCTTCCAATGAATATTCAGGGTTGATTTCCTTTAGGATCGACTGGTTTGATCTCCTTGTAATTCAAGGGACTCTCAAGAGTCTTCTCCAACACCACAGTTCAAAAGCATCAGTTCTTAGGTGTTCAGCTTTGTGGTCCAACTCTTACATCCATACATGACTACTGGAAAAACCATAGCTTTGACTATATGGACCAGAGACAGTAATGTCTCTGCTTTTTAATATGCTGTCTAGGTTGGTCATAGCTTTTCTTCCAAGGAGCAAGCATCTTTTAATTTCATGTCTGCAGTCACCAACTGCAGTGATTTTGGAGCCTAAGAAAATACAGTCTGTCACTGTTTCCACTGTTTCCCCATCTATGTGCCATGAAGTAATGGGACTGGATGCCTTGATCTTCATTTTTTGAATGTTAAGTTTTAAGCCAGCTTTTTCATTCTCCTCTTTCACTTTTATCAAGAGGCTCTTCAGTTCCTGAACCTCTATAAGATTTACAGAAGTTTCGGTATTTTTGAGAAAATGATATTAGCAGAAATACTGTCATTTTGGATTAAAAGAAGTAGACACAGTACAAAATGGGAAGGGGCCATCAGAACCCAGAAATTCTACTCGTAAGAAGCGGGCCAGGAAAACTATTCAGGGGCAAGCATGCATTGTGTGTGTTCTTCAGCATCAGTCCATGCATTGTGTGTGGGTGTGTATGTGTGTGTGTGTGTGTGTGTGTGTGCTGCTCGGTCATGTCCAACTCTTTGCGAGTCCATGGACTGTAGCCCACCAGTCTCCTCTGCCCATGGAATGCTCAAGGTGAGAGTACTGGAGTGGTTCGCAGTGCCCTTCTCCAAGGGATTTTCCCTAATCAGGGATTGAACTTTGCCACCTGAACTACCTGGGAAGTTAGATTTCATGAAAAAGGAGGATGACTCAGAGAACAGACCATGGAGAGCAGCTTCCAAAGGTCCCCACCTTCTGGTACCAATGCCATGTATGATGCCCCTACCTTAAGTGTGGGCTCAATCTGGTGACTTGATTCTAGCAAATAGGATGGGCATGCCTGTGTGCTCAGTCGCGTTGGTTGTGTCCAAGTCTTTGCAATCCTATGGACTGTAGCCCATCAGGCTCCTCTGTCCATGGGATTCTCCAGGCAAGAATACTGGAGTGGACTGCTATGCCCTCCTCCAGGGGATCTTTCTGACCCAGGGATTGAACCTGCATCTCCTGTGTCATCCTGCATTGCAGGCAGGTTCTTTACCACTGAGCCACCAGGGAAGCCCATTATATAGGACATGTACAGTATTACTGCAAGACTAGGCTATGTAAAGACTGTGGTTTCCGTTTCCCCTCACAAGCTCTCTCATCCTCTTGCTTTCTTATTCAGATGGTTATGAGCTGCTCATGACCAGAAATGCCTCTGGTCAATATTTGGTGAGGAACAGAAATCTCTATCTCGACAATTTACAAGCAGTTAGATCCTGCCCACAACCACGTGGAAGTTGATGCATCACTAGTGAAGCCTTCATGGAAGTCTTAGGAGAAAACCAGAAAACCCAGGTAAACCACGCCTGGATTCTTATAAGGCAACAAGGTTAGGGGTGATTCATTAAGGAAAAACAGATAACTAGTGGCCGGTGTTATGAACAGAATTGTGCCCCCACCCGCTCCCCTTACAATTTGTATGTTGAAGTTCTAACCTCCAGTAGCTTAGAATGTGGCCTTATTTGAAAGTAGTCATTGCAGGCGTAATAAGTTAAGACACGGTAACCCTGCAGTTGGAAGGGCCTCAATTCCAGTATGACCAGTATGCTTAGAAACGGGGGAAATTTGGACAAAAATATGGGGATAATGCCATGTGGAAACTGAAATTATGCTCCTATAATCCAAGAACAAGCCAAAGCTAGGAGACAATACTGGAACAGATCTTTTCCTAGCACCTTCATAGGGTCCTTCCGACACCTTGATCTAGGACTTCTGGCTGCTTGAACTTGGAGGCAATCAATTGAGGCTGTTGAAGCCGCTCATCTGTGGTACTTTGTTATAGCAGTCCTAGCAAACTGTTATTAACTGGGGCTTCCCTGGGGGCTCAGATGGTAAAAAATCTGCCTGCAATGCAGGAGACCCTGGTTTGATCCCTGGGTTGGGAAGATCCCCTGGAGAAGGGAATGGAAACCCATGCCAGTATTCTGGTCTGGAGAATCCCATGGACAGAGGAGCCTGGTGGGCTACAGTCCATGGGGTCGCTCACAACTTAGCAACAGAACAGCAAAACTAATACAGTCAGTAAGTGGGAGGAAAAATGTTACAGAATATCAAGTCAGAAGAGAACAACAAAGGGATGATTTGCTCTGGTTCCAGTAATCCTCGGAAACACTGACACGCCCTCACTAAATCTCAGCCAAACAAACAAAAAAGATCTATGTGTCCCCATTCAAACGCCATCCCTCCGGGGCACTTCTGATCACAGCAAGGAGTCACAGGACCCAGGCAGAGTCACCCAGGTGGGCATGGTCTTTGCACCATGACATTCACACTCCTGGAAAAGGTAAGCAGGGTAGAGTAGCTGGAAATCCCCAAGACACAGTAAAAAGAAAGATTCGGGTAAGGAGATCCCATGCATCTCACCCCCTACATAGATTCATTACTAAAAGAATAAAAATAAATAAGGAGAAAATGTGACTCCCTTTTGTGTAAATTAATTTACAGCACTGGCTGACCCATTTAAAGAGCCACAGGGTGAATCGCTTTAACAAGAGACAACCGTCTTCTAACAGACCTCTTACATAAGCTCGGCCTCTGTGGCGAGGTGCACGCCTTCTCAGCCCAGAATGTAAGCCAGCGGGCACCCAGGCGGCCAGATCCATCCGTTGTCAAATCCTACACATATTCGCTTTCAATTAATAGACAAAAAGAAATTGATTATGGCAAATTCAGGGCTGGAAAACAGACTCTCTGATTAAAATTCATGCTGACTGCTCTCATCCAGGGCTGGCAAGTCCTGGTGGGGAAGAAAAGCCTTTTCTGTTGACTTTGTTAATACTTGAGAAAAAAGAGTGAAGAAATGAATCACATTCTAATGGTCTCCAGGGGCGAGCACCAGTTCCTGGGGCAGCATAATTACATACTTCCAGCCCATGACCTTTACTCCTTGGTGCCTGGCAGGTAAGGAAGCAGGGAGAGGAGCTCAGCATGGCTCTCCAAGGCTCCCTGTGAGCTGCAAAGGCCGGGAAGCACTCTGCTCGAACAGATGCGACAGAAATGTAGGCCACGTGTAGTCCATCAAGCTGCACCTAAATACAGCTCGATGATACTTCCAGCACGTCCTCTGAACAGATTCCAACACATCCCACCACCAGGGGTGGGTCTGAGCAGACCACAGTGTTTTTAAAGCATCACACACACACACAGCAGACTAACAGAGAACAAATACGGAAATGCAATCATGATAAAGCGGTGACCTTTCTCAAGGTGCATCATTTGAAGTATTTTGATTAATTCCTCTTTCCGAATGGCAAAGCAGCTTTTGTGAATAAACAGCAAACTCTAGTTAGATATCTGTGCCTGCAGTCAAAGTGGAACCCTTGGCTGGCTCGCACGTGGCACCGGTTTTCCCTGGGTCTGGGTGCGGCCATCCAGCCTGGGTGTCGCGAAGGTTTCCAGCAGTCTCCCGAGGCACCTGCGTTGAACTCCCGGAAGCACACAGACCACTGCAGGCTGGCTGCTGAGCACCCTTCTCTCCTTTCCTGGCTTCTCTCAATCAGATCCCTGACCACCATGCAGTCTAGATAGCAGGACCCCCCGTGCAGAAACCACTCCCTGAATATAGGAAATTATGGAGCTGGCTATTCAGAGAGAAAGGAAACCACCCAGCACTGAAAAGGTCATTGATCATGGGCCAGCCACTGATCTGGATTTGACTCTCAGCCTTGCCATTTTCCTAAATAGGTAACTTGGGGAAACTGTTCCCGCTTTCTCAGCCCTGTCCTATGAATATCCATTAATTACTATTAATAATTAATATTTAGTAGCTGATGAGTATGAATATGGATGGGAATTTTAATAGTCACCCTTTTAGAGCCAGGCATTGCCGCAATGTGCTTGAGGACACAGCAGGAAATCAAAGTGGCAAAAATCTTTGCCTTTTATTTTGGTAAGGAAAGGCTGGCAGCAGATGAAAATAAGTGAATTATATGGTATAATGGAGGCAATAGAGACCATGAAGAAGAAGAAAGCAAAGCAGGAATTGGAGTCGGGAATGTTAAGAGTGGCTAGGGGATTGGCCATTCCAACGTGCGGGGAAATTGCCATGCTTGTTGAGAAGAGCAGCAGGGATGGGCAAGGGCAGCAGGCCTGAGACAGAGCTCTGTGGAGGTGTCTGGGGAGTAAGGAGGAGGTGAGCAGGTCTGGAGCTGAGGGAAGGGGGTGAGAAGCAAGGGAGGAGACAAGAGAGCTGGAGGCAGGACAGTAAGATGGGTGCAGGCCCTCACAGACTTTCATGGTGAGAAAGATGGAAACCCATCCTTGTGCTCTGGACCTAGGAGTGACCTCGTCCTTGAGGATTTAGTGAATTTAAAGAAGATGAAGACAGGAGGAGGAGAGGGACTGTATGAATTTACATTCCCACCAACAGTGCAAGAGGGTTCCTTTCCTCCATACCCTCTCCAGCATTTACTGTTTGTAGATTTTTGGGTGATGGCCATTCTGACCGATGTGAGGTGATACGTCATTTTAGTTTTGATTTGCATTCCTCTAGTAATTAGTGATGGCACCCCACTCCAGTACTCTCGCCTGGAAAATCCCATGGATGAGGAGCCTGGTGGGCTACAGTCCATGGGGTTGCTAAGAGTCGGACACGACTGAGCGACTTCACTTTCACTTTTCACTTTCATGCATTGGAGAAAGAAATGGCAACCCACTCCAGTGTTCTTGCCTGGAGAATCCCAGGGACAGGGGAGCCTGGTGGGCTGCCATCCATGGGGTCGCACAGAGTTGGACACGACTGAAGCGACTTAGCAGCAGCAGCAGCAGTAATTAGTGATGACGCACATCTTTTCATGTGCCTCTTGGCCATCTGTGTGCCTTCTTTGGGGAAATGATACAGCCACTGTGGAAAGCAGTATGGAGCTATGACCCAGCAATCCCACTCCTGAGCTCTGAAGAAGCCAGAGAAAATGATAGTTTCAAAAGCTATATGCACCGTAATATTCATTGCAGCACTGTTTACAATAGCCAGGACACGGAAACAAGCTCAAAGTCCACCAACAGGGATGCATAAAGAAGCTGTGGTACATATGTGTGTGTGTGTGTGTGTGTGTGTATATATATATATATATATAGTGGGAATATTACTCAGACATAAAAAGAAAACTGTGCCATTTGCAGAGACATGGATGGACATAGAAACTGCCATACTGAGTGAAATAAGTCAGAAAAACAAAAGTGCATATTAACACATATATATATAATCTAGAAAAATGGTACAGAGGAACCTATTTGCAAAGCAGAAATAGAGACACAGATATAGAGAACAAATGTATGGACACCAAGGAAGGAAGGAGGGGTGGGACAAATTGGGAGATTGGGATTGACATAAATACACTGCTATGTATAAAATCACTGCAGATGGTGACTGCGGCCACAAAATTAAAAGTTGCTTGTTCCTTGGAATAAAAGCTGGGACAAATCTAGACAGCATATTAAAAAGCAGAGATATTACTTTACTGACAAAGGTCCATATAGTCAAAGCTATGGTTTTTCTAGTAGTCACATATGAATGTGAGAGTTGAACCATAAAAAAAGCTGAGTGCTGAAGAAGTGATGCTTTTGAACTGTGGTGTTGGAGAAGACTCTTGAGGGTCCCTTGGACTGCAAGATCCAACCAGTCCATCCTAAAGGAAATCAGTCCTGAATATTCATTGGAAGGACTGATGCTGAGGATGAAGCTCCAATACTTTGGCTACCTGATACAAAGAACTGACTCACTGGAAAAGATCCTGATACTGCGAAAAATTGAAGCAGGAGGAGAAGGGGATGACAAGGGATGAGATGGCTGAATGGCATCACCGACTCGATGGACGTGAGTTTGAGTGAACTCCAGGTGTTGGTGATGGACAGGGAAGTCTGGCGTGCTGCAGTCCATGGGGTCGCAAAGAGTCAGACACGACTGAGCAACTGAAGCAACTGATGTATAAAATAGATAACTAATTAGAACTGACTGTATAGCATAGGGAACTCTACTTAATGATCTGTGGTTACCTAAGGGGGAAGGAAATCCGAAAAGGAGGGAATACATGTGTATGTATAGCTGATTCACTTTGCTATACAGCAGAAACTAACGCAACACTGTAGAGCCAACTATACTCCAGTAATTTTTTTTTAAGGAAGTTGATAGGAAGGAGGACAGGGAAGATGAAGGAAAAATGATACGAAGTGCAATAGGGAAGAATAAATCTGACTTCATATTGGATCTGTTTATTTCACTTGAATCTTTTATTCTATCACGTTTGCTACAGGTTAGTCACTAAAGGAATATTGTCTATAACTTAAAGAGTTCATAATGGCCCCTCTCTGGGAACCCTGCTTCCCATGACTAAGCATTAACCTCAAATGCCTTTGTTAAGGTCACAGGAAACATCCTGATCAGATCCATTCGTGAATGGCTGCAGGAAAGAAGAAATTAATAGATGCCGTCCCAGAATCTGGTCAAAACCAGGAGATTTTTGCAACATCTTCTGACCTTTCAACTTTACCTTTTCATCTCCCTCCTTCTTTGTTCCATAAAAGAAGTTAACATCCAGATCCTAACAAGATGGTTCTGTAGGAGCCAGATGTAGTTCTGTAGGTGACTGTTCCATTATCTTCTCAGTCTGCTAGATTTCCGAATAAAGTCTTTATTCCCTGTCCCAATATCTCATCTCCTGATTTATTGGCCCACTGTGTGGTGAGCAGATGGAGCTTGGACTCTGTAACAAAAGTACTCAGGCACCTCCTGAGACAGGTAAGCGCTTTAAAAATGCTGTTTTGAAACCATCTTCATATTCCCCTAGAGAATCAAAACCATCTTTCTTTCTCTTCTCCTTTGCCCTAAGACTGTGTGGTTTATGCATACAGTTTTGCTTGGGAATCTTTATGTTGCCGGAATGAATGTCATGAAACCTAAAGAATAGAAATGAAGTTTTGAATGAAAGCACAATGTTTTCACTAGCGATTCTGGAGATTTGTGTGGGTGATTTGTGTCTTGCTGGGTCCAGGAGCACAGGCTTCCATCCGTCCATCACTGACTGTCAGAGATGAGTGTGCTCATGACTAGTGTTTGCAGGTTCCACCCCCCACCCCCACCCCCATGCACCTGCCTGGAGTGAGCAAGGATACAGCCCTCCAAAGGGACAGAAGAAGACAGACAGGGGCCGGCTGGTAAGCTCCTCATCCACGTGGTGAGAAATTCATGGCTGCTCTTCTGCTTACTGACTTCTGCTAAGTAGACAAAGGTCAGAATCGATACCGAGATGCAAGGGAAGGGAGCTCACTCAACTCCCCTCTTTACAAGATTTGAGGCGGCCGCTGACCCTGCAGGGGTTGTTAAAATGCCTCCCAAGCAAGTAAAGCTCACAAATCCAGTGTGCATCTCATGCATTGAGTTATCATCCCAGGTCTGCGTAAATCAGTGCTGAGGGATCTACTGAATAAAATGCATTATTGTCTAAAGAGCATTCGTTTTTCCCAAGCTGTTGTCTCTAGATGCAGTCCCTCATAGCTGAGGGGATGACCCCACTGTCCAGTGTGCAAGCCAGAAATCTGTAAACAAGAGACGCCTCACACACAACTGGTGACTGAGTGATGTTAATTCTAACCTCCACACACCTTTCCGAGCTTCTCCATTTCCGGTGTTACTGCGATGGCCAGAGCATGCCTTGTTCTACCTCTTCTCCCTATTTCTTATTATCTTCCAATCCATCTACTAATTCATTTCGGAGGAAAGAAAACTTATTCAAACCCTTCTCTACTTAAAAGGCTTCCCAGGTGGCAACAGTGATAAGGAACCCGCCTGCCAATGAAGAAGACATAAGAGATGCAAGATGGATTGGGAAGATCCCCAGGAGGAGGGCATGACAACCCACTCCAGCATTCTTGCCTGGAGAATCCCATGGACAGAGGAGACTGGCAGGCCACAGTCCATGAGGTTGCAAAGAGTTAGACATTACTGAAGTGACTTAACATGTCCTACTTAAAACTCTCCAATGTCTCCTCCCTGCCTAAACCCCTTAGATGTACACATTAGACTCTGATTGAGCTACTGAACATCTCTGCTTATTATTGGGTTGGCCAAAATGTTCATTTGGGTTTTTTTGTATGATGTTATGAAAAACTCAAATGAACTTTTAAGCCAACCCAGTATTTCTCAACATCTGCCCTTCATCTTTCTTCATTTCCCCATCAAAATGCACATTAGCCAGATGGATCTTGGAGATCACCTAAAAGGTACCAAACTGCTTTAAGCAAACACTTTGCTTAATCTTCCCTGTCGGTCTGGAGATCTGGCCTCATAATCACTACAGGGACCCCGAGAACATGCCCCAGGGACCTGCCACCCATGGGGAGGGTGGCCTCAGACCCCGGGTCCTGAGTACAGAGCTCTAATGGCTTCTCCCAGACCACAACTGAGGGCTGTTCCTTTCAGACCAAGGCAAAGGGCAGCCAATATGTTGAGGCCAATCCTTGCCCTGAAGGCAGGGAGCCCTGAGGCAGCCTCTCTCTGTCTTCCAATGATTTCCTTGGATGACAGGAATCTGGGTGACTTCTACCATCTTCCCTCACTCTTTCCTTTACCCCAGATCAGCCGGGAGGTCCAACAACTCCCCAAGTTTCTCCTGGACCACCCCACAGTTCCTCTCACAGCTGTTCCCCCAGGAATATTTCTGCACGTTTAACCCTCTCTCAGCCTCTGGTCCCCTCACAACAGCCATGGGGCGAAAGCCTCCTTTTTATCAGAGGCATCCTCTCCAAGGTGTCTTATGATCCCTGGGTAAAAGGAGACACCATATATAAAAATAGTATATTGCATATTATAACTAATCATAGCACTGCTAATCTTGGAGAAGTAAGCACTCACATGTGCCCACGGCACCCCAGCTGTAATGCCATTCCACCTCCCACTACCCTGCATGGGCTCCTCACAGCCCCTGTGGTGGCGTCCAACACAACACCTCTGTGTCCAGAGAGCTGAGCACAAGGATTGGCCCACAGCCAGAAAGGGTTCATTGGTGATGAGAGAAGTGCTCAGCACACAACAGATGCTCAATAAATACACATTGAAAGAGTGAATGAGAGATGTTTACTGACTATATGAATGGATGCAAGAATGGATGCACACAAGCGTGGAGGGCAGGGGTCTCCAACAAAGGTCCTGGAGAAACCTAAGGGAGAGAGAGAAAATGTTTTGTTTCATACATAGGTACCTAGGTGTCAATGTGTGTGCATGGCTAGGTCCCCATGTTGTTCACCTGAAACTGTCACATTATTTGTTAATTGGCTATACATACCCCAGCACAACATAAAAAGTTAAAAGGAAAAAAAAAATTTAAGAAAAAACAAAGAAAGAAAATGTTTTGTTTCCTTGAAAGAATAATGGAGGATAAGCATATTCTGACAGGTAAGGATCTGGAATCAAGCTTGCTGGGAGAAATATCAATAACCTCAGATATGCAGATAACACCACCCTTATGGCAGAAAGTGAAGAGGAACTCAAAAGCCTCTTGATAAAAGTGAAAGTGGAGAGTGAAAAAGTTGGCTTAAAGCTCAACATTCAGAAAACGAAGATCATGGCATCCGGTCCCATCACTTCATGGGAAATAGATGGGGAAACAGTGGAAACAGTGTCAGACTTTATTTTTGGGGGCTCCAAAATCACTGCAGATGTTGATTGCAGCCATGAAATTAAAAGACGCTTACTCCTTGGAAGGCAAGTTATGACCAACCTAGATAGCATATTCAAAAGCAGAGACATTACTTTGCCAACAAAGGTTCGTCTAGTCGAGGCTATGGTTTTTCCTGTGGTCATGTATGGATGTGAGAGTTGGACTGTGAAGAAGGCTGAGCGCCAAAGAATTGATGCTTTTGAACTGTGGTGTTGGAGAAGACTCTCGAGAGTCCCTTGGACTGCAAGGAGATCCAACCAGTCCATTCTGAAGGAGATCAGCCCTGGGATTTCTTTGGAAGGAATGATGCTAAAGCTGAAACTCCAGTACTTTGGCCACCTCATGTGAAGAGTTGACTCATTGGAAAAGACTCTGATGCTGGGAGGGATTGGGAGCAGAGGAGAAGGGGACAGCAGAGGATGAGATGGCTGGATGGCATCACTGACTCGATGAACGTGAGTCTGAGTGAACTCCGGGAGTTGGTGATGGACAGGGAGGCGTAGTGTGCTGTGATTCATGGGGTCGCAAAGAGTCGGACACGACTGAGCGGCTGAACTGAACTGAACTGAACTGAAGGATTGTAAGAAAGGTACAGAATTGTACTTCTGACATGTCAATTTAAAATATAACCATAAGTTAAATATTGGATGTTTTGTAATTTTGCTTTGTGGACTGTTTGGGTAATTAGGCTGTTATGAGTTGTTGTGTAGTGGAGGATGGATTAAGTATAGCCTGGATGTTTGCAAAAGATGTGCAATTTGTTGTGGGGAACATACAACCTTATCTCTGAATAGGAAAGACGTGGATTTGCAGAAGAGACTCTAAAAGAAAGTCATCACCAGGTTATATGTTACTGCCATAAAACTGTATTGTCAAGAGCAAGGCTCTTTTCAAGAAATGAGATAGACCTGGAGGTTATTCTCCACTCGTCTTTTGTTTAGGAAGAGATGCTGTATCTTAGGAAATGTTAGTTAATCCAGGATGTATCTGCATTTGCAATTTCTCATCTTAAGAAAGGAAGGTTATGATATAACCCAGTGTAAAAACTTGGATTCAAAAAGCCCAGTTTCCCTCTTGCTAACTAGGTGACTTTGAACAAGGACCTCCCAGAGACTAATTGCCTCTAAAAGGAGAATAATAATAAAACTTCCCATACAGGGTTCGTGAGGATCGAATGAGATAATAAATGTGAACGCCGAAGGAACGGTGCTCAACACACAACTGCTGCTCGATAAACACCAGCTTAATCGACAGCCAAGGCTGTTGTGACATGGAAGGCTTTTGAAATGTCTGAGATGAATTTACAGCGTGGTGTTTCTCCAAAACCCAAATCTACTTGGAAAGGTTGTACATCATAACCCTCTCTCACTCTCACCAGACTCCCTCAACTGCTTTGGGCTGGATTCCCTACCGCAGTCTGAAGAGACCTCTTTTTTCGCCAGGTCTGAGAGATTTCCCCAGGAAGGCTCCCACTCGCATGGTCCTCTTCCCATCCATCAAGCCGCTATTGCTACTGCCATTGTCAGAGACTGCGGTCCGCCTCTGGGCCTCCCGATCTTGCCTTCCATAAACAGTGCAGTTATAAAGCTGGAATTTGAGTGCTTAATTCCCTGTCCTTTTCTATTGGACCTTTGTCTCCCATCCCTGCCCCTACTCTTCAAATTCTCATGTCCTCTCCCTCCTCTACTTACTAAAACCTGTGTCTTACATCCCTGGTGCCCCAGTGGTTAAGATGTCACCTTCCAATGCAGGGGCTTAGGATTTGATCCTGGTCAGTTAGCCAAGATCCGACATGCCTCATGACAAGCAAACCAAAACACGAAACAGAAACAATATTGTAACAAATTCATTAAGGCTTTTAAAAAAATGGCCCACTTCAAAAAAAATCTTAAAAAACAAAAACAAAACCCTTTGTCCTGGAAAGGATCTGATAAGTTACTTCCACTAGAGGTTTTTCAATACACTGAATTCATATTCATTGAACTCTTTTCTGTACTAGGCACTGTGTCCCTTCTTGCCATTTATTTTAAAGGAGACCATATGTTAGAACATACAAATAAACATAAATCAAACTCTACTGGGAGAACCTGAGCAAGCAGTTGAAGTTGGTTGAGAAGGAAGACGCTGTCCCCATGCTAAACGGATCAGGAGCACTGACTGTCTCATACTCGAGTGATGTCCTAGGGGATTGTTCATGAAATTTGACTCTAGGGAAGTGTGGTGGATTTCAAATACATCCTCATATTTGTTCACATGCCTGCCTTCAAGAGGAGGAGTCTCAACTCAGACTCCCCTTAAAGTGTGGCCAGACTTGAGTCCTTTCTAATAAATAGGAAAAGTGGTAGAGTTAACGGTGTCTGACCTTACAGACTTGGTCACACAAGATGCTGTGTCTTCCTCTTGGATTTCTCATTCTGGAAGCAGCTGGCTGCATCTCATGGAGAGACAGCCGTGTAGTGGGAACAGAGACCTCCTGCCGATAGCCAGGTCGGTGAGCCGTCTTGAAAGCACATGCCTCAGCCCCAGTCAAGCCTTCAGATGACTATGTCACACATCATTCCCGGTTCCCAGACTATGAGATAGCCAATATGTGCTGTTGGGAGCACCTTAGTTTAGGGGATACTTTGTTACCCAGAAATAGTCGGTTAATACAGAGGAACCTGGACATTATGATGTTGTACAGTTAGTTAGAAGTCATGGTGTTTCAAAGTGGCTGCTGAGTTTCTTGTACGATCACAAGGAAATGGGCCTAAAATGCTAAAACCAACACCATGGACAACCTCCAAAGGCAGAGCTGACTCTCATCCCGGGAGAGGGATGTCTGGACCTCAAGTGTCTCAGAGGACCAAAATAAAGGCGCCTTACATTCATGCATCTTTCCGTGCTCAAAGTCATCTGATCTTCACAATAACCCCATTGGGAATGCAGGGAAATTATAATTATAAATACATTTTGTAGATGATAAAAAGTCAATGCCTAAGTTTCATAGATAATGAGGGATATGGATGGTGTGAGAATTCAGATCCCTGAATGTCAATCCAACATAGTTTCTTCTATATTATGCTCTCTGCATGAATTTATTCCCAAGCCAATGACTGTGTTAGTTAATAGTGGAGAGGAAAGAAATAAACACTTTGTGATTGTTCATTCTGTGCCAAGAAGTACAGCAGGTGTTTCACACACATGATTTCATTTAATCATCACATCCATAGGCATAGCTCTTGTTATCTTAGTATTTCTGTCCTTAGAATTACTTGTAGTTATAACCTGACATGATATAAGGTCAAGGTCTGTCACCCCTGAGTAATTTTTTGTTACATAAAGGCTTTTGTATTAGGGTAAAAGGCAAGAATAGAGCAGGCTTCAACAACAACTACCAATGTCAAGGTCACCTTCAATTTCTGCTTCTGTTTTTGGTAAATACAAACCTATCACCATCTCTAACACAAGCAAAAAAGTTAACAACACAAAGCAATTTGGGTTCTGGAAATACACCAATGTAAAAACTAAATATAAACTTCTGCCCTCACCAAGCTCTCTGAAAAGTGGCAAGCAATCCCCTCATGTATGGAAACCAAGTAAAAATCTGTGTGGGAAATGTCATTCTGTCCCGTGCTACTTCCTCATCCACTTCGGTCATCGACGGCCAATCTTTTTATTTGTTCTCCATCAGCTGCCTCACAAAGACTTTTTAAGAAATTGGGATATAGTTGCCTTACAACGTCGTGTTAGTTTCTGCCGTAGAAGAATGTGAATCGCCTGTATGTATACACATATCCCCTCCCTCCGGGCGCTCCCTCCCACCCCTCTAGGTCATCACAGAGCATGGAGATCAGTTCTCTCTGGTATTCAGCAGGTTCCCACCAGCTGTCTATTTTACACACTGTAGTGTATATACATCGATCCCAATCTCACAATTCATCCCACCCACCTCTTCCCCCACAATATCCACATATCTGTTCGCCATGTCTGCATCTGTATTCTTTCCCTGCCAATGGGTCATCTGTACCATTTTTCTAGATTCCGTATATATGTGTTAATGTTTGGAATTTGCTTTTCTCTTTCCGACTTACTTCACTTTGTCTGACAGACTCTAAGTCCCACTACATCTCTACAAATGACCCAATTCCATTCCTCTTTATGGATGAATAATGTTTCATTGCCTATACGTAGCAAATACTTCTTAGTCACAATCCAGGATACCTTCAGATATTACAGTCTTCAAGATTAACCACAACAACAAAGGCAGCAGCTAACCTGCTGGAGCGCTTGTCCAGGTGAAGCACTGTGGCTAACTCAATCTTATCTGTTTCTCAGACCCCCATGAGATCAGCACAGGGATCAAGCTCTATGGATGAAGAAACCAAAACCCAGAGAGGTTAAGCTACTTGCTCAAGATCAAACCATGAGGGAGTCACGTGCCAGCTAGCAATGGTAATGTCGGAACCCAAGTTCTTCACTACAAAGGGATGCGGTCTCTCCTCCGGTCCCCACCCCTTCATTCTCAGCAGCAGAGGTTTCCTCTTCACTGATAAGACTAATCTGTGGAACAGCCCACCCGCCTCCTCCTCTCCAGTAAATCACACACCCACGATCGCTTCCGTTCTCCTTCCAGTTTCAGAGTGTGGGTCCTCCTCCTGCCTTTAGCTCTCTGCCTCTGCTTCTCCTAGGACTTTCCTTCCCTACGAAAAGTGAATTTATGCAGTGAAGGGTCTGTACCCTCAACTTCCCTTCCTCCCCTTTCTTCACCCTTTGACACCCCACAAACTGTCTTCACTCCCGACCTCTCCACAAACTGCTTTTGCTGAGGTCATCAAACCAGCCCACTTCTACACTCTCCAGCAAACAGGTAGAAATTATTTCATCAGAATTCTCTCTTGCATTTGACTCTGCTATGATTCCTTCCTTCTTCAAAATCTGTCCAGTGTTCTGAGGTGCTCACCACATGATCCTCCCCCCTATATAACTACTCATTTTTGATGTCCTTCATTACCCATACTTAAATGTTTCTGTTTCTATGGTTTTATCCTTGCTTTCCTCTCTTTTCACCTTTCATCCTCTTTCTATCCAATAGGACTCAGGCTCTTCAGTTTAATAACCACCTAATTTGAGGATTCCCAAATCCCTAGATGTGGAAACACTCCTCAGTGATGTTTGCCCCTCCCAACTCTTATATCCATTTTTAGGTGGAAAATCTTTCTTAATGCTCCACAGATAACTCAAACTTAACATGACTAGAGCTAAATTCACAATTCTCCTCCTTCTTTCAGATCAGCTCTTCCTCCCTTATTCAAGTGATACCACCACCATCTCATCCAGTTCTGGAGTCTGGAGTTTGGAGTTAAAAAGATCACTTTCAATCTGCCCTTTCTTCAACTCCTAGTATTGATCCTATTAATAATATTGTCGTAGATAATATGGTGTATCTTACTCCATCCAGTCCTGCAACCCCCCCTCCTAGTGCAAGAGCTCATCACTCTTGCCTGGATCACCTTGTCGCTGTTGTTCTTGTTTGCATGCATGCTAAGTCGCTTCATTCATGTCTGACTCTTTGCAACCCCATGGGCTGCAGCCCGCCAGGCTCCACTGTCCATGGGATTCTCCAGGCAAGAATACTGGAGTGGGTTTCCATGCCCTCTTCCAGGGGAACTTCTCAACCCAGGGATCAAACCCCTGTCTCTTCCATCTGCACTGGCAGCTGGGTTCTTCACTCCTGGCGCTACCTGGGAAACCATAGTTGTTGTTGTTTAGTCGCTAAGTCGTGTCTGACTGTTTGCAACCCCATGAACTAGAGCCCACCACGCTCCTCTGTCCATGGGACTTCCCAGGCAAGAACACTGGAATGAGTTTCCTTCTCTGGGGGATCTTCATTACCAAGGAATGGAACCCACATCTCTTGCTTGGCAGGCAGATTCTTTGTCACAGAGCCAGCAGGGAGCCCTGGATTACTGTAATAATTGATTGACTGTTTTCTCCATTTCTACAGTTTTCCAATCTGTTGCTTTTCCTTTCTTTTTTAAATTGCAGTATAATTGCTTTACAATGTTATGTTAGTTTCTGCTGTACAGTGAAGTGAATCAGCTATATGTATACACATATCCCCTTTCTTCAGTCATGTCTGACCCTTTGTGACTCCATGGCTGCCACACACCAGGCCTCCCTGTCCATCACCATCTCCCAGAGCTTGCTCAGACTCATGTCCATTGAGTCAGTGATGCCATCTAACCATCTCATCCTCTGTCCTCGCCTTCTCCTCCTGCCTTCAATCTTTCCCAGCATCAGGGTCTTTTCCAAAGAGTCAGTTCTTCATCATGTGGCCAAAGTATTGGAGTTTCAACTTCAGACTCAGTCCCTCCAATGAATATTCAGGACTGATTTCCTTTAGGATGGACTGGTTAGATCTCCTTGCAGTCCAAGGGACTCTTAAGAGTCTTCTCCAACACCACAGTTCAAAAGCATCCATTCTTCAGCGCTCAGCTTTCTTTATGGTCCAACTCTCACATCCATACATGACCACTGGAAAAACCATAGCCTTGATTAGATGGACCTTTGTAGGCAAAGTAATGTCTCTGTTTTTAATATGCTGTCTAGGTTGTTCATAACTTTTCTTCCAAGGAGCAGGTGTCTTTTAATTTAATGGCTGCAGTCACCATCTGCAGTGATTCTGGAGTCCAAGAAAATAAACTTTGTCACTGTTTCCATTGTTTTCCTGTCTATTTGTCATGAAGTAATGGGACCGGATGCCATGATCTTTGTTTTTCAAATGGTGAGTTTTAAGACAGCTTTTTCATTCTCCTCTTTCACTTTCATCAAGAGGCTCTTCAGTTCCTCTTCGCTTTCTGCCATAAGGGTGGTGTCATCTGCATATCTGAGGTGATTGATCTTTCTCCCAGCAATCTTGTTTCCAGCTTGTGCTTCATCCAGCCTGGCATTTCACATGATGTAGTCTGCATAGAAGTTAAATAAGCAGGGTGACAATATACAAACTTGAGGTACTCCTTTTCCAATTTTGAACCAGCATGTTGTTCCATGCCCAGTTCCAAAGTTTGCTTGTTGACCTGCATACAGGCTTCTCAGGAGGCAGGTCAGGTGGGCTGGTGGCTCTATTTTCAGTTTTTTAAGGAACTGCCATCCGGTTCTCCAGGGTGGTTGTATCAGTTTGCATCCCCACCAATCATGTAGAAGGGCTTCCCTTTTCTCCACACCCTCTCTAGCATTTATTGTTTGTAGATTTTTAGAGAATGGCCATTCCAACCTGCGCAGAATAATACCTCAAAAATGTATCAGTGTGACTCTATGATCTGTGAGACTAACTTTCTATTTCCTGTACCTCTACTCATCAACAACTTAAGTCAACTCAAGTCAAGTACCACCTCTTCTAGCTTGGCTCCCCATCTTTTGGGCCCCCTGCTTTCCCCTAATATGGCATTTTCCCATATTATATTAACATTTTCTGTCTCTGATTGTCTTTAATATTAGGAGACAGTACTTGCTTCCTATGTGCTGGCCCCTTCCAGGCACTGGGGATAAAGCAGTAAAAGTGACCCAGAAAATCCCCGTTCCTCTGGGATTTTTACACTATTTGTGAAAGCATAGATACAGGGACGGATGGCTAGATAAACAGATAGATAGAAATGCCAGAAAGAAACATGTGCTAGGCAGGGAATCAAAACAGGATGACACAGGATGATATGACAGAGAATATTTTGGAGTTTTTAAGCTGAGACCTGGCTGACAAGAGGAGCTAGTCACATGATGATTGGTTAAAAAAAAACATGATAAGGAGAAATTCCAGAATGTGTGGGAAATACTAGTTCAGGCAGAAAAAGTTTTCGGTGTTAGAAAATCAGGATGAACCCCACAAAGGAGGCCTGGAGCAGCGCAGCAGGCAGGGGGAAACTGGTCTGAGCTGACAGAGAGGTGGGTAGAGGTCAGATGACATCGGGCTCCATGAAGGATAGAGCATCTTAGTTCTCCTCTGTGTACAATGGAAAGTCTTCAGTGGATTTTCAGTAAAAGAGAATAAGATCTGGGTTACATTTTTAAGAAAAAAAATTTGTAAATAAAAATAGAAACCTTGATTAAAAATAAAAAA